>NC_141148.1:50806059-53723559 GCF_053477565.2 Lygodium microphyllum | reverse complement strand
TATACCTGTTCCTTTAAATCCCCATTAAGAAAAGTAGCTTTCACATAAATTTGGTGAACCTCCAAATCAAACTCAACAGCAAAAACTATTAAGACCTAGATATTGCTAATACGAACAACATGCAAGAAAGTTTCTTGATATTCAACTCCTACAATTTGTGACTAACCTTGCTTTGAATTTTTCAAATATTCCATCTGCTTTTGTTTTAGTCTTATAAACCCACTTGCATTTAATAGCAGTATTTCTAGGTGGTAACTCATTTAGAATGAATGTACATTTAGTGCGAGAAGAGATTCAGCCTTAGCTTCCATGGCCTCTTGCCATTGTTCCTTTTGTGGGGGTGATATGACGTCACTATAAGAGGTAGGGTCTTCATAGATATTGAGAGCATTCTCAAGAATATCAGCATCATAAACATAACATGTACCATGCTCATTATCAATTGGAAGATCAACGTAAAGATAAATGGCAAGGTCATCATCAACAAATAATAGCTCCAATTGTGAATCCTAATTTGAAGAGTCAATATTATCCCATGAAGGAGGTTCATCATCATATAGAAAAATATAATAAGTGAGTAATGACTTTGTATCATCAACGTCCTGTAGTGATTACATCTGCCAAACATCCTCCTGAGACCATGTGCTACCTATAAGTTTCTCATTGAAAATAACATCACAACTTATGATTACCTTCTTGAAAGATGAATCATAAAACTTGTATCCCTTAGAAAACGTTGAATATCTAATGAAAGTAACTTTCAAACTGAGAGGATCAAGTTTTATATGAGTCTCTTTGGGTATATGAATATAAGCAATACATCCAAAAGTTCAAAAATATGAAATAGAATGAGTTTCATCTATGTCCAAGTAGTAATTGGTATTTTACCAGAAGGAGTAGTTATAGGAAGGTGATTTTGCAAAAGTATTGTTGTTAAGATTACTTTAGCCCAGAAACATCGAGATAAGCCAAAATGAATGAGCATACATTGCATGGCATTGACAATAGTCCTGATTTTTACATTCAACAATACCATTCTATTGAGAAGACTAGGGAACCATATATTCATTGATGAATACCCTAATTATTACAATAAAAAATCAAAATCATTTCAAATGTATTCTGCACCATTATCATTGCAAAGTTTCTTGATGTGACGACCAGTATGAAGTTCTACAGCTTTTTGATATTGCTTAAAAGATAATAAAGCTTTGATTTGTGTTGTAATAGAAAATTAATATGGTGTGTCTTGAGAAGTCATCAATAAAAGTCATGAAATGCTAATATTGAGATTTTGATGGAGGAAAAGGTCAACATATATCAGTGTGAATAAGATCAAGCAAATGTCTAGAATGAGTTGTGGTGGAAATGGAAAAGGGTTTGTGAAAATGCTTTCCAAATGCACAATATTCACAAATACCCATATGAGGAGGAGCTTTGAATTCTATACCTTCAACAAGGTCAGATTGACAAGCTTAGAAGAATCAAAGTGAACAAAGCAATGATGCCATATTTTGTTGTTTTGATCGCTATCATGCCGCTACACGCACACCGTGTAAAAAATTTCTAGAGTGTGGATTTCTTATTGATTTAGAGAGCCAATGCCATTTTAGACATTAGTGTTAGTGTCCATGGTTCAAAAATATTAGATTTTTGGACAAGTTTTAGCCAATTTTTGATATTTTAGATATTACCTCTTGTAAAAATCCATAAATCTCTAGACAAATTCTAGATTATGATAACATATAAAAGAAAGCATGTAGCTTTCAACTAATTTGAGAGGAGTTTATGTAAAACGAGAGATTGGTGAAATCGCACGATACATGATGGCTGTTTTCAGGTAGTGAACATCACTCCAAAGTGGGAGATGGAGTGATCTGGTTGAATTCTGGCCAGGTGACTAAGTATGGAGGTATCAGATTGGCAATCTAAGTAGCATAGAGGAAGGTATGATTTTATACACATTTTTATCTATTAGAGTTTTATGTTCTCATAAAGCTAGAATAAACTGATAGGCTTAATCTCTGTTACTATTCTTCTACATTTTCTATTCCCTTTTGTGAGTATTCTTCTACGCCTTCTATTTCTTCAAACCCCTTCTCTTCCATCTACTCCTCTCCCTGAATCTCCTTTCACCCTGTTGTCTCTTACCCCTTGTGGTGGACTTTCAACACCAAACGCTCTGACACCGTGTTAGGGGAAGTTTATGCTATCATCATAGGTGAATTCTGGAAGAAATTTGGGCTGATATCTTCAGCTATATTCAAAGAATTAGCTACATCAATATTATTTTAATTCATTTCTTACTCTACACAAGATCTTGTCAAAATATGCAAGTATTATGAGCCCCTCTATCAGGGCAATGCTTGTAGATCATTCGTAGATGCTTTGAGTTGAATCAAGAGGAGATTTTTCTCTTATTTCTTGGCTGTGGTAACATGTCCTTATCATGAACTCAATTTGAAGCTCTCTTGAAGCAAGTCTCTTTGCCCTACAAGCCTTGTAATTAACTCATAAGCTTTTGTCTCTAACAGTCTACATTGAATGTAATCATGCAAAGTTGATTCATGCTATGGCATCATGTATGAATGATGGGATGCAGAGTTGTTTATGATACATGACAACATATTGTACTTGATTTTATAATTTGTGATTGCTCTTATAGTCAAGAAAATAAGCTAGATTTGAGTTAGAGCTTATGAGATAATACTCTTGTGATCTTTACTAAGAACATGCAGTTGGAAGCTCTATTAACATCTTCAAGAGCTTGGCTTGAAACCTTTAACCCTTCTCTTATCTCTACCATCCTTGGAGTCTAAGCTCGTGAACCCCCATACATTCTTCTCTCTCAAACCCCTAAGATTGACTGTGAAGTACCTCTTGAACCTTTAAACATTCAGTGTAATCTACTTATCTCTTGAAGACACATCTCTATCTATCTTGTCAAGTTTTCTTGCAAAACCCCTGTGATGACCTTCAACCCTACCCGTTGGGACATTGGTGAACCAGACGTGAAGTTTGGTGTAAGAGTAATTTAAGATGGGGGGTTCTTTAGGAGATACTCTACAATAGTTGGTGCGCATACTGCAGCATACTCAACAACAAAAAATCCAAATGTTACAACAACAACAACAAAGGCAAGCCCCCGCTTTTAAAAGGGCTGATTATTCAAATGTTCAATCTATCGTCCTTACTCTGGATAAAAGTCCCATTGGGATAGGATGGGCTGTTGGCCAAGAACACCATGAAGGTAACATGTATGAAATTTGTTTTGGAGCAAAGGTTCTCAATGAATGTTAAAGAAGGTATGCATAAGTAAAAAGGGAATTGTAGGGAGTTGTAACATCATTAAAGTGTAATCGTGAATACTTTATAGGTGCTTCTGTAGTAGTAGAAGCCAATTTTCTTTCACTCTTGGGTATGATTGCCAACTGCTCTACACCCGATATGGCTATGCTAAGATGGATTGCATATATTAGATCTCTCAACCCCGAATTAAAGCATATTGCAGGAAAGGCGAATCTAGTTGCTGACATGCTATCACCTGCAAGATATGACAATGAAGAAGAGATGATGGAAGAAGATGAAGCTGAAGAACCTATACTTACTAAATTTCATTCCATGGTTGCTGAAAGTACCGTTTCAGTTGGTGCATATATAAACCCAAAGCTGAAACTTGTAGGTGAAGCTGATCTTTTTAATGGTATAGCATTAAGTACAGTAAGAACATGAAAAGGTATTGCTGTAAATAAGCATACATCAACAAAGATCAAAGATTTATCTATGGAAGAAGGGTGGTCAACTAGTAGCCAGCATGCTCATTGCATTGCTCAAGTTCTAGTTCATTTTCTTGAAGAAGATTATGAAGAAGATTGGTTGAAGATTGGCTGAAATTGGAGCACAATGAAGAAGGAGGAGTCTTGAACTGATGAAAAGTACAAAAATATTAAGAGGAAAGCTTATGGATTTTTTCTTAAAGAATGGTATATATGGAAGCACACAAAGAAGAAGAAAGCAGTGACTGTCCGAGTTTTAGGTATTAATAGATTGCAACAATAGGTAATGAAGGAATTTCATGAAAGCCTATGGGCTAGCCATAGAGGCATATGGGGAACCTTTAGTAAAGTCAAAGATAAATATTTGTGGCAAAACATATATCGAGATATAGAGCATTTTGTTGAAACGTGTTATGTGTATCAGATGTATTCTATGGTCAAGCATTGAGATGGGTTACAATCGACGTATCCCTTGTCTATACATTATAGATGGGTTATTGATCTTGTAACCATGCCTACAGGGATATGGAATATGTGGTATTTAGTGCTTGCAAGAGAATATCTAACCAATCAAGTTGAAGGTAAAGCTTTAACAACCAAGACTACTCAAGATGTTTGTCGCTTTTTTCTTAAAGGAGTGTTTTGCAAATATGGTTGTGTTGGAAAGGTAACTACTGATAGAGGACAATTGAATGCCGATGAGGCACACAACTTCTTTGCTCAATTGGGTATCAAGTTTACTTTGACATCAGCCTACAATCCTGAAGGCAGTGGAAAAAGTGAGAGAGGACAGATTCAACCTATTCTCAAAGCTCTAGCAAAGTCTTGTAGAGGAAAGATCAAAGAATGGCCTAAAATGCTACCTTTTGCATTATGGGCTGATCTGACTACTCACATTACGGTGAGTGGATATATGCCACCTAAAATTATGCATGCACAACAACGGATTATGCCAATTGAAGAATCTATTCTCACATGGAGTTTTCTACCTTGGGAGGAAGACATCAGTAGAGAAGAGTTGCTAGCTTTGCATATATGGCAGCTAGAAAGAAGGCCTAAAGATGTTCAAGTAGCTATTAAGAAGTTCAAAACAACAAGACTAAAAAAAAAAAGAAGATTTGATAGGCAACATTGACTTCGGCCATGATCTATCCAAGAAAATGACTGGGTGCTTATCTATGACAGCAGCCTAGATAATCAATCCAGTGCTTCTAGGAAGATTGTAAAGCATTGGTTTGGCCCGTATGTGGTAAAGGTCATTCATGACAATGCCACATATTCATTGGCTGAGTTGGATGGGACCAACATAAAGATACCCATAGCTAGAAAAAGAATCAAACTCTTCAAACGAAGAGAAAGATCAACACGTGAGTTAAAAGACTTGGATGTAATTCAAGAGCATGAAGACATAAAGAAGAAGAAGAAGAGGCAAAAGATGAAGACATTGACATGGCAGAAGATACTTCTTCTCACACTGCAGATCCGTAAAACTTTGGCACATGCTAGAGGATGTGTAGATTAGGAGGGGGTGGATGTCGTGCCACTATGCGCACACTGTGTTAAAAAATCTAGAGTGTGGCTTTTTTATTGATTTAGAGAGCCAATGCCATTTTAGACAGTAGTATTAGTGTCCATGGTTCAAAAATATTAGATAGTCAATTTTAGATATTTTAGATATTATCTCTTATAAAAATCCATAAAGTTGTAGACAACTTCTAGATTATGATTACTTGTAAAAGAAAGCATGTAGCTTTCAGCTAATTTGAGAGGATTTTATGTAAAAAGAGAGATAAGCGAAATAGAACGATGTGGCGATCGCTGTTTTTAGGCAGTGAACAGTACTCCAAAGTGTGAGATGAAGAAGGACTGATCTGGCTGAATACTGGCCAAGTGTAGTAGTATTTTACACCCCTTTGGGAGCCAATGGAGGCATTAGATTGGCGATCTGAGCAACATAGAGGAAGGTATTATTTTATATACGTTTTTTCTATTAGAGTTTTATCTTCTCATAATGCTAGAATAAACTAGCAAGCTTCATCTCTATTAGTATTCTTCTACATTTTCTATTCCCTTTCGTCATTATTATTCTACTTCTTCTATTTCTTTGAACCCCTTCTCTTCCATCTACTCCTCTCCCTAAATGTCCCTTCACCCTACTGTCTCTGACCCCAGTGGTGGACTCTCGACACCAAACGCTCCGGCACTGTATTAGGGCAAGTTTATGCTATCATCATAGGTGAATTCTGGAAGATATTTGGGTTGATACGTTCAGTCATTTTCAGAGAATTAGCTACAACATCATTCTTTTAATTCATTTCTTACTCTACACAAGACATCTTGTCAAAATATGCAAGTATTATGTCCCCTATGGCAGGGCAATGTTTGTAGATCATTCATAGATGCTATGAGTTGAATTAAGAGGAGATTTTTCTCTTATTTCTTGGATGTGGTAACTTATCCTTATCATGAAGCTCTCTTGAAGCAATTCTCTTTGCCCTATAAGCCTTGTAATTGACTCATAAGCTTTTGTCCCTAACAGTCTACATTGAATGTAATCATGCAAAGGTTATTCATGCTATGGCATCATTTATGAATGATGGGATGCAAAGTTGTTTATGATACATGACAGCATATTGGAAGCTCTATTAGCATCTTCAAGGACTTGGCTTGAAGCCTTTAACCCTTCTCTTATCTCTACATCTCCGGAGTCTAAGCTCTTGAACCCCCATACATTCTTCTCTCTCAAACCCATGTGATTGACCGTGAAGTACCTCTTAAACCTTTAGACATTCACTGTAATCTACTTATCTCTTGAAGACACATCTCTATCTATCTTGTCACGTTTTCTAACCAAACCCCTATGGTGACCTTTAACCCTACGTGCTTGGACATCACCAAGAGCTATAACAACATTTGTAACATCTTCATTAAATATAACTCAGAAAGATTAGGATTTTGAGAAGCAATAGCTATGGTTTGGCCATCTTTCTCAACGTGACACTTGGTATAGTTAAAATTGATAAAGAGAGGAAGATCCACAAGTCTTGCAACACTGAAAGAAGATACCTTTGTAGATTTGGGTCATGTAAAACTCCATGTAGCACAAGAAATCATACGCAAAATATATGCTGTAAGGAAAGACATTTAATTGAAAAAGCATACTCCAAAAGAAAGAGACCCAAGATAGATGAAATGTGGGCAAGGATAAAGTGACCCAAAATAGAAAAAATATGTGAGAGATGAAATGAGTCTAATATAGGCAAGAAATATGAACAATGCTCGCAAAACGTTATCGCTTTACTTTTAGGCCAAGAATAGATGATGATCTCGTCAATTTTGGTAGAAACATAGAAACGCAAGAGTGAGTAATTGTGATGAAACATGTGTCGTAGAAGTCTGCATAAAAAGTTATTATCCTATTTGTTTTCATGTTTCAAGTCCCAATTTACCCTGAACTGACATAACTTTTCACACAGAAGTTCAAAATGAGCAAGGATTTGATAGGAAGAAAGCTTGTGAGTCCTAGCACTTGTTTTCTTAAAGAATACATCCTTTTTCAAGATAACTTGCGTAAGGATCCGCCATCCTTGTTGAGGGTATTTAACCTTTCTTCTTGTGAATCAATCACAAGACTATATGACTTCGTACTTGCTGCGCAAGTCCTGCATCGTAATATACGATGAAACAATCCGTTTTAGTTTCTTTAAGCTGACGTTTGTCGAACCTAGGGTCTCTTTTTAAGAACCTCAGGGACAAACCCTAGTTCTTTTACATTTACGAATTTATTGACCCTACAATCAGGGAAGGTAGTCAAGTGTTTAAGGTATAAATGTTTCTTGGTCTTTAAATCATTCCCAAGGCATATTTCGCAACATAGGTATTTCTAAGTTAACATTAATTCGGTTAATTTTTTAGAAGGTAATATTGAGATCACCTCGGCACGATTTGTTATCCTTGTGACAATTGATTTTTCAGTCCTAAACTTTAATGCTTTGAGGTTAGGTAAATTCAATTAATCTTCATTTTTCCTTGCAAACGAAACTCATGCCAAATAACAATCTTTTCCTTGCTAAGATATGCAGTTAGCAATGATAACTTCCTAGAATTCAAGCAACGTAAGAAACCTTTCATGAATTCCATCTTCTATGATGATTCGTTGCAAAAAAGAATAGGGGATAATGGTGCAAGATGCAGTTTTTTTATACCTTCAAGATTTAATCGAAATATACTATTATAGTAGGTAGATAATCTTGCTCGTAATTCGTTTCAATGCATGATGCTATTCGAAGGAAACTATGTTTTATACATTATCATTTTTTCATGTTCAATTAAACTAAACTCCTTCATCGTAAATAACTCGAAAAAAAATATATCTTATCCCTAACAATTCATCTTTGCATGATTGACTTAAAATCGATATAAAACCAAGAAGGAAAAACCTGGTTTTGGGGTGAGATATCCACATGGATATCGGGAGATGACCCTCCCGTAGCTACTCCTTGGACTTTCTTAGGCGGCATCGCATTTGTAATCCTTCGAACGTGAAGGCAGCTTTTTCTCTCTTTATCGGATTTCCACCGTCTCTCTTTCGAGGCAAGGAGCCATTCAAAAGATTAACCACGAGAGGGGATAATAAGACTTTTAGATTCTTTGGAGAGGGAAAGGTTTAAAAAAAATCCCTATAGGGTATATACACGGCAAAAAAAGTTGTGCGTGAGTGTGACTTCGCAACATACGAACCTTGAGAGATTTTTGGGCACATGAGTGAAAGGACTTAGAGGTTTTCAAATCTAGGGGGAAAATTTTGAAGGGTAACACAAGGGATTATAGCACGGGGAAAAAGGTGTGAAGGAAAAAGGGTACACGGGGGTTAGAAAGGGGCTTAGGGGGTGTGTTAAGAAAAAAGAATATGACGGGGGGTGCAACACCGTTTCAAAGAAACACGAGAAGGGACTTTACAAATTTAGGCATGGGGAAGGGATTTGTGGGTTATGAGGCCAAGGGTTGTGGGGGTTTAACGGCCCCTCGGGAAGGGTTAAGGCGGGGTGAAAGGATTTCTAAGGGGTAGAACTGGGAGGGGGGGAAAAAGGGTAAGGGAAGCGTATAGGAAGGGGGACTTGAGGGTTTTGAAAAAACCCGAGGTGAAGGATTTTTTTAGTATAGAAAGGGGGGCTTGAGGAGCCCCCCCTTAGAAGCTTCAAGAAGCTTCTTGAAGCTTCTGTGGGGGTTGATCAGGATCCACGTGGGGGGGAGAATCTTGACGGCGACGACTGGGAGGAAATAGTCTGCACAAGCGGCGGTGATGGCGTATGTGGGGAGAGAGGATAGAGATGGCAACGGCAGCTCGGCAGTGGTCCTACCTCCTCCCTCGATGGCAACACAAACGGCGATGGCTTCGTCCTCCTTTCTCACGGCAGAGGTGGCAGCAGCATCTTCCCCATCCTCTCACGATACCCCCAGCACCGTCCCCTTCTTCTCACGACTCTCCCTTATTTATATAGGGGAGGGGAGGGAATCCTCCCCCCCTTGATGTGTCCATCTGCATGCTTTGTGGAGCCGAGCAAGCTCCAGGGAGGAGCTTGATGGCTCCTCTATCCCCCCTCTACCCTTCCAGCTCGATGCGCGGCAGAAGGAGAAATTCAAAAATATATATTTGATATATTACAGGAAATGAGAGAGAAAGAGAGGGAGAGGGAGAGGCAGAACATGGGAGAGGGAGGGGGAGGGAGGGAGAGAAGGAGAGAAAGAGAGGGAGAGAGAGGAAATGAGAGAGGGAGGGAGAGAGAGAGAAAGAGAGGGAGAGGGAGGAAATAGAAGATGGAGAGGGATGAAATGAGAGAACGAGAGGGAGGGAGAGTGTATTCTCTCTCTTATTTATTTATTTTTTGTATAATTTGTGTATAATGAGAGAGGGAGAGGAAATGAGAGAGAAGGAGAGGGAGAGGGAGAGCGAGAGATAGAAAGAGAGGGAGAGGGAGGAAATGGGAGAGGGAGGGGGAGGAAATGAGAGAGGGAGATGGAGGAAGAGAGAGAGGAAATGAGAGGGAGAGGGAGAGGGGTAGGAAATGGGAAAGGAAGAGGGAGGGAGAGAGAAAGAGAGGGGGAGAGAGAGAAAATGAGAGAGGAAGAGGGAGGAAATGAGAAAGGGAGAGGGAGGGAGAGAGAGAGAAAAAGAGAGGGAGAGGGAGAGGGGGAGGAAATGGGAAAGGAAGAGGGACGGAGAGGGAGAGAGAGAGAAAATGAGAGAGGAACAGGGAGGAAATGAGAAAGGGAGAGGGAGGGAGAGAGAGAAAAAGAGAGGGAGAGGGAGAGGGGGAGGAAATGGGAAAGGAAGAGGGAGGGAGAGGGAGAGGGAGGGAGAGAGAAAGAGAGGGGGAGGGAGAGGAAATGAGAGAGGGAGAGGGAGACATTAAACATAATAGGGAAATGAGAGAGGGAGAGGGAGAGAGAAAGGGAGGGAGACATTAAACATAATAGGAAAATGAGAGAGGGAGAGGAAATGAGAGAGGGAGAGGGAGAGGGAGAGGGGGGGAGATGAAGACATAATAGGGAAATGAGAGAGGGAGAGGGAGAGAGAAGAAATGAGAGAAGGAGAGGAAGAGAGCAAAAGGAAATGAGAGAGGGAGAGGAGAGAGAAAAAGAGATAAGATGTTGAACATAATAGGAAAAGAGAGAAAGAGAGGGTGTGGGTGAGGGTGAGGGCGAGGGAGGGAGAGGAAGAGAGAAAAGGAAATGAGAGAGGGAGAGGAGAGAGGAGAGAGAAAAAGAGAGAAAGATCATTAAACCTAATGGGAAAAGAGAGAAACAAGGGGTCAGGGTGAGGGAGGGAGAGGAAGAAATGAGAGAGGGAGAGAAAGAAAGAAAGGGAAATGAGAGAGGGAGAGGAGAGAGAAAAAATGAGAGGGAGAGGAGAGAGAAAAAGAGAAAAAAATCATTAAATCTAATAGAGAAAGAGAGAAAGAGAGGGTCAAGGTGAGGGAGGGAGAGGAAATGATAGAGGGAGAGAAAGAGAGAAAGGTAAATGAGAGAGGGAGAGGAGAGAGAAAAAAATGAGAAAGAGAGGAGAGAAAAAGAGAGAAAAATCATTAAACCTAATAGGGAAAGAGAGAAAGAGAGGGTCAAGGTGAGAGAGGGAGAGGAAATGAGAGAGGGAGAGAAAGAGAGAAAGGGAAATGAGAGAGGGAGAGGAGAGAGAAAAAGAAATGAGAGAGAGAGGAGAGAGAAAAAGAGAAAAATCATTAAACCTAATAGGGAAAGAGAGAAAGAGAGGGTTAGGGTGAGGGAGGGAGAGAAAATGAGAGAGGGGGAGAAAGAGAGAAAGGGAAATGGGAGAGGGAGAGGAGAGAGAAAAAATGAGAGAGAGAGAGAGAGAGAGAGAGAAAAAGAGAAAAAAATCATTAAACCTAATAGAGAAAGAGAGAAAGAGAGGGTGAGGGTGAGAGAGGGAGAGGAAATGAGAGAGGGAGAAAGAGAGAAAGGGAAATGAGAGATGGAGAGGAGAGAGAAAAAGAAACATGAGAGAGAGAGGAGAGAGAAAAAGAGAGAAAAATAATTAAACCTAATAGGGAAAGAGAGAAAGAGAGGGTGAGGGTGAGGGAGGGAGAGGAAATGAGAGAGGGAGGGAGAGGAAATGAGAGAGGGAGAGAAAGAGAGGAAAGTAAATAGGACCTCAAAATAAGGTTAGGGTACTATGATAGTGTGTACTAAGAATGAGTCTACCTTACTAAGAATAGGATTGGCGATTCACCTCACTAAGAATGAGTCCATGTACCTAGCACATACCATCATAGTACCCTCTTAGCATCATCCCCATAGCCTCATAGTATCCTAGAATCAAGCTTCCACTTGTGTCAGCACAAGGGTACCATCGTATTTTACCCTCCTGCTCTCTATATTTGTGTATGCATCTAGGTACAAAGGGTACAAATACGTTATCCTAGAAACTACATTATACAAGCTTCCACTTGTGTTGGCACAAGGGTACCATCATATTTCACCCTCCCCCTCTCTATAATTGTGTATGCATCTACGTACAAAGGGTACAAGTAAAAACAGACAGAAGAGAAGCCAAATAGAAAAATGTAACAATATGTGGGTATAATAGTTAGTGTTACAACTTCGCTTCTTCTTTACTACCCATATTTGCTATTGTGCCCAAGTATTATGAAGGTAGATAGATTTTTGTGGGTACAATAGCAATTGTGGGTACAATATCTAGTACCTTCTACCTATTACATAATATCATGGTATCCTAATATTTACTATCTATTCAATATTATCATGCTAGCAAAGTATTTACTATCTATTGCATAATATCATGCTAGCCAAGTATTTACTATCTATTATATAGTATCATAATACCCTAGTATGTACTACCTTGTACCTATTACATACTATCATAGTACCCTATTATTTAGCACCTAGTACCTAATACATTGTATCATAGAACCCTAAATCTACTACCCACTATTGAGTACCTTTTAGTACTAAAGTATTTGGTACTTAGCACATGGTATGCTAGTACCCTAGTATCGATTACTAAGTATCTGGTCCTAGCACATAGTATCCTAGTACCTAGTGCCTAGTACCTAGCACATGGTGTGATATTACCCTAGTCTGTAGGAACTAGTACCATAGAACCTCACATCTACTACATAATGCTTAAGGTACCCTAGCACCTGCTACATAGTATCATAGTACTGGATACTTGGCACTATGATACTAGAGTACTAGGTGCTAGATACTAAGATGCAATGATATTATGTGCTGGGTACTGAGTACTAGGTACTAAATACTAGTGTTCTATGATACTATATGCTAGATACTAGGTATTAGATACTAGGATACTATGCTATTGTTGTAGTCATAGTCATAGTCATAGTCGTAGTTATAGTCGTGGTCGTGGTCGTAGTCGTGGTCATGGTCATGGTCATAGTCGTGGTCGTAGAAAAAGAGAGAGATGGAAGGAGAGGATAACAATCTTTAAAAAAAAGGAATGATAACAAAAACAAATTGTTTGTTGTAATGTAGACAAAATGGAAATCGATGAAGGTCCTGTTGTTCAAGATCACGAGGCGTATCTTAATCAGCATGTCCCATGTCCTTGCTCTCCATGCAAGCTGGCAATTAGACGAAAACGCCGATTGTCTATAGAACACGTACGACGATTTGGCAAGTTTCAATCTGAGATCATTGATCAGGTGATTGTGGATTTTCAGTAAACGGTAAGAAAAGTTAATATCAATCATGCATTGTACTTGCAAGCTAATTGAATACCATATACAATAAGATTGGGTCTCGCTGTCAAATTTTCTATCCAGGGAGGTGATGTCTCATCCCAAGGAGGAGTGCACCCTTTGCGGCCAATTAGAAGAGTTTGTGGGCGTGCGATGGATGGAGTGCAGGAGCCAATCCAGCACTTGCAAGGCCAATCTATATCGTCAATGCCAGAGGAGACAGGCTATCTTCCAAACCTACCTACAATCTTGGAGCCTGAGATGGAGGCAATGATCGATGCATTGATTCCCATGGATGTCGAGACTTCTGGTCTTCTTAGAGAGAAAGCATCCATACCATTATATGATGGGTTCTGAGTATCTTACCTGAAGACAGTGCTTGCACTCTTAAGTGTGCAAGCAAAATACGGGTGGAGTGACACGAGTGTGACCGAGTTGTTTAGGTACCTTGTACATATGCTTCGTTGATTTTTTTTCGACACTATTATTCAAAACATTTATACTTTTTCAAGGTGTTTATGATTTTTTTCAGGTTATTGAGATATCATATATTACCGCCTGCAAATACCATGCCTAAGTCTCCTGATGATGTACGACATGTTTTACGAAAGCTTGGCATGGACTACAATAACATCCATGCGTGTATCAACAATTGCATACTATCTTGAGGAGAATACGAGACTATGTAGACATGTCCAAAGTGTGGTGCTCACAGGTATTGACAGGACTTGCAAGGGCAAACCATCCCTCAAAAAGTTCTCACACACTTTCAGCTTATCTCTCGCATAAACCACATGTTTCATACGTCCGGCATGGTGAGCCTGACAATGTGGCATGCGCAGAATAGGTCCACGGATGGAGTTCAACGAATATCAGCGGATTCACGCGCATGGAGCCAGATTGACTCTACCTTCCTAGGCTTTGCCCAAGAGCCAAGGAATCTTCGGCTCGGTCTTGCAATGAATGTCGTGAACCCATTCGGTCTGTGCTCAACTTCTTACAGTGTGTGGCCTATAGTCCTTGTCAACTACAATGTCCCTCCATGGCTTTCTACAGAGAAAGGACATCTCATCCTTAGCTTACTCGTCCCCAGCCACTACAAAGTCAAAAATATGGATGTGTATCTTCATCCATTAGTCGATGAGCTTAAGATTTTGTGGGAGGAGGGGGTCACCGTGCAAGATATGAGCAGGTGCGATGGTCGGCGGTCAGCCAATATTCAAGCCATTCTCATGTGGACGATGCATGACTTTTCGGGATTCGAAGAGTGCTAAGGTGAACAGGCCTCTATTCTCATTGGTAATATCTATATTTTATCTCGTTCAAGTAAGTATTTACAGGGTCGTGGTATTGGAACATGTCTGGTTACCTCAGGTTATCATGCATGTCCATTGTGCGGGCCACAGTTAGACTCCCGAAGGTCACGAACCATGAAGAAGATGGTATATCAAGGATACGCTGCTTTCTTGCTAGAGGATCATGAACTCAGGGAAGGTTTCCTTGGACAACCTCCAATACATATGACACCGCAAGCTAGTACAAGTTGAAAATGGTCCATGCGGAATCACATCCAAATGGAATGCGACGATTCTCAGTTTTCTACGAGTTGCCATATTGGACCCACTTACAGGTCAACCACTTGTTGGATCCCATGCATATTATAAAAAATGTAGGCAGCTTGCGATGGGACCACATCACAGGAAAGAGAGACACTATAGGGGCACGAATGGATTTGAAGGAGGTAGATAAGATGGAGGCGCTTTGGCTGTAGTCAAGTGCTGATGGTCGCGTGCAGCTTCCTCGTGCTCCTTGGGTTTTTTCCACTAAAGAAGAGCACATTGTGAAGCAAGTAGTCAAGTCTATCCACACTCCGATGGGTATGATGCATTCTCTCAGCTCTGCATTTTCTAAAAACGACCAATTATCAGGGCTAAAATCCCATGACTGGCATAAGATATGTCAGGTTTGCACTACGAATGGATTGTGATTGGCGTGCACATTTTGTTATTTGGAGTATAGCCATTATTCATAATGCTTTCTCATTTGTGGCAGTCTGTACTACCGATCGCGATCGTAGGATGTCTTACTCCAGAAATACACGGGGCCATTTATAGGTTGTCCAATTTGGTGCAATGGATCTCACAGAAGGAGATTAAGATGTTCTCTATTGAATCCACAAGGTGGGGAGCAGCAGAGACAGTGTGTCTCTTTGAGAAATACCTGCCCACCATCATGCTCACGATACAAATCCACCTTCTTGTGCATCTTGTAGATGAAGTGGAGATTGTTGGACCTGTCCATACGTGATGGATGTTCTTCTTGGAGCGCTTCATGAAAACCCTGAAAGGCTTTGTGCGACAATGAGCTCAGCCATAAGGTAGCATGGCTGAAGGTTGGTTGGTGTTTGAGACACTAATGCATATTTCACAATGGCTACCAACGCTGGATCCAAATAACGAAATGCTATGGTCACTGAAGGACGATGATAGACTGACTGGAGATGTGGTGGTTCAAAATGGGGTAGAAAAAAGAATGGATGCCTCAATGGAGGAGAAGGTGAATCACTTTTGTATGTTGCACAGTGCCTCTATGGAGGTGTGGCTCGCAAAGTACGAGATCTCTAGGCAAGATCGAGAGGAAGCGCGAGCTGAATTGCGATGTAGTACGCGTCATCGACCGATTCGATATCCCGACGACATGGAGGAGATGCCGCGGTTCATGTCAATGCGATGGTTGCATGGAGCTTTGACCGCAGCGTCTTGCGAAGGAACAGAGGTCTCAATGGATGAGTGGGAATTCTTGAGGGGATGTAGTCCAAAGGTGATGAGGGGTTTAGGATTTGTCGTATCTAAATTTTATATGCTACATCTAATTTGAGTATTTCAATGTAAAATACAAAATATATAGTGCAGCACGGTCGCGCGGACGGCATTTTCACGGAAGAGTAATGACAAAATGCGCTCCACAATGGACTGTGGTATCATGGCAAGGTTCGAGCAAGAGAGCCGGCGACGAGCAACGGATCCAAACACAGTTGTGGATGAGATGGAGTATTTTGGGAACTTGCAAAGTATTGTTACGGTGGATACCCGTAGCTTCTCCATGATACTATTCGATGTGCAGTGGTTCAAAGTGGTACTTGGAGGAGCTGGAGCAACAGCTCGACGAGGTCCATCTAGATTTCTCGAAATAGATTCCGAAAAAAAAAGGACAGATTTGCGCGATGTCAAAGAGATCGTGCGAGAGCTGCAGAACACGGGGTTCAAGGTACAGCAAGAAATGAGGCTAACAAGAAGAACTCAAATATTGGAAGTCAATGATCACTATATTCCTTGTCATAATCATAGAGTTACAACAAAGAAACTGAGCAAATTCATGTTCTTGATATGCTGTCATGAACAGTTTTTGTATTTCAACAAGTACAGCATCAAGTAAAGACTTGTTCGTGGTCGTTCAGCTGTAGCATGCCATGTTTGAAGATGAAAATTCTGTCGAGAGGTTTACTGAGAATGAGATCTGGGTTACTGAAATTTCAGCCTAAACAGAACCTTTGGGATATTTGATCACGAGGAAACTAGAAGATCTCCAGCAACATGAGCATTCCAATAGTTTAAAATCATTGTACCCTTTTGTAGCAATTTTTGCACCATCACTTGTTCTCCTTCTCACTGTGAGGATTAACAGCAGGTTTCTCCAG
Source organism: Lygodium microphyllum (assembly GCF_053477565.2). Classification (NCBI taxonomy): domain Eukaryota; kingdom Viridiplantae; phylum Streptophyta; class Polypodiopsida; order Schizaeales; family Lygodiaceae; genus Lygodium; species Lygodium microphyllum. The sequence goes on along the minus strand of NC_141148.1, from coordinate 53,706,850 downwards.
TTCATTACCAAGTAAACCACATCTTCTCCAGAAGAACCATCACTCTCAGAGGTGCTCTCTTCTGGTTACTTAATAGGTCGCTGAATGACATGGTCCTAGATAAATCTGTTCAACCACCAGTTTCATTCGATTGTAGTCACGTAAATCAATTTGAGTGGAAATTCATTCTCTGCCGTACTGCAATGTTTCTGTATATAGTCACCTTCACGGCCAATCAGATTCCAGTGGTCTTACCATTCAAAGCACCTCCATACGGTTGAAGGAGCTATTTACTGTCTTCGAATATACAAAAGTGGCTATCAGGGCTATTTGCCCATGTCGTGATCTCATTCACCATCATTGAAAATCACTGGATAAGGAGTAGCAAAGCTTTCCATGGCCATCGTGTTAAAAATCCGCTAGCTTGCTGCTCGTAGTGACAGGATGACTTCACAGAGAGCCAAAAACTCTAATCATCTGTATCTGAGATGGACGATCAGCGATCAAGTCTGGCTGGAATAGGCGACAGGAAACCGAACAGCGACTGTGTGAGTCGCAAGACAGGGATGGCGACAAGGAAGGAAGCTCGAAGAGGACACAGGCAATGCAGGCGATGGCAGGAAACCAACCTTGTGCAAAAAAATGGAGAAACGGTCAGGCAGAGACAGAGAGAGAGCTCAGATTCTCCTCTTATCCTCTGTTGCTGAAATGAATTTCTTCTTTGACATCACTCCGGGACCTGTATCTATGCCTTCCAAAGTAGTGGCATCAGCTAATCGTTCATCGATAGACATAAGATGATGAATATGAGGTAAATATGCAGGCAAGTCATTGCGGCTGCTGTGTCTCCCAAGAGCTGAAGACCTCATTGACATGTTTCCATGCGACACGCTCTGAATCAGTAGGATTCATGGCAACATAGTTGAGAAATTGGGCAACACTCACAATGGTTCTAATGATCTCCTCGTAACTCTTGTGAGGTTTCACAAGCCGAATCCAATACTTCTCTTATCAGAGACTGCCACCGCATCCTCAGCTGAGTCCGCATACGGCAGAGTGGCAAAGGAGATGGGATTCTCGTCACCAACCTCGAGCCGCACAGAGCCTCCGCGTCGATGCTTCATCCCAAAATTCCCGTCAGAGAAGTCCCTCCTTCAGCGAGGTGCAGCTCCCATGTCCGTTCACGCCATGCCTTCTGAATCGCCGATTCCAACACGAGAGATGTGTGCGTCCCGACTGTCGATGGAGGCCCTCGCATTAAGGTGGTGCTCCGCAATTGATCAATCTCCCCTCCCGATCCTCTGCTCCTATGTCCTCCTTTTTCCAATCCGAGCATTATTCCCCCTCCTTTCGCCACAGAAAGCGGAAAAGAAGGAACCTCTCCTCCCATTCAAGCGCAGCCCGCCACTTTAGCTTTTTCAAAAATATACCATTCCCTCTTTTCTTAACTTTTTCTTTCCTTAGAACTCCCCCAATTAGCACCTTCACACCAGCTTGTCTCAAGTCTCCTACGTGCTGAGCCTTTTATGGTTACCCTAGTTTCAGCGGAACCCCACATGAGCGGTTGATCTAAAGGTGGGCAGAAATGCTCGTACAATACCACTGTATGCAGAAGCATGATCCACTCGTCGCGTTGCAGTTGCGGCTCTTGCAATATCCTCTGTTCATCTCCTTGCTTCTGACGTAGTGATTTTCCACAACATCTGATGTCTGACATCTCTTTGCAATCAGCATTTCAGTCCTATTGACGGAATTCATCCTCCTCGCAACCTGATCAACCTCTATGACAGCCTCTGACAGTTTATATATTATCAATCTCTCATGAGGATTTCAGTAAGAAATGAGCAATGGTGACACATCATGCATCCAAACAAAATCATGCGCATGCACTAAGGGAATATATACATTGGATGCGGATTATTAAAAAGCATCACACAAACAATAAATCACACGCAGAAATTAACACAAATGCACAACAAAAATGGAGGTGTTCACGGCTCAGATACGCAGCAACACGACATCCACCCCCTCTAAACCTGCGCATCCTCCGGATGTGCCAACTATCCAGGATCATTCAAGTCCACAAACAGGTCAAGTCCACCTTCTGATTCTAGTGGACCTATTTCTCCATCAGCTTCATCATCTATGTTTTCTGTCTCTTCTGCTTGTCTTTCTTCTACTTGCTCTTCTTCTGTCAATGCTTCAAGTGCATATTCTTCATTCTCTCTTCTCTTGAAAATCTTGACTCGTTTTCCAGCAATGGGCACCCTCAATAATGTTCCATCTAATTCAGCCAGCTCATAGGTACCATTGTCAAAAACCTTTTTCACTTCATATGGTCCAAACCATCTTTGAACCATTTTTCTCATGCTACTATGCTGATTTTCTAGACTACTGTCGTAGACTAGAACCCAATCTCCTTCTTTTATGGCTCTAGGCCTCAAGCGATGCCTTAAATCAAACCTGTCCTTATTTCTGAGACGGGCTGCCTTCAAACGATCAACGACTAGCTGCACATCTTCCGTCCTTCTCTCTAGTTGACGAATCCGAAGGGCTAACAGCTCTTCCCTTGATAAATTCTCATGCCAAGGAAGAACACTCCAAGTGAGAGCACAAATTTCAGTAGGCATGACAGGTTTTTGCCCATACATCAATTCCGCAGGCATGTATCCAGTAGTCACACTATGTGTAGAGCGATCAGCCCACAATGCAAAAGGTAGTAATCTCGGCCAATCTCCAATCCGACCTCTACAAGCTTTTGCCAATGCTTTAACTATCGGTGGATGTCCTCTTTCACTTTTGCCATTTCCCTCTGGATTATAAGCAGTAGTAAGAGCCAATTTAATCCCAAGCCGTGAGAAGAATTCTCTAGCTTCATCAGCATCTAGCTCTCCACGATCAGCTGTAATCTTGCCTATACATCCATACCTGCAAAATATTTCTTCCAACAAGAATTTACATACTGTAGTGGTGGTCTTCGTCCGCAACGGTCTACCTTCAACATAGTTTGTAAGATCCTCCCTAGCCAAGACAAGATATCTCATCTGCCAAAGTCCCACTGGCAAAGTAACCAAGTCTACCACCCACTTGTAATGCATACATAGTGGATAAGTCAGATGCAACTCATCACGATGTCGCACTAAAGAGTAAAGCTGGCAATTCCTGCAAGTCTCCACAAAGTGAGAAACATCTTTATACATTCCTTTCCACCAGTATCTTTCTTTGATTTTCTCATAGGTAGCCCACACACCTCTATGTCCAGCCCATGAGCTCTCATGAAACTCTCGCATAATCTGTATCTGCATCGCTACATCACAAACTACTCTCAAGGGCAAGCCACCTCTCTTTCTTGGATGCTTCCAAAGAAAACCATCTTTCAAGAAATACCCGTAAGCCTTCCTTCTGATTTTCTTGAATTCATCATCTGTCCAATCAGCTCTTCAAGTCAATGAACTTAGATACTGTCCAATTTGCAGCCACTCATCAACATAAAGTTCTTCAATAAAAGCTTCAACAGTAGATACATGACAATCATGAGTAAGGACAAAAGTAGCAAACTCTATCTCATCATCTTCTGCAAGCATTGACTCCTCATCCTCATATCTCGCTCTAGAAAGCATGTCAGCAACTGGATTATCTTTCCCTGCTATGTGTCGAAATTTTGGATTCAATGATTTGATATAGGCAATCCACCGAAGCATCGCTATATCTGGAGTCGAGCAACTAGTAATCATGCCAAGCAAAGGTAAGCAATCTGTTTCCACAATAACTGAAGCTCCAATAAAATACCCTTTGTCACACTTCAGTGCAGTGACTACTCCCCACAACTCTCTTTTAATCTGTGGATATCTCCTTTGTCGCTCATTAAGAACTTTAGCTCCAAAGCGGATAGCATACCTATTTCCATCAGCATCATCCTGTCCCACAGCCCAACCTATGCCAATAGGGCTAGTATCAACTGTCAACATGATCGGCCGTCCACACTGATAATCCGCCTTGCGTAGAGTAGGTGCTGATTGCAATAGCTTCTTGAGCTTACGCATGGCTTTTGAATGCTTCACATCCCAATGAAATTTCTGCCCCTTTCGAAGCAGCTGATAGAGAACATCTGCAATATGAGCAAAATGAGGAATCCAAATCATGTAAAATACACAAGCTCCCACAAATCTCCGCACCTCTGAAGTAGTCGAGCAATACTCTGCAATCCTGTTTATGGCATCCACCTTTGCAGGAGAAGGCTTTCTACCATAATATCCAACCATATGCCCAACTATGATGACTTCATTAACAGCAAAGACAGATTTCAGCCCTGAAAGTGTCAAATTTACCTCCTCTAATCGTGTCAAAATTTGCTCACAAGCATTCAAGTGATCAGCCACAAACTGTCTACATCCACGCAAATCAAGACTTTCATTCTTTTCTTCTTCTGCACAACCCTTAATAGGCACATCATCTAGAAATGGCATGGTATACTGCGGAATATAGTCTCGAAGAACTCTATGCATAGCATTCATCATATGAGCAACTGAGTTTGTAGCACCTTGTGGCAAGGTACACATCCTCACAAGACCAATAGGTGTCCGCATAGTAGTAATATCCCTGCTTTCCAAGGCAAGCTGAAACTGATCATAACCTGAATACAAGTCACCTAGTGAATAGATGGCTCGTCCTGCAAAAGCTTCAGCAAATTCATCCACAACTGGACCTGTACCCACATTCCTGATTGTCACTTTGTTCACGGGCTGCATATCCTGAATAAATCTCAAAGTACCATTCTTCTTTGGTACAGTAAACCACCTGTTAGAATAGGGTGTAGAAGAGGGTTCCAAAATCCCCATTTTAATCTTCTCATTCAGCAACTCTATCAGCTTTGGCAAGTGTGCTTTAGGCACAGGAATAGGACGTATATTCCATGGTACATGAGGAACAGTGAAGATGACCATAGGTGCAACCAATTCGGGACTAATGCAGCCAATTTCATGTGGAAAGAAAGCAAATGCCTTACCATGACGTCCAAGCATCTCTCTAAAACATTCTTTTTCCACTGGAAGCAAAAAATCATCATTTCCAATCTTCAATTCTGCAAGAGTTTCAGCTGTAAACTTATGTCCAATATTTGCAGGATCCCTCAACATAGGCTGCTTCATAGCTTTTTCAATCTGCTCATCACTATCAGAAGGAAGCGGGCCTGCAACCGGCTTAACCTTCTTATCAACTGTTTTATATTTTGTGTCAACCTTGGCATCATTCAAGCACTCTTTCCTTTGCTGCAATTTCTGCAAATTTTCAGCATCTTTCAACTCTGTTGGCTGAAAAATTTCAGCCTTTAGCTCTATAGACTGCATGGGTGCAGCCTGAAACTCTGTATGCAGAAATTTTTCTGCATTCAACTCTGTTGGCTGAATGAATTCAGCCCTCGGCTCTATGGACTGCATAGATGCATCCTGAAACTCTGTATGCAGAAATTTTTCTGCATTCAACTCTATTGGCTGAATGGATTCAGCCCTCTGCAATTCTATTAGCTGATCAAGATCAGCCATAAATTCAGTTTGCTGAGTTTTCTCAGCCTCTAACTCTGTTTGCAGCATAAAACCAGAAATTTCCTGAAACATATCCAAGGTTTGCACAGGTATGATCTTTGAACCCTTGCATACATCAGTTTTCAGCATTGCTCTCATCTCAAACAATGTATCTGCATAAGACATCCCTTCATACAATCCATCCACATGCTCTTCTGCTTGCAAAATACCTGCATTCTTCAACTCTTTCTCCTTACGACCAATGTACTGCCTCGCAGCTCTAGGCAAATCTGAAATTTTTTGATAACTTACCGAACTATCTGAAGTAAACCCAACAAAGTTATTGGAGAAAGACTGACTGCCAGGAGGCGAGATCTCCTCTTTTCTCCGCTCCGTACCACTGGCGTCTCGCAAGACAGCGGTACCTAATGAAAATCCAACTCCTTCGCAGGTAGTGGTGCCTCACGCAAGGAGTCCCTGTTTCTCGGATGATTTACCCCAACAGTCATAAACTGAACAGCTCGCATACCATCTTTACTGCGTATCCGTGCATAAGCTGATCCGTCATCCATCACTTTTGTTTCCATTCTTGCTTCTGTAATGAAAGGCTGTCCAAGAATAATCGGATAAGAACATGAATCCTGAACAAAGCAATGATAATCCTCTTCAACATTACCAATAGAAATTCTGATACTCGGACAAGCAGCATACATATCACCAGAAGTATTGTTGGCGGCTCTCATGCGCCAGCCATGCTCTGCATCCATAGGCCACTTGCCACTCTCATAAACACCTCGAGCAATAAGATTAATCTCAGAACCATGATCAACTAAAGCAATCAAGGGAATTTGTTTCTCTCCAATCCTTACCACTGTCTCAGTGGTTGCTCTAGCCCAATGACTTCGTGAAAAATGGCTGCGAGGAATGAGAATAGAGGACTCATCATCTTCATACTGCATAGGCTGCACTATTTTCTCCACAGAAGCATTCTCAACCATCACTGCATCATCATGCTCTTCTCCAAGAGCTCCATGCCACAATCCCTGTAAAGCAGGTCCTTCCATCGCATGTCGTTTCCTCCGCAAAAGATCCTGCATCTGATCCTGTATTTCTCTTCTAGCAATCCCAAGAGCCTCTCCAACAATAAAAGTAACTTCACTATTCAAAATTCTTTCATGAAAAATCTTACTCATATCCGTTTGCATATCAAGGTCTGACAAGAGCTTGAATCCTGGCTCTTTTCTTGGTTGCTTCTTTTCTTTCTGCTTATCTTCCATTGGTTGATCAGAACCTGTTTGAGCTGGAAAATTTGACATAGGTGGAGCTGTAACAGGTGGTGAAACAAAGTCACCCCCTCTAGTCTTTTTGGAGGAGCTAGGACCCTCCTCATCTCTTCTTCTCTTTTCCTCAACCATGGCATCTAAACCCTGCATTTTAGCCATATAAGCAAAAATAGAATACCTGTCAACGGGAGAATCCCATCCTGTTTCTCCTCGGATGCTAGAGCCCACACAAGTCATAGTAGAAGTTTGAACTTTCCCTCTTCTCGCTATCTCCAAGGCAGAAGACCACAAAGCAGAGTCTCCATCAGATTTCTGCTCAAGCTGGACTCCAAAAGCTGAAGCATCTCCTCTAACACTCACATAAGCTGATCGCGCAGCCATATCATCAACAAGCTTCTTCATACCTCCCTTACCAAAGTTCGTGTCAAGAGGAGCACCAGTCTCTGTCAGCCATATCTTCCCATCTTGTCCCCAAAACACTACATTCTTCTTACGTGCTTCCTGAAAAGCATCACAATCTCTGCAGTGTTGGTGCTCTGTACTATCACACCAAATACATCGTCGCCCTTTTCTTTGACCAGCTGGAAAAGCAGTCGCTGGAGCAGATGCTACAGCAGGTACTGACATAAGTTGCTCCTTTAACTTACCAACTTCAGCTTTGACTGCTTCAATCGTCAAATCCGCCAAGCCTTTAATAACATCATCTACAGATAAGGGCACTGGAGCAGCAGGAACTGGTGGATTCACAGCAGGAAGAGTAGGCTTAGGCAAAGAAGTAGCAGGGGTAGAAGAAGAAGTCTCCAAGGATTTTTCAGGAACTGATCCTGTGTTTCGATGCAATCTGACTCTCCTGCGCTGCTTCTTGACAAGAGCATTCACAGCATCAATGACATGTCTCCACTCAGTCTTTAAACCTGAATCAGTAGCTTGATCTTCCAAAAGATCATCCAACTTTTCCTGTAAATCAGCATCTGCAGCTTGCAAAAATAACTCCACTTTCTGCATCTCCAAAGCTTGTTGTTCAGTCCCATCCAACTGATCATAACGGCTTTCAAACTCTCGCAGAAGAGCGGTAACAGAAAGTCCCTTATTAGGCATAGAAACCCATGCTAAAAAATTCCTGCGATTCATAAGACCTGTATCCTCCAGGAAATATTCATCTTTTAATGCCTTTTTAAATTCAGCCCAACCTGCATGTGCCTCTTGAATTTCTGCAATTCGACCTTCAAGAGCTCGCACCACGATTCGCAAGAAGTAGCGGCTCCAAACATCTTGGGAAACTCCAAAAAACTTCATCTTTTCTTCATACAAATGCAGGTAGGTTGACACTTGCTGGCCATTAAACTGCTTCATCTCCTGTTGGACAGCTTTCAAGGCATCCATAGCATCACTGTCTCGTTTTGCATGAACTTGCTGCTGCATATACAAGGTAAATGACTGAAACAGGTTCTTCATAACATTATCATCTGTCATCTCTTCTTGCGAGTCTCCCATCTTGCTGATGACGCAGCACTTTCACGTTGGGTTCACCAGAAATGTCGTAGAGTTCACGGAAGGGCTGCAGAACACGGGGTTCAAGGTACAGCAAGAAATGAGGCTAACAAGAAGAACTCAAATATTGGAAGTCAATGATCACTATATTCCTTGTCATAATCATAGAGTTACAACAAAGAAACTGAGCAAATTCATGTTCTTGATATGCTGTCATGAACAGTTTTTGTATTTCAACAAGTACAGCATCAAGTAAAGACTTGTTCGTGGTCGTTCAGCTGTAGCATGCCATGTTTGAAGATGAAAATTCTGTCGAGAGGTTTACTGAGAATGAGATCTGGGTTACTGAAATTTCAGCCTAAACAAAACCTTTGGGATATTTGATCACGAGGAAACTAGAAGATCTCCAACAACATGAGCATTCCAATAGTTTAAAATCATTGTACCCTTTTGTAGCAATTTTTGCACCATCACTTGTTCTCCTTCTCACTGTGAGGATTAACAGCAGGTTTCTCCAGTTCATTACCAAGTAAACCACATCTTCTCCAGAAGAACCATCACTCTCAGAGGTGCTCTCTTCTGGTTACTTAATAGGTCGCTGAATGACATGGTCCCAGATAAATCTGTTCAACCACCAGTTTCATTCGATTGTAGTCACGTAAATCAATTTGAGTGGAAATTCATTCTCTGCCGTATTGCAATGTTTCTGTATATAGTCATCTTCACGGCCAATTAGATTCCAGTGGTCTTACCATTCAAAGCACCTCCATACGGTTGAAGGAGCTCTTTACTGTCTTCGAATATACAAAAGTGGCTATCAGGGCTATTTGCCCATGTCGTGATCTCATTCACCATCATTGAAAATCACTGGATAAGGAGTAGCAAAGCTTTCCATGGCCATCGTGTTAAAAATCCGCTAGCTTGCTGCTCGTAGTGACAGGATGACTTCATAGAGAGCCAAAAACTCTAATCATCTGTATCTGAGATGGACGATCAGCGATCAAGTCTGGCTAGAATAGGCGACAGGAAACCGAACAGCGACTGTGTGAGTCGCAAGACAGGGATGGCGACAAGGAAGGAAGCTCGAAGAGGACACAGGCAATGCAGGCGATGGCAGGAAACCAACCTTGTGCAAAAAAATGGAGAAACGGTCAGGCAGAGACAGAGAGAGAGCTCAGATTCTCCTCTTATCCTCTGTTGCTGAAATGAATTTCTTCTTTGACATCACTCCGGGACCTGTATCTATGCCTTCCAAAGTAGTGGCATCAGCTAATCGTTCATCGATAGACATAAGATGACGAATATGAGGTAAATATGCAGGCAAGTCATTGCGGCTGCTGTGTCTCCCAAGAGCTGAAGACCTCATTGACATGTTTCCATGCGACACGCTCTGAATCAGTAGGATTCATGGCAACATAGTTGAGAAATTGGGCAACACTCACAATGGTTCTAATGATCTCCTCGTAACTCTTGTGAGGTTTCACAAGCCGAATCCAATACTTCTCTTATCAGAGACTGCCACCCCATCCTCAGCTGAGTCCGCATACGGCAGAGTGGCAAAGGAGATGGGATTCTCGTCACCAACCTCGAGCCGCACAGAGCCTCCGCGTCGATGCTTCATCCCAAAATTCCTGTCAGAGAAGTCCCTCCTTCAGCGAGGTGCAGCTCCCATGTCCGTTCACGCCATGCCTTCTGAATCGCCGATTCCAACACGAGAGATGTGTGCGTCCCGACTGTCGATGGAGGCCCTCGCATTAAGGTGGTGCTCCGCAATTGATCAATCTCCCCTCCCGATCCTCTGCTCCTATGTCCTCCTTTTTCCAATCCGAGCATTATTCCCCCTCCTTTCGCCACAGAAAGCGGAAAAGAAGGAACCTCTCCTCCCATTCAAGCGCAGCCCGCCACTTTACCTTTTTCAAAAATATACCATTCCCTCTTTTCTTAACTTTTTCTTTCCTTAGAACTCCCCCAATTAGCACCTTCACACCAGCTTGTCTCAAGTCTCCTACGTGCTGAGCCTTTTATGGTTACCCTAGTTTCAGCGGAACCCCACATGAGCGGTTGATCTAAAGGTGGGCAGAAATGCTCGTACAGCACCACTGTATGCAGAAGCATGATCCACTCGTCGCGTTGCAGTTGCGGCTCTTGCAATATCCTCTGTTCATCTCCTTGCTTCTGACGTAGTGATTTTCCACAACATCTGATGTCTGACATCTCTTTGCAATCAGCATTTCAGTCCTATTGACGGAATTCATCCTCCTCGCAACCTGATCAACCTCTATGACAGCCTCTGACAGTTTATATATTATCAATCTCTCATGAGGATTTCAGTAAGAAATGAGCAATGGTGACACATCATGCATCCAAACAAAATCATGCGCATGCACTAAGGGAATATATACATTGGATGCGGATTATTAAAAAGCATCACACAAACAATAAATCACACGCAGAAATTAACACAAATGCACAACAAAAATGGAGGTGTTCACGGCTCAGATACGCAGCAACACGACAGCGACACCGTTGTGTTTTCTACCCATTGTGAATAGGTGCATGGACTCATTTGTTTTCTAATTGTATTATGATATAGTTTATGTCACAATGGTTTGAACTCTCTTGTACGTATTTGTGAACAGGTAATCTTCAATCCAAACCCCCGACAACCTCAATGGTGGTATGTTATACCTTCAACTCCCCGAAGTGCGAGAGTATATGATCAAAGCGATGTTCCGAGCATAGATGAAGATAATATGCAAATAGGGGGTCGATATTGCAAGGGGTGGAGGCCACCGAAAGCTTGGAGCCAGCATCGGCTAACAATGATGGAAATACAGGAGTCCAAGAATTTTTTGAGAATGAGGTGGACTCATTCTTTTGTGGTGACATGTCTATCGACCTTCCAGTATATGCGGAGTTGTGTCAGGAGATTGACATGGGACCATAGGATACTTCATACTTGGAGCATCCACTTACTCAATTCGTTGACCAATCACTTATAAGGATACATAAGATATGCATTTTAAGTGAGATATTTTTTAAAAGGATTTATATTACTGTGCTTTTTATGATTTAAATTGATTATTCTAACATCATTTTTTGTCTGTGCAGGTGACATTTTCAGGATGAGTTGAGGGATGAGCGATGAGGAGTTACAAAACGCATGTCTCTAGTCTAGATTGCGAGATTTAGAGATATGGCAGACCTAGAGCTGTCTCGGTCTTCGTCAAGGCGCTCTGCTAGATCTTCTTCAATACAATCGGATGCTTCAACTTCGAGCAGACGAGCTCGATGCTCTAGACTTGGGCCAGAGGGAGGAAGTGCTTCAGGGTCAGGGAGATGCTGCAGAGATACGGATGCAGTGAGCTCGTGGTCAACACGGGATATAGGTGCGACTCCTCACTCTCGTGGTCCTTCCAGGGAGGAGCATGGCTCAAGCTCAGATGGATGATGTGGAGGCACGGACGCAATGTCTCCGTCTCATCATTCAACTGAAGTTGCGTCACCTAAGGGATTTGTCACACCTGTGGGGACGTCTACTCCAGTTACTCCAGCTTTTGCTCATCTGTCAACACGTGGCACCCCTATGGGTGCCACTCTGAGAGATATTACCCCGTTCGGTACACCGAATGCACAGGGGTCTCTTGGATATGCCCAGAAGTGTGTACGCAGATGGGAGAGGACCCATCTTAGGCAGAATCCAGGGGGATATCGATATCTAGTCGATGATAGGTCAGGAGCCATCATCATGAATGATGAGGGGAGGAGGGTGATGACTCGCATGAGAGAGTTGTGCCAACAAGTTTTTCAGCACAACGTCTTAGATCATTGGAAGAACATACCAGAGGGGAGCAAGGACTACATAGTAGCATCCTTGCATGAGAAGGTTCCGGTTCCAGCCTCAGTAGATAGATTTTCTACGGGCTCGATGATGGATTGCATGCGTGCATATATGTCACATAGACGATCCGACGCATGCAAGGCAATCAAGAGTGGGGTTGCAAAGCCCGAGTGGTTAGATGTAGATGACTGGCATCGACTGAGGGAGAAGGCTACAGATTCTCCAGGACGTTGGAGTCAACAGCGCGAGGCAGCGAGGGTACAACTCGAGGCCGGAGTGGTCCATCATCTTGGGAGTGGTGGCCATAGGACATATTTGGAGGACTTTGGAAGTTTTTATTTTGTTTTGCTTGTTTATTTTTTTGCAATATCCTTTGTAATGACAATCATGTTTCTAACACTTAGCATTTTGTTTTCTTTGCAGCACTCCATTACAAATCGCGATCCGACCGGCCTTGAGACTCAATATGCAGAGAGGCACAGTCTCACTTCATTGATCGACCGATTGTATAGACATGGCAACCCTGTAAGTCACTCATCTTTCTTGTCCGTAGTTACCATGTTTAATTAGAATGCATTATTGTATGGTGCACTGATGTGTTGTTTCTTTTTTTACAGAGTCCGTTTGATGCTCCTTTGCAACGGGACAAGCTTTCGAAGGGCAAGGATATGTAGCTTGCCTTTGGATCCCTAGAGCTCACACACCTTTATTTTTGGGTCACCTGATCTATGTAGACATTTTCTATGTATTAGTGATATCTTGTCATGATTTTACCAATCGCTTATTATGCGATCATGTATTTATTTCATGTATTAGTGTTATGATTTAAGTATACTTTTTTTTTGTTTGCAAGCGCATTGTACATAATGGAGAAACTATTTTGTATGGCTCTAATAAAGCACACAGTGCAAGCTGTCCTGCCACAAAATTTGTTTTTCCCTGTTATCGTCGCTATTAGCGTCGCAAATTTTACTGCTCGTGTCGTTATTGGCATTGTTATTTTCATTGCAAACCGTTTCTATGAGCATCGGTATTAGTGTCGGTATGTGATGCCGATACCGATGCTAATACCCATTGCGATGCTAATACCGATGCTAATAGCGATTGTTCTATGGCATCGCCAATAAGGACACTTTTTGCGATGACGGGGGAAAATTTTGTTATTTGTATTTTCGTCGCTTTTAACGTCGGTATAAGGCCTATATCTTTTAGTGACTTTCCTCGAGGTTGCTTTAGTTATCTAATTACCTACCACATTTAGTTGTAAACGCATCAAACAGCTTCATTAATTAGCCAATTAGACACTGGTTCCTTCACATAATCTTAGCACTTAACATAGAAAAGCAGTGTCAAATAAGTTCCTTTTCAACAGGTTAGCATATTTATCTTTGGAATATATCCATAAAGTCCAGCCAGCAGGCTAATCCATAATCCGTCCGAAGGCTATCCATAATCCGCCCGAAGGCTATCCAGTAATCCATAGGGATTACTAATCCAAGATTCTGCCAGTAGACTAGTATGCAAGCCTTGAGATCCAATCCTAAGTCACGTTGGCCTCTTGTGCAGGGCTTGGAACGCAAGGGATTTATGGCTAGAGCCCCCTGGCACCCAAGCGTCCTCCTGCTCCAAGTAGCATTCAATGGAGAGACCTCATGCGGCGGGTCGGTCCACGTTCCCGGCGCGGCTAACAAACCCCTTGGTTAGGGTCAGGCAGACAGTCGGGGATAACTGAAGTTGCCTCTCCCTCAAGGCCTTCAACCTGAAGCATTAAATATCTTTCCATCCTTTAGTTCCTTGAGTAAACAATGCAAACAGTGCTCCTAAACTTTTACAAGCACAATCAATTCCAGTGGTTGTTTATTTGGCCAACTGCTAAGGAGTGAATTCTTCTCTCCGAATGCATCCAGCATTCGATCCGGGATCAATTACGACTTGGTGAGATCCTCAAGGGTTTGTTTGTTCACCCTTTTGTCCTTGGGTTAGGGCTATACCTTATTAACCCAACTTAACCAATACCTTAGGTTTTATTAACAGTAAATCCTGGCGACCATGTCGCTCCAATTATTGATTGATCCTTTATTCCCAAGCAAATACCTAACTCCCTTAACTTAGCAACTTTTCCCAAGAAGGTGATATAATAGGATGACTACTCATCCTTTAGCAAGTTAAACTTGCTCAAGAACCTACCAACCTCATTCCAAGGAATGACAACTCTCTTGTGATCAAACCACAAGACCATGCGACGTTGCAACTTGTTGCACAAGTGTCGCATCTATTCCATGGGATTATTTCACCCATCGAACGGCGTTTTCTGGTCATGGAATTATGATTAGACAAGAAGCAGGGTTTAGGGTGTCTTCTTGCACAACCCATTCCTAATTGCACTAGGCTCACAACGTTCGGTCCTAGGGATTCCAACTTGATCCGAGTTTCATCATTTGAACAAGTGATCCAATTGTTCCTACATTCCGTGAATGTGGGTAGGACCTTTGGGTATGAGGGTTTCGACTTGGCAACAAGTGCGAACTAGGTCGAGTCTTTTATGCTAAAACCTAGTTAGCACTTGGGGTATTTATCGTATCACTTGAACCATCCTATGCGAATCCCTTGCGGCTTAGGTGATTTAGGTAATTCGATCTACTTGTCTTGCGATAAGGACGAACCATTCTTAGAGATGTTAACTTGATCTAAACAGGGAAAACTGGTTGTATTATGTCACAATTCACGTAAGCACGCAATTCGTTGCTTCTACATACGATTAGATTCGCAATAATCCTAACTTTTCTTGTTAAGACCAAAACGCATGTTAAATTTAGGCATAACTTCCATTGATCCTACTAGGACTTGCATTCACGAATCATGTCACTAAGCTTTTAAGATTTTATGCTTAAATGAACCATGCAGCCTTTCCCTAAATACAACTCCTGATGAATGAAATTTTTTCGTACGATGAATGTGCAACTTGCAACATTTTCCTAACTACTACGTAGTTAAATGAGATTCATGCCAATCAAAGCTAGAGTTAGCCTATTTCATGCAGCCCTTAGAATATTTTCCATGCTTTGCTATTTCCTACGGTTTATAACGACTTCCTTAATGAATCATTACAATGGAGATTTGTTTAAAAATGTGACATGCCATTAAACTTTCCATGCCTAATAAAACGTGCACTTTAATAATTTTGACCTTGTAAAGATAGGCCCTAGACCGTCACTTTGAAATGCACAAAAGCCAACTTGCTAATAAGGTCCTAAAATGCATAGACACATTATGTTTTTTTCGTTCATTCCATTGAAAGTACCAATGACCAATTTCATATCATGAGTTAATTCTAGTAAATTCTAAATAGCCAATTTATTTCCAATTGCGTTTAACTAGGTGGATTTGACATGCATAGGTGCATCTTAGTCCATGAAATTATAGTTCATGATGCAATACTTTTACGTGAAATCAAAATAGAAAGAAAACCTGGACTTGTGGGCTTGGGGAGATATCCACCTGAATACTAGGAGAAGATCCTCCCGCAGGTGCACCTTGTGACTTTTTAGGGGCCATCGTAGGCGTGATTTCGGCTTTTGGTTTGCCTTGGCGGTCTACAAAATTACTCGCCTTGGTATGCAGCCTCAGGATCTTTGCCCTTCTCCCTCGTATGTAGGAGATCCCTTTTGAAGTACGGATCCTTGAAAAAAAAACCGGCTTGTGGGATTTGGCTTATGGAAGGCCTTAAGGTTTGGAGCTTAGGCATTTTTTGCAAAAAGAGGGGGTTCGCGAAATGGGCCTTGTGGAAATGGTGGCTTTAAAATCCCAGGGCTAGGAATGGGCTTATGGGATTTGTGTGAAAGGGGTTTAAGGAAGCCCCCCCTTAGAAGCTTCTTAGAAGAAGCTTCTCACTTTTAGTCAAGATTGACATGGAAAAAAAGGAAGAGGAAATTGGGAGATTAATGTAGAGGGGAAAAGAAATCTAATGGTTGATTCCTCAGGAAATGACGGCGGCCTGTCACGGCGGAGTTGGTGGCAGTCCTAGCAACGACGGCAGAGCTATGGATGTTGAAGAATGATGATAGACTCACCGAAGATGTGGTGGTTGAAAATGGGATAAAAAAGAGAATGGATGGCGCCATGGGAGAGAAAATGAATTGTTTTTATATGTTGCATCATGCATCCATGGAGAAGTGACTCGGTAGGTATAAGCAAGCCGCCAAAATAGAGTGGGATGACGTGTAATCAAAATTTCAGTGTAGTCCACACCATTGACTAGCTCGATATCTTGAGGGCATGGAGGAGATGTTACAATTTATACCTGCAAGGTGGTTGCATGAAGATTTGATTGTAACTTCATATGAAGGGGTAGAGGTCTCTAGAGAGGAGTGGGAATTCTTGAGGTAATGTAGTCTGAAGGTGACCACATGCTTTCTTTGTTGTTATATCTATATTTTATATGCAACAAGTAGCCTAACCATTTCAGTGTATAGTATAAAATCTAGAGTGGGGTGTGGTCATGCATGTGAGATTTTTTAGTTGAGCGCATCAACAAAATGTGCTTCACAATGAACTCTGATATCATGGCAAAGTGCAAGCAAGAGAGCCCATGGTGGGCTAGGATTCAAATAATGTAGTAGATGAGATGGAGTATTTTGACAACTTGCAAAGTATTATCTCAGTTGATTATCATAGCTTCTCCACGATTATATTTGATGTATAGTGATTCAAAGTGGTATTGGAAGGAGCTGAGGCTGCCATTCAATGAGGTCCATCTAGATTTCTTGGAGGTAAATTCCAAGAAAAGATGGAATGATTTGCACAACACATTTATTTTGTCGGATCATTATGAACAAGTGCATGATTTTTTTTGTTAAATTTTCCATGACACGAAACAATCACAAATGTTGATTCACTCTTTGTAACACATTTATATGTGATATTAAACATGTAATTTTCTATCTAAATCCTCCACAATCTCATGGTGGTAGGTTGTGCCATCAACACCTCAGAGTGCATGAGTGTATGATAAAAGTAATATCCCTAGTATCGATGATGAGAGTATGTAGATAGGGGGATCGATGTTGTGGAAGGTAGAGGGCAATGAGGACTTGGAGCATGCAGAGGAGAGATGCATGAGTAATGTAGAAAAAGAGACATGAGGCCAATAATTTTTTGAGAATGAAGTACAATCCTCTTTCTGTGGAGACCTGTGGATAGACCATCTAGTGTACACTAAGTTATGACGCCAAGAGCTTGACATGGAGCCATATACATGATTGTATTTGTGTCCCCTTACTTAATTTGTTGTTAATTCAATTTTAAGGGTACTTTAGTATATGAATTTTAATTAACATGTTTTTTTGCTAAGTTATGTTGTCATGCTTTATCTAAATCCTTATATTGATTATAATAACATTGTCTTCAGATTGTGCATATTATCTTTGACAAAGCTAGAGAGTAGGATGAATTAAGGGATGACAAATGAGAAGTTGTAGAAGATCTTTATGCATATATCTTTAGATAAGATGGCTCACTTTAGAGATATGATGGACTAAGAGTTTTTGCCATCATCATCTGGATTTTCTACACGGTCTACCTCAGTATATTTTGATGCTTCAATCTCCAATAGAGGGAATTAATGCTCTAGACTAGCCCCAAAGGGACAGAGTGGTTCTAGGAGAGGTACTATAGAGATGTAGACATTGTGAGCCCATGGCTAGTTGCTACTCCTTACTCTCATACCTATTCTAGAGATGTGGCTCAAGTGGGTGTTGTGGAGGCATCGATGTACTATCCCCATCTCGTTAGTCTAGTTGGCACTTGTTGAGCACTTGTTACCTCCAAGATTTCTCACACTTGTAGGGATGTCTACTCCTATAACTCCAAGTTTTGCTTAATTGTCCATAGTAGGTGGCACCCATATGGGTTCTAGTCCGAGAAATACTATTTTCATAGGTAAAATTGATGTAAAAGGGTCTCCTAGTTATACCTAAGAGCATAGTTTTTAGTTGTTGTCGGAGAGGGTACACCTTAGATATACCCTAATAATTTACAGATACCTCGTAGAGATGAGAGAACAAGTGCTATGATCATGAATGATGAGGGGAGGAGGGTGATGGCTCATATGAGAGAGTTGTGCTAATAAGTATTTAGGCATAATGTTTTAGACTATTAGAAGAATATACTAGAGGGGAGAAAGGACTATGTGGTAGTATCATTGCACAAGGAGTTCCTAGTATGTATGAATTATAGAGAGGTTTTTCACTAGGTGGATGATGAATTGTATGCATGTAAGGAAATTTAAGAGTGGTGCCTCAAAATCCAAGTGGTTAGACACATAGGATTGACAAAGACCAAGGAGGCCGTAGACTCTCCAAGATGATAGTGGCAGTAGCACAATGGGAGGCAGTGATGGCACGATTGAAGATAGTGATCGTGTATCATCTAGGAGAATTGGCAGCCATAGGACTTATTTGGAGGATTTTATAATTGTTATTTTGGTTCTTGTTACATTCTTATTTGGAATATCACTTGTACTAACAACCTTATTTCTATCAATGCTAGTTGTTTTTCTTTGCAGCACTCCATCATAAACTATGATGATATAGGTTTCGAGACTCGATGTGTATAGAAAGACACAATCTTACTATACTCATCAATAGATTGTATACACATGGCGGTCCAATAAGTCAATCCTCTTTTTTGTTTGCACTATTTAGCTTTCTTTTTAATACATTATATATTGTGGATTAATATCTGGTTGTTTATATTGCAAAGTCCATTCGATGCTTCATTGGGTCAGGACAAACTTTTAGATGGCAAGGAGTTGTAGCATATGCTTGGATTTGTGGGACACATTTAAAAAAATTTGGCCCTCTAATCCAGGCAGGCTTCTTTTATGTAGCATTTCTTAGGTATATAATTTCTCATCCTTTATATAAACTTGCATTTTGTGATGTTTATAGATACATTTCCATGTTTGTATTGGACTCTCTTCTCTATGGTTCCATGTAGTTTTATGAGTTATCATCATCACTCTTGTACTTATTTGAATATTGAATCAATCATTCTTTTTTTCTAATATCTCATGATACACCTATCTTGATGATAATTGTGTATTCAATATGTAATTGCTTTATGGAGCATTACTCAACACATGGTGTTGGAAGTGTTGGAGCTATATATAAATCACCCTACGTAGACTAGGTCTCATCTATATATATGTAGATTGTGATCAATATGAAATAGTCTTTGGGATTGTACATGGTTTGTCTTCTCTCTCTCTCTCTCTCTCTCTCTCTCTCTCTCTCTCTCTCTCTCTCTCTCTCTCTCTCTCTCTCTCTCTCTCTCTTCCGTCTCCATATATCTTCTCTCTCTACATCTCAACATGGTATCAATGCTATCATGATCAACTACAATAAATTCCTTGAAGAAGACAATCAGGAGGTATACCTATGTAATATCTCTTTAATTCTTGATTCATGTTCTTTTCATGCTTAAAATTGATGTATTGTGTATGTTGTGAACATCTTATATTATGAATTTTAAGTATAAAAGACATTCACTCAATCATCATTTAGATTGCAAATATGTTGAATTATAGAGATGCATTGCTAAAAGTTTCTATTTTGGTTCAAACTCTTAGGGCAACACCTTTCTCAAGAAAAAATGGTAGAACTCAAAAGTTTTCTTCCTAGAAAATCCATGCTCATTTTGGATTTTTGTGTCATAAGTTATATCAGTTCAGGTAAACTGAACTTGAAATAGGAAAATAAACATCACAACAACTTTTTGTGTAGACTTCTATGGCACAGGTTTCGTCATGACTACTCACTTTTAAATTTCTTCCAAAATTAGTCAGATCATCATCTATTCTTGGCTAAAAAATAAAGCAATAATGTTTTGATCATTGTTCATATTTCTTATCCATGTTTTGGTTGATTTATTCTTGCACACATTTCATCTATTTTGGGCCTCTTTATTCTTGCCCACATTTCAGCTATCTTGGGTCACTTTACTTTTGAGTTTGCTTTTTGAACTAAGCACCTTTCTTTTCAATATAGCTTCTACATAAGTACAACTTTTTGTGATGTACTTTTGTTGTGATGTGCAGATTCTGTGATCTCATATTATACGTATTCTCTTAGCCAAATATGTCAATTTCTATAATCATCAATGGATTTTGTTCTTGATAACATTATTTCCCTCGCTTTCAAGGACAAGGATTCCTTGGATGGAAAGTAAAGACACTGCTAATTATTGAAGGTGATGGCTTGCATGATACTACTCTTGGTACTTATGAATGTCTACCTCACCCAATAGATTAGTCTCATGATAATACCCTTGTATAACTAAAGGAACTATCTTCGAAGAATGGAAATTTTTTTATAATGAGTGGGTTAGATGAAATAAAGCAGCTTGCCAATATATTCTTTCTGCTCTTGAAGAATCTCTTATGCCTGACGTATGTAATCTTTTGACCTCACAAGCTATATGTGAGTATTTTATAGAAAATTTTGAGAAGAAACCTATTACATAAATATTTTATCTTTGTAATTAGCTTACTAATTTACAATACAACATCAAAGCTTCTATGAAAACACATATTGAATCAATCAACAACATTATCAATCATCTTGCTGCTACTAGTGATGCCATTATCTAACAAACGTGGGATCAATTTTGATCAATCTTGTATATCTTTGATTAAATATTCACAATGGTATGAATGACAATACACAAATCAAGAAATAGCATTGATATCACAAGAGGGCAAATACTCTAAACAAATTAACCAAGCTTTACTTTCTTGAAGGCATCCCTTTCCACATTGTATATGTAGGAGTCATCGTGGTGGTAGCTTCCCTCATCTCAAGTTTCCTAATAGACATTGTTCTTATTGAAATAGAAATGTTCACACTATAGATGATTACCATTTCAAGGAGCAATAGCAATTGTTTGGCCATCTTTCTCAACGAGACACTTGGTATGGTCAAAACAGACAAAGAGACCAAGATCCACAAGTCTTGTAAGAAGATTTCTTTGTAGATTTGGGACATGTAAAATTCCATGTAGAATACATGTTGAAGAAAGAATACGGAGATATAAATCACCTATATCTTTGACTTGGTAGGTTGTTGTGTCATCAACAAGATCAACCAATTTCTTGATAGGAATACAATGATAATTATGTAACCATTGTGGTTGATATTCCATGTTTCCTATAGCACCACAATCAATAATAAAAAGAGATCCATCACGAACATGAAGTATCTTTTCCAAAGAGATAGAATAACTCACACAATTTGTTTCTTTAGTAGTGCTATCATGTGGAGTAGCATATGCTCTATTAGGATCTGAATAAAAATGCCTCTTGAAACATTGATGGGTTGGATGATCACTCTTTTTGTAGTAGTCACAAGGATAATAATCTCTGGATAACAACATCTTTACTTTCCACCCAAGGAATCCTTATCCTTGAAAGTAAGGAATGAAACTTTTTCTAGAAGGAAATCCATTAACGATATTGAATTTGACATAGCTAGATAAGAGAATACATGCAATATAAGATCATAGAATCTACACACCATATACAAAATGACGAGATGAAAGTGTAGCACAACAAATCGTATGCAGAAGCTATGCTATAAAGAAAGATTTTTAGTTCAAAAAACATACACCAAAAGAAAGAGACCCAAGATAGATGAAACATGGGTAAGAATAAAGTGACCCAAAATAGACAAAATTTATGAGAGAAAAAATCAGTCCAATATAGACGAGAAATATGAACAACCCTCAAAACGTTATCACTTTACTTTTTGGCCAAAAATAGATGATGATCCGGTTAATTTTGGTAGAAACGTAGAAATGCAAGAGTGAGTAATCATGACGAAACTTGTGTCACGGAGGTCTACACGAAAAGCTATTATCCTATTTGTTTTCCTATTTCAAGTCTAGTTTACTTGAATTGACATAACTTTTGACATAGAACTCCAAATTGAGCACAGATTTGATAGAAAGAAAGCTTCTGAGTCCTAGCACATGACAAAAATAGGTCTGTTGATAAATGTGTTTCCTTAAGAGTTTCCCAAATAGGAACTTTTAGGGTGTCCAAGCAAGGCATATCTACAATTCAACACATTTGCAATCTAAATTATGATCGATGATGATAATGATCCAGTGAACTTCTTCTATGCTTAAAATTCATAACATAAGATGCACATAACATACATAATACATCAAATTTAAGAATGAAAAGGATATGAATCAATAATTGAAGAGATACTACATAGATATACTTTCTTATTATCTTCTTCAAGGAATTGGTAGTGGTCGATTGTGATAACTCTAATACCATGTTGAGATGTAGAGAGAGAAGATATGTAGAGATGTGAGAGGGAGAGAAGAGACACACCATATATACTCCCAAATACTACATCATATTGATCACAATCTACATATATATAGGTGAGACCTAGTCCACATAGGGTGAGCTATATATAGCTCCAACAGAATATGATACTACAAATAAACAACCATGTTTATGTAGAGATTATTCTCCTTGTGACTACTGAAAAAAGAGTGATCATCCAACCCATCTATGTTTCAAGTGACATTTGGATTTACATAGTAATAAAGCATATGCTACTACACATGAAAACACTAATAAAGAAGCAAATTGTGTGATTTGTTCTATTTCTCTGGAAAGGATACTTCATGTTCCTAATGGATCTCTTTTTATTATTGATTTTGGTGCTATAGGCAATATGCCATATTAGTCACAATGATTATATAATTATCATTCTATTCCTGTTAAGAAATTGGTTTATCTTATTGATGACCTCAAAAAAGTTACTCTATGTATATTCTCTACATCATGTGCATTCAAGGCCTATTAATGAATATCCTTATCTATGAATTTTTTTAAGAATAAAACATAACTCTTTTCTATTCAACCTATAAATAACCCCTTCATATTATACCCTTTTGTATATAAAAAATGTATAAAAATGGTATTTTAAAAATACCTTACTTTGAACCGACGTGATGCATGCATATATTCATGAGTAACTTACCTAAGTTGATGACACAACCTATGAAGTATGGGTGATCTATATCTCAGTACTCTTTCTTCAAGAAGAATTCTACGTGGGGTTTAACATGTCCCAGATCTACAAAGGAATCTTCTTTCAGTTGCAAGACTTGTGGATATTGGTCTCTTTGTTGGTTTTGACCATGCCAAGTGTCACATTGAGAATGATGGCCAAACCGTAGGTGTCGCTCTCCTCGAAATGGTAAACTTTTTGAATTATCTTTAAATGAAGATATTGTAAATATTGTTACAGCTCCTACAAATCTTAATAGAAAAATATGACATCATCGCTTTGTTCACTTTGATTTTTCTAGGATTCTCGATCTTTATTGGTGTGATTTTTCTCAAGGTATGGAATTCAAAGCTCATCCTCACATGGGCATTTGTGAATATTGTTCACTTGAAAAGCATTTTTATAAACCCTTTTTCATTTCCACCACAAATTCATTACAAAGATTTTCTTTATCTTATTCACACTGATATTTGTGGACACTTGTTCCCATCGAAATCTCAATATCGGTATTTCATGACTTTTATTAATGACTTTTCAAAATACACCACTATTTTTCTCTTATGACATAAATCAAAGGCTTTATTATCTTTTAAGAAATATCAAAAAGCTATAGGACTTCATATTGGTCATTGCATCAAGAAACTTTGCAATGATAATGGTGGAGAATACATTTCAAATTATTTTTATAATTGTTGTAATAATAAGGTATTCGCCATAAATATACTATTCTCTACTCTCTTTAATAGAATGGTAATGGTGAACATAAAAGTAGGACTATCCTCAATGCCATGTGATGTATACTCATTCATTTTGGCTTATCTCAATGTTTCTTTGTAGTCTTAACATCAGTATTTGTGCAAAATCATCTTCCTACTGCTCCTTCTAGTAAAATATTGATTACTACATTAACATGTAAAAATCATTTTGTTTCATATTTTCAAACCTTTAGATATATTGCTTATATTCATGTACCCAATGAAATTTGCAAAAACTTGATCCTCCTAGTTTGAAAGTTATTTTCATTGGATATTCAAAATTTTCTAAGGGATAAAGTTTTATGATCCATCCTCCAAGAAGGTAATCATAAGTCACGATGTATTTTCAAGGAGCAACTTATGGGTAACAAATGGTCTCAGAGAAGGTTGTTGAGAGGACATGGTCAGTAGAGGACATTGATGATATAAAGTAATTAATCACTACTTTTCCTTTTCTATATGATGATGAATATATAGCTCACCCTTGGATCCGTGGAGCGCACATCCTCTTTTTTTTTTGTCATGTGATTTACGAGGCATTTTCTATGTACTATTTTATCATCATCATTTGTATCTTGCCATGATTCTACCATTGCTTTCATTATGTGATCTTGTAATTATTTTATGTATCAGTCTTATGGATTCAATTTAATTTTGAAGAGCATTGTACACTTTACTGTAACTCTTTTGTATGGCCCAAATAAAGCACATAGTGCTATTTGGGGCAGGGAAGCTTGTTGTCCTGTCACAGTTTTTTTTTTCTCTGTAATAGTTTCTATTAGCATCGTAAATTTACTGCATGCGTTGCTATTAGCATCGCAGTTTGTGTCACAAATCATCACTATAGGCGTGGCACTATGAGCGTCGCATTTGCGACACTGATAGCGACACAAATAGTGACGCCTATAGCGATGATAATAGCGATGGTTCTATGCTGTCGCTAATACCGACGTTTTTTGTGACAATGAGGGAAATTTTTTTAATGAACATTTTCTTCGCTTTGAACGTCGGTATAAGGTCTGTATCTTGTAGTGAGTGCAAATTGTACATACTCATTGTAGGCACCATACACTTCACACACGTGTATACACCTTAGACCTCTTGGTCATCTTTGTACATACATATTCTATTTCACTTCAGATGCAGGGATTCACTTTACATATATATGATAATCCTTCTTGATCATGTTTGTACATTTATATATAGAAGCTCAAGTTTTTCCCTTATGCTTCCTAAGGGTTTTTTCATATGTAGTTAGAGACCTTTGTTTGACTAGAGGTGTTGGAGCTATATATAGCTCACCCTGTCATGACTAGGTCTCACCTATATATATGTAGATTGTAATCAATATGAAATAGTCTTTGGGAGTGTACATGGTGTGTCTATTCTCTCTCTACATCTCAACAGAAAGGTGGCAAGGAAACATCTTGACCTACCACCAAAGTTTTTTCCCCTTTGCAATTATCGCTATTCTCATTGCTAATTTACTACACATGTCATTATCTAAGTTGATATATGCATCGGAAAGTATCACTATTTGTGTCGATAATAGTGGTGCAAATAGAGAGGCTAATAGCAATGCAAATTGCAATGAAAATTGTGATAGATCTACATAGACATATATAATGACGCTTCTAGCGATGACATGGGTAAATTTTTTAATGAATATTTATATCTCTTTAAACATCCGTATGTGGCCTATATCTTGTATTGGAGGGAAGGTGCGAAGGTAAAGAGATTGCTCTTCCAATATATGAGGTAGATACATTGTCTCTCCTTTGTTCATTTTTCTGTTCTCTTCTCTTCTCTCCTTCTTTTGTTTATAAGTGCATTAAGAGAGAGAGAGAGTGAGAGTGAGAGTGAGAGTGAGTGAGAGAGAGTGTGCGTGTGGTGAAGGCAGAGCAACATATAGAGAGAGTATGGGAAAAAGCATGCAATATTGCATGTGATGAAGCTTTTTCTCTTTAGTACACTCGGCCAAAATCAAATGAATGTAGTATGAGAAGTAGGGAGGCTATTATTAAAAGACAAAGAGAGCTTTATGGGGAGGACCAATAGGCTTTACAAGTGGAGCAAAGGAGGAAAGAAGTGCTTTTACTAGAGAATGAAAGAGTTTTGAAGGAGGTGCTTAAGGAGGAACATGATCATGGTATCCCAAGAAATGCAGCAACAAATTGGAGAAGTGAACTATATTTTCAAAGATCTTGTAGATTTATTCTAGAGGCTATTTTTCCTTCTAATTGCACTATAAGTGACTTGAATCTAGAACCAGAAGATAGTTACAATCAATAATAGATAGTAGGTAAACTATTGTTTGTCGCAAGGAGTTATAAGAGGTTGTTCTACTAGCTCAAGATGCTACTCCACTTACAGAGCAGGATGTGGATAAGCTACATAGGAAAATTGAGAAGTTGAAGAGGAGGTTGTCTATTTGGATTCAATAGAGATTGCTACCCTATAGCAGCATTTGATGTGTTACATCTATATATATCATCTCTCACTTGACTTGGGTCTCACCTATATATACTAACTCTACATCAATATGAATCATTCTTTGGGAGCATGTCTTGTGTATCTCTCTCGTACTCTTTCTCTCTCTCAACATGGTATCAGAGCTATGGATGCATAGCAACAACAAGGAAGATAAGTTGTTTCATTGTTTATAGTTGATTGAATTCTTTGCACAAGTGATAATTTGATACATGAACTTGTTTAAATTTGATGCGTAGCTCTCGTCGTACTCTCCAATCCTGTCAAAACCGCTTGTCAATCGGAGTTTTGGATCAAAAGTTATGACAGTTCAGGATTTAAGACAACAATTCTGCTCGAATCTGCGATTCTTTATTTAAAACTATAATTCTAATTACAGTTCGTTAATCCCCAATTACAGTTAGTTAATCGCTCATCTTTGTTAATGACGTTGATTACAACAAGCAAACATCTTGCTATTTTTAGTGATGTTTTATTATCATTCACGTTCTTTGCTCGACCGAAATAGCACTTTTCTTATATGCATCATCTCGTCTTGCACGTTACGTCTCTCTATTTTGGGCTTTCTTTTTTAGTCACTCAATACTTTTCATTGTTCTTACGTGCATCTCCCTATTTTGATTGTCATGCGTCTCAACTACGCTTGTCTTGATCATGGTTTGCAGATTCTATGATCTCATCTTATTTGTTTTCTCTCGACATATAGGCATGGCTAATTGCGTAATTGCTAACGGATATCCGTCTAGCCAACGTTTGGTTCCCTTCTTCCAAGGACAAGGCTTTCTTGGGTGGAAAGCAAAGATGATGCTAATTCTTGAAGGTGACGAATTATTTGATATTGTTTTGGGCGACCTGTCTTGCCTAGTTCAACCTATTGATGTGATGAATAACAATTCTGTGATTACTGATGGCCCATTATTTGAACAATGGAAAATTGATCATACTGATTGGATTCTTCATGACAAAGCGGCTTGTCATCATATATTGTCTGCACTTCCTGACTCACTTATGTTGGATGTCTTTCATTTGGAAACGTCTCATGTTGTTTGGGAGTATCTTATCTCAACGTATGAGAAGAAATCGATCACCAAAATTTTATATCTCCAAACTTGTTTAAAGAATCTTCAATATAAGGTTTGTACTTCTATGCACTCTCATATCGAGGCTTTTAAAGACATTATCAATCAGCTTGGTGCTGCCGCCGCTCCTGTTGCTAAAAATTAGATTGTTACTTAACTTCTTCATACCATCAAAGATCCTTTATATGAGAATATCATCACTATTTTGTCTAACAAGGATGATATCCACTTTGACAAAACATGTATATCTCTTATTGAATATTCTCAATGTCATGAGCATCATTTGGAAAAATCTAATGCTATTTTGGTCACTCGCGAACAAAGGGATTTTGATGCTGCTTTTGTTGCTCGCAAGCGTCCCGCTTCACATTTTCAGCAGGGTGGACGCCATAGTCAAGGTAGTAAATCTTCTCGTCTTGCTTATCCTAACAAACATTGTTCTTATTGTGATAAGAAAGGCCATGTGGCTTCTGATTGATGGGCACGTCAATATGATGAGGAGCATGGAGTTACTACAAAGCAACCTCGCTTGTCCAAAAGTTTTCCTCCTTGTGATTATTGTGCACATACAAATCATCCATCTCGTCGTTGTTATAAACACAGATATGATGAAGAACGTTCTCGAGCTTATATTGTTCAACAAACTACAACTGATGATGATCATACTCATTAGCAACTCAATTTTGTCCATCATGATATCTCTCCAGAAAAGGTACTTCATGTTCATGATGATTCTCTATTCATCGTTGATTCAGGTGCCACTGGAAACATGACATACCAATCGCAGTGGCTTCACAATTATCATTCTCTTCCTGTCAAGAAGTTTGTTTACCTTGCGGATGATACGACTTGTCAAGTCAAAGGAGTGGGTGATTTATATCTCGGGACTGTTTCATCCACTAGAATATTAAGAGGAGTTCTTCATGTTCCACATTTGCAAAGAAATCTTCTTTCTGTTGCTGGTCTAGTTGATCTTGGTTTGTTTGTTGGCTTTGATCATAATCAATGTCGTATAGAGAAAGATGGACATACTATAGCAGTGGCTCCTTGACATGGTAATCTATCTGAGCTATCATTGAACGATACAGTTGCAAATGTTCTTACTGCCCCTGGAGATGCAGATTGCAAATTATGGCATCAACAATTTGCACACTCCAATTTTACCAAAATTCTTGATCTTCATTATCATGGTCTTGTGCAAGGTATGGATCTTAAATCTCATCCACGTATGGGAATATGTGAGTACTGTGCACCTGGAAAACACCATTGTTCGCCTTTCCACACTTCTACTTCATCACATTCCTGTGCTCTCTTGGATTTGGTTCATACCGATATTTGTTGTCCTTTTCCTACCTCAAAGTCTCAATATCGATATTTTATAACTTTCATTGATGATTTCTCACGGTACACACATTTCTATCTTCTTCGACATAAGTCTGAGGCTTTATCTATATTTAAACAATACAAGATAAGTGTGGCACATGGTCGTCAGATGTTTCAGATGATACACAGTCTTTGCTTAGTGCATTTCCTTACTTGCTTTGTGAGTCTACTAATTCTAATGATTATAAACCTCCTTCACCTCCAAAGAAGATTGATGAAAATTTGGAGATCTATGTCGATCTTCCTATTGAGATAGAGCATGTATTCTATTCTATTGAATATGATGTCTTTGATGATGCTATGTCTGTCCAAGAGGATCCAATATCATATATGGAAGCTATCAATTCGTCTCAAAGGGATCAATGGCAAGAAGCTATGCAAGTTGAGTACAATTCTTTAATATCCAAAGGTACATGCATTCTTATTGAACTCCCCCCAAATCGTGTTCCTATCAAATGTAAATGGGTTTATAAAACCAAGACCAAAGCTGATGGCTCGTTTGATAAGTTCAAAGCACGACTTATTGCAAAAGGTTACTCGGCAGATTGCAGGAGTAGATTATCAAGAAACATTTTCTCCCGTTGTGCGCTCCACAACTATTCGTATGATTTTGGATTTTGCAACACTATTTGATCTAGAAATTCACCAAATGGATGTTAAAACGGCTTTTCTCAATGGAGATCTTGAAGAAGAAATTTATATGGAGCAACCTGAAGGTTTTATGATTGCAGGGAAGAAGTATCTTGTATGCTAGCTTCATCGTGCATTATATGGATTGAAGCAAGCCTCTCATGCTTGGTATATTAAGATTGATCAGTTCCTCACATCTAAAGGTTTTGTTGCATGTTTTGCTAATCCAAATCTTTATATCAAAAGGGAGGACAAATGTTTTATTATTCTTACTCTATATGTTGATGATACTATTCTTGTGTCAAATAATATTGCTTTCTTGGATGCTATGAAGAAGCTTTTATCGACTGCATTTGAAATGGTGGATCTTGGTGAGATACATTCTTGTTTGGGTATTCAAGCTCAATGACACCAAGAACAAGGCATTCTTCTTCTTCGCCAGACAAAGTTTATTAATGATATTGTTAAGAAGTTTGGGTTGACAAATGCGCACTCTGCCAACACTCCCATTCTTTCGAGCTCTACCAAGGGTATATCTACAACACGCAATGAAGAATCAGCCATTCATCAACCTTTTGCTAATCTTGTTGGTTGTCTTCAATTTATTGGTTTAAACATAAGACATATATTTTTTTTGCAGCTAAATTTTTGGGAAAATATCTTTCTTCCCCTTCCACTATTCATTGGAGTGCTGCAAAACGTATTCTTAAGTACCTCAAGGGTACTAAGGAATTTGGTCTTACTTATCATCGTCGAGAGGATTCTTCTTTATCTTCTTCAACTTCTCTTGACCTTATTGGATATACAGATGCTGATTGGGCAAGTTCACACTTATCCATGCGATCTACAAGTGGGAATTGTTTCTTTGTAAATGGATGTTTGGTTTCTTGGTCCAGCAAGAAACAACGATGTGTTGCGGTTTCTACAACTGAGGCCGAATATGTTGCTGCATCATTAGCAGCTTGCGAGCTAGTTTGGCTTCGACAACTACTTCCAGATTTGGGATATCGTTCATCATCTAGTACACCTCTTTGATGCGATAACCAAAGTGCTATTAGTCTTACCAAAGACTATATACAACATAGTAAATCAAAGCATATTGCTATTCATTATCATTATGTTCGACATGAAGTCCAGAAAGGTTCCATTATGGTGGAGCATTGTCCTAGTGATCAAATGGTTGCAGACATCTTCACAAAAGCTCTTACTGAAGCTCACTTTAGCTCATTAAGACATGGACTTGGTATTGTTCCAAGTTCTTGTCTCAGTGATTGAGGCATGTATCATTGTATTCAAGAAAACTTTATAGTAAATCATTTTTGTATCGTAGGTATGTGTAGGGGCTCGGGTTTTTCCCTTGTTCTCCCCGAGGGTTTTTTCACTCGCAGCTAGAGACCTTTGTTTGAGTGGGGATGTTACATCTATATATATCATCTCTCACTTGACTTGGGTCCCACCTATATACTAACTCTACATCAATATGAATCATTCTTTGGGAGCATGTCTTGTGTATCTCTCTTGTACTCTCTCTCTCTCTCAACATGATGGAGGCCCAATATGGGAAGTTGATCATATGCCCTATGTGTGTAATGGACAAATGTGTGAAGTTTTAGTTTGTGGAGGTGGATGTAGAAAAACCTCATTTGAGGAGCTATAAGCCCAAGTGAGAGACATTATAAACATATTGTAGATGGCTATTGTTGTTTATTTGTAGGAGAGTAACAACAAGATAGTAGTCATCTTGAAATTGAGGCGAGTAGAGAAGTTTGAAAGTGGCCTTTGGAGAATAACTCTAAAACTATTGTCTAAAACTTTGTGGAGCTTAAATAGGGCCCAAAATCATCTAAAATGTCCAAAAAAAGAGCCTTTAATACCAACCTCCAAAACATTTTTCTTCTCTAGCCTTTGAAATTAGCCTTTCTTAGTTGCAGTGGTTTGATACCATGCCATGAATTGTGTGATGGGGAAACTTACTTGAGCTACTATGCCAAACATACAGAATACACATAAGAGGAAGCTCACTCAAGAGCACAAGAAGAGAGATGGTTCTCTTGCTGGTTTTTCTTCTTTATTTCATGCACAATAATGTACTGTAAGAAAAGTATAAATAAGATACAATATAAAGATAAGTGGTCTACTAAGTCAAATAGTCCATAACTGATTATACTAATCGACTTCTGGTGCGATAACTATACCAGCTACAAGTAGGTGTAGTAAACCAAATATAACAAGTGATAAGTCAATGGCAATGTAAGGAACATAATGACCACCAACCTACTAAGTGTAGATGTGTGGACCCATCTAACCAGGTGGTGTCTTGATGCTATGTGGACACAGTGTGAAAAAGCATGGAATGTATCATCATTCGACTTCTTATTAATCAAGAGAGTCAATGTGATCTGAGTCATTAGTATTAATGTGAGTTTCATGGATTATCCAAAAATACTAGATTTTTGGAAAATTCTAGCCTTTTTTTATATTATTTATTGTAAAAATCTAAAAAAGTTAAAAAAAGCTTCTAGATTAGGATGGCATGCAAAAAGCAAGTTGCTTTTTTAGTCAATTATGGGATTTTCATAAAAAAGAGAGATTGATGAAATCGACGCATTGCGATCGCTGAAAACATGTTGAAAACTGCACTTTGAATTGAAAGAAGAAGAAAAAGGAGTGATCTGGGAGATTCTGACCAAGTCTCTTGGGTTCTATCCCCTTTCACAGCCAACGGAGCCATTAGATTTGGGTTCCGAGCAACATAGAAGGAGTTGTAATTTGGATGCATGTTTTGTTCTACGAAGAAGCTCTAGGAGATCTAATGCCTGGAGATTACTTCTAAGTAGAGCAAAGATTCCAAGTTCTTTCAATACATATTGATTCAGTTCATTGTGCTTTGTCTTTGTCGTGTTTACCTCTTGTCTATTCTCTTTCTTCTCTTCCATCTGCTATCTCTACTTCCTTCTACCTTTGATCCCCGGTGGATTCGACTTTTACAAAAACCCCTCCAACATTGGTGAACCCGACATGAAAGGTCATCCGAAGAAGGAAAGACGAGATGGGAGAATCTTTGAATACAATCTCCAGTGATATTTTGCAATAGTTGGTGCAAAAAATATGAATATGCTTATGTAGGTACAACAACAACAATACGTGATGCAAGCTTTTGCTCAGACAGAAAGTGTTGTGATAAATGCTTTGCAAGCAATTGAGTGTGAGGTGAAGTTATTCAATGGCAGGAATGTATGTGCATATGCAAATACCTATGCTCAGAAGATGGAATTATTTGGGGTGGCTCAATCTGCATGGAGCTTGTATTTTGTACGTGTTACTCTTCATGAAGTGAAAGCATGGATTACTTAATTATACTTGCAAGATGCTGCCTTGCTGAAGGCTCCTTCAAGAAGACACTTAGGGAAGAATTTTACATTGAAGATACCACTTTGATTACATGCAAGACTTTTCAAGAGTGGGTTTTACAACCCAATAAGGGTCTTGTGGCTACAGAATTGTTAAGACAATTTGAAAGTGGATTTGAGCAGTTGGATCTTGCAGAACAGTAAGCTCTTGCAAGCCAAAAAATTGAATTGTTTCTATAGGCAGCTCATCCTGAGCTTCAAGAGAAGCTTGATGATTTGCTAGAAGATCAGACTACAGAGACATGTTTGAAAACAGAGTGGAGACATGAAAAAGAACAAGAGGATAGGGGACGGGCAATAGTCCCTAAGCCAAGAAAAAGATATATGTGGTGTGATAGTTTGCAGTATGAGAGAAAGGATTGTGCTGCCTTTCAAGAGGCCTTGGCACGATAGCTCATATTTTGGAAAGATGGCAAGATACTCCATCCACTTGATTCTCTTCAAGTTAATTTGAAGGTATGATGTTGTATTTTTAGACAAATCTTCATTGAATGATTCATTAGGGAAAGTCATTAATCCCGTAGAAAATAGAAGAGCCTAGAAATGATTCTAGAAATTTGTGGGTGGCATGGATTGTAAATTGGAATAAGTTAACTCTAGTTTTTTTTTTGGCATAAATCTCAATCAATTACGTAAGTAGTTACGAAAGTTGGTGTAATGCTCATTTAGCCTACGAATAATTCATTCAGAAATAAAATTAGAAAAAGGCTGCATGGTCCATTTTTAACATAAACCTTAAAAGTCTAGCAGCATAAATCATGAAATGCATGTTCTAGAAGGGTCAATGAAAATTATGCCGTAACTTAACCTACGCTTTGATCTTAACCAGGAAAGTTAGGGTTGGTTAATCTAATCTTATGTAGGCAATGAATCATGTGATTATGAGAATGGTATCGTAAATATCTTTAGGAATAGACAAGTAAATTGGTTTACCCTAAACACCTAAACCGTGAGGGACTCGCTTAGAAATGGTTAAATCAAAGCAACATATCCCAAGTGCTAACTAGGATTTAGAACGTTGAGGATGTAACCTAGTTGTTCTTATTGCCAAGTTGAAACTCTCATACCCTAAAGACCTGCCCACATTCACGGAATGTAGCAAAAATAGGACATACTTGCGAGAAACGATCTAGGGTCTGTTACCCTAAGGGTCGCTCACTAAAAGGATGAAACTCGGTTTGAATTGGAACCCTAGGACCAACAAGGTTGACCTAGTACAATCAGAAATGGATTGGATATGAGGACACCCTAACCCTATTTCCTATTAATCATGATTTCGTGACTAGAAGACGACATTCGATGGAAAAAAATAGTCCCATAGATTAGATGCGACACTTGTGCAACAAATTACAGAGTTGCATGACCTTGTGGGTTGACCATAAGGGAGTGGCCAATTCCTCGAAATGAGATTGGCAGATTCTTGCGCAAGTTGATCTTGCAAGAGGATGAGTGGTCATCCTGATATAACACCTTTCTTGGGAAAGGTGACCAAGATAAGTGGATTAGATAATTGCTTAGAAGCAAAAGACCAATCAGTAAATTGGAATAACATATTTATTGCCAATAGAACTTAAAGTATTCGTTAAGTTGGGTTAATAGGGTACGGCCCTAACCCAAGGACATAAGGGGTTAACAAACAAACCCTTGGGGATCTTGCCAAGTCGCAATCGATCCCGGATCGAGTGCTGGATGCATTCGGAGAGAAGGATTCACTCCTTAGCAGTTGGCCAAATAAACGACCATTGGAAATGATTGTGCTTGTAACAGTTTAGAAAGCACTGTTTGCATTGTTTACTCAAGGAACTAAAGGATGAAAAGATATCTAATGCTTCAGGTTTAAGGCCTGAAGGGAGAGGCAGCTTCAGTTACCCCCGACTGCCTGCCTGACCCTAACCAAGGGGGTTGTTGACAGCACCGGGAACGTGGACCGAACCCGCCGCGAGAGGTCTCTCCGTTGAGCTCTACTTGGAGCAGGAGGACGCTTGGGTGCCAAGGGGGGCTCTGGCCGTAAATCCCTCGCCTTCTGGGTCCTGCACAAGAGGCTAACGTGACTCAAGATTGGATCTCGAGGCCCGCATACTAGTTTACGGGTGGAAGCTTGAAATAGTGATCCCTGTGGATTACTAGATAGCCTTCGGGCGGATTATGGACAAGCCTACGGGCGGAACTCCTTGTATTTCAAAGATAAAATGATGAAATGATAATAAAGAATTTATTTGATATTGTTTTTCTATGTCACATGATAAGATTACGTGAAGGAACCAGTGCTTAACGGATTAATTAAAGAAGCTGATTGTTACATGTCAAAATTAATGTGTTAGATAATTACATAACTAAAACAAACCGAGGAAAGTGCGGAGGATAGGCCATAGGTCCGTCCTACGGTTGGGTGGTCCCGGTTAGTCGGGAACTTTTCTCAAAAATCTCAAAGAACAGCGGGATGATCATCATCATCAAAACGAATAACGAGAGCGATGACCTAGAGTTACGTGTTACCCGATTTACGCTATTTTAGGGGAACGGAATGGGACTATGCCTTATGGCAGAGAGGTCGAGCCTTGCATCCCTCACGTTTCCCATTCTCCTTGAACCAAGTGCAGCGTGAATCCGCTTCGGACCTGGCGTTTCTACGTAAAGTAGTTCACTTGGGTCTGACGCTAGTTGTTGTTAGCTAATGACCAATCAGGAAAACCCTAATTCCGGTCGATCCTAAGTGGGAACGGCTAGGATACTTCCGCTACGTGGCAGACGCGGGAAGACCTAGATCGCAAAACCCGTAACATTCCATGGGAATGCCGGGCGGAGTTTTCTAGACATCCTTTCCGATGGACTGCTAAGACGTGTCCTGGATGATACTAGTGGACACGTTACAGTTGGTATCAAAGCGAACCAACAAAGGACTTTTTTTAAAGAAATTTTAATAAGAAGAAGTAAAGCAAATGTTACTGTCCCAAATATTTCCTTACTTTCAATGCTGTCTTGTAGAATTATGTAGCATGGAACAGGTTCTTAGTGTTTTGAGTCATGTATATGACCGCGATGCATTCCACGGATTATCGACAAAGGGTTGAGATGATGAACATCCTAGACCACATTTACAATCCATCGCCTGTGTACGTGGAATGGAGATGGATGGGTGTTTCAGGGATCTATTACATAACTGCCCATCGACCTACGTACCTTCAAATTAACTTGAAGAGAATCAAGTGGATGGAGGATTTGAAGATCGTGAAGCTGTTCGTCTTTGTTGAGGCTCACGCAAACGCGACCCTACAGGTCGGGGGTCGAAGGGTTAACCAGAATAAGTATGTGTACGGGGAAGTGATTCAAAGAATCCCTGCCGACCGAATCAAGGTTTTGGGACGTCATGAGAAGAATGGATATCAAAGGAAAAGATACCCTAATCTTCCAATGAACTATCGATTCCTGAAAATCGATGACCCCAATCCGTACTACTACTCAGTTCCTGTAGCTGAATACAAGAACATCTTATTCTCCTCGAATTAATGTATTAACTTGTTCCATCGCCCCAAGAAATAAATGTACCTCGAAAGGGCTATGCTGATATGAATGGAATAAAACTTTTTTTTAAATCAACGATTTTCTTGACTGTGAATATCGATAAAGAAGTAAAGTGATTTGGTCACTTGGCTAAAGGAATACGCAGACGTAGTTCCTGAAGAGTTAACAGAACTCCTGCTTCAAAGAGAAGTAGATCATGAGATCAAGCTAGTAATAGGAGCTGCGCCAATTGCGAAGAGACCCTATAGAATGTCTATACCGGAAGCAATTGAGCTAAAGGAACAACTCAAGCAACTGCTAGATCAACGCTACATCCATCCTAGCGGTTCACCATGGGAAGCACCAGTACTGTTCCAGAAAAAGAAAGATGGAACACTTCGACTATGTATTGATTACAGAGGGTTGAATCAATCAATAGTCAAGAACAAATATCATATTCCTAGAATAGATGAGCTTCTTGATAGTCTTCAGGGTGCCAAGATCTTCTCCAATATTATCTTAGGTCTGGTTACTATCAGATAAGAATCAAGGAAGAAGATATCCCAAAGACGACCTTCAACACTAGATATGGACACTTTGAGTTCTAGTTATGTCATTAGGGCTTACGAATCCGCCTGTCACCTTCAATAGGTTAATGCAGGATATCTTTAGACCATATCTTGATAACTTCGTGCTTGTCTTCTTTGATGACACTTTATTATATTCTAAACAGGAAGAAGATCATGAACCTCATTTTCGGATTGTCCTTGAGAAAATGAGGTCTCATAAGCTGTATGCAAAAATGAAGAAGTGTGCATTCTTCAAGCGTCAGATTGAATATCTGGGATTCATAGTATCATCAGAAGGAATATCAGTAGACCCAGCCAAGGTCAGAGATGTGCTTGAATGGCCAATACCAGTATCCGTCAAAGAGATACATAGCTTTCTTGGATTGACAGGATGGTATAGGGTCTTCATCAAAAACTATGCTTTGATTGCAGCACCTCTTACAGACTTACTAAAGAAGCAGACTTCCATTACATGGTCAACTTCCGAACAAAATAGCTTCGACAAATTGAAGCAAAGACCTATTCTAAAACTTCCTGACCTCAATAAGGAGTTCGAGGTAGTAAATGATGCTAGCATTCTTGCCTTGGGGTGTGTACTTATGCAGGAAGGTCATCCAGTAGCATACTCTTCAAGGAAATTGAAGAGTCATGAAAAGAACTATGCTACGCATGATCTGGAATTACTAGCTATCATCCATGCTCTAAAACTTTGGAGACACTACCTGTTGGGTAACAAGTTTACTCTAGTAACCAACCATAAGAGTCTCAAATGGATTTTTACCCAGAACGAGCTCAACATGAGGCAACGTCGGTGGATTGAAGTATTGGAGGAATATGATTTTGAAATCAAGTACCGACCAGGGAAGGAGAATGTAGTTGCTGATACACTCAATCGCAAGGCATTCCTAAATTCCCTAATCTTGCAGAATCCATCAACGACCAGATCTCTGGCTACAAAAGTATCTATGCCAAACAATCCTATACTTGAACTAGCTAGAGAGGAAGCATGCCATGATTTGGCCTACCAAAAAAATGATAAAGGAAATATCTACCAAGGAGCAGAATCAGAAGTGGCAAGCTAAGTATCAGGAATTTTCCATTGATAATGGACTTGTCTACTACAGAACAAGGCTGTGTATACCAGCAAGCCAGTCACTTAAGCAGAAGATATTATGGGAAGCTCATGATTCTCCCCTCGCAGGACATCCTGGCTATGCTAAGACTCTTAATGCAATTAAGAAGAGCTACCATTGGGAGAGGCTTAAAGGTGACGTTCTCAAATATGTCACTGAGTGTTTGTCTTACCAACATATCAAAGCCGAACATGTCATGATCCCAGGGAAACTGCAACCGCTTGACATTCCCCAAATGAAATGGGAATTCATCAGTATGGATTTTGTTGTGGGCCTACCCCAAGTCCAAGGAGGATACAATTCCATTATGGTTAACATGCTTACCAAGGTTGCACACCTGATACCAGTAAAGACAAACTATAAAGCCTCCGACATTGCAAGATTGTTTATCAAGGAGATATTCAAGCTACATGGGTTACCCAGAAGAATCATTAGTGATCGTGATTCTCTCTTCACGTCACACTTCTAGAGAGCTATCTTTGAAGCTATTGGGACTCAACTCTGTTTTAGCACTGCTTACCATCCCCAAACGGATGGCCAAATAGAGCGCGTAAATCAAGTCATCGAGGATATGCTAAGGGCATACTGTTGTCGTGAGCTGAAGAGGTGGATTCAATACTTGCCTTTGGTTGAATTTGCCTACAATGCTTCTTACCAACAAAGTATTCAGATGACCCCTTTTCAAGCATTGTATGGTCATGACTGTTGAAGTTCCCTAAACTTCTCAGATCCAACCTTGAGGGTTTAAGCTTCAAGGCAGATGTTGGAAGAGATGGAGGACCAAGTAAAGTCAATAAGACAGGACATCCAAGCCGCCAAGGATAGACAAAAGGCATATGCAGATTTGAAGCGTCAAGATAGAATCTTCGAGAAAGGAGACATGGTCTTCATTCGCGTACGCCCAAAGAAGAGTTCCCTGTCCTTAAGAGATTGCAAGAAGCTAAGTCCAAGGTATTATGGACCATAAAAGATCCTTAAGTGCCTAGGACCTAATGCTTATAGACTGCAACTCCCTGAAAACCTAAAGGTTCATAATGTATTCCATATCAGCCTATTGAAGAAGTATGTACCTAATCCTAACCATGTACTTGATGACCAACAAGTTGTAATGCCTAGACAAGGAGTCCTTGAGCTACGGCCTGATAGGATCTTAGATGTTAGGGAGAAACAACTGAGATCCAGAACCTTGAGAGAATGCCTCGTCCAGTGGAAAGACTATCCTGAGGAGGATGCCACTTGGATCGATGAAAGCACTCTCAACCATCAATATCCCACTTTATCTCGAGATGAGGACATCTCGATTCCTCCAAGGGGGAGAGAATGTAATATTTATGCTGAAAATATATTATGAAGCCATGTGAATTCTCGGGAAAAAGACAATGCTAGCATTGGGCCACTGACAGTGCAAATTTAAAACACGATGTATCATAATCTCCATTGGTAGAACTGAGACTATGATTTAATGAAACCACATATTTCCGTGTGAACCTCCTCTTGGGAGGAGGTCAAGAGGAAATTGAGAAGATTTATGGAAAATTTTTTTCGTTTTAATCTTTTTTTTCTCCCCAGCCAAAGGCTATGCTGGAGGAGGGGGAGTAAAGCAGGGGCACATAAGCCTTGCTGGAGGTCATGGATGAGTGAAGGCGGTTGATTCAGCACCGCGCTGGATGCCATGGGGGGGGTGAATGCCATGCAGCCAGGCCGCGTGGAGGGAGGGAGGTACCTCTCCCTCTACCTATAAAAACCATGGCTATGTGAGGGAGAAGGGAGGGGCTGGACGAGAGGACGGGACGCTGCCAGGCCTGGGAAGAGAGAGTTTGAGAAGGTTGAGGCTGCCATAGACCACCGTGGAGGGAGGAAGGACAGCTGCGACAGGCTACGATTGTACCATGGGATGAGGTAGGTGAAGGAAATGTCGAAGCCGGCTTGGGTGGAGGAGCTGCGTAAGACTGCCGCTGCCTACTCAAGCTACCAGTTGCCGTGTTGCATCCGTGAGGAGGAGGAAGAGGGTGGATGGTGAGATGTGCCGTGAGGAGGGAAGGGAGCCGCTAGCTGCCGTGCAGGCTGCCATTGGCCAGTCGGCACCATCTTCATGCCACCTTCCATGTGTCCTATTGGCTTTTGCCCTTCCATGTGGTCTGCATACACCCAGAAGCTCTTAGAAGCTTCTAAGGGGGCTTCCCTAAGCCCCCTTCCCATTGCATCCTACACAAGTGGTCTTTACCCCCCCCCCCCCCCCCCCGGATTTAAGCCCCCTTTCCCTTTGCATCCCCCAAAAGCCATTTTACCCCGATTGTAAAGCCCTTCCCGTGGATTTCCCATAAATCCATTTTACCCCGGGATTTTAAGTCCCCTTCCTATTGGATCCACCTGCAAGCTCATTTTTCTAACCAAATTAAAAGGCCCTTCCCTTTTTGAACCCTCCGAAAGCCCAAAGTTATTTCCCCTCATAAGCTTCAAGAAGGAAGCCCAAAGTTCTTTCCCTCATAAGATTTAAGAAGGAAGCCCAAAGTTCTTTCCCTCATAAGCTTCAAGAAGGAAGCCTATAAGGTCTTCCAAAGCCAATTCCACAAGACGAGGCACCGGTCAAGGAAGCCGAATCTAAAAAGGAATTGCACATGCGAGGGAGACGGGCCAAGATCATAAGTCTACGGCCAAGGCAAGAAGGTCGAATTCGCGATGGCCCCTAAAAAGCCACAAGGTGCAACCGCGGGAAGTTCTTCTCCTAACATTCACGTGGATATGGGATTAATCTTTCCATGCCTAATCAAAGGTGCACTTTAATAATTTTTGACCTTATAAGGATAGGCAATAGGTGTTCTAGGCCGTCACTTTGACATGCATGCAAGGGAAACTACTAATAAGGTCGTGAGATGCATAGATAATTTACGTTATTTTGTTCATCATGTTGGAAATACCAATGATCACTTCATGTCATGAGCTAATTATTCAAATAGTCAATCTATTTCCAATTGCATTTAACTAGGCTAGGTGAATTTCACATGCGTGGGTGCTTCCTAGTCCATGATTTTATCATGCATAATGCCTTACTTTTGCGACGAATCAAAAATAGTAAAAACTTGGACTTGTGAACTCAGGGAGATATCCACGTGAATGTTAGGAGAAGAACCTCCCGCGGTTGCACCTTGTGGCTTTTTAGGGGCCATCGCGAATTTGACCTTCTTGCCTTGGCCGCAGACTTATGATCTTGGCCCGTCTCCCTCGCATGCGCAATTCCTTTTTAGATTCGGCTTCCTTGACCGATGCCTCGTCTTGTGGAATTGGCTTTGGAAGACCTTATAGGCTTCCTTCTTGAAGCTTATGAGGGAAAGAACTTTGGGCTTCCTTCTTGAAGCTTATGAGGGAAAGAACTTTGGGCTTCCTTCTTGAAGCTTATGAGGGGAAAGAACTTTGGGCTTTCGGAGGGTTCAAAAAGGGAAGGGCCTTTTAATTTGGTTAGAAAAATGAGCTTGTAGGTGGATCCAATAGGAAGGGCACTTAAAATCCCGGGGTAAAATGGATTTATGGGAAATCCACGGGAAGGGCTTTACAATCGGGGTAAAATGGCTTTTGGGGGATGCAAGGGGAAAGGGGGCTGAAATCCGAGAGGGGGGGGGGGGGGGGGGTAAAGACCGCTTGTGTAGGATGCAATGGGAAGGGGGCTTAGAGAAGCCCCCTTAGAAGCTTCTAAGAGCTTCTGGGTGTATGCAGACCACATGGAAGGGCAAAAGTCAATAGGACACGTGGAAGGCGGCATGAAGATGGTGCCGACTGGCCAATGGCAGCCCGCACGGCAGCTAGCGGCTCCCTTCCCTCCTCACGGCACATCTCACCATCCACCCTCTTCCTCCTCCTCACGGATGCAACACGGCAACTGGTAGCTTGAGTAGGCAGCGGCAGTCTTACGCAGCTCCTCCACCCAAGCCGGCTTCGACATTTCCTTCAGCTACCTCATCCCATGGTACAATCGTAGCCTGTCGCAGCTGTCATTCCTTCCTCCACGGTGGTCTATGGCAACCTCAACCTTCTCAAACTCTCTCTTCCTAGGCCTGACAGCGTCCCGTCCTCTCGTGCAGCCCCTCCCTTCTCCCTCACATAGCCATGGTTTTTATAGGTAGAGGGAGAGGTACCTCCCTCCCTCCACGCGGCCTGGCTGCATGGCATTCACCCCCCCCATGGCATCCAGCGCGGTGCTGAATCAACCGCCTTCACTCATCCATGACCTCCAGCAAGGCTTATGTGCCCGTGCTTTACTCCCCCTCCTCCAGCACAGCCTTTGGCTGGGGAGAGAAAAGATATTAAAACAAAAAAAAAAATCCAAAAATCTTCTCAATTTCCTCTTGACCTCCTCCCAAGAGGAGGTTCACATGGAAATATGTGGTTTGATTAAATCATAGTCTCGGTTCTACCAATGGAGATTATGATACATCGTGTTTTAAACTTGCACCGTCCGTGGCCCAATGCTGGCATTGTCTTTTGCCCGAGAATTCACACGGCTTCATAATATATTTTTAGCATAAATATTACAATAATATTACTTATTTTCCTTTAGATTTAACATATTGCACCAAAATGTACAAGGGCTTCAACAATGTTAAGGTGCAGCAATTCCAAGTGGAGTGTGGGATGCAAAAGGTCAATGCATCCATTGTACGATGCATTGCCTTTACTTATGAGCCCCCTTGAGTTACGGTCTTTCCCTTTTTCAATGGTGGTACAATAGATGATATATTGATGTGAGGCCCTTTTCAAAAATGTAAATATAGGAGAACCATCGAGCACCTCCACAAGCCATCAATGGGGTTCAGACTTGATCCTGACAAGGTGCCTTCTGCAGAGGAGAGGGCTAGGATTGTGGGCATCATCAATAATATGCCAAACATTATTCATGTATTGGTGGATGGGATGAAGGCCGCGCATAGTGCTAGTATCATCCATTCAAACTTACATGCCAAGAACATGGTGTTGGATTTCACCAGAGATAACACCCCCAGGGTGGGCATCATAGATTGGGGTCTCATGCTTATTTTTGGTATGAAAAGACTAGCTCTCAATTGCCCATCTATTAGGGGACCAAATGAGCCCATGCACATAGTAGATGAGTACCGATGGAAAGGAAAAGAAGGCCATGGATTGCTTCTGAGATCTATGATCCATTGTGCAAGTCTGCTTACAGCAAGGAGCCAGATATATACACAGTTGGTTGGCTCATCGTTTGTCTCGTTGAGTTTTGGCACTTAGGCCAATATCTATGGTTGCGTAGGGAGCCAAGAGATACCCTAGATGAATTCATCATGCACTTAATAGAGTTCAAGGTAAGGGATCGCATGTTGTTAGATGATAAGGTCATGCAAATGTCCTTTGC
This sequence comes from Lygodium microphyllum, assembly GCF_053477565.2. NCBI lineage: Eukaryota > Viridiplantae > Streptophyta > Polypodiopsida > Schizaeales > Lygodiaceae > Lygodium > Lygodium microphyllum. The sequence continues at coordinate 53,663,335 of NC_141148.1, read as the reverse complement.
AGATCTCGATGACTTTTTGAGAGCATAGTGCAGCACTGATCCTATAAAGGCACAAAGATGTCTTGTAGAGCTTGGCCCTATTCTAGCTCACCCTTTTTGAACAACCCATCTCTTGTAATCTCTCCTTGTATTTTGTAAAACAGCCTATCAATTTTTTGAGTCTCTATGACTCACGAAACCAAGGATAGTTGTATATTTTTTTGTAAAGCTCTATGCTCTATAGAATACAGGTTATAATTTGTGCTTTAAGATTAAGTTAGTTATGTGGATGTACGCCTTCAAGAGCAATTATTTCAAGATTTTGTGTCTTTATGTGTCTTGTCAGCAATTTGCATGGTTGACTTTCTCAAGTTTTGAAATTTAATAACCACATTATTTCATATTTAGTATCATGGTGTAGATTTTATATCTATAAATAGTCTCTAGATAGCATACGTGAAACATTAACGAACCATTTAATGTATATACAAAGTTTCAATCTCTCTTATTTTCTTTGCTAAATATGATTGTGCAAGTGGAGCGTTGTATACATGTGATTTTTTAAAGTTGCCAAAGAGATATATTGTTGTTGTAAACACACAAGCGTGCAAGAAAGAGCACTACTTCAATGGTTTAAAAAGCTATGATTTTCACATCGTATCCATATTGCATTTTAAATTATTAATGATTAGAAAACAATAATACATTATAAATGAATGATTAAAAAACTAATGACCAAGTGTACCTAGCAATTATAGATGATACCAAACCTCTTAAACTTTCTCGATAACTTGTCACCTCCATTAGTGTGCAAGTAAACATTCTCCTGTGAGAAATACCCTAGTTTTGTAAGCTTAGTCATCAACGTGATCAAGTTCTTAGAATGTATTGGGGAATTTAATATCTTGTTATCATTTCTAATGCTATGTACTTTATTTTCTATGGATAGGCTTTATTAGATAAATACTTAAGTCTTTACTAGATGCATTGCTTTAATAGTTACAAGCTAAAAACGTGGGGTGTATTTTTCACTGAGTAGAAATTGATGCTTGTATTATGTGATGGAAACACTTCTAATTTATTTTTTAAATATTAGTGTATTTTTTATATATGAGAAGTTACTCATGAAGGCAAGTGACATCTTTTTAACCATTGAAACCTCCAATAAAGTGTTATTTTCATATACGACAATTAGTGGTTTATGAAAGAGTTGAGATTTAGTAAGGTTTGGGTTTGTTTTAAAATCACTTTTGTATATGTATCTTAGGGCTAATTTCTAATCATTTTGGAGATTAATTTGTGAGTCTTGACTTGAAATCACACAGGATCTGATTTTTAGCTTATTGAGACAACATTGAATGACTACAAAGATAAAGGGAGAGTAAGAGTTGTATGTAGGTATGATAAGAAATGGTTGCATTTGTGCCCTTCAAGATCGGACTTGCATACGATTCTCACAAAGCATATCAAGTCAAAGTTTCACATCATGGCTATATCCAAAAAAATATCTATCAACCATGTAGTTTTGACAAATGCTAGAGGGCAACCAAAGAAGCTCTTTCATGCAGATCCACAACAAAAGTCATTGAGCTCTTTTCTTTACCCAACCAAAGAAAGTACCGTATTAACAAATTCAAAAGGACCTTCTACTTGTACGGGTGACCCATATAAGCCTTCTTCTTGTGATTTAAATTTACTCTGTTGGGGATTATGGCAAAGGACCGTGCCTTACAAAGTATGTGACATCAACATAAAATCTATTCTACACGACCTTAAAATAGGAAAGGAATGGTATCTAGAGCCATATACAAAAGGTATCTTATATGACGGATCTCTTGAAATTAAGGTAGATGGATGCTACAGGCACATAAATTGCCTTCGTATTTCATGTGGTGGAAATCCCTTTGAAAGTTTTACTTGTGAGTATTGTAAAAAAATTCCCACTTATGATGATTTTTGCATGAGAGTATACAGAGAGAGTACTGCTATTGAGAAGAGAGGGGTTAGGAATACAGGAGGAGGAAGGCGATTAGATTATCTTAGCAGTGAAGAGTTGAAAAATGTGACAGTTAAGTCCAAGAAAGACTTGAAAGAATCCAAGAGAAAGCTATGGTGGTTAGAAGCAAGAATTGTTGTGCTTTCTGTGAGGATTAGGTCCTTGAAAGAAGCAAACTTTGAATGCTTTAACAAGAAGGATGTGCGGCACTTTTGTAATAATATAGTTGAGGCCCATTGACAAGGTAGATTTGGAGGTAAACAAGCTTTGTGGGACTTTTTTCAAGATGTAGTAAAGAATATAGTACGAACAAAACAAGCACAACGATTCAATGAGTCCACAACAATGAGTCCACAAAGGCCATGTTTGAGCTCGTTAAGCTTTGGGGAGGGCCACACTTGCATGAATTTATGAGTACTAACCTTGGAGGGCCATCCATGTGCACTATAAAGTTAAAGCAATTTTTTTTAAATGCAGGTGGAATGCAAAGGATGACACTCTTATTGGATTATTTGGAAGTAAAGGAGAACGTCGCCAATGCCTTACAAATGACACAATTATGGTGGGAGAAGGGTCACATGGTTATAATACGATAGTGGATGCCTTTCAAAATCATGTGGTGGGAAATTATGCAAGACTTTTGATAGTAAACCCTCTTCATGAGAGTCTTCCACGACTAGCTTTGGTAGTGCAAGTCACATGTAATCGCTTTGATAGCTTTTTTTTAGAAATCAATGGAATCTTGTGGAGCATTTATGGAGTGCAAAACTAAAGGATACAATAGGTCCAATAATTGGGCATACTTCAGATGGAGATAGTAAATGGCGCAAGCTCATGCTTGAAGATTACCTTGGAGAGCATAGCGACCAAGTCTTTATTAATTGGTGTGGATGGAAATTAAGAGGGAGAACAGTGGAAGGGCATGTGTATGGTTTACATGATCAAGACTTTGTACATTGTGGAAAAAATCTTGTTAGTCCACTAGATAGCCCTACTTGACAACTTGTGATTGGTAAAGTTTGGATTACACTCAATCATGTTACAATGGTCTATAACTCATTTTCCATTTATAAATATGAGCTACATGATGGAGATATACAAATAAATGATTGTCAAAATTGGGTAGCTGCCCAAAGGATTGCAAGCATGCAAGTGCAATGTTGTATGAGACAATTACAGAAGAAAGAGAGAAGTATGCAAGGAACTGTGGCATATTTGCATATTGTGGCTGATTACATTGATGTTTTTCTATCACCATATCTAAACTTGAAGGATCCTGTGGTGATGGCAGCTAAGGTTAGTTTCTTCTTCAAGCTTTGGAGGTTGTGGATACATCAACATGCAACGTACAACTTGAAGATAAATTTCATAAGTAGAGAGGCCTACACATATATTCAACTCTCATGCCATTTTTTTGTGCTTCTCATAAAGGTTTTTCATGACTTTTATCCTACTCTCAAGTATCCATTGCATCTCATTGGATCGGATGCAGCTGAAATTTATTTTAGTAAAATTGGAGGTATGGTGGGACAAGAGAGAGCCTTTGACTTTGGAGATTTCTTGCATGGCGTTGGTACTTTGAATAAGATTGCCATGCATGAATGTAGTTCAGATGAGCTGGTTTTCTCAATGTCTCATAAAAAACAAGAGCATATATGGAAGTGCTTGAATAAAAAAGATGGAATTGTAGAAAAGATGGAATTGTAGAAGTAGATTTAGGCAACTATGAATGTGTGTCTTTAGATGATGTAATAGTGGATGCCTTGAAAGAGGGCTTGCATCAAGCACAAATGTTGTGTTAGTCATTGGGATTGAAACCTAGCAAAGCAGATAACTTGAATTGGTGGTTACACCCTTGGGAAGATACAGATTTGACATGCTCAAAACTAGATGCTGAGATGGGGGAGGCTGATGAGTATGATGACTTTGCAAAACCAAGCGGTGATGACCAGCAATTACAAGAGGTTCCAGATGGGGATGATGTGTGAGATTCGACATGAAATCGATGGGCTCTTGGATGAAGTTCATGGCTCGGGCACTATTGCAAACAGACAAAAGATCAACCCAACAGTACAAGTTGATGGAAAGTATATCTTTAAGTTCACATTGGTCAGCCAATTGAATGGGAATTCAACATTGTCAAAAGATTGATTGACAAGAGTGAGGCAAGGTGTCTATTTCATTCACGAATCAAAATCACAATCATCAAGCAATGTGAATTTCTTTGGGATAGGTTGTGATTGTGCTGTATATTTTGTGTATGACACATAAGATCAAGGTAGTAGCAAGCATCCAAAGAGAGATGGAAAGGCCACAAACTTAAATAAAATTGATAAGTCTCGCGGCACATGGTATCTTTGCCGAGTCCAAAAGATGAGGAAGAAAGTAGGATGTAGATATGTGGATTATAAACAGGGCTTTGATTTGACAAATCGACCTCAAGGGATAGAAGTTCAGCTTGGTTTGTACCAAAGGGTGAAAGGACAATGCATGTTCACGTATGACTTAACTGACTTGAATATGATTGCTATAGACTCAATCATCGCATTGGAAAATTTAACATATAATGCATCAAATGATAGATACCAACTAGATGAGAATGATTATAAGATATTTAATGACTTTCTCAAGTGCGCTGAGTAATCATTTTCATGCTCAAAGTGATTTTAATCTATGATAAGCTTTGTATTGCCTTTCTAAATAAGGTCATTACCTTTATTGTAGTGTCTTCTTTCTTGTAGGTAATGGATGTACAAGCTACAACTTGGCAAGGTTGGGGTATACTCTTTGCAGCTAAAGTATTGCAACCGAGAAGTTCTTTTGAGATATCTTCAAACTAGTCATATGGCAATGTGCTACATTGATAGAAGTTTGTAGTTGAAGTATTAAGGTGATGTATCACTATTGCATCATGGTTGAAATATGGTGCATATATTGTAGTTAATATCTAATCTTTTTCTTTTGATTTTAGTTATACTATATACTTTGCACACACTATTGATGTGTGAGTGCTTAACAAGAGGGAATTTGTTTTTGTTTTGATTTCAGACCAATTTTGTGGCATTTTGATCTTTTGAGATTCTCAAGTAGCATACTTATGTATTATTCTTTTTTATAATATATAACCTTTATCATACTACACAATCCAAATATATAAGACATGGTTTGGACATGTGGATCTTGGAGTCTTTTGTATAAAGCTCTATGTTGCAGTGATATTGTAAAAGTTTCATAATATTAACATTGTGTTTGGATATCCATCTTGGATCATTGTGAGAATTCCATGGCTAAAATATTGTAGTATCATGTTTTAATTTCAATTATACAGAAGGGGCCATGAAAATGCACAGGGGTTATAACTATTGCTTTCAAAATTCACAAAAGGGGTATATAAAATGGTGAAAAAAATTTTAAAAGGGGATTTTAAAGTATCCTTTGAACGCACGTTATATAGAGGGCTTCTATAAGCTGATCCCCCCCCCCCCCCCCCCCCCCCCCCCCCGAGTTTGGACCCTATGTGGTAAGACAGGTGTTTGATAATGCTACTTATGTGTTAAATTAACTCGAAGGGACAGCCATAAAACTTCCAGTAGCAAGGAAATGAATCAAATTATTCAAGAGGTGGGAATCTGCTGCCTATGAGTTGCCAGAATTGGAAGAAAATGGTGGCCATGATATAGGGGATAACGAGGAAGATATGGAAGATGAAGAAGCAAAGGATATGGTTACAGAGGATGAGGACTCAAAATCCAGTGACAACTAGGATTTTGGCACATATTGGAGGATGTGCAAGTTCAAAGGGGGTGGATGTCGTGATGCTATGCAGACACAATGTGAAAAAGCATGGAATGCATCATCATCCGACTTCTTATTAATCAAGAGAGTCAATGTGATCTAATTCATTAGTATTAATGTGAGCTGCATGGATTATCAAAAAATACTAGATTTTTGGATAATTTTATCTTTTTTTATATTATTTATTGTAATTTTTTTGAAAAAGTTAATAAAAGCTTCTAGATTAGGATGGCATACAAAAAACAAGTTGCTCATTTAGCCAATTATGGGATTTTCATAAAAAAGACAGATTGACGAAATCACGCGCGTCATGATCGCTGAAAATGGGCTGAAAACTGCACTTTGAACATGTGATCTGGGAGATTTGTAATCAAGTGTCTTGGGGTTTTACCCCCCTTTCAAAGCCAACGGAGCCATGAGTTTTGGGTTCCGAGCAGCAAAGGATTTGTAATTTGGATGCACATTTTGTTCTACAAAGAAGCTCCAAGAGATCTAATGCCTAGAGATTGCTTCTAAGTAGAGGAAAGATTCCAGGTTCTTTCAATACATATTGATTCAGTTCATTGTGCTTTGTCTTTGTTGTGTTTACCTCTTATTTATTCTCTTTCTTCTCTTCTATCTCCTATCTCTACTTCCTTCTACCTCTGATCCTCGGTCGATTCGGCCTTTCGACAAAAACCCCTCCGACAGTGGTGTCAAAGGGATTGCATGCGATGGCCAAAAATACATATGGTCTTGTGAAAAAGGGATGGTAAGTCAAGATTTAGAATTTTAGGAAACCTGTGTATTCACCAATCAAGACTTACTACTCTTCTTACAACTCACAAACACTAACTAAAGATGGTACCTTCAACCTAACTTTGTCACATATACTAACTCAAGTCAATAGCTACCTAACCCTATCAAGTTTCTTCCCAACTACATTATGGATTCCAAATCTCTTTTTTAATCATAAAAAGGAAAATAAAATACTTCAATTCAAAGAACTGTCAAATACTCAAGAAACTCTTTAATATGAATACATTGTTGTTGGTAGTTATTTGTAAAAATAGGTTGCAAATTATATATACTGAACAATTAGTGAAAAAGGTTGTATGCTTCATTATAATGCACATTAACTAAAGGATTGTATAAGTTTTGCTTAGTATTTGGTACTCAATTGTATCATAATGGTTGAGAATACTTAAAATACAATTATTGAGAAGATAAATAAGAACAACTACCATCATGAATGTTCCATATAACAAAGTTGCTTATATTTAAATATTGAAAAATATCTCTTCGAGTTTATTTTAGGTGAAGGAAAGAAACCAAAGCTAAGTATTGTTGTAAACAACTAAAATAGAATTAAAGGTAATAAATTAAAATATTAAAAATATAATCAAAATAAATTTTAACATAGACATCAAAACTTGATTTGTTGTTTAATCTTGAAATTTTTGAAAGCTTTCTTATCCTTTGACAATTATATTTATCTAAGACAAAAAACTCTTCATATATAAATATTTATAAAATATATATGATCTAAGAAAAATATACAAATTTTAAATAAAGACATTACATGTAATGATAAATCAATTTCTTCATCTTCTTACGGCATTTCAAAGATTTTTTATTCTCCAAGAGGCTAAGATAATGTCACACACATATATTAAATGCATGAAATTTTATAAAAGCATAAAAACCATGCATTAAAGATGAACACACAATTTCATAGGAGACATTTTCCAACGCTTGATCAATTGGAATATCGTCCATAGTCGCAATGTATACATCTAGCTTTTGAGAGTCAATAGTAGAAGTATATACTTCACACTACCATAAAAATGTGTATATATGAGTATGGAAGAAGTGAAACTAATAATATAATCATAAAACTAAACATATAAATCATATTATCTTACTTGTAATGCTATTGTTTTAGAGATCCCCCCCTTTAGGTTTTGGAAGACTTTGTGAGCACCATTGCTACCTTCACATACTCTATCGAGGGATCCGACATGGTTTGGGTGCCTCTGGAATAGTTCATGATATTTTAGGCAGGGACGAATTACCAAAAAGTGGTGATTAGGTGTTTAGCCCATGCACAGGGGATTCACTAGTAGTAATAAGGAGACGTCACTTGCATGAAGAAATATATGAAAATACCCCTTATCTATCCCTATTTATGGGACCTTATCTTATAAAATGTATCTTCCTTCCCTTAAATAACCCCCCTCCCTTACACTCACGTGGTACCATACGATAAACCCTAGTGGATCCCCCCAGGGGCCTACGTGGATCCTTTGCATAGAGTATACATTGTTCCCATGGGTGATACACCAGATACAACACCTTTGGATCTCATGGAGTGTGATTCAGCATTGGCAATTTACCTCCTTGCATTGTATACACCCCTAGAGGAGGAGAGCGATGAAGATACAACTCCACAGCTTTTTGCTATCACATATACGAGAGAAGAACCAATTGAAGAGCTCATAAATGTTGAAGAGGAATATCGGGTGGTGGCAAAGCAAGGCTTGGCTCTCATGGTGCCATGTTCTTCAAAATAACCACAAGTCGACAAACCCAACCTTGCCTCCTTGATGCCCATTGAAGTAGATGGTGTACAATACTAGCTTCTATCAGATGTGTTGCAATACTTGGAAATGAAGGAAGAAGAGTTGCTTTCCATCATAATCAGGGATTCTATGGAAGACCTAATCGATTATGATTACATGGATGTGCATCCGACGATGGAAGAGATTGGAAGATATGATGGCACAAGCTTAGATATAATGAATGCCATCATAGCAGCATAGGAGCATATTACCTCAGTTGAAGAAGATTACCTTGTGCTAGATGCTGAATTTGAAGCACTATAGCATGATATGTTCGAACCAAGGCCCCAGCTTCCTACCAAATCCCTCTGTCCAAAGAGATGCCTCACTGACACATGAGGAAATGAAGATACAAGATGATCTGGAGAAGGTGATATTTCTAACTACCATATATTTTTATGTGATGAAACTTGACGATAGGGTGCATTGGGTCCCTTGAAGTCCACCAGTGAAATCTTGGCCAAAAATAATAACTATAGCTGCCCATATATTTTTATGCAACGAAACTTGACGGTAGGGTGCATGGGGTCCCCTGGAGTCTGAAGTCTGATATCTGGGGCCACGTTTTGGCCCAGAAAGTGACCCCAAACACCAGACTTCGGACAAGGCAACAACATGCATCATTTTTTGCCAAAATTTCACCGATGGATTTGTGGGGATGCAATGTACCCTACCGTCAAGTTTCCTCACTTTCTGATAACTCTAGATTAGTTGCTAAATATATTGTTTGATTTGACTTTGTCATTCAAGACATATTTTATATAGACAAGGAGGAGCTCGGCATGTGGGTCGACGGAAGGATTTAGCTCTGAAGGAGTACATTGGCAACCTTGTTGCAAACTTGGTGGTCTTCCATAAGAAGTGCTCACGACAAGGGCAAGAAACAATCATGAAAATTCAATCTTTGACTAGGTTTGGACCTTTTCAAGCAACACCTGTGACATCTAGCTTAGAGAAGGTGGCGCTAATCAAGCGGTCAAAAATTATTTACTTGTTTGAGCAAACGCATGGTGGAGCAATGTGTGTGCTTGCTACATTAGGTGACCTTGCTAAAGTGTTAGATCAGCTTCTCCTGGAGAAAGAACTGAAGGGGGAGCGTGTCATTTTTGAAGCAAAGAAGAAACTTCTATTTTCATCAGAAGTTGACCCCTCCTCTCCATTGATGAAAAAGCCAAGGAACGAATGAGAGTTCTTGCTAATTATCGACTTTTTGTATCTTCCATCACTATCAACCATCGCCTGTATTCTTCTTGATGAATATAAGATATTTTACTTTGTCTTTATAAATAAATATTTATTGAATAAATGTGTGGTTCATGTAAGTGTGATGATAATGTGTGATACGTGAATGATGCATTTGCATATGTTAACATAATCCAATTTAATTATATCAGCATGTAGTGTTGCACTTTCGGTAACTCGTATCCGTACGTATTACTACTTTTGATATGTGCATACATTAAATAAAAATTAAAAGCCGTGCATTTTAAGAAAAAAAACAACTTTAGTCAATTATTTGAATTCAGTACACATCGCATAAGATATATGTATATATACATAAATATTCCAATTTGGTAGAGTATACAAAATTTTTTGGCCTTCCAAGATGCTATCACTACAACAGAAATGAGGCATAGACACGCATGTTAGATGCGCAAAGTCGGGTGCGTCTATATGTGCGTGTAAAAGAGCGTGTAAATAGACGTGAATGTTGTGTCTATATATCCACGTAAATAGACGCGTCTTCAGATGCGTAATTATTTAACCACTTGAAATTGGGCTTAATATAATAAAAAAACCAGAGTTAATAATTATTTTTGTATTGCTCTCTAATGAATGGCAGTTCCTCCATTTGACGAGCCTGATATAAGTAATTAGCCCCAAGCGACAGAAACCTTATTATACAATTAGTAACAAGCATTGCATGTATCTTGTAATTTCTCTACTTAAAGATGATAAAAAATACTTCCTTTTTATTATGAAAAATTCAATTTAGCTTTAAACGTGACTATTGATTCTTGAGTATGCACGTGTGCGCATGATAAAAACCATAGAATTAAGAATACACATTGAATCATTAAGCAAATTAAGTATGTTACAGTGAAAGATCCATCTCATCTTCAATGAGATCAGCTCTTGCTAAACTATCTACCTCTAGGTCTATGTTACCAAGAGGTAACGAAACAAATAAGCCTATCCCACTATCAGATGTGTTGCTATATTGCTCAATAACTTCATCAATATCATTGACAATCACTTTATTGTCCTCTTCTGCATTTGCTTGAACATCCTCGCGAGGTTCATCTTGTACTATATCACGCATATCATCCATTATGGTGTCATCATGTACATCATCATTAATTGTTGGATTGTCATCTGCTATCTCTATGTCGGTAATATTACCATATATTGGTTTTGAACGATTAGATATAGGGATGACATACCACCATCGGTTATTGTTTACCATTGGATGATACACAACCTGTATTTGAAAAACAAAAGCAAAAAACTTAAATACTTATTATATTGTGTATATGTATCACATGTATACATATAAAAAAAATTAGCTTTTGCATATATACCTACTCGCATTGTTGAGGTAGTACTAATGTGTCATTCTTGTTTTGGTGAAATTTTGTAGAGTCAATGATTACAAAACCACTTGGATGATGTCTGATTGTGCAATGCTCACCATTTGTTACCACTTCATTAAACCACTTAACATCTAGTACATATATAAATAATCATTTGAAGTCAAGCTTTAGAATATCTTGGATCAAGCCACAATAACCTTCCATGGTACCATTGGCATCCTCGAAGTGAGCAAGGACACCACAATCTTGGGTATTTCTCTTTTCCTTTTCCTTGAGGTATTATAGAGGTCATCCTCAAGTCTTCATCATCTTTCCATAGTCATGGTTGAGAGGGGTCTACTTCAGCAAGATATTGAGAGATATAAACAAGGGATGATTGCACTAACCGACCCTCAGCCATGCTTTCCTCAGGCCGTGCTTTTTGCCTCACAAAATCTTTCAAGGTTTTCATGAAGTGCTCAAGAAAAAACATCCACCTTGCATGAACTGCCCCAAGTACGATCTCATCAATCAGATGTACGAGTAAATGTAATTGAGTAGTCAAAATGGATCGAGGAAAAATTTCCTCCACCAAACAAACCACCTCAACAGATAATACTCGAGCATCTTGCAATGTGTTTGGATCAATTTCCTTCGAGCTCACCTGTCTGTCAGGATGTATTTGACAATTTTTTATTTTTGTGTAGAAATTCAAAGATATATAATGAAAAAATACAATGTATACACACCTCACAAGCTCTCCCATCTTGTAAATGATATCATGTACATCTTTGGATACACAATGGGATATGCTAGTAGGAAGTACAAACTGAATCTAAACAATATTCATAGATGAAATGATTAGTTGAGGAAAAAGTCATCATACCCCAAAGTTTAGACATAGTCACTCCACTAATTACTATATTCATGGTTAGAGATACCCTTACTTGAATCATTTTGTGCCAATCGTGGGACTTCAAACCAGATAGTTGCTCCACACCTCTTTTCTTTTTCTTTATGAAGGCTCCCTTGAGACATCTCATACATCCTGTGGGTGTTCGAAAGCTACATATTTATTCCTTCGCTATTTTTTCCTCGTTCTTTGACAACATCCAAGGTGCATGGGGTAGCTCAATCTTTCCTCTAGGTCCAATGCATGGCCAGGCTCGTCTCATGCGACCAATGTTACGTAAATTCTCCCTTACATTGACTGAATCACGAGCCTCTATCAAGTGATCCCATAATGTAGATACAACATTTTTGAATATGTGCATGGGGTCCAACAGGTGATTGATCTTGAGTTCAGTCCAATACGAAAGATGAAAAAATATAGACAACCTAACAAACAAACAATATATTATGTAAACAATTCATCATGCTAAATACTTTAAAGTCAATCGAGAGAAATGCACTTCTTACTGACTCATGCCGAGTGGAGGGTGGCTCTCGACATTAATCCATCTCTCCTTCCAATCTCAAATGGTTAGAGATTGTGGAGTCATTCCATTAGTAGGGAGAACATATTTGGGATGGTCAATAAGAAGAAATCGATGATGATTGTCATAGATAACCTTGTTTAAACATGCTAGTCTAGAGGAAACTAGAGAGGGACCGCAAATAGAACATGCATGATATCCTGATGTGGTTAAACCTGAACAAACAAGTGAATTAATAAAATGCAATTGATTCAAGTCTTGAATTTCAAATATAAAGTTATATACATGTACCTGAACACTCTCCGTATCCTGGAAAGTCATGCATGGTCCACAACAACATGGCCTTCAATGTGAAATCTCTAGAGGATGCAGATGCGCTTGTTTCTTGCATCTCAATACCTTCCCATAACATTTCTAACTCTTCAATCAAAGGCTCTAAGTAAATGTCCATGTTTTTTACCTTGTGCTTTCCAGGAATCAGAAGGGACAACATTACATGTCCCTTTTTAATTGCCATGGATAGAGCAATATTATAGTTCACCAATACCACTGGCCATACACTGTATGATGTGCTTTTGATGCCAAATGGATTGATTCCATCCATACCTAAACCAAATCTCAAATTTCTTGGCTTTTCTTTGAAAACGGGCCACAAATTATCTATATATTGCCATGCTGGTGTGTCTGTAGGGATCCTCCATTTTCCATCACTTGAACGATGACTAGCATGCCATGACATGAACTTTCCAATAGACTTACACGTGAGCATAAGTTGAATATGTGGAACAATCGGAAAATGTCGCAAAACCTTACGAGGCACATCCATTGACTTCATCTCCACTTCGTATCTTGATTCGCCACAAACAGGACACTCTCGTGCGAACTCATGAATCGCACGAAATAAGATACAATAATTGACACATACATGGATCTTGACATAATCGAGGCCTCGTAGAGATGTCAAGTAATGTCTTGCTTGCTCTCTCTTAGTTGGCAATTTATTTCCTTTTGGAAGCATTTGTGATAATAACCTACATATATTTTTAAAAGTGAGTTAAAAAACCACCAACATATATTTGTGTCTAATTTCAAAATAGAACAATTAATATTATGATTCATAAGCCAAACTGAATTGATACCTACTTCAATAATGCATTCAAACTGACATTTCTCCATCCGTAAATTGTTTGCAAGTTAAGTATCATGAGGGACGCACGAAGAATGGAGTACGTACAACCTTCATACAAAGGAGTAGATGACGCTATGTATAGTGGATCATTTGGCTTCGTAGAGTGACCTTCTCCTTGAACCGATTGTGAAAATAGATGATGTACCATGTTGTCCAAAATCTCATCCTCTACAACTTGATGGGGCATTTCATGAGGGCTACTATCATGGTCATCAGTCTCCACTTTTCTTGAAGACTCTGCCTCCTCGCGTCGATGTTTTGCAGCCTCTCGATGCCCAGGAGGGAGCATATGAGAATGTGGCACCGCATCCTGCTCAACCACAAAAGGGAGTTTCATGTACGTTGATATATATTGAGTAACATAGACTAGCAATCTTAGTGTTTAAAAAAAACAATGAATATCGGTGATTTTTCTCGGTCCCATCCTCCATACATGCTGAGGTGTGACATTGCAACTCGATGTGCTCGAAAAATACATCCTTGACAATGATCACATATGCATTTAATTTTTTTTCGTAGCCATGCATCTCGATTATGAAGACGTAATGTTTCATCCTCACTTGAGGATGTGCTCGTTGACTCATCAGCATGCACCGCACTAGGTGATGATGGACCTAAAAACGGGCCGGCACTGGCTCATGCACTAGCCGGACCTCGTCACTATGCACAGGACAACCCCTCGGCCTCGCGGCCAGGAGCGTCTATCAAAATCTCTGCCTTCCTACACATTGTGTTTGTAATACGTTGTAGTCCAACTGATCCTAACCCAATATTACTCCTCAGAGGGAGTCCCTTTCACATAGCCAAAAGGCTCGAATCACATACACATGGGGTTCCTCCTACGGCTGAATGCCGTCAACCCTCTGCGACTCTCCTACACCTTGGGGATTGGCCCCTCGATGCGCCGCTCAACATTTAGACATTTCGCACAAACGTCACTCAAGGTACCAAATAAGCGTATCCAGGAATGTACCATTGTCCTTACTTGACTTCCCCTATAACCCTCGTCTATCCTACAGCATAGGAACCTCACGCCCTCAACGGTGGGTCAAAGGCCTACTGAAAACGATTGCTATGCATGTCCAGGAGCTAACTCTGATACTTTCAATTCCCTCTAAATGATCATGCAAAGAGGTGGATGCCTAGTGCTCAAACATTTTAAAAACCAGCAGCGTGCAAGTGCAAAACATCTCCTTCATGCTTTTCTTTCTAACCGCTTTGTGCTTCGTTGCATCACCTAGCACCGAAGTGATCTTCGTGCTACTAGGTTTTAATTTTTATCATTATTATTCCGTCCTAGATGCAATGCATAGAAATCAGCAACTTTCCCATCATCTCACACGGCATTTAGACATATTTCAACTTCTCTACCCTTCCCCGTTTAAGTAGTGCATCGTTGGATAGATTTGTAGGGTATTTTGACATCATTTTATGTATAGAAAGCGGAAAAAACCACACTAGCACAAGAAAATGGGGTTGAACTGAGGCAAATCCTTATGCTTCAGTCCCCACAACCATTCACAAACATTGCTCTTATTTATCCTTATTTTTCGGAACCCAAAATGCATTTTTCCCTATTTTTCATGGTTTTTTTTCTATTTTCCCTTATTTTTCTGCATTATTTAATTGCTGGAAATTCAAAACAGGTTATGGGCTGTGGCCCTTAGTTCCTTCTTACAGAGAAATGAAAGTTTAGTTGATGTTCCTACCCATTTTTCCATTTTCATGCCAAAAACCCTCATTTTCCCTTGTTTTTCATGTTTTACGTGTTTTAACATATTATTTTGAACCACAAAATGCATATTTTTCTGATTTTTTAATCATGACCAGCAAGAACTCATAGAAAACAGCATCATGAACAATTATTATCCCACATGAACACCATTTCATCCATCAAAAGCCATAAAAACTCAAATTTCCTTTGAAAATTTCAAATTACCGCTTATTTGCGTGTTTCGGGTTTTGTATCCATGGCTGTAGATTTGGAAAACAGCAACACTTCATGTCCAGCACCATCACCAATCACCATTCTCAGCCCGGGTAGCAATCCGGTCCATGCCGGACAAGCCTCCATCATTCTTTCTTCTTCCTTCTTCTTCCCACATGAATTTGCCTTTAGAAGAGAGAGAGGGAGGAGAGAGAAAGACTGAAATCAGAATTCTTCATAGAGACCACCATTTCTCGGGCGAGAGGCGGCGATAGAGTCCACAGACAGAGGGGAATGAAGCCCCATAATCCATTGGGGGGGTTGTTTGCAGCAGCCATGATGCCTCTCATCCATTCATGGCGAAAAAAATGGCGCCCTCTGTTGATCACGTTTTTTCATTCCTCTTCATTCTCTCTCCACGTTTTTTGCTTCATAAGGTGCATAAAATTTTTGGGGGGGGTCCAAACTCAAAAGGCATGCTCAAATTTGGCCTCCCAAGTGTCCACCTTTTCATATCTTGACCGTTTCCTTGGCCATTTCCCCGTCCGGACTCCGAATTGAGCTCTGAAAAATCCTGGGCGTCCGGCTTAGCATCCCGCATTGGCCAGTAGCTCGTGTCAACCCGCACGACTGTCTGAAAAATTATGAAAAATCGACAAGTGTCGCTCGGGCACCTTTAAAGCACTTTGGCGCTTAAAATCGTCCTAGATCGAGCCGCCGCCTTTGACGTTGAATATTTTTCCCTTGATATTCATATTTTTAAGCTATTTTTAAGCACTTCCCGTCACCTAAATTCCGCTCTCATTGGCGACCACGATATAGGGCGACTCAGCCCGTCGAATCCACGAACATATCTGCACATAAACAACCAAAGAAGCATCAAACTGATACAAAACAATGATCATCATAAAACTCAGCACAATGCTCCCCCTACCCCTGGACAAAACCAAGGCATGACATCCACAAGGAGTAGGCCTAGCATCATTTAATAGAAGATCCGAAGTGAATCACTAACCAACTGCTCCAACACAGCCAAACTAAAAAGAACTGCTAAAGAGGTTGCCCTAAGTGGTAGTCTGAACTACTGACCAACTAAAGACAACACAACTAGGAGCTCCTACAAGGCGAGGACTCCTAGAGCCTAATCAAAGAATATTCTCTTTCAGTACATTTCTTCTTTTAGGGTTTTTATTGGATGAACATACTTGGGCATGTAAAAAGGAGGGAGCTGAGCGTAGTGACCCAAGGAGAACAGGGCATCGGTCTCAGGACCTGTCTTGGCACCCAAGAACCTACCAAGCCCTCGCAAGGTGACACTTAATCCTTTTCTAACGCTCACTTTTATTTTAGCTCCAACCTTCCTTGTTTTGTCAAATTTTTTTCCAGCAAGAAGCCACCCCTAGGAAGACAAGGTATCGGCCCCGGGTCTGACTCGTCCCCAGGAACCTACCAGGCCTTCGCAAGGCAATGATCAACTGCTTATACATTTCCATTTCATTTCTTTTCTTTGATAGGGGTTAGAACCCCTTTTTACACACCTTCGCATTTATATTCATCTTTTAGGATGTACAAAGTTTCTGGGCATCATCATTATTATCTTCTGGCGGCTTCTCTAACTGCCTCACTACTAACAAGAACTCCTAGAACGGCTGCCTAGCAGGTTAGCAGAACAGAGCCACTAGGACGTCCTTCTAAAACAGGTCTTTCAATGTCTAACAATGTCGTTGCAGGAGGCAATGACGACTCCGACCTCCCTCAAACATACTCAACCGAAACCTGGGACTTCATACCTTGGTTGCCGGTCTCCAACAAAAATGTATCCCCTTGACAAGTACAAATACAAATATAACAGGAAAGAAAGGTACTCGTAAAGGAGAGGTATCACCTGGATTGGCCACAAGAAACTTCCATCGCAGCAAAGGCTCCCCCAGGCTCCACCAAAGTCCATGAACCACGAAATCTGTCCAGCACAACACTTAAACAAAAACCCAATTAAACGCACCTGCACTAGACAGGGAAATGGCCCTCTTGGCCTAATGAAATAAAATACTTCACTACAAAACTAAATCGGCCCTCTTGCCCTAACGAAATCTGGAGTTAATATCCAAAGCAGCTAGCCTTCCTACCTTAAAACTAGATAGGTCATTTTAGTCCACGTAATACTGATGTCCTTGGCATATACATCACACCCTCTCAGACTACCCAAGGTGCCAAAGATAGCATATCATAGGTCGACTAGCCCCATGCTACTCATGCAGGTTAGCTAAAAGCTTGATCTTGTATTTTTTTTTCTTTTTTTTTCTTTTTAATCTTATGGTTGTCTTCTTGTAGAGCTACAAGTCCAAGCCTTTCCACAAATAACTCATCAATAAGACCGATCCCTTCTTGGGCACTATGAGCTGAATGAACAACCTTAGTGGGCTCGCATGTCCCACATTTATTGTAATCCGAATAACCTAGTCGTTCAAGCGGCTGAGTGGCTCCTTTGGGAGAAAGAATCATAGCTTTGTACTCATTCAAACCTCCCCTATTTGGGTTTTCACGTAGATCAGTGCTGGGACCCAAACTAGGTAGAACTTCAAGCCTAAGCATATCACATGGGTGTGTCCCAAGGCAGTGTATATGGTCAGATATATATCCAATCTTACCCTCTTGGGGGTTCAACAGAATATATCCAGATGGGATCCTTGGCCTTGCATCTGACACTCCTGCCATACTTTTGGAGATTTTGGGTCTCCAAATCCAACTCACATTTCCCTTAATATTCTTGCACTCCCTCAATTTGCTGCACTGGTCTAACGAACTCAATGCAAACTTATCCCTATGGCTAAATGGCCTCACATCCTTACGACCTTTGTGAAGCACAGGTGGACTTTTAGCATTTTGCATCCTCTTTACAAAAGATGTCTTTACTTGTTTACGTCCATACTGCAAATTTTCTTCCATAAGAACCATGCTTTCACTGGAAGGAACAACATCCACCCGGAAGCATGATTCCAATACCAAAGGTCTCTCAAGAGCCTTACTAGCAACAAAATTAGAACCACACACAGAATTCTTATCAACACTCATAGGCCCATTGGTGCGATCCATATTTCCATCACAACTATCTCTCGTGGAAGTGTTGCAAGCCCTACTGGGACTTACATGGCTTGGAACCTGTTCACTGAGAGGCATGTCATTACTACTCATCGGATGGCCATTTTCTGCTTTGAGATTTTGGCCACTAAGGTTCCCCTCATAGGCTGCCTTGGTATCAACAAGTGAGCTGTCTTCTTGCAGAAATGGTTGGAAGCTAGGATGCACGTGTACTGAGCGGGGAAAACTCCAAAAGTTTTCCCAACATCTCTGAATATGACCCTCATAATCGATGGCATGCATTTTTGCTTCCCTTAACGACTTAGGATTCCGCAGTCCCACTTGGATTTGCGTATTAATCTCTAAGCCATTCAGAAAGAGCTCAGATAGCACATCATCTGGTAGTGCACTGGCTCTTCTTGGCCAAAGCCTAAGAGTACTATCAAAGGCTCTAGCATACTCTTTAACAGAAAGATAAGACTCTTGTCTAAACTGCATAAGCTGCCCTAAGACCTGAATCATAGGGAGCTGTTTTTCATACTCATCTAGAAATCTATCACAAGACTCCTCAAATGATTTGATCGACCCTCTTGGGAGGTTCCAGTACCATTTCCTTGCCTCCCCCTTTAGGGTACTTGGGAATACAAGCATCCGATGTATATCGTCAAACCCACTTGCAATACAAGTTAGGTCGTATTCTCTTAAATGAATCATCGGATCCTCATTTGGCAACCCATAAAACACTGGTAGATCCCTATAAAGAGGAGGACATTTAGTCCTCCCTTTTGGGATCAAGACTGGGTCATTAAAATCTTCGTATTCCTCTTGACCTAATACCAGTGCATTAGGGTCTTTAACCTCTTCCATTTCCACCTTTACTAGTGTGGAAGAGTCACTAATTCCATGAACTTCCCTTTCCGCCAACTCACAAAGTGGTTTAGGGAATCCAACACTATGCAATAGGGAATCTATCCCATCATCTGCTAGTGGTGTTCTAGTAAGCCTATTCTCATCTACCACCACTTTGCTAAAACTTAGGATAGGTCCTAATGAAATCTTCCTTACTAACAATGGTTTTCCACACACATGGACATCATCCAATGCTTCATGGATCTTGGCAATCACACTACGGTACCCAACTGCGTCGGGCACTAGCATCGGATGTATCTTTAGATCATAATCATCATGTCCTCCTATGTGCATATTAACCATCATTGTCACAGTCTTTTCTATGACATTATCATCATGAATTATCATAGATGATTGTGTCATCTTAACATTACTTTCACTTTCCCTTTTCTCTAATCGCCATGGGCTATTAATCTTAGAGGTAGCTCCATGGGTATTTTCCCATAGGGACCCAAACTCAAGCATGGTATCACTTTCAGGGCAAAGGGTAAAATAGTCAATCACCCAACGTGTTAAAGATCCCACTAGAGTGTTCAAGATAGACAAAGTATCCTTTGGGTGTTGGGAATTTATTGGATTGACCGTCATACTAATGACCAAAGTTTTTATCAGACTAACTTGATATCCACCGCTTCGAGGCGGCTATCGACCAATAAAACTAACAGGTCCCTTATGAGACCAAGATTCGGAGACCGCCACTTATCGGCAGCTCCCGGCAGACGCACCACTGATGGACCTAAAAAAGGGCCGGCACTGGCTCATGCACTAGCCGGACCTCGTCACTATGCACAGGACAACCCCTCGGCCTCGCGGCCAGGAGCGTCTATCAAAATCTCTGCCTTCCTACACATTGCGTTTGTAATACGTTGTAGTCCAACTGATCCTAACCCAATATTACTCCTCAGAGGGAGTCCCTTTCACATAGCCAAAAGGCTCGAATCACATACACATGGGGTTCCTCCTACGGCTGAATGCCGTCAACCCTCTGCGACTCTCCTACACCTTGGGGATTGGCCCCTCGATGCGCCGCTCAACATTTAGACATTTCGCACAAACATCACTCAAGGTACCAGATAAGCGTATCCAGGAATGTACCATTGTCCTTACTTGACTTCCCCTATAACCCTCGTCTATCCTACAGCATAGGAACCTCACGCCCTCAACGGTGGGTCAAAGGCCTACTGAAAACAATTGCTATGCATGTCCAGGAGCTAACTCTGATACTTTCAATTTCCTCTAAATGATCATGCAAAGAGGTGGATGCCTAGTGCTCAAACATTTTAAAAACCAGCAGCGTGCAAGTGCAAAACATCTCCTTCATGCTTTTCTTTCTAACCGCTTTGTGCTTCGTTGCATCACCTAGCACCGAAGTGATCTTCGTGCTACTAGGTTTTAATTTTTATCATTATTATTCCGTCCTAGATGCAATGCATAGAAATCAGCAACTTTTCCATCATCTCACACGGCATTTAGACATATTTCAACTTCTCTACCCTTCCCCGTTTAAGTAGTGCATCGTTGGATAGATTTGTAGGGTATTTTGACATCATTTTATGTATAGAAAGCGGAAAAAACCACACTAGCACAAGAAAATGGGGTTGAACTGAGGCAAATCCTCATGCTTCAGTCCCCACAACCATTCACAAACATTGCTCTTATTTATCCTTATTTTTCGGAACCCAAAATGCATTTTTCCCTATTTTTCATGGTTTTTTTTCTATTTTCCCTTATTTTCCTGCATTATTTAATTGCTGGAAATTCAAAACAGGTTATGGGCTGTGGCCCTTAGTTCCTTCTTGCAGAGAAATGAAAGTTTAGTTGATGTTCCTACCCATTTTTCCATTTTCATGCCAAAAACCCTCATTTTTCCTTGTTTTTCATGTTTTACGTGTTTTAACATATTATTTTGAACCACAAAATGCATATTTTTCTGATTTTTTAATCATGACCAGCAAGAACTCATAGAAAACAGCATCATGAACAATTATTATCCCACATGAACACCATTTCATCCATCAAAAGCCATAAAAACTCAAATTTCCTTTGAAAATTTCAAATTACCGCTTATTTGCGTGTTTCGGGTTTTGTATCCATGGCTGTAGATTTGGAAAACAGCAACACTTCATGTCCAGCACCATCACCAATCACCATTCTCAGCCCGGGTAGCAATCCGGTCCATGCCGGACAAGCCTCCATCATTCTTTCTTCTTCCTTCTTCTTCCCACATGAATTTGCCTTTAGAAGAGAGAGAGGGAGGAGAGAGAAAGACTGAAATCAGAATTCTTCATAGAGACCACCATTTCTCGGGCGAGAGGCGGCGATAGAGTCCACAGACAGAGGGGAATGAAGCCCCATAATCCATTGGGGGGGTTGTTTGCAGCAGCCATGATGCCTCTCATCCATTCATGGCGAAAAAAATGGCGCCCTCTGTTGATCACGTTTTTTCATTCCTCTTCATTCTCTCTCCACGTTTTTTGCTTCATAAGGTGCATAAAATTTTTGGGGGGGGTCCAAACTCAAAAGGCATGCTCAAATTTGGCCTCCCAAGTGTCCACCTTTTCATATCTTGATCGTTTCCTTGGCCATTTCCCCGTCCGGACTCCGAATTGAGCTCTGAAAAATCCTGGGCGTCCGGCTTAGCATCCCGCATTGGCCAGTAGCTCGTGTTAACCCGCACGACTGTCTGAAAAATTATGAAAAATCGACAAGTGTCGCTCGGGCACCTTTAAAGCACTTTGGCGCTTAAAATCGTCCTAGATCGAGCCGCCGCCTTTGACGTTGAATATTTTTCCCTTGATATTCATATTTTTTAGCTATTTTTAAGCACTTCCCGTCACCTAAATCCCGCTCTCAGGTGATGACGACGACATGATTAAACCTAATTCATGACAATACCAAAATATTTGTCATTCATATGTTTACATAAAAACTTCAAGCTGGTGTATTAATTATTCTAAGATCTCAATTTTAAATACACAAAACTTATCATAAATACATAACAACTTATGATAAGAACTTACTATCAAAACTTATCTTAAAAACAAAAATTTATGATAAAAGCTAAATGTATGTCTATATCTGCGTTTACCTATGCATCTAAATTTACGTCTATTTGTGCATCTAACTTCGCGTCTATATGCGCGTTTTTGTAAACTTAGATGCGCATATACACACGAAAATAGAGGAAAATGTCAAAATTCAAAAGATACTTAAATCATTTCTTTTCAAATTGCACCTTTCCTTTCTTGCGTTTTTTGCGCATTCTGAAGCTCGAGTTTAGCCGACATGCAGTCTCTTCATGGCTCACCTCCTCATGACTCACCTCGTCTTTCACTTCAAAGAGACAAGAGGAGAAAAAGGAAAGCTAAGGAGAGGAAGAAAGAGAGAACAAGAGAGAGGAGAATAAGAAGAAGAAGAAGCAAAGAGAGGAGACAACAAGCAGCAAGCAAGCATCAAGGGAGAGTAACTCACCAAGGAGAGAAAGAAGGAGAAGGAAGAAGCGCCACCACCCGCCACACCAAACACCCAAGGTGAGTCCTCTCTCTCTCTCTTTCTCTCTTTCTCTCTGTCTCTGTGTATTAGGATCTATGATTGCATTTTGTATAGCACAAATAAATCATGAATGGCGGTCCTCGACTGAAATTAGCCGACTAAGCGCGTTTGCCAGTGCGTCTACATTTCAATACAGACGCAGGGATAGACACGAAGCTATGTTTGCTGTCATTGAGTCTGCGACCGCGTCTCAGAGCGCGTGTATTCTGCACTGGAGACGCGAGAATATACGTGCTCTGCACAGAAGAAGCTTTGACTTCAGAGTCACGTCTCCAGGCGCGTGTATCCTACATGTGAGACGTGGGAATACACTCACCCTGCCTAGAAGCTTTGACTTCAGAGTCGCGTCTCCAGACGCGTATATTCTACAGTCCACACGCGAGGATACACGCGTGCCAGAAGCATTGACTCAGAAATCGCATCTGATAGTGTGTCTATCTGCATCTCAGATGCAGATATACACGCGCTCTGACCAGAGGGTTGACTTTAGGGATGCATCTGAGAGCGCATCTATCCTGCATTTTAGACACAGTTATACACGCGCTAGCTAGCTTTGATAGAAAATAATTTTTTATTTCTAGAATTGTACGAATTTGTCTTTTTCTTATGTTTTTTTTGCAGATGTCTCATCCTGGTTCATCTAGCAATGACCCAGATTTGGATCGCATGAATGATACATTGGGCTTATTCAGCAGAGGGCTCAATGCATTTTTTGGAGGTTTTCCTAGTAAGGAAGACTTCATGGGAGTGATGACCAGATACCTTGGCCGCTCTCCCACAACAGACGAGGTGTTTAGCATCATGTTTGGAGCACCTTTGACATCTTTGCCTGGTACTACAATTGCAGGTACTCCACGTGCAGCACCTGTACATGCATCGACTGAAGCACAAGCGTCAGCCGACGCACGTGGCAAAGGGTAGTCGAATGAGAGGGAGGAGGGAGAGTTGAGGGGGAGGACGAGGCTTGTATGGGGGTTGCCTAGGAGGTGGCGAGCAATCACCCTCACCAAAAGATCACGTAGAGGAGCCTGTAATCCAGTACTATAGAGTTACAGATACTGGTGGCATCTTCCATGATGATGAAGCCTATGTGCCACCGCATCGAGTGGAAGAAAGCCAAGAAGAAAGTAGCAGAGAAAGTGAAGAGTCGCCAACACGCAGAGGCGCGACACATCCAAATGGAAACCATGGAATCGTCACATTACGGATCGGGCAGCAGAGAGTCGTGGGAGGCAGAGTTTGTAAGTATATTTTGATTTTTAGTTTTTTAAAATTTATATTTCTTTCAAATTTTTATATAATTTATTCTAATACATTGTGTCTCATAATTGTTTGTATATATCATAATTATTTTGCAAACTACTATCATTGGTAGGACACCTACTCCTAGAGAGGTAGGTTACCATCGAGGCCATAACCGCGCAGCCACATGGCTTCACTTCTATGAGGAGGGTCTCATCACTGAGGACCAATACAACCAGGCTATGAGGATTCGACAACCAGAGGAGGTATGTTTTTCTTACATTTCTATTAAAAGTATAGCTAATTATAACTTTTTCTCCACCATGTGTACGTAAGCAACCTTGATCTTTTGTGTGTGTAGGCGAACCTCGATGTGGAGCATAGCGAGGAGGGGGATAGCGATGCTAGTAGCCATGGTGGTGCTAGCGAAGATATTTCTTCTTCAGATTCTTAGAGGAGCACCATACCTCCTCTATGGCCTTGTTTTCTTGTATATCTATTATCTATCTTTGAGCCTACTGCTTGCGGCCACGCTTTAGGTCGCAAGCACTTAAACTCACCATGTAAATACTTTTTATCTATAATGAATGCATGGACTTTTGTTTTCAATTCTCGTGCTTTCAGATCCAGTGTCTTTTTCCCAAATGCACAATTTGATGTATAGGAGGGGGAAAAAAGCAACCACATGCTCTTTGGTTTTTTTTTTCCAGTTCTGTTTTGCTCGTCTATCTGTGCATCTAAATTGCAGAAAACACACGTTTATAAGCGTGTCTAAAATGTAGAGTACGCGCGCTCATAAACGCGCTACATAATTCAAATTTAAAAAAAGAAATTAAATATCTTTTTTTAAATGAGATTTTTTATTTTGCATTCGCGTCTATGGGCGCTTGTAAAAGCGCGTCTTTGGGCGTGTCTATATGTCCGTCTAATTTGCCATGTAGACGTGTTGGTAGATGCACATAAGAAATTAAATAAATAAAAATTTTGGTTTTTTTATGTGCTTGTATTCACACGTGTATATGCGCGTCTATTTCTGCGTGTAAATTTCTCCATACATGCGACTATAGACGCGAGTTTGTAGATGCGCAAATAGATGGGCAGGTAGACGAGCCCGTAAGATTTTCTCTCAATTCAAAAATCACGTCTAAAAGTTCGTCTAAGACGCCTTTTTGTTGTAGTGTATGGTGCTGTAACAGTCATTACAAAACCTTGCATCATTAATCTCATAACCTATAGAGGATTCCCCTTGCCATGTCAAAGCCAAACAATAAATTTCATGCCTTTATCTATGATTCTGACGCGCTTTGCATGGATGGCCACTAGCTATGTCTCATCAAACAAGTTAATAAGAAACCACTCTATAGCCGTTTGCAAGGCCTTCATAGCTGTAGCAGTCTACCTTCTTGTTGGTGGGCCATTCCTCACTTACGTCAAAAATTTTCCCATCCCTTTCAGCTCTAAGTCTTGCATGACTTCCTAAACAACCTTATGAAAAGATCTTTTTTGGATGAGAAGCTCGTATCGGCGATGGATTCTCCTTATCTCTCGAAAGGGTGATAGTGTCTAGTTTCCATCTCCTCTTCTTCCATGGTGGTCGTTGTGCTCTATGGGGAGCACCTGTTGCTGCACTAGAGGAGGCTACACTTTGTGCTCTAGGTGGCAGGCCTTGGCGTGATGCCTTCCCATGGCTAAAATGATAACATGCTTGCTTGGTGCGTGCAATGCAAGCTGAATGAGGACAAGGTGGAGAAGAGACAGAGGTTGTGGGTGTGAGAATGGAGGAAACAAAGAAAGCAAGATGTGAAAATGAGAGGAAGAATGAACTTTTAATCCATTTAAACTCCAAAATTGGATTAATGCAACTTCATATGCACTATCCATCATGTGATCATAAATCTATAACCTTTTATCAGAATGAGACGAAACTTCACACATGCACTCATTAGGTGGCCAAGTGCCCAAACTTTTTTTTTTGGGAAAAACAAATACATGCAGTTTAGTATCCTAAAAATTATCCCACACCAAAATTATGGATGGATTGATAATCGAGAGAAATCAACATCACGTCTACTAACCCTTAGAAACTTCGCACCACATAGACTATACAGAGGCATCAACAGTAAAGTCTGCAACAAGAAAGGAAATTTTTTTGCATGTTTTTCCTATTAAAATTGATAGTGCTAGCAAAAACTGTAAGTAAGAGTTGAAAATACAATGAAGATACACAATCAAAATTGAGAGTGAAGGACAAGAGTAAAAATTTAATTCATATATTAAGGATGCGTACAATAGTTTTTCATTTGGCCATAGTCATATGTCCAATACACGAGGAGAAAACTATGCCAAAAAAAAAACATTACAAACTATGTTCATTCTATTGGAACAAATTCATCCTTCATTGCTTGAAGATTTCTTACAAGCTCAAAGTCCTTGGGAGTTATAGTGATGCACTTCACATGTATTGCACAATACCGAGCATTGGTCATCAAGTCAACTTAAAAGGTCTCTGCAACACACTGTAGAGCATGAAGCAATTCTTTTGTGAAGCAATTAGGTTTATCATGACCTTGTGCCAAAAACCGTGACTCCTACTTCTTGTGCGGTAGAGACCTTACACAATCTCGCGAACAAGTCTCGAGAAGCTCGCCTTTAGAATGATGAGATCAAAAGAGCGGACATTAAATATATTGCAAGACTTGTCACACATTCTTTCCATCCTCTCTTAGTGCAATGCTATGCACAATTTTTGCCATCAAACTCATCTCCCATACACAAGGATCGATTAATAAACTGACACAATCTACGAACCTTAACTCCCTTCACATTTAGGTGATGAATTTTTAATCCTAATATGCATGTATTTGTGTGGCTTAAGTACATGAAAGCCTAAATTTCCATGCATTTGTGCATTTGCATGCTACGAACACGAGCTATCATTTCATGTTTTTATTGTAATCACAGCCGCAAACCATGAATCCTACATAACTGTTCATGTATTAGATTGGGTGGAAGCCTATTATTTTATGTGAAATATTGTAAAAAACCTATCATTTCATGTGTGTAAACCTGGGCTTGATTCGTGTGTGCTGCGTTGGTCATTCCGCTCGTCCCTCCAGCATTATCGGCGGCTTGAACGCCTACGTTTCCCGCGTCTTTCTTCTTAGGAGCCATTCGCCTTGAGGGGGTTGGGCAAGCCGGACCTTATCGGGTTTCGGGTTGATAGGTTCGGAAGAATGACCGCTAGATGGGGTCCTTTTTCAAGAGAGGGATTTGGGCGTGGCTTCTTGCACTTAGCGACTCTCACTTCTTTCTTTCTCCCTCCCTCTCTTCTTCTTCTTTTCACTTAATCTCCTACTCTCTCACTCTCTCTCCTTCTCTTCTTTCTCCACTTATTCTCCTACTTTCTCTCTTTCTCTCTCCCTCTCTTCATCTCCTCTTACTAACTCTTCTCCTTCTTCTTCTTCTTCTCCTGCTCCTCTTCTCTCTCTTCCCTCTTCTTCCCCTTCCTCTTCTTCTCCTTCCCTCTTCTCTCCCTCTTCTCTCTTTTCTCCCTCTTCTCTTCCCCTTCTTTTCTTCTCCTTCCCTTCTTTTCTCCCTCTTCTCTCTCTTCTCTCTCTCTCTCTTCTTCTTCCCCTTCTCTCCTTCTCTCTCTCTTCTTTCCTTCTCTTCCTTCTCTTCTCCTCCTCTTCTCTCTCTTCTCTCTCTCCCTTCCTCTTCCCTTCTCTTTCTTCTCTTCTCCTCCTCTTCTCTCTCTTCTCTCTCACCCTTCTTCTTCCCCTTCTCTCCTTCTCCTTCTCTCTCTCCCCTCTCCTCTCTCTTCCACCCCTTCTCTCTCTCACCATGATCACAGGTGGGTGGGCTGTTGATCGGACACCAGGGGTGGTGCACACTGTAGAGCTAGAGGGAGGGGGCCGCTGTTGGCCACGGCCTATGCTTACGGCTAGTAAGGGGGGGCACTGTTACATCAATCGGAGGGGGCGGAACTTGCAACGGAGGGGGGGTACAGCTATGTTAGTTGGGGGGACTTGTTGTGTGCGACGGAAGAGTGGGGGCACCTGCATTCGCCTGCAGGGGGTGATTTATAGGTGGAGGGGGGGAGGTGGCAAGGTGGTGCTACCTGCCACCTGGGGGCTGCATGCCCCCCATCTTCCACACATCTTCCACACACACACACGCTCTCTCTCTCTCTCCCCGCCATGCACACGACGGGGGGGAGAGAGAGGGAGAGATTAAAAAATTTGTCAAAAATGAAAAGGGGGGGTGAGTTCCTATGGGGGCATGGGGGGGGGGAGGGGGAATGTCACATCCTCTCCCCCTTAGAGGAATCGAGATGTCCTCATCTTGAAAAGACCTTGGGAAGACAAGCACTATTGGGCCTTAGAGCCTATGGGTTAGGGCCCATCACACTTCTGGTACGCTACTTTGATTACTCAAATTCTTAAAATAACAACTTGTCACAACTCATAGGGTTCAATTGGATTTATTCCAAGTACAAGACTTATTACCTCAAGAGGATCTTCTTAGGATATCTAGTCATCCTCAAAGGCTACAACAGGCTCCAAGCCTTCATTATCATGTGGTTCATAATGTGCGTCAAAAGCAGAGTTTAGACGGCTTCATTTGACCACACGTGCCTGATTCTGAGGGTATCTAGTCATCCTCAAAGGTTACAACAGGCTTCAATCCTTCATCATCATGTGGTTCATAATGCGCGCCAAAAGCAGAGTTTAGACGGCTTCGTTTGATCACATGTGCCTAATTCTCAGGGTATCTAGTCATCCTCAAAGGTTACAACAGGCTTCAAGCCTTCATCATCATGTGGTTCATAATGCACGCCAAAAGCAGAGTTTAGACGGCTTCGTTTGACCGCACGTGCCTAATTCTCAGGGTCCAACTCAGGACAATCTGTTTGGATGTGTCCTAGTTTGCGGGGGGTTCCTAGTGCCATCCTTCCTTAATTATTCCTTTAGAAAATCAACCATAGCTGAAGCAATTAGCATAGTAACAATTTCTAGGGAAAACATCCCTTTCATTTCCAATCAAGAAAATATCATTTTCTACATCAAGCAATCACTTTGCTTATAAACCACTTGTCCTTAGCAGGATATCCTCTTACCAAGGCAACTAGTTAATTCACTTAGAAATATCCTTTTCAAAACAACCATGCATAAACCTTGATCAACATTCCATTTAGAGTCAGCTTACTAGCCTAGCTTAGACTAGGAGGATATCCACTTCCAATCATCTAAGACAAGATCATTAGAAACAACTCACAAGCACGTGTGTTTAATCACTCAACTTCTTTTGAATCTCTCGTCCCCTTGGGTTTTATCCTAGGGTTCCAAGTTGTGAATTCTCGATTCCTTGCATGTCTTTTAACATATGTGGTAATCTTTAAAACACATTAAATATATTGCAAGACTTGTCATACATTCTTTCCATCCTCTCTTAATGTGATGCTATGCACAATTTTTGCCATCAAACTCATCTCCTGTGCACAAGGATCAATTAATAAACTAACACAATCTACAAACCTTAACTCCCTTAACATTTATTCAATGACTTTTTAATCCTAATATGCATGTATTTGTGTGGCTTAAGTACATGAAAGCTTAAATTTCCATGCATTTGTGCATTTGCATGCTATGAACAGGAGCTACCATTTCATGTGTTTATTGTAATCACGGTTGCGAACCATGAATCCTAGATAACTGTTCATGTACTAGATTGGGTGGAAGCCTATTATTTTATGTAAAATATTGTAAAAAACCTATCATTTCATGTGTATAAACCTGGGTTTGATTTGTGTGTGCTGCGTTGGTCATTCCGCTCATCCCACTAGCATCCGGTGGCTTGGACGCCTACGTTTCCCGCATCTTTCTTCTTAGGAGCTGTAGTTCGGCACCGTAAACCTTGTCACGTTTTGGGTTGACACAATTGGAAGAAGGACCGCTTGATGGGGTCCTTTTCGAAGAGAGGGGTTTGGGCGTGGCTTCTTCCAGTTAGTGACTCTCACTTCTTTCTTTCTCCCTCCCTCTCTTCTTTTTATTTTCACTTAATCTCCTACTCTCTCATTCTCTCTCCTTCTCTTCTTTCTCCACTTATTCTCCTACTTTCTCTCTTTCTCTCTCCCTCTCTTCATCTCCTCCTACTAACTCTTCTCCTTCTTCTTCTTCTTCTCCTGCTCCTTTTCTCTCTCTTCCCTCTTCTTCCCCTTCCTCTTCTTCTCCTTCCCTCTTCTCTCTCTTCTCTCCCTCTTCTCTCTTTCCTCCCTCTTCTCTTCCCCTTCTTTTCTTCTCCTTCCCTTATTTTCTCCCTCTTCTCTCTGTTCTCCCTCTCCCTTCTTCTTCCCCTTCCTCTTCTTCTCCTTCCCTCTTCTCTCTCTTCTCTCCCTCTTCTCTCTTTCCTCCCTCTTCTCTTCCCCTTCTTTTCTTCTCCTTCCCTTTTTTTCTCCCTCTTCTCTCTCTTCTCTCTCTCTCTTCTTCTTCCCCTTCTCTCCTTCTCCTTCTCTCCCTCTTCTTCTCTTCTCTTCCTTCTCTTCTCCTCCTCTTCTTTCTCTTCTCTCTCTCCCTTCCTCTTCCCTTCTCTTCCTTCTCTTCTCCTCCTCTTCTCTCTCTTCTCTCTCACCCTTCTTCTTCCCCTTCGCTCCTTCTCCTTCTCTCTCTTCCCTCTCCTCTCTCTTCCACCCCTTCTCTCTCTCAGCACGATCACAGGTGGGTGGGCTGTCAATCGGACACCAAGGGGTGCGCGCTGCAGAATTGGAGGGAGGGGGCCGCTATTGCCCACGGCCAGTGCTTAAATCCAGCAAGGGGGGGCACTGCTACATCAATCAGAGGGGGCGAAACTTGCAACGGAGGGGGGGGTACTGCTATGTCAGTCGGGGGGGCGTGTTGTGCGCGACGAAGGAGTGGGGGCACTTGCATTCGCCTGCAGGGGGGTGATTTATAGGTGGAGGGGGGGAGGTGGCAAGGCGGTGCCACCCACCACCTTGGGGGCTGCATGCCCCCCATCTTCTACACATCACACACACACACTCTCTGTCTCTCTCTCTCCTCGCCATGCACACGGCAGGGGGAGAGAGAGGGAGAGATAATTTTTTTTGTCAAAAGTTAAAAGGGGGGTGAGTTCCTATGGGGGCACGGGGGGGTGGGGGGTGGGGGGGGGGGGAATGTCACATTTGTGCATGCCATGTTGTGAAGTTTACCATGCCTACATATGAAACGTGTGATGTATACGTGATATAAGTGAAAAGAGTCTAAGAACCTTATGAGAGATTGTTTACCCTTGCAACTCCTATCAATAGTTGTAAGCATCACACTTCAGATATGTTTCCATAGTCTCATAGTCTCCTCAAAAGGATACATTATATGAATGTTGTTAAAGTCCATCCTAAGCTTTTTTAATACTAGTCATATATCATCACAGGACTCAAGCATCCTATTTCCTAGTGGCAATATGTGATATTTTAGTAACCTAAAGAAAAAAACCCAAGCGTCTTTGAAAAGCATAAAAGTCATTTTTATAATGGAGTCAAAGACAAAGGAGTATAGTATGTATTTGAACAACTCAATCATACTCACATCACTCCATTCATACTTTTCCTGTACACTTAGGAGCGAAAGTAGCATCTTTAAGTGAGATATTTAGTACCCATCATACAATGATATGGATTCCTCCTCTTTCACTGTATCAGATGACTTAGCATCCATGGGTGGTAATGTATCAATCATTGCCTCCATCTCAGGCTTCAAGGTTGGAGGAAGGTCTAAGAGATCCAACATTTCTAGTAGTATCGAGGGCGTAGTTAGTGGCATACTCTTTAATGTGCTTAGAGGCACTCCATCCATCATGAACTCTTCTAACGGGCTCTAATAGGTGCATTCCTTTGGTACAAAATACCACCTCTCCGTAGACATTTCCAGGGCACATCTAATATTATTGTATGTGATATTCAAATACACTATGAACGTAAAGTATGATTGGTAAACACTTTTCTTTCCATTAGCTCAAAGTCTGAGATTGCTTTGTTTAATAATCTTCCATTAAAACTTACTGAATTATCATAGATGGTCTATAGACAAAGCCACACTTTTATTGAATTGCCAGCTTGTACTGAGTGCAAGGACATGGGACATGCTAATTGAGATATGTCTCATGATCTTCGATATCATGACCATCATTGTTGTCCACTTCGTCTATGTTAAGACAAATAATATACTTTTATTTTTCTCTTTTTTTTCTTCCATTTTAGTCTCTAATTCTCTTTCTCACTCTCTATTCTTACATTTTCCTCCATCTCTCTATTTATGTCTCCCAGTCTCTCTATTTCCTTCCCATCCATCTCTTTGCAAAGAAAAGTAAATAGAAAAAACAACACAAGATTCATTCATTGAAGAAACGTGTTAAATCTTATCAATGAAAGCAAACTATTTTAGGCCTTCAAAATTGACAAAGGGCTCTTGAAAATACTGAGAGTCTTAAACAAGGAGAAGGTGGTTGTAGGTCAAGAATATAAGAAAAAATGTACTTTTTTTTCACTTTTTAATAATGGATTTATTTTTAACTAATTATATTGATTTGTGATGTTAAATTTGTTTAATTTCTTCTTCAACCAAATGCAAGTGAAAGAGATGCTATAAAAGTATCTCAATTTTAATATTATATTCTTTCTTTTTAGTAGTTTCAAAAAGATATTTTGGAGGAGAAAATAATTAAAAAGACATAGAAACAATACTTGGAGTCATTTATAAACGATCATTCTTTGGATATTGAGTTAGTGCAAAAGATACTAGATAGTATTGGTATGAGTCGAGATGTTGATATGCAACTTTTCTAGCTTTTACAATCAAATATGAAGCAAGGATAGGTATGCAATTGCATACTTCCAAGGCCATGTGTAGTTAGAACCATCAAACAAAGAGTGAATAACAAAGTGTTGGAGATTATGGGTGAACCTTTTTATATCAAGGCTAGCTTCAAGTGCAGGAAAAAGAAAGCTGTATTCAATAAATTTAACAATATTTTCCTTGACTTACCCACCCTTCAATATTTAATGATCTAACTTTATGATTTGTCACTACAAAGAGGCACATGGAGTAGCTATATTTGTTGTTAAACTTAATGAAAGTAAGATTCTGAAATGCACAAAATAGAGAGGGTCTCTATTACCTTGATGAATAGAGAACTTTGGTAAGGTCCCATAATTCAAGGTATTTGCTATAGTCTTGGGCCTGTAATTTCCTTTCCTAGATCTCGGCTACCTCAATACTAGTGATGTAATTTCTCAAATTGTTAACAATTTTTCTCTATATTTTGTCCAAAATTTTGTTTACAATGTCTATTTGAAATTGTTTTTTCTAATTTTTTTCCGAAATTGTTTTCTCCAAAATTTCTTTCAAATTGTTTCTAGATGTATGCAATGTCTTCTGTTCACATTTTATACGTCAGCTCAATGTCGAAGGCAGAGCTTCTTCTGCATTTCATTTTTATATTATTGCTCCTAGAGTTCTACCTTCTACTACTGAACCTAGGCCTAAAGAGCCATAATCTCTTATAACACTGCTTCATTTTTCTCCAAATCTTGAGAACTTGCTAGTTAATCCATTGTGCCAATAGATTCTTGCTGCACATAAGTAGGGCAGCACTGGTCTTTTTTTTTCAGATCTTGAGAACTTGGTACTGAACCCATTGTGCGAATAAATTCTTACTACCATATAATTGGGACAACATTAGGATATTTTGGGGTAAATTTCTATCAAGATAAAAACTTCAACAACACAGGTAGAGTGTTGAGTTTGGTTTGGGGTTGGGAAAATTTAGATGGTATTCATAGTAAGAGTGACTAATCATCTACAAATCTTTCTCTTGACCAGATTTTTGGCCATGGAAGGCTTTCACCAGTAGAATATAGTGTGACAATTATGAAAATAATATCTCATGCACTTTGAAGAAAACACCAGTGTCATTCAAGTACCTCATGAAATTGTGAATGCATAAGATTCTTGGCTATATCTTATTCTGACTTAGGGCTATCCTAATTTTGAGTTATTTTTCTTATGGAGATTTCAAATGGCTAGAACTAAGGCTAGCTACAAGAAAGCAAAATTTGATCCTAGAGGCCTTACTTCAAAGATCCATCACTCCTCCAATCCTTCTACCTCCTCCCTCTCTTCCTTCCCTCTCCCTCCCTCTATATTCCTCCCTTCCCTCTCTCTCCCTTCTATTTCTCTCGCCCCTCTATTTTTATCTCTCATCTCTCTCTATTTCTCTCCCCACCATCCCTCTTTCTCTCTCTCTCTTTCCCTTTCTTTGTTTCATCTCACTTTTTTTGTCCCTCCTCCCTCTCCCCCTCATCGTTTCTCTCACTCACCCTCCTCTGTCCATCCCTCCATCTCTCATTTCTCTTGTCCCCTCCCTCTTATGTCATGCTTTGGTTTTCATCACTTTTTTTTCTCAATACACTATAAAAGCATTACTAATAGTGTTGCTATTTGCATAGCTATTTTCATTTTCACCAAGTCCCACAAATAACTCAATCTATTCATCCTCTTAATCAAGTCTATTTGTTGCTTTATCTCATGGATCAATAATATCCTTCTCATTGCCTGCTCAATCTCTATCATGGCCCTCATCCTCCAAAAATTCTTCAGTTACATAGGCCTCATCCTCCCTCCTCTTGAAGATCTTTATCATTTTCCCTACAATGGGTACTTGCAATATTGTCCCATCAAGCTCAGCCAATACATAAGTAGCATTTTCATAGACACACTTTACCACATATAGTCCAAACCACCTTTCCACCATCTTGTGGATGGAACTATATTGATTCTCTAGACTAGTGTCATATATGAATACCCAGTCATTCTCTTCCACAACTTTAGGCCATAGACGATGTCAACTATGAAATCTATCTTTATTTCTCAAACTAACTACCTTGAATCTTTCCATTGCTAAATATACATACTCTATCCTCTATTCTCATTACTCGATGTCAAGAGCTAAAATCTCCCTCCTAGTCAAATCTACCTACCAGGCAATGCACTCCAAGTCAAGGCACAAGTCATAGTGGGTATAAGTGAATTCTATCCATACATGAACTCTACTGGCATGAGTCTTATGGTCATACTGTGAGTCATACGTCCATTCCATAATGTAAAAGGTAAAAACCTCGGCTAGTCTCCAACCTGTCCACCACAAGCTTTAGCCAACGCCTTTACTATAGCCAAATGTCCTCTCTCCCTTTTCCCATTTCCTTTTGGGTTATAAGCGATGGTCAAAGTTAGTTTGGTACCATTTTTAGAGAAGGATTCCCTAGCCTCATCTAGATCTAGTTCATCATGACTCGATGTAATCTTTCCAATAGATATGTACCTGTAGAAAATTGCATATAACACTACTAGTTTTAGTCCTTTATTATTTTCCCTCTACTTGATATGTAATATCTTATTTAGCTTAAACTATGTACTACATCCACCAAAGGCCCATTGGCATAGTGACTAGGTCAATTACCCACTAATAATGCATACTCTATGGATACGTAGGATGCAACTCATCCCTATGATGACGTACTAAAGAATACATCTAATAAGCTCTACCAGTCTCCATGAAATGAGAGATGTCCTTGTATATGCCTTTCCACCTATTTCTACCCCAAATCTATGTCAAATGCATAATATATGATTGAACTGCCTCATATAGAAAATACTTAATCCTATATCAGGCATCTTATAGGAAACTCAAATATAACCATACAGAAATATGAGAACACATACTTCATCACTCATACTTCGAATGCATAATATGATTGAACTGCCTCATATAATGAATAATGGCACCAACTGTTACATCTGATATATCATAATAGAAATCCACCATCATAGACAAGTCGTGAAAATCAGAGATATTCTCAAAAAATGAGAATGACATCAATGGCCTCTTTAGGTCATGTTTTTACAACTACCTATAAACTGCACTTCATGAGACATACAACTTTATGAGGCATTTAAAGAGATTTCTTTATATAGGAAATAGTAAAGACTAAGACTTCAGACCATGCTAAAGGAAAACATAGTGTGTCCATCCAATGGCTAACACTTGGCATAACTCAGGATGGCTGGTAGTGCCATGACTCAAATCCTCGTATAATCCATGGTTTTGAATACTTATTGAAAAGTGACATACCAAATGAGAAAAACTATACCTTACTCATATAGTCTTGCACCATGAAGTAAACTAGAAAGAGAAATGATAAGTAGAGCCCCTCTAGTAGGATACTTATAGCCCTCTATTGTAGTTGCATAATCTACTCAAAAGAAAGTCAATACAAAATAAAGGCATACATAGTAAGTATGATGAAAAAAAAAAACAAAATCTAACACTGGAACAAGAGACTGCTCCTGTGTATATTGCTCATGAGATACAAGAGACAAAACATTCATGTCATGAATCTTCTAAACTATAGTCCCTTGATCTTTATCTATTTATTGATATCATGCAATGCATCATTGATATCATCCTTGACAACATCAACATCCAAAAACTGATTTTCAACATGATCAGGCTACTTAACACGTTGCAACATAGTAATCATGCCCAAAAGTTTATCATACTCAACTTGCATCCCATCAAGCTTCTCCTTGAGCATATCATGTTCATGAATCAATGCTTCCATATTTTCAAAAAATAAATGACTATTACAACACTACATAGGCTGAGAAATTATTAAGACATTCTCCCACCAATAAAAACCCATTAATCATGCATAATCCTAATCAATGCATCTTTCACCATGGTAATGTCAATAAACATAAATATTGATCTATCAAGATCTTCATTAAAATCTAGTAACATCTAAATCCTTTCATCAATATCTTGATTGTGTTGTATGGTATTAATGATTACTTTCTCCAACAACTACTTTGCTACATCAGGTCACCACTTTCCTGTATCAAGTTAACTATGACCTATAGTAGTGAGCGTACTGCTGCCTGCTGCAGTGAAGGTCTTGCCTGTAGCACTACCCATATTTTCTACTACAATAACCTTATTTGTTACTACAATAACCCTATTTGATGCAATGGTGTTACGATCTCTTGCAACAAGGTTGCAATCACCTTCATCAAGATTGTAGTTTCCTATAACATGAATGACATCTGTTTTTCCCATTCAAGATAAATAAATATTACTACTAGCATAGAAATATCACTCATAAAAGTGGAATGAGATATTGTCAAAGTTTGAGAGCTATTTATCTCATAAAACTAACAAATGGCCATAATGTCCATAGAATTCCGCACTACTGTTGCTTTAAACACAACAATAGTGACTTGCATAAAATTGATTCCAACTACTTGTTGCTGAACCTGTGAATCCTTCTATGGCTCATCATAATAACCTTGAATTAGTATTCGGTTCCTAGATCCATTAATTGCAAGTCTAAGAATATCCCCTTTCATTATAGCTAGAATGAAAGTATCTGCAAAATTGCTGATAGGTAATCAGCCATAGTTTAGTATTTCAATAAAATATGCCAGGGGTGAGAACTCATCATATATAATGGCATCCACAATGTATCATAGAGAATGAAGATATAGAACCATAACATAATAAGTAGATTGCCACTCCAACTACAAAGAATAATTCCATTGACTTGAAAAGATATCAATGATACTCTCGCAATTTTATCATAATAAATGTATGGCAATGTACCTTCAATAAGATGTTGCATCCTAAAAGAAATACGTAAGATAATCCACAACAAGTTGTAAGATAATCTCACTGTTTTTTAGCTTGTTGTAGTACATTTTGCTGCAGTAGGAAGTGCACAATTTTAGACTGCTACTATAGGTAGTACTGCAGAAATTTAGCTTACTATTGTAGGTACAAGGAAAATACAAACTGCTGCTATAGGAATTTTGGTTGTTGTTGGTACAAGAATTTTGATTGTTGCAGTAGGAAGTGAAGACTTCAAAGTCCTAGCAATTTGAATTGAAACATTGATCTGAGTCCTAAAAGACTTCAAAACTAGCAGTTTGAATTGAAACATCAATAACCGAATCACTCAGTACATAGAGATCCTCAAGAATAATATCTTAGCTTGAATTAGGAGAAAATACCAACTATGTATGCAAATCAACAATTTCATTATCCTTCTATAGAACAACTTCCTCAAGGGCATTAATAACTTCAAAAAAATGAGAAACTTGGAAATCCATTACATTTCTCAGTTGAGAAACCTCCCATTGTAGCAATGATTTCTCCTCTTGAAGCGGATTGATAAAAGACAAAGCTTCAATCACTGCAATATTGGCTACATTTCTCTCCTTTTCAAGCTCAATAGAAAACTAATGAGTCATCTCAGTTGGAGATTGAATCAAAGAGTGTACCTCAAGTAGAACAAAAAAAAAACCATGCAATTTGACTACATTCTACAATGCTTTATATTCAACCAACTTTTGCAAAGGAAATGTAGTGCAAATCTTGCAATCTTTCTCTTCTTGCAAAGGGATTATAGTGCTAATCCTACAATTCCACAATTATTGTAGTAAAACACTAGCGTGTTCTCTTCAGATCAAGCAATGTAATCATTAGGAGAAATATGGACTCTCTTTTTTTCCCCTTAAGGAGTGAATAAAGAAATATAGGCCTAACTAATGAGAGAACTAGGATTCTAGATTCATGTAACATGAACCTTCTAGCCATATCTTGGCCCAAATCTTCCCTCAGCAATAAAATAAGGGAAATATGGGGAATACAATGCTAACACTTCTTGGAATTTTGTGACTCCAATTTTCATTTTCTTATTTTTATATGTTTGACTTTTCATTTCTCCCCTTTTCAGTTTCCCCCTCTTTCTTAGGCGGAACTCAAATTTATCATATCTCTTTCCCCACTTCTTCTTTCCTGATAGAATCTTACAGCCTCATTGTTGCTTGCCCTATCTGTAACCCTATGAAATTTCATTTCCTCTATACAAACATAGAGTGAGTTTCACACGTTTTATGAGAGCAAA
Source organism: Lygodium microphyllum (assembly GCF_053477565.2). Lineage (NCBI taxonomy): Eukaryota > Viridiplantae > Streptophyta > Polypodiopsida > Schizaeales > Lygodiaceae > Lygodium > Lygodium microphyllum. The sequence continues at coordinate 53,624,049 of NC_141148.1, read as the reverse complement.
GCTTGTTCTACTAAATCCCTAAGATTTTCTTCACAAAACTTTACAGGTATATTGTTCTCTTCCATGGATGTTCTATGGTAAATTTTTATCTCATTTGGACAAAACCTGTGCAAGCTATACGCATTCTCTGACATGTAATTTCTTTTGTTTTGGTACTCTAGGAGTCTCTTACAGTCAAGAACATTGATCTTTTGAACACTCAACTTCTTCTTCAACATCTTATTGTTTCTTTGTAAACAACGTTACATGTATGTTGTCTTTTGTTTTGCTACTCCATGGTTAAATTTTATCTCATTTGGAAAAAATGTATGCAAGCTATATGCATAGTGATTTTTACTTTGTTTTTTTACTCCTAGAGTCATTGAGAGTGGAGAACAATGATTTTCTAAAACCTCAACTTCTTCAACATATTTGAGCTTCTTTGCAAAGAGAGCGAGAGGTATATTGCCACTTTTTTCTATTGCTCCATGGTTAAGTTTCAACTCATTTGGACAAAGTCTATGTAAGTTATATGTATGCTTTGACTCGATATTTGTTTTGTTTTTGTACTATAGGAATTTGTCAGTGATGGAATAATGGTCTTATTATAAGTCTTCTTGTTCAACATCTCTAGGCTTCTTTATGAAAGGAAATGCATGTACAATGTTTTTCTTAATTGCTCCATTTAAATTTTATTTCATTTGGAGAGAACATTTGTAAATTATATACATGTTGATAGGTAACTTTTCTATTTGGTTATCATAGATGTCTTCACGGAGGAAAAACATTAGTAATATACTTGATGTGGAGGTCTTCAATAGGAAAGATAGTGGCAGTAATTGGATTTGTGATAAGTACTATAAGTTGGATTGGATTTTGATGCACCCAAGTACTGGAGGGATTTTCAAGGTCAGGCGTAAGGATGTTGCAAACCCTAACAAACATTGGAAAGGTAAAATTTTAGAGTTCAGAAAAGTGTTCAATGGAACAAGTACAGTAACAGAAGTGTTGATCCAACATGTTTATATGCACAATCAAATCTCTGTACATGACAAGAACTACATTGCAAATTTTTTAAAAAATAGTAAGTTTTTAAATTTTATCATTGTTTATTATTTTGCATCAGAGTTGTTTTTAACAATCTTTGCAGTGTTCTAGTTCAATCTTGTTTTACTGACAACTGTGGAATGTTTGAGCAGCAAGATACATGTTTGGCATGAAAACATAGGTTCTTTGATCTATGATAACAACTGTACAAGTCAACTTGCAACTCAAAATATCTTGTTTTATAATTCATTGTATGTAGTAGAAATCCAAAGATTCCAACATGTCCCATTGGCGCCACTATCTAGTGATGAATGATTGATTCATAGCTTGGATTTGTCAGGAGCATGTATGTCCAAGATAAAATCTGACATCAATAGTGCTATGAAACCCACCATAGGCTCCAAAGATGTCCATCTTAGTTGGTTTATTCCATTCTCATTATTTGCACATTTGTTTGGTTCATGTGATGTTCTGAAGAAAACAAAGATTACTTATCAATGCAAGTGTCCATCCGAGGAATGGATGAGTCAGCTATTGGATGAGTCTTGACAAGTCAAAAGAACACATTTTGATGAGATGATTGAATCTAGGGTCAACCAATCTGATCTCACATTCAAGTAAGTTGTTTTTACTACTTTGAATGCCTTGATTTAATTGACATAGGTCTTGCTTAGATAAATTGTTGTGTTATTCGTATTTACTTACCATTATTTTTATTTTTATTACATGTATTTCATCATTAGAAAAACTTTGTGCATTCGCTTTTGATATAGAAGATGGTGACTTTTGCGAGGGGAGTGGATAAACTTGGATCAAGATACTCGAGATGAGACACATAAAGCTCTCATAGATGTGGTTATCTTGTGGAATGGTCATAATCCTTTTGTGGTCAGCGCAAAGAGCCATTTTCCCATTTCTTTTCTGAGACAAGAAATCCAATTAATGTCCAATGAGCCCCTCTGTAACTTCTATTTCAAGTTAGATAATAGAAAAGTCAGGATTGATAGTAAGCAATCCATGACATGTAAACAATGTGCTTCTCCACATATCCTTGAGATAGTGAAATCCTTGTAATTTTTGTTTTATAAAGAACGAATATAATTTTTTTTAAAACTTTTGAGTACTTTCAATTTAGATAATCTTAGTTTCCTAAGATCCAAGTGTGCAACAATACATATTATAATTAGTCAATCGTGTTGGTTAAAATCATAATTAAATTGCGGGCTGGAGTTTTATAATCTATGCAATATTGTCTTTGCATAATGATATATTGTAGCTCATCTCTTCTACTTATTTCTTAAAATTAAATATTAAATTGGATCCAAGGGATTTTGAAGGTCTTTCAGATTTTTTTTCTTAAAATATTTTTATATTTTCTATAGTTAGACTTGAATATACTCAGCGATCCAAGTATATTCGAGGATATAATAATGTAGAACAAAGTATTTGTATGTATGAGTAATTTTAATGATTACTTTAAAGTATTGAAAAAAAGAAACTAAGGTAAAAATTTTAATTTGAAACTTTAGGATTAAAAAAGAACCTTTATTTAAAACACTAGATACATAAAAGCTATAACTCCAAACTCATTTTCACTTTCATTCTCTACTTTCTTACACATGCTCTCCTCCCTTCTCTGTTTGTGTGCCATGGCTACCACTTTTGTCTTTGCCGCATGGATTAGCTCCACACGCTACATACACATAGGAGACCAGATATACCCTAGGTTTTGTGCAACCTTGAGTCTAGAGAGTTCAAGGACTCCTTGACTAGGCATTACAACTTGTTGGTCATCAAGTACATGATTTGGGTTGGGTACATATTTTTTTAAGAGACTAACATGGAACACATTGTGAACCTTTAGGTTATCAGGAAGTTGCAATTTATAAGCATTGGGTCCCAGGCATTTGAGGATTTTATACGGTCCACAATACCTTGGACTTAGCTTCTTGCATTCTCCTAGAGATAAAGAACTCTTTTTCGGCCGTACACGAATGAAGACCATGTCTCCTTCTCCGAAGACCCTCTCTTGGTGCTTCAAATCCGCATGTGCCTTTTGTCTATCTTTGGCTGCTTGTATGTCTTGTCTTATTGACCTTATTTGGTCATCCATGTCCTCCAACATTTGTCTTGAAGCTTCCACCCGTAGGGTAGGATCAGAAAAATTTAGGGGACTTCGACAATCATGACCATACAATGCCTGAAAAGGCGTCATTTGAATGCTCTGCTGGTAAGAAGCATTGTAGGCAAATTCTACTAACGGCAAGTATTGAATCCACCTCTTCGGCTCACGACAGCAGTAAGCCCTAAGCATATCCTCAATGATTTGATTTACTCGTTCTGTTTGTCCATCCGTTTGGGGATGGTAAGCAGTGCTAAAACAGAGCTGAGTTCCAATAGCTTCAAAGATAGCTCTCCAGAAGTGTGAAGTGAAAAGAGAATCTCGATCGCTAATGATCCTTCTAGGTAACCCATGTAGCTTGAATATTTCTTTGATAAACACTCTTGCAATATCGGAGGCTTTATAGTTTGTCTTTACTGGAATCAGGTGTGCAACCTTAGTAAGCATGTCAACTACAACCATAATGGAGTTGTACCCTCCTTGGACTTGGGGTAAACCCACCACAAAATCCATACTGATGAATTCCCATTTCATTTGGGGAATGTCAAGTGGTTGTAATTTCCCTGGCATCATGACATGTTCAGCCTTGATACGTTGGCAAGACAAACATTCGGTGACATATTTGAGGACGTCACCTTTGAGCCTCTCCCAATGATAGCTCTTCCTGACTGCATTAAGAGTTTTTGCATAGCCGGGATGTCCTGCGAAAGGAGAGTCATGAGCTTCCCACAATATCTTCTGCTTAAGTGACTGGCTTGCTGATATACATAGCCTTGTTCTATAGTAAATAAGTCCATTGTCAACAGAAAATTCACGATACTTGGCCTGTAACTTCAAATTCTGACCCTTGGTAGATATTTCTTTTATCATTGCTTGGTAGGCTAAGTCATGGCATGCTTCCTCTCTAGCTAATTCGAGTATAGGGTTGCTTGGCATAGATACCTTTGTAGCCAGAGATCTGGCCGTTGATGGATTCTGCAAGATTAGGGAATTTAGGAATGCCTTGCGACTGAGTGCATCGGCAACTACATTCTCTTTCCCTGGTCGATACTTGATTTCAAAATCATATTCCTCCAATACTTCAATCCATCGACGTTGCCTCATGTTGAGCTCGTTCTGGGTAAAAATCCATTTGAGACTCTTATGATCGGTTACTAGAATGAACTTATTTCCCAACAGATAGTGTCTCCAAAGCTTTAGAGCATGGATGACAGCTAATAACTCCAGATCATGAGTGGCATAATTCTTTTCGTGACTCTTCAATTTCCTTGAAGAATACGCTACTGGATGACCTTCCTGCATAAGAACACACCCCAAGGCAAGAATGCTGGCATCAGTTACTACCTCGAACTCCTTATTGAGGTCAGGAAGTTTTAGAATAGGTGCTGATACCAAACATTGCTTCAATTGGTCGAAGCTATTTTGCTCGGGAGTTGACCATGTAATGGAAGTCTGCTTCTTTAGTAAGTCGGTAAGAGGTGCTGCAATCAAAGCATAGTTTTTGATAAAGACCCTATACCATCCTGTCAAGCCAAGAAAACTGCGTATCTCTTTGACGGATAATGGTATTGGCCATTCAAGCACATCTCTGACTTTGGCTGGATCTACTGATATTCCTTCTGATGATACTATGAATCCTAGATATTCAATCTGACGCTTGAAGAATGCACACTTTTTCATTTTTGCATACAGCTTATGAGACCTCATTGTCTCCAAAACAATCCGTAGTTGAGGTTCATGATCTTCTTCCTGTTTAGAATAGACTAAAATATCGTCGAAGAAGACAAGCACGAAGTCATCAAGATATGGTCTAAAAATATCCTGCATTAATCTATTGAAGGTGGCAGGTGCATTTGTAAGGCCGAATGACATAACCAAGAATTCAAAGTGCCCATATCTTGTATTGAAGGCCGTTTTTGGAATGTCCTCATCCTTGATCCTGATTAGATAGTAGCCTGACCTGAGATCAATTTTGGAGAAGATCTTTGCACCTTGAAGGCGATCAAGAAGCTCATCTATTCTAGGAATAGGATACTTGTTCTTGACTGTTGATTGATTCAGCCCACGGTAATCAATACATAGTCGAAGTGTCCCATCTTTCTTCTTCTGGAATAGAACTGGAGCTCCCCATGGTGAATTGCTAGGCCGGATGTAGCCCTGATCTAACAGTTGCTTGAGTTGTTCCTTCAACTCAATAGCTTCCGGAATAGACATTCTATAAGGTCTCTTTGCAATTGGCGCAGCTCCAGGTATTAGCCTTATCTCATGATCAACTTCTCTTGGAAGTGGGCGTTTTGTTAACCCTTCAGAAACTACGTCCACATATTCCTTCAGCCAAGTGACCAATTCACTTTACTACTTTTATCAATATTCACAGTCAAGACAATCGGAAAAAAGTTTTATTCCATTCATATCAGCATAGCCCTTTCGAGGTACAATTATTTCTTGGGGCGATGGAACAAGTTAATACATTAATTCGAGGAGAATAAGATATTATTGCATTCAGCTACAGGAACTGAGTAGTAGTACGGATTGGGGTCATCGATTTTCAGGAATCGATAGTTCATTGGAAGATTAGGGTATCTCTTCCTTCGATATCCCTTCTTCACATGACGTCCCAAAACCTTGATTCGGTCGGCAGGGATTCTTTGAATCACTTCCCCGTACACATACTTATTCTGGTTAACCCTTCGACCTCCGACCTGTAGGGTTGCGTTTGCGTGAGCCTCAATAAAGATGAACAGCTTTACGATCTTCAAATCCTCCATCCACTTGATTCTCTTCAAGTTAATTTGAAGGTACGCAGGTTGATAGGCAGTTATATAATAGATCCCTAAAACACCCATCCATCTCCATTCCACGTACACAGGCGATGGATTGTAAATGCGGTCTAGGATGTTCATCATTTCAATTCTCTGCCTATAATGCGGAGAATGCATTGCAGTCATAAACATGATCCGGAACACCAAAAACTTGTTCCACGCCTCGTAATTCTGCAAGACAGTATTGAAGATGAGAAAATGTTTGGACAGGAACAATTTCTTTACTTCATCTTTCAATGAAATTTTTATGAAAACAATTCCATTGTAAGTCGGCTCTGATACCAACTGTAACGTGTCCACTAGAATCCTCTAGAACACGTCTTAGTAGCCCATCGGAAAGGTTGTCTAAAAAACTCCACCCGGCACTCCCATGGAATGTTGCGGGTTTTGCAATCTAGGACTTTCCGCGTTTGCCACGTAACGGAAGTGTCCTGGCCGTTCCCACTTAGGATCGACCGGAATTGTTTGGTCATTTACTAACAGCGACTAGCATCAGACCTGATCGAACTACTTTACGCATAAACGCCTGGTCTGAAGCGGATTCATGCTGCACTTGGTTCAAGGAGAATGGGAAACGAGAGGGATGCAAGGATCGACCTCTCTGCCAGAAGGCATAGTCCCATTCCGTTCCCCTAAAACAGCGTGAATCGGGTAATCGGTAATTCCAAGTCATCGTTCTCATTACTTGTTTCGGTGAAGTTGATCATCCTTCTGTTCGTCGAAGACTTTGAGAAAAGTTTCTGGCTAACCGGGACCACCCATCCGTAGGACGGACCCATGGTCCATCCTCCGCACTTTCCTCGGTTTGTTTTAGTTATGTAATTACCTACCACATTAGTTTGACATATACAAACAGCTTCTTTGAATTAACCTTCTTATGCACTGGTTCCTTCACGTAATCTTATCACAGGACATAAAGAAAACAATGCCAAACAACTTCTTTATTATCATTTTATCCTTTTATCTTTGAAATACAAGGAGTTCCCGCCTGTAGGCGTATTCATAATCCGCCCGAAGGCTATCCAGTAATCCACCAGGGATCACTAATCCAAGTTTCCGCCCGTAGACTAGTATGCGGGCCTCGAGATCCAATCCCGAGTCACGTTAGTCTCTTGTGCAGGGCCCGGAAGGCAAGGGATTTACGGCCAGAGCCCCCCCTGGCACCCAAGCGTCCTCCTGCTCCAAGTAGAACTCAACGGAGAGACCTTTCGCGGCGGGTTCGGTCCACGTTCCCGGCGCGGTTAACAACCCCCTTGGTTAGGGTCAGGCAGGCAGTCGGGGGTAACTGAAGCTGCCTCTCCCTTCAGGCTTCAACCTGAAGTATTTAGATATCTTTTCATCCTTTAGTTCATTGAGCAAACAATGCAAACAGTGCTTTCTAAACTGTTACAAGCACAATCAATTCCAATGGTCGTTTAGCTGGCAAACTGTTAAGGAGTGACTCCTTTTCTCCGAATGCAACCCGCATTCGATCCGGGATCAATTGCAACTTGGCAAGATTCCTATCATTCTTGGGTTAGAGTCATACTCTACCAATACTTTAGGTTTTGTTGTGGTAGATTCCAGCGACCATGTCGCTTTAGTTTATTGTCTGGTCATTTGCTTCGAGGCAAATACCTAACTTTCCTTTTCCTTGGCAATTATCCCCCAAGAAAAGTGAGTAACAGGATGATTACTCATCCTGTTGTAAGTTAAATTCTTTCAATAACTTGCCAACCTCATTTCGAGAGATGACAAAACTCTCTTGTGGACAAATCTCAAGTCTATACGATGTTGCAACCTTTTTGCACATGTGTCGCATCATTCCACGGGATCATTCCACCCATTGAATGGCGTCCTCCGGCCACGGAATTACTTCTAGCCGAGTAGCAGGGTTTAGGGTATCCTCCAACCCATTCCTAATTATGTTGGCCCATGGTCCTAGAAATTTGCAACTCCGTCGGAGTTTTATCATTAGAACGAATGATCCTTAGGATAAAACCTTAGATCATTTTATGCATGAACATCCAATTGATTCGACATTTCGTGAACGTGTGTAAGATCTTTGGGTTTGCGGGTTTAGACTTGGCAACAAGTGTAAAACTAGGTCGAATTCTTATTCCACTTGGCACTTGGGATACCTATCATATCGACTGAGCCATGCCCATATGAATCCCTTGTGTTTTAGGTTACTTAGACAACTCAATATACTTGTATTGCGACAAGGATGAACCTTCTAAAGGTAATAAACTAAATCTAATGGAGAACAATAGTTACAACTTCACCAATACGTGTAAACATGCGATTCACTGCTTCTACGCATCACATGGTTCACAATAACCCTGTCTTTCCTTGGCAAAGTAAAAATGCCTGATAATCTGAACACTAACTTTCCTAGGTCCTACTAGGACTTACATCAAATAATCATGCAACTTGCAAGTCCATAGATCATGTTTGTGCCCTTCTATTCCTCTTCGAATAACATCTTATGGGTGTTAACTTTCCCCCCCCATGAATCATTACAAGGAGGATTTATCTAAAAAGGTGACATGCCATTAATCTTTCCATGCCTAGTAAAAAGGTGTACCTCAATAATTTCAACCTTGTACTGAGGCAACAGTTGTCCTAGGCTTGTCACTTTTGAATACACAAAAGGAAACTTGCTAATAAGGTCCTACAAATGCATGGACTCCTTATGCTCTTTTCATTCATTCCTTGAACGTACTAATGATCAATTTTCATATCTTGGGCTATTTCTAATAAATGTTCAAATAGCCAATTTCCAATTGCATTTAACTTGACTAGTTGAATTCGAACATGCATGAGTGCTTCCTAATTCGTGAAGTTATCGTAAATAATTTCAATACTTTTGTGTGGAATCCAAATAGATAAAACCTGGACTTGCGGACTCCGGAAAATATCCACGTATGCTCGGGGTGAACCTCCCGCATCGCACCTTGTGATCTTTCTAGAGGCCATCGCGAATTCGATCTCCAGTTAGCCTTTGTGGATTTCAACTTTTTGCCTTGGCTTGCAGTTTTTATGACCTTGGTCCGTCTCCCTTGTATGCGCAATTTCCGTTGAGATATGGCTTCCTTGACCGAAGTTCCGACTTGCGGAATTTGACTTGGGAAGGCCTTAGGGTTCTTATGAGGTCCCTTGGACAATGGAGGTTTGAGAGCTTTAATCCACCTTGAAATTTCGGGTTTAGGAAGGATTTTGTGGGCCTTGCGGAAAAAGGGAAACTCTGAATCCCAAGCCTAGGGCCTTATGGGTGATTAGGGGGAAGGGCCTTTATGGGCTTCCTCTCTTATTCTTCAAAATCCCGGCCCAGGGATGACTGGTGGGAAGGGGTTTTGTAGCCTCCTCTTCCTCAAAGTCCCGGGATGGACTTATTGGGTGATTGGTGAGAAGGCTCGTCGTCTCCTTCTCTTCAAAGTCCCGGGGGTGTGGATAGACCTATGGGGGAAATGTAGTGGGAAGGGGGCTTAAGGAAGCCCCCTTAGAAGCTTCTTAAGAAGCTTCTATTAGGAAGCTTCTAAGAAGCTTCCAAGCTTCTGCCTGCGACGTCGAGGGGGGAGAAAGGGGTCATTATCCAGCAGCGGCGGCGGACTGAGGTGACCTGGTGGCGGCTGTGGCGGCTCGCAGCCTGGGCGGACTGCACGGCGGCTTCCCTCTGCACGGCGACCTTCCCCCCTTCTCACAGCCCGTCCACCTCCTCCAGCACGTCCGGCCGTCCTCCTCCCTCTCACGCTCGTCCAGCACGTCCCTTCCTTCCACCCCTTCCTTCACGGCAGTCTTCTGCCCCTTCTGTTTTCCTCCTTCCCCCCTTCCAAGAGGGGGTTCTTATAGGCCTTGGGAAAGAGGGCCTCCACACACGTGGAGGACTCCTCCTCATGCATATCCGTCCCACTCCTCCTTGGCCATTCCTCCCCACACTCCCTCTCCTCCAGCCATGCATCGGCTGGGGGAAGGGATAATAATTAAAAAAATTTGCAATTACCTATCCTCTTGACCTCTTCCCAAGAGGCTGTTTTCCCGCGGCTATGCCGGTTTGAATCCCCGACCTTATTTTCCTAAGGTGGAGTGTCTCTATTCCTCGCGTGTGGTTATAGATTAGCTGCTGGCACTAGTGATAATCTTTGCACGAGATTTACACGACGTGCGGGAAGTCAATATTTACGGCACGCGGTACGCGGAAATATTACATGCATGGTCTTCTGGTAATGGTGGATCTCACGAAGAGCTATTGTGCCTAGCTTCCATCGATGTTGGTGTGGTGGTGGTGGTGGTGGTGAAGCTGGGGGAGGTGGCTTGGTGCATGCCATTTCTTCTAGGGGGTATCTCCAAGCTGCTTGCTTGGTCCATGGCGTTTCTTCTAGGAGAGAAAATCCAAAACTCAAAAGTGAAATGTGTAAAATGAGGTGAAACTTCAAACTTATAGCAAAACTTTCAAAAAAACTCTTAAATGTGATTTAATGTATTAAGGCTTTGGAAAAATATGACCACTGATCCAATTGACGTGAAATTTTACACGTGGACTCCTCTAGGGTACATCAACTACGAAAAAAAAATTTGGCCTCATCAGAAGTCTTTGGGATACCCATCCGGAGGCTAGCATCTCGAGCCCTAAATCCCCAGATTCAGGGCCCCAGATGCCAACCTCTGGACAGGTGTCCTAGAGACTTTTTGATAGGGCCAAGTTTTTAATACCCATGAGTTTTTATGATGCGCGGCATGTGGGTAAAGTTTCACCATATTTCAATTTATAAAATTGATGATTCAATCATTTTTTGAAAATGCATTAATTGGATTATACTTCACTGATAACATAAAAACTCGCCACTGCACGGAGTGTGCAAAATTATTAAATGTGTTGTCAACCAAACTATGTGAAATATTGGAAACTTAAAAATTCACAAAAGATAAGTCATGGGTCAAATGGAATATTTCATATCATATATAGTGTTGCCAAATCACTAAATACAATAGAGATATAGTGCATCGGCCCCCATGTACAACTAATCATTGATGTGTGTGTGATTGCGCATTGAATTTATCCTTAATAAAACTACTTTCAAAATTAGAAACTTGAAAATATGCACAATGCAAATCATGGAAAAATAGAATATCAAATATCATATTTGGCATTACAAAACTATTAAATACACAGTAGATATTGCATTTCACCAAGTACAACTAGAGCTAGGCAACATTTAGCTTCATTTTGTAGACCACTGCTATCAAATACTTGAAGATCTATTGGAAAGATAAACCAAAACTAAGCTCCTTACAATCTAAAACCAAACCTGAGCTAAAAACATAAATCCAATTGCATAGTAGCTTCTCAAAGGATATTGTTGACATTAAGATTAAATGCATCCTTGTTGTTGCAGATCCTACGAACAATAACCATATCTATGGGCTTAATAGTGATAGTCGGGCATGAATGGCTAAAACTTGAGAATCGCCCATTAGATCAATCAAGTATCTTTCAGTTGCCCCACATTGCTTGCCTGGTTCCTTCAAAAGAACTTGTGATGATGCCCTAACTGCAGATCTTGCAGTATTTCTCACACCAACCTAGAGAATGGTGCCTTAGGAATAATCAAGTTTGCACTCTTCTAGGATTTCGTTATCTCACGTAGCGCAGCCATGCCTGGTCTCCATCTTTGCTTCTTATGTGTTGGAGGATGTTTATTACTAATTGGAGTATTAGTAGGAGATGGAGCAACTGGAATACGTGGACCACCATTTTTGGAAAATGGCGAGCCATCATTATTGACCACACTAGGGCTACCATTTTTTGACACTCTAGCACCATCATTATTAGTTGCAGTAAGGCCACCGTTGTCAGCCACCGGGACCTTTTTTACTCACAATACTCTCACTAGATTCGGAAGAGTGTTAAGCTCTTGCTCTTGGAGGGGCCTTTTTGATAGGAAGCTTGGAACGTGCCATGGTTGTGATAATGAAGGATACAAAGGTGGAGGGTAGAGTAAAGAGTAATGGAAAAAAATGAAATGAGAGACTTAACTTAAGTACGAAGCTTTTAAACTTACTGTGGTATAAATGACTTTTAAAATTAAAAAACATAGTTCAAAATTGACTTTGAAAAATATAGTGACAAACCTTCAAAATTTGAAACAAAATTTGCAAGACATCTCATGTTAAAGATAGGAGTATTGATGTGTCATATCTTGGGCACCTATGCTCTCTCGTGAACTCTAAATGCATCAAAAGTATTATCTTTATCTAGGTCTCCATTTATTGCCATCTCTTTCTTGGGTTGCCAACCATTCAGTGTGGCATTATCTAGCTATGTTGTTTTCAGATCTTGCTTTTCTCACTTCATATATTGCCCTACTTATAAATGCGGCTTGAGAGGTTTTGGACTTCTTTTCTTTTTCCTTGTATTGTATCTCTAATGCTGTACAAGAAGAGAGATTAGAAACATAAACTAATTTGAAATGATGATATTTTTTTGTAATGATGACAATACTGACCATGTAGTGTATTATATTGTTTGTAGTCCATGCCTCCACCACGGACTTATGAAATTTAGCAACTCTCTCTTTAAATGTATTTACATCACCGTCCCTAAACCTCAACTTTTGTAAGAGAGTTGCTAATCTATCTAGGTGTATCCACACTTTTGTCTTTGCAATCCTCGTTTGTCCCCCATTGCTCCAATTCGAAACAGCAAGGTGTAACTTTTTCCATGCTTCATACTTCTCTGGTTGTTTTACAATTACATTACCTTCCTCATCTCGAGGTGGAGATATAAACTTCCTAGCCTTGGGTCCACCAAAGTATAGTTTACAAGGGATATTTTCACTCTTTCCCAAATTTTTCTCTTCCTTTTTTATTCCTACTTGGCCCCTGTGCAATCCAACTTCAGAGAGAACTCGTTCTACCTTCTTGCATGTAGCATCAACTTCTGATACATGTTGCATCTTGTATGCAAAGCATATATATTCATATACTAGCTTCTCAATTATTCTAACCAAATAATGTAATGTGTAAAAGTGAACCCTTGCTAGTGGTATTTCCAAAATAGGGTGCTAGCTTGGATCCATTGGAACTAGCATTCCATTTCTCATGGCTTTTTTATCCATGTTGGAGCACCTTGTTGTCCTGCCTTGGCAAGCCATCCTTTCTTTCCATCTTTCCCTTTCTTCCCAGTTTGCATGTAGTATATGCACGTAAATTTTGCATTTGCTGCATTTGATAAACCAAACATACACTTCAATGTTTTTAAATCACCTGCAAGATGCCATTCAATTTGATAGTCCCCAAACCCCTCGATGTGTAAAATTGCTCCATTATTTTATTGATGAATAACACTGGGTATATTAGTGAGGTTAAAATAAACTTTAAGTACTTCATGGTCCTCCTTTGGTACTTCAAATACTGCAAGCCACCATATTTCATTCTCTGACTATACACTGAAGTATAAAGGATGGTTTTCATCGATGTTGGGATCCAATGCTCGATTCATAAGTGTTATACTCACATGTTGAAGTCTTTGCCCCTTAATAATCTCACTCTCATCAAGTTTGGGAACTGTCTCTACATTCTTCCATAGACATATTGTAGAACTTGACCATAGCAATCTTAACCCTATATATATCCAATACAAAGTTAGATGCATTCAATACAAATGCAACTTCTTTGAAACCATACTTCAATATGTGTGTATTTTCCAGATGTGTTGGCTCACCAATTAGTTCTAAAACTTTCTCATTTAGTTGTTTTCAATCCTTTTTCATATGAAATGGTTTTAGTAGATGCATTACTCACTTAGTTTTGAAAACTTTCTTAAATCATGTATCCAATTGTTGATAGAGCATACTATATGACTCAAAACTCATTCCCACCTTGTCACATAATTCGTGAGCATCTATAGCAGTAAACAAGTTGCTCACATCCCTAAGATGTTCACTTGCGACACCATCTACAATATCACTAAATTTATGATTTTCCAATGCATTTTTTACCATATCCTTGCTTAGGACTTTGGCAATAGTATCATTCTCTGCATGAAGGAGCATATTCCTCATTGTAGCAGATTGAGCATATAATATCCGTCTATGATATTGTCCACTTCCTTGGGTTAATTCGTGAATTGGTTTAACTAATCAGATGCGCGGACATGCTTCTTTGGTTTTTAAAGTGGGCCCAATCTACAGAGTTTTTGTGAGCTTCCTCTTTAAATCTTGATTCTCCTTCTCCAAGTCCATAACTGTAATTCCATATTTTGCACATGTATAGCCTGCATAGCATCTTCAATGATAGACATTGCTTGTTGTAGGCTTTGGTTCTCCCTATCCTTCTCAACCAATAATCTATCATTTTCCATCAAAGACTGCATATTCCCTTATAATCTTGTCTGTATATTTGTCAAGGCTTGATAAACCCTTGGTAATCCTTGGGTGACAAGTCTGCATGTGTATCCATACAATCCTTCATTGCCTTCACAAACAAACTTTACAAATTATGTAAGCCCTTCAAATTGTGGTGGCCTTTGAGTGATTGGATTGGGTGGATAAATGCATCCATTAACCCAAAGGTCCACATTTTTTTTCTCTACATTTATTTCTTATTGCATGATGTATCTTATTGCCTAATCCCTTTTTACAATTCTTTTAAACATTGGTGCATATTATCCTCCAAACTGAAAGTGAATATCTCTCTTTCTCTTGGTACGTCCTACACCTACATCTTGTAAAGAAAAATATATGCCAATTTTAACATTATAAAATTACACCCCTTTGATTAATAGTAAGCTAAGGAGTCGATGCCAATTTTTTTATCAATAACAAAGAATATCCAAATATCTAGGAGCTATAGGTCAACATCAATCTAGCAGCATGCAACTAATTCTAGATTGGCTTAAATCACACAATTACACCCCTTTGATTCACTATATCTGTGTTCTTTTTACCTAGTTGCATCTTGTCTCTTTCTCTTGATTTTAGTCATGATAGACCCTAATCAACCCCTAATCTTTCTGTAATCTTAGCTTTTAGTCTACCTCTAATCAGCATCCAATCTTATTTTTTGTTCTATCCAAAATATTATCTCTCTCTCTCTCCCCTCAAGAAGAATTAATCAAAGATATTTAAACACATTTATACAAAATCTTGGCTAGTGGAGAACAATAACATCATCTTATCTTCTACCCTAGTTTACTCTCTATCACTCTATCACTTATTTTCTCAGTTCATCTCGCATAGTCCTCTCTCTTTCCCCCTCTCCCCTCCCTTCTCCCTCTTTCCCTCTCTCTCTCTATCTTTCTCTCTCTCTCTCTCTCTCTCTCCCTCTCTCTCTCTCTCTCTCTCTCTCCCTCTCTCTCTCTCTCTCTCTTTATGAATTGACACTTAAGGATTAAACAATAACTATGAAGAATAATAACATCATAGAGATTTAAAAAATAAAGATACCTCCATTATCACTTGATTGCTTGTCGTATAGAGTGTTGAAGAGGAATATATATTATAGCACAATACTAAAGAGAGAGATTGCTTGTACCATGGTAGAGAGTGTTGTAGATGGAAATTATCTTATTTTAGCAAATACTATCAAAACTGCTCCTAGGATTGCTTGTAGCAGGGTAGAGAGTGTTATAGATAGTACCGAGTATTGCTTCAGAAAACTTAGTATGCAAAAAACCATATTCTGGAGGGAAGGAGAAGAGTATACAAAATTTCGAACAAAACTAGAGCTTTGAGAGGAAATGAAGAAATACCCAAAAATAGGCATATACTTGTCCAAAAATAATAAAATTTTACAAGAAAACTCTCGAGTCAAAAATGTGTCTCTAGTTAAAAAAATAATCTTAAAATATGATGTGTACATCATTTTATATCATTTTTTAACTTCCGTCCTTTTAAGAAGCATGAATCAAAATGATTCTAATATATTTTCATGTTGAAAAGTCATGAGGGCATTAAAGAGTCGTATATTAATGATTGGCTTCATTTTTACAAAAAATAGAATTGTAATTTTCTAGTTATGAGGATTTTGAGAAAAAGTAACCTTATCCTACAGTTTGAGAATAAAATAATAGGTGAAATCTATTGAAAATACAAATACGAGATTCGATTGATTGTATAAGATATCTTATTCTAATATTATTTGGAATCTCTTTTTAGAGAGAGAGAGAGGTGAGAGAAACCCCTTAAGCAGCAAAAAAGAGAGTCCATATTTCTCCTAATGGACGTGAAATATTATCTTGCATGTTAGAAACATCAGTATCCTAAACAAATACATCCAAAGATGGTGCATTTTGCACTACAAGTAGTGGCACTTCTTGAAGTTCTAGCAAAGTTCCTTCATTGACATCCAACTTAGTAGCTACATTATCTCCCTTAGCATCAATAAGAGAACTAAGAAAATTATACACAATGACATCTTCACTGCAAAAACCATAATTCTCAAACTTATCATCTATTGAAAGCATCATCTTTTTGAATACATAACTAATCTTCATGATCACCAATCTAATCATTTTCATTATTCATAAACTGCTAGCTTGCTTCCTTCTTTATTAAATTTGAATGGAGATTGATTATGATAGTTTGAAAAATACCACAATATGAAAAATATCAAGATTATTGATGTAAAGTTGTATGATGATCCACTCTCTCATTGGCAAGCTTCTCTATTAGGTTTGAACGCTATATTAGGGAATTTGGAAATTTTCATATAGTTTAGAAATCCCCAATATAGTTAATATTTGGTCACATGATCAAATCTTGTCCCCTTACTTGAAAGTGGAGTCTACCCTAATTACTATATAGGTTGTCTTTCCAAGTTGCACTTTGAAGCATGGGTTAAGATTTAGCCACATGGCCAAATCTATCTTTACCCCTTATTTGAAAGTGCAACTTGGGAGATTCCCAAAATCTCCAATATGGTGTTTTTGGGACACTCGAGGATTCTTGGCTTCTTTGGCTCTTGTACTCTCTCACTCCCTTTACCTCAATCTTTGGCAAGTCCATGGGTAAAGAGCACCAATCATCATCATCCCTCAAACTTGAATTGGAATCCAAAATATCTTCATATATTTCCTTAAGCTTTTCAACTGCTATAAGCAATCTCCAATATGCTTAACACTTGAACAAGACCTGCCTTTCTTGCCTTCATGATCATCATGCCATTCATAAGAATCATCAATAATATCCTCAAAAGAAATATCCAAATTCTACCATGCTTTATCCATCTTCAAACTTCAAGCCTTCTTTGTTGCTTATGAAAACCTCTTGTGGATATCACAAGGAACTTTCAATCGATCCCCATATAGGAAAAAAAGAGAATTCCCTATGGAATTCCCTAGTTGAAAATACATATAAGTGGGGAAAGTAAAAACTAGGGAAAATGGGACATTTCCTAGTGAGAATAAGCAAGGAATCACATAAGACATTTCCTATGTAGGAAATATTTCCTACATAGGACATAGAAAATATTTCCTACATAGGAAAATACAAAATTTTCTATGTAGGGAATAATTCCTATATAGAAAATATTTCATATATAGGAAAAAACTTCTAGAGGTGATTCCCTAGGTACTCTCACTAGGAAATCTCTCATTTTTCCTATTTTTTACATTCCCTACTTACATGTACTTTCAACAGGGAATTCCGTGGAAATTCTCTTTTTTCCTTATCACTTTATCTACTTTGCCCTTCCTCTTAGACATGCTAATATCAAACAAGAAATTGCACAATAAATTTTTAACTAGAAAATTATACAGAGAATATCATCATTTCTAAGTAAGGATCAATAACATATAACTAATGATCAAAATAGATTAAAAAAATTAAGATATCAACATCTACTTCTAGCAACCAAAAGAAAAATGAAAATAATTTTAAAGGAGCATAGAACTAAAAACTAATTAAGCAACATGTGTGTCTTGATTGTTTTATCCCATAAATCTCCAATATGTTGCAAAGTAATAAATGTTTGTCTACCCTCTTCTCTAAATTTCAACATGGATGGCCGATAGATATCATCATATGATGGTATGCGTATCACTCCTATTGATACTCAAGTGATCAAATATCATTAGTTAGTATAACCATTTCTTGTACATGACAGCCCAGTACCAACAATGTTGAGGTACAGGTGTTTTAAAGCAGCAGCTTTGTTGTATTTGGCATCCCCATTCCATGCCAACATAACCAAACTTTTGTCATAGCCCCACCCAGTAAGAGCGCCCATTTGGGTTGTGAATGGGTGAAACATCAGGAGAAGTCACCGACCATTCATACCAGACCTAGAATCAATGAGAACATCAATTTAATTGACTACTGGAGGTAAAACCAAACATTAAGAACACGAGATTAGGTTATATGAAATATTTTTACCTTGCTTGGGCCAACACACCTCCAAAAATGTACCTCCATCAAGGACCCAGCTGGGACATACATAGGCTTTTGAAGTGGGAAAAATATTGCAAACCTTCACAGTGCAAAAAGATTTTTAATCAAAACAAGTGTATTGGACCAACAACTTACCTCCCAAAGAAAAGCACCAATTCACATATACTGCAATTTGTCTAATGGAGGCCATAGAAGTTCCCCCATCTTGGTTTCGCATCATTTGATCACAGATTCACCACATTGAAGCTGCTCAAGAATACTCGATGGCTAGTTTGACTATTCTAAGAGTATTGATAGCTAGTGTATTGTCACAAATCACCATCAATGACATCTACAGGACTTGCAAGTGTTCGTTCACTTGGTGTGAAAAGACAAAACCAAAAAAGAGAACCCATAACATAGCAGTTCTGATAATTATCCTGTGTAAATGCACGCGAGGATGTGGTGTGCACAGAGTGCACTACAGTGTACATGATAACTGCATGTGCAGGTGGGCATTTGTGGGTAGGTGCGAGTGTGGCAGCAACGGTAACAGCACAGTACCAAGATACCTCCCACCTCTACCAGCCACTTTAAAACCACACTGGATCCAAGTTTTCCTACTCCAAAAGCCTGTTTACTAGTCGAGACAACATCTTCTATATGCAACGATGTAATGCACAAAAGATACAACTTAACTAGCAGAGAAGTGAAGCTACTTGGTGGAAGAAAGAAATTTTGGATGGAATAATATGTCAAAAAGCATAGACATTTTAGCATCAGGACTTTACCAGCTGAACATGTTTGGTGTTGCACTTGAAGGTTCAATGCCCAAGTGAATATCCTTATATAATGTCGAGTCAAAGTATCCAGCAAAGCCTTTTAGAAAATGCCCACAAAACGATTCATTATTATCAGAACAACTGATGAAACACAACTCAGAATTTCTGACAAGCTCACTTACCATGGACTAGGACAGAGCCAGTGTCTGGTGCAAACTCAACAGCCAGCTTCTTATAGCGTCTGTTATCATTATGTGTAGAGAAGTTTGGATGATTAAAAGTAAAGACCTGTTGGTGACAATCAAGTCAAATATCAGGAGAGCATGGAGCTATAACACACCATTAGTGAGACACATTTCCATGACATGGCTGAAAGTACGAAAACACACAGGCTGTGGAGTAGCCAATCTTGCCACACTGTGCAGCTTCACAACATATGCAGTTTCAAAATGTGTGAGATCATTGTAAGATTTGACTTGCAAACCCCCCCACACCCCACCAAAAAAAAAGAGATAAAAGAATATCCATAAACTTGTACAATAAGCAAATACAAAGCACTAAAAATACTGAATCAGAATCCACAATATCATACATCTCTATATAGCTTGGATGCAGTGATGGGGGCAACAAAACTTGTGTACCTGTCAAAAAGAGTCATCAAAATCTTATCAATTCATGATGCATTGACAAGCTAGAGTTCCATGAAGTAAAAGAAGAAAACCTTCAATGTTTTACCTCAATAACTACCAGTACACACAAACAAGGTCCTCTAAAACATGAAAGGCCTCAATGTTCACACCACAGTTCTTGTGGAAGTACACCACTGATAGTTTTTGCCTATGCATCATGTCTGCTCTTTCAACACAAGAAATTTAGGTTATAATGCACAATCCGTTCCTAAAAGGTCTGTGGTATGAAGTCTCAAATAATGCTGCAATTCCTACAAAGGTATTCAGGCCATTTCATATGACCACTCTGCAAGTTCTTAGAAAACAATCCAAGCCATTGCTAAAGGTCGGACTGGAGTTCTCAAAAGGACATCCCATGTCCTTGTCATAAAGAAATGTGCAGATATTAGGAGTTCTGTCCACATTTCTGTATCCAACCTGTCAGCTCAGACTCAAAAGAAGGTGTAGCATGTTACATACCTTGCAAGGATCCTTACAGACTCAAAAGAAGGTGTGGCATCTTACATACTTACACTTTATGAGTACGAAAGAAAGAGAGTCCACACATCACAAGGACTATTGGGTGGAGCAAGGGCCCCTCTTAGCTTTTTGGGCTTTACAATACATTGAGGAACTGATGGATACGTGGGTAGGCTCAAGTTCAGTGTAAATCTTGCTCTAAATGCTGAGTGATATGTTGCTGATACCAAACTTCAAAGAAAATGTTGTTGAGCAAGGAAAATCACAGCCCAAATTAACCTCTAACTCATCATAATTTTTTGGCCTGAATTCACTACTTAAAACAGCCCCAAAAGATTTATCTAAGAGGAGAAGACATCTTCAGAAGTCATAAGCAAAAAACTCAAAATGTTTTGTAAAGCCAGTCACGGACATTCCCAACTTTAATCCTTGTCATCAGATTTTGCTTTCACCTTCATCACCCTCTCTCCTATCTTGCAAGCATTGCCATCTCTCCTGCTGCAATTGCAATCCAGCCCTGCACAGTGACGTTCCAGCCTGATTCACATCTACTCCATCACAAAGAGGACCTGCTGCTCTCCAAGCTGATGCCATCATCAATGTTGCTATTTTCAGGACTGTTTGCTGTTGCAGGAGGTTGTCTACTGCTGCATTTTGCAGCCCTAGCCTCTGTCATCACCAACTGATGCGCTGCGGTTGCTGCCTGCCGGAGGTCTTTACGTACCTGCGTTTAACTCTTGCAGGCCTGCTTCCAGGGTTTCAAGCATTGGTAGACTGCTACTGCTGCGTGCAAGATCCTTCTCTGGTAAAACACTCCCTCGTAGCTGTTTCTGTCATCCCCAACTCCTGTACCAATGTTACACTTACTATGTTCCTCCAATCATTCTAGTGTGAATGCTACCTATGCCCATGGGCACTTTTTACATTCTTGTTGGAGAAAGGTGTTTTCCACATGCCACACCTCGCTGCCTTGCAAACCCACCCTTGAGCTTTCACCTCAGCCACCTCTGTCCAACCACGCTAGGCCCCCTGATTCCATTTTTTGCCACCACCCTAGCCACCTTCATCTCCTTGTCAACTGTTGTAGCAGTGGAACGTCTACTGCAGCCCCTCTGCCTTCGGCATGGACCCTGGTGATCACACTACTTGCAAGCTGCAACAGCATCATAGAAGCAGAAAACGCCCCTTTACAGGACCCGAAAGGCCAAAACATGAGGAGGGCCCGAAACGCGTTTCCCTATCTGAAACGTTTCCCCTTTGGGGAAACAACTGCCACATGGCGTTTCCCCTTTGGAAAATGTTTCGGTTCGCTTCGTTTTTCAACAAGACCAAAACGTTTTTAGCAAAACATAATATATTGTTTTCATTTCAAACATAGCGTTATTAATCGTCGTGTTCGTTATGCTTGTTAAGCGTAGCCTTATTAATCGTCATGTTCATTGCCTTTTATACATAGCATTAAAGCCTTATTATTCTCATGTTCTTTACACTTTTTTTGTGATTTTCTTCAAGCATTATTAATGTTTTATTGTTAAATGTTTAATGTTTTAATGTTGTGTTTTCTTTAAAACTCATAATGTTAAATAGTCATTTAATATTTAATGTCTTAAATGGTTCATGAGTTAAGCTTAAATTGTTAAATATTTTACATTTAATCATTTAAAATGATTAAGCTTAGAGTCATTTATATCCATTTCAACTTTCTTCATTAATAAGGAGGATGATAATGAAGAGCATTTGCCTACAGCAACTAAAGATTACGACATGGATGAGAAAGAGGGAGATAGAGAGGAGAGGAACTAAGAGATGATATTTAGTTATCACTCTCTCTTGTATGGTTTTGCACTTATTTACAATTGTTCTTTCTTTGCAATCACCATATTAATTGTGCCAAAATCCTTGTATGCATCTCAACCAGGATTCTCACCATCATCTCCTCCTTCCTACCACCTTAGGTTCTCTATGCCCCTACTATGCCTATCGTCACCTAACTCGTGTCCAAAGTGTTGCCTTTGTCCTCAGCAGCACTGCCCTAAGGATGTTTTGCCCAGCTCCAACATTGCCATCTTAATTTGCACCACTATCAGCACTTGCAACCAGCATGACAGCCCAAAAAGTTCTCTAGCATTGCGATGCCCTGCAACCTTTCGTGATATTTTTTGCTATTTATAGCAGATTGGTCCAGCACTTAAACATATCTTGATCTTGAGATCTAACAGAGACAGCCTGCCGTGACTGACGGCACACGAGCTAACAGAGATTGAGGTCCTCAAAGTGGAGACACACACAGATATTTTCTTTGCTCCCATGTATATTTCTGCACTCCTATACAACATACTACACTACAGATTTTTTGTGTTTCACTATCTCCTTATCTCTCTCTCTCTTCTCTCTATGTTCACTCTCTCTCAATCTTTGTCCTACGCTTCTATGTCGCTGCACTCTAACATGGTATCAGAGCGGTGAAATCGGACTGACAAATTGAAGAACCTATCTAAAGAGGAGATTTCAGCGTGACACAAGGCTGCATTTTCAGCATTCAAGGGCGAGCGGGAGGGCTACGCATCGGAACAAGGCTGAGCGAGTGTGGGTGTGCGAGAAAGGAGTCCAGCTGGTGAATTTGCTGCAGGTTATTGTTGTTTGAAAGGGAGGAAGGCTGTGTTTTAGGCCTTACATTGCAGATTTTACCTTTTCATCGCCTCCGGCGGGGCTGAAGAAGGTTCAAGAAGCAGAGGAAACATCCCTAATAGGCTACGTTTACAAAGTTAGAGGGGGTTGCTTTTACGTTTGTGCAAGCATTGCAGGTGATCGTGTCTACAGAGACTGAATTGGAGTTCCAGGCGATCATAGACAAAAATGTGCCTGTCCTACTGGCTCTTCCATCGAATCAAAAGCTTGATGGTGACAATTACCGCATCTTGCGGGTGATGATATTGGCTATTCTGGAGACTTATGATTTGGCGAAGCTTGTGATGGAGGAGACTAACAGGCCCTCAGTAAGAGATGAGTCCAAACTCTCTTCCATTGCTCGTGCGGAGTTGACCAAGGCCCAGTCTCATAGTGATGAACTCTTGTTGCTTCTTTTACTTAATCAATTTATAAAATTAATTGGTTGAAGCACCAACCCCATAAGATACCATTTCCCTTAGACTAAATTTTGGCAACTTCACCTTTATGTTTTTGCAAATCCTCCATGTAATGCTCCACTTCTTTGAGAAGTTGATAAAACATCCCATTACTAGAACACTTAGCAAGAGTCGTAATAATATGCTCCCTACATTGCTAACTACTAACATGCAACCCTCTTTAAAGTCAATCCTGATTTTTGCCATACATATTGATAATCTCAATGATGGTATCTATGGATCTCATCTAGTTCTACATTGGATTAGCCATTGGATTGTTGGTTTGTTTCCAAGCATCCTTTAGCTATAGGTTGAATCCTTCCCTTAAATCTAGAAAGGAGCTGTTGAAAGAGATGGGCTTCCATTTCTTTCTCCTACTAAACACATCCTTCTTGGATGGACTTCCTAGGCACCTCACATTCCAAGAGATCATAGTGAGCAAGCTAAAAGGAGGAGTTGAAAGAGAGAGGCTTCCATTTCTTTCTCCTACTAAACACATTCTTCTTGGATGGACTTCCTAGGCACCTCACATTCCAAGAGATCATAGTGAGCCAGCTAATTAACATTATATCTTTGTTCGAACCTCCATAATCCAAAATAGCAAAATAGCCTTGTCAACAAAATATTTGCAAGAAGTTTTTAAAGGGAAAGTTTTTATTTCTTATCTCCATTAGACTTCAAAGAATTGACAATAATTAGGTTGCTCCTTAGGTTCCTCCTTCCAAGGCTTGTTTATTTCCTTGAATTTACCCTTCTCAACCTATGTTTTTTCCTTTTTGCTTCTTTTGAAGTTCTTCCTTATGTCAAGTATTTTCTCCTTGGCTTCTTCTTAGCTCAATTCCTTTTTGGGCATTCCTTTGCAAAGCACCCATCTTCTTTGCATTTGAAGCATGTATCCAAGAAGAGGGAGAATTTGATATCGACCAACAACTCAATCCCATTAGGATAAAAAAGCTAGAGCATCTCAAGGATCTTCTTCCTCTTATTCCAAAGTATGAGAGGCCACTTGCTCCACTAGTTAATATTATTGTAAGAACATAGAGCGCTCTACCTAGCACTTCTACTAGCACATTAACTTCTCCATCTAGCAAAGTAGGAAGTCCATGAAAACTAGCCCATATTGGACATTCAATTTCCCATATTGGACATTCAATTTGCAAGACCTCCTCGGGAATAAAATCAACATTCCATAGAAGCATGTAAACAAGGCTCACTTTAAGCCAAACACGTGAACCCAAAACCCAATCTCTTTTTGCTTTAGATGAAAGCAAGACCCAAAAGAAATCTAATGGCAAGCAAAACAATGTGAGCACCACTTTGATCCATAGGTGAGCCAAAAAAATCTAGAAAACTCATCCTCAAGGGGGACCTTCCCTTAAAATACATGAACATGTTGCATAGAGAATACTTAGCATTGCTTTGCCGAATGCATGGCAACAAGGATACCACTCATGCACATAGCACTTGCTCCCCAAATTCTATTGTCTCTCTTTTAATTCTCATTAAATATTTTTGGTCACCCCACATCTTCTTCTCTAGATCTTCCATGTTCATGCTAGCAATGACAATGTTAGCATAATCCATCTCCATCCCATTGTCTTGCTTTTATTGGTTTATGTTTGTGCTATGTGTTCTATCATCTCTTACTCCTTGTTCACCCCCCTAAATATGCTACATGCATGAATGTGGGAGTATATGCCACATGTTGGTAGGAAATGTTTCTTTTTTAATGAACTTAATACAGCTACCCTAGTTAATAGACCATGTGCCATGACTGTCTATTGAGAGCTCCCCTCTTCAAGTTTCCACATACTCAAGAGGTTCTATGCCTTTCATTTAAGGAAAAGGCTATTACAATTTGAATTGTTTCTATTTTGCTAATGGATGGATATGCTCTTAGTTTGTAAGGGGCTCAAATAACTTTTGATAACCATTTGTGCTTGTATGGATGCTAGGTACATCCCACACTTCAGGGGGGATTTGAGGGGAATTTCAAGATTTAGAGCTATGTCATTGAGTTGAATTGAGATTCTTCTTTGTTTTAATGTGATAAGGAAATATTTATATTGTTAAAAATGATATTTTAGTTGTGGATGTGTAAACAATTTGTGCTATGTGAGTAAGAATTAAAAGTTATCAAAATGCACAAATGTATCTTACAGCACATGTACATTTTGGATGCGTACAAACATATCCATTACAAGTGTGTATTGACATTGTCTTATTTGAGATTGACTACAAGTGTGTATGTGATTACACTACTTCTATCAACAACACATAGTAGGGAACTTATTAACTTAGAGCCATGATAAGCTTCCCTCAGCATTAAAGGTATCCTATATAATAGGGTCACTTGGCCTTTTGCCTTCTCAAGCACTCATGTAATCAAAAACACCTATCTCCTAAAAGATCATGGGATCCCAACCCACTAGTGAGTATTTTGGCATCTTATAGGATGCTAAGGCATATTGGGATGGAAATGCCAATGGCTTGAACTACAATGATAAAAAATTTGTCAGATTGTTCCATGAAAAACAATAATTTTAGAGAATAATTTCAAAATATTTTTTATAATTAGACAAAATGATAATTTCATAGAGTAATTTTAAAATATTCGTAATAATGTTTTTTGGGGCCATAAATATAGTCGTTGGAATATGATCTTCACAAGTATATATGAATGGTCTTGCTAAAAATTCATGTGTCTATTATTTCTAAGGGTAGAGAAGGGATATGATAGTGCTCATGAATTTTCTTGAGTTGTTCCAAGATTTTTGGGAGCTTTGAATTACCTCTAAGGCTTGACTTATAGGAATAAGGGCTAGAGCAAGTTAGGAGGGATTAGAGGATAGCATAAATAGACTTGTCATGGATGTTACACTTGATGTTTGTTATGACCACAAGATGATACTAGCCAAATAGGTGCCTATAGGAGAAGTTGCTACACAAGATTGCACACATCATAATTTTTGAATTGCCAAATGCATAGCATGATTGAAAACCTCACGGAGAGTACATTAAGATCCTCTAGGGGTTCAGCCTCTCTTGTAGAGATTCAAATCTATGGTTTTTTACCCAACATGGAAGGTTTAAGATGTATAGGAGAGAATAGCCCAACATGCTTTCCTCCCCTCCTTGCTTTTTATAGTACTCTATTTTAATATTGGCCTTGTGTTCTTAGCACAAAAAGCATGTCTTTCTTTTAGCACTCTTATTTTTTCTCAAAAGATAAATTCAAAAATTTTCCAATCTTAATTTGTTCTTCTTTTCCACTTGTGTTTTCCTTTTATTATGATGCACTTTCAATGTTCCATTGAGAATTTGCAAGAGTTTCTACATTGTTTGAATTATTTCACCTACCTTTGAGATTGGTCAGAATTTGATATGCTCCCATCGATACTTTTCTATGGAATTTCTCAACTTCAAACCCTAATAAAATGAGAATCTCCAATGAGGATTTCTTTGTTTTGCAGCACTAGTTCTTTGTAAAGGTAATATACTTCCACCCTTGTAAGGCTATTTAGGTGTAGCCTTCTTGTTATTCAAGTCACCTCATAGTGAACCTTAAAGTGGCTTCCCATCTATCATGTTGCAAGCTTCCACATAGAGCTAGCTACAATAGTTGGCAATCACTAGAATCCTTGGTACTTATATTTTTGTGTTAAGACATGAAGTTTATAAGTTTAATGCTAGTTTGAAAGGTGATAATATTTCATCATACAACTAGCAATGTAGTTTGCTTTATTTTCTATAGCCACATGTTTTGGGCAATGCAATTTAGCTTTTTCTCAATATGGCTACGCGCTTTGCCTTGGTGGTTATTTTTTTCCATGTGCACTTCCATGACCAATATGGTCATGCACTTGGTAATGCGCTTTCCTTTTTAATATGGCTATCTAATTTTCATGATGGGGTATATATGATTGTGTGGTTTTCTTGCTATGCACTTTGAATGTTTGCTCTTGTTGCTCATTTGGATAGGGAATATGATGTTAGTGTGTGGAGTTTCTATTTAATCCATTGGTGCAATATGCTTTTTTCTCACTAATATAATCATGAGCTTTGCAATAAGATGGATGTCATGGCCATGATATATGCTTGGTCAATGTGGCCATGTACTTTGCTCAACATTGTAAGTGTTATTGTTGCTAAATGCAATGACTCTGTTGTTGGGGCCACACAGTTTGTGTTATTCATGTGTAGTAAACATCTTTCTTTTAATTTTCTTTTTTGTTATTATGATTACCTTTCAACAATTGTGGTATTGCTTTTGTGTCAATGTGAAAAGCTTAGCCGTGAGTAAGAAGTATTATACAAATGTAAATGTCTAATTAATGAATATTTATTTACTAATTATACCTAGAAAAATCACGAGTTCCAAGTTAACTTGATAGAATATCTATAATTCCCTAGTTAGAGGATGGTACTTGCTAGTTATGACTAGTAAAAAGTAAAATTTTCTAATTAGGTTGATATTATTACTAGTTATACAATAACTTGCTAGATAATGTTACTAGATAGGGCTTCAATTTTCTAGATACTATCTAGGAAAAGGATGTTACTAGATAGAAGAGACTAGTGATGGCAAAATTATCTAGTTATAACTAGAAAATTCTACATTCTTCCTAGTTTGGTTAGTAATCTTCCTAGTTATAATGTGAACTTTCTATATAGTAAGTGGTTTAGAGTTTCTTATGATACCTTTGTCCTTACCTTCTCAAAACCATCATCATCAACTTGAATTGAGAAATAGAGAATTGTAATAAACATCATCTTTATCTTATCCTCATTGTACCTTTAATTCCCTATTACATAAAAGTAGGGAATCACATCCTTATAATTCCTTATGTAGGGATTTTCAAAGGAATGTGGGGAATGCTCTGTATTCCCTATTATAAGATGTAGGGAATGTAGGGACTTTCAAAGGAATGTAGGGAATGCTCTATATTCCCTATTATAAGATGTAGGGAATGCAATTTCCTAGTTATAGATGGGGAATACGTACTTGTCTACATAGGAAATATTGGAGAATTTCCTATATTTCACCAAATTGCCTATGTGGGGAACGATTGAAAGTTCCTTGTGTATGATCAAACTCATTACATAAATCAAACATGCAAAAATACTTGTATAATTTTCCTTCTTCACAAGACCTATGAACATAAGAACAATGCTTTGAAGTATGTCAAGACTCAAAGCAAACTCATGCTATTCTTAGTTTGTTAATGGTTTTTCTAATTCCTAAGACTTTTTACTAGACAAAAATAACAAAGTAATTGGCCATCACACAAGAAGAAAGAAAAAATTAACCCTTTAAAATGTATCGTCCTGCTATAGGTAATATATCACTAGTTTAGGCAATTCTCATTGCTTCAGGTAGTTGTCACTACTTAAGTAGTTGTCATTGCTTTAGGTAGTCTACCCCACTACTTCAGGTCTTGACAAAAATTTTAGATTTCCAACATCAAAGAGAAGTATTTTGATTAGGCTTTAGATCCATAACTAGAGAACATTATAGAAGGGGGTTGTATCATCTTGCTTCCCAAAAAATATTACTACTTCGTACGAAACATTCTACTTCATATAGAAACTCTACTTCATGCAAGAATTTTGCTTCCTATAGGAACTCTGCTTCATGTAGAAATTATTCTACATGCAAGAAATCCAAATTTCTAGCCTCAAACAAAGTCATTTTTGTTGATTCTTTAAACCAAAGATATAGAGAATCAATGATAGGAAATACAAATAGAAAACCCTTCAAACTCAATATAGTAAAGTCATTTTTTGTCTATAAAACAGTCATTTTTCATAAATTCAAGGTACTTCTTCAAGTCTTTGCACAAATTTTGCACTCAGAAAACCTTTCAAATTGCATATAGGAAATTAGGTTTTCTTTCCCAAAACAAGGTCATTTTTTATAGAGCTTCAAATTTCACGCATCAATTAAATGTCTTTTTTCTTAAACTTCTATACCATAGATTCAAAAAAGCATAGCAGAATTACCAAGTGTTTTAACCCCAAATCTATGTCGAATGCATAGTAGGACTGAACTGCCTCATACAAAAAATACCTAATCCAATATCACACATCTTATAGAAAACTCAAATATAACCATGCAGAAATATGAGAACACATACTTTATCACTAATACTTAGCGAATCAAAAATAGAACATAAATAACGTGTTGGAAATAGAGCAAAGACATAATGAATTATGGCACCAACTATTAGATTTAATATATCATAATAGAAATCTACCATACACAAGTCATGAACATCAGAGAGATAATCCCAAAGAACGAAGAGTGATACCAATTGCCTCTTTAAGTCATGTTCTTATAAGTGCCCATAAACTGCACTTCATGAGGTATACAACTTCATGAGGCATTTAAAGACTGCTTCATATAAGAAATAGTAAAGACTAAGGCTCTAAACCATGCAAAAGGCAAACATAGTGCATCAAGCCAATGGCTAATACCAATAATACCTCTCCTCGATCTTCTCATATGTTACCCATACACCCCTATAACTAGCCCCTAGGCTCTCTTGAAACTCTTGCATAACCTGCAGTAGAGCTGGGTAGCCCTATCAAAGACTGCATGCAAGGTTAGATCTCCTCTCTTCTTGATGTGCTTCCAAAGAATTCATCCTCTCAAGAAATTTCCATAGTCTTTTCTTTTGATCTTCTTGAATTCTACATTTATCCGCTCATCCCTCTTGGTTAGCATACTGAGATACTGACATATCTACGACCACTCTCTAGTTTAAAGCTTCTCTAAGAAGGTCCAATGGTAGAAACATGGCAAACATGACAAAGCATGGTAGCTAATATTTCTATATCATCCTCATTTGCAACCAATGACTCCTCATCCTCATATCTAGCTCTAGAAAGCATATCTATAACTGGGTTCAGTTTCTCTACTATATGCCTAAATTCTGGATTCAATAACTTGATATAAGTAGTTCGCCTCAACATAGCTATATCTAGAGTAGAGCAACTAGTAATCATGGCTAGCAAAGGCAAGCAATCTGTCTCAATCACAACCAGGGTTCCAATATAATACTCTTTCTTGTAGTTGAGTGTTGTACCAACTCTCCAAAATTCCCGCTTGATCTACGGTTACCTCCTCTATCTCTCCTTTAGGACTTTCACCCCCAAACCAAATGGCATACCTCTAATCCTCCCAATCGTCCTGACTAACAGCCCAACCTATACCGATAGGACTAGTGTCAATAGTCAATACAATAGGTCTTCCACAAGTATACTTAACTTTTCTAAGAATAAGTGTAGACTATAGCAATTTCTTCAATTTCAAGGTCACAGTCGAAATTTTGAAAAGGAGAGTATTAAAGTTGAAGGTAAATAAAAGAGAGAGAAAGCAAGAGGTGTTAGCTTCAAATCTAGAGGAAAATAGGGAAATTCATGAGATAACCTTTTTTTCCTATCTTATCAAGTTACAATGTGATTGAGAAATTCATCTAACTCTCATTTCACTCTACTTACAAAATGAACATATACTATAGCCTGAATTAAGCTATATTGGGCTTTCTCTTCTTTCTTTTTGCATACCCACACTCTCACATATCACATTTAAAAAGAAAGATAGAAGTTATACAAGCAATAGGAGAAACGCAAACTAGCGAAAAAGTAAGGGAGAGCGCATAGTTGTCTTATCAATGAGCTAAAAGGCTTAGATTAGTGATGAATGAGCTAAAGGCTTAGATTAGCATCACTATTGTAGCGATGAGACTTTATATGCTAAAACAAGCGATGGCAATGGGCATAAAGATAAACGATCTGTGTATGAATAAAGTGGAAGCTTAGTCCATGCCGGACTGTCCGACGAGAGGAGGGCTTGCTAAGTGCTATACGGCCAAAGCAGTAAGAGTAATTTGATCTTGAGATAAGGACACAACAAAATATCTCAGATTCATCTTGCACAACCTAAAAATAAAAAATGGACTCTGTAAAACTATACACGAGGATGATGAAGGGTGAATTAGATCAGAAGGGTGGTGGAGGAGGTACGCTTGCATCACTGCCTGGATCATTATTCGCAGTGGGATCTTGATAATCCATATCCGCCATCACATCATTACTAGCATGATTCTTTGTCTCCTCGCCAGTGGAAGTATTCAAGGGAGACGGAGTGGCCTCCAGCTGCTGCACATGAAAACCAGTCAGATGCGCTGGCTTAGGATAACGTTGAAAACCAGAGACTGACCCCAGAGGGGCTCACGTTAAATATCGGCCTGCCTGGTGATGTGGCACCCGGTCGCAGCCGGTGATAATGAAGAGCCCTCCTTTTGGGCCAAAATTGTAATGTGTGTGTTGCTGCCAGGCATCGAACCCACGTCCCCAGGCTGGTAATCGGGCACCCTACCATCTCACCCATGTGCATTAGCTGACCAATACTAAAGCACAATACTAAAGAGAGAGATTGCTTGTACCATGGTAGAGAGCGTTGTAGATAGAAATGATCTTATTTTAGCAAATACTATCAAAACTGCTCCTGAGATTGCTTGTAGCAGGGTAGATAGTGTTATAGATAGTACCGAGTATTGCTTCAGAAAACTTAGTATGCAAAAAACCATATTCTGGAGAGAATGAGAAGAGTATACAAAATTTCGAACAAAACTAGAGCTTTGAGAGGAAATGAAGAAATACCCAAAAATAGGCATATACTTGCCCAAAAATAATAAAAATTTACAAGAAAACTCTCGAGTCAAAAATGTGTCTCTACTTAAAAAAATCATCTTAAAATATGATGTGTACATCATTTTATATCATTTTTTAACTTCCGTCCTTTTAAGAAGCATGAATCAAAATGATTCTAATATATTTTCATGTTGAAAAGTCATGAGGGCATTAAAGAGTCGTATATTAATGATTGGCTTCATTTTTACAAAAAATAGAATTGTAATTTTCTAGTTATGAGGATTTTGAGAAAAAGTAACCTTATCCTACAATTTGAGAATAAAATAATAGGTGAAATCTATTGAAAATACAAATACGAGATTCGATTGATTGTATAAGATATCTTATTCTAATATTATTTGGAATCTCTTTTTAGAGAGAGAGAGAGGTGAGAGAAACCCCTTAAGCAGCAAAAAAGAGAGTCCATATTTCTCCTAATGGACGTGAAATATTATCTTGCATGTTAGAAACATCAGTATCCTAAACAAATACATCCAAAGATGGTGCATTTTGCACTACAAGTAGTGGCACTTCTTGAAGTTCTAGCAAAGTTCCTTCATTGACATCCAACTTAGTAGCTACATTATCTCCCTTAGCATCAATAAGAGAACTAAGAAAATTATACACAATGACATCTTCACTGCAAAAACCATAATTCTCAAACTTATCATCTATTGAAAGCATCATCTTTTTGAATACATAACTAATCTTCATGATCACTAATCTAATCATTTTCATTATTCATAAACTGCTAGCTTGCTTCCTTCTTTATTAAATTTGAATGGAGATTGATTATGATAGTTTGAAAAATACCACAATATGAAAAATATCAAGATTATTGATGTAAAGTTGTATGATGATCCACTCTCTCATTGGCAAGCTTCTCTATTAGGTTTGAACGCTATATTAGGGAATTTGGAAATTTTCATATAGTTTAGAAATCCCTAATATAGTTAATATTTGGTCACATGATCAAATCTTGTCCCCTTACTTGAAAGTGGAGTCTACCCTAATTACTATATAGGTTGTCTTTCCAAGTTGCACTTTGAAGCATGGGTTAAGATTTAGCCACATGGCCAAATCTATCTTTACCCCTTATTTGAAAGTGCAACTTGGGAGATTCCCAAAATCTCCAATATGGTGTTTTTGGGACACTCGAGGATTCTTGGCTTCTTTGGCTCTTGTACTCTCTCACTCCCTTTACCTCAATCTTTGGCAAGACCATGGGTAAAGAGCACCAATCATCATCATCCCTCAAACTTGAATCGGAATCCAAAATATCTTCATATATTTCCTTAAGCTTTTCAACTGCTATAAGCAATCTCCAATATGCTTAACACTTGAACAAGACCTGCCTTTCTTGCCTTCATGATCATCATGCCATTCATAAGAATCATCAATAATATCCTCAAAAGAAATATCCAAATTCTACCATGCTTTATCCATCTTCAAACTTCAAGCCTTCTTTGTTGCTTATGAAAACCTCTTGTGGATATGATCAAACTCATTACATAAATCAAACATGCAAAAATACTTGTATAATTTTCCTTCTTCACAAGACCTATGAACATAAGAACAATGCTTTGAAGTATGTCAAGACTCAAAGCAAACTCATGCTATTCTTAGTTTGTTAATGGTTTTTCTAATTCCTAAGACTTTTTACTAGACAAAAATAACAAAGTAATTGGCCATCACACAAGAAGAAAGAAAAAATTAACCCTTTAAAATGTATCGTCCTGCTATAGGTAATATATCACTAGTTTAGGCAATTCTCATTGCTTCAGGTAGTTGTCACTACTTAAGTAGTTGTCATTGCTTTAGGTAGTCTACCCCACTACTTCAGGTCTTGACAAAAATTTTAGATTTCCAACATCAAAGAGAAGTATTTTGATTAGGCTTTAGATCCATAACTAGAGAACATTATAGAAGGGGGTTGTATCATCTTGCTTCCCAAAAAATATTACTACTTCGTACGAAACATTCTACTTCATATAGAAACTCTACTTCATGCAAGAATTTTGCTTCCTATAGGAACTCTGCTTCATGTAGAAATTATTCTACATGCAAGAAATCCAAATTTCTAGCCTCAAACAAAGTCATTTTTGTTGATTCTTTAAACCAAAGATATAGAGAATTAATGATAGGAAATACAAATAGAAAACCCTTCAAACTCAATATAGTAAAGTCATTTTTAATCTATAAAACAGTCATTTTTCATAAATTCAAGGTAATTCTTCAAGTCTTTGCACAAATTTTGCACTCAAAAAACCTTTCAAATTGCATATAGGAAATTAGGTTTTCTTTCCCAAAACAATGTCATTTTTTATAGAGCTTCAAATTTCACGCATCAATTAAATGTCTTTTTTCTTAAACTTCTATACCATAGATTCAAAAAAGCATAGCAGGATTACCAATTGTTTTAACCCCAAATCTATGTCGAATGCATAGTAGGAGTGAACTGCCTCATACAAAAAATACCTAATCCAATATCACACATCTTATAGAAAACTGAAATATAACCATGCAGAAATATGAGAACACATACTTTATCACTAATACTTAGCGAATCAAAAATAGAACATAAATAACGTGTTGGAAATAGAGCAAAGACATAATGAATTATGGCACCAACTATTAGATTTAATATATCATAATAGAAATCTACCATACATAGGTCGTGAACATCAGAGAGATAATCCCAAAGAACGAAGAGTGATACCAATTGCCTCTTTAAGTCATGTTCTTATAAGTGCCCATAAACTGCACTTCATGAGGTATACAACTTCATGAGGCATTTAAAGACGGCTTCATATAAGAAATAGTAAAGACTAAGGCTCTAAACCATGCTAAAGGCAAACATAGTGCATCAAGCCAATGGCTAATACCAATAATACCTCTCCTCGATCTTCTCATATGTCACCCATACACCCCTATAACTAGCCCATAGGCTCTCTTGAGACTCTTGCATAACCTGCAGTAGAGCTGGGTAGCCCTATCAAAAACTGCATGCAAGGTTAGATCTCCTCTCTTCTTGATGTGCTTCCAAAGAATTCATCCTCTCAAGAAATTTCCATAGTCTTTTCGTTTGATCTTCTTGAATTCTACATTTATCCGCTCATCCCTCTTGGTTAGCATACTGAGATACTGACATATCTACAACCACTCTCTAGTTTAAAGCTTCTCTAAGAAGGTCCAATGGTAGAAACATGGCAAACATGACAAAGCATGGTAGCTAGTATTTCTATATCATCCTCATTTGCGACCAATGACTCCTCATCCTCATATCTAGCTCTAGAAAGCATATCTATAACTGGGTTCACTTTTTCTACTATATGCCTAAATTCTGGATTCAATAACTTGATATAAGTAGTTCGCCTCAACATAGCTATATCTAGAGTAGAGCAACTAGTAATCATGGCTAGCAAAGGCAAGCAATCTGTCTCAATCACAACCAGGGTTCCAATATAATTCTCTTTCTTGTAGTTGAGTGTTGTACCAACTCTCCAAAATTCCCGCTTGATCTATGGTTACCTCCTCTATCTCTCCTTTAGGACTTTCACCCCCAAACCAAATGGCATACCTCTAATCCTCCCAATCGTCCTAACTAACAGCCCAACCTATACCGATAGGACTAGTGTCAATAGTCAATACAATAGGTCTTCCACAAGTATACTTAACTTTTCTAAGAGTAAGTGTAGACTATAGCAATTTCTTCAATTTCAAGGTCACAGTCGAAATTTTGAAAAGGAGAGTATTAAAGTTGAAGGTAAATAAAAGAGAGAGAAAGCAAGAGGTGTTAACTTCAAATCTAGAGGAAAATAGGGAAATTCATGAGATAACCTTTTTTTCCTATCTTATCAAGTTACAATGTGATTGAGAAATTCATCTAACTCTCATTTCACTCTACTTACAAAATGAACATATACTATAGCCTGAATTAAGCTATATTGCGCTTTCTCTTCTTTCTTTTTGCACACCCACACTCTCACATATCACATTTAAAAAGAAAGATAGAAGTTATACAAGCAATAGGAGAAACGCAAATTAGCGAAAAAGTAAGGGAGAGCGCATACTTGTCTTATCAATGAGCTAAAAGGCTTAGATTAGTGATGAATGAGCTAAAGGCTTAGATTAGCATCACTATTGTAGCGATGAGACTTTGCTTACCGATAAGTTAGAGGCTATTCGAATCGCTATTTTGGGTAGCATCGAGGATGGCGAAAAAAGTCAAAATAGGAAATTAAGAAAACGCAGCATAATTTATTTCACAAATTCTCTCTCGTTTGCTTCCACGATGCCACTAGCAACTACAAGCACCTTAGAAACGATCTCCGCAGAGGTAGGGAAATCGAGTTATCCTCTCTCTCTCTCTCTCTCTCTCTCTCTCACATGCATTGATCGATTGTACAAAGCTGTATTCTGCGGTGTATCACGTTAAAACAGGTTGTAGCATAAATATATATGCTAAAACAAGCGATGGCAATGGGCATAAAGATAAACGATCTGTGTATGAATAAAGTGGAAGCTTAGTACATGCCGGACTGTCCGACGAGAGGAGGGCTTGCCAAGTGCTGTACGGCCAAAGCAGTAAGAGTAATTTGATCTTGAGATCAGGACACAACAAAATATCTCAGATTCATCTTGCACAACCTAAAAATAAAAAATGGACTCTGGAAAACTAGACACGAGGATGATGAAGGGTGAATTAGATCAGAAGGGTGGTGGAGGAGGTACGCTTGCATCACTGCCTGGATCATTATTCGCAGTGGGGTCTTGATAATCCATATGCGCCATCACATCATTACTAGCATGATTCTTTGTCTCCTCGCCAGTGGAAGTATTCAAGGGAGACGGAGTGGCCTCCAGCTGCTGCACATGAAAACCAGTCAGATGCGCTGGCTTAGGATAACGTTGAAAACCAGAGACTGACCCCAGAGGAGGGTCACTCGTAGGGTCTGCGTTGGGTCCTGGGCGCTGGTAATCCCCCAAGTTCGTCTGCTTCATCCTCCTGGCCGGCATCAAGTGACGCGCGGAATACACAGTATTCCTGTCGATTTCTGTGGAGGCTGCATAAGAAGCAACGAAAAGCCATATAGCGGAGGTAAGCATAGTATCGTATGATCAAATGGATTCAGAACGCGACACAGCAAAATATTTACGAGCAAGAGAGAGAGGGGGGGGGAGTGGGGGCTCACCACACGCCATCGATCCCATCACGATGCATGCTAGAAGTGGTGACAGAGCCACGTGCGAACGAAAACGCCCACGATCACGTACTGCACCCATGGAGAATAACTCTTGCATACACGACAATATCAGGAATCTACCAACGCTAAGCAAAAAACACAGAGTCTGGTGCCTATTTCTATACGAGAGGGGGGTTGTTCCGCTCGTATAAATTCTCTCGATCTGCGGGCGTGATGCTAAACTTCGTACTAGTGCTTGCACGTGCCCCATTCCACGAACGCTTTTCCCCCGGACAACGAGGTTAAATGACACTTACAAGCTATTATATTCTTAGCATTACTCCTGCATCTGTTGCTATTATTCGGATTAATATTAACCGTGAAACCAAG
Source organism: Lygodium microphyllum (assembly GCF_053477565.2). Lineage (NCBI taxonomy): Eukaryota > Viridiplantae > Streptophyta > Polypodiopsida > Schizaeales > Lygodiaceae > Lygodium > Lygodium microphyllum. The sequence goes on along the minus strand of NC_141148.1, from coordinate 53,586,404 downwards.
GGTTCGGGCTGACGCCACGAAAAATGGACCCCCCTCAGCACTATCTCCCACGGGGTCTTTAAGACCTTGGGGAGTTGGGATCAACGGCTGTGGTTGACCCCGAAAAAAGGCGTGTATTTGAACCGCTACTTTTTGCAAAAGTAAGCCCAATCAAATTTAAAAACTCACCCAACAATAGTAAACCCAACCAACTGGAAAAATGGGGGTTGATCGACGAACGAGGTCTCGAAATTCGGGGTTGTTTGCTGCCACAAACAAAAGTAAACCCATCCAACTTTATAAATGCAACCAACTGGTGAAATTGACTGCATGGGTTGCCAATGTAAAGAGATAATAGATTCTGTGGGGCCCACTAACTCTAATACAAGTTTTTGAATCGTAGAACAAAAGTAAACCCAACCATTATAGTAAACCTGGCCTTCGAAGTAAACTGTCCCGACCTGGAACTGAAAGCCGAACAGCTCTCGATATTACTCACAGGAAAATCCTGCACGCAAGGCGTATTCATGTGATGTTGTGAACGGAGGTTTGAGGCCCATATTGCTACTGCATACAAGCTCACGAGATCATTGGAACAAAGGTTTGAGGTTCATATTGCGATTTGTTGCTCATGGCTTCCATTACAAGGTGCATATCTCTCTCTCTTCCTCTCATATTTGCATTGGACACATTGTGACATTGGAATGATGTTTTGGTGATATATACGTATGTAGTCAACACTCATGGATTATGTAAAGTGACATTGAGATCGATGATCTCGACACCGATAAAGAGACATCAAATGGATCATCAAGTGATGAGGTTGAGATGCTTGATTTCTTTAGTGGAGACAATGATTCGGCACCACAAGAAAGCACTATCAATGCACCAAGCCCAGCTACATATACCTCATCAAAGTACTTCTCTTTCAATAGAGAGACTTACGGCTTAATGGTTAGTGATTTGAGCGGGCAGAAGGCCATCACATTGGAGGTGCTCAAGTAACTCCATAGGAGGGAGTTGCTCAACTTGAAGAAGTGGAGAAGGATCAAAGAAGGTCTTTGCATTGGTAGAAATGGTGATGGACACATTATATTGGCCTTGAAATCAGAGCCATCGTTGCGCATTGCATGTATGGAGGAGTGGGAGAGCATATTCCTTGAAAATCACATAAACAAGGTTACAAGTGCTCATGAGGATATCAATGTCACAATTGATTCCATCAAATCCACGTGGTGTGCTGACTTGAGAAGACATGGCATTCCTCTTGCGTATGTGAGAGATCTCATCGGTGGGTGTACTTCCAAGGTGTCCACAAGGCCCCATGGTTATGACGGCCCATTTCTATTTCATGGGAAGGTTCTGAAAAGAAGAGCACCCATCTTGGAGCTTACTGCAGATAGATCTCTTGTCGAGCGGAGGCTTCAAGAAATCATGCTTGAATACAAAGTTAGGTTGGGCAAGGTCCGCTCAACCAAAAAGCATGGTTTAGGGAAGATAATAGTGGAATATGCATGTCATCACAGTGGTAGAGCAACTTTAAAGGGCTCCCAAATCCGTAGGTTGCGAACCTCACATTCAAGACCAATGTGTTTGGTCTTCTGCTTTATGTGGCAGTTTTACCAAACTAGCATGGGGTGGGTATCCCTATTTGGTTTATGCTATGCACTAGTGATAATGGGTCAAACCAAGAGATTATGGCATTGCAAATCACCATAAGACTAGTCCTTTCTAGGATGGGAGATATTCGCCCTGCTGCCCTGGTGATTGATAAGTCCCAGCCAAAGATGGAGACGCTCTAGAAGGTTATTCTGGAAGACCCTCATTGTTGGACCACTAACTACCTTGGTAGTAACAAACATCAACATGCATGCCATATTATTCTATGCTGGTTCCACACAAAGAAAGCATGGGTTGAAAATCTCTTGCCACAGCTACACCTTTTCGTAATCGTTTTACTTTTAAGCATTACCTTTTTGTGAATTCCATGAGCTTGACAGTGAGTACTTCACTTGTTCTTGTGTGAATCAAGGTCCCTGTAGATGAGCACGATCATGTGTATGCCTCTTTGTTCAATCTTATGCATTGCCCTACAGAGTCGCAATTTGATGATATGGTTGAGCAATTGCTTCATCATTATTCCGCTCATCCAAATGTGGTCCGATACGTTACCAATGGATAGTGTGGGAATGATTGTATTTGGCATGCAAGATGACCCAAGTTTGGTCCCATGTTTCCACATGGCAATGTCGACACAACCAACCTCATTGAGAAACTTTGGCAATATATCAAGTACACTCTCCTTGATGGTAGGATCAACAGGTCCATTTTGGATCTGTTGCACGCCCTTGTTGGTGACTCATCATCGGGGTCTAGAATGGGTAGATCGGCTCTGGAGTTTTTCAAGCAAAAGCAAGAGATATGTAATGTGGTCAATTTCCATTCTATTTCCACATTTCACATTTCCTTGAAACGCATTGTTGTCTTATACATGTTTTTTATGCCTGTCGATTCTGAGCACTTCAAAGTCTATGGGTCAAGCAAGAGTCATACAGCTAGATTGACAGCAGGGGAGAAGATTCTTCAGTGGTATGAGCAAGATCCCTCCTCTCTTCAAGTCATTAATGAGGGGACCATGCTGTTCAAAATAGCAAGCACAACCCAACATGCAAAATGGTATCATGTAAGTATACAGCCAAACTACTGTGATTGCCCTGATTGGTCGACTGACTGTAAACATCTTCATGGTTTGAGGCTCATCTTGAAGAGCTATTTTCCTCACCTTCATGAGGTTATTCCCATCATCGATAGTATGCATGCCTTTGATGACATGAAGAAAAGACCAGGTGGCGATGAAATCCCAGAATTGGAGAGACCAGGTTTCGATGGTGGTGTGTAGGAAGGGGATCTCGTGTCCTCCATCGCAGACTTTAGAGGGCTCCTTCAGAGGATCGAGGATGGGATTCCATCCTACACACCGGCACAGATGGATGCTTGTATGCGCCAATTGGAAAGTGCTAAAGAGTCTCTTGTTCACATGTTCACTCCACAGGAGATTGACATGCCTAAAAAGGGCGGGATCTATCAGATCCAGGAAAATGTCACACAGACACGCCTAGGGCATGGCAATGATCATTGTCATCGTCCAAACGAGACGGGGGAGTCCTCATCGCAACCTAAGCGTCTATCTATCACATGTGTGTTAAGGCGCAAGCATCAACGAGGGAGGGACCGTGTGAGGTTTAGCCCAAAACCTCGCATATATTATCCTCATTGCTGCACCAAAACATTTTTGGTAGACCCTCTAGCAGTGTATCATGCCATACTTGCCATGCACTGCACCCTCTATCCTTGCGGTATGCTCCTCGTCCAGCAGGGTCTATCTTGATCGGTAGGGCGGTGCGACTGTATGGTGAGTCCTACATTGGCACTTGTAGTATTTTGTATTGCACCTACACCAGTGAGAATGAGGAGCGACAATTTTCTCTCTCATTCCCTAATGGGTCCACGATCACAGAAGTTTTGGTATCTAGGTTCAGAATGTTTGTATTGTACACATGATTGTCCATTTTAGTGGAATCCCATTGGCATCTCATTGTTGATTTTGGTGTCTCATTCTTGCATCTGTTCTATTCATTGTCCAAACACTAAAGCCTAAACCATTACCCTAAACCATTAACCCCAAAGCATTAACTCTAAACCATATCATAAGATCCTAAAGCATTAACTATGTGCTCGTTGCGTGAGGATGTGAAGATGTTGTTGCTTTCGTTGCATTCGTTCTATTCATTGACATAATAAACCATGACATAATAAACCTTGACATAATAAACCATGATATAAAAAATCGTAACACTAAAGCCTAAACCATTACTCTAAAGCACTAATCCCAAAGTATTAACCCCAAACCATAGCATAAGAGCATTACCTTTAACCATGTGCTCATTGTGTAAGGATGTGAGGATGTGAGGATGTAACATATGCGGCATTGAACCATTTTCTTGTTGATTGCAATACGCTAAGTTGATTATGGATTGCCAAATGCACACTAGACCATTCAAAGTCGCATAGCAAAAGTAATTATACCAGTATAGGCTTACCCAGTTATTAGTTAGTTTCCCAACTACGCCACCCTCGATGATGAGTAGTCTTATGTAAGCCATCACGTAGAATCCACAGTCTAATGCATTTGTTTGCTAAGGGGCCTATGAAAAGAAACGCTTCATCTTTATGTGAACAACCCTATGTTACATTTTTAATACAACATTACTTTAACACTATAGTCGCACACCTTAATGTGGACGAGCTTCATTTTATCCACATCCGATAGAAACTTGGCATACTTTGGGTATGTACAAAGCCTCGATAATGCAAACACGGCCCTGAAACACACACACAAAAGCAATGAATAGAATACATATGTGACACAACATATTACATGAATGCATATAGATTGTTAAGATACCTGTGTACATAGGGTAGACACTCTGTGAAATCAGTGCATTCCAACGAGTCAAGGCACAGGATGGTGCCCTGATCACCAAGTAGTTTTTCAACCCTTTTTAGCATAGGATTGAAGACCACAAATAGGCACCAATGTCACCTGTACATCAAAGATTGCTATTAAACCTAGTGCATCAAAGGGCTATGATTTGTCATTTCCATTAAGTATGCATGGAGGAACTACAAACCTCACAAACACTGGAAGAAATATAAATGTGGCCCTCGTGGGATCGCAGCTATCAAAGTAATTTCTCAATGACACACCATCATCTTGTGGCTCAACTATATTGATGTATGAAAACCACAGACTATCCACGAAACATACATCTTGCACGTGCTCTCTTGGAATCACATACTCCATCTAACTATGAATGAAAACCAAAATTAGTTTAGTAAAATAAAAAAATCCCAAACCCTAGTCATCAGGCAACCACCAAGAAAGCTATAACCAGTTTAGTAAACTTACATGGTGAATAAATTCATAGTACAGGTGGATACTTCCTCTACGCACCGCAATGCATCCAACAAAGCATGATCGACATCCACACGGAGTTTTGAACGTAGAGCCATGAACTCGATATGTATGGAACTCTCTAACCTAAAATAATACCATAAAGCAACCACACACAATGCGACCAAGCACAACTACAAGAAATACAACACATAGAAAGCATTACAATTAATAAGAACGCACCTTGAGGTGGTACTTTTTTTCCCCCTCGTCTTGACAGGAGAGCCATTCTTAAAGATGCCAACCGAACTACATCCAATCGTGAATATGCAACGGGGTGCGTCGCTTGGATACTCAAGAGGGGAGAAGATGGTGATTAAGGTGGGTCGATGTGACAGGAGGAGCGACGTGAAGGGCTTACTCCCCTCACCCTACAATGCCATAACCATAACCATAACCATAACCTTGACATAATCCATTACATAATCCATAACCATAACATAATCCATAAGCTGTAATCCATAACCCTAAAGCGTTAACTTAACATAACCATAACATAATCCATAAGCCATAATCCATAATCTTAAAGCATTTACCTAACATAACCATAACATAATCCTCAACCCTAAACCATAACCATAACATAGCATAACCTAACATAACCATAGCATAACCATGACATAATATAACCATAACCATAACTATAACTATAACTATAACCTAACATAACCATAGCATAACCTAGCATAAGCATAACATAATCCATAACCATAACCATAAGCCACAAACTTGCCCATAAAATAACCTTAAAATCCATAACATTGCCAGTGGATGGAGGACTAGCCCGCAACAAGCTATCCATCTCCATCTGAAAGTTTCGCTCTACTGTTTACAACTCAGGATGGTGGTCTAGGACTTGACCCTCATCCTCAATATGAGGCACATCCTCAGACTCTCGTGTGCGAGGCCGTTTCTAAGAAAGGCAACTTGTGAGTAAATACACATATATAAAAAACGATAAACTCAAGGCCAAGGTAAAAAAATTACATTTGCATATGACACTATAGAAGGGAAAACAATATCAGGTAAGAGACTTACATGTTTTTCATAGCCATCCGCTATTCGACTCTGAGTTCTCTGCACACGCTCATCTCTTTTGGAATCATATTTGTCCATCTGTCTACTCACAAATGCCTCCACATACTCCTGCCTCTCCATGGTATGCTCAGCATCTTCGAGCAAGTCCCATAATGAGCTCGCTCTCACATACTGAGCCTTCTCGTACTTACTCCGGGCCAAACTCAACTTTCTTTTAAGGTTAGAGAACCGAGCCTCTGCCTGGCGATGCCAAGCACCAATGGTATGGCAAGCATGCTGTGTGCCTATGGGGTGGCCAGTCTTTCGACATGGAATATCAAAGTGAATACCATGCTCATCCTTCAAATGCTCTATCATCCTTGCCCGTCTCTTTATGTTTCTATGCCTCTTCGGACAAAGAAGATCAACACGGCACTGACGCGCAAGAGACCCATCAGGTAGTGATCTCCGTGTACGGTGGGTTTTCCTATGTAAAATGACATTCTATTAAGTATCACATCTTAGGAGTGTGCCTTGTGATAAATGAATCTAACTACATAAGTGTAGCCTCCAAGTTTACTAACAATATCGAAAGTAGAATAAGCACTTATCTAAGTGTACCTCGGCACATCGTTTTCGATGGATGTATGAGATGCAGCTGTCACAAGAACCCCTCTACGAGCACGTCGAGGAGATGATGCAACCTAAAAAATGTAAATCGAACTACACAATATGTGAGAAATCAATAATGAACATCACGAAAATCCTAAACTAATATTAAATAAGGCATCTTACTCTCATATTTTTTCGCGAATTGGAGGTATCCAACAAAGGATGGCTACGAGTGCGTGGAGCCATTTGCCCGATATAAAAGCGTGCTTGCCTACTCATAACCATAACATAATCCATATCACATAACATAATCCAATATATAATCCATGACAACTACATGACAACAAAAAGTGAGTAGTTTATAACTACTCATAATCATGTACATATCAACTAAGTCCAAAGGAAGTGAGTACTCCATGACATAATCCATGACACACTAGCGTCCATAACTACTCGTAATCCATAACAAAATCCATGTCATATAATCCATGACAAGTACGTTACAACAAAAAGTGAGTAGTTCATAACTACTCATAACCATGACATAAACCATGTCACATAACAGAATCCATAAAGTAATCCATCATGACAAGTACATGACAACAAGAAGTGAGTAATTTATAAGTACTCATAAACAAGTACATGTCAACAAAGTCCATAAGAAGTGAGTACTCCATGACATAATCCACGACACACTATCATCCATAACTACTCGTAATCCATGACAAGTACATTACTTGCTAGACAACATCGTGACAAAATATAAAAAGCCAAAATAAATGGCATGTTTAGAGCGCATGAACTTCCAACAAAAGGGCCCTATGACGTTTACGAACAAATTAGAATATTTCGACATTGAATATCACATTGACGCTAGTCTAATCCATTTTATTGATCGAGGCAATCAACCAAGAGCGAGAGACCAAGGCAAAATGAGACAAGGTGTGGCAATTTCTGAATAGATAAAAAATCATTACTTGGTGACATGAAAAGGTTACAACATTCTAATCTATCGTACTGCCTTGAATCCTTCAGAGGCACCAAGAATACATAATATAGCTTCAACACACACAGAATTTAGGATCCTCATCTGGTGCGTATTGAGACATAGACAGTGAAGCGTAAGATATCTACGAAGAAGACAACATGATGAGGATCATTATGTAAGCCCTTCAAATTGTGGTGGCCTTTGAGTGATTGGATCGGGTGGATAAATGCATCCATTAACCGAAAGGTCCACAATTTTTTTTCTCTACATTTATTTCTTATTGCATGATGTATCTTATTGCCTAATCCCTTTTTACAATTCTTTTAAACATTGGTGCGTATTATCCTCCAAACTGAAAGTGAATATCTCTCTTTCTCTTGGTACGTCCTACACCTACATCCTGTAAAGAAAAATATATGCCAATTTTAACATTACAAAATTACACCCCTTTGATTAATAGTAAGCTAAGGAGTCGATGCCAATTTTTTTATCAGGTCAGCATCAATCTAGCAGCATGCAACTAATTCTAGATTGGCTTAAATCACACAATTACACCCCTTTGATTCACTATATCTGTGTTCTTTTTACCTAGTTGCATCTTGTCTCTTTCTCTTGATTTTAGTCATGATAGACCCTAATCAACCCCTAATCTTTCTGTAATCTTAGCTTTTAGTCTACCTCTAATCAGCATCCAATCTTATTTTGTGTTCTATCCAAAATATTCTCTCTCTCTCTCTCTCTCTCTCTCTCTCTCTCCCCTCAAGAAGAATTAATCAAAGATATTTAAACACATTTATACAAAATCTTGGCTAGTGGAGAATAATAACATCATCTTATCTTCTACCCTAGTTTACTCTCTATCACTTATTTTCTCAGTTCATCTCACATAGTCCTCTCTCTTTCCCCCTCTCCCCTCCCTTCTCCCTCTTTCCCTCTCTCTCTCTATCTTTCTCTCTCCCTCTCTCTCTCTCCCTCTCTCTCTCTCTCTCTCTCTCTCTTTATGAATTGACACTTAAGGATTAAACAATAACTATGAAGAATAATAACATCATAGAGATTTAAAAAATAAAGATACCTCCATTATCACTTGATTGCTTGTCGTATAGAGTGTTGAAGAGGAAGATATATTAAAGCACAATACTAAAGAGAGAGATTGCTTGTACCATGGTAGAGAGCGTTGTAGATAGAAATGATCTTATTTTAGCAAATACTATCAAAACTGCTCCTGAGATTGCTTGTAGCAGGGTAGAGAGTGTTATAGATAGTACCGAGTATTGCTTCAGAAAACTTAGTATGCAAAAAACCATATTCTGGAGAGAATGAGAAGAGTATACAAAATTTCGAACAAAACTAGAGCTTTGAGAGGAAATGAAGAAATACCCAAAAATAGGCATATACTTGTCCAAAAATAATAAAAATTTACAAGAAAACTCTCGAGTCAAAAATGTGTCTCTACTTAAAAAAATCATCTTAAAATATGATGTGTACATCATTTTATATCATTTTTTAACTTCCGTCCTTTTAAGAAGCATGAATCAAAATGATTCTAATATATTTTCATGTTGAAAAGTCATGAGGGCATTAAAGAGTCGTATATTAATGATTGGCTTCATTTTTACAAAAAATAGAATTGTAATTTTCTAGTTATGAGGATTTTGAGAAAAAGTAACCTTATCCTACAATTTGAGAATAAAATAATAGGTGAAATCTATTGAAAATACAAATACGAGATTCGATTGATTGTATAAGATATCTTATTCTAATATTATTTGGAATCTCTTTTTAGAGAGAGAGAGAAGTGAGAGAAACCCCTTAAGTAGCAAAAAAGAGAGTCCATATTTCTCCTAATGGACGTGAAATATTATCTTGCATGTTAGAAACATCAGTATCCTAAACAAATACATCCAAAGATGGTGCATTTTGCACTACAAGTAGTGGCACTTCTTGAAGTTCTAGCAAAGTTCCTTCATTGACATCCAACTTAGTAGCTACATTATCTCCCTTAGCATCAATAAGAGAACTAAGAAAATTATACACAATGACATCTTCACTGCAAAAACCATAATTCTCAAACTTATCATCTATTGAAAGCATCATCTTTTTGAATACATAACTAATCTTCATGATCACTAATCTAATCATTTTCATTATTCATAAACTGCTAGCTTGCTTCCTTCTTTATTAAATTTGAATGGAGATTGATTATGATAGTTTGAAAAATACCACAATATGAAAAATATCAAGATTATTGATGTAAAGTTGTATGATGATCCACTCTCTCATTGGCAAGCTTCTCTATTAGGTTTGAACGCTATATTAGGGAATTTGGAAATTTTCATATAGTTTAGAAATCCCTAATATAGTTAATATTTGGTCACATGATCAAATCTTGTCCCCTTACTTGAAAGTGGAGTCTACCCTAATTACTATATAGGTTGTCTTTCCAAGTTGCACTTTGAAGCATGGGTTAAGATTTAGCCACATGGCCAAATCTATCTTTACCCCTTATTTGAAAGTGCAACTTGGGAGATTCCCAAAATCTCCAATATGGTGTTTTTGGGACACTCGAGGATTCTTGGCTTCTTTGGCTCTTGTACTCTCTCACTCCCTTTACCTCAATCTTTGGCAAGACCATGGGTAAAGAGCACCAATCATCATCATCCCTCAAACTTGAATCGGAATCCAAAATATCTTCATATATTTCCTTAAGCTTTTCAACTGCTATAAGCAATCTCCAATATGCTTAACACTTGAACAAGACCTGCCTTTCTTGCCTTCATGATCATCATGCCATTCATAAGAATCATCAATAATATCCTCAAAAGAAATATCCAAATTCTACCATGCTTTATCCATCTTCAAACTTCAAGCCTTCTTTGTTGCTTATGAAAACCTCTTGTGGATATGATCAAACTCATTACATAAATCAAACATGCAAAAATACTTGTATAATTTTCCTTCTTCACAAGACCTATGAACATAAGAACAATGCTTTGAAGTATGTCAAGACTCAAAGCAAACTCATCCTATTCTTAGTTTGTTAATGGTTTTTCTAATTCCTAAGACTTTTTACTAGACAAAAATAACAAAGTAATTGGCCATCACACAAGAAGAAAGAAAAAATTAACCCTTTAAAATGTATCGTCCTGCTATAGGTAATATATCACTAGTTTAGGCAATTCTCATTGCTTCAGGTAGTTGTCACTACTTAAGTAGTTGTCATTGCTTTAGGTAGTCTACCCCACTACTTCAGGTCTTGACAAAAATTTTAGATTTCCAACATCAAAGAGAAGTATTTTGATTAGGCTTTAGATCCATAACTAGAGAACATTATAGAAGGGGGTTGTATCATCTTGCTTCCCAAAAAATATTACTACTTCGTACGAAACATTCTACTTCATATAGAAACTCTACTTCATGCAAGAATTTTGCTTCCTATAGGAACTCTGCTTCATGTAGAAATTATTCTACATGCAAGAAATCCAAATTTCTAGCCTCAAACAAAGTCATTTTTGTTGATTCTTTAAACCAAAGATATAGAGAATTAATGATAGGAAATACAAATAGAAAACCCTTCAAACTCAATATAGTAAAGTCATTTTTAATCTATAAAACAGTCATTTTTCATAAATTCAAGGTAATTCTTCAAGTCTTTGCACAAATTTTGCACTCAAAAAACCTTTCAAATTGCATATAGGAAATTAGGTTTTCTTTCCCAAAACAATGTCATTTTTTATAGAGCTTCAAATTTCACGCATCAATTAAATGTCTTTTTTCTTAAACTTCTATACCATAGATTCAAAAAAGCATAGCAGGATTACCAATTGTTTTAACCCCAAATCTATGTCGAATGCATAGTAGGACTGAACTGCCTCATACAAAAAATACCTAATCCAATATCACACATCTTATAGAAAACTGAAATATAACCATGCAGAAATATGAGAACACATACTTTATCACTAATACTTAGCGAATCAAAAATAGAACATAAATAACGTGTTGGAAATAGAGCAAAGACATAATGAATTATGGCACCAACTATTAGATTTAATATATCATAATAGAAATCTACCATACATAGGTCGTGAACATCAGAGAGATAATCCCAAAGAACGAAGAGTGATACCAATTGCCTCTTTAAGTCATGTTCTTATAAGTGCCCATAAACTGCACTTCATGAGGTATACAACTTCATGAGGCATTTAAAGACTGCTTCATATAAGAAATAGTAAAGACTAAGGCTCTAAACCATGCTAAAGGCAAACATAGTGCATCAAGCCAATGGCTAATACCAATAATACCTCTCCTCGATCTTCTCATATGTCACCCATACACCCCTATAACTAGCCCATAGGCTCTCTTGAGACTCTTGCATAACCTGCAGTAGAGCTGGGTAGCCCTATCAAAGACTGCATGCAAGGTTAGATCTCCTCTCTTCTTGATGTGCTTCCAAAGAATTCATCCTCTCAAGAAATTTCCATAGTCTTTTCGTTTGATCTTCTTGAATTCTACATTTATCCGCTCATCCCTCTTGGTTAGCATACTGAGATACTGGCATATCTACAACCACTCTCTAGTTTAAAGCTTCTCTAAGAAGGTCCAATGGTAGAAACATGGCAAACATGACAAAGCATGGTAGCTAGTATTTCTATATCATCCTCATTTGCGACCAATGACTCCTCATCCTCATATCTAGCTCTAGAAAGCATATCTATAACTGGGTTCACTTTTTCTACTATATGCCTAAATTCTGGATTCAATAACTTGATATAAGTAGTTCGCCTCAACATAGCTATATCTAGAGTAGAGCAACTAGTAATCATGGCTAGCAAAGGCAAGCAATCTGTCTCAATCACAACCAGGGTTCCAATATAATACTCTTTCTTGTAGTTGAGTGTTGTACCAACTCTCCAAAATTCCCGCTTGATCTATGGTTACCTCCTCTATCTCTCCTTTAGGACTTTCACCCCCAAACCAAATGGCATACCTCTAATCCTCCCAATCGTCCTAACTAACAGCCCAACCTATACCGATAGGACTAGTGTCAATAGTCAATACAATAGGTCTTTCACAAGTATACTTAACTTTTCTAAGAGTAAGTGTAGACTATAGCAATTTCTTCAATTTCAAGGTCACAGTCGAAATTTTGAAAAGGAGAGTATTAAAGTTGAAGGTAAATAAAAGAGAGAGAAAGCAAGAGGTGTTAACTTCAAATCTAGAGGAAAATAGGGAAATTCATGAGATAACCTTTTTTTCCTATCTTATCAAGTTACAATGTGATTGAGAAATTCATCTAACTCTCATTTCACTCTACTTACAAAATGAACATATACTATAGCCTGAATTAAGCTATATTGCGCTTTCTCTTCTTTCTTTTTGCACACCCACACTCTCACATATCACATTTAAAAAGAAAGATAGAAGTTATACAAGCAATAGGAGAAACGCAAATTAGCGAAAAAGTAAGGGAGAGCGCATACTTGTCTTATCAATGAGCTAAAAGGCTTAGATTAGTGATGAATGAGCTAAAGGCTTAGATTAGCATCACTATTGTAGCGATGAGACTTTGCTTACCGATAAGTTAGAGGCTATTCGAATCGCTATTTTGGGTAGCATCGAGGATGGCGAAAAAAGTCAAAATAGGAAATTAAGAAAACGCAGCATAATTTATTTCACAAATTCTCTCTCGTTTGCTTCCACGATGCCACTAGCAACTACAAGCACCTTAGAAACGATCTCCGCAGAGGTAGGGAAATCGAGTTATCCTCTCTCTCTCTCTCTCTCTCTCTCACATGCATTGATCGATTGTACAAAGCTGTATTCTGCGGTGTATCACGTTAAAACAGGTTGTAGCATAAATATATATGCTAAAACAAGCGATGGCAATGGGCATAAAGATAAACGATCTGTGTATGAATAAAGTGGAAGCTTAGTACATGCCGGACTGTCCGACGAGAGGAGGGCTTGCCAAGTGCTGTACGGCCAAAGCAGTAAGAGTAATTTGATCTTGAGATCAGGACACAACAAAATATCTCAGATTCATCTTGCACAACCTAAAAATAAAAAATGGACTCTGGAAAACTAGACACGAGGATGATGAAGGGTGAATTAGATCAGAAGGGTGGTGGAGGAGGTACGCTTGCATCACTGCCTGGATCATTATTCGCAGTGGGGTCTTGATAATCCATATGCGCCATCACATCATTACTAGCATGATTCTTTGTCTCCTCGCCAGTGGAAGTATTCAAGGGAGACGGAGTGGCCTCCAGCTGCTGCACATGAAAACCAGTCAGATGCGCTGGCTTAGGATAACGTTGAAAACCAGAGACTGACCCCAGAGGAGGGTCACTCGTAGGGTCTGCGTTGGGTCCTGGGCGCTGGTAATCCCCCAAGTTCGTCTGCTTCATCCTCCTGGCCGGCATCAAGTGACGCGCGGAATACACAGTATTCCTGTCGATTTCTGTGGAGGCTGCATAAGAAGCAACGAAAAGCCATATAGCGGAGGTAAGCATAGTATCGTATGATCAAATGGATTCAGAACGCGACACAGCAAAATATTTACGAGCAAGAGAGAGAGGGGGGGAGTGGGGGCTCACCACACGCCATCGATCCCATCACGATGCATGCTAGAAGTGGTGACAGAGCCACGTGCGAACGAAAACGCCCACGATCACGTACTGCACCCATGGAGAATAACTCTTGCATACACGACAATATCAGGAATCTACCAACGCTAAGCAAAAAACACAGAGTCTGGTGCCTATTTCTATACGAGAGGGGGGTTGTTCCGCTCGTATAAATTCTCTCGATCTGCGGGCGTGATGCTAAACTTCGTACTAGTGCTTGCACGTGCCCCATTCCACGAACGCTTTTCCCCCGGACAACGAGGTTAAATGACACTTACAAGCTATTATATTCTTAGCATTACTCCTGCATCTGTTGCTATTATTCGGATTAATATTAACCGTGAAACCAAGGGTTCGGGCTGACGCCACGAAAAATGGACCCCCCGTGTAAACAAGACATTGAGTTTGGCAAGTACCTTCTCCCAGCCCCACAGTCGCAACAATAAGCAAGAGGAAGAGACTATATGCAATGGTGACTCATCACAAACCTCGCAACATAAGCTTTTTTTGCGTAACAAGGAGATCTTCTTGCCATGTCTACAAGCCTTGATCTACAAAATTGAAAGAAAGTGCAAATCTCTTTCTCACATTGACTATACTTAAACTATCTATGTCTTAGGAGTATAGGTGGGGTGGGGGCCAAATATATAGGAGGGCAAGGGACAAATGACAATAATCACAACTAAAAAAGAGCTAGAAAAGCGTTGTGAAAATTGCTCAAAATTCATACCGTACTTCTCTAAAAACAAGAAGATTGGGACCTGAATGCAGGAGACACAAGTGCATAGGCAACTAGCATGATTCTTAATATAAAATCAATAGTAGCAAACAACCATCAACAATAATAGAACTTCGAGGGGACATGACAATGGGTGTTGTGACAACTCTTGGTCTTCCACATAAGCAATTGTTCTATCTTAGCATGTATTCATGTGTTAGGTATGAATAGGTTATAAGGATGAGAGAGAGAGAGAGAGAGAGAGAGAGAGAGGCAGAGATAGATAAATATATGTTGGCCATGCTCCATGCCATCATCTCTCTTGTTTCTCTCATAAGAGAAGAAGTTATGAACCATATCATCTAATACATCCTCCTCTACCATCTTGTGAGGCAAGGGTGGAGGCACATCATTCTCAAAGTTATCAAACTTTGTAATTTGTGATGCCTCAATTTCCACACGTTGGTACTTTGGCTCTTTGCATCTTGCATATGGTAGTGTGTGGGTGTAGGTATAGTGCGGATTTTTTTTTTCAAAGACCTCTCCTCGAGAATTGATCATTATTTGGTGACAAGGTTCTAAACTTCAGAGGTATCTTATCACATGTTGATATATGTTTCTGTAAGGATGTTTGTGAATTTAATATTTTTTCTCTACAAAAATAGTCATTTTAGGCAATTTAAACTTGATTAAGACATTAAAGGGATGGACCTGCTTGCATATCATCTCTTATTATTACTTCGCCCCATGTATGAAAAAAAATGAACCCTATATTGGAATTATGTATGGATAATGTGAGTTCCCAATAAAATAGAAAAGCTATATTTGATACAACTTTCTTATACTAATCCCAAACTATTAAAACTTCTTGCTAACATGTTTATTAGAAAACCTTCTCATAGATTTCTCCATACTCATACTAGAAGTAGAGATTAAAGATAATGTAAGTGCAAATAAGAGAATGTGATGTTGATAGGAGCGAGGTACTCATTAGCATCTAAGAACATTCACATCACATAAAAAACACTACAAGATATAGGCCTTATACGGACGTTAAAAGTGACGAAAATATAAATAACAAAATTTCCCTCGTCGTCACAAAAAGCATCGTTATTGGCGATGCCATAGAACAGTCGGTATCAGCGTCGTTATTGGTGTCGATATCAATGTCATATACTGACGCCAATAACGACGCTGATACCGAAAGTCTGCGACGATAATAACGACGCCAATAATGACGCGAGCAATAAATTTGCAATTGTAATAACGACGGTAATAGGGAAAAGAAAATTGTGGCAGGGCAGCTGTGTGCTTTATTTGGGCCATACAAAATAGTTTTTGCACTGTGTACAATACTCCTGCAAACAAAAACAAAGTATACTGAAATCATAACACTGATCCATGAAATAAATAGATGATCGCATAATGAAAGCGACTAGTACAATCATGACAAGATATCACTAATACATAGAAAATGTCTACATAGATCAGGCGACCAAAAAAGAAAGGTGTGTCAGCTCCAGGGATCCAAGGGCGATCTACATATGCTCGCTATCCGAAAGCTCATCCCGCTGCAAAGGAGCATCGAACGGACTTTGCAAAAAAAGAAACGAAACACATCAATCCACCATACAATAATGCATTCTAATTAAACATGGTAACTACGGACAAGAAAGATGAGTGACTTATAGGGCCGCCGCGTCTATACAATCGGTCGATGGCTCCTGACCTATCATCGACTAGATATGCATATCCCCCAGGGGTATGCCTAAGATGGGTTCTCTCCCATCTGCGTCCACGCTCCTGGGCATATCCAAGAGATCCTTGTGCATCCGGTGTATCGACCCATAGGGGTGCCATCTGCATACGGTTGAGCAAAAGCCAGAGTAACTGGAGTAGACATCTCCACACGTGTGACAAATCCTGGAGGTGACGCAACTCCAGCTGAACGAGGAGACGGAGACACCGCGTCCGTGCCTCCACAGCATCCACCTGAGCTTGAGCCACGCTCCTTGGAACCACACGAGAGCGAGGAGTCGCACCTGTATCGTGTACCAACCGTGGGCTCACTACCTCCTTATCTCTGTAGCATCCCCGTGACCCTGAAGCACTCCCTCCCTCTAGCCTAAGTCTGGAGCATCGACCTCGTCTGCTCGAAGCTGAAGCATCTGATCGCGCTGAAGTAGATCTAGTAGAGCGGCCTAACAATGTCTGAGATAGCTCCTGGTCTACCATGTCTCTGAATCTCGCGATTTGGTTTGGAGACATGCGCGTGAAGATATCCTGTAACTCCTCATTGCTCATCCCTCGACTCATCCTGAAAATGTCACCTGCACATACAATAAATGATGTTAGAATAATCAATTTAAATCATACAAAGCACGGTAATATAAATCCTAAAAAAATGATCTCACTTAAAATGCATATCTTATGTACCCTTATAAGCAATTGGTCAATGAATTGAGTAAGTGGATGCTCCAAGTATGAAGTATCCTATGGTCCCATGTCAATCTCCTGACACAACTCTGTATACACTGGAAGGTCGATAGACATGTCACCATAAAAGGATGAGTCCATCTCGTTCTCAAAGAATTCTTGGTCTCCTGTATTTCCATCATTGTTAGCTGATGCTGGCTCCAAGCTTTCGGTGGCATCCACCCCTTGCAATGTCGACCCCTCTATTTGCATATTGTCTTCATCTATGCTCGGAACATCGCTTTGATCATATACTCTCGCACTTCGAGGAGCTGAAGGTATAACATACCACCATCGAGGTTGTCGGGGGTTTGGATAGAAGATTACATATTCACAAACACGTATAAGAGAGTTTAAACTATTGTGACATGTACCATGTCGTAATACAATTAACAAACAAATGAGTCCATGCATCTGTTCACAATGGGCCGGCAACACAAAGATGTCGCGCAAATCCGTCCATTTTTTTTCGGAATCTATTTCAAGAAATCCAGATGGACCTTATCGAACTCTTGCTCCAGCTTCTTCAAGTATCACTTTGAACCACTGCATATCGAATAGTATCATGGAGAAGCTACGGTAATCCACCATAACAATACTTTGCAAGTTCCCAAAATACTCCATCTCATCTATAATCGTGTTTGGATCCGTTGCTTGTGGCCAACTCTCTTGCTCGAATCTTGCCATGATACCAAAGTCCATTGTGGAGCGCATTTTGCCAATACACTCCACGCAAAAATGCCGTCCACGCGACCACACTGCACTATATATTTTGTACTGTACATTGAAACACTCAAATTAGATGTCGCATCTAAAATATAGATACGACAAATCCTAAACACCTCATCACCTTTGGACTACATCCCCTCGAGAATTCCCACTCCTCCATTGAGACTTCTGCCCCTTCGCAAGATGCTGCGGTCAAAGATCCATGCAACCATCGCATTGACATGAACTGCGGCATCTCCTCCATACTCTCGGGATATCAAATCGGTCGATGATGCATACTACGTTGGAATTCAGATCATGTTTCCTCTCAATCTTGCCTAACGATCTAGTACTTGGTGAGTCACATCTCCATAAAGGCATGGTGCAACATACAAAAGCCATTCACCTTCTCCTCCATTGTAGCATCCATTCTTTTTTCTACCCCATTTCCAACCACCATATCTCCAATCAGTCTATCATCGTCCTTTAGCGACCATAGCATTTTGTTGTTTCGATCCACCATTGGTAGCCATTGTGAAATATGCACTAGTGCCTCAGACACCAACCAACCTTCAGCCATGCTACCTTCTGGCCGAGCTCGTTGTTGCACAAAGCCTTTCAGGGTTTTCATGAAGTGCTCCAAGAAGAATATCCATCGCGTATGGACAGGTCCAGCAATCTCCACTTCATCCACAAGATGCACAAGAAGGTGGATTCGTATCGTGAGCATGCTGGTTGGCAGGTATTTCTCAAAGAGACAGACCGTCTCCAATGCTCCCCGCCTCGCGGATTCAATAGAGGACGTCTTAATCTCCTTCTGTGAGATCCATTACACCAAAATCAACAACCTGTAAATGGCCCCACGTATTTCTGGAGTAAGACATCCTATGATTGCGATCGGTAGTACAAACTACCAAAAATGAGAAAGCATTATGAATAATGGCTACACTCCAAATAGCAAAATGTGCACGCCAATTACAATCCATTCGTAGTACAAACCTGACATTAGCCCTGATAATTGGTCGTCTTTAGAAAATGCAGACCTGAGAGAACTCATTATATCCATCGCAGTGCGGATAGACTTCACTACTTGCTTCACAGTGCGCTCTTCTTTAGTGGACAAAACCTAAGGAGCGCGAGATAGCTGCATGTGACCATCAGCACTCGACTACGGCCAAAGCACCTCCATCTTATCTACCTCTTTCAAATCCATTTGTGCCCCTATAGTGTCTCTCTTTTCTATGATGTGGTCCCATAGCAAGCTAACCACATTCTTGAAAATAGATATGGAATCCAACAAGTGGTTGACCTGTAAGCGGGTCCAATATGGCAACTCGTAGAAAACTGAGAACTGCCGCATTCCGTTTGGATGTGACTCTGCGTGGACCATTTTCAGCTCGTACCAGCTTGCGAAATTCATACGTGTTGGAGGTTATCCAAGAAAACCTTCCTTGAGTTCATGATCCTTTGAAAATAAAGTGGCGTGTCCTTGATATACCATCTTTTTCATGGTTTGTGACCTTCGGGAGTCACCAATGAGAACGAAGGCCTATTTACCTGAGCACTCTCCAAATCCCAGAAAGTGATGCATCGTCCATATGAGAATGGCTTCAATATTAGCAGACCGTTGAATGACCATCACGCTTGCTCATATCTTACACGGTGACCCCCTCCTTTCACAAAATCTTAAGCTCATCGACTAATGGACGAAGATACACATCCATATTTTTTACTTTGTAGCAGTCGGGGATGAGTAAGCTAAGGATGAGATGTCCTTTCTTCGTAGAAAGCCATGGAAGGATATTGTAGTTGACAAGGACTATAGGCCACACACTGAAAGAAGTTGAGTGCAGACCGAATGGGTTCACGCCATCCATTGCAAGACCGAGTTGAAGATTCCTTGGCTCTCGGGCAAAGCCTGGGAAGGTAGAGTCAATGTGACTCCATATGCGTGAATCTGCTGATATTCGTTGAACTCCATCCGTGGACCTATTCTGCGCATGTCATGTTGTCAAGCTCGCCATGTCGAACGTATGAAACATGTGGTTTATGCAGGGGATAAGAGGAAAGTGTCTGAGAACTTTTTGAGGGATGGTTTCCCCTTGCAAGTCCTATCAATACCTGTGAGCCCCACACTTTGGACATATCTCCATAGTCTCGTATTCTCCTCCAAACAGTATGCAATCCTTGATACATGTATGGATGTTGTTGTAGTCCATGCCAAGCTTTCGTAAAACATGTCGTACATCATTAGAGACTCAAGCATGGTATTTGCAGGTGGGAATTGTAACGTGTCCACCTATTCCCTCTTAGCACACGTCTTAGTAGTCCATCGGAAAGAGAGTCTAGAAAGCTCCACGCGACACTCCCATGGAATGTTACAGGTTTTGTGATCTAGGACTTCCAGCGTCTGTCATGTAGTGAAAGTATTCCGGCTGTTCCCACTTAGGATCGACTTAAATCAGGGTTTCTCCTAATGGTCCTTTCCTAAATAGTAGCTAGCGTCGAACCCTAGGTGAACTACTTTACGCAGAAACGCCAGGGATGAAGCGGATTCATGTTGCACTCAGTTCAAGGAGAATGGAAAACGAGAGGGATGCAAGGCTCAACCTCTCTGCCCATAAGGCATAGTCGCATTCTGTTCCCCCTAAAACAATATAAATCGGGGTTCTAATAGCCTAAACCTTAGGTCAGCGCCCTTGCTATTCATTTCCTTCGAGAAGAGCTCCTTGCCGTTCATTTCGATTGAGAAAAGTTCCCGGCCAACTGAGACCACCCATTTGTAGGACGGACCCATGGCCACATCCACCGCACTTTCCTCAGGGTTGCTTTGGTTGTCTAATTACCTACCACATTTAGTTGGACATGCATCAAGCAGCTTCCTTAATTAGCCCGTTAGACATTGGTTCCTTTACATAATCGTAGCACTTGATATAGAAAAACAATGCCAAACAAGTTCCTTTTCAACAAGTTATCTTATTTATCTTTAGAATAAATCCATAAAGCCAGCCCGCATGTTGATCCATAATCCAGCAGCTATCCAACAATCCACAAGGATTACTAATCCAAGATTCCACCCGTAGACTAGTATGCGGGCCTCGAGATCCAATCCCGAGTCGCGTTGGCCTCTTGTATAGGGCTGAGAAGGCAAGGGATTTACGGCTAGAGCTCCCCCTGGCACCCAAGCGTTCTCCTGCTCCAGGTAGCACCCAACAGAGAGACCTCATGAGGCGGGTTCGGTCCACGTTCTCAACACGGCTAACAACCCCCTTGGTTAGGGTCAAGCAGATAGTCAAGGGTAACTGATGCTACCTCTCCCTTCAGGCCTTCAACCTGAAGCATTAATTATCTTTCTATCTTTTAGTTCTTTGAGCAAACAATGTAAACATTGCTCCTAAACTATTACAAGCACAATCAATCTAGTGGTTGTTTACTTGGCCAACTGCTAAGGAGTGAATCCCTCTCTCCGAATGTATCCAGCATTCGATCCGGGATCAATTGCAACTTGGCAAGATTCCAAGGGTTTGTTTGTTTGCCCTTTTGTCCTTGGGTTAGGGCCATACCCTGTTAACCCAACTTAATCAACACCTTAGGTTTCATAAATCAACAGTAAATCCTAGCCACCATGTCGCTCTAACTTGATTGATCCTTTACTTCCAAGCAAAATACATATCGTCCCTTAACTTGGCGGTTGTCCCCAAGAAAGGTGATATAACATGATGGTTACCCATCCTCTTGCAAGTTAAACTTGCGCAAGATCTTTATCCTTTTCCCTACAATGGGTACTTGCAATATTGTCCCATCAAGCTCAGCCAATACATAAGTAGCATTTTCATAGACACACTTTACCACATATAGTCCAAACCACCTTTCCACCAACTTGTGGATGGAACTATATTGATTCTCTAGACTAGTGTCATATACCAATACCCAGTCATTCTCTTCCACAACTTTAGGCCATAGACGATGTCAACTATGAAATCTATCTTTATTTCTCAATCTAACTACCTTCAATCTTTCCATTGCTAAATATACATACTCTATTCTCTATTCTCATTACTCGATGTCAAGAGCTAAAATCTCCCTCCTAGTCAAATCTACCTACCAGGCAATGCACTCCAAGTCAAGGCACAAGTCATAGTGGGTATAAGTGAATTCTATCCATACATGAACTCTACTGGCATGAGTCTTATAGTCATACTGTGAGTCATACGTCCATTCCATAATGTAAAAGGTAATAACCTCGACTAGTCTCCAACCTGTCCACCACAAGCTTTAGCCAACGCCTTTATTATAGCCAAATGTCCTCTCTCCCTTTTCCCATTTCCTTTTGGGTTATAAGCGGTGGTCAAAGTTAGTTTGGTACCATGTTTAGAGAAGGATTCCCTAGCCTCATCTAGATCTAGTTCATCATGACTAAGTGTAATCTTTCCAATAGATATGTACCTGTAGAAAATTGCATATAACACTGCTAGTTTTAGTCCTTTATTATTTTCCCTCTACTTGATATGTAATATCTTATTTAGCTTAAACTATGTACTACATCCACCAAAGGCCCATTGGCATAGTGACTAGGTCAATTACCCACTAATAATGCATACTCTATGGATACGTAGGATGCAACTCATCCCTATGATGACATACTAAAGAATACATCTAATAAGCTCTACCAGTCTCCATGAAATGAGAGATGTCCTTGTATATGCCTTTCCACCTATTTCTACTCCAAATCTATGTCGAATGCACTCCGAATGCATAATATATGATTGAACTGCCTCATATAGAAAATACTTAATCCTATATCAGGCATCTTATAGGAAACTCAAATATAACCATACAGAAATATGAGAACACATACTTCATCACTCATACTTCGAATGCATAATATGATTGAACTGCCTCATATAATGAATAATGGCACCAACTGTTACATCTGATATATCATAATAGAAATCCACCATCATAGACAAGTCGTGAAAATCAGAGATATTCTCAAAAAATGAGAATGACATCAATGGCCTCTTTAGGTCATGTTTTTAAAACTACCTATAAACTGCACTTCATGAGACATACAACTTTATGAGGCATTTAAAGAGATTTCTTTATATAGGAAATAGTAAAGACTAAGACTTCAGACCATGCTAAAGGAAAACATAGTGTGTCCATCCAATGGCTAACACTTGGCATAACTCAGGATGGCTGGTAGTGCCATGACTCAAATCCTCGTATAATCCATGGTTTTGAATGCTTATTGAAAAGTGACATACCAAATGAGAAAAACTATACCTTACTCATATAGTCTTGCACCATGAAGTAAACCAGAAAGAGAAATGATAAGTAGAGCCCCTCTAGTAGGATACTTATAGCCCTCTATTGTAGTTGCATAATCTACTCAAAAGAAATTCAATACAAAATAAAGGCATACATAGTAAGTATGATGAAAAAAAAAACAAAATCTAACACTGGAACAAGAGACTGCTCCTGTGTATATCACCTTCATCAAGATTGTAATTTCCTATAACATGAATGACATCTGTTTTTCCCATTCAAGATAAATAAATATTACTACTAGCATAGAAATATCACTCAGAAAAGTGGAATGAGATATTGTCAAAGTTTGAGAGCTATTTATCTCATAAAACTAAGAAATGGCCATAATGTCCATAGAATTCCGCACTACTGTTGCTTTAAACACAACAATAGTGACTTGCATAAAATTGATTCGAACTACTTGTTGCTGAACCTGTGAATCCTTCTATGGCTCATCATAATAACCTTGAATTAGTATTCGGTTCCTAGATCCATTAATTGCAAGTCTAAGAATATCCCCTTTCATTATAGCCAGAATGAAAGTATCTGCAAAATTGCTGATAGGTAATCAGCCATAGTTTAGTATTTCAATAAAATATGCTAGGGGTGAGAACTCATCATATATAATGGCATCCACAATGTATCATAGAGAATGAAGATATAGAACCATAACATAATAAGTAGATTGCCACTCCAACTACAAAGAATAATTCCATTGACTTGAAAAGATATCAATGATACTCTCACAATTTTATCATAATAAATGTATGGCAATGTACCTTCAATAAGATGTTGCATTCTAAAAGAAATACGTAAGATAATCCACAACAAGTTGTAAGATAATCTCACTGTTTTTTAGCTTGTTGTAGTACATTTTGCTGCAGTAGGAAGTGCACAATTTTAGACTGCTACTATAGGTAGTACTGTAGAAATTTAGCTTACTATTGTAGGTACA
Source organism: Lygodium microphyllum (assembly GCF_053477565.2). NCBI lineage: Eukaryota > Viridiplantae > Streptophyta > Polypodiopsida > Schizaeales > Lygodiaceae > Lygodium > Lygodium microphyllum. Next base: position 53,561,999 of record NC_141148.1, on the reverse strand, counting down.
AGGAAATACAAACTGGTGCTATAGGAATTTTGGTTGTTGTTGGTACAAGAATTTTGATTGTTGCAGTAGGAAGTGAAGACTTCAAAGTCCTAGCAATTTGAATTGAAACATTGATCTGAGTCCTAAAAGACTTCAAAACTAGCAGTTTGAATTGAAACATCAATAACCGAATCACTCAGTACATAGAGATCCTCAAGAATAATATCTTAGCTTGAATTAGGAGAAAATACCAACTATGTATGCAAATCAACAATTTCATTTTCCTTCTATAGAACAACTTCCTCAAGGGCATTAATAACTTCAAAAAAATGAGAAACTTGGAAATCCATTACATTTCTCAGTTGAGAAACCTCCCATTGTAGCAATGCTTTCTCCTCTTGAAGTGGATTGATAAAGGACAAAGCTTCAATCACTGCAATATTGGCTACATTTCTCTCCTTTTCAAGCTCAATAGAAAACTAATGAGTCATCTCAGTTGGAGATTGAATCAAAGAGTGTACCTCAAGTAGAACATAAAAAAAACCATGTAATTTGACTACATTCTACAATGCTTTATATTCAACCAACTCTTGCAAAGGAAATGTAGTGCAAATCTTGCAATCTTTCTCTTCTTGCAAAGGGATTATAGTGCTAATCCTACAATTCCACAATTATTGTAGTAAAACACTAGCGTGTTCTCTTCAGATCAAGCAATGTAATCATTAGGAGAAATATGGACTCTCTTTTTTCCCCCTTAAGGAGTGAATAAAGAAATGTAGGCCTAACTAATGAGAGAACTAGGATTCTAGATTCATGTAACATGAATCTTCTAGCCATATCTTGGCCCAAATCTTCCCTCAGCAATAAAATAAGGGAAATATGGGGAATACAATGCTAACACTTCTTGGAATTTTGTGACTCCAATTTTCATTTTCTTATTTTTATATGTTTGACTTTTCATTTCTCCCCTTTTCAGTTTCCCCCTCTTTCTTAGGGGGAACTCAAATTTATCATATCTCTTTCCCCACTTCTTCTTTCCTGATAGAATCTTACAGCCTCATTGTTGCTTGCCCTATCTGTAACCCTATGAAATTTCATTTCCTCCATACAAACACAGAGTGAGTTTCACACGTTTTATGAGAGCAAAGCTTGTTCTACTAAATCCCTAAGATTTTCTTCACAAAACTTTACACGTATATTGTTCTCTTCCATGGATGTTCTATGGTAAATTTTTATCTCATTTGGACAAAACCTGTGCAAGTTATATGCATTCTCTGACATGTAATTTCTTTTGTTTTTGTACTCTAGGAGTCTCTTACAGTCAAGAACATTGATCTTTTGAACACTCAACTTCTTCTTCAACATCTTACTGTTTCTTTGTAAACAACGTTACATGTATGTTGTCTTTTGTTTTGCTACTCCATGGTTAAATTTTATCTCATTTGGAAAAAATGTATGCAAGCTATATGCATAGTGATTTTTACTTTGTTTTCTTGCTCCTAGAGTCATTGAGAGTGGAGAACAATGATTTTCTAAAACCTCAACTTCTTCAACATATTTGAGCTTCTTTGCAAAGAGAGCGAGAGGTATATTGCCACTTTTTTCTGTTTCTCCACGGTTAAGTTTCAACTCATTTGGACAAAGTCTATGTAAGTTATATGTATGCTTTGACTCGATATTTGTTTTGTTTTTGTACTATAGGAATTTGTCAGTGACGGAATAATGGTCTTATTATAAGTCTTCTTGTTCAACATCTCTAGGCTTCTTTATGAAAGGAAATGCATGTACAATGTTTTTCTTAATTGCTCCATTTAAATTTTATTTCATTTGGAGAGAACATTTGTAAATTATATACATGTTGATAGGTAACTTTTCTATTTGGTTATCATAGATGTCTTCAGGGAGGAAAAACATTAGTAATATACTTGATGTGGAGGTCTTCAATAGGAAAGATAGTGGCAGTAATTGGATTTGTGATAAGTACTATAAGTTGGATTGGATTTTGATGCACCCAAGTACTGGAGGGATTTTCAAGGTCAGGCGTAAGGATGTTGCAAACCCTAACAAACATTGGAAAGGTAGAATTTTAGAGTTCAGAAAAGTGTTCAACGGAACAAGTACAGTAAAGAAGTGTTGATCCAACATGTTGATATGCACAATCAAATCTCTGTACATGACAAGAACTACATTGCAAATTTTTTTAAAAATAGTAAGTTTTTAAATTTTATCATTGTTTATTATTTTGCATCAGAGTTGTTTTTAACAATCTTTGCAGTGTTCTAGTTCAATCTTGTTTTACTGACAGCTGTGGAATGTTTGAGCAGCAAGATACATGTTTGGCATGAAAACATAGGTTCTTTGATCTATGATAACAACTGTACAAGTCAACTTGCAACTCAAAATATCTTGTTTTATAATTCATTGTATGTAGTAGAAATCCAAAGATTCCAACATGTCCCATTGGCGCCACTATCTAGTGATGAATGATTGATTCATAGCTTGGATTTGTCAGAAGGATGTATATCCAAGATAAAATTTGACATCAATAGTGCTATGAAACCCACCATAGGCTCCAAAGATGTCCATCTTAGTTGGTTTATTCCATTCTCATTATTTGCACATTTGTTTGGTTCATGTGATGTTCTGAAGAAAACAAAGATTACTTATCAATGCAAGTGTCCATCCGAGGAATGGATGAGTCAGCTATTGGATGAGTCTTGACAAGTCAAAAGAACACATTTTGATGAGATGATTGAATCTAGGGTCAACCAATCTGATCTCACATTCAAGTAAGTTGTTTTTACTACTTTGAATGCCTTGATTTAATTGACATAGGTCTTGCTTAGATAAATTGTTGTGTTATTCGTATTTACTTACCATTATTATTTTTTTATTACATGTATTTCATCATTAGAAAAACTCTGTGCATTCGCTTTTGATATAGAAGATGGTGACTTTTGCGAGGGGAGTGGATAAACTTGGATCAAGATACTCGAGATGAGACACATAAAGCTCTCATAGATGTGGTTATCTTGTGGAATGGTCATAATCCTTTTGTGGTCAGCGCAAAGAGCCATTTTCCCATTTCTTTTCTGAGACAAGAAATCCAATTAATGTCCAATGAGCCCCTCTATAACTTCTATTTCAAGTTAGATAATAGAAAAGTCAGGATTCATAGTGAGCAATCCATGACATGTAAACAATGTGCTTCTCCACATATCCTTGAGATAGTGAAATCCTTGTAATTTTTGTTTTATAAAGAACGAATATAATTTTTTTAAAAACTTTTGAGTACTTTCAATTTAGATAATCTTAGTTTCCTAAGATCCAAGTGTGCAACAATACATATTATAATTAGTCAATCGTGTTGGTTAAAATCATAATTAAATTGCGGGCTGGAGTTCTATAATCTATGCAATATTGTCTTTGCATAATGATATATTGTAGCTCATCTCTTCTACTTATTTCTTAAAATTAAATATTAAATTGGATCCAAGGGATTTTGAAGGTCTTTCAGATTTCTTTTCTTAAAATGTTTTTATATTTTCTATAGTTGGACTTGAATATACTCAGCGATCCAAGTATATTCGAAGATATAATAATGTAGAACAAAGTATTTGTATGTATGAGTAATTTTAATGATTACTTTAAAGTATTGAAAAAAAGAAACTAAGGTAAGATTTTTAATTTGAAACTTTAGGATTAAAAAAGAACCTTTATTTAAAACACTAGATACATAAAAGCTATAACTCCAAACTCATTTTCACTTTCATTCTCTACTTTCTTACACTTGTGCTCTCCTCCCTTCTCTGTTTGTGTGCCATGGCTACCACTTTTGTCTTTGCCGCATGGATTAGCTCCACACGCTACATACACATAGGAGACCAGATATACCCTAGGTTTTGTGCAACCTTGAGTCTAGAGAGCTCACTTTCCTTCGTAGACCCTAGCTCTAGTGTACTGGCATCATTTTGTGATGTGAAAAACCCTCTCACATGCTCTATTCTAGACTTTGCTCTCAGATGGATCCCCATAGATTTCCTATATGGTTTACATACTAGATCAAGCCGCAAAGGAACTAAATCAAGCCCTTGTGCATGTGGGGCATCATCTCGATGCCAGAGTAGTGCCCACCTCATCCCAGGACCACGCCATGATGGATCTCATCAAGCACGATGCAGAATTTGCCATATTTGTTTTGTGCACTGAGGTGTAAGAGGATAGTAAGAAAGACATCGACACACCCTCTTGACCACAACTAGAGTATTTTGAGAGGGATCCTAAAGAGATCATACTCGATTGGAGAGTAGAGGTAGCACAAAGCTTGGTGCACCCACCTCCTTGCCCTGTTGAGATGCTGACAAGCGATGAGCCACCCCTCTCTTCTCTCCATGCTATCATTATCGAGGGGGTGGAATATTTACTTATGCAAGATGTAGTAGAAATTTTAGAGCTATGGGAAGAAGAGCTATATTGTATCATGGTCCATGATGCACTTGATGATTTTATAGATTTTGATATACAAGATGCACCAGCACATGTTGATGAGGCGGCTCGATATGATGGCACGAGTGTGGATGACATATCTACCATTGTAAGCATCCAAGAGCACATTGAGAATGCGGCGCCATAGTATGAGATCTCAGATGAGGAGTTTGAGTGGTTGCAAGAAAGCATTTTTGGACCTCGACTCGACTATACAATACCATCCCAAGAGAGAGACAAGGGTGGCCCAGTTGCAGGAGCAAACCTGGATGCTCCATTACAACAACAAATAGAAGATACAAGGAACGTAATGTTATTGGATTAATGTTATCGAATTTGCGTCAAAATTTACTAGTAAGGCGTCTAGAGCATTGGGAGTATGACATCAAAATGTTTTGGGATCGAACCCCTAGAGCTGCCCTGTCTCGTGTCCGAAGAGGGTAGCTCTGGGGGACCCGATTCCAAAAAAATTTGATGTGCGTACTCCTGATACTTGCATATTTAGGTCCCCGAGACGCGAGCCTCCAGACCGGTTAGCTCTGGGGGCATAATCCCAACAAAATTTGATGTGCATACTCTCGATGCCCTAGGTGCCTACTGGTAAAATTTGACACAAATCGGATGTATATATCTTTACCACACGCCATGCATAGTGAGTTTGACATAGTGAGTCTGACATTGAACTTGTGTGATGCAGGATATTGTCTATATAGATGAATTTTCATCTAGACAAGTTGGAAAATTTGGTAGCCAAGGAAGGGTGTAGTACTCGCCATTGAAGGAGTATATCGGTCAGCTTGTGAGCGACATTTTTGTATTCCATGAGACATGCTCTCTGGCTTATTCTGAGAACTTCTTAAGTTGAGGGCAGTAACGAAGGCCGGGCCCTTCAAGACCATTCCAACAAACTCTAGCTTGGAGAGAGTAGTGTTTCTTCGATGTTCAAAGCTCCTCTACTTATTCTCTAGTACTAGCTCTAGGCCACTTTCTTCCATGGTGGCCCATGGCATGGTTGATGGTGTTAAAGAACTCAATGTCATTAGGCAGAAACTACTAGGGCAAAATGTATTGTTGCCTATGATCAATAATAGCTGTGACCATGGGGAGTCTAGCTAAAAGAAGCCTAGGAGAGAGTAGATGCACTTAGTGCCAAATGATATCTCATCACCAATGTAATGTAATTTGTAATCTTCTCTTGAAGTAATGAAAACCGATAATTGTTGGATTTGTGTGCAATGTATTTTGTCATATGCATCCTTTATTATTGTTTTTTACTTGAATATTATGTTTATTTATCGGATTTATACACAACACAATCTGTATCCTAAATTTAATACATAGTGCTTTATCGAGTTCGTGCACAACATATATTCATTCAAATGCATGTAATGATAACTCAAAGACATAAATAAAACAAATAACAAGTGAATTAAAAAAAATAAGACGCACCAAAAAATTTGTATTCATATTCATAACATTTTACATGGGATCCATTACAACCTCAGTTTTACAAAATCTATTTGGAAGCTACATTTTGTATATGTTTTAGTAGTACACCCCTATCGTTGTTGATCTCCGCAAGGACTATCCTTCCATTGTCGAAAGAACCTCACTACCCACAAATCCCTATCGCTAATAGTGACTCTCCTTGCATGTACTGCTACATAGACCAAGTCTCCGAACAAGTCTATGATGTAAGCTTTGGGAGATTCGTGTAGTGCAAAGAGGGCTTGGGCAGTCCAACGATCGGGTTGTTGTCAGCATGTTCCATATGGAAAGTGCCTCCTACTATTCTTAATGAGTATGCCATCCATAATCTCACACACTAGCTTCTAGAATGGAGCCTTTGGTATCAAGAGGTGCATGGTCTTCTGGTAATGGTGGATCTCACGAAGAGCTATTGTGCCTAGCTTCAATCGATGCTGGTGTGGTGGTGGTGGTGGTGGTGAAGCTAGGGGAGGTGGCTTGGTGCATGCCATTTCTTCTAGGGGGTATCTCCAAGCTGCTTGCTTGGTCCATGGCGTTTCTTCTAGGAGAGAAAATCCAAAACTCAAAAGTGAAATGTGTAAAATGAGGTGAAACTTCAAACTTATAGCAAAACTTTCAAAAAAACTCTTAAATGTGATTTAATGTATCAAGGCTTTGGAAAAATATGACTACTGATCCAATTGACGTGAAATTTTACACGTGGACTCCTCTAGGGTACATCAACTAGGAAAAAAAAATTTGGCCTCATCAGAAGTCTTTGGGATACCCATCCGGAGGCTAGCATCTCGAGCCCTAAATCCCCAGATTCAGGGCCCCAGATGCCAGCCTCTGGACAGGTGTCCTAGAGACTTTTTGATAGGGCCAAGTTTTTAATACCCATGAGTTTTTATGATGCGCGGCATGTGGGTAAAGTTTCACCATATTTTAATTTATAAAATTGATGATTCAATCATTTTTTGAAAATGCATTAATTGGATTATACTTCACTGATAACATAAAAACTCGCCACTGCACGGAGTGTGCAAAATTATTAAATGTGTTGTCAACCAAACTATGTGAAATATTGGAAACTTAAAAATTCACAAAAGATAAGTCATGGGTCAAATGGAATATTTCATATCATATATAGTGTTGCCAAATCACTAAATACAATAAGGATATAGTGCATCGGCCCCCATGTACAACTAATCATTGATGTGTGTGTGATTGCGCATTGAATTTATCCTTAATAAAACTACTTTCAAAATTAGAAACTTGAAAATATGCACAATGCAAATCATGGAAAAATAGAATATCAAATATCATATTTGGCATTACAAAACTATTAAATACACAGTAGATATTGCATTTCACCAAGTACAACTAGAGCTAGGCAACATTTAGCTTCATTTTGTAGACCACTGCTATCAAATACTTAAAGATCTATTGGAAAGATAAACCAAAACTAAGCTCCTTACAATCTAAAACCAAACCTGAGCTAAAAACATAAATTCAATTACATAGTAGCTTCTCAAAGCATATTGTTGACATTAAGATTAAATGCATCCTTGTTGTTGCAGATCCTACGAACAATAACCATATCTATGGGCTTAATAGTGATAGTCGGGCATGAATGGCTAAAACTTGAGAATCGCCCATTAGATCAATCAAGTATCTTTCAGTTGCCCCACATTCCTTGCCTGGTTCCTTCAAAAGAACTTGTGATGATGCCCTAACTGCAGATCTTGCAGTATTTCTCGCACCAACCTAGAGAATGGTGACTTAAGAATAATCAAGTTTGCACTCTTCTAGGATTTCCTTATCTCACGTAGCGCAGCCATGCCTGGTCTTCATCTTTGCTTCTTATGTGTTGGAGGATGTTTATTACTAATTGGAGTATTAGTAGGAGATGGAGCAACTGGAGTACGTGGACCACCATTTTTGGAAAATGGCGAGCCATCATTATTGACCACACTAGGGCCACCATTTTTTGACACACTAGCACCATCATTATTAGTTGCAGTAAGGCCACCGTTGTCAGCCACCAAGGGACCTTTGTTACTCACAATACTCTCACTAGATTCGGAAGAGTGTTGAGCTCTTGCTCTTGGAGGGGCCTTTTTGATAGGAAGCTTGGAACGTGCCATGGTTGTGATAATGAAGGATACAAAGGTGGAGGGTAGAGTAAAGAGTAATGGAAAAAAATGAAATGAGAGACTTAACTTAAGTACGAAAATTTTAAACTTACTGTGGTATAAATGACTTTTAAAATTAAAAAACATAGTTCAAATTTGACTTTGAAAAACATAGTGACAAACCTTCAAAATTTGAAACAAAATTTGCAAGACATCTCATGTTAAAGATAGGAGTATTGATGTGTCATATCTTGGGCACCTATGCTCTCTCGTGGACTCTAAATGCATCAAAAGTATTATCTTTATCTAGGTCTCCATTTCTTGCCATCTCTTTCTTGGGTTGCCAACCATTCAGTGTGGCATTATCTAGCTATGTTGTTTTCAGATCTTGCTTTTCTCACTTCATATATTGCCCTACTTATAAATTCTGCTTGAGAGGTTTTGGACTTCTTTTCTTTTTCCTTGTATTGTATCTCTAATGCTGTACAAGAAGAGAGATTAGAAACATAAACTAATTTGAAATGATGATATTTTTTTGTAATGATGACAATACTGACCATGTAGTGTGTTATATTGTTTGTAGTCCATGCCTCCACCACGGACTTATGAAATTTAGCAACTCTCTCTTTAAATGTATTTACATCACCGTCCCTAAACCTCAACTTTTGTAAGAGAGTTGCTAATCTATCTAGATGTATCGACACTTTTGTCTTTGCAATCCTCGTTTGTCCCCCATTGCTCCAATTCGAAACAGCAAGGTGTAACTTTTTCCATGCTTCATACTTCTCTGGTTGTTTTACAATTACATTACCTTCCTCATCTCGAGGTGGAGATATAAACTTCCTAGCCTTGGGTCCACCAAAGTATAGTTTACAAGGGATATTTTCACTCTTTCCCAAACTTTTCTCTTCCTTTTTTATTCCTACTTGGCCCCTGTGCAATCCAACTTCAGAGAGAACTCGTTCTACCTTCTTGCATGTAGCATCAACTTCTGATACATGTTGCATCCTGTATGCAAAGCATATATATTCATATACTAGCTTCTCAATTATTCTAACCAAATAATGTAATGTGTAAAAGTGAATCCTTGTTAGTCGTATTTCCAAAATAGGGTGCTAGCTTGGATCCATTGGAACTAGCATTCCATTTCTCATGGCTTTTTTATCAATGTTGGAGCACCTTGTTGTCCTGCCTTGGCAAGCCATCCTTTCTTTCCATCTCCCTTTCTTCCTAGTTTGCATGTAGTATATGCACGTAAAGTCCCCAAACCCCTCAATGTGTAAAATTGCTCCATTATTTTACTGATGAATAACACTGGGTATATTAGTGAGGTTAAAATAAACTTTAAGTACTTCATGGTCCTCGTTTGGTACTTCAAATACTGCAAGCCACCATATTTCATTCTCTGACTATACACTGAAGTATAAAGGATGGTTTTCATCGATGTTGGGATCCAATGCTCGATTCATAAGTGTTATACTCACATGTTGAAGTCTTTGCCCCTTAATAATCTCACTCTCATCAAGTTTGGGAACTGTCTCTACATTCTTCCATAGACATATTGTAGAACTTGACCATAGCAATCTTAACCCTACATATATCCAATACAAACTTAGATGCATTCAATACAAATGCAACTTCTTTGAAACCATACTTCAATATGTGTGTATTTTCCAGATGTGTTGGCTCACCAATTAGTTCTAAAACTTTCTCATTTAGTTGTTTTCAATCCTTTTTCATATGAAATGGTTTTAGCAGATGCATTACTCACTTAGTTTTGAAAACTTTCTTAAATCATGTATCCAATTGTTGATAGAGCATACATACTATATGACTCAAAACTCATTCCCACCTTGTCACATAATTCGTGAGCATCTATAGCAGTAAACAAGTTTCTCACATCCCTAAGATGTTCACTTGCGACACCATCTACAATATCACTAAATTTATGATTTTCCAATGCATTTTTTACCATATCCTTGCTTAGGACTTTGGCAATAGTATCATTCTCTGCATGAAGGAGCATATTCCTCATTGTAGCAGATTGAGCATATAATATCTGTCTATGATATTGTCCACTTCCTTGGGTTAATTCGTGAATTGGTTTAACTAATCAAATGCGCCGACATGCTTCTTTGGTTTTTAAAGTGGGCCCAATCTACAGAGTTTTTGTGAGCTTCCTCTTTAAATCTTGATTCTCCTTCTCCAAGTCCATAACTGTAATTCCATATTTTGCACATGTATAGCCTGCATAGCATCTTCAATGACAGACATTGCTTGTTGTAGGCTTTGGTTCTCCCTATCCTTCTCAACCAATAATCTATCATTTTCCATCAAAGACTGCATATTCCCTTATAATCTTGTCTGTATATTTGTCAAGGCTTGATGAACCCTTGGTAATCCTTGGGTGACAAGTCTGCATGTGTATCCATACAATCCTTCATTGCCTTCACAAACAAACTTTACAAATTATGTAAGCCCTTCAAATTGTGGTGGCCTTTGAGTGATTGGATCGGGTGGATAAATGCATCCATTAACCCAAAGGTCCACATTTTTTTTCTCGACATTTATTTCTTATTGGATGATGTATCTTATTGCCTAATCCCTTTTTACAATTCTTTTAAACATTGGTGCATATTATCCTCCAAACTGAAAGTGAATATCTCTCTTTCTCTTGGTACATCCTACACCTATATCCTGTAAAGAAAAATATATGCCAATTTTAACATTACAAAATTACACCCCTTTGATTAATAGTAAGCTAAGGAGTCGATGCCAATTTTTTTATCAATAACAAAGAACATCCAAATATCTGGAAGCTATAGGTCAGCATCAATCTAGCAGCATGCAACTAATTCTAGATTGGCTTAAATCACACAATTACACCCCTTTGATTCACTATATCTGTGTTCTTTTTACCTAGTTGCATCTTGTCTCTTTCTCTTGATTTTAGTCATGATAGACCCTAATCAACCCCTAATCTTTCTGTAATCTTAGCTTTTAGTCTACCTCTAATCAGCATCCAATCTTATTTTCTGTTCTATCCAAAATATTCTCTCTCTCTCTCTCTCTCTCTCTCTCTCTCACTCTTTATGAATTGACACTTAAGGATTAAACAATAACTATGAAGAATAATAACATCATAGAGATTTTAAAAATAAAGATACCTCCATTATCACTTGATTGCTTGTCATATAGAGTGTTGAAGAGGAAGATATATTATAGCACAATACTAAAGAGAGAGATTGCTTGTACCATGGTAGAGAGTGTTGTAGATAGAAATGATCTTATTTTAGCAAATACTATCAAAACTGCTCCTGAGATTGCTTGTAGCAGGGTAGAGAGTGTTATAGATAGTATCGAGTATTGGTTCAGAAAACTTAGTATGCAAAAAACCATATTCTGGAGGGAAGGAGAAGAGTATACAAAATTTCGAACAAAACTAGAGCTTTGAGAGGAAATGAAGAAATACCCAAAAATAGGCATATACTTGTCCAAAAATAATAAAAATTTACAAGAAAACTCTCAAGTAAAAAATGTGTCTCTACTTAAAAAAATCATCTTAAAATATGATGTGTACATCATTTTATATCATTTTTTAACTTCCGTCCTTTTAAGAAGCATGAATCAAAATGATTCTAATATATTTTCATGTTGAAAAGTCATGAGGGCATTAAAGAGTTGTATATTAATGATTGGCTTCATTTTTACAAAAAATAGAATTGTAATTTTCTAGTTATGAGGATTTTGAGAAAAAGTAACCTTATCCTATAATTTGAGAATAAAATAATAGGTGAAATCTATTGAAAATACAAATACGAGATTCGATTGATTGTATAAGATATCTTATTCTAATATTATTTGGAATCTCTTTTTAGAGAGAGAGAGAGGTGAGAGAAACCCCTTAAGCAGTAAAAAAGAGAGTCCATATTTCTCCTAATGGACGTGAAATATTATCTTGCATGTTAGAAACATCAGTATCCAAACAAATACATCCAAAGATGGTGCATTTTGCACTACAAGTAGTGGCACTTCTTGAAGTTCTAGCAAAGTTCCTTCATTGACATCCAACTTAGTAGCTACATTATCTCCCTTAGCATCAATAAGAGAACTAAGAAAATTATACACAATGACATCTTCACTGCAAAAACCATAATTCTCAAACTTATCATCTATTGAAAGCATCATCTTTTTGAATACATAACTAATCTTCATGATCACCAATCTAATCATTTTCATTATTCATAAACTGCTAGCTTGCTTCCTTCTTAATTAAATTTGAATGGAGATTGATTATGATAGTTTGAAAAATACCACAATATGAAAAATATCAAGATTATTGATGTAAAGTTGTATGATGATCCACTCTCTCATTGGCAAGCTTCTCTATTAAGTTTGAACACTATATTAGGGAATTTGGAAATTTTCATATAGTTTAGAAATCCCCAATATAGTTAATATTTGGTCACATGATCAAATCTTGTCCCCTTACTTGAAAGTGGAGTCTACCCTAATTACTATATAGGTTGTCTTTCCAAGTTGCACTTTGAAGCATGGGTTAAGATTTAGCCACATGGCCAAATCTATCTTTACCCCTTATTTGAAAGTGCAACTTGGGAGATTCCCAAAATCTCCAATATGGTGTTTTTGGGACACTCGAGGATTCTTGGCTTCTTTGGCTCTTGTACTCTCTCACTCCCTTTACCTCAATCTTTGGCAAGACCATGGGTAAAGAGCACCAATCATCATCATCCCTCAAACTTGAATCGGAATCCAAAATATCTTCATATATTTCCTTAAGCTTTTCAACTGTTATAAGCAATCTCCAATATGCTTAACACTTGAACAAGACCTGCCTTTCTTGCCTTCATGATCATCATGCCATTCATAAGAATCATCAATAATATCCTCAAAAGAAATATCCAAATTCTACCATGCTTTATCCATCTTCAAACTTCAAGCCTTCTTTGTTGCTTATGAAAACCTCTTGTGGATATGATCAAACTCATTACATAAATCAAACATGCAAAAATACTTGTATAATTTTCCTTCTTCACAAGACCTATGAACATAAGAACAATGCTTTGAAGTATGTCAAGACTCAAAGCAAACTCATGCTATTGTTAGTTTGTTAATGGTTTTTCTAATTCCTAAGACTTTTTACTAGACAAAAATAACAAAGTAATTGGCCATCACACAAGAAGAAAGAAAAAATTAACCTTTAAAATGTATCGTCCTGCTATAGGTAATATATCACTAGTTTAGGCAATTCTCATTGCTTCAGGTAGTTGTCACTACTTAAGTAGTTGTCATTGCTTTAGGTAGTCTACCCCACTACTTCAGGTCTTGACAAAAATTTTAGATTTCCAACATCAAAGAGAAGTATTTTGATTAGGCTTTAGATCCATAACTAGAGAACATTATAGAAGGGGGTTGTATCATCTTGTTTCCCAAAAAATATTACTACTTCGTACGAAACATTCTACTTCATATAGAAACTCTACTTCATGCAAGAATTTTGCTTCCTATAGGAACTCTGCTTCATGTAGAAATTATTCTTCATGCAAGAAATCCAAATTTCTAGCCTCAAACAAAGTCATTTTTGTTGATTCTTTAAACCAAAGATATAGAGAATCAATGATAGGAAATACAAATAGAAAACCCTTCAAACTCAATATAGTAAAATCATTTTTTGTCTATAAAACAGTCATTTTTCATAAATTCAAGGTAATTCTTCAAGTCTTTGCACAAATTTTGCACTCAGAAAACCTTTCAAATTGCATATAGGAAATTAGGTTTTCTTTCCCAAAACAAGGTCATTTTTTATAGAGCTTCAAATTTCACGCATCAATTAAATGTCTTTTTTCTTAAACTTCTATACCATAGATTCAAAAAAGCATAGCAGGATTACCAAGTGTTTTAACCCCAAATCTATGTCGAATGCATAGTAGGACTGAACTGCCTCATACAAAAAATACCTAATCCAATATCACAGATCTTATAGAAAACTCAAATATAACCATGCAGAAATATGAGAACACATACTTTATCACTAATACTTAGCGAATCAAAAATAGAACATAAATAACGTGTTGGAAATAGAGCAAAGACATAATGAATTATGGCACCAACTATTAGATTTAATATATCATAATAGAAATCTACCATACACAGGTCGTGAACATCAGAGAGATAATCCCAAAGAACGAAGAGTGATACCAATTGCCTCTTTAAGTCATGTTCTTATAAGTGCCCATAAACTGCACTTCATGAGGTATACAACTTCATGAGGCATTTAAAGACTACTTCATATAAGAAATAGTAAAGACTAAGGCTCTAAACCATGCTAAAGGCAAACATAGTGCATCAAGCCAATGGCTAATACCAATAATACCTCTCCTCGATCTTCTCATATGTCACCCATACACCCCTATAACTAGCCCATAGGCTCTCTTGAGACTCTTGCATAACCTGCAGTAGAGCTGGGTAGCCCTATCAAAGACTGCATGCAAGGTTAGATCTCCTCTCTTCTTGATGTGCTTCCAAAGAATTCATCCTCTCAAGAAATTTCCATAGTCTTTTCTTTTGATCTTCTTGAATTCTACATTTATCCGCTCATCCCTCTTGGTTAGCATACTGAGATACTGACATATCTACAACCACTCTCTAGTTTAAATCTTCTCTAAGAAGGTCCAATGGTAGAAACATGGCAAACATGACAAAGCATGGTAGCTAGTATTTCTATATCATCCTCATTTGCAACCAATGACTCCTCATCCTCATATCTAGCTCTAGAAAGCATATCTATAACCGGGTTCACTTTTTCTACTATATGTCTAAAAGAAAGCAAGAGGTGTTAACTTCAAATCTAGAGGAAAATAGGGAAATTCATGAGATAACCTTTTTTTCCTATCTTATCAAGTTACAATGTGATTGAGAAATTCATCTAACTCTCATTTCACTCTACTTACAAAATAAACATATACTATAGCCTGAATTAAGCTATATTGCGCTTTCTCTTCTTTCTTTTTGCACACCCACACTCTCACATATCACATTTAAAAAGAAAGATAGAAGTTATACAAGCAATAGGAGAAACGAAAATTAGCGAAAAAGTAAGGGAGAGCGCATACTTGTCTTATCAATGAGCTAAAAGGCTTAGATTAGTGATGAATGAGCTAAAGGCTTAGATTAGCATCACTATTGTAGCGATGAGACTTTGCTTACCAATAAGTTAGAGGCTATTCGAATCGCTATTTTGGGTAGCATCGAGGATGGCGAAAAAAGTCAAAATTGGAACTAGGAAATTAAGAAAACGCAGCATAATTTATTTCACAATTTCTCTCTCGTTTGCTTCCACGATGCCACTAGCAACTACAAGCACCTTAGAAACGATCTCCGTAGAGGTAGGGAAATCGAGTTATCATCTCTCTCTCTCTTTCTCTCTCTCTCACACTCATTGATCGATTGTACAAAGCTGTATTCTGCGGTGTATCATGTTAAAACAGGTTGTAGCATAAATATATATGCTAAAACAAGCGATGGCAATGGGCATAAAGATAAACGATCTGTGTATGAATAAAGTGGAAGCTTAGTACATGCCGGACTGTCCGACGAGAGGAGGCTAGGGCTTGCCAAGTGCTGTATGGCCAAAGCAGTAACACAAGGAACTTTCAATCGTTCCCCACATAGGCAATTTGGTGAAATATAGGAAATTCTCCAATATTTCCTATGTAGACAAGTACGTATTCCCCATCTATAACTAGGAAATTGCATTCCCTACATCTTATAATAGGGAATATAGAGCATTCCCTACATTCCTTTGAAAGTCCCTACATTCCCTACATCTTATAATAGGGAATATAGAGCATTCCCCACATTCCTTTGAAAATCCCTACATAAGGAATTATAAGGATGTGATTCCCTACTTTTATGTAATAGGGAATTAAAGGTACAATGAGGATAAGATAAAGATGATGTTTATCACAATTCTCTATTTCTCAATTCAAGTTGATACTGATGGTTTCGAGAAGGTAAGGACAAAGGTGATGATGACTATCACGGTGGTGATGAGGATAAGAAAAATGAAAACGACAAGGAACATATATTTCAATTGCAATTTGAGGCAGCTCCAGTTGACGAGAGAAAGGAAAGGCTTTTGTAAAGATTATTCAACCTTTGTTTTAATTTCATCCACGAGTCCCCCCCTTCACACCCAAAGAGACACATGCGTGGACAAAACACAAGATATTACAATTCCACAATGCTCCATGCCAACCATTATCCCCTCCATTTCCATGCAAGCATTCGAGCTTATTTTCTTATAATCACATTTACAACATATGCCATTTCTAGAAATGCCAAGTGATTAAGAGATTATTGTGCAACCATAGCATGTGCCTCTTGTGCTAGTACTCGAGCTTGTAGAAAGTGAATGTGCCTTTGCTACAACTTATACAATACTAAAATTTCTAGCTTTGGGTATACAACACCTAGCCAAACTTGTTGGCCCCACACCTAGCCCACATACTCGACTAAGGTGACTAGATCAATCTTATTTTTACTTTACTAATATTTAGTATTTTATTTATTTTATTTCTATGTTTAACTTTCATTCAGGCCCCATTCCTAGACCGCATGGGTAGCTATGATGGGTATACAAGAAATGCTTGGTAAACTCAAATTAATCATGAGAATTTAAATATATTATAGTTGTATTTATAACATTAACACCCAATGCATGTAGTGTGATATGAACATAATGTGGTTGGATGCATCTATATCATCAATACTTTCTCATTTCTCATCCTCTTGCTTGATGATTTGCTTCCATTGTTTGTTCTTGTTCTATCCTACTTGATTGTCTTTCTTCAACATCAGAATCTGTATAGACTTACATGTCCTCAATGTGCAAGTGTGTCCCACACTAGTAGCATGTGCCATCACTTTCCATTACACACCTTGCAGTCTTTTCACTCTCACATGGTATACACCTTTCAAGCACGTCATATGATATTGGAAGATACTTTCAAAAACACATCACGGAAGGTTGTTATACATTACAAGATTGGTATGCATACACACACAAAAACACACACACACACACACAAGGCATTTCATTGCAATACTGTAAAAAACAATCTAATAGTAACTAAAGGTTGCGTTTTTTGGTATTTTGCCACTTTGACTTCATTTTTCCTAGGTTTATTTTGGAATATGTGTTGTACAGATATAATACAACAAAATCTTTGCTTATGTATGTTAAATCAAACCACCTAGTACATTATTCCATTATAGCCCCATAGAGAGAGAGAGAGAAAGAAAGAAAGAAAGTTATATTAACGTCTTCTAAAAACCAAAACTGGCCTATGAGACAAACTGTGATACAACTGATGAGGTCCAGCTATCCAAAATAAAAGTGCTGAATGAAAAGCTAAAAATTGGAAACTGAAAATACGGTGCTGTGAGTGTGATAAGTGTCGTATATGTGTATGTGCGTATGTAGCTCTGGTACTCCAGATAATGGCTACAAAAGGGGAACAAATGTCGGCTGTGATAGGGGAACAATTGTCGGCTGTGATAAAGTGGTGCGATGTGTATATGTAACAGATGCAGGGAGATATACTATCCTGGGATGTAGTAGCAGTCATCGAAGTCGCTAATAGTAGGTGATCCCTCCTGGATGCAGGATGTGGTACATCGGCGGTGGAGAAAGAGCAAACTGGAGATCTGAGATCCAATGTGTCGAGTGTCGTCGGATCTCAGTCTGCTGTCGATGTAGATCAAGAATCCTCCGGATCTCCTGTCAGTGTGGCTGTGGGGTTCGAAACCCCCGGATCCTCGTGCGGTGTCAGGTACGCTGGTCCTCAGCCTGCTGTAGTGTGAGCCCGGAGGTCTGGCTGGAGGCTGGTATAGTAGCTCTCACTCTGTCTGTCTGAAAGAACTGTGTAATAGTCGTCAGGGTGGGCCCCTCTCTGACTAGGACCCGCTGTGTGCTCTGCTCTCTGATGTGCCATGCCTCTCCCAGAAAACTGCCAAATGATCTCTGATCCATATCAGTCATACATCCCTGAAGTGAGCTGCTCAATGTGTATCTAGATCTCAACTCTGAGTATGCCGGGCATCTGAGAACAAAATGCTCCTCACTCTCCACCTCTGATCTGCAAAGGGGGCATATCCTCTCCTCCCGAGAGAGAGAGAGAGAGAGAGAGAGATAGCACAAAGTTGTTACTCTTAAGACTTCATTTTTCCTAGGTTTATTTGGGAATATGTGTTGTATAGATATATAATACAACAAAATCTTTGTTTGTGTATGACAATGGGATATGGACTAGCCCTGGAGTAGGTGTTTGAAGTCTCATACCAACCATATAGAGAATCCTCATCCCAATCTATAGTAGCATAAATGATGGAATAGGAAGAAATATATGTGATGCCTCTATTATCCCTATTGTCTAGAAATATGCTTTCCAAATGTGTCCAAGTATTGTTGATTCACAAA
Organism: Lygodium microphyllum; assembly: GCF_053477565.2. NCBI lineage: Eukaryota > Viridiplantae > Streptophyta > Polypodiopsida > Schizaeales > Lygodiaceae > Lygodium > Lygodium microphyllum. Next base: position 53,543,432 of record NC_141148.1, on the reverse strand, counting down.
AGTCTCCCAAAAGCAATAGCATGGTGAAGTAAATTTTTGAGAATGGCTACCTAAATTTCTTGCATGTATACGTGTAATATATCATCGTCCTCTTTGCAACAATAATAGCATGGGAGAGGTCAATCGTAAACAAAATTGGTATGCTTTCATGTAGACTTATGCAAGTTACCTCTTGCTTAAGCGTGATGCACCTCAATTCAATGACACCAAAGGGAATCCCCACGTTCTCTCAAAATTCTTGACATGAGAGAATGTAAAAATATTAGCTCTTGAGCTTGGAGGGAGCCTAAAGAAATCGGGTCACCATTCGTGGACCTGGGGCGAATGAAAAGAAACCAAGCCAAATGTGCTTCATGAATTGGACCGAGACTTGTACGCCTCTACGACCATAAACAAGTGAGGGCTCATAGAGACCGGCAAGTGTGTAAAGAAGCAGGCAAAGCCATGTTACGATCTTTTTGTGTTTAGACCATCTGAAACTCGTAGGTGCCGGTGAGGACAAAGAAATTGGAGCTCGTGGATGCTAGCGAGCGATACAAATAAGTGGGAAAAGCCAGGTCGTGTCTCCAAAGTCGAGCTACTGTGTTGGTATGGCTGGAACGGCGGAGCAGGTGCCAAAGGAAATGCAACTGCCTAAGGGCGAGTGGTTATGTGGTCCACTATAAAATAACACTTACCCTGTGTGGGGACCCTTTCGGATGCCTAGCTACTGAGATGTATGGATCGTGATGGTGGATGTGTGTAATGCTTGAAAACCTAGAGCAAGCTAAAAGAAGCCGGGCCCGTGGATCACTCGCTCTCCCTCCATCTTGACCAAGCCGTGCACGGAGCCATAAGTGAGGAGTCAAGTGGACTGGATCGAGTAGTGGGGGCCCCCTCACAACACCAAGCCATGCAATACGTCACGAGCAACTACACCAAAATCTGACGCTCAGGATACGGTAGCGTCTCTGTTGTGTTCTTAGTGAACATGATTGTGCATCAATGATGATGTGGATATGCATTAACATGTATTTTTGTGCATGTGGTAATTTGATGTGTCTATGTATGTTTATGGATTTGGTTACCTTGTGATTTTGAGTTTAATTTTATACATGCGTGAAGAAGTGCTATGAAAACACATGCTTTCTGTGTGTGTGTGTGTGTGTGTGTACTAGGCGCTCCATGCCTAGCTCCTAGTGCTTCATGCCGGGAGAGAGAGAGAGGGGGGTGACACGTGGTGATAAGGGGGGTGCACAACAAACTCTAGACCACTTACTATATAGAAAGTTCACACTATAACTAGGAAGAATAGCAACCAAAATAGGAAGAATGTAGAATTTTCTAGTTATAACTAGATAATTTTGTCATCACGAACCTCTTCTAACTAGTAAATCCCTTTTTCTAGATAGTATCTAGAAAGTTGAAGCCTTATCTAGTAACATTATCTAGTAAGTTATTGTATATCTAGTAACAATATCAACATAACTAGGAAATTATTTTTTTCACTAGCCATAACTAGCAAGTACTATCATCTAGCTAGGAAATTATGGATAGTCTTTCAAGTTAACGTAGACTCACGATTTTGCTAGGTAAAACTAGTAAATAAATATTATTTTATTTGAAATTTACATTTTTATATTACTCACTTATGAGCTAAGATTTCGATTCCACACTTATAGCTATAAGACAAACAAATGAGTCCATGCACATGTTCACAATGGGCCGGCAACACAAAGATGTTGCGCAAATCCGTCCATTTTTTTTCGGAATCTATTTCAAGAAATCCAGATGGACCTTATCGAACTCTTGCTCCAGCTTCTTCAAGTATCACTTTGAACCACTGCATATCGAATAGTATCATGGAGAAGCTACGGTAATCCACTATAACAATACTTTGCAAGTTCCCAAAATACTCCATCTAATCTATAATCGTGTTTGGATCCGTTGCTCGTGGCCAACTCTCTTGCTCGAATCTTGCCATGATACCAAAGTCCATTGTGGAGCGCATTTTGCCAATATGCTCCACGCAAAAATGCCGTCAACGCGACCACACTGCACTATATATTTTGTACTGTACATTGAAACACTCAAATTAGATGTCGCATATAAAATATAGATATGACAAATCCTAAACACCTCATCACCTTTGGACTACATCCCCTCGAGAATTCCCACTCCTCCATTGAGACCTCTGCCCCTTCGCAAGATGCTCCGGTCAAAGCTCCATGCAACCATCGCGTTGACATGAACTGCGGCATCTCCTCCATGCTCTCGGGATATCAAATCGGTCGATGATGCATACTACGTTGGAATTCAGATCGCGTTTCCTCTCGATCTTGCCTAACGATCTGGTACTTGGTGAGTCACGTCTCCATAAAGGCATGGTGCAACATATAAAAGCCATTCACCTTCTCTTCCATTCTAGCATCCATTATTTTTTCTACCCTATTTCCAACCACCATATCTCCAATCAGTCTATCATCGTCCTTTAGCGACCATAGCATTTTGTTGTTTCGATCCACCATTGGTAGCCATTGTGAAATATGCACTAGTGCCTCAGACACCAACCAACCTTCAGCCATGCTACCTTCTGGCCGAGCTCGTTGTCGCACAAAGCCTTTTAGGGTTTTCATGAAGTGCTCCAAGAAGAATATCCATCGCGTATGGACAGGTCTAGCAATCTCCACTTCATCCACAAGATGCACAAGAAGGTGGATTCGTATCGTGAGCATGCTGGTTGGCAGGTATTTCTGAAAGAGACAAACCGTCTCCAATGCTCCCCGCCTCGGCGATTCAATAGAGGACGTCTTAATCTCCTTCTGTGAGATCCATTACACCAAAATCAACAACCTGTAAATGGCCCCGCGTATTTCTGGAGTAAGACATCCTATAATTGCGATCGGTAGTACAAACTACCAAAAATGAGAAAGCATAATGAATAATGGCTACACTCCAAATAGCAAAATGTGCACGCCAATTACAATCCATTCGTAGTACAAACCTGACATTAGCCCTGATAGTTGGTCGTCTTTAGAAAATGCAGACCTGAGAGAACGCATTATACCCATCGCAGTGTAGATAGATTTCACTACTTGCTTCACAATGCGCTCTTCTTTAGTGGACAAAACCTAAGGAGCACGAGATAGCTGCATGCGACCATCAGCACTCGACTACGGCCAAAGCACCTCCATCTTATCTACCTCTTTCAAATCCATTTGTGCCCCTATAGTGTCTCTCTTTTCTATGATGTGGTCCCATAGTAAGCTAACCACATTCTTGAAAATATACATGGAACCCAACAAGTGGTTGACCTGTAAGTGGGTCCAATATGGCAACTCGTAGAAAACTGAGAACTGCCGCATTCCGTTTGGATGTGACTCTGCGTGGACCATTTTCAGCTCGTACCAGCTTGCGGAATTCATACGTGTTGGAGGTTATCCAAGAAAACCATCCTTGAGTTCATGATCCTTTGAAAATAAAGTGGCGTGTCCTTGATATACCATCTTTTTCATGGTTTGTGACCTTCGGGAGTCACCAATGAGAACGAAGGCCTATTTACCTGAGCACTCTCCAAATCCGAGAAAGTGATGCATCGTCCATATGAGAATGGCTTCAATATTAGCAGACCGCTGAATGACCATCACGCTTGCTCATATCTTACATGGTGACCCCCTCCTTTCACAAAATCTTAAGCTCATCGACTAATGGACGAAGATACACATCCATATTTTTGACTTTGTAGCAGTCGGGGATGAGTAAGCTAAGGATGAGATGTCCTTTCTTCGTAGAAATCCATGGAAGGATATTGTAGTTGACAAGGACTATAGGCCACACACTGAAAGAAGTTGAGTGCAGACCGAATGGGTTCACGCCATCCATTGCAAGACCGAGTTGAAGATTCCTTGGCTCTCGAGCAAAGCCTGGGAAGGTAGAGTCAATGTGACTCCATACGCGTGAATCTGCTGATATTCGTTGAACTCCATTCGTGGACCTATTCTGCGCATGTCATGTTGTCAAGCTCGCCATGCCGAACGTATGAAACATGTGGTTTATGCGGGGGATAAGAGGAAAGTGTCTGAGAACTTTTTGAGGGATGGTTTGCCATTGCAAGTCCTATCGATACCTGTGAGCACCACACTTTGGACATGTCTCCATAGTCTCGTATTCTCCTCCAAACAGTATGCAATCCTTGATACATGTATGGATGTTGTTGTAGTCCATGCCAAGCTTTCGTAAAACATGTCGTGCATCATTAGAGACTCAAGCATGGTATTTGTAGGTGGGAATTGTAACGTGTCCACCTATTCCCTCTTAGGACACGTCTTAGCAGTCCATCGGAAAGAGAGTCTAGAAAGCTCCGCCCGATACTCCCACAGGTTTTATGATCTAGGACTTCCAGCGTCTGCCATGTAGCGAAAGTATTCCGGCTGTTCCCACTTAGGATCGACTTAAATCAGGGTTTCTCCTAATGGTCCTTTCCTAAAGAGCAGCTAGTGTCGAACCCCAGGTGAACTACTTTACGCAAAAACGCCAGGGATGAAGCAGATTCATGTTGCACTTAGTTCAAGGAGAATGGAAAACGAGAGGGATGCAAGGCTCAACCTCTTTGCCCATAAGGCATAGTCCCATTCCGTTCCCCCTAAACATAAATCGGGGTTCTAATAGCCTAAACCTTAGGTCAGCTCCCTTGCTATTCATTTCCTTCGAGAAGAGCTCCTTGCTGTTCATTTCGATTGAGAAAAGTTCTCGGCCAACTGAGACCACCCATTTGTAGGACGGACCCATGGCCACATCCACCGCACTTTCCTCAGGGTTGCTTTGGTTGTCTAATTACCTACCACATTTAGTTGGACATGCATCAAGCAGCTTCCTTAATTAGCTAGTTAGACACTAGTTCCTTCACGTAATCGTAGCACTTGATATAGAAAAACAATGCCAAACAAGTTCCTTTTCAACAAGTTATCTTATTTATCTTTAGAATAAATCCATAAAGCCAGCCCGCATGTTGATCCATAATCTAGCAGTTATCCAACAATCCACAAGGATTGCTAATCCAAGATTCCACCCGTAGACTAGTATGCGGGCCTCGAGATCCAATCCTGAGTCGCGTTGGCCTCTTGTGCAGGGCTGAGAAGGCAAGGGATTTACGGCTAGAGCTCCCCCTGGCACCCAAGCGTTCTCCTGCTCCAAGTAGCACCCAATAGAGAGACCTCACGAGGCGGGTTCGGTCCACATTCTCAACACGGCTAACAACCCCCTTGGTTAGGGTCAAGCAGACAGTCAAGGGTAACTGATGCTACCTCTCCCTTCAGGCCTTCAACCTGAAGCATTAATTATCTTTCTATCTTTTAGTTCTTTGAGCAAACAATGTAAACATTGCTCCTAAAGTATTACAAGCACAATCAATCTAGTGGTCGTTTATTTGGCCAACTGCTAAGGAGTGAATCCCTCTCTCCGAATGTATCCAGCATTTGATCCGGGATCAATTGCAACTTGGAAAGATTCCAAGGGTTTGTTTGTTTGCCCTTTTGTCCTTGGGTTAGGGCCATACCCTGTTAACCCAACTTAATCAACACCTTAGGTTTCATAAATCAACAGTAAATCCTAGCCACCATGTCACTCTAACTTGATTGATCCTTTACTTCCAAGCAAAATACATATCATCCCTTAACTTGGCGGTTGTCCCCAAGAAAGGTGATATAACAGGATGGTTACCCATCCTCTTGCAAGTTAAACTTGCGCAAGAACCTGCCAACCTCATTCGAAGGAATGGAAAAACTCTCTTGTGATCAAACGACAAGCCCATGCGACATTGCAACTTGTTGCACAAGTGTCGCATCTATTCCATGGGATCATTTCACCCATTGAATGACGTTTTCTCGGTCAAGGAATTATGTTTAGACAAGAAGCAGGGTTTAGGGTGTCATCTTACCCAACCCAATCCTAATTGCACTAGGCTGACATTCGGTCCTAGGGATTCCAACTCAATCCGAGTTTTAGCATTAGGTCGAAAGATCGTTATTTGCATGAGCGTCCAATTGACCCAACATTTCGTGAATGTAGGCAAGACCTTTGGGTTTGAGGATCTTGGCGTTCCAAGTGCGATATTAGGCAGCACTTCCAACGTGCCAAGCCCTAGCTAGTACTTGAGGTTTTTATTGAATCGGCTAGTTATGCCTATACGAAACCCTAATGGTTATAATACCACAAATGATTTGGGTAAATTGACCTACTTGTCTTACAACAAGAACAATTCTCTCCTAGAGATGCTAAACTAGTTTGCAGGACGTCACAATACATGTAAATATGTGAATTATTACTTCTACGCCCCAAAAGGTTTGCAATAACCCTAACTTTTCTTACTAAAGTCATTATGCATGATAATTTGGAGAGTAACTTACATAAGGCCCATTAGGTTTTTCATTAAAAAAAATCATACCCACAGCAATTTGTTCAAGCTTTAGAATTTCATGCTTTAACAAGCCAAGCAATCTTTTCCGAATGCAACTTGATGAAATGAAATTTTCAAATATGAACAAGAAACCTTCTTATAGCCACAACGTAGTTAATGAAGTTCATGCAAAACTAAAGCTAGTGTTAACTCATTCCATTTTACAAGCACATGCCACGTGCAAGTCATAGAATCATTTTCGTGCTCTGCTATTTTATTTCAGATAACATCCTACGGGTGTTAACAACTTTTCCTCATGAATCATTACAATGAAGATATTTCCTAAAATGTGACATACGCTTATTCTTTCCATGTCTAGTCAAAAGTGCACTTAATAATTTCAACCTTATAATAATAGGCAATAGGTGATTTAGGCTCGTCACTTTGAGATGCATGTCAAGGCAACATGCTACTAAGGTTGTAAGATTTGCGTTCATCACATTGAAATTACCAATAACCCAATTTCATGTCATGAATTAGTTCTAGTAATCGTTCAAATAGTCAATTTTTTCCCAATTGCATTTAACTAAGCTAGGTGAATTTGAACATGCATAGGTGCTTCCCATTTCCATGAAAATTATTGTGCTTAATGCATTACTTTTTGCGTGGAATCAGAATCGTAAAACCTGGGCTTGTGGGCTCAGGGAGATGTCCACGTGTAAGCTCGGGGAGGACCTTCGCCACAGGTGCGCCTTGCAACTTCTTGGGAGCCATCATTGATGACTTGAACTCCCCGGATTACCCTCGCTTCCACGCGTTCTCCGAATAGCCTCAAGAATTTCCTTCTTCCTCGTACGTAGGAGTTTCCTTCATCGAATTGCAGATCCTTGAAAATACCGGGGCTTGTGGGATTTGGGCTTATGGGAGGGCTTGTGGGGTTGGAGCTTTGCTTGTGAGAATGGGGCTTTTATGAGAAAGCTTGCGGGAATGGAGCTTTTCGAAAAAGCTTATGGGAATGGAGATTTTCGAAAAAGCTTATGGCAATGGGGCTTTTCGAAAAAGCTTATGGGAAGGAGCTTTATGAGCTCGGTTTTTGACCCAAGAAGGCACGTAGGAACAAGACCTATGGCCTTATCCTTTAGAAGCTTCTGATTGCCCAGGACTACATGGAAGGCCCCAATTATTGGAAAGAGTTAAAAGGATTGATGACGGCGTGGCAGGGGAAAATGGTGGCAGCGGGGTTGCGTTAGCAGCTGGCGGCGAACTTGGCACTCCTCCACGACAGGTGGCGGACCCTCCATGACAGCACAGCGGCAGCTATTCCTTGCAGGGCCCTCTCGGGCTTCTCTTCCTTTATGCAGCCTTTTCCCCCCTCTTCCAAGGCTAAGGGGGGGTTTTAATAGCCCAAGGGGGGAGAGGGAAGCCCCCACGTGGCTGGTGCATGGCTCTCCCCCCCATACACCCACTACTACACATCATCTCCTTCTCCCATTCCCTTCCCTCCAGCCACGCATCGGGTGGGGGAATTAGTAAAAAAAAATTACATTAATTTGATCATTATCCATTTATCCCCCTCTAAAGAGTGTGTTTCCCCGCGGTTATGCAATCTTGAACCCCTGATCTCAATTTCACAATGCGGAGGCCTCGTTTTTGCACGTGTAGGGTATGTATTAAACTACCAAAAAATACAATGCGAGAGATAACCTTGCACAGGCTTTACGCGGCGTGCGGGGAGTCAAGTTTGGTAATATTTTTGAGTGGGAATATTACATTCTCTTCCCCTTGGAGGAATCGAGATGTCCTCATCTCGAGAAGAACTAGGGGTATTGTTGGTTGAGAGTGCTTTCATCCATCCAAGTGGCATCCTCCTCAGGATAATCTTTCCACTGGACGAGGCATTCTCTCAAGGTTCTGGATCTCAATTGTTTCACCCTAACATCTAAGATCCTGTCATGCCGTAACTCAAGGACTCCTTTGCTAGGCATTACAACTTGTTGGTCATCAAGTACATGGCTAGGATTAGGTACATACTTCTTCAATAGGCTGATATGGAATACATTATGAACCTCTAGGTTCTCAGGGAGTTGCAATCTATAAGCATTGGGTCCTAGGAACTTGAGGATCTTGTATGGTCCACAATACCTTGGACTTAGCTTCTTGCAATCTCTTAAGGATAGGGAACTCTTCTTTGGGCGTACGCAAATGAAGACCATATCTCCTTCCTCGAAGGTTCTATCTTGATGTTTCAAATCCGCGTATGCCTTCTATCTATCCTTGGTGGCTTGGATGTCCTCTCTTATTGACTTCATTTGGTCATCCATATCTTCCAGCATTTGCCTTGAAGCTTCAACCCTCAAGGTTGGATCCGAGAAGTTTGAAGGACTTTGACAGTCATGCCCATACAATGCTTGAAAAGGGGTCATCTGAATACTTTGTTGGTAAGAAGCATTGTAGGCAAATTCAACCAATGGCAAGTATTGAATCCACCTTTTTGGTTCACGACACCAGTGTGCCCTTAGCATATCCTCGATGACTTGGTTGAATCGCTCCGTTTGACCATCGGTTTTGGGGGATGGTAAGCTGTACTAAAACAGAGTTGAGTCCCAATGGCTTCAAAGATATCTCTCCAGAAGTGTGATGTGAAGAGAGAATCACGATCACTAATGATTCTTCCGGGCAACCCATGTAGCTTGAATATCTCCTTGATGAACAACCTTGCAATGTTTGAGGCTTTATAGTTTGTCTTAATAGGAATAAGGTGTGCAACCTTAGTGAGCATATCCACCATGACCATGATGGAGTTATATCGTCCCTGAACTTGGGGTAGGCCAACAATAAAGTCCATACTAATGAATTCCCATTTCATTTGGGGAATGTCAAGTGGTTGTAACTTTCCTGGAATTTTGACATGTTCGGCTTTAATACGTTGACAACACAAACACTCAGTGACATATTTGATAATGTCACCTTTAAGCCTCTCCCAAAAGTAGCTCTTTCTGACTGCATTGAGGGTCTTGGCATAGCCAGGATGTCGTGAGAAAGGGGAATCATGAGCTTCCCAGAGTATCTTCTGCTTAAGTGACTGGCTTGCCGGTATACATAATCTCGTTCTATAGTAGAGAAGTCCACTATCGATAGAGAATTCTTGATACTTAGCCTGTAGCTTTTGGTCCTAATCCTTGATAAGGATCTCCCTTAGCATCTTCTGATAGGTTGGATCATGGCATGCTTCTTCTCTAGCTAGCTCAAGTATTGGGTTGTTTGGCATGGATACCTTTGTGGCTAGAGATCTAGCTGTTGATGGATTTTGCAAGATTAGACCATTAAGGAATGCCTTGCGACTGAGTGCATCAGCAACTACATTCTCCTTTCCTTGTCGGTATTTGATTTCAAAAACATACTCCTCCAGCACTTCAATCCACCGGTGTTGCCTCATGTTGAGCTCGTTCTAGGTAAAGATCCACTTGAGAATTTTATGATCCATCACTAGGGTAAACTTGTTACCCAGTAGGTAATGTCTCCAAAGCTTTAGAGCATGGATGACAACTAACAGCTCTAGGTCATGGGCAACATAATTCTTCTCATGGCTCTTTAGTTTCCTTGAAGAGTATGCTACAAGATGACCTTCTTGCATAAGCACACATCCTAAGGCAAGTGTGCTAGCATCAATTACTACTTCAAACTCCTTATTACTGAGGTCCGGAAGTCTCAAGATAGGTACTGATACCAAACTTTGCTTTAATCTATCAAAGCTAGATTGTTCAGTAGTCAACCATGCAATCGATGTTTGCTTCTTCAGTAGATCGGTTAAAGGTGTGGCAATCAAAGCATAGTTTTTGATAAAGACCCTATACCATCCTGTCAATCTAAGAAAACTGTGTATTTCTTTGACAATTGTTGGTATTGGCCATTCTAGGAAATCTCTGACTTTGGCCAGATCCACTAAGATTCCTTTTGCTGATACGATGAATCCCAGATATTCAATCTGATGCTTGAATAATGCACACTTCTTCATTTTGGCATAAAGCTTGTTTGCCCTCATTGTCTCAAGGACAATGCAAAGTTAGGGTTCATGATATTCTTCCTGTTTGGAATAAACTAAGGTATCGTTGAAGAAGACGAGTACGAAGTCATCAAGATATGGCCTAAAGATATCCTGCATTAACCTGCTGAAGGTGGCAAGTGCATTCGTAAGCCCGAATGACATGACTAGGAACTCAAAGTGTCCATATCTTGTGTTCAATGCTGTCTTTGGGATATCTTCTTCCTTGATCCTTATCTGATAGTATCCAGACCTGAGATCAATCTTGGAGAAGATTTTCACACCTTGAAGATGGTCAAGAAGTTCGTCTATTCTAGGAATAGGGTACTTGTTTTTAATCATTGATTGATTCAACCCTCTGTAATCAATACACAATCGAAGCATTCCATCCTTCTTCTTCTGGAACAGCACTGGAGCTCCCCATGGTAAACTGCTGGGATGGATGTAGCCCTGATCTAACAGTTGCTTGAGTTGTTCCTTCAGCTCAATTGCTTCTGGGATGGACATTCTATAAGGCCTCTTTGCAATTGGCGTAGCTCCGGGCACTAGCTTGATCTCATGATCAACTTTCCTTTGAGGCGGAAGTTCTGTCAGCTCTTCAGGAAATACGTCCATGTACTCCTTTAGCCATGAAGGTCCTTCACTAGACTCCTGCTTCTAATCTAGCTTATTAAGCTTAATCAAGTAGACAGGTAGTCCCTTTCTAACTCCCTTTATAATTCGAGATGCTTTGGCCAATTGAATTTTTGGCTTTTCAGCCTCTCCTTGAGTTGTGACTAATTCCCCTTTAGAGCTTCGAAATGAAACTTGGCCCTTTTCACAATGGATGTGGGCGTCATTAGGTTTAAGCCAATCCATTCCGAGCAAACACTCATGGATACCTAAGTTCATGACCCTAAATCTGATCGAAGTAGACTTTCCTCCCAGAAAGAATTCCACCTTAGCAGTTTGCCTAGTACAAGTGACCTCATGACCATTTGCTAATTCCACAAGCAAGATAGGTGCTTCTATGGTGGCTATTCCTAATCTTCTTGCACAAGCTGGTGAGATAAAGGAATGCGTACTGACACAATCAATCAAAGTTTTGAAGCGTTTACGTTGATAGTCCGATGGTGTCTGAATCACTAAAAACTGGCGATTCGGGCCTTTCTTGTGAAGGGCGACATGGATTGTTGCCCTCTCAAAGTCTGCTTCCATGGTCAGGTCTTCTTCTTTGCACATTTCCCTGTTGGCAACACAAGCGGTTCTTCCTCTACCTCGGGTAGCGGCTCCTTGGCCACGGCCTATTCCTTGGAAAGGTCCTTGACGTTGTCCTCTGCCAAGTTTGGGACATTGCCTTTTGAAATGACCAGGCTTGTTGCAATGGAAGCAACAGAGGTTGCGGCCATTACCTTGGGTAGGGACAAAGTTATTGACATTGTTGGTCCATGCTTTCTTCCTTTTTCCCCGATTTTAACCTTGAACTCTCTTTGCTTGGAACCTATATGCTCCTTTATTCTAATCATTATAAGACCAAGTCTTGTTACTTCTTGGCCTGGCCTGCACTTCCTGAATTATGGGCCCAGCTCAAATGAGTGCATCCTGAAGATCTGTTGGGCGCATTGATTCGAGGTGGGTATTCATAGGTGGATTTAATCTGACACAAAATTTTGACACCTATTGTGTCATATCCATTTGTGGCGCATACATCAGAAGAGAGACGAACTTTGAGTAGTATGCATCAAGAGTCAGACCTAGCTGTTTCAGCTCGTAGAACTCATTCATTTTCTGCGTACGGTACGCAGGTGGTAAGTATCTTTCTTGCACAGCTTTTTTCAGCTTTTCCCAGGTAACGAATCCTTTCGAGATCCCTTGGTCTCTGCACCATTGCTTCCACCAAAGCTTGGCTTTGCCGGTGAGCTTTAGCTTGACGAGCATTGCCTAGTTGGCGGGTATAGTACCGACCGCTTCAAAGTAATCTTCCATGGACTCTATCCAAATCTCAGCATCAGCTTGGACAGTCCTTCCATTTCCGTCAAATTCTGGCAGCTTGATCTGCTTGAGAATAAACTTTTTCTCCTGAAATCACAGCCGTACTTGATGTACGGGTTGGACTGGGAACCTATACCTGGGGTTGCACCTGGGTAGAGGATTCTTAACATTAACAACTCGCTAATCGTTATTACTACATTACATATTATGCCCAACTCAGCTTCCAGCCAAGAAACCTAATCACTTAACTTTTTATCAATACTCATAGACACGACAATCATTGATAAAAAGAAGTCTTATTTCATTCATATGGGCATAGCCCTTTCGGAGTACAATATATTTTGGGACAGTAGAGCAAGTTGATACATTAGTTCGGGGAGAATAAGGTTGTCTTACATTTAGCTATGGGAACTAGGTAATAGTATGGATTTGGGTCATGGATCTTCAGGAATCGATAAGTCATCGAAAGATTAGGGTATCCTTTCCTTTGGTACCCATTCTTCTCATAGCGTCCCAACACCTTGATCCTGTCAGCGGGGATTATGCGGGTCATCTCCTCGTACACATATGAGTTCAGCTCGACCCTCCGTCCTTCGACATGTAAAGTTGTGTTTACGTGAGCCTCAACAAAAATGAACAGCTTTACGATCTTCAGGTCCTCCAACCATTTGACTCTCTTTAGGTTGGTTTGAAGGTATGCAAACTGGTGGGCAGCTATGTAATAGATTCCTGAGTTGCCCGTCCATCTCCGTTCCACGTATAGAGGCGATGGATTGTAAATACAGTCTAGGATGTTCATCATATTGATCCTTCGTCGATAATCTGAGACATGCATCGCGGTCATAAACATGACTTGGAACACTAAGAATCTGTTCCATGCTTCATAATTCTGCAAGACAGCATCGATAAGTAAGGAAATGTTCTTAACAACAATATTTGCTTCTTCTTATTAAGTTTTCTTATAAAGACAGATCCTTTGTTGGTTCGCTCTGATACCAACTGTAACGTGTCCACCTCTTAGGACATATCTTAGCAGTCCATCAAAAAGAGAGTCTAGAAAGCTCCGCCCGGCGCTCCCATGGAATGTTACGGGTTTTGCAATCTAGGACTTCCCGCGTCTGCCACGTAGCGGAAGTATTCCGGCCGTAAATCCCTTGCCTTCCGGGCCATGTACAAGAGGCCAACGTGACTCGGGATTGGATCTCGAGGCCCACATTGTACTAGTCTATGGATGGAATCTTGGATTAGTAATCCTTGTGGATTGCTAGATAGCCTTTGGGCAGATTATGGATTAGCCTGTGTGCTGGACTTTATGGATATATTCTAAAGATAAATAAGATAACCTATTGAAAAGGAACTTGTTTGGCATTGTTTTTCTATGTCAAGTGCTAAGATTACGTGAAGGAACCAATGTCTAGCTAGCTAATTAAGGAAGTTGCTTAATGCGTGTCCAACTAAATGTGGTAGGTAATTAGACAACTAAAGAAACCCTGAGGAAAGTGTGGTGGATGTGGCCATGGGTCTGTCCTACGAATGGGTGGTCCCGGTTGGCCGGGAACTTTTCTCAATCGTAATGGATAGCAAGGAGCTCTTCTTGAAGGAAATGAACAGCAAGGGCGTTGACCTAAGGTTTAGGTTATTAGAACCCCGATTCATGTTGTTTTAGGGGCACGGAATTGGACTATGCCTTATGGGCAGAGAGGTCGAGCCTTGCATCCCTCTCGTTTCCCATTCTCCTTGAACGAAGTGTAGCATCATGAATCCGCTTCGTCCCTGGCATTTTTGCGTAAAGTAGTTCACTTGGGATTCGATGCTAGCTGCCGTTTAGAAAAGTGACCATTAGGGAAAACCTTGATTTAGGTCTGCCCTAAGTGGGAACGGCCTGAATACTTCCGCTACATGGCAAACGCGGGAAGTCCTAGATCACAAAATCTGTAACATTCCATGGGAGTGCCAAGCGGAGCTTTCTAGACTCTCTTTCCGATGGATTGGTAAGACGTATCTTGAGAGGGAACAAGTGGACACGTTACCGTAATATATGATATTTCAATAACCTGAAAAAAATCATAAAACATCTTGAGAAAACACAAATGTTTTTAATAATAGTATCGAAAAAAAATCAACGAGGCATATGTACAAGGTACCTGAACAACTTGGTCACACTCGCATCGCTCCACCCGTATTTTGCTTGCACACTTAAGAGTGCATGCAGTGTCTTCAGGCGAGATATTCAGCACCCATCATATAATGGTATGGATGCTTCTGCTCTAAGCGGATCAGAAGTCTCGACATCCATGGGAATCAATGTATCGATCATTGCCTCTATCTCGGGCTCCAAGATTGTAGGTAGGTCTGGAAGGCTACCTATCTGCTCTAGCATTGACGGTATAGATTGGCCTTGCAAGTGGTGGATTGGCTCATGTACTCCATCCATCGCACGCCCACGAACTCTTCTAATGGGCCGCAAAGGGTGCACTCCTTCGTGGGATGAGACGTCACCTCCCTGGACAGAAAATTTGCCAGCCATACCCAATCTTATTGTATATGGTATTCAATTAGCTTGCGAGTACAATGCATGATTGAAATTAACTTTTCTTACTGTTTGCTAAAAATCCACAATCCCCTCATCAATGATCTCAGATTGAAACTTGCCAAATCGTCGTATGTGTTCTATAGACAATCAGACGTTTTCATCTAATTGCCAGCTTGCATTGAGAGCAACGACATGGGACACATTGATTAAGATATCCCTCGCAATCTTGAACAACATGATCTTCATCGTTTTCCATTTTCTCTACGTTAAGACAAACAATTTGTTTTTGTTATCATTCTTTTTTTCTTTCTTAAAATGTTCTCCTCTCATTCCATCTCTCTCTTTTTTTTTCTTTCTTAAATTGTTATCCTCTCCTTCCATCTCTCTCTCTTTTTCTACGTTACGACTACGACCATGACCACGATGATGACCATGACAACCACGATGACCACTACGACCAAGACTATGACTATGACTACAACCACGACCATGACCAAGACTATGACTACGACGACTACGACTATGACCACGACCACGACTATGACTACAACCATGACCATGACCACGACGAACACGACTACAACTACCACTACCACTACCACTACCACTACCAATACCAATATGACCACGACTACGACTACGACTACAACCACAGCCACAACCACGACCACCACAACCACGACTACGACTATGACTACGACCACGACTACGACCACGACCACGACACGACCATGACTATGACTATGACTATGACCACGACCATGACCACGACCACGACTAGGACCATGACCACGACCATGACACGACTACGACCACGACTACATTTAAGACTACGACCATGACTACAAATATGACTACTTATATAGAGATGATGAGAGAGACAAGAGTTAAGAGAAGAGAGAGGAGAAAGAGAGAGAGATCCGACTAGAGCATTTGACACCCATAGTCAACACACCGTGGAAAACACAGGCACAAATTAACATTGAATTATGGTAAGAGAATCCACCACAAAACAATAGTTATAATACTTGAGGTAGGATTTCAAAGTCTTATTTATTTCAATCGGTCATGGATGCCATACTACGGGTAGGTTGCACCCACTAAGAATAGGATTGGCGATTCACATCATCTTCTCTCCATCATCAATAGAATTCTCCTTTACCATTTACAACTCACCCACCTTCTCTCCACACTATTGCACACTACAATCTCTATGAGGGCATGAGATTGGGATCTCCACAGATACCAAAGCATGATCTCTAGCTTGATGGTTGCATATATACTACTACTACTCGTGGAATAAACCTTAAAATAGTTATTATGCTCAAATATATACTTGTTAGGGTAGAAATTTGTTCCTAAGACTATTCTAAGGAAGAAAGAGGGTTAATGATAATAGAGTGTCCTTCCTTGCAAGTGATTTTATATTATATTTATTCATTGAAATTCATAGTTGAAGATGAGTTTCCTAAGAGATCTTGTGGTGATGCTATTTTACTTTTGAGGGATGGTTTGCCCATGCAAGTCCTGTCGATACCTGTGAGCACCACACTTTGGACATGTATCCATAGTCTCGTATTCTCCTCGAAACAGTATGCAATCGTTCATACATGTATGGATGTTGTTGTAGTCCATGCCAAGCTTTCATAAAACATGTCATGCATCATCACGAGATTAAAGCATGGTATTTGCAGGTGGTAATATATGATATTTCAATAACCTGAAAAAAATCATAAAACACCTTGAAAAAGCACAAATGTTTTTAATAATAGTCTCAAAAAAAAATCAACGAAGCGTATGTGCAATGTACCAGAACAACTCGGTCACACTCGCATCGCTCCACCCGTATTTTGCTTGCACACTTAAGAGTGCAAGCAGTGTCTTCAGGTGAGATACTCGGCACCCATCATATAATGGTATGGATACTTCCTCTCTAAGCGGATTAGAAGTCTCGACATCCATGGGAATCAATGCATCGATCATTGCCTCCATCCTAGGCTCCAAGATTGTAGGTAGGTCTGGAAGGCTGCCTGTCTCCTCTGGCATTGACAGTATAGATTGGCCTTGCAAGTGGTGGATTGGCTCATGCACTCCATCCATCGCAAGCCCACGAACTCTTCTAGTTAGCTGCAAAGGGTGCACTCCTCCTTGGTACGAGACGTCACCTCCTTGGATAGAAAATTTGCTAGCCGCTACAACAAAAAGGTTCCATAGACGCACTTGTAGACGCAATATTTGAATTGTGAAAAAAAATGTCGGGCGCGTTTATTAACGCGTCTATTTCTGCGTCTATAAAATCGCATCTAAAAGCGGGCTTATGATCAGAGTTACACGCATACTTAGACGCGCATATAGACGCGCATATTGACGCGCTACGTAAATATATAATCATATTTATAAAAAAGTGGACATATTCATATTGTGCATCTATACACGCGTGTATCTACGCATCTAAAACCGCGTTTACTCTGCAAGTTTTTGACGAGAATAGACGTGCATTTATCCTGTAATTTAGATGCGCTGATAGACGTGCAAAACAGAGTTATGAAAAAAAAACCAGAGAGTTTTTTTCCCCCCATCAACATCAAATTGTATGCTTAGGGAAAACAGAGAAAGATTATTTCGAAGATTAGATACTGAAAACAAAACAATGTATGTAGCACACAAAATTTCATATATATAGATGAAATGTTTTTATATTATGAGTTCTAGTGCTTGTGACATCATGGTCGCGAGCACTAGTTGAAAATAATACATATCAAAAATGAAAATTACAAGCCAAGGGGAGGCATGCATGCATGGGGCCCCTCTATATCTCCTCAGAAGAGGCATCATCATCGCTACCACCACCGCTGCTTGTGCCGCTGCAGTTGCCGCCACCGCTACTGCTAGTCCCCCTTTCGCTATCCTCAACTGCATTAGGGTTCGCCTACACAAAGGATTAAGGTATATAAATACCATTACAAACAATAAATTAGAGTTATCTATACTTTTCATGTAAAAAATAAAACATACATCTTCTGGTGGTGGAATCCTCATGGCGCGATTATATTGCTCCTCCGTGATGAGTCCCTCCTCGTAGAAATGCTGCCAAATGGACGCCAGGTTATGACCTCGATGGTAGCCTACCTCTCTATGAGTAGGCATCCTACCAACGATATGATACTACAAAACAATTTGAACATACAACGTATTAAAACACACTACATAATGAAGTGAAACAAATTACAAAATTTAATTTAAAAAAAGAAATCAAATAATACTTACAAACTCAGCTTCCCATGACTCCCTGCCACCCGATCCATAATGCGACGATCCCATGATTGCCATCTGGATACGTTGCACCTCTGCATGCTGGCGACTTGTCATTTTCTCCGTTGCTCTCTTCTTGGCCTCTTTCCACTCCTTGCGGTGGCAATTGGGTGGTTGGCCATATCCAGGGTGCCCCTGCTCTTGTCTCTGCAATGACTCCTTGGCGCGCATCATAAGGTGAGACCTCTTGTTATGAAGCCCATCTCTCACCTTTGACCATCCCCAATCATTTGAGAATTTTGCGAATTCTCAGGATTAGGGTACCTTTTATGTACTGCCCGCAGTACCTCTTGCCACAAACCATTTTTTGGTGCTTGAAGGGAATCATGCAATCTTTGTATGTGGCATGCAGGACATTCCTCAAGTAGGCTATCACTTCTCTCCCCTCAAAGTCATGCAAGATACCACCAACATCTGTGATAGAGTAGTACATTTGTGGAGGCTCACCTCTCTCATTTTCCGGTGAGAGTGATCGAGAGCCACCACCTAGGCAACCCCCACAAAGCCCTTGACCTCCTCGTCCTCCCGCACCACTCTCCCTCCTCCCTCGACGTGCACTACCCTCTACCTCACTCGATACACGTGCTTCTACAGATGCACATGCTTCGGCCAATCCATGTACCTCAGCTGATCCCTGTGTAGGCAAAGATGTGATAGGTGTCCCAGACATCACACTGAAAACCTCCGCTGCAGTGGGAGGGTGACCAAGATAATTGGTCATCTCCCCCATGAATTGCTCCTTATTGAATGGGGTGTTGGAGAATCCAGGATTCCACATCTACACAAGAAAAATCATATTATCCTGTGCAGATAAAACATATTACATGCAGCATCTATACCTGCGTCTCTGTGCGCATCTGCAAGCGCGTCTCTGTGGGCATCTGTCAGCACGTCTATACCTGCGTCTACACTGTCATCTAGACGTGCTGACAGACGCACACATTCGCACCATTTCTTTTCAAACTTGCTTAAAAAACAAGGCTAAACAACCTCCATAGATGACAAGCTGATCTAGTATGTGAAGAGGGAGAAGAGAGAGACAAACAAACAGAGAAAGCAAACAAGATTGTGAGAGATAAGAAGAACTCACCTTCTTTGCTTGTTCCAACGGGTGGGAGCTAGGTTGCAAGCTCCTTGTCCTGCTTCTCCCTTCCCTTGGTAAGTTGCTTGAATCTTGTTCTCTTCCTTGCTGTTTGGCTCTTGTTCTTTACTCTTTGGCTCTTTTTTCCTCCTGTCCTCTTTTTACTCTTATTTCGTTGCCTCAGTGTCTTCATGAAGTGATAGATAGACACGAGTAGTGATGTCGAGCTCGAACTGCACAAAACATGCAAAAAACGCAGGAAAGCACAGGTTTGATAAGAAATCCACAACTTTTTTTAAATTTTTCTATATTTACGTGGCGCATCTGTAAGCGCGTGTAATTGCGCGTGTATATGCGCAGATAATTCCTGTTACACGCGCTTACAGACGCGCAGGAACAATTTAAGGAATCAATGCATGCATTTTTGGAATCAATTGACCTATGTGGTGACATATATAACAAAGCTTGAGGATAAGAGATAACACATTGGCAAGTCAATTGGCACATATCTAGTGACTTACTAGACCATCCCACTTACAATTGCATGCAAGTATCAATAGGTGGATAAAGCACGAATGGTTTTTAGCTAGAGAGAGATAATGCAATGAAGGTGTACACGAAAGAGATAGAGAAAGGCATATTATCCATCAATCAATCAAAGATATGTGCATGAAGTGACTTGATATAGTAATTAAAATATTGTCATTTTTAGGATGCTCCATTGACTTCTGCAAGTTCCTATAACCTTGAAGTAGAATATAGCCAACCACACTGTCCATGGAAGGAAAACTTGGCCTCATCAAATTAACCAAGTTAATTTACTTATACATTTCATAGATAGGAGATTTGTAGTTGGCTTGTTGGTATTAGTCACCAACAAGTGGACACACTGGCTAAAGATGATGAAAAGAGGACATGTGCACATTGGTTACATGTGGTCCACCTTATCTAAAATTATATGTGAGCTATAAGTGCACCTTGACATGATTGGAATAGCTTGCATATGCACAAGCCAACTGATTTACATCAATCTACTCATGCTATGAATTGGCATGCATGGCTAGGTTAAGTGCACAACAAATGAGACATGTGAGTGTATTGATCAGTTCTCTCTCTCTCTCTCTCTATATATATATATATATATATATATATATATACATATATATATATTTCAAATGCACAAGTCAACCTTTTATCTATATATACATCCAATCATCATGCCCTATCCAATCACATTTGTATAGGGCATGATTGGATGTATATAGGACATGAAATCACATATATGTAATTAGCTTTGAATAATTGGATGTATATTTGTAATACTCAGAAAGAAGTAAAGTTGGTAATGTATATCATGTCCTATGCATGTATATGCCCTATACATATATATCATGTCATATATACATGTATATCATATCCGTATGATCCTATACATGTATATCATGTCCTAGCGTATGATCCAGGTGTAATTATGTCGTATATACATCCAATCATACCCTATTCAAACAAATACTAGCTGTTAAGAGGTTTGGTCATATTCAGGGACTTTATGAGAAATGAAAAATATGTGCGTTTATTTTCGCATCTATAAGCGCATTTATCAGCGTGGATATATAGATGCGTTTTTTATACTAGCTGAATAGACGCGCTGATACATGCGCTTATAAACGCGCTCGATTTTTTGGATGTACAGTGCACATCTATAGGGCCTGAGAAACGAGGCATAGACACCTTGAGAAAACACAAATCATAAAACGCCTTGAGAAAACGCTAATGTTTTTAATAATAAAAAGGCCTCATAGATGCACGTTTAGACGCGATTTTTGAATATAGAGAAAATCTTACGGGCGCGTCTATCCGCCCGTCTATTTGCGCGTCTACCATTTCGCGTCTATAATCGCATGTATCAACGAATTTACACGCAAAAATAGATGCACATATACACGCGCATATAGACACGCTGGTAGACGCGCTTTTACAAGCACTGGTAAACGCGAACGAAAAACAAAAAATCTCATTTTTTAAAAAAAGATATTTAAATTTTTTTAAAAATTTGAATTATGAAGCGCGTGTAATCTGCACTGTAGACGCACGTATAAACGCGGATTTTCTACAATTTAGATGTGCGGATAGATGCGCAAAACAGAACTGGAAAAAAAAACCCAGAGAGTATGTGGTTGAAAAGCAACCACATGCTCTCTGGTTTTTTTTTCCACCTCCCATACATCAGATTGTGCATTCGGGGAAAAGACAATGTATCTTACGGGCACGAGAATTGAAAATAAAAGTCCATATATTCATTATAGATCAAAAGCATTTACATGGGAAGTTTAAGTGCTTGCGACCTAAAGCATGGCCGCAAGCAGTAGGCACAAAGATGGATCATACATATACAAGAAAACAAGGCCTCATGAGGAGGTATGGTACTCCTCTACGAATCTGAAGAAAAAACATCTTCGCTAGTACCACCATGGCTACTAGCGTCGCTATCCCCCTCCTCGCTATGCTCCACATCCGAGTTCGCCTACACACACAAAAGATCAAGGTTGCTTACATAGACATGGTGGAGAAAAAGTTATAATTAGCTATACTTTTAATAGGAAAGTAAGAAAAACATACCTCCTCTGGCTGTCAAATCCTCATGGCCCGGTTGTATTGGTCCTCAGTGATGAGACCCTCCTCATAGAAGTGAAGCCATGTGGCTACGCAGTTATGGCCTCGATGGTAACCTACCTCTCTAGGAGTAGATATCCTACCAACGATAGTAGTCTGCAAAAGAATTATGATATATACAAACAATTATGAGTCACAATATATTAGAATAAATTATATAAAGAATTGAAAGAAATATAAATTTTAAAAATCTAGAAATCAAAATATACTTACAAACTCTGCCTCCCACGACTCTCTGCCGCCCCATCCGTAATGCGACGATCCCATGGTTTCCATTTGGATCTGTCGCGTCTCTACATGCTGGCGACTCTTTACTTTCTCTGTTGCTTTCTTCTTGGCTTTCTTCCACTCTATGCGGTGGCACATAGGTGGTTGGCTATAGACTCCACGCCCCTCCTCCTGCCTCCGTAGTGAGTCCCTGGCCCGTGTCATGAGATGGGATCTTTTGTTGTGAAGCATATCCCTCACTTTTGTGCGTCCCCAATCATTTGAGAATCGCTACCCTCAGGATTTGGGTACCTCCTATGGATTGCCCTTAACACCTCCTGCCACAAGCCGCTTTTCTGATTTTTGAAGGCAATGAAACAATCTTTATACATCGCATGCATGACGCTCCTCATGTATGCCATTACATCCCTTCCTTTATCATCATGAAAGATGCCACCAGCATCTGTAACTCTATAGTACTGGCGTACAACCTCCTCTACGTGATCTACTGGTGAGGGTGATCGCTCGTCACCTCCTAGGCAACCCCCACACAAGCCTCGTCCTCCCTCTTGACTCTCCCTCCTCCCTCTCTGTCAACTACCCTCTACCTCATTGGACGCACGTGCTTTTGCAGATGCTTGTACTTCAGCCGATGCACGTACAGGTGCTGCACGTGGAGTGCCTGCATATGGAGTACCTGCATGTGGAGTTTGGAAAGTAGTGTCAGGCAAAGACGTCAAAGGCGTTCCAGACATGACACTGAACACCTAGTCCGCTGTGGGAGAGCAGCCAAGGTGTTTGGTCATCTCTCCCATGAAGTCTTCCCTACTAGGAAAACCTCCAAAAAATACATTGCCCCCCTGCTAAACGAGGCCAATGTATCATTCATGCGATCCAAATCCGGGTCATTGCTAGATGAACCAGGATACGACATGTGTAAAAAAAAAAGAGAAAAAATACAAATTTATTTGCATACAAAAAATCATATATTACCTACATTTTCAAAGAGCTTTCTCTAGACATTGAGCATAAAACTTAAGTGCTAATGCTTCTCATAAACAAGAAAACTGATAAACACAAACATGGGATTGGTCACATTCATCATTGCAAAAATATATTGTTTACTATCAGAGATGGGAGAGATGGCGCGTGTATCCCCGCATCTAAATTGCAGGTTAGACGCACCCTTAGATGCGCTCCCAAAGTCAACCTTCTGTCCAGCGCGTCTATATTCGCATCTAAGATGCAGCACAGACGCACTATCAAACGCAAATTCCAGGTCAATCTGCGCGCGCGTGTATCCTCGCGTGTAGATTGACCTGCACACGCGCTAGCACACGCGCTCTAAGACACGCCCTCAGATGCTATGAGAGGAAATATTTTTCGCGTCTATATCTACATCTACACTGAAATGTAGACGTGCTATCAGATGCGCTCGGTCGGCTGATTTTAGCCCGACGACCGCCATTGATTATTTACAAAATGCAATACATAATGGAATCAGAAATCCTAAATACACAGACAGAGCAGAGAGAGAAAGAGAAAGAGAGAGAGAGAGAGAGAGAGAGAGAGAGAGAGAGAGAGAGAGAGAGAGAGAGTCACCTTGGGTGTTTGGTGTGGCGGATGGTGGTGCTTGTTCCTTCTCCTTCTTCCTCTCCTTGGTAAGTTACCCTCCCTTGATGCTTGCTTGCTTGCTTGCTGCTTCTTCTTGTTCTCCTCTCTCTTGTTCTCTCTTTCTTCCTCTCCTTGGCTTTCCTTTTTCCCTTCTTGTGTGTTTGAAATGAAAGAAGAGGTGAGTCATGAGGAGGTGAGGCATGAAGAGACTGCTTGTCAGCTAAACTCAAGCTTCAGAACCGCAAAAAACGTAGGAAAAGAAAGGCGCAGTTTGAAAAGAGATGATTTAAGTATGGTTTGAATTTTGACGTGTGCGTCTATTTTTGCGTGTATATGCGCATCTATTGTTCAGATAGACGCGAGTATAGATGCGAACATAGACGCGGAAATAGACGCTAATATAGACGCGTATGTAAACGCAGATATAGACGCACATTTAGGCTTTATCATAATTTTTTGTTTTTAAGATAAGTTTTAATAGTGAATTCTTATCATAATTTTTAATGTATTTATGATGGTTTTTGTGTATTTAAAATTGAGATCTTATGTAAACATATGAATGACAAATATTTTAATTTGATGTTGTCATGAATTAGGTTTAATCATGTCGTCATCATCACCTAGTGCGGTGCATGTACTGATGAGTCAATGAGCACATCCTCAAGTCAGGATGAAACATTGCGTCTTCATAATCGAGATGCATGGCTACGACGAAAAATTAAATTCATGTGTGATCGTTGTCGAGGGTGTTATTTTCAAGCACGTCGAATTGCAATGTCACACCTCAGCTTGTATGGAGAATGGGACCGAGAGAAATCACCGGTATTCATTGTTTTTTTTTACCACTAAGATTGCTAGTCTATGTTACGGGAATTATATATCAACGTACATGAAACTCCCTTTTGTGGTTGAGCAGGATGCGGTGCCACATCCTCAGATGCTCCCTCCCGGGCGTCGAGAGGCTGCAAAATGTCGACGCGAGGAGGCAGAGTCTTCAAGAAGAGTAGAGACTCATGACCATGATAATAGCCCTCATGAAATGCCCCATCAAGTCGTACAGGATGAGATTTTGGACAACATGGTACCATCTATTTTTGCAACCAGTTCAGGGAGAAGGTCACTCTATGAAGCCAGATGATCCACTATATATAGCATCATTTACTCCGTTGTATGAAGGTTGTACGTACTCCGTTCTTCGTGCGTCCCTTGAGATACTTAACTTGCAAACAATTTATGGATGGAGTAATGTCAGTTTGGATGCGTTATTGAAATAGGTATCAATTCAGTTTGGCTTATGAATCATAATATTAATTGTTCTATTTTGAAATCAGACAGAAATATATATTGGTGGTTTTTTAACTCACATTTCAAAATATATGTAGGTTATTATCACAAATGCTTCCAAAAGGAAACAAATTGCCAACTAAGAGAGAGCAAGCAAGACATTACTTGACATCTCTAGGAGGCCTCGATTATGTCAAGATCCGTGCATGTGTCAATGTTTGTGTCTTATTTTGTGGGATTCACGAGTTCACACGAGAGTGTCCTGTTTGTGGCGAATCAAGATACGAAGTGGAGATGAAGTCAATGGATGTGCCTCGTAAGGTTTTGCAACATTTTTCAATTGTTCCACGTATAAACTTATGTTCAAGTGTAATTCTATTGAAAAGCTCATGTCATGGCATGCTAGTCATCGTTCAAGTGATGGAAAATGAAGGATCCCTGCAGACACACCGGCATGGCAATATATAGATAATTTGTGGCCCGTTTTCAAAGAAGAGCCAAGAAATTTGAGATTTGGTTTAGGTATGGATGGAATCAATCCATTTGGCATCAAAATCACATCATACAGTGTATGGCCAGTGGTATTGGTGAACTATAATATTTCTCCATCCATGGCAATTAAAAAGGGACATGTAATGTTGTCCCTTCTGGTCCCTGGAAAGCACAAGGTAAAAAACATAGACATTTACTTAGATCCTTTGATTGAAGAGTTAGAATGTTATGGGAAGGTATTGAGGTGCAAGATACAAGTGCATCTGCATCCTCTAGAGATTTCACATTAAAGGCCATGTTGTTGTGGACCATGCATGACTTTCCAGGATACGGAGAGTGTTCAAGTACATGTATATAACTCTATATTTGAAATTCAAGACTTGAATCAATTGCATTTTATTAATTCACTTGTTTTTTCAGGTTTAACCACGTCAGGATATCATGCATGTCCTATTTGCGGTCCCTCTCTAGTTTCCTCTAGGCCAGCACGTTTAAAGAAGGTTATCTACGACAATCATCATCGATTTCTTCCTATTGACCATCCCAAATATGTTCTCCCTACTAATGGAATGACTCCACAATCTCTAACCATTCGAGATTGGAAGGAGAGACGGATTAATGCCGACAGCCACCTTCCACTCGACATGAGTCGGTAAGAAGTGCATTTCTCTCGATTGACTTTAAAGTATTTAGCATGATGAATTGTTTACATAATATATTGTTTGTTTGTTAGGTTCTCTATATTTTTTCGTCTTCCATACTAGACTGAACTCAAGATCAATCACCTGTTGGACCCCATGCACATATTCAAAAATGTTGTATCTACATTATGGGATCACTTGATAGAGGCTCGTGATTCAGTTAATGTAAGGGAGGATTTACGTAACATTGGTCGCATGAGACGAGCCTGGCCACACATTGGACCCAGAGGAAAGATTGAGCTACCCCATGCACCTTGGATGTTGTCAAAGAATGAGGAAAAAATAGTGAAGGAACAAATATAGAAGATTCATGTTACATGAATCTGGAATCCCATCTCTCTCATTGGTTAGGCCTATATTTATTTATTGACTCCTTAAGGGAAAAAAAAGAGAGTCCATATTTCTCATAGTGCATACCTCACTCAAGAAAGCATATCAAATACTAGGACATCTTTACCTATTATATGCCTAAACTCAGGATTCATGGATTTTATGTACCCAATCCACTTAAGCATGGCAATATCTGGAGTAGAACAACTCGTGATCATACCTAGAAGAGGCAAGTAATCAGTTTGGAACACCACAACACCACCAATGAAGTATTCTTTATCATTCTTGAGAGTTGTGCCAACTCCCAAGAGCTCCCTCTTAATCTATGGATACCTATGTTGTCGCTCATTTAGGACTTTTGTCCCAAACCGAATAGCATACCTATTCCCATCTGCATTATCTTGGCCAATAGCCCATCCAATGTTAATAGGACTAGTATCCACAATGAGTACAATAGGTCTTCCACACTCATAATCTACTTCTCGAAGAGTTGGAGTAGCTCTCAACAATCTATTTAGGTCGTCCATAGCTCTCTAGTGTGTCTGATGTCCCAATAAAAACGATGCCCTTTTCTTAAGATCTGGTAGAGATCATGTGTAATATGAGCAAAATGAGGAATCCAAATAAGATAAAATACACAAGTTTCAAGAAACCTACGAACCTTCAAAGTAGAAGAGTAAGTCATTGAAATCTTTTGTATGGCATCAAACTTCGCAAGGGGGAAGGCCTCATGCCATAATAACCACACATATGTCCAACAATCAAAACCTCTGTGGCGCCAAAAATACACTTCAACCCTGACAAGGTCAAATTCACTTCCTCTAGCTTGCAAAGAATCCTCTCAACATCTTTGATATGTGCAGCCACAAAGTACATGCATCCATGATCATCTAAAGTATCATCCTTCTCTTTCTCCAGACAACCCTTAATAGGTAGATCATCAATGAAAGGCACGGTAAGCTCAGGAATAAAATCCCCTAAGACCTTGTTCATTCCATTCATCATATGAGCAACCGAATTAGTAGCTCCCTATGGAAGTGCATACATCTGGACAAGGCCTAAAGGTATCTTCATCGTAGTCAAATCTCTGCTCTCAAGGGCAAGCTAGAACTAGCCATAGTTTGCATGCATAGTGTGTGCTTTTTAAGACTCTTGGTAAGGGAGGAACAACTAGCTTGCCGAGTTTATGGTTGTAATCTGAGTTCATAGTTGTAAATCGAGTTCACGGTTAGATTTCAAGTGGCTATCACCAAACATGACATGGAGCAAGTTAGAATAGATCATCTTTATGCTTACATTGTGTTTGCTCTCTACTTGTGGATGATGGTTTGCATGTAGTTTTAAAGAGATTCCCTTATGATAGAAATAAATACTTGCATGTGAGGTTGTATAATGCAAGAGAAGCCCAACAAGGTTCAGCCTACTAAAACACTCTATTTATCTTGCTTTCAAAAGACATTGTCCATCCTTTTGTTAATGATTTGTCTAAGTATCGGATTATTCTTAGGAATTGTGAATCACCCTTTAGAATATGGAGTTGAAGATGGTTCTAGAATCCCCATCCTGATTTGCTCATTCAAAAGCTCCACCAATTTAAGCAAGTGAGCCCTAGGCACAAGGCAAATGAATAAGCCGTAGATTCCAAGGGACATGCGGAGTGGTAAAAATAACCATAGGTGTCACAAATCTAGAATCAACACATCCAATCTCGTGTGGGAAAAAAGAAAAAGCTCTCCCATGTCTACTAAACATCTCTTCGAAATATCTCACCTCTGCTCTAGAAGCAAAAAATCTTCAGTCCCAATCTTCATTTCTTTCAGTATCTTGACTAAAAACCTATGTCCAATACCTGCAAGATCTCATAAAGGAGGTTGCATAGCTGCTCTCCTAATAATCTCATCACTCTCCAATGGTAGCAGTCGTGCAACTGGTCTAACCTTCTTGTCAATTGTCTTATATTTTGTCTATACTTTGGCTTCTTTGCTACAACCTATAAATTTCAACCCTTGTTGTAAATATCCTAGTAAACACAAATTTTACTGTGTACAAACATCACCCAACTCTTTTTGCTAAAATATTTCAACAAAGAACACTTTTTATTGAGAATTCTTAGCACCCAAAATTTCTTGAAGCATGAAATAAGAAAATTCACAATACATCGCTAGAGAATGGACCTGTGAGATATATGACAACT
This sequence comes from Lygodium microphyllum, assembly GCF_053477565.2. Taxonomy (NCBI): domain Eukaryota; kingdom Viridiplantae; phylum Streptophyta; class Polypodiopsida; order Schizaeales; family Lygodiaceae; genus Lygodium; species Lygodium microphyllum. The sequence goes on along the minus strand of NC_141148.1, from coordinate 53,514,625 downwards.
CTTGATTTTCAATTTTCAGCAATACTAAAAGATCCTCCATAGTATCCAAGCATGATAGCCCATCATAGACACCATCTACCTTGTCTTCATCTTGTAAAACACCTGAAAGCTTCAATTCTTTCTCTTTTCTCTTCAAATACTACCTAGCAGCTCTAGGCATGTCTAAAATATGCTAAAAACACAAAGTACTTTGAGTAAATACAGCATAAACACACGAGGAAAAACTGTCGTAGACAGGAGGCAAGAGCTTTTCCTATTTTGTATCACCATTGTTTTGCAAGACAGTGATACCTAATAAAAATGGGGCTCTCCTATGCTAGAAGAGGGAAATCCCTCAAGCAATCCTTATTCTATTGATGGTTGATACAAATTCTCATGAACTGGACAGCCCTCTTTCCATCCTTGCTTCGGATCCGCACATAGGCAACCCATCCTCCAAAACCTTAGTCTCCATCCGAGACTCAGCAATAAATTGTTGCCCCAAAATAGTACGATAGGAACAAGATTTTTTTCACAAAGAAATGATAAGTCTCATCCATCGATGAATTCTCAAGTTCGGACAAGCAGCATACAAATCCTTTGCAGTATGGTTGGCTGCACGCATGCATCAACCATGATCCACATCAACTGGCCATCTACCAGTATCATATAATCCATGCACTATGACATTAATCTCGGAGCCATGATTCAAAAGAGAAACACGAGGGTTCTCTATCTCACAAAGCTTGACTATAGTCTTTGTAGTTGTACGAGCCTAGTGTTGACTACAAGAAAAATGGCTACAAGGCACCAATCTAGGCACATCATTACTCTTAGCATATTGTATGGATTGAAGTAATGGCTACATACATAAAGCTCCATCTATAGACTCCTTGGTAATCTCTTCATAAGAATCAATCTCCTCAATCTACAACCCATAGATAATAGCCTCAACAACTGCTAAAGCCTCTCAATGAATCATATCATGTATCCACTCTTCAACAACCTGTCATTTTCTTTTATTGATATCAATGATAACATCATGAAATTCTCTTTTGGAAATCCCCAAGACTTCTCTAAGAGTAAATTCAATTTTGCAGTTAAGAATCCGATCCTCAAGTACCTTTTTCAAGTTTGTAGTCATCTCAATGTCGGAAAGCAGCTTGATCCAAGTCACTTTTTCACCTTCCAATCCTTTATCTTTGGGGCTTTTTGATCTTCGTGTACTTTGGCTTCTGAACATCAACCATACTTTGATCTGATCCTAAAAAAGAAGGTCGAGAAGCTGGATCATTCCTCCTAGTCACCCTCTTTGAACCTTCACGCTAATCTTTATCTCTTTTCTACTTTTCCTCAAGAAGCAGTTCAAATCCTTGAGATTTCGCCATATAACCATAGATAGAAAAGACATCAACTTGATCCTCCCATCTAGTCCCTTTTTTTAATGCATCACCTATGGCTGAATATTTGGATGAGAAAGCTTTTCCCTTCTTCTCTATGTGTAGTTCACAGGACCATAAAGGAGATTTGTCCTTCAGAACAATTACTCCAATTGAAAGACATAGGTAGCAGCTTCCCTTGCCACCTCTCGCATCACATAAGAAAAGTGCAAAAGAGACTCCTCCAACGATTTCTTCATACCACCCTTACCAAAATTTGGTTTGATCGGTTGTTCTGTATTTCCAAAACATATCATCTTATCCTTCCAGACTACCAACTTCATTCTTCTCGCCTCTTCAAAGTCTTGGCAATCCTTTTGCTCATGGTCTAGACTCTCGTACCACATGCAATGACAAACATGATCATTATTGGAAGAATTCGTTGGAGTGAAAGAAGTTGGGGCTAAAATTGGATTTGGACTAAGTGGCTCTTGCTCCATTCTAGTGATCTTAATTTGTAGTTCTTTTAAGTTCTTTGAGATCTCCTCCACCATATCTTTGATAGTCAAGTTTGCAAATGGTTTGACAACCACAGCAGGAATAGGCATAGGCATAGACACAGGATGAGAAATAGGAGAAGTAGTGGATGGTGCAAGAGAAGAAGTAGGAGAGGTCGTGGTAGGAGAAGATATCACTAATGGTGATTGCATTCCATTCTGCAAGCAAGCCTTCTATCTCCTCCTCTTTGTCACTGTAGAAAATACATTGACAGCATCTTGCCAATCTGTCTTCAATCACATAGACTACGTACGGTCTTCAAGAAGCTCTCCCAACTCATCCTGAAGTGCAAGATCAACTGCTTGCAAGAATTACTCCACTTTCTCCCAGTTCAAAGCTCTCTACTCTAGTGCATCCAATTGGTTATATCACTCTTCAAACTCTTGCAACAATTTGGAAGCAACAAGACCTTTGTTGGGCTGATAAACCCACTCTCTGAATGTATTTTGCATAGCAATACCATTAATCATTCAGAAATATTTATCTTTGAGTGCTTTCTTAAAAACATTTGAGTTAGAGTCCTACACAAAACAATCTGTCACTCTAACCCACAAAGCAAGCATGACAAGCCGTAATAAATAATTTCTCCAATTGGATAGAACTCCAAAAAAGCACATCAGCTTTCAAAGGCTTGGATTTAGGCTAAAACATTCGGGCCATCAAATAATTTTTGCTCACTAACCACAACCTTGATCGCCTTGGTCAAACCATGTATATGCTCCTGTTCTTGATCCAACAGTCATTTGTTGATCCAATTGTTGCATTGATAACTGCATCTGAAGATTATCCATCATAATGGCTGAAGAAATCATTGATTAAAGATATAGACAAGAAACAAAGTTCAAAAGACTCTTGGTCAAGGGAAGTTAAAGGATATGATCAAAAGACATATGATCAGCTCGAGATGAAACTTGTGATGACAATTTGTTTATTGATATAAAGCTAGGTAGAAAAGACGATGAGGTCATTGTAGAAAAAATTTTCATTTCTCTTTTAAGCAAGCAAAGGATCACTAGCCAATTGGAAGAAAAGGTCGTAATCTCGAACTAAGAGAGAAGAGAAGAAGCTGGAAAGTGACTGATGGAGAGAACTTCAAGAAGGGCGAGGAGCTCAATGCTCAAACTTTATAGCCTCGTCCGAGAAGCTTAAAGCTCTAACTCAAGAGCCTCTCTCCTAGAACTTGTTGCAAGATCTTTGAAGAGGGCGAGGAGCACAAAGCTCAAACTCAAGCCACCCTCATATGCACCTTGATGGCGATAACTTCAATGTAGGTGAGGGGCTCAATGCTCAACCTCAAGCCACTCCCTTCAAACTTGATGGCCCTACCTAACTACATGCGCTCATGCATCATGCAAAATGTAAATAAAAAGACATACACAACAAAATATAAATTCCTAATGACGTTGACTAACGTATTGAAATTCATGGCAAAAAACTCCGCCCTCAAGTTTGGAGTGGTGGATGCACAGTGTCACGAAAACATGTTGATCACCTCTTTTTTATCTAATTTGCTTAGTGTGTTTCTTGTGGATTAGATCTATTTTTCAAGGTTATTCAAGTGTACAAGAGTTTACAGGATGTCAAAACCCAAGAGTTAACTAAACTAAAACAAAGGGAATGATGACCTACCTAGTGCATGATAATGTTGCTATGAGCTATGGAGGCAAGACCATGGATGAAAGTAATATTGTTGCCAAGTATATGAGGAACAAGATGAAATGGTAGAGAAATTATTTCAAGGGAAATATAGTAGTTTCTTTGAAGCATTTACATGATTTTCCATTACTCGGATAGTATAAAGTGTGTTAGAAGGTAAAAGGGAATGTGAGTGTCCTTTTCGGAGTCTATGGGACAAGTCCAAAAGTGGCCATGCTAGTGTCCATGACCTAAGTAAATGGCCAAGAATACTATTACCAAATATATTATGGACATGATGACATGGCAGAGAGAGTATTTCAAGGAAATATAATAGTTTATTTGAAGCATTTACATGATTTTTCATTACCTAGATTGTAGAAAGAGTGTTAGAAAGTCAAATGTAATTTTAATGCCCTTTTCAATTCCATTGGACAAGTCCAAAAGTTCCCAAGATAGTGCCCATGACCTAAGTAAATGGCCAAGTTCAAAGGAATGCTGGCTAAAGAGTTTTTAAAAATCTCTCTACAAAAGTCATGATTAGGTTATGGAGAGTCATGGGTTGCATGTAAGATGCCAAAATTTGAGTTGAATATTGCCTTATGATGATTAGGGGTGCCATATTCACACCAAAAAGGTGGAACCATTATGATGGACTAAAGCATGAAGAGTAAGCTGGGTAAAAAAGCAAAGTGTTTAAAAAGCATGAACAATGAGAGATGATGTGCAAGGTATGCAGTCCATGAGTTATTATAGATTTGGATTGACCTAGAAGAGACTTGGAAGATATATTAGGAAAAAAATGAACTCACAAATGGGCCTTTTAGCCCCCCTTTCTCTCCTCCTTAAAACAAGGAAAAGAGGAAAGAAGAATAGTAAAATAATCCTCCTCTCTCTCCACTTTTGCAATCTCATTTTTCCTTTCTTATATTATCTACAAAGATATACTCAGATTCCTTCTCTCTCCTCATTCAAGAATGCTTTTCAACCATATTTTATATTCAAAAAGTAGTTAGTTACGGGAGTGTGGTGCTTCGTTTTCAATGCAAAATGATTAGTAGATACGAGGTAATTGATTTTTTAATCAAGAACAAGGAAAATGAAAATTTGAAAGTTTCTTTTAAGATATTTTGGGGATTTTTTATATCCTAGCTTTTGGTCAAAAAACAAACCAATTGATCAAACTTCATGTTTTTTGGAGATGTTTTTGAAGGCAAAATAGAAATATCTACCCATATATATACTCTCTCATGGCTCTATTGTGACCTCTTCTCTGTGTTTATGCAACCTTCATTAACAGAGTGAATTACTTACACCCTCTTTTTCCTTGGCACCTTTGTGTGCCTCTCTATGCATCTTCACTCTACCTCTTGCGACAACCAAGTAGGCTCCCCGTTTCTATTAATAGTAAAATGAATACATGAAAGAAGGAGCTGCATATTGAGGTAGAGATTGAATATATCCCATTATTCAAAAGAACCCAACGTACCAGTGTCAACCCTCAGGTTTTGCAGAGTTACATGCAAATGGGATTGAAACATGTGGATTTGTGGATTGATGGGGGAATCTACCCAATTGACCCCTTAAAGAATAGACCTCCAAATTTCTCAAGAATCACAAATTTACTGAAGTATGTGTGCGAGGGTGAAAATGGGTTACTTGGTTATACTAGGCAGCTCAATGATCATGCGTTCAAATTATTTACACCTTGCAAAGCAACCATAAAAAATTGCCATGCTATGATAACTGCACATCAACTTCATATTCAACAGCTCATAGGACAAGTGGTACAATTGAATGACACTGTAATTCAACAAAACAATCAAATTATTTCAATGCAAGACACTATCCATGACATTGGTATCTCATATGAGGAGGCAAAGGCACAATTGGAAGACTTGAGAAAGATCAACAGCAAGCTAACACAGGAGCACAAACGAAAGAAGAAGCCAATCAATGAGTTAATTGTGAATAGTGGCCGATGGAAGCGATGTATCAAAGCATGTAAGGTAGCTTAGAAAGAGAACCTAGGTGAGGGTGAGGTTGGATCATGTATTAGTAGATTGTTGAAGGCAAGTACATTGGAAAACGCTTTGAGCAATCGTAAGTTTAAGGTTGTGAAGGAAAATGTGATTGAGTGCACATTAAAAGATGTGTCAAATGAGTTCTTAGCTGTGGATGCACAATCTATTTGTGCTAGGACCGGCATTAGAACAACGACTTACTCAAAGATATTCAAAGGTGTGAAGGCTAGGTTTGGTCGTGTGCTGAAGAGAAATAAAATCATGCCTCTTCCTCAACCTTCAAAGTTAATAGAGGCCCAACAATAACTTAATACAAAGGTTTTGGAGTTGATAGGAGATCCCATACATGTTCACTGTGTGGAAACACTAAAGGTTGGGACCAAAAATACATATGAGGTAAAGTTCACCGAACTCAATAATTACTACTTAGATTTGAACAAGGTGCAGTCGGCAATGGTAATGTACTATAATATGTCTGTTGAGGAATGTAATGGTAAATTGTAGTTTGTTATAAAATTAGATGAAAGTGAGGTCGTCAAAGGAGTAAAGCTTGAAAGAGTTAGTTTAACTCTGATGAATAGAGATTTACAATTTGACAAGAACAACCCAAGGAGCTTTAGTGTTCAATCTGAGTTCCATGTGTGGTGGCTCGCTGCATTTGAAGTTCCTAAGGGAACATTTGAGGTGTTGCAGCTATTCTTTATGCACAGAAGCATTCGAAGCATCATAGATCATCAGAAACATGGTGAGATGCTCTTGGTTGAAGGGTATGGTCAATACTTGGTTGAATGGCATCTTGCACGAGACTTCAAAACTTTAAAATGTATGTGTGGAATCTCCAATGGTGCAAATACAAAGAATCCATGCCTATATTTCTTGATAGAGAGGGTGGAAGGAAAGGACGGAAAGAAGAACTGCTAAAAGGTGACAAGTGTTGCACTGACGCGCAATAGAGAAGATCCCACTTGGAAGCCCATCTTCAACATTCCCTTGGATCATATTCACATTTGTTCATTGTATACTTTTGTCAGAATCATGGAGAAACTTGCATATGAATACATTTGCTTTGCTTATAGGATGCAACCAGAAAAAGAAGCCATTGCAACGTGTAGGAATGTGAAGCAAGTGCTATTAGAAATCGGGCTACAAAAGCATCAAGTGACGATTGAAAAAGATGAGAAGAGGTCAGTAAAATCTGGTAACTTGCCAAAAAATCCTTGCTTTGGAGGAGCAAAGGCTAGGAAGTTTCTCTTAGTACCCATCAATGAGGAAGGGAATGTCATGTTCGTAGGCCGTAGGACTACGATGGGTGGAAAAAGTTGCATTTTGCAGTTCCTAATCGAAGTAATGGAGGAAAAACAAGATTGGCCAAAGCTAAGGTTTGGATAAGTCTTAACAAATTGGCTCCCTTACTTCACAAGATAGTGTTTAACAATGAAGATAAGCAAGAATTTATCAATGTTGTGCATAGCTTCTACGAAAACATGGTGGAAGCATGGGACAAAAGCTCTATCACACATTACATGGTGCGTACTAAGTTAATATTTTAAAATTGTATGAATTCTATAAACTATTGAGCATAATCTTACTCATGTGTGATATGTGTCTTTGTAGCATATCCTTGAGGCACATGGGCCATACTTTGCAGAAAATGAAAGCATCGCAATTTGGTCCACACAAGGGATGGAAAATTCACATTGGATAGCACGTGGTGCATACCAAAGAAAAACTTATCATAGTGGAGGGGTGAATGGTAGCAATCCAATGATCCAATTGCTATCTTGGTGGTATAGGATTATAGTAGCAGATGAAGCTAAACTCTTGCAAAAGAGAGCAAATGAAAGTGCTGATGAATCGATTGCAGACATGATGGAATCACGTCGTGTCACTAGAAAAGTGTGTTATGAAGCCTCACGTGCCAAAGAAAACCATGCCAAGTGGCTAGAAACAAGGCTTCGATAGCAGCAAATGGGTTCGAAAAGAGCTAAGTGTGGGAGCTTTCGCTCAACCGCCAAGACCCACAGACCGCTTATTGTTTCAAGTGTTCCAAGCCGAGCACTAATGGCTACCTCTCACATAGCCAACATGCCATCCATATCTACGGGTGTAGTGAGCTTACCTCCATACCGATCGAGTTATCTCCTCTCCCGCGCACTCCGGTAGCTCCACGATCCAAGTGGAAGCTTCAAGAAAGCTCCATCCTAAAGCTTCATGCTCCAAGCTCCATAGCCGCGAGCAAGACAATAGAAGAGAAGAGAAGAAGAGAGGGAAAGATGGAGAGCTTCTCCTCCCTGGTCCCTCACCCTCACACACTTACTCCCTCACACTCTCACACTCCCTCTCTCAAGCACAAGATTAAGCAAGCAAGAAGAAGAAGAAGAAGAAGAAGAAGAAGAAAATGAGGAGACCCACTTTTGGCCACACACAAGAATGAGCTTCTCATTGACTTTTCAACTTTATATACAAAACCCTAAATTCCTTTTGGGAGGTATCCCCCTTTTTCTACATGGCCAACCGTGGCCTAGGCCCTTTTTCCCATTGTCCTCCGCTTAGATGCACTCCCTTCTCAACCTAATCCACCTTCCTCAAGTGGCCCTCACAAGGGTCCTCCTCAGCATCCCCACAAGAAATGCAAGTGGAAGCTAGGTATTGTGGCCTTGAGAGAAATTAGAAGGTATCAACGCTCTTTTGATCTCATCATTCCGAAGGCGAGCTTCTCAAGACTTGTTCGCAAGATTGTGCAAGATCTCTACCGCAAAGAAAGCAAGAGGTGGTTTTTGGCACAAGGTCAGGATAGACCTGATCGCTTTACAAAAGAATGACTTCATGCTCTACAGTGTGCTGCAAAGGCCTTTTTAGTTGACTTAATGACTGATGCTCAACATTGTGTAATACATGCAAAGGGCATCACTGTAACTCCCAAGGACTTCCAACTTGTAAGAAATCTTCAAGTAGTGAAGGATGCATTTGTTCCAATGGAATGAACACAGATTGCAATGTTACCTTTTTTGGCATAGTGTTATCCTCCTGCATTGGATATATGACTATATCCCACTGCAAAACTATTGTATACGCCCTTAAAATATGAATTAAAATTTTATACTTGTCCTTTGCTCTCAACTTTGACTGTGCATCTTTGGTCTATTTTCAATTCTTACAGTTTTTGTTAGCACTGTCAATTTCAATAGGAATAACATGCAAAAATTTGCCATTTCTTGTTGTAGACTTTACTCCTAATGCCTTTGTATAGTCTATGTGGTGCGAAGTTTCTAAGGGCCAGTAGTCGCGATGTTGATTTTTCAATTATCAATCCATCAATAATTTTGGTGTGGGATAATTTTTAAAATACTAAACTGTATCGAAATGCGACGAAACTTCACACGCGCACTCGTTAGGTGGCCAAGAGCCCAAATTAATTATTTTTTGAAAAAAAAGTGACTGCAGACCCTTGGTTCGAAGTTTTAACCCATTTCAACCCCAAAATCAGGTTAATGCAGTTTCATACGCACTGTCCATTGTGTGATCGTAGATCCATAACCTTGTATCGGAATGCAACGAAATGTCACACCTGCACTCGTTAGGTGACCAAGAGCCCAAATTATTATTTTTTGAAAAAAACGTGCCTGCAGATGCCAGACTTTGGACCAGGGGTCTGCAGGTACTTTTTTCTCAAAAAAAAAAAGGGCTCTTGGCCACCTAACGAGTGCATGTGTGAAGTTTCGTCGCATTCTCATATAAGGTTATGGATTTACGATCACATGATGGACACTGCGTATGAAACTGCATTAACCCAATTTTGGGGTTTAAATGGGTTAAAAGTTCATTCTTCTTCTCATTTTCACATCTTGATTTCTTTGCTTCCTCCATTTTCACATACCCAACCTCTATCTCTTCTTCGACTTGCTCTCGTTGAGTTTGCATGGCACACACCAAGCAAGCATGTCACCATTTTGGCCCTGGGAAGACATTATGGCAAGGCCCGCTACCTGGAGCACAAGGTGGAGCCTCCTCTAGTGTAGCAACAGGTGCTCCCTATAGAGCACAAGGACCACCACAGAAAAAGAGGAGATGGAAACCGGACATTGTCCCCCTTCGAGAGATAAGGAGAATCCAATGTGGATACGAGCTTATCATCCCGAAAAGTTTTTTTCATAAATTTGTTCGAGAATTCATGCAAGAATTGGAGCTGAAAGGGATGGAAAGATTTTGGGCACGAGTGTGGGATGGCCCACCAGTAGGAAGGTGGACTGCTGTAGCCATGGAGGCCCTACAAGCAGCTGCAAAGGGGTTTCTCATCGACTTTTTCGATGATACAAAAAGGGGTTTCTCATCGACTTATTCGATGATACACAGCTTGCGGCCCTCCATGCCAAGCATGTCACAATCATAGATAAAGACATGAACTTTATCATTCGGCTTCGACACGATAAGGGGACTCCGCCATAGTTTACTAGATTAATGATGCAAGGTTTGTAATGAGTGTTACAGTGCCATAACATCTTGGAAGCCCAAAAAATTTTGTATACTCTGCCACATTGAAATATTTATTTATATATACATTATATCTCATGGGATGTGTACTGCATTTAAATAATTGAGTAAAGTTGTTTTGTTTTGTTTCTTGAAACACATGACTCTTAATTTTTGTTTAGCATACGAACACATCAAAATTAGTAATACGTATGGATACAAGTTACATTATTGCTTATACACAATTGCAAAGTGCATTACTACGCATTGAATTATGTTAATATATGCGGATGTGTCATTTATGTACCACACATTATCGTCACACTTACACAATCACAAGTGCAGTACCATGCGTTGAATTATGCTAAAGTATGCGAGTGCGTCATTCATGTACCACACATTATCGTCACACTTATACGAGCTATGCATTTATTTAAAAAATACTTATTTGTAGGGACAAAGTAAAGTATCTTATATTCATCAAGAAAAATACATTTGATGGCTGTTAATGATGGTAGATACAAAAATCCGATAGCCAACAAGAACTCTCAATTGTTCCTTGGCTTTTTCATTATCGGTGGAGAGGAGGGGCCAGCTTTCGATAAAAATATAAGTTCCTTCTTTGCTTCAAAAATGATGAGCTCCCCCTTCAGCTCTTTCTCCAGGAGAAGCGGATCTGACACTTTAGCCAACAAGAACTCTCAATTGTTCCTTGGCTTTTTTCATTATCGGTGGAGAGGAGGGGCTAGCTTCCGATGAAAATATAAGTTCCTTCAAAAATGATGAGCTCCCCCTTCAGCTCTTTCTCTAGGAAAAGCGGATCTGACACTTTAGCGAGATCGCCTAATGTCGCAAGTACACACATTGTTCCACCACGCATTTGGTCAAACAAGTAAATAAGCTTTGACCGCTTGATTAGCACCACCTTCTCCAAGCTAGATGTCACAGGTATCGCTCAAAAAGGTCCAAACTTGGTCAAAGCTCGAATTTTCATGATTATTTCTTGCCCTCCTAGTGAGCACTTCTTATAAAGACCACCAAATATGCAACAAGGTTACCAATATACTCCTTAAGAGCTGAATCCTTGCATCGATAAGCATGTCAAGCTCCTCCTTGCCTTGATCCAAACTCATCTATATACAGTATGTCCTGAATGACAAAGTCAAATCAAACAATATATTTAGCAACTAACCTGGAGTTATCAGAAAGCAATGAAACTTGATGGTAGGGTGTGTCGGGTCTCTCAGAGTCCACTGGTAAAATCTTAGCAAAAAATGATGCCTGCAGCTGCCCTGTCCAAAGCCCCAAACGCCAGACTTCGGATAGGGCAACTGCAGGCATCATTTAGCCCTAGACGCCAGACTTAGGACAAGGCAACTGTAGGTATCATTTAGCCCTAGACGCGAGACTTCGGACAAGGCAGCTGCAGGCATCATTTTTTGCCAAGATTTCACCGGTGGACTCCGAGGGACTCGACACACCCTACCATAAAGTTTCATTACATAAAAATATCACCTTCTCTAGATCATCTTGTATCTTCATTTCCTCTTGTGTCAGGGAGGCACCTCTTTGGGCAGAGGGATCTACAAACTCCTTGGTAGGAAGCTGGGGCCTTGGTCCGAACAAATCATGCTGTAGTGCTTCAAATTCAGCATCGGGCACAAGGTAATCTTGTTCAACCGAGGTAATATGCTCCTGTGTTGCTATGATCACACTCACAGTATCTAAGCTTGTGCCATCATATCTTCCAATCTCTGCCATTGTTGGATGCACATCCATGTAATCATAATCGATCAGGTCTTCCATTGAATCCATGACTAGGATAGAAAATAACTCTTCTTCCTTCATTTCCAAGTATTACAATACATCTGATAGAAGCAAGTATTGTAAACCATCTACTTCAATGGGTGTCAAGGAGGCAAGGTTGGGTTTATTAACTTGTAGCTGTTCTGAAGAAGATGGCACCATGAAAGCCAACCCTTGCTCTGTCACCACTCGATGTTCCTCTTCAACATTTATGAGCTCTTCAATCGGTTCTTCTCCTGTGTATGTGATAGAAACAACCTGTGGAGTTGTATCTTCATTGCTCTCCTCCTCCGGGGGTGTATCCAATGCAAGGAGGTAATTTGCCAATGTGCAATCACACTCCACGAGATCCAAAGGTGATGTACCTGGTGCACTTCCCATGGGAACAGTGCATGCTCTATGCAAAGGATCCACATGGGCGAGACACCTATTCACCACTTTTTGGTGATTCTTTCCTGCCTGAAATACTATGAGATATTTTAGAGGCACCCAAGTCATGTCAAATCCCTTGATGGAGTATGTGCATGTAGCAATGGTGCTCACAAAGTCTTCCAAAACCTGAAGGGGGGGATTCAGCGATGAGAGCATGCTTTCAAGGTTGAAATTCTTTGAGAAAACCTTGAATATCTCATCACCCTGATTGGCAAAGATAGTCTCGTGGATCCACTCAGCAAAGTGTGCGCAAGCATCCATCGTAGCAGGTAGGAGGGATGTGGTGGATATAAAGAGATGAAGAGAGAAAGTGTGAAATGAAACAATGAAACAAGAACTAAACTAGTTCTATCTTAAAAACCTTAAGTTTTAAACCATTAAGGGTTGTTCGCATATGATATTTAGTTATGGATTTGCTTACATCTTTGTAAAGTTTACATGCATATATAAATGTGTTGATGTGGAAAGTGTATAACAAGTGTATGATTTTGCATAAATACCATAATTTTTAAATATTGCAAGTTTGTAAGCGACAATATTCTATTGTGCAAAAAAATAAAAAAATTTATTGGTGTTAGATATTACAACTTGTGGCGTTGGGATTTTTAGGGAGACTCTACAACTTCTAAAATGTGTGGAGCCACACACTTTCCATTGGTAACAGTATCCTTAGCTCAACTTCGAATTTTCCTACCATCTAGTTTAAAATAGAAGCTAACAGGTGGATTCTGCATTAACATTGTAATTTCCTAGCACATTATACTCAAGGGCCAATCATCCTCCATTTGCAACACTTGGGGGCTTGCGGCCTCACAAATGACAGTAACATCCACAGCTTCACTTTCACGCATGTCTTGATCAAGGCACAACCATTTACCCTTGAGCATCCTCCATCTACAATACTTGAACACTAGGCATAAAGTTTGTCGTGCAACAAAGTACCTGTAATTGGAAAGGAAAGTAAGATAATAGTCAACTAAGAGAGAAAATTTTTACCTGAAAACCATGTCCCTTGTTGTGACTTGACACTCCACTGTGTCAGGACTGTGAGTTATTTTTTATGTCCAAGTTTTGCCTAGAATCCTTGTTACATGATCCTCTGATGTATTTTTTATGATGTACGTGCTTTTGGTACGTCTCAAACCCTTACATTCCTTGAACATGTGTGCAAAAATTACAATTGGTATGAACCGGCTTAGATGTACATTCTTTGAGCTGGTGCTTGGCTTCATGGAATTCAATATGTTTGCTGAAATTTTTGTGCTACACATGTGCAAAATGTCACTACTACACAATGGCCATTCTATACTATTGAGATTTGATATGTGCATAGACTCAATGGCTCCATATTCTCGACTCCCCTTGGGTAATATGTACTTGGAGTCATAGAAAAAAACAAGGTCCTCTGCGAGTTGCTTAGCAATACGCCCCTCAAAGAGCAATCTACAAATTTTGAGGTGGTAACACTTAAAAGAACCAATGAAACTCTCAACATTTTTCCACTCACAGCAATCAGAAGGGTATACTTTTGTAAATACAAGACAAGTTGTTACATAGGTATCATGAAATTTCTCATTCTCAATGAGTAGCAAATACTTACTGCTTGCAATGTTTCGTTGAAGGGGCACAGTGGGCACAATATGTATTTGTTTTTGCATGAATACATGTTGTACAAACGCCTCTGTTACAAGGTGAGAATCAACACTCCTTTGTCTGAGAGCTAAAATTTTACCCTTCCAGTGCTTGGATACATCTGCAATTGCAGATGCTTTCACCCTGAAAGCTCCCTTCATACTTGGATGCATATGTATCCAAGACAAGCAATGATACATATCAGTGATCTAATTCCCTTCTTCATCTTTTCTATTACATACTTCTATCAAGAGAATGCTTGTTCTTCTCTCATGCATTATAACCTATGGATTAGATGTAAAGAAATATGTCTTAATCCCTAAATAATAAGCATTTTGAGTATGTCCAGTAATCACCAATATGTCATACAAATGAACATGGCATTAAGAGATGTTTAAACTTTTGTAAACAGACATAAAAATCGATATCTAAACGCATGCGGATATCACTTTAATCATACCATTTACATGAAATATAATAAAAAGAATAGCACAAAAATACTCATAGAATTTTTCCAAAATAAATTTTATTATAATGAAGAGGAGTTTGACTTGATTCAATACATTATATGAAATGTGGGTATTATAGAGTAGTTGTTACAAGGATAGCAGCCACATGGCATGCAAATCTTATTAGGCACATTAGATTGACACCTGAGATATTCTAAGACTCAACACATTGTGTGTTATATAGATGATATGATATAGAGTTTCATGGATCATTTCCAATTGGCATGGAGATCCAAATGGACACATACGACCAATAAAGCAGAGGATTTTTGAACCATCGACTTCCAGGAGATCCATATCATCCAACACAAAGAAATCTTTCACCACATCAAAGTAGTTGATCGAGAATTATATGCTTCACCTAAACCTTGTACAATATCTACATGTACAAAAAAACACATGCATGAATCCCTTTTAACAAAAATACTTGCATGAATCCCTTTTAGCAAAAAATATATAGATAATTGCATGAATAGAAGCGATACAAAACAGGGCCAATTTACCTATAAGTTGATCTACGGAAGATAAGATTGAATCATTGCTAATCAAAACCCATTGCAAATGATGAACATAAGAAAACATCAATCCCATCAAACATAAAAGTCACTAATTAAATGAATAAATTTTAGCACCATAAAATATGGCAAATTTACCTGTAAATTGAGCTACAGAATCTCTGCTCTACCTTGTATTAAGTGCTGCAACAACAATTGATCCTTAAGGTAGAACTAGCATCAAACCCTATTGTAAAGATAGTAGAAAAGGGATACTACAGAGAGGAAGAAAGAGAGAGTGTGTGAATACGCGGGAGAGAGAAAGAAATAAGCACCTATCCAATCTTGCCCAAATTGATCTCTGCAAAAGACAATTTTGCAAGAGTTAGTATTTACATGAAGGTATACTAAAAAAATAGTAGAAAAGAGGAAATATAAAGAGACAAAGAGAGAGGGAGAGAGAGATAAGCACTTATGCGGCTGACTTGCAGAGTCATGAAGCATGGAACAGATTCTTGGTGTTCCAGATTATGTTTATAACAACGATGCA
Source organism: Lygodium microphyllum (assembly GCF_053477565.2). Lineage (NCBI taxonomy): Eukaryota > Viridiplantae > Streptophyta > Polypodiopsida > Schizaeales > Lygodiaceae > Lygodium > Lygodium microphyllum. Next base: position 53,499,157 of record NC_141148.1, on the reverse strand, counting down.
TGCCTCGGATTATCGACGGAGGATCGATATGATGAATATCGTAGACTACATCTACAACCCTTCAACCCTGTACGTGAAACAAAGATGGACGGTGACTCAGGAATCTATTACATAGCTGCCCACCGATTTGCATATCTTCGAACCAATCTAAAGAGAATCAAGTGGTTGGAGGACCTGAAGATCGTGAAGCTGTTCATCTTTGTTGAGGTTCACGCAAACACAACCCTACATGTCGGAGGTCAGAAGGTCAAGCTGAACATGTATATATACGAGGAAGTGACTCGAATAATCCCTCCCAACAGAATCAAGGTGTTGGGACATTACGAGAAGAACGGGTATCAAAGGAAAGGATACCCTAATCTTCCAATGACCTATTGATTCATGAAGATCCATGACCCAAATCCATATTATTACCCAGTTCCCATAGCTGAATGCAACACAACCTTATTCTCCCTGAATTAATGTATCAGCTTGTTCATCTCCCCAATAATAATTGTACTCCAAAAGGGCTATACCCATATGAATGAAATAAGACTCTTTTTATCAATGATTGTCTTGAGTATGAGTATTGATTAAGAAAAAGGTTAAGTGATTAGGTCTCTTGGCTGAAAGCTGAATTGGGCATGAAATGTAATGTAAGAAACATTTAGCAAGTTGTTAACGTTAAGAATCTCATACCTAGGCACAACCTCAGGTACAGATTTCTAGTCCAACCCCTACACCAAGTATGACCGTGATTCAGGAGAAGAAGTTTCTTCTCAAGAAGATCAAGCCACCAGAATTTGATGGCAAAGGAAGGACCGTCCAAACTAATGCGGAGATCTAGATCGAGTCCATGGAAGATTACTTTGAAGTGGCAGGTACTGCACCCGCTAACCAAGCAATGCTTGCCAAGCTGAAGCTCACTGGTGAAGCCAGACTTTGGTGGAAGCAATGGTGCAGAGACCAAGGGATCTGAGAAGGGTATGTTACTTGGGAGAAGCTGAAAAGAGCTGTGCAAGGAAGATACTTACCACCTGCATACCGCACGCAGAAGATGAACGAGTTCTATGAGCTGAAACAGCTTGGTTTATCTCCTGATGCATACTACTCAAAGTTCGTCTCTCTTTTGAAGTATGCACCATAAATGGATATGACACGATAGGTGTCGAAGTTTTGTGCCCGATCAAACCCACCTGTAAACACTTGCTTCGAATTAATGCGCCCAACAGACCTTCAGGATGCGCTCATTCGAGCTGCATCCATAATACAAGAAGTGCAAACCAGGCCAAGAAATAACAAGACTTGGTCTTATAAGGAGAAAAAGAAGGGAGTGTATAGGTCCTAGGCAAAGAGAGTTCAAGGTCAAAACCAGGGACAAAGGAAGAAAGCTAGAACTAACAATGTCAACAATTTTGTTCCTACCCAAGGTAATGGCCGCAACCTCCGTTGCTTCCATTGCAATGAGCCCAGTCGTTTCAAAAGGCAATATCCCAAGCTTGGCGGAGGACAACGTCAAGGACCATTCCAAGAAACTAACCGTGGCCAAGGAGCCACTACCCAGGGCAGAGGAAGAACCGCCTGTGTTGCCAACAGGGAGATATGCGAAGAAGAAGACCCGACCATGGAAGCAGCCTTTGAGAGGGCAACATTCCATGCCGCCCTTCACAAGAAAGGCCTGAATCGCCAGTTTTCGCTGATTCAGACACCATCAGATGATCAAGGTAAAGGCTTCAAAACCTTGATTGATTGTGGCAGTACACATTCCTTTATTTCACCAGCTTGTGCAAAAAGATTAGGAATAGCCATAAAAGATGCACCCACCTTGCTTGTGGAACTAGCAAATGGTCGTGAGGTCACTTGTACCAGGCAAACTTCTAAGGTGAAATTCTTACTGGGAGGAAAATCGCTTTTGGTCAGATTCAGGGTTATGAACCTAGGTATCCATGAGTGTTTGCTCGGAATGGATTGGATTAAACCTAATGATGCCCACATTCATTGTAGAAAGGGGAAAGTTTCCTTTCGAAACTCTGAAGGGGAATTGGTCACAACACAAGGAGAGGCTCGAAAGCCAAAAATTCAATTGGCCAAATCATCTCGAATAATAAAGGGAGTCAGAAAGGGACTACCTATCTATTTGATTAAGCTTAATAAGCTAGATCAGAATCAGGAGTCTAGTGAAGAACCTTCATGGCTAAAGGAGTACATGGACGTATTTTCTGAAGAGCTGACGGAACTTTCGTCTCAAAGGAAAGTTGGTCATGAAATCAAACTAGTGCCAGGAGCTAGGCCAATTGCAAAGAGGCCATATAGAATGTCCATCCCGGAAGTGATTGAGCTAAAGGAGCAACTCAAGCAACTGTTAGATCAGGGCTACATCTATCCCAGCAGTTCGCCATGAGGAGCTCCAGTGCTGTTCCAGAAGAAGAAGGATGGAACGCTTCGGCTATGTATTGATTACAGAGGGTTGAATCAATCAACCATTAAGAACAAATATCCTATTCCAAGAATAGATGAGCTTCTTGACCATCTTCAAGATGCAAAGATCTTCTCCAAGATTGATCTCAGATTTGGATACTATCAGATAAGGATCAAGGAAGAAGATATCCCAAAGATGGCATTCAGCACAAGATATGGACATTTTGAGTTCCTGGTCATGTCATTCAGGCTGACAAATGCACCTTCCACCTTCAATATGTTAATGTAGGATATCTTTAGGCCATATATTGATGACTTCATACTCGTCTTCTTCGACGATATCTTAGTCTACTCCAAACAAGAAGAAGATCATGAACCCGAGATTCGCATTGTCCTTGATACAATGAGGGTACACAAGCTTTATGCCAAGAAGAAGAAGTGTGCATTCTTCAAACGACAGATTGAATATCTGGAATTCATTGTTTCATCTGAAGGAATTTCAGTAGACCCAGCCAAGGTCAAAGATGTTCTGGAATGGCCAACACCAACAACTATTAAAGAAATACGAAGTTTTCTTGGAATGATAGGATGGTATAGGGTCTTTATCAGAAACTATGCTTTGATTGCAGCACCGCTGACCGATCTACTGAAGAAGCAAACATTGATTGTATGGTCAACTGCCGAACAATCTAGCTTAGATAAACTAAAGCAAAGCTTGGTATCAGCACCTATCCTAAAACTTTCAAACCTCAGTAAGGAGTTCAAAGTAGTAACTGATGCTAGCACACTTGCCTTGGAATGTGTGCTTATGCAAGAGGGTCATCCTGTAGCATACTCCTCAAGGAAACTGAAGAGCCATGAGAGGAGTTATGCTACCCATGATCTGGAGTTGTTAGCTATCATCCATGCTCTCAAGCTATGGAGACACTACTTGTTGGGTAAAAGGTTTACCCTAGTGACGGATCATAAAAGTCTCCAGTGGATCTTTACCCAGAATGAGCTCAACATGAGGCAACGTCGATGGATTGAAGTGCTGGAGAAATACGATTTTGAAATCAAATATTGGCCTAGAAAGGAGAATGTAGTTGCTGACGCACTCAGTTGCAAGGCATTCCTTAATTCTCAGATCTTGCAAGATCCATCAACAGCTAGATCTCTAGCCACAAAGGTATCCATGCCAAACAATCCAATACTTGAGCTAGCTAGAGAAAAGGCATGCCATGATCCAACCTATCAGAAGATGCTAGGGGAGATCCCTATCAAGGATCAAGACCCGAAGCTACAAGCAAAGTATCAAGAATTCTCTATCAATAGTGGACTTATCTACTATAGAAGGAGATTATGTATACCAGAAAGCCAATCACTCAAGCAAAAGATACTTTGGGAAGCTCATGACTCCTCTTTTTCAGGACATCCTGGCTATGCCAAGACCCTCAATGCAGTCAGAAAGAGCTACTATTGGGAGAGGCTTAAAGGTGACATTCTCAAATATGTCACTGAATGTTTGTCTTGTCAACATATTAAGGCCGAACATGTCAAAATTCCAGGAAATTTGCAACCACTTGACATTCCCCAAAGGAAATGGGAATTCATCAGTATGGACTTGTTGGCATGCCCCAAGTTCAGGGAGGATACAACTCCATTATGGTAGTGGTGGATATGCTCACCAAGGTTGCACACCTTATCCCTGTTAAGACAAACTACAAAGCCTTAGACATTGCAAGGTTGTTCATCAAGGAGATATTCAAACTGCATGGGTTACCCAGAAGAATCATTAGTGATCGTGATTCTCTCTTCCCATCACACTTCTGGAGAGCTATCTTCGAAGCCATTGGGACTCAACTTTGTTTTAGAACAGCTTACCATCCTCAAACCGATAGTCAAACGGAGCGAGTCAACCAAGTCATCGAGGATATGCTAAGGGCACACTGTTGCCATGAACCAAAAAAGTGGATTCAATACTTGCCACTGGTCGAGTTTGCCTACAATGCTTCCTACCAACAAAGCATTCAAATGACCCCTTTTCAAGCATTATATGGGCACGATTGTTGAAGTCCTTTAAACTTCTCGGATCCAACCTTGAGGGTTGAAGCTTCAAAGCAAATGCTGGAAGATATGGATGACCAAATGAAGTCAATAAGGCAGGACATCCAAGCCGCCAAGTATAGATAGAAGGCATACGCAGATTTGAAACGTCAAGGTAGATCCATCGCTGGAGGAGACATGGTCTTCATTCGCGTATGCCCAAAGAAGAGTTCCCTATCCTTAGGTGAATGCAAGAAGCTAAGTCTAAGGTATTGTGGACCCTACAAGATTCTCAAGTGCCTAGGGCCTAATGCTTATAGACTTCAACTCCCTGAGAACCTAAAGGTTCATAATGTATTTCATATCAGCCTACTGAAGAAGTATGTACCTAACCCTAGCCATGTACTTGATGATCAACAAGTTGTAATGCCTAGCCAAGGAGTCCTTGAGCTACGGCCTGATAGGATCTTAGATGTTAGGAAGAGACAATTGAGATCTAGAACCTTTAGAGAATGTCTCGTCCAATGGAAAGATTATCCTGAGGAGGATGCCACTTGGATGGATGAAAGTACTCTCAACCAACAATACCCCCAGTTCTTCTCGAGATGAGGACATCTCGATTCTTCTAAGGGGGAGAGAATGTAATATTTCCGCTCGAAATATTAAAGAGCCTTGATCACCACACACCTGCGCAAAAACCGTGCAAAGTTATCTCCCTCAACAGAATAATGATAGTGACAGAGTCCTTACCCCGCATGCGCAATAATGAGGCCATCTGCATTGTGCAAATGAGGCCGGGCCTTAAAAAACCGCAAGTTGCACAAGAAACACCCCTTACATAAAGGCAAATGGATAAATGATTAAAGTAGTGCAAACTTTTTTATTAATTATCCCTCCCCTCAGCCCATCCATGGCAGGGGGAGAGGGAGTGTGTAGAGGAGTGAGTGAAGTGGAGAGAGGGAGGAGTGTGGTGTGGGGATGCATGAGGGAGGGAAGGCATGAAGCCTTCACGTAGTGGATCTCCCCCCCCCTTCCTTACACACTATATAACCTCCCCCTTAGCTTTGGGGGAGGCATGATTGAAGAGAGAGAAGAGGGCTACTGTACCGCTTGCCAATTGTGTTGTCGCCATCGCCATGCCAAGGGCTGCCACTGTGAAGTCCGCATGTTGCCGTCGGGTGCCGCATTGCAGACACCTACCCATCGCCATCATCATCCTTCCGTTTGTCGTCGTCCTCTCCTCCAATCATTACCCCCTCCCCTCCATGTCACGTTCTGTGAGACAGAGTAAAGAAGCTTCTTAGAAGCTTCTATAAGCCTAGTGCATACAGCTTATCCTCGAGATTTAAAAATCCAAGATCCCAAGGCCTTGATTCCGTGCAGGAGGAGAAGATCGTAGACCGAGTCTTCAGGATGCGTGAATAACCCAAGGAAAACTGCCGTAACAAAAAATTACGCTGCATAAAGGGCCCCAAAACAAAAGATGCAAGGCGCACACGCAGAGGTCTTAAACCCGCATACGCGTGGACATCCCCACAAGCCCTCAAGCCCAGGTTCTACGAGTTTAATTCATGTAAAAGAAATGCATTTAGCCACACTTAACTCCATGGAAAGAATGCATTTACGCTTGTCTCTAATTCATGTAGTAAAGATAAAAATACATTTGAGAAATTATCTCCTTGAACGATGGACAAGGGTTGGTGCATGTCCTGCAATTGGGTTGCTCGCATTTCCAAAGTTATGAATGCAAATTACTTATTCATCTTAGGATCTTAGTCGCATATTTCCCTTTTCGTGCATTTCTAAAGTAACAAACCTAAACGCATATTGCATAGGTTAAAAGGATGGAAAATTTGTTTAAATTCACCATGGTCTTCCTTGCAAGAAAGAACAAGCGTATATTGCATTTAGGCAATAACTTCCTTGTTGTGATTCGCATGAGGAAAAATCGCTAACATCCATTAGATGTTGTCCAAAGAATTGCATGGCATGGAAATGAAAATATGGACTTGCATGTTACATGCAAAGATGCTTGTAGAATGGATTAAGTCAACATTAGTCTTATAATATTCGTCATGCATGAACTTCATTTATCAAAGTTGCATCTAGAAAAGGTTGCATGTCATATCAAAGCCTCAAATTCGATTGCATTAAAAGAAAGGTTGTAGGCAAAACTCTTGACGTAAATCTATGTATGTTTTGTGCAAGTTATTTCCCGAATTGTCAATCATCATGATTTTTGCAAGGAAAAGAAATAGTTATTAAAAACCTTATAGTTGCATAGAAGTAATGAATCGCATGTTTACACGTAATGTGATGTCTTGCAACTATTTACACCTTTAGATCAAGTTTAGCATCTCTAAGAAAGGATCGTTCCTTGTCGCAAGACAAGTAGAGCACTTGCAATGTTATATCCCTCTAGGGATTCGTAAAAGCATGACTAGATGGTACGATGAACCCCTCAAAGTGCTAGGTAGGGTTTAGCACGTTAGAAATTCTGCCTAGTATCACACTTGGGATGCCAAGTCGAGACCTTCAAACCTAAAGGTCCTATCCGCATTCACGGGATGTTTGGGTTAATTGGATGCCCATACACTAAGAACCTAGGGTTTTTCCCTAAGGATCAATCGACCTAATACTAAACTTCAAATTGAGTTTAGAATCCCTAAGACCAAGCGTGGTGACCTTGTAAGGTTAGGGTTTGGGTTGGGTAAGAAGACACCTCAAACCCTACATCCTGACTAAACATATTTCTTAACCAAGAAACGTCGATTGATGGGAAAGATGATCCCGCAATTCGGATGCGACTCTTATGCAACAAGCTGCAACGCCACATGGTTGTGTTAAATCACAAAGTAGAGTTGCCACTCTTTGGAACAAGGTTGGCAGGTTCTAGCGCAAGTCTAACTTGCAAGAGGATGAGTAGACATCCTGCTACATCACCCTTCTTGGGCTGATTTGCCAAGTTAAGGGAAGTTATGTATTGCGTAGTAAGAAAAGGATCAATCAAGTTAGAGTGACATGGTCGCCAAGATTTACTATCTTAACTTAAGGAACCTAAGGTATTGGTTAATTTAGGTTGATAGGGTATAAACCCTAACCTAGGGATAAAAGGGTAAACAAACAAACCCTTGGGGATCTTTCCAAGTCGCAATTGATCCCAGATCGAATGATGGATGCATTCGGAGAGAAGGATTCACACCTTAATTAGCAGTTGGCCAAATAAAATGACTACTGGATTGATTGTGTTTGTATAGTTTAGGAGCATTGTTTGTATTTCTTTGCTCAAAGAACTAAAAATGGAAAAATTAATTAATGCTTCAGGTTGAAGGCGTGGAGGGAGAGGCAGTATCAGTTACCCCCGACTATCTGCCTGACCCTAACCAAGGGGGTTGTTAGCCACCCCGGGAACATGGACGGAACCCACCACGAGAGGTCTCTCTATTGGGCACTACTTGGAGTAGGAGGATGCTTGGGTGCCAGGGGGGGCTCTGGCCGTAAATCTCTTGCTTTCCGGGTCCTACACAAGAGGGCGACGTGACTTGGGATTGGATCTTGAGGCCCGCATACTAGTCTACAGGCAGAATCTTGGATTCGTAATCCCTGTGGATTATGGATTGCCTTTGGACGGATTTTGGATTGCCTCCGGGTGGATTATGGATTAGCCTACGGGCTGGATTATATGATTTATTCCAAAGATAAATAAGGTCAATTGTTGAAAAGAAACTTGTTTGACACTATTTTTCTATGTCAGTACTAAGATTACGTGAAGGAACCACGATGACTAATTGGCTAATTAAGGAAGTTGTTTTATGCGTGTCCAACTAAATGTGGTAGGTAATTAGACAACTAAAGCAACCCTAAGGAAAATGCGGTGGATGTGACCATGGGTCCGTCCTACGGATGGGTGGTCCCGGTTGGCCGGGAACTTTTCTCAAACGAAATCGACAGCAATGAAAAATGACTTAGAATCTAGGATACTAGAGTCCCGATTTATGTTGTTTTAGGGGAATGGAATGGAACTATGCCTTATGGGCAAAGAGGTCGAGCTTTGCGTCCCTCTCATTTCCCATTCTTCTTGAACCAAGTGCAACATGAATCCGCTTCAACCCTGACGTTTCTGCGTAAAGTAATTCACCGCTAGCTGCTGTTCTAGGAATTTAACCACTAAGAAAACCCTCATTTACGTTGGTCCTAAGTGGGAACGGTCGGATTGATTTCGCTTCGTGGCAGAATCGAGAAGACCTAGATCACAAACCCCATGACATTCCGTGGGAGTGCCAGTTAGCACTTTTTGGACTCTCTTCCCGATGGGCTGCTAAGACGTGTCTTGCAAGTGAACAGGTGGACATGTTAGAAGAAGAATATACCACAAGAGACAGATCTATCCTTTTCCATGTGGAAGAGAGAAATTGCAACTACCTCGATGGAAATCATACTCCATTGCAAGGTTGAGACATTTGTTTAAGCATATGAAAGGATGGTGCCTTCTTTGTATGCAAATGTAATATGAACTATTCCTTAGAGTGTGGAGAGATGAGGATGATGAGTTGGAAGGATAAGGATCTGAGGTTGCAAGTTAAACTAGACTTAATGCAATGTATCCAATATACTTATGTGCCTATTTAAGGTGCATCTCATGAAATGGAAGTATGTGGTTTTCTTTGCTTCTCAAACTTATGGCCTACATTGGTTATGAGCCTCCATGAATCTTTTTGTGTTTTTAGTTAGTATAAGAGCCTCATCCTTAAGGCTTGCGAGGTAGAGAGGCATCCATAACTGTGCAAGATTGAAGGAAATTGAGGCAATGAAGGAGGTGGTGCTTAAGAAGTTCAAGGTTCTAGTTTGAAAACTTGCAAGGACATGGAATGCATTGGTCAAGGAAATGTTGAGGTATATTCCATTCATTTCTCATTGGTCAAGGAGGTACGAAGGGCATATTCCATTCATTTCTCATCGTCATTTTGAGAGCTATCATCATAAAGGAAGAATAAGGGATGCATCCATTGCCCTAGGATTCAAATTAGTTAGTATTGTTGTCTTGCATTCCTTGTGAAGAAGCAAAGGGCCATAGATGATTTTAGTGGCTATATAAGGTTCCAAGGACTCTCTCCATTTCCACATCCAAGATTTTAGCAACGGACTAGGACCAATCAACAACACTATTGGACTTAACTCCGGCTAGCACTAAGAGATGCTTGTGGAAAACATTAGCATATCTAGTCATCAGTAAAGGCGCATATATTTTCATCCTAAATATATAAATGTGATAGTTATTTAGGATGGAAATAGATGCACCTTTACTGATAACTAGGATATGCTAGTTATTTGGGAAGAAAATAGATGCACCTTTATTGATGACTAGGATACGCTAATGTTTTCCACAAGCATCTCTCAGTGCTAGTTGAAGTTGAGCCCAATAGTGTTGTTGGTTTGTCCTAGAGTAGAAATCAAAGAATTTAGTAACACACTATGCCCAATAGTTAGTTGCTCCCATTTTCCTTTTTCTTTTCTTTTTCTTCTTCTTTATGTGTGTGCGCACGTGTGTGTGTGTGTGTGTGTGTGTGTATGTGTCCTCTGCCAGGGTGCCACAGCCATTCTCCATCATTGCTTGTTTTCTTGTTTGATTTTCACCTTAGAGTCTCGAGTCAATCAATGTGTACAAAAATTTGTATCACGTGAGCTCAAAAAAGGGGAATATAAAAAAAGATAATCTTACATATATACATTCATAGAAGGAAATATTTTAAGATATATAAATTTATTCACATAAGGAGTTTTTATATTTTATATACACGATTTTTACAGAAACACTAACCTGATGATTTTACAAAAGGGCATGATGACCATATGCACAGAGCACCTAGTTACAAGTACAAACTTCATTTTAGTTCCACACCTCACAAGGGTATAAATATTTTAACTCTTTCAATACACATCAAATTTAAAAAAACAAAAGAGAAGCCAATGTGGTTCAATGTTCATGAAAAATATTTTTGGTAACAGATACAAAAACTTTTAACTCTGAAAAGTTGGAGAGATATTTGAGTCAAATTAAATGTATTTACCATTTATACAACTAAATTTTTTCTAAAGTTGAAGGTTTTAAACTTAAAGGTTGTTTTGAAAAATTACAATTCATTTTACATTAAACCTCAGTTTTTGACAAACAATGATGAGATTGTATCCTAGTGGTGTGAGTATGGTGGGTGCATGAATTCAAACCCTAACTCCCATTTCCTGGTGATAAAAATCATTATGAGTCAAAAAATTTAAAGGGAAAAATAATTAAGTACATTAGAAATATGGCTATATATAATTGTGTGCACACATTTGTTTTTGGTTCTCCAAGGGAAAGAGAAGGGCTAGTCTTTTAAGCATTTGGAGGTTTAGGGAGTTTTATGTTGTCATTTCCTACTCCCACCCCTTGCCATTAGGCCTTAAGAAGTAGGAGATACATACCATCAGAGAGCAATGGCATGCCCCGATATGGAAGTGATTCACCACAGACGGTTAGGGAGGCTCCTCCTCTTGCACACACACATTACTTAACATTACATCTACTCTTGTATTCATACATACATATACACAATTCTTAGAACCAAAAGCTTTGCAGTACTCATGGTCTAATAACTTGAGCTAGTCAGATCTTTGAAGCATGCATCTTGAAATTTGCAAAGTAATACAAAGCTCTAACTAAAACCCATAAATTCTAAGGGACTTTTCCTCTTCATAGACTTGAGCACAAATAATACTTGCCCTTCAATGAATGATTTATCCAAGAGCAAGCTAGTTTTAGCAAGGTGCCAAGGACTCTCTCCATTTCCACATCCAAGATTTTAGCAACACACTAGAATCAATCAACAACACTCTTGGGCTTAACTTTGGCTAGGTGAGAGATGCTTGTGGAAAACATTAGCATATCCTAGTCATCAATAAAGGTGCATCTATTTTTGTCCTAATTAAATGTGATAAACTAGCTCAAGAGTGTTATTGATTGGTCCTCATCATTTACTTATATATTTATTTTCATCAAAGAAAGATTAAAAATAAAAAAGAAAAAGATTGAGGGCTTGATATTCTATCATGTAGAGCAATGACATATCTTCAACGGTTTCCCTTCAAATGAAATTGGCAAAGAACTTGGAGCCTGGATAAAAGAAATGAAATGAAGAAGAGGAGGCTCCACTTGAAATTAGAAAATTTTTGGTCCAACAAGAATGGCATCTTTAGCTTGAACATTGTGAAGAATATTGGACATCAATCTTTGATCAAGGAGATGCAACCCCCTCTTGTCATAGTCAAACAAGTCCCACTCCACCTAATACCTTGGGGAAGTTACTATATGTATATTCTCTACATCATGTGCGTTCAAGGCCTATTTATAAATATCCTTATCTGTGAATTTTTCTTGAATAAAACATAACCCTTTTCTATTCAATCTGTAAATAATCCTTTTATATTACACTCTTTTGTATAACTGTCATTAGTAAGAAATAGGCTTCCCCTTTTTCAAGCAAAAATCCTAGGTGCTTCATTGAGTAGTAAGGAAGGTATATGGGGCTTAATGAGCACCACCCAAGCATCAAAGGGATGAAAAGGTGGTGTTGTGGCCAAGGTGAATAGCACCAAGCCTTAAGGTTTCCTGGCAAGGAAAAGGGTTCATCTTCATCTACCCTGTCATCTTTGTCTTTCTTTTCTCAAGTCCTCCACTACATACTCTTCTGTATCTCTTCTCTTAAACACTTTGAACCTTTTCTATGCTCTAAGTATCCTCAAGTTAGTCCTATCCACCTTTGTTAAAGTATATGTTGCATACAATACTTTACATACTTTAGATTCAATCTCTTTGTACTCGGAAAACTGTCCTATTGAACCACCTTGTAGAAAACTGCCCATATCTTTTGATCTCTAGCTTGGATCGATGAGCTTTATTCTGCAAAGTTGTAGCCTTGATTTTGATCTACAACTATTTTGAAGAACTCAAAACTAAGTTTCAAAGATTTCAAATCCTAAAATTTTATGCGCAAATTGCAACTGTCTTTTAGTACACGCAGTCTTGGCCAAACATCGACCTTCTTGTCCTTGCAACTTTTGCATACCAAGTCGGATTACAACCAAACTTGGTAGGCCTCTTCCCTAGGCATAGAAGTCCATCCTAGAAATTCTGGGTGCCATAAATCCTCGCTGACATAGAATAGTTTTCAAGATCTTCAATTGTGCTCCAACCTGACTACTATAGTAAACTATAGCAATATCCCTCCTCCTAGATCAAACGACCGTTGGATAATCGACCAATAAGGCATGCATACATCCCATCCATTTTCTTTTGGTCTAAACAACCTATATATCATACTTAGCAACACATGGAGTTTCCTAGGATTGAAAACTTGCTTCATCATTCTACATATGTTGGCCTCTTGAAGACAATCACTTGAATATTCTATCATTCCTTTTTCAGGTTGGTGAAACTCTTGAAATCTAGAGATAAGTATGTATACATCTCCTTATTTTAGCATTCATTTCTGAAACACAGGTCGATTATCGTCAACCCCTCTAGCTTTGCAATCCATAGCATATCTATGTGTGATTAATTTGGGAAAAACACCTATGAAAGCATCTTTGTCTTGTACAAGCAACATTGTCACAATGTCTTCTTTGCTCTCCTCTCTAACTTCTGCATCTTGCATATGAACACCCTCAATCAAAATGTCCAATTCTTCTGTATCATCCTGAGTCTATACCATCTACATGCACTTTATCCATTTCATCTACATTCTCAAGTGTTTTAGTATTAATACACTTAGTCAAGGTATCATTAGTATGATCTTTTAGTGTCTCTTTTGCATTCATTGTCGATATAGCTTCGATCTTTCTAAACATTGCATCAATAGTGAGCATATTCTCCTCAAAGCTTTATCTCTTTACAAGAAGCAAGAACTCCCCATTCTCAATCTTCAATTTTGCTATTGAAAAATATTTTTTGGATTCCTCAAATTCGGTTGCTTGGCAATCCTCTTCATTTGTTCATCACTATTACAAGGCTCGAGGGGTTCACTATATATATATTCTCTATATAACGTGCGTTCATGGCCTACTTATAAATATCCTAATCTGTGAATTTTTCTTGAATAAAAAAAACCCTTTTCTATTCAATCTATAAGTAACCCCTTTATATGACACCCTTCTGTATGTAGAAAATGGTATTTTAAAAACCCCTTATTTTTAAGTCACGTTATATATACATATATTCATGAGTGACCCCCCCGAGTTACAAGGAAAGGACCCTGCAACTGGTGTCACTTTCTTGTCAACTATTTTGTACTTGGTTTGAACCTTGGCTTCACTCTTTTTCACTTGTAAACCCAAATTTAGTTGCGAATGGGGAGTAACCAACCCTATCACTTGAAATAAATCATTCATAGTCTCTTTGGACTGCATATAAATAGCCCCAAACTTTGTATGCTAAAATGAATCAGCATACAACTCTTTTGGCTGAAATAACTCATCCCCATGTAACTCTGTTAGTTGATAATTCATCCCTTTTCTGTGTTTGCTGAAATACATAAGCAAAAAACTCTTTTTGTTGAGAAAACTCAGTACCTAACCCTCTTTGTTGCATAAAATCAACAATCTCATGGTACATATCTAAGGAATGTACTTGCACAAAATTTGAACCACTTTGCACCTCTATTTTCAACATATCTTCAATCTTTGTAATAGTATTCACATAAGACAACCCATCATACATCCCATAAATGCACTCCTCATCATGCAATAACCTTACTCTTCTCAACCCTTTTTCCTTTCTTCATACATATTGCTTGGCAGCTCTAGACATCTTTGCAACTTTGTGAAAACAAATAGAACTCTCAGCTAAAAGATCAATAAACCTTGAAGAAAAAGCATCGTTGCCAGGAGGCGAGAGATTTTCTCTCCTTCTACCACCTTCAGCTTGTAGGATAGAGGAACCTAGTGAAAATTTGGCTCTTTTGCAAGTAGAGGACAATCTGGCAATGTATCTTTGTTTCCTGGGTGATTTACACAAATTGTAATAAACTGCTCAGCTCTTTTCCCATCTTTTATTCGGATCCGCATACATGTAGACCTATCATCTATAACCTTTGCTTCCATCTGTGCTTCATGATAAAGGGCTGGCCCAAAATGATATCATAAGAACATGAATCCTTCATTAAGAAATGACAATCACCCTGAGCATTTCCTATGGAAACCCTCATATTCGGACATGTTACATATAGTTCTCTTGGAATATTATTGGTGGCTCTCATATGTCAACCATGTTCTACATCTACAAGCGACTTTTTGCTCTCATACAAAAAACAAACTATAACATCTATATTTTAGCTGTGATGTAGCAAGGCAACACACGGTGTCTCCATCTCTCCAATCTTAAGCACTATCTCAGTGGTTGCTTGTGCCCAATGACTTTTAGAAAAATGCTTGAAGGTAATCATTACATGTGCATGATCCTGTGCATAGTGCACTGGCTGTATACTCTTCACAATCTTTGGATATACTGCAACACTCTCAACAAGAATTTCATCATCACTCTTCTTAGTCAGCTCCTCAATTGTGATACCTTGCATGGAATGCCCTTCTATAGTCTAAATCACAAGTTTCTTTCTCTTTATGATGTCTATAATTTCTTCATGAAAATCTCTCTTTACAATTCCCAAAATCTCTCCTAAGGTGAATTCAATCTTGTTATTTAATATTCTCTCCTTCAATACACTTTTAAGATCTATTGCAGACTTAGTATCTGAAGCAAGCTTGTAACTTGGTTGTTTCTTTGGTCTAGTATCTTGTAATTTCTTCTACTTCTTCTGTGCATCCTCTTTATTCTATTCACAAGCTGTGGTCTAGAAGGTGGTGTTGTAGGCTTACCCCTATAGTCTTCTTAGAAGTATCATCCCTTTTTCATTTTTCCTAACAATCCTTATGTATCTGGATTGTGTTAAATAGGTATAAACTGAGTATTTATCAATTGGAGATCCCCACCCAATCTTTGTTGTGATGCTCTTCCTTGCACTAGATGAATTTTCTTGCTACACTTAGTCCTTATTTGTAGTCTATAAAGCAAAACTCCATAACTTTGACTTACACTTTGGTTTCTTTTCAATCTGAACACCATAAGGCGAAGCATCTCCCATGGCTACATAATATATCCAAGTAGTCATATCCTCAAAAAGATTCTTCATTTCACCCTTACCAAAATTTATAGCAATATTCTTATCAGTCTTGGTTGCACAGATCTTTGCATCCAGTCAGAAAATTAAAACTTTTTACATAACATTCTTAAATGATTCACAATCTTTGTACTCGTGCTTAGGGCTATCACACCATATGCATCCACACCCAAAAGTATTCTTAGGTGGAGCTTGTGAATGACCAATTTTTCGAGAATCTTCCTCCTTAGCCAATTTAATATGCAAATCCTCCATAGTTTTTCACTAGCTTATTAATGACATCCTCTTTCCTTGACACTTTAAACCTTTTCTTACTTTATTATTTTCATAAAAAATATTCGCCAACTGATTATAGGATATCTTTGGTTTAGAGAGAAAATCGCCACACTTTCGAAAGTCTTAAATGCAAGTTTTGCCACATATTCTATAACATGAAAGTATATATTGGATCTTAAAATCATCTATGCTAGGGACCAGCTTGAAGGCTTCAGCTAGGGGTCTGCTTCTTTCAAAGCTCACGAGCTACTTTATTAATATGTTGGGGGCCTACTTTGTGTATATGATACAAAGAGTTGAAGATAATAAGAAAAAGAAGACACACTGTTTCCAACCAAGAGCTTCGAGCTCTTCGAAATAGGCCGTTTACATAGATGAGTGTTTCATTAATCTTAGTCTCATTATCTCGAAGGCCTAGGAAATAGGCCCAATGCAAGCAACCTACAATTTTTTATTTATTTTTTAATTTCCTTCTTATTCTCCATTCAACTAAGGCTTAACAACCTTATCCTCAAAAATCCTATTCACATTATCTCCTTGTGAATTGGTTCCAAAATTTAATCCTTGTTCATACTTCAACCTCAAGCCAGCTTATTTTTGGTCTTATTCTTATTGATTGCTACTCCAACTGAGATATGCATTCATTTGAAAGACAGTTCCTACTCAAGAATTGTAAAAGCATAAACTATTTATTCTTATGCAAATTCTAAAAGGTCATTTCTCCAAAGCATCCCATGCAATCGAAGTTTGACACTACAAATAAGGATTGCTATAAACTTGGTAAGAACTCTTCATAAAAACCATAGCCTCAAATTTTACTATTTTCTATGGCATCAAAAAATATGAGGGCGAGGAAAAATATCACACTTGGATAACTCAAATGAAATTCCTATTCATGCATAAAAATCTATGGATGGTGATCTAGGATAGTGCACTACAACAAGTGATTGATTGGGTAAGCACTTGCCTTAAGTGGTTTAAATCTTACTCCAAGCCTGATCCACCATATCAATATTAATGGAACAACGAAGGAAGCATGAAGGAGTCAAATAAAATTTTTGGTGCTAAAGCAAGAAATCAAGAGGTGTATTTAAAGATGGATTTCTATAGTTTGCATCATGAATACAAGGACTCACTTTTGAGCATCTATCAAAATTGAGAAGTTTAATTAATCAACTTAAAGGATCCAAGTCAAAATATGCAAAAAGGACGCAATACCAATGTTGCTTGAGAGTCTACCTAAAGACTATGCATTCTTAGAGGATTCTCTCCTTGCACATGAAACACTTAACCTTGAAGGATGCATCTCTTCAATCCTTTTGAAAGAAAAGAAAATTAAAGTACAACTTGATGTATCAACAAGCAAGGACACTACGTTCTTTTGAAAGAAGGATCTAGAGAAATGCTACCACTACAAATGGAGAGGATACATCAACAATGAATTCAGATTGAAGCACCTATTCAAATGCAATCAATGTGAGGAGATTGGATGACATCATGAAGAAGCATACAGATCTAAGAAACAATAAAACTTCATGGAGGAAAACAACCAAGACAAAAAGGCAGAAGATAACATTTTCTAAAGACTCAAGACTAAAGACAGCGGTAGCAAGGAGGCGGCGCATTGGCGGGACCACGAGCGGCACAGGGAGGCGGCGTGGGCGGCGTGGGCGGCGTGGCCAAGGGCGACGTCAGGGAGCAAGAAGGGAGGGTGGGTGGCGACAAGCGCCCGAGAAAGGGGTGGCACCAGGGAGGGGAAGCGACGTGGGGTGAGAGAGTGGACGAGAAGAAAGAGAAGAATAAGAAGATGAGGAGGGAAGAAGCAGGAGAAGAAGAAGAAGAAGAAGAAGAAGGGGAGGGAGCGAGGAGGAGAGGAGGAGGAGGAAGAGGAAGAAGGAGAAGGAAGGGGGAGGAGATGGAGGAAAGAGAAGAAGATGCGAGAGGAAGAGAAGAGGTGGAGAAGGAGAAGGAGCAGGGGAGGGAGGGCTCAAGGAGAGAGAAGAAGGAAGAAAGATAGAGAAAGAAAAGGAGAGAGAAGGAGGAAGGACAGGGGGAAACATTGCAAAGGGGGGGAGTGATTTTTTTTTATTTTGTAATTTTTTTAAAAAAAGATACGTTTGTTTTTTTTTAATTTGTGTTTTAAAATAAAAAAATGTAGTCCCCTTGCATCTTGCGTATAAGCGCGAAGGGTAGGGGTAAAAAAATTTACAACGGCGGCGAGAGCAGATGGGGCAAAGACAGGAGTGATAGAGGTGTGAATGCCATAGGGGCATCGGGAGGCACATAAAAGCAAAAACATGCATGCGTACGCATGAGGCAAGGCACATGACAACACGACAAAATAAAGAAAAATTAATAACATGCAAACCGTGCATTCAAACAAAATTCTAGAAAAAGGAAAAATGTGTCGAAAAATGAAGAGAAGATGACGACAATGTGTGACAGGGTGTTCGGGGTGAAAGTAGGGTGGTCACATGGAAAAAATACAAAACAGCTCTGAAAATACATACGGGGATTAATATTAGAAAATCCGCTCGCTGAAACATGTGGTGGAAAGAAGGAAAAATGTGGAAAATAATGTACTCGACAAAGCTATCTCGTCAAAACACCATTCCGACTGAGAGGCGGTAGTCACATAGGGAAAACAAAAAAGAAGACTCAAAAATTAATACAAAAAGAATCGAGTACCAAAACGAAGGGCAGTAAAAAGAAAAAATGTACGGGGGAAGGGAAAGCATAGGGTGGTCACATCAAAACACATGTTCGGGGGAAGGAGAAAGGGTTTACATGCAAAAAACACAAAAAATACGTCCCAAAACACATTGAAAAATTTATAACGAAAAATCCAATAGGCAAAATAGGGTGGAGAAAAAAGGAAAAATGTGGGAAAAGGGTAGTTAGACAAGGCTGTCAAATTTATTTGGAATTCCAATGAAAATAGGGCATGTTCACATGGAAAATGTAAAAAAATACGCACAAAAATGTCTTGAAAATCCGCAACAAAAAGGAATAACCAATGAACCGTGCATCGAAATGACGGGTGCTAAAAAGGATAAATGGTAAGGGAAAGGTGTAGGGTAGGGTTAGCATGTGAGATGGTTGTTCCGAAGCAAAAAGGATGCGTTCACATGGAAACATATCCAAGTGACGGAAAATGGTTCAAAAATTAATGACTCAAGAACTCTCTCGCGGAACAAGGGTTGGTAAAAAGAAAAAATAGTCAATTCAAAGGGACGAACGGGGTTGGAAGGTTGGAGCGTTCATATGAAAAAAACCTTAAAGCAAGGGATAAAGGGAAATAGAGAAGAAACAGCCCCAGCAATGGAGTGAAAGTGAAAGGGTGTATGGGGAAGAAACTCCCTTAGGGTAAAAGCAGGTCATGGCATAGTTGCATGAGCAAATTGAGGCATATGTAGGGGGGTTATGCATCATAGACGCACAAGGACGGATCCCCACACTTAAAACCTTAACATGAAGGGTAAATCAAATATCAGGAACCTAGGACCACACATCAGACCAATTGTTGATGTTCCCACACTTAATACCTGACCGTCACTAATAAGCAAAAGGTGTAGGGTTAGAAAAACTTGGCCCATGTTGGAGAGAATTGACTTTGACTAGCGATGTCGCATATTGTGTCGTAGTTGGATGAAGGAGAGACAAAGGTGTTTTTGTAGCATGTGCACATCCAGCGGGGTAGGGACCACATAGTAGCAATACCCAGGGAGGCAACTTTGTTGAGGGAATCACGGGAACCGTCGATAGGGAAGAATATTGCACTCAGCTCATGGTCACTCCAATGAAATGAAATAATAGTCACTCGCCCCATTATTGACATCACTCGAGTGAATCATGATTAAAACCAAATCTCACACCCGAAATAGGAATCGACAAGGGAGATGGTGTAGAGGGAGTATGCCAGGATGCACAGTTGATGGTACATTAGTGTATCCAACCCCATCTGGCATAGGTGCAAGCAAGAAAACCAGGGAGGCTTGTTGTGTAGTGTACAGAAGAGGATGACCTATCCTGTGGTAATAGCAGAAACCAATCCCTGTGTGCATAGGGAAACAAAAACATACCTGAATCCAATGGTTGTAACATCCCTTAGTCTCACCTCTCAATGAGTGATTTAGGAAACACCAGTCATGCTCAACCCCCCTCTGATTGACACTCTGTTTATTGGAGAATACATGAGGGCAGCCCATTCCTAAAATCCATTGATGTTATCCTCACAATCACTTTTGCAAAGGTTGTATGCCTTGTGTGCATTTGTTGGTGCAACTCTACATCCCACCCTGTGCTACAATACGGTGTGAGAAGGAAGGCCAACGAGCCTTATAGTACTGTGCACAGGAATATATCATGCTTTGTGCATTGAGAGGCCCAACCCATATGTGCAACACTCCATTCACACATCACACCTCTTTGTTAAGTGTAAAGGGCAAGAATTGGTCACTCACCCCACCCCCTGTCTCACACTCACTGATAGATAGAGAGGGCATACCATACTCACATCCCATCCTGTTAGGATGAAAGCTCACATCACTCAATTGTTTGTCGATAAATATCACTTTCTCTATTATTGTCATCAAGGTGTTGAAGATGAGGCATACCTAGGGAGGTAGCCCATATATCTGGTACTATAGACTTTATGGAGACTATGTCGTCTGTGTAAGGAAATCACATGTTTTGTGAGGAGTACAGAGAAAGCATACCAAGGGAGGTGGCTTTGGAATTTCTTCTGAAAAAGTATCTGTTGGTGGTTTGACTATCTTGGAGTGTAGGGTGTTACCACCTTTTCCACAGCCAGCTTCCTGTGCAAGGGTGTTTCCACCTTTTCTCCGAATGAGGCCTGCTATGATAGGGAATTGCTTCCTTTTCTCCCATAATAGTTTTTCCTTTCTTTTCTTTTCTTTTCCTTTTCTTTCCTGCTCCGAGGGGTGTTTCCGCCTTTTCTTGAAGAATAGGTTGGCATGACAGGGACCGAAGTCCTTTTCTCCCATGATCGATATTTTTTCTCTCTTTTTTGTTTTTCTTTTGACTATCTTTGAAGCATGGAATGGTTGGGGCTCCATGTATCAGAACCATCTTCACCATGTCTAGTTGATTAGACAAGAGGATAACAAAGTAGGGATGGGAGTTGTTTGGGAGGGGGTAGTAGAAGGATGTCACCTCATAAAGAAGAGCGTTATGGCTATCCGTAGCACAAGGAGAAAGATAATGTAACACCCAAAAGGAAAAGGGTGGGTTGATGTGATTGTCAAGATCCCCAGGGAGGGAAGTACTGCTTCAGGAGATAGGCATTTATTAGGAAGGGATCATTAGAGGCATCAATTATTTGGACTTGGACTGAGCCATTTAGATTGACAGCAAGTACGTTATAAGGACCCATCCATCATTGTTAAAGCTTTCCTAGAAACTTGCCAAATCCGGAATCATAAGTGAGAACTAAGTCACCTTTCTTGAACTCCTTCTCCTTGATGAAGCTCTCATGATAGACCTTTCTACGAGCTTGTGTGGCTTCCATGCACTGTAGAGCCATCTTACGGATCTCATCAAGACACTCCAAGTGCAAGAGATGGCATTGCAAGGACTCGGCATCTCCCAAGCGTTCATTGATAGCCATGCATAGAGAGGGTAGCTTGAGTTCAATAGGAAATACGGCTTATGTTCCATACACCAACTGGAATTGAGTTTTTTCTATAGCTGCCTTATGGAAGGTTCTATATGCCCAGAGAGCCTCTCCAAGTCGATCATCCCAATCATGGCATTGTGCGGAAATTGTCCTTGTCATGATCGAGTAGAGGATGCGATTGGTGACTTCAACTTGGCCATTGGCTCTGCGGTAATAGGGGGTGGACTCGCAATGGCGAATCTTATACAGTTTTGTCAATTCTTCCATGATTTTGTTAATGATTTCTTCTCTTGCAACACATCTTTGCAAGACTTCATCCTTACCTTTCTTGTATAGAGTGCCACCTAATAGGGTATAGGGAGGTGATTCCAATAGAAGCTTCTTCTTCTTACGGCTCAAGATGCCAGGGGGGATACTATTGGGTTGGCAAGAGGTTGGCTATGTATGTGTGAGATGGGGTAATTGTTTTGACTAGAAATAAGGAAGCATTAGGAAGGTTTGGATCATCTTGCTCTTTTTCATCATCACTTTGAGGGATTGGCAAAAGGTGATCAGCTAGGACATGAGAGTAACCGAGTTTGGTAACCACTTCAAAGTCAAACTCTTGAAACAGAAGGAGCCATTTCATCATTATTTCCTTCACATCAGCCTTGTTTATCAAGAAGGAAAGGGCTTCATGGTCCACATAGAATTTGAAATGCATCGACCGCAAATAATGTCGACAAAGCAAATGCCATTGCTAGATACTCAAGCTTTGGCATTGTGTAATTCAGCTCTTTGTCGCTTACTTTCGACTTGCATAATAGATTGGTTGATCTAATTTAGAGAAGCTCTTTTGGCATAAGACTGAACCTAGGCCTTCAACTAATGCATTAGTGTGAACATGGAACTCCTTCATCCAATCAGGAGGCTACAGGATGGGTGCCTCAATCAAACAATGCTGGGGTATTAAATGCCTCATCACAATCACTGATCCATGCAAACTTGGCATCTTTTCTTAGGAGTTTATGCAAAGGATCTGCATTTGTCACAAAGTGTACAATGAATCTTCGATAGTAGCTGGCATGGCCAAGAAATCCCCTCAATTGCTAAAGGTTAGTTGGGGTTGTCAAGGTGGCGATCTTCTCAATCTTAGCAAGATCTATTGTTATCCCTTATGCAGAGACAATGTGGCCCAGAAGAACTCTTGATGAGATACCAAAAACACATTTTTCGGGGTTGAGAGAAATCCTATACTCTCGGCATCTGTCAAAACATTACTCTAGGTGTCCCCAATGCTCAAGGTTTAGGCTATACACACAGAAGTCATTGAGATATACCTCAATGAAATCATGTAGATGGTTTTGGAAGGCATCCATTGTCACTCGTTGGAAGGTAGTAGGAGCAATATAGAGCCCAAATGGCATCAACCTGTAAGCATAGGTTCGGCATCCTCTTGTGAAGGTTGTTTTGGATTGGTCATCTTCTATGATTTGGACGTGGTTGTATCCGTTGAACCCATCCAAGAGGGAATAGAGCTCATGGCCTGCCACTGTTTTCAATAAACTAGTCTATGAAAGGGATAGGGAAATGATCCTTCTTCATCTTGGAACTCAACTTCCGAAAGTCTACACATTTTTGAAGTTTCCCATTCTTCTTGGGTACTACCACAATGGGTGAAACCCATTCACTATTAGCCACAAAATAAATGAAAATAGCTTCAAGGGGCTTCAATACTTTAGCCTTCACCAGAACACAATAATTGGGATTCATGTGCCTCTGTCTTTGCCTCAGATTTGGCATCACGCTAGATTGATGTGGTGTTGGCATACTGTGGGATTAATCACCTTTAGATATTTATACAACCATGCAAACACGTCTAAGTTCTCCTATGGTAGGTCTTGCACGATGAATAGTTCCTCTTCTAGAAGATTTAGACCCACTTTCAAGTGACGTTCAGTACCATCAGCATCATCTAGGAGCATCAATTGCCTTTCACCTTGCACTTCATGGATAAATGTCCCACAGATTGCTTCTAGGTAAAGATCTGACTCCTTCAAGGGAGTGGTCTCATCTTCTGATGATGCACATGAACTATTGTTGTCTTTTAATGGAGGCTTAGCTCACTCTTTGGGAGGTTGAAAGGGTATCATTAAGGTTTTGAGTTTGGGTTGGGGATGATTTACTTCTTGGCTCGAGAATTCGTCTTTTGAATATGCATCCAAGAACGTCACATAACATGAACTTCTTGCATTCTGTTTCAGCTGCAAGACCAGGGGTTGTTGGCAAGGTGCATTGTCATCATCTTCTTTAAGTAAGGGTTACTTTGGATGAGAAGAGCCTCTGCCAAAGGAAGGCTTATTCTTCTGAATCCATTTCTTATAAAGGCTTTGTATATGACATGATTCATGGATCAATCCAAAGGATACCACAATCATTATGTCAAACAGAAAGGGATCTTCTGCTTCTAATGCTTCAAGAACGTCAAGAACTTCTTTCTCATATTTTCCATCTGTGAGTAGGATAGATCCTTCTAGCTCACTTTCATAATCTTCATTTGCATTATCACTTTTTTCCTCTTCAGGTTTTGTTTCTACATCTGTGGGTGCTCTGTAAGAGAAGAACAAGTTCTCTGTTGTTATGTCCTCTGCTTCTGCTTCTGCTTTTGCTTCTATCTCTACTTCTTTCTCTGCTTCTGTCTCTGTCTGTGACTCTATCTGTGACTACCATGTAACAGGGAGAACAATACAGTCATGGTTCTATTTCGCTATCAGAGGTGATTTCAGAAGTCAATTCGGGTTTAGGTAGGTAGGAGGTATTCTCCCATGGACAAAGACTTTTCTTCCTTTGGTAGTTGCCTTACAGTGCCCACTATTAGGGAATGTGCCTTTGTTTTCTTGGGAAATATATGTTTGATAGCCTCTTCATCTCCTAATGTACCATCTGTTAATTCATTGAAAGAGTCTATTATGACTTCGATGGATGTAGATCCATTACCTTTTTGTGATCCATACATTTTAAACACCACTTTATTGCATCCTTTGCTAGGGTTAGGGTTCCTTTGAACCAGTTAGTCCTTGCCCTTGCTTCAAAAAGCTAAGGTCTTCCCAATAGCAGAGGGTATGAGGTATCGTAGGAATTTGGTTTGACCACCAAATATGTGAGCCAATAGTCTCTTCCTGCAAGGGTTGTTTTTACGTATGGGAGGATGCCCAACAGTTTGATTCTGCTTTGGTCTGCTAAATCTGATAAGCCAATGTGTAGGTTGCATTCCTTGCAAGCCTGGATCCTTCATTGTCACATTCGTCATTATGTTTACTGATGAGCCTCCATCAATCAATGCATCTGCAATAAAGCACCCTTCAATCCATACATCAATCTCTACAGTTCCAGGGTCTGGGAAGGTGTTAGCCACATCTACTTCCTTCACGGGTTCTGAGGCTCCGTTGGACTTGGTCACCATGGAGGGAGCAATTCTTAGGCCTCTTCTTCTTGTTAATATGCTTTTGAATTTCTTTTGACAACTAGGAGACAACATCAGCAATTGCCATAATGTTAAGTTTACTTTAAAAGTATCTAGGTCTTTGACCAAATCATACTCTTTGATAGAATCCATGGGCTTTTCCAATCGATTGGGAAATGGGGCCACACCCACTTTTTATTTTCCATTT
Organism: Lygodium microphyllum; assembly: GCF_053477565.2. Lineage (NCBI taxonomy): Eukaryota > Viridiplantae > Streptophyta > Polypodiopsida > Schizaeales > Lygodiaceae > Lygodium > Lygodium microphyllum. The sequence continues at coordinate 53,473,964 of NC_141148.1, read as the reverse complement.
TTCTTCTAGCAAAGGTATCATGGGAGCTTCTTCTTCATGAGGAGGTTTTGTATCATCTATTTCTTGGACCTCCGATCATGTCTCTGCAACTCTCTCCGTAGCTCTTTGTGGCTCTATAGTTTCTGTACTTCCTTATTCTAGATTGCATTGTTCTGCTTTTCCCTAGGAAAGTTGAACTTCACAATCTTGATAGAAGGAACGTTCTCTTTTAGAACTATGGATTCTCCTTTCTTTGCTCGCATTATTGCGGCCACTTCCAATTCCACCAAATTGGAAGCACGTTATTGGGTTTTCTATTGGGTATCAGAAGTAGATTTCACAGGGACTGGACTTGGACAATCTTTTGCAGTGTGGCCTTCTCCTTTGCATAGACTACATAAGGGATTGTAATCCACATATCTTCTAGGGTTTGGACAATTCGGTGAGATATTACCCTTTTTTCCACATATGTAACATTCCACCTCTAATCTTTGACCACCACCATCACACTCTTATCCTCTGTAACTTTGAGAGGGAAACCTTCTTGGACCAAAATTAGGACCAAACTCCCTAGGATTTGATCCAATATCCTGTGTTGTCATTTTTTATTTTAGCAAGTTGAATCTTGCATCTTCATCTTTCTTTCTTCGTTCGATGCATCTCTTTGAGAGGGCACATATCCTCTATATGGTTCTTCCTCAAACAGTATGAACAAAAGGCTGTATGCATGGTTGGTTTTCGGATACATTCAGTGACTAAATGTCCCACTTGATGGCACTTTTTGCACCATGTATTAGAACGCATCACATCTCTCCCACCTCCCACAAGAGTGGATATATTGGCGGTATTCACCTTCAACGTCTGTAGCTACTCTATAATCACATCCACAAGCTCTTTCTTGATACTTGCAACTGATTTGGATAGGTAGTCCTTCAGATTTTCACCTCCTAAACTACTTGTAGTAGGGTTTTGTGAAGCTTCTCTGATTATTGCATACATTGGTTGGGTTGATCTAGGAGGTCCTCTATTCTGGTTCTGATGCAAAGCTCCTATTGACACTTGGGGTTGTTGATTCTAGTGGGTAGAATTCCATTGTTGTTGTGTCACCATTGGAGAAACTATTTGAGACCACTGTTGTTGTGGTTGAACCATCATTTGAGGCACTGTGGTCTATGGCGGCCACTGTGGATTAGGTGCACATGTACTGTGGCACTGTTTGCATTTGGGGGTAGGGATAGGGAATTGTCCCTGGAACTGCATTTGATGGGTATACCATTCTTGGCATGGGAGGAGGTAAGACCCCTCTTCCTGAGGTCATTGACAACCTTGCTTCAACTTCGTCATATAGTCTTGCACCTTCCACTGCAGCTTGCAGATTGACTAGTCTTCTCAATTCCATGAACTTGCAAACTTCTAGTTTTAGGCGTCTGAGGAACACTCCTTTCTAGATGCCTTCATCTAAGTGATGATTGGTCCATCTCTTCAAGATGGATTCCATTCACGAGACATAAGCTTCTACTCTTTCTCTGGAGCACTGATTTAGGTTCAAGAACTCCTCTCGCATCCTCTCTTCAAAACCTTCACACCTAAATTTAGTGAGGAAGGCCAACTTCAGGTCGTAAGTTCCTACTGCTTAACTCTCATACCATTGAAATTCCTCACCCTTGAAAGTGGCAGGGAATATTGCTAACCAATGCTCGGGGGTTGTCGCATTGTTAGCTACACATGCTACCATAAACTCTACTACATGAAGATTAGGGTCTTCATTGTACTCTTCCTTAAAAATTGGCAATGGGACTACATTTTCTGGCCTGTCATCAATATTTCCAGGACAAATCTGACTAGGAAGGGGACCTTGAGTAGCCATGGGGACTTCTGTAAAGAGTGCTATTGGGGCATCAAAGGAGGCTTTTGTTGCAAGCTTGTCCTCGGCCTTGATTTTTGCTTTCTCTCTTCTCATGTACCTTTGGACTTGTTCTAGTACTTGCCTCTTGATTGCATCATTCATCGGGGGGTTGGCTCCAACCAATTGGTCTATAGTCAATAGAACAAATTCAGAGGGGATTTTAGTCTCTCTAGAGGACTCTCTGGCCAACATCTCTTCTACTTCTTACTTTTCTACGTCTCTGAATTTTGCTTTCATGTGACTGCACAGAGGAAGGTATTTGGTTATGAAGGTGTCAAAGTTCATGCATCTAAGCATTGTTGTGGTGCCATCATCATAGTAATGCTAGCTTCTGATGTTTTCAACAGTGTATGTTGTAAATAACACTCTGTCTACCAACTTCTAGTGGGTTGCCAATTGGACAAACAGAAGATTGTCAGAACACCAACCATCCCACGTATCTTGCTATTGAGCATCTACGAATAGGACCTAGCTCTTTTCTTTCTTATTCTTGTGAACCTCCAAAGACCACGACTCCTAAAGCTTCTTGACTATCTCCCACTTGATGATGTCTAGAAATTCTTCAATAAGGACAAATCCGCCATTGATACTCATTCTCTCTATTCTACTCTTCAGTTTTGTGGGAGGAATTTTGCTATTGTGATGCAAGTTTTGGTAGCTTCAGAAGGTAGTGAAAATTGACTATCATAGAGGGACCGCATTAGAATGGCATTGTGCTTTCTCCATTGGGGGATGAATCTTCTGTAGAATGTGGCATTGGCAAATAAAGCTTCTAATTCTTCAATAGTGACAAGAACTTTATGTTCCATTGCTTTTCTTTCTTTTAACAATGCCACTTCTTCCATTTTCAGCCTATGTTCACACAAAGAACAAGAGCGTAAAAGACGTTTTGGATCTAGAATCATATATTGAGCTTCTAGTGATATGTAATCATATCCATTGCAATCAAGTATATAAAGCATGACCTCCTTCCTAAAGGTTGCCAGTGGAAATGGTTGGAATGAGATAGAGAAGACCTTCAAGTTTATTTGCGAATCATGTCAAACTCATATAGATAAGGAAAAATGGCTCTAAAAGGTACACTTTATTGGCACACAATTTTTAAAAAATCCCATGAATAGTCTTTGATATAGATTGCTAAAATACATATTTTTTTGGTTTTAATGAATAGGGTGATCCATGAAACTTTGCTATATTATTACATCGGGATGGGTTTTAAGCCTTGAAGACAACGCGTAAGAATTGTTGGGTTGTTGAGGTCAAGATCCTCAATGTTGGAAATAACTCTTTTATTGGAGTAATTCTAGTTTCATTTATCCCATTTAGCTATAAAAAGGTGCTTAGGAGCTCTAGTAAGATTTTTCATGTCTTCGTGATGAGTTGGAAAGTATATTGTTTGTTTCTGGATTTAAAGTACATTTCAATTATCCAACCACATGCATTATTGAACACAAAAATTCTCATAGTAAAATATTCATTGCACATTGTCGTGCCACTACACGAACACAGTGTTGAAAAACCCTAGAGTGAATCATTATCTAGGTTTCTTATTGACTTAGAGAGTCAATGCCATATTAGTCATTAGTTTCAGTGTCCATAATATGGATGATTCAAAAATACAAGATTTTTAGACAATCTATCTATTTTTTATATTTTGAATATTATTTCTTATAAATATCCTAAAAAGGTATAGAAAACTTCTAGAATAGGGTGACATCCAAAAAGCAAGTTGCTTTTCAATGAGTTTGGGAGATCTCATGCAATAAGAGGGGGCTTTCAAATTTGCATGACATGCGATCGCAGTTTTTAGATAACAAACAACACTCAAGATGGGAAGGAAAAGAAAGAGAGATCTAGGAGAATTCTAATTGGGTGTCCTAGAGTTTTACCCCCCTTTTGGATCCAAGGGAACTATTGGATTTGCCATGATTCTAAGTAGTAGAGAAGAAGCTAGTGTTTGGTGCACATTTCTTATCTACCAAGGAGCTCCAAGAGATCTAATGCTTGGAGATTGCTTCCAAGTAGTCCTAGACAAGGATTTTATTTTTCTCAGATTCTATCAATACATAGTGCTTTGAACCATTGAGCTTTGTTTTTATAATGCATAAAGGCTTTGGCAGATTTGAATCCCTTGCCTATTCTTTTTTGTCTCTTCTATCTCCTATTCTCTACTTCCTTCTCTCTATAATCCCCAATGGATAATACAACCTTTCAACTAAAACCCCTTTGATATTGGTGAACCCAATGTGAAAGGTCGTCAAAAGAAAAGCGGGATGGAAGAACATTCAAGTACAATTTTTCAATGATGTTTTGATGTAGTTAATGTAGAATATGAACATGCTTATGTAGATACAACAACAATAATAGGTGATGCAAGCTTCTGCTCAAACAAAAACTATTGTGATAAATGCTCTGTAGGCAATAAAGCATGAGATGAAGTTGTTTAATGGTAGGAACGTATCTACATATTTGCATACCTATGCTTAAAAGATGGAGTACTTTGGAGTGGCTCAAATTTTATGGAGGTGGTATTCTATATAGGTCACTATACATGCAAAAAGCCTGAGTTATTGAATTGTACATGTAGGATGCTAACTGTGTAGCTTTCAACAAGATACTTTGGGAAGAATTCTACATTGAAGATACCAACTTATATATCAATTTAGTCTAGATCATCCCTATTTTTGCCCTTTTTCTACATGCTTTTTCTTTCCAATTATTGGTTTTTGACTTTTTCAATCCAAGAGTATGAGATCTCTTTTACTTTCCATCATCATATTTTTCATTAGGAAAAAAATGAACTCACAAATGGGCCCTTAAAAATAATATAGTTTAAGATGTGGGCCTTTTGGATTGTCCAATAGGAAGGCTAGATGTTGACATCCATGGAGGGTGAATCTTCTCTCTCCAAATCTTGGGTTTTTTATTAAAAAAAGAGGAAGTGGGGGATTTAGAAAAGGGAGAATGAATAGTACACAAAATTTGAGTTTCTCTCACCTCGTATTTTTCCCCTTTATTTTGGAGAATTTTTAATTTTGGTTTCTTTCCCTCTCACGAAATCAGTTTGACCCAAAAGTTTAACAACATACCACTTTCCCTCTCTTCTCTATACTCGTGAATTTTCATCTCCATTGAATCTCCCTGCTGAGAGTAATTAGGGTTTTGAGCATTCTGCTTACCTCTGCACTTTCTTCTCCACACAGCTCCAGATTTTGCGCAAAACACATGTGCCCATCTCTCTTTTCATTTTCTCTTGTTTGCTATTTTTTCAATAGGGTTTGATGTCGTTTCTTACTATTGTTGTTGTTTTATTGCAGAGGTTGTTTGGGGCAGGAGACAAAGGTGCTCATCTCTCTCTCCTTTCTTTCCCCCCTCTCTCTATGTGTTGTTTCTCTTTTATGTTGTGTTTTCAATAGAATTTGATGTTGGTTCTAATTGTAGTTTTCTTGCAGAGTTTATTTGGAGCAAGAGGCAAAGGTGTTAATCTCTCTCTTTGTTTGGTTTTTTTTTGTGATAAGTAAGTAAGGAAATGTTCTTAACAGCAACATTTGCTTTACTTCACCTTATTAAGCTTTCTTATGAGACAGATCCTTCGTTGGTTCGCTCTGATACCAACTTAAAATGCATATTTTAGAATACCCTTGTAAGCGATTCATCAACGAATTGAGTAGGTGGATACTCCAAGTATGATTTAGTTTATGGTCCCATGTCAATCTCCTGACACAACTTTGCATACACTGGAAGGTTGATAGAAAGATCACCACAAAAGTATGAGTCCACCTCATTCTTAAAGAATTCTTGGCCTCCTATCTTTCTGTCATTGTTATCCAATTCTACCTCCTCTACATGCTCCAAGATTTGGATGACCTCCATCCCTTGCAATATCAACCCCTCTATCTACATAATGTCCTCATCTATGTTGGAAACATTGCTTTCATCATATACTCTTGCACTTCGGGGAGCTAAAGGTACAATATACCACCATCAAGGTTGTTGGGAATCTGGATAGAAAATTACATGTTCAAAATCACGTATAAGAGAGATTTAGCATTTGTGACATATACCATGTCGACATAAAATTTAAAAAAACATGAGTTTATGCACCTGTCCACAATGGATTGGCAATACAAATGTGTTGCGTAAATCTATCCATCTTTTTTTGGAATCTATTTTAAGAAATTCAGATGGACTTCATTGAACAATTGCCTCGGCTCCTTCTAAGTACCACTTTGAACCACTGCACATCAAATAGGATCATGGAGAAGCTATGGTAATCCACCATGATAATACTTTGCAAGTTTCCAAAATACTCCATCTCATCTATAATGGTGTTTGGATTTTGATTGGATGATGCGACTCCGTGTGAACTATTTTTATCTTGTACCAGCTTTGGCCGTTCATTCGTGCTGGAGGTTGTCCAAGAAAACTTTTCCTCAGTTCACAACCCTTCGACAAGAAAGTGACATGTCCTTGATATACCATCTTCTTCATGGTTTGTAACCTTTGGGAATCTAACTATGGCCCACACAATGGATATGCATGATAACCTGAGGTAACCAAACATGTCTCAACACCTCTATCCTATGAATACAAACTTGAACAAGCTATGATAGATATTACCAATGAGAACAAAAGCCTACTTACCTGAGCACTCCCCGAATCCCAAAAAAGCATGCATGGTCCACATGAGAATGGCTCGTATATTGGTAGACCGTTTGACCATCGCACTTGCTCATATTTTCCACGACGACCCCTCTCCCCACAAAATCTTAAGCTCATCAACCCCAGGCAAACTACTTTATCTAGAAATGTCAAGGTCAAAGTGGATTCATGCTACACTTGGTTCAAGGAGAATGGGAAACGAGAGGGACACAAAGCTCCACCTCTCTGCCCATAAAGCATAGTCCCATTCCGTTCCCCCAAAAAAGCATAAATCGGGACTCTAGTATCCTAGATTCTAAGTCATCGTTCCTTTGCTGTCAATTTCGTTTGAGAAAAGTTCCCGACCAACCGGGACCACCCATCCGTAGGACAGACCCATGGCCACATCCACCACACTTTCCTCAAGGTTGCTTTAGTTGTCTAATTACCTACTACCACATTTAGTTGGACACACATATTCATCACATCGATCCTCCGTCCATAATCCGAGGCATGCATCGCGGTCATAAACATAATCTGGAACACCAAGAATCCATTCCATGCTTCATGACTCTGCAAGTCAGCATTGATAAGTAAGTAAGGAAATGTTCTTAACAGCAATATTTGCTTTACTTCACCTTATTAAGCTTTCTTATGAGAGAGATCCTTCGCTAGTTCGCTCTGATACCAACTGTAATGTGTCCACCTGTTCACTTGCAGGAAACGTCTTAGCAGCTCATCGAGAAGAGAGTCCAGAAAGCGCCGCCTGGCACTCCCATGGAATGTCATGGGATTTGCGATCTAGGTCTTCTCGAGTCTGCCATGAAGCGGACGCATTCCGGCCGTTCCCACTAAGGACTGACCTAAATCAGTGTTTTCCTAGTGGTCAAATTCCTAGAACGGTAGCTAATGTCGAACCCCAAGCGAACTACTTTACGTAGAAATGTCAGGGTCGAAGCGGATTCATGCTGCACTTGGTTCAAGGAGAATGGGAAACGAGAGGGACACAAAGCTCGACCTCTTTGCTCATAAAGCATAGTCCCATTCCGTTCCCCTAAAACAGCATAAATCAAGACTCTAGTATCCTAGATTCTAAGTCATCATTCCTTGCTGTCGATTTCGTTTGAGAAAAGTTCCCGACCAACTGAGACCACCCATCCGTAGGACGGACCCACGGCCACATCAACCATACTTTCCTCAAGGTTGCTTTAGTTGTCTAATTACCTACCACATTTAGTTGGACACGCATAAAATAGCTTCCTTAATTAGCTAATTAGTCACCGGTTCCTTCACGTGATCTTAGTACTAACATAGAAAAACAATGTCAAACAAGTTCCTTTTCAACAATTGATCTTATTTATCTTTGGAATACATCATATAATCTAGCCTGTAGGCTAATCCATAATCCACTCGAAGGCTGCCCTAAGAAAATCCATAATCCATCCAAAGGCAATCCATACTCCACAGGGATTACTAATCCAAGATTCCGCTCGTAGACTAGCATGCGGGCCTTGAGATCCAATCTCGAGTCATGTCGGCCTCTTGTGCTGGCCTCTTGTGTAGGACCCGGAAGGCAAGGGATTTACGGCCAGAGCTCCCCTTGGCACCCAAGCGTCCTCTTGCTCCAAGTAGTGCCCAAGTAGTGCCCAACGGAGAGACCTCTCGTGGCAGGTTCAGTCCACATTCCCGGCGCGGCTAACAACCGCCTTGGTTAGGGTTAGGCTGACAGTCGAGGGTAACTGGTACTGCTTCTTCCTCCAGGCCTTCAATCTGAAGCATTCATTAATCTTTTCATTTTTAGTTCTTTGAGTAAAAAAATACAGATAGTGCTCCTAAATTGTACAAACACAATCAATCTGGTGGTCATTTTATTTGGCCAACTGCCAAGGTGTGAATCCTTCTCTCCGAACACATCGAGCATTTGATCCGGGATCAATTGCGACTTGGAAAGATCCCCAAGGATTTGTTTGTTTAGCCTTTTATCCTTGGGTTAGGTTTTATACCCTCTCAACCCAAATTAACCAACACCTTAGGTTCCTTAAGCTAAGACAGTAAATCTTGGCGACCATGTCACTCTAACTTGATTGATCCTTTGCTTACTACGCAATACATAACTTCCCTTAACTTGGCAAATCAGCCCAAGAAGGGTGATGTAGCAGGATGTCTACTCATCCTCTTGCAAGTTAGACTTGCGATAGAAGCTTCCAACCTTGTTCCAAAGAGTTGCAACTCTACTTTGTGATTTAACACAACCATGTGGTGTTGCAACTTGTTGCATAGGAGTCGCATCCGACTTGCGGGATCATCTTTCCCATCAATCCGCGTTTCTTGGTCAAGAAATATGTTTAGTCAGGATGTAGGGTTTGGGGTGTCTTCTTACCCAACCCAATCCCTAACCTTACAAGGTCACCACTGTTGAGAATCAGCAATCACACTCACTAAATAGCCTCTTTGTATGGAGCTTCCGGGTCAAAGATATGCAGGCTAACTTATCCCATATGCACAATGGTGCTTACTGCAGTTTCCTACTTTCCTATAAAGCATTGTACTTGCTTCCTTTCTTAATGCAATGATAGTACTCTTTTCTTTTCAGTGAAGTGTCAATGTCATTGTCCACATACACAAGATTGTGTTTATGAGTCCAAGTCTCAATCTTGGAACCTAATTCACTTGTGTAACAAACAGTGTCTTTGTCTTCTCCATCATGAGTCCACACTTCTCATTTCATCCTCCATAGCTTCTGGTTTTGCCATGCTCTAGATCCCGCATTTCTCACATGGTATCAGAGCCCAGTCGGGCATGGCATAACTCCCTTCTCTGCTCTCTCAGTCCCTCTTAACCTCAGGTCAGCTCATGGTTCTCATTTTCCACCTCCATCTTCACTTGATCTTCTTGGCAGCCATAGCCACCTTGCACCTATCCTGCTTCAAGCTCTTAGATCTCTTCAATCAGATAAGATCTTGACAAGCTTTCTTCTAGAGAACTGTAGCCCTACTCTTGGAGCTCCTCTCTATCACCTCAGAGCTCAACATTAGGCCATTTCAAGCTCAGCATTGTGCGTCTACACAGTTGCTGCCCTGTGTTTCTACCATAGCCAGATAGACCCTACCAACTTTGAGGAAGTGGATCTTGCAATAGAGGGCATAACTCTTCACGTTGTCTTCTACAAAGTTGTTCTCCAACTCCAGGCGCATCATCCTTGCACAAAAATCGACTACATTACTGCGCCTTGACCCCAGCATTGCGGAAATCACGGAAATCTGTCAAAATTGTGCCTGCTTACGTTCGAGCTGCTGCCGCCATCGCTACAGGTCGCGATGTTGACGACCATGATAGGGCATTGATAGCCCATCATTCAAGCTTCATTTTGATAAAAAAAGTTTTGAAAATGATCCACTGTAGCTCCTGCAATCAGCAAAAAACCAGGCTGCCCCTAGAAACCCTAATGCAAAAGCCATAGCCAAAGCTTCAAAATTCTGACATTTTTCACTGTTTCTCTCACTGAAGTTACCAACAGTGATTTTAATCACTGAGCAATACTCTCTGAAGTTCATTAAAGTACTGTCACTCAGATTTGAAGGTATCAGCATCAAATCAAGAAGGGGAAGATTACACTTGGATTTAAAAAGAGTAAATGACTTTGCAGATTTGGTATTCATTGACACTCAGTTAGTGTTTTTTAGCACTTGTGTCTCTCAACCAACTCTTCTGCTGCTAAAATCTAATAAGTCTGAAGTTGATTTACTACTGTTCCCGTAAGTCTAACATGGGCAAAGACTCTCCAAATGCTCGATTCAAAGGAGTCGGGTTTCACACCTGGCAAACCCGCATCAAGCTCATCTTGATGAGAAAGGGTCTCTTGGCCATCACAAATGGCAAAGAGAAGAAACCTGGGGACGTGGACCTTGCAACTACTTGGCAAAAGAATGATGACAGAGCCCAGGCCATTATCAAACTGGAGCTAGACGACAGTTATATCCACCATGTGGATAACTGTGAGACCTCACAGGATACATGGAAAAGACTTGACACCCTGTTCGGTGCACAATCTAAATCATCAAAGTATGGTCTTCTGATTGAGTTCTTCAGGCTTGAAATGAAGTCCAGCACATCACTTGCCACACATCTCAATTACATGGAAGGACTCCTAACCCAACTTGCAAGAATCAACATTAAAATGGATGAAGATGTTTGCATCGGTGTTCTACTTAAGATTTTGCCTCCTGAATATAATAATGTATCAACAACTTTAATCAACATGCCAAATCCTGAACTCGTTGATATCCAAGCATCACTGTTAGAAGAGGAAAAGAAGCTAAAAACTAAGGAAGAATCAAGTACCTCTAGAGATGAGCATGCACTATATGTTGGCAACAGGTACAAAGGCAAGAAGGATCAACTCTTATGTGACTTCTGCAAAAGGACCGGACACACTGAGAAGTTGTGCCACGCAAGAAAGAGATCCGAAAAGGCCTATCTAGTCACAGTCAAAGAAGAAGAAGAAAATGGAGCAAAGGAAGAAGAAGATGAAGATGAAGACCACGAGGATCGGAAGGACAAGACTCATCAGTCCTTGTACTCTCATAATTATGATAGACAGTTTTAAAAGCCTTGTACTTCCTTGCCCTAATGCTTCCTGCCATAAGCTTTGTAAACTCCTTATGTAACTTGGCATTACAGTCCCTGTACACTTTGTGAGGCCCCTGTTACAGCCTCTGGATGTCCATCATGTTTTGGTGCCCACACTTAGCCTTTTCTGCAACAGCCTCTAGTGTCTACCATGTTTGTGGTGTGCCCACACTTTGTAGGTGGTTCTCATTACAGCCTCTACACACTTTGTGCCTTTCTAGTTGTGATTGAGGAGGGGTGTTGAGAATCAGCAATCACACTCACTAAACAGCCTCTTTGTATGGAGCTTCAGGGTCAAGGATATGCAGGCTAACTTATCCCATATGCACAATGGTGTTTACTGCAATTTCCTACTTTCCTATAAAGCATTGTACTTGCTTCCTTTCTTAATGCAATGATAGTACTCTTTTCTTTTCAGTGAAGTGTCAATGTCATTGTCCACATACACAAGATTGTGTTTATGAGTCCAAGTCTCAATCTTGGAACCTAATTCACTTGTGTAACAAACAGTGTCTTTGTCTTCTCCATCATGAGTCCACACTTCTCATTTCATCCTCCATAGCTTCCGGTTTTGCCATGCTCTAGATCCCGCATTTGTCACAACCACGCTTGGTCTTAGGGATTCTAAACTGAATCGAAAGTTTAGTATTAGGTCGATCGATCCTTAGGATAAAACCCTAGATTGTTAGTGTATGGGCATCCAATTAAGCCAAACATCCCGTGAATGTGGATAGGACCTTTGGGTTTGAAGGCCTCAACTTGGCATCCCAAGTGCGATACTAGGCAGAATTTCTAACGTGCTAAACCCTACCTAGCACTTTGAGGGGTTCATCGTACCATCTAGTCATGCTTTTATGAATCCCTAGAGGGTTATAACATTACAAGTGATTTAGCTAAATTGGTCTACTTATCTTGCATCGACAAGGATCAATCCTTTCTTAGAGATGCTAAACTTGATCTAAAGGTGTAAATAGTTGCAAGACATCACATTACGTGTAAACATGTGATTCATTACTTCTATGCAACTATAAGGTTTGTAATAACTATTTCTTTTCCTTGCAATAGGATTATAGAGGCTTGCCTTTAGAAGCCTCTAAGAAGCTTCTTTACTCTGTCACAGAACATGGCATGGAGGGGAGGGGGTAATGATTGGAGGAGAGGATGACGACAAACAGAAGGATGATGATGGCGATGGGTAGGGGGCTGCAACGCAGCACTCAGCGGAAGCAGGTGGACTTCACGGTGGCAGCCCTTGGAATGGAGATGGCAATAGCATGATTTGCAGGCAGTGCAACAACCCTCTTCTCTCTCTTCGATCGTGCCTCCCCCCAAGGATAAGGGGGAGGTTATATAGTGTGTAAGGAAGGGGGGGGGGGGAGATCCACCATGTGGAGGCTTCAAGCCTTCCCTCCCTCATGCATCCCCACACCACACTCCTCCCTCTCTCCACTTAACTCACTCCTCCACACACTCCCTCTCCCCCTGCCATGCATCGGCTGAGGGGAGGGGTAATTAATAAAAAAAATTGCACTACTTCAAGCATTTATCCATTTGCCTTTATGTAAGAGGTGTTTCATGTGCAGCTTGTGGTTTTTTAAGCCCCGGCCTCATTTGCACAATGCGGATGGGCTCATTATTGCGCGTGCGGGGTAAGGACTTTGTCACTATCATTATTCCGTTGCGGGAGATGACTTTGCACGGCTTTTGCGCAGCATGTGGTGATCAAGTTTCTTTAATATTTTGAGTGGAAATATTACACTTCTCTATAGTATTAACAATGGACCATAGGCTCACTTGCATCATGTAGATCCACATCATGAAACTCCAAGTTTGATAGTTGAAACCCATCAACTTCTCTATCTTGTAGGAGCAGAAAGTGAGAAAGGAGGATTGAATGGTAGCTACTTGTTGTTGAAACATGATGGTAGATAGTGTTTGGATCACTATCACCTTGTTTCAAAGAAAGAGAGAGATAGAAGAAATGCATATGAGATAGAGTATGATCTTGGTATGCTCTAATACCATGTCAGAAAATAGAGAGCAAGAATGTAACATTGGAAGAATTTAAGCAAAAGACTGCATTAAAATCTTGATAATATGATGTTATATTGACAAGTATTGTTTATAAACAAGGTGTCTCATAAAGAGGTCAACGTGGTGGTGGAAAAAGGTATCCACTAGGTAGGTGCTACAAGATAAGAGGATCAAAAATAACAAGTGGTGCAAAAGACAAGGTAGATAGATAATGCTTAATGGGGCTTGGGAGGCCTATAAATAAGAGCTTTCAATGCTCTTCTAACAAAATTACAATATACCTTTTAAGTAAATACAATTTTGATATTAAAGTATAACATTGAAACTTATTTATGTAAAACATGTTGAGAATAGAATATCATGTGCACATTATGTTTACAAACATTAAGAATATCATAGCATTGAAGTTTCACCAGAGGAAAAGAGATTCAACTTCATGTAGTGAGGCCTCTTATATGTTCATGTATAGTCATAATGACTTTGCTAACCCTTATATAATCAACAATTAGATTTGCCTTTATCCATACTATAAGACCCACATGTCAACACGTATATACAACTTATACTAAATATCATTGTCTTGTGGATGTATAATTTGCACACGTTGAGAATTTGATAGCTATAAGACCCACATGTCAACATGTATATACAACTTATACTAAATATCATTGTCTTGTGGATGTATAATTTGCACACATGTTGAGAATTTGATAGCTTGCAAAACCCTCTTAATATTTATAGCTAGAGTTTAAAAATAGAAGTTTATAGGTTTCATAGTCTCACACCCTAATTTTTTCAGTGTTAGTTTGTTTAGCATACCACTCCTTGACTCTTACTATAATAACTATCATATTTTAATGTTTGTGATTGGTAATACTTAGCACCTCGTAGCACTTCCTATAATAGTCATGCCTAAATTAGTGAGCCAAAGAACCTGATACATATGTATTATAATTGTATTTTATCAAATTATATTGGCATACTTTCAACTGCCTAGATTCCATATTTCAAAAAAGTTTCTGGAATCATGCACAACAAAGTCTCAAATCCTCTTTCACTACAAGGATATCAGGCCATAGTGACACCAATTATAGCGATGATAAATAGTGGCGTCGCTATTTGCGTCGCTACTAGTGTCGTAAATGGGACGCTAATAGCGACACAAATAGCAACGCTCCACAGAGAAAAAAAACGCGGGCCGAAACTCGAGTACATTTCATTTCTCACATTCGTCAAAGTTTTCGAGAGGGAGAGCGAGATAGAGCGATTGTTTTGCTTAGAGGGAGAGAAAGAGAGAAAGAAGGCTTCTCACCGCCACCGCCGCTGTCATTCGCGAAGAAGAGGAGGAGCCGCTGTTGCAAAGAGGAGCCACCAAACCCTCCTTTGAATCTTTACGGTGAGTCCATTCTCTCTCTCTTTTACTTGTTTAGGGTTTAATTTGTGTATATTGAGAGAGGGAGAGGAAATGAGAGAGAAAGAGAGCGAGAGGGAGGGGGAGGAAATGAGAGACGGAGAGTGAGGGAGAGGGAGAGGGAGAGGGAGAGGGAGAGGGAGGAAATGGGAGAGGGAGGGGGAGGAAATGAGAGAGGGAGAGGGAGGGAGAGTGCATTCTCTCTCTTTTACTTTTTTAAAATATAATTTGTGTATATTGAGAGAGGGAGAGGAAATGAGAGAGAAAGAGAGGGAGAGGGAGAGGGAGAGGGAGGAAATGGGAGAGGGAGGGGGAGGAAATGAGAGAGGGAGAGGGAGGGAGGGAGAGAGAGAGAAAGAGAGGGAGAGGGAGAGGGAGGGAGAGGGAGAGAAAGAGAGGGAGAGGGAGAGAAAGAGAGGGAGAGGGAGAGGGAGGGAGAGAGAGAGAAAGAGAGGGAGAGGGAGAGGGAGAAAATGGGAGAGAGAGGGGGAGGAGATGAGAGAGGGAGAGGGAGGGAGAGAGAGAGAGAAAGAGAGGGAGAGGGAGAGGGGGAGGAAATGGAAAAGGAAGAGGGAGGGAGAGAGAAAGAGAGGGGGAGGGAGAGGAAATGAGAGAGGGAGAGGGAGAGGGAGGGAGACATTAAACATAATAAGAAATTAAGAGAGAGGGAGCGGAAGAGGGAGGAAATGGGAGAGGGAGAGGGAGGGAGAGAGAGAGAGAGGGGGGAGAGGGAGAGGGGGAGGAAATGGTAAAGGAAGAGGGAGGGAGAGGGAAAGGGAGGGAGAGAGAAAGAGAGAGGGAGGGAGAGGGAGGGAGAGGGAGACATTAAACAGAATAGGGAAATGAGAAAGGGAGAGGGAGAGGGAGACGGAGGGAGACATTAAACATAATAGGAAAATGAGAGAGGGAGAGGGAGAGGGAGGGAGAAGAAATGAGAGAAGGAGAGGAAGAGAGCAAAAGGAAATGAGAGAGGGAGAGGAGAGAGAAAAAATGAGAGAATGCGAGGAGAGAGAAAAAGAGAGAAAAGATGTTAAACATAATAGGAAAAGAGAGAAAGAGAGGGTGTGGGCGAGGGTGAGGGTGAGGGAGGAAGAGGAAGAGGAAGAGGGAAAAGGAAATGAGAGAGGGAGAGGAGAGAGAAAAAGAAATGAGAGAGAGAGAGAGAGAAGAGAGAAAAAGAGAGAAAAATCATTAAACCTAATAGGGAAAGAGAGAAAGAGAGGGTCAGGGTGAGGGAGGGAGAGGAAATGAGAGAGGGAGAGAAAGAGAGAAAAGAAAATGAGAGAGGGAGAGGAGAGAGAAAAAGGGAGAAAAATCATTAAACCTAATAGAGAAAGAGAGAAAGAGAGAGTCAGGGTGAGGGAGGGAGAGGAAATGAGAGAGGGAGAGAAAGAGAGAAAAGTAAATAGGACCTTACAATAAGCTCATCCTAGGCTCATAGGGGTTAGGCCAATCCTCAACAAACCTAAGGGATATATAGCTAGAGAGCCCTAGCATACTTGTGCCTCCTAGTATAATGTTCTTCCTGCAAAGAGACCTCTCATACATGAGGCTTGTCCTAGCCTCCACCACGCAAGTATAGAACGAAGACAATCAGTCTATCAGTATGAAAAACATTCATTTTTCATAACATAAATCCAAAAATAACTTTGGATATTCCATAAAAATCAATCTCTTCTTAAAAAGACAAATACAAAAAACTAAACCAGCATCATTCATATGCTTCGCAAAACTAAAACAGCACCACCACAAGATCTCTTAGGAAACTCATCTTCAACTATTAATTTTAATTAATAAATATAATATAAAATCACTTGCAAGGAAGGACACTATTTATTATTAACCCTCTTTCTTCCTTAGAATAGTCTTAGGAACAAATTTCTGCTCTAACAAGCATATGATTGAGCATACTAACTATTTTAAGGTTTATTCCACGAGTAATAGTAGTATATATGCAATCATCAAGCTAGAGATCATGCTTTGGTATCTGTGGAGATCCCAATCTCATGCCCTCATAGAGATTGTAGTGTGCAATAGTGTGGAGGGAAGGTGTGCAATAGTGTGGAGAGAAGGTGGGTAAATTGTAAATGGTAAAGGAGAATTCTATTGATGATGGAGAGAAGATGAGGTGAATCGCCAATCCTATTCTTAGTGAGTGCAACCTACCCATAGTATGGCATCCATGACCGATTGAAATCAATAAGACTTTGAAATCCTACCTCGAGTATTATAACTATTTTTTTGTGGTGGATTCTCTTGTCATAATTCAATGTCAATTTGTGCTTGTGTTTTCCACGGTATGCTGACTATGGGTGTCAAATACTCTAGTCGGATCTCTCTCTCTTTCTCCTCTCTCTTCTCTCCTCTTGTCTCTCTCTTCATCTCTATATAAGTAGTTGTAGTCGTAGTCGTAGTCTGGTCGTGGTCATGATCGTAGTCGTAGTCGTAGTCGTGGTCATAATCATGATCGTCGTGGTCGTGGTCATGGTCATGGTCATGGTGGTAATCCTGGTCGTGGTTGTAGTCGTGGTCATCGTGGTTGTGGTCGTAGTCATAGTCATATACATAGTCGTAGTTATGGTTGTGGTGGTCCTGGTTGTGGTAATGGTCATGGTCATGGTTGTGCTCGTGGTCATGGTCGTAGTCATGGTCGTGGTCATCATAGTTGTGGTCGTGGTTGTGGTCATCATAGTCATAGTCGTGGTCGTAGTCGTGGTCATAGTCGTATTCGTAGTCGTAGTCATGGTCGTGGTGATCCTGGTCATGGTCCTGGTGATCATGGTCGTGGTCGTGGTCGTGGTCGTAGTCATGGTCGTGGTCATGGTCGTCGTCATCGTAGTCATAGTCGTGGTCATGGTTGTGGTCGTAGTCATAGTCGTGGTCATAGTCATAGTCGTAATCATGGTCGTGGTCATAGTTGTCCTAGTTGTAGTCGTGGTCATGGTCGTGGTCGTAGACCTCCTTTTTTTCAGGTTATTGAAATATCATATATTACAACCTCCAAATACCATACCTGAGTCTCGTGATGATGCAGAACATGTTTTATGAAAGCTTGGCATGGACTATAACAATATCCATGCATGTATCAACAATTGCATACTATTTCAAAAAGAATACGAGACTATGGAGACATGTCCAAAGTGTGGTGCTCACAGGTATTGACAGGACCTACAAGGGCAAACCATCCCTCAAAACTACAACAGTATCACCACAAGATCTCTTAGGAAACTCATCTTCAACTATCAATTTCAATTAATAAATATAATATAAAATCACTTGCAAGGAAGGACACTCTAACTATTTTAAGGTTTATTCCAGGAGTAGTAGTAGTATATATGCAAACATCAAGCTAGAGATCATGCTCTGGTGTCTATGGAGATCCCAATCTCATGCCCTCATAGAGATTGTAGTATGCAATAGTGTGGAGAGAAGGTGGGTGAGTTGTAAATGGTAAATGAGAATTCTATTGATGATGGAGAGAAGATGAGGTGAATCGCCAATCCTATTCTTAGTGAGTGCAACCTACCCATAGTATGGCATCCATGACCGATTGAAATCAATAAGACTTTGAAATCCTACCACGAGTATTATAGATATTGTTTTATGGTGGATTTTCTTGCCATAATTCAATGTCAATTTGTGCTTGTATTTTCCACGGTGTGCTGACTATGGGTGTCAAATGTGGTTCTGGTCGTGGTCATGGTCGTGGTCGTGGTCGTGGTCATGGTCATCGTAGTCATGGTCGTGGTCATGGTCATTGTAGTCGTAGTGGTGTTCATGGCCGTGGTCATAGTCGTAGTCCTAGCCGTGGTCGTAGTCGTAGTTGTAGTCGTAGTCATAGTCGTGGTCGTCGTGGTCAAAGTGGTCATGGTCGTGGTGATAGTCATGGTCATGGTCGTGGTTGTGGTCCTGGTCATGGTCGTAGTCATAGTCGTGGTCATGGTCGTAGTTGTAGTCGTATTCATAGTCGTCGTCATGGTCGTCGTGGTTTTGGTTGTGGTCGTAGTCATGGTCGTGGTCGTGGTGGTAGTCGTGGTTGTGGTCGTAGTCGTAGTCGTGCTCGTGGTTGTAGTTGTAATGTAGAAAAAGAGAAAGAGATGGAAGGAGAGGATAACAATTTAAGAAAGAAAAAAAGAATGATAACAAAAACAAATTGTTTGTCGTAATGTAGACAAAATGGAAAACGATGAAGGTCGTGTTGTTCAAGATCGCGAGGCATATCTTAATCAATGTGTCCCATGTCCTTGCTCTCAATGCAAGCTGGCAATTAGACGAAAATGTCAATTGTCTATAGAACACGTATGACGATTTGGCGAGTTTCAATCTGAGATCATTGATCAAGGGATTGCGGATTTTGAGCTAAATGGTAAGAAAAGTTAATATCAATCATGTATTGTACTCGCAAGCTAATTGAATACCATATACAATAAGATTGGGTCTGGCTGGGAAATTTTCTTTCCAGGGAGGTGACGTCTCGTCCCAAGGAGGAGTGCAACCTTTGCGGTCAATTAGAAGAGTTCGTGGGTGTGTGATGGATGGAGTGCATGAGCCAATCCACCACTTATAATCTCACCAACACTCTAGAAAATAGTGGTCCTCAAGATGTTGACCAAATATGAACAACCCTTCTCACAATTGATGGCGTCCTTCACGACCCTCTAACTGTGCTCAATGATAGGTGCTCTCTCATGTGCACGTGCATCTAAGATTTACTGCATATAGTTGCAGCGGACCTCATGCCGTGCTAGTGCTCAATGATGGTGCAAAGCATGCTTAATCCCAACCCATGGTTTGGAAATATTTGATAAGGATAGGAGACAACCCCCGAGTGCAGTGCATCAATAAGTGCAACGTGAAGTGCTCGTGAACCCATAATCCCTGTGATGTGCATAAGTCTCAACAAGAATACATACCTAGCTCCTCAATGTTTAGTAGCTATTGAAAAACTCAAGCTTCATCTTGTTCAAAAATATACCAAGCTCGACCACGGCTATCAAGTTTCACACTCAACAAATTAAACAAAATGACAGAAACAAATCCTATGCTAATCAAACACAAGAAATCCAAATACAAAATAACAAACAAACTGTCATGCAAACAACTAAGCTAGCAAAATTCAAACCTAGACTATATTTAGCCCTTCCCCTAGTCTGCAAACATTCATGTGCAGTAGTTGCTTTCATAAAACGATGCAACATTTATGAGCCAATCAAAAATCGAATCCAACGATCTATCCACAATCTTCTCAACAAACACAAATGGCACATTTCTCTCATACAACTCCTTTACAGGTAGACAAAACTCATCCATGAAATTCTCATCAAAATCCTTGAGACAATTCTCTCCATCTAAGGAACATACATCATCCTCCAAATTCTTTAAATCCCAACCATAATCCAAAATCTTCATATCCCTCAAATCGCAACCACACTCAAAAATGTTCATATCCCACCCATTCTCCCTAGGAAAACCCATGTTACTTCTAGAGTCTCTAAATGAAATTTTGACCCTTTCTTAGTTGCCAATGTCAAATTCATCCACAGATTCATCTACAACTTCTCCTAAAGATATTATGTAAGGATCTCCCAACTTAATATCCAAATGAAACACAACATGAAAAGGAGTCAACTCCGGATTCATAACGCCACAAGAACCAACAACATCCATCACAATATTAGTGAGTTTGGGAATCTTCCAATTTCCATTTTTTGAATACTAAAAAAGTGGCACCCGGATAACATGCCCATAAGTTTCTCAAAACCATATGATGTGACCTATCATTGGAAAGCGCTTGAAAAATGGAATCTATTGAGCTATAGAGCGCTCGATTTGGAGTTATAGTGTTCAAGTTATGATAAATCCAAAGATTTGACCATGTGTCCCAAACTTATGGGAAATTCCCATATTCTTCAGTATGGTGTTAGATTCCACAAATGGAGTCACTTCATCATCAACAATACAAGACTCCATCTAATCTTTCACACACAAAGAGTGGTAAACACCTTCCATAGTATCCTTACAAGAAATCTGACAAGAAACATCATCATTACAAATAAAATCTTCACAATACAACAATTTCGGGTCAATAACCTCAACCAAAGACTCCTCAACTACCAAATCCTTAACTTCCTCCTCACAAATACCTTCCAACTCTATTTCCTTGGTTTTAAATCTCTCTTCCCTCAAAATTTCAATTCTTTTTAAAGCCTTATTCAAATTCTCACTCACATCCTCATTAACATCACTCTCAAGATCCTCAAAACCCCAATCAGAATCATCACAAATCCTAGGAGAACTCAAAGAAACTGAAAGACTATCAGATGAAGTTTTCTCTTCGTCATTGTTGCCTAAAACAACCAAACAATCATCATCACAACTATCAAGGAGTAAGAGATTAGGTCTACTCAAAATAACATCATCAATACCACAAACAAAAGCCTCTCCAGGGCTTCTCAAACCATCACCAAACAACAAGACTCAACTGAGTCAACAACACCAATACCAAAATTACAACATGAGTCAGAACCTAAAACCTCCATACTCTTTTGATCAACAAACTCAAAACCAAACTCACAACAAATCTCCACAAATTCATTAGGCAACAAATTCGAACCCCTCAACTTCATCTTGAAAAATTACAGTTTCTAAGCCCTCCCCCTCATGGTCTTCTAACAAACTCAAAAATTCATCCTCTATTCTCTCTTCATCTTTCAAATAATCAGATCCATCTATACTATCACCAAGGCAAACAAACTCACTCTCTAAATTTTCTTTACTCTCTTTAACACTGCCATGACTATAAAAACTTTCATCACACCTTCTCTCATCAGAAATATCAAAACTTTCTTGACTCTCATCCTCTCCCAAGGAACATGAAAACTCTTGGTCCTTAAAACAATATGGTCTCTTATTTTCTTCTTTACAACTCAGATCCATCTCTAGCTCATCTCTAAAGTCCTTAAGCTCCAAAGTATCATCAGTCGATCCCTTTTCTTTAGTTAAATCACTAATCATTGGACTAGAAGTATCCGTGGTCAATGGGTATGAATTCACACTCCTAGTGTCTTCACTTCAATCAGTCAAACAAGTATTTTTCTCCTCAACCACCCTAGGGAGTTTCTCCTCACAGACTTCAATTGATTTTTCACAAGTCAACTCATCTCTCCTAAATAGAGAATATAGTATACCTCTCTCAGGATAGGCATAACTAACTCTCTTCTCCTCAAAAACTTTTCTCTCAACTTGTCTTGAACTCAACCTTTCCCTTGGTTCATCAAACCCTAACTCTTTTTTTCTTTTGGTCTTCCTCTCTTGATATTGAGCTATCTTTACCGCTTCCTCAAAAATCTTAGGGTTTTTTACCTCTAATTTCACTCTCCAATCTTCTAATTTCAACCCATTTACAAAATGCATTATCTTCAACATAACTGGGGCTATCTCACCTTCTAACAATGTTAAACTCCATCAATTCCACAATCTTTCAAACTCCCTAGCAAAATCCTCAACACATTGATCATCTTTTTGAACACAAGTTTCTATTTTTGCCCAAATCTCACTTTGACTTTCTCTTTTTTTAAGCCTAGATAGAAATGCATTTTTAATGGTCTCATAGTCCAAATTTTGTCTCCTGAATTTCAAGCTTCTCTCAAAGTCAAGCAACCAATTTCGTTGTCGTGCTGGTGCGCATCCGAGCCGTAAACACCTCCATTTTTGTTGTGCATCTGTGTTAACTTTTCGCGTGTGTTTCATTGTGTGTGATTGATGCATTATCTTTCCGTCCTTTTCAGTACCTACATCCAATGTACATACTTCATTTGTGTGTTCGTGTTTGTGTGTGCTTCTGTTTGTGTGCATGTTATGTGTATGTCAGAAAAATATGAAAAACTGATGCCAAAGGACATTATCAAGCTATTCACTTTTGGTTGAGATATCAGAACAATATCCACATTTCTTGGTAAGAGATTTGACAGATGAGGTTCATGACTTGAGAAAGGAATTAATCCTCAAACAAAAAGATCTGGTCACCTTTTAAAGTTAGTTATGGTGTTGAAGACAAAATTAAATGTGGACTTTTCACATGGCACACACAGTCAACAGAGAGCGAGCTCAAGAAGTTCACTTCTGTGTTGCAAGTAATCCAATCAAATATTGGTTCAGAATTTTGGGATGTTAAGCAAAAAGGAGGTATAGTGTCTTGCCCCTGTTTTGGGGGAATCCACTATAACTGGTGGACTACGACATTTCTGGTGTGCTCTCTTTCAGGGGTACTTCGGAATCTAATACATGAGCTGGCTGCTGGAATTTCGGAGGGAAAAGCGAGAAGAAAGCACTGGTTGTCATGGTTGATGTCATTGACCATAAAGTTAACACACACTTGGGGGAAGAGAACAAAGCAGGTGGGATGGATTGGGAGTCCCTTGGCTGGCTACGTGCAGAGGTATTTTTCTGCAAGCAAGTCTTCCATAATGGGGTTTGGAAAGCTGGAACCAAAAAGCAGAGATAATTGAGAGGATTTGTGCAAGAAAAACATCAACTCCTATTGATTCGGTGCTCTGCAGGTCTTTTCCTGGATCAGAGTTTGTGACATATTTCCATTACTAATATGCGTTACGCTTTGATGATAGGCCAGATCTTGCCTGTCTCAAAAGGATCTTCCGGGACTTGTTTATTCGTGAAGCCGAGCATGAGGTCGATGCTATCCTGGACAGAGAATGTCGAGTGGAGAGGAAGAATCGAATCCACAGTTTGATGCTAATCGTTTGACGGAGGCTGAATCAAGCTCTGGATTTTAACACATTTCGTATGAAAGAAAAGTATTAAACCTTCAGGTGTATGCGCTTGGGTCGGAATGGCTCGGCCACGTCTGCATCAATCCTGTGCAAGGCGTGCCTTGACTCCGGCTTCTTCTACGTCATCAGCCAAGTCTATCCGAACTCCGATGGGTATGATGCGTTCTCTCAGGTCTGCATTTTCTAAAGACGACAAATTATCAGGGCTAAATTTCCATGACTAGCATAAGATATGTCAGGTTTGTACTACGAATGGATTGTAATTGGTGTGTGCATTTTGCTATTTGGAGTGTAGCCATTATTCATAATGCTTTCTCATTTGTGGCAGTTTGTGCTACCGATCGCGATCGCAGGATGTCTTACTCTAGAAATATGCGGGGCCATTTACAGGTTGTCGACTTTGGTGCAATGGATCTCACGGAAGGAGATTAAGACGTCCACTATTGAATGCGCGAGGCGGGGAGCAATGAAGACGGTCTGTCTCTTTGAGAAATACCTGTCCACCAGCACACTCACGATACAAATCCACCTTCTTGTGCATCTTGTAGATGAAGTGGAGATTGCTGGACTTGTCCATACCCGATGGATGTTTTTCTTGGAGCACTTCATGAAAACCCTGAAAGGCTTTGTGCAACAACGAGCTCAGCCAGAAGGTAGCATGGCTAAAGGTTGGTTGGTGTTTGAGGCACTATTGCATATTTCATAATGGCTACCAGCGGTGGATCCAGACAACAAAATGCTATGGTCGTTGAATGACGATGATAGACTGACTGGAGATTTGGTGGTTGAAAATGGGGTAGAAAAAATAATGGATACCTCAATGAAGGAGAAGGTGAATCGCTTTTGTATGTTATACCATGCCTCTATGGAGACGTGGCTTGCCAAGTACCAGATCGCTAGGCAAGATTGAGAGGAAGCACGAGCTGAATTCCGACATAGTACGCATCATCGACCAATTCGATATTCTGAGGGCATGGAGGAGATGCCGCGGTTCATGTCAACGCGATGGTCGCATGGAGCATTGACCGCAGGGTCTCGCAAAGGGACAAAGGTCTCAATGGAGGAGTGGGAATTCTTGAGGGGATTTAGTCCAAAGGTGATGAGGGGTTTAGGGTTTGTCGTATCTAAATTTTATATGCGACATCTAATTTGAGTGTTTCAATGTATAGTACAAAATATATAGTGCAGCGTAGTCATGCGGACGGCATTTTCGCGTGGAGTGTATTGACAAAATGCGCTCCACAATGGAGTGTGGTATCATGGCAAGTTTCGAGCAAGAGAGCCGATGACGAGCAACGGATCCAAACACAGTTGTGGATGAGATGGAGTATTTTGGGAACTTACAAAGTATTGTTACGGTGGATTACCGTAGCTTCTCCATGATACTATTCGATGTGCAGTGGTTCAAAGTGGTACTTGGAGGAGCTGGAGCAACAGTTCGACGAGGTCCATCTGGATTTCTCGAAATAGATTCCGAAAAAAAATGGACGGATTTGCGCGACACCTTTGTGTTGCCGACCCATTGTGAACAGGTGCATGGACTCATTTGTTTGCTAATTGTATTACAACATGATTTATGTCACAATGGTTTGAACTCTCTTGTACGTGTTTGTGAATAGGTAATCTTCTATCCAAACCCTTGACAACCTCGATGGTGGTATGCTATACCTTCAACTCCCCGAAGTGTGAGAGTATATGATCAAAGCGATGTTCCGAGCATAGATAAAGATAATATGCAAATAGAGGGATCGATTTTGCAAGAGGTGGAGACCACCGAAAGCTTGGAGCTAGCATTGGCTAACAATGATGGAAATACAGGAGTCCAAGAATTCTTTGAGAACGAGGTGGACTCATTCTTTTGTGGTGACATGTCTATGGACCTTTCAGTGTATGTGGAGTTGTGTCAGGAGATTGACATGGGACCATAGGATACTTCATACTTAGAGCATCCACTTACTCAATTCGTTGACCAATCACTTACCTTGTTCATAAGATATGCATTTTAAGTGAGATATATATTTTTAGTATTTATATTATTGTGCTTTGTATGATTTAAATTGATTATTCTAACATCATTTTTTATCTATACAGGTGATATTTTCAGAATGAGTCGAGGGATGAGTGATGAGGAGTTACAGGATATCTTCACACACATGTCTCTAGACCAGATTACGAGATTCAAAGATATGACAGACCAAGAGTTGCCTCTGTCTTCGTCAGGGTGCTCTGCTAGATTTACTTCAGCACGATCGGATGCTTTAGCTTTGAGCAGACGAGCTCGATGCTCCACACTTGGGCCAGAGGGAGGAATTGCTTTGGGGTCAGGGGGATCCTGCAGAGATACAGATGTAGTGAGCTCGCAGTCGACACAGGATACAGGTGCGACTCCTCGCTCTTGTGGCCCTTCCAGGGAGCGTGGCTCAAGCTCAGGTGGATGCTGTGGAGGCACAGACGTGGTGTCTCCGTCTCATCGTTCAGTTAGAGTTGCGTCACCTCAGGGATTTGTCACACTTGTGGGGACGTCTACTCTAGTTACTTCGACTTTTGCTCAGCCGCGTCAGCAGTTGGCACCCTATGGGTGCCACTCCGAGAGATATTACCCCGGTCGGTACACTTGATGCACAGGGTCTCCTGGATATGCCCAAGAGCGTGGACGCAGATGGGAGAGGACCCATCTTAGCTAGACTCCAAGGGGATATGGATATCTAGTCGATGATAGGTTAGGAGCCATCATCATGAATGATGAGGGGAGGAGGGTGATGGCTCACATGAGAGAGTTGTGCCAACAAGTTTTTTGGCACAATGTCTTAGATCATTAGAACAACATACCGGAGGGGAGCAAGGACTACATAGTAGCATCCTTGCATGAGGAGTTTCCGGTTCTAGCCTCAGGAGATAGATTTTCTACGGGCTCGATGATGGATTGCATGCATACATATATGTCACACAGACGATCCGACGCACGCAAGGCAATCAAGAGTGGGGTTGCAAAGCTCGAGTGGTTAGATACAGAGGACTGGTGCCGCCGACTGAGGGAGGAGGCTACATACTATCGAGGACGTTGGAGTCACCAGTGCGAGGCGGCGAGGGCACGACTCGAGGCCGGAGTGGTCCATCATCTTGGGAGTGGCGGCCACAAGATATATTTGGAGGACTTTGTAAGTTTTTCTTTTGTTTTGCTTGTTTATTTTTTTGCAATATCCTTTGTACTGACAATCATGTTTCTAACAATTTGTTTTCTTTGCAGCACTCCATTACAAATCGTGATCCGATTGGCCTTGAGACTCGATATGCAAAGAGGCACGATCTCACTTCTTTGATCGACTGATTGTATAGACACGGCGGCCCTGTAAGTCACTTATCTTTCTTGTCCGTAGTTACCATGTTTAATTAGAATGCATTATTGTATGGTGGACAGATGTGTTGTTTCTTTTTTTGCAAAGTCCATTCGATGCTCCTTTGCGGCGGGATGAGCTTTGGGAGGGTGAGGATATATAGCTTGCCCTTGGATCCCTGGAGCTCACACACCTTTATTTTTCAGTCGCCTGATCTATGTAGACATTTTCTATGTATTAGTGATATCTTGTCATGATTGTACCAATCGCTTATTATGCGATCATGTATTTATTTCATGTATCAGTGTTATGATTTTAGTATACTTTATTTTTGTTTGCAAGCACATTGTACACAGTGCAGAAACTATTTTGTATGGCTCTAATAAAGGACACAATGCTATATGTGGCAGGGCAGCTTGCTGCCCTGCCATAAAAGTTTTTTTCCCATGTTATCGTCGCTATTAGCGTCGTAAATTTTACTGCTCGGGTCGTTATTGGCATCGTTATTTTTATCGCAAACCATCGCTATCAGCGTCGGTATTGGCGTGGTATCAACATCGCATGATACCGATGCCAATATCGACGCTGAAAGTGATGCTGATACCGACTGTTCTATGGCGTCACCAATAACGATGCTTTTTACAACGACGTGGGAAAATTTTGTTATTTGCATTTTCTTCACTTTTAACGTCGGTATAAGGCCTATATCTTGTCGTGATATACCCTAGGTTTTGCATGACCTTGAATCTAGAGAGCTCGCTTTTCGCCATAGACCCTTGCTCTAGTAGTATAGTGGCATCATTTTGTGATACAAAAAATCCTTTTACTTGCACTATTTTGGACTCTGCTCTCAAGTTGTCCCTATAGATTTCTTATATAATTTACGTGCTAGATCGAGCTATGCAAAGGTCATAAATCAAGCCCTCATGCATGTAGGGCTTGACATTCATATGTTCTATTTTCGTTTTCTCTAATTGACCTTATAGGAGCCCCTTGAGATGCTAGATGAGATATGCCATGCCAAACATAGACTGGCATAACAAAAACGGTGAGATATAGTGAAAGTGATCTTTCGGGCCGGATGAGAAAGGGAAAAATATTTCAGGTTGAATATTTAGATCATATCTCGCCAGAAAGGCCGAATATTTAGAGAATACCTCACACATAAGAGAAAAGCAATCTTGATTCAGAGCATACATCATGCAAATCCAGGACATGTTCATCTTTCAAAACCAAGGTGAGGATTCCACAAAGCCCTTACTCTCAATCCCACCCCAGGTCCTAATGTCATGAATCTAGATAGAACAATTATAAGCACTAGGCAAGCAATTACAATAAACTAAAAAATTCACATTTCAACATACTATATAAGCGGCCATCAGATTCACCTGTAGTACCAGGCAGCAAGGTGCACCGTTTGTGCTCTCTCTCTCTCTCTCTCTCTCTCTCTCTCTCTCTCTATCTCTCTCTCTATGATGTACCTACACAAGACTACTTCTGCTTCCACCTCTCTCTCTCTCTCTCTCTCTCTCTCTCTCTCTCTCTCTCTCGTATTCGAGCTTGGCACCAATTAGTGAATGTTTGCTAACCCTAGCTGCTACACCTACCTACTAGCCAAGAAATACACACCACTAAATTTCTCCCCAAAAAAATCATCCTTCTCAAGAAAAAATGTCTCTTTCACACCCAAAGTTCTTTCAAGACCCCTTACCATTTCTTTTAGGACCAGAAAGGTGACAAGTGTAGCTTTACAACCCTCCACTTATTTAAGCTATATTTCAACAATGGAGTATAGTTGATGAAGAAATCTTCCAGAATACCTTCTTCATTTTTGTGATTGATTGGTGCATGGATGCTCCTGCCATCATCTCATGAGCCTTCAATTATATCTCTGTAGTTGAAATTTATCACTTTGTTGATTATTAATATAACTCCACAAAAGAAAAATCAAAATCTTTAGAACTTGAGAGCAATACCTCTAAATTATTAAATATATAGTGTGACTTTCTACCCATCATATATTTAATATCCCTATGGCTTTTGCAAAGCTACATTATAGATTTTACACTTGCTCTCCACTTCTTAAAGGGATCAAGTTTTACTAAAGCCATTACTTTCTATGCACTTTGCAATTCCTTTACAAAATTTTGTTTGAAGCAAAAGACATGTTAAGTTTAAAAGGACTTAGAGATTTATAAGTATTTCTCTCACATACTAACCTTAGGGGGGGTAATCAGTATTGAGACATAATCTAAGGCATAGTACTCCATCAATATTGCATATCTGATGCCAAGTGATACCCACTTATCCATCAACACATGGCACATACATCTTGTCTAGTCTTGATCCCCTCCATATCTCTCCAATGTGTTTATTATACCACATAAATTGATGATGGACTTGTCATGTTAGATTTATTGTATTCATGAGGCCATCACTAGCATTGAGTGACCAAGCATATCAGTCCTCTTTAATTTTCCTCCTAATCTAGGTGATGTGTCCTTATGTATTTCATTTTATTGGTCATCCACCAAAACATTCTTTGCATTTCATTTCTAATGTAGACCTTTATCCTTTGTATCTTGCTTCATTACCTTTCTTGGATAGGATCTCAGAAAGTGACCTAATTTGTGACAATCGTAACACACGTCCAAAAATTGTGAAAACTTGACTCACATACCACTTTAGAACCATAAGTGTCTGGTATCTCAAACACTTCAAGGGGTTCACCTTGACAATATCACAGTATTTCATGCACAATGTTTGCTTTTTAAGACTCTTGGTAAGGGAGGAACAACTAGCTTATTGAGTTCATGGTTGTAATCCGATTTCATGGTTGTAAACCGAGTTCATGGTTAGATTTCAAGTGGCTATCACCAAACATGACATGGAGCAAGTTAGAATAGATCATCTTTATTCTTATATTGTATTTGCTCTCTACTTGTGGATGATGGTTTACATGTATTTTTAAAGAGATTCCCTTATGGTAGAAATAAATACTTGCATGTGAGGTTATACAATGCAAGAGAAGCCCAACCAGGTTCAGCCTACTGAAACACTCTATTTGTCTTTTGCTTTCAGAAGACATTGTCCATCCTTTTATTAATGATTTGCTGCAATTATTAGTTCTGTTTGTATCAACCTCTTTTCATAGTTTGGTCACCTTCTTCACCATGGTCTTCTTCTCAATGAGAAATTTAAAATATTGTTTGCCTCCCTTGAAAGATAGTAGTAGCCCCTACTCAAGGTTCTCATGGACCGACCACAATTTGTTCCTTCTTGTTTTATCCAAGAATAGGCCCCCTTGTTTGTCTTTTTCAGTCGCCTCTAGCCTGATGATGCATAGTGGAATTATCATAGAGCTAGCAAAAGGTTGAAAATTTGTTGAAGGTTCAAATAAAAAAGATATACCTCAACTATCTACATATCAGTAAAGACATGCAAAAAAATGATTGTTGAATATATTAGACGTAGATCAAGAGCAACTATTGCCCACTTCTAATGTCCTTTTTTGCTAGAAAATTAAAGTGGATCCGATAGCACATAATGTACCTTTAATAATGACAAATGCCTTTTAGGGCTCTATTAGCACATGAAACCTAATGGGATCCATTTTGAGCTCCTAACACTATAATATTGAAGCGATTGAGGCACACTTCAGAAACCACATAGGTACAAGTCATCCAAAAGCTCACGTGCTTTAACTAGAATCAAACTTTGTTCCTATTTCACACACATCCACTTTTTCTCTTCGTGATGTATTTTGATTGGTGTAATTCAATTTTCTCTAGGGTATCTTTGATAACTATATTGCATTAGATGTATCCTCATCACCAAATTGGATTGTACTTTTGATAATTGTAAGTTAGACAAGATTTTAGCCCCCACAAGCCAACAAGTGTGATTTATGAATAGGCTTGGAATGGTGCTCTATCTAATCTTGGCTAGATATACTAGGTTATGAAATAGACTTGGAATGGTGCTTTGTTGGTTAGTCACACTAGGCTATGCATGTAAAGAGCCAAAGTTGACTTGTGGACCTGATCACCTTGAGAAACATTGTTGGCTTAGGAAGGTTTCATAGCTATCGAAACAAACAAACACATTAGAATGCATAAATCAAAATAAATGAAAGGTGGATCAAACATGATTTGGGTGCTCTTGCTTTCAAATTTGTTTGGATGCTTGCATGCATTTGATTCGTGGCAATGGCTAGCCACTCCTTTTTGTGTACTATAGAAAACTATCAACTCATCTCTTGTGTGTCAAATTGAGAAACACTAAGATAGTTCTATCCCCCATTGGATAATCTCAACCTCAATTAATGGCTTTGTTGCACACATTTGTCCCTGAATGAATATGAAATGGCCCTTAGTCATTCTAGAGCATTGATCCAAATGGCAAACACTTTTGTATTAATTTATATGCTTAGGTTCCTTACGAATTACATGGATATAGCTAAAAAATGGATGTTTGCTAGCATCGTCACTCTAGAATGAGTTGTGATAAAGAAGAAAAAGTGGAGTTCTTATTTATGGCTACTGCCCCACCCAAGCTTATAATGCCATCCTTACATTCATTTAGAGAATTGCTCTATCACAATTACTACCAAACAAGCCATCACAATGGGTTGTCGAACTATGTTGCTTTGTATTTTGTATTTTTCTTTTTTATGATTGCAATAGTCATATAGTGTAACTCCTCCTTTCTAGGGACCTCTAAAAGTTAGTCCATAAGGGACCTCTAAAAGTTTTCTAGAGTATACAACATATGTGTCTTGCTATTTAAGAACTACTAAAGGAAGATTATGACTCATTGGACACTTGTTTTCACTATGGTAGTCAAAGGCAAGCACCATCTTGCTCATTTAAAGAAGTTATACAAATACCAACATTTTCTTCTAACAAGAGTAATAGGATATCTCAAAAAAATTGGACCATTTCAACCATGTAGATCATTAGTCCAAACACTATAACCATTCAAAATCTTGATGGTTTCTCATCCAAGGGTCATAGAGTGCTAGACCAAGATTATGTTTACATTGGCATGTCCAAGATTACAAGGATGAGTATTTTACTATTGTTCTTACAACCATGATTTGTAGAAAATTTTATGTAAGGCATGCATGAAGACCTATATTAAGGTTTTTAATCCAAACATTGTCATGTATGTCAATATACAATATTCTATGCCTACATGAAATATCAAAACATAGGCATTAAATGGTTATATCACCAAAAAAGTTAGAGAAAAGAGAGTAATGTTGCACAAAATAGGTATGTAACTACTTGGTTTGAGGCTTCATTTTTCTACGACATGGTGGTCATTTCCAACTTTTAGTGCTAGGATAAACAAGCCCATGACTATATTTAGATATGGCCTTTTGACTAAAACTAAAGAGGCTTGCATGTGTGTGTGTCTATGTGCACATGTAAGCATGTGCACATGTGTTTCTGTGTGTATGTGTGCACATGTACATGTAGGCATGTGTGTATGCAACATGTTCATATGTGTGTGTAGGGGGGGGTTAGAAAATCTAGGATCACCATCATATGGTTACTTCCAATTTCATTAATTTTGATTTGTGTTTATGAGCTAGATCAAAGCTTGAATTTATTATAATCTCCTATATAGATATTTTTGAGAGAAGGTAGGAAATTCTCTATGTACTTATAGTTTCCTACTATTACAATTAGGAAATGGCACTCTTTTTTTCCTAATTCCGTTACATAGGGAGTTTAGAGATAACATAGGAAATTTTCATAGTGACCTATGATTCCCTACAACGAGAAGTAGGGAATTACATTCATGTGTACTCTAACATAGGGAATTTTAAAAGAAGGTAGGAAATAGTTTATATTGACCTTTAATTCCCTACTATTAGATGTGGGAAATGTGATTTCCTAGTTGTATATAGGGAATACATGTGTACACACATAGCAAATATTGAAACATTTCCTATAGTTCACAAGATTTCCTACATAGGGATTGATTAAAAATCCCTTGTGCGATGGCAAAGATTGGAAGATACGATTGCATAAGCTTAGATACAGTGAGTGCCATCATAGCAGCACAGGATCATATTATCTCGGTTGAAGGAGATTACATTGTGCCGGATGCTGATTGAAGCACTACAACATGGTTTGTTTGGACCAAGGCCCCAAATTCCTACTAAGGAGTTTGTAGATCCCTGTACCCAAAGATGTGCCTCGCTGACACACGAGGAAATGAAGATACCAGATGATCTAGAGAAGGTGAGATTTTTAACTACCATATATTTTTATGTGACGAAACTTGACGATAGAGTGCGTTGGGTCCCCCGAAGTCCATCAGTGAGATCTTGGCAAAAAATGATGCCTGCAACTGCCTTGCCCGAAGTTTGGTGTCTGGGGACTAAGATTTCACCAATGGACTCCGAGGATCCCACGCACCCTACTGTCAAGTTTCTCACTTTCTGATAACTCTAGGTTAGTCGCTAAATATATTGTTTGATTTGACTTTGTCATTCAGGACCTATTATATATAGATGAGTTTGCATCAAGGCAAGGAGGAGCTCGACATGCATATTGAGGGAAGGATTCAGCTCTAAAGGAGTACATTGGAAACCTTGTTGCAAACTTGGTGGTCTTCCATAAGAAATGCTCACCACAAGGGTAAGAAATAATCATGAATATTCGAGATTTAATCAAGTTTGGACCTTTTCAAGCGATACCTGTGACATCTAGCTTGGAGAAGGTGGCGCTAATCAAGTAGTCAAAGATTCTTTACTTGTTTGACCAAACGCATGGTGGAGAAATTTCTCTTGGAGAAAGAGCTGAAGGGGAAGCGCATCATTTTTGAAGCAAAGAAGGAACTTATATTTTCATCGGAAGCTGGCCCCTCCTCTCCACCGATGAAAAAGCCAAGGAACAATTGAGAGTTCTTGTTGGCTATCAGCTTTTTGTATCTACCATCACTATCAATCATCCCATGTATTTTTCTTGATGAATATAAGATATTTTACTTTGTCCCTATAAATAAATATTTATCGAATAAATGTGTGGCTCGTGTAAGTGGGATGATAATCTATGGTACCTGAATGACGCGTTCGCATACGTAACATAATTCAACGTGTAGTACTGCAGTTTTGATTGTGTAAGTGTGACGATAATGTGTGGTACGTGAATAATGCATTCGCATATATTAATATAATTCAACGCATAGTATTGCACTTGCGATTTTGCATAAGCAATAACGTAACTCGTATTCGTACGTATTACTACTTTCAATGCATTCGTACATTAAACAAAAATTAAGAGTCATGCGTTTCAAGAAACAAAACAAAACATCTTTACCAATTATTTGAATTCAGTACACATCGCACGAGATATTATGTATATATAAATAAATATTTCAATGTAGCAGAGTATACAAAATTTTTTGGGCTTCCAAGATGCTATGGTGCTATAACACTCATTATAAAACCTTGCATCATTAATCTCATAACCTATGGAGGAGTCCCCTTGCCGTGTCGAAGCCGAATAATAAAGTTCATGTCGTTATCTGTGATTGTGGCTTGCTTTTCATGGATGGCCTCAAGCTATGTATCATCGAACAATTTGATGAGAAACCCCTCTGTAGCTACTTTTAGGGCCTCCATAGCTGTAACAGTCCACCTTCCTGCTGGTGGAAAATGCTGCACTCGCACCCAAAATCTTTCCATCCCTTTCAGCTCCAAGTCTTGCATGGCTTCTCGAACAACCTTATGAAAAGAACTTTTTGGGATGAGAATCTTGTATCCGCATTGGATTCTCCTTATCTCCCGAAGGGCGACAGTGCCTAGTTTCCATCTCCTCTTCTTCTATGGTGGTCCTTGTGCTCTATGGAGAGCACCTGTTGCTGCACTAGAGGAGGCCCCACCTTGTGCTCCAGGTGGCACGCCTTGGTGTGAGGTCTTTCCGAGGCCAAAACGGTGACATGCTTACTTGGTGCGTGCCATGCAAGCTCGAGGAGGGCAAGAAGGAGAAGAGACTGAGGTTGGGGGTGTGATAATGGAGTAAGCAAAGAAATCAAGATGTGAAAATGAGAAGAAGAATGAACTTTAGCCCCATTTAAACCCCAAAACCGGGTTAATGCAGGTTCATACGCACTGTCCATTGTGTAATTGTAAATCCATAATCTTTTATCAGAATGCGACGAAACTTCACATGCGTACTCGTTAGGTAGCCAAGAGCCCAATTTTTTAAAAAAAGTTTCGTATGAAGTTTCGTCACATTCTAATAAAGTTTAGTATTTTAAAAATTATCCCACACCAAAATTATGAATGGATTGATAATTGAGAAATCAACATGGTGACTACTGGCCCTTAGAAACTTCGCACCATATAGACTATATAGAGGTATCATGAGTAAATTTTGCAATAATAAATGGAAAATTTTTGCATGTTTTTCCTATTGAAATTGATAGTGCTAACAAAATCTGTAAGTAAGAATTGAAAATACTGCGAAGATGCATAGTCAAAGTTGAGAGCGAACGACAAGAGTAAAAAATTAATTCATATTTTTAAGGACGCATACAATAGTTTTGCACTGGGACATAGTCATATGTCCAATGCACGAGGATAACACTATCCCAAAAAAGATAACATTACAAACTGCGTTCATTTCATTGGAACAAATGCATCCTTCACTGCTTGAAGACTTGTTACAAGTTGGAAGTCCTTGGGAGTTACAGTGATGTGCTTCGCATGTATTGCACAACACTAAGCATCAGTCATGAAGTCAACTAAAAAGGCATCTGTAGCACACTGTAGAGCATGAAGAAATTCTTTTGTGAAGAAATCAAGTCTATCCTGACCTTGTACCAAAAACCATCTCCTGCTTTCTGTGCGGTAGAGGTCTTGCACAATCTTGTGAACAAGTCTCGAGAAGCTCAACTTTGGAATGATGAGATCAAAAGAGCATTGATATCTCCTAATTTCTCTCAAGGCCACTATACGTGGCTTCCACTAGCATTTCTTGTGAGAATGCTGAGGAGGACCCTTGTGAGGGTGACTTGAGAAAGCTAGGTCAGGTTGAGAAGGGGGTGCATCTGAGCTAGTAGATGCTTCAAGGTGTTGAACACGATATGGGGCTCTAAGTGGAAGCTTATTTGCAACTACCTTAGACCTTCACATAGATGCACACTCTCTCTTTCTCTCTTAAACTATGAATTGCATTCACACTAAACACATTGTTCATCTTACTATCTTAGCTCTCTTCAAACCCATTTACTGCCTTGTTGAAGCCTTGTTTCTAGCCACTTGGCATGGTTTTCTTTGGCACTTGATACTTCATAACACACTCTTTTAGTGACACAACATGATTCCATCATGTAGGCAGCCAATTCATGAGCACTTTCATTTGCTCTCTTTTGCGAGAGTTTAGCTTCATCCGCTACTATAATCCTATACCACCAAGATAGCAATTGGATCTTTGGATTGCTACCATTCACTCCTCCACCATGATTGGTTTTTCTTTTGTATGCACCACACACTATCCACAATGTGAATTTTCCATCCCTTGTGTGGACCAAATTCCAATGCTTCCTTTTTTTGCAAAGTATCACCGATGTGCCTTAAGGATATGCTACAAAGACACATATCACACATGAGTAAAACTATGCTCAATAGTGTATACATTTCATAAAATTTTAAAATATTAACTTAGTACGCACCATGTAATGTGTGATAGAGCTTTTGCCCCACACTTCCACCATGTTTTTGTATAATCTATGCACAACATTGATAAATTCTAGCTTATCTTCATTGTTAAACACCATCTTGCGAAGGGAGCCAATTTGTTAAGACTTATTCAAACCTCAGCTTTGGCCAACCTTGTTTTTCCTCCATTACTTTGATCAGGAATTGCAAAATGTAAATTTTTCCATCCATCCTAGTCCTACGGCTACGAACCATGACATTCCCTTCATCATTGATGGGTGTTGAGAGAAACTTCCTAGCCTTTGCTCCTCCAAAGCAAGGCTTTTTTGGCAAGTTACTATATTTTTTTGATCTCTTCTCATCTTTTTCAATCATCACTTGATGCTTGTGTAGCCCAATTTGTGATAGCACTCGCTCCACATTCTTACATGTTGCAATGGCTTCTTTTTCTGGTTGCTTTCTATAAGCAAAGAAAATGTATTCATATACAAGTTTCTCCATGATTTTGATAAAAGTATGCAATGAACAAATGTGAATACGATCCAATGGAATGTTGAAGATGGGCTTCCAAGTGGGATCTTCTCTATTGCGCATCGGTGCAGCACTTGTCACTCTTTGCCAGTTCTTCTTTCCATCCTTTCCTTCCACCCTCTCTATCAAGAAAATTAGACATGGATTCTTCGTATTTGCACCATTGGAGATTCACCACACGCATTTTAAAGTTTTCAAGTCTCCTGCAAGATGCCATTCAATCAAGTATTGACCATACCCTTCAACCGAGAGCATCTCACCATGTTTCTGACGATTGGAATGCTTGTGTGCATAAAGAAGAGCTGTAGTACCTCAAATATTTCCTTAGGAACTTCAAATGCAGCGAGCCAACACGAAAGTTCCCTGGGTTGTTCTTGTCGAATTGTAAAGCTCTATTCATCAGAGTTACACTAACTCTTCCAATCTTTACTCCTTTGATTACCTCACTTTCATCTAATTTTATAACAAACAACAATTCACAATTACATTCCTCAATAGACATATTTTAGTACATTACCATTGCCGATTGCACCTTGTATAAATCTAGATAGTAGTTGTTGAGTTCTGTGAATGGTCCCAACATTTAGTGTTTCCACACATTAAACATGCATGGGATCTCCTATCAGCTCCAAAACCTTGGTATTAAGTTGCCGTCGAGCCGCTATTAACTTTGAAGGTTGAAAGAGGCACAATCCTATTTCTATTTAGCACACAACCAAACCGAGCCTTGACACCTAACTTGAATATCTTTGAGTAAGTCATTGTGCTAATACCAGTCCTGTGAGAAATAGATTGTGCATCCACAGCTGAGAACTCATTTGACACATCTTTTAATGTGCACTCAATCACCTTTTCCTTCACAGCCTTAAACTTATGATTTCTCAAAGCGTTTTCCAATGTACTTGCCTTCAGCAATCTACTAATAGATGATCCAACCTCACCCTCACCTAGGTTCTCTCTCTAAGCTACCTTACATGCGTTGATACGTCACTTCCATTGGCTGCTATTCACAATTAACTCATTGATTGGCTTCTTCTTTTGTTTGCGCTCCTGTGTTAGCTTGCTGTTGATCTTTCTCAAGTTGTCCAATTGTACCTTTGTCTCCTCATATGAGATACCAATGTCATAGATAGTGTCATGCATTGAAATAATTTTATTGTTTTGTTGAATTATAGTGTCATTCAGCTGGAGCACTTGTCCTATGAGATGTTGTATATGAACTTGATGTGCAGCGATCTCATCATGGAAATTTTTTATGGTTGCTTGGCAAGTTGTAAATACTTTGAACGCTTAATCATTGAGCCGCCTAGTGTAATCGAGCAACCCATTTTCACCCTCGCACACATACTTCAACAAATTTCTGATTCCTGAGAAAGTTGGAGGTTTATTGTTTAAGGGGTCAATTTGGTAGATTCCCCCATCAATCCACAAATCCACATGTTTCAATCCCATTTGCTTGTAACTCTGCAAAAATTGAGGGTTGACACTGGTACATTGGGTTCTTTTGAATAATGGAGCGTATTCAATCTCTACCTCAATATGTAGCTTCTTCTTTCCTGTATTCATTTTACTATTAATAGAAATGGGGAGCCTACTTGGTTTTCATAGGAGATAGAGTGGAGATGCATACAAAGGTGCCAAGGGAAAGGAGGGTGTAAGCAATTCACTCTTTTAATAAAGGTTCCATAAACACAGAGAAGAGGTCACAATAGAGCCATGAGAGAGTATAAATATGGGGGAAAATGGCTGAGAGGGTAGGGATGTCCAAGACTTTTTGTATTTTAGACATTTCTATTTTATCTCCAAAAACATTTTCAAAAAACATGAAATTTGACAAGTTGGTTTGTTTTTTTACCAAAAGCTAGAATTAAAAAACTTCCCAAAATATCTTAAAAGGAACTTCTAAATTTTTATTTTCCTTATTCTCAATTAAAAAATCAATTACCTCCTATCTACTAATCATTTTGCCTTGAAAATGAAGCACCACACTCCTGTAACTAACTCCTTTTTTATTATAAAATTTGGTTGAAAAAGACTTCTTGAATGAGGAGAGACAAGGAATATAAGTATATCTTTGTAGATAATATAAAAAAGGCAAAATGAGATTGCAAAAGTGGAGAGAGAAGATGATTATTTTACTATTCTTCTCTCCTCTTTTCCTTGTTTTAAGGAGGAGAGGGGGGGCTAAAAGGCCCATTTTTGAGTTCATTTTTTTCCTAATGATCTTCTAATGGTTCTATAGATGAATTTGGCACAAATTTTCTCCCAAAGACACAACCACATCATGTAATACATCATATTTGGCAAGGACTATACAAACTGTCACCCAAAGAAGAAAATGGGGATATTTCAACTCTTGTACAAAGCAAAGATTTTCAGAATGATTACAAACTAGACAAAGAGATGGAAAGATAAGGGTTTCCAAAAACCCTTGGCATCTTTTCGTTTGTGACTCTATTGCAGAGGAGTCTCTAGCTAAGAAACTCACTAGGGCCTCTAGAGGAATATTTTGTTTCATCTCACTTAATAAGACCTCTACATTTCAAGAAATCTTATTTCCTATAGCCTAGAAGAAGCTTGAAATTCTTGGCATCTCCTGCATGGAGAGCAAAAAAGAGACAAGAACTCCAAAGTATCCTTCCTAGATCCATTATATCTAGGTATGAATCCAAAAACTCTTACAACTTCTTCCTTCTCCACCAAAGTTATCTGATTTGATTCTCTATTGAAAACTTGGGATCCAATCACCTTGGAGATAGCTTTCAAAGCCATCATTGGCAGGCTTGGAGAGCTTGACAACTTGCTATGAAAAATTGCAAGTGTTTGATTATTTAACCTTCCAAAATAATGACCAAGGCCTTGACTTTTACGAAGCTTCATTGGCCTAGAGACCTTGGCTCTTCCAAGAAAGTTGTCTAGATCTTCAATATCTATTTACAAAATAAACCACAATCGTGTAAGATGTCAATAGATAAATATCCTATATTATTTGACTATAATGTATAACAAACTCTAATATAAACCTCAATGGATATCTTAAAATCACCTTCCATACCTTAGGGTTTTCATCTTCTTCAAGAGAACTATCATCATAAAGATTTATTGAACTTTTTGGTTTCTCCCTCTGATGGTTGAGACTTCACTTTCTCTTCATACCCCATGTCATCAATATCAAGTCTCTTCTTAAAACTTGTGAAAACTCTTTATCTATATAAGTAGCCCCTCCTTTCCATATTCCACGATCTGATTAATACATGAATGCAAGGCTACTAAGCTATCTTGAAATTTTTCTTCCTCAACATCAAGAGTTGCTAGCAATTCTTATTCATAACCTGTAAAATTCTTATCATTTTGGCCCCTACAAGGATTGCTTAGTATTAATCTTCTCTAGGATAAAAGAGGTGTTAAGAATATCATCTAGCAATACATATCTTTTTTTGTTCATGAGGTAAGTGGGAAATGTTGGGACACAATCAAGAGGACCTTCTTCAATGTTTGTACTCAACTGTATCTCCTTTTCTTTCACTTTTGTAATGTTCTCACTTTAAAACAAAGAAATATCAAATCCCTGCTCTCGTTGGTTCTTAACATCCTCTTGATACATTTCCCCCTTCTCTTTAGCCTCTTTATCTTTACTTGCAATATCCATTGTCTTCTTCTCTTGTATTGTATCTAAAGAACAATTGTCCATATATTGAAGATATAGAAGAAATCGAACATCCTTGTGGACAATAAGACATTGATGTTGATTGTGATGAAAAGGGAAATCGACTTCCCACTTCTTGAATTCCTCATCGATGAGGCTAAAATTTATTTGCAAAGTTGTTCTAAAATCATTAGTAGCTTCCATTATAGCACTATAATGGAAAAATCCCTCAATCTCTAGGCCTTGCACGTCTAGTAAGAGTGACTAACCATCTGCAAAGCTTTCTCTTGACTACATTTTTGGCCATGGAAGGCTTGCACCAGTAGAATATAGTGTGACAATTATGCAAATAATATTTCATGCACTTTGAAGCAAACACTAGTGTCGTTCCAGTACCTCATGATGTGTAGCAACTATGGCATACATTAGGCTAATAATTGTGAATGCGTAAGATCCTTGGCTATGTCTTGTTCCAACTTGGGGCTATCCTGATTTTGAGTTACTTTTTTTCTGGAGATTTCAGATAGCTAGAACTAAGGCTACTTACAAGAAAGTAAAAATTTGATCCTAGAGGTCTTGCTTCAAAGATCCATCACTCTTCCAACCCTTCTACCTTCACCCTCTCTTCCTTTCCTTTCCCTCCCTCTATATTCCTCCCTTCCCTCTCTCTTCCTTCTGTTTCTGTCGCCCCTCTATTTTTATCTCTCATCTCTCTCTATTTCTCTCCCCACCATCCCTCTTTCTCTCTCTCTCTCTTTCCCTTTCTTTGTTTCCTCTCACTTTTTTTTTCCCTCCTCCCTCTCCCCCTCATTGTTTCTCTCACTCACCCTCCTCTCTATGTCCCTCCATCTCTCATTTCTCTTTTCCCCTCCCTCTTTATTTCCTTTTTTTTCTTCTCTTCCTCTCCTTTTATTCTTCTTCCTCCCTCTCTCCCTCTATTTTAATGTATCTCGGCAAACAAAAACAAAGAAAGAAAAGAAGAAAAAATAAAAATAATGCAAGAAGAGGCAATGTACCTACCTCAGAGGGCTGAAAGATGAAACCCTTTGTGTCTCTCTTTTGCCACTTTTCTCCCTTCACCTTTGCACCCTTCTCCTTCTTCTTCATATACGACAGTTGGTGGTAGTGATGGTGATAATCTCTCTCTCTCTCTCTCTCTCTCTCTCTCTCTCTCTCTCTCTCTCTCTCTCTCTCTCTCTCTCTCTCTCTCTCTTTAGTTCACTATGAAAATGCAGTGCTTTGATTTTCATCACTTTTTTTTTCTCAATACACTATCACTATATCCATTACTAATAATGGTGCTATATGCATCACTAAAAGCATTACAAATAGTGTTGCTATTTGCATAGCTGTTAGGGTCACTATATATAGTGATGCAAATAGTGACTATGCCAATTTGCATCGGAAATGACAACCACTATATCTTTATTTTCTTTTAGCATTCTTTGAGAGTGGACACATAGTGCTACAACATCCACCCCTCTTTAACTTGAACATCCTTCAAATGGGACACTATTACCCATTTCATTTTAACCAAGATCCACAAATAACACAACCTATTCATCCTCTTCATCAAGTCTATTTGTTGCTTTATCTCGTGGATCATTAATATCCTTCTCATTGCCTGCTCAATCTCTATCATGCCCCTCATCCTCCAAAAATTCTTCAATTACATAGGCCTCATCCTCCCTCCTCTTGAAGATCTTTATCCTTTTCCCTACAATGGGTACTTGCAATACTATCCCATCAAGCTCGACCAATGCATAAGTAGCATTGTCATAAACACGCTTTACCACATATAGTCCAGA
This sequence comes from Lygodium microphyllum, assembly GCF_053477565.2. Taxonomy (NCBI): domain Eukaryota; kingdom Viridiplantae; phylum Streptophyta; class Polypodiopsida; order Schizaeales; family Lygodiaceae; genus Lygodium; species Lygodium microphyllum. The sequence goes on along the minus strand of NC_141148.1, from coordinate 53,431,576 downwards.
CCACCTTTCCACCATCTTGTGGATGGAACTTTATTGATTCTCTAGACTACTATCATATACAAATACCCAGTCATTCTCTTTCACAACTCTAGGACATAGATGATGCCAATTATGAAATCTATCTTTATTTTTCAATCTAGCTACCTTCAATCTTTCCATTGCTAAATATACATCCTCTATTCTTTATTCTAACTACTGGATGTGAAGAGCTAAAATATCCCTCCTACTGAAATCTACCTACCAAGGCAACACACTCCAAGTCAAGGCACAAGTCTTAGTGGGTATAATCGAATTCTATCCATACATGAACTCTATTGGCATGAGTTTTATAGTCTCACTATGAGTCATATGACCATTCCATAATGTAGAAGTTAATAACTTCGGCTAGTCTCCAACCTGTCCACCACAAGCTTTAGCCAATGCCTTTACTATAGCCAAATGTCCTCTCTCACTTTTTCCATTTCCTTTTGGATTATAAGCGGTGGTCAAAGTTAGTTTGGTACCATGACCAGAGCAGGATTCCCTAACCTCATCTGCATCTAGTTCATCATGACTCGATGTAATCTTTCCAATACATATGTACCTGTAGAAAATTGAATATAACACTACTAGTTTTAGTCCTTTATTCTTTTCCCTCTACTTGATATGTAATATCTTATTTAGCTAAAACTATATACTGCATCTACCAAAGGCCCATTGCCATAGTGACTAGGTCAATTACCCACTAATAGTGCATACTCTATGGATACGTAAGAGGCTACTCATCCCTATGATGGCGTACTAAAGAATACATCTAGTAAGCTCTATCGGTCTCCATGAAATGAGAGATGTCCTTGTATATGCCTTTCCACCTATTTCTACCCCAAATCTATGTCAAATGCACTCCAAATGCATAATATGATTGAACTACCTCATATAGAAATTACTTAATCTTGTATCAGGCATCTTATAGGAAACTCAAATATAACCATATAGAAATATGAGAACACATACTTCATCACTGATACTCCGAATGCATAATATGATTGAGGTGCCTCATATAATGAATAATGGCACCAACTGTTACATGTGAGATATCATAATAGAAATCCACCATCGTACACAAGTCCTGAAAATCAGACATAATCCCAAAAAATGAGAATGTCATCAATGGCCTCTTTAGGTCATGTTTTTACAACTACCTATAAATTGCACTTCATGAGACATACAACTTTATGAGGCATTTGAAGAGATTCCTTTATATAGGAAATAGTAAAAACTAAGAATTTAGACCATGCTAAAGGAAAACATAATGTGTCCATCCAATGGCTAACACTTGGCATAACTCAGGATGGTTGGTAGAGCCATGACTTGAATCCTCGTATAATCCATGGTGTTGAATGCCTTATTGAAAACTGACATACCGAATGAGGAAAACTATACCTTACTCATATAGCCTTGCACCATGAAGTAAGCCAAAAAGAGAAATGATAAGTAGAGCCCCTCTAGTAGGATACTTAAAGCCCTATATTGTAGTTGCATAATCTACTCAAAAGACAGTCAAGACAAAATAAATTTTCGAGATAGCGAGGAAGACGAGAGATGAGAGGAAGAGAGGCAAGAAGAGAGATGTGAGACACCGGAAGTGGAATCCTAGAAGTGTGGCAACTGAGCACACATGATAGGAATATATAGAGGGGACCTGGGACGCTATATATAGACAAACTATATATAGCTAACAATAAAGGCATACATAGTAAGCATGATGAAACAAAAAAAAACAAAATCTAACACTCGAACGAGAGACTGCTCATGAGATACAAGAGACAAAACATTCATGTCATGAATCTTCTTAACTATAAGCCCCTTGATCTTTATATGTTTATTGATATCATGCAATGCATCATTGATATCATCCTTGACAACATCAACATCCAAAAACTGATTTTCAACATGATCAGTCTACTTAACACTTTGCAACACAGTAATCATGCCCAAAAGTTTATCATACTCAACTTGCATCCCATCAAGCTTTTCCTTGAGCGTATCATGTTCATGAATCAATGCTTCCACATTTTATAAAATAAATGACTATTGCAACACTACATAGGCTGAGAAATTACTAAGACATCCTCCCAGCAATAGAAACCCATTGATCATGCTAACTTGCCCAATGGTATTAATGATTACCTTCTCCAAACAGCTACTTTGCTACATCAGGTCACCACTTTCCTGTATCAAGTTAACTATCACCTATAGCAGTGAGCCTTTTGTTACCTGCAGTGGTGAAGCTATTGCCTGTAGCACTACCCTTATTTTCTACTGCAATAACCTTATTTGTTACTACAATAACCCTATTTCATGCAATGGTGTTACGATCTCTTGTAACAAGGTTGCAATCACCTTCATCAAGATTGTAGTTTCCTGTAACATGAATGACATCTGTTTTGCCCATTCAAGATAAATAAATATTACTACCAACACAAAAATATCACCCACAAAAGTGCAATGAGATATTGTCAAATTTTGAGAGCTATTTATCTCATAAAACTAACAAATGACCATAATGTCCATATAATTCCGCACTACTGTTGCTTTAAACACATCAATAGTGACTTGCATAAAATTGATTCCAACTACTTGCTAAACTTGTGAGTCCTTCTATGGCTCATCATAATAAAATTGAATTACTATTCAGTTCCTAAATCCATCAATTGAAAGTCTAAGAATATCCCCTTGCATTATAGCCAGAATGAAAGTATTTGCAAAATTGCTGATAGGTAATTAGCCATAATTTAGTATTTCAATAATATATGCCGGGGCGGCTAAGAACTCATAATATATAAAGGCATCCATAATGTATCATAGAGAATGAAGATATAGAACCATAACATAATAAGTAGATTGCCACTCCAAATACAAAGAATAATTTCATTGACTTGAAAAGATATCAACGATGCTCTAGCAATTTTATCATAATAAATGTATGGCAATGTACCTTCAGTAAGACATTCCATTCTAAAAGAAATATGTAAGATAATCCACAAAAACTTATAAGATAATCTCAGTGTTTTTCAACTTGCTGTATTATATTTTACTGCTATAGGAAGTGCACAAATTTAGCTTGCTACTGTAGGTAATACTGAAGAAATTTAGCTTACTATTGTACATACAAGGAAAATACAAACTTCTTCTGTAGGAATTTTGGTTGTTGCCGGTACAACAATTTTGATTGTTGCAGTAGGAAGTGAAGATACTGTTGCTATGAGCATCCACCTCATACATCATCAATAATTTTATGATTAGTAATCAATCAATATGAATACGATCAACTATTCCTACTATAATATAAAGTGCATAGATATCCACTATAGGTACTTGCATACTTCAAGATACTTCAACTTAAGTGATACATTGATTAGTGTCCTCAAATACTTCAAAACTAGAAGTTTGAATTGAAACATCAAAAACCTAATCACTCAATACATAGAGATCCTCAATAATAACATCTTAACTCGAATCAGGATAAAATATCAACCATGTATGCGAATCAACAATTTCATTATCCTTCTGTAGAACAACTTCCTCAAGAGCATCAATAACTTCAAAAAAAAAAGAAACTTGGAAATCCATAACATTTCTCAGTTGAGAAACCTTCCGTTGTAGTAATGCTTTCTCCTCTTGAAGTCGATTGATAAAAGGAAAAGCTTCAACTACTGCAACATTGGCTACATTTCTCTCCTTCTCAAGCTCAATAGAAAACTAATGAGTCTTGTCAATTGGAGATTGAATCAGAGAGTGTACCTTAGGTAGAACATTAAAAAAACCATACAATTTGACCACATTCTACAATGCTTTATATTCAACCAACTCTTGCAAAGGAAATGTAGTGCAAATCTTGCAATCTTTCTCTTCTTGCAAAGGGATTATAGTGCTAATCCTACAATTCCACAATTCTTGTAGCAAAACACTAGCTTGTTCTCTTCAGATCAAGGAATCCAATCATTAGGAGAAATATGGACTCTCTTTTTTGCCCCTTAAGGAGTGAATAAAGAAATATAGGCCTAACCAATGAGAGAGCTGGATTCCAGATTCATGTAACATGAATCTTCTAGCCATATCTTGGCCCAAATCTTCCCTCAATAATAAAATAAGAGAAATATGGGGAATACAATGTTGACACTTCTTGGAAGTTTGTGACTCCAATTTTCATTTTCTTATTTTTTTATGTTTGAATTTTCATTTCTCCCCTTTTCAGTTTCCCCCTCTTTCTTAGGTGGTATTCAAATTTATCATATCTCATTTCCCACTTCTTCTTGCCTGACGAAATCTTATAGCCTCATTGTTGCTTGCCCTATTGGTAACCCTATGAAATTTCATTTCCTATACACAAACACAGAGTGAGTTTCACACGTTTTATGAGAGCATAGCTTGTTCTACCAAAGCCCTAAGATTTTCTTCATAAAACTTTACAGGTGTATTGTTCTCTTCCATGGATGTTCAATAGTAAAGTTTGATCTCGTTTGGACAAAACCTGTGCAAGTTATGTGCATTCTTTGCCATGTAATTTCTTTTGTTTTGGTACTCTAGGAGTCTCTTATAATCAAGAAAAATGATCTTTTGAACACTCAACTTCCTCTTCGACATCTTGCGGTTTCTTTGTAAACAAAGCTATAAGTATGATGTCTTGTTTTTTTGCTACTCCATGGTTAAATTTTATCTCATTTGAACAAAATGTATGCAAGCTATATGCATATTGGGTTTTCCTTTGTTTTTTTACTCCCATATTCTTTGAGGGTGGAGAACAATGATTTTTTAAAACCTCAACTTCTTCAACATCTTTGGGCTTCTTTACAAAGAGAGCCATAGGTATATTATCACTTTTTTATGTTGCTCCATGGTTAAGTTTCAACTCATTTGGACAAAGCCTATGTAATTTATATGTATTCTTTGACTCAATATTTCTTTTGCTTTTGTACTTTAGGAAATTTTCAGTGAAGGAACAAATGTCTTGTTATAAGTCAACTTCTTGTTCAACATCTCTGGGTTTCTTTGTGAAAATAAATGCAAGTACAATGTTTTTTTTAATTTGCTCCATTTAAATTTCATTTCATTTGGAGAGAACATTTGTAAATTATACACATGCTGATAGGTAACTTTTCTATTTGGTTATTATAGATGTCTTCACGGAGGAAAAACATCAGTAACATACTTGCAGTAGAGGTCTTCAATATGAAAGATAGTGGCATTAATTAGATTTGTGATAAGTACTATAAGTTGGATTGGATTTTGATGCACCCAAGTACTCGAGGGATTTTCAAGGTCAGGTGTAAGGATGTTGCAAACCCTAGCAAACATTCGAAAGGTAAAATTTTAGAGTTCAGAAAAGTGTTCAATGGAATAAGTACAGTAACAGAAGTGTTGATCCAACATGTTTATACGCACAAACAAATCTCTGTATATGACAAGAACTACATTGTAAATTATAAATAAAACAATAAGTTTTTAAATTCTATCAATGTTTATTATTTTGCATCAGAGTTGTTTTTAAAAATCCTTGCAGTGTTCTAATTCAATCTTGTTTCACTAACAACTCTATATCTAGCAATTTTGCATGAATGGCAGAATGTGGAATGTTTGAGCAGCAAGATACATGTTTGGCATGAAGACATAGGTTCTTCTATCCATGATAATAACTCTTCAAGTCAACTTGCAACTCAAAATATATATTTTTTTGATTCATTATATGTAGTAGAAAGCCAGAGATTGCAGCATGTCCCATTACTACCACTATCTAGTGGTGAATGGTTGATTGGTAGCTTGGATCTGACATCAATAGTGCTATGAAACCCACCACGGGCTCCAAAGATGTGCATCTTAGTTGATTTATTCCATTCTCATTGTTTGCACATTTGTTTGGTCCATGTGATGTTCTGAAGAAAACAAATATTACTTATCTATGCAAGTGTCCATCCGAGAATGGATGAGTCAGCTATTGGGTGAGTCTTGGCAAGTCAAAAGAACACATTTTGATGAGATGATTGAATGCAAGGTCAACCAATTTGATTTCACATTTAGGTAAATATTTTTTACTATTTTGAATGCCTTGACTTAATTGACATAGGTCTTACTTAGATGAATTGTTGTGTTATTTGCATTTAGTTACCATTATTTTTATTTTTATTACAAGTATTTTATCGCTAGACAAACTCTGTGCATTTGCTTTCGATATAGAAGATGGCCACTTTTGTGAGGGGAGTGGATCAGCTTGGATCAAGATACCCAATATGAGACACATACAGCTCTCATAGATGTGGTTATCTTGTGGAATGGTCATAATCCTTTTGTGGTTAGCGTGTAGAGAACCATTGGCCCATTTCTTTTTTGAGAAAAAAAATCCAATTAATGTCCAATGAGCCCTTCTACAACTTCTATTTCAAGTTAGATAATAGAAAAGTCAGGATTCATAGTGAGCAATCCATGACATGTAAACAATGTGCTTTTCCACATATTCTTGAGATAGTGGAATCCTTGTAATATTTTTTTATAAAGAACAAATGTAATTTTTTTAAAAACTTTTGAGTACTTTCAATTTAGATAATCTTAGTTTACTATGATCCAAGCGTGCGATAATACATATTGTAATTAGTCAATTGTGCTAGTTAAAATCATAATTAAATTGCATGCTGGAGTTCTATAATCTATACAATATTGTCTTCGCATAATGATATATTGTAGCTCATCTCTTCTACTTATTTCGTAAAATTAAATATTAAATTGGATCCAAGGGATTTTGAAGGTCTTTCAGATTTTCTTTTCTTAAAAATTTTCTATATTTTCTATAGTTGGACTTGAATATACTCAGCGATCCAAGTATATTCAAGGATATAATAATGTAGAACGAAGCATTTGTCTGTATGAGTAATTTTAACAATTACTTTAAAGTATTGAAATAAAGAAAATAATGTAAGAGTTTTAATTTGAAACTTTAGGGTTAAAAAAGAACCTTTATTTAAAACCCTAAATACATAAAAGCTATAACTCCAAACTCATTTTCACTTTCATTCTCTACTTCCCTACACTTGTGCTCTCCTTCCATCTCTCTTTGTGTGCCATGGCTACCACTCCCACCTTCACCGCATGGATTAGTTCCACACGCTATGCACATAGAAGAGACCAGATATACCCTAGGTTTTGCACGACCTTGAGTCTAGAGAGCTCACTTTCCGCCATAGACCCTAGCTCTAGTATACTGGCATCGTTTTGTGCTGTGGCAAACCCTCTCATCTGCTCTATTCCGGACTCTGCTCTCAAATGGGTTCCCAAAGATTTCCTATATAGTTTACATGCTGGATCAAGCCATGCAAAGGTAATAAATCGAGCCCTCGTGCATGTGGGGTAGCATCTCTGTGCCAGATTAGTACCCACCTCATCCTAGGACCATGCCATGATGGATCTCATCGAGCGCAATGCAGCATTTTCCATATATGTTTTGTGCACTGAGGTGGAAGAGGACAGTGAGAAAGACATCGACACACCTCTTTGCCACAACCAGAGTATTTCGAGAGGGAGCATGAAGAGATCACACTCGATCCAAGAGTAGAGGCATCACAAAGCTTAGCCATTGTGCATATCTCCTATACCACCATTGTAATAATTGCCTCATAGAATTGGAATCATTGATGCCACCTCCATGATCAGTTGCCTTTTGAAAATCACAACGAGCTTGCCAATGAGATCGTTCCATGCCTTGAGTTGACCATACTGCCAAAGTTCCTTGATCTGCAAAGTATGAACCATGTGCTTCAAGTATATGCTGCACAAGAAGAGAGATTAGAAACAAAAACTAATTCAAAATGATGATTTTTTTTGTAATGGTGACAATACTAACCATGTAGTGTGTTATACTATTTGTAGTCCATGCCTCCACCATGGACTTATGAAATTTAGCAACTGTCTCTTTAAATGTATTCGCATCACCACCCCTAAACCTCAACTTTTGTAAGAGAGTTGCTAATCTATCTAGGTGTATCCACACCTCTACCTTTGCAATCCTTGTTCATCCCCCATTCCTCCAATCCAGAACAACAAGGTGTAACTTTTTCCATACTTCATACTTACTGGTAGTTTTACAAGTATGTTACCTTCCTCATCTCAAGATGGAGATATAAACTTCCTAGCCTTGGGTCCACCAAAACATGGTTTACAAGGGATATTTCCACTCTTTTCCAATTTTTTGTTGTCTTTTTTTATTTCTACTTGGCCCCCGTGCAATCCAACTTTAGAAAGGACTCGTTCTACCTTCTTGCATGTAGCATCAACCTCTAACACAAGCTGCATCTTGTATGCAAAGCATGTATATTCATATACTAGCTTCTCAATTATTCTAACCAAACAATGCAATGTGCAAAAGTGAACCCTTGTTAGTGGTATTTCCAAAATAGGGTGCCAGTTTGGATCCATTAGAACTAGCATTCCATTTCTCATGAGTTTTTGATCACATGTTGAAGCACCTTGTTGTCCTGCCTTAGCAAGCCATTCTTTCTATCCATCTTTCCCTTTCTTCCTAGTTTGCATGCAGTATATGCACGGAAATTTTGCATTCATTGTATTTGATAAACCAAACATACACTTGAATGTTTTTAAATCACCTGCAAGATGCCATTCAACTTGATAGTCCCCAAACCCTCGATGTGTAAAATTGCTCCATTATTTTGCTATTGAATAACACTGGGTATATTAATGAGGTTAAAAATAACTTTAAATATTTCATGGTCCTTCTTTGGTACTTCAAATGCTACAAGTCACTATATTTCATTCTCTGACTATACACTCAAGTATAAAGGATGGTTTTCATTGATGTTGGGATCGAATGCTGAATTCATAAGTGTTATATTCACAATTTCAAGTTTTTGTCCCTTAATAATCTCACTCTCATCCAATTTGAGGACAAGATTGCCTCTACATTTTTCCATAAACATATTGTAGAACCTGACCATAGCAATCTAAACCCTACATATATCCAATACAAAGTTGTTGGATGCATTCAATACAAATGCAAATTCTGTGGAACCATACTTCAATATGTGTGTATTTTCTAGACGCATTGGCTCGCCAATTAGTTCTAAAACTTTCTCATTTAGTTGTTTTCAAGCCTTCTTCACATGAAATGGTTTTGGCAGAGGCATTACTTGCATAGTTTTGAAGACTTGCTTAAATCCTGTATCCAATTATTGACAGAGCATACTATATGACTTAGAACTCATTCCCACCTTGTCACATAATCCCTGAGCATCTGTAGTAGTAAACAAGTTGCTCACATCCCTAAGTTATTCACTTGCAACACCATCTACAATATCCTCAAATTTATGATTTTCCAATGCATTTTTGACCATATCCTTGCTTAGGGCTTTGGCAATAGTATCATTCTCTGCATGAGGAAACATATTTCTCATTGTAGTAGATTGAGCATATATCCATCTAAGATATTGTCCACTTCCTTTGGTTAATTGGTGAATTGATTTAACTAATGGGATGCGCCCATGTGCTTCTTTGGTTTTTAAAGTGGGCTCAATCTCCAAAGTTTTTGTGAGATTTCTCTTTATTTTTCGATTCTCCTTCTCGAAGTCCATAACTTTAGACTATAACTCCATATTTTGCACATGTGTAGCGTGCATAGCATCTTCAATGACACACATTGCTTGTTGTAGGCTCTGGTTCTCCCTATCCTTCTCAACCAATAATCTATCATTTTTCATCAAAGACTGCATATTCTCTTGTAATCTTGTTTACATATTTGTCAAGGCTTGATGAATCCTTTCTAATCCTTGTGTGATAAGCCTACATGTGTATCCATACAATCCTTCATTGCCTTCACAAACAAACTTTACAAAGGATGTAAGCCCTTGAAATTGTGGTGGCCTTTGAGTCATTGGATTGAGTGGATAAATGCACCCATCAACCCAAAGGTTCACTTTTTTCTTTTGCATTTCTTTCTTGTTGCATCCTATATCTTATTGTCTCATCCCTTTCTATAGTTCAACTAAACATTTATGCATATTCACCCTCCAATTGAAAGTAAATATCTCTCTTTCTCTTGGTACCTCTTGCACCTGCATCCTGTAAAGAAAAATATATACCAATTTGAACATTACACAATTACACCCCTTTGATTAATAGTAAGATAAGGAGTTGATGCCAATTTTTTTATCAATAGCAAGAATGTCTAAATATCTGGGAGCTGCAGGTTAGCATGAATCTAGCAGCATGCAGCTAATTCAGGATTGGCTCAAATCAGACAATCACACCCCTTTGATTTACTATATCTATGTTCCTTTTTACCCAATTGCATCTTGTCTCTTTCTCTTGAATTTAGTCATAATAGACCCTAATGAACCCCTAATCTACCTGTAATCTTAGCTTTTAATCTACTTCTAGTCATCATCCAATCTTATCTTCTATTCTATCCAAAATATTCTCTCTCTCTCTCTCTCTCTCTCTCTCTCTCTCTCTCTCTCTCTCAAGAAGAATTGATCAAAGATTTTTAAACACATTTATACAGAATCTTCGCTAGTGGAGAATAATAACATCATCTTATCTTCTATCCTAATTTACTCTCTGTCACTCTATCACTTATTTTCTTACTTCATCTCACACTGTCCTCTCTCTTCCCCTCGTCCCTTCTCCCTCTTTTCCTCTCTCTCTCTCTCTCTCTCTCTCTCTCTCTCTCTCTCTCTCTTTCTCTCTCTCTCTCTCTCTCTACAAATTAACACTTAAGGATTAAATAACAACTATGAAGAATAATAACATCATAGAGATTTAAAAATAAAGATACCTCCATTATCACTTGATTGTTTGTAGTATAGAGTGTTGAAGAGGATGATATCTTATAGCACATTAATGAAGAGGGAGATTACTTGTAGCAGGCTAGAGAGTGTTGTAGATAGAGATTATTTGATTTCAACAAATGCTATCAAAACCACTCCTGAGATTTCTTGTAGCAGGATAGAGAGTGTTGTAGATAGTACTGAGTATTGCTTCAGAAGAATTCATAAGCAAAAAACCATATTCTAGAGGGAAGGAGAAAAGTACACAAAATTTCGGACAAAACTAGAGCTTTAAGAGGGAATGAAGAAATGCCCAGAAATAGGCATATAGTTGTTCAAAAACAATAAAAAATTTATAGGGAATGATGTGTATGTCATTTTATATCCTTTTTTAACTTCCGCCCTTTTAAAAAGCAAGAATCAGAATGATTCTAATATATTTTCATGTTGAAAAGTCACGAGGGCATTAAAGAGTCGTATATTAATGATTGGCTCCGTTTTTACAAAAAATAGAATTGTATTTTTTTAGTTATGAGGATTTTGAGAAAAATTGACCTTATCCTACAGTTTGAGAATAAAATAATAGGTAAAATATATTGAAAATACAAATACAAGATTTTCTTGATTGTAGAATATATCTTATTCCAATATTATTTTGAAATCTCTTTCTAGAGAGAGAGAGGTGAGAGAAACCCCTTAAGGGGCAAAAAAGAGAGTCCATATTTCTCCTAATGGACCTGAAATATGATCTTGCATGTTAAAAACATCAGTATCCTAAACAAATACATCCAATGATGGTTCATTTTGCACTACAAGTAGTGGCACTTCTTGAAGTGGCAAATTTCCTTCATTGACATCCAACTTAGTAGCTACATTATCTCCCTTAACATTACTAAGAGAACGAAGAAAATTATGCAAATGACATCTTCATTGCAAAAACCATAATTCTCAAACTTATCATCTGTAAAAGCATCATCTTCTTGAATACATAACCGATAACTACGTGTGTTAGTATAGCGAAGGGTTGGCTTCGAGCAGTTTGTGCGCTGGGAGAAGAATGGCGCTACTCCCGATGGCTTCTCGGTGGAGGTCTTCCTTCAAGCTCTCCAGCACCTATCTGGCCGCCCGCCCTCTTACAAATTCATTCCTTATGGAGATGGCAAGTCCACTCCTGCCTACGACGACATGGTGAACCAGGTCTACAAGGGAGTACGTCTCTCTCTCTCTCTCTCTCTCTGTCTCTCTCTCTCTCTCTCTCAAGAATTTTATCTTAATTTACCCTTCATTTTAAGGCAGCTTCACTAGTGTCACAACTGCAGACACACAGGGATGCACACAACGTACAGTATTCCTGTCGATTTCTGTGGAGGCTGCATAAGAAGCAATGAAAAGCCGTATAGCGGAGGTAAGCATAGTATCATATGACCAAATGGATTTAGAACGCGACACAGCAAAATATTTACGAGCGAGAGAGAAAGAGGGGGGAGTGGGGGCTCACCACACGCCATCGATCCCATAACGATGCATGCTAGAAGTGGTACCAGAGCCACATCCGAACGAAAACACCCACGATCACGTACTGCACCCATGGAGAATAACTCTTGCATATACGATAATATCAGGAATCTACCAACATTAAGCAAAAAAACAAAGAATCTGGTGCCTATTTCTATACGAGAGAGGGGTTGTTCCGCTCGTATACGTTCTCTCGATCTGCGGGCGTGATGCTAAACCTCATACTAGTGCTTGCACGTGCCCCATTTCACGAACGTTTTTCCCCCGGACAACGAGGTTAAATGACACTTACAAGCTATTATATTCTTAGCATTATTCCTGCATCTATTACTATTATTCGGATTAGTATTAACCGTGAAACTAAGGGTTAGGGCTGACGCCATGAAAAATGGACCCCCCGTGTAAACAAGACATTGAGTTTGCCAAGTACCTTCTCCCAGCCCCACACTCGCAACAATAAGCAAGAGGAAGAGATATATGCAATGGTGACTCATCACAAACCTCGCAACAAAAGCTTTTTTTGCGTAACAAGGAGATCTTCTTGCCATGCCTACAAGCCTTGATCTACGAAATCGAAAGAAAGTGCAAATCTCTTTCTCACATTGACCATACTTAACCTATCTATGTCTTAGAGGTATAGGTGGAGTGGAGGCCAAATATATAGGAGGGCAAGGGACAAATGGCAATAATCACAACTAAAAAAGAGCTAAAAAAGTGTTGTGAAAATTGCTCAAAATTCATAACATACTTCTCTAAAAACAAGAATATTGGGACCTAAATGCATGAGACACAAGTGAATAGGCAACTAGCATGATTCTTAATATAAAATCAGTAGTAGCAAACAGCCATCAACAATCCTACAACTTCAAGGGGACATGACAATGGGTGTTGTGACAACTCTTGGTCTTCCACATAAGCAATTGTTCTATCTTAGCACGTATTCATGTGTTAGGTATGAATAGGATATAACGATGAGAGAGAGAGAGAGAGAGATAAATATATGTTGGCCATGCTCCATGCCATCATCTCTCTTGTTTCTCTCATAAGAGAAGAAGTTACGAACCATATTATCTAATACATCCTCCTCTACCATCTTGTGAGGCAAGGGTGGAGCACTACAAGGATTGTAATGTAAAGCGACGGCTAGTAGCGACACAGGTAGCGGCGTCACTATTTGCGTCGCATAGCGACGCCCCACAGGGAAAAAAAATAGGACGAAACCCGAGCGCGGGCTCATTTCATGCATTTTTGTCGAACGTTTCGAGAGGGAGAGTGGAGAGAGAGCGACTGTCTTGCATAGGGTGAGAGAGGGAGAGGAAGAAGGCTTGCCGCCGCCGCCGCCACCACCGTTCGCGAAGGAGAGGAGGATCCTTCATCGTGAAGAGGAGCCACCAAACCCTCACCTTATCTCATCGGTGAGTCCATTCTCTCCTTCTCTTGCTTATTTAGGGTTTTTATTCTCTGCTTCTTTTGCTTGTTTAGGAGAGGAAATGAGAGAGAAAGAGAGGGAGAGGGAGAGGGAGGGAGAGAAAGAGAAAGAGAGGGGGAGAGAAAGAGAAAGAGAGGGAGAGGGAGGGGGGAGGAAATGAGAGAGGGAGAGAAAGAGAAAGAGAGGAAGAGGGAGAGGGAGAGGAAGAGGGAGGGAGAGTGCATTCTCTCTCTCTCTTTTACTTTTGCTTATATAATTTGTGTATATATATTGAGAGAGGGAGAGGAAATGAGAGAGAAAGAGAGGGAGAGGGAGAGGGAGGGGAGGGAGAGGGAGGAAATGGAAGAGGGAGGGGGATGTAATGAGAGAACGAGAGGGAGGGAGAGTGTATTCTCTCTCTCTTTTATTTATTTTTTGTATAATTTGTATATAATGAGAGAGGGAGAAGAAATAAGGGAGAGGGAAAGGGAGAAAGAGAGTGAAATTAAAGAGAGGGAGAGGGAGAAAGAGAGAGAGGGAGAGAGAAAGAGAAAGAGAAAAATGAGAGAGGGAGAGAAAGAGAAAGAGAGGGAGAGAAAGAGAAAGAGAAAGAGAGGGAGAGGAAGGGGGGAGAAAATGAGAGAGGGAGAGGGAGGGAGAGTGCATTCTCTCTCTCTTTTACTTTTGCTTATATGATTTGTGTATATATATTGAGAGAGGGAGAGGAAATGAGAGAGAAAGAGAGGGAGAGGGAGATGAAGGGAGGGAGAGAGAGAGAAAGAGAGGGAGAGGGAAAGGGAGCGAGACGGAGAGGGAGGGGGATGAAATGAGAGAACGAGAGGAAGGGAGAGTGTATTCTCTCTCTTTTTTATTTATTTTTTGTATAATTTGTATGTAATGAGAGGGAGAAGAAATGAGGGAGAGGGAGAGGGAGAAAGAGAGAGAGAGATTAAAGAGAGGGAGAGGAAGGGGGAGAGGAAATGAGAGAGGGAGAGGGAGGAAGAGAGAGAAAATGAGAGAGGGAGAGGAAGAGAGAATGAGAGATCGAGAGGGAGAGGGGGGGAGACGAAAACATAATAGGGAAATGAGAGAGGGAGAGGGAGGAAGAAGAAATGAGAGAATGAGAGGAAGAGAGCAAAAGGAAATGAGAGAGGGAGAGGAGAGAGAAAAAGAGATAAGATGTTAAACATAATAGGCAAATAGAGAAAGAGAGGGTTTGGGTGAGGGCGAGAGAGGGAGAGGAAATGAGAGAGGGAGAGGAAGAGAGAAAAGGAAATGAGAGAGGGAGAGGAGAGAGAAAAAGAAAAGAGAGAGGAGAGAGAAAAAGAGAGAAAGATCATTAAACCTAATGGAAAAATAGAGAAAGAGAGAGTCAAGGTGAGGGAGGGAGAGGAAATAAGAGAGGGAGAGAAAGAAAGAAAGGGAAATGAGACAGGAAGAGGAGAGAGAAAAAAATGAGTGAGAGAGAGAGAGAGGAGAGAGAAAAAGAGAAAAAATATTAAATCTAATAGAGAAAGAGAAAAAGAGAGGGTCAGGGTGAGGAAGGGACATGAAATGAGAGAGGGAGAGAAAGAGAGAGAAAAATCATTAAACCTAATAGGGAAAGAGAGATAGAAAGAGAGGGTGAGGGCGAGGGAGGGAGAGGAAATGAGAGAGGGAGAGGAGATAGAAAAAAATGAGAGAGAGAGAGAGAGGAGAGAAAAAAAGAGAGAAAAACCATTAAACCTAATAGGGAAAGAGAGAAAGAGAGGGTGAGGGCGAGGGAGGGAGAGGAAATGAGAGAGGGAGAGGAGAGAGAAAAAGGAATGAGAGAGGGCAAGGGAGGGAGAGGAATGAGAGAGAGAGGAGAGAGAAAAAGAGAGAGGGAGGAGAGGAATGAGAGGGAGTGGAGGGAGAAAAGGAAATGAGAGAGAGAGGAGAGAGAAAAAGAGAAATATCATTAAACCTAATAGGGAAAGAGAGAAAGAGAGAGTGAGTGCGAGGGAGGGAGAGGAAATGAGAGAGGGAGAGGAAGAGAGAAAACGAAATGAGAGGAGGGGAGAGAGAAAAAAATGAGAGAGAGAGAGAGGAGAGAGAAAAAGAGAGAAAAATCATTAAACCTAATAGGGAAAGAGAGAAAGAGAGGGTGAGGGCGAGGGAGAGAGAGAAAATGAGAGAGGGAGAGGAGAGAGAAAAAGGAAATGAGAGAGGGAGAGGAGAGAGAAAAGGAAATGAGGGAGAGATTGGAAAGAGAAAAAGAGAAATATCATTAAATCTAATAGGGAAAGAGAGAAAGAGAGGGTGAGGGCGAGGGAGGGAGAGGAATTGAGAGAGGGAGAGGAAGAGAGAAAACAAAATATTATGTGATAGATAGTGAGTACTAGGTACTAAATACTAGTGTTCTATGATACTATATGCTAAGTCATAGAAAAAGAGAGAGATGGAAGGAGAGGATAACAATCTAAGAAAAGAAAAGAATGATAACAAAAACAAATTGTTTGTTGTAACGTAGACAAAATGGAAAACGAAGAAGGTCGTGTTGTTCAAGATTGTGAGGCGTACCTTAATCAGCGTGTCCCATATCCTTGCTCTCAATGCAAGCTGGCAATTAGACGAAAACGCCGATTGTATATAGAACACATACGACGATTTGGCGAGTTTCAATCTGAGATCATTGATCAAGCGATTGCGGATTTTCAGCAAACGGTAATTTGAAGTTAATTTCAATAATGCATTGTACTCGCAAGCTAATTGAATACCATATACAATAAGATTGGGTCTCGCTGGTAAATTTTCTATCCAGAGAGGTGATGTCTCATCCCAAGTGGGAGTGCACCCTTTGCAGCCAATTAGAAGAGTACGTGGACGTGCGATGGATGGAGTGCAGGAGCCAATCCACCACTTGCAAGGCTAATCTATACCATCAATGCCAGAGGAGACAAGTAACCTTCCAGACCTACCTACAATCTTGGAGCCTGAGGTGGAGACAATGATCGATGCATTGATTTCCATGCATGTCGAGACTTTTGATCCGCTTAGAGAGGAAGCATCTATACCATTATATGATGGGTGCCGAGTAACTCGACTGAAGACACTGCTTGCACTCTTAAGTGTGCAAGCAAAATACGGGTGGAGCAATACGAGTGTGACCGAGTTGTTCAAGTACCTTGTACATATGCTTCATTGATTTTTTTTTTCGACACTATTATTACAAATATTTATGCTTTTTCAAGGTGTTTTATGATTTTTTTTCAAGTTATTGAAATATCATATATTACCACCTGCAAATACCATGCCTGAGTCTTGTGATGATGTATGATATGTTTTACGGAAGCTTGGCATGGACTACAATAACATCCATGCATGTATCAACGATTGCATACTGTTTCGAGGAGAATACGAGACTATGGAGACATATCCAAAGTGTGGTGCTCACAAGTATCGACTGAACTTGCAAGGGCAAACCATCCCTCAAAAGTTCTCAGACACTTTCTACTTATTCTCCACATAAACCACATGTTTCGTACGTCCGCACGGCGAGCTTGATAACGTGACATGCGCAGAATAAGTCCACAGATGGAGTTCAACGGATATCTGTGAATTCACGCGCATGGAGCCACATTGACTCTATCTTCCCAAGCTTTGTCCGAGAGCTAAGAAATCTTTGGCTCGGTCTTGCAATAGATGGCATGAATCCATTCGATCTGCGCTCAACTTCTTACAGTGTGTGGCCTATAGTCCTTGTTAACTACAATATCCCTCCATGGCTTTCTATGAAGAAAGGACATCTCATCCTTAGCTTGCTCGTCCCCGGCCGCTACAAAGTCAGAAATATGAACGTGTATCTTCGTCCATTAGTCGATGAGCTTAAGATTTTGTGGAAGGAGGGGGTCACCGTACAAGATATGAGCAGGTGCGATGGTTAGCGGTCAGCTAATATTTGAGCCATTCTCATGTGGACGATGCATGACTTTCTGGGATTCAGAGAGTGCTCAGGTGAGCAGGCCTCCGTTCTCGTTGGTAATATCTATATTTTATCTCGTTCAAGCAAGTATTCACTAGGTCGTGGTGTTGAAATAGGTATGGTTACCTCAGGTTATCATGCATGTCCATTGTGCGGGCCACAGTTAGACTCCCAAAGGTCACGAATCATTAAGAAGATGGTATATCAAGGATACACTACTTTCTTGCTAGAGGATCATGAACTCAAGGAAGATTTCCTTGGATGACCTCCAACACATATGAACACCGCAAGATGGTATGAGCTGAAAATAGTCCATGCAGAATCACATCCAAATGGAATGCGACGGTTCTCAGTTTTCTACGAGTTGCCATATTGGACCCACTTACATGTCAACCACTTGTTGGATCCCATGCATATTTTCAAGAATGTGGGCAGCTTGTTATGGGACCACATCACAGGAAATAGAGATACTATAGGGGCACGAATGGATTTGAAGGAGGTAGGTAAGATGGAGGCGCTTTTGCCGCAGTCGAGTGGTAATGGTCGCGTGCAGCTTTCTCGCGCTCCTTCGGTTTTATCCACTAAAGAAAAGTGCATTGTGAAGCAAGTAGTCAAGTCTATCCGCACTCCGATGGATGTGATGCGTTCTCTCAAGTCTGCATTTTCTAAAGACGACCAATTATCAGGGCTAAAATCCCATGACTGGCATAAGATATGCCAGGTTTGTACTATGAAAGGATTGTAATTAGTGTGGGCATTTTTCTATTTGGAATGTAGCCATTATTCATAATGCTTTCTCATTTGTGGCAGTTTGTACTACCGATCGCAATCACAAGATGTCTTACTCCAGAAATACGTGAGGCCATTTATAGGTTGTCGACTTTGGTGCAATGAATCTCACATAAGGAGATTAAGACATCCTCTATTGAATCCGCGAGGCGGGGAGCAGTGGAGATGGTCTGTCTCTTTGAGAAATACCTACCCACCAGCATACTCACGATACAAATCCACCTTCTTGTGCATCTTGTAGATGAAGTGGAGATTGCTGGACCTGTCCATACGCGATGGATGTTCTTCTTGGAGCGCTTCATGAAAACCCTGAAAGGCTTTGTGCGACAACGAGCTCGGCCAGAAGGTAGCATGGCCGAAGGTTGGTTGGTATCTGAGGCGCTAGTGCCCCCGACAACCTCAATGGTGGTATGTTATACCTTCAACTCCCCGAAGTGCGAGAGTATATGATCAAAGCGATGTTCCGAGCATAGATGAAGATAATATACGAATAGAGGGGTCGATATTGCAAGGGGTGGAGGCCGTCGAAAGCTTGGAGCCAGCATTGGCTAACAATGATGGAAATACAGGAGTCCAAGAATTCTTTGAGAACGAGGTGGCCTCATTCTTTTGTGGTGACATGTCTATCGACCTTCCAGTGTATGCGCAGTTGTGTCAGGAGATTAACATAGGACCATAGGATACTTCATACTTGGAGCATCCACTTACTCAATTCGTTGATCAATCGCTTATAAGGGTACATAAGATTTGCATTTTAGGTGAGATTTTTTTAAAATAATTTATATTAGTGTGCTTTGTATGATTTAAATTGATTATTCTAACATCATTTTTTGTCTGTGTAGGTGACATTTTCAAGATGAGTCGAGGGATGAGCGATGAGGAGTTACAGGACATCTTCGCATGCATGTCTCTAGACCAGATCGCGAGATTCAGAGAGGTGGCAGACCATGAGCTGTCTCGATCTTTGTCAAGGCGCTCTGCTAGATCTGCTTCAATGCGATTGGATGCTTCGACTTCGAGCAAACGCTCGACTCTCATGACTTGGACTAGAGGAAGGGAGTGCATCGCGATCAAGGGGATGTTATAGAGATATAGAGGCAGTGAGCCCGCGGTCGATACGGGATACATGTGCGACTTCTCGCTCTCGTGGCCCTTCCAGGGAGCATGGCTCAGGCTCAGGTGGATGCTGTGGAGACATGGATGCAGTGTCTATGTCTCATCATTCAGCTGGAGCTATGTCATCTCAGGGATTTGTCACACTTGTGGGGACGTCTACTCCAGTTACTCCGACTTTTGCTCAGCCCGTCAGCAGCAGGTGGCACCCCTGTGGGTGCCACTCGGAGAGATATTACCCTAGTTGATACACCAGATACAGAGGGGCTCCTGGATATGCCCAAGAGCATGGACGTAGATGGGAGAGGACCCATCTTAGGCAGACTCCAGGGGGTTATAGATATCTAGTCGATAGTAGGTCAGGAGCCATCATCATGAATAATGAGGGGAGGAGGGCGATCGCTCGCATAAGAGAGTTGTGCCAATAAGTTTTTCGGCACGTCTTGTATCATTGAAAGAACATACAAGAGGGGAGCAAGGACTACATAGTAGCATCCTTGCACGAGGAGTTTCCAGTGCCAGCCTCAGTAGATAGATTCTCTACGGGTTGGATGATGGATTGCATGCGTGCATACACGTTACATAGACGATCTGATGCACGCAAGGCAATCAAGAGTGGGGCTGCAAAGCCCGAGTGGTTAGATGCAGACAATTGGCACCGATTGAGGCAGAAGGCTACTGATTCTCTAGGACGTTGGAGTTAGCAGCACGAGGCGGCGAGGGTACGACTCGAGGCCGGAGTGGTCCATCATCTTGGGAGTGGCCACCACATGACATATTTGGAGGACTTTGTAAGTTTTTCTTTTGTTTTGCTTGTTTTTTTTTTTTGAAATATTCTTTGTACTGACAATAATGTTTCTAACAATTAGCATTTTGTTTTCTTTGCAGCACTCCATTACAAATCGTGATTCGACTGACCTTGAGACTCGATATGCAGAGAGGCACGGTCTCACTACATTGATCGATTGATTGTATAGACGCGGCGGCCCTGTAAGTCACTCATCTTTCTTGTCCATAGTTACCATGAGATATTTGAATGCATTATTGTATGGTGGACTGATGTGTTGTTTCTTTTTCTGCAGAGTCCGTTCGATGCTCCTTTGCGGCGGGATGAGCTTTCGGGGGACGAGGATATGTAGCTTGTCCTTGGATCCCTGGAGCTCACATACATTTATTTTTGAGTCGTCTGATCTATGTAGACATATTCTATGTATTACTGATAGCCTGTCATGATTGTACCAATCGCTTATTATGCAATCATGTATTTATTTCATGTATCAGTTTTATGATTTTAGTATACATTATTTTTGTTTGCAAGCGCAGTGTACACAGTAGTGTAGAAACTATTTTGTATGGCTCTCATAAGGCACACAGTGCTATATGTGGCAGGGCAGCTTACTGCCCTACCAAAAATATTTTTTTTCCTTGTTACCGCCGCTATTAGCGTCGCAAATTTTACTGCTCGCATCGTTATTGGTGTCATTATTTACGTCGCAAACCGTCGCTATCAGCGTCGGTATTGGCATCGGTATGCGACGCTGATACCGATGCCAATACTGACGCTGATAGTGACGGTGATACCAACTGTTTTATGGCATCGCCAATAGCGACACTTTTTGTGACAACGGAGGCAAATTTTGTTATTTGCATTTTCGTCGATTTAAATGTCCGTATAAGGCCTATATCTTGTAGTGGAGGCACATCATTCTCAAAGATGTCAAACTCTGCAATTTGTGATGCCTCAATATACACACGTTGGTGCTTTGGCTCTTTGCATCTTGCATATGGTAGTGTGTGGATGTAGGTATAGTGATTTTTTTTTTCAAAGACCTCTCCTCAAGAACTGATCATTATTTGGTGACAAGGTTCTGAACTTCAGACGTATCTTATCACATGTTGATATATATTTTTGTAAGGATGTTTGTGAATTTTATATTTTTTCTCTACTAAAAATAGTCATTTTAGGCAATTTAAACTTGATTAAGACATTAAAGGGATGGACCTTGCATATCATCTCTTATTAGTACTTTGCCCCATGTATGAAAAAAGGTGAACCCTATATTGGAATTATGTATGGATAATGTGAGTTCCCAATAAAATAGAAAAGTTACATTCGATACAACTTTCTTATACTAATCCCAAACTATTAAAACTTCTTGCTAACATGTTTATTAGACAACCTTGTCATAGGTTTCTCCATACTCATACTAGAAGTAGAGATGAAAGATAATATAAGTGCAAATAAGAAAATGTGATGTTGATAGGAGCGAGGTACTCATTAGCATTTAGGAACATTCACATCACGTAGAAAAGAGGATTTGAGATTTTGTTGTGCATGACTCCACAAACTATTTTGAAATATGGAATCTAGGCAGTTGAAAGTGTGCCAATATATTTTTATAAAAGACAATTATAATACACATGTATCGGGTTCTTTGGCTCACTAATTTAGGCAAGACTATTATAGGAAGTGCTAAGGATTACCAATCACAAACATTAAAATATGGTAGTTATTATAGTAAGAGTCAAGGAGTGGTATGCTAAACAAACTAACACTGAAAAAATTAGGGTGTGAGACTATGAGACCTATAAAGTTCTATTTTTAAACTTTAGCTATAAGTATTAAGAGGGTTTTCCAAGCTATCAAATTCTCAACATGTATGCAAATTATACATCCACAAGACAATGATATTTACTATAAGTTGTATATACATTTTGACATGTGGGTCTTATAGTATGGATAAAGGCACATCTAATTGTTGATTATATAAGGGTTAGCAAAGTCATTATGACTATACATGAACATATAAGAGGCCTCAATACATGAAGTTGAATCTATTTTCCTTTGGTGAAACTTCAATGCTATGATATTCTTAATGTTTGGAAACATAATGTGCACATGATATTCTATTCTCAACATGTTTTACATAAATAAGTTTCAATGTTATACTTTAATATCAAAATTGTATTTACTTAAAAGGTATATTGTAAATTTGTTAGAAGAGCATTGAAAGCTCTTATTTATGGGCCTCCAAAACCCCATTAAGCATTATCTATCTACCTTATCTTTTGCACCACTTGTTATTTATGATCCTCTTATCTTATAGCACCTACCTAGTGGATACCTTTTTCCACCCACCACATTGACCTCTTTATGAGACACCTTGTATATAAACAATACTTGTGAATACAACAACATACTATCAAGCTTTTAATGAAGTCTTTTGCTTTCTTGCAATGGTACATTCTTGCTCTCTATTTTCTCACATGGTATTAGATCATACTCTATCTTATTTGCGTTTCTTCTAGCTCTCTCTTTCTTTGACACGAGGTGATAGTGATCCAAGTAGCTACCACTCAATCCTCCTTTCTCACTTTCTGCTCCTACAAGATAGAGAAGTTGATGGGTTTCAACTCTCAGACTTGGAGTTTCACGATGTGGATCTACATGATGCAAGTGAATCTATTGTCCATTATTAATACTATAGAGAAGAATCTACCACAAGAGACAGATCTACCCTTTTCCATGTGGAAGAGAGAAATTGCAACTACCTCGATGGAAATCATACTCCATTGCAAGGTTGAGACATTTGTTTAAGCATATGAAAGGATGGTGCCTTCTTTGTATACAAATTTAATATGAACTATTTCTTAGAGTGTGAAGAGATGAGGATGATGAGTTGGAAGGATAAGGATCTAAGGTGGCAAGTTAAACTAGACTTAATGCAATGTATCCAATGTACTTGTGTGCCTATTTAAGATGCAGCTCATGATTTAATGGAAGTATGTGGTTTTCTTTGCTTCTCAAACTTATGGCCTACATTGGTTATGAGCCTCCACGAAGCTTTTTGTGTTTTTAGTTAGTATAAGAGCCTCATCCTTAAGGCTTGTGAGGTAGAGAGGCATCCATAGCTATGCAAGATTGAAGGGAATTGTGGTGCGCAGATCGGACGCAGGTAGCTCACGTAGTGAATTCCCAAAGGTCCCCAAGAACAAAGCACTCTACTTTTTAGCACAAAGACCAATGTAAAAACAAGCACGACATGAGACAAGAGACAAATTGGGTTGAATCTCCCCCATGCCTTGTGTGAGCGCTTCACAAAGCATGTATTTAATATATATTTTCAATCTTTTTGCTCAAAAATAGCCCAATTACAAAAATATACAAGCTTTTAGCTTTTGAGTTTGCTTTCTACCAAAAATAGGAAAATAAAGCTAATGGACGGTGCCCAAAGAGTCTGGCACGCCCAATCTCAATGTCCAAATAAAAATAACATATCCAGGCGCATAAGCGCATACAAAATAATAATAAATAGTCGATGTCTCTATAGACATAATCAAAATATAGGCGTGGCGCCTATCAAAATATATCCAAAGGTCGGAAACCCGCTAGACTCCAATGCTTTCCTCCGCCACTCCTGCTATCTCTACACATCAACTGAAGCATTCACAATCGTTAGTAAAATAACACAATTAAACCGACAAAAGTGAATACCTAGCAGTCTTCAGCTACATAAATAAATCAACTGGTTAGAAATAAATCCTAACCTTAATTTATTACGAGTGCGCACTCTAAACTCATAAACGTTTATTAATTTAATATGCATTTTGCGGAATCACCCGCTATGGAATCACCCATGTACACACTAAATTAATGAAACGCCCGAAAAGGACAGGCGTCCCCATCAACTTCTCGCACAAAGAATCCTCTTTGCGTATGAGCCCCGGTCATCTAAGTTTACGGAATCCACCGTAAAACCTCACGGAATCCACCGTGGAATATGCCTCCTGGCATCATACCCCCGGGGTGGGATAGCAATTGACCTCAATTGCTATTAGCTCAATGTGGAGCTAACAGAGTGGGGAAAGCATTTAGGTCTCTAGCGTGCATCCATTGTGCTTCCTCTACAGGATGGTTCTTAAATTTCACAAGATATCTAGAGTACCTTCGGCCAGTTCTAGTGGTCATGTAATCAGTATCTATGATGGCTTCTGGTTCAAGGATTTCAGTCTCTTCTTCTAGTAAAGGTGGGTTTTCATAGACAGGGTGGATAGGTAATTGTCCTCTAAATGGTCTCAATAAACTAATATGAAATGTATTATGAATTTTCCAATGAGATGGCAGTTCTAACTGGAATGCATTGTCATTAATCTTATGAATGATTCTAAATGGTCCGTAGAATCTAGGGGCTAATTTAACAACTGGATGTTTATCTACACTTTGTAGTCTACGCTTTTCTATTCTAAGCCAAACATAATCATCAATTTTGAAATTCATGGCTTGTCTTTTCTTGTTGGCTTGTTTGGTATATGATTGTTGGGCTTTAGCAATC
Source organism: Lygodium microphyllum (assembly GCF_053477565.2). Taxonomy (NCBI): domain Eukaryota; kingdom Viridiplantae; phylum Streptophyta; class Polypodiopsida; order Schizaeales; family Lygodiaceae; genus Lygodium; species Lygodium microphyllum. The sequence goes on along the minus strand of NC_141148.1, from coordinate 53,406,670 downwards.
ATATCTTTTACCTCATCAAAAATAGTGTTATGCATAACAGCAATATCATCAGCACTTTGTATTCTATTAGACAAAGAAGCAACAGGTGTAGATAATCTATATCCATAAATAACTTCAAAAGGTGCTTTCTTTGTAGATGTGTGCGGTGTATTATTATATGCAAACTGTAATAAATGTAAATGAGTATCCCATGTCTGAGGTTTAGAGATAGTGTATGCACGTAAAAGATCTAAAATAGTGCTATTTGTGGCTTCTGTTTGTCCATTTGTTTCTGGATGAAATACAGATGAAAAATCAATCTTTGTGCCTAGATTTGCAAACAGTGTAATCCAGAAATTATTACAAAATCTAGAATCTCTATCTGAAATAATCACTTTCGGCAATCCATGGTTAGTAAAAATAGTTTTCAAAAATAATTGTGCTGCTTGTGATGCTGTTAAAGTTTTCTTACATGCAATGAAATATGCTTGCTTACGAAATCTATCTACAATTGTCCAAATCATGTCATGATTAGATTTAGTATTTGGTAAGCCAGTAATGAAATCCATAGATATATGTTCCCAAGGTTTAGATGGAATAGATAAAGGCATTAATAACCCATACTGTTTACCATGATGTCTTTTTATTCTTTGACAAATCAGACATTCAGAAACAAAATTAGACACATCTGCATCCATATGCGGCCAATAAAAATCTTCAGTTAACATGCGTAATGTAGAAATGATACCTCTATGACCTTGATATGGGGGACAATGAATTTCATTCAAAACAAATGATCGGAATGGAATAGTAACACATAGTCTCTTTTCAAAGAACATGAATCCATCATTATATGACAATGAATCAACAGGAATGAAATTATTTTGAACTAATTTTTGCCAATTAGAATGAAAAGTAATATCCTGGTGATATGTGTCTTTCATAGCAATCAAAGAATCAAAAGATATGATAGAAATGTTATGAATTGCAGGTCTTCTACTTAATGCATCGGCAACTACATTTTCTTTTCCAGGTTGGTATTGAATGATAGGATGAAAACTTTGAATGAATGAAGCCCATTTGATATGGCGGTCAGAAATTTGGGGTTGGCTAAGTAGATGTCTAATGCTTTGCTGGTCAGTCTTTATCATGAATTCTGAACCCATTAAATAATGTTTCCATTGTTTTAATGCTTGTACAACTGCTAAGAGTTCCTTGTCATAGGTGGAATATTTAAGCTCAGAGGGTTTCAGCTTAGAACTAGAATATGCTATTGGATGGTTGTCTTGCATTAGCACAGCTCCTATTCCTGATCCGCTAGCATCGGTCACAACTAAAAAGTATGGTCTATTAAAGTCAGGCAATTGTAGGACAGGGGCATTGGTCAATGCACGTTTAAGTAAATCAAAGGATTTCTGCTGGTTTTCAGTCCATTGATAAACAATACCTTTCTTAAGAAGTTTGGTCAATGGTAAAGCAAGTAATGAGAAATTACGTACAAACTTCCTATAGAAACTAGCAAGACCAAGGAATGAACGTAATTCATGAACATTTTTAGGAATAGGCCAATGCAATATTGCGTCAATTTTCTTAGGATCAACTTTTATTCCTTCTTTTGATACAATATGACCTAGATATTCTATTTCTGTCTTAAAGAATTCACTCTTGTCAGGATTTGCAAACAATTGATTTTCTTTCAGTAATTGAAAAACTAATGATAAATGCTCATAATGCTCTTTTTCACTTTGACTGAACACTAAAATATCATCGAAGAAAACAATCACACAATATTGATATTTTAGAAAAATACGATTCATCATTCTACTGAAAGTAGTAGGTGCATTAGTTAATCCGAATGGCATAACTAAGAATTCGTAATGGCCAAACTGTGTCCTGAATGCAGTCTTAAATATGTCGGATCTATCTAACCTCACCTGATGATATCCAGATTTAAGGTCAATTTTACTAAATATAGAAGATCCTTGCAGTTTATCCATAAGGTCATCAACTCTAGGTATAGGATACCTATTCTTTACAGTGATCTTATTTAATGCTCGGTAGTCAATACACATCCGATAAGTATTATTCTTTTTCTTGACTAAGAGCACAGGTGCACCGAATGGAGAACTGCTAGGTCGAATTAAGCCTCTATTTAGTAATTCTTCTACTTGACTCTGGATTTCTTTTTGCTCTATTTGATTGTGCCTATATGGGGCTTTGCAAGGTGGTTGTGTGCCAGGTATTAGGTCAATCTTATGGTCTTCTGGACGTGATGGAGGTAAACCTGGTGGTAGATCTTCTGCAAAACAGTCCTTAAAATATGCAAGAAATTCCTTATGTCTAGGGTGCATATGAGTTTCTTTTGCGTGCAATTCATTCACCCAAATGAGATATGATTTAGTGTTCTTGCGTAGTGCACGTTTTGCTTGAGTATGCGAAAGCAGTGGAAACATATGAGATGCATGCATACCAAATAATGTAATAGATTTTCCTTGAAAATTAATATTCATTGTGTGTGTGGAATAATCTATATTAGGATTATGTTGATGTCTCCATGGCATTCCTAGAATAATGTCGCTAGACTGTAATGGGACAACTAAGAAATTTCTTCTTTCAATATATGGACCAATTTGAATTTCTAAATTTTGAACTTCTTGTGTGCCATTGTACCTAGTACCTAAAAATGCAGCTTTTATGCGATAGTGCGTAGGTACTGTATGCAATTTCAATTCCTTTACCAATTTTGCTGAAATAAAATCATGCGTACTACCGTCATCATGCAATACAGTTCTTTCTTTTCCATGCACCATACATTTCATAGTCAACAATGAATGTGAAGTAGGCATACCTGGTAAAGTGTCGGAAGTAGTAGTAGGATCATCTTCTTCTTCAGTGAAGTCCGGCATATCCTCATGCTCTTCCTCGTCCATAGCTCCAAGGTAGTTGATATGTGCTGATGGCTTCTTTGAATGACAATTTGCTGCGAGATGGCCTGGCTGGTGACACTTGTAACATACGATAGGCTTGGCTTTGGTCACATTATTTGCAATGGCTGGGAGTCTGGGTATATTTGGATTTGCTTGTTGAATAGGCTTAGGATTTGGATTGACAGTGGATGGTAATGCGGGTGGTTTAGGCCAATTCTTGCGGAAAGATGGTGATGAGAAACGACCTGGATTAAACCTTCTGAAATTGGAATTGAATTGTTTAGATCCATAATTACCGTTTGCTTGGAATGGCTGTGGTCGTCGATCTCTTCCACGTAACTTATCTTCAGTGTCGTGAGCTAAGGAGATAGCATCTTCAAGGGTAGCAGGCTTGAACATATTCACCTCAGCGTAGTAATGTCCAAGAAGTCCAGACATGTACTTCCGCTTATGTGTCGTCTCTGGTACGTCTTCAAGCATGCGTAGCTATAAGAGTGCATTCCAAAAACGCTCTGTATACTGTGGAATAGGCTCACGGTCGCGTTGTTGGAGTAAATCCCATTGCTTGATTGCCTTCTCATGAAATTGCGGTGGAAGGAAATTTTGCATGAACTTCTTCTTAAAATCTTCCCATGTAGCAGGACATTCTATGCTCTTGCGGACAACAGTCCACCAAAGTGATGCTCTATCTATCAGATGATTAGTAACACACTTGATTTTATCTTTCTCAGGATAAGTTTCCTCATGGAAATAGTCATCAAACTGGCTAATGAATGATAAAACAGTCTTTCCTTCTCTTATGCCATTGAAAGTGCGAAACTTGAAACTTCGTTTACTTATCTTGGATTCCTTGCGAATGGTTTGTGCTTCAAGAGTGGCGTCGATGGTACGGCGTATCAAATCTTCAGCTTGGGGTTCTTCTTTATTAGTGGACGCTCCTTGTAGCTTTGTCAATTGCGCTTGCAAGGCTTGCCTAGCTCTTCGCTCTTCGTCCAATTGTAACATGATAAGATCCAGCTTTTGCTCCATGGTAGGCTCGGGTAGGTCATCTTCAGCCATAGGATCATCCATATGTGGGGAAGTCATCCTGTAAAACTCAACAAACCTTTCTCACTCAAAATCAGTTAGCGGGATGAGCGTAGCTCAAATTTGGGGTTACAAGGCTATGTATTTTGGGTATTTTCTTCTTCAATTTTTAGAAATTCTGAAATATTTCTGTCTCTGTTTGCTGAAAGTACTTCAACGAACTTGCAGATAGGTAAAACAGCTTGCTGCGAACAACTTTCCAGTTCTGAGTTTTTGCAAACGAACAAGTCTTCTAGGAGTTTTAAGCAATAGTCAGTTCTGATTTAGTCTGACTTGCAGAGTTGCAGACTTAACAGACTTGCAGGGTTGTGAACTTGCTGAACTTAGCTGACTTGCAGGACTTGCAGTACTTGATTAGTGTCGACTTGCGAAACTTGTCTTCTGGAGTGCGTGACCCGGAGTTACTGAACTTGTCTGCCCAGTGTGACTTGCAGAGGATTGTGTGACTTAGCTTAAGGAATTAAGCTTAAGTTTAATAAGCTTAATAACTTAAGCTTTGGGGAGATGAAGAGCCGTCAGAAAACGGCGCAATTCGTGGAGGACTTCAATATAGATTTCATGCCGTCGCGGAATTTTCGGACATATTCAGATAACTCGTTGACAAATTTCGTGGGTCTTCTCCAATTTCTTAAGCCTTTACACTTCAATACTAAGCTTTTTGAAGCAAAAGATATGGCTTCTTACTGTATTATCCACGATTTGTTCATGGAGATGAGGGAGTGGTCCTCCGCCGACAGAGAGTGGTCCTTCGCGATCTGAGAGTGGAAACAGGGGTTCTTGATCGCCAGAAGTCTGCCTGTATCGACGGTTCGCGACGAGATTGACTGTAGAGGTCGTTTGTTCCTGGAGCTCCGCCTTCGCCCGAGATTGGTAGCGATTGGAAGCCCTTGATCTCTGCTCCGCTCTGATACCACTGGTGCGCAGATCGGACGCAGGTAGCTCACGTAGTGAATTCCCAAAGGTCCCCAAGAACAAAGCACTCTACTTTTTAGCACAAAGACCAATGTAAAAACAAGCACGACATGAGACAAGAGACAAATTGGGTTGAATCTCCCCCATGCCTTGTGTGAGCGCTTCACAAAGCATGTATTTAATATATATTTTCAATCTTTTTGCTCAAAAATAGCCCAATTACAAAAATATACAAGCTTTTAGCTTTTGAGTTTGCTTTCTACCAAAAATAGGAAAATAAAGCTAATGGACGGTGCCCAAAGAGTCTGGCACGCCCAATCTCAATGTCCAAATAAAAATAACATATCCAGGCGCATAAGCGCATACAAAATAATAATAAATAGTCGATGTCTCTATAGACATAATCAAAATATAGGCGTGGCGCCTATCAAAATATATCCAAAGGTCGGAAACCCGCTAGACTCCAATGCTTTTCTCCGCCACTCCTGCTATCTCTACACATCAACTGAAGCATTCACAATCGTTAGTAAAATAACACAATTAAACCGACAAAAGTGAATACCTAGCAGTCTTCAGCTACATAAATAAATCAACTGGTTAGAAATAAATCCTAACCTTAATTTATTACGAGTGCGCACTCTAAACTCATAAACGTTTATTAATTTAATATGCATTTTGCGGAATCACCCGCTATGGAATCACCCATGTACACACTAAATTAATGAAACGCCCGAAAAGGACAGGCGTCCCCATCAACTTCTCGCACAAAGAATCCTCTTTGCGTATGAGCCCCGGTCATCTATGTTTACGGAATCCACCGTAAAACCTCACGGAATCCACCGTGGAATATGCCTCCTGGCATCAAATTGAGGCAATGAAGGAGGTGGTGCTTAAGAAGTTCAAGGTTCTAGTTTGAAAACTTGCAAGGACATGGAATGCATTGGTCAAGGAAATTTTGAGGTATATTCCATCCATTTCTCATTGGTCAAGGAGGTACTAAGGGCATATTCCATTCATTTCTCATTGTCATTTTGAGAGCTATCATTATAAAGGAAGAATAAGGGATGCATCCATTGCCCCAAGATTCAAATTAGTTAGTATTGTTGTCTTGCATTCCTTGCCAAGAAGCAAAGGGCCATAGATGATTTAGTGGCTATATGTCGTCAAATGGCTATACTTTTTATTTTTTTTGAAATTTTTTTTCAAAACTAGAGTAGGTTGAGTTATAACTCCAAAATTTTTTATTCACCTACATTTCTAAGGTATATCAAGATTTTAAAGACTCTTTCACCATTCACGCAAAACAAATATTGAAAGAAATATATTAAATTCACCACAATATTTATAAGTTATGGGATATAGATAGAAACATTCGCCACATGTACATATGTACTCATACACATAGTACATATGTAGACACATGACACATACTACTTATCCTTGCTCCTTCTTTACATACTCATACACATGACTCACACACACCCCTCTTCACACACATATTACTCAGCATTACATCTACTCTTGTATTCATACATACATATACACAATTCTTAGAACCAAAAGGTTTGAGGTACTCATGGTCCAATAACTTGAGCTAGTTAGATCTTTGAAGCATGCATCTTGAAAGTTGCAAAGCAAGATAGAGCTCTACCTAAAACCCATGAATGCTAAGGGACTTCCCCTCTTCATAGAGTTGACCACAAATAAGGTCTCCCCTTCAATGAATGGTTTATCCAAGAGCAAGCTAATTTCAAGAAGGTGCCAAGGAATCTCTCAATTTCCACATCCAAGATTTTAGCAACACACTAGGACTAATCAACAACACTATTGGACTTAACTCTAGCTAGCACTAAGAGATGCTTGTGGAAAACATTAGCATATCTAGTCATCAGTAAAGGTGCATATATTTTCATCCTAAATATATAAATGTGATAGTTATTTAGGATGAAAATAGATGCACCTTTACTGATGACTAGGATATGCTAGTTATTTGGGCAAAAAATAGATGCACCTTTATTGATGACTAGGATATGCTAATGTTTTCCACAAGCATGTCTCAGTGCTAGCTGAAGTTGAGCCCAATAGTGTTGTTGATTGGTCCTAGAGTGGAAATCCAAGATTTTAGCAACACACTAGGCCCAATAGTTAGTTGCTCCTGTTTTCCTTTTTCTTTTCTTCTTCTTCTTTATGTGTGTGTGCACGTCTGCGTGTGTGCGTGTGTGTGTCCTCTACCAGGATGCCACAGCCATTCTCCATCATTACTTATTTTCTTGTCTGATTTTCACCTTAGAGTCTCAGGTCAATCAATGTGTACAAAAAATTGTATCACCTGAGTTCAAAAAAGGGGAATAGAAAAAAAGATAAGCTTACATATATACATTCACAGAAGGAAATATTTTGAGATGTATAAATTTATTCACAGAAGGGGTTTTTATATTTTATATACATGATTTTTACAGAAGGGTATTGTTAATTTACAACACTAACCTGATCATTTTACAAAAGGGTATGATGAGCATATGTAAACGCCCCGAACAACGTAGTATGCTTAACAATTATGATATTCGCTTGTTTTCGAGATTTAATATAAAAGAAAATGAACACTTAAAGCTGAAAATGAAAATTACTCACAAATTTACAGCCATGAAAATGTAAAAGTAATGGAGACAAGATTGAGGGTTGAAGATGGGCAACCCCCCCCCCCCGAAGGAATGTATTTTTGCTCAACCCAAGTCCCTTAGGAAAGAGCTCAGTTACAATCAACCTGAGAGTGAGAAGAAGTAATTCTCACTCTCACAAGATCATGCAAAGATGTACAAACACACATGCACTATCTATTATGCAATGATAAGAACTGATTTCTTTACAGTATGAGAGAAGAAAGAGGGGAAATCAGCCTTTCTCTATCGTTGATCAGCAATACATGGATAGGGCTTGCTTCTTGTTGCTAAAATTGAAGAAAGAGCTCGAGAAGGTGCTGTAATGAATTTACAAGCTTGTTGTCCTGTAAAACAACAGTGATAGAAGAGGGAATATGGAGAAATTTGATAATGGAGAAGTGGGGGATGATGATGGGGATGGATGGAGCCAGTTTCTGGCTATCTGTGGGTGTTGTACATGAGTTTACAGCAAAGAAAAATGATGATGAATGAAGAAAAACGAGCTCTTATTTATAGGAGAGGGGAGAGCTAGTACAAAAGGGGAAAGTGGAGTAGCACAAGACAAGTGTCCAGCCACATGTCATGAGATGTGACAAGTGGTGGGACACTTGGAAACTTGTGTGACAAGTATCTTGACACTTGTCTCTTCTCTATGGCCTTCCTTTTTGGGTTGAATACTGTCAAGAATAGAAACAACCAAATTTAGTAAGCATAGTCAGAGTACAGAACTTACTATTTTTAGAATGACATCCCTATTTTTTAGGACTAGTATTTTTAGGCTAATTCGAGGCTCCTAAATTTTAGGGACCTCCTAAAATTTAGGGACCCCCCAATATGGGTGTCATATGAAAGCTTTTTCTGTGTACATCACAAAAATGGTATCCGAATCTTCATGTGACTTTCCTATGCAAAGAAATGTGCATTTCAAGCTTTCAGCCCACACATGTACGTTATACAAGCATTTCATGATCATGCCATCTTGTTGATTGTAACTGTCTGTTCTGGTGGATCTAGCCCACACTTCAAGGCATCAATCCTTTCTGTGTGCGAGTCTAACCCTGATATGGGTGAGTTCTAGTCACAAGCGCCCAATTCGGCCATATAGGTGGAAGTGTGAACTATCTTTTCTTTAACCCACCACGTGGGTCCACCATAACCTGTGACCACTCATCAGTGGCCAGCTCCAATGCACTAGTGCAAAGGAAATAAATTTAATAAATCATTATATAGACAAATTAATGAAAAAGGATACAAATTCTATTTCTATAGAGTTGTGACAGTATATGCACAGAGCACCTAGTTACAAGTACAAATTTCATTTTAGTTCCACACCTCATAACGGTATAAATATTTTACCTCTATCAATAGACATCAAATTTTAAAAAACAAAAAAGAAGCCAATGGGGTTCAATGTTCACGAAAAACATTTTTGGTAATATATACAAAAACTTTTAACTCTAAAAATTTGGAGAGATATTTGAGTCAAATTATATGTATTTACCATTTTTACAACTAAATTTTTTCCAAAGTTGAAAGTTTTAGACCTTCTACTTTAAAATTTAAAGGTTGTTTTGAAATATTACAATTCACTTTACATTAAACATTTGTTTTTGGCGAACACTGATGGGATTGTATCCTAGTGGTGTGAGTATTGTGGATGCATGAATTCAAACCCTAGCTCCCCTTTCCTGGTGATACAAATCATTATGAGTCGAAAAAATTAAAGGGAAAAATAATTAAGTACATAATAAATACAAGTATATATAATTGTGTATAGGCATTTGTTTTTGGTTCTCCAAGTAAAGGGAAGGAGAAGGGCTAACCTTTACAGCATTTGGAGGTTTAAGGAGTTTTTCTGTTGTCGTTTCTTGCTCCCACCCCCTGCCATTAGGCCTTAAGAAGTAGCAAACACATACCATCGGAGAGCAATGGCATGATGTGGAAGTGATTCACCACAGGCGGTTAGGGAGGCTCCTCCTCTTGCACACACACATTACTCAACATTACATCTACTCTTGTATTCATACATACATATACACAATGCTTAGAACCAAAAAGGTTTGAGGCACTCATGGTCCAATAACTTGAGCTAGTCAGATCTTTGAAGCATGCATATTGAAAGTTGCAAAGCAAGACAAATCTCTAACTAAAACCCATAAATTCTAAGAGACTTCCCCTCTTCATAGACTTGAGCACAAATAATACTTGCCTTTCAATGAATGGTTTATCCAAGAGTAAGCTAATTTCAGCAAGGTGCCAAGGACTCTCTCCATTTCGACATCCAAGATTTTAGAAACGCACTAGAACCAATCAACAACACTCTTGGGCTCAACTTCGGCTAGCTGAGAGATGCTTGTGGAAAACATTAGCATATCATAGTCATCAATAAAGGTGCATCTATTTTTGTCCTAAATAAATGTGATAAACTAGCTCAAGAGTGTTATTGATTCGTCCTCATCATTTACTTATATATATTAATTTTCTTCAAGAAAATAGAAAAAATAAAAAAGAAAAAGATTGAGGGCGTGACAGTCTATCATGTAAAGCAATGAAATATCTTCAACAGTTTCCCTCCAAATGAAATTGGCAAAGAACTTGGAGCCTAGATAAAAGAAAGGAAAGGAAGAAGAGGAGGCTCCACTTGAAATTAGAAAATTTGTGGTCCATCAAGAATGGCATCTTTAGCTTGAACATTGTGAAGAATATTTGACATCAATCTTTGAGTAAGGAGATGCAACCCCTCTCTTGTCAAAGTCAAACAAGTCCCACTCCACCTAATACATCGGGGAAGTTACTATATGTATATTCTCTACATCATGTGTGTTCAAGGCCTGTTTATAAATATCTTTATTAGTGAATTTTTCTTGAATAAAACATAACCATTTTCTATTCAATTTGTAAATAATCCCTTTATCTTACACTCTTCAGTATGTAAAAACTGTATAAAAATGATGTTTTAAAAATACCTTATTTTTAACCCACGTGATGCACACATATATTCATGAGTAACTTACCTGAGCCTAATACTAGCCATGTTGTAATAAATTGATGGAAGCTAACCTATGAGTTCACAATCCTTCTCCATTAGTTTCACCCTTTTGTTGTAATTACCTTTTACTTTTTGATGTAATTACCTTTTACTTTTAATACAACTAATGCGTATTTTATTTTTTTAAAAACAAAAAGAAGAAAAATAAAAGGAAAAAGGGTAGTATAGATCGGTTTTGAAAGCGCCTTCATCACTTAAAGACGAGGCTCCTTAGGGAGGGTCTTTACATTACATATGCTCTTGAGCAATGAATCCCTTGAATAGGGTTTGATGAAGATTCCTCCTTAGTGATCCTTTGAAAAAAACTGGTTGAAGAAGAGGACAACTCCTTAGATGTTTCTTCCTTCTTAGAAATTTTAGAGCGTAGTTTGAGAAGTTCCTCAGTGGGAGAATAAAAAATGAGAGCTGAAAAAATTAGTGGGTTGCCTCTTATCCACCCAACCTCCAATCCTCACTAAGAGAGCTAAAGAAGGGCACCACCTATCCAAAGGGAGGATGGGCTAGGACATCCCTTTTCTAAGTGAATGGAAAGAAGCAAAACACAACTTCACAAGATAGAATTTATAGCCCATCTTAAGGAAAATAAAGATGATGGAAAGTTAAGAGAGGTGATGACTCCTAATTTATCCCATGAATATATATACAACATGAGGAAATAAGGATTCCCCACCAATACATCATATGGAAAGTCTTACTTAATAAGTTTAAGTATGAATGTAGAGGGAGAATGAGAAGAGAGTACATATGGTCTGGACACCATATGATCTAGAAGTCATATTAGAATATGAGAGAGAGGGAGAGAGAGGGAGAGAGATGAGAAGAGAGGGAGACAAGAGGAAAAGAGGTAGAGAAATCTTGCTATTATGTATTCATGGAATGCTATTAAAAAAAAAGAGACTCGCTCATAGCTTACCTCAAAGAGATGGACTAGCATGAGGGTGTTGCATAATGTGCTCTTAGTGGCTCCCCTTTGGCCTAGGTGATCTAGAGTGCTCTCATGTGCTTGTGATTATGTGTCTCTTTACATCTCCATGGGCACCTTATATAGCCTCCATGAGAGACTAGATTAAGCTAATCTTTTTTATTAACATAATCCTAGTGATGTATGGCATCTTTGATAATATGGAGAATATTGGATAGGACAAGTCCCCACCTTGGTCATCATGCAAGAAGTCAAGGGTGCTATTAGACAATTTAGAGAAAGGGAGCTAGATTACAAGAGGTGGTTGCCCGAAGCACATTATTATGATATATTTATAAGAAGCATAAAAATGGAAAGTTGATGTGATAAGGGTGAAAGAGAGAAAAAAATTGCCTGCAACTAGCAGTCTGCACCTTTGTAACTTCAAATCGGCGAAGAATCTGAAAAAGTTTATTCTACAACTTTGTAGACTAGGTCAAAATTGGTCAAGCACTGCAGGAATTTTCTTGAAATTCAATTTCTCTTGGGATTTATTAAAATGATTAAAAACGGCTTCCAAAAGCTTCTTTGACTTTAATTCCTTATATATATATAAATACATATAAGCATGTGACAGAGAGGGTCCATGCTTGTAAGCTTTTGTGTAAGATCCAAATGATACATTGATGTGGACATTGACTTGTGTACAAGGGTGAGGTGTCCTCTAATGATGGTGATAGATTCCAAATCTTGGTGATGCAGGTGGAACCCAAGTATAGTTGGAGGTTAGTCCTTTAAAAAAAATCTATGCACTCACTCAACCCCTAGGTGTAATCCATTTCCATCTTCAGTAAGATAACCCATTCATTTTACCCTTTACATTGACATCCCTCACAAAAACATGTTTCCCACTTGCTAGAGTTATCATAACTGAGAAGCAATGTAGCATACCTAGTGCTTGAATAGTAAACCTAAAGTGATAAGATGTAGGGTTTAAGATATGGGTAAGGCTCTTGATAGGAGTTTTGGCCAAATTTTATGGTAGAAATCCGGTTTGTAAAAAACCTGAATCAGTTGCTTTTTCATGGAAGTCCCAGAATGGACATTGGGTTAGGCTAAGTCATCACTTGAAGCATCAGATTTGTAAGTCCCTTTGTGTTGATCTAGATTTGAACACTATTTATCTCTTCTTGGAATCTAAAGACTACCAACAAAAAAAAGATCAACGTACTCTTGTTTGATCTCTAGAAATTGTTAAAGAAAAGTTTTTTCCCTACCCTATGCATAGCAATCTCCTAGGAGTACACTGATCTCTAAGCACACATTAAGGTGGACAAAATTGAGTCCGTGGCAAGATAGTAGCTTGTCATTGCCAACAAGCCTTTTGATAACTGGATCATTAGTAGTTGCAACCTTGAAGAAGTTCCTATTCTTAAATTTCCCCAAATGCTACTCACTCTTTGAAGTCGCACTTTCATAAGTATTATCATAATATTCAAGGTCACTACACATGAGAAGGTCCTCTTGCTCTCCAACATTGAAGCTAAGCTTGGTGAATGTAGTAAAAGGGATCTAATCTAACATAGTCCATTCAAGCTGAATGTCAATAGAAGTGTGAAAGACAACAGCCTCAAGGCACTGCATATTCCAGATCTGATTGTAGATTCGGTTGTGGCAGAGTTTCTCTTTCTCAACCTCATGCTTGTTAGAGAGTTAAAAACTATAGAGCTATCTTGAAGCTTAATAAAGAAACAGCAAGATCAGTTGCTCAAGTAGGACTACCATTTTGTTGTGAATACCTTATTTCCAACCATGCTAACCTCCCCTCCATCACTGTTGAAGTCGAGGGAGAAAGTGAAAGCAGAATTGGTTGTTTGAAGGGCCACAACACGAGTTGCAGGTTGCAAGGGAAAAGATGGCAGGAGAGAACTAAGAGTATTTAAGTAAAGACAAGAAGAGGAGTAGTTTGTTGGTTAGTTGGGCTAAAAGAGGCAATAGATCCGGTGTTGCAACAAAGGTGAGAAGAGGAGGAGAATGCTGTTGGTCTCAATCTTTTTTTTTTGTCTCAATCGTATGTTGGGCTAAAAGAGATTATAGATTTGGTGCTTTTTGAACAATATTTTAGAAGGGGGATAGGGGATTTTTAAAAAACCCTCCATGTGGCCTTGTTTTTTGGCCAAAATCTATTCTGTCGTGGGCACCTTCTAGAAAACTATTCCCTTCTGGAAACCCTTGCTAGAACAGCTCCTTGCTGTGGAGAAGCATATGCCATGCCTGCATTTTGAGGAATCAAAGCAATTGTAGACAGGATGGAGCCCCAATCCTCTGATGGTGCCTGCAACAAGAGTGATACCGAGGGGAGAAGTCAATCAATAGGGGAGGGGGAGGCAGTAGTGCAGATGAGGTGTCATGTGGTCCACCCTAATCATGCACCCATTTTCTACTGTGCGAATATGCTTGAGCCTCTTCAAGGAAGGTGACAAAGCAGAAGCCCTTTGACCTGTTCGTCTCGTATCCATGATGACATGGAAGTCGATAATCTTGTTGTGTGCTTGGAAGGCCTTGTGGAGGGACTCCTTATCAATGTTGTATGCTAGGCTACTAACAAAGAGGCGGGACATAGCTCGTATCTACACAAAGCTAAATCCATGTCTGAGGGCTTGGCCTTGCATATTTTGATCCTCTTTCCTACCCTTGGTATCATCATGTCAGTCTCAAGCATACCTGTCAAAGCATGTCACATGCAATAATTTACATCCATCAAATGCAGTCTTATCTTATCTAGAAACCTGTCCTACAGGACCACCCTATAGAAAACTGCTCATATCTTTTGAAGCATAACTCGGATCACTAAGCTTTAAAAAGAGAAAATGTAGTCCTCGTGATTTACAACCTTTTGGAAGACACTAGGATCAAATTCTGAAGTTTTCAGCCCCTAAAATTTTCTGTGCAACGTGCAACTGTTCATTATAACATGCTATCCGGGTTAGATATCAACCTTCCCGACTTTGTATCTCCTGCATATGAACATGGGTATCAACCAAACTCTGTAGGACCATTTCCAAGGTATCAAATACCATTTTCGATGCATCTGTCACTATTAATACTCTCCCAATTAAAACACTTCTACACATCTTCAGTTTAGATGTGTCTATCGACTACAGTTTCTAATAGCCATATCACCCTCCTGGGTCAAATATCCACTAGATAGTTGACCAATAAGGTATAAATACATGCAAGACATCCCCTTCGGCTTTAAATAACTTGTGTATCACACAGAATATGCCAAGATCAAAGATCCAGGTCATTAACCTACTTAATCTATTTAGGTCATCTTTCTTTGCATCTAGAACAACACTATCCTCTGTAGTCTGCATCAATGTCTCTCTTGTATTTTCTATTATCTGTCTACCCTTAATATTATCCACATTCTCTTTCTTAGTATCATTCATTCTGTAAAACTTTGTAGCATCTACATCTTCGGTCTTCATATCTACATAATCAAACTCTATAGCATACACATCCACAAACTCATATTGTCTACATCGAGAGCTAGTTGTCTTTGTATATTGTCTACTTTTGTGATACGTTGGCAGAAGACGGGGCTACATGACCTCATGTCAATCTCAAATGTCTCTATCAAAGCATATGCCAACATGTAATACTTTATATCCATTAGATTCAATCTGATCTTGTCCAGAAAACTGTCCCACAAGACCACCTTGCAGAAAGATGCTCGTATCTTTTGAATCATAACTCAGATCATCATGATTCAAAAAGAAAAAATGTACTCCTGCTCATAGACTACAAGTTATCTAAAGAAACTTGGACCAAATTCTGAAAATTTCAGCCCCTAAAGTCTTCTGTGCAACCTGCAACTGCTCATTACAGCATGTAGTCCTAGCTAGACATCAACCTTCGCGACTCTATATCTCCGGCATACGAAGTCGGATGTTAAGCAAACTTTATAGGACCCTTCCCAAGGTATCAAAGCCAATTTTGGATGTTTCGGTCACCATTAATCCTCTCCCAATCAAAAAAAATTTAGACATCTTCAGTTCATCCCTACCTGTCCATTGGAGTCTCCTACTTGGTCAAACATCAATTGGATAGTTGACCAAGAAGACATACATACATGCAAGACATCCCCTTTGGCTTTGAATAAATTGTATATCACATGTAATATGCCAATATCAAAGATCCACATCATTAACGTATGGTCGATCACATGAGACATACAAATATGGATTGAAGTCTGCTTCCATACACCCCCTTCTCCCAAAGGGGGGTTGGTCCATTAGATGCTACACATCCTTAATCTAGGCATGTTAGGTTTTGGAGAACTCACTAGTTGGGCAGAGAGGGTGTAAAAGGAGGGTGGCTCACCTTAGCTACAGCCTACTAACTGATTGGCCTCATCGAATTGTAGTCCCTTTTTGTGTTGTAATCCACAATCAGCTCTTAGCACCCACCAAATTCTATCTAAAACATTAGGCAAGTCTTGTAGATTCTAGCGCTAGCAAGTGAAGTAGTTTACATATCAATTAGTATTGTGAATTTTTTTATTTGTTTGGTGGCTGGACAAACTAGTACATTTGTTAATTATGTTAAGGCAGTGTACATGTATTAGACCTCGAATTCTTAGCGTGGCCAATTCTAGACCTTTTTCTGATTGAACAGTGGTTCCGTTTGCCCTCTTCAAAGAACTTTGAACTGTATCTTTACACAGGTTGTTTCCATAGAATCCTTTTGTTTCAATTGTATAGAGATCATCTCTAATCCTACAAATAGGATTTTTCTCTAGTAGTACACATGTGAGACAGAGAATCATGGCTTAGACAAGAGAGAGGACGATGCATGCCTCTAGCCCACCCAATGATACTCTAATCTCATGGAGCACAACAACTGTCAGTAGTAAGAAATAGGAAGAAATAGGCTGCCCCTTTTTTAAGAAACAATCCTAGGTCCTTCATTGAGTAGTAAGGAAGGTATATGGGTCTTAATGAGCACCACCCAAGCATCAAAGGGATGAAAAGGTAGTGTTGTGGCTAGGGTGAATACCACCAAGACTTAAGGTTACCTGGCAAGGAAAAGGGTTCATCTTCATCTTCCTTGTCATCTTTGTCTTTCTTTTCTCAAGTCCTCCACTACATACTCTTCTGTATCTCTTCTCTTAAACACTTTGAGCGTTTTTCGTGCTCCGGGTATCCTCAAGTTAGTCCTATCCACCTTTGTTAAAGTATATGTCACATACAATAGTTTACATCCTTTAGATTCAATCTCTTTGTACTCCAAAAACTGTCCTATCGGACCACCTTGTAGAAAATGGCCCATATATTTTGATCTCTAACTTGAATTGCTGAGCTTTCTTCTACAAAGTTGTAGCCTTAATTTTGATCTACAACTCTTGTGAATAACTCAAAACTAATTTTCAAAGATTTCAAATCCTAAAATTTTCTGCGCAACTTGCAACTGTCTTTTACTACACGTAGTCTTGGCCAAACATTGACCTTCTTGTCCCTGCAACTTTTGCATACCAAGTCGGATGACAACCAAACTTGGTAGGCCTCCTCCCTAGGCATAGAAGCCCATCCTAGAAATTTTGGCTGCCATAAATCCTTGCTGACATAGAATAGTTTTCAAGATCTTCAATTCTGCTCCAACCTGACTACTACAGTAAACTATAGAAATATCCCTCCTAGATCAAACGACCATTGGATAAGCGACCAATAAGGCATGCATACATCCCATCCATTCCATTTTTGTCTAAAAAACCTATATATCATACTTAGCAACACATGGAGTTTGCTAGGATTGAAAGCTTGCTTCATCATTCTACATATATCACCCTCTTGAAGACAATCACTTGAATATTCTATCATTCATTTTTCAGGTTGGTGAAACTCTTGAAATCCAGAGATAAATATGTATACATCTCCTTGTTTCAGCATCCATTTCTGAAACATAGGTCAAGTATTGTCAACCCCTCTAGCTTTGCAATCCATAGCATATCTCTATGTGATTAAATTGGGAAAAAGACCTATAAAAGTATCTTTGTCTTGTACAAGCAACATTGTCACAATGTCTTCTTTGCTCTCTTCCCTAACTTCTGCATCTTGCATATGAACACCCTCAATCAAAATGTCCAATTCTTCTATATCATCATGAGTCTATACCATCTACATGCACTTTATCCATTTCATCTACATTCTCAAGTCTTTTAGTAGTAATACACTTAGTCAAGGTATAATTAGTATGCTCTTTTAGTGTCCCTTTTGCATTCATTGTTGATATAGCTTCGATCTTTCTAAACATTGCATCAGTAGTAAGGATATTCTCCTCAAAGCATTGTCTCTTTGCAAGAAGCAAGAACTCCCCGTTCTCGATCTTCAATTTTGCTACTGAAAAATATTTTTTGGATTCCTCAAATTCGGTTGCTTGGCAACCCTCTTCATTTGTTCATCATTGTTATGAGGAAAGGACCCTACAACTAGTTTCACTTTCTTGTCAACTATTTTGTACTTGGTTTGAACCTTGGCTTCACTCTTTTTCTCTTGTAAACCCAAATTTTGTTGCAAATGGGGAGTACCCAACCCTATCACTTGAAGTCAATCATTCATAGTCTCTTTGGACTCCATGTAAATAGCCCCAAACTTTGTATGTTGAAATGAATCAGCATAAAACTCTTTTGGCTGAAATAACTCATCCCCATGTAACTCTGTTGGTTGATAATTCAGCCCTTTTCTGTGTTTGTTGAAATACATAAGAAAATAACTCTTTTTGTTGAGAAAACTCAGTACCTAACCCTCTTTGTTGCATAAAATCAACAATCTGATGGTACATATCTAAGGAATGTATTTGCACAAAATTGGAATCACTTTGCACCTCTATTTTGAACATATCTTTAATCTTTGTAATAGTATTCACATAAGACAACCCATCATACATCCCATAAATGCACTCCTCATCACGCAATAAACTTGCTCTTCTCAAACCTTTTTCTTTCTTCATACATATTTCTTGGCAACTCTAGACATCTTTGCAACTTTGTGAAAACAAACAGAATTCTCAACTGAAAGATCAATAAATCTTATAGAAAAATCATCGCTGCCAGGAAGCGAGAGATTTTCTCTCCTTTTACCACCTTCACCTTGTAGGATAGAGGAACATAGTGAAAATTTCGCTCTTTTGTGGGTAGAGGAGAATCTCGCAATGTATCTTTGTTTCATGGGTGATTTACACAAACTGTCATAAATTGGTCTGCTCTTTTCCCATCTTTGCTTCGGATCCACATACATGTAGACCTGTCATCTATAACCTTTGCTTCCACCTGTGCTTCATGATAAAGGGCTGCCCAAAATGACATCATAAGAACATGAATCCTTCATTAAGAAATGACAATCACCCTAAACATTTCCTATGGAAACCCTCATATTCGGACATGTTATATATAGCTCTCTTGCAATATTATTGGTGGCTCTCATATGTAAACCATGTTCTACATCTACAAGCCACTTTTCACTCTCATACAAACAACCAACTATAACATTTATCTTTGAGCTGTGATGTAGCAAGGCAACACACGGTGTCTCCATGTCTCCAATCTTAAGCACTATCTCAGTGGTTGCTTATGCCTAATGACTTTTAGAAAAATGTCTACACGTAATCATTACAGGTGCATGATCCTCTGCATAGTGCACTTGTTGTATACTCTTCACAATCTTTGGATATACTGCAACACTCTCAACAAGAATTTCATCATCACTCTCCTTAGTCAGCTCCTCAGTTGTGATACCCTACATGGCAGGCTCTTCTATAGTCTAAATCACAAGTTTCTTTCTCTTTGTATGATGTCTATAATTTCTTCATGAAAATCTCTCTTTACAATTCCCAAAATCTCTCCTAAGTTGAATTCAATCTTGTTATTTAAGATTCTCTCCTTCAATACACTTTTAAGATTTATTGCGGACTTAGTATCTAAAGCAAGCTTGTAACTTGATTTTTTCTTTGGTTTAGTATATTGTTTCTTCTACTTCTTATGTGCATCCTCTTTATTCTATTCACAGGCCGTGGTCTAGAAGGTGGTGCTATAGGCTCACCCCTATAGTCTTCTTAGAAGTACCATCCCTTTTTCACTTTTCCTTAAAAATCACTTATGTATCTAGGGCTTTTGTTAAATAGGTATAAACTGAGTATTTATCAATTGGAGATCCCCACCCAATCTTTGTTGTGATGCTCTTCCTTGCACCAGATAAATTAGCTTGCTACACTTAGTCCTTATTTATAGTCTATAAGGCAAAAATCCATAACTTTGACTTACACTTTGGTTTCTTTTCAATCTGAACACCATAAGCCAAAGCGTCTCCCATGGCTACATAATATATCCGGGTAGTCATATCCTCAAAAAGCTTCTTCATTTCACCCTTACCAAAATTTATAGCAATATACTTATCAGCCTTGGTTGCATAGATCATTCCATCCAGTCCAAAAATCAAAATTTTTTATGTAACATTCTTAAATGATTCACACTCTTTGTGCTCGTGCTTAGGACTATCACACCATATGCATCCACACACAAAATTATTCTTAGGCGGAGCTTGTGAATGACCAATTTTCTGAGAATCTTCCTACTTAGCCAATTTAATTTGCAAATCCTCCATAGTTTTTCACTAGCTTGTTAATGACATCCTCTTTCCTTGACACTTTAAACCTTTTATTAATTTATTATTTTCATAAAAAATATTCGCCAACTCATTATAGGATATCTTTGGTTTAGAGAGCAAATCGCCACACTTTCGAAAGTCTAAAATACAAGTTTCACCACATATTCTATAACATGAAGGTATATGTTGGCTCTTAAAATCATCTATGCTAGGGACCAGCTTGAAGGCTTCAGCTAGGGGTCTACTTCTTTTAAAGCTCACGAGCTACTTTATTAATATGTTAGGGGTCTACTTTGTGTATATGATACAAAGAGTTGAAGAGAATATGAAAAAGAAGACACATTGTGTCCAACCAAGAGCTTCGAGCTCTTCGAAATAGGCCATTTGCATAGATGAGTGTTTCATTAATCTTAGTTTCATTATCTCGAGGGCCTAGGAAATAGGCCCCACACAAGCAACCTACAACTTATTTATTTATTTTTTTCTTTTCTTCTTATTCTCCATTCAACTAAGGCTTAACAACCTTAGCCTCAAAAATCCTATTCACATTATCTCCTTGTGAACTAGTTCCAAACGTTAATCCTTGTTCATACTTCAACCTCAAGCCAGCTTATTTTTGGTCTTGTTCTTATTGATTGCTACTCAAACTGAGATATGCATTCATTTGAAAGACAGTTCCTACTCGAGAATTGTAAAAGCATAAACTATTTATTCTTATGCAAATTCTAAAAGGTAATCTCTCCAAAGCATCCCATGCAATCAAAGTTTGACACTGGAAACAAGGATTGCTATAAACTTGGTAAGAACTCTTCATAAAAACCATAGCCTTAAATTTTACTATTTTCTATGGCATAAAAAATATGAGGCTGAGAAAAAATATCACACTTGGACAACTCAAATGAAATTCCTATTCATGCATACAAATTTATGGATGGTGATCTAGGATAATCCGCTACAACAAGTGATTGAAGAATCGTTAAGAAAAGGATGGCTAAGCACTTGTCTTAATTGGTTTACATCTTACTCCAAGCCGGATCCACCATATCAATATTAATGGAACAACTAAGGAAGCATGAAGGAGTTAAATAAACTTTTTGGTGCTAAAGCAACAAATCAAGAGGTGTATCTAAAGATGGATTTCTATAGTTTTCATCATGAATACAAGGGCTCAATTTTGAGCATGTATCAAAATTGAGAAGTTTAATTAATCAACTTAAGGGATCCAAGTCAAAATATGCAAAAAGGATGCAATACCAATGTTGCTTGAGAGTCTACCTAAAGACTATGCATCCTTAGAGGATTCTCTTTTTGCAAATGAAACAGTTAACCTTGAAGGATGCATATCTTCAATCCTTTTGAAAGAAAAGAAAATTAAAGGACAATTTGATGTATCAACAAGCAAGGACACTACGTTCTTTTGAAAGAAGGATCTAGAGGAATGCTACCACTACAAACCGAGAGGATACATCAACAATGATTGCAGATTGAAGCACCTATTTAAATGCAATCAATGTGAGAAGATTGGATGACATCATGAAGAAGCATGTAGATCTAAGAAACAATCAAACTTCATGGAGGAAAAAAACCAAGACAAAAAGGTAGAAGAGAACATTTTCTAAAGACTCAAGAATAACGACAGCGGCAGTGAGGAGGTGGTGCATTGGCTGGACCACGGGCGGCACAGGGAGGCGGCATGGGCGGCGTGGCCAAGGGCGACAACGGCAAAGAGGCGGGAGGGAGGAGGGAGGGTGGGTGGCGACAAGCACCCGAGCAAGGGGTGGCACCAGGGAGGGGAAGCGACATGGGGAGAGAGAGTGGACGAGAAGAAAGAGAAGAAGAAGATGAGGAGGAGGGAAGAAGCGGGAGAAGAAGGAGAAGAAGAAGAAGGGGAGGGAGGAGGAGAGGAGGAGGAGGAAGAGGAAGAAGGAGAAGGAAGGGGGAGGAGATGGAGGAAAGAGAAGAAGATGCAGGAGGAAGAGAAGAGGTGAAGGAGAAGGAGCAGGGGAGTGAGAGAGAGAGAGGGAGGGGTCGGGGAGAGAGAAGAAAGAAGAAAGAAAGTGAAAGAAGAGGAGAGAGAAGGAGAAAGGAGAGGGGGGGAAACCATCGGGAAGGGGGGGAGTGAATTTGTTTGATTTTGTAAATTAAAAAAAGAAACCATTGGGAAGGGGGAGAGTGAATTTGTTTGATTTTTGTAAATTTTTTTAAAAAAAGATAAGTTTGTTTTTTTTTTAATTGTGTTTAAAAAGAAAATAAGGTAGCCCCTCGCATCTCGCGTATAAGCGCGGGGGGTAGGGGTAAAAAAATTTGCGGCGATAGGAGCAGATGGGGCCAAGACGGCACTGATAGAGGCACGAATGCCACGGGGGCATCAGGGGGCACGTAAAAGCAAAAACACCCATGCGTATGTGTGATGCGAGGTGCAGGGCAACACAACAAAATAAAGAAAAATTAATAACATGAAAACCATGCATTAGGACAAAAGTCTAGATAAAGGAAAAATGTGCCGAAAAATGAAGAAAAGATGACGGCAAAGTGTGACAGGGTGTTGGGGTGAAAGTAGGGCGGTCACATGGGAAAAATACAAAAACAGCTCTGAAATTACATACGTGGATTAATATTAGAAAATCCGCTTGTTGAAACGTGGGGTGGAAAGAAGGAAAAATGTGCAAATTAATGTGCTCAACAAAGCTATCATATCAAAACACCACTCGGACTGAGAGAGGCGGCAGTCACATGGGAAAAACAAAAAAAAGGACTCGAAAATGGACTAAAAATTTAATACGAAAAGAATTGAGTACTAAAACGAAGGGCAGTAAAGAGGAAAAATGTGCGGGGGAAGGGGAGGCATAGGGTGGTCACATCAAAACATAGGTCTGGGGGAAGGAGGAAGGGTTTACATGCGAAAAACACAAAAAAGACGCTCAAAAACACATTGAAAATTTTATAACAAAAAATCCAGCAGGCAAAATAGGGTGGAGAAAAAAGGAAAAATGTGAGAAAAGGGTAGTTAGACAAGGTTGTCAAATTGAACTGGAATTCTAGTGAAAATAGGGCATGTTCACATGGAAAAATGTTAAAAAATACGCACGAAAATGTCCCGAAAATCCACAAAAAGGAATAACCAATGAACTGTGCATGGAAATGACAGGCGCTAAAAAGGAAAAATGGTAAGGGAAAGGTGTAGGGCAGGGTTGGCATGTGAGATGGTTGTTCCGAAGCAAAAAGGATGCATTCACATGGAAACATGTCCAAGTGACGGAAAATGGTTCAAAAATTAATGACTCAAGAACCGTCTGGCAGAACAGGGGTTGGTAAAAAGGAAAAATAGCCAGTTCAAAGGGACGAACAGGGTTGGAGGGTTAGATATGGGTTTCGGTGAACGTAGGGTGTGTTTATATGAAAAAAACTTGAAAGTAAGGGATAAAGGGAAATAGAGAAGAAACAGCCCCAGGAGTGGAGTGAAAGTAAAAGGGTGGGTGGGAAAGAGACTCGATCAGGGTAAAAGCAAGTCATGGCATAGATGCATGAGCAAATTGAGGCATATGTAGGGGGTATGCATCATAGACGCACAAGGATGCGTCCCCACACTTAAAACCTTAACATGAAGGGTAAATCGAATATCATGGACCTAGGACCACACATCAGACCAATTGTTGATGTCCCCACACTATAGACCTAACCGTCACTAGTAAATAAAAGGTGTAGGGTTAGAAAAACTTGGCCCATGTTGGACAGAATGGAGGTTGACTAACGATGTCGCTATTGTGTCGTAGTTGGATGTAGGAGAGACCAAGGTGTTTTTGTAGCATGTGCACATCTAGCGGGGTAGGGACCACACAAAAGCAATACCCAAGGAAGCAGCTTTATTGAGGGAATCGCGGGAAATCATCGATAGGGAAGAATATTGCACTCAGCTCATGGTCACTCTAATGGAATGAAATAATACTCACTCGCCCCATTATTGACATCACTCGAGTGAATCATGATTAAAACCCAAATCTCACATCCGAGTTAGGAATCGACAAGGGGGATGGTGCAGAGGGAGTATGCCAGGGTGCACAGTTGATGGTGCATAGTACGTCCAACCCCGTCTGGCATAGATGCAAGCGAGAATGCTAGGAAGCCTTGTTGCGTAGTGTACATAAGAGGATGATCTATCCTGTGGTCATAGCAGAAACCAATCCTGTTTGTGCATAGGAAAAGGAAAACATACCTGACTCCAATGGTCGTAACCTCCCTTAGTCTCACCTCTCGATGTAACGTGTCCACATGTTCCCTTTCATGGCACGTCTTGGCAGTCCATCGAAAAGAGAGTCTAGAAAGCTCCGCCCGGCACTCCCATGGAATGCTACGGGGTTTGCGATCTAGGACTTCCCGCATCTGCCACGTAGTGGAAGTATTTTGGCCGTTCCCACTTAGGACCGACCAGGGCTTCCCCTAATGGTCATTTTCCTAAACGGCAGCTATCGTCGAACCCCAAGCGAACTACTTTACGCAAAAATGCCAGGGACGAAGCAAATTCATGCTATACTTGGTTCAAGGAGAATGGGAAATGAGAGGGATGCAAGGCTCAATCTCTCTACCCATAAGACATAGTCCCATTCCGTTCCCCTAAAACAACATAAATCGGGATTTTTGTAACCTAAACTCTAGGTCAATGCCCTTGCTGTTCATTTCCTTTGAGAAGATATCCTTGCTATCCATTTCGATTGAGAAAAGTTCCCAGCCAACCAGGACCACCCATCCATAGGACGGACCTATGGCCACATCCACCGCACTTTCCTCAGGGTTGCTCCGGTGCGGCTAATAACCCCCTTGGTTAGGGTTAGGCAGGCAGTCCGAGGTAACTGAAGCTGCCTCTCCCTTGAGGCCTTCAACATGAAGTATTAAATATCTTTCCATCCTTTAGTTCCTTGAGCCAACAATGCAAATAGTGCTCCTAAACTGTTACAAGCACAATCAATTCCAGTGGTCGTTTACTTGGCCAACTGCTAAGGAGTGAATCCTTCTCTCCGAATGCATCCACCATTCGATCCGGGATCAATTGCGACTTGGCAAGATCCCCAAGGGTTTGTTTGTTAACCTTTTAGTCCTTGGGTTAGGGCCATACCCTATTATCCCAACTTAACCAATACCTTAGGTTTTATTAATAGTAAATCCTGGCAACCATGTTGCTCCAATTATTGATTATCCTTTGTTCCCAAACAAATACCTAACTCCCTTAACTTGGCAATTTTTCCCAAGAAGGTGATATAATAGGATGACTACTCATCCTCTAGCAAGTTAAACTTGCGCAAGAACCTGCCAACCTCATTCCAAGGAATGGCAACTCTCTTCTGACCAAACCACAAGACCATGCGACGTTGCAACTTGTTGCACAAGTGTCCCATCTATTTCATAGGATCATTTCACCCATTGAACGGTGTTGTGCTATTGTGCATCCGAGGTATGGAATCCACTAAAAAATTTGTGTGTGTGGCATTCGTCACTTTGTGCATACCTACTCGTGTTTGCATTTTATTATGAGTGTGGCTTGCCTGTTTGTGTGTGTATGAACCCTATCTTTCTCCTAAGTGTGTTTCCATTTATCATCTCAAATCACTGTGTGTGTGCTGGGACTTCATTCCATTGTAAATAATACTATCTATATGCATTTATCTCTGTGTGTGTGAATGAATGCTTGTGTGTGTGTGTGTGTGAAAGCGGTACAAGAAATCCCAGATCTAAGATAAGAAGAAATACAAGAATGCCCTACAAGTGGACAACTAGGAGACTTGATGAATAGGAGAAGCTAGATCACTTGGAACTTGATTCTACCGAACATGAGGGAGATGAAAAAGTTGATGATTCGGCTAGAGAGATTCAAGACCTTAAAGTTCTTCTGAGGCGGGACATGACAAGGTTAAATGCCTTGATTATAGAGTTGGAGTCCATCCTTGGAAACACAAATTACTCTAAGGACATGACAGGGTTAAATGATTTGATTATAGAGTTGGAGTCCATCCTTAGAAACACAAATTCCTCTAAGGATAGCATTGAGCATTCAAAAACAGTTGTTTTGAATCTTAAAGAAAGGCTTTTGCAAATTACTAAGCAGTTCAAGGAAGTTTTGACTATCCGCACTGAGAACCTCAGGATTCATGAGAATCAGAAGGAGTTTTTTTACAACCTTGACTTTTGGTGAAAGAGGAAATCCTTTTGCACAAATGTCTCCAGTAAGGCATAGTCACACGGATGTAATTTCATGCAATTTAGTTCCTCCTTGGATCAACAATAGCAAGCTTGCCCAAATAGCTCATCCAAGTAACAAAGCAATCCTCCAAGTTTGAAGATTGCGGCTTTTCTGGGCGGCAGGTCCTGGATAGGAAGATCGGCATTGCAGCGTGGCTTCTTCTTCTTCTTCTTGATTATCATCATTTTCTCCCTAGTCGCCAGGTGCATTGCGTTGATAGAACTTTCCTTTCACTTGGAAAAAGCAGAATCTTGTTTGGTCTTGACAAGACAATAGAAAGCACCTTCCCTGGGAAAAGAAGCATGAGTACAGATACCTTCCTTAAACAAAGAAAATGTCCTTTTACTTCTTTAGGACAGGAGCCGTTCTTTGCTAAGAACGAAACTAGTGCAGCAGGATAAACCCTTTTCTAAGTTGCTGAAAACAATTTCAAAGAGCTGGTTTTAGAGTGACAAGGCCACTTATGTGAAGGCTAACCCATTCAAGGAGTCAGGGCGTTCGATGTTTGCTACTGCCAGTTTTTATAAAGGGCAACAAATCATTTCAACAGTTGATCTGAGTATTGCAAAACCTTAAGGCCTTACTACAAGAATCATGTCCTTTAAGCATCCAGCCACTTGCCTTCTTATCACCTTCAACGCTTCTTTACATAATCAAGCCCTGGGAACAACTGAAAGTATTTTAACTCAGAGCTTTTGTTGATAGCAGACATGGCTTCCTTTGAGGAGAAGAAGTATACTTAAAATGTATTTACACAGATGGACAGGTATCCTGAAATTGGAAAGCCTCTTGTCACAACTCCTATATCAAAATCTTGTGTATTAGTCTTTTGTTACGGCCTCGTATCAAGCTTGTGCTTATCAGGAAAGCTTTAAATCCATTTTATTATTATCCTTTCAAAGGCGTTTCCTACGCAGCCTAGAGGCCGCTCGGGTTTCTTCTTCTTGTACCTTGTATTTGTTATTGGCAAAAATAAAATAGAGTCTTGGCATCAATTTCTCATCTCGCTTATTCACTTGATTAATCTTCTACCTTGAAATTTGTCAAGGTCCTCTGTGGACATGACTTTGTTTTGAAAACCCTTCGACATCTTTGGTGAACCCGATGTGAAAGTGTAGCATTTAAAAAATTTCAGGATGGGAGATACTTCAGTATCAATTTCAGCCCCTTCTACGATTCCTACTTTGTCCTCTACTTCGACTCCGTCATCGACTTCTGCTTCAAGTACTTCTACGGATGATTTAAAGCACATTTTGCACAATATGTCTATGTATATGCAACTTCAAAATCAGCAGACACAATTGTATATGCAGCAGCAGCAGCAGTTACAACAACAACAGTTGTCTCAGCAAAGGCAACTATATTCAGAGCAAGATAATGCAATCTGTGCAACTAAGGCGATTGAAGCAGTTGAAAATCAAAAGAATCTATTTGATGGCCGTAATGTATCAGCTTATTTGAAGACGTATGAGATTAAGACGGGATTTTTTGGAGTACCGACAGGACTTATGAGCAAATATTTTCTTCACCTTGTCACTCCCGCCTTGAGGGTAAAAGTGACTAATCTTTTCCTTCAAAATTTGCATTGGCAAGATTTTAAGAAGACCCTGAAAGAGGAGTATTTTCTTAAGGACTTTGGGATGGCTACACGGCGGTCATTCTGAGAGTGGGTCTACATGCCTAGCTGCTTCAGAATTGATACGAGAATTTGAAGAGAGCTATAGTTAGCTTGATACCACTGAACAAAGAGCATTGAATATTGAGAAAGTTGATATTTTCTTGCAAGCTGCAGATCCTACTCTTCAGAAAGAACTAGGAGAGCTTCTTGAGGATCGCACGAAGGCTATGGGTCTTAAAACAAATTGGCAGGATGCTCAGGATGCAGTCTCGACTTCGACCAAAAGGCAAATATGGAAGACCTGCCTACAGAATGGATCTATGACTCCGATGTCATCCTCTACTCATATGTCTGCTTCTACCCCTGTCATTTCTTCTCTTCCTCAGCCAGTTACTTGGCCTATGCCAATGCCTATTGTTTCTAATCCTCCTGTTCCTCCTGTTCCTAGACCGATGTCGGCTCCTTCTACTCCAAAATCATCTGCTCCTTTGTTCAGATTGAATATCTGGGATTCATCGTATCGAAAGGAATCTCAATGGATCCCGGCCAAAGTCAGAGATGTTCTAAAATAGCCAATACCAACAACTGTCAAAGAAATACGCAGTTTTCTTGGATTGACAGGATGGTACAGGGTCTTTATCAAAGACTATGCTTTAATTGCAGCACCTCTGACAGATCTACTAAAGAAGTAAACATTCATTGCATGGTCAACTGCCGAGCAATCTAGATTTGATAGATTAAAGCAAAGGTTGGTATCAGCACCTATCTTGAAACTTCCGAACCTCAGTAGGGAGTTTTAAGTAGTAACTGATGCTAGCACGCTTGCCTTAGGATGTGTGCTTATGCAAGAAGGTCATCCTGTAGCATACTCTTCAAGAAAATTGAAGAGCCATGAGAAGAATTATGCTACCCATGATCTAGAACTGTTAGTTATCATCCATGCTCTAAAGCTTTGGAGATGGAACCTATTGGATAACAAGTTTACTCTAGTGACGGACCATAAAAGTCTCAACTGGATCTTTACCCAGAACGAGCTCAACATGAGGCAACGTTGGTGGATTGAAGTGCTGGAGGAGTATGATTTTGAAATCAAATACCGACCTGGGAAGGAGAATGTGGTTGCTGATGCACTCAGTCGCAAGGCATTCCTTAATTCTATAATCTTGCAAATTCCATCAACAGCTAGATCTCTAACCATAAAGGTATCCACAATCAAAGCATTCCATCCTTCTTCTTCTGGAACAACAGTAAAGCTCCCCATGGTGAATTGCTGGGACGGATGTAGCCCTGATCTAACAGTTGCTTGAGTTGCTCCTTTAGCTCAATTGCTTCTGGGATGGATATTTTATAAAGCCTCTTTGCAATTGGCGCAGCTCCTGGCACTAGCTTGATCTCATGATTCACTTCCCTTTGAGGCGGGAGTTCTGTCAGCTCTTCAGGAAATACGTCCATATACTCCTTTAGCCATGAAGGTTCTTCACTAGACTTCTGCTTGTGATCTAGCTTATTAAGCTTAATCAAGTAGACAGGTAGTCCCTTCCTAACTCCCTTAATGATCTGATATGCTTTGGCCAATTGAATTTTTGGCTTTCCAACCTCTCCTTGTGTTATGACCAATTCCCCTTCAGAGTTTTGAAAGGAAACTTGGCCCTTTCCACAATGAATGTGGGTGTCATTAGGTTTAATCCAATCCATTCCGAGAAAACACTCATGGATACCTAGGTTCATGACCCTGAATTTGACCGAAGTCGACTTTCCTCCCAGAAAGAATTTCACCTTAGCAATTTGCCTGGTACAAGTGACCTCACGACCATTTGCCAATTCCACAAGCAAGGTAGGTGCTTCTACTGTGGCTATTCCTAGTCTTCTTGCACAAGCTGGTGAGATAAAGGAATGCGTATTGCCACAATCAATCAAGGTTTTGAAACCTTTCTCTTGATAGTCCGATGGTGTGTGAATCACCAAAAACTGGAGATTCGGGCCTTTCTTGTGAAGGGCCGCATGGACTGTTGCCCTCTCAAACTCTACTTCCATGGTTAGGTCTTCTTCTTCGCACATTTTCCTGTTGGCAACACAGGCGGTTCTTCCTCTTCCTCGGGTGGTGGCTCCTTGGCCACAGCCAGTTCCTTGGAAAGGAGCTTGACATTGTCCTCCACCAAGCTTGGGACATTGCCTTTTGAAATGATCGGTCTCGTTACCTTGAGTAGGGATAAAGTTATTGACATTATTGGTCCTTGCTTTCTTTCTTTGTCCTCGGTTTTGACCTTGAACTCTCTTCATTTGGGGCCTATATGCTCCTCTGTTCTGATCATTATAAGACCAAGTCTTGTTACTTCTTGGCCTAGCCTGCACTTCCTGAATTATGGGCGCAACTCGAATGATGCATCCTGTAGATCTGTTGGGTGCATAGATTTGAGGCAGATATTCACTGGTGGGTTTAAACTGGCACAAAATTTCGACACTTGCTATGTCATATCCATTTGTGGTGCATACTTTAGAAGTGATACAAATTTTGAGTAGTATGCATCAAGAGTCAGACCTAGATCTCATTCATTTTCTACGTGCGATACGCAGGTGGTAAGTATCTTCCTTGCACATCTTTCTTCAGCTTTTCCCAGGTAACGGATCCTTCTGAGATCCCTTGGTCTTTGCACCATTTCTTCCACCAAAGCCTAGCTTCGCCGGTGAGCTTCAGCTTGGCGAGCATTGCCTGGTTGGCGGGTGCAGTACCGGCCACTTCAAAGTAATCTTCCATGGACTCTATCCAAATCTCAGCATTAGCTTGGACTGTCCTTCCTTTCCTGTCAAATTCTGACGGCTTGATCTGCTTGAGAAGAAACTTCTTGTCCTGAATCATAGCCATACTTGATGTAGGGGATGGACTGGGAACCTGTACCTAGGGTTGTGTTTGGATAGAGGATTCTTAATGTTACAACTCGCTAATCGTTATGTTTATATTTCATACCCAATTCAGCTTTAAGCCAAGAAACCTAGCCACTTTACTTTTGATCAATTCTCATAGACAAGACAAACATTGATAAAAGAAGTCTTATTTCATTTATATGGACATAGTCCTTTCAAAGTAAAATATTTCCTAGGATGATAGAGCAAGCGTTACATTAATTCAGGGAGAATAATGTTGTGTTACATTTAGCCACGGAAACTGGATAATAGTATGGTTTCGGGTCATGGATCTTCAGGAATCGATAAGTCATTGGAAGATTAGGGTATCCTTTCCTTTGGTACCCATTCTTCTCATAGCGTCCCAACACCTTGATCCTGTCGGCGGGGATTATGCGGATCATTTCCTCGTATACATATGAATTTAGCTTAACCCTCCGACCTTCGACATGTAAAGTTGTGTTTACGTGAGCTTCAACATGTTGAGAGAGAGAGAGTACGAGAGAGATACACAAGACATGCTCCCAAAGAATGATTCATATTGATATAGAGTTAGTATATATAGGTGAGACCCAAGTCAAGTGAGAGATGATATATATAGTTGTAACATCCCCACTCAAACAAAGGTCTCTGGCTGCAAGTGAAAAACCCCTTGGGAAGAATAAGGGAAAAACCCGAGCCCCTACACATACGATGATATATATAGTTGTAACACAACAAAAATAAATAGCTTCATGATCTTCAGGTCCTCCAACCACTTAATACTCTTTAGGTTTGTTCGAAGGTATGCAAACCGGTGGGTAGCTATGTAGTAGATTCCTGAGTCACCCATCCACCTCCATTCCACGTACAAAGGTGATGGATTATAAATACGATCTAGGATGTTCATCATATCGATCCTTTGTCGATAATCTGAGGAATGCATCACGGCCATAAACATGACTTGGAATACTAAGAACCTGTTCCATGCTTCATAATTCTGCAAGACAGTATCGAAAGTAAGGAAATGTTCTTAACAGCAACATTTTCTTTACTTCTTCTTATTAAGATTTCTTATAAAGATAGATCCTTCGTTGGTTCGCTCTAATACCAACTGTAACGTGTCCACCTGTTTCCTTTCAGGACACGTCTTGGCAGTCCATCAGAAAGAGAGTCTAGAAAGCTCCGCCCGGCACTCCCATGGAATGTTATGAGGTTTGCGATCTAGGACTTCCTGCATCTACCATGTAGCAGAAGTATTCCAGTCGTTCCCTCTTAGGACTGACCTGAATCAGGGCTTCCCCTAATGGTCATTTTCCTAAATGGTAGCTAATGTCAAATCCCAAGCGAACTACTTTACGCAGAAACGCCAGGGACGAAGCAGATGTTAACCCTCAAACGAATGAAGGTGAAAAATCCGGAAAAGCTAAATAAGAAGACAAAGACAGAGGCCAAGGAAAAAAGAAATGGAAGACAAAGACGCACAAGGAGAAGAGTCCTAAATAAGGGAGAAAGGCGCACAAGGAAAAGTGCAAGTCAAAACTTTTGTAAAAGAGCACAAGCGTATCATGGTTTAATTCAAGGAGCGCCGAGCTCTCACCCATGTAATTTGTGAATGTAGATGGGCGGTGGAAAGGAAGATAGAAGGACAATGGGAAAAAGGGCCTAGGCTACGGCCGGCCATGTAAAAAGGGCAAAAGGGGATGACCGCCCAAAAGGGATTTAGGGTTTTGTATATAAAGTTCAAAAGTGAATGAGAAGCTCATTCTTGTGTGTGGCCAAAAGTAGCTCTCCTCTTCTTCTTCTTCTTCTTCTTCTTGCTTGCTTGAGCTTGTGCTTGAGAGAGGGACTGTGAGAGTGTGAGGGACTGTGAGAGTGAGAGGGTGAGGGACTGAGGAGGAGAAGCTCTCCATCTTCTTCTCTCTTCTTCTCTTCTCTTGTCTTCTCTTGTCTTGCTCGTGGACATGGAGCTTGGAGTGTGGAGCTTGAGGATGGAGCTTGCTTGAAGCTTGCACTTGGATCGTGGAGCTATCGGAGTGCGCAGGAGAGGAGGTAACTCAAACGGCATCAAGGTAAGCTCACTACACCCGTAAGGTAGGCATTGCGCGTCGGCTATGTGAGAGGTAGCCATTAGTGCTCGGCTTGGAACGCTTGAAACAATAAGCGGTCCGAGGGTCTCGGCGGTTAAGTGAAAGCTCCCACATTTTGGTTCCGTTGCCGGGACCAACGGATTCAAGCCTTGAGTGCTTGCACGCTTCGAATCGAGCATTGGAGTAGGGTTTTCCCCGAACCGGTGCTTGAGATAGATAGGTAGGAAGCGAGGGGGTTGAAGAGGGTATTGGATCTCCTTGGCAAGTAGGTTTTTTGCTTTCTTGAGATTTATGTTGTGGAATGGAGTAGTGTAGGTATTTATTTTGTGATTTGGATGCATTTAGGATAGGAAAAAACAAAGAAAAAACAAGCAATCAGTAGGGTTTTCTGTTGCTGTATAACAGGCTAAAAATAGGAAAACAGGGGACCAGATTCAAGTTTCTGGGTGAGACAGGGCTAGGGAACTAGCTGTAAGGTTCTGCAGCGCTAGGAAAGGACCTTAAGAGGCCTGGGAGGCCAGGACAGACCACATTTCCTTGGTTGGCCTTGTGAGAGAGAGAGAGAGAGAGAGAGAGAGCTTATGGTTCACAGGACGAGGAAGCGCTACCCCGATTTCTAGGCGCCAGTGATTCATGCTGCTCCAGGTGAGTCTGGTGTTTTCCAATAAGTGCTCTAATCAGATCTAGGAAGTCTATGGTGATTGTGTGCAGAAGACAATAAGGAGGGGTCAAACGTGCCGGAATCGCGGCTCAAACGCACGAGAATTGCGCCCGCCGCCGTCGACGCAATCGGACCAACTCGCAATGGTCCGATTCCCAGAATCGGACCACCCGAGTTCTGGAGTCGGACCATCCGACTTCCAGAATCGGACAGTCCGACTGAGAGTGAGTCGGACCAGTCTGGTCCGATTCCTAGAATCGGACCGTCGCGATCGGACGTGCCACGTGGCACTCGAACCACTCAGATTCAGACCAACCCGTCCGACTCAGACACTTGGACACTCGGACCGGTCCGAAATCGGACCAGCTAGAATCGAATCACCTTGTCCGATTCGATTCCCTGAATCGGACCTGACCAAAATCGGACTACTAGGCCGATCGGACCAACCCAAAATCGGACGTCCGATTCTGATAATCGGACTCCTGAAAATCGGACATCTGAGAATCGGACAGAAAACTGTCAAAATCGGATAGGGATCTAGAACACGAATTCTGACCCCAAGATTGATCCCAAAGACTGCATAGAGCTAAAGGCACATCACAGACCCTCACTAGGCTAAAATTTAGAGCACGTAGTTCAAAATTTGGCTATAAACGGTCCTCCAAATTGCATATGGCGTCTACCGTAATGGCCCTGCGGGCCGGGGGGAGTGCCCCCCCAAACCCCCACAGAGGGGGCTCTGCCCCCTCCGCACCTCCCCCGAGTAGGTTGGAGAGAAAACGTGCGCCGTGACAAGTCCTCCAAATTGGACCCTAGTGTAGTAAGGGCTCTATACGAGCATGGATCCTCACTTGCAAAAGAGCAACCAAAAGCCCATACCCAAACAGAGAGAAACAGAGACCCTAGAACATCAATGGGACAATCTAGCCATCAACGGCAAAAAGGCCACACCACGAGAACACCAACACATTGTGTTCAGACCACGTCTAGTCAGGGCGAAATGCAACATCAGCAAGCTACAAATGCCAAGATGACTAGACATGACACTCTTGACGAGAGATGTACCTTGAGCAACACTGCATAGAAAACCCAAGACATTGGTGGAGAATCCACGTCTGGTCATGCAAGTGGGGACTCAAGGGCATCTATCAGAAGGCTTAAGTTTACGAGCCAAGACCCGGAAGATGAAGACATAGTACCACCTGCTTATCTTAGGGTCAAACTCACTACGAAAAGAGAGCATACTATTGATGCTCTGACTGATGAAGGAGCAGATTTTAACATCTTGACCTATGAATCATGGACCCTACTAGGCCAACCAGAGCTCACCCCGACTAGTGCAACTCTTAGCCCTTATGGGGGACACCCACAAGCACTCATAGGGAAGTGCAAAATCCTTGTGACAATTGAAACGGAAAGCTTGCCTATCCTATTTCATGTTCCTCCAAATAGTGCTAGCTGTGGGAAAGAAACCCTCCTAGGTAGACCCTTCAAAAGGGCAACCAAGTGTGAGGCCGACTATGTAGCACAGAGGATACACCTGACACTACCGGGTGTGAGGATAGTCATAACCTTTAGCAAGGGTGACCTCATCAAACCTCGAGGGAAAGGCAAGCAAGGTGCTAACGTAATAGTCAAGCCTACGAACGAGAGCAAGGACTTGTTGGAAAAACTGATACAAGCACAGGTCGAACAACAAGAATCAGTGAGTGAGGCCAGACCTAAAAAGAGGTCAAGAGACAAGGCCAAAGACGGGCTCTGGACTTACAAATATCATAGAAGACCCCAAAATAAGCCCAAGCCTTATAGACGCAGGCATCGATGGAAGGCCAATACAACACCGCGATGGATATCCAAGGCATCGCTTCGTGCTCAAGGGTATTATGCAGGCAATCATTGGATTTGGGTACCCAAACTCCCTGCTAAGCCACCTCTATTAGAAGCCCAAATTATGTCCAAAGCAAAGAGGCGTAGGAGGAAAACTAAACGAAATGCCAAGTTTCGAACCAAAAATATTGGAGTGGTCGAGCTCCTCACTACTGAAATCAAGAAACTAGACATGGCCTATCAAAAAGTAGATCCTCAGCCTAGTGTGTTTAACAAGCGGACATCAGATGTAGCCATTGAGCATGCACAAAAATCATTAGTGCCCAAGGATCCTTTGATTTCCCAAGGGGAGAGCAAGCATCATAGGCACAACATTGCTCAAGGCAAGGCTGATCGCTCAACAAAGCAAATGGCACAATCGTCTAATAGCCTCGAGCAAATCATTCAGCCAGTGCCAAGTCCACCTAAGAGTCCTAGATCTCCTACACCCTCCGTTGCCAAACGGACACAGGAAGCACAACAGCAGTCATCGAGGGTGCCTGCTCAATCCCAATCTCCATCTCCATCTAAGCTTCCAAATGTCCAAGAGATGGAACATGATGCCATCAGTAGCTCTCGGCCCAAGGACATGCCTGTGCAACCCACCATGGCTAGCTCAACTGATACTCAAGTGAATGCTCTAAGGGCAAAAAAATGCATGACCACTTCCAATCGACCTAAGGACTTGACACCGCAATCCACCAAGAGTAGCCAGCCCACTGGACTAGCCGCTCCTACTTCTAATCAGGGATCACAGCAGTCACAGCCCTTGGTCGTGACAATGCCCCTTGCAGAACGTGTCCTTAGTAGTATGCCTATGGAGGAGGTGTCGCAACCAACCCCCTCGACAACTTCAGCACTTTCAAAGTGCCTAAAGCCTAGGCTGGAGGAGTTAAACTCAAGGGAGCTGGTTGAAGAGCTAGACTCTCCAAAAAGGGAGGCAGTTGTGCTCTCACAACCTAGCGAGGCTATCCCGCAGGCCGCAACTATGTCCCGTAAGGATACTCTAGAGAAGGAGAATGCTGAGGCCCAACCAAGCACATCAGCGGTTGACCTAGCCCAGGGTCCTGGGCCATTGGATGCACTTGCGTTGACCAAGAAAAAGAGGAGAAAATAGCGAAAACAACAACTGTTGCAGGTAGTTGCGGACCCCAAGAACATTGGGACGAAGAATGCTGGAAAGCTCATGAATGAAGCATCGAGTCCATCCATCAATGAACCCATAAATGTCTCCCCTAATAGCGGTGAAACCTCAGACACATCCGTGTGCTCTGAAAAATTAAAGCAACGTTGCCATCAACAGTTTCTTTCAACGCTCAATCCACTCACAATAGAACCCACATCGACCAATCAAGAGTGGATGCAACACGGTCACAACAAGGTGACGAACTCACACTAGTCTCATCCAAGAAGAACCATAACGCAACAACGAAGCCTCTAGAGAAACATGGAAACCCCAAGAGCATGAGAAATCCTAGCGTCGACCAATCTTGCTCGTACAGGCCTGAACCCCCAGCTATGCTAAAGCCTAGACAAACTCCTAGAACCTTGCATGAGATGGCAACCAAGCAAGCCCTCGCTGAACATAGAAGTGTCGCGGAATGCTTAATTGAGTTGGATGCTAAGCTCAAAGTGTTCGCACGTATCTATGTCCTTGCGGACATGGGTGCATGCCCTAAGGAGGAGCTTGAAGAATACTTGCCATTCCCCTTATCTTGGAAAGAGCAAGAACATCTTGACAAGCACTATAACAGGCTTTTACATGAACGCATGCAACTCATCCCTGACGAGGAGGCTAACAAACTGTGCTTAACTGTCACGTTCACTGAAGTGCTCTGCCGACCGAATCTCATAGACATAGAGCAACTAAAGAGATTAACAAAGGGTCGAAGTCAATTTGAACAGCGTTGGTGTGAACGCCGCGTTGCAATAGCGGAACTAGGGCTCAGATCATGACACTCTTTGAGGAGCGATTAGCCAAATGGCGGTCTCAAAGAGACCCAACCTATGTGGCACCAACTTCCCTACGAGTGCTGACTGCCATTTGGGGTAGAGACTTGGCTGAACCACCTAGCCAAGAAAACCCTCTGTTTGATAAGGTTCTCACAGAGGAGGAGTTACATGTTGCCAGTAGACTCAGAGAAGGGTCCATGCTGCTTGATGTGGCAAAATATCTATTGATACTAAGTAAGCTGCCACGAGTGCTGGATGCGTGTGCCATGCTCCAGTACAACCTCGAGTTCTACAATCGGTTCTTATCTTCGTGAAATGACATTATGTATATAAATAAACACTGATTTTTGTGTCACCGTGTATAAACAATAACAACACACACAAGCAATGATAGTCAAGCGCAGGGAGAAGAGTTGGGTCTGACAAGATAAGCTCCTCAAGTCCTCCTCTCATCACACATTTAAAAGCCGTGTGACCATCCCCACCTCCAAGTGAAGGGCATGCAATCCACATTACCGCCATAGGAAGCCTTGACCAACAATGATGATGGTGTAGATAGGGTTTAGTCCCTTTCTATACACCTTCTTCCCTTTTGGTCTATCCTTCTGAGGATGTGCCATGTCCCACTCCATGCCAACCAGTCCACACAACTTAGCATAAGCCAATATCGGCTAATGGCTGGCGGAAAAATGAACATCATCATGGGGGCCATCCCTTTACGGCAAACACCGCATGCCTCACCCCTCCCCTTCTTGTCACATGCGCTTGATAAACCACACTAAAATCCCTTCCATGCGAACAGTTGTATCTTGTATCAAGGTCTAACCCTTGGATTGCATCTTGCAGGCTTCCAGACGAAACACATGGAGAACCATGGACATCTGGCATGCAAAGACGCTCTTCACAGACGATGGGAGCACGTGGCACGCGCCCCTCCACCGGAGCGCTATGTGCCCACCATCAAGAGGTATGCCAAGAAGCGAGGCCCTAAGCGCCACTGTCCAGGGCAAAGGCCGAAGAATCCTCGAGTCAAAAAAGCCAAGACTCAAAATGTGCAACAGGTGGCAGCACTAGTGGCACGAACCCCCAGCTCACGCCCGGGCCCCAGATGCTCAAGGGCAGAAAGGGCAGCTCGAGAAAGGGAAGAATTCAATGAATTGTTTAAAGACATTCTGGAAACGGTAGCGGCCCGGGACTACACCATTCATGTCCCGGCCGACATGTTCCCTGCCCAGCCTCATGGGAGCCCCACACTAGCACCGCCCCGGTCGCCTAGCCAACCGGACTCACCTCGCCTCGTACCTATAGACTAAATCCCTATGATGTACAAGTAGCTCGACAAGTCAGCAGGCCAGAACATTTTGTTTTTTGATGAGTAAAGGGGCAAGATCCCCACTTGTACACATTCCCGTACCTCTCGTTAATGTATGTGACCTTAACATGCAATGAAATAGTCATCCCAATAGACATCATAGCATTCTGAAAAATTATGTCTTAACATGATTGCATTGGTCCGATGTACTTAACGAAAGCAAGCATGTACTCTCACGAAGTGACAAGTTGATGCAGAATGACACAGGTCAATGTCTAGAAGTGTTTAACATCCAAGTCACACAAGACCACCAACCCCACAAAGAACCATTATGGAGGAAGTGACAAGAATACCAAGAAAAAAAAGCCATGACGAAAATGCCACTAGATGAGAACCCAAGGACACCTCTGCAGAAAAAGCAAATATTGCACGACTAAGCATGGCCAAAGCATAATCATCAATTACCTCCTCCTTCTTGGCCAAACTCTATGTTCGGGCAGGAGCCATGCTCTCAATAAGGGCGAACGTCTCTTCATCATCCAGGATTCAATTCGCAAGGTGCTCTGCCCTTGTTCATGCACAGCTCACTCCAAGTGCTACCTCAATTATTCGATAGCTCACATGTTACAAAGAGGTTTGCAAAATCTCAAGTGTTTCTCTTCACCTCAACAATAGTTCCTCTAGCATCAAGGATGGTGACACAATCATCTCTCTAATATCAATTCTTCATAGCCTTTGAATCCCAACATTTCTCAATCCAAATGAAAGGCTAACAGCCTCAATGAATGGCATTGATTGTATTCACTTTTCCCACAACAACAAAAAAAAAAAAAAAGAAGAAAGAAAGAAAAAAGAAAAGAAAATAAAATAAAATAAAATAAAATAAAATAAAAAAAGCACACACGATCACATCATCGCACCTAGGGTCCTCAAATTAGGTACGTCTAGTGACCTCAGTTGGCTGGATCCGTCCCTAATCCCCTAACCCTTTGTACATCCCCCACAATTGTTCAGGGCACATTAAGGGCAGGACATACCTAGGGAGCTCGCCTCGCCTATGGTTAGACCTGTCACCCTGAACCACTTGCACAATTCTTTTGCACTCATCTCAATGCCATTACAATCCACATTGGTAAGCAAGGCATGAAAGACAAAGGAAAAGTACACCATACCTTTCAAGCACTATAGGTAGTCAATAGCTACCAAGAGCTAGACAAAGGAGCTCAATTATGCTACATGGCCTTGACGAGACCATAATGATGTCTCAAGCAATCTTCAAGTGTACTTTTTCCGTTTTTTTTGACAAATTTTTCCATCAACTTAGCCCCTTGCTACACTAACCCGTTGCTATACAAGGAACTAGGTCGACAGTCTTGTAACTACGTAATATCTAAGTATGCATGACCACTCACATAATATCTGCACCAAAGTATATACACAGTTTGGGTCCTCAAGTGCAGGACAATACTCTCAGCTTGCTTAGAGTTCGACCTGTCTCCCAAACTAATTGCACTCTATCTTGTGCGCAATAGAGAAGACTAACACTATCCTTAGGAAGAGACCATAGGTGAGGTTTTCAATTGCAGGTGTTGGAGACTCCAACGAAAGTGTCGTTCGCTCTTCATCAACACCCAACTCTAAATGCTTATCCCTTACCATCCGACAAGCCCGCAAAGATCATCGTGTGCAGAATCCCCAATAAACCAACACTTGCGCTGGCCATCAATGCAATCTCCAACACAAAATAGCCCTACCGCCAACTCCAACAACCTTCCACCAGCCACCTTGGCCACCAACAGGCCCCGAGGACCTTCTACCACACCACCACCACCACTCCTCCACGGAAACCACAGGCATCCTTGTCACCCACGTCTTCGGTGTATGCTACAGCCTGCTACCTACGACGGTGAGTGCCATGGGACTGGGACTCGTCTAGGAGGGGGTAATGTTAACCCTCAAACGAATGAAGGTGGAAAATCCAGAAAAGCTAAATAAGAAGACAAAGACAGAGGCCAAGGCAAAGAGAAATGGAAGACAAAGACGCACAAGGAGAAGAGTCCTAAATAAGGGAGAAAGGCGCACAAGGAAAAGCGCAAGTCAAAACTTTTGTAAAAGAGCGCAAGCGCATCATGGTTTAATTCAAGGAGCACGGGGCTCTCACCCGTGCAATTTGTAAATGTAGATGGGCGGTGGAAAGGAAGATAGAAGGACAATGGGAAAAAGGGCCTAGGCTACGGCTGGCCATGTAAAAAGGGGAAAAGGAGATGACCGCCCAAAAGGGATTTAGGGTTTTGTATATCAAGTTGAAAAGTGAATGAGAAGCTCATTCTTGTGTGTGGCCAAAAGTAGCTCTCCTCTTCTTCTTCTTCTTCTTCTTCTTGCTTGCTTGAGCTTGTGCTTGAGAGAAGGAGTGTGAGAGTGTGAGGGAGTGAGTGTGTGAGGGTGAGGGACCGAGGAGGAGAAGCTCTCCATCTTCTTCTCTCTTCTTCTCTTCTCTTGTCTTCTCTTGTCTTGCTCGCGGACATGGAGCTTGGAGTGTGGATCTTGAGGATGGAGCTTGCTTGAAGCTTGCACTTGGATCGTGGAGCTACCGGAGTGCGTGGGAGAGGAGGTAACTCAAATGGCATCAAGGTAAGCTCACTACACCCGTAAGGTAGGCATTGCGTGTCGGCTATGTGAGAGGTAGCCATTAGTGCTCGGCTTGGAACGCTTGAAACAATAAGCGGTCCGAGGGTCTCGGCGGTTGAGTGAAAGCTCCCATAGCAGATTCATACTGTACTTGGTTCAAGGAGAATGGGAAAGGAGAGGGATGCAAGGCTCGACCTCTCTGCCCATAAGGCATAGTCCCATTCCATTCCCCTAAAACAGCATAAATCGAGATTTTTGTAACCTAAACTGTAGGTCAGTGCCCTTGCTGTTCATTTCCTTTGAGAAGACCTCCTTACTGTCCATTTCGATTGAGAAAAGTTCCCAACAACCCGGGACCACCCATCCGTAGGACGGACCCATGGCCACATCCACCATACTTTCCTTAGGGTTACTTTAATTGTCTAATTATCTACCACATTTAGTTGGACATCCATCAAGCAGCTTCATTAATTAGCCAGTTAGACACTGATTCCTTCATGTAATCTTAGCACTTGACATAGAAAAGCACTGTCAAACAAGTTCCTTTTCAATAGGTTATCATATTTATCTTTGGAATACATCCATAAAAACCAACCCGCAAGCATATCCATAATCCGCCCGAAGGCTATCCATAATCCGCTCGAAGGCTATCCAGCAATCCACAGGGATGGCTAATCCAAGATTCCGCCCGTTCACTAGAATGCAGGCCTCGAGATCCAATCCCGAGTCTTGTTGGCCTCTTGTGCATGGCCCGGAAGGCAAGGGATTTATGGCTAGAGCCCCCCTGGCACCCAAGCGTTCTCCTGCTCCAAGTAGTGCTCAACGGAGAGACCTCACGCAGTGGGTTCGATCCACATTCCCGACGCGGCTAACAACCCCCTTGGTTGATCAGGCAGGCAGTTGGGGGTAACAGAAGCTGCCTCTCCCTTCAGACCTTCAACGTGAAGCATTAAATATCTTTCCATCCTTTAATTCCTTGAGCAAACAATGCAAACAGTGCTCCTAAACTGTTATAAGCACAATCAATTCTAGTGGTTGTTTACTTGGCCAACTGCTAAGGAGTGAATCCTTCTCTACGAATGCATCCAGCATTCGATCCGGGATCAATTGCAACTTGGCAAGATCCCCAAGGGTTTTTTTTGTGTATTAAAGCAAATTTAACCTAGGCTTAGGAGCTAGACACATTAATTAGGGTTATCTATAAATAGTGGAGTATGGCCAAATGTGGGAACCTTTTGATCATTTTGAAATACAACTCCTTGTGGAGTTCTTGAGGTCACACCCTCCCACCATTCATGGAGGTGCATATCCATGTCCACCCTACTTGGAGGTGAGTATCCTTGTCCACCATTGTAGAAGGTGAGTATTCTATAGCAGCTTATCATCACTTGATTCTCAGCATACCATCTATTTTTCCCATTTGTATATCTCATATGGAACATGGATCTTGGCTATGGCAGTAGCATTTCTTGTTATTGTCAGCATTAGATGTTAGATCTTGTGTATTTTCTTATATGAGATGTCAGCTTTATTTCATTGGTATCAGAGCATGGATTTTTGATCCATGGGAAATGTCATTTTCATGGAAGATTTGGTTACAAACATCATTTCTGTGTAACTGGAGTTGAAGACACTGTTACATGGTTTGGTTCTACTTGACAATGACTAGTCAGGTTGCTGAAAATTTTCTACTATAGTCATCAATAAAAGTGACAAAATAATGACAGCCTCCAAGAGATGCAGCTTTAATAGTCCACACATCAAAGTGGATTAATTCCAATGGTTTCTTGCTCTCTTGAACATGTCTAGGAAATGGTTTCCTTGCCTGTTTTCCAAATTGACAAGCTTCACATACCTTATGCATTTCTATAACCTTGAATTTAGGCAATCCTTCAACAATATTTTGGGCGTGCATTGATTTAAGTCGTTGTACATTAACATGACCAATGCGTTTATGCCAGACCCATGTGCAAACATTGTTGCACTCAATTCAGGCATGTCTGCATTCAACGTAAACATTCTGCCCTTCTTCTTTCCTTTTGCTATCAAGCGACCTTTCTTTTGCTTAAATAGAAGCTTTTGGATCCAACTTGGATCTCAACTCATCTGGTACATGAACATAGGCAATGCAACCAAAAATCTTTAAATGAGAAATATCTGGTTTCCTACCAGTATACCTCTCCTCTGGAGTCATCCCATGTATTGCTGCAGTGGGAGTCTTGTTCATTATGTAGACTTCTGTAGCAACTGCTTCAGCCCAATAAAAATCTGGCAAGTCTTTTTCATTGAGCATGGCACGAGATACCTCTCCAATATGCATGTTTTTCCTTTCTACAATTCCATTTTGTTGTGGGGTATGACTGCATGAATATTGCTGCTTTATGCCATGCTCCTGTAGGAACCTTGCAAATTCATTTGAGAGGTACTCTCCCCCTCCATCTAACCTTAGGCATTTTATTTGCAGGCATGTTTCTTTTTCAACCATAGCTTTAAGAGTTTTGAAATGCCCAAAAACTTCACTTTTCTTTTTCATAAAATACACCCAAACTTTTCTGCTATAGTCATTAATAAAAGTGACAAAATAATGACAGCCTCCAAGAGATGCAGCTTTAGTAGTCCACACATCAGAGTGGATTAATTCCAATGGCTTCTTACTCTTGAACATGTGTAGGAAATGATTTCCTTGCATGTTTTCCAAATTAACAGGCTTCACATACCTTATGCATTTCTGTAACCTTGAATTTAGGCAATCCTTCAACAATATTTTGGGCCTGCATTGATTTAAGTCGCTGTACATTAACATGACCAATGCGTTTATGCCAGATATCAATATCTGCAACTACACCGGTCCCATGTGCAAACATTGTTGCACTCATTTCAGGCATGTCTGCATCCAATGTAAACATTCTACCCATCTTCTTTCCTTTTGCTATCAAGCGACCTTTCTTTTGCTTAAATAGAAGCTTTTCGATCCAACTTGGATCTCACCTCATCTAGCACATGAACATAGGCAATGCAACAAAAAATCTTCAAATGAGAAATATCTGGTTTCCTACCAGTATACCTCTCCTCTGGAGTCATCCCATGTATTGCTGCAGTGGGAGTCATGTTCATTATGTAGACTGTTGTAGCAACTGCTTCAGCCTAGTAAAAATCTAGCAAGTCTTTTTCATTGAGCATGGCACGAGATACCTCTCGAATATGCATGTTTTTCCTTTCTGCAATTCCATTTTGTTGTGGGGTATGAC
This sequence comes from Lygodium microphyllum, assembly GCF_053477565.2. NCBI lineage: Eukaryota > Viridiplantae > Streptophyta > Polypodiopsida > Schizaeales > Lygodiaceae > Lygodium > Lygodium microphyllum. The sequence goes on along the minus strand of NC_141148.1, from coordinate 53,362,005 downwards.
TGCATGAATATTGCTGCTTTATGCCATGCTCCTGCAGAAACCTTGCAAATTCATTTGAGAGGTACTCTCCCCCTCCATCTGACCTTAGGCATTTTATTTGCAGGCCTGTTTCTTTTTCAACCATAGCTTTAAGAGTTTTGACATACCCAAAAACTTCACTTTTCTTTTTCATAAAATACACCCAAAATTTTCTGCTATAGTCATCAATAAAAGTGACAAAATAATGACAGCCTCCAAGAGATGCAGCTTTAATAGTCCACACATCAGAGTGGATTAATTCCAATGGCTTCTTACTCTCTTGAACATGTCTAGGAAATGGTTTCCTTGCCTGTTTTCCAAATTGACAGGCTTCACATACCTTATGCATTTCTGCAACCTTGAATTTAGGCAATTCTTCAACAATATTTTGGGCTTGCATTGATTTAAGTCGCTGTACATTAACATAACCAATGCGTTTATGCCAGATATCAATATCTGCAACTACACCGGTCCCATGTGCAAACATTGTTGTACTCAATTCAGGCATGTCTGTATCCAACGTAAACATTCGGCCCTTCTTCTTTCCTTTTGCTATCAAGCTATCTTCTACTTAAATACTGGAAGAGGTAGAGGAAGAGGTAGAGGAGGCCGATCTGGAGGCTGTGGTAGAAATCAGAATATGCAGCAAACTCAAGAAAACCAGTCCTATGGAGGAGGACGTGGTAACTCTAGAGGCAGGGGGAGCCAAAGAGGTCGTGGTGGATGGCAAAGAGGCCAAAATGCAAACAGCAATATTGAATGCTACTACTGTGGTAAAATGGGTCATATGGCTAAAATCTGCTATAAAAATCAGAATGACATCATGAATGGAAAATTGCAACAAGGGAATTATGCATATTCTAGTAGACAGGGTGATGACAGAAATGAGCATTTGATTATGGTACAGCACATGACCAATTCTGTGACAAGTGCAGAAGAAAGCAACGATGTGTGGTATGTTGACTCAGGTGCATCAAACCACATGACAGGTCATGTAGAATGGATGCAGGATGCAAGGAAAATGGAAAAACCAGGTTTTGTGGAGACTGGTGATGATACTGCACATCCTATTGTGCAGATTGGAAAAATTACTTTGTCTATGCAGGATGGGAAAAAGAAATACCTATCGGATATATTTCATGTTCCCAATATCACCAAGAACCTGGTTTCTGTTAGTCAAATAGTTTAGCAAGGCTTGCAGGTCAGATTTAATTCTCATGGATGCTTGTTGAGGATATGAAAAATAAAGGTCGCTTGATAGCAAAAGGAAAGAAGAAGGGAAGAATGTTTACGTTGGATGCAGACATGCCTGAATTGAGTGCAGCAATGTTTGCACATGGGACCGGTGTAGTTGCAGATATTGATATCTGGCATAAATGCATTGGTCATGTTAATGTACAATGACTGAAATCAATGCAGGCCCAAAATATTGTTGCAGGATTTCCTAAATTCAAGGTTGCATAAATGCATAAGGTATGTGAAGCCTGTCAATTTGGAAAACAGCCAAGGAAACCATTTCCTAGACATGTTCAAGAGAGTAAGAAGCCATTCGAATTAATCCACTTTGATGTGTGGACTACTAAAGCTGCATCTATTGGAGGTTGTCATTATTTTGTCACTTTTATTGATGACTATAGCAGAAAAGTTTGGGTGTATTTTATGAAAAAGAAAAGTGAAGTGTTTGGGCATTTCAAAACTCTTAAAGCTATGGTTGAAAAAGAAACAGGCATGCAAATAAAATGCTTAAGGTCAGATGGAGGGGGAGAGTACCTCTCAAATGAGTTTACAAGGTTCCTGCAGGAGCATGGCATAAAGCAACAATATTCATGCAGTCATACCCCACAACAAAATGGAATTGCAGAAAGGAAAAACAGGCATATTGGAGAGGTATCTCGTTCCATGCTCAACGAAAAAGACTTGCTAGATTTTTACTGGGCTGAAGCAGTTGCTACAGCAGTCTACATAATGAACAGGACTCCCACTGCAGCAATACATGGGATGACTCCAGAGGAGAGGTATACTGGTAGAAACTATATATTTCTCATTTGAAGATTTTTGGTTGCATTGCCTTTGATCAGATCACCAAGTGGGATACAGCTCTTGCAGAGGCAGTATGGATTGGACATGTTGTCCAAATATGGGATGACAGGCTGTAAGCCTATTTCAGTTCCTTTGGAGCAGAATGTGAAGTTGAGCGCAGATGCAGGTGAGCTTCTAGAAGACCCTACTATGTATAGACGCATAGTAGGAAGTTTGATTTATATGACTATTACCAGGCCAGATTTGAGCTATGCTGTTGGATTGGTTGCATGGATACACTGATGCTGATTGGGCTGGTAGTATTTCTGATAGACGATCTACCAGTGGATATGTGTTCTCTTTTGGGAGTGGTGTAGTCACTTGGAGCAGCAAGAAACAGCCTACAGTTGCCTTATCGAGCACAAAGGCTGAGTACAGGGATGCAGCAATGGCTGCATGTGAGATAGCTTGGTTGCATAAGCTACTTTATGATATGCATCAGCCTACAGATGGGCCAATTGTCATTTATTGTGACAACATGAGCAGTATACACTTAGCAAATAACCCAGTCTATCATGCTAGAACAAAGCACATTGAGGTGTATTATCACTATGTGTGGGAGAGGGTTTTACTAGGTCTTATTGATCTAGTTTATGTCAACATAGAGGATCAGGTAGCTGACATATTCACGAAGGCATTGGGCGCAGAGAAGCTGCGCAAGTTCAGAGACCTGCTTGGTGTGCAGGAATTGGGATTGAGCTCGAGGGGGAGTGTTGAGATATCGAGCTCCACTCGTGATATGCCAGGGTGACCGTTGTGCATTTATGTCACCGACTTGTTAGCTATAGATGTGGTTGGTACATTGCCCATGAATAATAGCTAGATGACAGCTATCCTTATCCACTCTAGTTCGTGGCTCAGTTAGTATGCCACCTTTGTTAGTTGAGTTTGGTTTGAGACCCATATATAGGGTTCTTCTATTTCTTTGTACTAGAGTTCTTTTTGGCTTACACAAACTAAGAAGAGGAAAATTGTTTTCAGCCTCCACCTTTGTGGGTATTCCCCCATTGTACAAGCAAGAAAACTACAAGTGAGACTCCTTTCTTCTCTCCCACAATCTTGACAACCTAGGCTCATGACTCTGAATTTGACCGAAGTTTTCTTTCTTCCCAGAAATAATTCCACCTTAGTAGTTTTCCTGGTTCAAGTAACCTCACGACCATTTGCCAATTCCACAAGCAAGATAGGTGCTTCTATTGTGGCTATTCCTAATCTTTTTGTACAAGCTGGTGAGATAAAGGAATGTGTACTGCCACAATCAATCAAGGTCTTGAAACTTTTACCTTGATAGACTGATGATGTTTGAATCACCGAGAACTGGCGATTCGGGCCTTTCTTATGTAGAGCGGCATGGACTGTCGCCCTTTCAAACTCTGCTTCCATGGTCGGATCTTCTTCTTCTTCGCACATTTGTCTATTGGCAACACAGCCAGTTCTTCCTCTACCTCTGGTAGCGGCTCCCTGACCACGGCCCGTTCCTTAGAAAGGTGCTTGGCGATATCCTCCTCCAAGTTTGGGACATTGCCTCTTGAAATGACTAGGCTCGTTGCAGTGGAAACAATGGAGGTTTCGGCCATTGCTTTGAGTAGGAACAAAGTTGTTGACATTGTTAGTTCTTGCTTTCTTTCTTTGTCCCTAATTCTGACCTTGAACTCTCTTCATTTGAGGCCTGAATGCTCCTCTGTTCGGGTCATTATAAGACCATGTTTTGTTACCTCTTGGTCTAGACTACACCTCCTAAATTATAGGAGCAGCTCGAATGAGTGCGTCTTGTAGATCCGATGGGCGCATAGATTCGAGATGGTTATTTACTGGTGGATTTAAACTAGCACAAAATTTTGACACCTACTGTGTCATGTCCATTTGTGGCGCATACTTAAGAAGTGAGACAAATTTGGAGTAGTATGCGTCAAGAGTGAGTCCCAACTGTTTTAGCTCGTAGAACTCATTCATTTTCTGTGTGCGATACGCAGGTGGTAAGTATCTTCCTTGAACGGCTTTCTTGAGCTTCTCCTAGGTAACGGATCCTTCCGCGATCCCTTGATCCTTGCACCATTGCTTCCACCAAAGCCTGGCTTCGCCGGTGAGCTTCAACTTGGCGAGCATAGCCTAATTGGCGGGTGTAGTACTGGCTACTTCGAAGTAATCCTCCATGGATTCAATCCAAATTTCAGCATCTACTTGGACAGACCTGCCTCTCCCGTTAAATTCGGGCAGCTTAATCTACTTGAGAAGAAACTTCTTCTCCTGGATTATAGCAATACTTGATATAGGAGGCGAATTGGGATTCTGTACACCTGGGGTTGTGCCTGGATAAAGGATTCTTAACATTATTAATCAATAATTGTTACGATTTATATTTCATTTCGATTTCAGCTATCAATCAAGCAATCTAACCACTTAACTTCTTATCAATTCTCAATGGCGGAACAGACATTCATAAAAAGGAACTCTTATTGTATTTATATGGGCATAGCCCTTTTGGAATAAAACATTTATTGCGATGATAAGCCAATTGTTACATTTTGGTTTGGGGAGAATAATGTTGTATTACATTTATCTACAGGAACTGTATAATAGTATGGTTTCGGGTCATGGATCTTCAGGAATTGATAAATCATTGGAAGTTCAGGGTATCCTTTCCTTTGGAACCCATTCTTCTCATGGTGCCCCAACACTTTAATCCTGTCGGCGGGGATTACACCAGTCACTTCCTCATATACATATGAGTTTAGTTCAACCCTCCAACCTCGAATATGTAAAGTTGAATTTACGTGAGCCTCCACAAAAATGAACAGCTTCACGACTTTCAGGTCTTCCAACCACTTGATCCTCTTTAGGTTGGTTTGTAGGTATGCAAACCGGTGGGCAGCTATAAAGTAGATTCCTAAGGCACCCGTCCATCTTCGTTCCATGTATAAAGGCGATGGATTATAGATTCACTCTAGGATGTTCATCATCTCAACACTTTGTCGATAATCTGGGGAATACATCGCAATCATAAACATGACTCGAAATACCAAGAACCTGTTCCATGCTCCATAGTTCTGCAAGACATCATTAGAAGTAAGGAAATGTTTGGACATCAACATTTTCTTTACTTTATCTTATTAAGATTTCATAAAAATAATTCCTTTGTTGTTTGGCTTTGATACCAACTGTAACGTGTCCACCTGTTATCTTCAGGACACGTCTTAGCAGTCCATCGAAAAGGATGTCTAGAAAGCTTCGCCCGGCACTCCCATGGAATGTCATGAGATTTGCGATCTAGGACTTTCCGTGTCTGCCATGTAGCGGAAGTATTCCAGCCGTTCCCACTTAAGACCAACCTGAATTAGGGTTTTCTTATTTGGTCATTTCCTAACGGCAACTAGCGTTGAACCTGAGCGAACTACTTTACGCAGAAACGCCAGGTCAGAAGCGGATTCACGCTGCACTTGGTTCAAGGAGAATGGGAAACGAGAGGGATGCAAAGCTCAACCTCTCTGCCATAAAGCATAGTCCCATTCCGTTCCCCTAAAACAGCGTAAATCGAGATCAGTTATAACTCTAGGTCAACGCTTTTGTTGTTCGTGTTCTTTGACGATCTTCCTGTTGTCCAGCATGATTGAGAAGAGTTCTCGGCCAACCGGGACCACCCATCCGTAGGATGGACCTATCGCCACATCCAGCGTACTTTCCTCAAGTTATTTTAGTTATTTAATTACCTAACACATTTAGTTAGATATGTATCAATCAGCTTCCTTAATTAACCTGTTAGGCACTGGTTCCTTCACGTAATCATATCACTTGACATAGAAAAGCAATGTCAAACAAGTTCCTTGTTAACAGGTTATCATATTTATCTTTGAAATACATAAAGTCCAGCCCATAGGCTTATCCACAATACGCCCGAAGGCTATATAGCAATCCACAGGGATTAATAATCCAAGTTTCCACCCGTAGACTAGTATGCGAGCCTTGAGATCCAATGCCGAGTCACGTTAGCCTCTTGTGTAGGGCCCGAAAGGCAAGGGATGTACAGCCAGAGCCCCCCGGCACCCAAGCGTCCTCCTGCTCCAAGTAGCGATTAATGGAGAGACCACTTGCGGCGGGCTTGGTCCACCTTCCCGGCACGGTTAACAACCCCCTTGGTTAGGGTCAGGCAAGCAGTCGGGGGTAACTGAAGCTGTCTCTCCCTTCAAGACTTCAACTTGAAGCATTAGATATCCATTTATCATTTAATTCATTGATCAAACAAAGCAAAACAATGCTCTTAAATCTGTAACAAGCACAAACATTTCCATTGGTCGTTTATTGTTGGCCAACTGCTAAGGAATGAATCCTTGTTTTTGAATGCATTCAGCACTCGATCCAGGATGACTTGCGACTTGGCAAGATCTCCTATATCTTGGGTTAGGGCCATACCCTATTAACCCGACTTGATCCATACCTTAAGTTCATATGTTATTCCAATTTATTGGTTTGTCCTTTGCTCCAAGCAATTATCTTTACCCTAGAAAGATACTATATTAGGACGATTATTCATCCTCTTGCAAGATAACTTGCGTAAGAATCTCCCAACCTCATTCCAAGAATTGGCCATTCCCTTGTAATCCAATCACAAGATCATACGACTCTGCACTTGTTGCACAAGTGTCGCATTGAACTATGGGACTATTCTACCCATCAAATGGAGTCATGAAACAATCTATTCCTGATTACATTAGGCTGACGTTGTTAGTCCTAGGGTTCAAAGTTCCATCTTTTTAGCGAAAGATTCTTAGGGAAAAACCCTAGATCACTTCTCAAGTATGTTCCGTTGTCCCTACATTCAGTGAATTGGCAAGTATTTAGGGTATAGAAGTTTCAGTTTTAGCAATATGTGCGACTAGGTCATGTATTAAATCCTAGTGAGTTCTTTGGAATTGAATTAACTCTTTCTAAAATGAGTACTGCGCAGGTTTAGGTGTTTAGGTTTATGCCAATTTAACCTATCTACTTTTAAAGATAATTACGCTATCATTTCCATAACCACATGATTTATTATCTATGCGTAAGTTGATTTTCAAATCCTAACTTTTCAGTTTAAGATCAAGCATGGGTTAGGTTATAGTCTAATTCCAATTAATCATGCTAAAACATGCAGCCTTTTCTAATAATTATGCAGTTGAAAAAACGATATTTATACCAATTGACTAGAGTTATTCAACTTAAGAATCATTTCATGCCTTGCACTTTCCCATGGATTCTTAGCACTTTCCATAATGACTTATTGCGAAGAAGATATGTCCTAATAATGCGACATGCAATTTATACTTCCATGCCTAAACAAAGTGCACTATCTTAATTCCGTTTTGTAATTGTGAACATTAATCTAAGTTCAGTTCATTGCAATGCATAAAACTACTTGCTGGAAATGCATATCAATTTTCTGCTGACTTTATTTTCTTCATTAAAAAAAAAAACTAATGACCGACTTTTCTGTCTCGTGAGCTAATTCTTTCATAATTAATCTAAGTATGAAAAATGCATCCTTTAAAAAAATCATCCATCGCACAATTGAATTATAATAACATAAAATAAAAATTAGGAAGGAAAACCTGGACTTGTGGTGAGATGTCAACGTGGATGCTAGGAGACGATCCTCCTGCGGTTGCGCCTTGGGCTTTCTTAGGAGCCATCGCGAATGTAGCGTTTCCATCTTGGATGCGGCTTTGCAGACTCCCTTTTGAAATACCACCGTCCTTTATGAGTCTTCTCTTCCTTCCTTTCGTAGAAGCTCTTTTAAGAGATACTTGTGGAGAAGGGGAGAAACCACGGAAAGGGTTTAAAACCCAGGAAGGGGGGTGTTTTAAAAACCTCCGCGAGTAAGGCCCATTAAATCCACAGGAAGGGCTTAATGGCTTTCTAAGAACCCACAGGAAAGGGGAAGATTAAAGTTGTAAAAGACCCTTACGAGGGTTTTTGTATGGGGGAAGAAGGTGTCAAAAAACCCCTAACAGTGGATTTTGTGTGGGGCTTAAAGAGGGCCTTTTCGTTTTGTGTGGGGGAAAACAAAGATATAAAAGGGCTAAAGAAGGGATTTTTTTCATGGTGGAAAGGGGCTTAAGGACCACTTAAAGGTCCTTCAATGGCAAATCAAGGGAGGGGGGGAGGGGGGGGGCAGGGGCCTAAGGGAGCCCTTAGGGATCTAAGGTATGGGGAGAAAAAGGGCCTATAAGCCCTTGGGAGGACTTTGGTGTGTGGGGGGGGAGGGAGGGGGGAAAGCTTTAATAGTCCATATGAGGGGGGGCTTCTTAGGAAGCTTTTTAGAAGCTTCCTATGAAGCTTCTGAAGGAGGACGTAGAAGCTCCACGTGGATGCTATGGCAGATTGATGTGTCGATGGACAGGCGGTAGTTGGCGGATGGTGGCAGGGCGGTTGCTCCTTGACAGCAGCTCAGTGCGGCGTCCACTTCTCGCTCTATGGCAGCACAGCCGTCTCTAGTTACAGCGTCGCGTCCACTCCTCTGTCTCTACCTCACGGCCACCAACAGAGTATCTCCTTTCTTCTCTCCCTCACACAATCAGACGGCATCTCTTGGCAGCACCTTCATTCTTATGGCAGCAGCCACGCTCATCCATCATCCCATCATCCTTGGTTTAAATAGGGGAGGGGATAAGATCCTCCCTCCCCCACCCATCGATACGCATGGGTCTCCCCCCCTTCAAGCTCCAGCAAGGAGCTTAGTGTCCACTCTTCCCTCCCTCTCCCCCAGCTCGACAGTCGGCTGGGGGAAGGAGGGAATTTAAAAAAAAAATCCAATTCAAAAAAAAATTATCCCTAGTAATTATCCTAACCTAAGAGGGCATTCATATGCGAATTGCGTATTATTATTTCGGAGTTGTTACACTTTGATATAGATTGCTAAAATAGATTTTTTTTTTGTTTTAATGAATAGGGTGATCCATGAAACTTTGCTATATTATTTCATTGGGATGGGTTTTAAGCCTTGAAGACAACGCGTAAGAATTGTTGAGTTGTTGAGGTCAAGATCCTCAATGTTGGAAATAACTCTTTTATTGGAGTAATTCCAGTTTCATTTATCCCATTTAGCTATAAAAAGGTGATTAGGAGCTCTAGTAAGATTTTTCATGTCTTTGTGATGAGTTGGAAAGTATATTGTTTGTTTATGGATTTAAAGTACATTTCAATTATCCAACCACATGCATTTTTGAACACAAAAATTCTCGTAGTAAAAGATTCATTGCATGTTGTCGTGCCACTACACGAACACAGTGTTAAAAAACCCTAGAGTGAATCATTGTCAGGGTTTCCTATCGACTTAGAGAGTCAATGCCATATGAGTCATTAGTGTCAGTGTCCATAATATGGATGATTCAAAAATATAAGATTTTTAGACAATCTTAGTATATTTTTAATATTTTGAATATTATTTCTTATAAATATCCTAAAAATGTATAGAAAACTTCTAGAATAGGGCGACATCCAAAAATCAAGTTGCTTTTCAACGAGTTTGGGAGATCTCATGCAACAAGAGGGGGCTTTCAAATTTGCATGACATGCAATTGCAGTTCTTAGGTAACAAACAATACTCAAGATGGGAAGGAAAAGAAAGAGAGATCTGGGAGAATTCTAATCGGGTGTCCTAGAGTTTTACCCCACTTTTGGATCCAAGGGAACCATTGGATTTGCCATGATCTAAGTAGTAGAGAATAAGCTAGTGTTTGATGCACATTCCTTGTCTACCAAGGAGCTCCAAGAGATCTAATGCTTGGAGATTGCTTCCAAGTAGTTCTAGATAAGGATTTTATTTTTCTCAGATTCTATCAATACATAGGGCTTTGAATCATTGAGCTTTGTTTTTATAATGCATAAAGGCTTTGGCAGATTTGAATCCCTTGCCTATTCTTTTTCGTCTCTTCTATCTCCTATTCTCTACTTCCTTCTCTCTCTAATCCCCAATGGATAATACAACTTTTCAACTAAAACCCCTTTGATATTGGTGAACCCAATGTGAAAGGTTGTCAGAAGAAAAGAGGGATGGAAGAACCTTCAAGTACAATTTTCTAGTGATGTTTTGCAGTAGTTAATGTAGAATATGAAGATGCTTATGCAATTACAACAACAATAATAGGTGATGCAAGCTTCTGCTCAAACAAAAACTATTGTGATAAATGCTCTCTAGTCAATAGAGCATGAGATGAAGTTGTTTAATGTTAGGAACATATCTACATATTTACATACCAATGCTTAAAAGATGGAGTACTTTGGGGTGGCTCAACTTTTATGGAGATGGTATTTTATATAGGTCACTATACATGCAAAAAGCCTGAGTTATTGAACAGTACATGTAGGATGCTAATTGTAAAGCTTTCAAGAAGAAACTTTGGGAAGATTTCTACATTGAAGATACCAATTTATATATCAATTTAGCCTAGATCATCCCTATTTTTGCCCTTTTTCTACATGATTTTTCTTTCCAATCATTGGTTTTTGACTTTTTCTATCCAAGAGTATGAGATCTCTTTTGCTTTCCATCATCGTGTTTTTTATCTTCCAAGTCTCTTCTAGGTCAATTCAAATCTATCATAATTCATAGACTGCATACCTTGCATCATCTCTCATTGTTCATGTTTTTCAAACACTTTGCTTTTTTACCCAGCTTACTCTTAATGCTTTAGACCATCATTATGGTTCCACCTTTTTGGTTTGAATATGGCACCCTTGATCATCATAAGGCAACATTCAACTCAAATTTTGGCGTCTTACAGGAGTTTGAAGAGTGATATGACTAATTGGATGCACTAGAGTAGAGAGCTTTGAATCAGAGAAAGTGGAGTTATTTTTGCAAGTGGTTGATCCTGCACTTCAAGATGAGTTAGGAGAGCTTCTTGAAGACCGTACGTACTCTATGTGATTGAAGATAGACTGTCAGGATGTTGTTTCTACAGTGACAAAGAGGTGGAGATAGAAGGCTCGCTTGTAGAAGGGAATGAAATCACCATCAGCAATGTCTTCTCCTACCACTACCTCTCCTACTTCTTCTCTTGCACCATCCACTACTTCTCCTATTTCTCATCTTGTGTCTATGTCTAAGGATTTGAAGTGCTTGTTCAAGAAAAGTAGAAAATAGATAATGATTAGCGTGAAGGTTCAAAGAGGGTGACTAGAAGGAATGATCCAGCTTCTCAACCTTCTTTTTTAGGATGGGAGCAGAGTATGGTTGATGTTTAGAAGCCAAAAGTACACGAAGATCAAAAAGCCCCAAAGACAAAGGATTGGAAGGTGAAAAAGCAACTTGGATCAAGCTTCTTTCCAACATTGAGATGACTATAGAAAAGAGATAATGATTAGCGCGAAGGTTCAAAGAGGGTGACTATGAGAAATGATCCATCTTCTCAACCTTCTTTTTTAGGATCGGAGCAGAGTATGGTTGATGTTCAAAAGCCAAAAGTACACGAAGATCAAAAAGCCCCAAAGACAAAGGATTGGAAGGTGAAAAAGCAACTTGGATCAAGCTTCTTTCCAACATTGAGATGACTATGGACTTGAAAAAGGTACTTGAGGATCGAATTTTTATTTAAAACCCTACATACATAAAAGCTATAACTCCAAACTCATTTTTACTTTCATTCTCTACTTCCCTACACTTGTGCTCTCCTTTCTTCTCTCTTTGTGTTCCATGACTACCACTCTCACCTTCACGGCATGGATTAGTAGCTCCACACGCTATGCACACATAGGAGATCAGATACACTACAAGGAAACGCATGTATAGCGACAACGGGTAGGGATGCAGGAATAGTGGCATCGCTATTAGCGTCGCATTTGCGACGCAAATAGTGACGCCTCACAAGGAAAAAAAAGAGGGCCGAAACCCGAGCCCGTTTCATTTCACGCATTTGTGAGACATTTCAAGAGGGAAAGTGAGAGAGAGAGCGATCGTTTTGCATAGAGGGTGAGAGCGGGAGAGGAAGAAGGCTTGCCGCCACCGCCGCCGTTTGCAAAGGAGAGGAGGAGCCGCCGTCGCGAAGAGAAGCCGCCAAACCCTCACCAAATCTTTACGGTGAGTCCATTCTCTCTCTCTTTTACTTGTTTAGGTTTTAATTTGTGTATATTGAGAGAGGGAGAGGAAATTAGAGAGAAAGAGAAAGAGAGGGGAAGAGAAAGAGAAAGAGAAAGAGAGGGGGAGAGAAAGAGAAAGAGAGGGAGAGGGAGGGGGAGGAAATGAGAGAGGGAGAGGGAGAGGGAGAGGGAGAGGGAGAGGGAGAGGGAGGGAGAGAAAGAGAAAGAGAGGGAGAGGGAGAGGGAGGAAGTGAGAGAGAGAGAGGGAGGGAGAGGGAGGAAATGATAGAGGGAGAGGGAGGGAGAGAGAGAAAAAGAGAGGGAGAGGGTGAGGGGGAGGAAATGGGAAAGGGAGAGAGAGGGAGAGAGAAAGAGAGGGGGAGGGAGAGGGAGGGAGGGGAAACGAGAGAGGGAGAGGGGGAAATTAAACATAATAGGGAAATGAGAGAGGGAGGGAGACATTAAACATAATAGGAAAATGAGAGAGGGAGAGGAAATGAGAGAGGGAGAGGGAGAGGGGGGGAGACGAAAACATAATAGGAAAATAAGAGCAAAAGGAAATGAGAGAGGGAGAGGAGAGAGAAAAAAAAGAGAGAATGAGAGGAGAGAGAAAAAGAGAGAACGAGAGGGTGTGGGTGAGGGTGAGGGCGAGGGAGGGAGAGGAAGAGAGAAAAGGAAATGAGAGAGGGAGAGGAGAGAGAAAAAGAAATGAGAGAGAGAGAGGAGAGAGAAAAAGAGAGAAAGATCATTAAACCTAATGGAAAAAGAGAGAAAGAGAGGGTCAAGGTGAGGGAGGGAGAGGAAATGAGAGAGGGAGAGGAGAGAGAAAAAATGAGAGAGGGAGAGAAGAGAGAAAAAGAGAGAAAAATCATTAAATCTAATAGAGAAAGAGAAAAAGAGAGGGTCAGGGTGAGGGAGGGAGAGGAAATGAGAGAGGCAGAGAAAGAGAGAAAGGGAAATGAGAGAGGGAGAGGAAAGAGAAAAAGAAATGAGAGAGAGAGAGAGGAGAGAGAAAAAGAGAAAAATCATTAAACCTAATAGGGAAAGAGAGAAAGAGAGGGTCAAGGTGAGGGAGGGAGAGGAAATGAGAGAGGGGGAGAAAGAGAAAAAGGGAAATGAGAGAGAAAAAAATGAGAGAGGAAGAGGAGAGAGAAAAAGAGAAAAAATCATTAAACCTAATAGAGAAAGAGAGAAAGAGAGGGTGAGGGTGAGAGAGGGAGAGGAAATGAGAGAGGGAGAAAGAGAGAAAGGGAAATGAGAGATGAGAGATGGAGAGGAGAGAGAAAAAGAAATATGAGAGAGAGATAGGAGAGAGAAAAAGAGAGAAAAAGAGAGAAAAATCATTAAACTTAACAGGGAAAGAGAGAAAGAGAGGGTCAGGGTGAGGGAGGCAGAGGAAATGAGAGAGGGAGAGAAAGAGGGAGGGAGAGGAAATGAGAGAGGGAGAGAAAGAGAGAAAAGTAAATAGGACCTTACAATAAGCTTAGGGTACTATGATAGTGTGTACTAAGAATGAGTCCACCTCACTAAGAATAGGATTGGCGATTCACCTCACTAAGAATGAATCCATGTACCTAGCACATACCATCATAGTACCCTCTTAGCATCATCCCCATAGCCTCATAGTATCCTAAACTAGATAGGTAGATAGATAGATAGATAGATAGGTAGATAGATAGATTAATAGATAGATGGATAGATAGATAAAGAGATAGATAGAGACATAGAAACATAGTTACATAGATAGATCTAGTACCTTCTACCTATTACATAATATCATGGTATCCTAATATTTACTATCTATTCAATATTATCATGCTAGCAAAGATTTTACTATCTATTGCATAATATCATGCTAGCCAAGTATTTACTATCTGTTATATAGTATCATAATACCCTAGTATGTACTACCTTGTACCTATTACATACTATCATAGTACCCTATTATTTAGCACCTAGTACCTAATACATAGTATCATAGAACCCTAAATCTACTACCCACTATTGAGTACCTTTTAGTACTGAAGTATTTGGTACTTAGCACATAGTATGCTAGTACCCTAGTATCGATTACCAAGTATCTAGTCCTAGCACATAGTATCCTAGTACCCTAGTATCAATTACCAAGTGTTTACACTAGTATCATAATACCCTAGTATCTAGTCATAAGTACCTAGCACATAGTATCATAGTATCCTATTATCTAGTCGCAATTACCTATTACTTAGCACAAAGCACTTAGTACCCTAGCACCTATTACCTAGTAGCAAAGTACCCTAGTAGCTAGTACATAGTGCCCTGTATCTAGCACACACTCTCATAGTAGCCTTTTCTTTAGTACATAGTGCCTAGTACCCAGCACATGGTGTGATATTACCCTAGTCTCTAGGAACTAGTACCATAGAGCCTCACATCTACTACATAATGCTTAAGATACCCTAGCACCTACTACATAGTATCATAGTATTGGGTACTTGGCACTATGATACTAGAGTACTAGGTGCTAGATACTAAGATGCTATGATATTATGTGCTAGGTACTGAGTACTATGTACTAAATACTAGTGTTCTATGATACTATGTGCTAGGTACTAGGTACTAGATACTAGGGTACTATGATATTGTCGTAGTCGTAGTCATAGTCATAGTCATAGTCGTAGTCATAGTCGTAGTCATAGCCATAGCCGTGATTGTGGTCATAGTCATAGTCGTAGCCATGGTCATAGTGGTAGTCGTGGTCGTAGTCATGGTCGTGGTCATGGTCGTAGTCGTAGTCGTGGTCATAGAAAAAGAGAGAGATGGAAGGAGAGGATAACAATCTAAGAAAAAAAAAGAATGATAACAAAAACAAATTGTTTGTTGTAATGTAGACAAAATGGAAAATGATGAAGGTCCTGTTGTTTAAGATCACGAGGCGTATCTTAATCAGCGTGTCCCATGTCCTTGCTCTCAATACAAGCTGGCAATTAGACGAAAACGCCAATTGTCTATAGAACACGTACGATGATTTGGCGAGTTTCAATCTAAGATCATTGATCAGGCGATTGCGGATTTTCAGCAAACAATAAGAAAAGTTAATATCAATCATGCATTGTACTCGCAAGCTAATTGAATACCATATACAATAAGATTGGGTCTCGCTGGCAAATTTTCTATCCAGGGAGGTGATGTCTCGTCCTAAGGAGGAGTGCACCCTTTGCGGCCAATTAGAAGAGTTCGTGGGCGTGCGATGGATGGAGTGCAGGAGCCAATCCACCACTTGCAAGGCCAATCTATACCGGCAATGCCAGAGAAGACAGGCAACCTTCCAGACCTACCTAAAATCTTGGAGCCTGAGATGGAGGCAATGATTGATGCATTGATTCCCATGGATGTCGAGACTTCTGATCTGCTTAGAGAGGAAGCATCCATACCATTATATGATGGGTGCCGAGTATCTCGCCTGAAGACACTACTTGCACTCTTAAGTGTGCAAGCAAAATACGGGTGTAGCGATACGAGTGTGACCGAGTTGTTCAAGTACCTTGTACATACGCTTCGTTGATTTTTTTTTTTGCACTATTATAAAAACATTCATTAGGTCGTGGATACACCTCCCAAAAGGTATGTCAGATGTGAAGGGGCACCAGACACCATCATAGTGTCCTGTGAGATCTGTCTTCTGTCACTGTCTTCTGTAACCTTCTGTGAATCTTCTATAAATCTTCAGCAGTTACTTCTTCACTTCAATTAGCTTGGATAGAGCTTCCATTCATCCTTTTCCTAAGACAAGAACACTTCCCAAAACATCCATACATCCATCATAACACTCAACAGAAACAACAGAACAGAACCACAAGCCAACAGAGCAGCAGGACTACAGAGCTAAAGAAGCACAGAAGCTATAGAACTTTACAAAAGATCAACAAAACCCATAAAAATAAAAAAAAACCAAAACAAAATCAATTCAATCTCTCATAAACCTTTTAACACATCCTCAATCATCTCTCAAAACATCCATTCAACCATCTCAACTACCAAAACAGAAACAAAACATAACAAAACAGAAGAAAATCAGGCCTTACAGAACCAAACATTCTCATAAAAAACCATCAAAAACTCTTCAAAACACTTCAAAGTAAACAACCATTTATCATAAAAAATAACAAAAAATCAGCCCAAAAATCAATATATTTCACACTCAACATATCCCCACACTTAGAAAGGAAGCGTTCTTGCGACCTCAGGAAAAAATGAATAAAAGCTCTAATCTCTTTGCTAAAAAATCTTCAATCAGCACAATGTAGCAGATACAATCACGACCCCATCATCAGCTTCATAAAACCTATATAATATGTTTCAGCTTTCAAATCTTCAACTGCAACTTCATCCAGCTAATAAGCAACATCATCAATCTTCACAGCTCCATCTTTATCAGCTCCTCATCCACAAAGAAAAACAGCAATACCCAATACAAAAAAAATACCCATATACAAATATAATCTGAATGGCACAACTTCTCAAAAATATTGAAGAGAAAGAAGAAATTTCCATTAAAAAGAAGAGAGTGGATACAATCAAGAAAACCCTCCTACTAAGTAGGATGAAGGTATTTCTTCTTAAACTGCAAATTAATTTTAAGACGGTCCAAGGCTTTGTTTTCATCCACAAAGTACTGAGGTACATTTTGGAGGAATTGTAGGCAACACATCCTTTCCAATAAAATGATGAATCTGGTAGGGAAGGCCTGTGCAAAATAATATAAGAGATCCATCTGAGCAACTGTTGCATCCTCATTTGGATTAATCATCATCGGGGGGATACCCTTGCGAGTATTCAAGTGTGAGTGATGATGCATGAACGCAAGATACCAGCAAAAATGAGTAGCAAGACGAACTGTGGTATCTTGGAGCCCCAAGAGGAACACCAAGGAAAAGGGAATTCTCTTGCAAGAAAATCTATCTTGTAACATCAACAAGCTTGTTTATCATGTTTCATATGATCACAATGAAGAAAAGAACACCATGCACAACAAATCTTCATACAGCATCATGTAGATCTCCCACGGTTTTGATAGAATCAACCATATTCTTCAATATCTTCATAAAATCCATCAATAGAACAAAGAAAGCAAATGAATATACCATCTTTGAATGGAAATACATCACATAGTATTCATCTTCAATATCTTCATAGTCTTCTCTCTCAATCTCTCATATACAATCACTCTGTTTCAGTAGAATTGGCTATCTCTGACTCTCTCTCTCTCTCTTCATCAATAATACATCATATCCTCACTACAATCTCTCAAAAATCACACTCAATAATCCTTCTTAGGTCGTGGATACCCCTCCCAAGTGGTATGTCTGATATGAAGAGTCACCAGAGCCACTACAATGTCCTTTCATAGCTCACTACTGTCACTTCACTCTAGTCTTTACTTGAGTCTTCAGCAGCTACTTCTTCCACTTCTTCCAGCTCTTTTGCACTTGTATTCACCTCTTTCCAAGGTTAGAAAACTTTCCCAAGCTACACTCTCATCCATCAGAACACATACAGAAGCATACAGAACAGTCTACAGAACAGTACCAGAACAGCTACAGTACAGAACAGAACAGAGACAGAACAGAAGCAGAAGCTCTACAGAAAACCTACAGAAGGTTACAGAAGGTCATCAAAACCACATAACTCACTCTCAAACCATTCCAAACTCTCACAAACCATTCAATAAACTTTCACAAAATCTCAATCTTCATCAATCAATACTCCATCCCTCTTTACAGAAGACAATCAGAACAAAACAGACCAAAACAGAGCAAAACAGAAGGTATACAGAACCTATCAGAACATCACAGAACCATCAATAAACATCATGATCTTCCAAAACACAATCATTATCATCCAAAACACTCTCAAACCACTTCTAAATCAATCAATCATCTCATAAAATCAACCATTCAGCTCTCAAAAACAACAAAAATCAGCCAAAAACCAAGTCATTTCAACACTCAACATATCCCCACACTTAATAAGGAAGCGTCCTCGCGACCCAGGAAAAAGGGAATACAAGGGCATTGAAAAGCGCAACTTTGATCTTCAATATCTTTTCACAAAGAATCCATCCACCACGACCCCAACTTATAACCTGTTTCTAATATAAAAATACAAAGAAAGGAAAACTCTTTATACATTAACACCGCTTAGCAAACAAGAAAATCACAACAAATTTGTAAAGGATATAAAAGTTTGCTTCTTCTTCATCAGCATCTGCTTCAACTCTCCATCCACGAACCCAGCACCACAATTCTCCAAAACGTAGCTCGTACACGAAATCCAATAGGAAACCACCACGGTCGTATTACATAAATAAACTTACAACACAAACACTAATACACAACACAACCATATGAATGACTCCTTCAAAAAGAGAGTTGTTCATTAAAAAGCTTCCATTATACATGGGAAAGGTATCAATGAAGATGATCCCTCTTAAAAGATTGATGTTGTCGGAAACGATCCATAGATAAGGATTCATCTACAAAGTTTTTGGGAGGATTTTGAAAAAATTGGAGACAACACATCCTTTCCAACAGGACCAAGTATCTGCTAGGCAAATAGAGGGCATGAAAATACAATATGTCCAGCTGCTGGGAATCAATGCTTACATTGACATTCATGCACAACTTTGGAATAGGCTTGGAATCATTATGAGAGTGCCTATGCATATACGCCAGGTACCAAGCAAAGTGAGCAGTTAATCTCACTGAGGGATCGGCAGACTGTGAATACTGCTGGGCAAAATGAACATAGTTCTGATAAGCTTGACTGGAAGCTGTCCATTCTCCTGGAATTACTGGCCAATTGATCTGCGGTCCTGTAAGGCAATCATCCGAACTCCATCCCCTTCTTCTGGAAATCTGATTATCAAACCCGTCACAGTCACTAACCAACTGAGGTGGTTGAGATATAGAAGTGTTAGGAGAGGGTAGTGGAATAAGAAAGAGTGGATGAAGGGAAGGATAGGAAAAATCATAAAAAGAAGAAAAGGTTAAAGAAGGAGTGGCAGAAATTTGTAAGGAATCACTAAGGAACGGTGTTAACTGATAAATAGGAAATGTGGAGGGTACATTAATGGATGGAGAAGGACAGGGTGGAGAAGGGGAAAATACCCTATCCTCAATAAAGGAACAGTATGTAAAAATGGGAATTTGAGGGAAAGATGAAGGTTGGAAAAGAAGGGGTAAAATAATTGTGGAATTAGATTGACAAAGGGAAAGATATATAGCATAGCGGTGAGCCATTTGTTGGTAATAGAGGAGGGTAGGAACAGAAGGTCCCAGAAGAGATCGTCGATGATAGGCATCAAAGAAGGGAGCATCAAATGGATTATGTCTTGAAAGATAGGCTAAGAGATCCATCCTCAGTTGATTAGTACTTTGGGCAAAGGTAGGAGCTGTGTTTTGTCTTTGATTTAGGACCACCGAATCAATCATGGGATGCCACGAATTATCATGACAATCAGCCACTTTGGAGAAATAACTCTGGAACATGTCAGCTATGCGCAACTCCAAATGATTGACATACAAAACAGCCTGTAAGACCACATCCCCCACATACCATGCCATATCCACCTCATCTGGAATTAACAAGTCTCCTCGTAGATACATGTATGACATCAACATGGTATCTGGCGTGACAGAATCTTCAAAGACCATTCTGACTACCTCTGTCAACAACTCAGCAGACCAAGCCCCACTCCAGCCATCCTCTAGAAAAGGTAAATCCATCGTGGAAAGCTTCATGTAGAAGACCAACTTCTGTAAGTGGTAGTGGACAAAGAAAGAATGGTCTGGTAGAACATATTCCTGAAACTACTCAAAGGTAGACCATAACAAGTCCATTCGGGACTGCAATCTTTCCACTTTATCTTGGAATAGAGGGCACAAAGTAGCCTGTCTCTGAAGAGCAGCCAAGTCCTGCTGTGAAAGAGAAGGAATCAAAGGAACATTAGGGCTTGGAGGAACAGGGCGGGACTTTGCAAGTTGATCTTGCAACTGCTGGATTTGGGAGGCTTGGTTGGCCACTGTGTCATTAGCAGTCTGTAAAGCTGAAAGTTTGTCATCTAAGATAGCTTGGAATTCCTTCGCTTCTCTGGACATCCTCTCCTTCTCCTCTGAAAGGCTAGTAACCTGGGATTGAGCCTCGAGTAACTGGGTCTTCAATGAAGAAATCTCATCGCTTTGGGTGGCAACCAGTTGGGTTTGCTGTTCCATTTGCTTAAATAAATCTGCTAGGGTATCCTTAGCAGAAGCTAACTCAGATGTTGCCTTATGCAACTGGTCCTTAGACTGCATGAGCTCTTCATAAAAAGACGCGTACAGCTATTGAACACAGGCTGTCACTGACAACTCAATGGAACTTTGAATATCCTTGCAGAGGAAAGGAATGGCATCTCTGGAAACTAGATTGTTCAATCCTTCTCGATGTGCTCTGAACAGGTTAGTACAAGTGAGATACCCAGGGAGTTCACTACCAGAAGTAGCAGGGATGGGTACTGAAGGAGCTTTATCCGCTACCCTCTTCAAGCGTTTGCGCTGTATGACCAGGGGAGGCGGAGAATCATCATCCTCTATGTCAATAGGTTCTGACTCTTCTAAAGGTGGAGGAGGAGGTACTGGATCTGATGGAGGAGGCGGAGGCAGAGTCTTCTGTAAACCTGAATAGGTCAAGAAGGCAGACAAATAGGATCCATATGTGACATTGGTAACATTACCCCTGGTGACTTTGACGAAATGCTGATCCATTTTAGTGAGGAGGTAAGTGCTCCAATCAATAGCAACTCCTTTCAACACCATCCGGGAAGCTGTAAAAAGCTCTTTGGACAAATAGTGGGATGGCGTTTTGGCAGGCATAAACCTGTCCTGAAGAAACTGACAGATCGTCTTCCATACGGGATCAGTGATCATAGAAAAAGAAACTCCTGAAGAGTTTATCACCTTCTTAACATCGAGGATTTTCCTTGTCTGCTTTTGCAACAGCTTTAGAATCTCTTCATTAGAGAAAAGCTGATGAGTGGTCACAAAAGGTTCACCTTTGAAGGGAAGAGACAGAGCCTTCCCTAAGCCTCGAGGTGTCAAAGTCATAGAAATTCCTTGGACTAGTCCTGTCTTCTTGCTGTAAGAGGCCAGGAACTCATCACATAACGACGGATCCTCTGGAAGCAGGGGAAAAGGAGTAGCCACAAAAGCAGCAAGGCCCGCTTTCGTGAGAGGCTCAAAAGTAAGTAGGGAAGAGTAATCCCTACTAACTAATGGGACGTACTGGATAGGGGGAGGAGCATGAGAAGGTGCCATTCAGATGGTTACACACACACCACAAACACAGACAATCAAAGAGAATGCCTGCAAAGCAACAGACAAAAAACCAGGGATAAGAGAATAACCAAACAAGAAAACGTGACTCGACCAACTAACCCCAAGCAAACCACATCCTAGAAAAAATTTGACATGACCTTGAGAAAAATGCGACCGAAAGCTTCATGCGATGCATCAGACAAACACCCAGAACCCCGTAACAGGCAATAAAAGAAAAAAAACTGCATACCGTACCCGTAACCGTAGCAAAGACAGTAAACCAAAACAATACCATATCCGACACATATCAATACGACATCGATGATAAACCAAGACTGGACCATGGAAAATAACTCTAATGACTGCGCATACCCATCCCACGAAACGGTTCATTAAAAAGGGGAATGAAGTGCAGTGAGGGGGAATTAATTTAATGAAGGGTTGATTTTAATAAATTATTAGGAATGGGTGAAGTTTTATTAGGTGATAAACCTTAGCAAGAAAACGGCGGTTCCTTATTATAAATTAAATTACCAATTATTAGGTTAAAACGGTGCTTTTATTCGAATCCCGGACGTCGATACCGGACTGGGTCTCTAAATGCAAGTTCAGTGATTACAAATTAAGGTGATGTGGAGCGCTTTTTTGTCAGCGCGTGCTCATGTGATGGCTGGTTCATTTTAATTAAAAAGTATGTGTGTTTAGCGCGAATGCGCGTGGAAACTGTGAGTGAATTAAAGAGTTCATTTTAACAATTAATTTGTGATTAAGGGGGAAAAGAAAATAAATAAAACACATAAAATAAATACCTAGAAGGGGTGTGTATGTAATGCAGAAATGCGCACGGAAGAGTCTCCCAAAAGAAGTGAATCCAGTAAAGAAAAAGTAAAGATCACTGATGAAACAACAAACACAACACCTTAGCAGATGTGTGGATTTGGTTTGTATGGGTTTTTTATTTTTATTTTTTTATTGCTTTTATTTTTATTTTTTGGTTTTGGTGTTAAGTTGTGATTATTTATGGTTGAATAAATGGAAAATGAGCAAGCGAGGTTAGGGGAATTTTTTTAGAATTTTTTGAAGAATTTTTTACTATTTTTAAATGAATTTTCTACATTTATTGGCAATTTAGGGGATTAATTAGGAAATATTTAATTTTCAGAAATTTTAGGGTAGGTAATTTCCAATGGAAAAACTCCCAAAAATTGGCAAAAAGCAAAGGAAATTTTTAGAAATTTTTTTGAATTTTGATTGATGGAAAAATTAATTTAAAAATTAATTAGATCATATAAATCATGTTAATCAGATAAGGCAGTTAGAAGTAAGTCAGTTAAGTCTGGGTAAGTCATGTTAGTCACAGGAAGTCAAGTCAAGTTAAGTTAGTCAGGTTGAATAAGTCAGATAAGTCCAGTTAGTAGAAACTAACCTAAAGGGGGTTAGGTAACCTAAGGTGGGTTAGGGTTAGGGTTAGGGGTAGGGTTAGTGGGATGGTAACTAGGGTTAGTTACAACTAACTAGGGTTAGTTAGTGAGTTGTTAACTGGAGTTAAGTTAGAGGTTAACTAATGTTAAGTTGATTGTGAGTAACTAAGGTTAGTGATTAACGAAGCTTAGGTTAGGGATTAACCTTAGTGTGGTTAGAGGAGGAGGAGATGGGTAGAGGAGGAGGAGGTGGAGGTAGGTGGAGGTGCAGGAGGAGGAGGGTGTGGAGGGCGGCGGCACGGCCGGCGAACGGCGGCGTCGGCAGCAGTCCTGCGCGGCGGCGACAATCGCGGACGGGAGGCGCCGTCCGACGGGCTGGCGGAGGCGACAGTGGTGCGGGCAGGAGGCGCAGGCGGCTTGGGACGGCGTGGAGCGGGCAGGAGACGGCAGTGGCGGCGCGACGGCGGTGGCGGCGTCCACAGGCGACGTGGCAGCGACGTCACGTTCAGAGCGGCAACGGGGGACGGGGGAGGGAGGAAAGAAGGAGAGGTGGAGGAGGCGTGGAGAAGAAGGAGGAGAAAGGAGGAGGGGGGAAGAGGGAAGGGACGCAGGAGGAGGAGGGTAGGAGGAGGAAAGAAGGAGGAAGAAGGGGAGGGAGGAGGAGGAACGCAGGAAGAAGGGGAGGGAAATGGAGAGGAGGAGGAGGGAGATGGAGAGAGAAGGAAGGGAGAGGGAGGGAGAAGGGCACGCATAGGGGGAGATGGGGAGGGAGGTGGTTGGGGGGAAGGGGTGGGCAGGGTCCAAGGGGGGTGGGGTGGGCAGGGACAAAGGGGATACGGGGTGGGCAGGGCCAAAAGGGCACGTATCCCCGTCCCGCGCACGTGCTCGGGGCGGGGTAAAAAAATTTGCCATGACGGGATTGAAATGGCACCGGGATGACGATACGGGTCATGCGGACACGACCGGGGCGTGTGGAGATGCGTAAAATCGAAAAAGGGCGCGTTCACGCGCAAAACGGGCACGCGAATACACGTAAAAATAAAGAAAAATTAATAACTTCCAATCCGGACGTCAAAACGAAATAGCGTAAAAACAAAAAGTGGGCAGGACGACAGGAGGAAAACAAGGAAAATGCGGGACGGAGGTTCGAGGGGGGGGAAAGGGCGGTCACATGCAAAAAAATCCAAAAAACGAACCAAAAGACGCAATTAAAAATTAATATCGAAAAATCCGTGCATCGGAATGAGGTGCAGAAAAAAGGAAAACGATGCAGAAAGATGTGCCCGACAATCCTATCTCATCAAAACATAATTCTGACTGAGATAAGACGCGTTCACATGGGAAAAACCCAAAAAACAAACCCGAAAATGGGATCGGAAATTGATATCGGATGAAGCGTTCACCGGAATGACATGCAGTAAGAAGGAAAAATGTCCGCAAGAAGGAGTAACACAGGGTTATCATGTTAAACCGCAGTTCCGGTGGAAGGAGGAGGGGTTCACATGTGAAAAACTCCAAAAATACTCCCGAAAACTCATTTAAAAATGAATAATAAAAAATCCAGAAGGCGAAAGAGGGTGGAGAAAAAAGGAAAAAGGTGGGGGAAGGCACAGGGGACACGGCTGGCAGATCAAATTGGAATTCCGATGCAAACAGGGCAGGTTCACATGGAAAAATGTCAAAAAGATGCACGAAAAAGTCTTAAAAAAACCGGAAAATTAATAATGGACAAACCGTGTATCGGAATGATGCGGAATAAAAAGGAAAAATGTCAGGGGAAAAGTGGATGGCAGGGCTATGATGGCAGAGCATGGTTCCAAAGCAAGAAAAGCACGTTCACATGGGAAACCGGCTAATTTGCACAAAATGCTTCAAAAATTAATAACTCGAAAACCGTGCACCGGAACAAGGATAGGTAAAAAGGAAAAATGGTCCGTTCAAAGGGAGAAACAGGGGTATAAGGTTGGATTTGAACTTTGGTGAACGTAGGGTGCATTCACATGGAAGGACCTCAAAATCAAGGAATGAAGGAAAACTGCAAGGGAAGAGCCCCCAAGGGTGGGTGGAACATAACCGGGTGGGTGGGAAGGGACCCCATGAGGGTAAAAGCAAGTCATGACAATCATGCATGAGCAGGTTAAGGCATATGCAGAGGGGTATGCAATATAGACGCGTAGGGACGCGTCCCCACACTTAAGACCTTCACGGATAGGGTTAACCGAGCAACAGGGACCTAGGACCACGCCACAGACCATTCACTAACTTCCCCACACTTAAAACATAACCGTCACGAAGAAACAGAACGTGTAGGGTTAGAAAAACTTGGCCCATTTCGTCAAAAAGCAAGGTTGAGTGTCGATGGCACGTCCAGTGTGGTTGTCGGCGCTGGAGGGACCAAGGCATCTTCTCGGCACACGTTCGTCATGGCAGGGGCCAGGCAGCAGTACCCAGGGAGGTAGCTGATTGAAGGAATCACAGGAAATTCGTCGATGATGAGGGATATTACACTCAACTCACAGTCACTCAATTGGAATGAAAGAACAGTCACTCGCCCCATGACTAATATCACTCGAGGAATAAGGATTGAAACCCATATCTCGTACCCGATTGAAGAATCGACGAGGGGGAAATGGTGCAGAAAGAGTATGCCAGGATGCACAGTTGATGGTGCATTAGTGCATCAAACCCGTCTGGCATAGGTGCAAGGAGGAAGGCAAGGGAGCCTTAGAGTGCAGTGTACAGAACAGGGTGATGTGTCTTGTGATGACAGCAAAGACCCATCCCGTGGGTGCATAGAGAAACGGGAACATACCTGACTCCAAGTGTCGTAACGTCCCTCAATCTCACCTCTCGGTAATTGATTGAAGAAACTCTAGTCACACTCATCCCACCCTCTGTCTCACGCTCTGTTGAGAGATACAAGAGGGCAGCCTTTCCTGAAACCCGTTGATGTAATCCTCACGGTCACTGGTGCAAAGATTGTATGCCTTGTGCGCATTTGATGGTGCAACGGTGCATCCCGCCCTGTGCCGGCATACGGTGCGAGAAGGAAGGCAAGGGAGCCTTACAGTGCAGTGCACAGAAACAAATTGTGCTTTGTGCATTGAGAGGCCCATCCCGTGTGTGCAACACTTCTCACCTCTCATTTGATTTGAAGGGAAAAGACTGGTCTCTCGACCCACCCTCTGTCTCACTCTCTGTTGATAGATACAGAGGGCAACCATACTCACTTCCCCATCCGGTTAGGATGAAAGCTGACATCACTCAAGGGGTTGTCGATGAAGATCGCGTCATCAGTTGTTGAAGAGGCTTACCCAGGGAGGTAGCCATCAAATCGAACGTTG
The DNA here is from genome assembly GCF_053477565.2 of Lygodium microphyllum. Classification (NCBI taxonomy): domain Eukaryota; kingdom Viridiplantae; phylum Streptophyta; class Polypodiopsida; order Schizaeales; family Lygodiaceae; genus Lygodium; species Lygodium microphyllum. The sequence goes on along the minus strand of NC_141148.1, from coordinate 53,335,761 downwards.
TATTGGACAGGAACATGTCGTCTGCTAGAGGATAGTTAGACACTCTGCAGAAAGACCCAGGACACAGTGTACCAAGGGAGGTAGCTTCGGAATTGGATCCTGGGAATATCAATTAATGAATCCACTTTCTGGACTGCTGGGTGTTACCACCTTTTCCACAGCCAGCTTCCCGTCCAAGGGTGTGTGCCACCTTTTCTTGGAACGAGGCCTGCTATGACATGGAATTGCTTCCTTTTCTCTCATAACAGATTTGTTTTTTTTTTTCTTGTTTTCCCCTATTCCCGAGGGTGTTTCCACCTTTTCTCGAAGAATAGGTCGGCATGACCGGGACCTAAGTCCTTTTCTCCCATGACCGATATGTATATTTTTTTTTTCTCTTCGAATTAAACAAGGGAATGGAAGACAGACCATTTGTCAGAACCAACCTCGCCACTGTCGCTGGTGGAAAATAGAAGATAAGAGATCAAGGCTGGAAGGGGGGTTTGAGGGGACAGAGGGTTGCGTCCACTTCATCAAGAGTGACTGAAGAACGGCTATCAGGAGTAGCATCATAAGAAGTACAGTGCCACGCCAATGAGGGAAAAGATCAAATGACCGTAATTTTCAAGATCCCCAAGGAGGGAAGTACTTCTTCAGGCGATATCCATTGATCAGCAAGGGATCATCAGAGGCATCAACGGTCTGCACTTGGACAGAGCCATTAGGGTTGACGACAAGTACCTTATAGGGGCCCATCCACCGCTACTGGAGCTTGCCAGGAAACTTGCCAAAGCGTGAATCATAGGCTAGGACCAAATCACCTTCTTTGAACTCCTTGTGGTTGATGAAGCTATCATGGTAAGCCTTGCGTCAAGCTTGCGTGGCTTCCATGCACTGGAGAGCCATCCTACGAATTTCGTCCAAACATTCCAGGTGCAGGAGACGGCGTTGCAGTGAATCATCATCCCCCCAAACGCATCTTCTACTTCACGGATGAAGGTTCCGCGGACTGCTTCTGGGTACAGATCCGACTCCTTCAAGGGAGTGGTGTCCTCTTCTGATGTCCCACTAGAACCAATTTCTTCTTTTGGTGGAGACTTAGGTTGCTCCTTGAGATGTTGAAATGGGATTAGAGCTGTTTCGGGTTTGGTTTCAAAACTAAATACCTCTTGGCTTGAAGACTCCTCTTTTGAAGATGACACATCCAGGAACGCCACATAACAGGGACCCTCTGATGCCTGTTGGGTTTGTGGGACTGGTGCTCGTTGGCACGGTGCATCATCATCATCTTTCTTTGGCAAGGATGGGTGAGGATGGCAGGAGCCACTGTTGAAAGACGGCTTGTTCTTCTTAATCCATTTCTTATAAAGATTTTGCATATGAGAAGATCCATTTACCAGACCAAATGGTACCATCACCATTTTGTCCCATAGCATGAGCTCATCGGCTTCTGATGCTTCTGGAACTTCTTCCTCAAATGTATCCTCTTCAGGTGGGATAGATTCTTCTGGCTCACTTTCATAATCTTCTTCGTCCATATCATATCCATCCTCTTCTGTCTCTGTCTCTGCTTCTGCTTCTGCTTTTGCTTCTATTTCTGTTTCTGTCTCTGCTTCTGCTTCTGTAGGCGCTCTGTAACAGAAGAACAGATTCTCTGTTTCCTCTCCTGCCTCTGTCTCTGTTTCTGCTATGGCCATGTAACAGGGAGAGCAGTACATCCATGCTTCTATCTCACTATCAGAAGTGATTTCAGAAGTCATTCCCGGTTCAGGCAGGAAGTATTCACCCATTGATAATGGCTTGGCATCTTTTGGAAGTCGGCCTACAGTATCCACTGTTAAGGAACGTGCCACTGTTTTCTTGGGAAGGATCTGTTTGACAGCATCTTCGTCTGCTGATGTTCCATCTATAGCCTCATTAGGGGAGTCAGAAGATAATTCCAAGGAGGTGGATCCATGTCCTTTTTGAGAACCATACAGTTTTAGCACCACTTTGTTGGGTCCTCTGCCCAAGGTCAAGGTTCCTTTGAACCAATCCGTCCTTGCTCGGGCTTCAAAAAGCCATGGTCTGCCCAATAACAGAGGATAGGATGTACCATAAGAGTTTGGCTTCACCACCAGATAGGTTAGCCAATAATCTTTTCCAGCCACTGTAGTCTTCACATATGGGAGAATGCCCAAAGGCTTGATCCTACTCTGATCCGCCAGTCTGATGAGCCATTGGGTGGGTTGCACACCTTGTAGGCCTAGATCCTTCATTGTAACATCCGTCATAATATTCACTGATGAACCACCATCAATCAGTGCATTTGCAATAAAGCAACCTTCTATCCATACGCCAGTCTCTGGAGTACTTGGATCTAGGAAAGCATTAGCCACATCCACTTCTTTTACAGGCTCTGGAGCCTTGTTGGGCTTTGTTGCTGTTGAGGGAGCAATCCTTAAACCACGTCTTCTTGTCAGTATACTTTTGAACCTTTTCCGGCAACTGGGAGACAACATCAATAATTGTCGAAATGTAAGGTTTGGTTTAAAGGTATCTAGATCTCTGACCAGATCGTATTCCTTAATAGGATCCACTGGCTTCTCTAACCGATTAGGGAATGGGACAACACCCATTTTCATTTTCCCTCTTTCTTCCAACAGAGGAATTACAGGAACTTCTTCTGCCACTTGTGGCACTTCCTCCTCTTCTGTCTCCTGGATCTCTGGTCCTGTCTCTGTAACTCTCTGTGGCACTATAGTGCTCTGTACGGCACTGTTAGGCTCTGTTCTGTTCTGTTCTTCTGGTGGAAGATTGAACTTCACTGTTCTGGCTGGAGGGTTATTTTCTTTCTGGATAGGTGGTTCCTTCTGCTTTGCACGCGTGATGGTAGCAACTTCCAATTCCACCAAATTGGAGGTAGGCTCTTGGGCCTTGGCCGGACTATCAGTAGCACTGTTTTTCACTGGGGCTGGGCTTGGACAATCCTTTGCAGTGTGGCCTTCTTCTTTTCATGGACTGCATAAGGGCTTGTAATCCACTGACCTTCGAGGATTTGGACAATTTGGTGAAATGTGTCCCTTTTCTTCGCATCTGTAACATTCCACTTCTGATCTCTGACCACCGCCAGACTATCTTCCTCTGTAACTTTGGGAAGGAAATCTTCTGGGTCCGAAATTAGGACCAAACTCTCTAGGCTTGGGTCCAATATCCTGTGTTGTCATTTTGGATTCCAACAAGTTGAATCTTGCGTCTTCTTCCTTCCTTCTCCTATCATGCATCTCCTTCAGAGAGCAAATGTCCTCTGTATGGTTCTTCCGCAAATAGTAGGAACAGAAGGCTCCAGGGATGGTTGGTTTTCGTGTACATTCAGTGGCTAAATGGCCTGCTTGATGACACTTACCACACCAAGTATTTGACCGCATCACATCTCTTCCTGCTCCTACAACGTTGGATATGCTCGCGGTATTCACTTTCAACGTCTGTAGCTGCTCTGTAATCACATCCATCAACTCCTTTTTTATGTTTGCAACTGAGTTAGATAAGTAGTCCTTCAAGATTTCTCCTCCGGACGTACTGGCAGGAGGGTTTTGAGGAGTCTTTGTAATCACTGCATAAACGGGTTGGGCTGGTACAGAGGGGTCTCTGTTCTGGTTCTGATTTAGAGCTCCTGTTTGAACTGTTGGCTGTTGGCTCCAGTTGGTAGGATTCCACTATTGCTGCTGATTTGGCATTGAGGAAATTGGTTGGGACCATTGTTGTTGTGGTTGAGCCATCATTTGAGGCATGGATTGTGGCCATTGTGGATTTGGTGCATTGTACTGTGATACCGGGGGCATCTGTTGGTAGAGATAGGAAACAGTCCCTGGAACTGCATTGGGTGGATACATCATTCCTGGCATCAGAGGAGGTAGGACTCCTCTTCCTGTATTCATCGCTAATCGAGCTTCCACTTCATCGTACAATCTTGCACCTTCTGTTGCAGCTTGCAGGGTGGCTGGTCTTTGCAACTCCACAAACTTACGGACTTCTGGTTGTAATCCTCTGAGAAACACCCCCTTCTGAATGCCATCATCTAGATTATGGTTAGTACATCTCTTCAGGATGGATTCCATTTGTGAGACATAAGCTTCTACTCTTTCTCCAGAGGATTGACTTAGGTTCATAAATTCCTCTCTCATCCGCTCTTCAAAACCTTCACGCCTGAATTTAGTGAGGAATGCCAACTTCAGGTCGTCCCATGTGCCAAAAGTTCCTGCTGCTTGTCTCTCATACCACTGAAACGCCACGCCCTTGAAAGTGGCGGGAAATATTGCTAACCAATGCTTAGGGGTTCTAGCATTGTTAGCCACACATGCTACCATAAACTCTGCTACATGAAGATCGGGGTCTTCATTGTACTCTCCCTTAAAAACTAGCAATGGAACTACATTCGCTGGCTTGTCATCAATATTTCCAGGACGGATCTGGCTTGGAAGTGGACCTCCAGCAGGAGGAAGGGCTTGATGTGCCATTGGGACTTCTGTAAAGAGTTCCGCAAGGGCGTCAAAGGCAGCTTCTGCTGCGAGCTTGCTCTCGGCTCTGATTCTTGCTTTCTCTCTTCTCACGTACCTCTGGACTCGTTCTAATGCTTGCCTCTTTATTGCGTCATTCATCAGGGGTGTGGCTCCACTATGTTGTTACTGCTCCACAGAGGGTTAACAGAAGGCTTCAGTCTCTGGAGGACTCTCTTGCCAACATTTCTTCTACTTCTTTCTTTTCAACGTCCCTGAATTCTGCTTTCATGCCACTGCACAGAGGAAGGTATTCGGTTCTGAAGGTGTCAAAATGCATACGTCTGAGCATTGTGGTAGTGCCATCATCATAGTAATGCCAACTTCTGATGGTTTCAACAGTGTATGTTGTGAAAAACACTCTGTCTACCAACTTCCAGTGGTTTGCTAATTGAACAAACAGAAGATTATCAGTACAGCAAGCATCCCATGTATCTTGCTGTTGAGCGTCCACGAACAAATTCCAACTCTTTTCCTTCTTGTCCTTGTGAACCTCTACAGACCAAGACTCCTGAAGCTTCTTCACAATCTCCCACTTGATGTTGTCTGGAAACTTTTCAATGAATGCCAAATCTTCCATGGATGGTCATTCTCTCTGTTTCTGCTCTTCAGTTTGTTCCCAAACAGTTTGCCACCAAGATGCAAGTTTCTGCTGCTTCAATAGGAAGAGGAAACTGTCCACCACATAGAGCATGCATCATGATGGTGATGTGTTTTCGCCATTGTGGGATGAACTTCTTGTGGAGAGTGGCTTTGATTATGAGAAATTCCAACTCTTCAGTGGAAGAAGGAACTTTACAAACATCCATTGAATTCTTCTCTTCTTGGCAATGCCAATTCCTTCATTTTCAGCCTCTTCTGGTGCTTGTTGATGGCAAGTTTCCCCGGCTGCGCACCAAAAACATGGAGCCCCAAGAGGAACACCAAGGAAAAGGGAATTCTCTTGCAAAAAAATCTATCTTGTAACATCAACAAGCTTGTTTATCATGTTTCATATGATCACAATGAAGAAAAGAACACCAGGCACAACAAATCTTCATACAGCATCATGTAGATCTCCCACGGTTTTGATATAATCAACCATATTCTTCAATATCTTCATAAAATCCATCAATAGAACAAAGAAAGCAAAGGAATACACCATCTTTGAATGGAAATACATCACATAGTATTCATCTTCAATATCTTCATAGTCTTCTCTCTCAATCTCTCATATACAATCACTCTGTTTCAGTAGAATTGGCTATCTCTGACTCTCTCTCCCTCTCTCCATCAATAATACATTATATCCTCACTACAATCTCTCAAAAATCACACTCAATAATCTTTCTTAGGTCGTGGATACCCCTCCCAAGAGGTATGTCTGATATGAAGAGTCACCAGAGCCACTACAGTGTCCTTTCATAGCTCACTACTGTCACTTCACTCTAGTCTTTACTTGAGTCTTCAGCAGCTACTTCTTTCACTTCTTCCAGCTCTTTTGCACTTGTATTCACCTCTTTCCAAGGTTATAAAACTTTCCCAAGCTACACTCTCATCCATCAGAACACATACAGAAGCATACAGAACAGTCTACAGAACAGTACCAGAACAGCTACAATACAGAACAGAACAGAGACAGAACAGAAGCAGAAGCTCTACAGAAGACCTACAGAAGGTTACAAAAGGTCATCAAAACCACATAACTCACTCTCAAACCATTCCAAACTCTCACAAACCATTCAATAAACTTTCACAAAATCTCAATCTTCATCAATCAATATTCCATCCCTCTTTACAGAAGACAATCATAACAAAACAGACCAAAACAGAGCAAAATAGAAGGTATACAGAATCTATCAGAACATCACAGAACCATCAATAAACATCATGATCTTCCAAAACACAATCATTATCATCCAAAACACTCTCAAACCACTTCTAAATCAATCAATCATCTCATAAAATCAACCATTCAGCTCTCAAAAACAACAAAAATCAGCCAAAAAACAAGTCATTTCAACACTCAACATATCTCTAGAAGTACCATGTACCCTAGCAAAGTGAAGGTAAGAATTGGAACACGCTACAGAAGTATCCCAGGACCCTGTAATGAGAGGCCAATTAAACACTGTACCTGTCCAGTGAATCATGTAATGTCCACTGTCTTCTATGAAGGATGTCACCATCATACCCTGGGGTATCGAGCACTGTTTGGGGAGGAAGGTTAATGTAATCTGTCAGAGAGGGTAATGGAATGAAATGATAGCATTGTAATGGAGGATAGGACAGATCATAAAAAGAGGGTAATTGATGGGATAAAGAAGGTGGAAAAGATGGAGAATACACCAAAAATGTATGAAGGGATTCTGTTGAAAAAACTGAAGGAACAGGAGGAACAATAGGCGGAATGTCGGAAGGAGTAGGAGATAATGTAGGATCAGTAATGAAAGGACATGTAGTGAACACTGGAATGTGAGGAAATCCTGAAGGGGTAAAAGATAAGAGAGGAATATTATCAGGGTTAGATGAAAGAAGAGAAACATATAATGGGAAACGATAAGACATTAGGGAATATGATAAAAGATCAGCAGGATCTAAAGGATAAATAGAACATCGAAAATTTAAATCCTAAAAGAAAGACTCAATAAATAATGGGTTATCAGCAATAAAGCTCAACAACTAAGATTGAAGAGGCTCGATATCTGATTTATGAAAGACACTTTTGAGGTGGCGAGGTTCCAAAGCAACATCCTCCAAAGGTGGATGCCAAGCATATCCCTTGCACCAAGACGTCTGCTCATGATAATACTTCAAACTATCTGCTAGCAGGAGCTCAACTGAGTGCACATACATGACTGCCTGTAAGATGACATCCCCCACATAAACATGAACCTCATGGGAAACCAACTCATCCATAAATCTATCAAAAACTAATCTTAAGAGACCCGCAGACCAAAGATTTGACCACCCATCCTTTGGAGGTTCCAAATCCACATTGCTTAAAGAGATGTACAGGGCAAACCTCTGTTGATTATATTTGATCCAAAAGGATGGAGGAGGTGACACCATTTCAGTATAGCAAGTAAAATCTTCCTGCACACAGTTCATCCTCTACTGAAGGCATTCCACTTTAGCAGAGAACCCAACACATAATTTAGCTTTATGGTGCAACTGATCAAGCTCTCCTTTGGAAGATATGACTAAAGAGACAATAGGAGTTGGAGGAGGAACAGAAAGAACAGCTACTTTTGGTTAAGTTCTTCAATAACTTTCTATTGGGACTCTACAGTTGCTTGAGAGTGTTGCAACTAACCTTCACTAGTACCAAGTTTACTAGCCAAAGTGACCATTTCCTCAAGGGCAGAATTTTTCTCAAGCTGCAAGGATGCATTCTCCTCTTCCAACTTAGCAACCTTAAATTCTAATTCTTGGATAGTTGCCTTCTGGGAATCCATTAAGGATGTAGTAGCAGTCATTTGAGCATTAATATCACCGAGTGTAGCCCTTTCTGCAGACAAATCCTCCAGTGCCTTAGCCAACTGACTAGTCAAGGAATCCACCTTGTCTTGCAAGGAAGTATAAACATGGTATACATTGTCTGAAGAAAAGAGGTAAGGGAGGTTTCCAGAGTGGACTGGACATTTGAAACTAGCTGTGAAAGCATAGGTCCAGATAATATAGTATGTAAGGATGAAGGCATCTGCTGATCAATTTGTCCTTCCTTTTGGGCTGAAAATAAATTAGGACAGGAGAGGAAAGAAGGAAGGGCACTACCAGACACAGCAGGAATAGGTGCGGGTACAGGGGAAGCAAGTACAAAAGGGCTGGAAGGACCCTTTGTATGAAGGCATTTCTTACGATAAAATATAACAAGGGACTCCTCATCTTCTGAATTTGGTTGCATAGGTGGAGGGGAAGGGACTAATGGTGGAGGCTGTGGCGGTAAAGGAACAGAATCAGGCACTAGCACACCACCAGGAGGAGGTGCAAAAGTGATAATGCGCTGTAAGAAAGCACCATAGGAAACATTAATGATCTAACCCTTCCATACACGCTGGAAATGTTGATCCATCTTGGAGAGTAAGAAGCTTGCCCAGTTGAACTTAAGACCCTCTAGGATCTTCACAGAAGCTGTGAACAGTTCCTTGGAAAGATACTTAGAAGCTGACTTACTCGTCATAAATTGGTCCTGGAGGATCTGACATAACTGCTTCCATACTGGAGAAGAAATAGGAGCAATAGAGACCCCTGAACTGTTAATAAGTTGATTGAGAAGCAAGGGGGTAGAAGTTTCCTTTTTCAAGAGCGTAACTATCTCTTTAGCAGTAAGTAACTGGTTACCACTGGGCACAAAGGAAGCAGAAAGGGGCAAGCACAGTGCTTCATGGATATTAGCTGTAGATAAGGAGAAAGTACGGTTATAAACCAGGCCAGATTGGTTTTTATAAGAAGCCAAGAAGGTGTAACAAAGCTTCTCATCTACCGACGGCAATGTAAGGGCAACAAATGGTCTGAGGCCTGCACGTCAGATGCAATCCGCCTCTAGAAGGAGAGAATAATCATGGACTGCGAGGAGGGGAACATGCTGTACCACAATCGGAGGGAAAGAAGAAGAAGATGATGCCATTCAGACTATAGCAAAAACCACACTCACAAACCAGGAATCAAAGAGAAAACCTGCAAAACCCACAAACAAAACCACCACTGAGACCATCGACAGGAGAAAGATTTAGGACAAGACTGACTGGACTAAACCACCCCAAGTAAAACACATCCTACCGAAAATTCGACATAACCTATGCACATATGCGACCGAAAGCTTAGTGAATATGCAGTACAAACATGCACCCAAAACCTCGTAATCAAGCACACAAAATAAAACAAAAGTGTCACACATATCATAACCCAGACTCCAAAACAGAATCACAAACTTGGACTAGTAAAATAGACATGAACAAATATGACCGACATCTTTGACCAAGAAAACCCAATCCCCGTAAACGTTCAGGGTCCTACAGTGCGGGGAAGTGGATGGGTGAAACTAACGACTCATTTTGTTTAAATAATCAATTAAGCATAGTTCATTATTAATGTTTAATCCATTAATGCATGGTGAGTCGGAAACGTAGCCCAACCCCTCTCAGACTTGACACGACGTTACTTGACTGGTTCTCTACTAATGCAGTTCATTGTTATAATTACATGATCTGTGGCACTTGCGTGCATGCATGCGTGACTTCGGGGGGTTCATTTTATTACAAGTGAAAGGTGTCTGTAACGCGTGTGCGTGTGCATTGGTGAATGGGTTTTAATTTACAAAAATTAAGTGGGTTATGGTGCAAAGGTGCTCGTGCAACGGCGGGGTTCCTTTAACAATTAATGTTCGGGTTCGTTTTATTACAATTTTATAAAGTGCAGTCTGTTAATTTTGTGTATGTGCAACGGTCAATTGATTTTAATTACAATTTAAATGTGTGTTATGGTGCAACGTGAGAGAGGGAAAAAGAGAAAAAACCATGCAATGTGTGGTTCTGTCTACAAAGTCTGAGATGACGGTCTCGAAAAGGAAGAGACACAATCCACCCATAATCCACAAAACTGACAAAAGGCCGACTAAGACTAGTCATCCTGTCGTGCAGGAAAACGGAAAAACAACTAACACATTGACCAAAAAGAAATAATAAAATAAATACGATGTGTGACCAAAGAAAAAAAATAGAGATGTTGGGGGTTTGGATTGATTGGGATTTAAGATTATGATTGTTTGGTTTTGTGGGTTGTTTTTGTTTTTTTTTTTAAAGTTTGGTTTGGTTGTATTGTTTGTTTGTTTTTTTTTAAAAAGTGTGTTTTGATGTGTTTGTTTGTTTGTTTGTTTTTTTTAAAAAGTGATGTGGACATGAAATTTCAGTAAAACCAATCATGAGCATCAAGTGTAAAGAAAGGTGATCAGATTTAATTCATTTTTTTTAGCTCATTTGTGGGATTAAAAATGATTTTTTCCATTGAATTTTGTTTTTTTTTAAATTAGGGTTTTGGCTCCAATTAATACTTTTGCCAATTAAGGAAAGCATTTTCAATGAGGAAATATTGGCAAAATGTACAAAAGAATTTGTAGAATTTTCAAAAGAAATTTCTGACATTATTTCGGCATTTTTATGAATTTTTAAGGATTTTTTTTCATTTTTTTCATGGTTTTGAAAAGAATTTCAATTTTCAATTTTTTTAAAATATTTTAGTTTGGAAAAATATGTCAATTGTTTGTAGAAATATTGGAAACGTTTTTAGGAATTTTTTGTAATTTTTAATTTTTAATTGATTTTGAAGGAATTTTGGAAATTTTAAATGTGTTTTTAGGGTTTTTCGGGATTTTAAATTAAAAGGGCAGTACCCGGCTGCGTGTGAACAGCTGATAAGGACTGCGTGTGAACGGCTGGTTGCAGCACACCATCGCACGGACAAGTCCAAACGTGCGTCCCGCGCGTGAATAGTCGCTAATAGACACGCTCCCGCGTACACGTACGCGAACAGCCACGCACACGCAGCTGCACGTGAACAGCGGCTTGCAGACCCACAAAAATGCACAGCAATCGATTGCTGCATGTGAACCACGTGGGGGAGGCGCTGAGGGTTTTTGGGTGTGTGTTTTTTCCTGCAGGAACAGGGGCTAGGATGGGGGAGGGGGCTTAGGAAGGGGGTAGGGGAAAGGGGGCTTAAGAAGGGGGGTTAGGGGAAAGGGGGCTGTTTAAGGGGAGAATGGAGGTTAAGAGTGGGGTAAATGGAATGGGTATTAGGGGGGGGGGGTGGTGGGAATGGGGATTGGGGGTGTGTAAATGGGGGGGGGGTGGGAATGTCTATGAATGGGGTTAATGGGGAGGGGGGTTGTGAATGGTGCGTGTGAATGGGGGGCTAAGGGGGGGGGGGGGTGTGGTGGGTGGGTTAGTTGGAGGGAGGAGGTGGGAGGTCGGTAGGCGGGCACACTACAGAGTAGGGGAGGAAGGCGTGGGGAGCGGCGCTGTGGACCGGGCGGGTGGTGCTACACTAGGCGGGCCAGCAAGGCGGCAGGGAGACCAGCGGCGACGGGCAGAAGAAGGGCAGGGCGGCCAGGCGGTGGCGGTTCCAGGCGGGCGGCAAAGGGCAAGCGGACAGGCGCAACACCAGACGGCAGAGGGAGAGGCGGGTAGAAGGATCCGGGAGAGGCAGAAGGATCCGGGAGAGGCGGGTCGACGCCTGGAAGAGGCGGGCGACAGGCGCCAGGCGGGGCGAATGGCCAGCAGGGCGGGAGGGTGAAGGCCCTGGGAGGGAGGCACACGGCTCGCGGGCAGGCGGGAGGGTGAAGGCCCTGGGAGGGAGCAGGAGGAGTAGGGGATGGAGAAGAGAGAAGGAAGAAGGGAGGGGGTTACGGGGAGAGAGAGGGAGGGGGAGGAGAGAGAAAAGAAAGAAAGAAAGAAAGAAAAGAAAGAAAAGAAGAGGAGAGAGGAGGGAAGGGGGAGAGAGAGGGTAACGGACACGGGAGGGGAGTAATAATTTTTTAATTAATAAATTAATAAATAAAGAAAAAGAGGAAAGGCGTGCCCCCGTCCCGCACGCATGCGCGGGGCGGGGTAAAAACAATTTGCAGTGGCGGGATTGGAACGGCACCGGGATGTCGGCACGGGGTACACGTACGCGACCGGGGCGTGTTGAGACGCGTAAAATGGAAAACGGACGCGTTCACGTCAAAACAAGGGAAAATTAATATCTCACAATCCACGCATCGAAATGAAATGATGTAAAAACAAAAATTGTCCAGGACGGTAGGGGGAAGACAGGGAAAAAGTGCAACGGGGGTTCCGGGGGGAGGACATGGCATTCACATGCAAAACACACAAAAAAACGGGTCCAAAAACGCAAACAAAAATTAATATCGGAAGATCGGTGCATCGGAACGAAGGGCAGGAAAAAGGAAAAATGTGCAAAAGAACGTGCTTGACAACCCTAGCTCAACAAAACACCGTTCCGAATGATATACGATGCGTTCACATGGGAAATACTCGAAAAACGGACCCGAAAAGGGATTCGAAAATTAATACGGAACGATACGTGCACCGGAACGAAGTGCAGTAAGAATGAAAAATGTGCAGGGGACAGAGTTTCATAGGCTTATCACGTTAAAACGCAATGCGGATAGGGTTCGAAGGCGTTCACATGCAAAAAGCACCAAAAAAAGACACTCAAAAATACATTTAAAAATTAATAATAAAAAATCTAGAAGTCGAAATAGGGGGAGAAAAAAGGAAAAATGGAGAAAAAGGCGCGTTGGACACGCCTGTCAAGTCAAATTGGAATTTGCAAACAAGGCAGGTTCACATGGAAAAAATGTCAAAAAGACACATGAAAAGGTCCTAAAAAACCGCAAAAATTAATATTGGACAAACCGTGCAGCGAATTGACACGGAGTAAAAAGGAAAAATGTCAGGGGGAAAGGGTAGAGTAGGGCTATCATGTCAAATCACCGTTCCGAAGCAAAAAAAACACGTTCACATGAAAAACGGTCTAATTTTTGCAAAAGCCGTTAAAAATTAATAACTCAAAAACCGTGCATCGGAACAGGAGTAGGTAAAAAGGAAAATGGGACAGTTCGAAGGGAAGAACAGGGCTATAAGTCTAGATTGGAATTTAGGGGAACGTAGGATGCATTCACATGGAAACACAGCAAAATAAGGGAAAAAGAGAAATGGAGGAGGAACATCCCCAAGGGAGGGGTGATAGTGGATGGGTGGGTGGGAAAAGGGACCCCAGGAGGATAAAAGAAATTCATGGCGTACATGCATGATCCAAGTGAGGCATATGCAGGGCGGTATGCAAGGTAGACGCGCAGGGACTCGTCCCCACACTTAAAACCTTAACGGATAGGGTTGACCGAGCAACAGGGACCTAATACCACACGACACACCATTCGCTAACATCCCCACACTGAAAACATGACCGTCACTGACAAAACAAGGTGTAGGGTTAGAAAAATTTGGCCCATGGTGTCAAGAATCAAGGTTGACTGTCGATGGCATGTCCACTGTCGTTGTCGGCTGCAGGAGGTACCAAGGTATCTTCACAACACATGTCCTTCATGGCAGGGACCACGTAGCAACACCCAGGGAGGTAGCTGGTGGATGAATCGCATCGAGTCGGTGTCGCTGATGAAGGAGAGTCACTCAGCTTACAAAACTCAGTTGGGATGAGAGAACAGCCACTCGCCCCAATACGAACATCACTCGATGAATAATGATTGAAACCCATATCTCATACCCAGTTTAAGAATTAACAAGGGGGATGATGCAGAGGGAGTACGCCAGGGTGCACAGTTGATGGTGCATCAGTGCGTCCAACCCGTTTGGCATAGGTGCAAGGAGGAAGGCAAGGGAGCCTTACAGTGCAGTGTGTAGAACAGAATGATGTGTCATGTGCTTATGGTAGAAACCCAGCCCATGGGTGCATAGGGAAAAGAGAACATACCTTGCTCCAAAGATCGTAACGTCCCTCAATCCTCACCTCTCGGTAATTGATTGAAGAAACTCCAGTCACACTCAGCCCACCCTCTGTCTTACGCTCTACTGAAAGATACAGAGGGCAGCCCTCTCCAGAAACCCATTGATGTAATCCTCACGGTCACTTGTGCAAAGGTAGTATGCCTTGTGCGCATTTGATGGTGCAACTATGCATCCCGCCTTGTGCCGGCATACGGTGCGAGAAGGAAGGCCAGGGAGCCTTATGGTGCAATGCACAGAAACAAATCGTACTTTGTGCATTGAGAGGCACATCTTGTGCGTGCAACACTCCATTCACACTTCACACCTCTCATTTGATTTGAAGGGAAAAGACTGGTCTCTCGCCCCACCCTCTGTCTCACTCTCATTTGATAGTTACAGAGGGCAGCCCTTTCCTGAAACCCCATTCGGTTAGGATGAAAGCTCGCATCACTCAATTGTTTTTCGATGAAGATCGTGTCGTCAGTTATTGAAGAGGCGTACCCAGGGAGGTAGCCATCAGATCAAACGTTGTGTTAGATAGGACCATGGCGTCTACTAGAGGACTGTCAAATGCTCTGCAGAAAGGCACAGAACACAGCGTACCAAGGGAGGCAGCTTCCGAACTGGATCCTAGGGATGTCAATTGATGAATCCACTTTCTGGAGTGCTGGGTGTTGCCACCTTTTCCACAGCCAGCTTCCCACCCAAGGGTGTTGACCACCTTGTCTTAGAACGAGGCCTGCTATGACAAGGAATTTCTTTCTTTTCTCCCATAACAGTTTTTTTTTCTTTTTTTCTTATTTTTTTCTCTTTTTTCTTGTTTTCCCCTATTCCCAAGGGTGTCTCCACCTTTTCTCAAAGAATAGGTCGGCATGACAGGGACCGAAGTTCTTTTCTCCCATAACCGATATGTATATTTTTTTTCTTTTTCGAATTAAGCAAGGGAATGGTAGAAATACCATTTGTCAGAACCAACCTCGCCATTGTCACTAGTGGAAAATAGAGGATAAGAGATCAGGGGTGGGAGGTTGGGCTGAAGGGATAGAGGATTGCATCCACTTCATCAGGAGTGGCTGAAGAATGACTATCAGAAGTAGCATCATAAGAGTTATAGTGCCACGCCAACAGGGGAAAGGATCAGGTGACCGTGATTGTCAAGATCCCCAAGGAGGGAAGTACTTCTTCAGGCGATATCCATTGATTAGAAAGGGATCATCAGAGGCATCAACGGTCTGCACTTGGACAGAGCCATTAGGATTGACAGCAAGTATCTTATATGGGCCCATCCACCGCTGTTGGAGCTTGCCAAGAAACTTTCCAAATCGTGAATCATAGGCTAGGACCAAATCACCTTATTTGAACTCCTTGTGCTTGATGAAGCTGTCATTGTAAGCCTTATGTCGAGCTTGAGTGGCTTCCATGCACTGTAGAGCCATCCTGCGAGTTTCGTCCAAACATTCCAAGTGCAGGAGACAGCGTTGCAGTGAATCATCATCCCCCAAATAGCCACTCGCAAAGAGGGCAATTCCAATTCAACAGGGAAAACAACTTCTGTACCATACACCAGCTGGAAGGGTGTCTGTCATGTTGCTGCTTTATGGGAGGTTCTGTACGCCCAGAGGGCCTCTGTAAGTCGATCATCCCAATCACAACGATGTGCGGCAATCGTCCTTGTCAGAATTGAGTAGAGGATGCGATTGGTGACTTCGACTTGGCCATTGGCTCTAGGGTAATAAGGAATGGACTTGCGATGGCGGATCTTATACAGCTCTGTCAACTCTTCCATGACTTTATTAATAAAATGAGTGCCTGTGTCACTTACCAGCTCTAGGGGACTGCCAAAATGGGTGATGATTTTCTCGTACATGAACAGGGCCGCGCTGTTACCATCGTCCTGCTTTAGGGGTTTAGCTTCACACCACTTTGTGACATAGTCCGTACATACCAAGATGTATCTGTTCTGTTTTCTTCTGGTGGGTGGATCAATGGGACCCACGAAATCAATCCCCCACTTCTCGAACGGCTTCAAAGGAAGGATAGATTGCAGTGGCATAGCACTGGTCTTGGTGGGTTTTCCCATCCTCTGACACGCATCACATCGCTTACAGTAGGCATAGGCATCCTTATGAATGGTCGGCCACCAGTAACATGTTAGCAGAGCCTTCCTGACTGTAGCTTCTCCTACAAAGTGGCCTCCACATGGCTCATCATGGCAAGCCTTCAAAACAATCCCCATCTCATCTCCTGCAACACATCTTTTGAGCACTTCATCTTTGCCTTTCTTGTATAGTGCACCACCTAACAGGGTGTAGGGGCTAATTCTAACATAAGCTTCTTTCTTTCCCGACTCGAAATGCCAGGAGGGTACTGTTGGATTGCCAACAGATTAGCAATGTCTACATACCAAGAGGTTACAGTTTCTACCAGGAATAGGGAAGCATCAGGGAGGTCTGGATCATCCTGCTCCTCGTCTGCAGTCTGCAGGATACGCGACACATGATCAGCCAGAATATGGGAACGACCAGGTTTGGTAATTACCTCAAAGTCGAACTCCTAGAATAGAAGGAGCCATCTCATCATTCATCCTTTCACGTCTGTTTTCTTCTTCAGGAAGGACAAGGCCTCATGATCCACATAAAATTTAAAGTGGGTAGATAGTAGGTAGTGGCGAAACTTCTCTAGGGCAAACACCATTGCCAAGCACTCCAACTCTGTCACTGTATAGTTCCACTCTCTATTAGTGACTTTTCGGCTTGCGTAATAGATCCATTGATCTAATTTGGAGGAGCCCTTCTAGCATAGAACTGCGCCTAAGCCTTCAATGGATGCATCAGTGTGCACATGGAACTCCTTCGTCCAATCAGGAGGTTGCGGGATGGGTGCCTCAACCAAACACTACTTCAGAGTGTTGAAGGCTTTGTCACATTCTTCCGTCCAAATAAACTTTTCATATTTCCTCAGAAGCTTGTGCAAGGAGGTTTCCTTTGTTGCAAAATGGGCTATGAACCTTCTGTAGTAACCCACATGGCCAAGAAATCCTCTCAATTGTTTGAGGTTTGTCGGTGCTGTTAAGGCGGCAATCTTTTCAATCTTTGCAGGGTCTCTTGATATCCCTTGTGCAGAGACAATGTGGCCCAATAGAACTCCAGAAGAGACCCCAAAAGATGCATTTGTCGGGGTTGAGGGAGATCCCATACTCCCGGCATCGGTGAAAGCATTGTTCCAAATGTCACCAGTGTTCACGGATCAAACTATAGACACAGAAGTCATCCAAATATACCTCAATAAAGTCGTGGAGATGATTTTGGAATGCGGCCATCATGACTCGTTGGAAGGTAGTAGGGACATTGCAGAGTCCAAATGGCATCACTCGGTAAGCGTAGGTCCCCCATTCTGTGGTGAAGGTTGTTTTGGACTGATCTTCTTTTGCTATCAGCACTTGGTTGTATCCACTGAATCCATCCAGAAGGGAATAAAGCTCATGTGCTGCCATTGTGTCCAACAGTTGGTCTATGAAAGGGATAGGAATGTGATCCTTCTTCGTCTTAGAATTCAACTTGCGGAAATCCACACATATACGAAGCTTACCATTCCTCTTGGGTACAACCACGATGGGTGAGACCCATTCACTATTTGCCATTGGATAGATGAACTCAGCTTCCAGAAGCTTCAGCAGCTCTTCTTTCACCAATGTGGAATAATTCGGGTTCATTCGCCTCTGTCGTTTGCCGTACTGGCTTGGCATCAGGCTCCAAATCAATATAATGCTGACATATTGTGGGATCAATCCCCTTTAGGTCTTTGTAGGACCAAGCAAACACGTCCAAATTCTCTTTCAACAAGTTGTATAAGGTTGACAACTCTTCTTGTAGGGTGCTACCCACCTTCAAATGGCATTCAGTGCCATCTGCATCCACAAAGGTTAACTGCCTTTCACCTTCTACTTCACGGATGAAGGTCCCACGGACTGCTTCTGGGTACAGATCCGACTCCTTCAAGGGGGTGGTGTCCTCTTCTGATGTCCCACTAGACCCAACGTCTTCTTGCAGTAAGGACTTAGGTTGCCCCTTGAAATGGTGAAATGGGATCAGCGCTGTCTCGGTTTTGGTTTGAATGTTAATTACCTTAGAGCTTGAGGACTCCTCTTCAGAGGATGCATCTAGGAATGTTACAAAACAGGGGCTCTCAGAATTCTGTTGTGGCCTTGGGACTGGTACTTGTTGACAAGGAGCATCATCATCATCCTTTCTTGACAAGTGTGGATGGGTGCGACAAGAACCATTGATAAGAGATGGCTTATTTTTCTTGATCCACTTAATATATAGGCTTTGCCTATGGAAAGATCCATTTACCAATCCAAAGGGTACCATTGCCATTCTATCCCACAACATGGAGTCTTCTGCTTCTGAAGCTTCAGGAACTCCCTCCTTATCTATGCCTTCTGTGGGTTGAGTGGTTTCTTCTATCTCGCTTTCAAAGTCTCATTCTTCAGATTCATCATCATCCTCTTCAGACTCCAGCTTTGCCTCTGTAGGCGCTCTGTAAGAGAAGAACAGGTCCTCTGCTTTGCTTTCTGCCTCTGTCACTGGCTCTACTATGGCCATGTAACAGGGAGAGCAGTACATCCATGCTTTTATTTCACTGTCAGAGGTAATTTTGGAGGGAGTTCCTGGTTCAGGCAGGAAGTATTTACCCATTGATAATGGCTTTGCATCTTTTGGGAGTTGGCTTACAGTACCCACTGCTAGGGAATGTGCCTCTGTTTTCTTGGAAAGGATCTGTTTGACAGCATCTTCTTCTGCTGATGTTCCATCTGTAGCCTCATTGGGGGAGTCTAAAGATAATTCCAAGGAGGTGGATCCATGTCCTTTTTGAGCACCATATAGCTTCAACACCACTTTATTGGGTCCTCTACCCAAGGTCAAGGTTCCTTTGAACTAATCCATCCTTGCTCTGGATTCAAAAAGCCATGGTCTACCCAGAAACAGGGGGTAGGATGTACCATAAGAATTTGGCTTCACCACCAGATAGGTTAGCTAATAATCTTTTCCAGCCATTGTAGTCTTCACATATGGGAGAATTCCCAAAGGCTTGATTCTGCTCTAATCCACCAGTTTGATGAGCCATTGGGTTGGTTGCACACCTTGTAGGCCTAGATCCTTCATTGTCACATCCGTCATAATGTTCACTGATGAGCCATCATCAATCAGTGTATTTGCAATAAAGCAGCCTTCTATCCACACACCAGTCTCTGGGGTACCCGGATCTAGGAAGGCGTTAGCCACATCCACTTCTTTTATAGGCTTCGGAGCTTTGTTGGACTTTGTTGCTGTTGAGGGAGCAATCCATAAGCCACGTCTTCTTGTCAGTATACTTTTGAACCTTTTTCGGCAACTAGGAGACAACATCAACAATTGTCGGAATGTGAGGTTTGGTTTAAAGGTATCTAGATCTCTGACCACATCGTATTCCTTAATAGGATCCACTGGCTTCTCTAACCGGTTAGGGAATGGGGCAACACCCATTTTCATTTTCCCTTTTCCTTCCAACAGGGGCATCATGGGGACTTCTTCTGCCACTTGTGGCACTTCCTTCTCTTCTATCTCCTGGACCTCTGGTCCTATCTCTAGAACTGTCTCTGTGACTCTCTGTAGCACTGTAATGCTCTGTACGGCACTGCAAGGCTCTGTTCTGCTCTGTTCTTTTGTTGGAAGATTGAACTTTACTGTTCTGGCAGGAAGATTATTTTCTTTCTGGACAGGTGGTTCCTTCTTCTTTGCACGCATGATGGCAGCAACTTCCAATTCCACTAAATTGGAGGTAGGCTCTTGGGCCTTGGACGGATTATCAGTAGCACTGTTTTTCACTGGGACTGGGCTTGGACAGTCTTTTGCAGTGTGGCCTTCTCCTTTGCATCGATTGCACAAGGGCTTATAATCAACTAACCTTCTGGGATTTGGACAATTTGGTGAAATGTGTCCCTTTTCTCCGCACCTGTAACACTCCACTTCTGATCTCTGACCACCGCCAGACAGTCTTCCTCTGTAACTTTAGGATGGAAATCTTTTGGGTCCAAAATTAGGACCAAACTCCCTAGGCTTTGGTCCAATATCCTGTGCTGTCATTTTGGATTCCAGCAAGTTGAATCTCGCGTCTTCTTCCTTCCTTCTCCTATCATGCATCTCCTTCAGAGAGCAAATATCCTCTGTATGGTTCTTCCACAAACAGTAGGAACATAAAGCTCCAGGAATGGTTGGTTTTTGTGTACATTCAGTGGCTAAATGGCCTGCTTGATGACACTTACCACACCAAGTATTTGACTGCATCACATCTCTTCCTGCTCCTGCAACGTTGGATATGCTAGCGGTATTCACTTTCAGCGTCTGTAGCTGCTCTGTAATCACATCCATCAACTCCTTTTTGATATTTGCAACTGAGTTGGATAAATAATCCTTGAAGCTTTCTCCTCCTGAGACACTGGCAGTAGGGTTTTGAGGAGTCTCTGTAATCACTGCAAAAACAAGTTGGGCTGGTGCAGAGGTGTCTCTATTCTGATGCTAATTCAGAGCTCTTGTTTGAACTGTTGGATGTTGGCTCTAGTTGGTAGGGTTCCACTGTTGCTGCTGATTTGGCATTGGGGAAATTGTTTGGAACCATTGTTGTTGTGGTTGAACCATCATTTGAGGCACTGTCGTCTGCGATGACCACACTGGAGTAGGTGCACTATACTGTGGCACTGTTTTCATCTGGGGATAGGGGTAGGGAACTGTCCCTGGGACCGCATTTGATGGGTATACCATTCCAGGCATATGAGGAGGTAAGACTCCTCTTCCTTGCGTCATTGACAGCCTTGCTTCAACTTCGTCATACAATCTTGCACCTTCCACTGCGGCTTGCAGATTGACTGGTCTTCTCAATTCCACGAACTTGCAAACTTCTGGTTGTAGACCCCTGAGAAACACTCCTTTCTGGATACCTTCATCCAAATCATGGTTAGTCCATCTCTTCAGGATGGATTCCATTCGCGAGACATAAGCTTCTACTCTTTCTCCAGAGGACTAACTTAAACTCATAAATTCCTCTCACATCCGCTCTTCAAAACCTTCATGCCTGAATTTAGTGAGGAAGGCCAACTTCAGGTCGTCCCATGTGCCAAAAGTTCCTAGTGCTTGTCTCTCATACCACTGAAACGCCGCGCCCTTAAAAGTGGTGGGGAATATTGCTAACCAATGCTCAGGGGTTCTGGCATTGTTAGCCACACATGCCACCATAAACTGTGCTACATGAAGATCGGGGTCTTCATTGTACTCTCCCTTAAAAATTGGCACAACGGGACTACATTCGCCGGCCTATCATCAATATTTCCAAGACGGATCTGGTTTGGAAGTGGACCTCCAGCAGGAGGAGGAAGGGCTTGATGTGCCATTGGGACTTGTGTAAAGAGTTCCACAAGGGTGTCAAAGGAGGCTTCTCCTGCTAGCTCGTTCTCTACTTTGATTCTTGCTTTCTGTCTTCTCACGTACCTCTGGACTCATTCTAATGCTTGCCTCTTTATTGCGTCATTCATCAAGGGGTTGGCTCTACTATGTTGTTAGTGCTCCATAGAGGGATAACAGAAGGCTTCAGTCTCTGGAGGACTCTCTTGCCAACATTTCTTCTACTTCTTCCTTTTCAACGTCTCTGAATTCTGCTTTCATGCCACTGCACAGAGGAAGGTATTCAGTTCTAAAGGTGTCAAAATGCATACGTCTAAGCATTGTGGTGGTGCCATCATCATAGTAATGCCAGCTTCTGATGGTTTCAATAGTGTATGCTGTAAAGAACACTCTGTCTACCAACTTCCAGTGGGTTGCCAACGTATCTTGCAGTTGAGCGTCTACGAACAAGTCCCAACTCTGTTCCTTCTTATTTTTTTGAACCTCCACAGACCACGACTCTTGAAGCTTCTTGACTATTTCCCACTTGATGATGTCTAGAAATTCTTCAATGAAGGCCAAATCCTCCATTGATACTCATTCTCTCTGTTCTACTCTTCAGTTTTGTGGGAGGAACTTTGCAACTGTGATGCAACTTTCTACAGCTTCAGAGGGTAGTGAAAACAGATCGTCACAGAGGGACTTCATCAGAATGGCATTGTGCTTTCTCCATTGGGAAATGAATATTTTGTAGAATGTTGCCTTGGAAATGAAGGCTTGCGATTCTTCAACAGTGGCAGGAACTCTACTATCCATTGATTTACTTCTTTTTCCATAGTGCCACTTCTTCCATTTTCAACCTCTGTTTGTGCTTGTTGATGGCAGTATTCCCCGGCTGCGCACCAAAAACATGGAGCCCCAAGAGGAACACCAAGGAAAAAGGAATTCTCTTGAAAGAAAATCTATATTGTAACATCAACAAGCTTTTATTTCATTCTTTTGATCATCAAAACAAAGAAAACAACAATTCTTCACACAGCATCATAGTAGATATCTCCCACGGATTTATCTTTAACAAACTTGATCATGTTCTTCATATTCTTCATTAATAGACAAAGAGAACACAACTTTTGATGGAAAGAAAATCACATAGTATTCATCTTCATTGTCTTCATAGTCTTCTCCCTCATAGAAAGATAGAATGTTTCACATAGAATTGACTATCTCTTGCATATGATCTCTCTCACAATAGTATGCTCTCAATACTACATCATATCCTCACTACAATCACTCAATAATCACTCACAATAATCCTCATTAGGTCGTGGATACACCTCCCAAAAGGTATGTTAGATGTGAAGGGGAACCGGAGACATCATAGTGTCCTGTGAGATCTGTCTTCTGTCACTGTCTTCTGTAACCTTCTGTGAATCTTCTGTAAATCTTCAGCAGTTACTTCTTCACTTCAATTAGATTGGATAGAGCTTCCTTTCATCCTTTTCCTAAGACAAGAACACTTACAAAAACATCCATACATCCATCATAACACTCAATAGAAACAATAGAACAAAATCATAGAGCAATAGAGCAACAAGACTACAGAGCTACAAAAGCACAGAAGCTACAGAACTTTACAGAAGATCAACAAAACCCATAAAAATAAAAAAACCAAAACAAAACCAATTCAATCTCTCATAAACCTTTTAGCACATAAACCAAAACAAAACCAATTCAATCTCTCATAAACCTTTTAGCACATAAACCTTTTAGCACATAAAAATAAAAAAACCAAAACAAAACCAATTCAATCTCTCATAAACCAATTCAATCTCTCATAAACATTTTCATAAAAAACCATCAAAAACCCTTCAAAAATTATCCAAACCTTTCCAAACACTTCAAAATAAACAACCATTTATCATCAAAAACAACAAAAAATCAGCCCAAAAACCAACATATTTCACACTCAACAAATATCCCTCCATGGCTTTCTATGAAGAAAGGACATCTCATCCTTAGCTTACTCGTCCCGGGCTGCTACAAAGTCAAAAATATAGACGTGTATCTTCGTCCATTAGTCGATGAGCTTAAGATTTTATGGGAGGAGGGGGTCATTGTGCAAGATATGAGCAAGCGCAATGGTCGGTGGTCAGCCAATATTCAAGCCATTCTCATGTGGACGATGCATGACTTTCCGGGATTCGAAGAGTGCTCAGGTGAACAGGCCTCCGTTCTCATTAGTAATATCTATATTTTATCTCATTCAAGCAAGTATTCACTGGGTTGTGGTGTTAGAACAGATCTGGTTACCTCAGGTTATCATGCATGTCGATTGTGTGGGTCACAGTTAGACTCGCGAAGGTCACAAACCATGAGGAAGATGGTATATCAAGGACACGCCGCTTTCTTGCCAGAGGATCATGAACTCAGGGAAGGTTTTCTTGGACGACCTCCAACATGTATGAACGCGCAAGCTAGTACGAGTTGAAAATGGTCCACGTGGAATCACATCCAAACGGAATGCGGCGGTTCTCAGTTTTCTATGAGTTGCCATATTGGATCCACTTACAGGTCAACCACTTGTTGGATCCCATACATATTTTCAAGAATGTGGGTAGCTTGCTATGGGACCACATCATAGGAAAGACAGACACTATAGGGGCACGAATGGATTTGAAGGAGGAAGGTAAGATGGAGGCGCTTTGACCGCAGTCGAGTGCTGATGGTTGCATGCAGCTTCCTCGCGCTCCTTGGGTTTTTTTCACTAAAGAAGAGCGCATTGTGAAGCAAGTAGTCAAGTCTATCCGCACTCCGATGGGTATGATGCGTTCTCTCATGTCTGCATTTTCTAAAGACGACCAATTATCAGGGCTAAATGTAACGTGTCCACTTGTATTTTCAGGACACGTCTTAGTAGTCCATCAGAAAGGATATCTAGAAAGCTCCACCCGGCACTCCCATGGAATGTTATAGGGCTTGAGATCTAGGGCTTTCCGCATCTGCCACGTAGTGGAAGTATTCCGGCCTTTCCCACTTAGGATTGACCTGATTTAGGGCTTTCTTTATTGGTCATTTCCTAGCGGCAACTAGCGTCGGACCCAAGCAAACTACTTTACGTAGAAATGCCAGGTCCAAAGCGGATTCACGCTGCACTTGGTTCAAGGAGAATGGGAAATGAGAGGGATGCAAAGCTCAACCTCTCTATCATAAGGCATAGTCCCATTCTGTTCCCCTAAAATAGTGTGAATCGGGTTCAATCATAACTCTAGGTCAACGCTTTTGTTGTTCGTGTTCTTTGATGATCTTCCCACTGTCCATTGTGATTTGAGAAAAGTTCCCGGCCAACCGGGACCACCCATCCGTAGGACGGACCTATGGCCCATCCTCCGCACTTTCCTCGGGTTGTTTTAGTTATCTAATTACCTAACACATTAGTTGGACAAATAACAAAATCAGCTTCTTTTATTAACCCGTTAGGCACTGGTTCTTTCACGAAATCTTGTCACTTGACATAGAAAAACAATATCAGACAAGTTTCTTATTAACAGGTTATCATATTTATCTTTGAAATACAAAGAGTCCAGCCTGTAGGCTTATCCACAATCTGCCCGAAGGCTATCCAGTAATCCATAGGGATCACTAATCCAAGTTTTCGCCCGTAGACTAGTATGCGGGACTCGAGATCCAATATCAAGTCACATTAGCCTCTTGTGCAGGGCCCGAAAGGCGAGGGATTTATAGCCAGAGCCCCCTTTGGCACCCAAGCGTTCTCCTGCTCCAAGTAGCACTCAACGGAGAGACCTCTCACGGTGGGTTCGGTCCACTTGCCCGGTGCAGTTAACAACCCCCTTGGTTAGGGTCAGGCAGGCACTCGAGGGAAATTGAAGCTGCCTCTCCCTTCAGGACTTCAACCTGAAGTATATATATCCATTTATCCTTTAATTCATTGATTAAACAAAGCCAAACAGTGCTCTAAAATCTGTAGCAAGCACAAACATTTCCATTGATCATTTTTTTGTTGGCAAACTGCTAAGGAATGAATCCTTCCTTTCGAATGCATCCAGCACTCGATCCGAGATGACTTGCAACTTGGCAAGATCCCCTATGACCTGGGTTAGGGCGTACCCTATTAACCCAACTTGGTCAAACCTTAAGTTCATTGGTTACTTAAGTTTATCGGCGGGCTGGTCTTTAGTTTTCAATCAATCTTCTTTACTCAAGAAGGACCACTAAATTAGGATGATTATTCATCCTCTTGCAAGATAACTTGCGTAAGGACATGCCAACTTCATTGCGAGAACTTGGCCATTCCCTTGTGATCCAATCACAAGATCATATGACTCCGCACTTGTTGTGCAAGTACCGCATCGAACTATGAGACAATGGAGTCACGAAACAATCTGTTTCAGGTTACTAGGCTGACATCGTTAGACCTAGGGTTTCCAAGTTTCATCTTGTAATATTCTTAGGGACAAACCCTAGCTCACTTTCCAATTACATTTTCACTGTCCCTACATTCAATGAATGTGGACAAGTATTTAAGGTATAGGAATATTAGTTTTAACAATACATACGATTAGTTCATGTATTAAATTCCCTAGTGAATTCTTTGGAATTTAACTTTTTCTAAACGAGTACTCCACGGTTTAGGTGTTTTAGGTTTATGCCAATTTGGTTAACTCTAGAAGATAATTTCGAGATTACTTCCACATGATTCGTTGTCTATGCGTAAATTGATTTTTTAACCCTAACTTATCAATTTGAGGTGTTAATTTCAACTAATCTCCCCTTTACTTTGCGAACAAAATTCATGCTAAATAAGCAACCTTTTACTTGATAATTTATGCAGTTGACAAACGATAATCTCATAGAGTTTATGCATCATAAGAATCATTTCATGCTTTGCACTTTCCATGATGATTCATTGCGAAGAGAATATGGGTTAATAGTGTGAGATGCAGTTTATACTTCTAAGCTTAACCGAAGTATACTATTTTAATGGGTAATAATCTAGCTTATAATTCATTTCAATGCATAAAGCTATTTACTAGAAATGCATTTATGCTTTCTTGATTTTGCATGTTTCATTAAAAGTATTAATGACTAAGTTCCTTCGTCGTGAACAATTAGGATAAAAATATATCCTATTTCTAACAATTAACCTTGCATGATTGAATTACAACAATATCAAATAAAAATTAGGAACAAAAACCTAGGCTTGGGGTGAGATGTCCACGTGGATGCCCGGAGATGACCCTCCCGCGGCTGCGCCTTGGACTTTCTTAGGATGCATTTCCGCCGTGGAAGCAGCTTTACAACTCCTTTTTGATATTCCACCGTGGCTCTCTTTCGCAATAACTTGCACCGTCTGTCGAAAGTAGTTTTAGAAGGCTTCCTCCTTGGAGTCGGGAATTAAAAAGGGGTGTTTCAGAATCTTTCACGACTAAGACCCATTAAGCCATGGGAGTGCTTAATGGCCTTTGTAAACTCACACGAACATGGAATAGAAAGGTGTGGAAAAGAAATAAGGTGCGGGAGAGTTCCAAGGGTTATTTTGCATGGGCAAGGAAAGGCTAAGCTAAAATTTCCTTGGGAGAAAATGGGCCCTATAGAATCTTAAGGGAGAACATCCAAGGAAAAAAAGTAGCATTTAAAGGCTATACCTTTCAGAATGAGGGAAAGGGCCTAAGGACCTTTAAAGACAAACTCGGAGGGAGGAGGGGGTAATCCTAAATCCCATAGGAAGGGGATAAGGGAAATTAAACAGGGGGGGGGGGGGTTTCAATATGTCACAAGGGAAGGGAGATAAGGGAATTTACACACGAGGGGGGGGGGGGGGGTTCCAAAATGGCACAAGGGAAGGGGGCTTAAGGGGTTAAAACACGAGGGGGGTAATAATACCTTTAAGGCCTTAGTTCTTTTGGGGGGAAAGGGCTTATAAAGCCCAAGGAAAAAGGGCGCTTATAGGGGGTTAAAATCGGGGAGGATGGTGTGGTTCCAAGGGAAAAGGGCTTAAGGGGGTAAGAACTTCCTATGAGGGAATTAAATCCCGGGGGTTGGAAAAGGGTTATAAAAACCCTCTAGAGGAGGGATTTAAAAAAAGCACAGGAAGGAGGGATTAGATCCCTCCCCTTAGAAGCTTCTTGGAAGCTTCTTGGAAGCTTCTCTAAGCGGCCTTATAACACGTGGAGGAGAAGGAGGATGTTTTGACGACGGCTTGCTGGTGGGCAGGGCCAAATGGTGGCCGTGACGGGTCTCGACGACGCTCCTCCCTCACAGCGCGGCGGTGTTACGCTCTCCCAGCTTTCCATCTCTCACATGGCCACGTCCGAATCTCACAACCTCCTCCCTATCTCGTTTAATGGCGGTTCCGGCGTAGTCTACCCTTCTCAGAATCCCCTCTCTCCTTTAATCCTGGCGGCGTCTGATTTCTCTCTCAAACTGGTGGCATCACGGCTCCTGGCTCCTGGCTCCTCCCTTTTAGCTCCCATGGTGATGGGTTTTATAGGGAGAGGGAGCGGTACCTCCCTCCCTCCACGCGCCATTTGCATGGCATTCACCTTCCTCCTGGGCATCCAGCGCGATGCTGATTCAACCACATTTGCTCATCCATGACCTCCTTCGCAAGGCCTACGTGCCCGTGCTTTACTCCCCCCTCCTCTAGCACAGCCTTCAGTTGGGGAGAAAAAAAAGATTAAAAGAAATTTTTTTCCATAAATCCTCTCAATTTCCTCTTGACCTCCTCCCAAGAGGAGGTCCACACGAAAATATGCGGTTACATTAAACCATAGTTTTGGTTCTACAAATGGAGATTATGATACATCGTATTTTGAATTCGCACCGTCCTTGACCCAATGCTAGCTTTGTCTTTTGCCCGAGAATTCACATGGCTTCGTAATATATTTTGAGCAGAAATATTACATTCTCTCCCCCTTGGAGGAATCGAGATGTCCTCATCTCGAGATAAACTGGGGATATTGATGGTTGAGAGTGCTTTCATCTATCCAAGTGGCATCCTCCTCGGGATAATCTTTCCACTGGACGAGGCATTCTCTCAAGGTTTTGGATCTCAATTGTCTCTCCCTAACATCTAAGATCCTATCAGGCCTTAGTTCAAGGACTCCTTGTCTAGGCACTACAACTTGTTGGTCGTTAAGTATATGGTTAGGATTAGGTACATATTTCTTCAATAGGCTGATATGGAATACATTGTGAACCTTTAGGTTGTCAGGGAGCTGCAATCTATAAGCATTAGGTCCTAGGCATTTGAGGATTTTGTACGATCCACAATACCTTGGACTTAGCTTCTTGCAATCTCCTAAGGATAGGGAACTCTTCTTTGGGCGTACGCGAATGAAGACCATGTCTCCTTCTTTGAAGATTCTATCTTGACGCTTCAAATCCGTGTATGCCTTCTGTCTATCCTTGGCCGCTTGGATGTCTTGTCTTATTGACTTGATTTGGTCATCCATCTCTTCCAACATTTGCCTTGAAACTTCAACCCTTAAAGTTGGATCTGAAAAGTTTAGGGGACTTCGACAGTCATGACCATACAATGCTTGGAAAGGGGTCATCTGAATGCTTTGTTGGTAAGAAGCATTGTAGGCAAACTCAACCAAAGGCAAGTATTGAATCCACCTCTTTGGCTCACGATAGCAGTATGCCCTAAGCATATCCTCGATGACTTGATTTACTCACTCTGTTTGGCCATCCGTTTGGGGATGGTAAGTGGTGCTAAAACAAAGTTGAGTCCCAGTGTCTTCAAAGATAGCTCTCCAGAAGTGTGACATGAAGAGAGAATCACAATCACTAATGATTCTTCTGGGTAAACCATGTAGCTTGAATATCTCCTTGATAAACAATCTTGTAATGTCTGAGGCTTTATAGTTTGTCTTTACTGGAATAAGGTGTGCAACCTTAGTAAGCATGTCAACCACAACCATGATGGAGTTGTATCCTCCCTAGACTTGGGGTAGGCCTACAACAAAATCCATACTGATGAATTTCCATTTCATTTGAGAAATGTCAAGCGGTTGCAGTTTCCCTAGCATCTTGACATGTTCGTCTTTGATACGTTGACAAAACAAACACTCGGTGACATATTTGAGAACGTCACCTTTGAGCCTCTCCCAATGGTAGCTCTTCCTAACTGCATTAAGGGTTTTGGCATAGCCAGGATGTCCTACGAAAGGGGAATCATGAGCTTCCCACAAAATCTTCTGCTTAAGTGACTGGCTTGGTGGTATACACAGCCTTGTTCTATAATAGACAAGTCCACTATTGATAGAAAATTCATGATACTTAGCATGCAGCTTTTGGTTCTGATTTTAGATAGAGATCTCCCTTAGCATTGTTTGGTAGGCCAGATCATGACATGCATCCTCTCTAGCTAACTTAAGTATTGGATTGTTTGGCATAGATACTTTTGTAGCTAGAGATCTGGCTGTTGATGGGTTCTGCAAGATTAGAGAATTAAGGAATGCCTTGCGACTAAGTGCATTGGCAACTACATTCTCTTTTCCTAGTCGGTACTTGATTTCAAAGTCATACTCCTCCAACACCTCAATCCACCGACGTTGCCTCATGTTGAGCTCATTGTGGGTAAAGATCCATTTGAGACTCTTATGCTCAGTTATTAGTGTAAACTTGTTACCCAACAGGTAGTGTCTCCAAAGCTTTAGAGCGTGGATGACAGCTAGCAATTCCAAATCATGCATAGCATAATTCTTCTCATGATTCTTCAATTTCCTTGAAGAGTAGACTACAGGATGAGCTTCCTGCATGAGTACACACCCCAAGGCAAGTATGCTAGCATCAGCTACTACTCAAACTCTTTATTGAGGTCTGGAAGTTTTAGAATAAGTGCTGATACCAAACTTTGCTTCAATTTGTCGAAGCTATTTTGTTAGGGAGTTGACCATGCAATGACTGTTTGCTTCTTTAGTAAGTCCATTAGAGGTGCAGCAATCAAAGCATAGTTTTTGATGAAGACCCTATACCATCCTTTCAATCCAAGAAAGCTACGTATTTCTTTGACAGATGTTGGTATTGGCCATTTTAGCACATCTCTGACCTTGGCTGGGTCCACTGAGATTCCTTCTGCTGATACTATGAATCCCAGATATTCAATCTGGCGTTTGAAGAATGCACACTTCTTCATCTTAGCATACAACTTATGTGACCTCATTGTCTCAAGGACAATCCGGAGTTGGGGTTCATGATCTTCTTCATGTTTAGAATAGACTAAAGTGTTGTCGAATAAGACAAGTAAGAAATCATCAAGATATGGCCTAAATATATCCTGCATTAACGTGTTGAAGGTGGTAGGTGCATTCGTAAGTCCGAATGACATAACTAGAAACTCAAAGTGCCCATATCTTGTATTGAAGGCAGTCTTGGGGATATCTTCTTTCTTGATCTTTATCTGATAGTAACCTGACCTGAGATCAATCTTGGAGAAGATCTTTGCACCCTAAAGACAATCAAGAAGCTCATCTATTCTAGGAATAGGGTACTTGTTCTTGACCGTTGATTGATTCAACCCTCAATAATCAATACATAGTCGAAGTGTTCCATCTTTCTTTTTCTAGAACAGTACTAGAGCTCCCCATGGTGAATTGCTAGGACGGAAATAGCCCTGTACTAGCAATTTCTTGAGTTGTCCCTTCAGCTCAACTGCTTCTGGTATGGACATTCTTTAAGGTCTCTTTGCAATTGGCGCAGCTCCTGGTACTAACCCAATCTCATGATCCACTTCTCTTTGAGGCAGGAGCTCTGTCAACTCTTTAGGGAATACGTCCGCGTATTCCTTTAGCCAAGAAGGTCCTTCACTAGACTCTTGCTTCTGATCTAACTTGTTGAGTTTGATCAAGTATTCAGGTAATCCTTTTCTGACTCCTTTTACGATCCGAGATACTTTGGCCAATTGGATTCTTGGCACTCCAGTCTCACCTTCGGTTGTGACTAATTCCCTTTCAGAGTTTCGAAAGGAAACTTGACACTTTCCACAATGAATGTGGGCGTCATTAGGCTTAAGCCAATCCATTCCGAGTAGACACTCATGGATACCTAAATTCATGACTTTGAATTTGACCAAAGTCTTCTTTCCTCCCAGAAAGAATTCCACCTTAGTAGTTTACCTGGTATAAGTAACCTCACGACCATTTGCCAATTCCACAAGCAAGGTAGGTGCTTCTATTGTGGCTATTCCTAATCTTTTTACACAATCTGGTGAGATAAAGGAATGTGTACTTCCACAATCAATCAAGGTCTTGAAACTTTTACCTTGATAGTCCGACGATATCTGAATCACCGAGAACTGGCAATTCGGGCATTTCTTGTGTAGAGCGGCATGGATTGTCGCCCTTTCAAACTCTGCTTCCATGGTCAGATCTTCTTCTTCTTCTTCCTCGCACATTTTCCTATTGGCAATGTAGGCGATTCTTCCTCTGCCTTGGGTAGCAGCTCCTTGACTACGGCCCGTTCATTAGAAAGGCACTTGGCGATGTCCTCCACCAAGCTTGGGACATTGCCTCTTGAAGTGACCGGGTTCATTGCAGTGGAAACAATGAAGGTTTCGGCCATTGCCTTGAGTAGGAACAAAGTTGTTGATGTTGTTAGTCCTTGATTTCTTTCTTTGTCCCTGATTATGACCTTGAACTCGCTTAATCTGAGGTCTGAATGCTCCTTTGTTCGGGTCATTATAAGACCAATTTTTGTTACCCCTTGGTCTAGACTATACCTCTTGAATTATAGGCGCCGCTAGAATGAGTGCGTCCTAAATATCTGATGGACGCATAGATTCGAGATAGGTATTTACTGGTGGATTTAAACCCGCACAAAATTTGGACACCTGCTGTGTCATATCCATCTGTGGCGCATACTTTAAAAGTGAGACGAATTTAGAGTAGTATGCGTCAAGAGTGAGCCCCAGTTGCTTTAGCTCATAGAACTCATTCATTTTTTGCGTGTGATATGTAGGTGGTAGGTATCTTCCCTGCATGGCTTTCTTCAGCTTCTCCCAGGTAACGGATCCCTCCGCGATCCCTTGATCCCTGCACCATTGCTTCCACCAAAGCCTGGCTTCGCCGGTGAGCTTTAGCTTGGCGAGCATAGCCTGATTGGCGGGTGCAGTACCGGCTGCTTCGAAGTAATCCTCCATGGATTCAATCCAAATTTCAGCATCATCTTAGACGGACCTGCCTCTCCCATCAAACTTGGGTGGCTTGATTTGCTTGAGAAGAAACTTCTTCTCCTAGATTACAACAGTACTTGATGTAGGAGGCGAACTAGGAGCCTGTACCTGGGGTTGTGCCTAGATAAAGGTTTCTTTATTATACGATAATCATTATTGATTACATCTTCAATTCTGCTATCACGTAAGCAATGTAGCTACTTAACTTTTTATCAATTCTCATGCACAATCAGACATTGATAAAAGGAAGTCTTATTCGTATTTATATGGGCATAGCCCTTTTGGAATACAACATTTCTTGAGATGATAAGCCAATTGTTACATTTAGTTTGGGGAGAACAATGTTGTATTACATTTATCTATAGGAATTGTATAGTAGTATGGTTTCGGGTCATGGATCTTCAGGAATCGGTAAATCATTGGAAATTCAGGGTATCCTTTCCTTTGGAACCCATTCTTTTCATGGCACCCTAACACTTTAATCCTATCGGCAGGGATTGCACAGGTTACTTCCTCATATACATAGGAGTTCATCTCAACCCTCCGACCTCGAATATGTAAAGTTGAGTTTACGTGAGCTTCCACAAAAATGAACAGCTTCACAACTTTCAGGTCTTCCAACCACTTGATCCTCTTTAGGTTGGTTTTTAGATAAGCAAACCGGTGGGCGGCTATATAGTAGATTCCTGAGGCACCCGTCCATCTTCGTTCCATGTACAAGGGTGATGGATTATAGATTTGCTCCAGGATGTTCATCATCCGAACCCTTTGTCGATAATGCAGAGAATGCATTGCGGTCATAAACATGATTCGAAATACTAAGAACTTGTTCTACGCTTCGTAATTCTGCAAGACAACATTGAAGGTAAGGAATTGTTTGGAACATCAACATTTGCTTTACTTCCTCTTATTAAGATTTGATAAAAACAATTCCGTTGTTGGTTGGCTCTGATAACTGTAACGTGTCCGCTTGTATTTTCAAGACACATCTTAGCAGTCCATCGAAAAGGATATCTAGAAAGCTCTGCACGGCACTCCCATGGAATGTTACGGGGTTTGTGATCTAGGGATTTTCGGGTTTGCCACGTAGCGGAAGCATTTCGGCCATTCCCACTTACGATCGACCTGATTTAGGGCTTTCTTTATTGGTCATTTCCTAACGGCAACTAGCATCGGACCCAAGAGAACTACTTTACGCAGAAACACCAAGTCCGAAGCGGATTCATGCTGCACTTGGTTCAAGGAGAATGGGAAACGAGAGGGATGCAACCTCTCTGCCATAAGGCATAGTCCCATTCCGTTCCCCTAAAACAGTGCAAATCGGGTTCAATCATAACTCTAGGTCAACGCTTTTGTTGTTTGTATTCTTTGACGATCTTCCCGCTGTCCATCATGATTTGAGAAAAGTTCCTGGCCAACCGGGATCACCCATCTATAGGACGGACCAAAGGCCCATCCTCCGCACTTTCCTCGGGTTGTTTTAGTTATCTAATTACCTAACACATTAGTTGGACATGTAACAATCAGCTTCTTTTATTAACCTATTAGGCATTGGTTCTTTCACGTAATCTTATCACTTGACAGAAAAACAATATCAGACAAGTTCCTTATTAAGAGGTTATCATATTTATCTTTGAAGTACAAATAGTCTAGCCCGTAGGCTTATCCACAATCCGCCCGAAGGCTATCCAGCAATCCACAGGGATCACTAATCCAAGTTTCCACCCGTAGACTAGTATATGCAGGCCTTGAGATCCAATCCCGAGTCACGTTAGCCTCTTGTGCACGGCCCAGAAGGCGAGGGATTTACGGCCAGAGCCCCCTTTGGCACCCAAGCATCCTCTTGCTCCAAGTAGCGCTCAACGGAGAGACCTCTCCCAGCGGGTTCAGTCCACTTGCCTGGCGCAGTTAACAACCCCCTTGGTTAGGGTTAGGCAGGCAGTCAGGGGTAAGTGAAGCTGCCTCTCCCTTTAGGACATCAACCTGAAGTATAGATATCCATTTATCTTTTAATTCATTGATCAAACAAAGCCAAACAGTGCTCTAAAATCTGTAGCAAGAACAAACACTTCCATTGATCGTTTTTTTCATTGGCAAACTGCTAAGGAATGAATCTTTCCTTTCGAATGCATCCAGCACTCGATCCGGGATGACTTGCAACTTGGCAAGATCCCCTATATCCTAGGTTAGGGTGTACCCTATTAACCCAACTTGGTCAAACCTTAAGTTCATTGGTTACTTCAGTTTATCTGCTGGTCTTTAGTTTCCAATCAATCTTCTTTACTCAAGAAGGACCACTAAATTAGGATGATTATTCATCCTCTTGCAAGATAACTTGCGTAAGGACATGCCAACTTCATTGCGAGAACTTGGCCATTCCCTTGTGATCCAATCACAAGATCCTATGACTCCGCACTTTTTGCATAAGTGTCGCATCGAACTATGAGACAATGGAGTCACGAAACAATCTGTTTCAGGTTACTAGGGTGATGTTCTTAGACCTAGTGTTTCCAAGTTTCATCTTGTAAGATTCTTAGGGACAAACCCTAGCTCACTTTCCAATTACATTTTCATTGTCCCTACATTCAGTGAATGTGGGCAAGTATTAAAGGTATAGGAATATTAGTTTTAACAATACGTACGATTAGTTCACGTATTAAATTCCCTAGTGAATTCTTTGGAATTCAACTTTTTCTAAACGAGTACTCCACGGTTTAGGTGTTTTAGATTTATGCCAATTTGGTTAACTCTAGAAGATAATTTCGAGATTACTTCCACATGATTCGTTGTCTATGCGTAAATTGATTTTTCAACCCTAACTTATCGATTTGAGGTCAGGCATAGGTTAGGTTAATTTCAACTAATCTCCCCTTTACTTTGCGAATAAAATTCATGCTAAATAAGCAATCTTTTACTTGATAATTTATGCAGTTGACAAACGATAATCTCATAGAGTTTATGCATCGTAAGAATCATTTCATGCTTTGCACTTTCCATGATGATTCATTGCAAAGAGGATATGGGTTAATAGTGCGAGATGCAGTTTATACTTCTAAGCTTAACCGAAGTATACTATTTTAATGGGTAATAATCTAGCTTAAAATTCATTTCAATGCATAAAGCTATTTGCTAGAAATGCATTTATGCTTTCTTTATTTTGCATTTTTCATTAAAAGTATTAATGACTAAGTTCCTTCGTCATTAACAACTAGGACAAAAATATATCCTATTTCTAACAATTAACCTTGCATGATTGAATTACAACAATATCAAATAAAAATTAGGAAGGAAAACCTGGGCTTGGGGTGAGATGTCCACATGGATGCCCGGAGATGACCCTCCCGCGGCTACGCCTTGGACTTTCTTAGGATGCATTTCCGCCGTGGAAGCAGCTTTACAACTTCTTTTTGATATTCCACCGTGGCTCTCTTTCGCAATAACTTGCACCGTCTACTGAAAGTAGTTTTAGAAGGCTTCCTCCTTGGAGTCGGTAATTCGAAAGGGGTGTTTCAGAATCTTTCATGACTAAGACCCATTAAGCCATGGGAGGGCTTAATGGCCTTTGTAAACTCGCACGAATAGGGAATAGAAAGGTGTGGAAAAGAAACAAGGTGCGGGAGAGTTCCAAGGGTTATTTTGCATGGGCAAGGAAAGGCTAAGGTATAATTTGCTTGGGAGAAAATGGGCCCTATAGAATCTTAAGGGAGAACATTGAAGGAAAGAAATTAGCCTTTGAAGGCTATACCTTTTGGAATGAGGGAAAGGGCCTAAGGGCCTTTAAAGACAAACTCGGAGGGAGGAGGGGGTAATCCTAAATCCCATAGAAAGGGGCTAAGGGAAATTAAACATGGGGGGTTTTCAATATGCCACAAGGGAAGGGAGATAAGGGAATTTACACACTGGGGGGGGGGGGGTTTTCGAAAATGGCACAAGGGAATGGGGCATAAGGGGTTAAAACACAAAGGGGGTAATAAGACCTTTAAGGTCTTAGTTCTTTTGGGGGGAAAGGGCTTCTAAAGCCCAAGGAAAAAGGGGGCTTATAGGGGGTTAAAACTGGGGAGGGGGGTGTGTTTCCAAGGGAAAAGGGCTTAAGGGAATAAGAATTTCCTGTGAGGGAATTAAATCCCGGGGGTTGGAAAAGGGTTATAAAAACCTGTAGAGGAGGGCTTTTAAAAAAGCACAGGAAGGGGGGCTTAGATTTCTCCCCTTAGAAGCTTCCAAGAAGCTTCTTGGAAGCTTCTGTAAGCGGCCTTATAACACATGGAGGAGAAGGAGGATGTTTCGACGGCGGTTTGCTGGCGGGGAGGGCCAAATGGTGGCCGTGACGGGTCTCGGCGGCACTCCTCCCTCACGGCGCGGCGGTGTTACGCTCTCCTAGCTTTCCCTCTCTCACATGGCCACATTGGAATCTCACAACCTCCTCCCTATCTCGTTTAATGCCAGTTCTGGCATAGTCTACCCTTCTCAGAATCCCCTCTCTCCTTTAATCCTGGCGGCATCCGATTTCTCCCTCAAACTAGTGGCATCATGGCTCCTGGCTCCTCCCTTCCAGCTCCCATGGCGATGGGTTTTATAGGGAGAGGGAGCGGTACCTCCCTCCGTCCACGCGCCATTTGCATGGCATTCACCTTCCTCCTAGGCATCCAGTGCGATGCTCATTCAACCACATTCGCTCATCCATGACCTCCTTCGCAAGGCCTACCTGCCCGTGCTTTACTCCCCCCTCCTCCAGCACAGCCTTCAGCTAGGGAGAAAAAAAAAGATTAAAAGAAATTTTTTTTCATAAATCTTCTCAATTTCCTCTTGACCTCCTCCCAAGAGGAGGTCCACACGGAAATATGCGGTTATATTAAACCATAGTTTCGGTTCTACAAACGGAGATTATGATACATCATATTTTAAATTCACACCGTCCGTGACCCAATGCCAGCTTTGTCTTTTGCCCGAGAATTCACATGGCTTCGTAAGATATTTTCAGCAGAAATATTACACTAAAATCCCATGACTAGCATAAGATATGTCAGGTTTGTACTACGAATGGATTGTAATTGGTGTGTGCATTTTGCTATTTGGAGTGTAGCCATTATTCATAATGCTTTCTCATTTGTGGTAGTTTATACTACCGATCGTGATTGCAGGATGTCTTACTCCAGAAATACGCGGGGCCATTTACAGGTTGTGGACTTTGGTGCAATGGATCTCACAGAAGGAGATTAAGACATCCACTATTGAGTCCGCAAGGCGGGGAGCAGTGGAGACAGTCTGTCTCTTTGAGAAATACATGCCCACCAGCATACTCACGATACAAATCCACCTTCTTGTGCATCTTGTAGATGAAGTGGAGATTGCTGGACCTGTCCATACATGATGGATGTTCTTTTTGGAGCGCTTCATGAAAACCCTGAAAGGCTTTATGTGATAATGAGCTCGGCCAGAAGGTAGCATGGCTGAAGGTTGGTTGGTGTCTGAAGAGTAGTGCATGTTTCACAATGGCTACAAATGGTGGATCTAGACAACGAAATGCTATGGTCGCTGAAGGATGATGATAGACTGACTGGAGATGTGGTGGTTTGAAATGGGGTAGAAAAAAGAATGGATGCCTCAATGGAGGAGAAGGTGAATTGCTTTTGTATGTTGCACCATACCTCTATGGAGATGTGGCTTGCCAAGTACTAGATCACTAGGCAAGATTGAGAGGAAGCGCGAGCTGAATTTCGACGTAGTACACATCATCGACCAATTCGATATCCCAAGGGCATGGAGGAGATGCCGCGGTTCATGTCAACGCGATGCTTGCATGGAGCATTGACCGCAACATCTCGCGAAGGGACAAAGGTCTCAATGGAGGAGTGGGAATTCTCGAGGGGATGTAGTCCAAAGGTGATGAGGGGTTGGTGCGTCTGCCGGGAGCTGCCTATAAGTGGCGGTTTTCGAATCTAGGGTTTCAAGGGACCCTAAATTACCCATAAAATGGGGTTTGTTCAAGGATGGAAAAACTTGGCTTTCCCCATACAAAACTTACTAATGGACTTAGTTAGTTATGTAGAGCATGAGTCCTTTGCAGAAGATAATTTATGTGATGAAAAGAGTAGCCCATTAGTGGTTACCCCATCCTCTAATATGATGGTATGGGCCGAGGTTCGCCTTGGTGTGGTCTCTACCCAAGAGAAATCATGTTTAACCATCCATCAACCTAGAGGGCATGAAACAAGCATGTTGGAAACTAGGGTAGTTATGGCATCAACAAGTTATCATGCTAAAGCCATGATGCCATGGGAAAGTGCTGATATACGATGGAATATGCTTGTGGTTGAAACATCCCGTGTAATGGGCCACCATGACGACATAGTAGGCATCACAAGGATGTTAGAAGTCCTAGCTATCAAGGGAAAACTGTTGCTTAAAAGGCACGGTTCCAAAGTTTTAAGAAGTGGTAATGATAAATATTCTTTAGATAAGGACCAAAAGCTCTTATATAAAACCGTTATGGACTTTCGTTTTAAAGGGCAAGGTATGGAAGACCCTCTAAGAGGGGATCAAAATGACATGTTGAAACTTATAGGACTCCCTAGACCACTCAGTGAGTTGGCAGAAAGGGATGTCAATGAGGATATTAACCCCCCTACACCGGAAAGGTGGGGATGGAAGAGGTTAAAGATCCTAAGAGGCTGGACCCAGATCATGGTGAATATGAAGATTTTAATGACCCGGTGTTGATCCCAAAAGGAAGGATTAAATGTCCTCCTCTTTATAGGGATCTCCCAGTGTTTTATGGGTTGCCAAATGAGGATCCGATTATTCATTTAAGAGAATATGACCTAACTTGTATTGCAAGTGGGTTTGACGATATACATCGGATGCTCGTATTCCCAAGTACCCTAAAGGGAGAGGCAAGGAAATGGTATTGGAGCCTCCCAAGAGGGTCGATCAAATCATTTGAGGAGTCTTGTGATAGATTTCTAGATGAGTATGAATGATGCCAGGAGGCATATTCCACCGTGGATTCCGTGAGGTTTTACGGTGGATTCCGTAAACTTAGATGACCGGGGCTCATACGCAAAGAGGATTCTTTGTGCGAGAAGTTGATGGGGACGCCTGTCCTTTTCGGGCGTTTCATTAATTTAGTGTGTACATGGGTGATTCCATAGCGGGTGATTCCGCAAAATCCATATTAAATTAATAAATGTTTATGAGTTTAGAGTGCGCACTCGTAATAAATCAAGGTTAGGATTTATTTCTAACCAGTTGATTTATTTATGTAGCTGAAGACTGCTAGGTATTCACTTTTGTCGGTTTAATTGTGTTATTTTACTAACGATTGTGAATGCTTCAGTTGATGTGTAGAGATAGCAGCAGTGGCTGAGGAAAGCATTGGAGTCTAGTGGGTTTTCGACTTTGGACTATATTTTGATAGGCGCCACGCCTATATTTTGTTATGTCTATAGAGACATCGATTATTTATTATTATTTTGTATGCGCTTATGCGCCTGGATATGTTATTTCTATTTGGACATTGAGATTGGGCGTGCCAGACTCTATGGGCACCGTCCATTAGCTTTATTTTCCTATTTTTGGTAGAAAGCAAACTCAAAAGCTAAAACCTTGTCATATTTTTGTAATTGGGCTATTATTGAGCATGAAGATTGGAAATATACATTAAATACATGCTTTGTGAAGCGCTCACACAAGGCATGGGGGAGATTGAACCCAATTTGTCTCTTGCCTCTTGTTGTGCTTGCTTTTACATAGGTTTTTGTGCTAAAAAGTAGAGTACTTTGTTCTTGGGGACCTTCCGGGATTCACCATGTGAGCTATCTGCGACCGATCTGCGCACCAGTGGTATCAGAGCGGAGCAGAGATCAAGAGCTTCCAATCGCTACCAATCTCGGGCGAAGGCGGAGCTCCAGGAACAAACGGCCTCTACAGTCAATCTCATCGCGAACCGTCGATACAGGCAGACTTCTGGCGATCAAGAACCCCTGTTTCCACTGTCAGATCGCGAAGGACCAATCTCTGCAGGCGGAGGACCACGCATCCAACTCCTTCATCAAGTCGTGGAGTTACAGAGATAAGCTTCATTGTTTTTCTCAAAATTTCTTTCAATAAGCATTAGAGAAAGCTTAAGAAGCTTATGAAGCTTCAAAATCTTCAAGTCGACTTGCATTGGAGCCCCCGAAAAATCCGCGCAGGCAAAAACGGCCCCCCCCACGAAAATTGACGACGTGCTGCCCATTACTTCCTCCTACCATAGCTTAAGCTATTAAGCTTAAGACACACAATACTTTGCAAGTTACACAGGGCAGAGAAGTCGATATACTCCGGGTCACGCACTCCAGAAGTCAAGTTCAGTAAGTCACTTGGAATCAAGTACTGCAAGTTCTGCAAGTCCACCTAAGTCCAGCAAGTCAACAACTCAGCAAGTCTGCTAAGTCTGCAACTCTGCAAGTCAGACTAAATCAGAACTGACTAGTGCTTAAAACTCATAGAAGACTTGTTCGTATGCAAAAACTCTGAACTGGAAAGTTGTTCGCAGCAAGCTGTTCTACATATCTACAAGTTCGTTGAAGTACTTTCAGCAAACGGAGACATAAATATTGAAGAATTTCTGAAAATTGAAGAAGAAATACCCAAAAATACATAGCCTTGTAACCCCAAATTTGAGCTACGCTCATCCCGCTAACTGATTTTGAGTGAGAAAGGTTTGTTGAGTTTTACAGGATGACTACCCCACATATGGATGATCCTATGGCTGAAGACGATCTACCCGAGCCTACCATGGAACAAAAGCTGGATCTTATCATGCTGCAATTGGAAGAAGAGCGAAGAGCTAGGCAAGCCTTGCAAGCGCAATTGACAAAGCTACAAGGAGCGTCCACTGATAAAGAAGAACCTCAAGCTGAAGATTTGATTCGACGTACCATCGACGCCACTCTTGAAGCACAAACCATTCGCAAGGAATCCAAGATAAGTAAACGAAGTTTCAAGTTTCGCACTTTCAATGGCATAAGAGAAGGAAAGACTGTTTTATCATTCATTAGCCAGTTTGATAACTATTTCCATGAGGAAACTTATCTCGAGAAAGATAAAATCAAGTGTGTTACTAATCATCTGATAGACAGAGCATCACTTTGGTAGACTGTAGTCCGCAAGAGCATAGAATGTCCTGCTACATGGGAAGATTTCAAGAAGAAGTTCATGAAAAATTTCCTTCCACCGCAATTTCATGAGAAGGCTATCAAGCAATGGGATTTACTTCAACAACGCGATCGTGAGCCTATTCCACAGTATACAGAGCGTTTTTGGAATGCACTCCTACAGCTACGCATGCTTGAAGACGTACCAGAGACGACACATAAGCGGAAGTATATGTCTGGACTTCTTGGACATTACTACGCTGAGGTGAATATGTTCAAGCCTGCTACCCTTGAAGACGCCATCTCTTTAGCTCACGACACTGAAGATAAGTTACGCGGAAGAGATCGACGACCACAGCCATTCCAAGCAAACGGTAATTATGGATCTAAACAATTCAATTCTAATTTTAGAAGGTTTAATCCAGGTCGTTTCTCATCACCATCTTTCCGCAAGAATTGGCCTAAACCACCTGCATTACCATCCACTGTCAATCCAAATCCTAAGCCTATTCCACAAGCAAATCCAAATATACCCAGACTCCCAGCCATTGCAAATAATGTGACCAAAGCCAAGCCCATCGTATGCTACAAGTGTCACCAGCCAGGGCATCTCGCAGCAAATTGTCATTCAAAGAAGCCATCAGCACATATCAACTACCTTGGAGCTATGGACGAAGACGAGCATGAGGATATGCCGGATTTCACTGAAGAAGGAGATGATCCTACTACTACTTCCGACACTTTACCAGGTATGCCTACTTCACATTCATTGTTGACTATGAAATGTATGGTGCATGGAAAAGAAAGAATTATATTGCATGATGACGGTAGTACCCATGACTTTATTTCAGCAAAATTGGTAAAGGAATTGAAA
Organism: Lygodium microphyllum; assembly: GCF_053477565.2. Lineage (NCBI taxonomy): Eukaryota > Viridiplantae > Streptophyta > Polypodiopsida > Schizaeales > Lygodiaceae > Lygodium > Lygodium microphyllum. The sequence continues at coordinate 53,293,145 of NC_141148.1, read as the reverse complement.
TTGCATACAGTACCTATGCACTATCGCATAAAAGCTGCATTTTTAGGCACTAGGTACAATGGCACACAAGAAGTTCAAGATTTAGAAATTCAAATTGGTCCATATATTGAAAGAAGAAATTTCTTAGTTGTTCCATTACAGTCAAGTGATATTATTCTAGGAATGCCATGGAGACACCAGCATAATCCAAATATAGATTATTCTACGCACACAATGAATATAAATTTTCAAGGAAAATCTATTACATTATTTGGTATGCATGCATCTCATATGTTTCCACTGCTTTCGCATACTCAAGCAAAACGTGCACTACGCAAGAATACTAAATCATATCTCATTTGGGTGAATGAATTGCACGCAAAGGAAAATCATATGCACCCTAGGCATAAGGAATTTCTCGCATATTTTAAGGATTGTTTTGCAGAAGACCTACCACCAAGTTTACCTCCATCACGTCCAGAAGACCATAAGATTGACCTAATACCTGGCACACAACCACCTTGCAAAGCCCCATATAGGCACAATCAAATAGAGCAAAAAGAAATCCAGAGTCAAGTAGAAGAATTACTAAATAGAGGCTTAATTCGACCTAGCAGTTCTCCATTCGGTGCACCTGTGCTCTTAGTCAAGAAAAAGAATAATACTTATCGGATGTGTATTGACTACCGAGCATTAAACAAGATCACTGTAAAGAATAGGTATCCTATACCTAGAGTTGATGACCTTATGGACAAACTGCAAGGATCTTCTATATTTAGTAAAATTGACCTTAAGTCTGGATATCATCAGGTGAGGCTAGATAGATCCGACATATTTAAGACTGCATTCAGGACACAGTTTGGCCATTATGAGTTTTTAGTCATGCCATTTGGATTAACTAATGCACCTGCCACTTTCAGTAGAATGATGAACCGTATTTTTCTAAAATATCAATATTGTGTGATTGTTTTCTTTGATGATATTTTAGTGTTCAGTCAAAGTGAAAAAGAGCATTATGAGCATTTATCATTAGTTTTTCAATTACTGAAAGAAAATCAATTGTTTGCAAATCCTGACAAGAGTGAATTCTTTAAGACAGAAATAGAATATCTAGGTCATATTGTATCAAAAGAAGGAATTAAAGTTGATCCTAAGAAAATTGATGCAATATTGCATTGGCCTGTTCCTAAAAATGTACATGAATTACGCTCATTCCTTGGTCTTGCTAGTTTCTATAGGAAGTTTGTACGTAATTTCTCATTACTTGCTTTACCATTGACCAAACTTCTTAAGAAAGGCATTGTTTATCAATGGACTGAAAACCAACAGAAATCCTTTGATTTACTCAAACGTGCATTAACCAATGCCCCTGTTCTACAATTGCCTGACTTTAACAGACCATTCTTTTTAGTTGTGACCGATGCTAGCCGGGGGTATGATGCCAGGAGGCATATTCCACAGTGGATTCCGTGAGGTTTTACGGTGGATTCCGTAAACTTAGATGACCGGGGCTCATACACAAAGAGGATTATTTGTGCGAGAAGTTGATGGGGACGCCTATCCTTTTCGGGCGTTTCATTAATTTAGTGTGTACATGGGTGATTCCATAGCGGGTGATTCCGCAAAATGCATATTAAATTAATAAACGTTTATGAGTTTAGAGTGCGCACTCGTAATAAATTAAGGTTAGGATTTATTTCTAACCAGTTGATTTATTTATGTAGCTGAAGACTGCTAGGTATTCACTTTTGTCGGTTTAATTATGTTATTTTACTAACAATTGTGAATGCTTCAGTTGATGTGTAGAGATAGCAGCAGTGGCTGAGGAAAGCATTGGAGTCTAGCGGGTTTTCGACTTTGGACTATATTTTGATAGGCGCCACGCCTATATTTTGTTATGTCTATAGAGACATCGATTATTTATTATTATTTTGTATGCGCTTATGCGCCTGGATATGTTATTTCTATTTGGACATTGAGATTGGGCGTGCCAGACTCTATGGGCACCGTCCATTAGCTTTATTTTCCTATTTTTGGTAGAAAGCAAACTCAAAAGCTAAAACCTTGTCATATTTTTGTAATTGGGCTATTATTGAGCATGAAGATTGGAAATATACATTAAATACATGCTTTGTGAAGCGCTCACACAAGGCATGGGGGAGATTGAACCCAATTTGTCTCTTGCCTCTTGTCGTGCTTGCTTTTACATGGGTTTTTGTGCTAAAAAGTAGAGTACTTTGTTCTTGGGGACCTTCTGGGATTCACCACGTGAGCTATCTGCGATCGATCTGCGCACCAATGAAAAGCAGCTCCCTATGATTCAGGTCTTAGGGCAGCTTATGCAGTTTAGACAGGAGTCTTATCTTTATGTTAAAGAGTATGCTAGAGCCTTTGATAGTACTCTTAGGCTTTGGCCAAGAAGAGCCAATGCACTACCGGATGATGTGCTATGTGAGCTCTTTCTGAATGGCTTAGAGATTAATACGCAAATCCAAGTGGAATTGCGGAATCCTAAGTCGTTAAGGGAAGCAAAAATGCATGCCATTGATTATGAGGGTCATATTCAGAGATGTTGGGAAAACTTTTGGAGTTTTTCCCGCTCAGTACAAGTGCACCCTAGCTTCCAATCATTTCTACAAGAAGATAGCTCACTTGTTGATACCAAGGCAGCCTATGAGGGGAACCTTGGTGGCCAAAATCTCAAAGCAGAAAATGGCCATCCTATGAGTAGTAATGACATGCCTCTCAGTGAACAGGTGCCAAGCCATGTAAGTCCCATTAGGGCTTGCAACACTTCCATGAGAGGTAGTTGTGATGGCAACATGGATAGAACCAATGGGCCTGTGAGTGTTGATAAGCATTTTGTGGGTGGTTCTAATTTTGTTGCTAGTAAGGCTCTTGAGAGACCTTTGGTATTGGAATCATGCTTCCGGGTGGATGTTGTTCCCTTCAGTGGAAGCATGGTTCTTATGGGGAAAAATTCGCAGTATGGACAAAAACAAGTAAAGACATCTTTTGTAAAGAGGATGAAAAATGCTAAAATCCACCTGTGCTTCACAAAGGTCATAAGGATGTGAGGCCCTTTGGCCATAGGGATAAGTTTGCATTGAGTTCATTAGACCAGTGCAGCAAATTGAGGGAGTGCAAGAATATTAAGGGAAATGTGAGATGGGTTTGGAGACCCAAAATCTCCAAAAGTGTGGCAGGAGTGTCAGATGCAAGGCCAAGGATCCCATCTGGATACATTCTGTTGAACCCCCAAGAGGGTAAGATTGGATATACATCTAACCATATACACTGCCTTGGGATACACCCATGTGATGTGCTTAGGCTTGAAGTTCTACCTAGTTTGGGTCGCAACAATGATTTATGTGAAAACCCAAATAGGGGAGGTTTGAATGAGTACAAAGCTATGATTCTTTCTCCCAAAGGAGCCACTCAACCGCTTGAATGACGAGTTTATTCAGATTACAATAAATGTGGGACATGCAAGCCCACTAAGACTGTTCATTCAGCTCATATTGCCCAAGAAGGGATCGGTCTTATTGATGAGTTATTTGTGGAAAGGCTTGGACTTGTAGCTCTACAAAACCCGGAGATTATAAGAGAAAAAAAAACCATACAAGATCAAGCTTTTAGCTAACTCGCATGAGTAGCATGGGGCTAGCCGACCTATGATATGCTATCTTTGGCACCCTGGGTAGTCTGAGAGGGTGTGATGTATATGCCAAGGGCATCAGTATTGCGTGGACTAAAATGACCTATCTAGTTTTAAGCTAGGAAGGCTAGTTGCTTTGGATATTACGTCCAAATCTCGTTAGGCCAAGAGGGCCGATTAAGTTTTGTAGTGAAGTGTTTTATTTCATTAGGCCAAGAGGGCCAGTTGTCTATTTAGTGCAGGTACAGTTAATGGTTTCTTGTTTTAGTTTTATGCTAGATAGGTTTGAAGAAGAGCTTGGAAGGAGCCTTTTGTTGCGTGGAAGCTTCTTGTCGCCCTATCCAGGTGATATTTTTTCTTTATGAGTCTTGTGGCTTTTATGCTATATGTGTTTGTGTACTTATTAAGGGGGGTTTTTCGTTTCTTATTGGGGACCGACGTCCAAGGATGAAGTCCCAGGTTTAGGTTCAGTATGTTTGAGGGAGGTCTGAGTAGTCGTTGCCTCCTGTAAAGACATTGCTAAGCATCAAAAGACCTATTTTAGAAGGGAGTCCTAGTGACCCTGTTCTGCTAGCCTGCTAGGCAGCCGTTCTAGGAGTCCATGTTAGTTGTGAGGCAGTTAGAGAATCCTGTCAAAGAAAAAAAAAATGATAAAGAAAAAGAAACCCTGAATATCTTAAAGACAATAAATATATACGAAGGTGTGTGAAAATGGGGTTCTAACCCCTATCAAAGAAAAAGAAAAGAAAAGGGAAAAATCTTATAAATAGTTGATCATCGCCTTGCAAAGGCCTGGTAGGTTCCTGGGGATGAGTCAGACCTGGGGCCGATGCCTTGTCTTCCTAGGGGTGGCATCTTGCTGGAAAAAGGAAACAAGGAAGGTTGGAGCGAAAATAAAAGTGAGCGTCAAAAAAGGATTAAGTGTCGCCTTGCGAGGGCTTGGTAGGTTCTTGGGTATTGAGACAGGACCTGAGGCCGATGCCCTGTTCTCCTTGGGTCACTGCGCTCAGCTCCCTCCTTTTCACATGCCTGAGTACGTCAACAAAATAAAAAAACCTGAAAGAAGAAATGTGCTGAAAGAAAATACTTCTTGATCAGGCTATAGGAGTCCTCGCCTAGTAGGAACTCCTAGTTGTGTTGTCCTTAGTTAGGTAGGTAGTTCAAACCACCACCTAGGGCAACCTCTTTGAGAGTTCTTTTTAGTTTGGCCATGTTGGAGCAGTTGGTTAGTGACTAGCTTCAGACCTTTTATCAGATTATGCTAGGCCTACTCCTTGTGGATGTCATGCCTTGGTTCTGTCAGGGGGTAGGGTGAGCATTGTGTTGTGTTTAGTATCTATCTATTTTGTATCAGTTTGATGCTTCCTTTGGTTGTTTTGTGCAGATCTACTGTGGGGTTCAATGGGCTGAGTCACCCTATCCCATGGTCGCCAATGAGAGTGGAATTTTGATGCCGAGAAGTGCTTTAAAATAGCTAAAAATTACGAATATCAAGGGAAAAATATTCAACATCGAAGGCGGCGGCTCGATCTAAAATGCTTTTAAGCGTCAAAGTGCTTTAAATGCGCCCGAGTGACAATTGTTGAATTTTCATAATTTTTCAGACTGTCGTGCGGGTTGACAAGAGTTACCGGCCCATGCGGGATGTGAAGCCGGACGCCGAGGATTTTTCAGAGCTCAATTCGAAGTCCGGATGGGGAAATGGCCAAGAAACTGGTCAAGATTTGAAGGGATGGACAAAACTTGGCCAAAATGGGCAAGTGACCTTTGGGAGCCCAAATTTTAAATGTAGCATGAAATTTTTGATGAGAAGCATGAGCAGAAAACGTGGAGAGATGAGGCACCATTAACGTCCGAAATTTGCACCTCCTCCTTGATGGATCCATCATGCTGGCTGTGAGCAACCTCCCCCAATGATTATGGGGCTTCATTCCCCTCTGTATGCTGGTCTTATAGCCATGCTTTGCTCCTCCAATGGCGGTCTCTATGAAGATCTCTGATTTCAGTCTTTCTCTCTCCTCTCTCTCTCTCTTCTAAGGGCAGATTCATGTGGTGAAGAAGAAGAAGAAGAATGGATGACGGCAACCGAGACCGGATTGCTCCGTGGTTCAAGAGGAATGAAGATTGCTGATTGTGGACTGTCATGAGCATTAATGGTGGCTGGAAATCAGTCCCAAGACATGGCAAATAAAAACCCGCAACCCGCAAATAACGGTAATCTCATTTTTACAAAGGAAATTGATGTTTTATGCAATTTGCTTCATGAATACTTGTTCCCATGGGATGATTATGCATTATAATGTTGTTTGCAATGTCTTCCAACTGTTTGAAATGAGAAAATCAGAAAATCATAAGTGTTGTGGATGAAATTAATAGTGTAAAACCCGTAAAACACGTGAAATATGGGAAAATTGGGTGTTTTTGAGATATAAATGGAAAATATAATAAGACACACCAACTAAATTTGTGGTTTTCCTACAAATGAACCTAAGGGCCATAGCCCACAGCTCATTTTGTATTTTTAGTCATTTAATATTGGAAAAATACAAGAAAAATAGGGAAAATAGAGAAAAATAAGGGGAAAATGGATTTTGAGTGCTGAAATTAAGGAAAAAAATAAGAACCATGTTTGTGGATGTATGGGGGGTTTGAAGTATGAGGTTTAGCCTCAGTTCAGCCCTACCTTTATGTTTTAGTGAGTTTTTATGGCTTTTCATACAATAAAAATGTGGAAAATGAATCCTAAACCTATGCATAATGCACAACCTAAACGGGTGAGGGGGTAGAGTGTATAAAAGGTGTTTAAATGTTGAATGAAATGATGAAAAGCTTGTTGGTTTATATGCATACCATTTAGGTTGGTCGATAATTAAAAATCAAGAACCTAGTAGCACGAGGGTTTCTCGATGCTAGGTTCATGCAACGCCGCATATGAGCAATAGTCAAAAGCATCGAAAGAAATGTTTTCCACATGTGCACAAATGCTGATTTTCTTAATTGTTTGAGCACATGGGCATTCACAATTTGCATAAATCATAATGAAACTTAAAAGCTATCAGACAATATCTCCTGGATGCATGGCAATTGCTTTCTAGAGGAATATGACCAACATTGAGTGAGTAAGGTTATCCCAAGCTGTAGGCTAGGCATTGGGTCTAGGGGAAAGTAAAGTGATGAAAATGGTACATTCATGGATACGATTAATTGGTACCTTGAGTGGAAATATGTGCGATAACGTGTAATATATGTTTAGCGACGTATCGAGGGGCCAATCCCCAAGGTGTAGGAGAGTCGCAGTGAGATAGCGGCAGTCAGCCGTGGAAGGACCTCCTATTTTTGTACTTCGTGCTATTTGGCAATGTGCTGGGAATCCCTCTGAGGAGTGTTAATTGGGTTAGAGTTGGACTACGATACGTGATACAAACGCAAGATGTTTAGGAAGATGATGTATGTGTCATCCACGCTCCTGAGTCGCGAGGCCGTGGGGTTGTTGAGCGCATGATAGAGGTCCGGCTAGTGCATGAGCCAGTGCCGGCCCGTTTTAGATCCCATCAGGAATTTAGGATTTGTTGTATCTAAATTTTATATGCGACATCTAATTTGAGTGTTTCAATGTACAGTACAAAATATATAGTGCAGCACGGTCGTGCGGACGGCATTTTCACGTGGAGCGTATTGACAAAATGCACTCCACAATGGACTGTGCTATCATAGCAAGTTTCAAGCAAGAGAGCCGACGACGAGCAATGGATCCAAACACGGTTGTGGATGAGATGGAGTATTTTGGGAACTTGCAAAGTATTGTTACGGTGGATTACCGTCGCTTCTCCATGATACTATTTGGTGTGCAGTGGTTCAAAGTGGTACTTGGAGGAGCTGGAGCAACAAATCGACAAGGTCCATCTGGATTTCTCGAAATAGATTCCGAAAAAAAATGGATGGATTTGTACGACATCTTTGTGTTGCCCGCCCATTGTGAATAGGTGCATGGACGCATTTGTTTGTTAATTGTATTACGACATGGTTTATGTCACAATGGTTTGAACTCTCTTGTACGTGTTTGTGAACAGGTAATCTTCTATCCAAACCGCCGACAACCTCGATGGTGGTATGTTATACCTTCAACTCCCCAAAGTGCCAGAGTATATGATCAAAGCGATGTTCTGAGCATAGATGAAGATGATATGCAAATAGAGGGGTAGATATTTCAAGGGGTGGAGGCCACCAGAAGCTTGGAGCTAGCATAAGGTAACAATGATGGACATATAGGACTCCAAGAATTCTTTGAGAATGAGGTGGACTCATCCTTTTGTGGTGACATGTGTATCGACCTTCCAGTGTATACGGAGTTGTGTCAGGAGATTGACATGGGACCATAGGATACTTCATACTTGGAGCATCCACTTACTCAATTCATTGACCAATCGCTTATAAGGATACATAAGATATGCATTTTAAGTGAGATCTTTTTTTTAAAAGATTTATATTACTGTGCTTTGTATGATTTAAATTGATTATTCTAACATCATTTTTTGTCTGTGCAGGCGATATTTTCAGGATGAGTCAAGGGATGAGCGATGAGGAGCTACAGGATATCTTCACACACATGTCTCCAGACCAGATAGGGAGATTCAGAGATATGGCAGACCAGGAGCTGTCTTGGTCCTCGTCAGGGTGCTCTGCTAGATCTACTTTAGCGCAATCGAATGCTTTAGCTTCGAGCAGACAAGCTCGATGCTCCAGACTTGGGCCAGAGGGAGGGAGTGCTTCGGGGTCATAGGTGGATGCTGTGGAGGCATGGACGCGGTGTCTCCATCTCGTCGTTTAGCTGGAGTTGCATCACCTCAAGGATTTGTCACACCTGTGGGGATGTCTACTCTAGTTACTCTGAATTTTGCTCAGCCGTCAGCAGTAGGTGGCATCCCTATGGGTGCTACTCCGAGAGATATTACCCCGGTCGGTACACCGGATGCATAGGGGTCTCTTGGATATACCCAGGAGCATGGACACAGATGGGAGAGGACCCATCTTAGGTAGACTCCAGGGGGATATGGATATCTAGTCGATAATAGATCAGGAGCCATCATCATGAATGATGAGGGGAGGAGGGTGATGGCTCGCATGAGAGAGTTGTGCCAACAAGTTTTTCGGCACAACGTCTTAGATCATTGAAAGAACATACCGGAGGGGAGCAAGGACTACATAGTAGCATCCTTGCATGAGGAGTTTTCGGTTCTAGCCTCAGTAGATAGGGGTTGGATGATGGATTGCATGTGTGCATATATGTCACACAGACGATCTGATGCATGCAAGGCAATCAAGAGTGGGGCTGCAAAGCCCGAGTGGTTAGATGCAGACGACTGGCACCGACTGAGGGAGGAGGCTACAGATTCTCCAAGACATTGGAGTCAGCAGCGCGAGGCGCCGAGGGCACGACTCGAGGCCGGAGTGGTCCATCATCTTGGGAGTGGCGGCCACAGGACATATTTGGAGGACTTTGTAAGTTTTTCTTTTGTTTTGCTTGTTTATTTTTTTGCAATATCCTTTGTACTAACAATCATGTTTCTAATAGTTAGCATTTTGTTTTCTTTGCAGCACTCCATTACAAATTGTGATCCAAGTGGCCTTGAGACTCGATATGCAGAGAGGCATGGTCTCACTTCATTAATCGATCGATTGAATAGACGCGACGGCCCTGTAAGTCACTCATCTTTCTTGTTCGTAGTTACCATGTTTAATTAGAATGCATTATTGTATGGTGGATTGATGTGTTGTTTCTTTTTTTTGCAGAGTCCGTTTGATGCTCCTTTGCGATGGAACAAGCTTTCGGAGGGCGAGAATATGTAGCTCGCCCTTGGATCCCTGGAGCTCACACACCTTTATTTTTGGGTCGTCTGATCTATGTAGATATTTTCTATGTATTAGTGATATCTTGTCATGATTGTACCAATTGCTTATTATGCGATCATGTATTTATTTCATGTATCAGTGTTATGATTTCAGTATACTTTATTTTTGTTTGCAAGCACATTGTACACAGTGTAGAAACTATTTTGTATGGCTCTAATAAAGCATACAGTCGATATTAGCGTCGCAAATTTTACTGCTCGCATCGTTATTGGCATCGTTATTTTCATCGCAAACTATCACTATCAGCGTCGGTATTGGCATCGGTATCAGTGTCGTAAATGCAACACTGATACCGATATTTACGACGCTGATACCGATGTCCATACCGACGCTGATACCGATGCTGATATTGACTGTTCTATGGTGTTGCCAATAATGATGCTTTTTGCGACGACGGGGGCAAATTTTGTTATTTGCATTTTCGTCGCTTTTAACGTCGGTATAAGGCCTATATCTTGTAGTGATATATCCTAGGTTTTGCATGACCTTGAATCTAGAGAGCTCGCTTTCTGCCATAGACCCTAGCTCTAGTAGTATAGTGGCATCATTTTGTGATACGAAAAATCCTTTTACTTGCTCTATTTCGGACTCTGCTCTCAAATGGTCCCTATAGATTTCTTATATAATTTACGTGCTAGATCAAGCTATGCAAAGGTTATAAATCAAGCCCTCGTGCATGTGGGGGAGCATCTCCACACTAGAGTAGTGCCTACCTCATACCAGGACCACACCATGATTGATCTCATCGAGCATGATACAACCTTTGCCATATATGTTTTGTGGAGGAGAAGAGTGACAAAGACATCGACGCACCGTCTTGGCCATAGCTAGAGTATTTCAAGAGGGAGCTTAAGGAGATTGCACTCCATTCGAGTGTAGAGGCAGCACAAAGCTTAGCCATTGTGCACCCACCTCCTTACCATGATGAGACACTGATAAGCGATGAGCTACCCCTTGCTTCTCTCCATACTATTATCATCAAGGGGGTGGAAGAGTCTACTCATGCAGGATGTACTATAAATTTTGGAGCTAAGAGAAGAAATATATTGTATCATGCTGCCTGATGCATATGATGATTTTATAGATTTTGATATACAAGATGCCCTAGCACATGTTGATGAGGTGGTTTGATACGATGGCATAAGTGTTGATGACATCTTTTCCATTGTGAGCATCCAAGAGCAGATTGAGGATGCCGCGCCACAATATGAGATCTCAGATGAGGAGTTCCAACGGTTGCAGGAGGAGACCTGGATGCTTCATTATAGCAATAGATAGATGATAAGAGAAGATAATATTATTGGATTTGCATGTAAATTTACTAGTAGGGTCTCTAGGGAAGTGAGACTATTGGGATGAAATTTTGCCGGGATCAAGTCCCCCAGAGTAGCTCAAACGTTTGCATCTACAGGCTTGAATTAGCACTAGTAAATTTGTGCATGAATTCAATGTATATATCTTCAGCACACTCCATGCATAGTGAGTTTGACACAATGATTCTGACAGTGAACTCATGTGATACAGGACATTTTCTATATAGATGAATTTTCATCTAGACAAGGTGGCCAAACTGATAGCTAAGGAAGCTTGTAGGACTTGACATTGAAGGACTATAACGGCTAGCTTGTGTGTGGCATTATTGTATTTCATAAGACATGATCTCCGGCTTTTGTTGAGAAATTCTTGAAGTTGAGGGCACTAATGAAGGCAAGGATATTCAAGATCATTCCAACGAACTCTAGGTTGGAGAAAGTAGTGTTGCTTGGATGTTTGAAGCTCCTCTAGTTATTCTCTACTACTAGGTCTAGGCCACTTTTTTCCATGGTGGCCTATGGCATAGTTGATGGTGTTCAAGAACCCAATGTCATTAGGTAGGAACTACTAGGGCAAAAGGTGTTGTTGCCTATGATGTGACCATGGGGAGTGTAGCTCAAAGAAGCCTAGGAGAGAGTAGATGTACTTATTGTCAAATGATATCTCATCACCAAGGTAATACACTTTGTAATCTTCTCTTAAAGTAATGAAAACGGATATTTATTGGATTTACGTGCAATGTAGTTTGTCATACACCTCGTTTATTATTGTTTTCTACTTGAATGTTACATTTATTTATCGAATTTATATGCAACACGATTTGTGACCTAAATTTAATACGTAGTTCTTTATCCAGTTCATACGCAACATGTATTTGTTCAAATGCATGTAACGATAACTCTAAGAAATAAATAAAACAAATAACAAGTGAATAAACGAAAATAAGACATGCCAAAAAATTTGTATTCATATTCGTAACATTTTACATGGGATCCATTACCACCAAGGTTTTACAAAATCTCTTTGGAAGCTACATTTGGTATTTGTTTTAGTGGTATACCTCTATTGTTGTTGATCTTCACGAGGACTATCCTTCCATTGCCGAAAGAACCTCACTATCCACAAATCCCTATCAATGGTGACAGTGACTCTCCTTGCATTCACTCTTGCATAGATCAAGTCTTCGAAGAAGTCGATGAAGTAAACTTCAGTAGCTTCATGTAGTGCAATGAGGGCTTGGGCAGTGATCAAATTGTTGCAAGCGTGATCCATCTAGGAAGTGCCTCTTGTTGTTCTTAATTAGTATGTTATCCATAATCTCCCTCGTTAGCTTCTGGAATTAAGCCTATGGTATTAGGAAGTGCATGATCTTCTTGTAATGGCGGATCTCACGAGGAAGAGCCAATGTGCCTAGCCTCCACTTGTGATGCTGGCATGGTGGTGGTGGTGGTAGTGGTGGTGGTGGAGTTGGGGGAGGTGGCTTGTGCATGGGATTTCTAGGGGGTGTCTTTAGGCCACTTTCTTGGTGCATGTCATGTCTTCTAGGAGAGAAAACTCAAAAGTGAAATGTGTAAAATGAGATGACACTTTAAAATTATAACAAAACTTTTTGAAAAACCTTAAACTTAAATTAATGTATCCAGGCTTTGGAAAACTATGACTAGTGATTTGATTAACGTGAAATTTTGCCTGTTGACTTCTCTAGAACACATCAACTACCCAACAAAAAATTGGCTTTATAAGAAGTCTCTAGGACACCTATTTGGAGGCTAGCATATGGGGCCCTAAATCCCTAAATTCAGGGCCCCAACGTGAGCCTTCAGACATGTGTCCTAGAGGCTTGTAATGGGGCCAATTTTTTAATATCCATGAGTTTTTATGATGCCCGCCGACATGTGGGTGAAGTTTCGCCAAATTTTGATTTATAAAATTGACGATTCAATCATTTTTTGAAAATACATTAACTGGATTATACTTCATTGATAAACAAAAAAACTCACCACCGAGTGTGCGCAATTGCATATTAAATGTGTTGTCAACCAAACTATGTGAAATATTGGAAACTTAGAAATTCACGAAAAATAAGTCATGGGTCAAATTGAATATTGCATATTGGATATAGTGTTGCCAAATCGCTAAATAGAGTAAAGATATAGTGCATTGACCGGTGTACAACTGATCATTGATGTGTGCGTGATTGCGCATTGAATTTATATACAATGAAACTACTTTCAAAATTAGAAACTTGGAAATACGCACAATACAAATCATGGAAAAATAGAATATCAATTATCAAATTTGGCATTACAAAACCATGAAATACACGGTAGATAGTGCATCACACCAAGTACAACTAGAGCTAGGAAAACTTTAGCTCCATTTTGCAGTCCACAACTATCAAATACTTGAAGGTCTATTGGAAAGATAACCCAAACTAAGCTCCTTATAGTCTACAACCAAACCTGAGCTAAAAACATTGATCCAATTACAAGGTAGCTTCTCAAAGCATATTGTTGACATTAAGATTAAATACATCCTTGTTGTTGTGGATCCTATGAACAAGAACCATATCTAAGGGCTTAATAGTGATACGTCAGGCATGAATGCCTAAAAGTTGACAATCACTCCTTAGATCAATCAAATAACTTTCAACTGTTTCTTGGAGAGCAAGCAAAGCTTAGCTTGAACATCGCCCCACATTCCTAGCCTAGTTTCTTGAAAAGAACTTGTGATGATGCCCTAACTGTAGATCTTGTAGTATTTCTTTCACCAACCTAGAGAATGCTGCCTTAGGAATAATCAAATTGGCACTCTTCTATAATTTTCTTATCTCACGTAGTGCAGTTGTGCCTGGTCTCCATCTTCACTTCTTATGTGTTGGAGGACATGTATTACCAGCAGGAGTAGTACTAGGAGGTGGAGCAACTGGAGCATATGGACCACCATTTCTAGACAATGGTGAACCATCATTATTGACCACACTCTGACCACCATTGTTGGATAAAGTAGCACCACCACTATTAGTTGCAATAGGGCCACCATTATCGGCCACTAGGGGACCTTTGTCACTCACAGCAGGCTCACTAGATTCCAAAGAGTGTTGAGCTCTTGCTCTTGTAGGCGTCTTCTTGATAGGAAGCTTGGAATGTGCCATGGTTGTGATGATGAAGGATAGGAAGGTGGAGGGTAGAGTGAAGAGTAATGGAAAAAAAAAGAAAGGAGAGACTTGACTTAAATACGAAACTTTTAAACTTACTGTGGTGTAAATGAACTTTAAAATTATCATTTCATTTAATTTCTCCACCCCATCCCTGCCTCTCTCTGTATCCTACCAACTCCCTCATGCCGCTCTCTGTCTAGGCTAGTGAATGTTCCAAGGTTTGGAACTTTCATATCTTTGTCTTAGGATTTTGAAATCGAAATTTCATAATTAAAAAACATAGTTCAAAATCTAATTTGAAAAACATGGTGACAAACCTTTTAAACTTTAAACAAAATTTGCAAGACATTTCATGTTAAAGATAGGAGTATTGATGTGTCATATCCTTAGTACCTATGCTCTCTCGTAGACTCTAAATGCATCAAAGGTATTATCTTTATCTAGGTCTCCATTTCTTGTCATCTCTCTCTTGGGTTGCCAACGATTTTGCGTGGCACTATCTAGTTGTGTTGTTTTACTAGCTTACTTTTCTCACTTCATATATTACCCTACTTATAAATTCTTCTTGAGAGGTTTTGGACTTCTTTTCTTTTTCCTCGTATCGTATCTCTAATCTCCTATACCACTATTGTAATAGTTGCCTCATAGAACTAGAGTCATTGATGCCACCTCTATGATCAGTTGCCTTTTGAAAAGCACAGCGAGCTTACCAATGAAATCGTTCCACACCTTGAGTTGACCATACTGCCAAACTTCCTTGATCTGCAAAGTATGGACCATGTGCTTCAAGTATATGATGCACAAGAAGAGAGATTAGAAACACAAACTAATTCAAAATGATGATAATTTTTTGTAATGGTGACAATAATGACCCTATAGTGTGTTATGCTATTTGTAGTCCATGCCTCTACCATGGACTTATGAAATTTGGCAACTGTCTCTTTAAATGTATTGGCATCACCATTTCTAAACCTCAACTTTTGTAAGAGAGGTGCTAATCTATCTAGGTATATCCCCACTTCTACCTTTGCAATCCTCGTTCGTTCCCCATTGCTCCAATTTGGAATAACTAGCTGCAAATTTTTCCATGCTTCATACTTCTTTGGTTGTTTTACAAGTATATCGACTTCCTCATCTCAGGGTGGAGATATAAACTTCCTAGCCTTGGGTCTGCCAAAGCATGGCTTACAAGGGATATTTCTATGCTTTCTCGATTTTTTCTTGTCCTTTTTTATTTCTACTTGGTCCCCTTGCAATCTAACTTTTGAGGGAACTTGTTCTACCTTCTTGCATGTAGCATCAACTTCTGACATAGGTTGCATCTTGTATGCAAAGCATTTATATTCATTTACTAGCTTCTTAATTATTCTAACTAAACAATGCACTGTGCAAAAGTGAACCCTTGTTAGTGGTATTTTCAAAATAGGGTGTTAGTTTGGATCCACTGGAATTAGCATTCCATTTCTCATGACTTTATGATCGCAAGTTGGAGCACCTTGTTGTCCTACCTTGGCAAGCCATTCTTTCTTTCCATTTTTCCCTTTCTTTCTAGTTTGCATGTAGTATATGCACGAAAAATTTGCATTCACTGCATTTGATAAACCAAACATGCACTTCAATGTTTTTAAATTACTTGTAAGATGCCATTCAACTTGATAGTCCCCAAACTACTCGATGTGTAAAATTTCTCCATTATTTTGGTGTTGAATAAAATTAGGTATATTAATGAGGTTTAAATAAACTTTACGTACTTCATGGTCCTCCTTTGGTACTTCAAATGCTGCAAGCCACCATATTTCATTCTCTGAATATACACTGAAGTGTAAAGGATGGTTTTCATCAATTTTGGGATCCAAATCTCGATTCATAAGTATTATACTCACACGTTGAAGTTTTTGCCCCTTAATAATCTCACTCTCATTAAGTTTGAGGACAATCATCTCTACATTCTTCCATAGACATATTGTAGAGCTTGATCATATCAATCTAAACCCTATATATATCCAATACAAAGTTGATGGATGCATTCAATACAAATGCAACTTCTTTAAAACCATACTTCAATATGTGTGTATTTTCCAGATGCATTGGCTCACTAATTAGTTCTAAAATTTTCTCATTTAGTTGTTTTCGATCCTTCTTCACGTGAAATGGTTTTGGCAGAGGCATTACTCACTTAGTTTTGAAGACTTTCTTAAAACCTGTATCCAATTATTGTCAGAGCATACTATATGACTCAGAACTCATTCCCAGCTTGTCACATAATCCCTAAGTATCTGTAGCAGTAAACAAGTTACTCACATCCTCAAGATGTTCACTTGCGACACCATCTACAATATCCCTGAATTTACAATTTTCCAATGCATTGTTTACCATATCCTTGCTTAGGACTTTGGCAATAGTATTATTCTCTACATGAGGAAACGTATTTCTCATTGTAGCAGATTGAGCATATATCTGTCTATGATATTATCCACTTCTTTTGGTTAATTGCTGAATTGGTTCTACTAATCAAATACATCGACATGCTTCTTTGGTTTTTCAAGTGGACCCTATCTCCAAAGTTTTTGTGAGCTTCCTCTTTATGTTTTGATTCCACTTCTCCAAGTCCATAACTTTAGGATATAACTCCATATTCTCCATGTGTGTAGCATGCATAGCTACTTTAATGACACACATTGCTTCTTCTAAGCTCTGGCTCTTCCTATCCTTCTCAAAGAATAATCTATAATTTTCCATCAAAGACAACATATTCTCTTATAATCATTTCTGCATATTTGTCAAGGCTTGATGAACCCCTACTAATCCTTGTGTGATAAGTCTGCATGTGTATCCATACAATCCTTCATTGCCTTCACAAACAAACTTTACAAATGATGTAAGTCCTTCAAATTGTGGTGGCCTTTGAATGAGTGGATCTGGTGGATAAATGCACCCATCAATCCAAAGGTCCACATTTTTTTTCCTACATTTCTTTCTTGTTGCATCATGTATCCTATTGCATCATCCCTTCCACTGTTCTTTTAAACATTCGTGCATATTCATCCTCTAATTGAAAGTGAATATCTCTCTTTCTCTGGTACATCCTGCACCTACATCGTATAAAGAAAAATATGTGCCAATTTTAACTTGGATTCACATTCAAATCACACAATTACACCCCTTTGATTCACTATATTTGTGTTCTTTTTTACCCAATTGGATCTTATCTCTTTATCTTGATTTTAGTCATGATAGACCCTAATCTGCCTATAATCATAGCTTTTCATCTACCTCTTATTACCATCCAATCTTATCTTTGGTTCTATCCAAAATATTCTCTCTCTCTCTCTCTCTCTCTCTCTCTCTCTCTCTAACCTCTACTTTATTGGTTCTATGTGTCCACTTGGATCTCCATGCCAATTGGCAATGATCCATGAAACTCTTGTATCATATCATCCATATAACACACAATGTGTTGAGTCTTATAATATCTTAGTTGTCAATACAATGTGCCTATTAAGATTTGCATGCCATGTGGCTGCTATCCTTGTAACAACTACTCTATAATACCCACATTTCATACGATGTATTGAGTCAAATAAGGCTCCTATTCATTATAATAAAATTGATTTTGGCAAAATTCTCTGAGTATTCTTGTGCTATTCTTTTCATTATATTTCATAAAAATGGTATGATTAAAGTAATGCCTTGAAATTGAATCTATAATTTGTGTCAATGTACATATCCACATGCATTTCGATATCGATGTTTGTGTCTATTTGTTGAGTGTTGAAATGACTTGTTTTTTGGCTGATTTTTGTTGTTTTTGAGAGCTGAATGGTTGATTTTATGAGATGATTGATTGATGTTTGAGAGTATTTTGGATGGTAATGATTGAGTTTTGGAAGATCATGATGTTTGTTGGTGGTTCTGTGATGTTCGGATAGGTTCTGATTGGTTCTGTATACCTTCTGTTTTGTTCTGTTTTGCTCTGTTTTGGTCTGTTTTGTTCTGATTATCTTCTGTAAGGAGGGATGGAGTATTGATTGATGAAGATTGAGATCTTGTGAAAGTTTATTGAATGGTTTGTGAGAGTTTGGAATGGTTTGAGAAGGAGTTATGAGGTTTTGGTAACCTTCTGTAGGTCTTCTGTAGAGCTTCTGTTTCTGTTCTGTTCTGTTCTATCTCTGTTCTGTTCTGTACTGTAGCTGTTCTGGTACTGTTCTGTAGACTGTTCTGTATGCTTCTGTAAGTGTTCTTTGGAATGTATGTGTGACTTTGGGAAAGTTTTCTAGCCTTGGAAAGAGGTAAATACAAGTGCAAAAGAGCTGAAAGAAGTGGAAGAAGTAGCTGCTGAAGACTCAAGAGAAGACTAGAGTGAAGTGACAGTAGTGAGCTATGAAAAGACACTGTAGTGGCTCTGGTGACTCTTCATATCAGACATACCTCTTGGGAGGGGTATCCACGACCTAAGAGGGATTATTGAGAGTAATTTTTGAGAGATTGTAGTAAGGATATGATGTATTATTGATGGAGAGAGAGAGAGAGAGTCAGAGATAGCCAATTTTACTGAAACAGAGTGATTGTATATGAGAGATTGAGAGAGAAAACTATGAAGATATTGAAGATGAATACTATGTGATGTATTTCCATTCAAAGATGGTGTATTCCTTTGCTTTCTTTGTTCTATTGATAGATTTTGTGAAGATATTGAAGAATATGGTTGATCTTATAAAATCCGTGGGAGATCTACATAATGCTGTATGAAGATTTGTTGTGCCTGGTGTTCTTTTCTTCATTGTGATCATATGAAACATGGTAAACAAGCTTGTTGATGTTACAAGATAGATTTTCTTGCAAGAGAATTCCCTTTTCCTTGGTGTTCCTCTTGGGGCTCCATGTTTTTGGTGCGCAGCCGGGGAAAACTTGCCATCAACAAGCACCAAAAGAGGCTGAAAATGAAGGAAATGGCATTGCCAAGAAGAGAAGAATTCAATGGATGTTTGTAAAGTTCCTTCTTCCACTGAAGAGTTGGAATTTCTCATAATCAAAGCCACTTTTCACAAGAAGTTCATCCCAAAATGGCGGAAACACATCACCATCATGATGCATGCTCTATGTGGTGGATAGTTTCCTCTTCCTGTTGAAGCAGCAGAAACTTGCACCTTGGTGGAAAACTGTTTGGGAATAAACTGAAGAGCAGAAACAGAGAGAATGACCATCCATGGAAGATTTGGCATTCATTGAGAAGTTTCCAGACAACATCAAGTGGGAGATTGTGAAGAAGCTTCAAGAGTCTTGGTCTGTAGAGGTTCACAAAGACAAGAAGGAAAAAAGTTGGAATTTGTTCGTGGACGCTCAACAGCAAGATACATGGGATGCTTGGTGTACTGATAATCTTCTGTTTGTTCAATTAGCAACCCACTGGAAGCTGGTAGACAGAGTGTTTTTCACAACATACACTGTTGAAACCATCAGAAGTTGGCATTACTATGATGATGGTACCACCACAATGCTCAGACGTATGCATTTTGACACCTTCAGAACCGAATACCTTCCTCTGTGCAGTGGCATGAAAGCAGAATTCAGGGACGTTGAAAAGAAAGAAGTAGAAGAAATGTTGGCAAGAGAGTCCTCCAGAGACTGAAGTCTTCTGTTAACCCTCTATGGAGCACTAACAACATAGTGGAGCCACACCCCTGATGAATGACGCAATAAAGAGGCAAGCGTTAGAACGAGTCCAGAGATACGTGAGAAGAGAGAAAGCAAGAATCAGAGCCGAGAGCAAGCTCGCAGCAGAAGCCGCCTTGGACGCCCTTGCGGAACTCTTTACAGAAGTCCCAATGGCACATCAAGCCCTTCCTCCTCTTGCTGGAGGTCCACTTCCAAGCCAGATCCGTCCTGGAAATATTGATGACAGGCCAGTGAATGTAGTTCCATTGCCAGTTTTTAAGGGAGAGTACAATGAAGACCCCGATCTTCATGTAGCAGAGTTTATGGTAGCGTGTGTGGCTAACAATGCCAGAACCCCTGAGCATTGGTTAGCGATATTCCCCGCCACTTTCAAGGGCGCGGCGTTTCACTGGTATGAGAGACAAGCAGCAGGAACTTTTGGTACATGGGACGACCTGAAGTTGGCCTTCCTCACTAAATTCAGGCGTGAGGGTTTTGAAGAGCGGATGAGAGAGGAATTTATGAACCTAAGTCAGTCCTCTGGAGAAAGAGTGGAAGCTTATGTCTCACGAATGGAATCCATCCTGAAGAGATGGACTAACCATAATCTAGATGATGGCATTCAGAAGGGGGTGTTTCTCAGAGGATTACAACCAGAAGTCCATAAGTTTGTGGAGCTGCAAAGACCAGCCACACTGCAAGCTGCAACAGAAGGTGCAAGACTGTACGATGAAGTGGAAGCTAGATTAGCGATGAATATAGGAAAAGGATTCCTACCTCCTCTGATGCCAGGAATGATGTACCCACCAAATGCAGTTCCAGGGACTGTTCCCTACCCTTACCAACAAATGTCCCCGGTATCACAGTACAGTGCACCAAATCCACAGTGGCCACAATCCATGCCTCAAATGGTGGTTCACCCACAACAACAATGGTCCCAACCAATTTCCTCAATGACAAATCAGCAGCAACAGTGGAATCCTACCAACTGGAGCCAACAGCCAACAGTTCAAATAGGAGCACTGAATCAGAACCAGAACAGAGACCCCTCTGTACCAGCCCAACCAGTTTATGCAGTGATTACAGAAACTCCTCAAAACCCTCCTGCCAGTACGTCAGGAGGAGAAAGCTTGAAGGATTATTTATCCAATTCAGTTGCAAGCATAAAAAAGGAGTTGATGGATGTGATTACAGAGCAGCTACAGACGTTGAAAGTGAACACAGCGAGCATATCCAACGTTGCAGGAGCAGGAAGAGATGTGATGCGGTCAAATACTTGGCGTGGTAAGTGTCATCAAGCAGGCCATTTAGCCACTGAATGTACACGAAAACCAACCATCCCTGGAGCCTTCTGTTCCTACTGTTTGCGGAAGAACCATACAGAGGACATTTGGTCTCTGAAGGAGATGCATGATAGGAGAAGGAAGGAAGAAGACGCAAGATTTAACTTGCTGGAATCCAAAATGACAACACAAGATATTGGACCCAAGCCTAGAGAGTTTGGTCCTAATTTCGGACCCAGAAGATTTCCCTCCCAAAGTTACAGAGGAAGACAGTCTGGCGGTGGTCAGAGATCAAAAGTGGAGTGTTACAGATGCGGAGAAAAGGGACACATCTCACCAAATTGTCCAAATCCTTGAAGGTCAGTGGATTACAAGCCCTTATGCAGTTGATGCAAAGGAGAAGGCCACACTGCAAAAGACTGTCCAAGCCCAGCCCCAGTGAAAAACAGTGCTACTGATAGTCCATCCAATGCTCAAGAGCCTACCTCCAATTTAGTGGAATTGGAAGTTGCTGCCATCACGCGTGCAAAGCAGAAGGAACCACCTATCCAGAAAGAAAATAACCCCCCTGCCAGAACAATGAAGTTCAATCTTCCACCAGAAGAACAGAACAGAACAGAGCCTAACAGTGCCGTACAGAGCCCTACAGTGCCACAGATAGTTACAGAGACAGGACCAGAGGTCCAGGAGACAGAAGAGGAGGAAGTGCCACAAGTGGCAGAAGAAGTTCCTGTAATTCCTCTGTTGGAAGAAAGAGGGAAAAATGGGTGTTGCCCCATTCCCTAACCGGTTAGAGAAGTCAGTGGATCCTATTAAGGAATACGATCTGGTCAGAGATCTAGATACCTTTAAACCAAACCTTACATTCCGACAATTATTGATGTTGTCTCCCAGTTGCCGGAAAAGGTTCAAAAGTATACTGACAAGACGACGTGGTTTAAGGATTGCTCCCTCAACAGCAACAAAATCCAACAAGGCTCCAGAGCCTGTAAAAGAAGTGGATGTGGCTAATGCTTTCCTAGATCCGGGTACCCCAGAGACTGGTGTGTGGATAGAAGGCTGCTTCATTGCAAATGCACTGATTGATGGAGGCTCGTCAATGAACATTATGACGGATGTGACAATGAAGGATCTAGGCCTACAAGGTGTGCAACCCACCCAATGGCTCATCAGACTGGCGGATTAGAGTAGGATCAAGCCTTTGGGCATTCTCCCATATGTGAAGACTACAGTGGCTAGAAAAGATTATTGGCTAACCTATCTGGTGGTGAAGCCAAACTCTTATGGTATATCCTATCCTCTGTTACTGGGCAGACCATGGCTCTTTGAAGCTCGAGCAAGGACGGATTGGTTCAAAGGAACCTTGACCTTGGGTAGAGGACCCAACAAAGTGGTGATGAAACTGTATGGTTCTCAAAAAGGACATGGATCCACCTCCTTGGAATTATCTTCTGACTCCCCTAATGAGGCTACAGATGGAACATCAGCAGACAAAGATGCTGTCAAACAGATCCTTCCCAAGAAAACAGTGGCACATTCTTTAACAGTGGATACTGTAAGCCGACTTCCAAAAGATGCCAAGCCATTATCAATGGGTGAATACTTTCTGCCTGAACCAGGAATGACTTCTGAAATCACTTCTGACAGTGAGATAGAAGCTTGGATGTACTGCTCTCCCTGTTATATGGCCATAGCAGAGACAGAGACAGAGACAGAGACAGGAGAGGAAACAGAGAATCTGTTCTTCTGTTACAGAGCTCCTACAGAAGCAGAAACAGAAGCAGAAGCAGAAGCAGAAACAGAAGCAGAAACAGAAACAGAAGCAGAAGCAGAAGCAGTAACAGAAGCAGAAGCAGAAGCAGAAGCAGAGACAGAAGAGGATGGATATGATATGGATGAAGAAGATTATGAAAGAGAAACGGAAGAGTCTATCCCACCTGAAGAGGATACATTTGAGGGAGAAGTTCCAGAAGCATTAGAAGCCGACGAGCTCATGCTATGGGACAGCATGGTGATGGTACCATTTGGTCTGGTAAATGGATCTTCTCATATGCAAAACCTTTATAAGGGATGGATTAAGAAGAACAAGCCGTCTTTTAGCAGTGGTTCATGCCGTCTTAACCCATCTTTGCCAAAGAAAGATGATGATGATGCACCGTGCCAACAAGCACCAGTCCGACAAACCCAACAGAAATTAGAGGGTCCTTGCTATGTGACGTTCCTCGAAGTGTCATCATCGGAAGAGGAGTCTTCAAGGCAAGAGGTAATTAATCTTGAAACCAAACCCGAAACAACTCTTATCCCATTCCAACGTCTTAAGGAGCAACCTAAGTCTCCACCAAAAGAAGAAGTTGGTTCTAGTGGGACATCAGAAGAGGACACCACTCCCTTGAAGGAGTCGGATCTGTATCCAGAAGCGGTCCGTGGGACCTTCATCCGTGAAGTAGAAGGTGAAAGGCAGTTAACCTTTGTGGATTCAGAAGGCACTGAACGCCACTTGAAGGTGGGTAGCAGCCTTCCAGAAGAGGAGTTGTCAACCTTGTACAACTTGTTGAAAGAAAATTTGGACGTGTTTGCATGGTCTTACAAAGACCTAAAGGGGATTGATCCCACAATATGTCAACATCATATTGACTTGGAGCTTGATGCCAAGCCAGTACGGCAACGACAGAGGCGAATGAACCCGAATTATTCCACATTGGTGAAAGCGGAGCTGCTGAAGCTTCTGGAAGCCGAGTTCATCTATCGAGTGGCAAATAGTGAATGGGTTTCACCCATCGTGGTTGTACCCAAGAAGAATGGCAAATTGCGAATATGTGTGGATTTTTGAAAGCTTAATTCCAAGACAAAGAAGGATTACTTTCCTATCCCTTTCACAGACCAACTGTTGGACACAGTGGCAGGACATGAGCTTTATTCTCTTTTGGATGGATTCAGTGGATACAACCAAGTCCAAATCGCAGAAGAAGACCAGTCCAAAACAACCTTCACCACAGAATGGGGGACCTACGCTTATCGAGTGATGCCATTTGGGCTCTGCAATGCCCCTGCTACTTTCCAGCGAGTCATGATGGCTACATTTCAAAATCATCTGCATGACTTTATTGAGGTATATTTGGATGACTTCTGTGTCTATAGTTTGATCCGTGAACACTGGGAACACCTGGAACAATGCTTTGACTTGTGCCGGGAGTATGGGATTTCCCTCAACCCCGACAAATGCATCTTTGGGGTCTCTTTTGGAGTCCTGTTGGGCCACATTGTTTCTGCACAAGGGATATCAACAGACCCTACAAAGATTGAAAAGATCGCAGCTCTGGCAGCACCCACCAACCTCAAACAGTTGAGGGGATTCCTAGGCCATGTGGGTTACTACAGAAGGTTTATAGCCCATTTTATGACAAAGGCAACTTCCTTGCACAAGATTCTGAGGAAAGATGCAGAGTTTACTTGGACGGAAGAATGTGACAAAGCCTTTCACACTCTGAAGCAGTGTTTGATAGAGGCACCCATTCTGCAACCTCCTGATTGGACGAAAGAGTTCCATGTATACACTGATGCATCAATTGAAGGTTTAGGTGCTGTCCTCTGCCAAAAGGGCTCCTCGAAGTTAGATCAACCGATCTATTACGCAAGCTGAAAAGTCACTGATAGGGAACGGAACTATACAGTGACAGAGTTGGAGTGCTTGGCAATGGTGTTTGCCCTAGAGAAGTTTCGCCATTACCTCCTATCCACCCACTTTAAATTTTATGTGGATCATGAGGCCCTGTCCTTCCTGATGAACAAAGCAGATGTCAGAGGACAACTGATGAGATGGCTCCTTTTATTCCAGGAGTTCGACTTTGAGGTGATTACTACGCCTGGTCCTTCCCATGTTCTGGCTGATCATCTGTCGCGTATCCCACAAACTGCAGATGAGGAGCAAGATGATCCAGACCTCCCTGATGCTTCCCTATTCTTGGTAGAAACTGTAACTCCCTGGTATGCAGACATTGCCAATCTGTTGGCAACCCAACAGTACCCTCCTGGTATCTCTAGTCGGGAAAGGAAGAAGCTCATGCTAGAATCAGCCCCCTATACCTTGTTAGGCGGTGCACTGTACAAGAAAGGCAAAGATGAAGTGCTCAGAAGATGTGTTGCAGGAGATGAGATTGGGATTGTTCTGAAGGCTTGCCACGACGAGCCATGTGGAGGTCACTTTGCAATGCTTTCCTCCGCCACTACTGCTATCTCTACACATCAACTGAAGCATTCACATTCGTTAGTAAAATAATACAATTAAACCGACAAAAGTGAATACCTAGCAGTCTTCAGCTACAAAAATAAATCAACTAGTTAGAAATAAATCCTAACCTTAATTTATTACGAGTGCGTACTCTAAACTCATAAACGTTTATTAATTTAATATGTATTTTGCGGAATCACCCGCTATGGAATCACCCACGTACACACTAAATTAATGAAACGCCCGAAAAGGACAGGTGTCCCCATCAACTTCTCGCACAAAGAATCCTCTTTGTGTATGAGCCCCGGTCAACTAAGTTTACGGAATCCACCATAAAACCTCACGGAATCCACCGTGGAATATGCCTCCTGGCATCACTCATTGTGCAACTCATGACATTGTGGTCTGATATGGCCCTTTTTCCCACAATGATGACAAGTGACATTAGCATTGCGCCCACGCGACTTACTACACGACTTTCCACAAGATTTAGACTGACCCTTCTGCGAGTCACGGCCATGGCCATGACCACGATCATTCCTGTCATTCCTACCTCTAACTGTCAAATCATGTGAAACACGAGAGGCATCCAAGTTTTTGTGATTAACCTCTTCCTCCAGAAGAGCACTCTCAACATCATTCAGTTTTAGAGTAGCACTAGAGGCACATAGGGCAGTGCAGAATACATCCCATGACTCATTCAGAGTCCCAAGTAAGAAAACAGGAGTTACTTCCTCTCCAAAGGTGATATCCTGCAAAGTCAGGTTCTTCAATATAGCATGGAATTGGCTCAAGTGAGCAGACATACTCGCATGATCCTTCATGCGCAGATCCATAAGTTGCTTCAACCAGTACATCTGACTTGCCGGACTTTTCTTATCATAAAGATTCTTGATCTTATTCCATAGATCTCATGCACTCTATGCTTCCTCAAATACATTATAATGTACCTGTTCAGTGAGAGACAATACAATCGTGGACTTGCATAGCTCATCAAGTTCAAGCCAGTCGTCATTGTCCATAGTTTCAGGCTGCTCCCCGCTCAACTGAAGTGGTTTAATCTGAGATTTCTGCACCAAGACCTGCCAAATTTGACTCTTCCAATAAGAGTAGTTGGTACCATCCAACTTGGTGATGTTAAATATGGCATTATCAGTCGAAGAGGATGCCATAATGCAGGTTGGAAATGCATAGATAATGTAAAACTGCTGGTTGTTTTACTGCAAAAAATGCTCAAAATCCACTGAAATGAGCTCCAAATGGCGAGAAAAGTGTGCCAAAAGATGCTGCCCACTGAGTACTAGGTGTGGTACACCAAATCAGGATATTTCAGCATTAAAAATACTGCTCAATCCACCAATAAATGCTAGCTGTAATAAATTTCAGAATTGCAATAATGAGAGCAAATTGTCCCAAAACTGGATCTAATGTCAACTAAACAATGCTAGGTCCAAAGCCGTCATAAAGAGGACAAAGCAAAGCCAAATGAGAGTGAAAATACATGAGCATAACACCGAGAGATGTCAAATAGCATCTGCCAGTAAGAGGCACACCCCCAGACAATCCATGCAAAATGTACCTGCAACTGCCAAAACCTGACACAAATAGGTGTCTGCTCAAAGGAAAGAGGATCCAAAATTGAGACTCAGCTCATAAGAATCCTGTGAACCAAGACATATACTCAATGCAACATCCAATTGTCGGAGTATAATCCCAAAGTCTCAATACATCTGTAACTGCTCAATGACATAGACTACTCCAATACATGTAACCACTCCAATAGCATATAATCCCTGCTCAAGGTCAAGTAAGCATGCAAGATGCTCCCACTGGCACAAAATGCGTACAAACGAGCTCAAGGGCTCAAGCAACCCAAGACAAAGTACTAGTGACAAGTGACCAAGTCAATACGTCATACGCATCCCAAGAGCATGACATACATGAAGCAACTGATGGAAGCAACCAAGTAAATGATCAAACTGAGTCGGAAATGCTCAAATACATCCAAGGAAAATCTCCCAATGTCGGTAAAGCACTGACGAACCAAGCGGCATATATCACGAACCAAAGCATATAATGTATGAAGCCTAACTGTCAAGCATAGACATGAGACATAAGTGGTCCAAGAGCATGCCGAGTCGGTCCAAATGCCAGTGAATACCAACCAAGACGGAGCTTATGCATAGCTCAAATACATTCCATAGATTCAAACATGAGCTCAAAGTCGTCCCCAAATGTCAGATACATGATGGCAAATCCCAAAGCACACATCCGGTACCAATAGGTAAGTGACAAAGCATCACTGTTATTACAACCAAGTTTGACTATCAAAACTGAGAAATTTCAGCCAATATTTCAGGCCAAAATCATGGCATAATCATGTGCATACATTCCCAAGGCACTAGGCATCATGTAGGCCGCATACGGGCATCAAACAAGGTAACCGGAGTAGAGTATAAGCATCAAATGCCAATGCCAAGTGTGGCTGCCCTGTTTCCAGCACTGTATAATAGTAAATGATAGTCCCAAATCAACCAATATTTCAGGCCAAAATCATGGCATAATCATGTGCATACATTCCCAAGGCATTCGAGCATCAAGTAGACCGCATACAGGCATCAAATAGCACAACCGGAATGGAGTATAAGCAACAAATGCTAATGCCAATGGTGCTGCCCTCTTTTTAGCTTTTTATGGCAGTTTATAACAGTCCCAAATCTAAAGAAATCAGCCCCAAATGATCAAGACCAATGCCCAAAGCTTGAATGACATCAAACATGAAGTCTAATAGCCCTCTTGATCAAGGTAGAGAGCAAGAAGCAATGGCCAAGTGTGGAGCTGAAGTAGACGAGTGCTAGAAGCCTGGAAAAAATGGCGCAATTTGCCCTGTTGGTGCTAAACTTGCTGCTGCTCCACATGGGCTGAAAGGGGGTAATGGGGGGCTCAATAAGGGCCTATCAAAGGCCTATGACAAGCCTCTTTGAGCCTTGATAAGTGTAAGGCACAATATGAGGGGAATAAGCTTCAAGAGTTTGAAGCCATGGCTGCCCTTGCTATTTGCAACCTGTAGATTGAAATAAAACCCTGAAAGAATGATCAAATACCTCAGTACCAATACCTTGAAGGTGCCTCAATAGGCCGGGAAGGTGCTCGGGAAGCCGGGGAGTGACGGGAGCTCGGGGAGATCAGATATGGCTGCTGGGATGGAGATCCAATGCATGAAGGGAGTCGATGCGAAGGTAGAGAAGCACCGAGTCGAGCTCGAGCAAGAGGAAGCCAAGCTCTGATACCAGTTGAAAGGTGAGAAGGATCGAAGCTTGCACGCGAGCTATGGCGGGAGAGCAAGATCAAGAAGGAGAGAGACAAGAAATGGGAACTCCAACAGTCACAATGTGTGACCGAGCCTTCCTTTATTTACTAGTCACTAAAATGAATGTAAAGAATAAAGTGACGTGACGGGCGCCCGCCACCTGCAGTGTGCAGTGGCAGGTACTGTCAGTGTAGTAATACACGGGGCGGCACGGCGGAGGCGCCTTTACCCCAACAAGGGAATCACCTCATGCATTTTAATTTGATTATCTCAATTTGAAGCTCGAATCAAATGTATCCAGCATAATTTATATCTTGTTGTTGGGGATATTTTGTTTGGCGCTATTTTAATGATTTACTAACAATTAATGGTTGAATTTAATTACCACTCATGGTTAAAATTTCAATAGCAATAATGTTAGCATTATTTTAGATAATCTAGGTTTATGAGTGGCATTAATTTCATGACTCGACTTATTAAATATAGATGTGGAATTAAACCAGATGCACCACCACTTTGTGTGGGCCCTTGTCAATCCTTTTAGAGTTATAGGAGGGTAGTGTTGCTCTTGTGGCTATTATTTATTTTTATGCTTCAAAATTATGTTTTAAAAACCGAGTGTGTATTTAGTTCATGAGAAAATATTTAGAACTATATTTTAGATTGGGTATACCTATATAGGAGATATAATATTAGAGATCATGGAGGAGCTGTTTAGAGAATGGAGTAATCCATTTATAGAGAGATGGCATAGCTATTTAGAGATCAAATAAACCATATTCAAATGATAGGTAGTGATGGATTGAATCAATGGAGTATCTTCTAGTACTTGTCATGTTCCTATCATGTGAATAACCTGCTACACTTTGTCATATGACTAGATGTCCAAGTGCTAAAAACATAAGAAGAGTCAATTCTTAGAGAACTCAATGATATATACATGTAGGATATAATGTACATGGCTTTATGTGAAATTCAACTACTTCAAGAAGTAATCTATGTGCAAAAAATATAACTATTGGAATTATCATGAAGATGGCTAAGTACTAAGTCATGATGGAACTTAGGGTAAGTCAAGTTTGCTTGTGACCTAGAGTAGGAGACTTGAGGAGAGACTAATAGTAGCTTCGGAAAGGCTTGTTTCATGCAAATTTGAACATGGAGAAGAGAGTATGTTGACATGGAAAAAATAGGTACAAACTAGTAGATCAAGGGCTACTTGCTTTTGAATGGAAGAGGGAAAGAGAAGGGAGGATATTGAAGAGGAGGCAAGAGAGACACACTAGGGGACCTTTTGTAACAAACAAAATGAAAAGAAATTTATGGAGGCTCATAGACAATGTAGGCCATAAGTTAAAAAGGAAAATAAAACCACTTACTCATTACATAGAGGTTGCCTCTTTACATAGGCTCATGTGTACATTGGATACATTGAATTGGGTCACGTTTGACTTGCCATCTCAAATCCTTATCCTTCCAAGTCTAAATTGGGTCACATTTGAAGAGTTTGTGGCCTACTCTAAATATGGAGAAACACATCAATGAGACTATGCCAAAACAAGTTACTTATGGAGAATGAGGCTTCACCTCCTTGGTAATTCACAAGAAATTATCTCCATACTATCCATACGCTAACAGCCTAGCCGAATCTATCAACAAAACTCTATGCAAGAAACTTACAAAGCTAGTCAAGCATCATAAAAAATACTGGGATCCCAAGCTCCTAGAAACCCTTTGGGCTTACAACTCTTCATTCAAAGTGGCTACATGCCTCACTCCATACAAGCTTGCCTTTGGCATTGAGACAATTACAACTTGTAAATTTGTAGTCCCAAGTCTTTGGATGCCCTTATGTTTTAATGACATCTTCCCAAAACTGGCCGAAAAGCAACTTGCTTTTTGTATGATACCCTATTCTAGAAGTTTTCTACACCTTTTCAAAAAATTTACAAGAATAATGTCCAAACTATTACAAATAAGCTAAAATTATTCAAATATCCTATTATTTTGAACTATCCGTACTATAGAGACTAATATTAATGACTAATATGACAATGACTCTTTAGATTAATAAGAAAGCCTGATGATAATGCAATTGAGGGTTTTTTAGAATACATCTACACAGCGGCATGACATCCACCCCCTCTAAACTTGCATCTCCTCTGATATGTGCCAACTATGCATCCACCCTTGTCAAAAATCCAAATAATGAGCATTTCTCTAATCATGTACATTAGCAAGCACCCACCTAGATCATAGATCAACATACTCAGAATCTATATAACTTTTGAACCATACCTAGCACCCCCTCTAAGGTCATAAGGCCTTAGATGTGCATCATACACTAGATGTGGAGCCTCTATATACATGCTCGAAATGCATCCATCAGAAAATACATTTGAATATACCTAATCTTTCAGAATCCATTGTATAGGAAGCTTGTGGGAGACCTATTGTATTGACTGTTGGCACTAGTCCTATAGGGATAGGATGGTGGGCTATCGGTCAAGATGATGAGGAGGATCACATGTATGCCATTTGGTTTATCATGAAAGTTCGAATGAGAGACAAAGGAGCTAACCATAGATCAAGAGGAAACTATTGGAGAATTGTTACAACACTCAACTGCAATAAATAATATTTTACCAGAGCGCAAGTTATGGTTGAGACTGATTGCTTGACTTTGCTAAGCATGATTACTAGTTTCTCTATCCTAGACATAGCCATGTTGAGACAAATTTCTTACATCAAGTCATTGAATTGAGAATTTAAGCATAAAAAGAGAACCTAGTTATAGATATGCTTTATAGAGATAGGTATGAGGATGAGGAGTCATTGGTTGCAAATGAGGATGATGAACAAATATTAGTTGCAATTATTTAACATGTCTGTCATGTTTGTACCATTCGTACCTTCTTGGAGAAGCTTCACACTAGAGAGTGGTTGCAGATATGTTAGTATGTCACTATGCTAAGTAAGAGAGATGAGTGGATGGATGTAGAATTCAAGAAGATAAAAAGAGAAACTTATGGATATTTCTTGAGAGATAAACTACTTTGGAAGAACCCCAAAAATAGAGGAGGTCTACCCTTGCATGTACTCTGTGACATGGCTACAAGCTACACATTATGCAAGAGTCTCAAGAGAGCCTACGAGCTAGTCCTAGGGGTGTATTGGCAACATATTAGAAGATCAAGGATAGGTTTTGGTGGAAAGGCATGTAGAAGAACATATTTCATCTCATGGAGACTTGTAGGGCTTGCCAAATGAATTCTTTAGCACATGATAGGGACAAGTTTTATCCTACATATCCATAGAGGATGCACTATTAGTGGTAATTGACTTTGTCACTTTTGCAGTGGGTCTTTCACAAATGCATTATATAATTTTAGCTAGAGAAGACATTATATATCAAGTATAGGGAAAAGCATTAAGGACTAAAACTACTAGCGTTATATGCAAATTTATTCTTGAAGAAATTTTCTATAAGTACAGATATGTTGGAAAGATTAAGCAAATTGCAGTGAACTAGATGCGGATGAGGATAGGGAATCCTCCTCTAAACATGGTATCAAACTAGCTTTGACCACCACTTATAATCGAAAAGGAAATGGAAAAAGTGAGAGAGGACATCTAACTATAGTAAAGACATTGGCTAAAGCTTGTGTGGTGGATAGATTAGGGACTAGCCGAGGTTATTACCTTTTACACTATGGACTAGTCCTATGACTCATAGTGTGACTTTAAGACTCATGCAAATAGAGTTCATGTATGGATAGAAACCAATTATGCCCACTAAGACTTGTGCCTTGAGTTGGAGTGTGTTGCCTTGGAAATTTTATTTGACTAGGAAGGAGATTCTAGCTCCTTGCATCTAGTACTTAGAATAGAGAATAGAGGATGTACAATTAGCAATGGAAAGATTGAAGGTAGCTAGATTGATAAATAGAGATAGATATGGTAGTAGACATCGTCTACGGCCTAGAGTTTTAGAAGAGGATGCCTAAGTATTGATATAGGATAGTAGTTAAGAGAGTCAATATAGTGGCATCCATAAGATGGTGAAAAGGTGGTTTGGACTATATGTGGTAAAGCATGTCTATGATTAGGCTACTTATGTATTGACTGAGCTTGATGGGACAATATTTCAAGTACCCATTGTAGAGAAAAGAATAAAGATGTTCGAGAGGAGGGAGGATGAGGGCTATGTAATTGAAGAATTTCTGGAGGATGAGCACCATGATAGAGATGGAGCAAGAAATAACGAGGACACTGATGATCCAAGAGATAAAGCAACAGATAGACTTGATGAAGAGGATGAAGAGATTGAGTTATTTGTGGGTCTTTGTGAAAATGAAAATCAGTAATAGTAGCCCATTGGAAGGATGTTATGAGAGAGGGGGTGAATATCATAGCAGTGTATGTCCACTCTCAAAGAACAAGAATAGAAAAAGAAAACAAAGATACAGTGGCAGTCATTTTGGATGCGAATTGGTGTAGTCACTATTTTCATAACTATATATAGTGATTCTAATAGCGATCCAAATAGCAACACTATTAGTGACATTTTAAGCAATGCATGTAGCCACACTATTACATTGATGGAGATAGTGATAGTGCACTGAGGCAAAAAAGAAACAACAACTAAAGCACGACATTTTGACTGTGAATAATCAAAAGAAGTCAAAAGAGAGAGGGAGTAAACTAAAAGCTTTTAGAGAGAGAGAGAGAGAAGGCCACCATTATCCACGAAAGAAAAGAGGGGTGTAAGGGAGAAAAGGGAGCATTACAAAGGAATGGTGTGATAGTGATAGTCAATTCCAATGCAAAATAGCAGCATCACTATTAGCATTGCTAATATACATTTGCAACACTAATATCGTGTTATTAGCTTTGTAAATAAAGACACTCATAGAAACAAATAGCAACACTAATAGTGATATCACTCTAAGAAAAAATGGCACTAAAAACTTGAGCATATCATTTGCAGTAAACATTTGCAAAAGAGAACAAAAGAGAGAGGGAGAGACTTGAGTGCTTTGAGAGGGAGAGGGAGAGGGAGAGAGAGTGACAGAGAGGGAGAACTCATCATCACTACTGTACCACTGCTGCCCATCAAGAAGAAGAGGAGAAGGATGCAAATTAGAAGGGAGGGAAGCCTCAAATGGGAGGCACAATGGGTTTCATATTGGAGCCTTTAAGGTAAGTACATTTCCTAGAGAAAGGGAAAGAAAGAGGGAGGGGAAGAGGTAGGGAGAGAACTAAGAGGGAGGAGAGATAAAAATAGAGAAGGGGAGAGAAAAGACACAGAGAGAGAAAAGAAAAACAAAGAGAGATAGAGAGAGAAAAGGAAGGAAGAGAGAGGGAGGGAGGAGGTAGAAAAGAAGGGCGAGGTAAAGAGAGGAAGCAAAGTGAAAAGATGAGAGAGAGGAATAGAAAAAGAGATATAGAGAGATGGAAAATAGACTTAGAGAGTGAGAGAGAAATAGGGAAACAATGAGAGTATGAGATAGAGGAAAAAGAGAGAAAAGTAGAGGGAAAGGGGGGAGAGAGAGATAAAGAGAGGGAGGGAGACATTGGTTTTTATTTCTTTACTTTTTCAGTTTTTTATTTTCTCTTTCATTTTGTTTGTAGAGAGATGCATTGAGTGAGAAGGGGGAGGAGAGAAATACAGAAGAAGGGAGGGAAAGGAAGAGAGAAGAACTTGGGGAAGTTACTATATGTATATCCTCTACATCACCTGCATTCAAGGCCTATTTATAAATGTCTTTATATGTAAATTTTTAGTGTATAAAACATAATCCTTTTCTATTCAATCTCTAAATGAACCCTTTCTCTTGCACCCTTCTGTATATGTAAAAAACATATAAAAATGGTATTAAAAAAGTATCTTATTTTGAACCCACGTGATGCACACATATATTCATGAGTAACTTATTTGAGAGAAAGAAGAAGAGAAAGAAAAAAGGGGAGGGAGAGGGGTTTCATAAAAAATAGAAAAATGGAGAGAGAATGAGAGAAAGGCATGGAAAGAGTGAAATAATGAGAGAGAGAGAGGGGGGAGAGAGAGGAAAAAAGAGAGAT
Organism: Lygodium microphyllum; assembly: GCF_053477565.2. Taxonomy (NCBI): domain Eukaryota; kingdom Viridiplantae; phylum Streptophyta; class Polypodiopsida; order Schizaeales; family Lygodiaceae; genus Lygodium; species Lygodium microphyllum. The sequence continues at coordinate 53,258,564 of NC_141148.1, read as the reverse complement.
AAAGAGAGGCAAACAAACAAAGCAAAAGCGAGAGAGAAGGAGGAGTGGGGAGTTAAATAGAGAGGAAGGAGAGACAAAAATACGGAGGAAGAGAGAAAGGGAAGGGAGAGAAATAGTGTGATGGAGGGATGTAGAGAGAGAGGAGAGATAAAAATAGAGAGGGGGAGAGAAAAATGAAGAGATGGAGGGAAAAGACGGAGGGAAAGAGTGAGATAAAGAGAAGACGAGAGACCTTGTTTCCTATTTCCTTATTTCTTAAGTTTTTAATTTTCTCTATTTATATTTTTATGTGGATAAATGGATGGAAAAGAAATAAATAGGAAGGGGATCACAAATAGAGAGATGGAGGGAAATATAAGATTGGAGAGCAAGAAAGATAATTAAAGACTAAAATAGGGAAAGAGAAAAAATAAGGAAAACAAAAGCATGTATGTATGTGTAGGTGTGCATGTATGTGGTGCCTATATGTGTGCTAATCATGTGTGGGGTGTGAGTTATGTGCGTTTGTCTTTGCATGGAGTGTGGGTGCACATGGGGTGTATGGTGAAGGGTGTAAAGTGTATAGGATTAATGTGTGTGTATTTGTATTATGTGAGGTGGTAGGTGAGAATAGTATATGGTGGGTTTGTCTACACATGGAGTACGTGTGTGGGTACACATGGGGCATGTGGTGTAGGGTGTAAAGTGTATAGGATCAATTTGTATATTTGTATTGTGTGAGGTGTCAGGTAAGAATATTGTATGCGTGTGTGGATGTGGGTGTGAGTTGTGTGTATGCATGCGTGTTTAATATGTAGGCATGTGTTATGAGGTGTGTGCATGGTGAAATTGTGTGAATGTGTTGGTTATTGCAATGATGGTGCTAGGATTGGAAGCAATGGTGGTGGTGGTGGGAGAGTTCGATGTTGCACAAGGGGAGAGGAGAAAGTGGAGAGGAGAGGGCCAAGGAGGTAGCCTTGGTAGGCATGCACAAGGTGGGGTGAGCTTGTAGAGGTGGCTACAAAAAAGTTGAGTCTACGTTGGCTGTAAACTTAGAGCTAGAGTAGATGGGGAAGGATGTGGTAGGGTGAAGTCATGTGGAGAGGGGAAGAAGTCATGGTGGGCAAATGGTTGTTGGCAAACAATGTATACATGTGTATGGTGTTTTGACAAACTAATGATAGTGTTTGTTTGAATTGGATTCTACACACCACACATTTACCACTATTGTCTATGCCTGGTCCTTAAAGGGACCTTGACAATTCATATTTCTAAGTAGCACAAACTAGCTTTTCCATCTACACTCAAAAATCTAGACAGTTTCTTCTTGCATATCTTAAACAAAATCATGAATAATAGTTTCCTAAACACATTTTGAGAATTTCAATGCTATATGACCAAAAATTGCAAGGTGATTGCAATAGATAGAATCAAGAACAGACTATGACTTGCATGATCTAATGTGACGAAATTTGAAGTGCATAGAAATACAAAACTTAGATTGGGGGACTTCTACAAGTTTGCCATATAAGGGATACTTAACATATTGTGACATTAAATGCTTGCATATCTTTTAATTATGTTATATTGCTAACCAATACTTATCATAGAATGAGAAAGATAGTTTTATTCACAAAATCTATTTTGACTTGGAATTCCCATATTGAGGGGAAATTCCCAAATTCTCGAATATGGAGTTTATGGTGTGCATAGAAAATTTTGACAAACTAATGATAGTGTTTGTTATAATTGGATTTTAGACACAACACATTTACCACTATTTTCTATGTTTGCTCCTCACATGGTGCCCTTGAACACCGATATTTCAAAGTAGTCCAAAGTAACATTTCCATCCACACTTTCAACTCCAGACATTTCCTTGTATATCTCAAATATATTCATGAGTAATGGTCGCCTAAACACATTAGGCGAATGTCAATGCTATGTTCCCAAAATTGCAAGATGATTACAATTGACAAAATTTGGAATAAATTAAATCTTGTGTGACCTAATGTGATGAAAGTCAAAGTGCATAGAAATATAGAATTCAAGGAGGGGGACTTCAACAAGCTACCTACATAAGGGGCCCTTAATATATCTCAACTTTAAAGAAATAAAGACAATATTTGTGTGCTTAAGATGACTTGTACAAGGTAAGCCAAGGGTTTTTATCATGCTTGTATACCATCTAGCATAATAGAACCACCTTTTCTCTTTACAAAGTAGGCGATCTCCAAATTAGAAGCTCCTTTAAAGGAAAATATTTCATCTTATGGACCAACATAAGACTATCTCCCTAATCTCCACTATGAGGCTTTATTAAGCATACAAGGTACTTGCAAGATACACATTTGAATAAAATTGTGTTATGTCAAGGTCTAGTTAGTAGCTACCTTTGTAGAAGTCCCCTCCTTGAATTCCATATTTCTTTGCACTTCAAAATTCTTCACATTTTTTCATGAGAGATTTAGATCCATTATTAATTTGATATATGGCAATCATCTTGCAATGTCTAGGCACATACAGTTTGCATTCTCAAAAGTTATTGGGGTATTGCATATTGATAAGTCCATTTCATATATGCAAGAAAAAAATGCTTCATGTTTCTAGTCTAGATGGAAAATCTTTGGATCATGATTTGTGAGAGGCATCATGGAAGGACTGAAGCCATAGAAGAATGGTATATATGGTCAACTTTAGACAAAACAATGTTATTAGTTCATGAAAATTTATGCAAACTATACACATGTATATCTTTGCAATGTGATTAGCACCAAGATGAGAACGTACACAAACACATGTAGTAAAATGAAAAATAACAATTGAATTGAGTTCAAAGAGTGACCTTTCAACCATATGTACCATCATTTACTTATAGTGGGAATCATGTGAGGACTGCATCCACACAAGAGTGGTATATGTGGTCTCTAGAATCAACTTTAGAGAGAACATTGTTATTAGTTCATGAACATTTATGCAAACTATACACATGTATATCTTTGCAATGTGATTAGCACCAAGATGGAGCATACACAAACACATGTAGTAAAATGAAAAATACCAATTGAATTGATTTCAAAGAGTGACCTTTCAACCATATGTACAATCATTTACTTATAGTGAAGTGAATTAATGCAAAGTGTATGATTAACATAAAAAAGACATGAAACTATTGATGGCCTTGAGGATTAATAGAACTTAAAACACATAATCGATTGAGAATAAACTATGATGAGTATAGATGACTTATTGGAGTTTTAACAACTTAGCAAGTAGACTTTCTTTGAGATAAGAACAAAAGTTACTCTCTATGTGCACGTAGTTCTCTTCATGTGGATGGTCACCCTCCATGTCATAAATGGCATCCAATAGCATTACAAGTCCTTTATCTATGGCATGGATTTTATGACTCAATCTTATGTGTGCAAGATTTAGTGCTCGTTGTCATGCTACTATGTGGACATAGTGTGAAAAACTCTGGAGTGCATCATCATGTGACTTTCTTATTGATCTAGAGAGCCAATGTCATTTGAGTCATTAGTGCTAGTATGCTTGGCATGGATGGTTTAAAAATATTAGATTTTTGGATCATTTTAGGCTATTTTTTATATTTTAGATATTATTTATTGTAAATATTCAAAAATGTAGAGAAACTTCTAGAATAGGGTGGCATGAAAAAAAACTTACTTTTTAAGCAAGTTTTGGGATTTTTCATAAGAAAGAAAGATGAACGAAATTGCGTGTGTCGCGATGGTAGTTGACAGACAGTAAACAACACTTTGAAGTGGGAGAAGAAGAAGGAGTAATCTGGGAGATTCTGGACCAAGTGTCCTAGATTTTTACCCGCTTTCGAAGCCAACAGAGCCATCAAATTTGGGTTCCGAGCAATAGAGAGAAAGTTGTTGTTTGATCCACATTTTTGGTCTATGAGGGAGCTCTAGGAGGTCTAATGCTTGGAGATTGCTTCAAAGTAGTGCCAGGAAAGGGATTTCAGGTTCTATCAATACATATTAATTTGATTCATTGTGCTTTGTCTTTATTGTGTTTACCTTTTGTCTATTATTTTTTTCTCTTCCATCTCATGTCTCTACTTTCTCCTATCTTTGATCCTCATTTGGATATGACCTGTTGACAAAAACCCCTCCGACATTGGTGAACCGAACATGAAAGGTCGTCAAAAGGAAATACAAGATGGGGGAACCTTCAAACATAATTTCCAATGATGTTTTGCAGCAACTAATGTAGAATAGGAACATGCTTATGTAGGTACAACAACAACAATAGGTTTTGCAGGCTTCTGCTGAAACAAAAACTACTGTGATGAATGCTTTGCAAGTATTGAGTGTGAGATGAAGTTGTTCAATGGCAGGAATGTATCTGCATATGTACATAGCTATGCTGAAAAGATGAAATCTGTTGGGGTGGCTCAACTTGCATGGAGCCAATATTTTGTTCAGATCACTGTACATGAACTAAAAGCGCAAATTACTGAACTGTACAGGTAGGATACTGATTGGGTAGCTTTCAAGAAGACACTGAGGGAAGAATTTTACACTAAAGATACTAGTTTGATTATGCACAAGACTTTTCACGAGTGGGTTTTACAACTCAATAAGGGTCTTGTGGCTACAGAATTGTTAAGAGAATTTGAAAGTCGATTTGAGCAGTTAGATCTTGTAGAACAACAAGCTCTTGCAAGTCAGAAAAAATTGAATTGTTTCTACAAGTAGTAGATCGTAAGCTTCAAGAAAAACTTGATGATTTGTTAGAGGATGTGACTACAAAGACATGTCTTAAAACATATTAGAAGTTTGTCAAGGAAGCTATTACTACAGTTGTGAAAAAGCATAGAAAAAGAGAAAGATTGCATGTCTCTAGCTTGCCCACTATTACAAAAAAAACAGTTGATGTACCTAATAAGCCATTCACTTCTATGGCTAAACCTATGGCTGTACCTACCTACTATTATTTCCACAATTAGGGAAGATATAATAGATGAATTGGTCTACAGTTGGATAGAAGGCTTCTACTTTTGGTCTACAGTTGGATAGAATGCTTGGCCAAGTGATGGTTAGTCTAAAGGCTGAAATATGGGCACATGCTTTACATGTAGCTAAAAAGAGAAAAGTTACTGATAGTGAAATGCCTCATGCAGGGCAAGACATTCTTGACATAACTGGTTGGGAATCACCAATAGATGAATATTCAGTGGATGCATCTATTGGAAGACATAACTGGCTGGGAATCACCAATAGATGCATATTCAATGGATGCATATTCAGCAAAAGGGCAAGACACAAATGTACTTGTGGCAGAGAAACAGAAAAGAGATAAAGACAATGCAAGGATATCTAAGAGAGTGACAGGAACTGTGGATCCTCCTAAAGTTGCAAATCATCCATCTCTCGAGTATGTTATGGACAGGAGCAGAAACATGATAGCAAGCAAGAGGGCAAACATATGGGATATAATTTGCAGTTTGATATTAAGATAGACACAAATTTTCTTAATGTATCTTAAGAGGTTTATGAAGATCATGTTTTACTTGATGCAGGGACTCTATTAAAGATTCGTGACTTGTTGAATGCACATGATTTGCAGGGAAAATTTATCATTTTTGAGACAGTTCATGAGCTCCAAGATATGCCTTTCGAGGATGTTAGATGTAATGCTCCAGAGTTGGAAAATGTTTCGAATGCTTTGTTAGAGGTCTTGATAGGAAACTCTAAGATGCTTCAAGTTATGGATTGATTCACTATTTTCAGTGATGGTGAGAATGTATTAGATGCAAGTGAGATTGAGTTTATGTTTGATGTGGTACACAATTTCCAATAGAAGCAGATTTCTATGTGCTCGAATTCAAAAGAGCAGGCATGTTGCTATGTATTTGTTGATGGATTCATTGATAGCCTGTATATGGAGATTTAATAGCCTCTATTGTATGATATGCATCCAAGGCCTTCTGACCCTAGAGGGGGTACTAGGTATGGCGCAAGAGTTATGCATAATGTTGAGTATTTTGATCTATGATATAGGAGGATGCTTTCTTATATGCCTGATAAGCAGTAAGTTGACATTATGGGTATTTGACCTCGGTGGTGCATATGTGGCACATATGAGAGGATGTGCAAGTTTAGAGGGGGTGGATGTCGTGCTACTATGCGGACCTAGTGTGAACATTTGAGGAGTGCATCATCATCCAACTTTCTTATTGATCTAGAGAGTCAATATCATCTGAGTCATTAGTGCTAGTGTGAGTGGCATGGATAGTTTAAAAATTCTAGATTTTTTGATCACTTTAGACTATTTTTAATATTTTAGGTATTATTTATTATAAATATCCTAAAAAGATAAGGAAACTTCAAGAATAGGGTGGCATGCAAAAAGAAATATTATTTTTCAACCCATTTTAGGATTTTTCATGAAAAAGAAAGATGGATGAAATTGCGTGTATCGTGATGTTAATCGAAAGGCAGTAAACAACACTTTGAAGTGGGAGAAGAAGAATGAGTAATCTGGGAGATTAATTTAGACCAGCTGTCCTCGCATCCTAGGGTTTTTTTGCCCTTTTAAAGCCAATGGAGCCATCAGATTTTGGTTTTGAGCACAACAGAGAGGAAGCTGTTGTTTGATCCACATTTTTGGTCTACGAGGGAGATCCAGGAGCTCTAGTGCTTGGAGAATGCTTCTGAGTAGTACTAGACAAGGGATTTTAGGTTCTATCAATACATATTGATTTGATTCATTGTGCTTTGTCTTTATCATGTTTACCTCTTGTCTATTCTTTTTCTTCTCTTCCATCTCCTATCTCTACTTCCTCTTATCTTTGATAATGGGTGGATAGGACATTTCGAGGCAAACTTGATAATGTTATGCCCAAAGTTACAAAAGCCACAAATGATGATCATATCCCCTCTACCATGGTTTGCCTTTTTGTAACATGTCCACCTGTTATCTTTAGGACATGTCTTAGCAGCCCATCGGAAAGGATGTCTAGAAAGCTCCGCCTAGCACTCCCATGGAATGTTACGGGATTTGCGATCTAGGGGTTTCCGCATATGCCACGTAGTGGAAGTATTCCAGCCATTCACACTTAGGACCAACTTGAATTAGGGATTTCCCTATTGGTCATTTCTTAACGGCAACTAGCGTCGAACCCGAGCGAACTACTTTACGCAGAAACGCCAGGTCCGAAGCGGATTCACACTGCACTTGGTTCAAGGAGAATGGGAAACGAGAGGGATGTGAAGCTCAACCTCTCTGCCATAAGGCATAGTCCCATTCCATTCCCCTAAAACAGCGTAAATCGGGATCATCTATAACTTAGATTCTAGGTCAACGCTCTTGCTGTTCGTGTTCTTTGAACGATCTTCTTGCTGTCCATCATGATTGAGAAAAGTTCTCGGCCAACTGGGACCACCCATCCGTAGGACGGACCCATAGCCACATCCACCGCACTTTCCTTAGGTTATTTAGTTATTTAATTACCTAACACATTTAGTTGGACATGTATTAATCAGCTTCCTTAATTAGCCCATTAGGCACTGGTTCTTTCAGGTAATCATAGCACTTGACATAGAAAAACAATGTCAAACAAGTTCCTTTTCAGTAGGTTATCATATTTATCTTTGAAATACATAAAGTCCAGCCCGTAGGCTTATCCACAATCCGCCCGAAGGCTATCCAGCAATCCACAAGGATTATTATTCCAAGATTCCACCTGTAGACTAGTATGCGGGCCTCAAGATCCAATCCCGAGTCACGTTGGCCTCTTATGCAAGGCCCGGAAGGCGAAGGATTTACAGCCAGAGCCCCCTCTAGCACCCAAGCGTCCTCCTGCTCCAAGTAGCGCTCAACGGAGAGACCTGTCGTGGCGGGTTCGGTCCACCTTCCCGGTGCGGTTAACAACCCCCTTGGTTAGGGTCAAGCAGATAGTCAGGGATAACTGAAGCTGCCTCTCCCTTCAGGCCTTCAATCTGAATCATTAGATATCCATTTATCCTTTAATTCTTTGAGCAAACAAAGCAAAACAGTGCTCTTAAAACTATTACAAACACAATCATTTCCAGTGGTCGTTATTTTTGGCCAATTGCTAAGGAGTGAATCCTTCTTTCTGAATGCATCCAGCACTCGATCCGAGATCGATTGCGACTTGGCAAGATCCCCAAGGGTTTATTTGTTAACCCTATATCCTAGGTTAGGGCCGTACCCTATTAACCCAACTTTAATCAAAATATTCATTCCAATTCAACGATTGGTCTTTTGCTTCAAGCAAATATCTAATCGTCGTATTTTGATCACTTTACCCAAGAAAGGTACTATATCAGGACAATTACTCATCCTCTTGCAAGATAAACTTGCGTAAGAATCTGCCAATCTCATTCCGAGAAATTGGCCATTCCCTTGTGATCAAATCACAAGATCATGCGACTCTGCAACTTGTTACACAAGTGTCGCTTCAAACTATGGGACTATTCTACCCATCAACGGTGTCTTTTACTCACGGCATCATTGATTAGATATAACAATCCATTCCTGATTGCATTAGGCCAACATTGTCGGTCCTAGGGTTCCAAGATTCATCTTTTTAGTGAGAGATTCTTAGGAAAACCCTAGATCACTTCTCACAAGTATGTTCCAATGTCCCTACATTGCGTGAATGTAGGCAAGTCTTTTAGGGTATAGGAATTTCAGCTTTGGCAATACAAGCGGCTAGGTAATGTCCTCAACGTGTTAAATCCTAGTTAGATCTTTGGGATACGTTGCATTGAATTAACCCTTCCTAAACAAGTACTTCGCGGTTTTAGGAGTTTAGGTTTAAACTAGTTTAACTTGTCTGGTCTTAAACATGATTCATTGTCTACGTATAAGTTGATTTACAAACCCTAACTTTTCGAGTTAAGATCAAAGCATAGGTTAAGTTATAGCATAATTCCAATTGATCATCCTATAACATGCAAACCAAATTCATGCTACTAAGCTTTAGGATTTTATGTTTTTACATGCAGCCTTTTTCTACTTTCTTTTCCGAATGAGTTTGTCGTATGCTGAACCTACATACCCTTTCATTGATTTAAGTTTTTAGGCCACTTGCCTAGAGTTAAATGCAACCCTAGCAATTTCCTATGGTTGCTAGCAACTTTCTATAACGAATCATTTCGAAGAAAATATGTTCAATAATGTGATATGCGGTTTATTCCTTCCATGCTAAAGTGTACTCTCATAATTCCATTTGTAAAGATGGGCATTACTTAATCTAATTAGTGCATAAAACCCACCTGCTAGAAATGCATAGAAATCTTATGCCCACTTTATTTTGTTCGTTTTATTGAAAAAGACTAATGACTGAATCCTTCCATCGTGAGCTCTTTGCTTTAAATTAGTCAAAGTATTTAAAACGAAAGATGCATCCTATCTCCAAAAATGATCCATGCACGATTGGATTATAACGACACAAATCAAAAATTAGAAAAAAACTGGACTTGTGGTGAAATGTCCACATGGATGTTAGGAGACGATCCTCCTGTGGTTGCACCTTGTGCCTTCTTAGGAACCATCGCGAATGCAGCCTTTCCGTCTTGGATGCGGCTTTGCGAAACTCCCTTTGTAATTCCACCGTCCTTTATGAATTTTTTTCCTTCCTTTCGTTGAAGCTCCGGTGCAAATTGTATACACGGAAAGGGGTTTAGCACTCGGGCTAATTGGCAGATTGAAGGAAATCCAAGGGAAAAAGCTTAATGAGCCTTTTTAAAGGCCTCGGAGGGGACCCATGGGAAAGGGGATACTGAGTGGACTTTAACGGATTGAAAAAGGGGGCAAAGGGTATAAAAGATCCTTGAAGAGGGGATTTTATGTGGGGGGAAAAAGGGGCTTAAAGAGCCACATGAACAGGGCAAGGTGGAAGCCCACAAAGAAATTTGGGGGGGGTATGATATGAAAGGGGGCTTATGACAACTCCCTTTTGAAGCTTCAAGAAGCTTCCAAAAGCTTCTGCCCATGTGGAAAACGGTGGAAGATAGTCAACGGGCGACAGCTAACGGGTAGTGTTGGGACGACGGTGGCAGATGGCGACGTGATGGTGGCAGCTGCAACGAAGATCTTCAGGCGGCTCCACTCCCTCCTTCTCACGACGACGACGGCTTTCCCCTCTAGTTTTATGGCAGCGACAATAGCAACCTCACGGCCCTCCCAACAAATCAGTAGTCTCTTCTTTCTTCGTTTCTTCCCCACAAGAGTTTATATGGGAGAGGAAGAGGTACCTCCTTCCCTCCACGCGCCATTATGCATGGCCTCCCCCCTTGCAAGCTCCAGCAAGGAGCTTAGTGGCTCTTGCTATTCCCTTCTCCTCCAGCACGACAATCGGCTGGAGGAGACATGGATAACTAAATTAAAAAAAATTTCCATTATCCAATTAACTATCCTCACGACTTATAGAGGTGGTTCATGCGCATTTTTAGAAAAACTGAAATATTACACTTTTTCTCACTTGATCACTTGGATTTAAGTGATGGTTCAATTTCAATAATTATTGTTGAACAATCAATAGACACATTGACTCAAATTGATATATTTCATATTAGTATAACTATGTCTCTACCCTCTTATCTTTGGTATTGAACATGTTCAATGCATAAATGTATATGGTGTGCATAGAAAATTCTGACAATCTAATGATAATTTCTATTTGAATTGGATTCTAGACACAACACATTTGCTAGTGTTGTCTATCTTTGGTCCTCAAAGGGTGCCCTTCTCAACTTGTATTTCAAAGTAGCCTAAGTAGCTTTTTCGTTTGGATTTGAAATTATATCCATTTTCTTGCTACATATCTCAAATGGATTCATAAGTAATAGTTGCCTAAACACCTTTTGTGAATGTCATTGCTATGTACCTAAACATTGCAAGGTGATTGCGATAAAGAAAAATAAGAATAAATTGAATCTTGTGTGACCCAACGTGATGAAATTTGAAGTGCACAGAAATATAGAGTTCAAGGAGGGGGACTTCTACATGCTAGCTAGATCAACAGCCCTTACTATATCTCGACTTTAAATGGTCGTGTATCTATCCATTAGTTTGTGTGCTTAACCAATTCTAGTTAGAGAATGAGATAGATAGTCCTATTTGGGTGAGCAATATGATATGACTTTTTAAATCAGAGGTGGGATAAACTATTTTATAGAGCGGAATGATAGTTTTAGTTGGTTAAATGCTATAGCAATTCTATATGAAAATCTCTTTGGTAACTTGTACAACTCATCTTAAATAGAAAAATAGTTTTTTCCTTTCTATAATTTGCAAATAATGTTATAAATATGACTCAAGATCATATGATTTCTAGATTGTGATGGGAACAAGAAGTTGATAAAATCTAATCATTCTTAAATATCATGTGATCAAGAGTTCATTGTCATCTTATGCCTATCACAAGCTTGATATCATATGAGTTGGATCCATCTTTCAATTTCAAGAGAGAAAGAAAATATTTCCATGCTTAAGATGACTTGTTTGTCTAAATTGGATTCTAGAGACCACACATATACCACTTATGTGTAGTTTTGGTCCTCACATGATCCTCCTCACAATTCATGATTCAAAGCTTTTCCATGTACACTATAAACATTAAGCATTTTTTTCTTACATATAGGAAATTGACATATCAATATACAAAGCCCATAGACCTCTTCAAAATGCTTACTTTATGTACCTAGATATTGCAAGGTGATTGCCATAGATAACAATGAGAATAGATCTAAATCATGCATGACGAAATGTAGAGAATTTTGAAGCGTAGATAAATATAGAATTCAAGGAGGGGACTTCAACAGGGTAGCTACAAACCTAACCTTAAGATACCACAATGTTATGCAAATGTGTATCTTGGAAGTATATTGCATGCTTAATAAAGTCTAGTAGCTGAGATTAGAGAGATATTCTTATGTTGGTTGATAAGATGAAATATGTTCTTTTGAGGAGCTTTTAATTGGGATATAGTCTATTTTGTAAAGCAAAAAGGTGGTTCCATTTGCCTAGATGCTATGGAAGTATTATAGAAATCCTTCGCTTACCTTTACTAGTTCATGAATCTTCAATGCAACCTATAGAAATGTATATCATTTACAATGTGGTTAGTAGCAAGGTGAGAGCATATACAAATACTTTTACAACAATATGAGCAATATCACTTGGATGAAGTCATAAGAGCAATCCTTCAACCATATGAACCGATGATTTCCTCAAAGTGTCGTGCATTAAAATTGAGTGTATGATTAACATCATAATAACATGACATTCATGCTAGCCTTGAGAATTAATAGAACTTAAAATAGATAAGGACCTAAGACTAAAATATGATGATTATTGATGACTTACGAGAGTTCTTAATGACTTAGCAAAAGTAGACCTATTTGCGAGTTAGGAACAAAACAAAGCATGGGTTGGTTACTTACAACTTGGCGAACTCGATACTACTACCCCGGGAATGACAGAAGCAACCAATGATCATCTTGTCACCTCTGTTGTGATTCACCTGTTTCTCACTTGATCACTTTGATAAAATGATGGTTCAACTTCAATAAGCATTGTTGAACAATCAATGGACACATTGATCGAAATTGATATATTTCATATTAGTATAACTAATTTTGTACCCTCTCATCTTTTGTGTTAAACATGTTGCAAACAACGCATACATGTGCATGATGCGTATTTTAGATTTTGTCAAATGACAGTTTTTGTTCAAATTCAATTCTAGACGCCACACATTTACCATTATTGTCTCTCTTGGGTCTACACATAATGCCCTTAACAACTTATTTCTCAATGTAGCTAAAAGTAGCTTTTCCATATGCACTTGAAACTCACGGCATTTTCTTCTAGCGTATCTTAAAGGGACTCATGAGTGATACTTGTCTAAACATCTTTTGAGAATGTCAATGCTTTGTGTCCAAACATCACAGGTTGTTTACAATAGACAGAACAAGAATAAATTGACTCTTGTGTGTCCGAATGCAATGAAATTTGAAGTGCATAAAAATATAGAATTAATGGAGGGGGACTTCTACTAGCTAGCTATATAATGACCCTTCATATATCCCCACTTCAAATGCTTGCAAGTCTTAGAGCATGTCTTGCAATCATGTAACATGGTTAACTAATTCTAGATGCAAAATGAGAACGTTCGTCCTATTTTGGTCAAGAATATGATACGACTTTTTAATCATAGGTGAGAGAGACTACTTTGTAGAGTGGAAAATTAGTTTATTTAGTTACACCCTATAGCCATTTTATATGAGAATCTTATATGTTGCAACTTGTAGAAGCCATTCGAAATAGGAAAATAATAAATTTCTTTCTCTAGTTTGTGAATGATGTTATAAACACGAGTCGAGATCATATGATATCTAGACTATGATGGGAGTAAGAAGCTCATGAATTTTAATCATACTTGAATACAATTCAACCAAGAGTTTAGTGGCTTCTTATGTGTATCCTGATCTTGATATCATATGAGTTGGACCCATCTTTAAGTATTTGGACCCATCTTTAAGTATCATTTCCAATTTCAAGAGAGAAAGTCCAAATTCCCATGCTTAAGATGACTTGTACAAGTTGAGGCAAGGATTTTTATAACAGTTCTATATCATCTAGCCAGATAGAACCATCTTCTCTATTTATAACAAAATAGATTATCTCCCAATTAAAAGCTCCTCAGAAGAGCATATTTCATCTTATGGACCCCGACATAAGACCTACTCTCTAAACTCGGCTACTACTGGACTTTATTAAGAATGTAAGGTACTTGGAACATACACATTTACATAACATTGTGGTATCTTAAGGTCCGGTTTGTAACCATATTGTAGAAATCCCCTCCTTGAAGTCTATATTTCTACGCACTTCAAAGTTCTCAGCATTTTGTCATGCAAAATTTAGATCTGTTCTTATTTTTGTCTATGGCAATCCCTTTGCAATGTCTCGGCACATAAATTTAGCATTCTCAAAAGGTCTTTCCGCATTGCATATTGATAAAGTCCATTTCATATACACCAAGAAAAAATTGTCTCATGTTTCTAGTCTACTTGACAAAGCTTTGAATAACGAAATGTGATGACCAAATTCACACAGGAGTGGTACATGTGTGGTCTCTAGAATCCAATTTAGACAAACATTGATATTAATTTGTAGCTTTTCTATGCAAATTATATACATGTATATCATTTGCAATGTGATTAGCACCATGATGAGAGCGTATGCAAATACTTATAGTAATCATTTATTCTCAGTGATGGGAATTAAAACTGTGTGTGTGATTAACATCAAAATGACATGAAACTCTTGATGGCCTTGAGGATTAGTAGAACTTAAAACACGTCATGGCCTAGGACTGAACTATAATGATCATAGAGGACTTATGGGAGCTCTTAACGACTTAGCAAGTAGACTTATTTGCGAGCTACGAACAAAAGAAAGGATAGGTTTGCGTGTTTCTAAGCGATGCTTTGAGAGGTTACTTGTTGGCTTGTCAGGAAAAACTCCTTGAACGTTTCGTCGTCGTCTTCTTGTTCTTCTTTCGAGACACTAGCTTTCTTCTTCATTACCTCCACAGTAAGTGATCTGCGTTTGTGTTTGGACTCTAGCTTCTTCGTAACCTCCCATTTTAACAAGGCGTTGATAATCCCCAAAATAATGCGATGTGCACCGGAGTCAAGCGGAAGACGACGCTGCATAAGAATGGAGCAACATACAGTAGAGGTAAGCATAATATCATATGAGCAAGCTGATTCAGAGTACGTTATACCTAACACACGAACACGCACACAAGGAACTTTCAATCGATCCCCATATAGGAAAAAAAGAGAATTCCCCATGGAATTCCCTAGTTGAAAATACATATAAGTGGGGAAAGTAAAAACTAGGGAAAATGGGACATTTCCTAGTGAGAATAAGTAGGGAATCACATAAGACCTTTTCTATGTAGGAAATATTTCCTACATAGGAAATTCCTATGTAGGAAATATTTCATACATAGGAAAACACAGAATTTTCTATGTAGGGAATAATTCCTATATAAGAGATATTCCATATATAGGAAAAAAATTCTAGATGTGATTCCCTAGGTACTCTCACTAGGAAATCTCTCATTTTTCCTATTTTTTACATTCCCTACTTATATGTACTTTCAACTAGGGAATTCCGTGGGAATTCTCTTTTTTCCTTATCAATTTATCTACTTTGCCCTTACTCTTAGACATGCTAATGTCAAACAAGAAATTACACAATAAATTTTTAACTAGAAATTTATATAGAGAATATCATCATTTCTAAGTAAGAATCAATAACATACATCTAATGATCAAAATAGATTAAACAAATTAAGACATCAACATCTACTTCTAGCAACCAAAAGAAAAATGAAAATACTTTTAAAGGAGCATAGAACTAAAAACTAATTAAGCAACATGTGTGTCTTGAATCTTTTATCCCTTAAATCTCCAATATGTTCCAAAGTAATAAATGTTTGAGTAATTCCTCAAATCTCCAATATGTTGAAAAGCATAAATTCTTAACTCAAAGTAGAAGTTATGCTAAAACTTCCACATCATCTAGACTAAGCACATTGCTATTTTTGTTTAATACAACTTTGCCATTTCCTAGTAGCCAATAAACAATCTCCTTAATCATATCATCACTTGTTGGCTTCTTTGTATCCTTAATCAAGACTCGAAAGCTAGCTTCAATCTTTTTGAGGTTCATGTATGTACTCTTTAAAGAAAAGTACATATCATGAATTGTAGGCACACCAAGATACTTCAAAAGTATGGTTTCCATGTTCTCTTTTGTCATATTAACCTGCATTGAATAACAAAAAGAGAATAAGTAACTTATTATACTATGTATAGATAATTAAATGACACGAATTATAATATGAAAAGCCATAAATTTAACTACATGACTATTATATATATATATATATATATAAACTATAAAGCTACCCTTTAAGCATCATTTGAAATGTTAATCTCAAAGCTATAAATTCAACTACATGACTACAATTATATATATCTAATTAAAATATAAATTAACAATAAAGTTACCCTTTGAGTATCATTTGAAATGTTAATCTCAATGCCTTGGTTTGGGAGATCTTTAAATTCCTAATTCAAATAAAATAAAAAGATTAGATTATGCTTTTCATGTATGACATAAACCAAAATATAAACATTTACATCTAGCACCTTTGATTCTTTTTCGTTGATACTGGTACCTCGTTTCATGCTCCTTTGTTGCAAAATATCCTTCATCTTCTCACTTGGCTAGTCAACACGTAAAATAAATAGTTATATAATAAATCATATCTTTAGTTATTCACTAAACTATAACGCTATTGTTCTTTCACAAACATATATCAAATACCTTCCTCTTTCTTTGACTTTTTCGAGATGTTTCATTAATGTCATCATCTGGATTAGCCTACATTCAAAAGTAAAATTAGTAATCACATTAAAAACATTTATATAGAAAAAAAAGTTACATACCTTATCATTGCTTGAACTATGGATACTTTGTTCCAGAGTTTCTTGACGTTTAGTTGAGTACATTATTTTGTCTAAACCATGTGACAATAAGTTTGAAAAGCTGGCACAATTTTCCGTATCAAGTGTCTCATCTTCATTTTCAACATCCTACATTTTAAGCATGTAAAGGATAAGATACTGTTAAGAACATGAATCATATGGTTAATCTTAAATTTAATATAAAGCAAAGAACCTCATCGGATGTATAACATTGAAATTCTTCAAAGCTCTTTTCTTCCTCCACGAACATATTCATCTATGGGAAATGAAAGTTAATGTATAAGTATCTGTATAAGAGACATTCTCAAAGAAAGTTATTAGATATGAGCTCAAAAGCATTACCTGCAAGGATAAATCTGTTTGCTTGTATTGTTGTCCTTCAAAGGAGCTACTTTCTTCAAGAGGCTACATCAACAAAATAAGATCATGTGTATACATCAAATGTCTCCAAAATATATGGAATCAGGTACAAAAATGATAAACATATAAGATTATAAGATACCTTTTTCAAACCTTGTTCATTCGCAATATCATCCATGCTAGGAATGTATACATCAAGTTGATAAGAATCAATAGTAGCAACATATGGTTCACTCTGCCATCAATAGACACCCCTAAATGAGTATGGGAGAAAAAGAGCCAATCCTACACTTATGATATCAAACTTATAAATCATATCATCTTACCATTGATGATGTTATGTCATTTGATACATTTTGAAGCTTATCTATATCATCCACTCCAAGAGATGTGGATAATTCCCTCTATATATCATAAGATTAATAGTTCAATAACTAAGAATCTACACATCAAATATTAGGAAAGCCAATTAAAAAAAGTAACAATCAACTTACCTTCTTTAAAAAATCTTTTTTCTTCAAATACTTTCTTTCATCTTGCTTTGTACCCTTCCACCAGTCATATATGTCATTCTCTCTCCATATGTACTCACATCCAGTAAACTTCAATGGTAAAATCTCATGGTGATTCTCTGATATAATTTTCATGATATACTTTTTATCCATATTTTTATAACGTAGATCATCTAGGTTTAAGGATTCAAACCACCTACGTACTCGATGATAATTTTCGAGCATGACAGTGTGTTGACTTTTAAAGTATTCAGCCAAGAGCTTTTTTCCATAAAGTCTACCCTCTTCTCTAAATTTCAACATGGGTGGCCGATAGATATCATCATATGATGGTATGCGTATCACTCCTATTGATACTCAAGTGATCAAATATCATTAGTTAGTATAACCATTTCAAAAAATGACTCATTATCAACATAAGAAAGCTGATAATACCTGATTCTTGGCTTGAAGAAGTGTTAAGGCAAGCAATCTCAATGTCTTCCTTTCTTACATTGTCTCTTGTGTCATCTTTAGTAACTTGTTTACCTATATATACATAGAGTTAACCAAAGCTCACGATAATACAAGGTTATGAAAATTTTCAATAACACAAAAGAAAGTAATTAGATATTGTGTATCAATTTGGGTCACCAAATTTGTACAAGTTTTTTATCCTTAAAGTTGGTACCTGCATCTTGACTTGAAGAAACATTATCGCAAGTAACCTCCTTATCTCCCTTTCTTACATTACCTCTTTTCCCACCTTTTGTTGTTCTTTTATCTATGTTTATATATATACACACAATTACTCAAAGTTTAAAGAAATGAATAACTATGAACATTTTAAATTTGGCAAAGAGACTAATTAAAGCTAGTTAATCTCAAAATGAATCACCTAATAAAGCAAGATGTAATATATGTACAAATTTAAATTTTCAAAGTTTAGTAGAAATAAGGACATATACCTGTATCGTGATTTGAAGAGACATTAGGGCCAATGACATCCTTAGCTTTCATTGTTCCATTATCTCTTGTACCTGCATTTGTGATTTTGTTACCTTTATGTAAACATCAACAACCAAAGTTTAGAAACATAAGAGACTTATATTTTTTAAAAAGAAGTACTATATCAAACTAAATCACTTAATTCCTTAGCACTTGGATTAGAACACATAAAATAGTAATAAAATTAGGTATAAATTTAGTTATTAGAGTTAGTTACCTTTCACTTCTTCCACAACTGAATCCACAAGCCCAAGTAGTTTGGGATCCTCACTCATCATTTTTTTCAAAAGAGCCATCATCTCTAGATTAGAAGTCGACATGGCAAACCTACATAGGCATGGTAACAATAAGAAAGTATTTGCAATGTATATTTGAAAATGTATATCACATTAAGCAATACAAAACAAAAGACTTCAATAAACATACCGTCATAATATTTGAAAATGTAAATTACATTAAGCAATACAAAACAAAAGACTTCAATAAACATACCGTCATAACATTGTTGCCTCATGCTCATGCGAACGCCACATAGTAGGTACAATCTTTCTTTTGTTGCCAATTGCAATTGCTTTTGTTTTGAGTACTTGCCATTGCTTTTTCGTGGATACACATAGCCACCAATCTTTCCAATCTTGATCCTCTATTCTCACTTTCCAAATATTTTCTTGCAAGTGTACATTAGTTAGCCATCCCACTTTTACTTGCTTCATTTCATAGTGTACTGCTCTTATAACCGCATATTTGAGGTCATTTGGCTCACATAAAGCATCTAGATGAGACTTCATATAGACAACATCATTTTCCTCTAGCCAAGGAGGAATGCAACCGATGCAACCTATCTTAATCAAACGTGACCTTGGTCTCAAATCTTTTGTCTCATATGCAATGATATTGTTTCCATGTTGAAGTGGAATAAATTTGTGTAACAATGATTGTATTGGTCTAATACAATCCCATGAAAATGGAACAAAACCATTTTGCAAGACACTCATACCTGTAGTGGTATCCACAACTAGACTTTCATGGCCACTTTCAACCACAATACATTGTCTGTAGTAATAAGCTCCAAAAAATAGTTTCACTTCACCATTGCATTCAAACGAAAAAAATGATGATATGCATGCTTTCCAATGGCCAACATCTATGTCCACTCTAGAGTCTTCATCGCATCTTACCACCACTTTATCTCCCACTTTATAAACTTCTCCCTTTAGAAAAACCTTTTTATATTCTGTCACTGTTTCCACCTCTATGTTGAAGCTATGATGAACATATCTCTTTTCTTCATTAGTTGCATCTCTGCGTCTTAACTTCTTTGCTCCTATGGTTATTCCCTTTGTTAGAGCTACTCTTTTGCATGCACAATCATTAGCCTTTTCTAAAAAACTCCATATTTCTTTTGCTTTCTCCACACATGATACATGCATGAGACCTGATGCATGCCATTCTGGACATTCATCGTACCTATTAGAATCCACTAAGTATCCATCAGGTGGTAGTAAAGCTTTGTGGAGTTCTCTTGTCATCCTTTGATACGGCATAAGTCTGTCACATTGGTCTTTTGTAATATGCATAAATATCCATGTAAAGAATCTTCGTCTTTGGTAGTTTGCATAAGAAATCTCATTATCTTTGTTATTTGTTTTGATATTGACATATACTGAGACCATACGCTCATAAATATAACACCAGAAAGCATCATGACTACCATGTCGAATAATGTCATCCAAGAATTCTCCAAAACCTACATTTAGTGAGGCAAGAAAATATATACGATTAAAGTGAAATATAATTGCTATATATATGAAAAAGTTAAGAAAATAAAAATTATTTATACCTGCAACATGTTCCAAAGGAGCTGAGTTTGATCCTAAGAGCTCCTCAGAGCTTACTCTCCATGAACCAAGCAATTCTCTCAAAGTGTCTATATTTTCTCTAGACCAACCATTGTGGCGAGTGTAGTTGTAAAAAGCATGAGCAATGTCTATCAGAATCAATCCTAGGTCATAGAACACCTTCGGAATACCTTCAATCTCACATAGTACATAAGGCAAACACCATTGAATCCACTTTTGATTTTCCTCAGCCTTGTAGCTCTCACAATACTTACTAGGATATCTTGGCCAGCGACCATAACGAATAGAGTATGGTGTTACTTTAGTGACACGATGTGTTGTCTCATCAATTTTTACTTTCATCCTATTATCCACAGTCCTTACTAGAGCACATATATATTTTGAGAACAAATTTAGAGCCAAAATATGCATGCAATCATAGACAAGGTCCAGGGATAAATCAAAGCCATAGAGTTCATATAGTCTCCACAAGCATGATCTACCAGAAAGTCCCGCATCTTTCAAAATCTCTTCTCTTTCTGCTTGGGTAAGAGCTCGCTCTGCCATAGTCAAAGAACTAAGCATTTCATTGGTTGATCTTTTAATTGGTCTATATCTCAACTGGAATCTATTTTGATCATAAAAGTAACATCCTGAGCCCTCACCCTCCAAAGTGGCTATTGCTTTGTCTCTACGACAAAACGATTGACCACCATCTTTGAAAGATCCAATCTTGCACTGAGCTGGATGGTCTCCAGTTACCATCATTAGCATAGCACGTGCAATGAATCTTCGACTAAGAGAATTTTCATGCTCAACAATCTGTGTGACTGGATAATTGAAGTCTACTTCAAATCCATCAACAAATAGACTTTCTAATTCATCTATCAATGGCTGCATGAATATGTGAAAGAGTTTACTAGAGCTTCCAATAACTTTTTTGCAACTGAATGGAATAAATAAAACCGGTATAACTCCAATAAGGGAGCTCTTTCCAACATTGAGAATTTTGATTTCAACAACTCCACAATTCTTCTGGGTTGTCTTTGAGGCTTGGAATCCATCCCAATGTAATAACAAGGCGAAATTGCGTGGATCACCCTATTTATCACAAAACACACCACATTTTAGTAACCTATATCAAATTTCATTTATATTAATTAAAAAGATGAGCATGATAATAAAGTGTACCTTACAAATCCTTTTGTATCCATGTATGTGAGTTCGACATGATTTGCAGATAAACTTGTAGGCACTCTCAATATCATCCCATGAATGATCAAGCAATGGCGACCTTTGGGTAGAAGGCCAAGCTGTATAGACTTGTTTGCAATGCATGTTATTACATATCAATGGAAGCTCAAAGTATGATTCAGGATTCCAAAAATCATTTACACTTTTGCATTTTGTACCATCCCAAAAATCATTTATTGTAGAATCACAAAGTGTATTCTCCTGTGTTAACCATTTGTTTTTATTTCTCCACATTTCCAACAATTCATGGCATAGAGTTCTACTTCTAGTTAGTAGACGCAATTGTTCTCTAATGGAGACATAGTCAAAAGAGAGCATATCTTTTCTCGGTAGAGAACACTTGGAACACTTTTCACAACATTGTGAACAATCACGCTTTAACTTCTTCCTTCCTCCTTTTCTGGTGTTACACAAGCATTCAATTGTGTCTCTAATGTAGTTATCCTCCTTGCTTGGCTGATAAAGCAATGGTGCATGAATAGAGCTCTCACTTCCTTGGCATACCCTATAACGTTGGGAGTTAACCATACCTAGCCGTGTGAACATGATACCAAGTTTCTCCCAATAAGTAGGAATATTTATACCATTCAAGTCTCCATTCCATGTGTTAGGCATTTGCACTAGTAGTTTGGCCAAGCTTGGCATATATATATTGTCCATATGTGCTTGGGGGGGATCAGAACTGACCATATCACCAAAAAGAATTTTAAGCATTTTATCTTGAAACTCAATTGAAGCTTGATGCTCATCCCAAAGTGCTTGCAATTGAATTATTCTTTGAACGATTTTGTCAAATAAAGATGGTTCAACATCATCCATATCGAACGCTTCATGTTGTGGTTCCACCTCATTATCCTCCCTTTCGTCTAAATTGTCAATCTCATCTGATGGGTCATTATGGACTTCATCTCCCATGTCATTATGCTCTAGTAGAATGTCATCTTGTGGTAGTCCTTGAGAGTCACGTAAACCAAGATTAGTAGTGAGACTCTTAAATCTTTCCTCAATTTTCATGTGTCTTGCATATGTTGAGTGAGGAACCATACGTCCACCTCCACAATATGTTCTGCATGTACACCACAAACGCCTACGTCTAGGCAAAGAGTGAGATGATGGTTGATCCATAGGAGGGTTATCTTCACTCATAGGAATATCATTGGTAGAGGCATTTTGACCTTCTTGATGAGCCAGAACTGATGAGTGTATTATCCCATTCATATCCTTGCGACTGTGTGCATAGTAAGTTTGTCTAGTAACATTCTGATAACCAAGGGTTGAATGCCTACACTTATAATTGCATTGACATCTCCTTAAATTATTCATTATGGCTTCCTGAAACATAAACATAAATAAAAAATAATCAATCTATATATTAAAGTTACATATCAAAGGTAGAAGATTGATATGCCCAAGCATATAGAAAAGTTGATTTATACATCATGTTTTATTGGTTCGCAATACGATATAGATAAGCAAGGAATGTGAAGAGTTAGTAACCCAGGAGTAGACACCATATGAACAAAAGAAGAGTATCCCATGAAAGATTTACATAAAATCAAGAAAGACACAAAGTGGATTGATGAAGGATGCATAAAATTAGGTCTCTAACAAGATGGGTATACAAGAAGCTACTAAAATCTCAAGTCTACAATGAAGGAAACCACCAAAAGCCAAATGTAAAGACCCCTATTGAAAAAAAACTTGTGGAAAGAACCACACTAACAATGATACTAGCATTTTTTACAACCCTAGAAAGAGTAAATGTAGTTACTCAAGGCAATCTCAAGCATCACTTTATATATGTGACATCATGTTTTATTGGTTCGCAATACGATATAGATAAGCAAGGAATGTGAAGAGTTAGTAACCCAGGAGTAGACACCCTATGAACAAAAGAAGAGTATCCCATGAAAGATTTACATAAAATCAAGAAAGACACAAAGTGGATTGATGAAGGATGCATAAAATTAGGTCTCTAACAAGATGGGTATGCAATAAGCTACTAAAATCTCAAGTCTACAATGAAGGAAACCACCAGAAGCCAAATGTAAAGACCCCTATTGAAAAAGAACTTGTGGAAAGAACCACACTAACAATGATACTAGCATTTTTTACAACCCTAGAAAGAGTAAATGTAGTTACTCAAGGCAATCTCACCAATCTCAGTATGAGTAAAGCAATTGCAATGCATCGGTGTTTCATGCTAGAATATGTGGCATAGTGTGCTCAACATGAATGCTAAAGTGCCCAAACATATTCTTTTCAAGAAAGAAGGTGTGTAAGCCTAGACAATCTTCTATGATCTTTTCATAGAAACATCCAGTAAATAGTCTTATGTGTCTCTTTTTTAAATTTATCCATGCAATCCACATACAAGACACAAATGAGCAGCACAAAGGCTCTGCTCATGCTACTATCCATCACACATAATGAGCATGCTTCAAGTATACATGTTTAGAGCAATTCTAAAGCAAATAAGAATTAAATATAGTACTTTGATAATTTCTAGATTAATTTTATGAAACAAGAAACATCTTATAATGAAGAACATATGAAATCAACCAAAATAAACATCATAAACATCATAAGACCAGAGGACATGATAATATCAAATCGAATTTACTGGAATTTCTGTGTATTTTCTGGTCTGGTCTCCATCTGAAACATCACGGATTGCCACTGGCACTCCAAAAAGCCGTTAATGAATTGAACCTTCCTATCAGGATCCATGGACCTAATCAGTCATGCAGAAATTACTTGCTGTGGTTTTGATTCTCCCTTAGTGTATCTAATGTCACATAAAGGTTGGCATTTCAGAAAGGCTTCAACATCATAGTGTGGTAAAAACCACATCATAGTCGGTCTAATGGGTATGCAAGAAGCTACTAAAATCTCAAGTCTACAATGAAGGAAACCACCAAAAGCCAAATGTAGTTACTCAAGGCAATCTCAAGCATAACTTTATATATGTGACATCATGTTTTATTGGTTCGCAATACGATATAGATTGGTAGGAATATTTATACCATTCAAGTCTCCATCCCATGTGTTAGGAATTTGCACTAGTAGTTTGGCCAAGCTTGGCATATATATATTGTCCATATGTGCTTGGGGGGGGATCAGAACTGACCATATCACCAAAAAGAATTTTAAGCATTTTATCTTGAAACTCAATTGAAGCTTGATGCTCATCCCTAGGATAAAAAGTAAACCTAGGATAAAAAGTAAACTTATGCTCGAGAAAACCTAGGATAAAAAGTAAACAAGAGATAACAAAACCCAGCTTAGATAGGAAGATCGTGTCCCTAGGGCTAACAAGGCCCATCACAACAGTTATCATTTCCCAAGCATGGTTGGACATCTCCTGAAAACAAGCAAAGTCAGATATTACAAAACCCTGCTAGGATAGGAAGGTCGTGTCCCTAGGGCTATAAATAAGGCCCATCACAGCAGTTATCCTTTCCCAAGCATGGTATACATGTAGTATACATCATGGTATACATGTAGTATACCAGAAAGACTAGTGGACACAATAGGCATAAACATTCTTAGTAAAAAGGCTTGTTGTCCACATTGTTACAACAATGAATAGCCTATCAAAACTAACCCAAACAAGCTCAAAACACCTCAAGAAACACTTCAATACATCCTCCAAACATTCAAGCAACAATACATGAGTACCAATAGCAGCATAAATGAGTTCCAAACACTCACAAAAAACTAACTTGAACCTGTATACAATAGATTTTTTGTGTATAATAACAACGATAGAGGTTAGGGAGCTCCAAACACCAATGTCAGGTAGAAAGCTAAAGTGTTTATCAAGCACTGGAGTGGAGCAAGGAATGATTTGATGGTTGTTGTAGATTAGGGATATAGACTTGAAAATAGGCATAGTTCATGCTAATTGGGTTGATGTGTTATTGCTCTTGCTAGATTAATTGAGCCTCAAGCAAGGATCAATGAGGCCCTTGGAACCCTTGGAACAAGCATTAACAAGTGGTATCGTGCTAGAAGAAGGAAATGGTCGATGCATACCTTAAGAAGAAGAATCAATGGTTGTTACGAAACCTTAAGTTGAACCTTAAGATGAACCTTGCATGTTCCACTTGCATAGCTCCACTTGCATGTTCATAACAGTTCATGCGCTGATGATCGCTGGTCTCACTTTGAGTCAAATTCTTACAATATAGTCCATCATTCGACCCCCCATCCACTTGCGGTGCATTTGGAGCTCTTAATCAGCGCAAACACTCTTTCTTTAGCCTCGATTGGATGACTGTTTGGTCTTTTGTCCATCGCCTTTCACCACACTGCATTACAAAATCCATACAAACATATGATCAGAAACCATATGATTTCTAGTTTAAACGTTTTTACAATACGATTAGTTATTAGCTTGCCTGCGCGAAAACTCCCTATTGGGATGATCAATGAGCAGCTAGTTTGATTCTTTACTTGACATGGGATCCGCGAAGGCATATCCACGTCGATGCTATGGCCTTTGTCCTCTCCTCGTAGTACTGCAGCGCCAATGAGCTATTCGTCTTCAAGTCCTCAATTGGATGACTGTCGACGATGCGTTCCCAGCTAGTGTTTCTTATGTAAGTGATTGATATCTGGACATACCTTTTAACAGCATCGCTTGTAATGATCACGGCCGTGATTGGGCTTGATTACTTGAACATTGTTCTAGATAGGAGACGGAGGCGGAGTCTCGCAGAGATACTTCCTGCAGAATGGGGGTTTTGAGCTGCAAGGGTACTGCATAGCCGCCGGAAAGGGAGGGAGTCAATAAGGTTCTTCTCCTAGGAAGAAGTGAAAGAAGATACGCAAAACTAATTCGCGGAGCAAAGGAAGATGGGAGCGGGGGGCTTCGGGACTATGTACAAAGGAGAGTTGGAGGACGCAAGGCCCGTGGCGGTGAAGAAGACGAGGCCGCAGCAGGGGCAGCAGCACAGCTGGCGGGCGCGGCGATGGCGGACAAGCAGTTTAATGTAAACGAGCTGGTGATTCTAACTCAGATCAACCACGTCATGCACATAGTGAGGCTAGCTGCTAGGGCGCTGCTGCTTGAAGATGGCCTCGCCTCTGCTGGTATACGATCAGTTGGTATCAAATGGAGACTTGAGGCAGCACCTCGCAAGACAGGGGAGTGATTCTCCCGACTGGGCCACTTTCCCTCCTCTACACTAAGGGCATCGATCCGTTGGCGGGAATTAATTAGAGGTTAGGTAGGGAATTAATTAGAGGGTAGGTAACAATAGTGGAACTAGAATCAAACTTTGTTCCTATTTCACACACATCCACTTTTTCTCTCAGTGATGTATTTTGATTGGTGTAATTCAATTTTCTCTATCGTATCTTTGATAACTATATTGCATTAGATGTATCCTCATCACCAAATTGCATTGTACTTTTGATAATTGTAAGTTAGACAAGTTTTTAGCCCCCACAAGCCAACAAGTGTGAGTTATGAATAGACTTGGAATGGTGCTCTATCTAATCTTGGCTAGATGTACTAGGTTACGAGATAGACTTGGAATGGTGCTTTGTTGGTTAGACATACTAGGAGAGTAATCAATAATTTAGAAAAGGGACAATTGCTTCAAGCAATACAATACTTTAACTTATGTTATTGTGTATTTTTACACTTTTCCAGGGACAAGTAATCAAAACAAGGAGTGTTGAGTTTATGCCTCTCCATTTATCCTTGTTGTTGTTGCTAGTTGGGGGGATATGGTTCACTTATTCAATTGTTATACAAGATCTATTCCTTGGGATAAGTCCATGCAAGTTTCTGACTCATAATTATTTGTTTCTACAAATACATACATGCCCCTCCATGAGCACATCTTACCCACCCACATAGCTCCATGATCACCCACACAAATGCAATATCTATAATGATATATATGTTTCTCTTCATTCATCTCAACATAAATTAAGCTATAAATAACGGAACGCCATCAACCAACCATGCAAACATGGGGTGTAAACATGTCCTTACCATGAATCACATGGGGTGTAAACATGTCCTTACCATGAAGCACCCAAGTGACCTGATAGATATTTGAGTGGCCCGATAAATAAGACATGTAAAGATTAGGAAAAGGACTAATCTCAAGCTTGGTCTTACTAGTCAAATCTTTAGACAATTGGGTGCTCCCATTGGGTTGAGAGTCAACATTTTGTCTCAAAAATATTTGAGTGGTGGCTAATACATAAGACATGTAAAGATTAGGAAGAGGATCGGAGCTTGGTCTTACTAGTCAAATCATAGACTCGAAGATGTTTCTTACCCCCTAATGGTATTCAATGCTACTATCTTCCCCTTTCTATATAGACATGTTGGAAGAAGTTAGAGTCTCTTTTCAACTCTAACTGTTGGTGGAAGGGAGTGATTTGCAACATCCTAGGATATTCTTATCACTCCTAGGAATTGTAGTGGTGTGTGTCTTGAACCCCTATGTTACAAAGTTGTGAAACTCTTCTTTAGCCTACTCTAAAGATTGAATCAAAACCAAGGCTACTCAAGAGACATACAATATTCAATTTCCAATTCCATATAGTCCAATTTGAAAGTCTGTGTCCATTCTATCCATTTCAATGCTTATATTCTTAATATTCTTAGCATTGAACTCCATTGAAATATGATATCAAGCTCCCAACTAGTTACACTCACATTTTTAAGAGCTCCACACTAGTTTAAGGCAACCTATTTGCACTAGGCAATACATGTGCACCTCATATAGGTTCATTTTGCTAGTTATACATGGTTTTAGGTACACTTTAGGTGACATGATGGCTTATAAGCTGCCGTCTCACACACACAGAAAATAGTGCACTATAGGAATATTCTTGTCACCGGATTGGAACCTTGCAAGTATGAAAATCTAGTGACAATTGACAAAGATAGGGACAACTAACAAAACTTGCAGTGTAAAGATAGCTTCTTGTCACCACTAGGAGTTAACCTTGCAAGTAAGAAAAGAGAGTGATAATTGACAATGGGTTCACTGCACCTAGATCAGCCCATTGGTGCATTGAGACCATAGAAATTAGGCTCATCGCACCTAGATCAGCCCATTGGTGCATTGAGACCATAGAAATTAGGGTTTCCACCGTTGGCTACCAAGCATTGCCGCACAAGGAAACATGTGCCCAAAGAACCCTAAACTCAAACTCTGTACTAAGACTATTAGAGTGGGAAAGAGGTGACTCTTTGCCAACTTTGAAATTGAGGCAAGCACCATAAGACAAAAAGGAGCTACAAGAAAAATACAAGGACATACATAGATGGACTCATATTAAGGTTGGTCAATGCGAGACCTTGGAGGGTCTCTAGTTGCACTTGTAACCTTAAAAATCTTGTGTGTCGTTTCAACTCAAGGCTAGGTCACCAAAAGTATTAAGTACACATGAATTAGGTATCAATTACACCAAGTAAGTAGTGCACACACACACACACACACCGCCCCCTCACCAAGAGCACTTGTAGCTATAATCACTCTCCTTTAGAAAGTAAAGAAGCCTAGGACATCATCGTAACACCATTGAACATGAAAGTCCCATATTGAGACATTTTGTCCCTTATTAAGAAACTAGGTGTAGCACAATAGATCCACGTTCTCATAAGTTCTACACATTTGCTTTAAGTCCCATGTGGGATTGAGACAAGCTCTTATTTCACCTAAGGAGTCTTAGGACTTGCCTACCTAGAGGATAGAAATCACAATTAGTTTGTCGATTCTTGTGAGTTGTCTCATGTAATAAACCTAGAGAAGTCCTCTAGTGTTCAACAAAAATTTATGTCCATGCACATCACTGCTCAATTTTCCCTCAAGAAACCTCAAACTTAGTTGCGCATGAGAATCTCGATTCTACTTCATAGGCAAGTCACCCCTAATAGCAACATAATGCTTGCTTGAGAAATATTACTTTGTAATCAATCATAGGTGAGAGTAGAGAAAATATTGCACTTGGTTCAAAGAGAGTGAGAAGTGGAAGAGAATAAAATGTTGATCCCCTTGCCAATAAGGCATCATCTCACATTAGGCCCCCAAAAATGAAGTTGAGCCTCATATATATCCTATTGAATTTGGAGGATCATGTATTAATAACTCCATCTAATGTTTAGAAAAGCTACCCAAATTATTAGGTCCATCTAGCCATAGATGATTGGTCATCAGGATTGAGGTATTCTCACGTTCCTTGATGGGATTTATTTTACTTATCTAATTAGCAAAGGTACCATACTATTACAACATAAAAAAGCAGCTTCCTTTTATTATCATGTTACATAGGGTCCATTAACACAACATCTAGCACATGACAAACACTTTGGAAAACAACATTCTATTGCACAAAAGATAATATATAAAAACACCATTCCATGAAGTAGTATAAAATCCATCTCCCTACAGAGAAACAATTGTTTAGCATAGGATATGAGCTTCCAACCCCATAAGATTGGGTTGGATGTGATTACACTACTTCTGTCAACAACACATAGTAGGGAACTTATTAACTTAGAGCCATGATAAGCTTCCCTCAGCATTAAAGGTATCCTATATAACAGGGTCACTTGGCCTTTTGCCTTCTCAAGCACTCATGTAATCAAAAACACCTATCTCCTAAAAGATCATGGGATCCCAACCCACTAGTGAGTATTTTGGCATCTTATAGGATGCCAATGCATATTGGGATGGAAATGCCAATGGCTTGAACTACAATGATAAAAATTTTGTCAGATTGTTCCATGAAAAACAATAATTTTAGAGAATAATTTCAAAATATATGTTATAATTAGAAAAAATGATAATTTCATAGAGTAAGTTTAAAATATTCGCAATAATGTTTTTTGGGGCCATAAATATAGTCGTTGGGATATGATCTTCACAAGTATATATGAATGGTCTTGCTAAAAATTAATGTCTCTATTATTTCTAAGGGTAGAGAAGGGATATGATAGTGCTCATGAATTTTCTTGAGTTGTTCCAAAATATTTGGGAGCTTTGAATTACCTCTAAGGCTTGACTTATAGGAATAAGGGCTAGAGCGTAAATAGACTTGTCATGGATGTTACAATTGATGTTTGTTATGACCACAAGATGATACTAGCCAAATAGGTGCCTATAGGAGAAGTTGCTACACAAGATTGCACACATCATAATTTTTGAATTGCCAAATGCATAGCATGATTGAAATCCTCACGGCGAGTACATTAAGATCCTCTAGGGGTTAAGCCTCTCTTGTAGAGATTCAAACCTATGGTTTTTTACCCAACATGGAAGGTTTAAGATGTATAGGAGAGAATAGCCCAACATGCTTTCCTCTCCTCCTTGCTTTTTATAGTACTCTATTTTAATATTGGCCTTGTTGAGCATGTTCTTAGCACAAAAAGCATGCCTCTCTTTTAGCTCTCTTATTTTTTCTCAAAAGATAAATTCAAGATTTTTCCAATCTTAATTTTTTCTTCTTTTCCTCTTGTGTTTTCCTTTTATTATGATGCACTTTCAATGTTCCATTGAGATTTTGCAAGAGTTTCTACATTGTTTGAATTATTTCACCTACCTTTGAGATTGGTGAGAATTTGATATACTCCCATCGATACTTTTCTATGGAATTTCTCAACTTCAAACCCTAATAAAATGAGGATATCCAATGAGGATTTCTTTGTTTTGGAGCGCTAATTCTTTGTAAAGGTAATATACTTCCACCCTAGTAAGGCTATTTAGGTGTAGCCTTCTTGTTATTCAAGTCACCTCATAGTGAACCTTAAAGTAGCTTCCCATCTATCATGTTGCAAGCTTCCACATAGAGCTAGCTACAATAGTTGGCAATCACTAGAATCCTTGGTACTTATATTTTTGTGTTAAGACATGAACTTTATAAGTTTAGTGCTAGTTTGAAAGGTGATAATATTTCATCATACAACTAGCTATGTAGTTTGCTTTATTTTCTATAGCCACATGTTTTGGGCAATGCAATTTAGCTTTTTCTCAATATGGCTATGCGCTTTGCCTTGGTGGTTCTTTTTTTCCATGTGCACTTCCATGACCGATATGGTCATGCACTTGGTAATGTGCTTTCCTTTTTAATATGGCTATCTAATTTTCATGATGGGGTATATATGATTGTGTGGTTTTCTTGCCATGCACTTTGAATGTTTGCTCTTGTTGCTCATTTGGACAGTAGGGAATATGATGTTAGTGTGTGGAGTTTCTATTTAATCCATTGGTGCAATATGCTTTTTTCTCACTAATATAATCATGAGCTTTGCAATAAGATGGATGTCATGGCCATGATATATGCTTGGTCAATGTGGCCATGTACTTTGCTCAACATTTTAAGTGTTATTGTTTCTAAATATTGCAATGACTCTGTTGTTGGGGCCACACAGTTTGTGTTATTCATGTGTACTAAACATCTTTCTTTTAATTTTCTTTTTTGTTATTGTGATTACCTTTCAACAACTATGGTCTTGCTTTTGTGTCAATGTGAAAAGCTTAGCTGTGAGTAAGTATTATACAAATGTAAATGTCTAATCAATGAATATTTATTTACGAATTATACCTAGAAAAATCATGAGATCCAAGTTAACTTGATAGAATATCTATAATTCCCTAGTTAGAGGATAGTACTTGCTAGTTATGACTAATAAAAAGTAAAATTTTCTAATTAGGTTGATATTATTACTAGTTATACAATAACTTGCTAGATAGGGCTTCAATTTTCTAGATACTATCTAGGAAAAGGATGTTACTAGTTAGAAGAGACTAGTGATGGCAAAATTATCTAGTTATAACTAGAAAATTCTACATTCTTCCTAGTTTGGTTAGTAATCTTCCTAGTTATAATGTGAACTTTCTATATAGTAAGTGGTTTAGAGTTTCTTGTGACCTTTGTCCTTAGCTTCTCGAAACCATCATTATCAACTTGAATTGAGAAATAGAGAATTGTGATAAACATCATCTTTATCTTATCCTCATTGTACCTTTAATTCCCTATTACATAAAAGTAGGGAATCACATCCTTATAATTTCTTATGTAGGGATTTTCAAAGTAATGTGGGGAATGCTCTATATTCCCTATTATAAGATGTAGGGAACGTAGGGACTTTCAAAGGAATGTAGGGAATGCTCTATATTCCCTATTATAAGATGTAGGGAATGCAATTTCCTAGTTATAGATGGGGAATACGTACTTGTCTACATAGGAAATATTGGAGAATTTCCTATATTTCACCAAATTGCCTATGTGGGGAACGATTGAAAGTTCCTTGTGGCAGACTCACCAGATGTCGTCGATTGCATCATGATAACCCATGCCATGTAGAAAACGACCATCACGTAGCTGTGCACTCATGGAGAAAACGCTGGTTCTGGCGCCTATTTATACATGAGAGAGGGGTTGTTCTACCATTAGTCGGCGCCGGCGGGTCATGAGCTGCCATAAGTTCTACCAATTTTACAAAGATTGTTGTTCCGACTATTTATTAACGGTGTAATTTAGGTTATTATTAACCAAAAATTTGTATAAAGACCAATATTTAAAAATTAAGTGAAGGTATTTTATTTACAATGGACGTTGAAAAATTAACAATTCCGTTTGAGGAATGATAAATATATTTGATTATCAAGAAATTGAAAGACATGAATCAAGTACAAAGTGGGATAGGTGTATTTATTTATTAAGTGTCGCGAAGTATCGAATGCATCGTGTACAATATATTGCTATTCTAAATCAAGTTTCTTCTCTTTAAAAATTAATTGTTTGCATCTTGTCGAGTGTTCGGTAGGTTGTTGTAGCCTGCAGTAGTTGAATTCTTGTTTAGAATCATTTCTTGCTCCAAGCTCTTGGCCTTCTCTATGATATCCACTATTGCCTCGATGCTAAACTCAAATTTATATTCGAATAGTTGATAGATTTGGATGCCCTTTTTCATATTTTTGATAGGTTTTCTTTTTTGTAACTAGAGTCTTTTTTGAATATTCATCATGTGACCCACATAGAAATTACCATTTTATTTGTATCAGATGATGTACATGAAGTGCAAGCTCTTGTCTCCTTGTATCCCCGCTTTTGGATTGGCTAATAGTGTTAATTGGAGTTGGTGCTGGATGATGTAGTAAATAGTTTCTGGAGTATTTGATAGTCTT
Organism: Lygodium microphyllum; assembly: GCF_053477565.2. Classification (NCBI taxonomy): domain Eukaryota; kingdom Viridiplantae; phylum Streptophyta; class Polypodiopsida; order Schizaeales; family Lygodiaceae; genus Lygodium; species Lygodium microphyllum. The sequence goes on along the minus strand of NC_141148.1, from coordinate 53,224,893 downwards.
TGAATTGAAGTATTATATTTTCCTTTGTCTTATTGCAAAAGAACTTTGGAATCCATGATGTAGTTGGGAAGAATGTTGACAAAGTTAGGTAGCTATCAACTTGAGTTAGCATATGTGATAGAGTTAGGCTAAAGCTACCATCTTGAGCCAATGTTTCCAAGCTCTAAGAAGTGTAATACAATGTAAAGAGATTATACTATGTCTATATTAGTGAATACATAGGTTTTCTACGATTCCAGCTCTTGACTTACCATACCTTTTTCGCAAGACTATATGTTTTTCCATCCTTCACATGGAATCCCTTCGACGCTGCCTGGTTAGACGGGTCCACACATCTATACTTATCAGGTTGGTGGTCATTATGATCCTTACATGGCCATTGACTTATCACTTTTTGTATTTGGTTTGATGTACCTACTTATAGATAGTATACTTATAGCACTAGGAGTCGATTAGTATAGCCAATTATGGGATGTTTGACTTAGTGGACGAGTTTCCTTTATATTATATCTTATCTACTCTTTTCTTACATTACATTATGCATGGAATAAAGAAGCAAAACCAACAAGAATACATTTGATTCTCCATCTCCCTTCTTGTGCTCTTGAGTGAGCTCTCTTGTTTTTATTTTGTATGTTCAGTGCAATAGCTCAAGCAAGTTCTCCAGCCGCATGCAACTAGTGGCATGGTATCCGAGCGATGCAACAGAGAAAGGCTAACTTTGAAGGCTAGAGAAGAAAAAGATTTTGGAGGTTGTTTTTCAAGGCTCTTTTTTTTTGGCAATTTTAGATTATTTTAGGCCCTATTTAAGTTCTATAGAAATGCAAACTATAGTTTGACAATATACTATAATTTGGGTTGTGTTGATTGTTTTTTATTATACAAGTTACAGATTTCATCTACTTTGGGTTGGCTCAATAATGAGAATGATTGGAAATTATTTGTTACTTTTGTATATGTACAGAAGTTGTTTTCACATTTTGATGATTTGGTCTCTCATGATCAATAAAGAGATCAGCATACAAGCTCAATCATCTGAAAGAAGTAGTGAATAGGTCCAAGCATTCTACTCAAGTTCAAGGAGGGTATGTTGTAGATACTTTTGAATCTGGAGCTTATTGCTACTACTTTAAAGGCACAAGGGAGGATGATGTATGGGATGAAAGCAATCCACATTCTTAAAAAAAAAGGAATCTATCACAAGAGTCATTATACCTCACATTTACTTATGTAAAATTTCTAAGTGTCCGTTGAATGCAATTTCTAATCCCTAAACACAATATTAGTGAGTTTGGGAATCTCCCAATTCCCATTTTTTGAATACTAAAAAGGTGGCACCCGGATAACATGTCCATAAGTTTCTCAAAACCATATGATGTGATCTATCATTGGAAAGCACTTGAAAAATGAAATCTATTGAGCTATAGATCACTCGATTTGGAGTTATAGTGTTCAAGTTATGACAAATCCAAAGATTTGACCATCTATCCCAAACTTATTGGAAATTCCCATATTCCCCAATATGATATTCCTAGTCAGTGAATACGAACCCTAAGTTCCCTACTTATATAGATAATTGGATTGTGAGCATAGCAAATGGGAGCCACTATTTGTAAAATTTTGATGAAAGTTAAGGATATCAAGGTGTAGCTTATTATAGTTGAAGGAATAATTTTGGTTGGTATCTTAGTTATTAGTGTTTTGAATATCTTACCATGACACTTACAATTTTGCTCATGTGATAGACAATTTGAATGCCCATACATCTATTGATAGGATGATTGCCATACATGCAAGAAAACCATCAATGGGGCAAAATGGTTTTGATATGTAGATTGCTAATCAAGCATGCACTACAAGTCATTAACAGGGCAAGGAAAAGGCCTCTCAAATTCTAAGTTTGATTTTACATAACTTTGGTTAAATAGCAACTAGGGTGAGATGAAGAAGAAATCTTGTTGTTGTTATTAAAAACAAACGATGCGAAGAGTTGCAAGACAAAGAAAGGAAACACAAAAGTATGTAGATACTTGGCTTAATAGTTGAATTAAGCACTTTATTTTCCATCCTTTTAGAATAGTGATAGTAGGAAGCATATTATTGCTCAAAAGGATTTCTTTTACTTCTTATAAATTTGTTCAAGGCATTGTTAAGGTGCAACTTACATCAATAAATTATGGTACACTTAGTCTCATCACAACTTTATATCTGGGGCATCATAAATACCAATTTTTTGGACTCTTTACCGTTATATTTGTGGAAAGGTAGATATATAGTTTATGATTGTTGTGATGGTGACATTATAGTGGCTTAAGGCACCTTATGTCATCAACTTATAAGATAGATGTCTATGAGGGTTATGTATGATATACATTCTATTATTGTTAGTTTTATAGATGATGTTAAGTTGTGGTATGTGTATTTTGAACATGAATTTGAGATTCTTGTTGCACCTTGTTACGAATTTTAAACATTTGCAAGCTTCTATAAAACATGTGTAAAGGTTTTAGTCCAAATAAAATGTAGGTAACATAATACTATGTTGCTTAAGGATGGTTTAATTGGGGAATAAATTATTGCTTGTGCAAAGTGATGTTAGGGGTGGTACAGGACTCCTTCAAATAGTTGGTTTTTGTACTTTGTAACATTCACTGCTTTTTGCCATGGCTTATCTTATTGTTGCCATGAGATGTTATGATATTTATCTCATTCCCATGAATGTAAAATATTTCTTATTTATTTTTTGGATATTTGTTCTATCAAAAAGATTAAAAAGGATAATAAAATTTTCCAAAACATACAAGTAATGTATTACTTTCATAGCAATAAGCTAAATAACATAGTAGGCGGGACTCACAGAAGGGGATGAATGCCTTAAACAGTTCTTCATCCTATACACCACTAAAGGGACAAGTGATTTAAATTTACATATACAAATTTCATGGCCAACCTTGTTGAAAGACACAACACACTTTGTCAAACATTGTAATGAGTACCAAATGAACTAAACTTCTAATCAATAAATATAAGATGGATCTCTCCCTATTGATTTCCCATCAACCTTTAGAAAAGTAAAAAATTTGATATTATGAGACCCATTAGATTAGTTGTTCAATATTCCCAACACATTGCATCATTGTGGGCATTAACACATGAGAGACTAGATAGAGGTTAGAGCACTCGCAAGAATGGTGTCAAGTCAACAACAAAGTTCTAATGAGGGAAATTCATTTCTTGAACTAAGATTCCCATTGAGATCATTAATTAACAAGGAACTCATTGTTTAAATGTAGTTTTTGACAATCTTTTGTCTATCTTTTGACTGCTATAATAGAAGTCCTTACTACCCTTGAGCAAATGGCAAAGTGGATTCCACAAACTAGATATTGATTACTATCCTAACCAAGACTATTTATTCTTCTGAATTGAACTAGAATAATAATGTCATGGTGTAATAGATGCTCAAGCAAAGACAATTCTTGGTTCAAAGACAGCCCTTGGTTCATATTGAAGCTTGGATACTCCCTAGTTCCATGAAGTCTCTAAAAGATTCTAGAACATTCTAGAATATATTTACATAATTGCTGATGACTTGCATGTCATGCCATGTGGCATCCTCTTGTACTTGGGTAAGTTACTCATGAATATGTGTGCATCACATGGATTCAAAACAATGTATTTTTAAAATAGCATTTTTTACATACAAAAGGGTGTAATATAAAGGGGTTATTTACAAATTGAATACAAAAGGGTTATGTTTTATTCATGAAAAATTCAGAGATAAGAATATCTACAAATACACCTTGAATGTAGGTGATGTAGAGGATATACATATAGTAACTTCCCCAAGCTCTTGTATTGACATGTGTCCCCTTAACCTCCCTAGGCTATAGTATAAATAGGGGTGATCATGGGCTACGTCAAGCCCTTTTATCTTGCCAACACTAGTTGTGAGGCTCATGCGAAGTAAGTCCTCTTCTAATTGTTGTCTTGTTCTAGTCTTCTATTGTATTGAGTCTTGTCTTGTAATCAAGCCACGCTCTTGTAAGCATTCTCTTATAATCATGTTCTTGCAATCAAGTTTGAGTTCTATTTCTCTTTCAAGTTATTTTCTTGTAAGTTTTGAGAGCAATCTTCTCTCTCTCAAATATCACTTTCTGTACCCATAACATTCTAATAATAATTTCCTACCACAATCTTTCTTAGTTGTAATGGAGTCTATGATGGAAGGTATTGCTGCTTCTTTACAAAGCATCCACAGCAACAAACCCAAGAGCTTCAGGAAATTAATGCAAGGCTACAAGCAGAGCAACCACAACCTTTAGGCTTAGTTGTTCAAGACCTATGATGACACCTTCAAGATATTCAAGAAACAAACCTACATCAAGCAGTGAGAGGTCCATGAGCTGCATACTAGCAACCTTCATGATCAACCTAAGAAAGAACCAATGTCATTCTTCTAGAGAAATTAGATGACACAAGGTTAAAATTTAGATGTTTTATCTAGCAAGTATAATTATTTATACATATGCAACTATATTTTTATCTAAATGATACTTCTTGGATTCGGCCTCATACAACCTTCTCTCTCAGGTACACCAATCTCTTGGTTTTCTCCCTTTCTTGAGAAGGAATCCCCATTGCTATATAATTTTGAGGCCTTTGTACAGGAGTTCTCTACCACGAATATTAGAAATATATACCAAGGGTTAGGACCTACGTCAATATATGCATCAAATCAAAAACTCACATGCAATTTAACATAGCATTAGGATTATTCTATTTGTCAATTCCATTGGAAACTCAAAGATGATGTTAACAATCTTTTTCTCACTATGCCAAATGTTCATACACTTAGTGAATTTATCTCTCAAGCAAATGCATGTGACAAGCGATTGTTTAAGAGAAGACAAGAAAGTCATCAAGGAGCCACCTTAAATTCAAGCAAGAGAAAGACTTTGAAGACCCAATTGGCCAAGAAGACTAAGTATCTGTGATAAATCCTATGTAAATTGATGTGACGTGGTTCAAGGCATTGAAAATTCAAGAAAAATAAATTTGGCAGATTAACGAATTATGCATGTAATGTGGCTAGTCTAGAAACATAGATAAATATTTTCCTAACAAAGAAATGATGAGAATTCATGGTGCTACTACTCGATCATTGTTGGAAAAACCATCAATGTCCAGCCTTGGTAGAAACCATATGGTTAGACAATGTTCTTAAGAAGCCCAAAAGAATGTGTGTTTCTATCTACAAATCCAACATTTAGCTTTCTGCTACTAATAAATATTCACCTCGAGGTAAGACAAATAGATATATAAGCCACAACATGCTTCATGGACGAGAAATTTACTGAGTAACATGGTATATTTCTAATGAAAGCAAAGTCAAAATGTGTAGAAATAATTGATGGTTGACCTTTTTCTTCGAGAGATGTTAGGTTTGAGACTCAATCCATTAAATCTACCTTGGAGAGTCTTGTGTTAGATATAACCTTCAATATCATCCATTGGCCAAATAGTCCCATTGCTATTAGGTTACCCTAGCTATAATTACATAACCTCAACATTAGTTGGAGGTCTAGAAAGGTTGTTGAAACAAGGACAATGAAAAATAATAGAAAGAAGAATTTTCGATTGAGATATTGGGACAAAGGTGTTTAGGGATCAAGTAAAGAAGAATCCATCCTTTTTTATTTATATAATTCTAATGGGTTAGCCAAAGAACAAAATACTAAACACACTCCCATCTCAATGTGAAAAGTTCAAGGATGTGTTTGATAAGAAAAATGCAGATATGCTATCAAAACAATGACCTTATGTTTATGCAATAGATTTATATGAAAAATCTCAACCACCTTTCATCCCCATCCATCAGCTATCGCAAGATGAATTAGTAGAGCTCAGAAAATATATTGATGAGAATCTTGCCAAGGGATTCATACATCATTCAAAATCTCTAGTGGGTGCTCCAATTCTATTCTTTAAGAAAAAAAATGGATCCTTTTCTATGTGTGTGGATTATAGAGGGTTCAATAAAATTACTATGAAGAATCTGTACCCTCTTCCATTGATTCTAGAACTCCTTGAATGGCTTGGAAAAGAAAAATTCTTAACCAATATAGATCTTCATGGCACTTACAATCTTGTTAAGATAAAGGAAGGTAAGGAATGGAAGATGGCTTTTTGCACAAGATATAGACATTTTGAATATATTATCATACTATCTGGCCTCGTAAATGCTCCAACAATTTTCTCTAACATATGATGAATGATATATTTTGAGAATACTTGAAAAAATTTTGTGATCTATCTGGATGATACCTTTATCTTTTTCAAGAACTAAGAGGAGAATGAGAATCACCTTAAAATAGTCTTAAATAAATTATGAGATGTAGGCTTTTATGTAAAGTCGGAAAATTGTTCTTTCTATCAAGCTAAAGTTGAATTTCTAGGGGGGCATATCATTTCTAGGAAGGGAATTTCTATGGACCCTAAAAATATAAAACCTATTCCAGAATGGGAGACACCTTCATTTATGAAAGACATTCAATGTTTTTGGGGATTTGTAAATTTTTATTGAATCTTTATCAAGGATTACTCTAACATTGTTGCCCCTCTAGCCAATCTAACTAGAAAGGACAAGTTTGTATGGGATTATAAGGCTAAAAAAGCTTTTAGAAATTAAAGAAATCCTTCACCACCTCAGCACCCATTCGCATCTATACAATCCATTGAATCCCTTTATCATGGAGAAAGATGTCAGAGATTTTACACTTAGAGCTATTCTATCCTAGATCGTTGATGATAATTGAGTTCATCGAGTAATAAATTTCCACTTGAGAAAATTATTTGGTATAAAAATCAACCATGAAATGCATGATAAATAATATCTAGCTATTGTGGACTCCTTGGAGACTGCACAACCCCTACTTGAAGATGCCTCTCATAAGGTCACTATCTATATGGATCACAAGAATCTAGAATATTTTATTTAATGGAACTTTGTAGAATATTCTCTTTAAACTAGTGAAAGACCATCCCAAGGATTGGGACGAGTATCTAAAATATCAAGATTGATGGGTTTGTAGGACAATTCACAATATGAATATCAATTTCACCTTATTTCATTTGATAGATGATTAGGATGCTATAATACCTATCAATATCATGTTTTCCATGATATAGTTTATAAGAATATGTCAATAGGATCAATTAGGGTTGGAAGTTGATAGAGGACTAAAATTTCATATGCTATACCTAGATAGGCAATAGAGAATCGATTGTTATGAGAAACAAGTTTTGAAAAGAAGGGATTGGTTTAGTACTCAATGGATGAGGAGGGACCTTGCTAAGGGAATGCTTATCAACATGAGATATGATACTAGTTTGAATTCTACTTTTCAAACTGAAATTTGAGTAAGAAATCATTGTGTGCCTTTTTATTTGACTATCAGCTCCATTTGACGTTTGTGTTGCTACATATCAATGGAAAAAAAGGTACAAACTAGTAGATCAAGGGCTACTTGCTTTTGTATGGAAGAGGGAAAGAGAAGGGAGGATATTGAAGAGGAGGCAAGAGAAACACACTAGGGGACCTTTTGTAACAAACAAAATGAAAAGAAATTTATGGAGGCTCATAGACAATGTAGGCCATAAGTTTAAAAGGCAAAGAAAACCACTTACTCATTACATAGAGGTTGCCTCTTTACATAGGCTCATGTGTACATTGGATACATTGAATTGGTTCACGTTTGACTTGCCATCTCAAATCCGTATCCTTCCAAGTCTAAATTGGGTCACATTTGAAGAGTTTGTGGCCTACTCTAAATATGGAGAAACACATCAATGAGACTAGCCCAAAACAAGTTACTTATAGAGAATGAGGCTTCACCTCCTTGGTAATTCACAAGAAACTATCTCCATACTATCCATACGCTAACACCCTAGCCGAATCTATCAACAAAATTCTATGCAAGAAACTTACAAAGCTAGTCAAGCATCATAAAAAATACTGGGATCCCAAGCTCCTAGCAACGCTTTGGGCTTACCACTCTTCATTCAAAGTGGCTACATGCCTCACTCCATAGAAGCTTGCCTTTGGCATTGAGACAATTACAACTTGTAAATTTGTAGTCCCAAGTCTTTGGATGCCCTTATGTTTTAATGACATCTTCCCAAAACTGGCTTAAAAGCAACTTGCTTTTTGTATGATACCCTATTCTAGAAGTTTTCTACACCTTTTCAGAAAATTTACAAGAATAATGTCCAAACTATTACAAATATGCTAAAATTATCCAAATATCCTATTATTTTGAACTATCCATACTATAGAGACTAATATTATGACTAATATGACAATGACTCTTTAGATTAATAAGAAAGCCTAATGATAATGCAATTGAGGGTTTTTTAGAATACATCTACATAGTGGCCTGACATCCAACCCCTCTAAACTTGGATATCCTCTGATATGTGCCAACTATGCATCCACCTTTGTCGAAAATCCAAATAATGAGCATTTCTCTAATCATGTACATTAGGAAGCACCCACCTAGATCATAGATCAACATGCTCAGCATCTATATAACTTTTGAACCATACCTAGCATCCCCTCTAAGGTCATAAGGCCTTAGATGTGCATCATACAATAGATGTGGAGCCTCTATATACATGTCGAAATGCATCCATCAAAAAATACATTTGAATATACCTAATCTTTCGGAATCCATCGTATAGGAAGCTACTTCTGATAACATTTTTGCTCCACATCCACTTTAATCAATGCATCCAACACACTCAAACCATGTTTGGAAACATTTAACCATTCTAAATCCTAAAGCATCTCTATATTTTCTGTCAATGCATTAGACAAAGCATCTAAAACATTCTCCATTTGTGGAGCATCATGTCTAACATCCTCTATAGACACATCATTGAGCTCATGAACTATCTTAGAAACTATAATTGTATCCCTTAAATCATGTGCATCTAGCAAGTCACCAATCTCCCTCTGAATCCTTACATCAATTAAAACATGAGCTTTGTAAGCCTCTTCATATGCACTAAGAAAATTTGCAAATGCAATGGCTAACTCTGCCACTACTATATGCTCTTTTAAAGCATTCGTGGTATGACTAGTAAACACATCAAGAGTCTGGACGACATCTAGTAGTACATGAGCCTCATAGACTTCCTCATAGGCACTCATAAAATCTACAAATGCATTCTCCCTATCATTTGCTTTAGGCTCATTCAAGACATCATTTGCATGGGTACTTAGAGCATTAAAAGTAGTTGCATATAGACATCATGTATGTGGAGACTTACAGCATCCTGAGGTAGGGAAAATCACAACCTCCATACTTTCAACATAGGCACTCAGTGCATAAGTTCTCAATTCCTCATAAGTGTATCAAGAACATCTGTAGTAGGTTGTCACTTATCCTCGATAGCAAGTAGTAAAGCTTGGGAAAAAAATTGTGCTTCCTCTATATGTTTATTCTTCGTTGGTTGTATATGCATCCTTGATCCCTCCTTTTTCCACAGATGAAGTGGCTTCTCTATCTATGTTCTTGCTTCTTCCTCGTTCCACCTCATTTTTTCTTCATCTTCTTGCTTCTTGTGTTACTGCTATTGATTCTTAAATGCTACAATAAGCCTCTTGTATACATCATCAAATTTATTCCAAAATCCATAAGTGATATAAGTTATATATCCAAGATCACTCATCTCTACACTATGTTGTATCTTTTTCCTACAAAGCATATGTTCATCCTTAGACTCATCCAATTTCATCAAACACTTATAAGTTTCAAGGAGCTTTACATATATAACCACAAGTTGCATCCCAACTACATCATCCATGTGTCTAAGCTCAAGAAAGCAGCTTTTGAAGATACTCCATAACCTGGTTTATATCTTGTCCCAGTAGTGTCTATGAATCTATATCATACCTCACTCTTCACCTTAGCCTTCACATCAGGTTCACCAAAAAGATACCGGTAATTTAATATGCATTTTACGGAATCACCCGCTATGGAATCACCCATGTACACACTCAATTAATGAAACGCCCGAAAAGGATAGGTGTCCCCATCAACTTCTCGCACAAAGAATCCACTTTGTGTATGAGCCCCGGTCAACAAAGTTTACGAAATCCACCGTAAAACCTCACGGAATCCACCGTGGCACGGAATCCACCGTGAAATATGCCTCCTGGCATCATACCCCGGGGTGGGATAGCAATTGACCTCAATTGCTATTAGCTCAATGTGGAACTAGCGGAGTGGGAAAAGCATTTTAGTCTCTAGCGTGCATCCATTGGGCTTCTTCTACAGGATGGTTCTTAAATTTGACTAGATATCTAGAATATCTTCGGCCAGTTCTAGTGGTCATAAAGTCAGTATCTGTGATAGCTTCAGGTTCAAGTATTTCAGTCTCTTCCTCTAACAAAGGTGGGTTTTCATAAACAGGGTGTACAGATAATTGGCCTCTAAAGGGTCTTAATAAACTAATATGAAATGTGTTGTGAATTTTCTAGTGAGGTGGTAATTCTAACTTGAATGCATTGTCATTAATTTTGTGAATGATCTTAAATGGTCCATAGAATCTAGGGGCTAATTTGACAACTGGGTTTCTATCTACACTTTGTAATCTACGTTGTCGAAGGGATTTTGAAAGCAAAGTCACGACCACAGAGGACCTTGAATAATTTCAAGATAGAAGATCCAGCATGTGAATAAGCAAGACGAGAAAATGATGCCAAGTAGTATTTATATTACTGCCATGAAGTTTGCAAAATACAAGATGACTTCCAATTTGATCAGTCCACTGATTTTAGGCCACCCAATTTAATTCTGCTGCATTTGTAGATCCTTGACCTCAAACACTATGTGCAGAAATTTAGAATTCAAAGATACAACACTATCGTGATCTTCTTGGATTCAGGCTGTCTGGTAAGACCATAAAAAGCTTCTTGTGGAGGTAGCCAGAAATACAAAGGCACAAGCTTTCTCCTAAGCTGCTCTGTTATGATGGAGGTACAACATAAGAGATCATAGTTCTACAAGTATCCAGCTCAGCTCTTGTGAGAAACATAAGAGCTATCGGATTCAAGCACCACCATTTACATTTACTTTCTCTGGATCTAGCCCCAATTTTTTATAGATAGTATGTGTATTGAGATGCAAAAGTTTCATTTATTTCAAAAAGATCAATATCAGAGATTTCTAGTTCAGCAGTTTTCACAGCTGATGGAATAGCAACAGCAAGTCCAACCCCCATCTCTGCTGGATCAACACCTACTGCTGCATAACTCCTGAATATACCGAGAATTGGAAGATTTCTCTGTAAGGCCACATCTCTTCTCATAAGTAGTACTGTAGCAGCACCATTACTTAGCTGGTTCGAGTTTCCTACAAGTGTAGTACCATCTTTTCTGAAAAACAGGTTTAAATTTTGCTAGGTCAGCAAGGGAAGTTCCAGGTCTGATCCCATCATCAATCGAAACAACAACATGCCTCTCTGCCCCAGTTTTTGCATCCACCAACTTTGTCTTCACAGGAATAATCTCATCTCTGAATGAATCAGATTATGAAGAGGAGTAGAGGTTGAAGAAGATGATACGATGTCATTTCTCAGCAGGTTTCAAGCTCATCAATGAATAATCTTCAAACAGGAATTGAAGCAGAGACCGAAAGTAAGTTCAGAATTTCTTCTGGGATTTTACTGCGATCATTCTCAGAATCAAAGTCTGCTACAGAGCCAGAGGAGCCACTGGCCTCATGCTGCTCATTTCCATCTTCTTGCTCCTCTTCTTCGTCTTCGTCATCTTCATCCTCATCGTTATCATCCTGTGCAACACCTTGTTCATGTCTGTCATTAAACACAAAAGCCTCGACATCATCGGTGTCGATATCCTCATCACTGATATCACTGTCGTCCTTTTCTTGCCACCTCTGTTCAAGAACTAAAACCACTGCTTCTGTGAGCAATAGTCATCCCACTCTTCTTCTATATATTGATTCAATTATTCCTCATCATTGCCTTCATAAGACTTCCGCAAACCATCATGCTTGATAACCTGGATGCTAGCCGAGGAACTTGCGCTGTGAAGCAAATCTGTCATGCAGGCCGCAATGCAGATGACGGCCAGGCCTGTAATCCCCAAACACCATTTGTATAATTATTCCAACTGAAGACTAGCTGCAGCAATTCTAAAATTGACCTTCAAGCACGTTAGAAGATCTCCATCCCGATCTTCAATATGCATGTCCAGCCTATAAGCACCTATTTATCTCAGATTGCTCTGTCCACAATCTAAAAAACTGAGATTTTCGGAACAGAAAACCTGCAAAAGGCATTGCAGAGGGAACCAATCAAAGATCTCAGCAGAGAAAATAGTACTATTAGTGGCTTCTGTTTGTCCATTAGTTTCAGGATGAAATGCAGATGAGAAATCAATTTTTGTGCCTAGGTTAGCAAACAAAGTAATCCAAAAGTTGTTACAAAATCTAGAATCACGATCAGAAATAATAACTTTTGGTAATCCATGGTTAGTGAAAACAGTTTTGAAAAACAATTGTGCTGTTTATGATGCTGTTAAAGTTTTCTTACATGGAACGAAATATGCTTGTTTACTAAACCTATCTACTACTGTCCAAATCATATCATGGTTAGCTTTAGTATTAGGTAAACCAATAATAAAATCCATAGAAATTTGTTCCCATGGTCTCGATGGAATAGATAAAGGCATAAGTAATCCATATTGTTTACCATGATGTCTCTTAACTCTTTGACAAATCAAACATTCAGAAACAAAGTTAGATACATCAGTGTCCATATGCGGCCAATAAAAATCTTCAGTTAATGTATGTAAAGTAGATATGATACCTCTATGACCTTGATATGGAGGACAATGAATCTCATTCAAAACAAAAGATCTGAATGGAACTATAACACATAATCTCTTTTCATAAAACATGAATCCATCATTATAAGACAGTGAATCAATAGGAATCCAGTTATTTTGAACTAATTTATTCCAATCAGCATGAAAAGTAATGTCCTGATGATAAGTATCTTTCATAGGAGTTAAAGAATCAAATGATATATCAGAAATATTATGAATGGCAGGTCTTCTACTTAATGCATCGGCCACTACATTTTCTTTACCGGGTTGATATTGAATGATAGGATGAAAACTCTGAATAAAGGCTGCCCATTTAATATGTCAGTCAGATATTTGAGGTTAGCTAAGTAAATGTCTAATACTTTGTTGATCGATCTTAATCATAAATTCAGAGCCCATTAAGTAGTGTTTCCATTGTCTTAAAGCTTGTACTACAGCTAATAATTCTTTATCATATGTGGAATATTTCAGTTCAGAGGGTTTCAATTTACAACTAGAATAGGCTATGGGATGATTGTCCTGCATAAGTACAACTCCTATTCCAGATCCGCTAGCATCAGTCACTACTAAAAAGAATGGTCTATTAAAATCAGGCAATTGTAATACAGGAGCATGGGTTAATGCATGTTTCAGTAAGTCAAAGGATTTCTGTTGATTATCGGACCAATGATAAACAATACCTTTCTTCAAAAGTTTGGTCAAAGGCAAAGCAAGTAATGAGAAATTACGCACAAACTTCCTATAGAAACTAGCAAGACCTAGGAATGATCGTAACTCATGCACATTTTTAGGTATAGGCCAGTTTAATATTGCTTCTATTTTCTTAGGGTCAACCTTAATACCATCAGATGATACAATATGACCTAAATATTCAATTTTTGTTTTGAAGAACTCACTCTTTTCTAGATTGGCATACAGTTGATTATCTTTTAATAACTGGAAAACCAATGACAAATGTTCATAATATTCTTTTTCATTTTGACTAAACACCAAAATATCATAAAAGAATACAATAACACAATGCTGATATTTCAGAAATATACGATTCATCATTCTATTAAATGTAGCAGGTGCATTAGTCAATCCGAAAGGCATCACTAAAAATTCATAATGACCAAATTGTGTCCTAAATGCAGTCTTGAATATGTTAGACTTATCTAGTCTTACCTGATGATAACCAGATTTAAGGTCTATTTTACTAAATATGGCAGAACCTTGCAATTTATCCATAAGGTCATCGACTCTAGGAATTGGATACCTATTCTTTACTGTGATCTTATTTAAAGCTTGATAGTCAATGCACATACGATAGGTATTATTTTTCTTCTTTACTAACAAAACACGTGCACCAAATGGAGAACTACTAGGTCTAATCAATCCTCTATTTAGTAATTCCTCAACTTGACTTTGAATTTCTTTTTGCTCTATCTGGTTATGCCTATATGATGCTTTACAAGGTAGTTGTGTACCAGGAATCAAATCTATTTTATGGTCTTCTGGACGTGAAGGAGGTAAACCAGGTGGTAGATCTTCTGCAAAACAGTCTTTAAATTGTGCAAGAAATTCTTTATGCCTAGGGTGCATATGATTTTCTTTAACTTGCAGTTCATTCACCCAAATGAGATAAGATTTCCTTCTTTTGCGTAATGCACGTTTAGCTTGAGTATGCGAAAGCAGTGGAAAAGCATTAGATGCATGCATACCATACAATGTAATATATTTTCCTTGAAATTGAATATTAATTGAATGTGTGGAATAATCTATATTAGGGTTATGCTGATGATGCCAAGGCATATCTAAAATAATATCACTAGACTTTAGTGGTACAACTAGAAAATTTCTTCTTTCAGTGTATTCACCAATTTGAATTTCTAAGTCATGCACTTCCTGTGTTCCATTATACCTAGTGCCTAAGAATGCTGCTTTAATGCAGTAATGCTTAGGAACAATTTGTAACTTCAATTCTTTCACTAGTTTTGCAGAAATAAAATCATGAGTACTACCATCATCATGCAAAATAATCTTTTCCTTTCCATGCACTAAACATTTCATTGTCAATAAAGAATGTGGAGTTGGCATACCTGGTAAAGTATCCGAAGGAGTAGTAATGTCGTCTTCATCTTCCGTGAAATCAGGCATTTCTTCATGTTCGTCATCTTCCATTGCTCCAAGGCAGTTGATATGGACAGGTGGCTTCTTCGAATGGCAATTTGCTGCTAGATGTCCAGGTTGGTGGCATTTATAACACACTATAGGCTTGGCTTTGGTTACATTGTTTGCAATTGCAGGAAGTCTAGGAATATTAGGATTTGGCTGTGGAATAGGCTTGGGGTTTTGATTGGTATTGGATGGTAAAGCAGGTGGTTTTGCCCAAGTTTTACGGAAAGATGAAGGAAAACGACCTTGATTAAATCTTCTAAAATTTGAGTTGAATTGCTTAGATCCATAGTTACCATTGGGTTGGAATTACTGTGGACGCTTGTCTCTTCCTCGAAGCTTGTCTTCAGTGTCATGAGCTAATGAAATTGCGTCTTCAAGTGTTGCAGGCTTGAACTTATTAACTTCAGCATAGTAATGCCCAAGTAGTCCAGACATATACTTGCGCTTGTGTGTCGCTTCAGGTATGTCTTCAAGCATACGTAACTGGAGTAATGCATTCCAAAAGTATTCGGTGTATTGTGGAATAGGCTCACGATCTCGTTGCTGAAGAAGGTCCCATTGCTTTATGGCTTTTTCATGAAATTGTGGAGTAAGGAAATTCTGCATAAACTTCTTCTTGAAATTCTCCCAGGTAGTGGGACAATCTATACTCTTACGAACCACGGTCCACCAAAGAGATACTCTATCCACTAAATGATTAGTGACACACTTGATTTTATCTTTTTCTGCATATGTTTCCTCATGAAAGTAGTCATCAAACTGACTGCTAAATGCAAGAACAATTTTTCCCTCTCGAGTGCCATTGAAAGTATGGAATTTGAAATTTCTTTTACTTATCTTTGTTTCCTTGCGGATGGATTGAGGTTTGAGAGTTGCGTCGATGGTACGTCGAATAAGGTCTTCAGATTGAGGTTCGTCTTTGTCAGTAGTCGATCTTTGTAAATTAGCCAATTGAACTTGTAATGCTTGCCTAGCTCGTCGTTCTTCATCCAACTGCATCATAATTAAATCTAGCTTTTGCTCCATCGTAGGTTCAGGAAGATCACCTTCAGCCATTAAATCATCCATATGTGATTTTGTCATCCTGCAAAACTCAAAAGACCTCACACTCTCAAAATCAAATTAGCGGGATGAGCGTAGCTCAAGATCGGGTATACAAGGCTTATATATTTTTGTGTGTGGCTTTCACAATCTTTGTCTTTGGCTATTGCGGGATTTGTAATCTTTGAAAAATCTGTATTTTATCCTTCTGGGTGTGCTGAAAATGGTTCAGCAAACCTGCGTATGTGAACAGTACCTTCCAATGAACAACTTTGCAGTTCGGAGTTTCTGCGTAGGAACAGCCCTTCTATGAGTTTTGAACAGAAGTCAGTTTTGACTTCAGGTGACTTGTCTGACTTGCAGAGTTGCAGACTTATGTGACTTGCAGAGTACCAAGACTTGCAGAACTTGTTTGATTTATCAAACTTGCACGATTTAGACTTGAAAGACTTGTAGAACTTGGGAGCTTTTGTGTGACTCGCAGAATTGATATGACTTATATGATTGAAAGCTTAAGTGATTAAGCTTTAAGCTTAATCTGATCAAAACGGCGAAATTTAGGGGGAGGGGGCCGTTTTTTCAGCCCGACGCAAATTTCGAAGACCTCCTCTGATACATCCAATCGAAATTGAGAAGCTTTTAATCTTCTCTAAGCTTTGTAAGCTTTAGTTTTTAATCTTTGAAGATATGAAAATTTTGAGACTTATCTCTGTAACTCCATGACTTCTATGTGAGGATGTAGGAGTGGTCCTCCACTCCTGCAGGCCGGTCCTTCGTGATCTGATGATGGAAATAGAGGTTCTTGATCGCCAGGAATCCACCCGTATCGACCGTTCGCGACGAGATTGACCATAGAGCTCGATCGTTCTAGGAGCTACGCCTTCGCACAAGATGGGTAGCGATTGGAAGCTCTTGATCTCAACTTCGCTATGATACCACTGGTGCGCAGATTGGATGCTGTACGCTTGCGTAGTGAATGCCGGAAGGTCCCCAAGAACAAAAGAACTCTACTTTTTGCACAAAACTCAAGGTAAAAATCATGCACGACATGAACAAGAGACCAATTGGGTGCAATCTCCCCCCATGCCTTGTGTGAGCGCTCCACAAAGCATATATTTTATGTATTAATCATCTTCAAGCTCAAATAATAGCCCAAATTACAAAATAGCAAGCTTTTAGCTTTTGAGTTTGCTTTAGCACAAAATAGAAATAAAGCTAATGGACGGTGCCCAAAGAGTCAAGCATACCCAATACAATTTCCAAGTACAAATAACATAATCGTGCGCCCATGTGCATACAAAATCATAAATAAATATCCAACGCCTCAATAAATAGGCGCGACAAAATATAGGCGCCATGCCTAAGGTATGCGCCCATCAAAATATAAATGATAAATCGAATACTCGCTATCCTCCAATGCTTTCCTTCGCCACTGCTGCTATCTCTACACATCAACTAAAGCATTCACAATCGTTAGTAAAATAATACAAGTAAACCGACAAAAGTGAATACCTAGCAGTCTTCAGCTACATAAATAAATCAACTGGTTAGAAATCAATTCTAACCTTAATTTATTACGAGTGCGCACTCTAAACTCATAAACGTTTATTAATTTAATATGCATTTTGCGGAATCACCCGCTATGGAATCACCCATGTACACACTAAATTAATGAAATGCCTGAAAAGGATAGGTGTCCCCATCAACTTCTCGCACAAAGAATCCACTTTGTGTATGAGCCCCGATCAACAAAGTTTACGGAATCCACCGTAAAACCTCACGGAATCCACCGTGGCACGGAATCCACCGTGAAATATGCCTCCTGGCATCAAATCATGATCATGCATTTCTTTACTTCATATAGAACATAATGACAATGCATTGCAATATGTTTAAACTTGTTATGTTGAACATAGTCTTTAGTAGCAAGACTAATAGCACTTTGGTTATCACATCAAAGTGGTGTGATGGAGAGAGGAGGATGGCTAATGTCTCATAGAACTTGTTGAAGCCATACTAACTCTCGAGCCACTAACGATGCAGCTACATATTCAACCTATGTAGTGGAAACAACACAATGATGTTTCTTACTAGTCCAAGAAATAAGACAACCATTGATAAGAAAACAATTTCCATTGGTAGAACACATAGATAAGTGAAAGCTTGCCCAATCTGCATCTATATAACGAAAAAGTTAAAGTGAATGTAGAGAATTAGAGTTTTGTTGGCATCGATAAACCAACCCAAAATCTTTAGTGGCTTTCAAATACTTTAAAACTCATTTAGCTGTAGTCCAATGGTTAAGGCATGGAGAACTAAGATGTTGTCTAAGAAAATTTGCAGCAAAAATAATATCAGGGCAAGAATTTAAGCCAACAAATTGAAGACATCCAACAAGATTAGTGTAAGGTTGATGTAATACTAATTGTCCATCATTCTACAGGAAGTGAGAGTTTTTGGTAGAGCTCACAAGACAAGGAGTACTAACATGATGTGCAGAACCCAAACCAAACTTTTGAATAATATATTTAATGAACTTTACTTGATGGAGTAATAAAATACCATTTTCTCGATATTGTTGAATCTGAATACCAAGACATGAGTGTATGTCTCCAAGATCGACTATGTCAAGTGTAGAAGATAAGACCTTCCTTACTTGTTGTGAAGGAAGTTGAGATTGTTAGAAACAAGTATGGTATCATCCACATATAGAGCAAGAATAACAAAACTACCATTACAATGCTTGACATATAAGTTAATGTCAGAAGAACAAGAGATAAAACATTTTTTTGCAAGGAAGAGATCAATCTTTTGATACTAAGGTCATGAAGATTGTTTGAGACACCATAGAGTGCCCGATGAAGTCTACAAGAAAGATTTTCCTTATGTTTGACTAGAAATCCCTCTGATTGCTCCATGTATATCTTTTCCTATAAATCACCGTTAAGAAAAGCAATTCTCACATCCATTTGGTGAACCTCCAAATCAAACTCAACATTAGAAACTAACAAGACCCGAATACTGGTAGTATGAACAACAGGTGAGAAAGTTTCTCGATAATCAAATCCTGCAATTTGTGAGAAAAATTTGGCAACTAGCCTTTCTTTGAATTTATTAAATGTTCCATCATCTCTTTTTTTAGTCTTATAAACCCACTTGCATTTTATAGTAGTATGTCTAGGTGGTAACTCAGTTAGAACCCATGTATCTTAAGAGAGAAGAGATTCATACTCAACTTCCATTGCCTCCTGCCATTGTTCCTTTTGTGGGGATGACATGGCATCACTATCAAACATGGTCTTTATAAATATTGAGAGCATTCTCAAGAATATCAGCATCATAAACATGACAAGTACTATCCTCGTTATCAATTGGAAGATCATAAAGATCAATGCCAAGGTCATCATCAGCAATAATAGGTGCAGGTTGTGAATCCTAATTTGAAGAGTCAATATTATCCCATGAAGGAGATTCATCATCATATAGAAAAGAAAAAGAAATGAGTAATGAATTTGTATCATCAACGTCCTCTAGTGACCATGTCTGACCAATATCCTCCTGAGACCATGTGCCCATAAGTTTCTAATTGAAACTAGCATCACGACTTAACACTATGTTAGAGAATATGGGAATTTTCATATAGTTTTGGAATTCCCAATATGGCTAATATTTGGCCACATGGTCAAATCATGTCCCCTTATTTGAGGGTGAAGTCTACCCTAGATACTATATAGATAGTCTTCCCAAGTCCCACTTTCAAATAAGCAATTAAGATTTATACACATGGTCAAATATTTACCCCTTGTTTGAGAGTGGAACTTGGGAGATTCCCAAATTCTCTAATATGTTGTTACTTATGATTACCTTCTTGGAAGATAGATCATAAAACTTATATCCCTTAGAAAAAATTGAATATCTAATGAAAATAATTTTCAAACCGAGATGATCAAGTTTTTTGCGAGTCTCTTTTTGGATACATGAATAAGCAATACATCCAAAAGTTCAAAAATATGAAACTGAAGGAGTTTCACCTGTCCAAGTGGTAATATGTATTTTACCAAAAGGTGCAGTTGTAGGAAGATGATTCTGCACAAATGCAATTGTTAAGACTACTTCAACCCAAAAACATCAAGATAATCTAGAATGAATGAGCATACATCGCATAGCATTGAGAATAGTCTTGTTTTTACATTTAGCAATACCATTCTATTGAGGAGATGATGGAACCATATATTCATGATGAATAACCTAATTATTACAATAATCATAAAAATCATTTGAAATATATTCTCCACCATTATCACTATGAAGTTTCTTAATAGGACAACTAGTATGAAGAGCTGCAACTTCTTGATATTGCTTAAAAGATAATAAAGCTTCTCATTTGTATTGCAAGAGAAAAACAATGGTGTATCTTGAGAACTCATCAATAAAATTCATGAGATAATGATATTGAGATTTTGATGGAGAAAAATGTCCACAAATATCAGTGGTGAATAAGATTAAGCAAATCTCTAGAATGAGTTGCTATGGAAATGGAAAAGGGTTTGTGAAAATGCTTTCCAAGTGCACAATATTCACAAATACCCAAATGAGGGCGAGCTTTGATTTCCATACCTTGAACAAGGTCACGGCGATGATAAAGATCGACAACCTTAGAAAAATTAGAGTGAACAAAAGTGATGATGCCATATTTTGATGTTAAGATCACAAGGAGATGTAAAAACATTTGCAACATCCTCAATTAAAGATTGTCATTTCAAGGAGCAATAGCTATGGTTTGGCTATCTTTCTTAATTCAACACTTGGTATGATCAAAACCGACAAAGAGACCAAGATCCACAAGTATTGCAACTAAAAGAAGATTCCTTTTTGGATCTTGGACATGTAAAACTCCATGCGGAATTCTTGTTGAAGAAAGAGTACAGAGATATAAATAGCCTATACCTTTCACTTGGTAGGTTGTGTTATCAGTGAAATAAACCCATTTCTTAATAGGAATAGAATGATAATTATGTAACCAGTGGAACTGATATGTTATGTTTGTCATAGCACTAGAATCAATAATAAAAAGAGATTCGTCACAAACATGAAGTATGCTTTCTAGAGAGATAGAATAACTCACACAATTTGCTTCTTTAGTAGTGTTATCATGTCTAGCAGCATATGCTCTATTACAATCTGAATCAAAACACCTCTTGAAATGTAGATGGGTTGGATGATCACTCTTTTTGCAATAGTCAAAAGGAGAATAATATATGGATAAATATGGTTTTTTATTTGTAATACCATGTTCTTCATCATATTGTTTTTCCCAGCAGTCATCTGTAGTGTGACCATTTCTATTGCAATAAGAACCATGTCTGTTAGAAAACCTGAGATGAGAGAAGTTACCATCACAACAAATCCTGCGTGTAGAGCGTGGAAAGGGACACCTTGGAGCAAGTAAAGCTTGGTCAATTTGTTCTGATTGTGTGTCCTCTTGTGAGATTATAATCATTTCTTCATTTGTGTGTCATTGTTCATGTCGGTGTTGTGAATATTGAATCAAATATATACAAGCTTGATCAAAATTGTGTAATATTTCTAAGCAATAAAAGTTAGTTGGTTAGTTCAAAAGTTAGTTAGTCAATTAATAACTTAGTAAGGCTACTAACTAAAGTAAAAAAATTTACTAACATTAATAACTAACTAACATTATAAACAAATAAATAAATAAAACTAAGAGTTGTAACTCGATATTTTTTATGAATTAACAAGGACCGTAGCAACCCTTCATGGAAGTTACAATGTGAACAAGAGAGATGAGCTATATTAATCATTAATGTTAATGTGTATAGTAAAGATGGTCTAAAAATATTAGATTTTTGGACAAGACTAGAACATTAGTTATAATAGATATAGATAGACTTGGAAGACAATAAATGCGATGATGGAAAGCATGAGAAATCTGATACTCTTGGATAGGAAAATTTAAAAAGCAATGCTACGAAAGCAAAAGCATGAAAAACATGGCAAAAATAGGGGTCGATTTAGATTGAAGTGATATAGATAGGCCCATGAGGGATCATCAAGATCCTTGATCATCAAACATACAGCCTATTGTTATAAGTATGGAAGGAGGATTCTATTGTTGTGACAGGGAAGGACATGGATTTTTCTTCTTATGGGGCTCTTAAGCTGATCCATCATCTAGTATTGGGATGAATCCTATCCTGATTTTCAACATTATCAATCTTTTGTACTTTTCATTTAAATATACAAAGATATTTGGTATCAATTATGTTTAATTCTATTTTGTTAATTTCTTATGAGTCCGTGCAACTTGAGGCTTGACATAAAACTTTCCCCAATGTCCTCGTGACATTTGGTGAATGTGACATGAAAAGCCATGTCCAAGCTATAATAAGATGACAAATGTAGTAATACCATTCGCATCTAAACGGCTAGAAACAAAATCATTGACAAAAACTACAGTACTAGCAATTACAAAATCAATAGCAACTACAATAGTACATTCAATTACAATCTTATGTGCAATATAAAGTCAGAAAATAAGGCAATGGAGGATATAGAGAGCAAGGTAAAGCTATTTGATGGCCATAATATTTCTAGTTATCTAAATTTGTATGAAGAAAATATGGAATTCTTTGAGGTCCCTACTCCCATGATACTTTGTAGAAATTGTGACTCTTGTATTGAAGTCTCACACCAATGAGATATATCTACAAAACTCTATATAGGTTGTCAAAATTCAAGAAATCTTTGAAGAGAGAGTACTTCCTTGAAGACTTAGGGGCTATCACACATTGCTCTTTTTGATGGTCACTATTGAGCCCATTTAAGGTCTGCAGACAAGACATACTCGAGCCACATGGAAGTTGAAGAAGTTGCTACAATCTACTCCTACTCTAAAAAAATTGAAGTATACTTGTGGGAGACCTATTGTATTGACTGTTGGAACTAGTCCTATAGGGATAGGTTGGTGGGCTATTGGTCAAGATGATGAGTAGGATCACATGTATGCCATCTGGTTTGTCATGAAAGTTCGAATGAGAGACAAAGGAGGTAACCATAGATCAAGAGGAAACTATTGGAGAATTGTTACAACACTCAACTGCAATAAATAATATTTTACCAGAGCCCAAGTTATGGTTGAGACTGATTGCTTGACTTTGCTAAGCATGATTACTAGTTTCTCTACCCTAGACATAGCAATGTTGAGACAAATTTCTTACATCAAGTCATTGAATTGAGAATTTAGGCATAAAAGTTGCAATTATTTATCATGTGTGTTATGTTTGTACCATTCGGACCTTCTTAGAGAAGCTTCACACTAGAGAGTGGTTGCAGATATGTTAGTATGTCACTACGCTAAGCAAGAGAGATGAGTGGATAGATGTAGAATTCAAGAAGATAAAAAGAGAAACGTATGGATATTTCTTAAGAGATAAATTACTTTGGAAGAACCCCAAAAATAGAGGAGGTCTACCCTTGCATGTACTCTGTGAAACAGCTACGAGCTACACATTATGCAAGAGTCTCAAGAGAGCCTACGAGCTAGTCCTAGGGGTGTATGGGCAACATATTAGAAGATCAAGGATAGGTATTGGTGGAAATGCATGTAGAAGAACATCTTTCATCTCATGGAGACTTGTAGGGCTTGCCAGATGAATTCTTTAGTACATGATAGGGACAAGTTGCATCCTACATATCCATAGAGGATGCACTATTAGTGGTAATTGACTTTGTCACTTTTGCAGTGGGTCTTTCACAAATGCATTATATAATTTTAGCTAGAGAATACATTATATATCAAGTAGAGGGAAAAGCATTAAGGACTAAAACTACTAGCGTTATATGCAAATTTATTCTTGAAGAAATTTTCTATAAGTACAGATATGTTGGAAAGATTAAGCAAATTGCAGTGAACTAGATGCGGATGAGGATAGGGAATCCTCCTCTAACATGGTATCAAACTAGCTTTGACCACCACTTATAATCGAAAAGGAAATGGGAAAAGTGAGAGAGGACATCTAACTATAGTAAAGACATTGGCTAAAGCTTGTGTGGTGGATAGATTAGGGACTAGCCGAGGTTATTACCTTTTACACTACGGACTAGTCGTATGACTCATAGTGTGACTTTAAGACTCATGCAAGCAGAGTTCATGTATGGATAGAAACCAATTATGCCCACTAAGACTTATGCCTTGAGTTGGAGTGTGTTGCCTTGGAAATTTTATTTGACTAGGAAGGAGATTCTAGCTCCTCGCATCTAGTAGTTAGAATAGAGAATAGAGGATGTACAATTAGCAATGGAAAGATTGAAGGTAGCTAGATTGATAAATAGAGATAGATATGATAGTAGACATTGTCTACGGCCTAGAGTTTTAGAAGAGGATGCCTAAGTATTGATATAGGATAGTAGTTTGGAGAGTCAATATAGTGGCATCCATAAGATGGTGAAAAGGTGGTTTGGACTATATGTGGTAAAGCATGTCTATGATTAGGCTACTTATGTATTGACCGAGCTTGATGGGACAATATTTCAAGTACCCATTGTAGAGAAAAGAATATAGATGTTCAAGAGGAGGGAGGATGAGGGCTATGTAATTGAAGAATTTCTGGAGGATGAGCGCCATGATAGACATGAAGCAAGAAATAGCGAGGACACTAATGATCCAAGAGATAAAGCAACAAATAGAATTGATGAAGAGAATGAAGAGATTGAGTTATTTGTGGGCCTTTGTGAAAATGAAAATCAGTATGTTCAGAGAGAGGGGGGTGAATATCATAGCAGTGTGTGTCCACTCTCAAAGAACAAGAATAGAAAAAGAAAACAAAGATACAGTGGCGCTCATTTTGGATGCGAATTGGTGTAGTCACTATTTTCATAACTTTATATAGTGATTCTAATAGTGATCCAAATAGCAACACTATTAGTGACATTTTAAGCAATGCATGTAGCCACACTATTACATTGATGGAAATACTGATAGTGCACCGAGACAAACAAGCAACAACAACTAAAGCACGACATTTTGACTGTGAATAAGCAAAAGAAGTCAAAAGAGAGAGGGAGAGAACTAAAAGCTTTGAGAGAGAGAGAGAGAGAGAAGGCCACCATTATCCACGAAAGAAAAGAGGGGTGTAAGGGAGAAAAGGGAGCATTACAAAGGAATGGTGTGATAGTGATAGTCAATTCCAATGCAAAATAGCGGGGTCACTATTAGCATTGCTAATATACATTTGCAACACAAATACAATGTTATTAGCTTTGTAAATAGAGACACTCATAGAAAAAAATAGCAACACTAATAGTGATATCACTCTAAGAAAAAAAGGCACTAAAAACTTGAGCTTATCATTTGTAGTAAACATTTGCAAAAGAGAACAAAAGAGAGAGGGAAAGACTTGAGTGCTTTGAGAGGGAGAGGGAGAGGGAGAGAGAGCGACATACAGGGAGAACTCATCATCACTACTGTACCACTGTTGCCCATCAAGAAGAAGAGGAGAAGGATGCAAATCAGAAGGGAGGGAAACCTCAAATGGGAGGCACAATGGGTTTCATATTGGAGCCTTTGAGGTAAGTAGATTTCTTAGAGAAAGGGAAAGAAAAAGGGAGGGGAAGAGGTAGGGAGAGAACTACAGAGGGAGGAGAGATAAAAATAGAGAAGGGGAGAGAAAAGACACAGAGAGAGAAAAGAAAAACAAAGAGAGATAGAGAGAGAGAAGGAAGGAAGAGAGAGGGAGGGAGGAGGTAGAAAAGAAGGGCGAGGTAAAAAGAGGAAGGAGAGTGAAAAGATGAGAGAGACCAATAGAAAAAGAGATATAGAGAGATGGAAAACAAACTTAGAGAGTGAGAGAGAAATAGGGAAACAATGAGAGAATGAGATAGAGGAAAAAGAGAGAAAAGTAGAGGGAAAGGGGGGAGAGAGAGATAAAGAGAGGGAGGGAGACATCGGTTTTTATTTCTTTACTTTTTTAGTTTTTTATTTTCTCTCTTTCATTTTGTTTGTAGAGAGATGCATTAAGTGAGAATGGGGAGGAGAGAAATACAGAAGAAGGGAGGGAAAGGAAGAGAGAAGAACTTGGGGAAGTTACTGTATGTATATCCTCTACATCACCTGCATTCAAGGCCTATTTATAAATGTCTTTATATGTAAATTTTTTGTGTATAAAACATAATCCTTTTCTATTCAATCTCTAAATGAACCCTTTATATTGCACCCTTCTATATATGTAAAAAACATATAAAAATGGTATTAAAAAAGTATCTTATTTTGAACCCACGTGATGCACACATATATTCATGAGTAACTTATTTCAGAGAAAGAAGAAGAGAAAGAAAAAAGGGGAGGGAGAGGGGCTTCATAAAAAATAGAAAAATGGAGAGAGAATGAGAGAAAGGGATGGAAAGAGTGAAATAATGAGAGAGAGAGAGAGGGGAGAGAGAGAAACAAAGAGAGATAAAGAGAGGCAAACAAACAAAGCAAAAGAGAGAGAGAAGGAGGAGTGCGGAGTTAAATAGAGAGGAAGGAGAGACAAAAATACGGAGGAAGACACAAAAGGAAGGGAGAGAAATAGAGTGATGGAGGGATGGAGTAGAGAGAGAGGAGAGATAAAAATAGAGAGGGGGAGAGAAAAATGAAGAGATGGAAAGAGTGAGATGGAGGGAAAGAGTGAGATAAAGAGAAGAAGAGAGACATTGTTTCCTATTTTCTTATTTCTTAAGTTTTTAATTTTCTCTATTTATATTTTTATGTGGATAAATGGATGGAAAAGAAATAAATAGGAAGGGGAACACAAATAGAGAGATGGAGGGAAATATAAGATTGGAGAGCAAGAAAGATAATTAAAGACTAAAATAGGGAAAGAGAAAAAAAAAGGAAAACAAAAGCATGTATGTATGTGTAGGTGTGCATGTATGTGGTGCCTATATGTGTGCTAATCATGTGTGGAGTGTGAGTTATGTGTGTTTGTCTTTGCATGGAGTGTGGGTTCACATGGGGTGTATGGTGAAGGGTGTAAAGTGTATAGGATTAATGTTTATGTATTTGTATTATCTGAGGTGGTAGGTGAGAATAGTATATGGTGGGTTTGTCTACACATGGAGTACGTGTGTGGGTGCACATGGGGCGTGTGGTGTAGGGTGTAAAGTGTATAGGATTAATGTGTGTATTTGTATTGTGTGAGGTGGCAGGTAAGAATATTGTATGCGTGTGTGGATGTGGATGTGAGTTGTGCGTATGCATGCATGTTTAATATGTAGGCATGTGTTGTGAGGTGTGTGCATGGTGAAATTGTGTGAATGTGTTGGTTATTGCAATGATGGTGCTAGGATTGGAAGCAATGGTGGTGGTGGGAGAGTTCGATGTTGCGCAAGGGGAGAGGAGGAAGTGGAGAGGAGAGGGCCAAGGAGGTAGCCTTGGTAGGCATGCACAGGTGGGGCGAGCCTGTAGAGGCAGCTACTAAAAAGTTGGGTCTAACTGATGGCAAAACAATGATAGAAGTGCAATTAGGTAGTCTACATTGGCCGTAAACTTAGAGCTAGAGTAGATGGGGAAGGATGTGGTAGGGTGAAGTCATGTGGAGAGGGGAAGAAGTCATGGTGGGCAAATGGTTGTTGGCAAACAATGTATACATGTGTATGGTGTTTTGAAAAACTAATGATAGTGTTTGTTTGAATTGGATTCTACACACCACACATTTACCACTATTGTCTATGCCTGGTCCTTAAAGGGGGCCTTGATAATTCATATTTCTAAGTAGCACAAACTAGCTTTTCCATCTACACTCAAAAATCTAGACAGTTTCTTCTTGCATATCTCAAACAAAATCATGAATAATAGTTGCCTAAACACATTTTGAGAATTTCAATGCTATATGACCAAAAATTGCAAGGTGATTGCAATAGATAGAATCAAGAACAAACTAAGACTTGCATGATCTAATGTGACGAAATTTGAAGTGCATAGAAATACAAAACTTAGATTGGGGGACTTCTACAAGTTTGCCATATAAGGGATACTTAACATATTGTGACATTAAATGCTTGCATATCTTTTAATTATGTTATATTGTTAACCAATCCTTATCATAGAATGAGAAAGATAGTTTTATTCACAAAATCTATTTTGACTTGGAATTCCCATATTGATGGGAAATTCCCAAATTCTCGAATATGGAGTTTATGGTGTGCGTAGAAAATTTTGACAAACTAATGATAGTGTTTGTTATAATTGGATTTTAGACATAACACATTTACCACTATTTTCTATGTTTGCTCCTCACATGGTGCCCTTGAGCACTGATATTTCAAAGTAGTCCAAAGTAACATTTCCATCCACACTTTCAACTCTAGACATTTCCTTGTATATCGCAAATATATTCATGACTAATGGTCTCCTAAACACCTTAGGCAAATGTCAATGCTATGTTCCCAAAATTGCAAGATGATTACAATTGACAAAATCTGGAATAAATTAAATCTTGTGTGACCTAATGTGATGAAAGTCATTTGGATTGAAACTATATCCATTTTCTTGCTACATATCTCAAATGGATTCATAAGTAATAGTTGCCTAAACACCTTTTGTGAATGTCAATGCTATGTACCTAAACATTGCAAGGTGATTGCGATAGAGAGAAATAAGAATAAATTGAATCTTGTGTGACCCAACGTGATGAAGTTTGAAGTGCACAGAAATATAGAGTTCAAGGAGGGGGACTTCTACATGTTAGCTAGATCAACAGCCCTTACTATATCTTGACTTTAAATGTTTGTGTATCTATCAATTAGTTTGTGTGCTTAACCAATTCTAGTTAGAGAATGAGATAGATAGTCCTATTTGGGTGAGCAATATGATATGACTTTTTAATCAGAGGTGGGATAGACTATTATATAGAGCGAAATGATAGTTTTAGTTGGTTAAATGCTATAGCAATTATATATGAAAATCTCTTTGGTAACTTGTACAACTCATCTTAAATAGAAAAATAGTTTTTTCCTTTCTATATTTGCAAATGATGTTATAAATATTAGTCAAAATCATATGATTTCTAGATTGTGATGGGAATAAGAAGTTGATAAAATCTGATCATTCTTAAATATCATGTGATCAAGAGTTCATTGTCATCTTATGCCTATCACAAGCTTGATATCATATGAGTTGGATCCATCTTTCAATTTCAAGAGAGAAATAAAATATTTCCATGCTTAAGATGACTTGTACAAGGTAAGCGAAGGATTTCTATAATACTTTATAGCATCTAGGCAAATGGAACCACCTTTTTGCTTTACAAAATAGACTGTATCCCAATTAAAAGCTCCTCAAAAGAACATTTTCATCTTATCAACCAACATAAGAATATCTCTCTAATCTTAGCTACTAGACTTTATTAAGCACGCAATGTACTTCCAAGATACACATTTGCATAACATTGTGGTATCTTAAGGCTAGGTTTGTAGCTACCCTGTTGAAGTCCCCTCCTTGAATTCTATATTTATCTACGCTTCAAAATTCTCTACATTTCGTCATGCATGATTTAGATCTATTCTCATTGTTATCTATGGCAATCACCTTGCAATATCTAGGTACATAAAGTTAGCATTCTGAAGAGGTCTATGGGCTTTGTATATTGATAAGTCAATTTCCTATATGCAAGAAAAAAATGCTTAATGTTTCTAGTGTACATGGAAAAGCTTTGAATCATGAATTGTGAGGAGGATCATGTGAGGACCAAATCTGCACATAAGTGGTATATGTGTGGTCTCTAGAATCCAATTTAGACAAACATTGTTACTAGTTCATAAATCTTCAATGCAACCTCTAGAAATGTATATCATTTACAATGTGGTTAGCAACAAGGTGAGAGCATATACAAATACTTTTACAACAATATGAGCAATATCACTTGGATCAAGTCAAAAGAGCAATCCTTCAACCATATGAATCGATGATTTACTCAAAGTGTCGTGCATTAAAACTGAGTGTATGATTAACATCATAATAACATGACATTCATGCTAGCCTTGAGAATTAATAGAACTTAAAATAGATAAGGACCTAAGACAAAAATATGATGATTATAGATGACTTACGAGAGTTCTTAATGACTTAGCAAAAGTAGACCTATTTGTGAGTTAGGAACAAAACAAAGCATGGGTTGGTTACTTACAACTTGGCAAACTCGATACTGCTACCCGCGGAATGAGAGAAGCAACCAATGATCATCTTGTCACCTCTGTTGTGATTCACATGTTTCTCACTTGATCACTTTGATAAAATGATGGTTCAACTTCAATAAGCATTGTTGAACAATCAATAGACACATTGATCAAAATTAATATATTTCATATTAGTATAATTATTTTTGTACCCTCTCATCTTTTGTGTTAAACATGTTGCAAACAATGCATACATGTGCATGATGCGTATTTTAGATTTTGTCAAATGATAGTTTTTGTTCAAATTCAATTCTAGATGCCACACATTTACCATTATTGTCTCTCTTGGGTCTACACATAGTGCCCTTAACAACTTATTTCTCAATGTAGCTAAAAGTAGCTTTTCCATATGCACTTGAAACTCAAGGCATTTTCTTCAGGCGTATCTTAAAGGGACTCATGAGTGATACTTGTCTAAACATCTTTTGAGAATGTCAATGCTTTGTGTCCAAACATCACAGGTTGTTTACAATAGACAGAACAAGAATAAATTGACTCTTGTGTTTCCGAATGCAATGAAATTTGAAGTGCATAAAAATATAGAATTAATGGAGGGGGACTTCTACTAGCTAGCTATATAACGACCCTTCATATATCCCCACTTCAAATGCTTGCATGTCTTAGAGCATGTCTTGCAATCATGTAACATGATTAACTAATTCTAGATGCAAAATGAGAACGTTCGTCCTATTTTGGTCAATAATATGATACGACTTTTTAATCATAGGTGAGAGAGACTATTTTGTAGAGTGGAAAATTAGTTTATTTAGTTACACTCTATAGCCATTTTATATGAAAATCTTATATGTTGCAACTTGTAGAAGCCATTCGAAATAGGAAAATAATAAATTTCTTTCTCTAGTTTGTGAATGATGTTATAAACACGAGTCGAGATCATATGATATCTAGACTATGATGGGAGTAAGAAGCTCATGAATTTTAATCATACTTGAATACAATTCAACCAAGAGTTTAGTGGCTTCTTATGTGTATCATGATCTTGATATCATATGAGTTGGACCCATCTTTAAGTATCATTTCCAATTTCAAGAGAGAAAGTCTAAATTCCCGTGCTTAAGATGACTTGTACAAGTTGAGGTAAGGATTTTTATAACAGTTCTATATCATCTAGCCAAATAGAACCATCTTCTCTGTTTATAACAAAATAGATTATCTCCCAATTAAAAGCTCCTCAAAAGAGCATATTTCATCTTATGGACCCCGACATAAGACCTACTCTCTAAACTCGGCTACTACTGGACTTTATTAAGAATGTAAGGTACTTGGAACATACACATTTACATAACATTGTGGTATCTTAAGGTCCGGTTTGTAACCATACTGTAGAAATCCCCTCCTTGAAGTCTATATTTCTACGCACTTCAAAGTTCTCAGAATTTTGTCATGCAAAATTTAGATCTGTTCTTATTTTTGTCTATGGCAATCCCCTTGCAATGTCTCGGCACATAAATTTAGCATTCTCAAAAGGTCTTTCCGCATTGCATATTGATAAAGTCCATTTCATATACACCAAGAAAAAAATGTCTCATGTTTCTAGTCTACTTGACAAAGCTTTGAATAACGAAATGTGATGACCAAATTCACACAGGAGTGGTACATGTGTGGTCTCTAGAATCCAATTTAGACAAACATTGTTATTAATTTGTAGCTTTTCTATGCAAATTATATACATGTATATCATTTGCAATGTGATTAGCACCATGATGAGAGCGTATGCAAATACTTATAGTAATCATTTATTCTCAGTGATGGGAATTAAAACTGTGTGTGTGATTAACATCAAAATGACATGAAACTCTTGATGGCCTTGAGGATTAGTAGAACTTAAAACACGTCATGGCCTAGGACTGAACTATAATGATCATAGATGACTTATGGGAGCTCTTAACGACTTAGCAAGTAGACTTATTTGCGAGCTACGAACAAAAGAAAGGATAGGTTTGCGTGTTTCTAAGCGATGCTTTGAGAGGTTACTTGTTGGCTTGTCAGGAAAAACTCCTTGAACGTTTCGTCGTCGTCTTCTTGTTCTTCTTTCGAGACACTAGCTTTCTTCTTCATTACCTCCACAGTAAGTGATCTGCGTTTGTGTTTGGACTCTAGCTTCTTCGTAACCTCCCATTTTAACAAGGCGTTGATAATCCCCAAAATAATGCGATGTGCACCGGAGTCAAGCGGAAGACGACGCTGCATAAGAATGGAGCAACATACAGTAGAGGTAAGCATAATATCATATGAGCAAGCTGATTCAGAGTACGTTATACCTAACACACGAACACGCAGACTCACCAGATGTCGTCGATTGCATCATGATAACGCATGCCATGTAGAAAACGACCATCACGTAGCTGTGCACTCATGGAGAAAACGCTGGTTCTGGCGCCTATTTATACATGAGAGAGGGGTTGTTCTACCATAAGTCGGCGCCGGCGGGTCATGAGCTGCCATAAGTTCTACCAATTTTACAAAGATTGTTGTTCCGACTATTTATTAACGGTGTAATTTAGGTTATTATTAACCAAAAATTTGTATAAAGACCAATATTTAAAAATTAAGTGAAGGTATTTTATTTACAATGGACGTTGAAAAATTAACAATTCCGCCGAATATGTGATTGGCTTTTGAGGAATGATAAATATATTTGATTATCAAGAAATTGAAAGACATGAATCAAGTACAAAGTGGGATAGGTGTATTTATTTATTAAGTGTCGCGAAGTATCGAATGCATCGTATACAATATATTGCTATTCTAAATCAAGTTTCTTCTCTTTAAAAATTAATTTTTTGCATCTTGTCGAGTGTTCGGTAGGTTGTTGTAGCCTGCAGTAGTTGAATTCTTGTTTAGAATCGTTTCTTGCTCCAAGCTCTTGGCCTTCTCTATGCTATCCACTATTGCCTCGATGCTAAACTCAAATTTATATTCGAATAGTTGATAGATTTGGATGCTCT
Source organism: Lygodium microphyllum (assembly GCF_053477565.2). Classification (NCBI taxonomy): domain Eukaryota; kingdom Viridiplantae; phylum Streptophyta; class Polypodiopsida; order Schizaeales; family Lygodiaceae; genus Lygodium; species Lygodium microphyllum. Next base: position 53,191,575 of record NC_141148.1, on the reverse strand, counting down.
TTTTCATATTTTTGATAGGTTTTCTTTTTTGTAACTAGAGTCTTTTTTGAGTATTCATCACGTGACCCACATAGAAATTACCATTTTATTTGTATCAGATGATGTACATGAAGTGCAAGCTCTTGTCTCCTTGTATCCCCACTTTTGGATTAGCTAATAGTGTTAAGTGGAGTAGGTGCTGGATGATGTAGTAAAGAGTTTCTGGAGTATTTGATAGTCTTTGAATTGAAGTATTATGTTTTCCTTTGTATTATTGCAAAAGAGCTTTCGAATCCATGATGTAGTTGGGAAGAATGTTGACAAAGTTAGGTAGCTATCGACTTGAGTTAGCATATGTGATAGAGTTAGGCTAAAGCTATCATCTTGAGCCAGTGTTTCCGAGCTCTATGAAGTGTAATTATACAATGTAAAGGGATTATACTAATTCTATATTAGTGAATACATAGGTTTTCTACGATTCCAGCTCTTGACTTACCATACCTTTTTCGCAAGACTATATGTTTTTCCATCCGTCACATGGAATCCCTTCGACGCTGCCTGGTTAGACGGGTCCACACATCTATACTTATCAGGTTGGTGGTCATTATGATCCTTACATGGCCATTGACTTATCACTTGTTGTATTTGGTTTAATGTACCTACTTATAGATAGTATACTTATAGCACTAGGAGTCGATTAGTATAGCCAATTATGGGATGTTTGACTTAGTAGACCAGTTTTCTTTATATTATATCTTATCTACTCTTTTCTTACATTACATTATGCATGGAATAAAGAAGCAAAACCAACAAGAATACATTTGATTTTCCATCTCCCTTCTTGAGCTCTTGAGTGAGCTCTCTTGTTTTTATTTTGTATGTTCAGTGCAATAGCTCAAGCAAGTTCTCTAGCCGCATGCAACTAGTGGCATGGTATCTGAGCGATGCAACAGAGAAAGGCTAACTTTGAAGGCTAGAGAAGAAAAAGATTTTGGAGGTTGTTTTTCAAGGCTCTTTTTTTTGGCAATTTTAGATTATTTTGGGCCCTATTTAAGTTCTATAGAAATGCAAACTATAGTTTGACAGTATACTATAATTTGGGTTGTGTTGATTTTTTTTTTGTTATACAAGTTACAGTTTTCAAATGGTAAAAAATGAGGTGTTTGTCAAGGAGAAAACCCAATGTTTATTTGTAAATAAGTTATAAATTATATACATTATTAAATGTTTAGTGAAAAAGGCTACACGCTTTATTACAATGCACATCGTCTGAAGGGTTGTAGAATTTTTGCTTGCAATTTGGTACTCAGTTGTATCATAATGGCTTGGAATAGTGAAAATGCAATTATTGAGAAGCTAGATAAGAACAAATACCTATCATAGAAGTTCCATGCAACAAACTTATTGTAAAAATCCTCTTCGATTTTATTTCAAGTGAAGAAAAGAAACCAGAGCTAGGTAATCTTGCAAATAGCTAAAGCAGAATTAAAGGTGTGGAAAGAATGGAATACAAAAGACAAAAATATAATGTATTGTCTATCTATAGTCATTGATAATACTATCCTGGAGTATATAAAAAATACAAAAACTTCACATACAACTTGGGCAATCTTAGAGAATACATTTTCAATAAATACAACGGCACTGAATATTCAACTTAAGCAAGAGTTAAATACCTCAAAGAAACAAAAGATGTATGTAAATGAGGATGTTTTGACTATGAGAAGCATTGTAGATGTCTTAATAGCTATTGATGTAATACATGATGATGATGATTTGATTTCATCTACTTTGGGTTGGCTCAATAATGAGAAGGATTGGAAATTATTTGTTACTTTTGTATATGTACAGAAGTTGTTTTCACATTTTGATGATTTGGTCTCTCATGATCAATAAAGAGATCAGCATACAAGCTTAACCATCTGAAAGAAGTAGTGAATAGGTCCAAGCATTCTACTCAAGTTCAAGGAGGGTATGTTGTAGATACTTTTGAATCTGGAGCTTATTGCTACTACTTTAAAGACACAAGGGAGGATGATGTATGGGATGAAAGCAATCCACATTCTAAAAAAAAGAAGGAATCTATCACAAGAGTCATTATACCTCACATTTACTTATGTAAAATTTCTAAGTGTCCGTTGAATGCAATTTCTAATCCCTGAACACAATATTAGTGAGTTTGGGAATCTTCCAATTCCCATTTTTTGAATACTAAAAAGGTGGCACCCGGATAACATGTCCATAAGTTTCTCAAAACCATATGATGTGATCTATCATTGGAAAGCACTTGAAAAATGAAATCTATTGAGCTATAGATCACTCGATTTGGAGTTATAGTGTTCAAGTTATGACAAATCCAAAGATTTGACCATCTATCCCAAACTTATTGGAAATTCCCATATTCCCTAATATGATATTCCTAGTCAGTGCATACGAACCCTAAGTTCCCTACTTATATAGATAATTGGATTGTGAGCATAGCAAACGGGAGCCACTATTTGTAAAATTTTGATGAAAGTTAAGGATATCAAGGTGCAACTTATTATAGTTGAAGGAATAATTTTGGTTGGTATCTTAGTTATTAGTGTTTTGAATATCTTATGATTACACTTACAATTTTGCTCATGTGATAGACAATTTGAATGCCCATACATCTATTGATAGGATGATTGCCATACATGCAAGAAAACCATCAATGGGGCAAAATGGTTTTGATATGTAGATTGCTAATCAAGCATGCACTACAAGTCATTAACAGGGCAAGGAAAAGGCCTCTCAAATTCTAAGTTTTATTTTACATAACTTTGGTTAGATAGCAACTAGGGTGAGATGAAGAAGAAATCTTGTTGTTGTTATTAAAAACAAACGATGCGAAGGGTTGCAAGACAAAGAAAGGAAACACAAAAGTATGTAGATACTTGGCTTAATAGTTGAATTAAGCACTTTATTTTCCATCCTTTTAGAATAGTGATAGTAGGAAGCATATTATTGCTCAAAAGGATTTCTTTTACTCCTTATAAATTTGTTCAAGGCATTGTTAAGGTGCAACTTACATCAATAAATTATGGTACACTTAGTCTCATCACAACTTTATATCTGGGGCATCATAAATACCAAGTTTTTGGACTCTTTACCGTTATATTTGTGGAAAGGTAGATATATAGTTTATGATTGTTGTGATGGTGACATTATAGTGGCTTAAGGCACCTTATGTCATCAACTTATAAGATAGATGTCTATGAGGGTTATGTATGATATACATTCTATTATTGTTAGTTTTATAGATGATGTTAAGTTGTGGTATGTGTATTTTGAACATGAATTTGAGATTCTTGTTGCACCTTGTTACAAATTTTAAACATTTGCAAGCTTCTATAAAACATGTGTAAAGGTTTTAGTCCAAATAAAATGTAGGTAACATAATCCTATGTTGCTTAAGGATGGTTTAATTGGGGAATAAATTATTGCTTGTGCAAAGTGATGTTAGGGGTGGTACAGGACTCCTTCAAATAGTTGGTTTTTGTACTTTGTAACATTCATTGCTTTTTTCCATGGCTTATCTTATTGTTGCCATGAGATGTTATGATATTTATCTCATTCCCATGAATGTAAAATATTTCTTATTTATTTTTTGGATATTTGTTCTATCAAAAAGATTAAAAAGGATAATAAAATTTTCCAAAACATACAAGTAATGTATTACTTTCATAGCAATAAGCTAAATAACATAGTAGGCGGGACCCACAGAAGGGGATGAATGCCTTAAACAGTTCTTCATCCTATACACCACTAAAGGGACGAGTGATTTAAATTTACATATACAAATTTCATGGCCAACCTTGTTGAAAGACACAACACACTTTGTCAAACATTGTAATGAGTACCAAATGAACTAAACTTCTAATCAATAAATATAAGATGGATCTCTCCCTATTGATTTCCCATCAACCTTTAGAAAAGTAAAAATTTTGATATTATGAGACCCATTAGATTAGTTGTTCAATATTCCCAACACATTGCATCATTGTGGGCATTAACACATGAGAGACTAGATAGAGGTTAGAGCACTCACAAGAATGGTGTCAAGTCAACAACAAAGTTCTAATGAGGGAAATTCATTTCTTGAACTAAGATTCCCATTGAGATCATTAATTAACAAGGAACTCATTGTTTAAATGTAGTTTTTGACAATCTTTTGTCTATCTTTTGACTGCTATAATAGAAGTCCTTACTACCCTTGAGCAAATGGCAAAGTGGATTCCACAAACTAGATATTGATCACTATCCTAACCAAGACTATTTATTCTTCTGAATTGAACTAGAATAATAATCTCATGGTGTAATAGATGCTCAACCAAAGACGATTCTTGGTTCAAGGATAGCCCTTGGTTCATATTGAAGCTGGGATACTCCCTAGTTCCATGAAGTCTCTAAAAGATTCTAGAACATTCTAGAATATATTTACATCATTGCTAATGACTTGCATGTCATGCCATGTGGCATCCTCTTGTACTTGGGTAAGTTACTCATGAATATGTGTGCATCACATGGATTCAAAACAATGTAATTTCAAAATAGCATTTTTTACATACAAAAGGGTGTAATATAAAGGGGTTATTTGCAAATTGAACACAAAAGGGTTATGTTTTATTCATGAAAAATTCAGAGATAAGGATATTTACAAATACATCTTGAACATTGTCCAAGGATTTGCGAAAGCAAAGTAAGACCTTGATAAATTTCAAAATGGAAGATCAATCAAGTGAATAATCCAATATTAGAGTCATCATCAAACTGGTTCAGGCCTCCAACTCTGAATCATATAATTTTTAATAGCCACAAAGCAATTTCAGAATACATTCAATAAAGTCTGTCTGAGCAAAAACAGTTATAAATTCTGCTATCCAGTATATAAGGTTTAAAATGGCAACTAAGCCAATCTTGAAGATATACAAGGCTTCAGCTCACTCAAGGTGAGTTATAATCAGAAAAGCAGTTCATCTGATTCCTAATCATTTCCTCTCGTAATTGCAGAAGGGAAACTGATGACAGTTGAAAGCCTTTCCATCTTCTTCTTTTCTCATCCTTTCAGAATCTTCAAGTTTTCTTCGGCCAAGTTAAACTTATTGAACTTGTCTTGACACCCAAATTGGCAGCCACAAGGAACTGAATCGAGAATTTCAATCTGATGTATTACAACAGGGTGAATCAAGATGAAGACTTGTCAAAGGTCACAGGTGGATTCTCATCATCAATCAGTGTTTTCAAGCAAGGTTCAGTGTGAAATCCTAGATTCTACAGATGCCATCATAGCTGCTAGAAACTATCAATGAACCGTCCTTGTTAAAGTTGACTGTTGTCACTGGTTTCAAATGTGCAGATAATACTCCCAAGCATTTTCCAGTTTTGTTTTTACATTCCAAATCCTTACAGTTTCATCAAAAGAGTTAGATACCATCAAGTTGGACTGAGGATTGAAATCGACGTAGAATAGAAAATTCATATGACTCCTCAAGGTCTTTACATACTTTTCTGTCTCAACGTCAACGTCCTAAATACGTAGGGTTTCATTATTAGAAACCATACAAATATGCCGTGAATCAGATGACCAAGCAAAGTTAGAAATGCCTTTGCTTTGACCCTCAAGTTCTTTCAGAAAGGTGAATCGTCTCAGCAAACGAACATCAATTGCCCTCTCCTCTGTCTGCTCTGATGTCTTCTCTGTCTGTGGTATAACTGAGTCCACTTGATCCTGCAACACAGTCTTCAGTGTCTCATTGATAATTGAGAGTCCGACCAAGCTTTTGTGTGATATCGCCCCCGAATGTATGGACATCGGGGCAGTTAATCTGCCACCTCTTCCACTTTTCGCAGGCTTGGACGGCGCTGCTGCAGCTTTGTCGTTCTTACAAGCGATCCATTTATCCGCAATCGATCTGACAGGACCGATGAGGTGATGAGCTTGTACTTCGGTACCTCCGACAGAAGCTTGTCATATATCGCCTGATCAAATAAGACCATGTTGTTCACCTTCTCCTTCCGTTTTCCCTTTGCTCCATTTGTTCTTCTTCTGCTTGTCACCTCCTAATTGTTTTAATTCGCGTGAAGAAGCAAAACTGAAGAAGCTTCCCAAGAGGATGGCTGCAACATTCTCCACTATATGCATTGATTACATCATAGGAATATTGTAATTACGTAGGTCTTGTAATGCAGCTCGACATCCAAAACAAGTTTGTTAGCTGTGAAGCAATTATGCCTTTCTACCTTTGAATCTCGGTATTGCAATTGGCCGAAGGAGGGACACAGAAGCTGAGGCGAGATGCTAGAATAACGAAAATAGATGGTATCTTTTGCCATATCCGTCAGATGAATGCGAGGGAAAATATAGTACTCCTGCAACCTTCTGATCTTCTTCTGTTGCCGTCATATAAGAAAACTTCCATCCATTTAGTCAAAAAATCCTAAAAGATTGCCATCATCGCTCTTTGAAAAGTAGCTAGGGCATTACACAAACCAAATGGCATTACTTTATAGGCAAAGGTCCCCCACTTTGTAGTGAAAGTAGTTTTAGGATGATCTTTAGGGTTAATTAGAATTTGATTATAGTCGCTAAAACCATCCATAAAAGAATATAGTTGATACCTTGCCACACAATCTAATAATTGATTAGAGAAAGGCAAAGGAAAATGATCCTTACGAGTGTGCTTATTCAATGCATGATAATCCACATATATGCGAATTGTATTGGAATTCTTCTTAGGAACAATGACGTTCGCTGATGATCTTGTGATCGTCTCTCTTGGCTTCTCCTTCAACTACATTATCGTCTGCCACTCGAGCCTTCTTCTCCGCCCTCTTTTGCCTCCAAAACTCCCCCTTTCAAAAATAGTCCTCTTTTTTGCTTTTTCTTTCTCACGCCCCCTTTGTCCTCTTCCCCAACGCTATATATTCCGCTCAGAAAAGCTATATATTCCGCTCAGAAAAGCATTCCATTGAATAGGGCTTGAGCATCAACCATACATGAATAGTCAGCATACGTGCAGATAAATGCCATTCCAAACTCAAGAAGCAGATCATAACCTGCAAAGCAATATAAAAATGAAGCTATCTGCACATCTCCACACTTCCAGTGGTACTGTAAGCTGCTACTGCAGATAAAATTGTGATATGATTCAAATCACATCTTCAGCTTTCATTTTGAAGTACACTTGCAAAACTTTATCTTCTTGACTAACCTCTAGATAGGCAGAAAACAAAGCATTCCATAACACAACAGTGTGCTCAAACAACCCATCAAACACATTCTCTGCTTCTACAATGCTCCACATTTGCTATACATAGACACCAGGGTACTATAAACATAAATGTATGATGTGAATCCTTTCTGAAGGGCATCAACATGTAACGCTTGTCCAATTTCCAGAGACTTTATTTGAGTTATTCAGCCCTTCTCTTCTTGGATTGCACATGCTTGGAGTGCAATGAGAATTGTCTACTCCACTGGGTTAACACCTTCAACGTGCATGTGCCCATAAAGTTGTAAAGCCTTCTCTCCTTAGCCCTGCTCAACATAGGCTGAAAGCATCCCTTCATGCCCACCATTATTGAAGGAGGACCTATCAGGTGCAACCCCAGCTAAAAGAAAAGATAGTAAAAGACCCCTCTTTACTATATCACCACGCAGAATAAAGATGCAAACATAACAACTAAGTATGTACAAAATATCAACTCCCACACATAACTTTTGGGTGGATTTCACACCTCGAATGCGCAGCAATACGACATCCACCCCCTCTAATCCTGCGCATCCTCTGGATGGGCCAACTACCCATGATCGTTATCATCAAGATCCACAAACAGATCAATCTCTTCATTGTGCATTTCCGGTATATCAACAAGATTTTCTGTCATATCATCTGTCTCTTCCATTGGAGTTTCTTCTCATTGCTCTTCTCTTGCAAATTCTTCCAATGCATAATCTTCATCATCTCTTTTCTTGAAAATCTTGATTCTTTTTCCTGCAATAGGCACTCTAAGCATTGTCCCATCCAATTCTGTCAACTCATATGTTGCATTATCAAAGACATGTCTGACTATGTACGGCCCAAACCATCTTTTCACCATCTTCCGAAGTGCAGTATGATGATTTTCAAGGCTGCTATCAAAGACTAATACCCAGTCTCCCTCTTCTATTGCTCTAGGCCGCAAGCGATGCCTGCTGTCAAACCTGTCCTTATTTCTTAGTCTAGCAACCTTCAACCTGTCAACAGCTAGCTGAATATCCTCTGGTCTTCTCTCCAACTGTCGAATCCGAAGAGCTAAGAGATCCTCTCTCATCAAATCCTCCTGCCAAGGTAAAACTGACCAAGTCAAAGCACAAGTATCAGTCGGCATTACCGGTTTCTGACCATACATCAACTCTACAGGCATATATCCTGTGGTAACACTGTGAGTTGTACGATCAGCCCACAAAGCAAATGGTAGAAGTCTCGGCCATTCTCCAATCCGTCCTCTATATGCTTTGGCTAATGCTTTCACTATCGGCGGATGCCCTCTTTCACTCTTCCCATTTCCCTCTGGATTGTATGCTGTGGTTAGAGCCAACTTGATTCCTAGTTGAGAGAAAAACTCCCTAGCTTCATCTGCATCCAATTCACCACGATCCGCAGTGATCTTACCCACACAGCTATACCTGCAGAAAATTTCTTCCAATAAGAACTTACACACTGCACTAGTGGTCTTCGTTCTCAAAGATCTGCCCTCAACATGATTGGTAAGATCCTCTCTAGCCAAAACAATATATCTCATCTGCCATAGACCCATAGGCATAGTAACCAAGTCAACTACCCACTTATAATGAATGCATAGCGGATAGGTCGGATGAAGCTCATCTCGATGACGCACTACCGAATACATCTGGCAGTCCCTACAAGTCTCTACAAAGTGAGAAACATCTCTATACATGGCTTTCCACCAATATTTCTCCTTGATTTTCTCATAACTAGCCCACACTCCTCTATGACCAGCCCAAGGACTCTCATGAAACTCCCTCATCACCTGTAACTGTGTCTCTCTATCGCAGACAACCTGCAAAGGTAATCCATCTCTTTTCTTCGGATGCTTCCAAAGAAATCCGTCCTTGAGAAAATAACCATAGGCTTTCCGTCTGATCTTCTTGAACTCTTCATCTGTCCATTCATCTCTTTTGCTTAGTGTACTAAGGTACTTACCAATCTGCAACCAATCTGCAACATAGAGTTCTTCTATGAAAGCCACAATATCATAGACATGGCAAACATGATCAACCATTGTGGCTGAAATTTCTGCATCATCCTCTTCTGCAAGTAGTATTTCCTCATCATCATATCTGGCTCTAGACAGCATATCTGCCACCACTGGATTATCCTTCCCAGCAATGTGTTTAAATTCTGGATTTAATGACTTGATGTATGCAATCCATCTCAGCATAGCTATATCCGGAGTAGAACAACTCGTAATCATACCTATCAATGGCAAGAAATCTGTCTCTACCACAACTAAAGCTCCAATAAAGTACTCATTATCACATTTAAGAGCCGTAACAATCCCCACTAACTCCCTCTTGATTTGCAGATATCTCCTCTGTCTCTCATTTAGGACTTTCGCCCCAAACCGAATAGCATACCTGTTTACATCTGCATCATCTTGACCCACAGCCCAACCTATGCCAATTGGACTAGTGTCAACTGTCAATACAATAGGCCTTCCACAATTATAATTTGCTTTCCTGAGAGTAGGAGCAATCTGCAATAGCTTCTTCAATTTTTGCATGGCTCTAGTGTGGCTCTCATCCCAATAGAATTTCTGCCCCTTTCGAAACAACTGATATAAACAATCTGCTATGTGTGATAAATGGGGTATCCAAATCATATAAAACACACAAGCTCCAATGAGTCTCCGTACCTCTGAAGTGGTGGAACAATACTCCGTAATCTTGCCTATAGCATCCACCTTATCAAGTGAGGGTTTCCTACCATAATATCCACACATATGTCCAACAATGACAACCTCATTCACTCCAAAAACATATTTTTGCCCTGATAGTGTTAAGTTCACTTCTTCTAACCTGGCCAAAATCTTCTCACAAGCTGAAATATGATCAGCCACAAAGTATCTGCATCCTTGCTCATTTAGACTCTCATTCTTCTCTTCTTCTGCACACCCCTTAATGGGCACATCATCCAAGAAAGGCATGGTAAGCTGAGGTATGTAATCACGAAGAACCTTATGCATGGCATTCATCATATGCGCAACAGAATTAGTGGCACCTTGAGGTAAGGTACACATCTTGATGAGTTCTCATGGTGGTTATGTCCCTGATTTTCAAAACCAGCTGAAACTGATCATATCCCGAATACAAATCACCTAAAGAATAGATGGCACGTCCAGCAAATGCTTCTGCAAACTCATCCACAGCTGGACCTATACCAACATTCCTGATAGTAACTCTGTTTACTGGCTGCATGTCCTGTATAAATCAGAGAGTACCATTCTTCTTTGGAACCGTAAACCACCTGTTTGAGTATGGTGCAGATGAAGGCTCAAGAATTCCCATCTTGATTTTCTCATTCAATAAATCAATCAGCTTTGGCAGGTGTGCCTTATGCACTGGAATAGGTCGGAGGTTTCATGGAATATGAGGAATAGTAAAGATCACCATAGGAGCAACAATATCTGGATTCACACATCCAATCTCATGCGGGAAAAAAGCAAACGCCCTTCCATGTCGCTCAAGCATCTCCTAAAAGCATTGCTTCTCTATGAGTAACAAGAAATCAGCATTTCCAATTTTCAATTCAGCAAGAGTCTCTGCTGAAAATTTATGGCCTATATGCTCCGGATTTCTCAAAATTGGCTGTTTGGCAACCCTCTCTATTTGTTGATCACTGTCTGGTGGAAGCGGTACAGCTATCGGCTTCACCTTCTTATCCACAGTCTTGTATTTCGTGTCAACCCTGGCTTCATTATGATCCTCTGCATTACTCAAATCTTGCTATAAATCAGCAATTCTGCACTTCAGTGGGCTGAATATCCTCAGCCCTCTGCTCTATGGACTGCATAAGAACAGCCCTAAACTCTGGATGCTGAAATATTTCAGTAGTAAACTCTGTTGGCTGAAAGTTTTCATCCCTCTGTGTCTCTGTAAGATGATCATAATCAGCTGGAAACTCTGTTTGCTAAATTTCTTCAGCACTCAATACTTTTTGATGAATCACCTCAGCCTCTGACTCTATCTGTGACACAAAATCTGCAATTTCATGAAACATGTCCAGGGATTGCACTAATACATTACTGTGACAACTCTGCATATCAGTTTTCAGTATATGCTCCATCTCTATCATCGTATCTGCACAAATCATACTATCATACATCCCATCTATGTGCTCATCATCCTCTAAAATTCCTGCATTTTTCAAATTTTTCTCCTTCCTGCATATGTACTGCCTGGCAGCTCTAGGCAACTTAGAAGTCTTCTGATAACTCGTCGAATTGTTTGCTGAAATCCCAACAAAACCGGAGGAGAAAACACTGCTGCTAGGAGGCGAGAGCTCCAATCTCCTCTGCTCTGTACCACCGTCGTCTCGCGAAACAACGGTACCTAATGAAAACCCGAATCCCTCACATTAGGCAAAGGTGCATCTCTAAGAGTGTCTCTGTTTCTAACATGGTTCACACACACAGTCATAAACTGAACTGCTCTCATGCCATCTTTACTGCGAATCCGTGCATAAGCAGATCCATCATCCATTACCTTTGTTTCCATGCGCACCTCTGTGATGAATGGCTGTCCAAGAATTATGGGATAAGAGCATGAATCCTGCACAAAGAAATGGAAATCCTCCTCTACATCTCCAATAGAAACCCTGACACTGGGACAGGCAGCATACAAATCACCTGCAGTGTTGTTGGCGGCTCTCATACGCCACCCATGCTCTACATCCATAGGCCATCTGTTACTCATAAACTCCACGAACTATGAGATTAATCTCTGAACCATGATCCACCAAAGCAACATAAGGCACCTGTTTCTCTCCAATTTTTACCATCATTTCTGTAGTTGCCCTAGCCCAATGACTCCGCGAAAAGTGACTACGCGGTATCAAGACAGGCTCATCAGTTTCAGCATAATGCATAGGCTGAACCCTCTTCTCTATCTGTGGAAAAACAGAAGCATTCTCAACCATAACCTCATCCTCATCCTCATCCAACTCCCCAATCAAAACTCCCTGTGTATCAGTAGTAGGCAATGCATGTATTTTCCTCTTCAGGACCTCTTGAAACTGATCTTGAAACTCTCTTTTCAAGATGCCCAAAACCTCAGAAATAGTAAAAGTCACCTCGCTGCCAAGTATCTTGTCATTAAAGTTTTTCTTCATGTCCGTAGATGTCTCAATATCAGACATCAATATAAACCCTAGCTGCTTTCTCTCTCTAGGCTCTTGCCTCTTTTCTCTCTTTTGAGCATCTTCCATCTGTCATTCTGGCCCTGGTCTCAGAGACGGTCCTGTAGTAGGTGGAGTAACAAACTCACCCCCTCTAGTCTTTTTAGCTACACTTGGATTTTCTTCATGCCTCTTACACTTCTCCTCAACAAGTACATCTGCTCCCTGAGACTTAGCCAAGTAAGCATAAATAGAGTACCTGTCAATAGGCGAATCCCAACCTGTCTCAGATCTGATGCTAGAGCCTGCACTAGTCAAAATAGTTTGCTGAATTTTTCCCTTGTTTGCTGTCTCCATAGCATAAGTCCATAATGCTGACTGATTCTCTGATCCTTTCTCAATCTGGACTCCATATGCAGAAGCATCTCCTCTAGCTGTCACATAAGAAGTACGCGCAGCCATGTCATCCACTAACTTCTTCATTCCGCCTTTCCCAAAGTTAGTGGCAAGCGCAGCTCCTGTTTTAGTCAACCAAATCTTACCATCTTGTCCCCAAAATACCAAATTCTTCCTCCTTGCATCCTGAAAAGATTCACAATCCCTGCAATGCTGATGGTCTGTACTATCACACCAAATACATCTTTGATCTCTCCTAGGTGCACTAGGAGCACTCCTAGGTGTAGTAGGAGCATTAGAAGAAATAGTAGGTGCAGTTGAAGCAAACTGCTCTTTCAATTTTCCCACCAATTCTGCTTTAACTGACTCTAGTGTCAAATCCGTTATGCCTTTGATTATATCATCAAGAGAGGAAGGCACCGATGGAGCGAATGGTTTTGGAGCAGAAGGTGCTGGCATCGGTCGTGGAACAGGAGGAATAGGAGGAGTGGAAACAGTAGGCACTGGCATAGGCCAAGAAACTGGCTGAGGAGGAGAAGAAATAACAGGGATAGAAGCAAGCATAGGAGCAGAAGATGGTGTCGGTGTCATAGAACCATTTTGTAGGCGGGTCTTCCATATCCTCCTCTTGGTCAAAGTCGAGACTGCATCCTGGGCATCTTGCCAATCTGTTTTAAGTCCCATAGGCTTCGTGCGATCCTCAAGAAGCTCTCCCAATTCTTCCTGAAGAGCAGGATCTGTAGCTTGCAAGGAAAGCTCAACTTTCTCAACATCCAATGCTCTTTGTTCAATGACATCAAGCTGACTATACCTCTCTTCAAATTCTCGAATCAACTCTGAAGCAGCTAAACCTTTGTTTGGCATGTAGACCCACTCTCGGAATGACTGCCGTGTAGCCATCCCAAAGTCCTCAAGGAAATACTCTTCTTTTAGGGCCTTTTTAAAATCTTGCCAATGTGAATTTTGAATAAAAAGATCAGTCACTTTTGCCCTCAAGGCGGGTGTAACAAGACGAAGGAAATACTTACTCATAAGTCCAGCTGGAACTCCAAAAAACCCCATCTTGATCTCATATGTCTTCAAATATGTTGAAACATTACGGCCATCAAATAGCTTCTTCTCATTCTCAACTGCTTCAATCGCCTTAGTCGCGCTGATTGCATTCTCCTGCTCCAAATATAGTTGCCTTTGTTGAGACAACTGTTGTTGATGCAATTGCTGCTGCTGCTGCATATACAATTGTGTCTGCTGATTTTGAAGCTGCATATACATGGACATATTCTGCAAAATGTGCTTTAGATCATCTGTTGAAGTACTTGGTGCAGCAGTCAATGATGGAGCTGAAGTAGAGGACGTAGCTGGAATTGTAGAAGAGGCTGAAATGGATGCTGAAGTATCTCCCATCTTGAAATTTCTGCGACACTTTCATGTCAGGTTCACCAAAGATGTCAAAGGATTTGCGAAAGCAAAGTTGTGTCTACAGAAGACCTTGATAAATTTCAAGATGGAAGATCAATCAAGTGAATAATCCAATATTAGAGTCATCATCAAACTGGTTCAGGCCTCCAACTCTGAATCATATAATTTTTAATAGCCACAAAGCAATTTCAGAATACATTCAATAAAGTCTGTCTGAGCAAAAACAGTTATAAATTCTGCTATCCAGTATATAAGGTTTAAAATGGCAACTAAGCCAATCTTGAAGATATACAAGGCTTCAGCTCACTCAAGGTGAGTTATAATCAGAAAAGCAGTTCATCTGATTACTAATCATTTCCTCTCGTAATTGCAGAAGGGAAACTGATGACAGTTGAAAGTCTTTCCATCTTCTTCTTTTCTCATCCTTTCAGAATCTTCAAGTTTTCTTCGGCCAAGTTAAACTTATTGAACTTGTCTTGATACCCAAATTGGCAGCCACAAGGAACTGAATCGAGAATTTCAATCTGATGTATTACAACAGGGTGAATCAGGATGAAGACTTGTCAAAGGTCACAGGTGGATTCTCATCATCAATCAGTGTTTTCAAGCAAGGTTCAGTGTGAAATCCCAGATTCTACAGATGCCATCATAGCTGCTAGAAACTGTCAATGAACCGTCCTTGTTAAAGTTGACTGCTGTCACTGGTTTCAAATGTGCAGATAATACTCTCAAGCATTTTCCAGTTTTGTTTTTACATTCCAAATCCTTACAGTTTCATCAAAAGACTTAGATACCATCAAGTTGGACTGAGGATTGAAATCGACGTAGAACAAAAAATTCATATGACTCCTCAAGGTCTTTACATACTTTTCTGTCTCAACGTCAACGTCCTAAATACGTAGGGTTTCATTATTAGAAACCATACAAATATGCCGTGAATCAGATGACAAGGCAAAGTCAAAAATGCCTTTGCTTTGACCCTCAAGTTCTTTCAGAAAGGTGAATCGTCTCAGCAAACGAACATCAATTGCCCTCTCCTCTGTCTGCTCTGATGTCTTCTTTGTCTACGGTATAATTGAGTCCACTTGATCCTGCAACACAGTCTTCAGTGTCTCATTGATAATTGAGAGTCCGACCAAGCTTTTGTCTGATATCTTCCCCGAATGTATGGACATCGGGGCAGTTAATCTGCCACCTCTTCCACTTTTCGCAGGCTTGGACGGCGCTGCCGCAGCTTTGTCTTTCTTGCAAGCGATCCATTTATCCGCAATCGATCTGACAGGACCGATGAGGTGATGAGCTTGTACTTCGGTACCTCCGACAGAAGCTTGTCATATGTCGCGTGATCAAATAAGACCATGTTGTTCACCTTCTCCTTCTGTTTTCCCTTTGCTCCATTTGTTCTTCTTCTGCTTGTCACCTCCTGATTGTTTTAATTCACTTGAAGAAGCAAAACTGAAGAAGCTTCCCAAGAGGATGGCTACAGCATTCTCCACTATATGCATTGATTACATCATAGGAATATTGTAATTACGCAGGTCTTGTAATGCAGATCGACATCTAAAACACGTTCGTTAGCTGTGAAGCAATTATGCTGCTCTACCTTTGAATCTTAGTATTGCAGTTGGCCGAAGGAGGATACAGAAGCTGAGGCAGGATGCTAGAATAACGAAAATAGATGGGATCTTCTACCATATCCGTTAGATGAATGCGAGGGAAAATATAGTACTCGTGCAACCTTCTGATCTTCTTCTGTTGCCGTCTTCGCTGATGATCCTGTGATCGTCTCTCTTGGCTTCTCCTTCAAATACATCATCGTCTGCCACTCGAGCCTTCTTCTCCGCCCCCTTTTGCCTCCAAAACTCCCCCTTTCAAAAATAGTCCTCTTTTTTGCTTTTTCTTTCTCACGCCCCCTTTGTCCTCTTCCCCAACGCTATATATTTCGCTCAGAAAAGTAGCCTCCTTTTTTTTAAACTAGAAAAGCGGCCTTCTCCCATTCGAGCATTCCATTGAAGAGGGCTTGAGCATCAACCATACATGAATAGTCAGCATATGTGTAGATAAATGCCGTTCCAAACTCAAGAAGCATATCATAACCTGCAAAGCAATATAAAAATGAAGCTATCTGCACATCTCCACACTTCCAATGGTACTGTAAGCTGCTACTACAGATAAAATTGTGATATCATTCAAATCACATCTTCAGCTTTCATTTTGAAGTACACTTGCAAAACTTTATCTTCTTGACTGATCTCTAGATAGGCAGAAAACAAAGCATTCCATAACACAACAGTGTGCTCAGACAACCCATCAAACACATTCTCTGCTTCTACAATGCTCCCACATTTGCTATACATAGACACCAGGGTACTATAAACATAAATGTCTGATGTGAATCCTTTCTGAAGGGCATCAACATGTAACGCTTGTCCAATTTCCAGAGACTTTATTTGAGTTATTCAGCCCTTCTCTTCTTGGATTGCACATGCTTGGAGTGCAATGACAATTGTCTACTCCACTGGGTTAACACCTTCAACCTGCATGTGCCCATAAAGTTGTAAAGCCTTCTCTCCTTAGCCCTGCTCAACATAGGCTGAAAGCATCCCTTCATGCCCACCATTATTGAAGGAGGACCTATCAGGTGCAACCCCAGCAGAAAGAAAAGATAGTAAAAGACCCCTCTTTACTATATTACCATGCAGAATAAAGATGCAAAAATAACAACTAAGTATGTACAAAATATCAACTCCCACACACAACTTTTGGGTGGATTTCACACCTCGAATGCGCATCAATACGACAACGTAGGTGATGTAGAGGATATACATATAGTAACTTCCCCAAGCTCTTGTATTGACATGTGTCCCCTTAACCTCCCTAGGCTATAGTATAAATAGGGGTGACATGGGCTACAATCCCTTTTATCTTGCCAACACTAGTTGTGAGGCTCATGCGAAGTAAGTCCTCTTCTAATTGTTGTCTTGTTCTAGTCTTCTATTGTATTGAGTCTTGTCTTGTAATCAAGCCACGCTCTTGTAAGCATTCTCTTATAATCATGTTCTTGCAATCAAGTTTGAGTTCTATTTCTCTTTCAAGTTATTTTCTTGTAAGTTTTGAGGGCAATCTTCTCTCTCTCAAATATCACTTTCTGTACCCATAACATTCTAATAATAATTTCCTACCACAATCTTTCTTAGTTGTAATGGAGTCTATGATGGAAGGTATTGCTGCTTCTTTCCAAAGCATCCACAGCAACAAACCCAAGAGCTTCAAGAAATTAATGCAAGGCTACAAGCAGAGCAACCACAACCTTTAGGCTTAGTCGTTCAAGACCTATGATGCCACCTTCAAGATATTCAAGAAACAAACCTACATCAAGCAGTGAGAGGTCCATGAGCTGCGTACTAGCAACCTTCATGATCAACATAAGAAAGAAAGAATGTCATTCTTCTAGAGAAATTAGATGGCACAAGGTCAAAATTTAGATGTTTTCTCTCGCAAGTATAATTATTTATACATATGCAACTATATTTTTATCTAAATGATACTTCTTGGATTCGGCCTCATACAACCTTCTCTCTCAGGTACACCAATCTCTTGGTTTGCTCCCTTTCTTGAGAAGGAATCCCCATTGCTATATAATATTGAGGCCTTTGTACAGGAGTTCTCCACCACGAATATTAGAAATATATACCAAGGGTGAGGACCTATGTCAATATATGCATCAAATCAAAAACTCACATGCAATTTAACATAGCATTAGGATTATTCTATTCGTCAATTCCATTGGAAACTCAAAGATGATGTTAACAATCTTTTTCTCACTATGCCAAATGTTCATACACTTAGTGAATTTATCTCTCAAGCAAATGCATGTGACAAGCGGTTGTTTAAGAGAAGATAAGAAAGTCACCCACCTTAAATTCAAGCAAGAGAAAAACTTTGAAGACCGAATTGGCCAAGAAGACCAAGTATCTGTGATAAATCCTATGTAAATTGATGTGACGTGGTTCAAGGCATTGAAAATTCAAGAAAAATAAATTTGGCAGATTAACGAATTATGCATGTAATGTGGCTAGTCTAAAAACATAGCTAAATATTTTCCTAACAAAGAAATGATGAGAATTCATGGTGCTACTACTCGATCATTGTTGGAAAAACCATCAATGTCTAGCCTTGGTAGAAACCATACGGTTAGACAATGTTCTTAAGAAGCCCAAAAGAATGTGTGTTTCTATCTACAAATCCAACATTTAGCTTTCTGCTACTAATAAAGATTCACCTCGAGGTAAGACAAATAGATATATAAGCCACAACATGCTTCATGGACGAGAAATTTACTCAGTAACATGGTATATTTCTAATGAAAGCAAAGTCAAAATGTGTAGAATTAATTGATGGTTGACCTTTTGCTTCGAGAGATGTTAGGTTTGAGACTCAATCCATTAAATCTACCTTGGAGAGTCTTGTGTTAGATATAACCTTCAATATCATCCATTGGCCAAATAGTCCCATTGCTATTAGGTTACCCTAGCTATAATTACATAACCTCAACATTAGTTGGAGGTCTAGAAAGGTTGTTGAAACAAGGACAATGAAAAATAATAGAAAGAAGAATTTTCGATCGAGATATTGGGATAAAGGTGTTTAGGCTTCAAGTAAAGAAGAATCCATCCTTTTTTATTTATATAATTCTAATGGGTTAGCCAAAGAACAAAATACTAAACACACTCCCATCTCAATGTGAAAAGTTCAAGGATGTGTTTGATAAGAAAAATGCAGATATGCTATCAAAACAATGACCTTATGTTTATGCAATAGATTTATATGAAAAATCTCAACCACCTTTCATCCCCATCCATCAGCTATCGCAAGATGAATTAGTAGAGCTCAGAAAATATATCGATGAGAATCTTGCCAAGGGATTCATACATCATTCAAAATCTCTAGTGGGTGCTCCAATTCTATTCTTTAAGAAAAAAAATGGATCCTTTTCTATGTGTGTGGATTATAGAGGGTTCAATAAAATTACTATGAAGAATCTGTACCCTCTTCCATTGATTCTAGAACTCCTTGAATGGCTTGGAAAATAAAAGTTCTTCACCAATATAGATCTTCATGGCACTTACAATCTTGTTAAGATAAAGGAAGGTAAGGAATGGAAGATGGCTTTTTGCACAAGATATAAACATTTTGAATACATTGTCATACTATCTGGCCTCATAAATGCTCCAACAATTTTCTAACATACGATGAATGATATATTTTGAGAATACTTGAACAAATTTTGTGATCTATCTGGATGATACCTTTATCTTTTCCAAGAACTAAGAGGAGAATGAGAATCACCTTAAAATAGTCTTAAATAAATTATGAGATGTAGGCTTTTATGTAAAGTTGGAAAATTGTTCTTTCTATCAAGCTAAAGTTGAATTTCTAGGGGGGCATATCATTTCTAGGAAGGGAATTTCTATGGACCCAAAAAATAGAAAACCTATTCTAGAATGGGAGACACCTTCATTTATGAAAGACATTCAATGTTTTTGGGGATTTGTAAATTTTTATTGAATCTTTATCAAGGATTACTCTAACATTGTTGCCCCTCTAGCCAATCTAACTAGAAAGGACAAGTTTGTATGGGATTATAAGGCTAAAAAAGCTTTTAGAAATTAAAGAAATCCTTCACCACCTCAGCACCCATTCGCATCTATACAATCCATTGAATCCCTTTATCATGGAGAAAGATGTCAGAGATTTTACACTTAGAGCTATTCTATCCTAGATCGTTGATGATAATTGAGTTCATCGAGTAATAAATTTCCACTTGAGAAAATTATTTGGTATAAAAATCAACCATGAAATGCATGATAAAGAATATCTAGCTATTGTGGACTCCTTGGAGACTGCACAACCCCTACTTGAAGATGCCTCTCATAAGGTCACTATCTATATGGATCACAAGAATCTAGAATATTTTATTTAATGGAACTTTGTAGAATATTCTCTTTAAACTAGTGAAAGACCATCCCAAGGATTAGGACGAGTATCTAAAATATCAAGATTGATGGGTTTGCAGGACAATTCACTATATGAATATCAATTTCACCTTATTTCATTTGATAGATGATTAGGATGCTATAATACCTATGAATATCATGTTTTCCATGATGGAGTTTATAAGAATATGTCAATAGGATCAATTAGGGTTGGAAGTTGATAGAGGACTAAAATTTCATATGCTATACCTAGATAGGCAATAGAGAATCGATTGTTATGAGAAATAAGTTTTGAAAAGAAGGGATTGGTTTAGTACTCAATGGATGAGGAGGAACCTTGCTAAGGGAATGCTTATCAACATGAGATATGATAGTAGTTTGAATTCTACTTTTCAAACTAAAATTTGAGTAAGAAATCATTGTGTGCCTTTTTATTTGACTATCATCTCCATTTGACGTTTGTGTTGCTACATATCAACTAAAGTGCACCCATCATCATTAATGCCTTGTTAATAGTTCTCACCATAGAATCAGGGAATCACCTCATGCATTTTAATTTGATTATCTCAATTTGAAGCTCGAATCAAATGTATCCATTATAATTTATATCTTGTTGTTGGGGATATTTTGTTTGGAGCTATTTTAATGATTTACTAACAATTAATGGTTGAATTGAATTACCACTCATGGTTAAAATTTCAACATCAATAATGTTAGCATTATTTTAGATAATCCAGGTTTATGAGTGGCATTAATTTCCTGACCCGACTTATTAAATATAGATGTGGAATTAGACCAAATGCACCACCACTTTGTGTGGGCCCTTGTCAATCTTTTTTGAGTTATAGGAGGGTAGTGTTGCTCTTGTGGCTATTATTTATTTTTATGCTTCAAAATTATGTTTTAAAATCTGAGTGTGTATTTAGTTCATGAGAGAATATTTAGAACTATATTTTAGATTGGGCATACCTATATGGGAGATATAATATTAGAGATCATGGAGGAGCTGTTTAGAGAATGGAGTAATCCATTTATAGAGATGGCATAACTATTTAGAGATCAAATAAACCATATTCAAATGATAGGTAGTGATGGATTGAATCAATGGAGTATCTTGTAGTACTTTTCATGTTCCTATCATGTGAATAACCTGCTACACTTTGTCATATGACTAGATGTCCAAGTGTTAAAAACATAAGAAGAGTCAATTCCTAGAGAACTCAATGATATATACATGTAGGATATAATGTACATGGCTTTATGTGAAATTCAACTACTTCAAGAAGTAATCTATGTGTAAAAAATATAACTATTGGAATTATCATGAAGATGGCTAAGTACTAAGTCATGATGAAACTTAAGGTAAGTCAAGTTTGCTTGTGACCTAGAGTAGGAGACTTGAGCAAAGACTAATAGTAGCTTTGGAAAGGCTTGTTGAATGCAAATTTGAACATGGAGAAGAGAGTATGTTGACATGGAAAAAAAGGTACAAACTAGTAGATCAAGGGCTACTTGCTTTTGTATGGAAGAGGGAAAGAGAAGGGAGGATATTGAAGAGGAGGCAAGAGAAACACACTAGGGGACCTTTTGTAACAAACAAAATGAAAAGAAATTTATGGAGGCTCATAGACAATGTAGGCCATAAGTTTAAAAGGCAAAGAAAACCACTTACTCATTACATAGAGGTTGCCTCTTTACATAGGCTCATGTGTACATTGGATACATTGAATTGGGTCACGTTTGACTTGCCATCTCAAATCCTTATCCTTCCAAGTCTAAATTGGGTCACATTTGAAGAGTTTGTGACCTACTCTAAATATGGAGAAACACATCAATGAGACTAGCCCAAAACAAGTTACTTATGGAGAATGAGGCTTCACCTCCTTGGTAATTCACAAGAAATTATCTCCATACTATCCATACGCTAACAGCCTAGCCGAATCTATCAACAAAACTCTATGCAAGAAACTTACAAAGCTAGTCAAGCATCATAAAAAATACTGGGATCCCAAGCTCCTAGCAACCCTTTGGGCTTACGACTCTTCATTGAAAGTGGCTACATGCCTCACTCCATAGAAGCTTGCCTTTGGCATTGAGACAATTACAACTTGTAAATTTGTAGTCCCAAGTCTTTGGATGCCCTTATGTTTTAATGACATCTTCCCAAAACTGGCTTAAAAGCAACTTGCTTTTTGTATGATACCCTATTCTAGAAGTTTTCTACACCTTTTCAGAAAATTTACAAGAATAATGTCCAAACTATTACAAATATGCTAAAATTATCCAAATATCCTATTATTTTGAACTATCCATACTATAGAGACTAATATTATGACTAATATGACAATGACTCTTTAGATTAATAAGAAAGCCTAATGATAATGCAATTGAGGGTTTTTTAGAATACATCTACATAGTGGCCTGACATCCACCCCCTCTAAACTTGCATATCCTCTGATATGTGCCAACTATGCATCCACCTTTGTCGAAAATCCAAATAATGAGCATTTCTCTAATCATGTACATTAGCAAGCACCCACCTAGATCATAGATCAACATGCTCAGCATCTATATAACTTTTGAACCATACCTAGCATCCCCTCTAAGGTCATAACGCCTTAGATGTGCATCATACAATAGATGTGGAGCCTCTATATACATGTCGAAATGCATCCATCAAAAAATACATTTGAATATACCTAATCTTTCGGAATCCATCGTATAGGAAGCTACTTCTGATAACATTTTTGCTCCACATCCACTTTAATGAATGCATCCAACACACTCAAACCATGTTTGGAAACATTTAACCATTCTAAATCCTAAAGCATCTCTATATTTTCTGTCAATGCATTTGTATCCCATAAATCATGTGCATCTAGCAAGTCACCAATCTCCCTCTGAATCCTTACATCAATTAAAACATGAGCTTCGTAAGCCTCTTCATATGCACTAAGAAAATTTGCAAATGCAATGGCTAACTCTGCCACTACTATATGCTCTTTTAAAGCATTCGTGGTATGACTAGTAAACACATCAATAGTCTCGACTACATCTAGTAGTACATGAGCCTCATAGACTTCCTCATAGGCACTCATAAAATCTACAAATGCATTCTCCCTATCATTTGCTTTAGGCTCATTCAAGACATCATTTGCATGGGTACTTAGAGCATTAAAAGTAGTTGCATATAGACATCATGTATGTGGAGACTTAGAGCATCTTGAGGTAGGGAAAATCACAACCTCCATACTTTCAACATAGGCACTCAGTGCATAAGTTCTCAATTCCTCATAAGTGTATCAAGAACATCTGTAGTAGGTTTTCACTTATCCTCGATAGCAAGTAGTAAAGCTTGGGAAAAAATTTGTGCTTCCTCTATATGTTTATTCTTCGTTGGTTGTATATGCATCCTTGATCCCTCCTTTTTCCACAGATGAAGTGCCTTCTCTATCTATGTTCTTGCTTCTTCCTCATTCCACCTCATTTTTTCTTCATCTTCTTGCTTCTTGTGTTATTGCTATTGATACTTACATGCTACAATAAGCCTCTTGTATACATCATCAAATTTATTCCAAAATCCATAAGTGATATAAGTTATATATCCAAGATCACTCATCTCTACACTATGTTGTATCTTTTTCATACAAAGCATATGTTCATCCTTAGACTCATCCAATTTCATCAAACACTTATAAGTTTCAAGGAGCTTTACATATATAACCACAAGTTGCATCCCAACTACATCATCCATGTGTCTAAGCTCAAGAAAGAAGCTTTTGAAGATACTCCATAACCTGGTTTATATCTTGTCCTAGTAGTGTCTATGAATCTACATCATACCTCACTCTTCACCTTAGCCTTCACATCAGGTTCACCAAAAAGATACAAGGTTGCTAGCTATGGGAGTGAATAAGAGTAGTAATGGATGGATATATATATATGATATAGAGAGATTCTTAAGCAACGATTAACGATATTAAGTGATTAGAACACTATATTAGGAAATTTGGAAATTCTCATATAGTTTGGAAATTTCCAATATAGTTAATTTTTGGCCATTTTATTGTTCAGATGTAGAGAGAGAAGATATGTAGAGACGCAATAGGGAGAGAAGAGACACTACATATACACTCCCAAAGAGTACATCATTTTGATCACAATCTATATATATATATAGGTGAGACCTAGTCTAGATATGGTAAGCTATATATAGCTTCAACACCCCCACTCAAATAAAAGTCTCTAGCTCTGCGGATGAAAAAACCCTTGGGGAGCACAAGGGAAAAACCCAAGCTCCTATATATAAATGTACAAACATGACATGAAGAAGGATTATTGTGTGCATGTAAAGTGAATTAATGCATGTGAAGTAAAATTAAATATGTATGTACAAAGATGACCAAGAGGTCTAAGGTGTATGTGCATATGTGAAGTATATGGTGCCTACAAGGAGTATGTACAATGGTACTACAATGTCATAGTAGATTAATTTCCAAAGATCGAGGAGTTTTGAGCACAAAAATTTGAAGCATGCTTCATTGAGTTCTTTGGTGAATATTTATATAGTCATTTGATCACTTGGACAATGTTCAATCATGGTGCACAGATCGGATGCTGTATGCTTGCGTAGTGAATGCCGGAAGGTCCCCAAGAACAAAAGAACTCTACTTTTTGCACAAAACTCAAGGTAAAAAGCATGCACAACATGAACAAGAGACCAATTGGGTGCAATCTCCCCCCATGCCTTGTGTGAGCGCTCCACAAAGCATGTATTTTATGTATTAATCATCTTCAAGCTCAAATAATAGCCCAAATTACAAAATAGCAAGCTTTTAGCTTTTGAGTTTGCTTTAGCACAAAATAGAAATAAAGCTAATGGGCGGTGCCCAAAGAGTCAGGCATACCCAATACAATGTCTAAGTACAAATAACATAATCGTGTGCCCATGCGCATACAAAATAATAAATAAATATCCAACGCCTCAATAAATAGGCGCAACAAAATATAGGCGCCATGCCTAAGGTATGCGCCCATCAAAATATAAATGATAAATCGAATACTCGCTATCCTCCAATGCTTTCCTCCGCCACTGCTGCTATCTCTACACATCAACTGAAGCATTCACAATCGTTAGTAAAATAATACAATTAAACCGACAAAAGTGAATACCTAGCAGTCTTCAGCTACATAAATAAATCAACTGGTTAGAAATCAATCCTAACCTTAATTTATTACGAGTGCGCACTCTAAACTCATAAACGTTTATTAATTTAATATGCATTTTGCGGAATCACCCGCTATGGAATCACCCATGTACACACTAAATTAATGAAACGCCCGAAAAGGATAGGCGTCCCCATCAACTTCTCGCACAAAGAATCCACTTTGTGTATGAGCCCCGGTTAACAAAGTTTACGAAATCCACCGTAAAACCTCACAGAATCCACCGTGGCATGGAATCCACCGTGAAATATGCCTCCTGGCATCATACCCCCGGGGTGGGATAGCAATTGACCTCAATTGCTATTAGCTCAATGTGGAACTAGAGGAGTGGGGAAAGCATTTAAGTCTCTAGTGTGCATCCATTGGGCTTCCTCTACAGGATGGTTCTTAAATTTGACTAGATATCTAGAATATCTTTGGCCAGTTCTAGTGGTCATAAAGTCAGTATCTATGATAACTTCAGGCTCAAGTATTTCAGTCTCTTCCTCTAACAAAGGTGGGTTTTCATAAACAGGGTGTACAGGTAATTGGCCTCTAAAGGGTCTTAATAAACTAATATGAAATGTGTTGTGAATTTTCTAGTGAGGTGGTAATTCTAACTTGAATGCATTGTCATTAATTTTGTGAATAATCTTAAATGGTCCATAGAATCTAGGGGCTAATTTGACAACTGGGTTTCTATCTACACTTTGTAATCTACATTTTTCTATTCTCAACCAAACATAGTCATCAATTTTGAAATTCATTGCTTGTCTTTTCGTATTGGCTTGTTTGGTATATGATTGTTGGGCTTTGGCAATTATGTCTTTAACCTCATCAAAAATAGTAGCGTGCATATTAGCAATATCATCAGCACTCTGAATTCTATTTGATAAAGATGCAATAGGTGTAGACAATCTATAACCATAAATCACTTCAAACGGTGCTTTCTTTATAGATGTGTGTGGTGTATTGTTATATGCAAACTGTAATGAATGCAAATCTGTGTCCCATGTCTGTGGTTTAGAAATAGTGTAAGCACGTAAAAGATCTAAAATAGTACTATTAGTGGCTTCTGTTTGTCCATTAGTTTCAGGATGAAATGCAGATGAGAAATCAATTTTTGTGCCTAGGTTAGCAAACAAAGTAATCCAAAAGTTGTTACAAAATCTAGAATTACGATCAGAAATAATAACTTTTGGTAATCTATGGTTAGTGAAAACAGTTTTCAAAAACAATTGTGCTGTCTGTGATGCTGTTAAAGTTTTCTTACATGGAATGAAATATGCTTGTTTACTAAACCTATCTACTACTGTCCAAATCATATCATGGTTAGCTTTAGTATTAGGTAAACCAGTAATAAAATCCATAGAAATTTGTTCCCATGGTCTCAATGGAATAGATAAAGGCATAAATAATCCATACTGTTTACCATGATGTCTCTTAACTCTTTGACAAATCAAACATTCAGAAACAAAGTTAGATACATCAGTGTCCATATGCGGCCAATAAAAATCTTCAGTTAATGTACGTAAAGTAGATATGATACCTCTATGACCTTGATATGGAGGACAACGAATCTCATTCAAAACAAAAGATCTGAATGGAACTGTAACACATAATCTCTTTTCATAAAACATGAATCCATCATTATAAGACAGTGAATCAATAGGAATCCAGTTATTTTGAACTAATTTATTCCAATCAGCATGAAAAGTAATGTCTTGATGATAAGTATCTTTCATAGGAGTTAAAGAATCAAATGATATATCAGAAATATTATGAATGGCAGGTCTTCTACTTAATGCATCAGCCACTACATTTTCTTTACCGGGTTGATATTGAATGATAGGATGAAAACTCTGAATAAAGGCTGCCCATTTGATATGTCGGTCAGATATTTGAGGTTAGCTAAGTAAATGTCTAATACTTTGTTGATCGATCTTAATCATAAATTAAGAGCCCATTAAGTAGTGTTTCCATTGTCTTAAAGCTTGTACCACAGCTAATAATTCTTTATCATATGAGGAATATTTCAGTTCAGAGGGTTTCAATTTACAACTAGAATAGGCTATGGGATGATTGTCCTGCATAAGTACGGCTCCTATTCCAGATCCGCTAGCATCAGTCACTACTAAAAAGAATGGTCTATTAAAATCGGGCAATTGTAATACAGGAGCATGGGTTAATGCATGCTTTAGTAAGTCAAAGGATTTCTGTTGATTATCGGACCAATGATAAACAATACCTTTCTTCAAAAGTTTGGTCAAAGGCAAAGCAAGTAATGAGAAATTAAGCACAAACTTCCTATAGAAACTAGCAAGACCTAGGAATGATCGTAACTCATGCACATTTTTAGGTATAGGCCAGTTTAATATTGCTTCTATTTTCTTAGGGTCAACCTTAATACCATCAGATGATACAATATGACCTAAATATTCAATTTTTGTTTTAAAGAACTCACTCTTTTCTGGATTGGCATACAGTTGATTATCTTTTAATAACTGGAAAACCAATTACAAATGTTCATAATGTTTTTTTTAATTTTGACTAAACACCAAAATATCATCAAAGAATACAATAACACAATGCTGATATTTCAGAAATATACGATTCATCATTCTATTAAATGTAGCAGGTGCATTAGTCAATCCGAAAGGCATCACTAAAAATTCATAATGACCAAATTGTGTCCTAAATGCAGTCTTGAATAAGTCAAACTTATCTAGTCTTACCTGAAGATAACCAGATTTAAGGTCTATTTTACTAAATATGGTAGAACCTTGCAATTTATCCATAAGGTCATCGACTCTAGGAATTGGATACCTATTCTTTACTGTGATCTTATTTAAAGCTCGATAGTCAATGCACATACGATATGTATTATTTTTCTTCTTTACTAACAAAACATGTGCACCAAATGGAGAACTACTAGGTCTAATCAATCCTCTATTTAGTAATTCCTCAACTTGACTTTGAATTTCTTTTTGCTCTATCTGGTTATGCCTATATGATGCTTTACAAGGTGGTTGTGTACCAGGAATCAAATCTATTTTATGGTCTTCTGGACGTGAAGGAGGTAAACCAGGTGGTAGATCTTCTGCAAAACAGTCTTTAAATTGTGCAAGAAATTCTTTATGCCTAGGGTGCATATGATTTTCTTTAACTTGCAATTCGTTCACCCAAATGAGATAAGATTTGCTACTTTTGCGTAATGCACGTTTAGCTTGAGTATGCGAAAGCAGTGGAAAAGCATTAGATGCATGCATACCATAAAATGAAATATGTTTTCCTTGAAATTGAATATTAATTGAATGTGTGTAATAATCTATATTAGGGTTATGCTGATGACGCCAAGGCATACCTAAAATAATATCACTGGACTGTAGTGGTACAGCTAGAAAATTTCTTCTTTTAGTGTATTCACCAATTTGAATTTCTAAGTCATGCACTTCCTGTGTTCCATTATACCTAGTGCCTAAGAATGCTGCTTTAATGCGGTAATGCATAGGAACAGTTTGTAACTTCAATTCTTTCACTAGTTTTGCAGAAATAAAATCATGAGTACTACCATCATCATGCAAAATAATCTTTTCCTTTCCATGCACTAAACATTTCATTGTCAATAAAGAATGTGGAGTTGACATACTTGGTAAAGTATCCGAAGGAGTAGTAATGTCATCTTCATCTTCCATGAAATCAGGCATTTCTTCATATTCCTCATCTTCCATTGCTCCAAGGTAGTTGATATGGACAGGTGGCTTCTTCGAATGGCAATTTGCTACTAGATGTCCAGGTTGGTGGCATTTATAACACACTATAGGCTTGACTTTGATTACATTGTTTGCAATGGCAGGAAGTCTAGGAATATTAGGATTTGGCTGTGGAATAGACTTGGGGTTTTGATTGGTATTGGATGGTAAAGCAGATGGTTTTGCCCAAGTTTTATGGAAAGATGAAGGAA
Organism: Lygodium microphyllum; assembly: GCF_053477565.2. Lineage (NCBI taxonomy): Eukaryota > Viridiplantae > Streptophyta > Polypodiopsida > Schizaeales > Lygodiaceae > Lygodium > Lygodium microphyllum. The sequence goes on along the minus strand of NC_141148.1, from coordinate 53,162,194 downwards.
AATGACCTTGATTAAATCTTCTAAAATTTGAGTTGAATTGCTTAGATCCATAGTTACCATTGGGTTGGAATTGCTGTGGACATATTAACTTCAGCGTAGTAATGCCCAAGTACTCCAGACATATACTTGTGCTTGTGTGTCGCTTCAGGTATGTCTTCAAGCATGTGTAACTGGAGTAATGCATTCCAAAAGCGTTCGGTATACTGTGGAATAGGCTCACGATCTCGTTGCTGAAGAAGGTCCCATTGCTTTATGGCTTTTTCATGAAATTGTGGAGGAAGGAAATTCTGCATAAACTTCTTCTTGAAATTCTCCCAGGTAGTGGGACAATCTATACTCTTACGAACCACGGTCCACCAAAGAGATGCTCTATCCACTAAATGATTAGTGACACACTTGATTTTATCTTTTTTTGCATATGTTTCCTCATGAAAGTAGTCATCAAACTAATTGATGAATGCAAGAACAGTTTTTCCCTCTCGAGTGCCATTGAAAGTACAGAATTTGAAATTTCTTTTACTTATCTTTGTTTCCTTGTGGAGGGATTGAGGTTCGAGAGTCGCGTCGATGGTACGTCGAATAAGGTCTTCAGATTGAGGTTCGTCTTTGTCGGTAGTCGATCTTTGTAAATTAGCCAATTGAACTTGTAATGCTTGCCTAGCTCGTCGTTCTTCATCCAATTGCATTATAATTAAATCCAGCTTTTGCTCCATCATAGGTTCAGGAAGATCACCTTCAGCCATTAAATCATCCATATGTGATTCCGTCATCCTGCAAAACTCAAAAGACCTCGCACTCTCAAAATCAAATTAGCGGGATGAGCTAGCTCAAGATCGGGTATACAAGGCTTATATATTTTTGTGTGTGGCTTTCACAATCTTTGTCTTTGGCTATTGCGGGATTTGTAATCTTTGAAAAATTTGTATTTTATCCTTCTACATGTGCTGAAAATGGTTCAGCAAACCTGCGTATGTGAACAATACCTTCCAATGAACAACTTTGCAGTTCGGAGTTTTTGCGCACGAACAGCCCTTCTATGAGTTTTGAACAGAAGTCAGTTTTTACTTCAGGTGACTTGTCTGACTTGGAGAGTTGCAGACTTATGTGACTTGCAGAGTACCAAGACTTGCAGAACTTGGTTGATTTATCAAACTTGCATGATTTAGACTTGAAAGACTTGCAGAACTTGGGAGCTTTTGTGTGACTTGCAGAATTGATATGACTTATATGATTGAAAGCTTAAGTGATTAAGCTTTAAGCTTAATCTGATCAAAACGGCGAAATTTAGGGGGGGGGGGCCATTTTTTCAGCCTGACGCAAATTTCAAAGACCTCCTCTGATACGTCGAATCGAAATTGAGAAGCTTTTAAGCTTCTCTAAGCTTTGTAAGCTTTAGTTTTTAAGCTTTGAAGATATGAAAATTTTGAGACTTATCTCTGTAACTCCACGACTTGTATGTGAGGATGTAGGAGTGGTCCTCCGCTGCTACAGGCCGGTCCTTCGCGATTTGATGATGGAAACAAAGGTTCTTGATTGCCAGGAATCCACCCGTATCGACCGTTCACGACGAGATTGACCGTAGAGCTCGATCGTTCTAGGAGCTCCACCTTCGTACAAGATGGGTAGCGATTGGAAGCTCTTAATCTTAGCTTCGCTCTGATACCACTGGTGCGCAGATCGGATGCTGTACGCTTGCGTAGTGAATGCCGAAAGGTCCCCAAGAACAAAAGAACTTTACTTTTTGCACAAAACTCAAGGTAAAAAGCATGCACGACATGAACAAGAGACCAATTGGGTGCAATCTCCCCCCATGCCTTGTGTGAGCACTCCACAAAGCATGTATTTTATGTATTAATCATCTTCAAGCTCAAATAATAGCCCAAATTACAAAATAGCAAGCTTTTAGCTTTTGAGTTTGCTTTAGCACAAAATAGAAATAAAGCTAATGGGCGGTGCCCAAAGAGTCAGGCATATCCAATACAATGTCCAAGTACAAATAACATAATCGTGCGCCCATGCGCATACAAAATAATAAATAAATATCCAATGCCTCAATAAATAGGCGCGACAAAATATAGGCGCCATGCCTAAGGTATGCGCCCATCAAAATATAAATGATAAATCGAATACTCGCTATCCTCCAATGCTTTCCTCTGCCACTGCTGCTATCTCTACACATCAATTGAAGCATTCACAATCGTTAGTAAAATAAAACAATTAAACCAACAAAAGTGAATACCTAGCAGTCTTCAGCTACATAAATAAATCAATTGGTTAGAAATCAATCCTAACCTTAATTTATTACGAGTGCGCACTCTAAACTCATAAATGTTTATTAATTTAATATGCATTTTGCGAAATCACCTGCTATGGAATCACCCATGTACACACTAAATTAATGAAACGCCTGAAAAGGATAGACATCCCCATCAACTTCTTGCACAAAGAATCCACTTTGTGTATGAGCCCCGGTCAACAAAGTTTACGGAATCCACCGTAAAACCTCACGGAATCCACCGTGGCACGGAATCCACCGTGAAATATGCCTCCTGGCATCAAATCATGATCATGCATTTCTTTACTTCACATAGAACATAATGATAATGCATTGCAATATGTTTAAACTTGTTATGTTGAACATAGTCTTTAGTAGCAAGACTAATAGCACTTTGGTTATCACATCAAAGTGGTGTGATGGAGAGAGGAGGATGGCTAATGTCTCATAGAACTTGTTGAAGCCATACTAACTCTCGAGCCACTAACGATGCAGCTACATATTCAACCTATGTAGTGGAAACAACACAATGATGTTTCTTACTAGTCCAAGAAATAAGACAACCATTGATAAGAAAGCAATTTCCATTGGTAGAACACATAAATAAGTGAAAGCTTTCCCAATCTGCATCTATACAACCCAAAAGTTGAAGTGAATGTAGAGAATTAGAGTTTCGTTGGCATCGATAAACCAACCCAAAATCTTTAGTTGCTTTCAAATACTTTAAAACTCATTTAGCTGCAGTCCAATGGTTAAGGCATAGAGAACTAAGATGTTGTTTAAGAAAATTTGCAGCAAAAATAATGTCAGGGCAAGAATTTAAGCCAACAAATTGAAGACATCCAAGAAGATTAGTGTAAGGTTGATGTAATACTAATTGTCCATCATTCTACAAGAAGTGAGAGTTTTTGGTAGAGCTCACAAGACAAGGAGTACTAACATGATGTGTAGAACCCAAAACAAACTTTTGAATAATATATTTAATGAACTTTACTTGACGGAGTAATAAAATACCATTTTCTCGATATTGTTGAATCTGAATACCAAGACATGAGTGTATGTCTCCAAGATCGACTATGTCAAGTGTAGAAGATAAGACCTTCCTTACTTGTTGTGAAGGAAATTGAGATTGTTAGAAACAAGTATGGTATCATCCACATATAGAGCAAGAATAACAAAACTACCATTACAATGCCTGACATATAAGTTAATGTCAGAAGAAAAAGAGATAAAACATTTTTTTGTAAGGAAGAGATCAATCTTTTGATACTAAGGTCATGAAGATTGTTTGAGACACCATAGAGTGCCCGATGAAGTCTACAAGAAAGATTTTCCTTATGTTTGACTAGAAATCCCTCTGATTGCTCCATGTATATCTTTTCCTATAAATCACCGTTAAGAAAAGCAGTTCTCACATCCATTTGGTGAACCTCCAAATCAAACTCAACATTAGAAACTAACAAGACCCGAATACTGGAAGTATGAACAATAGGTGAGAAAGTTTCTCGATAATCAAATCCTGCAATTTGTGAGAAACATTTGGCAACTAGCCTTTCTTTGAATTTGTTAAATGTTCCATCATCTCTTTTTTTAGTCTTATAAACCCACTTGCATTTAATAGTAGTATGTCTAGGTGGTAACTCAGTTAGAACCCATGTATCTTTAGAGAGAAGCGATTCATACTCAACTTCCATTGCCTCCTGCCATTGTTCCTTTTGTGGGGATGACATGGCATCACTATAAGAGACATGGTCTTTATAAATATTGAGAGCATTCTCAAGAATATCAGCATCATAAACATGACAAGTACCATCCTCGTTATCAATTGGAAGATCATAAAGATCAATGCCAAGGTCATCATCAGCAATAATAGGTGCAGGTTGTGAATCCTAATTTGAAGAGTCAATATTATCCCATGAAGGAGATTCATCATCATATAGAAAATAAAAAGAAATGAGTAATGACTTTGTATCATCAACGTCCTCTAGTGACCATGTTTGACCAATATCCTCCTGAGACCATGTGCTGCCCATAAGTTTCTAATTGAAACTAGCATCACGACTTATGATTACCTTCTTGGAAGATAGATCATAAAACTTATATCCCTTAGAAAAAATTGAATATCTAATGAGAATAATTTTCAAACCGAGATGATCAAGTTTTTTGCGAGTCTCTTTTTGGATACATGAATAAGCAATACATCCAAAAGTTCAAAAATATGAAACAGAAGGAGTTTCACCTGTCCAAGTGGTAATATGTATTTTACCAAAAGGTGCAGTTGTAGGAAGATGATTCTGCACAAATGCAATTGTTAAGACTACTTCAACCCAAAAACATCAAGATAATCTAGAATGAATGAGCATACATCGCATAGCATTGAGAATAGTCTTGTTTTTACATTTAGCAATACCATTCTATTGAGGAGATGATGGAACCATATATTCATGACGAATAACCTAATTATTACAATAATCATAAAGATCATTTGAAATATATTCTCCACCATTATCACTATGAAGTTTCTTAATAGGACAACTAGTATGAAGAGCTGCAACTTCTTGATATTGCTTAAAAGATAATAAAGCTTCTCATTTGTATTGCAAGAGAAAAACAATGGTGTATCTTGAGAACTCATCAATAAAATTCATGAGATAATGATATTGAGATTTTGATGGAGAAAAATGTCCACAAATATCAGTGGTGAATAAGATTAAGCAAATCTCTAGAATGAGTTGTTATGGAAATGGAAAAGGGTTTGTGAAAATGCTTTCCAAGTGCACAATATTCACAAATACCCGAATGTGGGCGAGCTTTGATTTCCATACCTTGAACAAGGTCACAACGATGATAAAGATCGACAAGCTTAAAAAAATTAGAGTGAACAAAAGTGATGATGCCATATTTTGATGTTAAGATCACAAGGAGATGTAAAAACATTTGCAACATTCTCAATTAAAGATTGTCATTTCAAGGAGCAATAGCTATGGTTTGGCCATCTTTCTTAATTCAACACTTGGTATGATCAAAACCGACAAAGAGACCAAGATCCACAAGTATTGCAACTAAAAGAAGATTCCTTTGTAGATCTTGGACATGTAAAACTCCATGCGGAATTCTTGTTGAAGAAAGAGTACGGAGATATAAATAGCCTGTACCGTTCACTTGGTAGGTTGTGTTATCAGTGAAATAAACCCATTTCTTAATAGGAATAGAATGATAATTATGTAACCAGTGGAACTGATATGTTATGTTTGTCATAGCACTAGAATCAATAATAAAAAGAGATTCATCACAAACATGAAGTATGCTTTCTAGAGAGATAGAATAACTCACACAATTTGCTTCTTTAGTAGTGTTATCATGTCTAGCAGCATATGCTCTATTACAATCTGAATCAAAACACCTCTTGAAATGTAGATGGGTTGGATGATCACTCTTTTTGCAATAGTCAAAAGGAGAATAATATATGGATAAATATGGTTTTTTATTTGTAATACCATGTTCTTCATCATATTGTTTTTCCTAGCAGTCATCTGTAGTGTGACCATTTCTATTGCAATAAGAACAATGTCTATTAGGAAACGTGAGATGAGAGAAGTTACCACCACAACAAATCCTGCGTGTAGAGCGTGGAAAGGGACACCTTGGAGCAAGTAAAGCTTGGTCAATTTGTCCTGATTGTGTGTCCTCTTGTGAGATTATAATCATTTCTTCATTTGTGTGTCATTGTTCATGTCGGTGTTGTGAATATTGAATCGCATATATACAAGCTTGATCAAAATTGTGTAATATTTCTAAGCAATAAAAGTTAGTTGGTTAGTTCAAAAGTTAGTTAGTCAATTAATAACTTAGTAAGGCCACTAACTAAAGTTTAAAAAAAACTAACATTAATAACTAACTAACATTATAAAAAAATAAATAAATAAAACTAAGAGTCGTAACTCGATATTTTTTATGAATTAACAAGGACCGTAACAACCCTTCATGGAAGTTACAACGTGAACAAGAGAGATGAGCTATATTAATCACTAATGTTAATGTGTATAGTAAAGATGGTCTAAAAATATTAGATTTTTGGACAAGACAAGAACATTAGTTATAATAGATATAGATAGACTTGGAAGACAATAAATGCGATGATGGAAAGCATATTTAGCATGGAAAGCCTGAGAAATCTTATACTCTTGGATAGGAAAATTTAAAAAGCAATGCTACAAAAGCAAAAGCATGAAAAACATGGCAAAAATAGGGGCCGATTTAGATTGAAGTGATATAGATAGGCCCATGAGGGATCATCAAACATACAGCCTATTGTTATAAGTATGGAAGGAGGATTCTATTGTTGTGACAGGGAAGGACATGGATTTTTCTTCTTGTGGGGCTCTTAAGCTTATCCATCATCTAGTATTGGGATGAATCCTATCCTGATTTTCAACATTATCAGTCTTTTGTACTTTTCATTTAAATATACAAAGATATTTGGTATCAATTATGTTTAATTCTATTTTGTTAATTTCTTATAAGTCCGTGCAACTTGAGGCTTGACATAAAACTTTTCCCCAATGTCCTCACGACATTTGGTGAATGTGACATGAAAAGCCGTGTCCAAGCTACAATAAGATGACAAATGTAGTAATACCATTCACATCTAAACGACTAGAAACAAAATCATTAACAAAAACTACAGTACTAGCAATTACAAAATCAATAGCAACTACAATAGTACATTCAATTACAATCTTATGTGCAATATAAAGGTAGAAAATAAGGCAATGGAGGATATAGAGAGCAAAATCATTAACAAAAACTACAATACTAGCAATTACAAAATCAATAGCAACTACAATAGTACATTCAATTACAATCTTATGTGCAATATAAAGGCAGAAAATAAGGCAATGGAGGATATAGAGAGCAAGGTAAAGCTATTTGATGGCCATAATATTTCTAGTTATCTAAAGTTGTATGAAGAAAATATGGAATTCTTTGAGGTCCCTACTCCCATAATACTTTGTACAGATTGTGACTTTTGTATTGAAGTCTCACACCAATGAGATTTATCTACAAAATTCTATATAGGTTGTCAAAATTCAAGAAATCTTTGAAGAAAGAGTACTTCCTTGAAGACTTAGGGGCTATCACACATTGCACTTTTTGATGGTCACTATTGAGCCCATTTAAGGTCTCCAGACAAGACATACTAGAGCCACATGGAAGTTGAAGAAGTTGCTACAATCTACTCCTACTCTTAAAAAATTGAAGTATACTTGTGGGAGACCTATTGTATTGACTGTTGGAACTAGTCCTATAGGGATAGGTTGGTGGGCTATTGGTCAAGATGATGAGGAGGATCACATGTATGCCATCTGGTTTGTCATGAAAGTTCGAATGAGAGACAAAGGAGGTAACCATAGATCAAGAGGAAACTATTGGAGAATTGTTACAACACTCAACTGCAATAAATAATATTTTACCAGAGCCCAAGTTATGGTTGAGACTGATTGCTTGACTTTGCTAAGCATGATTACTAGTTTCTCTACCCTAGACATAGCCATGTTGAGACAAATTTCTTACATCAAGTCATTGAATTGAGAATTTAGGCATAAAAGTTGCAATTATTTATCATCTGTGTCATGTTTGTACCATTCAAACCTTCTTAGAGAAGCTTCACACTAGAGAGTGGTTGCAGATATGTTAGTATGTCACTACGCTAAGCAAGATAGATGAGTGGATAGATGTAGAATTCAAGAAGATAAAAAGAGAAACCTATGGATATTTCTTAAGAGATAAATTACTTTGGAAGAACCCCAAAAATAGAGGAGGTCTACCCTTTCATGTACTTTGTGACACCGCTACGAGCTACACATTATGCAAGAGTCTCAAGAGAGCCTACGAGCTAGTCCTAGGGGTGAATGGGCCATATTAGAAGATCAAGGATAGGTATTGGTGGAAAGGCATGTAGAAGAACATCTTTCATCTCATGGAGACTTGTAGGGCTTGCCAGATGAGTTCTTTAATACATGATAGGGACAAGTTGCATCCTACATATCCATAGAGGATGCACTATTAGTGGTAATTGACTTTGTCACTTTTGCAGTGGGTCTTTCACAAATGCATTATATAATTTTAGCTAGAGAAGACATTATATATCAAGTAGAGGGAAAAGCATTAAGGACTAAAACTAGTAGCGTTATATGCAAATTTATTCTTGAAGAAATTTTCTATAAGTACAGATATGTTGGAAAGATTAAGAAAATTGCAGTGAACTAGATGCGGATGAGGATAGGGAATCCTCCTCTAAACATGGTATCAAACTAGCTTTGACCACCACTTATAATCGAAAAGGAAATGGGAAAAGTGAGAGAGGACATCTAACTATAGTAAAGACATTGGCTAAAGCTTGTGTGGTGGATAGATTAGGGACTAGCCGAGGTTATTATCTTTTACACTATGGACTAGTCGTATGACTCATAGTGTGACTTTAAGACTCATGCAAGCAGAGTTCATGTATGGATAGAAACCAATTATGCCCACTAAGACTTGTGCCTTGAGTTGGAGTGTGTTGCCTTGGAAATTTTATTTGACTAGGAAGGAGATTCTAGCTCCTCGCATCTAGTAGTTAGAATAGAGAATAGAGGATGTACAATTAGCAATGGAAAGATTGAAGGTAGCTAGATTGATAAATAGAGATAGATATGGTAGTAGACATCGTCTACGGCCTAGAGTTTTAGAAGAGGATGCCTAAGTATTGATATAGGATAGTAGTTTGGAGAGTCAATATAGTGGCATCCATAAGATGGTGAAAAGGTGGTTTGGGTGGTAAAGCATGTCTATGATTAGGCTACTTATGCATTGACCGAGCTTGATGGGACAATATTTCAAGTACCCATTGTAGAGAAAAGAATAAAGATGTTCAAGAGGAGGGAGGATGAGGGCTATGTAATTGAAGAATTTCTGGAGGATGAGCACCATGATAGACATGAAGCAAGAAATAGCGAGGACATTGATGATCCAAGAGACAAAGTAACAGATAGACTTGATGAAGAGGATGAAGAGATTGAGTTATTTGTGGGCCTTTGTGAAAATGAAAATCAGTATGTTCAAAGAGAGGGGGGTGAATATCATAGCAGTGTGTGTCCACTCTCAAAGAACAAGAACAGAAAAAGAAAACAAAGATATAGTGGCGGTCATTTTGGATGCAAATTGGTGTAGTCACTATTTTCATGACTTTATATAGTGATTCTAATAGCGATCCAAATAGCAACACTATTAGTGACATTTTAAGCAATGCATGTAGCCACACTATTACATTGATGGAAATATTGTTAGTGCACCGAGACAAAAAAGCAACAACAACTAAAGCATGACATTTTGACAGTGAATAAGCAAAAGAAGTCAAAAGAGAGAGGGAGAGAACTAAAAGCTTTGAGAGAGAGAGAGAGAGAGAGAGAGAGAAGGCCACCATTATCCACGAAAGAAAAGAGGGGTGTAAGGGAGAAAAGGGAGCATTACAAAGGAATGGTGTGATAGTGATAGTCAATTCCAATGCAAAATAGCGGCGTCACTATTAGCATTGCTAATATACATTTGCAACACAAATACAACGTTATTAGCTTTGTAAATAGAGACACTCGTAGAAAAAAATAGCAACACTAATAGTGATATCAGTCTAAGAAAAAAAGACGCTAAAAACTTGAGCTTATCATTTGTAGTAAACATTTGCAAAAGAGAACAAAAGAGAGAGGGAAAGACTTGAGTGCTTTGAGAGGGAGAGGGAGAGGGAGAGAGAGCGACAGAGAGGGAGAACTCATCATCACTACTGTACCACTGCTGCCCATCAAGAAGAAGAGGAGAAGGATGCAAATCAGAAGGGAGGGAAACCTCAAATGGGGGGCACAATGGGTTTCATATTGGAGCCTTTGAGGTAAGTAGATTTCTTAGAGAAAGGGAAAGAAAGAGGGAGGGGAAGAGGTAGGGAGAGAACTACAGAGGGAGGAGAGATAAAAATAGAGAAGGGGAGAGAAAAGACACAGAGAGAGAAAAGAAAAACAAAGAGAGATAGAGAGAGAGAAGGAAGGAAGAGAGAGGGAGGGAGGAGGTAGAAAAGAAGGGCGAGGTAAAAAGAGGAAGGAGAGTGAAAAGATGAGAGAGACCAATAGAAAAAGAGATATAGAGAGATGGAAAACAAACTTAGAGAGTGAGAGAGAAATAGGGAAACAATGAGAGAATGAGATAGAGGAAAAAGAGAGAAAAGTAGAGGGAAAGGGGGGAGAGAGAGATAAAGAGAGGGAGGGAGACATTGGTTTTTATTTCTTTACTTTTTTAGTTTTTTATTTTCTCTCTTTCATTTTGTTTGTAGAGAGATGCATTAAGTGAGAAGGGGGAGGAGAGAAATACAGAAGAAGGGAGGGAAAGGAAGAGAGAAGAACTTGGGGAAGTTACTATATGTATATCCTCTACATCACCTGCATTCAAGGCCTATTTATAAATGTCTTTATATGTAAATTTTTTGTGTATAAAACATAATCCTTTTTTATTCAATCTCTAAATGAACCCTTTATATTGCACCCTTCTATATATGTAAAAAACATATAAAAATGGTATTAAAAAAGTATCTTATTTTGAACCCACGTGATGCACACATATATTCATGAGTAACTTATTTCAGAGAAAGAAGAAGAGAAAGAAAAAAGGGGAGGGAGAGGGGCTTCATAAAAAATAGAAAAATGGAGAGAGAATGAGAGAAAGGGATGGAAAGAGTGAAATAATGAGAGAGAGAGAGAGGGGTGAGAGAGAAACAAAGAGAGATAAAGAGAGGCAAACAAACAAAGCAAAAGAGAGAGAGAAGGAGGAGTGCGGAGTTAAATAGAGAGGAAGGAGAGACAAAAATACGGAGGAAGACACAAAAGGAAGGGAGAGAAATAGAGTGATGGAGGGATGGAGTAGAGAGAGAGGAGAGATAAAAATAGAGAGGGGGAGAGAAAAATGAAGAGATGGAAAGAGTGAGATGGAGGGAAAGAGTGAGATAAAGAGAAGAAGAGAGACATTGTTTCCTATTTTCTTATTTCTTAAGTTTTTAATTTTCTCTCTTTATATTTTTATGTGGATAAATGGATGGAAAAGAAATAAATAGGAAGGGGAACACAAATAGAGAGATGGAGGGAAATATAAGATTGGAGAGCAAGAAAGATAATTAAAGACTAAAATAGGGAAAGAGAAAAAATAAGGAAAACAAAAGCATGTATGTATGTGTAGGTGTGCATGTATGTGGTGCCTATATGTGTGCTAATCATGTGTGGAGTGTGAGTTATGTGTGTTTGTCTTTGCATGGAGTGTGGGTTCACATGGGGTGTATGGTGAAGGGTGTAAAGTGTATAGGATTAATGTTTGTGTATTTGTATTATGTGAGGTGGTAGGTGAGAATAGTATATGGTGGGTTTGTCTACACATGGAGTACGTGTGTGGGTGCACATGGGGCATGTGGTGTAGGGTGTAAAGTGTATAGGATTAATGTGTGTATTTTTATTGTGTGAGGTGGCAGGTAAGAATATTGTATGCGTGTGTGGATGTGGATGTGAGTTGTGCGTATGCATGCATGTTTAATATGTAGGCATGTGTTGTGAGGTGTGTGCATGGTGAAATTGTGTGAATGTGTTGGTTATTGAAATGATGGTGCTAGGATTGGAAGCAATGGTGGTGGTGGGAGAGTTCGATGTTGCGCAAGGGGACAGGAGGAAGTGGAGAGGAGAGGGCCAAGGAGGTAGCCTTGGTAGGCATGCACAAGGTGGGGCGAGCCTGTAGAGGCGGCTACTAAAAAGTTGGGTCTAACCGATGGCAAAACAATGATAGAGGTGCAATTAGGTAGTCTACATTGGCCGTAAACTTAGAGCTAGAGTAGATGGGGAAGGATGTGGTAGGGTGAAGTCATGTGGAGAGGGGAAGAAGTCATGGTGGGCAAATGGTTGTTGGCAAACAATGTATACATGTGTATGGTGTTTTGACAAACTAATGATAGTGTTTGTTTGAATTGGATTCTACACACCACACATTTACCACTATTGTCTATGCCTGGTCCTTAAAGGGGGCCTTGACAATTCATATTTCTAAGTAGCACAAACTAGCTTTTCCATCTACACTCAAAAATCTAGACAGTTTCTTCTTGCATATCTCAAACAAAATCATGAATAATAGTTGCCTAAACACATTTTGAAAATTTCAATGCTATATGACCAAAAATTGCAAGGTGATTGCAATAGATAGAATCAAGAACAAACTAAGACTTGCATGATCTAATGTGACGAAATTTGAAGTGCATAGAAATACAAAACTTGGGGACTTCTACAAGTTTGCCATATAAGGGATACTTAACATATTGTGGCATTAAATGCTTGCATATCTTTTAATTATGTTATATTGTTAACCAATCCTTATCATAGAATGAGAAAGATAGTTTTATTCACAAAATCTATTTTGACTTGGAATTCCCATATTGATGGGAAATTCCCAAATTCTCGAATATGGAGTTATGGTGTGCGTAGAAAATTTTGTCAAACTAATGATAGTGTTTGTTATAATTGGATTTTAGACATAACACATTTACCACTATTTTCTATGTTTGCTCCTCACATGGTGCCCTTGAACACTGATATTTCAAAGTAGTCCAAAGTAACATTTCCATCCACACTTTCAACTCCAGACATTTCCTTGTATATCTCAAATATATTCATGAGTAATGGTCTCCTAAACACCTTAGGCGAATGCCAATGCTATGTTCCCAAAATTGCAAGATGATTACAATTGACAAAATCTGGAATAAATTAAATCTTGTGTAACCTAATGTGATGAAAGTCAAAGTGCATAGAAATATAGGGGTCAAGGAGGGGGACTTCAACAAGCTACCTACATAAGGGGCCCTTAATATATCTCGACTTTAAAGAAATAAAGACAATATATGTGTGCTTAAGATGACTTGTACAAGGTAAGCCAAGGGTTTTTATCATGCTTGTATAACATCTAGCATAATAGAACCACCTTTTCTCTTTACAAAGTAGGCTATCTCCCAATTAGAAGCTCCTTTAAAAGAACATATTTCATCTTATGGACCAACATAAGACTATCTCCCTAATCTCCACTATGAGACTTTATTAAGCATACAAGGTACTTGCAAGATACACATTTGCATAAAATTGTGTTATGTCAAGGTCTAGTTTGTAGCTACCTTTGTAGAAGTCCCCTCCTTGAATTCCATATTTCTTTGCACTTCAAAATTCTTCACATTTTTTCATGAGAGATTTAGATCCATTATTAATTTGATCTATGGCAATCATCTTGCAATGTCTAGGCACATAAAGTTTGCATTCTCAAAAGTTATTGGGGCATTGCATATTGATAAGTCCATTTCATATATGCAAGAAAAAAATGCTTCATGTTTCTAGTCTAGATGGAAAATCTTTGGATCATGATTTGTGAGAGGCATCATGGAAGGACTGAAGCCACAGAAGAATGGTATATATGGTCAACTTTAGAGAAAACATTGTTATTAGTTCATGAACATTTATGCAAACTATACGCATGTATATCTTTGCAATGTGATTAGCACCAAGATGAGAGCGTACACAAACACATGTAGTAAAATGAAAAATAACAATTGAATTGAGTTCAAAGAGAGACCTTTCAACCATATGTACCATCATTTACTTATAGCGGGAATCATGTGAGGACTGCATACACACAAGAGTGGTATATGTGGTCTCTAGAATCAACTTTAGAGAGAACATTGTTATTAGTTCATGAACATTTATGCAAACTATACACATGCACATCTTTGCAATGTGATTAGCATGAAGATGAGAGCATACATAAACACATGTAGTAAAATGAAAAATACCAATTGAATTGAGTTCAAAGAGTGACCTTTCAACCATATGTACAATAATTTACTTATAGTGAAGTGAATTAATGCAAAGTGTATGATTAACATAAAAAAGACATGAAACTATTGATGGCCTTGAGGATTAATAGAACTTAAAACACATAATCAATCGACAATAAACTATGATGAGTATAGATGACTTGTTGGAGTTTTAACAATTTAGCAAGTAGACTTTCTTTGAGATAAGAACAAAAGAAACTCTCTATGTGCACGCAGTTCTTTTCATGTGGATGGTCACCCCCCAAGTCATAAATGGCATCTTATCTAGTTTTTTCATTTCTCTAGTTTTTAAATGATGTTATAAAGATGAGACAATATCCTATGATTTCTAAGCTGTGATGGGAATAAGAAGTTGGTAAGGTCTTATCATTCTTAAATATCATGTAATCAAGAGTTCATTGGCATCTTATGCCTATCACTAGCTTGATATCGTATGAGTTGGATCCATATTTTAATTTCAAGAGAGAAAGACAATATTTCCATGCTTAAGATGACTTGTACAAGGTAAGCCAAGGATTTTTATAATACTTCTATAGCATCTACCCAAATAGAACCACCTTTGCTCTTTACAAAATAGACTTTACACCAATTAAAAGCTCCTCAAAAGAACATATTTCATCTTATTGACCAACATAAGAATATCTCTCTAGTCTAAGCTACTAGAATTTACTAAGCATGAAACATAGTTACAAGATACACATTTGCATAACATTGTGGTATCTTAAGGTTTGGTTTGTAGCTACCTTGTAGAAGTCCCCTCCTTGACTTCTATATGTATCTATACTTCAAAATTCATTACATTTGTCATGCATGATTTAGATCTATTCTTATTGTTATCTATGGCAATCATCTTGCAATGTCTAGCCACATATAAAAGTTAGCATTCTCAAGAGGTCTTTGGGCGTTGCCTATTGATAAGTCCATTTCCTATATGCAAAAAAAAAAGTTGAATATTTCTAGTCTACATGCAAAAGCTTTGAATCACGAATTGTGAGGGGGATCATGTGATGATCAAATCCACACAGGAGTGGTATATGTGTGGTCTCTAGAATCGAGCTTAGATAGTATATGTATATGTGTGTGTGTGTGTGTGTGTGCATGTGTGCGTGTGCGTGTGTGTGTGTGTGTGTGTGCTTTTTTGTTTGGACTTGAAACTATATCCATTTTCTTGCTACATATCTCAAATGGATTCATAAGTAATAGTTGCCTAAACACCTTTTGTGAATGTCAATGCTATGTACCTAAACATTGCAAGGTGATTGCGATAAAGAGAAATAAGAATAAATTGAATCTTGTGTGACCCAACGTGATGAAATTTGAAGTGCACAGAAATATAGAGTTCAAGGAGGGGGACTTCTACATGTTAGCTAGATCAACAGCCCTTACTATATCTCGACTTTAAATGTTTGTGTATCTATCCATTAGTTTGTGTGCTTAACCAATTCTAGTTAGAGAATGAGATAGATAGTCCTATTTGGGTGAGCAATATGATATGACTTTTTAATCAAAGGTGGGATAGACTATTATATAGAGCGAAATGATAGTTTTAGTTGGTTAAATGCTATAGCAATTATATATGAAAATCTCTTTGGTAACTTGTACAACTCATCTTAAATAGAAAAATAATTTTTTCCTTTCTATATTTGCAAATGATGTTATAAATATGAGTCAAAATCATATGATTTCTAGATTGTGATGGGAATAAGAAGTTGATAAAATCTAATCATTCTTAAATATCATGTGATCAAGAGTTCATTGTCATCTTATGCCTATCACAAGCTTGATATCATATGAGTTGGATCCATCTTTCAATTTCAAGAGAGAAATAAAATATTTACATGCTTAAGATGACTTGTACAAGGTAAGCGAAGGATTTCTATGATACTTCCATAGCATCTAGGCAAATGGAACCACCTTTTTGCTTTACAAAATAGACTATATCCCAATTAAAAGCTCCTCAAAAGAACATTTTCATCTTATCAACCAACATAAGAATATCTCTCTAATCTCAACTACTAGACTTTATTAAGCATGCAATGTACTTCCAAGATACACATTTGCATAACATTGTGGTATCTTAAGGTTAGGTTTGTAGCTACCCTGTTGAAGTCCCCTCCTTGAATTCTATATTTATCTACGCTTCAAAATTCTCTACATTTCGTCATGCATGATTTAGATCTATTCTAATTGTTATCTATGGCAATCACCTTGCAATATCTAGGTACATAAAGTTAGCATTCTGAAGAGGTCTATGGGCTTTGTATATTGATAAGTCAATTTCCTATATGCAAGAAAAAAATGCTTAATGTTTCTAGTGTACATGGAAAAGCTTTGAATCATGAATTTTGAGGAGGATCATGTGAGGACCAAATCTGCACATAAGTGGTATATGTGTGGTCTCTAGAATCCAATTTACACAAACATTGTTACTAGTTCATAAATCTTCAATGCAACCTATAGAAATGTATATCATTTACAATGTGGTTAGCAGCAAGGTGAGAGCATATACAAATACTTTTACAACAATATGAGCAATATCACTTGGATGAAGTCAAAAGAGCAATCCTTCAACCATATGAATCGATGATTTACTCAAAGTGTCGTGCATTAAAACTGAGTGTATGATTAACATCATAATAACATGACATTCATGCTAGCCTTGAGAAATAATAGAACTTAAAATAGATAAGGACCTAAGACTAAAATATGATGATTATAGATGACTTACGAGAGTTCTTAATGACTTAGCAAAAGTAGACCTATTTGCGAGTTAGGAACAAAACAAAGCATGGGTTGGTTACTTACAACTTGGCAAACTCGATACTGCTACCCGCGGAATGAGAGAAGCAACCAATGATCATCTTGTCACCTCTGTTGTGATTCACATGTCTCTCACTTGATCACTTTGATAAAATGATGGTTCAACTTCAATAAGCATTGTTGAACAATCAATAGACACATTGATCGAAATTAATATATTTCATATTAGTATAACTACTTTTGTACCCTCTCATCTTTTGTGTTAAACATGTTGCAAACAATGCATACATGCGCATGATGCGTATTTTAGATTTTGTCAAATGATAGTTTTTGTTCAAATTCAATTCTAGATGCCACACATTTACCATTATTGTCTCTCTTGGGTCTACACATAGTGCCCTTAACAACTTATTTCTCAATGTAGCTAAAAGTAGCTTTTCCATATGCACTTGAAACTCAAGGCATTTTCTTCAGGCATATCTTAAAGGGACTCATGAGTGATACTTGTCTAAACATCTTTTGAGAATGTCAATGCTTTGTGTCCAAACATCACAGGTTGTTTACAATAGACAGAACAAGAATAAATTGACTCTTGTGTGTCCGAATGAAATGAAATTTGAAGTGCATAAAAATATAGAATTAATGGAGGGGGACTTCTACTAGCTAGCTATATAACGACCCTTCATATATCCCCACTTCAAATGCTTGCATGTCTTAGAGCATGTCTTGCAATCATGTAACATGGTTAACTAATTCTAGATGCAAAATGAGAACGTTCGTCCTATTTTGGTCAAGAATATGATACGACTTTTTAATCATAGGTGAGAGAGACTACTTTGTAGAGTGGAAAATTAGTTTATTTAGTTACACCCTATAGCCATTTTATATGAAAATCTTATATGTTGCAACTTGTAGAAGCCATTCGAAATAGGAAAATAATAAATTTCTTTCTCTAGTTTGTGAATGATGTTATAAACACGAGTCGAGATCATATGATATCTAGACTATGATGGGAGTAAGAAGCTCATGAATTTTAATCATACTTGAATACAATTCAACCAAGAGTTTAGTGGCTTCTTATGTGTATGACTTGTACAAGTTGAGGTAAGGATTTTTATAACAGTTCTATATCATCTAGCCAAATAGAACCATCTTCTCTGTTTATAACAAAATAGATTATCTCCCAATTAAAAGCTCCTCAGAAGAGCATATTTCATCTTATGGACCCCGACATAAGACCTACTCTCTAAACTCGGCTACTACCGGACTTTATTAAAAATGTAAGGTACTTGGAACATACACATTTACATAACATTGTGGTATCTTAAGGTCTGGTTTGTAACCATATTGTAGAAATCCCCTCCTTGAAGTCTATATTTCTACGCACTTCAAAGTTCTCAGCATTTTGTCATGCAAAATTTAGATCTGTTCTTATTTTTGTCTATGGCAATCCCCTTGCAATGTCTCGGCACATAAATTTAGCATTCTCAAAAGGTCTTTCCGCATTGCATATTGATAAAGTCCATTTCATATACACCAAGAAAAAAATGTCTCATGTTTCTAGTCTACTTGACAAAGCTTTGAATAACGAAATGTGATGACCAAATTCACACAGGAGTGGTACATGTGTGGTCTCTAGAATCCAATTTAGACAAACATTGTTATTAATTTGTAGCTTTTCTATGCAAATTATATACATGTATATCATTTGCAATGTGATTAGCACCATGATGAGAGCGTATGCAAATACTTATAGTAATCATTTATTCTCAGTGATGGGAATTAAAACTGTGTGTGTGATTAACATCAAAATGACATGAAACTCTTGATGGCCTTGAGGATTAGTAGAACTTAAAACACGTGATGGCCTAGGACTGAACTATAATGATCATAGATGACTTATGGGAGCTCTTAACGACTTAGCAAGTAGACTTATTTGCGAGCTACGAACAAAAGAAAGGATAGGTTTGCGTGTTTCTAAGCGATGCTTTGAGAGGTTACTTGTTGGCTTGTCAGGAAAAACTCCTTGAACGTTTCGTCGTCGTCTTCTTGTTCTTCTTTCGAGACACTAGCTTTCTTCTTCATTACCTCCACAGTAAGTGATCTGCGTTTGTGTTTGGACTCTAGCTTCTTCGTAACCTCCCATTTTAACAAGGCGTTGATAATCCCCAAAATAATGCGATGTGCACCGGAGTCAAGCGGAAGACGACGCTGCATAAGAATGGAGCAACATACAGTAGAGGTAAGCATAATATCATATGAGCAAGCTGATTCAGAGTACGTTATACCTAACACACGAACACGCAGACTCACCAGATGTCGTCGATTGCATCATGATAACCCATGCCATGTAGAAAACGACCATCACGTAGCTGTGCACTCATGGAGAAAACGCTGGTTCAGGCGCCTATTTATACATGAGAGAGGGGTTGTTCTACCATAAGTCGGCGCCGGCGGGTCATGAGCTGCCATAAGTTCTACCAATTTTACAAAGATTGTTGTTCCAACTATTTATTAACGGTGTAATTTAGGTTATTATTAACCAAAAATTTGTATAAAGACCAATATTTAAAAATTAAGTGAAGGTATTTTATTTACAATGGACGTTGAAAAATTAACAATTCCACCGAATATGTGATTGGCTTTTGAGGAATGATAAATATATTTGATTATCAAGAAATTGAAAGACATGAATCAAGTACAAAGTGGGATAGGTGTATTTATTTATTAGGTGTCGCGAAGTATCGAATGCATCGTGTACAATATATTGCTATTCTAAATCAAGTTTCTTCTCTTTAAAAATTAATTTTTTGCATCTTGTCGAGTGTTCGGTAGGTTGTTGTAGCCTGTAGTAGTTGAATTCTTGTTTAGAATCGTTTCTTGCTCCAAGCTCTTGGCCTTCTCTATGCTATCCACTATTGCCTCGATGCTAAACTCAAATTTATATTCGAATAGTTGATAGATTTGGATGCCC
The DNA here is from genome assembly GCF_053477565.2 of Lygodium microphyllum. Classification (NCBI taxonomy): domain Eukaryota; kingdom Viridiplantae; phylum Streptophyta; class Polypodiopsida; order Schizaeales; family Lygodiaceae; genus Lygodium; species Lygodium microphyllum. The sequence goes on along the minus strand of NC_141148.1, from coordinate 53,142,253 downwards.
TTTTTCATATTTTTGATAGGTTTTCTTTTTTGTAACTAGAGTCTTTTTTGAGTATTCATCACGTGACCCACATAGAAATTACCATTTTATTTGTATCAGATGATGTACATGAAGTGCAAGCTCTTGTCTCCTTGTATCCCCGCTTTTGGATTGGCTAATAGTGTTAATTGGAGTTGGTGCTGGATGATGTAGTAAAGAGTTTCTGGAGTATTTGATAGTCTTTGAATTGAAGTATTATGTTTTCCTTTGTATTATTGCAAAAGAGCTTTCGAATCCATGATGTAGTTGGGAAGAATGTTGACAAAGTTAGGTAGCTATCGACTTGAGTTAGCATATGTGATAGAGTTAGGCTAAAGCTACCATCTTGAGCCAGTGTTTCCGAGCTCTATGAAGTGTAATTATACAATGTAAAGGGATTATACTAAGTCTATATTAGTGAATACATAGGTTTTCTACGATTCCAGCTCTTGACTTACCATACCTTTTTCGCAAGACTATATGTTTTTCCATCCGTTACATGGAATCCCTTCGACACTGCCTGGTTAGACGGGTCCACACATCTATACTTATCAGGTTGGTGGTCATTATGATCCTTACATGGCCATTGACTTATCATTTATTGTATTTGGTTTAATGTACCTACTTATAGATAGTATACTTATAGCACTAGGAGTCAATTAGTATAGCCAATTATGGGATGTTTGACTTAGTAGACCAGTTTTCTTTATATTATATCTTATCTACTCTTTTCTTACATTACATTATGCATGGAATAAAGAAGCAAAACCAACAAGAATACATTTGATTCTCCATCTCCCTTCTTGTGCTCTTGAGTGAGCTCTCTTGTTTTTATTTTGTATGTTCAGTGCAATAGCTCAAGCAAGTTCTCCAGCCGCATGCAACTAGTGGCATGGTATCCGAGCGATGCAACAGAGAAAGGCTAACACATACCTATTTACATCTGCATCATCTTGACCCACAGCCCAACCTATGCCCATTGGACTAGTGTCAACTGTCAATACAATAGGCCTTTCACAATTATAATCTGCTTTCCTGAGAGTAGGAGCAATCTGCAATAGCTTCTTCAATTTTTGCATGGCTCTAGTGTGGCTCTCATCCGAATAGAATTTCTGCCCCTTTCGAAACAGCTAATATAAACAATCTGCTATGTGTGCAAAATGGGGTATCCAAATCATATAAAACACACAAGCTCCAATGAGTCTTCGTACCTCTGAAGTGGTGGAACAATAGTCCGTAATCTTGCCTATAGCATCCACCTTATCAGGTGAGGGTTTCCTACCATAATATCCACACATATATCCAACAATGACAATCTCATTCACTCCAAAAACAGATTTTTGCCCTGATAGTGTTAAGTTCACTTCTTCTAACCTGGCCAAAATCTTCTCACAAGCTGAAATATGATCAGCCACAAAGTATCTGCATCCCTGCTCATTTAGACTCTCATTCTTCTCTTCTTCTGCACACCCCTTAATGGGCACATTATCCAAGAAAGGCATGGTAAGCTGAGGTATGTAATCACGAAGAACCTTATGCATGGCATTCATTATATGTGCAACAGAATTAGTGGCACCTTGAGGTAAGGTACACATCTTGACAAGCCCAATAGGAGTTCTCATGGTGGTTATGTCCCTGATTTCGAAAGCCAGCTGAAACTGATCATATCCCGAATACAAATCACCTAAAGAATAGATGGCACGTCTAGCAAATGCTTCTACAAACTCATCCACAACTGGACCTATACCAACATTCCTGATAGTAACTCTGTTTACTGGCTGCATGTCCTGTATAAATCGGAGAGTACCATTCTTCTTTGGAACCGTAAACCACCTGTTTGAGTATGGTGCAGATGAAGGCTCAAGAATTCCCATCTTGATTTTCTCATTCAATAAATCAATCAGCTTTGGCAGGTGTGCCTTAGGCACTGGAATAGGTCGGAGGTTTCATGGAATATGAGGAATAGTAAAGATCACCATAGGAGCAACAATATCTGGATTCACACATCCAATCTCATGCTGGAAAAAAGCAAACCCCCTTCCATGTCGCTCAAGCATCTCCTAAAAGCATTGCTTCTCTATGACTAACAAGAAATCACCATTTCCAATTTTCAATTCAACAAGAGTCTCTGCTGAAAATTTATGGCCTATATGCTCCGGATTCCTCAAAATTGGTTGTTTGGCAGCCCTCTCTATTTACTGATCACTGTTTGGTGGAAGCGGTATAGCTATCGGCTTCACCTTCTTATCCACAGTCTTGTATTTCATGTCAACCCTGGCTTCATTATGATCCTCTGCATTACTCAAATCTTGTTGTAAATCACCAATTCTGCACTTCAGTGGGCTGAATATCCTCAGCCCTCTGCTCTATGGACTGCATAAGAACAGCCCTAAACTCTAGATGCTGAAATATTTCAGCAGTAAACTCTGTTGGCTGAAAGTTTTCAGCTAGAAACTCTGTTTGCTAAATTTCTTCAGCACTCAATACTTCTTGCTGAATCACCTCAGCCTCTGACTCTATCTGTGACACAAAATCTGCAATTTCATGAAACATGTCCAGGGATTACACTAATACATTACTGTGAAAACTCTGCATATCAGTTTTCAGCATATGCTCCATCTCTATCATCGTATCTGCACAAATCATACTATCATACATCCCATCTATGTGCTCATCATCCTCTAAAATTCCTACATTTTTCAAATTTTTCTCATTCCTGCATATGTAGTGCCTGGCAGCTCTAGGCAACTTAGAAGTCTTCTGATAACTCGTCGAACTGTTTGCTGAAATCCTAACAAAACCCGAGGAGAAAACACTGCTGCCAGGAGGTGAGAACTCCAATCTCCTCTGCTTTGTACCACCGTCGTCTCGCGAAACAACGGTACCTAATGAAAACCCGAATCCCTCACAGTAGGCAAAGATGCATCTCTAAGAGTGTCTATGTTTCTAACATGGTTCACACACACACTCATAAACTGAACTGCTCTCATGCCATCTTTACTGTGAATCCGTGCATAAGCAGATCCATCATCCATTACCTTTGTTTCTATGCGCATCTCTGTGATGAATGGCTGTCCAAGAATTATGGGATAAGAGCATGAATCCTGCACAAAGAAATGGAAATCCTCCTCTACATCTCCAATAGAAACCCTGACACTGGGACAGGCAGCATACAAATCACCTGCAGTGTTGTTGGCGGCTCTCATACGCCACCCATGCTCTACATCCATAGGCCATCTGTTACTCATAAACTCCACGAACTATGAGATTAATCTCTGAACCATGATCCACCAAAGCAACATAAGGCACCTGTTTCTGTCCAATTTTTACCATCGTTTCTGTAGTTGCCCTAGCCCAATGACTCCGCGAAAAGTGACTACACGGTATCAAGACAGGCTCATCAGTTTCAGCATAATGCATAGGCTGAACCCCCTTCTCTATCTGTGGAAAAACAGAAGCATTCTCAACCATAACCTCATCCTCATCCTCATCCAACTCCCCAATCAAAACTCCCTGTGTATCAGTAGTAGGCAATGCATGTCTTTTTCTCTTCAGGACCTCTTGAAACTCTCTTTTCGAGATGCCCAAAACCTCAAAAATAGTAAAAGTCACCTCACAGCAAGTATCTTGTCATTAAATATTTTCTTCATGTCCGTAGATGTCTCAATATCAGACATCAATCTAAACCCTGGTTGCTTTCTCTCTCTAGGCTCTTGCCTCTTTTCTCTCTTTTGAGCATCTTTCATCTGTCGTTCTGACCCTGGTCTCAAAGACGGTCCTGCAGTAGGTGGAGTAACAAACTCACCCCCTCTAGTCTTTTTAGCTACACTTGGATTTTCTTCATCCCTCTTACGCTTCTCCTCAACAAGTACATCTGCTCCCTGAGACTTAGCCAAGTAAGCATAAATAGAGTACCTGTCAACAGGCGAATCCCAACCTGTCTCAGATCTGATGCTAGAGCCTGCACTAGTCAAAACAGTTTGCTGAAATTTTCCCTTGTTTGCTGTCTCCATAGCATAAGTCCATAATGCTGACTGATTCTCTGATCCTTTCTCAATCTGGACTCCATATGCAGAAGCATCTCCTCTAGCTGTCACATAAGAAGTACGTGCAGCCATGTCATCCACTAACTTCTTCATTCCGCCTTTCCCAAAGTTGGTAGCAAGCGGAGCTCCTGTTTCAGTCAACCAAATCTTACCATCTTGTCCCCAAAATACCAAATTCTTCCTCCTTGCATCCTGAAAAGATTCACAATCCCTGCAATGCTGATGGTCTGTACTATCACACCAAATACATCTTTGATCTCTCCTAGGTGCACTAGGAGCACTCCTAGGTGTAGTAGGAGCATTAGAAGAAATAGTAGGTGCAGTCGAAGCAAACTGCTTTTTCAATTTTCCCACCAATTCTGCTTTAACTGACTCCAGTATCAAATCCGTTATGCCTTTGATTATATCATCAAGAGAGGAAGGCACCGATGGAGCGAATGGTTTTGGAGCAAAAGGTGCTGGCATCTGTCGTGGAACAGGAGGAATAGGAGGAGTGGAAACAGTAGGCACTGGCATAGGCCAAGAAACTGGCTGAGGAGGAGAAGAAATAACAGGGATAGAAGCAAGCATAGGAGCAGAAGACGGTGTCGGTGTCATAGAACCATTTTGTAGGCGGGTCTTCCATATCCTCCTCTTGGTCAAAGTCAAGACTGCATCCTGGGCATCTTGCCAATATGTTTTAAGTCCCATAGGCTTCGTGCGATCCTCAAGAAGCTCTCCCAATTCTTCCTGAAGAGCAGGATCTGCAGCTTGCAAGAAAAGCTCAACTTTCTCAACATCCAATGCTCTTTGTTCAATGGCATCAAGCTGACTATACCTCTCTTCAAATTCTCGAATCAACTCTGAAGCAGCTAAACCTTTGTTTGGCATGTAGACCCACTCTCGGAATGACCGCCGTGTAGCCATCCCAAAGTCCTCAAGGAAATACTCTTCTTTCAGGGCCTTCTTAAAATCTTGCCAATGTGAATTTTGAATAAAAAGATCAGTCACTTTTGCCCTCAAGGCGGGTGTGACAAGACGAAGGAAATACTTACTCATAAGTCCAGTTGGAACTCCAAAAAACCCCATCTTGATCTCATATGTCTTCAAATATGTTGAAACATTACGGCCATCAAATAGCTTCTTCTCATTCTCAACTGCTTCAATCGCCTTAGTCGCACTGATTGCATTCTCCTGCTCCGAATATAGTTGCCTTTGCTGAGACAACTGTTGTTGATGCAATTGCTGCTGCTGCTGCATATACAATTGTGTCTACTGATTTTGAAGCTGCATATACATGGACATATTCTGCAAAATCTGCTTTAAATCATCTGTTGAAGTACTTGGCGCAGCAGTCAATGATGGAGCTGAAGTAGAGGACGCAGCTGGAATTGTAGAAGAGGCTGAAATGGATGCTGAAGTATCTCCCATCCTGAAATTTCTGCGACACTTTCACGTCGGGTTCACCAAAATCATTTCCTCTCGTAATTGCAGAAGGGAAACTGATGACAGTTGAAAGCCTTTCCATTCTTCTTCTTTTCTCATCCTTTCGGAACCTTCAAGTTTTCTTCGGCCAAGTTAAACTTATTGAACTTGTCTTGATACCCAAATTGGCAGCCACAAGGAACTGAATCGAGAATTTCAATCTGATGTATTACAACAGGGTGAATCAGGGTGAAGACTTGTCAAAGGTCACAGGTGGATTCTCATCATCAATCAGTGTTTTCAAGCAAGGTTCAGTGTGAAATCCCAGATTCTACAGATGCCATCATAGCTGCTAGAAACTGTCAATGAACCGTCCTTGTTAAAGTTGACTGTTGTCACTGGTTTCAAATGTGCAGATAATACTCTCAAGCATTTTCCAGTTTTGTTTTTACATTCCAAATCCTTACAGTTTCATCAAAAGAGTTAGATACCATCAAGTTGGACCGAGGATTGAAATCGACGTAGAACAGAAAATTCATATGACTCCTCAAGGTCTTTACACACCTTTCTGTCTCAACGTCAACATCCTAAATACGCAGGGTTTCATTATTAGAAACCATACAAATATGCCGTGAATCAGATGACCAGGCAAAGTCAGAAATGCCTCTGCTTTGACCCTCAAGTTCTTTCAGAAAGGTGAATCGTCTCAGCAAACGAACATCAATTGCCCTCTCCTCTGTCTGCTCTGATGTCTTCTTTGTCTACGGTATAATTGAGTCCACTTGATCCTGCAACACAGTCTTCAGTGTCTCATTGATAATTGAGAGTCCGACCAAGCTTTTGTCTGATATCTTCCCCGAATGTATGGACATCGGGGCAGTTAATCTGCCACCTCTTCCACTTTTCGCAGGCTTGGACGGCGCTGCCGCAGCTTTGTCTTTCTTGCAAGCGATCCATTTATCCGCAATCGATCTGACAGGACCGATGAGGTGATGAGCTTGTACTTCGGTACCTCCGACAGAAGCTTGTCATATGTTGCCTGATCAAATAAGACCATGTTGTTCACCTTCTCCTTCCATTTTCCCTTTGCTCCATTTGTTCTTCTTCTTCTTGTCACCTCCTGATTGTTTTAATTCGTCTGAAGAAGCAAAACTGAAGAAGCTTCCCAAGAGGATGGCTGCAGCATTCTCCACTATATGCATTGATTACATCATAGGAATATTGTAATTACGCAGGTCTTGTAATGCAGCTCGACATCTAAAACACGTTCGTTAGCTGTGAAGCAATTATGCTGCTCTACCTTTGAATCTCAGTATTGCAGTTGGCCGAAGGAGGGACACAGAAGTTGAGGCGGGATGCTAGAATAACGAAAATAGATGGGATCTTCTGTCATATCCATCAGATGAATGCGAGGGAAAATATAGTACTCCTGCAACCTTCTGATCTTCTTCTATTGCCGTCTTCGCTGATGATCCTGTGATCGTCTCTCTTGGCTTCTCCTTCAACTACATCATCCTTTGCCACTCGAGCCTTCTTCTCCACCCCCTTTTTCCTCCAAAACTCCCCCATTCAAAAATAGTCCTCTTTTTTGCTTTTTCTTTCTCACGCCCCCTTTGTCCTCTTCCCCAGCGCTATATATTCCGCTCAGAAAAGCAGCCTCCTTTTTTTTAAACCAGAAAAGCGGCCTTCTCCCATTCGAGCATTCCATTGAAGAGGGCTTGAGCATCAACCATACATGAATAGTCAGCATATGTGCAGATAAATGCCGTTCCAAACTCAAGAAGCAGATCATAACCTGCAAAGCAATATAAAAATGAAGCTATCTGCACATCTCCACACTTCTAGTGGTACTGTAAGCTGCTACTGCAGATAAAATTGTGATATCATTCAAATCACATCTTCAGCATTCATTTTGAAGTACACTTGCAAAACTTTATCTTCTTGACTGATCTCTAGATAGGCAGAAAACAAAGCATTCCATAACACAACAGTGTGCTCAGACAACCCATCAAACACATTCTCTGCTTCTACAATGCTCCCACATTTGCTATACATAGACACCAGGGTACTATAAACATAAATGTCTGATGTGAATCCTTTCTGAAGGGCATCAACATGTAACGCTTGTCCAATTTCCAGAGACTTTATTTGAGTTATTCAGCCCTTCTCTTCTTGGATTGCAAATGCTTGGAGTGCAATGACAATTGTCTACTCCACTGGGTTAACCCCTACAACCTGCATGTGCCCATAAAGTTGTAAAGCCTTCTCTCCTTAGCCCTACTCAACATAGGTTGAAAGCATCCCTTCATGCCCACCATTATTGAAGGAGGACCTATCAGGTGCAACCCCAGCAGAAAGAAAAGATAGTAAAAGACCCCTCTTTACTATATTACCACGCAGAATAAAGATGCAAACATAACAACTAAGTATGTACAAAATATCAACTCCCACACACAACTTTTGGGTGGATTTCACACCTCGAATGCGCATTAGACATGCATCAAGCAGCTTCCTTAATTACCTACCACATTTAGTTGGACATGCATCAAGCACCTTCCTTAATTAGCCCATTAGATACCGGTTCCTTCACATAATCTTAGCACTTGACATAGAAAAGCAGTGTCAAACAAGTTCCTTTTTAATAGGTTATCATATTTATCTTTGGAATACATTCATAAAGTCCAGCTCACAGGCTTATCCATAATCCGCCCGAAGGCTATCCAACAATCCATAGGGATTACTAATCCAAGATTCCGCCCTAAACTAGTATGCGGGCCTCGAGATCCAATTCGGAGTCACGTTTTATGCAGGGCCCGGAAGGCGAGGAATTTACGGCCACAGCCTCCCCTGGCACCCAAGCATCCTCCTGCTCCAAGTAGTGCCCAACGTAGAGACCTTACGTGGTGGGTTTGGTCCACCTTCCCGGCCCGGCTAACAACCCCCTTGGTTAGGGTCATGCAGACAGTCAGGGGTAACTGAGACTGCCTCTCCCTTCAGGCCTTCAACCTAAAGCATTAAATATCTTTCCATCCTTTAGTTCCTTGAGCAAACAATGCAAACAGTGCTTTCTAATCTGTTACAACCACAATCAATTCCAGTGGTCTTTTATTTGGCCAACTACTAAGGAGTGAATCCTTCTCTCCGAATGCATTCAGCATTCGATCTTGGATCAATTGCAACTTGGCAAGATCCCCAGGGGTTTGTTTGTTCTCCCTTTTGTCCTTGGGTTAAGGCCATACCCTATTAACCCAACTTAACCAATACCTTAGGTTTTATTAATAGTAAATCATGGCGACTATGCCGCTCCAAATTATTGATTGGTCCTTTTCTTCCAAGCAAATACCTAATTCCCTTATCTTGGCAGCTTTATAACAGGATGACTACTCATTCTCTTACAAGTTAAACTTGCCCAAGAATCTGACAATCTCATTCTGAGGAATTGGCCATTCTCTTATGATCAAACCACAAGATCATGCAGCGTTGCAACTTGTTGCACAAGTGCCACATCTAATCCATGGGATTATTTCACCCATCGAATGACATCTTCTGGTCACGTAATCATGATTAGATAAGAAGCAGGGTTTAGGGTGTCTTCATATCCAACACATTCCCAATTGCGCTAGACCGACAACGTTTCGTCCTAGGGGTTCCAACTCAATCCGAGTTTCAACATTTGATAGAGTGATCCTTAGGGTAGAAACCCTAGATCGTTTCTTGCAAGTGTGTCCAATTGTCCCTACATTTCGTGAATGTGCGTAGGACCTTGGGGTATGAGGGTTTTGACTTGGCATCAAGTGCGACTAGGTCAAGTCCTTAACGTGCTAAACCCTAGTTAGCACTTGAGGTGTATTGTATCGATTTAACCATCCTATGCGAATCCTTCGCGGTTTAGGTGTTTTAGGTAATCCAGTTTACTTGTCTTACGACAAGGACAGGCCATTCCTAAAGATGTTGTCTTGATCAAAAAGGGAAAAAAATAGTTGCATTACGATACAATTCTCGTAAGCACACGATTCATTGCCTCTACGTATGATTAGATTCACAAACCCGCAAAATCAATTTCACATATTTTCCTTAATTGTACCAAAAATGCTAACATCTGGTGTTTTCTGCAGGTTACAGTCTTCAAGTATCACCCCACTAAACTCACCTTGAAGGAGGTGCTGTTAGGGGAAATCTATGGTCTTCCCCCTTCAATTTGGAATTGGATCAGAAGCTATTACTCATTATGCAACCTTTCCTAACTATTATGTAGTTAGATGAGATTCATGCCAATTGAAGCTAGAGTTAACCTATTTCATGCGGCCCTTAGAATCTTTTCCATGCTTTGCAATTTCTTACAGTTGATAACGACTTTCGTAATGAATCATTACGAAGAAGATTTGTCTAAAAATACGACATGCGATTGAATCTTTCCATGCATAATCAAGGGTGTACTATAATAATTTCAACTTTGTAATGCTAGTCATTAGTTATTCTAGACTCGTCACTTTGCAATGCATGAAAGGCAACTTGTTAATAAGGTACTAAAATGCATAGACCCCTTATGTTCTTTTTCGTTCATTTCATTGAAAATACAAACAACCAACTTCATATCGTGAATTACTTTAAGTAAATTTCAACTAGCCAATTTATTTCAATCGCATTTAGCTAGGTGGATTTGACAAGCATAAGTGCATCTTGATTCCATGAAATAACCATGCATAACTGCAATACTTCTACGTAAATCAAAAATAGGAAGAAAACCTAGACTTGAGGGCTCGGTGAAATATCCACATAAATATTAGGAGATGATCCTCCTACAGGTGCATCTTGTGACTTTTTAGGGGCCATCGTGATTTTGGCTTCTAGTTTATCTTCGCGGATTCGAATTACTTGCCTTGGGTCGCAGCCTTAGGATCTTTTCCCATCTCCTTCGTATGCGAAAATTCCTTTGAAGTACGGCTCCTTGACAGAAGTACCGACTTGCAGAATTGGGCTTGTGGAAGGCCTTAGGATTCGGAGCTTGGGTCCTCTTTCTTTCGGAAAAAGAGGGGTTCGTGAGAGGGTTCTTGTGAATGCCTTGCGGAAACGGAGGCTTGAGAGTTATTCTTGTCCTTGAAATTCCAGGCTAGGAATGGTTTTATGGGGCCTTGCGGGAAAGGGAGGCCTATGAACTTCTCCTTCCTCTCAAAAAAAAATCTCGAGGGGTAAAGATCTTGTGGAAAGGGGTTTAAGGAAACCCTCTTCTTCTCTTCAAATCCCGAACTAGGGATGATTGCTGGGAAGGGGCTTTGTAGCTTCCTCTCCTTCAAAGTCTCGAGATGGGCTTATTGAGTGATTGGTGGGAAGGCCCTTATAGGCTTCCGCTTCTTCTCTTCAAATCTCGAGGGGGAAAAATGGAATTATGGAGGATCGAATGGGAAGGGGGGCTGAGAGAGCCCCTTAGAAGCTTTTTAATGAAGCTTCTAAGAAGCTTCTAGGGTGCGTGGAAGGGGAAGATGATAGTGACGTGGAAAAGGGAGGGGTGGTACTGACATCGAGTGGGCATATCTGCTTGTCAGGAGATGGCGGCGACTGTCAGCTAGCCCGATGGCACTTCACGACTGGCGACGGCTCTCTTGTAGCGTGGCGGCAGCCACATAGCTTCTCTCTCCTCCTATGCAGATTCTTAGCACCGCCTCCTCTCTCCTCACGGTCTCCAGCACCTTACGCAACCTCCCTCCCTCTTCTATGGCGACGACAGCAAGTAGCCTCCCTCTCCCTTTCTACCAATCCCCGCTCCACTATGGGGGGTTCTTATAGTTCAGCGGGGAGAGGGGACCTCCCCCCACGTGGCCCCTTTGCATGGCTCTCTCCCCCCCTTCCACATGCAACCCCTACTGGCCCATCTCCCCACACTCTCTCTCCTCTAGCTGTGCATCGGCTGCCGGAGAAGGAATAGTAAAAAAATTTGAAATTAATTTCATCATTATCCTCTTAGCCTCCTCCCAAGATGATGTTTTCCCACGGCTATGCGGGTTTGAACCTCGGTCCCGATTTGCCAATGCAGAGTTCTTCATTTCTCGTGTGCGGTTATAGATTAACTATTGGCACTAAAGATAATCTTTGCACAAGTTTCACGCGGTGTGTGAGAAGTCGGTCTAGTAATATTTTTTTAACGTGGAAATATTACATTCTCTCCCTCTTGGAGTAATCAAGATGTCCTCATCTCAAGATGAATTGGGGATATTGTTGGTTGAGAGTGCTTTCATCCATCCAAGTGGCATCCTCCTGGGGATAATCTTTCCACTAGACGAGGCATTCTCTCAAGGTTCTAGATCTCAGTTGTCTCTCCCTAACATCTAAGATCCTGTCAAGGCCGTAGCTCAAGGACTCCTTGGCTAGGCATTACAACTTATTGGTCATCAAGTACATGGCTAGGATTAGGTACATACTTCTTCAATAGGCTGATATGGAATATCTTATGAACCTTTAGGTTCTCAGGGAGTTGTAGTCTATAAGCATTGGGTCCCAGGCACTTGAGGATCTTGTATGGTCCACAATACCTTGGACTTAGCTTCTTGCAATCTCCTAAGGATAGGGAACTCTTCTTTGGGGATACGCAAATGAAGACCATGTCTCCTTCCTTGAAGGTTCTATCTTGATGCTTCAAATCTGTGTATGCCTTCTGTCTATCCTTGGCTGCTTGGATGTTCTATCTAATTGACTTCATTTGGTCATCCATCTCTTCCAGCATCTGCCTTGAAGCTTCAACCCTCAAGGTTGGATCTGAGAAGTTTAGGGGACTTCGATAATCATGCCCATACAATGCTTGAAAAGGGGTCATCTGAATGCTTTGTTGGTAAGAAGCATTGTAGGCAAACTCAACCAAGGGCAAGTATTGAATCCACCTTTTTGGTTCACAGCAGCAGTGTGCCCTTAGCATATCCTCGATGGACTCGCTCCATTTGGCCATCAGTTTGGGAATGGTAGGCTATAGTAAAATAGACTTGAGTCCCAATAGCTTCAAAGATAGCTCTCCAGAAGAAACAAGACAAACACACAATGACATATTTGAGGATGTCACCTTTAAGCCTCTCCCAATAATAGCTCTTCCTAACTGCATTGAGAGTCTTGGCATAGCCAGGATGTCCTGAGAAAGGGGAATCATGAGCTTCTCACAGTATCTTCTGCTTGAGTGAGTGGCTTGCCGGTATACATAATCTCGTTCTATAGTAGACAAGTCCACTATTAATAGAGAATTCATGATACTTAGCCAGTAGCTTTTGGTCCTGTTCCTTGATAGGGATCTCCTTTAGCATCTTTTGATAGGCTAGATCATGCATGCTTCTTCTCTAGCTAGCTCAAGTATTGGGTTGTTTGGCATGGATACCTTTGTAGCTAGAGATCTAGCTGTTGATGGATTTTGCAAGATTAGAGAATTAAGGAATGCCTTGCGACTGAGTGCATCGGCAACTACATTCTCCTTTCCAGGTCTAGATCATGGATGACAGCTAACAGTTCTAGATCATGGGTAGCATAATTCTTCTTATGGCTCTTCAGTTTTCTTGAAGAGTATGCAACAGGATGACGTTTTTGCATGAGCACACATCCTAAGGAAAGCGTGCTAGCATCAGTTACTACTTCGAACTCCTTGCTGAGGGCCGGAAGTTTCAGGATAGGTGTTGATACCAAACTTTGCTTTAATCTATCAAAGCTAGATTGTTTGGCAAGCTGACCATGCAATGGATGTTTGCTTCTTCAGTAAATCCGTCAGAGGTGCTGCAATCAAAGCATAGTTTTTGATGAAGACCCTATATCATCTTGTCAATCCAAGAAAATTACGTATTTCTTTGGTAGTTGTTGGTATTGGCCATTCTAGAACATCTCTGACTTTGGTCGGATCCACTGAGATTTCTTCCACTGATACAATGAATCCCAGATATTCAATCTGACATTTGAAGAATGCACACTTCTTCATCTTAGCGTAGAGCTTGTGTGACCTCATTGTCTCAAGGACAATCCGAAGCTAGGGTTCATGATCTTCTTCTTGTTTAGAATAGACTAAGGTGTCGTCGAAGAAGACGAGTACGAAGTCATCAAGATATGGCCTAAAAATATATTGCATTAACCTGTTGAAGGTGGCAGGCACATTCATGAGCCCGAATAACATAACTAGGAACTCAAAGTGTCCATATCTTGTATTAAAGGCTGTCTTTGGGATATCTTCTTCCTTGATCCTTATCTGATAGTAACTGGACCTGAGATCAATCTTGGAGAAGATCTTTGCACCCTAACGATGATCAACAAGCTCGTCTATTCTAGGAATAGGGTACTTGTTCTTAACAGTTGATTGATTCAACCCTCTGTAATCAATACACAGTCGAAGCATTCCATCTTTCTTTTTCTGGAACAACACTGGAGCTCCCCATGGTGAACTACTAGGACAGATGTAGCCCCAGATGTAGCCCCGATCTAGCAGTTGCTTGAATTGCTCCTTCACCTCAATTGCTTCCGGGATGGACATTGTATAAGGCCTCTTTGCAATTGGTGCAGCTCCTGGCACTAGCTTGATCTCATGATCCACTTCTCTTTGAGGTGGGAGTTCTGTCAGCTCTTCAGGAAATATGTCCGCGTACTCCTTTAGCCATGAAGGTTCTTCACTAAACTCTTGCTTCTGATCTAGCTTATTAAGCTTAATCAAGTAGACAGATAGTCCCTTTCTAACTCCCTTTATAATCCGAGATACTTTAGCCAATTGAATTTTCAATTTTCCAGTCTATCCTTGAGTGGTAACCAATTTTCCTTCAGAGTTTTGAAAGGAAACTTTCCCTTTCCATAATGAATGTGGGCGTCATTAGGTTTAAGGCAATCCATTCCAAGTAAACACTCATGGACACCTAGGTTCATGACCTTGAATTTGACCGAAGTCACCTTTCCTCCCAGAAAGAATTCCACCTTAGTAGTTTGCTTGGTACAAGTGACCTCACGACCATTTGCTAATTCCACAAGCAGGGTAGGTGCTTCTACTATGGCTATTCCTAATCTTCTTGCACAAGCTGGTGAGATAAAGGAATGTGTACTACCACAATCAATCAAGGTTTTGAAACCTTTACCTTGATAGTCCGATGGTGTCTCAATCACCGAAAACTGCTGATTCGGGCCTTTCTTGTGCAGAGCGGCATGGACTATTGCCCTTTCAAACTCTGCTTCCATGGTCGGATCTTCTTCTTCGCACATTTCCCTGTTGGCAACATAGGCGGTTCTTCCTTTACCTCGGGTGGCAACTCCCTGGCCACAGCCAGTTCCTTGGAAAGGTGCTTGACGATGTCCTCCGCCAAGCTTGGGACATTGCCTTTTGAAATGATCGGGCTCATTACAGTGGAAACAATGGAGATTTTGGCCATTGCTTTGGGTAGGGACAAAGTTGTTGACATTATTGGTCCTTGCTTTCTTTCTTTGTCCCCAGTTTTGACCTTGAACTCTCTTCACTTGGGGCCTATATGCTCCTCTGTTCTGGTCATTATAAGACCAAGTTTTGTTAGTTCTTCCTAGTCTGCATCTCCTGAATTATGGGCGCAGCTCAAATGAGTGCGTCCTGTAGGTCTGTTGGGCGCATAGATTCGAGACGGGTATTCATTGGTGGGTTTAAACGAGCACAAAATTTTGACACCTGCTGTGTCATGTCCATCTATGGCGCATACTTCAGAAGTGAGATATATTTTGAGTAGCATGCATCAAGAGTGAGACCCAGTTGTTTCAGCTCGTAGAACTCATTCATTTTCTACATGCGATACGCAGGTGGTAGGTATCTTCCTTACACAGCTCTCTTCAGCTTTTCCCAGGTAACGGATCCTTCCGAGATCCCTTGATCTCTGCACCATTGCTTCCACCAAAGCCTCGCTTCACCGGTGAGCTTCAGCTTGGCGAGCATAGCCTGGATGGTGGGTACACTACCGGCTGCTTCAAAGTAATCTTCCATGGACTCTATCCAAATCTCAGCATCAGCTTGGACAGTCCTTCCTTTCCCATCAAATTCTGGCGGTTTGATTTGCTTGAGAAGAAACTTCTTCTCCTGGATCACGGCCATACTTGATGTAGGGGGCGAACTGGGAACCTTGCATGGGGTTGTGTATGGATAGAGAATTTTTTAAACATTACAACTCGCTAATCATTATGATTTATATTTCATACCCAATTCAGCTATCAACCAAGAACCGTAGCCACTTAACTTTTTATCAATTCCCATAGACAAGACAGACATTGATAAAAAGAAGTCTTATCTTATTTATATGGGCATAACCCTTTCGGAGTACAATAATTCATGGGATGATAGAGCAATAGTTACATTAGTTCGGGGAGAATAATGTTGTGTTACATTTAGCTACGAGAACTGGATAATAGTATGGTTTCGGGTCATGGATCTTCAAGAATCAATAAGTCATTGGAAGATTAGGGTATCCTTTCCTTTGGAACCCATTCTTCTCGTAGCATCCCAACACTTTGATCCTATCAGCGGGGATTATGCGGGTCACTTCCTCATATACGTATGAGTTCAGCTCGACCCTCCGACCTTCAACATGTAAAATTGTGTTTACGTGAGCTTCAACAAAAATGAATAGCTTCACGATCTTCAGGTCCTCCAACCACTTGATCCTCTTTAGGTTGGTTCGAAGGTACGCAAACCGGTGGGTAGCTATATAGTAGATTCCTGAGTCACCCATCCACCTCCGTTCCACATACAAAGGCGATGGATTATAAATATGGTCTAGGATGTTCATCATAT
Organism: Lygodium microphyllum; assembly: GCF_053477565.2. Lineage (NCBI taxonomy): Eukaryota > Viridiplantae > Streptophyta > Polypodiopsida > Schizaeales > Lygodiaceae > Lygodium > Lygodium microphyllum. The sequence goes on along the minus strand of NC_141148.1, from coordinate 53,126,038 downwards.
CGATCCTTTGTCGATAATCTGAGGAGTGCATTGCAGTCATAAACATGACTCGGAACACTAAGAACCTCTTCCATTCTTCATAATTCTGCAAGACAACATCGAAAGTAAGGAAATGTTCTTAACAACAACATTTTCTTTATTTCTTCTTATTTAGATTTCTTATAAAAACAAATCCTTCGTTGGTTCGCTTTGATACCAACTGTAACATGTCCACCTCTTCCCTTTCAGGACACGTCTTAGTAGTCCATCGGAAAGAGAGTCTAGAAAGCTCCACCCGGCACTCCCGTGGAATGTTACGGGATTTGCGATCTAGGACTTCCCGTGTTTGCCACATAGCCGAAGTAATCCGGCCGTTCCCACTTAGGACCGAACTGAATCAGGATTTTACCTAATGGTCATTTCCTAAACGAACCCTTCGACATCTTTGGTGAACCCAACGTGAAAGCGTCGCATAAATTTCAGGATGGGAGATACTTCAGCATCATTTTCAGCCTCTTCTACGATTCCTGATGCGTCCTCTACTTCAGCTCCATCATTGACTGTTGCATCAAGTACTTCAACGGATGATCTAAAGCAGATTTTGCAGAATATGTCTATGTATATGCAGCTTCAAAATCAGCAGACACAATTGTATATGCAACAGCAGTAGCAATTGCATCAACAACAGTTGTCTCAGCAAAGGCAACTATATTCGAAGCAGGAGAATGCAATCAACGTGACTAAGGCGATTGAAGCAGTTGAGAATGAGAAGAAGCTATTTGATGGCCGTAATGTTTCAGCATATTTGAAGACATATGAGATCAAGATGGGGTTTTTTGGAGTTCCAGCTGGACTTATGAGTAAGTATTTCCTTCGTCTTGTCACACCCGCCTTGAGGGCAAAAGTGACTGATCTTTTTATTCAAAATTCGCATTGGCAAGATTTTAAGAAGGCCTGAAAGAAGAGTATTTCCTTGAGGACTTTGGGATGGCTACATGGCGGTCATTCCGAGAGTGGGTATACATGCCAAACAAAGGTTTGGCTGCTTCAGAGTTGATTCGAGAATTTGAAGAGAGGTATAGTCAGCTTGATGCCATTGAACAAAGAGCATTGGATGTTGAGAAAGTTGAGCTTTTCTTGCAAGCTGCAGATCCTGCTCTTCAGGAAGAATTAGGAGAACTTCTTGAGGGTCGCATGAAGCCTATGGGACTTAAAACGGATTGGCAAGATGCCCAGGATGCAGTCTCGACTTTGACTAAGAGGAGGATATGGAAGACCCACTTATAGAATGGATCTATGACACTGACGCCGTCTTCTGCTCCTATGCCTGCTTCTATCCCTGTTATTTCTTCTCTTTCTCAGCCAGTTTCTTGGCCTATGCCAGTGCCTACTGTTTCTACTCCTCCTATTCCTCCTGCTCCAAGACCGATACCGGCTCCTTCTGCTTCAAAACCATCCACTCCGCCGGTTCCTACCTCTCTTGATGATATAATCAAAGGCATAATGGATTTGACACTAGAGTCAGTTAAAGCAGAATTGGTGGGAAAATTGAAAGAGCAGTTTGCTTTGACTACGCCTACTATTTCTTCTAGTGCTCCTATTGCACCTAGGAGTGCTCCTAGTACACCTAGGAGAGATCAAATATGTATTTGGTGTGATAGTACGGACCATCAGCATTGCAGGGATTGTGAATCTTTTCAGGATGCAAGGAGGAAGAATTTGGTATTTTGGGGACAAGATGGTAAGATTTGGTTGACTGAAACAGGAGCTCCGCTTGCTACCAACTTTGGGAAAGGCGGAATGAAGAAGTTAGTGGATGACATGGCTGCACGTACTTCTTATGTGACAGCTAGAGGAGATGCTTCTGCATATGGAGTCCAGATTGAGAAAGGATCAGAGAATCAGTCAGCATTATGGACTTATGCTATGGAGATAGCAAACAAGGGAAAAATTTAGCAAACTGTTTTGACTAGTGCAGGCTCTAGCATCAGATCTGAGACAGGTTGGGATTCGCCTATTGATAGGTACTCTATTTATGCCTACTTGGCTAAGTCTCAGGGAGCAGATGTACTTGTTGAGGAGAAGCATAAGAGGGATGAAGAAAATCCAAGTGCAACTAAAAAGACTAGAGGGGGTGAGTTTGTTACTCCACCTACTGCAGGACCGTCTTTGAGACCAGGGCCAGAACGACACATGGAAGATGCTCAAAAGAGAGAAAAGAGGAAAGAGCCTAGAGAGCTTTATCACTTTGATTAAATGATGGTTGAACTTCAATAAAGACTCTTGAACAATCAATAGACACATTGACCCAAAATGGATATATTTCATATTAGTATAACTATTTGTGTACCCTCTCATCTTTGGTGTTAAACATGTTGCAAACAATGAAAACATGTGTACGGTATGTATTGCAAGTTTTGTCAAACTAATGATAGTGTTTATTTAAATTCAATTCTAGAAACCACACATTACCACTATTGTCTCTATGGGGTCTTCACATAATGCCTGTAACAACTTATTTTTCAACGTAGCTCAAAGTACCTTTTCCATATGCACTTGAAACTCCATGCATTTTCTTCTTGCATATCTTAAATGGACTCATGAGTGATACTTGCCTAAACATTTTTTGAGAATGCCAATCCTTTGTGTCCAAACATTGCAAGGTGTTTACAATAGATAGAAGAAGAATAATTTGAGTCTTGTGTGACCTAGTGCAATGAAATTTGAAGTGCACAAAAATATAGAATCAATGGAGGGAGACTTCTACAAGCTAGCTATATAATGGCCCTTAACGTTTCCTCATCTTATGAAACATTCTTAATCATGCTAGACAGTTGTGTAAGTTACTCATGAATATATGTGTGCATCACATGGGTTCAGAATAAGGTATTTGTAAAATATTATTTTTATATATTTTTTACATACAAAATGGCGTAGTATAAAGGGGTTATTTACAAATTGAAAAGAAAAGGGTTATGTTTAATTCAGGAAAAATTCAGAGATAAGGATATACTTTCTCGAGGCTAAACAACAACTCCTACACCTAACACATGTGCCTCACTTTGAGAAATACATTGAGGGATACTCTTGTGATTCCAAAAGATACACTTGTTGCTCACTCAGAAGCTCTTCAATTTTGGTTTTATATGCAAGGAGATACACCTACCATGCAATACAAGATGCATCCAAAGTTCCTAGACTTGTTACCAAGAGAAGATGGCATTGAATTATGGAATGTAGAATTTACAGGAAAGCTTCCAAAGGGTGTTCCAATGTTGGTGCCTAGGTTGGAGTACGTTAAGGATCATCAAGAAGTAGTAAGTGGAGTTTAAGATTATTTGAAGTATTGGGAAAGATGGTCAAATGTACAAGGACTGGAAACATATGATCTACGCTCTTCAAGCTCCAAATGTTCAAGAAGATATATTTTTCAAAGATTTTTGGCCAAGAATACAAAGTGATGTAACCATTATAGATGTAGATAATGTAGATGAGTTTATTGGATTGGAAGAGTTGAATGATTACTATTGTGATCCTCTCAGGAAAAATGACCCAAGCATGCTTTTGAACCAACGGATGTTAAGAAAGATTACTTTGTAGTTGCTAGAATCGAGATAGAATATGGCTTGGTGTTGCACAAAGTGAGATGGATGCAAATAGAAACTCTAGAAACTTCAATAAGGTACATATATAATATTGAGCATTAGTTTGGAGTCATCAAAATGCTATAATGCAAATGTGTATCTTAATTGTTGGGATAAATATTGGATGTGCAACAAACAAGATCCTAAGTGATGGGAAACAGTAGATAGTATAGTCTTGTCTTGGATGAAGAAAGGTACAAAATCTCCAAAAAATTTTAAAATTCCCCCAAATGTTGTATTGAAGGCCAAACAAAGCCTACAAGAATCCATCAACTAGAGATTTTCCGTGAAGGTTTTCAAGGATATTACAACTAAGTTGTTTATTAATACCACCTTTTTTTAAAAAATCAATCTCTTGGAAACAAACATAAGAAATAATATGTTCCATTGCATCAAGCTCCAAATTAATGAAATTCTCAAAATTCACAAAATGTATTTTGACTTGGAATCCCCATATTGATGGGAAATTCCCAAATTCTTGAATATGGAGTTTATGTTGTGCATAGAAAATTTTGACAAACTAATGATTGTGTTTGTTATAATTGGATTTTAGGCACAATACATTTACCACTATTTTCTATGTTTGCTCCTCACATGGTGCCCTTGAACATTGATATTTCAAAGTAGCCCAAAGTAACCTTTCCATCCACACTTTCAACTCTAGACATTTCCTTGCATATCTCAAATGTATTAATGAGTAATGGTCTCCTAAACACCTTAGGTTAATGTCAATGCTATGTTCCAAAAATTGCAAGATGATTGCAATTCACAAAAATTGGAATAAATTAAATCTTGTGTGATCTAATGTGATGAAAGTCAAAGTGCATAGAAATATAGAATTCAAGGAGGGGGACTTCAACAAGCTAGAATAGGGTGGCATGCAAAAAGAAATTTACTTTTTTAGCCAGTTTTGGGATTTTTCATGAAAAAGAAAGATGAATGAAATCGTGCACGCCACGATGGTAGTTGACAGGCAATAAACACCACTTTCAAGTGGAAGAAGAAGAAGGAGTGATCTGAGAGATTTTGGACCAAGTGTCCTAGATTTTTACCCCCATTTGGAAGCCAACGGAGCCATCAAATTTGGGTTTCGAGAAACGAAGAAGAAGCTATTGTTTGATCCTCGTTTTTGGTCTATAAGGGGGCTCTAAGAGATCTAATTCTTGGAGATTGCTTTGGAGTAGTGCCAGACAAGGGATTTCAGGTTCTATCAATACATATTAATTTGCTTCATTGTGCTTTGCCTTTATCGTGTTTACCTCTTGTCTATTCTTTTTTTTCTCTTCCATCTCCTATCTCTACTTTCTCCTAATCTCTGATCCCTAGTGGATACGCCCTTTTGACAAAAACTCCTCTGACATTGATGAAACCAATGTGAAAGGTCATCAGAAGGAAAGAAAAGATGGGGAACCTTCAAACACAATTTCCAATTATGTTTTGTAGCAGCTAGTGCAGAATATGAACATGCATATGTAGGTACAACAACAACAACAGGTTTTGCATACTTCTACTTAAACAAAAAGTGTTGTGATGAATGCTTTGCAAGCAGTTGAGCATGAGATGAAGTTGTTCAATGGTAGGAATGTATCTGAATATGTACATATCTATGCTCAAAAGATGGAATTCATTGGGCGGCTCAACTTGCATGGAGCCAGTATTTTGTTCAAATCACTATACATGAACTGAAAGAGCGAATTACTAAATTGTACATGCAGAATGCTGACTAGGTAGCTTTCAAGAAGACACTCAAGGAAGAATTTTACACTAAAGATACCAATTTGATTATGCACAAGACTTCTCATGAGTGGGTTTTACAACTCAATAAGGGTCTTGTGGCTACAGAATTGTTCAGAGAATTTGAAAGTCAATTTGAGCAGTTAGATCTTGTAGAAGAGCAAGCTCTTGCAAGTCAGAAAAAATTGAATTGTTTCTACAAGTAGTAGATCCTGAACTTCAGGAAAAACTTGATGATTTGCTAGAGGATCTAACTACTGAGACATGACTTAAAACAGATTGGAGGCATGTCAAGGAAGCTACTACTACACTTGTGAGAAAGCATAGAAAAATAGAAAGATTCCATGTCTCTAGCTTGCCCACTTCTGTTACGAACAAAACAGTTGATGTATCTAATAAGCCATCCACTTCTATGGCTAAACCTATGGCTGTACCTACCTGCTATTATTCCCACTATTAGGGAAGATATATTAGATGAATTGGTCAAAGGCATGCGAGATCTTCATTTGAAGGTCGCAAAACTGGATGAAAAAGGACAAGAGGAAAAGGGACGGGTAGCAATCACTAAGCCAGGAAAAAGATGTATGTGGTGTGATAGTTTGCAACATGAGAGAAAGGATTGTGCTGCATATAAGGAGGCCTTGGCATGATATAGCTCATATTATGGAAAGATGGCAAGATCCATGCTCAATAAGCAGGATTACCTCTCTTGCTTTGAATTTTGGAAAGGGAGGTATGCAGAAGTTGTTGGAAGACTTGGCTGTCCAAATACTTATGCACCTGTATATGCTTCTACTTTTGGTCTAGAGTTCGATAGAATGCTTGGCCAAGTGTTGATCCAAAGGTTGAAATATGGGCACATGATTTACATGTAGTTAAAAAGAGAAAAGTTATTGATAGTAAAAGGCCTCATGTAGGGCAAGACATTCTTGATATAACTAGCTAGGAATCACTAATAGATGCATATTGAGTGGATGCATATTCAACAAAAGGGAAAAACATGAATGTACTTGTGGAAGAGAAACAAAAGAGAGATAAAGATAATGCAAGGATATCTAAGAGAGTGACAAGAAGTGTGGATCCTCCTAAAGCTACAAATCATCCATCTCTCGAGTATGTTATGGAAGAGGTTGGACAGGAGCAGAAACAGGATAGTAAGCAAGAGGGCAAATAGTTGGGATATAATTTGCAATTTGATATTAAGATAGGCACAGACGCCTTGGAAGATCTTGTAGTGTAAGAGTCAGCCATTGCATCTATAGATTTTCTTAATGTATGTGAAGAGGTTTACGAAGATCATGTTTTACTTGATGCGGGGACTCTAATAGAGATTTGTGACTTGTTGGATGCACATGATTTGCAGGATAAAGTTATCGTTTGTGAGACAATTCATGAGCTTGAGGATATGCCTTTCGAGGATGTTAGATGTAATGCTCCAGAGTTGGAAAATGTTTCGAATGCTTTGTGAGAGGCCTTGATAGGAAACTCTAAGATGCTTCAAGTTATGGATTGCTTCATTATTTTTAGTGATGATGAGAATATATTGGATGCAAGTGAGATTGAGTTTATGTTTGATGTGGTACACAATAACCAATAGAAGTAGATTTTTATGTGCTCAAATTAAAAAGAGTAGGCATGTTGCTATGTATTTGTTGATTGGTTCATTGATGGCCTATATATGGAGATTCATTGGCCTCTAGTGTATGATACGCGTCGAAGGCATTATGACCCTAGAGGGGGTACTAGATATATGGCTCAAGAGTTATGCAGATGCTAAGTATTTTGATCTATGATCCACAGGGATGCTTTCTTATATGCATGATAAGTGGCAAGTTGACATTATGGGTGTTTGACTCGGGTGGTGCATGTGTGGCACATACCAGAGGATGTGCAAGTTCAGAGGGGATGGATGTCGTGCTACTATGCGGACATAGTGTGAAAACCTGTGGAGTGCATCATCATCCAAGTTTCTTATTGATCTAGAGAGTCAATGTCATCCAAGTCATTAGTGCTAGTGTGCGTGGCATGGATAGTTCAAAAATACTAGTTATTTTGACAATTTTAGCCTACTTTTAATATTTTGGATATAATTTATTATAAATATCCAAAAGAGATAGGAAAAATTCTAGAATAGGATGGCATGAAAAAAGCAAGTTGCTTTTTCACTCAGTTTTTGGTTTTTTCATGAAAAAATGAGATGGACAAAATCACGTGCATCATGATGGTAGTCGAAAGCAGTAAACATCACTTTGAAGTGGGAGAAAAAGGAGTAATCTTGGATATTTTGGACCAAGTGTCATGGCGTCATTTGTTTGTGTGATTAACCAATTCTAGTTAGAGAAGGAGATAGATAGTCCTATTTCGGTGAGAAATATGATATGACTTTTTAATCACATGTGAGATAGACTATTTTATAGAGTGGAATGATAGTTTTAGTTGGTTAAATGCTATAGCAAATATATATGAAAATCTCTTTGGTAACTTGTACAACTCATCTTAAATAGAAAAATAGTTTTTTCCTTTCTCCAATTTGCAAATGATGTTATCAAGATGAGTCAAGATCATATGATTTCTAGATTGTGATGGGAACAAGAAGTTGATAAAGTCTGATCATTCTTAAATATCATGTAATCAAGATTTCATTAGCATCTTATGCCTATGACAAGCTTGATATCATATGAGTTGGATCCATCTTTCAATTTCAAGAGAGAAAGAAAACATTTCACAAGCTTAAGATGACTTGTACAAGGTAAGCGAAGGATTTCTATAATACTTCCATAACATCTAGCCAAATGGAACCACCTTTTTGCTTTACAAAATAGACTACATCCCAATTGAAAGCTCTTCAAAAGAACATATTTCATCTTACCAACCAACATAATAATATCTCTCTAATCTCAGCTATTAGACTTTATTAAGCATGCAATATACTTCCAAGATACGCATTTACATAACATTGTGGTATCTTAAGGTTTGGTTTGTAGCTATCCTATTGAAGTCCCCTCCTTGAATTTTATATTTATCTACGCTTCAAAATTCTCTACATTTCGTCATGCATGATTTAGATCTATTCTCATTGTTATCTATGGCAATCACCTTGCAATGTCTAGGTACATAAAGTTAGCATTCTGAAGAGGTCTTTGGGCTTTGTATATTGATAATTTGATTTCCTATATGCAAGAAAAAAATGCTTAATGTTTCTAGTGTACATGGAAAAGCTTTGAATCATGAATTGTGAGGAGGATCATGTGAGGACCAAATCTGCACATAAGTAGTACATGTGTGGTCTCTAGAATCCAATTTAGACAAACATTGTTGCTAGTTCATGATTTTTCTATGCAACCTAAAAAAATGTATATCATTTACAATGTGGTTAGCAGCAAGGTGAGAGCATATACAAATACTTTTACAACACTATGAGCAATATCACTTGGATGAAGTCAAAAGAGCAATCCTTCAACCAGATAAAATGATGATTTACTCAGAGTGTTGTGCATTAAAACTGAGTGTATGATTAACATCATAATAACATGACATTCATGCTAGCCTTAAGAATTAATAGAAATTAAAATAGATATGGACCTAAGACTAAAATATGATGATTATAGATGACTTACGAGAGTTCTTAATGACTTAGCAAAAGTAGACCTATTTGTGCGCTAGGAACAAAACAAAGCATGGGTTGGTTACTTATAAGTTGGCAAACTCAATACTGTTACCCCCAAAACGAGAGAAGCAACCGATGATGGTCTTGTCACCTGTGTTGTGCTTCACCTCTTTCTCACTTGATCACTTTGATAAAATGATATCTCATCTTCAATAAGCATTGTTGAACAATCAATAGACACATTGATCCAAATTGATATATTTCATATTAGTATAACTACTTCCCTTGCAAATTTGGGACATCCTTCATCATCTAGTACACCTCTTCGATGCGATAACCAAAGTGCTATTAGTCTTACCAAAGACTATATACAACATAGTAAATCAAAGCATATTGCTATTCATTATCATTATGTTCGACATGAAGTCAAGAAAGGTTCCATTATGGTGGAGCATTGTCCCAGTGATCAAATGGTTGTAGACATCTTCACAAAAGCTCTTAGTGAAGCTCGCTTTAGCTCATTAAGACATGAACTTGGTATTGTTCCAAGTTCTTGTCTCACTGATTGAGGCATGTATCATTGTATTCAAGAAAACTTTATAGTAAATCATTTTTGTATCGTAGGTATGTGTAGGGGCTCGGGTTTTTCCCTTGTTCTCCCCAATGGTTTTTTCACTCGCAGCCAGAGACCTTTGTTTGAGTGGGGATGTTACAACTATATATATCATCTCTCACTTGACTTGGGTCTCACCTATATATACTAACTCTACATCAATATGAATCATTCTTTTGGGAGCATGTCTTGTGTATCTCTCTCGTACTCTCTCTCTCTCTCAACAAGAGAGAGTGTACTAGTTGTACTTGTGAGCAACTTACTAAGCAATATCTTCTTCTTACACCTGAGAAATCTCTTCCTCTAGTGCGCACATCTTTAGAACACTATAGTAGGGAATTTGGAAATTCTCATCTATTTTACGAATTTCCAATTTACTTAATATTTGGCCATATGGTCAAATCTTGTCCCCTTCCTTGAAAGTGGATTCTACCCTAATTATTATATAGGTTGTCTTTCCAAGTCCCACTTTGAAGCATGTGTTAAGATTTAGCCACATGGCCAAATCTTTACACCTTATTATAAGCCTCTTTCAATGCCATTGGAGAAAAATGTGAAGTTGGGAATGAGATAGAAGACCCTAATATGTTTAAGAGGATAGTACCAAGTCTAATTTACATGATTATCATAAGCCTAGACTTCAATTATTATGTTGGCCTTATCAGTTACTTTATATTGATGACTAGGAAGTCTCATTTGGATGTAGTTAGATGCACATTGTGTTATATAAAATCCACTTTGCATTATGGAATTTTTTATGAGGCAAGTAAGGATAGAGAAATGTTTAGATACACAAATATAGATTGGGCTGGTAGCATGTCTTACACAAGATCTACCAGTGGATTCATGTTTTTCCTTGATAGAGCACTAGCTATGTGGAACATCCAAAAGCAACCTATCGTTGCTTTATCAAGTACAAAGATGCTACTATATCAATATGTGAGATGGTATGGCTGCAAAACCTATTGGGTGATTTGGATGTGCAGGAAGATGGTCCTATTATCATTCATTGTGATAACATGAGCAGAATATAGTTAGGTAGAAATCAAGTATTTGATGCTAGAACAAAACACATCAAGGTGCATTATCACTTTATGTGAGAAAACGTACTTGTAGAAGAGACTGACTTGGTATATATCTACACATAGTATGAGATAGCTGACATTTTCACAAAGATGATTTCGAAGCTTATTTGGAGTTATAAAGATATAGTTGAGCTTGAGGGGGAGTGTTGAGATGGCAAGCTCAATATTTGTAGACATTGATGATAGACTGCATGGTTTGATGGGTCTACATGTCTACACATAAACACGTAGTAGTTGGTAGTCATTATGATTCTTACATGGCCATTGGATTATCACTTATTATATTTAATGTATTGCACCTATCTAAAACTGGCATAGTTATAGTGCTAGTCAATTAGTATAGTCGGTTATGCACTGCTTGACTTAGTAGGCCACTTAATTCCTTTCTGTTGTATCTTATCTATACTTTGTGTATATTGTATTGTTTAAAAAATAAAAAGAGAAAATTGGCAAGAAAAGTTCTTGGCCTCCATCTCTTTTTTTTGTTCTTCAGTGAGCTTCCTCTTATGTGTATAGTTTGTGTTTGGTTAAACAACTCATGTAAGTTTCCCACCACATGATTCGTGATATCTACCTTCCCTAATCAATGAAAATCCATCATATATTCCATATTTTAGTCTTGGAGCCATGTCATACATCTTGTATATGTGGAAGAATACCAAAGTCATTACCTATAATCATAATTGAATATCACCAACAATGTGAAGTAGAAAAAACTAGGATTTGAGAATTTAAATAGGAAAATTATAATATTTTGTCCATTGCAAGGGCTATGATGTAAGTGAACAAAAATGGGAACTAGCTTCACATCTTCAAAGACCTCATATTAAGATTTGCAAATTTCATCTTCAATATCCAATCAATCCAAGGCCTATTCAAGAGCACACCATCGCTCCTCATAGAGCTTGGGGCTATAAGGGGGGTAGTGTAATGGATGCTTAAGCAAGAATATTCCTTGGTTCAAGGACATCCCTTCATTCCTATGTAAGTTGGGAGAGTTACGGCTGCCATGAAGCTTGTAGAAGATTGTCGAACATTCTAGAAGATATATGCATAATTGCTTATGTCATTACTAATGTTAGCACACCATGTGTCCATATCTTGCTATGTGTCAACATGCATATCATGCCATAAGACATCCTCTTGTAATATTACATATATCCCCCTTAATCTCCTTAGGCTATAATATAAATAGGGGTCATGGGTTGTAACCATTTGTGTCTTTCCAACACTAATTGTGAGACTCTTACAAGGTAAGTCCTCTTCTAGTTCTTGTCTTGTTCTAGTTTTGTCTTGTAATCAAGCCATGCTCTTATGAGCATTCTCTTCTAGTTCTTGTCTTGTTTTAATCTTGTCTTGTATTGAGTTCTTGTCTTGTTCTATTCTTGTCTTGTAATCAAGCCATGCTCTCATGAGCATTCTCTTATAATTGAATTATCTCGCAATCAATTTCTAGTTCAATTTCTCTTTCAATTTCTTCTCTTGTGAGTTGTGAGAGCGATCTCCTCACTCTCAAAGAGCACTTGCGATGTCCATAATACATCATAGCTTTATTGTCCTATCATATAGAATATTAGATAGTGATAGGAAAAGCCCCCTCCAAGCTCACATATGACATTGATACCATAATTCCTATTGAATTTCTTATCCCTAGTCTCTATATAGTAGTGCAAAAATGCTATAAAGGCACTAAATCTTGGGCTAATCACCTAGTTGAACTTGAGTGCTTGATAGAGATATGCCTTTTGGCCATCCATTCCGTATTGAAACAACTAGATGAATAGGATGATTTAATAAGCATGTGCAATAAAAGAACCTTTGACAAAAGGTGATCTAGTTCTTTTGTATTCAATCAAAGGCCATAAGAAAAAATGCAAACTTAAAGTCCTCTGACTTTATCATTTCCTCAATATCAATAGAGTTAAACATGCCATGTGGAATTAGAAAGCCTACTAAAGGAGACCACATGGCACTTTAATGGAAGTTGTATCATGATGAGCCTTGAGGGCATGACCTAATGAACCCTCCATAAACGAGCTTAATGTTCCAATTAGTGTTGTTGTGGTGGCAGAATAAACTTCATATGAGTAACTTGAAAAGCATGATCAACTCAATTCATTGTCTCAGCTAGGGTACCCACTTATAAACCCCTATTGTGATGTTAAGGTTGTTTCCCTCAATAATTTACAATTTTAGGATGATCCCATCATCAATCCTCTAGTCTACCTCAAGGTTTGATTCAACACAACAAAGGATATTATTGCAGATGCCCTTATTGAGATGAAGGATTAGATTTCAATATTATACCATATTACTTCTAGAACAGAGTTGATCAATCATAATTGGTTCCCATAGACACCAACCTATATCTTTATGTAGGAAAACCCTACCTGTGAGGTAAGTGTAAACACATAGACATAGTGAAGAATTAAAGCACTTCTCTCATTTTTTACATTTTGCTAAATTGGAAAGATTTGGGGTTACAGATCCTCTTGGGATGTCCTCTCGAACATCAAGCGTAGTGTAATTTCAACTATGTTAACAAATACATTTGTTTTGTAGTCTTAAGAAACCACAATTATTTCTACTTTCAGCATAGGGAAATTAGTTAGAGGGCAGGAAAAGAACCAACAATCCTTCCCCATCTCCCAAGCCGCTAGATAGTAGGAAGGGTGATAGCTTGATCAAATAATTCAAGAACCTAAAACCTGTTAGCAAGCCTAAGATGCCTTCACAAACCAAGCAAACTACTTGGTCTTAGTGGCAACCTAAGAGCAAATATTAGGCAAAGTCAAAGTCTCCTAAAAAAACTAAACCATTTTAGAAAATATAATCCAATGGAAAGGGAATCCAAACATGCCATGTATCTCATTGAGATGGGTATCCAAATCTCCCATTGAGGTGCAAGGGTACTATCAAGGTAGTTATCATCTTTGGTTCTACAAATGTGCCTAATCTGGAAGCAAAAGTATTGACAAGGCACAATTCAAGGTAGCCAAGACAACTTTGACCCCAAGCCAAAGAAAAAATAGTGACCACAATATCAATACTCAATGTTTTTTCCGAAAGCAAGGAAATTAATCATAAGAGGAACACAAAGGAAACAACAAATGACCAACTACCGCTATTTGAGCACATTTTGAATACCACATTTGAGTCCTCTAAGCTCTCTATGGTTTCTCAAAATCCTCAATCAACATGAACTATTAGTGTCTACAAGCCAAAGTACTCTAGTTCTTTCTCTAATTCTACTTGTATGCAAAACAAACCTTTGTTCATTATTGCTACAGAGACAGTGTTGAACCTAAGGCCACACAAAGAAGGTGTGCAAAGTAACCACCAGCATGCAATTTCTTCTTTATAAGTATCTTGTCATGCAAGGGATAACGCAGTAAATTGGATGGAAAATCCAAATTTTGTAACTTGACTTATATTTGAGATTTTTTAAATATATAAGTATATCATGTAGGCTCAAAAGAATGAACTTTTTAAACACCAATTTTACACATTCTTTACATAAAGAAGGGAGATATAAAAATGTATTATTCATAGATTAAATAGAAAACAGTTACATTTTAGTTAGAAAAATCTCATAGATAAGAGTAGTTTTTCAATGTTTCTTGAATGCATATGATATGGGGCTTATATGTAGCTAATCGCCCAAGAAATGATGGAAAAATAAGAAGTGATGATATAAAAGGTAAGACCATCATGTAGGGTACTAAACGTGTCTCATTATTCAATTATCATCACATGGCAAATGCCATGACAAGGAAGTACAAGTCAATAGCAATGCCACTTAAGAAGGGGCTCATGGTCTTGTGTTTCTTCCAAAGCTCTCGCATTTTTAATCATAGTTAACTTTTGGCCACAAAAGAGAAGGAGGTGACAAATTAGTACGATTATAGTTTCTTCTCAATAAAGGTCTTCAATAATTTTGCCTAGACAAGGATGCTTGTACTGAAGATATGCTCATTGTTCTCCCAAGTAGGATCCCATTTGGAAACTAATTCAATTATGTTTATTATACTTGGTTCTTATTTTTTAACAAACATTGACGCATCCACAAAGTGTTTCATATCCTGGGTATTTAGTATTCTCATGGGTTGCATGTATCCTAGATATAAAGCATTAGGTTAGAAAATAACAATTAGATATGTACAATTTGTTTAACGGGCTAACATCTCATATTGGGCAATGTTGGTTCATGGTATGGTTTTTGTTTGATGGTATTTTGACTATGTTATCCCTGTTGAGAGAGAGAGAGAGTACGAGAGAGATACACAAGACATGCTCCCAAAGAATGATTCATATTGATGTAGAGTTAGTATATATAGGTGAGACCCAAGTCAAGTGAGAGATGATATATATAGTTGTAACATCCCCACTCAAACAAAGGTCTCTGGCTGCGAGTGAAAAAACCCTTGGGGAGAACAAGGGAAAAACCCGAGCCCCTACACATACCTACGATACAAAAATGATTTACTATAAAGTTTTCTTGAATACAATGACACATGCCTCAATCAGTGAGACAAGAACTTGGAACAATACCAAGTTCATGTCTTAATGAGCTAAAGCGAGCTTCACTAAGAGCTTTTGTGAAGATGTCTGCAACCATTTGATCACTGGGACAATGCTCCACCATAATGGAACCTTTCTTGACTTCATGTCGAACATAATGATAATGAATAGCAATATGCTTTGATTTACTATGTTGTATATAGTCTTTGGTAAGACTAATAGCACTTTGGTTATCACATCGAAGAGGTGTACTAGATGATGAAGGATGTCCCAAATTTGCAAGTAGTTGTCGAAGCCAAACTAGCTCGCGAGCTGCTAATGATGCAGCAACATATTCGGCTTCAGTTGTAGAAACCGCAACACATCGTTGTTTCTTGCTGGACCAAGAAACCAAACATCCATTTACAAAGAAACAATTCCCACTTGTAGATCGCATGGATAAGTGTGAACTTGCCCAATCAGCATCTGTATATCCAATAAGGTCAAGAGAAGTTGAAGAAGATAAAGAAGAATCCTCTCGACGACGATAAATAAGACCAAATTCCTTGGTACCCTTGAGGTACTTAAGAATACATTTTGCAGCACTCCAATGAATAGTAGAAGGGGAAGAAAGATACTGTCCCAAAAAGTTAGCTGCAAATAAAATATCTAGTCTTGTGTTTAAACCAATAAATTGAAGACAACCAACAAGATTAGCAAAACGTTGATGAATGGCTGATTCTTCATTGTGTGTTGTAGATGTACCCTTGGTAGAGCTTGAAAGAATGGGAGTGTTAGCAGAGTGCGCATTTGTCAACCCAAACTTCTTAACAATATCATTAATAAACTTTGTCTGGCGAAGAAGAAGAATGCCTTGTTGTCGGTGTCGTTGAACTTGAATACCCAAACAAGAATGTATCTCACCAAGATCCACCATTTCAAATGCAGTCGATAAAAGCTTCTTCATAGCATCCAAGAAAGCAATATTATTTGACACAAGAATAGTATCATCAACATATAGAGCAAGAATAATAAAATATTTGTCCTCCCTTTTGATGTAAAGATTTGGGTCAGCAAAACATGCAACAAAACCTTTAGATGTGAGGAACTGATCAATCTTAATATACCAAGCACGAGAGGCTTGCTTCAATCCATATAATGCACGATGAAGCTCACATACAAAATGCTCATTTCCTGCAATCATAAAACCTTCAGGTTGCTCCATATAGATTTCTTCTTCAAGATCTCCATTGAGAAAAGCCGTTTTAACATCCATTTGGTGAATTTCTAGATCAAATAGTGTTGCAAAAGCCAAAATCATACGAACAGTTGTGGAGCGCACAACGAGAGAAAATGTTTCTTGATAATCTACTCCTGCAATCTGTGAGTAACCTTTTGCAACAAGTTGTGCTTTGAACTTATCAAACGAGCCATCAGCTTTGGTCTTGGTTTTATAAACCCATTTACATTTGATAGGAACACGATTTGGGGGGAGTTCAGTAAGAATCCACGTACGTTTGGAGATTAAAGAATCGTACTCAGCTTGCATAGCTTCTTACCATTGATCCCTTTGAGACGAATTGATAGCTTCCATATACGATATTGGATCCTCTTGGACAGACATAGCATCATCAAAGACATCATATTCAATAGAATAGAATCCATGCTCTATCTCAATAGGAAGATCAACATAGATCTCCAAATTTTCATCAATCTTCTTTGGAGGTGAAGGAGATTTATGATCATCAGAATTAGTAGAATCACAAAGCAAGTAAGGAAATGCACTAAGCAAAGATTGTGTATCATCTGAAACATCTGACGACCATGTGCCACCCATAGTCTTCTCATCAAATATAGCATCACGACTAATGATAACCTTTTGAGAAGAAGGATCATAAAATTTGTAACCTTTGGAATGATCTGAATAACCAAGAAAAATAACCTTCAAACCTGGAGGATCCAACTTACGTCGAGTGTCCTTGGGCACATGAATATAAGCAATGCAGCCAAATGTGCGAAAGTGAGAGACTGAAGGTGTCTTCCCTGTCCAAATTGTTATAGGAATTTTACTAGCAGGTGCAGTAGTTGGAAGATGATTTTGAATAAAAACAGCTGTTAGAAGTGCTTCAGTCCAAAACTTTCGAGACAAACCAGAGTGTATAAGCATGCAACGTATAGCATTAAGAATCGTGCAATTTTTGCGCTCAGCAACACCATTTTGCTGAGGAAAATAAGGAACTATAAACTCATGATGAATACCTTGATCCTTACAGAAGTCATCAAATAGATTGGATACATATTCACCGCTGTTGTCACTGCGAAGCGTCTTTATAGAGAATCCAGTTTGAAGCTCCACACTTATCTTGTATTGTTTAAATATAGATAAAGCCTCAGACTTATGTCGAAGAAGATAGACATGTGTGTACCGTGAGAAATCATCAATGAAAGTTAAAAAAAATCTATATTGAGACTTTGAGGTAGGAAAAGGACCGCAAATATCGGTATGAACCAAATCCAAGAGAGCACAGGAATGTGATGAAGTAGAAGTGTGGAAAGGCGAATGATGGTGTTTTCCAAGTGCACAGTACTCACATATTCCCATACGTGGATGAGATTTAAGATCCATACCTTGCACAAGACCATGACGATGAAGATCAAGAATTTTGGCAAAATTGGAGTGTGCAAATCATTGATGCCATAATTTGCAATCTGCATCTCCAGGGGCAGTAACAACATTTGCAACTGTATCATTCAATGATAGCTCAAATAGATTACCATGTCAAGGAGCCACTACTATAGTATGCATGTCTTTCTCTATACGACATTGATTATGATCAAAGCCAACAAACAAACCAAGATCAACTAGACGAGCAACAGAAAGAAGATTTCTTTGCAAATCTGGAACATGAAGAACTCCTCTTAATATTCTAGTGGATGAAACAGTCCCCAGATATAAATCACCCACTCCTTTGACTTGACAAGTTGTATCATCCGCAAGGTAAACAAACTTCTTGACAGGAAGAGAATGATAATTGTGAAGCCACTGCGATTGGTATGTCATGTTTCCAGTGGCACCTGAATCAACGATGAATAGAGAACCATCATGAACATGAAGTACCTTTTCTGGAGAGATATCATAATGGACGAAATTGAGCTCCTGATGAGTATGATCATCATCAGTTGTAGTTTGTTGAACAATATAAGCTCGAGAACATTCTTCATCATATCTGCATTTATAACAACGACAATATGGATGATCTGTATGTGCACAATAATCACAAGGAGGTAAACTTTTGGACGAGCGAGGTTGCTTTGTAGTAACTCCATGCTCCTCATCATATTGACATGCCCAGCAATCAGAAGCCACATGACCTTTCTTATCACAATAAGAACAATGTTTGTTAGGATAAGCAAGACGAGAAGATTTACTACCTGGATTAGGGCGTCCACCCTGCTGAAAACGTGAAGCAGGACGCTTGCGAGCAACAAAAGCAGCATCAAAATCCCTTTGTTCTCGAGTGACCAAAACAGCATCAGATTTTTCCAAATGATGCTCATGACGTTGAGAATATTCAATAAGAGATATACATGCTTTGTCAAAGTGGATATCATCCTTGTTAGACAAAATAGTGATGATATTGTCATATAAAGGATCTTTGATGGTATGAAGAAGTTGAGTAACAATCTGATTTTTAGCAACAGGAGCGCCGGCTGCACCAAGCTGATTGATAATGTCTTTAAAAGCCTCGATATGAGAGTGCATAGAGGTACCAACCTTATATTGAAGATTCTTCAAACAAGTTTGGAGATATAAAATTTCGGTGACCGATTTCTTCTCAAACGTTGAGATAAGATACTCCCAAATAGCATGAGAGGTTTCCAGATGAAAGACATCCAACATAAGTGAGTCAGGAAGTGCAGACAATATATAATGACGAGCCGCTTTGTCACGACGAATCCAATCAGTATGATCAATTTTCCATTGTTCAAATAATGGACCATCAGTAATCACAGAATTGTTATTCATGACATCAATAGGTTGAACTGGGCAAGACAGGTCGCAAATCTGCAAACCATGATCAAGACGAGCGTAGTTGAGACGCATGACAATCAAAATAGGGATATGCACGTAAGAACGACGAAAAGTATTGAGTGACTAAAAAGAAAGCCCAAAATAGAGAGGCATAACGTGCAAGACGAGATGACGCATATAAGAAAAGTGCTATTTCGGTCGAGCAAAGAACGTGAACGATAATAAAACATCGCTAAAAATAGCAAGATGTTTGCTTGTCGTAATCAACATTATTAACGAAGACAAGCGATTAATAAACTGTAATTGGGAATTAACAAACTGTAATTAGAAATACAGTTTTAAATAAAGAATCACATATTCGAGCAAAATTGTTGTCTTGAATCCTGAACTGTCATAACTTTTGATCCAGAACTTCGATTGCAAGCGGTTTTTAAAGACAAAATTAACTAATGCTTCTAATTTGAACAAGTTCATGTATCAAATCATCACTTGTGCAAAGAATTCAATCAAGTATAAACAATGAAACAACTTATCTTCCTTGTTGTTGCTACGCATCCATAGCTCTGATACCATGTTGAGAGAGAGAGAGAGTACGAGAGAGATACACAAGACATGCTCCCAAAGAATGGTTCATATTGATGTAGAGTTAGTATATATAGGTGAGACCCAAGTCAAGTGAGAGATGATATATATAGTTGTAACAATCCCTCCACAAATATTAGTTCATTAGCTTTATTTATCATTAGTTTAAAAATGTGCTTTAAATATTAATGCTATAATTATTAATTATAAGGTGTGTATACTCTTTGCATATCAATTAAATATGTAATATTACAATATAAGTATGTGAAATTCAATGTTCATGTGGTATAAAAGTTATGGATATTTATAATATTTTCATATGTTTACTTATTTCTATATGTATTCTTGAGGTGTAAAAGCATTCAATGTTTACATATTTATTGTATATTTATTTTGATTTTTATAATTATTTCTTATCATGACTCACATGCATTATGTGTATCAAATTAGTGTATAAAAAATTTATTCTAAGTTTTCACTGATCATTTAAATGCATAGTGCTAATGTATTGTATATAGTTATCAAAATGATATTGGAATAACATTCACATGTGAGTGTATGTTTATAATTTTTTATTGCACTTAATTTGTGTTCTAAATATTAACAATTTAAATTATTGATTATTTAATGAATTGTTGTGTAGTTTATTTCTCTATTTATTTGATTTTTTGCTCCATGCATAGTTTCATATATTACTAGGCTATTGTAACTTGTAACTAGTAATACAGAATTGAGAGGTCTTGTGGGAGTTGAAATCTTTAATTTTGACTTTGATATCTTTTAACAAGTTATATTTTTGAACTAGAGATATGATTTGGTGATCCATGTTACAAATCAAAAGTTATGAGTAATTTTGTGCCTAAGTGTCCTGATGATTGACAATGTTTTGGAAATGAAAAAATGTCTTTGTCAGAGGTGGTTTGGAGTTTCCAATACAGGTTTATTTACACTTTGTGTTCCTAACTAGGGGAATATTCTAATCATGGTGTGTGAAAATTCTCAATTTTGGATATGTCTCCACATGTAGACAAACTAGATAAATAGTGTAAATGTTGCTCATTTGACTACACTAGGAGTTGTATTAATGGATAGGAGTCTTAAGTGGTAACTCACATGTTTGACATGTTTTTTTAACTTAGTTTTGAAATCTATTCTTGTTGTGGGAAGTGTGATCCTATTGAGAGGATTTGCAACTTGCTATACTATTTGTGATCCCATATAAAATTCTTAAGTTGGTCAAGGACCTTGTAATGCTCCATGAGCATGAGCCATTTGGGATCTTGAGAGGAAGTTTCATGGTGGCCAAGTCAAGGAAGTCCTGGTGGATAGGGCTTGCAAGGGGGCTTCGTCATCACTAAGGGGAATGACCTCATGTTTGATGATGGTCTTCCCTTTTCTAGTTACATCTAGCATCGTGATGGTGCTAGGCGGCCTACTGACAAGATTTGCAAACTTGCCACACTATTTGTGATCCCTGGGAGAACTTTCAAGTTGGTCAATGGCCTTGTAATTCTCCATGAGCATGAGCCATTTGGTATCTTGAGATGAAGTGTCATGGTGGCAAAGTCAAGAAAGTCCTGGTGAATAAGGCTTAGAAACCTAGTAGGCCCGCCAGGAAAATGGAAAAGCTTGGTAGGTTTTTTGTAGGTTATCACGTCATCCTTGACTTTCTTGTGAGTGAACAAAAAATAGAGTGATCATGTAAATAGAGTGATTACTTTGACGATTTGTAGAGTAATTACATAAATATTCAATCCTAGTGTTATCACTAGAAATAGATATTCTAAATACTTTAGATTCAAATGTTATCATAGACATCAAATGACCAGTGTTAAGGCTAGAAATAGTATTCTAAATATGTACCAAACTTCACAAGGCACCTTATTGAAGAATCCCAATGGATGACAATCAATGCGTTATGATCTTATCCTAATTTTTTCTTTCATATTAGCTCATAAGAAACTAAGATAGATGCTATATCCATTGTAGAGCAATGGCATTTATTGAGCTCGTATGAGAAATATTATTCGATTCATATTAGCAATATTTTTTAGTAGTCCATGTGGGAGACATACTTATTTAGTCCATGTGAGGTCTATTTATCAGCTGTGTGAGGCACATTGATTGGATCATATGATTAATTTATTAGTTAAAGATTTCTCCTTTATACACGAACATACATCACCAATCGCATTGGTTTCTGAAAATGCCTAATTATAGGCGTGGCCCCATGTGCAAACTAACTAAGCAAGTAATGTAAATGTGATTTGTTTGAATTTTCAACTCTTATCCACAATGGGAGTCATGTTAATGGATGGGAGTATTAAGTGGTAGCTTGCATGTTTTCCATGTGTTCTTGTCACTTAGTTTTGAAGTGTATAACAACATGCTTTCCACTCGGCAAGGGAGACAGACCTTATTAACAAGGAAAAACGTGGGAAATGCTTTAGGGAGAGAGTCATAACCTATAATGAGAAAAAGCCTACAACCGATGATTGAGACTTTTATGAATTCAAATTGTTGTGATTCCTTGATTCTTTAATTCTAATGAGGAGTGTTTGCTTTCAAATTCTCTTTTCTTTTCTCCTACTAGGAAACATAGTGAGTGTCAACAAGATGGCTATTTCACTCTGTGTTGTTGATTGTGTATGTCATATGTCAATGGTTTCTCATCAATGAGAAAAGGAGAATGAGAGTTTCAATGTTTAAGAAATTAGAATGTTTGCAAAGGCTATGTACTAATGTGAAAGTTTGAATATGATACTTGCATAGTGGAGGATTTGAAGAGCTAATAGTAATGGGTGTGAGAAAAGCATAGCTTAATTCCTTGTGAGAATGGAAAGACTTTCTTATGTGGCCATGTTTAGTACTCACATAATCTCAAAGTTTGCAACTCTTGACATTCAACAAATTAATGTTTTGTTGTATTGCTTTATTAAGGAAGAAAATGTTGAAATATATGCATCTTCAAATTGGGATACAAATTTGAAATTAAAAATTGTAGTTTACTACTTGCAACTTTGTAATCTCTGTGGTTGGTGAGCTAAAATATTTAATTGATAAGTATAAAAGGTATGCAATTGTCAAAAAGACCAAGTGATACACACTTGTAAATGATCAACTATTATGTGAGAGGGCTAATAATATACTGAGAAGAGTATTAGTTAATTCTAAAACTCCAACTTTTTAATCTTCTTATCATGAAGAAGGATGTGGATTTGAGTTGATCAAAATGAAAATCCTATTGATAGACTTACTTGGTCTAGTTTGAGTACTAATGTTGTTGCTCACTCATGTAAACGTTGCCATGATTGTCAATCATTCGCTAAGAGGATGTTGATTCTAGAACTTGCTAAAACTATCATTGCTTATTATGGGCCATTTAGGAAACGGGGTTTGGATCTCATTAGACCTTTACCTAATACTAAAACCTGAAATTCTTATATCCATAGAGTAGTTGATTACATGTCCAAATGGTATAAAGCAAAAACTACTTAGAAATGTAAGAAAGAGGATACAATCCAATTTCTAATGGAGGATATATGTTGCAAGATTGGGATACTAGTGGAAATAGTAATAGGTTAGGGTCTTAGTTTCAAGAATAAGCTAGTTCAGGAATTGACAAGGAAGTTAGATTTGAAGCATATACTAGACTCATTGTAATAGGTTGGTAGAATCATTCAATGGGACTTTGTAGAATATTCTCTGTAAACTAGTGAAAGACCATCCCAAGGATTGGGACAAGTATCTACATCAAGATTTATAGGTTTGTAGGACAATTCACAAATGAATATAGATTTCACTTTATTTCATTTGATAGATGATTAGGATGCTATAATACCTATGAATATAATGTTTTCCATGATGGAATTTATAAGAATATGTTAGGAGGATCAATTAGGTTTGGAAGTTGATAGAGGACTAAAATTTCATATGCTATACCTTGAAAGGCAATAGAAAGTGGATTGTTATGAGAAATAACTTTTGAAAAGAGGGGAACGGTTTAGTACTCAATGGATGAGGAAGGACCTTGCTAAGGGATATGACAATAGTTTGGATTCTACTTTTCAAACTAAAATTTGAGTAAGAAATCATTGTGTGCCTTTTGATTTGATTGCCATCTCCATTTGAATTTTGTGTTGCTACATCTTAATAAAAGTGCACCCATCATCATTAATGCCTTGTTAATAGTTCTCACCATAGAATCAGGGAATCACCTCATGCATTTTAATTTGATTATCTTAATTTGAAGCTCAAATCAAATGTATCCATTCTAATTTATATCTTGTTGTTGGGGATATTTTTTCTGGAGCTATTTTAATGATTTGCAAACAATTAAAGGTTCAATTTACTTACCACTCATTTTTAAACTTTCAAGAGCAATAAGTTTAGCATTATTTTAGATAATCCAGGTTGATGAGTGGCATTAATTTCTTGACCCGACTTTGTAAATATAGATGTGGAATTATATCAAATGCATCACCACTTGTGTGGGCCCTTGTCAATCCTTTTTGAGTTTTAGGAGGGTAGTGTTGCTCTTGTGGTAGCTATTATTTATTTTTATGCTTCAAAATTGTGTTTTAAAAATTGAGTGTGTATTTACTTAATGAGAAAAGATTTAGAACTATATTTTAGATTGGGCATACCTATATTAGAGATGGAATATTAGAGATGGAGGAGCTATTTAGAGAATGGAGTAGTCCATTTATAGAGATGGCATAGCTATTTAGAGATCAAATAAACCATATTCAAATGAAAGGTGGTAATGGATTGAATCAATCGATTATCTTCTAGTACTTGTCATGTTCATATCATGTGAATAACCTGCTACACTTTGTCATATGACTAGATGTCCAAGTATTAAAAACATAAGAAGTGTCAATTCTTAGGGAACTCGATGATATATACATGTAGGATATAAATGTAGGATATAGTGTACATGGCTTTATAAAAAAGTCAACTACTTAAAGAAGTAATCTATGGGTAAAAAATATAACTATTGGAATTATCATGAAGATGGCTAAGTACTAAGTCATGATGAAACTTAAGGTAAGTCAAGTTTACTTTTGAGCTAGAGTAGGAGACTTGAGCATAGACTAATAGTAGCTTTGGAAAGGCTTGTTGCATGCCAATTTGAACATGGGGAAGAGAGTATGTTGACATGGAAAAAATACTAGGTACAAACTAGGTACAAACTAGTAGATCAAGGGCTACTTTCTTTTGTATGGAAGAGGGAAAGAGAAGGGAGGATATTGAAGAGGAGGCAAGAGAAACACACTAGGGGACCTTTTGTAACAAAAAAATGAAAGGAATTTATGGAGGCTCATAGACAATGTGGGCCATAAGTTTAAAAGGCAAAGAAAACCACTTACTCTTTACATAGAGGTTTCCTCTTTACAAATGCTCATGTGTACATTGGATACATTGAATTGGGTCACGTTTGTCTTGCCATCTCAAATCCTTATCCTTCCAGCTCTAAATTGGGTCACACTTGAAGAGTTTGTGGCCTACTTTAAATATGGAGAAACACATCTATGAGAGTAGCCCAAAACAAGTCACTTATGGAGAAAGAGGCTTCACCTTCTTGGTAATTCACAAGAAATGATCTCCACACTATCCACAAGCTAACGACCTGGCTGAATCTATCAACAAAAATCTATGCAAAAAACATACAAAGCTGGTCAAGCATCATAAAAAATATTGGGATACCAAGCTCCTAGCAGCCCTTTGGACTTACCACTCTTCATTCCAAGTGGCTATAGGTCTCACTCCATACAAGCTTGCCTTTGGCATTGAGACAATTACAACTTTAGAATTTGTAGTCCCAAGTCTTTGGATGCCCTCCTCTTTTAATGAGATTGTTCCAAAAATGGCCAAAAAGCAACTTGCTTTTTGCATGTTTTCTACACCTTTTGAGGAAATTTACAAGAAATAATGTCCAAAATATCATAAATAGGCTAAAATTATAAAAAATCCTATCATTTTGAGCTTTCCATACTATAGAGACTAACACTAATGACTAATATGACAATGACTCTTTAGATTAATAAGAAAGCCTGATGATAATGCACTTGAGGGTTTTTTAGACTACGTCTACATAGCGGCATGACATCCACGGCCTCTAAACTTGCATATCCTTTGATCTGTGCCAACTATGCATCCACCCTTGTCAAACATCCAAATAATGAGTATTTCTCTTATCATGTACATCAGCAGCATCCACCTAGATCATAGATCAACATATTCAGCATCTATATAACTCTTGAACCATACCTAGCACCCCCTCTAGGGTCATAAAGCCTTAGATATGCATCATACACTAGAGGATGTGGAGCATCTATATACATGCTCAAAATGCATCTATCAACAAATACATAGGAATATACCTACTCTTTCGGAATCCATCCTATAGGAACCTATTTCTGATAAGATTTTTGCTCCACATCCACTATAATTAATGCATCCAACACACTCACACTATCTTTGGAAACATTTAACCATTCTAAATCCTGAAGCATCTCTATATTTTCTATCAAGGCATTACACAAAGCATTCGAAACATTCTGCATTTATGGAGCATCACATCTAATATTTTCTGTAGACATATCTGTAATATACCCCCCTTAAAAATTTTAATTTTAATACAAATTTTTTTAACTCCCTCTCTCTCTCCCCGTTGAGAGCACGTCGGGGGAGAGAGAGAGAGAGGGAGTGAAGTGAGTGAAGGGGGGGCATGCGGCCCCCCCAGATGGAGGGTGGCGTTGTATCCCTCCCTTACCACCTCCCCCCACCTTATAAGAAGCCCTCCCCCCCCTCGTCATCCTGGACCCCCCCCGTGGTCTCTAGCAGGCATGCCCCCCTAGCCATGAGTAAGAACAAGAGAAGAAGAAGAAGAGGGAGAGAGAGAAGGATAAGAAGAGAAGAAGAAGAAGAGGGAGAGAGAGAAGGAGAAGAAGAGAAGAAGAAGAAGAGGGAGAGAGAGGAGAAGAAGAGAAGAATAGAAGAAGAAGAAGAAGAAGAAGAAGAGGGAGAGAGAGAAGGAGAAGAAGAGAAGAAGAAGAAGAGGGAGAGAGAGAGAGAGAGGAGAAGAAGAGAAGAAGAAGAAGGAAGAGAGAGAGAGAAGGAGAAGAAGAGAAGAAGAAGAAGAAGAAGAATAAGGAGAGAAGACGTCATCTGATTTTTCTGTCAGAGAAGAGAAAGGAGTTTGGAAGCTTCCAAGAAGCTTCCAAAGCATCTCCTTTAGGAGGTGTTTCACCCGCAAGACCCAGCTTAATTTTTCCTTAATCCATGACCACATCGTATCAAGCGCAAAGGCTGTGAGGATTGGTGGGAAGCTGCTGGACAATTTGCAGGAAATTCCTACGCATCTAACAGCTATCCCTGCACACGAAGGCCACTAGATTTCAACAAAAGATGGCACCCAAGAGGCATGCAACTAGCAACTCTGCAGGTGTTTCTACCCAAGGCACAGGAGTGTCTACTAACGGAGTTTCGATTGTCAAGAATCAGGTCCATGATCCCGCACTCCTTGTCAATGAACTCAATATGTTAAATGATTACGTAACCTCGTATATACAGAGTTCATGCAATATGTATCGAATGAATTCATAGGGAATTTTTGCATTAGACACTCTCATAAAAATTGTTTCATTGCATTGTTTAAGAAGGTTCTCTTGAATTTAATAAAAAATCCTAGCGCATGAGTTGCATGAATATTTGCAAACATGAGTTGATTTCATGGAAGACAACTGCACTAATGGAACGACTCAGTATTACCTTCGTGTCCCAAATATATTAATTATGCTCCATCGTGTATTGAATTGGAAATGGCATATCCTAGGGTCTTCTCATGAGATTGATAGTGAAATGCATAAAGTATCACAATCATATTAGATACATGCAAGGAAAACTTCTACATGCATGGGCAAGTTTCTCGCATACATAAGTAACATGTTAAGTCACATGCATTGAAAGAACCTTCGCATGTGTCGTATAAAACTATTGCTTGTAACTAGTATTTATCACAGGTTTCTTTCATACCTTAATTGTATGATCATGAAAAGATAAGTGCATGGAAGGGTAGACATATCTTAAGGGTATTTCTCTTGAATTGATTAGCGAAATCAAGTGATATGGTTGTCGCATTCATACTAGATGCATAGGAAGGAACGATTGCATGCATGGGTAATACCAAAATTGCACTCATAGAAAGATTGCATGAGATTAATGTGCATTAGAATGCTTGAATTCATGCTTTGTACATTGGCCTTGAAATTGTTGAGTAAAGTCAATACTTGTCTTAATCAACGTAGTTAGACAAGCTCAAAGAAAGGGTTAGAAAGGGACAAACATTAGTGCATGTGAGTACTATTGAAAAAGGGGGTTAAGATCAGGTATTATTGTATCACCAAAAGTATCATTGGTCAATTAGGGATCGAAGGAAAGATCACACAAATACTTCAAGGGATCTAGGAGATAGCCAGTAAGTTGACTAACTCAGGACAATGGGGTTGACCTAAGGTAAGGATAATTAGGTCAGTAGGGTATAAAACCCTAACCCAAAGATAAAAGGGAAACAGGCAACCTAGCTTGCCAAGCCCTTAGGATCTTGCCAAGTTGCGAATGATTGAGGATCGGATGCTGGGAGCATCCGGGAAAAAGGAATCACACCTTGGCAGTTGGTCGTACAAACGACCTTTGAGATGATCGTGATTGTACACTTAGGTACATTGTTTGAACTTCTTTGCTCAAGGAACTAATGCAAGGCCAAACACTTAATGCTTCAGGTTAAAACCTTGGTGGGAGAGGCAAGATCAGTTACCTTCGTTTTTCTGCCTAACCCTATCCAAGGGGGTTGCTAGCCGCGCCAGGTATATGGACCTAACCCACCACGAGAGTTCTCTCCGTGGGTGCTACTTGGAGTAGGAGGACGCTTGGGTGCCAGGGGAGGCTCTGGCTGTAAATTCCTTATCTCCGGATCCTGCACAAAAGGCCAACATGACTCGAGATGGGATCTCGAGGCCCGTGTACTAGTCTATGGGCGGAACTTGGAGCAACAATCTTGTAGATTGCTGGGATAGCCTTCGGGCATGATACTTGATGTATTCCGGGACTATGATAAATAAAGATGAGATATTTGAAGAAGGAACTTCGTTGACATTGTTTTTGTGTCAATGCCTAGGTTACGTGAAGGAACCTGTGTTTAAATTGATTAATTAAGGAAGCTGCTTTTGCATGTCAAATGTAATGTGGCTGGTAATTAGATAACTAAGCAAACTGAGAAAGTGCGATGGACGTGACTTTGGTCCGTCCTATGGAAGGGTAGTCCCAGTTAGTTGGGAACTTTTCTCAAAAGACATGACAACGAGACTATGAAGACCTAGCATCAGTAGAGTTAGAATCCTGATTTATGCTGTCTTAGGGGAAAGGGAGGGGACTATGCCTTATGGTAGAGAGGTTGAGCTTCGCATCCCTCTCGTTTCCCATTCTCCATGAACCAAGTGCAGCATAAATCCACTTCGACTCTGTTGTTCCTATGCAAAGTGGATCATCTGGAGCTCGACATAGCTACTTCCTAGAGACTTTGCTGATAGGAAAGGAACCCTGACTTTAGGTCGATCCTAAGTGGGAACGGCCGGATACTTCAACTCGGGGCAGAATCGGGAAGACCTAGATTGTAAACCTTGTGAGATTCCTTATGAGTACCAGGCGGCACTTTCTAGACTCTCTTCCTGATGGGTTGCTAAGACGTGTCCCCCATTTGGATGAGCGGGCACATTACAATTGGTATGAGAGCAAACCAACGAGATCTAAAGATTACAAGGGAGCTTAATGGACGAAAATGAAGGGAATAAGGGGATAAATAGGGAAAGATGAGTAGAATAGAATAGTGTGTTCTGTTGAAAACATTTCTTTACTCACTTATGGATGGCAGGTTGAAGAGTCATGAAGCATAGAGCAAGTTCTTGGTGTTCCACGTCATGTTCATGACTACAATGCATGCTTCAAATTATCGCCAGAGGCTTGGCATGATGGATATCCTGGACTGCATCTATAATCCTTCACCTTTGTATGTGGAGCAGAGATGGACGGGAGATTCATGACTATACTACATAGCAGCCCACCGACTCATGTACCTTCAGACCAACTTGAAGAGAATCAAGTGGATGGAAGATTTAAAGATTGTGAAGCTGTTCATCTTTGTCGAAGCTCACATAAATGCAACTTTGTACGTTAGTGGTTGGCAAGTCAAGCAGAATAGGTATGTCTATGAAGAAGTGAACCAGGTGATCTCTATTGATAGGATCAAAGTGTTAGGGCCCTATGAGAAGAACGGGTATCAAAAGAAGGAATACCCCAAGCTTTTTATGACTTACTGTTTCTTAAAAATCCATGACCCCACTCCATATTATTATTCCATCCCTGTAAGCTGATTGTAACACAATCCTATTTTTCCCAAACTGATGTATCAATCAGCCTGTCCTACTTATCCAAATAAATGTACTCAAGGGTTATGCCCTCATGAATAAATAAGACCTTTTACAATTATCTATCTTGATCATAAATGTTAACTGAGATGTTAACTGATTAAATCACTTGGCTAAAAGCTGTGCTAGTCGTATTAATGTAATATGGGAGCATATGATAAGATGTTAACATAAAGAATCTTATTGATCAGATGCAACCCCAAGTGCAGGCTCCAAATCCGACTCCTGCACTAAGCCCAGCGGTGGTTCAAGAGAAGAATTTCCTTCTCAAACAAATTAAGCCACCCCAGTTTGATGGCAAGGGAGGGACTGTTCAAGCTGACGTAGAGATTTGGATTGAGTCCATGGAGGACTATTTTGAGGCAGCAGGAACTGCACCTGCTAACCAAGCCATGCTCGCCAAACTTAAGCTTACAAGTGAAGCGAGACTTTGGTGGAAACAGTGGTGCAGAGACCAAGCGATGTCAGAAGGGAGAGTCACTTGGGATAAGCTTAAGGAAGCTATGCGAGGGAGGTATCTGCCACCTGCCTACCGCACACAAAAGATGAATGAATTCTATGACTTGAAGCAGCTAGGATTATCTCTTGAAGCATATTATTTGATGTTCGTTTCACTCCTAAAGTATGCACCCCCAATGGATATGACACAACAGGTGTCAAAATTCTGTGTTGGGTTGAATCCACCCATAAACACTCGATTGGAATCAATGCGACCAACGGACCTACAAGATGCACTCATTCAAGCTGCTCCAATAATAAAGGAGATGCAGACCAAACAAAGGAACAACAGGATTTGGCCTCACAAGGATTAGAATAAGGGTATGTTTAAGGCTCAGACCAAGAGAGCGTAGGGTCAAAATTAGGGCCAAAGAAAGAAAGCTAGGGGCAATGCTCTCAACAACCTTGTTCCAACACAAAGCAATGATCGCAACTCACGTTGCTTCCATTGCAACAAGCCTGGACACTTCAGGAGGGAGTGTCTCAAGCTTGGTAGAGGACATCGCCAAGGGAAATTCCAAGGTCTAAATAGAGCTACTCATGGCCAAGGAACCACCATTATGGCCAGAGGGAGAATCTCCAATGTTTCCTACAAGGAGCTGGACAATGAAGAAGATCCATTCATGGATGCTGATATGGAGAGGGCAATGGTTCACGCCACTCTTCACAAGAAGGGCCAAAATCACCAATTCTCAGAGATTCAAACCCCATCAGAATATCAAGGTAAAAGCTTCAAAATCCTAATTGACTATGGCATTACACATTCGTTCATTTCACCAATCTGTGTAAAAAGATTAGGGATAGCCACAATAGATGCACCTACTTTACTTGTGGAATTAGCAAATGGTCGTGAGGTCACTTGTACTAGGCAAACTTTAAGGTGAAATTCCTACTGGGTGCGAAGCCAACTTCTGTGAGATTCAGGGTAATGAACCTAGGGGTTCACGAATTTTTACTCAAAATGAATTGGCTAATTCCAATGATGCCCACATCCATTGTGGGAAGGGCCAAGTCTCCTACCGAAATTCTGAAGGCGAACTAGTCACGACTCAAGGTGAGGCTGGTAAGCCAAAAATACAGTTGGCAAAAGCAACACGGATAATAAAAGGTGTTCAAAAAGGCCTACATGTCTATCTGATTAAATTAAATAAGTTAGATCAGAATCAGGAATCTGGAGAAGAACCTTCGTGGTTAAAGAAATACGCAGACGTATTTCTTGAAGATTTGATGGGACTTCCTCCCCAAAGGGAAGTCGACCACGAAATCAAACTTGTTCTAGGAGTTGCACTGGTCTCGCAAAGAGGCCGTATAAGATATCCATCCCGGAAGCTATGGAACTGAAAGAGCAACTCAAGCAACGGTTAGATCAAGGCTACATCTGTCCTAGCAGTTCACCATGGGGAGCTCCAATGCTGTTCCAAAAGAAAAAAGATGGAACGCTACGCCTATGCATTGATTACAGAGGATTGAATCAAGCAACCATAAAAAATAAATACCCCATTCCAAGAATAGATGAATTACTTAACTATCTTCAAGGGGTGAAGATCTTCTCAAAGATAGATCTCAGATCTGGATATTATCAGATAAGGATCAAGGAAGAAGATATCCTGAAGACTGCATTTAGTACAAGGTATGGACACTTCGAATTCCTAGTGATGTCATTCGGGTTAATGAATGCTCCTGTTACCTTCAACAGGTTAATGCAGGATATCTTTAGGCACTATCTTGATTACTTCGTACTCATATTCTTTGACGATATCCTAGTCTACTTGAAACATGAAAAGGTCCATGAACCACAGCTTTGCATTGTTATTGAAACAATGAGAGTACACAAGCTTTATGCTAAGAAGAAGAAGTGCGCATTTTTCAAGCATCAGATTGAATTTCAGTAGATCCAGCTAAGGTCAGAGATGTTCTGGAATGGCCAACACCAACTTTTGTCAAAGAAATACGTAGTTTTCTTGGGTTGACAAGATGGTACAGGATTTTCATCAAAGATTATGCTTTGATTGCAGCACCTCTGACTGATCTACTAAAGAAGCAAGAAGCAATTGCATGGTCACCTACTGAACAGACTAGCTTTGACAAACTAAAGCAAAGATTAGTATGAGCACCCATCCTGAAACTTTCTGATCTCAGTAAGGAGTTTGAAGTGGTAACTGATGCTAGCACACTTGCTTTAGGATGTGTACTTATGCAAGAAGGTCATCCCGTAGCATATTCTTCAAGAAAATTGAAGAGCCATGAAAGGAACTAAGCTACCCACAACCTGGAGCTGTTGGCTGTCATCCATGCTCTCAAAATTTGGAGACATTACTTGCTAGGTAACAAATTTTCCTTAGTAATGGACCACAAGAGCCTTAAATGGATCTTCACCCAGAATGAGATCAATATGAGGCAACGTTGATGGATCGAAGTGCTCGAAGAATATGATTTTGAAATCAAATATAGGCCTAGAAAAGAGAATGTAGTTGCTGATGCACTCAGTCGCAAGGCATCTCTAAATTTTCTCGTTTTATAAGATCCATCAACAGCAAGGTCTCTAGCCACAAAGGTATCAATGCCAAACAACCGGATTCTTGAGCTAGCAAAAAAAGGGCCATATCATGACCTAGTCTATCAGAAAATGCTAAGGGATATCCCCATCAAGGATCAAGACCCAAAGCTAAAGAGAAAGTATCAAGATTTCTCCATCAGTAGTGGAGTTGTCTACTTTAGGACAAGATTATGTATCCTTGCAAGCCAAACTCTCAAGCAGAAGATACTTTGGTAAGCCCATGACTCCCCTTTCTTAGGACATTATGGTTATGCCAAGGCCATTAATGGGGTCAGAAAGAGCTATTATTGGAAAAGGCTCAAGGGAGACGTACTCAAATATGTTAGGAATGCTTGTCCTCTCAACACATTAAGGCAAAACATGTTAAAATGCCTGGGAAACTGTAACCACTTGACATTCCACAAATGAAATGGGAGTTCATTAGTATGGACTTCATTGTTGGCCTACCCCAAGTTCAGGGAGGATATAACTCTATTATGGTTGTAGTAGATATGCTCATCAAGGTCACACATCTCATCCCTATCAAG
The DNA here is from genome assembly GCF_053477565.2 of Lygodium microphyllum. NCBI lineage: Eukaryota > Viridiplantae > Streptophyta > Polypodiopsida > Schizaeales > Lygodiaceae > Lygodium > Lygodium microphyllum. Next base: position 53,092,192 of record NC_141148.1, on the reverse strand, counting down.
ACGAACTATAAAGCTTCAGACATCGCAAGATTATTCATCAAGGAAATATGAAAGCTTCATGGGTTACCGAGAAGAATCATTAGTGATCGTGACTCTCTTTTCACATCACACTTCTAGAGGGCTATCTTTGAGGCTATTGGAACTCAACTTTGTTTCAGTATAGCTTACCATCCCCAAACTGATGGTCAAACAAAATGATTCAATCAAGTCATTGAAGATATGCTTAGAGCATATTACTATCGCAAACCCAAAAAGTGGATTCAATATTTACCACTAGTTGAGTTTGCCTACAATGCTTCTTACCAATAGAGTATTCAGATGACCCCTTTCCAAGCATTGTATGGGCATGATTGTCGTACCCCTTTGAGTTTCTCGGATCCAACTTTGAGGGTAGAGGCTTCTAGACAGATGTTGGAAGACATGGATGATCAAGTCAAATCAATAAGACAAGACATTCAAGTTGCCAAGGATAGACAGAAGGCTGACGCTGACATGAAACGACAAGATAGATCCTTCGTCGAAGGTGATATGGTCTTCATCCGTGTACACCCTAAAAAGCATTCACTGTCCTTGGGAGAGTACAAGAAGTTAAGTCCAAGGTATTGTGGACCCTATAAGATCACCAAGTGCCTAGGGCCTAACGCTTATAGACTATAGCTACCCGCAACTCTAAAGATTCATAATGTATTCCACGTTAGCCTATTGAAAAAGTATCTACCTAATCCGAATCATGTGCTTGATGATCAGCAAATTGTAATGCCTAACCAAGGAGTCCTTGAGCTACGGCCTGATAGAATCTTAGATGTCAGGGAAAGGCATTTGAGAACAAGGACCTTGAGAGAATACCTCATCCAGTGGAAAGATTATCCCAAAGAGGATTCCACCTGGATGGATAAAAGTACTCTCAATCAACAATACCCCCAGGTCTTCTCAAGATGAGGATATCTCGATTCCTCTAAGGGGGAGAGGATGTAATATACTCCCCCCCTTAAAAATTGTAATTTTAATACAAATTTTTTTAATTCCCTCTCTCTCTCCCCGCCAATAGCACGCCGGGGAGAGAGAGAGAGAGAGAGAGGGAGTGAAGTGAGTGAAGGGGGGCATGCAACCCCCCAGATGGAGGGTAGCGCCGTCTCCCTCCCTTACCACCTCCCTCCACCTTATAAGAAGTCCTCCCCCTCTTGTCATCCTGGACAACCCCCCCTTGCCATCACAAAACCCCCCCCTCCCCCGTGGTCTCCAATAGGTGCGCCTCCCCTGGACCTAAGTGAGAAGAAGAAGAAGAAGAAGAAGAAGAAGAAGAAGAAGAAGAAGAAGAGGGAGAGAGAGAAGGAGAAGAAGAGAAGAAGAAGAAGAAGAAGAGGGGGAGAGAGAGAGAGAGAGACAGGAGAAGAAGAGAAGAGAAGAAGAAGAAGAAGAGGGACAGAGAGAAGGAGAAGAAGAGAAGAAGAAGAAGAAGAGGGAGAGAGAGAGAGGAGAAGAAGAGAAGAGAAGAAGAAGAAGAAGAAGAAGGAGAAGAAGAAGAAGAGGGAGAGAGAGAAGGAGAAGAAGAGAAGAAGAAGAAGAGGGAGAGAGAGAGAGAGAGGAGAAGAAGAGAAGAAGAAGAAGGAAGAGAGAGAGAGAAGGAGAAGAAGAGAAGAAGAAGAAGAAGAAGAATAAGGAGAGAAGACGTCATCTGATTTTTCTGTCAGAGAAGAGAAAGGAGTTTGGAAGCTTCCAAGAAGCTTCCAAAGCATCTCCTTTAGGAGGTGTTTCACCCACAAGACCCGGCTTAACTTTTCCTTAATCCATGACCACATCGTATCAAGCGCAAAGGCTGTGAGGATTGGTGGGAAGCTGCTAGACAATTTGCAGAAAATTCCTATGCATCTAATAGCTATCCCTGCACACGAAGGCCACTAGATTTCCATGAAAGATGGCACCCAAGAGGCATGCAACTAGCAACTCTGCAGCTGTTTCTACCCAAGGCACAGGAGTGTCTACTAACGGAGTTTCGATTGTCAAGAATCAGGTCCATGATCCTGCACTCCTTGTCAATGAACTCAATATGTTAAATGATTACGTAACCTCGTATATACAAAGTTCATGAAATATGTATCGAACGAATTCATAGGGAATTTTTGCATTAGACACTCTCATAAAAATTGTTTCATTGCATTGTTTAAGAAGGTTCTCTTGAATTTAATAAAAAATTCTAGTGCATGAGTTGCATGAATATTTGCAAACATGGGGTGATTTCATGGAAGACAGCTGCACTAATGGAATGACTCAGTATTACCTTCGTGTCCCAAATATGTTAATTATGCTCCATCATGTATTGAATTGGAAATGGCATATCCTAGGGTCTTCTCGTGAGATTTATAGTGAAATGCATAAAGTATCACAGTCATATTAGATACATGCAAGAAAACTTCTACATGCATGGGAAAGATTCTCTCATAAACAAGCAACATGTTAAGTTGCATGCATTGAAAGGACCTTTGCATGTGTCGTACAAAACTATTGCTTGTAACTAGTATTTATCATGGGTTTCTTTCATACCTTAATTGCATGATCATGAAAAGATAAGTGCATGGAAGGGTAGACATATCTTAAGGGTCTTTCTCTTGAATTTATTAGCGAAATCAAGTGATATGGTTGTCGCATTCATACTAGGTGCATATGAAGGAACTATTGCATTCATGGGTAATACCAAGATTGCACGCATAGAAAGATTGCATGAAATTAATGTGCATTAGAATGCTTGAATTCATGATTTGTACATTGGCCTTGAAATTGTTGAGTAAAGTCAATACTTGTCTTAATCAACATAGTTAAACAAGCTCAAAGAAAGGGTTAGAAAGGGGAAAACATTAGTGCATGTGAGTACTATTGAAAAAGGGGGTTAAGATCAGGTATTCTTGTATCACCAAAAGTATCCTTGGCCAATTAGGGATCGAAGGAAAGATCACATAGATACTTCAAGGGATCTAGGAGATAGCCAGTAAGTTGACCAACTGAGGACAACGGGGTTGTCCATGGTCTATCTTAAAAGGAGACCTAAGGTAAGGATAATTAGGTCGGTAGGGTACAAAACCCTAACCCAAAGATGAAAGGGAAACAGGCAACCTAGCTTGCCAAGCCCTTAGGATCTCGTCAAGTTGCAAATGATTCAGGATCGGATGCTGGGAGCATCCGCGAAAAAGGAATTACACCTTAGCAGTTGGTCGTACAAACGACCATTGAGATGATCGTGATTGTACACTTAGGTACATTGTTTGAACTTCTTTGCTCAAGAAACTAATTCAAGGTCAAACACTTAATGCTTCAAGTTAAAATCTTGGAGGGAGAGGCAGGATCAGTTACCTCCCACTGTCTGCCTGACCCTATCCAAGGGGGTTGCTAGCCGCGTCGGGTATATGGACCTAACCTACCGTGAGAGGTCTCTCCGTGGCTGTTTCTTGGAGCAGGAGGACGCTTGGGTGCCAGGGGAGGCTCTGGCTATAAATTCCTTGCCTCCGGATCCCGCACAAGAGGCCGATGTGACTCGAGATGGGATCTTGAGGCCCGTGTACTAGTCTACGGGTGATAGCCTTTGGGATTACTGGGATAGCCTTTGGGCATGATACTTGATATTCTGGGACTATGATAAATAAAGATTAGATATTTGAAGAAGGAACTTGCTTGACATTGTTTTTAGGTCAGTGTCTAAGTTACATGAAGGAACCTATGTTTAAATTGATTAATTAAGAAAGCTGCTTTTGCATGTCAAACTTAATGTGGTAGGTAATTAGATAACTAAGGAAACCGAGGAAAGTGTAGTGGATGTGACCTAGGTCCGTTGTCGTCGCGTTAAGAGTTGGAGGTCTACCACCGAGGCTTTTAGTGCAGAAGAAGAGTTTGGGATTCAAGATTCAGAAAGGAAAATGGATTGGGTCTTAATAAGAATCCGGAATTAGAAATAATTTAGGTATGGAAGTGGAATTCAAGTCTTCTCATTTTGTACTTAGCATACATGAACAGAAGGGATAAGACTAACTTGAATACATCAAATGCTTCAGGATACATACATCATTTCATAAAGGATATTTTCAGATTTCCAATTCATTTATAAATGTCAAATGCAAGCCCTGATGGCATTTATTACATGTACAAAGATGGATTTCAATCCTTTGGGACAAGTATATTGATGCTAGAATCAAATACATCTAAGATTTGGGCCAAAGATGCATGAAATGGATTGAAAAGGAATAATTTTAGCTTCAGCCCTGTTTTAAAACAGAAAATTCCAGCCCATAAACGTATTCAAAATGAGTGTATAAACTCAAGAAGAAGCACTCTTGATCATCTATGAACAATGTCCTGGAGAAAAGAGGTTATTTTCCTCTATTACAATCATAAAAAACCCATGTTTGCTCATAAAAATGGATCAAAATAGTGGGCTGCCCTGTTTATGACTGGTTATTCCAGCCCATAACAGTCCTTAAGTCTTCAATATCCTCACCCTTTGCTTGCCCCAAAGTCACTCAAGTACTTGGGCACAAGTCGGGCTTCATTGGACCAAGAATAAGGTAGAGAAGATGAGAGAAGTCGTGCATAAGAGCAGGCTGAATACTCTTCTCTCAGATTTCCCCTCTTTTATAGATAGTTTCAGCATGCATTTTCATCATACCAAAGAGGGAGAGAAGTGGAGCTCTCACCAAGTTAACATCTTCAGTTGTTGGCCTGTTGAATCTTCAGTTTGCATGCTCCATTCCATGCATCTTAGCTCCAGTTTTCTCCCAGTTTCCCTCAGGCAGAGCAACCCGCATTTTGCGTCGAAAATCGTGGGCTACTCTCTGCTCCAACCATGGTCACTTTTTGACCAGTCTAGGTCACCTGCTGGTCACCTTAGTCAATTACTTTTGGTCCCGTGTGGACCTAGTGGACTTTTGACAGTTTTTGGCAACATTTTTGGATTTTTGTCCATATTTTTGTACCTGAATTAATGTGATTTATCCAGCAGACTGTCAATTGCTTCCAGATGTCCAAGTTTTAGGTTCCCATAGACTTATGTTTCATAAATGTACATGGTATATCTGCAAATTATATGCTAAATACAAAAGAACTTGTATAACTAAGGTAGATATTGGATAACAATGCCTGAAAATATCTCATATAATTCCTAGTGAAACTCTTCTGAGTTCATAAGAATCCCATGATTTATATCATGGACAGTAAACTCTTTGACATTCACCCCCTCCTAACCTGCACATCCTCCGGCATGTGCCATTTCATAAGATTACAGGTCAAGGAGGGTCTTCTTCTTCTTCATCTTCATTTTCTAAGTCTTCGTGTTCCTGCATGTCTTCAAGTAAAGGGCTTGTATCAAAGTCATCAAGCTCATAAGTTGAAGATTCTCTTCATTTGAAGAGCTTGATTCGTTTCCCAGCTACTGGAGTCTTTATCATGGTCCCATCCATTTCAGCCAAAGAGTAAGTAGCATTATTATGTACTACTTTTACAACATATGGTCCAAACCATCGCTTGGCTAACTTCCTATGAGCACTATATTGATTATCCAAGCTACTATCATAAACAAGAACCCAGTCATTCTCTTGAATAGCTCTTGGACGGAGTCGATGGTGCTTATCAAACCTCTTCTTATTCTTTAATCTTGCTGTTTTTAGCCTTTCAATGGCTATTTTAACATCCTCTGGCCTTCTTTCAAGTTGCCTTATGCGTAAAGACAGCAATTCTTCCCTGTTCATGCCTTCATCCCAAGGCAAGATACTCCATGTGACAATGGATTCCTCAATAGGCATAATAGGTGGCTGTCCATACATGAGTTCAGCTGGCATATATCCTGTTATTGCACTATGGGTTGTTCTATCAGCCCATAATGCAAATGGTAGCATTTTAGGCCATTCCCTCAACTTTCCTTTGCATGATTTTGCTAAAGCTTTAAGAATTGGTTGATGACCTCTTTCACTCTTACCATTGCCTTCAGGGTTGTAGGCTGAAGTAAGAGATAGCTTAATCCCCAATTGAGCAAAGAAATGGCGAGCTTCATTGGCATCCAATTCTCCTCTATCAGCAGTTACTTTAGCAACACATCCATACCTGCAAAATACTTCTTCAAGTAAAAATCTGCAAACAACATGAGTGGACTTTGTTGACAAGGCCTTTCCTTCCACTTGATTTGTGAGATCTTCTCTAGCAAGTACTAGATATCTCATGTTCCAAATTCCTGTAGGCATGGTTACTAAATCAATAACCCATCTATAGTGAATAGATAAAGGATAGGTAGGCTGAAGCCCATCTCTATGTTTTACCATGGAATACATTTGACAAGCATGACAAGACTCAACAAAATACTCAATGTCTTTATACATGTTTTGCCACCAAATTTTCTCTTTTATTTTGGAAAAAGTACCCCATATGCCTCTATGACCATCCAATAGGCTTTCATGGAATTCTTGCATGACGTGTCTTTGTGTCTTTTTGTCACCTAAGACACGAACAGGTGCTCTTCCTTTCTTCTTTGCATGCCTCCAAAGGTAGCCACGTTTAAGAAAAAAACCATAGGCTTTTCTATTAATTCTCTTGAACTCTTCATGAGTCCATTCTTCCTTCTTTGTCATAGTGCTAAAAAATTGGCCGATTTTTAGCAAATCATCTGCATAATATTCTTCTTTAAAGTGTGAACAAACCATAACAAGACATGGAATATGCTGTTTACTAGCTGTCCATTGTCCTTCTTTAGTTGATTCATCCATCCTGGCTGATGTAAAAGTTATATTATCAGCTGAACCTATTGTTCTTGCTGTAATTTTTGTTGTACCTACATTAACTGCTTCATTTATAAACTCTGATTCTTCTTCATCCATATATCTGGCACATGAAAGCATGTCAGCAACTCGATTTTCTTTACCTGCAATATGTTTCAAATCAGGATTTAAGGATTTAATATAGGCTATCCATCTTAGCATGGCTATGTCAGGAGTGGAATTGTTGGCTATCATGCCCAAGAGTGGAAGGCAATCTATCTCAACTATAACATGTGCGCCCATGAAGTACTCTCTATCACATTTTAATGCAGTTACTACTCCCCAAAGCTCTCTTTTAAGTTGAGCATACCTTCTTTGTCGTTCATTAAGAACCTTTGCTCCAAAGCAGATCACATATCTGTTGCCTTCAAGGTTGTCTTGACCAACTGCCCATCCTATTCCAATAGGACTTGTGTCCACTGTGAGTGTAATGGGCTGTCCATTAGAGGAGTTTGCCCTCTTTAAAGTGGGAGCCGAAGTCAGCATTTTCTTGAGTTTCCGAATAGCCTGAGTGTGTTCTTTTGTCCATAGAAACCTTTGGCCCTTTCTTAGGAGCTGGTAAAGACTTTCAGCAACATGAGCAAAATGTGGTATCCAAATAAGGTAGAAGACACATGCACCAAGAAATCTTCTCACTTCTGAAACATTTGTACATTCTTCTTGCATTTTGTTGATTGCATTTATCTTCGATGGAGAAGGCTTTGGCCATATGGTCCACACATATGACCAACCACAAGGACTTCTTCAACTCCAAAAACAGATTTAGCTCCTGAAAGAGTAAGATGAACTTCTTCTAATTTAGATAGGATTTGAGCACAATCATTAATATGATCAAAAACAAACTTTCGACATCCAAGTTCATTGAGTTCTTCAGTTTTCTCATGAACTTCACATCCTTTGATTGGAACATCATCAAGGAAAGGAAGAGTTAATTGAGGAATATAATTCCTCAATACTTTATGCATGGCATTCATCATGTGAGCTACTGAATTCGTAGCCCCTTGAGGTAGAGTATACATGCGGACTAGGCCAAGAGGTGTCTTCATTGTAGTAATGTCACGGCTTTCCAAAGCAAGCTGAAATTGGTCATAGCCTGAATATAAGTCTCCCATGGAATAGATTGCCCTTCCTGCAAAAGCTTCAGCAAATTCATCCACAATTGGTCCTGATCCAACATTTCTAATAGTGACTTTATTAACGGGTTGCAAATCTTGAATGAATCGTAAAGATCCATTCTTCTTAGGTACGGTAAACCATCGGTTGGAATATGGAGCTGAAGATGGCTCCAATATTCGCATTTTTATCTTTTCATTTGAAAATTCCAATAACTTAGGAAAATGAGCCCTTGGAACTGGAATTGGTTTAAGATTCCAAGGCACATGTGGGACCGTAAAATTTACCATTGAAGCCACAATGCTTAGATCCACACAGCCGATTTCATGCGGCTGAAATGAAAAGGCTTTATCATGGTTCTTTAACATCTGCATGAAAATTTGTTTTTCAGCCGGCAAGAGGAAAGAGTCTTCACCAATTTTCAGCTTTTGTAGACTTTCAGCTGTAAATTGATGGCCAATATCTTTAGGATCACGAAGGCTTGGTTGTTTGGATACCCTTTATGCCAATCCTTCGCTTTCAGGTGGTAGAGGAGTAGCTACTGGCTTGACCTTCTTATCAACTGTTTTATATTTTGTTTCTACTCTTGCTTCATCCTTGTTTGGCTGTCCAAAGGCTTCATAATCTGCAAATTCTTGAATTATGTCATACATGTCCAATGTACATACCTGTATGGACTGATTTTCAGCTTGATTTTCTGCATGAACGGCTGTATAAATTTCAGCCATTGTATCATTATAATTCAGCCCATAAAATAGACTTGAAATTTCTTCATCTTTAGGTATAACATCAATTTGCTTCAGTTCTTGCTCCATATGACTCAAATACTTTCTTTCAGCCCTGTTCATGGCTGAAAATTGTTTATAATAGCCCACTCCATTGGCTGAAAAAACCTGCAAATCAGCTTTAGACCTTGCCTCCTTCATATGTGGAGGCAATTTTTTATGACATGATGCACTGCCATAGCCTCCACTTATAGCAGCACTACCCAAAAACCCTTAAATTCTTGGGCATTAGGAGGAATGGGATGATCTCTCAATGGATCCCTATTCCGATGGTGATTAACATAGACAGTTAGGAATTGAACAGCCTTATCATTATCCTTGCTTCTTATCCGAGCATATGATGAACCATCATCAAGAGCCTTTGTCTCTAAATGAGACTCGGAAATAAATTGTTGTCCAAGAATGATTGGTTAACTGCAAGAATCTTGAACAAAGAAATGAAATTCATCTTTTACGTTACCAATAGTAACTTGTACATAAGGACATGCTGCATAAAGATCGCCAGAAGAGTTATTGGCTACCTTCATGCGCCACCCTGGGTCCACGTCAATGGGCCATCCACCATTCTCATAGATACTTCTTGACATTACATTAATTTCTGAACCATGGTTTATAAGGGCAATGCATGGAGTTTCTTTCTCACCGATTTTAAAAACAGTTTCAGTAGTCGCCCTTGCCCAATGGGTACGGGAATAGTGACTACTTGGAATAAAGTGAGTTTCACTTTCTTCCTACATGTTGTGAAGAAAAGTCTCTTCCTTTTGCATGGGCTGCACTTTATATTGAGAAGTTTCCACCATTATGGCTTCTTTAGCTTCAGCTTCATAAATGTCTTCATCTTTGGCTTCTATGGCTGCAATCAATTCTTTGATTGCCTCCAAACGAATCCCTTGAGTTTTCAGCTTTTCTTCATCTTGCAAATACACATGACGTACTTGCAAAAAAGCATGTACAGATTCTTCAGTTTCCTCACCAACATATTGTCTTTTTCGTTTAATTACATCAATTATTACATCATGAAATCCTCGTTTTGCAATACCGAGAATCTCACCTAATGTAAATTCAATTCTACTTCCAAGAATCCTTTCTTCTAGGATCCGTTTAAGATCCGTTGTAGTCTCGATGTCTGACTGCAACTTGTAACTAGGATGTTTGCTTTTTCTTTTTCCTTCTGTCTTCTTTGCTTAAGGGGTATCTCCCATGTCAAATTCTGGTGGTGGTGGATTTTCAGCAGCCTTCTGTTGGTCTGGTTTGCTTCTTATTATCCGTTTAGTCGGTCCTAAAGTAGAAGGACTGGCAACATCTTCTTCTCTTTTCTTCTATCATGGCTTCTTGATTATTAATTTCAGCTAGCCAGGCAAAAGCTGAAAATGAATCCACAGGCTCGGACCATCCGGTTCTTCCTCGAATACATTGGCTGGCAGTGGTTAGATCATCCTTAGTTGCCTTGCCTTGCTCCATGCGTTCCAAGGCCTGCGTCCACACTTTAGATTTTGCATTAGTTTTACATGCTTTAACAATTTCATTAGTCGGCTCAATTTGCAACCCATAAGTTGCAGCATCAACAGCTGCATAGGCTGTTCTTGTTGCCAAATCCTCCAATCTTTTCTTCATGCTGCCGTTACCGAAGTTTGGCTCAAGAGGAAGCCCGGTTTCGATTGCATGAATTTTGCCATCCTTCCAAAAGACTAATTTTTGTGCTTCGACTTCACGGAATGCTCCACACTCCCTCTTGTCATGCTGAAGGCTATCACACCAAATGCAGCGTCTTTTAAAGCCTTCTCGTGCAGGTCTTTGGGCGGATGACCGACCCCTTTCTTCTACTTTAACATCAAGCCTTTCTACTTTAGAATTAATTTATGTTAAATTAAGATGGAGATCCCGCATGCTTTTAATTAACTCATCCATGACATCCTTCTTTCGAGAAGGAACAGCAGAATTTCTTGGTTGCTCGGCCATAAAGACAGGAGGTCGAGAGGCTGGAACAGGCTTCTTCATAGAATCAGTTGTTACAGGGGTTGAACCCCATCTTAGGCACAATCGCTCTCTTCGAGCAATCATATTAACTGCTTCACTGACATCACTCCAAGCAGTCTTTAGTCCCGACTCAGAGTCAGGGTCTTCAAGTCGATCAGTCAACTTCTCTTGAAGAGAAGAATCTGTAGCTTTTAAAAATAACTCAATCTTTTGACTTTCCATACCTTGTTGGTCATCAGGATCTAGTTGGGCAAATTTGCTTTCAAACTCTCGATGAAGAGCAGTAAGCAGTTAGACTCTTATTGGGCCTTTCAACCCATTCGGTGAAGATTTTCTTTGTCATAAGGCCAGAATCTTCAAGGAAAAATTCTTCTCGAAGAGCCTTCTTAAACACAGTCCATCTAGCATCTTTTTGGGAAAGACCATGAATTCGGTCCTAGAGGCCATGCACAGCCAGGTGGGCAAAGTAACGGCTCCACGCATGTTGAGGAACTCTAAAGAAGACCATCTTGTCAGTGTAGAGACACATAAAAGAGGACACATTTTGCCCATTAAATTTCTTGACCTCATGCCCAACTGCTTCTAAGGCCTTAATGGAAGCAGCATCAAATCGTTCTTCTTCTTGTCTCCGTTGTTGTTGCAATTGCAACTGCTGCTGAAATTGTAGCTGTTGTTGTTGGCTCTCTTGCATTAGATGAATCAGCTGCTGCAAAGCTTCTCCTCCCGAGCTTGATGATTCTCCCATTGGACTTCTTCTTTCGCAACGGACCTTCACGTCGGGTTCACCACTGTCGTCGCGTTAAGAGTTGGAGGTCTACCACCGGGGCTTTTAGTGCAGAAGAAGAGTTTGGGATTCAAGATTCAGAAAGGAAAATGGATTGGTTCTTAATAAGAATCGGGAATTAAAAATAATATAGGTATGGAAGTGGAATTCAAGTCTTCTCATTTTGTACTTAGCATACATGAACAGAAGGGATAAGACTAACTTGAATACATCAAATGCTTCAGGATACATACATCATTTCATAAAGGATATTTTTAGATTTCCAATTCATTTATGAATGTCAAATGCAAGCTCTAATGGCATTTATTACATGTACAAAGATGGATTTCAATCCTTTGGGACAAGTATATTGATGCTAGAATCAAATACATCCAAGATTTGGGCCAAACATGCATGAAATGGATTGAAAAGGAATAATTTTAGCTTCAGCCCTGTTTTAAAACAGAAAATTCCAGCCCATAAACATATTCAAAATGAATGCATAAACTCAAGAAGAAGCATCTTGATCATCTATGAACGATGTCCTGAAGAAAAGAGGTCATTTTCCTCTATTACAATCATAAAAGACCCATGTTTGCTCATAAAAATGGATCAAAATAGTGGGCTGCCTTGTTTATGACTGGTTATTCCAGCCCATAACAGTCCTTAAGTCTTCAATATCCTCACCCTTTGCTTGCCCCAAAGTCACTCAAGTACTTGGGCACAAGTCGGACTTCATTGGACCAAGAATAATGTAGAGAAGATGAGAGAAGTCGTGCATAAGAGCAGGCTGAATACTCTTCTCTTAGATTTCCCCTCTTTTATAGACAGTTTCAGCATGCATTTTCGTCATACCAAAGAGGCAGAGAAGTGGAGCTCTCACCAAGTTAACATCTTTAGTTGTTGGCATGTTAATCTTCAGTTTGCATGCTCCATTCCATGCATCTCAACTCCAGTTTTCTCCCAGTTTCCCTCAGGCAGAGCAGCCCGCATTTTGCGCTGAAAATCGCAGGCTTCTCTCTGCTCCAACCCTGGTCACTTTTTGACCAGCCTAGGTCACCTACTGGTCACCTTAGTCAGTTACTTTTGGTCCCGTGTGGACCTAGTGGACTTTTGACAGTTTTTGGCAATATTTTTGGGTTTTTGTCCATATTTTTGTACATGAATTAATGTGATTTATCAAGCAGGCTGTCAATTACTTCCAGATGTCCAAGTTTTAGGTTCCCATAGACTTATTTTTCATAAATGTACATGGTATATCTGCAAATTATATGCTAAATGCAAAAGAACTTGTATAACTAAGGTAGATATTGGATAACAATGCCTGAAAATATCTCATATAATTCCTAGTGAAACTCTTCTGAGTTCATAAGAATCCCATGATTTATATCATGGATAGTAAACTCTTTGACACCGTCCTACGAAAGGGTGGTCTCGGTTAGCTGGGAACTTTTCTCAAAAGACATGACAACGAGACTATGAAGACCTAGCATTAGTAGAGTTAGAATCCCGATTTATGCTCTTTTAGGGGAAAGGGAGGGGACTATGCCTTATGGCAGAGAGGTTGAGCGTCGCATCCCTCTCATTTTCTATTCTCCATGAACCAAGTGCAGCATAAATCCGCTTTGACTCTGTTGTTCCTACGCAAAGTGGATCATCTGGAGCTCGATGCTAGCTACTTCTTATAGACTTTGCTGATAGAAAAGTAACCCTGACTTCAGGTCGATTCTAAGTGGGAATGACCGGATACTTCCGCTTGGGGTAGACTCAGGAAGACCTAGATCGCAAACCCTGTGGCATTCCTTGCGAGTGCCAGGCGGCGCTTTCTAGAATCTCTTCCCGATGGGCTACTAAGACATGTCTCCCAAGTGGACAAGCGGGCACGTTACAATATTATTGAGTTCATGAACTATCTCAGAAACTATAACTGTATCTTGCAAATCATATGCATCTAGCAAGTCACCAATCTCCCTTTGAGTCCTTATATAAATTAAAATATGAGCTTCATAAGCCTCTTCATACGCACTAAGAAAATTGAAGACATCCAACAAGATTAGTGTAAGGTTGATGTAATGCTAATTGTCCATCATTCTGCAAAAAGTGAGAGTTTTTGGTAGAGCTCACAAGACAAGGAGTACTAATAGGATGTGCAGAACCCAAACCAAACTTTTGAATAATATCTTCAATGAACTTTGTTTGACGCAATAATAAAACACCCTTTTCTTGATAGTGTTGAATCTGAATACCAAGACATGAGTGTGTGTCTCCAAGCTCGACTATGTCAAATGTAGAAGATAAAACCTGTTGAGATGACAAGCTCAACACATGAGGACATTAATGATGGACCACCCGGTTAGATGGATCCACACGTTTACACTTAGTACGTCGGTGGTCATTATGACTTTGACATGGCCACTAACTCATTACCTATTATATTCAGGTTGTTACACCTATTTATAGTTTGCATAATTATAGCACCAGTCGACTAGAGTAGTTGGTTATGCATTATTTGACTTAGTAGGCCACTTTCCTTTATGTTGTATCTTATCTATACTTTGTGTACATTGTAAAGTGTATGGAAGAAGAAGAAGAAACCAGCAAGAAAACGTTTTAACTTGGTGTCAGTCGGTCAGATGGTAGAGCAAGGGCTGCAAGTCAGCTTTAATGCAAAGGGTTGCTTTGTAGAAGACTTCAATGACAAGTGCAAGTTAGTTGCAAAGGGAAGTAGATTTGGACGTATGTTTACTCTGGATGCTGGAATTCCTACTATGAATGCTGCTATGTATGCTAAAGGAAAAGGTGTTGTTACAGATATTGAAATCTGGCACAAATGCATTGGACATGCAAATGTACAAAGGCTGAAATTAATGCAGTCCAAAGGGTTGGTTATAGGCTTGCCTACACTTAGGGTTGTAGAATTTCATGTCAGTTTGGTAAGCAGGCAAGAGAACCCTTTTCACATGATAGAGATGTAAGCAGAAATATCCTTGACATTGTGCATACAGATATTTGGGGGCCTACACAAAATGTATCTCTTGGAGGCAGTTCATACTTTGTCACATTCATTGATGATTGTTCTAGAAAGCTGTGGGTATATTTTATGAAGGAAAAGAGTGAAGTGTTTGAGTACTTTAGAACTTTCAAGGCTACATTTGAAAGAGAAATAGGCTTGAAAGTAAAGTGCTTGAGGTCAGATGGAGGGGGAGAGTACCTCTCAAATGAGTTCAGTGATTTTCTGAGGTCTCATGGGATAAAGAGACAGTTTACATGCAGGTATACCCCACAACAAAATGGGGTTGCAGAAAGGTAAAACAGCCATATTGCAGAAGTTGCACGTGCCTTGATGGCTGAAAAGAATATGCCTAAGCATTTTTTGTCTGAGGCTATTTATACTGCTATTTATATTATGAAGAGAACTCCCACAGCTGCAGTTAATGGGATGACTCCTGAAGAATGCTTTACTGGAAAGAAGCTTGATGTATCGCACTTGAAGATATTTGGCTGTGTTGCATATGTTCATGTGCCAAATGAGCTACGGAAGAAGCTTGATCCAAAGGCAGAAAAATGTGTCTTTATTGGATACTCTTTAGAGCAGAAAGGGTATCGTTATTATAACCCTGTCACATGTAAGTTCAGAGTGACCAGGGATGTTATCTTTGATGAAATGAGCAGTTGGTATGCATCTAGTGGTGATGCATTGGATGATGATGATGATCATGACACTCATGTGCAGGCTGAAAGGCAAGAATCACGGACTCTTAATGGACCAGAGACATCATCTGGTAATCCTTGGTCTGGGAGACTAAGGAGTAGCTCTACATCTTCAGGTGCATCTAGTAGCACTACAGGTAAAGACAAAGGAAAGAATAAAGTGTCAGATGGCATTGATGCAGTTCTTGATGGAGACTCCAGTGGCTCAAAAAGTTTGGATGATGAGCTTGGCATTCCTTTTGTTAGGACACCAGGTGTACAGAGAGCTCATAGTAATGTGAAGGATCCATTGAGTGATCCGGTGGTACGCAAATCTAGTAGGGTCAGATACTCTGTTAAAAGATTTGGTTTTGAAGGTTATACAGCTTACCATTATGCTTATATGGTGAAACTAGTTGAGGATGTTGAGTCCACTTATTTTGAGGATGTTGTTTGTCATGCTCATTGGGATGCAGTAATGGATGAGGAGATGGCTGCATTAGAGGCCAATAAGACTTGGGATCTAGTATCATTACCGAAGGACAAGAAAGCTATTGGATGTAAGTGGATTTATAAGATTAAGCACAATTCAGATGGTTCTATTAGTAGGTACAAAGCTAGGCTGGTTGCAAAAGGCTATGCCCAGAAATATGGCACAGATTATGATGAAACCTTTAGTCGAGTTGCTAGGATGGCAACTGTCAGATGTGTGATTGCTTTCGCAATAGCCAAAGGTTGGAGGTTGCAGCAAATGGATGTGAAGAAGGCCTTCTTGCATGGTGATTTGCAGGAAGAAGTGTATATGGATCAGCCAGCAGGTTATGAAGATTTAGAGCATCCCATGTATGTGTGCAAGTTGAAGAAGGCACTATATGGGCTCAAGCAAGCACCTAGAGCATGGTCTGACAAGATCAGAGAGTATCTTGTCAATATTGGCTTTTATGTTTCTGATACTGATCGCTCACTTTACGTGAGAAAGGGAGATGTAGGTTTGGCCATCATAGTCATCTATGTGGATGACTTGATTATTATAGGTGATGGTGATAGTGGGATTGCTGAAGTCAAGGAATTTTTTAAGAAGAAGTTTGAGATGAAGGATTTAGGTGAGCTAAAGTACTTCCTTGGCATTGAGGTGATCAGATATGATGATGGTATATGGCTGTCCCAAAGACAGTATGGCTTGGATATGTTGTCCAAGTATGGTATGACAACATGCAAACCACTTTCAGTCCTGTTGGAGTAGAATGTAAAGTTGAGTGCTGATGTTGGGGATGAGATAGAAGACCCTACTATGTTTAGGAGGATAGTGGAGAGTTTGATCTACATGACCATTACAAGGCCAGACTTGAGCTATGTTGTTGGTCTTGTGAGTCAGTTTATGCAAGTACCTAGAAAGCCACATTTGGATGTAATCAGACGCATATTGAGATATGTGAAGTCCACATTACATTATGGACTTTTCTATGAGGCAGGTACAGATGTACAGGTGTTTGGATACACAGATACAGTTTGGGCTTGTAGTATGTCTGATAAAGATCTACCAGCGGATACATGTTCTCTCTTGGTACTGCAGCAGTTACTTGGAGCAGCAAAAAGCAATCTACAGTTTCTTTGTCTAGTACAGAGGCTGAGTATAGAGGTGCTGCTGTTGTAGCATGTGAGGTAGTATGGCTGCAAAAGTTATTGGCTTATTTAGATGTGCAAGTGGAAGGTCCACTTGTCATTTATTGTGACAACATGAGCAATATACAGTTGGATAGGAACCCTGTGTTCCATACCAGGAAAAAACATATTGAGGTACACTACCACTTTGTGAGAGAGAAGGTACTAGCAGGTGAGATTGACTTGGTGTATGTCAGCACACAGGATCAGATAGCTAACATCTTCATGAAGGCATTGGGTACAGAGAAGATTCAAAAGTTTCGAAGCTTACTTGGAGTTGCAGAGATTCAATTGAGCTTGAGGGGGAGTGTTGAGATGACAAGCTCAACACATGCGGACATTAATGATGGACCGCCTGGTTAGATGGGTCCACACGTCTACACTTAGCACGTCGGTGGTCATTATGACTCTCACATGGCCACTAACTCATTACTTATTATATTCAGGTTGTTACACCTATTTACAGTTGGCATAGTTATAATGCTAGTCGACTAGTATAGTCGGTTATGCATTGTTTGACTTAGTAGGCCACTTTCCTTTATGTCGTATCTTATCTATACTTTGTGTACATTGTAAAGTGTGTAGAAGAAGAAGAAGAAACCAGCAAGAAAACGTTTTGGCCTCCATCTCTCTTCTTGTCTCTTGAGTGAGCTTCTCCTTGTGCATTCTGTGTGTGTTCGACGCAGCATCTTGAGTAAGTCTCCCCACCATGCGATTCTTGACAAAACCTTCTTTACTTGTTGAAAGAAGTTGAGATTGTTAGAAAAAAGTATAGTTTCATCCACATATAGAGAAAGAATTAAAAAACTACAATCACAACACCGGACATATAAGTTAGGGTTTGAAGAACAAGAGATAAAACATTGTTTTGTAAGAAAGAGATCAATCTTTTGATACCAAGGTCGTGAACATTGTTTGAGACCATAGAGTGCCCGGTGAAGACTATAAGCAACATTTTCTTTATGTTTGACTACAAATCCCTATGGTTGCTCCATGTATATCTCTTCCTTTAAATCACCATTAAGAAAGTTATTCTCACATCTATTTGGTGAACCTCCAAATCAAACTCAACAGTAAAAACTAACAAGACTGGAATATGGGTAATATGAATAATAGGCTAGAAAGTTTCTTGATAATCAAATCTTGCAATTTGTGAGAAACCTTTGGCAACTAGCCTTTCCTTGAATTTGTCAAATGTTCCATCAGCTTTTTTGTTTAGTCTTATAAACCCACTTGCATTTAATAGTAGTACATCCAAGTGACAACTCACTTTGAACCCATGTACCTTTAGATCCTCAATATCCTCTACTGACCACTTTTGCCCAATATGCTCTTGAGATCATGTGTTGCCCATAAGTTTCTCATTCAAAATAGCATCACAACTTATCATTACCTTCTTGGAAGATGGATCATAAAACTTATATCCCTTAGAAAAAGTTGAATATCTAATGAAAATAACTTTCAAACTAAGAGGATCAAGTTTTTCACGAGTCTCTTTTTGGATACATGAATAAGCAATACATCCAAAAGTTCAAAAATATGAAACAGAAGGAGCTTCACATGTCCAAGTAGTAATATGTATTTTACCAGAAGGTGTAGTTGTAGGAATATGATTTTGCACAAATACTACTATTAAGACTGCTTGAACCCAGAAATATCAAGATAATCTAGAATGAATGTGTGAGAGAGTGAATTAGGGAGAGAGAAGATTGTAGAAGAGAGAGAAAGACTGTAGGAAGAGAGAGAAGAAGAGTAATGAGGAGAGAGAAAGACTAGATTTGGAGAGAGAAAGACCGGAAAGAGGGAGAAGCCATGGAAGCTGTGAACAAGATGAGAGAGGACTGTAATTGTATTAATGTGTCAAAAAGATATGAAAAATTACATGTCCTCTCCTTTTATAACAATGTCAGCATGACATGGCATAATATCAATATTCTTTATACTAAATCCTTATTTCCAGCCTCTTACAATCCATCTCTTCACAAAAGTTTTTGTCCTCAAAAACAAACCTGGAAGACTAGAAAAAGATGGATAGAATAGAGTACTATTCTGTTTTTTAACAGCTTTATAAATGGGAAATAAATGAAGTATGACTAACTATATGGACTGAGATTGAAGAACAGAAGTAGGCCTCAGCTATATACATGATCTGGAGTACTTCAAAAGTATATGGAGCCATAAAGTCTTCAACAAATAATCTCAAAACAAAGTAGACAACTTGTTGTGTAAACAGACCCTGCTAGACCAAATCTACCATAAGTTCTAGTAGAAGTGTCCAAGTGAGGCGTACCATATATCAAAACAAAGCTCTTGAAGAGTACTTTAAGCCCATGTAGATAGCTTAATTCTGAAAATTAGGCATGATAAAAATTGTTCTAAAACAACATGTTGTCTTGATCCTGTCTGCATAATCACTAGCTCCATAATCAATAGGCTTCAGCCACCAATGTATCCTTTAAGAAAAGAAACTCATCCAATATGGAATCATGCCTCCAAGAAGCTTCCTCAAGTGGTAAACCTCTCCATTTTATAAGATACTCCATGTTAGAACAAGATCGAAACTTCTTCTCACGCTGACCTATAACAGCCTCTAGGATGCACTGAATAAGACCTTCTTCATCAATACGTGGTAGCTCATCAACTATATCCACTGGATCACCATAAAAGGGCTTGAGCTGACTAGGATGGAAGACATTATGAATCTTTGTGGAAGAGGGAAGCTCTAATCTGTATGCCAAATCTCCAATTCACTTAAGGATCTGGTAAGGGCCATAAAACTTGTGGGCAACCTTATTACTAGATCCATCTTTTAATGTAGAGTACTTGGACTTGGGCACCTTTAGTAAGACCAACTCCCCTTCTTGGAACTCTAAAGGCTGCCTCTTCTCATCAGCATGCATCTTCATTTGGTCTTGAGCCTTCCTAAGATTCATCTTACGTTGTTGAAGAAGGCACTACAAGGGACTGGGGAAATAGCGACGCCGATTAGCGACGGCGTTTATCGGCGTCGCTATTGGCGTCGCTATTTGCGTCGCTATATGCGTCGCTATTTGCGTCGCATTTGCGACATGCGACGCAAATAGCGACGCATATAGCGACGCCGCAGGGAAAAAAAGCGCGGCCGAAACCAGAGCGCCGTTTTCATTTTGTTTTCTTCGCCTTTTGAGAGCGAGAGCGAGGGAGAGAGCCAAGGCTTTGTGAAAGAAGAGGAGGAAGAGACTTGTTGCCGCCGCCGCCGCCACCGCCACCGCCACCGTCGTTGTTCGCGAAGGAGAGGAGGAGCCCTCGTTGCAAAGAGAAGCCGCCCACGCTCGCCATATCTCATTGGTGAGTCTCCCTCTCTCTTTCTTTTACTTGTTGAAGGTTTAAATCGTTCTCTTTTGTTTATTTAGGAGAGGAAAAGAAAGAGAAGGAGAGGGAGAGGGAGAGAGAGGGAGAGAAAGAGAGGGAGAGGGAGAGAAAGAGAGTGAGAGTGCATTCTCTCTCTCTCTCTCTCTCCCTTTTGCTTGTTTAATGTTTAAATTACTTTCTTCTTTGCTTGTTTAGGAGAGGAAACGAGAGAGTAAGAGAGAAAGAGAGGGAGAGGGAGAGGGAAAGGGAAAGAAAGAGAAAGAGAAATAGAGGGAGAGGGAGAGGGAGGGGGAGGAAATAGGAGAGGGAGAGAAAGAAAAAGAGAGGGAGAAGGAGGGAGAGTGCATTCTCTCTCTCCCTCCCTCTCCCTTTTGCTTGTTTAATGTTTGAATCACTTTATTTTTTGCTTGTTTAGGAGAGGAAATGAGAGAGAAAGAGAGTGAGAGGGATAGGAAGGGGAAGGAAATGAGAGAGGGATAGAAAGAGAAAGAGAGGGAGAGTGCATTGTATCTCTCCCTCTCCCTTTTGCTTGGAGGATGTTTAAATCACATTATTTTTTGCTTGTTTAGGAAATGAGAGAGAAAGAGAGATAGAGAGGGAGAGGGAGAAAAAGAGAGGGAGAGGGAGAGGGAGAGGGAGGGGGAGGGGAAGGAAATGAGAGAGGGAGAGAAAGAGGGAGGGGGAGGGAGAGGGAGCGAGGGAGCGAGGGAGAGGGAGAGGGAGAAAGAGGGAGAAAGAGGGAGGGAGAGGGAGAGGGAGGAGGAGGGAGGAAATGAGAGAGGGAGAGAAAGAGAACGAGAGGGTGAGGGAGAGGGTGAGAGAAAGAGAGGGAGAGGGAGAGGGAGAGGGAAGGGAATGAAATTTAAGATAATATACGTATCGATAATGGTATGCAATGTGCTTTGCATACGGCCACGTACTTCATCAAAATTAACCCAAAATTATTGTTATAGAAGTGGAGATCCCTTAAATTGAGTATAGGATAATTTCTCTCAGGTCTTATGACTATGAGTAGAATTGATTGAAATAAATTTTATTACTATAGTTGTAAAATTTCATAGATGGCGTGCATTAATTTTAAAATGGATTACTTATACTCAAAGCCGAGATATAACAAAAAATTATCTACCGGGACAAACAAATCGTTGAGCATGATACAAGGCCGAGATATAACATCGGAAAATCTCTCGACTACTATATACAATGCAAGGTTTATGGTCAACTTGCAAGTTGACGTACAACTCCAAAAAGCTATCCATTTAAGCCTCGTTTGCTGTAATGTAGATAAGATGGCAAACGAAGAAGGTCCTATTGTTCAAGAACGCGAGTCGTATCTTAATCAGCGTGTCCCATGTCCTTGCTCTCAATGCAAGTTGGCAATTAGACGAAAACGCCGATTGTCTATAGAACACGTACGACGATTTGGCGAGTTTCAACCTGAGATTATTGATCAGGCGATTGCAGATTTTCAGCAAACGGTATTTTCAAGTTAGCATTTTTCATGCATTGTACTCTCAAGCTAATTGAAAACCATACACAATAAGATTGGGTCTTGTTGGCAAATTTTGTGTCCAGGGGGGTGATGTCTCGACCCAAGGGGGAGTGCACCCTTTGCGGCCAATTAGAAGAGTTCGTGGACGTGAGATGGATGGATGGCAGGAGCCAATAGACCACTCGCAAGGCCCATCTATATCGTCAATGCCAGAGGAGACAGACAACCTTCCCGACTTGCCTACAATCTTGGAGCCTGAGATGGAGGCAATGATCGATGCATTGATTCCCATGGATGTTGAGACATCTGACCCGCTTAGAGAGGAAGCATCCATACCATTATATGATGGGTGCCGAGTATCTCGGTTGAAGACATTGCTTGCACTCTTAAGTGTGCAAGCGAAATACGGTTGGAGCGATACGAGTGTGACTGAGTTATTCAGGTACCTTGCATACAGACTTCATTGTTTTTTTTAAAAACAGTATTATTATAAATATGGATGGATTTTTCAAGGTGTTTTATGATGTTTTCAGGTTATTGAAATATCATATATTGCCACCTGCAAACACCATGCCTGAGTCTCGTGATGATGCACGACATGTTTTACGGAAGCTTGGCATGGACTACAATAACATCCATGCATGTATCAACGACTGCATATTGTTTCGAGATGAATACGAGACTATGGAGACATGTCCAAAGTGTGGTGCTCACAGGTATCGACAGGACTTGCAAGGGCAGACCATCCCTCAAAAAGTCCTCAGACACTTTCCGCTCATCCCCCGCATAAACCACATGTTTCGCACGTCTGCCATGGCAAGCTTGACAACGTGGCATGTGCAGAATAGGTCTACGGATGGAGTGCAACGAATATCAGCAGATTCGCGCGCATGGAGCCACATTGACTCTACCTTCCCAGGCTTTGCGCGAGAGCCAAGGAATCTTCGGCTCGGTCTCGCCATGGATGGTGTAAACCCATTCGGTCTGCGCTCGACTTCTTACAGTGTGTGGCCTATAGTGCTTGTCAACTACAACATTCCTCCATGGCTTTCTACGAAGAAAGGACATCTCATCCTTAGCTTGCTCGTCCCGGGCCGCTACAAAGTAAAAAATATGGACGTGTATCTTCGTCCATTAGTCGATGAGCTTAAGATTTTGTGGGAGGAGGGGGTCACGGTGCAAGATATGAGCAGGCGCGATGGTCGGCGGTCAGCCAACATTCGAGCCATTCTCATGTGGACGATGCATGACTTTCCGGGATTGGGAGAGTGCTCAGGTGAGCAGACCTTTGTTCACGCCGGTAATATCTATATTTTATTTCATTCAATCAAGTATTCACTAGGTCGTGGATCGCCTTGCAGGTCTCGTTACCTCAGGTTATCATGCATGTCCATTGTGTGGGCCACAGTTAGACTCCCGAAGGTCACAAACCATGAAGAAGATGGTATATCAAGGACACGCCACTTTCTTGTCGGAGGATCATGAACTCAGGGAAGGTTTTCTTGGACGACCTCCAGCACGTATGAACGCTGCAAGCTGGTACGAGCTGAAAATGGTAAACCCGGAATCACATCCAAATGGAATGCGACGGTTCTCAGTTTTCTACGAGTTGCCATATTGGACCCACTTACAGGTCAACCACTTGTTGGATCCCATGCATATTTTCAAAAATGTGGGTAGCTTGCTATGGGACCACATCACAGGAAAGAGAGACACTATAGGGTCACGAATGGATTTAAAGGAGTGCTGAAGGGGGAGTGCAGCTTCCTCGCGCTCCCTGGGTTTTGTCTACCAAAGAAGAGCGCATTGTGAAGCAAGTAATCAAGTCTATCCGCACTCCGACGGGTATGATGCGTTCTCTCAGGTCCGCATTTTCTAAAGATGACCAAATGTCTGGGCTAAAATCCCATGATTGGCATAAGATATGTCAGGTTTGTGAACAGAATGGATTTTAATTAGCGTGGACATTTTGAAATTTGAAAAGTGACCATTATTCTTAATGCTTTCTCATTTGTGGCAGTTTGTCCTACCGATCGCGATCGCGGGATGCCTAACTCCAGAAATTCGCGGGGCCATTTACAAGCTGTCGACTTTGGTGCAATGGATCTCACAGAAAGAGATTAAGACGTCCTCTATTGAATCCGCAAGGCGGGGAGCAGTTGAGACGGTCTGTCTCTTTGAGAAATACCTGCCCACTAGCATGCTCACGATACAAGCTCACCTTCTTGTGCATCTTGTGGACGAAGTGGAGATTGCCGGACCTGTCCATACGCGATGGATGTTCTTCCTGGAGCGCTTCATGAAAACCCTGAAAGGCTTTGTGCGATAACGAGCTCGTCCGGAAGGTAGCATGGCGGAGGGTTGGTTGGTGTCAGAGGCATTAGTGCATATCTCACAATGGCTACCAACGGTGGAACCAGACAATGAAATGCTATGGACGCTCAAGGACGATGACAGGCTGACTGGAGATGTGGTGGTTGGAAATGGGGTAGAAAAAAGAATGGATGCCTCAATGGAAGAGAAAGTGAATCGCTTTTGTATGTTGCACCATGCCTCCATGGAGACGTGGCTCGCCAAGTACCAGATTGCAAGGCAAGATCGAGAGGAAGCGCGAGCTGAATTCCGACGCAGTACGCGTCACCGACCGATTCGATATCCCGAAGGCATGGAGGAGATGCCGCGGTTTATGTCAACACGATGGTTGCATGGAGCCTTGATCGCAGCATCCAGCGAAGGGGCAGAGGTCTCAATGGAGGAGTGGGAGTTCTCGAGGGGATGTAGTCCAAAGGTAATGAGGGGTTTAGAATGTGTCGTATCTGAATTTGTTTGCTACATCTAATTTGAGTGTTTCAATGTGCAGTACAAAATATATAGTGCAGCGTGGTCGCGCGGACGGCATTTTCGGGTGGAGCGTATTGACAAAATGCGCTCCACAATGGACTGTGGTGTCATGGCAAGGTTTGAGCAAGAGAGCCGGCGACGAGCAACGGATCCGAACACGGTTGTGGATGAGATGGAGTATTTTGGGAATTTGCAAAGTATTATTACGGTGGATTACCGTAGCTTCTCCATGATAATATTCCATGTGCAGTGGTTCAAAGTGGTACTTGGAGGAGCTGGCGCAACGGTTCGACGAGGTCCATCTGGATTTCTCGAAATAGATTCCGAAAAAAAATGGATGGATTTGCGCGACACCTTTGTGTTGCCGGCACATTGTGAATAGGTAATCTTCTAGTCATTTGCTTGCTAATTGTAATACGACATGCTTTATGTCACAATGGTTTGAAGACGGTTTGTAAGTGTTTGTGAACAGGTAATCTTCTATCCAAATCCCCGACAACCTCGATGGTGGTATGTTATACCTTCAACTCCTAGAGGTGCGAGAGTATACGATCAAATCGATGTTCCAGGCATAGATGAAGAATATATGCAAATAGAGGGATCGAAATTACAAGGGGTGGAGGCCACCGCAAGCTTGGAGCCCGCATCGGCTAACAATGATGGAAATACAGAAGTCGTAGAATTTTTTGAGAACGAGGCAGACTCGTTCTTTTGTGGTGACATGTCTATCGACCTTCCAGTGTATGCAGAGTTATGTCAGGAGATTAACATGGGACCATAGAATACTTCATTCTTGGAGAATTGTATTACTCAATTCGTTGTTTAGATCTTCCATAAAGGTAGATAAGATATGCATTTTAAGATGGATTTTTCAAAAATGATTTATATTAATGCGCTTTGTATAGTTTCAATTGATTATTCTAACATTATTTTTTATCTCTGCAGGTATCTTTATTTTCAGGATGAGTCGAGGGATGAGCGATGAGGACTTTCAGGAGATGATGGCACGTATGTCTCCAGATCAGCTCGCGAGATTCAGAGAGATAGCAGATCAGGAGCTGTCTCGTTCTTCGTCAGGGCGCTCTGCTAGATCAGCTTCAGTGCGATCAGATGCTTCAGCTTCGAGCAGACGATCTCGACGCTCGCGACTTGGGCCAGAGGGAGGGACTGCGACTGCAAGAGGATCAGGGGGGTGCTGCTGTGGAGACACGGACGCGGTGTCTCCGTCTCGTCGTTCAGCTAGAGCTCGGTCACCTCCAGGATTTGTCACACCTGTGGGGACGTCCACTCCAGTTACTCCGGCTTTTGCGCAGCCGTCGGCAGATGTCACGCCTTTTGGTGGCACTCCTTTTGGTGGCACCCCCTCTGGTGGCACTCCTTTTGGTGGCACCCCCTCTGGTGGCACCCCTTTCAGTGGCACTCCGGGAGAGGGTACCCCCGTCGGTACACCGGATGTTCAGGGGTCTCCTGGATATGCCCAGGAGCGTGGACGGAGATGGGAGAGGGCCCATACGAGGCACACTCCTAGGGATTATGGATACCTAGTGGATGGCAGGTCAGGAGCTATCATCATGAATGATGAGGGGAGGAGGGTGATAGCTCGCATGAGGGAGTTGTGCCAACAAGTTTTTCGGCACAACGTCCTGGATCATTGGAGGAACATACCGGAGGGGAGCAAGGAGTACATAGTAGCATCCTTGCATGAGGAGTTCCCGGTGCCAGCCGCAGTGGATAGATTCTCTACGGGCTGGATGATGGATTGTATGCGTGCATACATGTCACATAGACGATCCGACGCACGCAAGGCAATCAAGAGTGGGGCTCCAAAGCCTGAGTGGTTAGATGCAGAGGACTGGCGCCGACTGAGGGAGGAGGCTACAAATTCGCCAGGACGTTGGAGTCAGCAGCGGGAGGCGGCGAGGGCACGAATCGAGGCCGGATCGGTACATCATCTTGGGAGTGGCGGCCACAGGACATATTTGGAGGACTTTGTAAGTTTCTCTTTTGTTTTGCTTTTTTTTTTTTTGAGATATTATTTGTACTGACAATCATATTTCTAACAGTTAGCATTTTGTTTTCTTTGCCGCACTCCATTACAAATCGTGATCCGCAAGGCCTTGAGACTCAATATGCAGAGAGGCACGGTCTCAGATCATTGATCGACCGATTGTACAGACGTGGCGGCCCAGTAAGTCTCTCATCTTTCATGTCCGTAGTTACCATGAGATATTTGAATGCATTATTGTATGGTGGATTGATATGTTGTTTCTTTTTCTGCAGAATCCGTTTGATGCTCCTTTGCAGAGGGACGAGCTTTCGGGGGACGACGATTTGTAGCTCGCCCTCGGATCCTTAGCGCTCACATACCTTTAGTTTTTAGTCGCCCGATTTATGTAGACATTTTCTATGTATTAGTGATATTGTTTTATGATTGTACCAATCGCATTTTATGCGATATCATGTATTTATTTCATCTATCAGTTTTATGATTTCAGTATAGATTCTTTTTGTTTGCAAACGCTTTGTATGCAGCAGTGCAGAAACTATTTTGTATGGCTCTCATACAGCACACAGTGCTATATGTGGCAGGGCAGCTTGCTGCCCTGCCACAAAATTTTTTTTTCCTCTGTTACCGTCGCTATTTGCGTCGCAAATTTACTGCAGGCGTCGCTATTGTCGTCGCTATCAGCGTCGCAAATTCTGTAACCG
Source organism: Lygodium microphyllum (assembly GCF_053477565.2). NCBI lineage: Eukaryota > Viridiplantae > Streptophyta > Polypodiopsida > Schizaeales > Lygodiaceae > Lygodium > Lygodium microphyllum. Next base: position 53,065,021 of record NC_141148.1, on the reverse strand, counting down.
TCGCTATATGCGTCGCTATTTGCGTCGCTATATGCGTCGCTATATACGTCGCAAATTATGCGTCGCTATTTGCGTCGCTATATGCGTCGCTATTTGCGTCGCATTTGCGACGTATATAGCGACGCATATAGCGACGCAAATAGCGACGATTCCATGGCGTCGTCAATAACGACGCTTTTTGCGACGACGGGGGCAAATTTTGTTGTTTGTATTTTCGTCGTTTTAAACGTCGCTATAAGGTCTATATCTTGTAGTGAGGGTCTGCATTCTTTCTAACTCTTCCTTTCCATGAGGATTGATCCTTTCATTAAAGATGACTATGGGTAAGGGCACCTTGTAACCATACAAAGCCTCAAAGGGTGAAACTCCGATACTAGTGTGGGTAGAATTGTTATAAGAAAACTCAACCAAGTGTAACCAAGAATCCCATGAAGTTTGGACATCATAGCAAAAATGGCGAAGACAAGTCTCCAACCATTTATTGACTCTTTCTGTCTCTGCATCACATTGAGGATGATAGGCCATAGGTGAAGCCAATTTAGTGCACATAGATGTAAATACTGCCTACCAAAAGTTACTCATAAACTTTGAGTCTCTATCATAAACAATCACCTGCAGTAATCCATGTAGTCTAAAAATCTGCTCCATAAACTGACTGGCCATTTGAGAAGCAATAAACTGAATCTTGATTGGAATAAAATGGGTTGCCTTGGTGAGTTTGTCTATCACCACATATATACTATTCCATCCCTTCTTGGTAGTAGGTAAGCGAGTAATGAAATCCATAGTAATATGAGTCCATTTACTTGTAGGAATGGGTAATGGCTGTAACAAACCTCCTGGCTTATGGGTGCTATCCTTATTCTACTGACAAGGCATACACTTCATAACAAAGTCCTTGACATCTTTCCACACTCCTTTCCAATAGAAACTTTTGTTGATCCTATCATAGGTCTTAAAAACTCCTAAATTTCCAGCTAGAGGCGAAGAATGTAGCTCCTCCATAATTTTCCGCGTAAAAGAAGAGGTAGAAGGAATAACAATCTTGCCTCTCAACCAAATAAGGCCATTTTTGAATTGGTAATGCGAGTTTTCTTCCATAAGACCTTACTGTAATTTCTGAAAAATAGGGCTGAATTCTTCATCTAGAAGATAATTCTCTTGTAATTCTTCAATCCAATCATTATGCAATTCTATCATAGCTGAAACTTTGCAACCCCACATACGAGAAAGAGAATCAGGCACTATGTTATCTTTGCCCCTTGTATGAGTGATGTCAAAATCATAATTCTGTAATGTAGCTACCCAACGATGTTGCTTTGGAGTAGGATTGGACAAAGTAAGGAAATACTTAAGTATCCTATGATCACTGTGTACTCTGAATTGACTGCCATACAAGTAATGGTGCCACTTCTTAATTGCATGCAAGATAACCAACATCTCCTGGTCATAAACATTCATGGCCATTTCTTTATCTGTAAGCTTACGGCTCTCAAAGGCAATTACTCCATGCTGTTGTAGCAAAATAGCCCCAATGCCACAGCCACTAGCATCACACTATATAGTAAATTCTTTTCAAAAGTCTGGGCATACTAAGATAGGAGCAGAGATAAGGAGTTCCTTTGACTGGTTGAAGCTGCTATCTGCAAGAGCATCCCAAAAGAAAGACTCCTTCTTCAACCTATCAGTCAAAGGAGCTACAATGGAAGCATAATGCTTAATAAATTGGCGATAGAATGAAGATAAAACAAGGAATCCTCTAAGAGAGGTAGTAGTAGTAGGTGTTGACCAATCTTTTATACATTGCACCTTCTTAGGATCAGATTTTATTCCTTTTTCACTGACAATATGTCCCAAGTATTTTACTTCAGTCTACATGAAAGAACACTTCTTCTCTTTAGCAAAAAGCCTGTGATGTCTCAATACATCAAAAACCCTCCTCATATGTGCCAAGTGATCCTGTAGAGTCTTGCTATAGATCAGAATGTCATCAAAGAACACCAAGACAAACTGAAAGAGAAAAGGCTGTAAAATCTTATTCATCAAACTTTGGAAGGTAGCTGGAGCATTTGTAAGCCCAAATGGCATCGCTAAGAAATGATAGAGCCCACGATGAGTCCTGAAAGTAGTCTTGACTTCATCACCCTCTCGCATGCGAATCTGATGATACCCTGACCTCAAATCAATCTTCCTAAAAAATCGAGCCCCCTTAAGCTGATCAAGAAAATCATCAATCCTGGGTATCGAATACATGTTCTTCACTGTGATCTTATTAAGATCCTTATAGTCAATGCACATTCTGAAAGATCCATCTTTCTTTTTAACTAATAGGATTGGAGATGCATAAGGTAAAGAACTTGGTTCAATGAATCTCATCTCAAGAAGTTCCTTGATTTGCTTGGCTACTTCCTCTTGTTCACACTTTGATAATATGTAAGGTGGCTTATTGATTGTCTTTGAGTTGGGCTCCAAATCAATGGGGTGATCTACTATCCTCTTGGGAGGCAATGAAGTAGGTACCTCAAACAAATCTCTATATTCCTCAAGAAGAGCTGTCAAGGCTGGATGGTTTGCTGAATTATTGGGTTGATCTTGCATTTCTTTATTCAAATGCAAAACAAATATTTGTGAGCACCTCTTGTACTCCCTTTTGATTTGTTGAATGGTAATAAGCTGAAAATCCGATCTACTAGGAATTCCCTGTAAATGGATAAGCTGTCCATTGAAGATGAACTCCACATACAACTGTGAGAAATCCATAGTGATCCTACCTAATGTCATCAACCAATCACAACCGAGTATAATGTTTATAGGGCCCATTTCCAAAGTGATCAGGTTTACTTTTGATTCAAAATTATCAACCAACTGTAAAGATACTTGTGGGCATATTTGTATGTTGATTTCCTCTTCAGCTTTGGCCACTTGAACTCTAATCGGCTACTGTAAATGTGTGGGAATACAATTCAACTTGTCCATGATGGACTTATTCACAAAACTATGAGTACTGCCACTGTCTATCAGAATGAACACTGGCTTTTGACATATGCTTCCCTTCATACGGAGTGTATTAGGGCTCTTAGATCTTGTCCAAGCATCCATAGAAATAGAACAATTAGTGGCAGCAAGCGGCTCATAACAAGTCCCATCTGGATCAAACGAAACACTTCCACCTGGATAAAAAGGAAAAGAGTCGGCTGGATCATATAAATACTCTTGCCCAACTTCTTTCTCAAGATCTTCATTTTCAGCATTAAGTGGAATTGCATTAGCTTCATCCATGTCATCTTCAAAATCCTCAAAAACTAACATACTTTGAAGCTTGGGTTTGACATTTTTGTATACACACTTTGAGGCATGATCAAGTGTATACTTTTCCCCACACTTGAAACATAAGCCTTTCTCCTCTCTTTCTTTATAAAGATCCATAAGAATAGATTTAGGATTCATATTGGCTAAAATGGATTTAGGTTTGCTGTCCCCTTGTTTGAAGTCAACTCTTGGACTGTTTGCTGTCCTGAAATTACTTTGAGGTCTAGAAGCATTGAATGGAGGTTAAGTTGATACCTGTAAGCTCCCATTTGGCACATGATTATTGCCATAAGTGTTACTAACTTGCCCCTGCTTAAAAACAATCCTTGGCTGTCCAAAACTAGGCTGAAATGAATATTTTCTTCTATACTTTCTTCCATAGTGCTCCGCAAGCTCAATAGCCTTAAAGAGGGAAAGTAGGATTTTTTGCCATGACATCAGCTGATAAAGATGGCTCTAAACCATACATACACTTATGGAGATTAGCCTCATCACTGATGCTTTTCACATACATGGTTAGGTTGAGGAATTGGTTAGTGTACTCTCTTACACTTAGGCCTCTTTGTTCCAAACCATACCATCTCCGTGCCAATTTCTCTTTTTCAAGAGGGGAGACAAATACTTCAGCCATAAGTGCCTTGAAAGCTTCCCAATTCTCTACAAGTATGTTTCCTTTTTTTATATACCTCCACCAAGTATGGGAGAATCCCTCCAAATGCAAGGAAGAAAAATGAATCTTCATGTCATCAGTTTTAGGGAATATGTCAAAGTAGGATTCCATCTTAGAGGTCCACTCCTTTAAATCAGATGGTGAAGATGACTGACCATTAAATTTAGCTAGAACAATCTTGTCCTTTAGCTCTCTTTCATGAAATGGTTGCTATCCCAAAATAGGCTGATCATGAATACCATGTATAGAACCCCCAAATTGAGACGGAAATCTCACAATATGTGGCTGAGAACCACTATGTAATCTTCCTATTGGTAGAGAACCCCTAAGAATTTGAGTATTCAGTCCAAAAGCTTGAGAGTTAGCTCCATTCAAACTGCCCAAATAGTCATCATGCCATTGTGAACCTCTCTTACTTCATACTGGCTATTCGGGATGCCTCTTTTTCCAATAATCCCATGTCCATGACCATTTTGGTTAGATGGCTGAAGTGGGACTAAAGGCTCACTGTTTGAATAAGCTTTCTCCTTAGCTTCTTTTGTTCCCATTTGCATTTGCATCCATTGGGAGAATTGTGCCATAAGTTGAGCATTAGATTCCACCATATTATCAATAGAAGCCTTTGTTTGAGTCATTGAATCCACCAACTTCTCAATGGAAGACTTCATTTGATCAGTAGACAAAATCATTTGCTCCATTCTTGATAATATGGCCTCATGTCGTTCCCTATGTCTTTGTTCATGGATGCACAATGTATTATTGAGTATAATAATTTCCCCTTGTTGTTGAGGCTCTTCAGGGCTCTCTTGAGGTGTATTATCCAATATGGAATCCCTCATTTGCTGAGCATAATCTTTCTGGACCTTATTTTTACCCTTATGTCCTGCCATAATAGTGCAGTCCTACAGTACCTCCTCTCAGAAAAACGGCTATAACTTTTACTAGTGAACTCCGATTTCAAAGATTTTTAGTTTAAATAAAAGCCAAGAATGCCCTCTCTGAGATGAGCTATAGCACGCTATAAAAAATTTAGGACAAAAAAATCTGTAGCTCAAATTCTGAGTTTAAACTGTCCAGGCGTGCACCCTGTCTAAACCTATAAGTGCCCTGTTTTGACCCTGTAATGCAAGATGGTAAGGCAAAATGGTTATCAAACCCTGTAGAAGGATAGATAGGACATGTGGTACCCTATAGTACCTACACCTATACTTCAATAATGAAGGGTGTACTTGTAACCACCTGCAAATGCCCTGTAGTGCCGTGTAAATTCCCTGTTTTACCCTCTTTTGAACCTGTAGGTACTTGAGCCTTTGGAAAGTCTTCAATCTTCAATTCTCCACTAGCTTTACCTATGTGAGGGATAAAATGGCATGATAGGCTCCCTACATGGGCTCCGAATCACCAGGAGGTGGGCAAAGTTCCCCCCGGGTCGGTTGGTTGCACCCTTTCGGGATCTTTGATAGTGAGGGAGGGCACCTCTCTTTTGTCCCACTATCTCCTCTGGCATCCACCTCTTTCCTCGGTGGGTATATCAACATGGCAGTAGCTTGGTAATCTAATCAATTAGCATGAGATGCATTTCTGAAATATTCATTCATCCTTTCACGAGATGCAATTGAATGGAATCTTGAAAGTTTGGATAGGGGAAGGGTCTTACCGATGCAATTCAGTGACTCATTGAGTACTAGTACTTACCCTTTTACAATATTTCAGCTTGGGTAAAATAATTCAGCCAATCAATGGATTAGATTGAACAAATTCATCAATCAATAGATTCAATCAATTAGATTCAAGTGTTATGCTGGAAATTTCAGATTGAAGCCTTTAATTCACTAATTAGAACTAGTATGCATAAAGCAAGCATTGCATTACATGAATGGATTGATTCAAGCAAAGATTGGCTAAAATTTGATGGATATTATTCAATTCTTTAATCTCTCAATCAAATGGATTAAGCTCAGCAATTGGATTAATGAGAGAGATTAAGAATTAAAGAAGAGTACCTTTGACATGGTTGATGATGACTTGATCAAACTTCATATGCTTGATAAAGCCTCCGGTGGTCCAATGTTGCCGAAATAATCCCCAAGGCTTGTGTATTCAGTACTTAAGAACAATCTTGAAGCTTCAAATGCTTGAAATTGAGGCATTAAAATCGTTTCCCCCAAATTTTGGCTCCATGGAAGTTCTTGAGCTTCAATCTTTGACCATTCATGCTTAATCCTTGCAATTTGTTGAAGAATCCTTGCTGAAATGATCCCATGGGCTGAAAAGATGAATAATCTTCAAAAAATTATTGAGAAATGAAAGCTTGGGATGAAGCTTTCATGGCTGCCCATGGACTGTTCATGTAGGGTTTCAAGAGAGTGAAAAGATGAAAAATATAGCCCCATTTTGGAGTCTACACACCAAGGCGTTGAAGAAATCACTGCCAAAGATCACTTAGAAGCACCATAGCTGAAGATTGGCTAAAGATTGATGAAGAACAGGGCTCGAAAAAGTAGCACAAATTTTGGGTTGCTGTCATGCCCACGTGGCTAATCCTCTAGTCCATAAAATGGTATGCAACCTATTGCATTTGATGCCTAGAATGCCATTATACAAGCCATTGTTGAAGGAGAGGAATGATCAGTGCATAAGGAGAAGATCTCAGTTGGAAAACTCCATGGAAGCTTTGCCAAAGCTTGGAGAAAGAGGAAAGGAAGACCTCTTTTGAAAAGTAACCATAGTTTAATCCCAAACTAAGCCCGGTTAACTCTCCTTTACCCTAGTTACCTCCAATTTTGCATGAAATTTGATGACGACCTGTCACTTAAGCCATCCTCCACCATATCTGACCTTGTATATCTCCAAATGCAATCTTTTACTAACTATAGGTGATCTCTAGCACTCCACTAGTCATTGTCTTGTACAATTTTTGTCTGAAATTGATTTTGATGGAGAAAAATAAGACTGAAAATAGAAGAAAAAGAATGGATCAAAGACCAATGCTCTAATACCCGTTGTCAGAGAGTGAACTAGGGAGAGAGAAAGAGGAGAGATAAGACTATAGAAGAGAGAGAAAGACTACAGAAAGAGAGAGAAGAAGAGTGACGAGGAGAGAGAAAGACTACATTTGGAGAGAGAAAGATAGGAAAGAGGGAGAAGCCATGGAAGCTGTGAACAAGATGAGAGAGAAGGACTGTAATTGTATTAATGTGTCAAAAAGATCCATTCTTCAAGAACCTTCTTAGGATCTATGGCTGTTTCAATGTTAGATTGCAACTTATATCCTGGCTGCTTGCCCTTTTTTTTGCCCTCTTGTTTGTTATCCTGTTTTTGCTCCTGACTGACCTCTTCCATAACATGCTCATGAGGTGACTAATTTGTAGCTTTAGGCTTATCCACACTTCTTCTTGTCATTCTTTTAGATGTCCCTGCAATATCTTCATCTCTTTTTCATTTTTCTTCCACAAGTACATCCGTTTTTTGTACCTTTGCTAAATATGCATGCACTTAATATGCATCTAATCGCTGATTCCCAACCAGTTATGCCACGAATGTCTTTCCCTGCTTGAGACATTTCACTATCAGTGACCTTTCTCTTTTCAGTTGCATGTAAAGCATGTGTCCATATTTCAGCCTTTGGACCAACCATCACTTGGTCATGCATTCTATCCAACTGTAGACCGAAAGTAGAAGCATATATCACCACATAAGTATTTTGAAGTGCCAAGTCCTCCAACAACTTCTAAATACCTCCCTTTCTGAAATTCAAACACAGAGGCAATCCCATTTCTTGTGCATGGATCTTGCCATCTTTCCAAAATATGAGCTATTGTGCCAAGGCCTCCTGATAGACAGCACAAGCCTTTCTCTCATGCTGCAAACTAGCACACTACATACATCTTTTTCTTGGATTAGGGGTTATCGTCCCCTTTCCTCTTGTCCTTTTTCATCCAATTTTACAACCTTCAATTGAAGATCCCGCATTCCTTTGACCAATTCATCTAAGATATCTTCCCTAACAGAGGGAACAATAGTAGGTATAGCCATAGGGTTAGCCACAGAAGTAGATGGCTTACTGGATACATCAACTATCTTGCATGTAATAGTGGGCAAGCTAGAGACATGCAATATTTATCTTCTTATTTCACAAGTGCAATAACAACTTCCTTGACATGTCTCCACTCTGTTTTCAGACTTGTCTCTCTAGTCTGATTCTCCAACAAATCATCAAGCTTCTCTTCAAGCTCAGGATTAGCTGCCTGTAGAAATAATTCAATTTTTTGACTTGCAAGAGCTTGCTCTTCTGCAAGATCCAAGTGCTCAAATCGACTTTCAAATTCTCTTAACAATTCTGTAGCCACAAGACCCTTATTGGGTTGTAAAACCCACTCTTGAAAAGTATTGCACATAATCAAACTGGTATCTTCAATGTAAAATTATTCTCTAAGTGTCTTCTTGAAAGTTATCCAATCAGCATCCTGCATGTATAATTCAATAATCTGCACTTTTAGTTCATGAATAGTGATCTGAACAAAATATGGACTCCATGCAAGTTGAGCCACTCCAAAGAACTCCATCTTCTGAGCGGTATGTACATATGCATATACATTCCCGCCATTGAATAACTTCATCTCATGCTCAACTACTTGCAAGGCATTCATCACAATAGTTTCTATTTGAGCAGAAGCCTGTAGCACCTATTGTTGTTGTTGTACCTACATAAGCATATTCATATTTTGCACAAAATATTTCAAAACATCACTGGAGATTGTGTTCAAAGGTTATTCCATCTTGTCTTTCCTTCTTCTGATGACCTTTCATGTCGGGTTCACCAATGTCGCAGGGGTTTTTGTCAAAAGGTCAAGTCCATCGGGGATCAGAGGTAGAAGGAAGTAGAGATAGGAAATGGAAGAGAAGATAAAAAATACACAAGAGGTAAACACAATAATGACAAAGAACAATGAATCAAATCAATATGTATTGAGAGAACCTAAAATCCTTTGTCTGGCACTACTCAGAAGCACTCTCCACAGATTAGATCTCCTAGAGCCTCTTTGTAGAACAAAAACGTGGATCGGAAATAACAACTCATTCTCCAATACTGGAAACCCAAATCTGATGGATTCATTTGCTCCAAAAAGGGGGTAAGACCCCACGACACCTGGTCACGGATCTCCAGATCACTTCTTCTTCCTCTTCTAGTTTAAATTATAGTTTTCAACTTGTCAATAGCGATCGCGACGCGCACTATTTTGTCAATTTGTCTTTTTTATGAAAATCCCACAACTGGTTGGAAAAACAACTTACTTTTTTCATGCCATCCTAATCTAGAAGCTTTTTTAACTTTTTCATTTTTTTACAATAAATAATATCAAAAATAGGCTAAAATTGTCCAAAAATCTAGTATTTTTGGATAATCCATGCAACTCACACTAGTACTAATGACTTAGATCACATTGACTCTCTAGATCAATAAAGAAGCTGGATGATGATGCATTCCATGCTTTTTCACACTATGTCCGCATAGCATCATGACAACGTAGCTCAAGGAGAAAATAGTATCTTTAAGAAAATGATTGCAATTGAAACCCCTCTAAGGAGGGAAGTGAAGAAACATTCTTGGCTTGCATAGTTATGGGCTTTGATATGCTCTTATCTTAACAAAATAGTTGCTATGATCATTAGACCTAGAAAGATTACGTACTAACTTTGAGTTACGCTTATCCCATAAACATGTTTTATGTCTCTCTACTAATTTTCCATGAAATTATCCACTTTTTATTATAATTAAAAAACAACATTTCCATTTTCCCTCTCTCCCCCTCTCTCTCTCTCTCTCAGTAAGAGTTTTATGTCTCTCTACTAATTTTCCATGAAATTATCCACTTTTTATTATAATTAAAAAACAAAATTTCCCGTTTCCCTCTCTCCCTCCCCTCTCTCTCTCTCTGTTTGTCTCTCTCTCTCTCTCAGCAAGAATTTTGCCACATTTTGCTCTTTTTTCACATATTTCGGCTTCTGGTTTATCTTCGCGGATTTGAATTACTTGCCTTGGTTCATAGCCTTAGGATCTTTGCCCGTCTCCTTCGTATGCGAAAATTCCCTTTGAAGTACGGCTGCTTGACAGAAGTACTGACTTGCGGAATTTGGCTTGTGGAAGGCCTTAGGACTCAGAGCTTGGGCCTTCTTTCTTTCGAAAAAAGAGGGGTTCGTGAGAGGGTTCTTGTGAAGGCCTTGCGGAAACGGAGGCTTGAGACTTATTCTTCTCCTTGAAATTCCGGGCTAGGAATGGTTTTATGGGGCCTTGCGGGAAAGGGAGGCCTATGAACTTCTCCTTCCTCTCAAAAAAAACTCTCGAGGGGTAAAGATCTTGTGGAAAGGGGTTTAAGGAAACCCTCTTCTTCTCTTAAAATCCCAAGCTAGGGATGATTGGTGGGAAGGGGCTTTGTAGCTTCCTCTCCTTCAAAGTCCTGGGATGGGCTTATTGAGTGATTGGTGGGAAGGCCCTTATAGGCTTCCCCTTCTTCTCTTTAAATCTGGAGGGGGGAAAATGGAGTTATGGAGGATCTAATGGGGAAGGGGAGCTTAGAGAGCCCCTTAGAAGCTTTTTAATGAAGCTTCTAGGGTGCGTGGAAGGGGGAAGATGATACTAACGTGGAAAAGGGAGGGGTGGTACTGACGTCGAGTGGGGAGATCTACTTGTCAGGAGATGGCGGTGGCTGTCAGCCAGCCGGATGGCACTTCATGACTGGCGGCCGCTCTTCTGCAGCATGGCTGCAGCCACACAGCTTCTCTCTCCTCCTACGCAAATTCTCAGCACCGCCTCCTCTCTCTTGACGGTCTCGAGCGCCTTACGCAACCTCCTTCCCTCTTCTATGGCGACGACAATAAGTAGCCTCCCTCTCCCTTTCTACAAACCCCCACTCCACTATGGGGGGTTCTTATAGTCCAGTGGGGAGAGGGGACCTCCCCCCATGTGGCCCCTTTGCATGGCTCTCTCCCCCCCCTTCCACATGCAACCCCTATTGGCCCATCTCCCCACACCCTCTCTCCTCTAGCTGTGCATTGGCTGCGGGAGAAGGAATAGTAAAAAAATTTGAAATTAATTTCATCATTATCCTCTTAACCTCCTCCCAAGACGATGTTTCCCCACGGCTATGCGGGTTTGAACCTCGGTCCCGACTTGCCAATGCAGAGTTCTCCATTTCTCACGTGCAGTTATAGATTAACTATCGGCAAGCACTAAAGATAATCTTTGCATGGGTTTCACGCGGTGTGCAAGAAGTCAGTCTAGTAACATTTTTTTTACGTGGAAATATTACATTCTCTCCCCCTTGGAGGAATCGAGATTTCCTCATCTCGAGATGAACTGGGGATATTGTTGGTTGAGAGTGCTTTCATCCATCCAAGTGGCATCCTCCTCTGGATAATCTTTCCACTGGACGAGGCATTCTCTCAAGGTTCTGGATCTCAGTTGTCTCTCCCTAACATCTAAGATCTTGTCAGGTTGTAGCTCAAGGACTCCTTGGCTAGGTATTACAACTTGTTGGTCATCAAGTAAATGGCTAGGATTAGGTACATACTTCTTCAATAGGCTGATATGGAATATATTATGAAACTTTAGGTTCTCAGGGATTTGCAGTCTATAAGCATTTGGTCCTAGGCACTTGAGGATCTTGTATGGTCCACAATACCTTGGACTTAGCTTCTTGTAATCTCCTAAGGATAGGGAACTCTTCTTTGGGGGTACGCGAATGAAGACCATGTCTCCTTCCTCGAAGGTTCTATCTTGACGCTTCAAATCCGCATACGCCTTCTGTCTATCCTTGGCTGCTTGGATGTCCTATCTAATTGACTTCATTTGGTCATCCATCTTTTCCAGCATCTGCCTTGAAGCTTCAACCCTCAAGGTTGGATCTGAGAAGTTTAGGGGACTTCGATAGTCATGCCCATACAATGCTTGAAAAAGGGTCATCTGAATGCTTTGTTGGTAAGAAGCATTGTAGGCAAACTCAACCAAGGGCAAGTATTGAATCCACCTTTTTGGTTCACGGCAACAGTATGCCCTTAGCATATCCTTGATGACTTGATTGACTCGCTCCATTTGGCCATCAGTTTGGGGATGGTAGGCTGTACTAAAACAGAGTTGAGTCCCAATGGCTTCAAAGATAGCTCTCTAGAAGTGAGATGTGAAGAGAGAATCACGATCACTAATGATTCTTTTAGGCAACCCATGTAGCTTGAATATCTCCTTGATAAGCAACCTTGCAATGTCTGAGGCTTTATAGTTGTTCTTAATAGGAATAAGGTGTGCAACCTTAGTAAGCATGTCAACCACAACCATGATGGAGTTGTATCCTCCCTGAACTTGGGGTAGGCCAACAACAAAGTACATACTGATGAATTCCCATTTCATTTGGGGAATGTCAAGTGGTTGCAACTTTCTTGGCATTTTGACATGTTCGGCTTTGGTACGTTGACAAGACAAACACTCAGTGACATATTTGAGGATGTCACCTTTAAGACTCTCCCAATAGTAGCTCTTCCTAAGTGCATTGAGAGTCTTGGCATAGCTAGGATGTCCTGAGAAAGGGGAATCATGAGCTTCTCACAGTATCTTCTGCTTGAGTGACTGGCTTGCCGGTATACATAATCTCATTCTATAGTAGACAAGTCCACTATTAATAGAGAATTCATGATACTTAGCCTGTAGCTTCTGGCCCGGTTCCTTGATAGGGATCTCCCTTAGCATCTTTTGATAGGCTAGATCATGGCATGCTTCTTCTATAACTAGCTCAAGTATTGGGTTGTTTGGCATGGATACCTTTGTGACTAAAGATCTAGCTGTTGATGGATTTTGCAAGATTAGAGAATTAAGGAATGCCTTGCGACTGAGTGCATCGGCAACTACATTCCCCTTTCCAGGTCTAGATCATGGATGACAGCTAACAGTTCTAGATCATGGGTAGCATAATTCTTCTCATGGCTCTTCAATTTTCTTGAAGAGTATGCAACAGGATGACCTTTTTACATGAGCACACATCCTAAGGAAAGCGTGCTAGCATCAGTTACTACTTCGAACTCCTTGCTGAGGTCCGGAAGTTTTAGGATAGTTACTGATACCAAACTTTTCTTTAATCTATCAAAGCTAGATTGTTCGGTAGCTGACCATGCAATGGATTTTCTTCTTCAGTAAATCCGTCAGACAGGTGATGCAATCAAAGAATAGTTTTTGATGAAGACCCTATACCATCCTGTCAATCCAAGAAAATTGTGTATTTCTTTGACAGTTGTTGGTATTGGCCATTCTAGAACATCTTTGACTTTGGTCGGATCCATTGAGATTCCCTCCACTGATATAATGAATCCCAGATATTCAATCTGACATTTGAAGAATTCACACTTCTTAATCTTAGCGTAGAGCTTGTGTGCCCTCATTGTCTCAAGGACAATCCGAAGCTAGGGTTCATGATCTTCTTCCTGTTTAGAATAGACTAAGGTGTCGTCGAAGAAGACGAGTATGAAGTCATCAAGATATGGCCTAAAAATATCATGCATTAACCTGTTGAAGGTGGCAGGCACATTCGTGAGCCCGAATGACATAACTAGGCACTCAAAGTGTCCATATCTTGTGTTGAAGGTTGCCTTTGGAATATCTTCTTCCTTGATCCTTATCTGATAGTAACTAGACCTGAGATCAATCTTGGAGAAGATCTTCACATCCTAAAGACGATTAAGAAGCTCTTCTATTCTAGGAATAAGGTACTTGTTCTTAACGGTTGATTGATTCAACCCTCTATAATCAATACATGGTCGAAGGGTTCCATCTTTCTTTTTCTGGAACAGCACTGGAGCTCCCCATGGTGAACTACTAGGACGGATGTAGCCCTGATCTAGCAGTTTCTTGAGTTGCTTCTTCAGCTCAATTGCTTCTGGGATGGACATTCTATAAGGTCTCTTTGCAATTGGCGTAGCTCCTAGCACTAGCTTGATCTCATGATCTACTTCTCTTTGAGGCGAGAGTTATGTCAGCTCTTCAGGAAATACGTCCGCATACTCCTTTAGCCATGAAGGTTCTTCACTAGACTCATGTTTGTGATCTAGCTTATTAAGCTTAATCAAGTAGACAGGTAGTCCCTTTCTAACTCCCTTTATAATCCGAAATGCTTTAGCTAATTGAATTTTCGATTTTCCAGCCTCTCCTTGAAAGGTAACCCATTCCCCTTCAGATTTTCGAAAGGAAACTTGGCCCTTTCCACAATGAATGTGGGCGTCATTAGGTTTAAGCCAATCCATTCCGAGTAAACACTCATGGACACCAAGGTTCATGACCCTGAATTTGACCTATGTTACCTTTCCTCCGAGAAAGAATTCCACCCTAGCAGTTTGCCTGGTACAAGTGACCTCACGACCATTTGCTAATTCCACAAGCAGGGTAGGTGCTTCTACTGTGGCTATTCCTAATCTAGGTTTTATTAACAGTAAATCATGGCGACTATATCGCTCCAAATTATTGATTGGTCCTTTGCTTCCAAGAAAATACCTAATTTCCTTATCTTGGCAACTTTATAATAGGATGACTACTCATCCTCTTCCAAGTCGAAACCCTAGTTAGCACTTGAGGTATATTGTATTGATTTAAACATCGTATGAGAATCCTTCACGATTATGTTTAGGTAATCTAGTTTACTTGTCTTATGACAAGGATGCCATTCCTAAAGATGTTGTCTTGATCAAAAAGGGGAAAAACTAGTTGCATTACGATACAATTCTCATAAGCACATGATTCATTGCCTCTACGTATGATTAGATTCACAAACCCTAACTTTTCTTGTTAAGACCAAAGTGCATGTTAAATTTTGGCATAACTTCCATTGATCCTACTAGGACATGCATTCACGAATCATGCCACTAAGCTTTTAAGATTTTACGCTTAAATGAACTATGCAGCCTTTCCCTAAGTGTACCCTTGATGGATGAAATTATTCGTACGATGAATGTGCATTATGTAACCTTTCACTATTACGCAGTTAGATGAGATTCATGCCAATTGAAGCTAGAGTTAACCTATTTCATGCAGCCCTTAGAATCTTTTCCATGCTTTGCAATTTCCTACAGTTGATAACGACTTTCTTAATGAATCATTACGAAGAAGATTTGTCTAAAAATGCGACATGCGATTTAATCTTTCCATGCATAATCAAGGGTGTACTATAATAATTTTGACTTTGTAATGCTAGTCATTAGTTATTCTAGACTCGTCACTTTGCAATGCACGAAAGGCAACTTGTTAATAAGGTACTAAAATGCATAGACCCCTTATATTCTTTTTTGTTCATTCCATTGAAAATACAAACGACCAACTTCGTATCGTGAATTACTTTAAGAAAGTTTCAACTAGCCAATTTATTTCAATCGCATTTAGCTAGGTGGATTTGACAAGCATAAGTGCATCCTAATTCCATGAAATAACCATGCATAACTGCAACACTTCTACGTAAATCAAAAATAGAAAGAAAACCTGGACTTGTGGGCTCGGTGAAATATCCACATGAATATTAGAACCTGATCCTCCTGCAGGTGCGCCTTGTGACTTTTTAGGGGCCATTGTGATTTCGGCTTCTGGTTTACCTTCACGGATTCGAATTACTTGCCTTGGTTTGCAGCCTTAGGATCTTTGCTCGTCTCCTTCGTACGCAGAAATTCCCTTTGAAGTACGGCTCCTTGACAGAAGTACCGACTTGCGGAATTTGGCTTGTGGAAGGCCTTAGGATTCGGAGCTTGGGCCTTCTTTCTTTCAAAAAAAGAGTGGTTCGTGAGAGGGTTCTTGTCAAGGCCTTGTGGAAATGGAGGCTTGAGATTTATTCTTCTCCTTGAAATTTCGGGCTAGGAATGGTTTTATGGGGCCTTGCGGGAAAGGGAGGCCTATGAGCTTCTCCTTCCTCTCGAAAAAAAAGAGGGGTAAAGATCTTGTGGAAAGGGGTTTAAGAAAGCCCTCTTCTTCTCTTCAAATCCGGAACTAGGGATGATTGGTGGGAAGGGGCTTTGTAGCTTCCTCTCCTTCAAAGTCCTAGGATGGGCTTATTGAGTGATTGGTGGGAAGGCCCTTATAGGATTCCCCTTCTTCTCTTCAAATCTCGAGGGGGGAAAATGGACTTATGGAGGATCTAATGGGAAGTGGGGCTTAGAGAGCCCCTTAGAAGCTTTTTAATGAAGCTTCTAAGAAGGTTTTGGGGTTTGTGGAAGGGGGAAGATGATACTGACGTGGAAAACGGAGGGGTGGTACTGACGTCGAGTGGGGAGATCTACTTATCAAGAGATGGCGGCAGCTGTCAGCTAGCCTAGCGGCACTTCACGACTGCAGCGGCTCTTGTGCAGCATGGCGGCAAACACAGAGCTTCTCTCTTCTCCTACACAGATTCTCTGCACCGCCTCCTCTCACACGACAGTCTCTAGTGCCTTATGTAGCCTCCTTCCCTCTTCTATAGCGACGACAGCAAGTAGCCTCCCTCTCCCTTTCTACGAACCCCCCCTCCACTATGGGGGGTTCTTATAGTCTGGGGGGGGAGGGGACCTCCCCCCACGTGGCCCCTTTGCATGGCTCTCTCTCCCCTCCTTCCACATGCAACCCCTACTGGCCCATCTCCCCACACTCCCTCTCCTCGAGCCGTGCATCGGTTGGGGGAGAAGTAATAGTAAAAAAATTTGAAATTAATTTCATCATTATCCTCTTAACCTCCTCCCAAGAGGATGTTTCCCCGCGGTTATGCGGGTTTGAACCTCGGTCCCAGTTTGCCAATGCGGAGTTCTCCATTTCTCGCATGCGGTTATAGATTAATTGCCGGCACTGAAGATAATCTTTGCACGGGTTTCATGCGGTGTGCGGAAAGTTGGTCTAGTAAATTTTTTTTTTCGTGGAAATATTACAACATGCTAGCTATATAATGGCCCTTCACTTTTCCTCATCTTATGAAACATTTTCAATCATGTTAGACACTTGGGTAAGTTAGTCATGAATATATGTGTGCATCACATGGGTTCAGAATAAGGTATTTGTAAAATATCATTTTTATATATTTTTTACATACAAAAGGGTGTAGTATAAAGGGGTTATTTACAAATTGAAAAGAAAAGGGTTATGTTTAATTCAGGAAAAATTAACAGATAAGGATATTTATAAATAAGCCTTGAATGCACATTATGTAGAGGATATACATATAGTAACTTTCCTAAGGCTAAACAACTCCTACACCTGACACATGTGCCTCACTTTGAGAAATACATTGAGGGATACTCTTGTGATTCCAAAGATACACTTGTTGTTCACTCAAAAGCTCTTCAATTTTGGTTTTATATGCAAGGAGATACACCTATCATGCAATACAAGATGCATCCAAAGTTCCTAGACTTGTTACCAAGAGAAGATGGCATTGAATTATGGAATATAGAATTTACACAAAAGCCTAGTCTTCCAAAGGGTTTTTCAATGTTGGTGCCCAGGTTGGAGTACGTTAAGGATCATCAAGAAGTAGTAAGTGGAGTTTAAGATTATTTGAATTATTGGGAAAGATGGTCAAATGTACAAGGACTAGAAACATACGATCTATGCTCTTTAAGCTCCAAATGTTCAAGAAGATATATTTTTCAAAGGTTTGTGGCCAAGAGTACAAAGTGATGTAACCATTATAGATGTAGATAATGTAGATGACTTTATTGGATTGGAAGAGTTGAATGATTACTATTATGATCCTCTCAGGAAAAATGACCCAAGCATGCATTTGAACCAATGTTGGATGTTAAGTAAGATTACTTTATAGTTGTTAGACCTCCAGATCGAATATGGCTTGGTGTTGCACAAAGTGAGATGGACACAAATAGAAACTCTAAAAAGTTCAATAAGGAACATATATAATATTGAGCATTAGTTTGTAGTCATCAAAATGCTATAATGCAAATGTGTATCTTAATTGTTGGGATAAATATTGGATGTGCAACAAACAAGATCCTAAGTGATGGGAAACAATAGATAGTATAGTCTTCTCTTGGATGAAGAAAGGTACAAACTCTCCCAAAAAAATTTTAATTCCCCCAAATGTTGTATTGAAGGCCAAACAAAGTCTACAAGAATCCATCAACTAAAGATTTTCCTTGAAGGTTTTCAAGGATATTACAACTAAGTTGTTTATTAATACCACCTTTTTTTTAAAAAAATCTCTTGGAAACAAACATAAGAAATAATATGTTCCATTGCATCAAGTTCCAAATTAATGAAATTCTCAAAATTCACAAAATCTATTTTGACTTGGAATTCCCATATTGATGGGAAATTCCCAAATTCTCAAATATGGAGTTTATGGTGTCCATAGAAAATTTTGACAAACTAATGATTGTGTTTGTTATAATTGGATTTTAGGCACAATACATTTACCACTATTTTCTATGTTTGCTCTCACATGGTGCCCTTGAACACTGATATTTCAAAGTAGCCCAAAGTAACCTTTCCATCCACACTTTCAACTCTAGACATTTCCTTGCATATCTCAAATGTATTAATGAGCAATGGTCTCCTAAACACCTTAGGTGAATGTCAATGCTATGTTCCGAAAATTGCAAGATGATTGCAATTGACAAAAATTGGAATAAATTAAATCTTGTGTGACCTAATGTGATGAGAGTCAAAGTGCATAGAAATATAGAATTCAAGGAGGGGGACTTCAACAAGCTACCTACATAAGGGGCCATTACTATATCTCAACTGTAAAGAAATAAAGACAATATTTGTGTGTTTAAGATGACTTGTACAAGGTAAGCCAAGGGTTTTTATAATTCATGTATACAATCTTGTGTAATAAAAACACATTTTTTCTTTACAAAGTAGGCTATCTCCCAAGTAGAATCTCCTTTAAAATAACATATTTCATCTTATGGACCAACATAAGACTATCTCCCTAATCTCCACTATGAGACTTTATTAAGCATACAAGGTCTAGGCACAGAAAGTTCATATTGCAATGTCTAGGCACATAAAGTTTGCATTCTCAAAAGTTATTGGGGCATTACATATTGATAAGTCCATTTCACATATGCAAGAAAACAATGCTTCATGTTTCTAGTCTAGATGGAAAATCTTTGGATCGTGATTTGTGAGGGGTATCATGTGAGGACTGAAGCGACACAAGAGTGGTATACGTGGTCTCTAGAACCAAATTTAGACAAAACATTGTTACTAGTTCATGAACATTTATGCAAACTATACACATGTATTTCTTTGCAATGTGATTAGCAGCAAGATGCGAGCGTACACAAACACATGTAGTAAAATGAAAAATACCAATTGAATTGAGTTCACCACTTTGAAGTGGAAGAAGAAGAAGGAGTGATCTGAGAGATTTTGGACCAAGTGTCCTAGATTTCTACCCCCATTTCAAAGCCAACAGAGCCATCAAATTTGGGTTCCAAAAAAAGAAGAGAAAGCTATTGTTTGATCTACGTTTTTTGTCTATAAGGGGGCTCTAAGAGATTTAATTCTTGGAGATTGCTTCGGAGTAGTGCCAGACAAGGGATTTCAGGTTCTATCAATACATATTAAGTTGATTCATTGTGCTTTGTCTTTATCGTGTTTATCTCTTGTCTATTCTTTTTTTCTCTTCCATCTCCTATCTCTACTTTCTCTTAATCTCTGATCCCCGGTGGATATGACCTTTTGACAAAAACTCCTCTGACATTGATGAAACCAATGTGAAAGGTCATCAAAAGGAAAGAAGAGATGGGGAACCTTCAAACACAATTTCCAATGATGTTTTGCAGCAGCTAGTGTAGAATACGAACATACTTATGTAGGTACAACAATAACAACAGGTTTTGCATGCTTCTGCTCAAACAAAAACTATTGTGATGAATGCTTTGCAAGTAGTTGAGCATGAGATGAAGTTGTTCAATGGTAGGAATGTATCTGAATATGTATATACCTATGCTCAAAAGATAGAATTCCTTGGGCGGCTCAACTTGCATGGAGCCTGTATTTTGTTCGAATCACTATACATAAATGAAAGAGCGAATTACTGAATTGTACATGGAGGATGCTGACTGGGTAGCTTTCAAGAAGACACTCAAGGAAGAATTTTACACTAAAGATACTAGTTTGATTACGCACAAGACTTTTTAGAGTGGGTTTTACAACTCAATAAGGGTCTTGTGGTACAGAATTGTTCAGAGAATTTGAAAGTCAATTTGAGCAGTTAAATCTTGTAGAAGAGCAAGTTCTTGCAAGTCAGAAAAAATTGAATTGTTTCTACAAGTAGTAGATTTTGAGCTTCAAGAAAAACTTGATGATTTGCTAGAGGATCTGACTACTGAGACATTACTTAAAATAGATCAGAGGCATGTCAAGGAAGCTATTATTGCACTTGTGAAAAAGCATAGAAAAAGAGAAAGATTCCATATCTCTCGCTTGACTAGTTCTATTACGAACAAAACAGTTGATGTATCTAATAAGCCATCCACTTCTATGGCTAAACCTATGGCTATACCTACCTGCTATTATTCCCACTATTAGGGAAGATATATTAGATGAATTGGTCAAAGGCATGTGATATCTTCAATTGAAGGTCGCAAAACTAGATGAAAAAGGACAAGAGGAAAGGGGACGGGTAGCAATCACTAAGCCACGAAAAAGATGTATGTGGTGTGATAGTTTGCAACATGATAGAAAGGATTGTGCTGCATATCACAAGGCCTTGGCATGATAACTCATCTTTTGGAAAGATGGCAAGTTCCATGCTCAATAAGCATGATTACCTCTCTTGCTTTGAATTTTGGAAAGGGAGGTATGTAGAAGTTGTTGGAAGACTTGGCTGTCCAAATACTTATGCACCTGTACATGCTTCTACTTTTGGTCTACAGTTCGATAGAATGCTTGGCCAAGTGATGGTTGGTCCAAAGGCTGAAATATGGACACATGCTTTACATGCAACTGAAAAGAGAAAAGTTACTGATAGTAAAATGCCTCATGTAGGGCAAGACATTCTTGAGATAACTAGCTAGGAATCACTAGTAGATGCATATTCAGTGGATGCATATTCAGTAAAAGGGCAAAACACGAATGTACTTGTGGAAGAGAAACAAAAGAGAGATAAAGATAATGAAAGGATATCTAAGAGAGTGACAAGAAGTGTGGATCCTCCTAAAGCTACAAATCATCCATCTCTTGAGTATGTTATGGAAGAGGTTGGACAGGAGCAAAAATAGGATAGCAAGCAAGAGGACAAATAGTTGGGATATAATTTGCAGTTTGATATTAAGATAGGCACAAATGCCTTGAAAGATCTTATAATGTAAGAGTCAGCCATTGCATCTATAGATTTTCTTAATGTATGTGAAGAGGTTTATGAAGATCATGTTTTACTTGATGCGGGGACTCTAATAGAGATTTGTGACTTGCTGGATGCACATGATCTGCAGGATAAAGTTATCATTTGTGAGACAATTCATGAGCTCAAGGATATGCCTTTCGAGGATGTTAGATGTAATCCAAGGCCTTATGACCCTAGAGGGAGTACTAGATATATGGCTCAAGAGTTATGCAGATGCTGAGTATTTTGATCTATGATCCACGAGGATGCTTTCTTATATGCATGATAAGTGGCAAGTTGACATTATGGGTATTTGACTCGGGTGGTGCATGTGTGGCACATAACAGAGGATGTGCAAGTTCAGAGGGGATGGATGTCGTGCTACTATGCGGACATAGTGTGAAAATATGTGGAGTGCATCATCATCCAAGTTTCTTATTGATCTAAAGAGTCAATGTCATCCGAGTCATTAGTGCTAGTGTGCGTGGCATGGATAGTTCAAAAATACTAGATATTTTGATAATTTTAGCCTATTTTTAATATTTTGGATATAATTTATTATAAATATCCAAAAGAGATAGAAAAACTTCTAGAATAGGATGGCATGAAAAAAGCAAGTTGCTTTTTTACTCAGTTTTGGGAATTTTCATGAAAAAAAAAGATGGAGGAAATCGCGTGCATCGTGATGGTAGTCGATAGGCAATAAACATCACTTTGAAGTGGGAGAAGAATGAGTAATCTAGGAGATTTTGGACCAAGTGTCCGAGTGTTTTGGGGTTTTATCACCCTTTCAAAACCAACAGAGTCATGAGATTTGGGTTCTGAGCATAGTAGAGAGGAACGTATTGTTTGATCCAGGAGCTCTAATGCTTGGAGATTTCTTCTGAGTGGTGCTAGACAAGGGATTTTAGGTCCTATTAATATATATTGATTTGATTCATTGTGCTTTGTCTTTATCATGTTTACATCTTGTTTATTCTTTTTCTTCTCTTCCATCTCCTATCTCTGCTTCCTCCTATCTTTGATCCTCAATGGATAAAACCCCTTCGACATCATGTGAACACATGTCCTTGGTGGCATGAATGGCATGGCATGCCCCCTCCTCCCCCCACCCCCTTTTGGCAAACTTGATAATGTTACGTCCAAATTTACAGAAGCCACCAATGATGATCATATCCCCTCTACCATGGTTTGCCTTTTTCTCACTTGATCACTAATTGGATTAAGTGATGGTTCAATTGGAATAATTATTGTTGAACAATCAATAGACACATTGACTCAAATTGATATATTTCATATTAATATAACTATGTCTCTACCCTCTTATATTTGGTATTGAACATGTTCAATGCATAAATATAACTATGTCTCTACCCTCTTATATTTGGTATTGAACATGTTCAATGCATAAATGTGTATGGTGTGCATAGAAAATTTTGACAATCTAATGATAATGTCTGTTTGAATTGGATTCTAGACACAACACATTCACTGATATTGTCTATCTCTGGTCCTCAAAGGTTGCCCTTCTCAACTTGCATTTCAAAGTATCCTAAGTAGATTTTTCGTTTGGACTTGAAACTATATCCATTTTCTTGCTACATATCTCAAATGGATTCATAAGTAATAGTTGCCTAAACACCTTTTGTGAATGTCAATGCTATGTACCTAAACATTGCAAGGTGATTGCAATAGAGAGAAATGAGAATAAATTGAATCTTGTGTGACCCAACACGATGAAATTTGAAGTGCACAGAAATATAGAGTTCAAGGAGGGGGATTTCTACATGTTAGCTACATGAACAACCCTTACTATATCTCGACTTTAAATGTTTGTGTCTCTTTCCATTTGTTTGTGTGATTAACCACTTCTAGTTAGAGAATGAGGTAGATAGTCCTATTTCGGTGAGAAATATGATATGACTTTTTAATCACATGTGAGAGAGACTATTTTATAGAGCGGAATGATAGTTTTAGTTGGTTAAATGCTATAGCAATTATATATGAAAATCTCTTTGGTAACTTGTACAACTCATCTTAAATAGAAAAATTGTTTTTTCCTTTCTCCAATTTGCAAATGATGTTATAAAGATGAGTCAAGATCATATGATTTCTAGATTGTGATGGGAACAAGAAGTTGATAAAGTCTGATCATTCTTAAATATCATGTAATCAAGATTTCATTGGCATCTTATGCCTATCACAAGCTTGATATCATATGTGTTGGATCCATATTTCAAAATTCAAGAGAGAAAGAAAATATTTCACAAGTTTAAGATGACTTGTATAAGGTAAGCGAAGGATTTCTATAATACTTCCATAACATCTAGCCAAATGGAACCACCTTTTTGCTTTACAAAATAGACTACATCCCAATTGAAAGCTCTTCAAAAGAACATATTTCATCTTACCAACCAACATAAGAATATCTCTCTAATCTCAGCTATTAGACTTTATTAAGCATGCAATATACTTCCAAGATACGCATTTGCATAACATTGTGGTATCTTAAGGTTTGGTTTGTAGCTATCCTATTGAAGTCCCTCCTTGAATTTTATATTTATCTGCACTTCAAAATTCTCTACATTTCATCATGCATGATTTAGATCTATTCTCATTGTTATCTATGGCAATCACCTTGCAATGTCTAGGTACACAAAGTTAGCATTCTGAAGAGGTCTTTGGGCTTTGTATATTGATAATTTGATTTCCTATATGCAAGAAAAAAATGCTTACTTTTTCTAATGTACATGCAAAAGCTTTGAATCATGAATTGTGAGGAGGATAATGTCAGGACCAAATCTGCACATAAGTGGTACATGTGTGGTCTCTAGAATCTAATTTAGACAAACATTGTTACTAGTTCATGATTTTTCTATGCAACCTATAAAAATGTATATCATTTACAATGTGTTAGCAACAAGGTGAGAGCATATACAAATACTTTTACAACACTATGAGCAATATCACCTGGATGAAGTCAAAAGAGCAATCCTTCAACCATATAAAATGATGATTTACTCAGAGTGTTGTGCATTAAAACTGAGTGTATGATTAACATCATAATAACATGACATTCCTGCTAGCCTTGAGAATTAATAGAACTTAAAATAGATACGGACCTAAGACTAAAATATGATGATTATAGATGACTTACGAGAGTTCTTAATGACTTAGCAAAAGTAGACCTATTTGTGCGCTAGGAGCAAAACAAAGCATGGGTCGATTACTTATAAGTTGGCAAACTCAATACTATTACCCCCAGAACTAGAGAAGCAACCGATGATGGTCTTGCCCCCGGTGTTGTGCTTCACTTGTTTCTCACTTGATCACTTTGATAAAATGATGGCTCAACTTCAATAAGCATTGTTGAATAATCAATAGACACTTTGATCCAAATTGATATATTTCATATTAGTATAACTACTTCTGTACCCTCTCATCTTTGGTGTTAAACATGTTGCAAAGAATGCATACATGTGCATGATGCGTATTGTAGATTTTGTCTCAAATGATATTTTTTGTTCAAATTCAATTCTAGATGCCACACATTTACCATTATTGTCTTTGTTGGGTCCACACATAATGCCCTTAACAACTTATTTCTCAATGTAGCTCAAGGTAGCTTTTCCATATGTACTTGAAACTCAAGGTATTTTCTTCTAGCGTATCTTAAAGGGACTCATGAGTGATACTTGCCTAAACATCTTTTGAGAATGTCAATGCTTCTTTGTGTCCAAACATGACAAGGTGTTAGCAACAGACAGAACAAGAATAAATTGACTCTTGTGTGTCCTAATGCAATGAAATTTGAAGTGCATAAAAATATAGAATTAATGGAGGGGGACTTTTACCAGCTATCTATATAACGGCCCTTCATATATCCCCACTTCAAATGCTTGCATATCTTGCAATCATGTAACATGGTTAACCAATTCTAGATGCGAAATGAGAAAGTTTGTCCTATTTTGGTCAATAATATGATATGACTTTTTAATCATAGGTGAGAGAGACTACTTTGTAGAATGGAAAATTAGTTCATTTGGTTACACTACTATAACTTGTAGAAGCCATCTGAAATAGGAAAATAATAATTTTATTTCTCTAGTTTGTGAATGATGTTATAAACACGAGTCGAGATCATATGATATCTAGACTATGATGGGAATAAGAAGCTCATGAAGTTTAATCATACTTGAGTATAATTTAACCAAGAGTTTAGTGGCTTCTTATGTGTATCCTGATCTTGATATCATATGAGTTAGACCCATCTTTAAGTATCATTTCCAATTTCAAGAGAGAAAGTCAAAATTCCCGTGCTTAAGATGACTTGTACAAGTTGAGCAAATGATTTTTATAACACTTCTATATCATCTAGCCAAATAGAACCATCTTCTCTGTTTACAAAATAGATTATCTCCCAATTAAAAGCTCCTCAGAAGAGCATATTTCATCTTATGGACCAACATAAGACTTTCTCTCTAAACTTGGCTACTACTAGACTTTATTAAGAATGCAAGGTACTTGGAGGATACACATTTACATAACATTGTGGTATCTTAAGGTTCGGTTTGTTACTATCTTGTAGAAATCCCCTCCTTGAAGTCTATCTTTCTATGCACTTCAAAGTTCTCAGTATTTTGTCATGCAAAATTGAGATCTATTCTTATTTTTATCATGGTAGAAATCCCCTTGCAATGTCTGGGCACATAAATTTAGCATTCTCGAAAGGTCTCTCCGCATTGCATATTGAAAAAGTCCATTTCATATACACAAGAAAAAAAGTTCTAACCAGGTAGTGTCGAAGGTCGTTATGATCCTTATATGGCCATTGACTTATCACTTGTTGTATTTATTTTGATGTACCTACTTATAGTTAGTATAGTTATAGCACTAGTAGTCGATTAGTATAGTCAATTATGGGATGTTTGACTTAGACGTAGACCACTTTCCTTTATATTATATCTTATCAAAATTTTTCTTACATTACATTGTGCATGGAATAAAGAAGCAAAACCAACAAGAAAACATTTAATTCTCCATCTCCCTTCTTGTGCTCTTGAGTGAGCTTTTTGTTGTATTTATTTTGTATGTTCAGTGCAATAGCTCAAGTAAGTTCCCGAGCCGCATGCAATTCGTGGCATGGTATTAGAGTGGTGCAATTGAGAAAGGCTATCTTTGAAGGCTAGAGAAGAAAAAGGTTTTCAAGGTTGTTTTTGAAGGCTCTTTTTTTTGCCATTTTAGATTATTTTGGGTCCTATTTAAGCTCTATAGAGTTGCAAACAATAGTTTGAGAGTATACTATAATTTGGGTTGTCTTGATCGTTTTTTGGTATACAAGTTACAATTTTCGAATATAGGAAAAATGAGGCATTTGTCAAGGATAAAACCGAATGTTTATTTGTAAATAAGTTGTAGATTATATACATTATTAAATGTCACCCACTCTCCTGCATATTTGTCTTCAAGAAACACTTCTACACAAGATGCAAAACATCTAAAGTGTATTCTATTTGTTGTCCAAGATTCTGTTTATGATGTAGCAACACCTTGCATTGCTAAATTCACTCTTGCAACATCATTTTCAGTCGTAAGAAAGTAATCTTCTTCCTCCTCATCCATCATCGCATCTTCATTCTCATAGCACGCTTGAGATAACATATATGACATTGGGTTATCTCTTCCTACAATACGCTGAAATTCAGGGTTCAAAGATTTAATGTATGCAATCCACCGACACATAGCAATGTGTAAGGTAGCACAACTAGTAATCATACCCAATACCGGCAAACAATCGGTCTGAATGACTACGTGAGTACCCATAAAATACTCCTTATCACATTTAAGGGTTGTCACAATTCCCCATAATTTTGTTTTGACTTGTG
The DNA here is from genome assembly GCF_053477565.2 of Lygodium microphyllum. Lineage (NCBI taxonomy): Eukaryota > Viridiplantae > Streptophyta > Polypodiopsida > Schizaeales > Lygodiaceae > Lygodium > Lygodium microphyllum. The sequence continues at coordinate 53,037,818 of NC_141148.1, read as the reverse complement.
GATACCTTCTCTGTCATTCAGTCAATACTTTAGCACCAAAGTGTATTGCATATCTTTGCCCTTCCTCATCATTTTGCCCAATTTTCCATCCAATCCTGATTGGGCTTGTATCAACAATAATAATGATAGGCTTTCCATGTGAATAGTCATCCTTTCTCAATGTAGGAGTAGATTTTAAGAGTTGCTTCAATTTCTTCATTTCTTTCTGATGCTTCCTTTCCCAATGAGATCTTTGACCTTTCCTAAAAGTTAATATAGAGCATCAACTACATGTGCAAAGTGAGGAATCCATATCAAATAGAACACACATGCTCCCAAGAATCTACACACCTCTAATACATTCATGCATACATCTTACATTCTACCAATCCCATCTATTTTTGCTGGTGATGGTCTTAGCCCATAGGGCCCACACATATGCCCAACAATGAAAACCTCTTCAACTCCAAAGACACACTTTTGTCTAAAAAGAATTAAATGCACCTCTTCTAGATGCGTCAAAATCCTTTCACAATCCACAATATAGTATGCAAAAAACTGTCTACATCCATGAGCATCCATCTCTTCATTCTTTTCATCCACTGCACACCCTTTGATTGGAACATCATCCAATAAGGGCATTGTCCATTGTGGTATAAAATTTGTGAGTACCCTATTCATAGCATTTTTCATGTGTGCCATTGAGTTTGTTGCACCCTATGGGAGAGTACACATCTGTACTAACCCCAAGGGTATCTTCATGGTTGTGATATTCGTGCTTTCAATTACAAGCAAAAACTGATCATACCCCAAGTAAAGATCACCCAAAGAATAGATCACTCTACCTACAAAAGCCTCTGCAAATTCATCAACCACAGGACCTACACCCACATTTCTTATGGTTACTTTATTGACCCGTTGCATGTCTTGAATAAATCTCAAAGCCCCATTTTTTTTGGGCACAGTAAACCAACGATTTGAGTACAGGGCTGAAAAGGGCTCCAAGATCTTCATGCAAATCTTTTCATTTAGCAAATCCATCAGCTTTGGCAAGTAAGCTTTAGACGTTGGAATATGCCTCAAGTTCCATGGTACACGTGACACAATAAATATTACCATAGGAGAGACAACATTTGGATCCACACAACCTATTTCACTTGGTTGAAATGCAATTGCCTTTCCATGCCTAGTCAACATCCGCATAAAATAGTCTCTCTCAACAGCCAAAAGAAACCCTTCTGAACCAGCTTTCAATTCTTGTAATGTTTCATATGTAAACTCATGACCTATATCTTTCGGATCCCGTAAGCTTGGTTGCCTTAACACTTTTTCATTCATATCCTCACTCTCTGGCTGAAGTAGCAAAGTAATTGGTTTCAACTTTTTGTGAACTATCTTATACTTTGTCTCCATAAGTGCTTTAGCCCATTGTAATCATTCCTGCTGAGCAAACAATGCTATAACATCGTACATATCCAAAGAACATATTGACAACACTCTCTTTTTAGCCTCATTTTCCACATGTATAGTTGTTGAAATTTCAGCCATAGTGTCATTAATATTCAGCCCATAAAAGATGCCTAAAATGCATTCATTTTCAGCTAACAATCCCAATGCTTTCAGTTCCTTAGTAGCTCGTTTCATAGATATGCGTTCAGCCTTGCACACAGCTTCCATAGGCTTAAACCAACATGAACTGCTAGCTGTAAACTGAGAATAACTAATAGTAAATAAATGCTTCATTCCATCAAGGGGCAAGTACATCCTTTGAATAGCACTAGCGTAGCCCCGCATTACAGCAATGCTCAATGAAAATCCAAGTCTTTGAATTCCCTTGCATTTGGAGCCAAAGGAGTCTTTCAAAGCATATCCGGATTTCTAGGATGATTAACACAAACAATAAGAAATTGGACTAATTTCCTCCCATCCTTGCTTCTGACTCTTGCATAAGCAGACCCATCATCAAGCACCTTTGTTTCCATACGCACTCATGTAATATAGGGTTGTCCCAAAATCACTGCATATGAGGAATTATCTTGTACAAAGAAGTGTTGCTCTTCTTGTACATCACCAATTGTCACTTTTACATTAGGGCATGCAGCATAGAGCTCTCCTGAAGAATTATTTGCAGCCCTTATATGCCAACCATGATCAGTGTCTACAAGCCATGCACCATTTTCATATAATCCACACTCAATGACATTTATCTCAGACCCATGGTCAAGTAAAGCAACACAAGGAGTTTCACGTTCCCCTATTGTCCCTACCATTTCAATGGTAGCCATAGCCCAATCATTTCTTGTGTAGTGACTTCAAGGAATAAATCCTAAATTCTCTTCCCCATATTGTTGCATTTTCTTTACTCCACCATGCATATTGCTACAAGACAATGCATTTTCAGCCACTTTCTTCTCTTTTTCACATGCTCTCCACTTATTAGTAGCATCTTGCATAGATAATCCAGTACTTACTTCATATTCATATTCATTCCAAATACCCAACAAACCAGTTTCCTCTTCAAATTGCAGCAATGCACTAGTGGTATCACCAAGAAACTGATGCTTCGTCTTAATTATGTCAATTATCTCATCAAGAAATTCTCCCTTGGCGATGCCAAGCACCTCTCCCAATGTGAATTCCACCTGACTGTTTAAGATCCATTCTTCAAGAACCTTCTTAGGATCTATGGCTGTCTTAATGTCAGATTGCAACTTATATCATGGCTACTTGCCCTTCTTTTTACCCTCTTGTTTGTTATCCTGTTTTTGCTCCTGACTGACCTCTTTCATAACATGCTTAGGAGGTGACTGATTTGTAGCTTTAGGCTTATCCACACTTCTTCTTGTCATTCTTTTAGATGTCCCTGCAATATCTTCATCTCTTTTTCATTTTTCTTCCACAAGTACATTCGTGTTTTGTACCTTTGCTAAATATTCATACACTTAATATGCATCTATCGCTGATTCCCAATCAGTTATGCCACGAATGTCTTTCCCTACATGAGACATTTCACTATCAGTGACCTTTCTCTTTTCAGTTGCATGTAAAGCATGTGTCCATATTTCAGCCTTTCGACCAACCATCACTTGGTCATGCATTCTATCCAACTGTAGACCAAAAGTAGAAGCATATACCACCATAGATACATGAATCCAGAATTGAAGAGATACTACATAGATATATTTCCTGATTATCTTCTTCAAGGAAGTGGTTGTAAATGCTCTAGCTAAATATATATAGCAAGTACTAGAAACTTTTATTTGTAATAACTTATTACTAAGAAATAGTATCTCCTTAGTATCTAAATCAACTACACTATTCCTAACATTACTACTTTTTAAATTAGTAGTAATTAATAAATTATACTAAATCACATAAAAATAATTACTTATTGATTACTAATTACTACATAAATTAACTGCATTATTATTATTACCACTGAATTGTACTTAATCATACTAAAACTAATTACTTTAGTACATAAAGTAACTGCACCATTAGTAATAGCACTAAATCACACTAAGGTTTTACTATTATTGTAATAATTTTTTAAAATTTTACTATTCCTACTAAATTACACATCACACTTCTAATTTTTGAATCAGTACTACAAAGCCAAAAATACATGCCATGCAATTACCCAATCTATGTAGAATAGGAAAGGATGAATGCAATGAAATATTAGTGTCTAGCCTATCTACAAGTGCCTCTACATCATGCAAGATATGCGAAGAGAGTTCTTTGATTAGTTTAAGATCCTTAACCTCACCTCTCATCTCTAAGTGGAAAAAAGAAAGGTCATGCTCCACTCCACCCACCCAAATCTCATAATCACTCTGAAAAATAGTGATCCTCATGATGCTAACCAAGTAGACAACCCATGTAGCAATTGAATGAGTCCTTCACGACCCTCTAACTCACCCAACCGCCTTTTCCACTCATCCTAAGTTTCCTAATTTAGTGATGAAAATCCCAAAAGTTCTTGCATGCACAATGAAGGTGCTCTCTCAAGTTCATGTGCATCTAAAGTTTTACTGCATATAGCTATAGCGGGCATCATGCTATGCTAATGCTCAACCATAGTGTAAAGAGGGCATTACTCCAACCCATGGCATGGAAGTAATTAAAGATATTTAGGAGAAAATCCTCAAGTATGGTGTCTTAAACAAGTGTAATGTGAAGTGCTCCTAAATTCATAATCCCTATGACATTGTCGAAGGATTTTCGAAAGCAAATTCGCGAGGAGAGAGGACCTTGACTAATTTCAGGATAGAAGATCAATCATACAACTAAGCAAGATGAGAGGATTTGTGAGAAGCAAAAGCGGCAGAAAATGGAGGGCATGTTCATACTCCGGATGGTAGAAAACACTGCATTTTGCAGAGAAGTTAGATGCCCATTCAAGTGAATCTGCTGTGGAAAATCTACTCGAATACTGGATTATTCATACACCTTGTCTTTCCATGAAACATGAAACTTGATTGCTTACATGTACACTGTAATCAATAACATCCTTCCAGTAAATACAAATAATGTATACTGATTTTGGTCATTCCACATTACACAAATGAGGGAAATTTTCTCAATAAAAGTGCAGCATCAGAGTTGCAGCAATGCTACTAATACTATGCCAGAAAAATGTGCAGAATCCACTATTCAATCAACTACAGATATAGCTATAATTGTTGTTGGCAGCAATATTACCAGATATGCGAAGAGGACGGGCATTCCCAGGATACGAATTCCACATTACTATTCAATGCATTATCTTTGTTGGTGCTTATGAGGGAAGAAAAGATCCCAATCTCTACATTCAAATAGCCAGTGGTTCAAACCATCGACTTGCCTCTGCAACTCAAGAGTTTAGGTATAAGGCATCTATGAACCTCCTGTTGCTGTTCTAGATGATTTTTGGCTTGGCCTCCTACTCCTGTTGGCTCAAAGTGGAAGAATCTATTGTTGCATTTTGGCCATTTCTTTTGGCAATGTCCTCCTCTGCCACATGTCTACGCTTCGCCTCTATTTGATCATTGTCTTCTTCATCCTTAGATGGTAGATAAAACCTCTTGTCTTGAACTTGACTCTACTTAACTAGCCAATCTGAGACTGCCCTTCAGACAGAAATTTCAATGTTGTCCTTTCAACAGCATCAACCAAAGGATGGATCCATGGACCCACAGTCTTAACAATAAACCCCACAGGGAAAGGCAAATAATTGATCTTGTCAAAAGAAAGAGTCTCTGAATCTTATCAGAAATGATGCAGCCCCTCCAAACAGTTTACAATTCTGTGCCATTTAGTATCTGCATATGAGAATATCCTAGTCTGGAACAGTTTGTCATCAGTGTAGTAACACCAGGCCCTCCTGTGCTGCCAATCATACATGGCTTTTTCTGCTTTTCTTCAATTCTCAGACCTTCCTGTTTCCATTGCTTCTTTTTCTCAAGCTCAGAACAAATTGCCGCTGAAGTAGCTATTTTTCTTCCATACAGAAAGCACTTCTATTGGCATCACCAACAAGTCTATAAGAAAAACTACCATGACATCTGAGTCTAAACGGGAACTCTTGCAAAAGAGATCCACACATATCAATACATTGAGCTTGATTTGCATCTGCATGTCCTGAGACAATTCTGAAATCATTGAGCCCACTATTGATTTCACCAATCCTTTTGGGTTCTTCCTCTAGTAATACGTAAAGAGCTACTGCCTCTACAAGCGCAGCACCTTCCTCATCCAATTGCTGATCTTCTTTCTTTCCCAGACCCTGTATCTCCAAGATTCAATGGCCTCCTTTTGGCACGTCCTCTACAGACTTCTTCTTCATTACATATCTGCATCGATTAGAAAAGCATCAAAGTGTTTCCTCTCCATCTTCAATACCCTTTGCAGCTTCCTATTTGCCGAAGTCTCCGTCTTTTTCTTCAGATCTTCTTCGTTCCACCTTTTGGCACGTCCTCCACTTCTTGATCGCTCTCCTCCACCCGAATCCAAAAAAGCAGGTCGAAAGCAACATCATCCACTAAAAAAAGCCTCTCTGGTCCCGCAAGCTTTTATGGCATACACATATGTGACAACATCTCTAGAAATTCCTTCCAGCCACATTAAATTGAAGCAATGTAGTACTTCACTAGTAAGTCCATATTCAATGTACCCTGCAATCAACACACTCCACACAACCACATCTCGAACTGGCAGCTTGTTAAGAACCTCATGTGCTTCTGCCTAGTAAGCCACATTTGTAGAACATATCTATTGCAGCACCTCCAATACAGGGGCTGCTCTCTAAACCATGTATGATGAAACAATTGAATAATTGTTGGCCTCTTTCTATTGCTCTTACCATACCACAGGCTTTCAAGGTGCAGATACATGTGACAGAATTGGGAGAAATACCTATGAGCTGCATCTGTTCAAAACAAGCTAGTGCTTCATTGCCATAGCCATTATCAATGTAGCAAGTTATCATGGCATTCCATGGCACTATATCTTTACCCTATAGTTGTTCAAGTGTTTCCTGTGCTTCTGAAACTGAGCCAAACTTCGCAAACATATCCACCACTATGCTTCCCACAAATATATTCACTTCCAAACCTTTCTTCACAACCTCCATATATAAATGTTTGCCTGCATTCATGGATCCTATGCTAATACAGGCTTTCAAGCTACAAACAAATGTAAGAGCATTTGGAGACATGCCTTCAAGCTGCAGCTGTACAAAACACATCACTGCTTGCTCATCATATCCATGTTGAACATAACCTGTAATCAAAGCACTCCATGATATGACATCTCGAGCTGAAATATTGTCAAACACTTCTTGGGCTTTTCCAAGCATGCTAGATTTTGCATACATGTCAACCAGAGCATTACAGATAATTTTCTCTTGCTCCAAACCCCTCTCCACTATACTACCCACGCAAAACAAAAATGCAAACACAATGACTAAGTATGTACAAAGTAACAAATGTCACACACACAACTTTTTGGTGGATTCCACACCTCGGATGCGTAGAAGTACGACATCCACCCCCTCTGATCCTGCGCATCCTCCGGATGGGCCAACTACCCATGATCATTATCGTCAAGATCCACGAATATTTCAATCTCTTCATTGTGTAGTTCCGGTATATCAGCAAGATTATCTATCATATCATCTGTCTCCTCTATTGGAGTTTCTTCTCGTTGCTCTTCTCTTGCAAATTCTTCCAATGCATAATCCTCATCATCTCTTTTCTTGAAAATCTTGATTCTTTTTCCTGCACTAGGCACTCTAAGCACTATCCCATCCAATTCTGACAGCTTATATGTTGCATTGTCAAAGACATGTTTGAGTATGTACGACCCAAACCATCTTTTCACCATCTTCCGAAGTGCAATATGCTGATTTTCAAGGGTGCTATCAAAGAGTAATACCTAGTATCCCTCTTCTATTGCTCTAGGCCACAAGCGATGCCTGTTGTCAAACCTGTCCATATTTCTAAGTCTAGCAACCTTCAACCTGTCAATAGCTATCTGAATATCCTCTAGTCTTCTCTCCAACTGCCAGATCCGAAGAGCTAAGAGCTCCTCTCTCATCAAATCCTCCTGCCAAGGTAAAACTGACCAAGTCAAAGCACAAGTCTTAGTTGGCATAACCGGTTTCTGACCATACATCAACTCTGCGGGCATATATCCTGTGATAACACTATGAGTCGTACGATCAGCCCACAAAGCAAAAGATAGAAGTCTCGGCCATTCTCCCATCCATCCTCTGCATGCTTTGGCTAATGCTTTCACTATCGGTGGATGCCCTCTTTCACTCTTTCCATTTCCCTCTAGATTGTATGCTGTGGTTAGAGCCAACTTGATTCCTAGTTGAGAGAAAAACTCCCTAGCTTCATCTGCATCCAATTCACCGCGATCTGCAGTGATCTTACCCACACAGCCATACCTGCAGAAAATTTCTTCCAATAAAAACTTACACATTGCACTAGTGGTCTTCATTCTCAAAGGTTTGCCCTCAACATGATTGGTAAGATCCTCTCTAGCCAAAACTATATACCTCATCTGCAATAGACGCATAGGCATACTAACCAAGTCAACTATCCAATTATAATGAATGCATAGCAGATAGGTTGGATGAAGTTCATCTTGATGACGCACTACACGGAATACATTTGACATTCTCTACAAGTCTCTAAAAAGCGAGAAACATCTATGTACATGCCTTTCCACCAATATTTTTCCTTGATTTTTTCATAAGTAGCCCACACTCCTCTATGACCAGCCCAAGGACTTTCATGAAACTCTCTCATCACCTGTAACTGGGTCTCTTTATCGCAGACAACCTGCAAGGGTAATCCACCTCTTTTCTTCAGGTGCTTCCAAAGAAATCTGTCCTTGAGAAAATAACCATAGGCTTTTCTTCTGAACTTCTTGAACTCTTCATCTATCCATTCATCTCTTTTGCTTAGTGTACTAAGGTACTTGCCAATCTGCAACCAATCTCCAACATAGAGTTTTTCTATGAAAGCCACAATATCATAGACATGGCAAACATGATCAACCATAGCGACTGAATTTTCTGCATCATCCTCTTCTGCAAGTAGTGTCTTCTTATCATCATATCTGGCTCTAGACAGCATATCCACCATTGGATTATCCTTCCCTGCTATGTGTTTAATTTCTGGATTTAATGACTTGATGTATGTAATCCATCTCAGCAAAGCTATATCCGGAGTAGAGCAACTTGTAATCATACCTATCAATGGCAAGCAATCTTTCTCTCCCACAACTAGGGCTCCAATAAAGTACTCCTTGTCACATTTGAGAGCCATAACAATTCCCAGTAATTCCCTCTTGATTTTCGGATACCTTCTCTGTCTCTCGTTTAGGACTTTCGCCCCAAACCGAATAGCGTACGTGTTTCCATCTGCATCATCTTGACCTACAGCCCAACCTATGCCAATTGGACTAGTGTCAACTATCAATACAATAGGCCTTCCGCAATTATAATCCGCTTTCTTGCGAGTAGGAGAAATTTGCAATAAATTCTTCAATTTCTGCATGGCTCTAGTGTGGCTCTTATCCCAATAAAATTTCTACCCCTTTCGAAGTAGCTGATATAAACAATCTACTATGTGTGCAAAATGGGGTATCCAAATCATGTAAAACACATAGGCTTCAATGAATCTCCATACCTATGAAGTGGTAGAACAATACTCCGTAATCTTTCCTATAGCATCCACCTTCTCATGTGAAGGTTTCCTACCATAATATCCACACATATGTCCAACAATGACAACCTCATTTACTCCAAAAACAGATTTCTGCCGTGATAGTGTCAAGTTCACTTCTTCTAACCTCGCCAAAATCTTTTCACAAGCTGCAATATGATCAGCCACAAAGTATCTGCATCCCTGCTCATTTAGGCTCTCATTCTTCTCTTCTTCTGCACACCCCTTAATGGGCACATCATCCAAGAAAGGCATGGTAAGCTGAGGTATGTACTCACGAAGGACCTTATCATGGAAGTCATCATATGCGCAACAGAATTAGTGGCACCTTGAGGCAAGGTACACATCCTGACAAGCCCAATAGGAGTTCTCATAGTGGTTATGTCCCTGCTTTCCAAAGCCAGCTGAAACTAATCATATCCCAAATACAAGTCACCTAAAGAATAGATGGCACATCCAGCAAACGCTTCTGCAAACTCATCCACAACTCGACCTATACCAACATTCCTGATAGTAACTCTGTTCATTGGATGCATGTCCTATATAAATCGGAGAGTACCATTCTTCTTTGGAACCGTAAACCACCTATTTGAGTATGGTGCAGATGAAGGCTCTAGGATTCCCATCCTGATTTTCTCATTCAACAAGTCAACTAGCTTTGGCAGGTGTGCCCTTGGCACTAGAATAGGTCGGAGGTTCCATGGAATATAAGGAATAGTAAATATCACCATAGAGGCAATAATATCCGGATTCACACATCCAATCTCATGTGAGAAAAAAGCAAACCCTCTTCCATGTCGCTCAAGCATATCGTGAAAGCATTGCTTCTCTGAGGGTAGCAAGAAATCACCATTTCAAATTTTTAATTCAGTAAGAGTCTCTGCTAAAAATTTATGGCCTATATGCTCTCTGGATTCCTCAAAATTGGCTGCTTGACAGCTCTCTCTATTTGCTGATCACTGTCAGGTGGAAGCAGTCTAGCTATTGACTTCACATTCTTATCCACAGTCTTGTATTTCGTGTCAACCCCGACTTCATTATGATCCTCTACATTACTCAAATCTTGCTATAAATCAGTAATTCTGCACTCTGGTGGCTGAATATCCTCAGCCCTCTGCTCTATGGACTACATAGGAACAACCCTAAACTCTGGATGCTGAAATATTTCAGCAGTAAACTCTGTTGGCTGAAAGTTTTCAGCCCTCTGTGTCTCTGTAGGCTGATCATAATCAGCCGGAAACTTTGTTTGCTGAATTTCTTCAACACTCAACACTTTTTGCTGAGTCACCTCAGCCTCTGACTCTATCTGCGACACAAAATCTGAAATTTCATGAAACATGTCCAAGGACTGCACTGATACATTACTGTGACAACTCTGCATATCAGTTTTCAGCATATTTTCCATCTCTGTCATCATATCTGCACAAACCATACTATTATATATCCCATCTATATGCTCATCATCCTCTAAAATACCTGCATTTTTCAAATCTTTCTCCTTCCTGCATATGTACTGCCTAGCAGCTCTAGGCAACTTAAAAATCTTCTGATAACTCATTGAACTATTTGCTGAAATTCCAACAAAATTGGAGGAGAAAACAATGTTGCCAGGAGGTGAGAACTCCAATCTCCTCTGCTCTGTACCACCGTCATCTCGCGGGACAGCTGTACCTAATGAAAACCCGAATCCCTCACAGTGGGCAAAGGTGCATCTCGAAGAGTATCCCTGTTTCTAGCATGGTTTATACACACAGTCATAAACTGGAATGTTCTCATACCATCTTTACTGCGAATCCGTGCATAAGCAGATCCATCATCCATTACTTTCATCTCCATGCGCATCTCTATGATGAATGGCTGCCCAAGGATTATGGGGTAAGAGCATGAATCCTGCACAAAGAAATTGAAATCCTCCTCTACATCTCCAATAGAAATCCTGACACTGGGACAGGCAGTATACAAATCACCTGCAGTGTTCTTGGCGGCTCTCATACGCCACCCATGCTCTACATCCATAGGCCATCTATTACTTTCATAAACTCCACGAACTATGAGATTAATCTTTGAACCATGATCCACCAAAGAAACATAAGGCACCTGTTTCTCTTCAATTTTTACCATTGTTTCTATAGTTTCCCTAGCCCAATGACTCCGCGAAAAGTGACTACGCAGTACCAAGATAGGCTCATTAGTTTCAGCATAATGCATAGGCTGAACTCTCTACTCTGTCTGCGAAAAAACAGAAGCATTCTCAACCATAACCTCATCCTCATCCTCATCCAACTCCCCAATCAAAACTCCATGTGTATCAGTAGTAGGCAATGTATGTCTTTTCCTCTTCAAGACTTCTTGGAACTGATCTTGAAACTCTCTTTTCGAGATGCCCAAAACCTCAGAAATATTAAAAGTCACCTCACTACCAAGTATCTTGTCACTAAAGATTTTCTTCATGTCTGTAGATTTCTCAATATCGGACATTAATCTAAATCCTGGCTGCTTTCTCTGTCTAGGCTCTTGCCTCTTTTCTTTCTTTTGAGCATCTTCCATTTGTCGTTCTTGCCCTGGTCTCAAAGATGGCCATGTAGTAGGTGGAGTAACAAACTCAACCCCTCTAGTTTTTTTAGCTGCATGTGGATTCTCTTCATCTCTCTTACGCTTCTCCTCAACAAGTACATCCGATCCCTAAGACTTAGCCAAGTAGGCATAAATAGTGTACCTATCAACAGGCGAATCCCAACCTGTCTCAGATCTGATGCTAGAACCTGCACTAGTCAAAACAGTCTATTGAATTTTCCCCTTGTTTGCCGTCTCTAAAGCGTATGTCCATAATGCTGACTGACTCTCTGAACCTTTCTTAATCTGGACTCCATATGCAGAAGCATCTCCTCTAGCTGCCACATAAGAAGTACACGCAGCCATATCATCTACTAATTTCTTCATTCCGCCTTTCCCAAAATTGGTAGCAAGCAGAGCTCCTGTTTCAGTCAACCAGATCTTGCCATCTTGTCCCCATAATACCAAATTCTTCCTCCTTGCATCTTGAAAAGATTCACAATCCCTGCAATGCTGATGGTCCATACTATCACACCAAATACATCTTCGATCTCTCCTAGATACACTAGGAGCACTCCTAGGTGCAATAGGAGCACTAGAAGAAATAGTAGGCGCAGTCGAAGCAAATTGCTCTTTCAATTTTCCCACCAATTCTACTTTAACTAACTCTAGTGTCAAATCTATTATGCCTTTGATTATGTCATCAAGAGAGGAAGGAATCGATGGAACGGATGATTTTGGAGCAGAAGGAGCCCGCATCAGTCTTGGAACATGAGGAACATGAGGACTAGAAATAGTAGGCACTAGCATAGGCCAAGAAACTGGCTGAGGAAGAGAAGAAATGACAAGGGTAGAAGCAGACATAGCAGCAGAAGACGGTGTCGGTGTCATAGATCCATTCTGTAGGCAGGTCTTCCATATCCTCCTCTTGGTCAAAGTCGAGACCGCATCCTGGGCGTCTTGCCAATCTGTTTTAAGACCCATAGGCTTTATGCGATCCTCAAAAAGCTCTCCTAATTTAATAGCATCAAGCTGACTATACCTCTCTTCAAATTGTCGTATCAATTCTGAAGCAGTTAGACCTTTGTTTCGCATGTAGACCCACTCTCGGAATGACCGCTGTGCAGCCACTCCAAAGTCCTCAGGAAAATACTCCTCTTTTAGGGCCTTCTTAAAATCTTGCCAATGCGAATTTTGAAGGAAAAGATCAGTCACTTTTACCCTCAAGGCAGGTGTGACAAGGCGAAGAAAATATTTACTCATAAGTCCAGTTGGAACTCCAAAAAATCCCATCTTGATCTCATACGTCTTCAAATAAGCCGATACATTACGGCCATCAAATAGCTTCTTTTCATTCTCAACAACTTTAATCGCCTTAGTCATGCTGATTGCATTCTCTTGCTCTGAATATAGTTGCCTTTGCTGAGACAACTGTTGTTGATGCAACTGATGTTGCTGCTGCATATACAATTGTGTCTATTGATTTTGAAGCTACATATACATAGACATATTCCGCAAAATCTACTTTAAATCATCCGTAGAAGTACTTGATGCATAAGTCGATGATGAAACTGAAGTAGAGGTCAAAGCAAGAATCGTAGAAGAGGCTGAAATTGATGCTGAAGTATCTCCCATCCTGAAATCTTTTTAATGCGACGCTTTCACATCGGGTTCACCAAAGATGTCAAAGGGTTTTCGAAAGCAAAGTCGCGACCACAGAGGACCTTGACTAATTTCAGGATAGAAGATCAACCATACGAACAAGCAAGATGAGAGGATTTGTGAGCAGCAAAAGCGACAGAAAATGGAGGGCATGTTTATACTCCTGATGGTAGAAAACACTGCATTTTGCAGAGAGGTTAGATGCCCATTCAAGTGAATCTGTTGTGGAAAATATACTTGAATACTGGAGTATTCATACACCTTGTCTTCCCATGAAATATGAAACTTGGTTGCTTACATATACATTGTAATTAATAACATCCTTCCAGTAAATACAAACAATCTATAGTGCTTTTCGTCATTCCACATTACACAAATGAGGGCAATTTCCTCAATAAAAGTGCAGCATTAGAGTTGCAGCAATGCTACTAATATTGTGCAAGAAAAATCTACAGAATCCACTATTCAATCAACTCCAGATATAGCCATAATTGTTGTTGGCAGCATTAGCAGATATGTGAAGAGGACGTGCATTCCCAGGATACGAATTCCACATTACTATTCAATGCATTATCTTTGTTGGTGCTTATGAGGGAAGAAAAGACCCAATCTCTACATTCAAACAGCCAGTGGTTCAAACCATCGACTTGCCTCTGCAACTCAAGCGTTTAGGTATACGGCATCTATGAACCTCCTATTGCTGTTCTAGATGATTTTTGGCTTGGCCTCCTGCTCCTATTGGCTCAAAGTGGAAGAATCTACTACTGCATTTTGGCCATTTCTTTTGGCAACGTCCTCCTCTGCCACATGTCTACGCTTCACCTCTATTTGAGCATAGCCTTCTTTATCCTTAGATGGTAGATAAACCCTCTTGTCTTGAACTTGACTCTACTTAACTAGCCAATCTGAGACTGCCCTTCAGACAGAAATTTCAGCGTTGTCCTTTCAGCAGCATCAACCAAAGGATGGATCCATGGACCCACAGTCTTAACAATAAACCCCACAGGGAAAGGCAAATAATTCATCCTGTCAAAGCAAGAGTCTTTGAATCTTATCAGAAATGATGCAGCCCCTCCAAATAGTTTACAATTCTGTGCCATTTAGTATCTGCATATGAGAATACCCTGGTCTGGAACAGTTTGTCATCAGTGTAGTACACACCAGGCCCTCCTATACTGCCAATCGTACATGGCTTTTTATGCTTTTCTTCAATTCTCAGACCTCCCTGTTTCCATTGCTTCTTTTTCTCAAGCTCAGAACAAATTGCCGCTGAAGTAGCTATTTTTCTTCCATACAAAAAGCACTTCTATTGGCGTCACCAACAAGTTTATAAGAAAAACTACCATGACATCTGAGTCTAGACGGAAACTCTTGCAAAAGCAATCCACACATATCAATACATTGAGCTTGATTTGCATCTGCATGTCCTGAGACAATTCTGAAATCATTGAGCCCACTGTTGATTTGACCAATCCTTTTGGGTTCTTCCTCTAGTAATACGTAAAGAGCTACTGCCTCTGCAAGTGCAGCACCTTCCTCATCCAATCGCTGCTCTTCTTCCTTTCCCAGACCCTGTATCTCCAAGATTCAATGGCCTCCTTTTGCCACGTCCTCTGCAGACTTCTTCTCCGTTACGTATCTGCATCGATTAGAAAAGCATCAACGTTTTTCCTCTCCATCTTCAATACCCTTTGTAGCTTCCTATTTGCCGAAGCCTCCATCTTTTTCTTCAGATCTTCTTCGTTCCACCTTTTGGCATGTCCTCCACTTCTTGATCGCTCTCCTCCACCTGAATCCAAAAAAGCAGGTCGAAAGCAACGTCATCCGCTAAAAAGAGTCTCTCTGGTCCCGCAAGCTTTTATGGCATACACATACGTGACAACATCTCCAGAAATTCCTTCCAGCCGCATTAATTTGAAGCAGTGCAGTGCTTCACTAATAAGTCCATATTTAGCGTACCCTGCAATCAACACACACCACACAACCACATCTCGAACTGGCAGCTTGTTAAGCACCTCAAGTGCTTCAGCTAGTAAGCCACATTTGTAGAACATATCTATTGCAGCACCTCCAGTACAGGGACTACTCTCTAAACCATGTATAATGAAACAATTCAATAATTGCTGGCCTCTTTCTATTGCTCTTACCATACCACAGGCTTTCAAGCTGCAAATACATGTGACAGAATTGGGAGAAATACCTCTGAGCTACATCTGTTCAAAACAAGCTAATGCTTCATTGCCATAGCCATTATCAATGTAGCAAGTTATCATGGCATTCCATGGCACTATATCTTTACCCTATAGTTGTTCAAGTTTCTCGTGTGCTTCTGAAACTAAGCCAAACTTTGCAAACATATCCACCACTATGCTTCCCACAAATATATTCACTTCCAAACCTTTCTTCACAACCTCCATATATAATTGTTTGCTTGCATTCATGGATCCTATGCTAATATAGGCTTTCAAGCTACAAAAAAATGTAATAGCATTTGGAGACATGCCTTCAAGCTGCATCTATACAAAACACATCACTGCTTGCTCATCATATCCATGTTGAACATAACCTGTAATCAACGCACTCCATGATATGACATCTCGAGCTGAAATATTATCAAATACTTCTTGGGATTTTCCAAGCATGCCATATTTTGCATACATGTCAACCAGAGTATTACAGATAAGTTCCTCTTGCTCCAAACCCCTCTCCACTATACTGCCCATGCAGAACAAAAATGCAAACACAACGACTAAGTATGTACAAAGTAACAAATGTCACACACACAACTTTTTGGTGGATTCCACACCTCAAATGCGCAGCAGTACGACAACATGTAAAGATATCTGTAATAAAGTTTACCTGATTCAAAATTTCTAACAACTTCAATCAAAATCCGATTCCAATCTATCCAAAAAGACACCAGTCTCAAACAACAAAATCAAGCTCTCAAGCACAATAAATCAAATACAATGTCAAAAAACAATCCTAGTTTAATCAAACACAAAAAATCTAGCAAAAAACAAGAAGACAAATAATCACACAAACAATCAAGCATACAAAATCCTACCTATAAGATGCATTACTAGGGGTTTTCAATTTACAAGAAAATGTGTGACATGTTTGAGATACAAAAAGAAAATACTAACAGCTTTACTTGATGATTTTTTTCTTCAAGTAGACCTATTTAGTAGTAGGAAAAAGTTTGGGAAATAGTATTCAATCTAACTTAAAGCACCACACTAATTGGACTTTAGTATGAAGTTCATCATAAGTGTCTTTATTTATCTTAGAAATATAGTTTGACTTTTAATTTTAGCCTCTTCCACTAGTCCCACATGATTTCTCTAATACTCGACCAAAATTCATGTCCGTGCATAATTCCACCTAATCTTCCCATAAGAAATGACAATGAGCATGGATGGTCCGGTTCTACTACACAAGAAAAGCAAGGACATATCACCCCTAATTGTAGTCTAAGGCCCATTCAAGAAATCTCACTTTGTAATCAATGAGAGGCAAGAGAAGGGTTAACACCACACTTGGTTCAAAGAGAGCGAGCGAGCCAAAGAGTGGAACTCAATCTCTCTACCTATAAATTAAAATCTAATCTTTGACCTGCTACAATGATGTTAGACTCATTATATTGACATATGGGGCTCACGATTTTGCTAACTCTATCTAGTGTTTAAAAGTTTTTGGGATCCAAGCCTCCCACCTTCCTCAATTGGATTTTCTTTAGTTTTCTAATTACCAAATCATACTTCTTCATTGTGAGAACATATAAAAGTAGATTTCTCTTATTATTCTCTTACATAGAGTTCATTTTACTCAATCTTCAATCTTTGGCTCATAATAAATCATTCGCGAATCAAATACTTTATTTCATTACAATAATCAAAACCTTTACTTAATAGAGTAGTACCAAACCATCCTTCATAGAAAGATACAATGAGTTTAGGATAGGATCTTCCAATCCCAAAGGATTGGGATGTATGTGATCACACTTCGTTATAATGATACTACATGTCTAGTCATGAAAAAACTAAGAAGACACTACTTCTCATAGATCATCCGGCTATTCATTAGATAGGGTGTTAATTGCTTTTGTATCTAATATGCTTAGTGTGTTTCTTGTGGATTAGAGCTATTTTTCAAGATTATACAAGTGTGCAATAGTTTACAAGATGTCAAAAGCTAAGAGAGTATGTTGGGGACAAGATGAAATGGCCAAGAAAGTATTTTAGGGGAAAAGCATAAACAATGATAGATGAAGTAGGGTATATACACCATTAGATATAGTAGATCAAGAAAAACTTGGAAGATAAGATATGTGATAATGGAAAGCAAGAGAAATCTCATACTCTTGGATAGGAAAATTTAAAAAGTAGTTATGGAAAAGCTGAACCATGAAAAAATTTGCAAAAATAGGGACTGACCTGGACTGAAGTGATATAAATAGACACATGAGAGATTGTAAAGATCCTTGATAATCAAACATAACGTCTATTGTTATAAGTATGGAAGATAGGATTCTATTGTTGTGACAAGGAAGGACTAGGATTTTTCTTCTTGTGGGGCTCTTGAGATTATCCATCATCTAGTATTGGGATGTAACCTATCATGGTTATCAACATTATTAGTCTCTTATACTTGTACTTTTCATTGAAATATATATAGAGCTTTGGTATCAAATATCTTCGATTCTATTTTTTCAATTTCTTTTGAGTCCGTGCAACTTGAGGCTTGACATAAAACTTTCCCCCTCCCCTCCCCCCAACATTTGGTGAATTTGACATGAAAATCCATGTCCAAGCAATGGTAAGATGAAAAAAGTAGTAATGCCATTAGGATCTATTAGACTAGAAGCAAAAACATCAACAACAACTACAGTACTAGCAATTAAAACATCAAGAATGACTACAATAGTACATTCATTTACAATCTTATGTGCAATATAAAGTCAAAAAACAAAGCAAAGGAGGCTATAGAGAGAAATATAAAGCAATTTGATGGCAAGAATATTTCTAGTTATCTAAAGTTGTATGAAGAAAATATGGAGTTCTTTAAGGTCCCTACTCCTGTGATGTGTTAGTACTTTGTACAGATTGTGACTCCTATATTGAAGTCTCACACTAATGAACCTTATCTAAAAAACTCTAGGTCTTCAAAATTTAAGAAAGATTTGAATAAAGAGTACTTCCTTGAAGACCTAGGGGTGATCACACATTGCTCTTTTTTATGGTCACTATTGAGTGCATTTAAGGTCTCCAGACAAGACATACTAGAGCCACATGGAAGTTGAAGAAATTGCTACAGTCTACTCCTACTCTTGGAAAAGTGAAGTATACTTGTGGAAGACCTATCATATTGACTATTGACACTAGCCCTATAGGGATAGGTTGTGTTGTTGGCCAAGATGATGAGGAGGATCACAAAATTGCCATTGGGTTTGGGGTGAAAGTCCTAAAGGAGAAACACAAGAGGTAGCCATATATCAATAGGGAACTATGGAGAGTTGCTACAACACTAAACTACAACAAAGAGTATTTTATTGGAGCCCTAGTTATGCTTTAGATAGATTGCTTGCCTTTCCTAGGCATGATTACTAGTTGCTCTACCCTAGACATAGCTATGCTTAGATAAATTACTTATATCAAGTCATTAAATCCAGAATTTAGGCATATAGTCGAAAAAGAGAACCCAATTATAGATATGCTTTCCAGAGCTAGGTATGAGGATGAGGAGTCATTGGTTGCAAATGTGGATGATGTAGAAATATTAGCTACCATGCTTGATCATGTCTATCATGTTTGTACCATTGGGACCTTCTGAGAGAAGCTTCACACTAGAGATTGGTTGCAGATATGTCAATATCTCACTACGCTAACCAAGAGGGATGAGTAGATAGATGTAGAATTGAAGAAGATAAAAAGAGAAGCCTATGGATATTTCTTGAGAGAGAAATTTCTTTGGATGCACTAGAGAGGAGGTCTATCCTTTCATGCACTTTGTGTGATAGGGCTACCCAGCTGTAGGTTATGGAAGAGTATCAAGAGAGCCTATGAGCTAGTCATAAGGGTGTATGGGCAACATATGAGAAGATCAAGGAGAGTCATTGGTGGAAAGGAATGTACAAAGACATATCTCATTTCATGGAGACTTGTAGGGCATGCTAGATGTATTCTTCAGTACATCACAGGAACGAGTTGCATCCTACATATCCACAGAGGATGCGCTATTAGTGGGTAATTTACCTAGTTACTATGCCAGTGGGTCTATCGTAGATGCATCATATAATTTTAGCTAGAGAATATATTATATATCAAGTAGAGGGAAAAGCATTAAGGTCTCAAATTGCTAGCATTAATATGCAAATTTCTTCTTGAAGAAATTTTCTATAGGTTTAGATTTGTTGGAAAGATTAGAGAGAATTGCATTGAACTAGATGCAAATGAGGCTAGTGAATCCATCTATAAACATGGTATCAAACTAGCTTTGACCACCGCTTACAATACAAAAGGAAATGGGAAAAGTGAGAGAGGATATCTTACTATAGTAAAGTCATTGGCAATCACTTATGGTGGATAGATTAGGGATTAGTCGAGGTTATTACCTTTAACATTATGGACTGATCATATGACTCATAGTGTGGCTATATGACTCAAGCAATTAGAGTTCATGTATGGAAAAAAACAGATCGTGTCCACTGAGACTTGTGCCTTGACCATATTGATATGTAGAGAGAAGATATGTAGAGATGCAAGAGGGAGAGAAGAGACACCATGTACACTCCCAAAGACTATTTCATATTGATCACAATCTACATATATATAGGTGAGACCTAGTGTAGACAAGATGAGCTATATATAGCTCAATAGATTATAGATGATTTATGGGAGTTCTTAACAACATAGTAAGTAGAATTATTGCTTAAAATTCATAATATAAGATGCTCATGACATACAAAATACATCAAATTTAAGCATGAAAAGAACATAAATGAATAATTTAATAGATACTACATAGATATACTTCCTGATTGTCTTCTTTAAGGAATTGGTTGTAGTCGATCATGATAGCTCTAATACCATATTGAGATGTAGAGAGAGAATATGTGTAGAGACATAGAAAGATGGAGAGAATAGAAACACTATGTACACTCCCAAAGACTATTTCATATTGATCACAATCTACATATATATAGGTGAGACCTAGTTTAGATATGGTGAGCTATATATAGCTCAACAGATTATAGATGATTTATGGGAGTTCTTAACAACATAGCAAGTAGACTTATTTGTTATTTTTGAAAAATAGTTTTTTTCTTTCTCTATTTTTTAAATTATGTTATAAAGATGAGACAATATCATATGATTTCTAAGCTGTGATAGGAATAAGAAGTTGGTAAAGTCTGATAATTCTTAAATATCATGTAATCAAGAGTTCATTGGCATCTTATGCCTATCACTAGCTTGATATTATATGAGTTGGATCCATCTTTTAATTTCAAGAGAGAAAGACAATATTTCCATGCTTAAGATGACTTGTACAAGGTAGGCCAAGGATTTATATAGTGCTTTTATAGCATCTAGCCAAATAGAACCACCTGCGCTCTTTACAAAATAGACTTTATCCCAATCATCTTATTGACCAACATAATAATATCTCTCTAGTCAGAGCCACTATAATTTACTAAGCATGCAACATACTTGCAAGATAAACATTTGCATAACATTTTCATATCTTAAGGTTTGGTTTGTAGCTACCTTGTAGAAGTCCCCTCCTTGAAATCTATATTTATCTACACTTCAAAATTCATTGCATTTTGTCATGCCTAATTTAGATCTATTCTTATTGTTATCTATGGCAATCACCTTGCAATGTCTAGGTACACAAAGTTAGCATTCTGAAGAGGTCTTTGGGTTTTGCCTATTGATAAGTCCATTTCCTATATGCAAAAAAAATGTTGAATGTTTCTAGTCTACATGCAAAAGCTTTGAATCACGAATTGTGAGGGGGATCATGTGATGACCAAATCCGCACAGGAGTGGTATATATGTGGTCTCTAGAATCAAGCTTAGTGTAATATTTCCATTATGAGAATATTTCTAAACCCACGTGATAGTCATGCAAGGGAATTCCAACATCCAAAAATACGCCGATGGTGTGATTTTCGAATTACATACTACGTATCTTGATCTCCGCTTGCATAAACGAGTTAAAAGAATTTACGTGGGAACCTCCTCCTAGAAAGCCAAAAGGATAACCTTTAGATTAAAGGAAATTTTTTTATTACTTCCCCTTTTTTTTCCCTCTAGCGGCTGTCATGCTGGAAGGGAGGGGAATAGCAAGGATGACTAAGCATCCTTGCTGGGGGTCATAGGGTGGGATAAGCCCATGCACGAGCCGCATGGGGAGGGGAGGTACCTCTCCCCCTCCCATATAAACCCTGTGGGAGGAAGGGAAGGGGGGAGGGAGAGAGAGACGGACAGCCTTCGCCCTATTGAAGCCAGGAGCTGTGTGAGAATGGATGATGCTGCGGATTAAGGAGGAAGCTACAGTCGCCACAATCGTGAGGAAGGAGGAGCTGAAGCAATGATATGTTGCACCAGTCGTAGCTGAAGGAGGGCCGTGTGGTAGTCGTGAAGGGAGAAGGACATTATAGCTGAAGGACGCAGCCACGAGGGAGAGGTGGGTGTGGCTTGAGAGAGGTGGGGGGGCTGCCGTGGAGCAACGCCGCCAGTCAGCAGCCCCTGTTCAGCCGCCATCCCTCGCCGTTCAGCCACCATCGGATGCCAGCTTGCCACGTAACCCATTTTTTTTCCCCCACGTGCTTTCTAGGAAGCCCTTGGAAACTTCCAAGGGTGGCTTCCTAAGCCCCCTTCGTGTGGCCTTTGGGACTACCCCTTCTCTCCAATTTTTTCCCTAAAGGCCCTTAGGCCTCTTACCTATAGCCTTTAAGGCTACCTTTTTCCCCCTTTAAATTCCTCCCTAAGGGCTCCCTTAGGGTCTCTTTTCCCCCCTAGAGCTTCCCTCTTAGGGCTTTATAAAGCCCCCTTTTCCCCCCTTGCGTTCTTAACAAAGGGATTCTTACCCCCGGAAAACAAAGCCTTTCCCTTGCCTTTTCCCCCTTTTCCCCCCCCGGTTTTAAAAATCCCCTTAGCCCCTTCCCATGGTTTTAAATTCCCTTTCCCCCCAAAACAATTCAGACCTTAAAAGGTCTTATTTTTCCCCCCCTCCGTGTTGGATTGGAGATTTTCCCCCAAAAAAGGGTTTTTGACCTTAAAGGTCTTATCTTCCCAGTCTTTATTTCCCCTTAGGGCCCTTGCTCATTATAACCCTCGAACTACCCCCTTATATCTTCTCCTAAGGCCTCGTTAGGCCCCCTTTTTCAATAACCTTTAAGGCTACTTTCCCTCCCTTGGAGTTCCTCCCTTAAAATTCTGTAAGGCCCTTTCTCCCAAGAGAAATTGTCCTTAGCCTTTCCTTCAAACTCGAAAAATACTTTGAAGTTTTGTTCTTCTTCCCCCACTTGAAAAAGGGAAGAGAGTGCTAAGTGTTTTCCGAAAGAAGTGTAAAGCTGCTTCCACGTTCAACGGAATACAATTGCGATGCCTCCTAAGAAAGTCCATGGCGTAGCCACGGGAGGGTCATCTCCCGGTATCCATGTGGATATCTCACCTCAAAGCCAGGTTTTCTTCTTGATGTTAATTTGGGTTTTTAGTCAATCATGCAAAGAAAAATTGTTAAGGAAATATATATATTTGTTCAAGTTATTTTTAACGAAGGAGTTAGCTTATGAATGACAATGTATACACATTAGCTTTCTTCAAATTGCATCAAGCATTATAAAATTATTATAGGCAAAACTATCCATTTACTATAGTAATATAGTCCTAAAATGAAGAAATAATATCTTGCTCCATTAGTCTTATTCCTTTCGCAACAAATCATGGCAAAATGGCTAAATTCATAAAAGGTTTCTTTCGATGCTCAAATTACTAGAGAGTTATCTTTGCTAGTTGCACATCTTAGCAAGGCAACTGTTGTTATTTGGCATGAGTTTATCTTTAAAGAAAACAAAAGTTAAATGTTAGAAATTAACAAGTATAAAAATTAGATATACGAACTCATTTGGAAAGAAAATGTAATGGGGAATTGCTGGATGACACTCTATTAACACTTTTCCCCTGCAAATTGAGGACTTGGAACTAATAAAGTGTGTATTCACCAATTCCTTAGCTAGGCCTTTGTCCCAAGGAGTATCGTCGCTCTTTGTATCATCATGGCATTATGCTATATGCCAAGTTAAACTGTATTGATTGGGAAAGTTAATTGTCACAAAGATTGTAAAACCGTGACAAGACGAGTAAGATTACCTTCCAGAAGCTAACCAAACCAATCTTTCTTACGCAAGTTATCTTGCAAAAAGACGTAGTTTTTGGATATCCTTCAAAATAAGGAAAGTTGTAAAATAAAAACTAGCATATCTAAGGGTTAACCAAGCTAGGTATACCCTACATCCGAATATAAGGGATCTTGCCAAGTTACAAGACATCTTGAGAACGACTGCTGATATACTCAAAAAGAAAAGAACACTTCTTTAGCAGTTTGCCATACAACTGGGTTGGTTAATGGAAATGTTTGTGCTTGCTAGAGATTTTAGGGCTCTGTTTGATTTATGAATTAAAAATTAAATAAGTACCTATTCTTCAGGTTAAAAGCCTGAAGGGAGAGGCAGCTTCAGTTACCCCCAACTGCCTGCCTGACCCTAACCAAGGGGGTTGTTTGTCCGCGCCGGGAACGTGGACTGAACCCGCCGCGAGAGGTCTCTCCGTTGAGTTCTACTTGGAGCAGGAGGACGCTTCGGTGCCAGGGGGGCTCTGGCCGTAAATCCCTCGCCTTCCGGGTCCTGCACAAGAGGCTAACGCGACTCGGGATTGGATCCCGAGGCCCGCATACTAGTTGACGGGCGGAATCTTGGAATAGTGATCCCTGGAGATTACTTGTTAGCCTGCGTGCAGATTATGGACAAGCCTACGGGCGAAACTTCTTGTAATTCAAAGAAAAAATGATGAGAGGTTAAAAGAACTTGCTTGATATTGTTTTTATATATCACGTGATAAGATTACGTGAAGGAACCAGTGCTTAAACAAGATTAATTAAAGAAGCTTATTGTTATATGTCAAATTAATGTGTTAGATAATTACATAACTAAAACAAACCGAGGAAAGTGCGGAGGATGGGCCATGGGTATGTCCTATGGTTGGGTGGTCCCGGTTAGCCGGGAACTTTTCTCAAAAATCTCGAGGAACAGCGGAATGATCATCATCATCAAAAAGAATAACGAGAACGATGACCTAGAATTACGTCTTACTCGATCTACGTTGTTTTAGGGGAACGGAATGGGACTATGCCTTATGGCAGAGAGGTTGAGCTTTGCATCCCTCTCGTTTCCCATTCTCCTTGAACCAAGTGCAGCGTGAATCCGCTTCGGACCTGGCGTTTCTGTGTAAAGTAGTTCGCTCGGGTCTGACGCTAGTTGCTGTTAGCTAGTGACCCATTAGGAAAACCCTAATTCTGGTCGATCTTAAGTGGGAATGGCCAGGATACTTCCGCTACGTAGCAGACGCGGAAAGAACTAGTTCGCAAAACCCGTAACATTCCATGGGAGTGTCGGGTGGAGCTTTCTAGACATCCTTTCTGATGGACTGCTAAGACGTGTCCCAGATGATACTAGGGGACACGTTATAGTTGGTATCAGAGCCGACCAACAACGGAATTGTTTTTATGAGATCTCAATAAAATGAAGTAAAGAAATTATTGCTGTCCAAACATTTCCTCATCTTCAATACTGTCTTGCAGAACTATGAAGCGTGGAACAAGTTTTTGGTATTCCGGGTCATGTTTATGACTACAATGCATTCTCCGCATTATAGACAAAGAGTTGGGATGATGAACATCCTGGAGCAGATTTATAATCCATCACCTTTATATATAGAACGAAGATGGACAGGGTCTTCAGGAATCTACTACATAGCTGCCCACCGTTTCGCTTATCTACAGACCAACCTAAAGAGGATCAAGTGGTTGGAAGACTTGAAAGTCATGAAGCTGTTCATTTTTGTGGAAGCTCACGTAAATTCGACTTTACATATTCAAGGTCGGAGGGTTGAAATGAACTCATATGTATATGAGGAAGTAACCCGTGTAATCCCAGCCGACAGGATTAAGGTGTTGGGCCGCCATGAGAAGTATGGATTCCAACAAAAAGGATATCCTGAACTTCCAATGAATTATCGATTCCTAAAGATCCATGACCCAAAACCTTACTATTACACAGTTCCTGTAGACAAATGCAATACAACGTTGTTCTCCTCAAACTGAATGTAATGATTGAATTATCATCACACGAGACGTTGTATAAGGACACGCCCATATAAATATAAATAAAGACTTCTTTTATCAACATCTGGCTGTGCATCAGAGTGGTTAAAAAGTAGCTTCATGATTTACGAGATAGCTGAACTAAAGATAAGCTAACGGCAATTATCATATAATAACGTTAAGAAAAACTTTTATCCAGGCACAACCCCAGGTTCAGGTTCCAAATTCGCCCCCTACATCAAGTACTGCAGTGATCTAGGAGAAGAAGTTCCTCCTCAAGCAGATAAAGCCACCCGAGTTTGATGGGAGAGGCAGATTCGTCCAGTCTGATGCTGAAATTTGGATTGAATCTATGGAGGATTACTTTGAAGTAGCTGGTACTGCACCTACCAATCAGGCCATGCTCGCCAAATTAAAACTCACCGGCGAAGCTAGACTATGGTGGAAACAATGGTGCAGGGATCAAGGGACTTCAGAGGGGTCCGTTACCTGGGAGAAGTTAAAGAAAGCCGTGCAGGGGAGATATTTGCCACCTGCATATCGTACACAGAAAATGAATGAGTTCTACGAGCTAAAACAGCTAGGACTCACCCTTAACGCATACTACTCTAAATTTGTCTCATCTTAAAGTATGCGCCACAGATGGACATGACGCAGCAGGTGTCCAAATTTTGCGCGGGCTTAAATCCACCCGTAAATACCCATCTCGAATCTATGCGTCCGTTAGATCTTCAGGATGCACCCATTCGAGCAGCGCCTATAATTTAGGAAGTGCAAGCTAGACCAAGGGGTAACAAAAATTGGTCCTATAGCGACCCGAACAGAGGAACATTCAGACCCCAAGTGAAGAGAGTTCAAGGTCACAATCAGGGACAAAGGAAGAAAGCAAGGACAAATAACGTCAACAACTTTGTTCCTACTCAAAGTAATGGCCGAAACCTCTGATGTTTCCACTGCAACGAACTCGGTCACTTCAAAAGGCAATGTCCCAAGCTCAGCGAGGGACATCGTCAAGGTGCAGGCCGCAGTCAAGGAGCCGCCACCCGTGGAAGAGGAAGAATTGCCTACATTACCAATAGGCAAAGATGCGAAGCAGAAGAAGAGGAAGATCCGACTATGGAAGCAGAATTCGAAAGAGCGACAGTCCATGCCGCTTTACACAAGAAGGGGCCGAATCGCCAGTTCTCGGTGATTCAAACACTGTCGGACTATCAAGGTAAAGGTTTCAAAACCTTGATTGATTGTGGCAGTACACATTCCATTATCTCACCAGCATGTGCAAAAAGATTAGGAATAGCCACAGTAGAAGCACCTACCCTGCTTGTGGAATTGGCAAACGGTCGTGAGGTAACTTGTACCAAGCAAACTGCTAAGGAAGAATTCTTTCTGGGAGGAAAGAAAACCTCAGTCAAATTCAGAGTCATGAATTTAGGTATCCATGAGTGTCTACTCGGGATGGATTGGCTTAAGCCTAATGACGCCCACATTCACTGCGGAAAGGGTCAAGTTTCCTTTCGAAACTCTGAAAAGGAGGTTGTCACGACTCAAGGTGAGGCAGGAGTACCAAGAATCCAATCAGCCAAAGTATCGCGGATCATAAAAGGAGTC
This sequence comes from Lygodium microphyllum, assembly GCF_053477565.2. Lineage (NCBI taxonomy): Eukaryota > Viridiplantae > Streptophyta > Polypodiopsida > Schizaeales > Lygodiaceae > Lygodium > Lygodium microphyllum. The sequence continues at coordinate 53,010,411 of NC_141148.1, read as the reverse complement.
AGAAAAGGATTACCCGTTTACCTGATCAAACTCAACAAGTTAGATCAAAAGCAAGAGTCTCATGAAGGACCTTCTTGGCTAAAGGAATATGCTGACGTATTCCCTGAGGAATTGATTGAACTTCCGCCTCCAAGAGAAGTTGATCATGAAATTAGGCTAGTGCCTGGAGCTGCGCCAATTGCAAAGAGACCTTATAGAATGCCCATACCGAAAGCTATTGAGTTGAAGGAACAACTCAAGCAACTGTTAGATCAGGGTTACATCCGGCCTAGCAACTCACCATGGGGAGCTCCAGTACTATTCCAGAAAAAGAAAGATGGGACACTTCCACTATGTGTTGATTACCGTGGGTTGAATCAATCAACAATCAAGAACAAGTATCCTATTCCTAGAATAGATGAGCTTCTTGATCACCTTCAAGGTGCAAAGATCTTCTCCAAGATTGATCTCAGATCAGGTTACTATCAAATAAGGATCAAGGAAGAAGATATTTCAAAAACGGCCTTCAATACAAGATATGGGCACTTTGAGTTCTTGGTTATGTCATTTGGGCTTACAAATGCACCTGCCACCTTCAATAGATTAATGCAGGATATTTTTAGACCATATCTTGATGATTTCGTACTTGTCTTCTTTGATGACACTTTAGTCTATTCTAAACAGGAAGAAGATCATGAACCTCAACTACGGATTGTCCTTGAGACAATGAGGTCTCATAAGTTGTATGCAAAAATGAAGAAGTGTGCATTCTTCAAGCGTCAGATTGAATATCTGGGATTCATAGTATCATCAGAGGGAATATCAGTAGACCCAGCCAAAGTCAGGGATGTGCTTGAATGGCCAATACCAGTATCCGTGAAAGAAATACGTAGCTTTCTTGGCTTGACAGGATGGTATAGGGTCTTTATCAAAAACTATGCTTTGATTGCAGCACCTCTTATAGACTTGCTAAAGAAGCAGACATCTATTACATGGTCAACTCCCGAACAAAATAGCTTCGACAAATTGAAGCAAAGTTTGGTATCAGCACCTATTCTAAAACTTCCTGACCTCAATAAGGAGTTCGAGGTAGTAACTGATGCCAGCATTCTTGCCTTGGGGTGTGTACTTATGCAGGAAGGTCATCCAGTAGCATACTCTTCAAGGAAATTGAAGAGTCATGAAAAGAATTATGCCACGCATGATCTGAAATTATTAGCTGTCATCCATGCTCTAAAGCTTTGGAGACACTACATGTTGGGTAACAAGTTTACTCTACTAACCGATCATAAGAGTCTCAAATGGATTTTTACCCAGAACGAGCTCAACATGAGGCAACGTCGGTGGATTGAAGTATTGGAGGAATATGATTTTGAAATCAAGTACCGACCAGGGAAAGAGAATGTAGTTGCCGATGCACTCAGTCGCAAGGCATTCCTAAATTCCCTAATCTTGCAAAATCCATCAACGGCCAGATCTCTGGCTACAAAGGTATCGATACCAAACAATCCTATACTTGAACTAGCTAGAGAGGAAGCATGCCATTATTTGGCCTACCAAACAATGATAAAGGAAATATCTACTAAGGAGCAGAATCTGAAGTTACAAGCTAAGTATCAGGAATTTTCCATTGATAATGGACTTGTCTACTACAGAACAAGGCTGTGTATACCAACAAGCCAGTCACTTAAGCAGAAGATATTATGGGAAGCTCATGATTCCCCTTTCGCAGGACATCCTGGCTTTGCAAAAACTCTTAATGCAGTTAGGAAGAGCTACCATTGGGAGAGGCTCAAAGGTGATGTTCTCAAATATGTCATGAATGTTTGTCTTGCCAACGTATCAAGGCCGAGCATGTCATGATGCCAGGAAAACTGCAACCACTTGACATTCCCCAAATGAAATGGGAATTCATCGGTATGGATTTTGTTGTGGGCTTACCCCAAGTCCAAGGAGGATACAATTCCATTATGGTTGTGGTTGACATGCTTACCAAGGTTGCACACCTGATTCCAGTAAAGACAAACTATAAAGCCTCCGACATTGCAAGATTGTTTATCAAGGAGATATTCAAGCTACATGGGTTACCTAGAAGAATCATTAGCGATCGAGATTCTCTCTTCACATCACACTTCTGGAGAGCTATCTTTGAAGCTATTGGGACTCAACTCTGTTTTAGCACCGCCTACCATCCCCAAACGGATGGACAAACAGAGCGAGTGAATCAAATCATTGAGGATATGCTTAGGGCATACTGCTGTCGAGAGCCGAAGTGGTGGATTCAATACTTGCCATTAGTTGAATTCGCCTACAATGCTTCTTACCAGCAGAGCATTCAAATGACCCCTTTCCAGGCATTGTATGGTCATGATTGTCGAAGTCCCCTAAACTTTTCTGATCCAACCCTAAGAGTTGAAGCTTCAAGACAAATGTTGGCGGACATGGATGACCAAATAAGGTCAATAAGACAAGACATACAAGCAGCCAAGGATAGACAAAAGGCATATGCGGATTTGAAACGTCAAGAGAGGGTCTTCGGAGAAGGAGACATGGTCTTCATTCGTGTACGCCCTAAAAAGAGTTCTCTATCTCTAGGAAAATGCAGGAAGCTAAGTCCAAGGTATTGTGGGCCGTATAAAATCCTCAAATGCCTAGGACCCAATGCTTATAAATTGCAACTCCCTGAGAACCTAAAAGTTCACAATGTATTCCATATCAGTCTCTTAAAAAAATATGTACCCAACCCTAATCATGTACTTGATGACCAACAAATTGTAATGTTAGGGAGAGACAGTTAAGATCTAGAACCTTGAAAGAATGCCTCGTCCAGTGGAAAGATTATCCCGAAGAGGATGCCACTTGGATAGATGAAAGCTCTCTCAACCATCAATATCCCCAGTTTACTTCGAGATGAGGACATCTCGATTCCTCCAAGGGGGAGAGAATGTAATATTTCCATTATGAGAATATTTCTAAACCCACGTGATAGTCATGCAAGGGAATTCCAACATCCAAAAATACGCTGATGGTGTGATTTTCGAATTACATACTACGTATCTTGATCTCCGCTTGCATAAACGAGTTAAAAGAATTTACGTGGGAACCTCCTCCTAGAAAGCCAAAAGGATAACCTTTAGATTAAAGGAAATTTTTTTATTACTTCCCCTTTTTTTTCCCTCCAACGGCTGTCATGCTGGAAGGGAGGGGAATAGCAAGGATGACTAAGCATCCTTGCTGGGGGTCGTAGGGTGGGATAAGCCCATGCACGAGCCGCGTGGGGAGGGGAGGTACCTCTCCCCCTCCCATATAAACCCTGTGGGAGGAAGGGAAGGGGGGAGGGAGAGAGAGACGGACAGCCTTCGCCCTGTTGAAGCCTGGAGCTGTGTGAGAAGGGATGATATTGCGGATTAAGGAGGAAGCTACAGTCGCCACAATCGTGAGGAAGGAGAAGCTAAAGCAATGATATGTTGCACCAGTCGTAGCTGAAGGAGGGCCGTGTGGTAGTCGTGAAGGGAGAAGGACATTATAGCTGAAGGACGCAGCCACGAGGGAGAGGTGGGTGTGGCTTGAGAGAGGTGGGGGGGCTGCCGTGGAGCAACGCCGCCAGTCAGCAGCCGCTGTTCAGCCGGCCATCCCTCGCCGTTCAGCCACCATCGAACGCCAGCTTGCCACGTAACCCCTTTTTTTTCCCCCACGTGCTTTCTAGGAAGCCCTTGGAAACTTCCAAGGGTGGCTTCCTAAGCCCCCTTCGTGTGGCCTTTGGGACTACCCCTTCTCTCCAATTTTTCCCCTAAAGGCCCTTAGGCCTCTTACCTATAGCCTTTAAGGCTACCTTTTCCCCCCTTTAAATTCCTCCCTAAGGGCTCCCTTAGGGTCTCTTTTCCCCCCTAGAGTTTCCCTCTTAGGGCTTTATAAAGCCCCCTTTTCCCCCCTTGCGTTCTTAACAAAGGGATTCTTACCGCCGGAAAACAAAGCCTTTCCCTTGCCTTTTTCCCCCTTTTCCCCCCCCCGGTTTTAAAAATCCCCTTAGCCCCTTCCCATGGCTTTAAATTCCCTTTCCCCCCAAAACAATTCACACCTTAAAAGGTCTTATTTTTCCCCCCCTCCGTGTTGGATTGGAGATTTTCCCCCAAAAAAGGGTTTTTGAGCTTAAAGGTCTTATCTTCCCAATCTTTATTTCCCCTTAGGGCCCTTGCTCATTATAACCCTCGAACTACCCCCTTATATCTTCTCCTAAGGCCTTGTTAGGCCCCCTTTTTCAATAACCTTTAAGGCTACTTTCCCTCCCTTGGAGTTCCTCCCTTAAAATTCTGTAAGGCCCTTTCTCCCAAGAGAAATTGTCCTTAGCCTTTCCTTCAAACTTGAAAAATACTTTGAAGTTTTGTTCTTCTTCCCCCACTTGAAAAAGGGAAGAGAGTGCTAAGTGTTTTCCGAAAGAAGTGTAAAGCTGCTTCCACGTTCAACGGAATACAATTGCGATGCCTCCTAAGAAAGTCCATGGCGTAGCCACGGGAGGGTCATCTCCCGGTATCCATGTGGATATCTCACCTCAAAGCCAGGTTTTCTTCTTGATGTTAATTTGGGTTTTTAGTCAATCATGCAAAGAAAAATTGTTAAGGAAATATATATATTTGTTCAAGTTATTTTTAACGAAGGAGTTAGCTTATGAATGACAATGTATACACATTAGCTTTCTTCAAATTGCATCAAGCATTATAAAATTATTATAGGCAAAACTATCCATTTACTATAGTAATATAGTCCTAAAATGAAGAAATAATATCTTGCTCCATTAGTCTTATTCCTTTCGCAACAAATCATGGCAAAATGGCTAAATTCATAAAAGGTTTCTTTCGATGCTCAAATTACTAGAGAGTTATCTTTGCTAGTTGCACATCTTAGCAAGGCAACTGTTGTTATTTGGCATGAGTTCATCTTTAAAGAAAACAGAAGTTAAATGTTAGAAATTAACAAGTATAAAAATTAGATATACGAACTCATTTGGAAAGAAAATGTAATGGGGAATTGCTAGATGACACTCTATTAACACTTTTCCCCTGCAAATTGAGGACTTGGAACTAATAAAGTGTGTATTCACCAATTCCTTAGCTAGGCCTTTGTCCCAAGGAGTATCTTCGCTCTTTGTATCATCATGGCATTATGCTATATGCCAAGTTAAACTGTATTGATTGGGAAAGTTAATTGTCACAAAGATTGTAAAACCGTGACAAGACGAGTAAGATTACCTTCCAGAAGCTAACCAAACCAATCTTTCCAAAAGATAACCGGACCAATCTAAACATAGAAACAATTCATACCCTAAACACTGGACTACTTACCTGACCCCAAGGACAATGAATTCATAAAGATAAGAAATTAGGGTTCGTCCCTAAGGTTCTTAAATGAAGAAACCCTAGGCCTGACATACGTCAGCTTAAGGAATCTAAACAGATTATTCCATCGCCGGACTTGCGCAACATGTATGAAATCATTTTGTGATCGATTCACAAAGAGAAAAGGGAAAAAAACCCCCTTCAAAGACGGCAGATCCTTACGCAAGTTATCTTGCAAAAAGACGTAGTTTTTGGATATCCTTCAAAATAAGGAAAGTTGTAAAATAAAAACTAGCATATCTAAGGGTTTACCAAGCTAGGTATACCCTACATCCGAATATAAGGGATCTTGCCAAGTTACAAGACATCTTGAGAACGACTGCTGATATACTCAAAAAGAAAAGAACACTTCTTTAGCAGTTTGCCATACAACTAGGTTGGTTAATGGAAATGTTTGTGCTTGCTAGAGATTTTAGGGCTCTGTTTGATTTATGAATTACAAATTAAATAAGTACCTATTCTTCAGGTCAAAAGCCTGAAGGGAGAGGCAGCTTCAGTTACCCCCAACTGCCTGCCTGACCCTAACCAAGGGGGTTGTTTGTCCGCGCCGGGAACGTGGACCGAACCCACCGCGAGAGGTCTCTCCGTTGAGTTCTACTTGGAGCAGGAGGACGCTTGGGTGCCAGGGGGGGCTCTGGCCGTAAATCCCTCGCCTTCCAAGTCCTGCACAAGAGGCTAACGCGACTCGGGATTGGATCCCGAGGCCCGCATACTAGTTGACGGGCGGAAGCTTGGAATAGTGATCCCTGGAGATTACTTGTTAGCCTCCGTGCAGATTATGGACAAGCCTACGGGTGGAACTTCTTGTAATTCAAAGAAAAAATGATGAGAGGTTAAAAGAACTTGCTTGATATTGTTTTTATATGTCACGTGATAAGATTACGTGAAGGAACCAGTGCTTAAACAAGATTAATTAAAGAAGCTGATTGTTATATGTCAAATTAATGTGTTAGATAATTACATAACTAAAACAAACCGAGGAAAGTGCGGAGGATGGGCCATGGGTCTGTCCTACGGTTAGGTGGTCCCGGTTAGCCGGGAACTTTTCTCAAAAATCTCGAGGAATAGCGGAATGATCATCATCATCAAAAAGAATAACGAGAACGATGACCTAGAATTACGTCTTACTCGATCTACGCTGTTTTAGGGGAACGGAATGGGACTATGCCTTATGGCAGAGAGGTTGAGCTTTGCATCCCTCTCGTTTCCCATTCTCCTTGAACCAAGTGCAGTGTGAATCCACTTCGGACCTGGCGTTTCTGCGTAAAGTAGTTCGCTCGGGTCTGACGCTAGTTGCTGTTAGCTAGTGACCCATTAGGAAAACCCTAATTCCGGTCGATCCTAAGTGGGAACGGCCAGGATACTTCCGCTACGTGGCAGACGCGGGAAGAACTAGTTCGCAAAACTCGTAACATTCCATGGGAGTGTCGGGTGGAGCTTTCTAGACATCCTTTCTGATGGACTGCTAAGACGTGTCCCAGATGATACTAGGGGACACGTTACACTTAGATAATATATGTATATGTATATGCATATATGTATATATATATATAGTTCATGAATTTTCTATGCAAACTATACAAATGTATATCATTTGCAATGTGATTAGTAGCAAGGTGAGAGCATATACAAATACTTACATCAATATGAGTAAAATCACTTGGATGAAGTTGAAAGAGCAATTGTTTAGCCATGTGTACCCATCAGTTCCTTAGAGCGATGTGAATTAAAATTGAGTGTATGATTAACATCAAAATAACATGTATTCATGCTAGCATTGATGATTAGTAGAACTTAAAATAGACAATGACCTAAGACTAAAATATGATGATTATTGATGACTTACAAGAGTTTTTAATGACTTAGCAAAAGTATACCTTTTTGCGAGCTAGGAACAAAACAAAGCATGGGTCAGTGACTTACAACTTGGCAAACTTGATACTATTACCCCCGAAGTAACCAATGATGGTCTTGTCACCTCAGCTACGCTTCACCTATTTCTCGCTTTATCACTTTGATTAAATGATGGTTGAACTTCAATAAAGACTCTTGAACAATCAATAGACACATTGACCCAAAATTGATATATTTCATATTAGTATGACTATTTGTGTACCCTCTCATCTTTGGTGTTAAACATGTTGCAAACAATGAATACATGTGTATGGTATGTATTGCAAGTGTTGTCAAACTAATGATAGTGTTTATTTAAATTCAATTCTAAAAACCACACATTACCACTATTGTCTCTGTTGGCTCTTCACATAATGCCTGTAACAACTTATTTTTCAATGTAGCTCAAAGTACCTTTTCCATATGCACTTGAAACTCCATGCATTTTCTTCTTGCATATCTTAAATGGACTCATGAGTGATACTTGCCTAAAAATTTTTTGAGAATGCCAATCCTTTGTGCCCAAACATTGCAAGGTGTTTACAATAAATAGAAGAAGAATAATTTGAGTCTTGTGTGACCTAGTGCAATGAAATTTGAAGTGCACAAAAATATAGAATCAATGGAGGGAGACTTCTACAAGCTAGCTATATAATGGCCCTTCACTTTTCCTCATCTTATGAAACATTCTCAATCATGCTAGACAGTTGTGTAAGTTACTCATCAATATATGTGTGCATCACATGGGTTCAGAAAAAAATATTTGTAAAATATTATTTTTTCATATTTTTTACATACAAAAGGTGTAGTATAAAGGGGTTGTTTACAAATTGAAAAGAAAAGGGTTATGTTTAATTCAAGAAAAATTCACAGATAAGGATATTTATAAATAAGCCTTCAACGCAAATGATGTAGAGGATATACATATAGTAACTTTCCCGAGGCTAAACAACAACTCCTACACCTGACACATGTGCCTCACTTTGAGAAATACATTGAGGGATACTCTTGTGATTCCAAATATACACTTGTTTCTCACTCAAAAGCTCTTCAATTTTGGTTTTATATGCAAGGAGATACACCTATCATGCAATACAAGATGCATGCAAAGTTCTTAGACTTGTTACCAAGAGAAGATGACATTCAATTATGGAATATAGAATTTACAGGAAAGCGTAGTCTTCCAAAGGGTGTTCCAATGTTGGTGCCCAGGTTGGAGTACGTTAAGGATCAGCAAGAAGTAGTAAGTGGAGTTTAAGATTATTTGAAGTATTGGGAAAGATGGTCAAATGTACAAGGATTGGAAACATATGATCTACTCTCTTTAAGCTCCAAATGTTCAAGAAGATATATTTTTCAAAGATTTTTGGCCAAGAATACAAAGTGATGTAACCATTATAGATGTAGATAATATAGATGACTTTATTGAATTGGAAGAGTTGAATGATTACTATTGTGATCCTCGCAGAAAAAATGACCCAAGCATGCATTTGAACCAATGTTGGATGTTAAGAAAGCTAACTTTGTAGTTGTTAGACTCCAGATCGATTATGGCTTGGTGTTGCACAAAGTGAGATGGATACAAATAGAAACTCTTAAAGCTTCAATAAGGTACATATAATATTGAGCATTAGTTTTTAGTCATCAAAATGCTATAATGCAAATGTGTATCTTAATTGTTGGGATAAATATTGGATGTGCAACAAACAAGATCCTAAGTGATGGGAAACAATAGATAGTATAGTCTTCTCTTGGATGAAGAAAGATACAAAATCTCCAAAAAAATTTAAAATTCCCCTAAATGTTGTATTGAAGGCCAAACAAAGTCTACAAGAATCCATCAACTAAAGATTTTCCTTGAAGGTTTTCAAGGATATTACAACTAAGTTGTTTATTAATACCACCTTTTAAAAAAAAATCAATCTCTTGGAAACAAACATAAGAAATAATATGCTCCATTGCATCAAGTTCCAAATTAATGAAATTCTCAAAATTCACAAAATCTATTTTGACTTGGAATCCCCATATTGATGGGAAATTCCCAAATTCTCGAATATGGAGTTTATGGTGTGCATAGAAAATTTTGACAAACTAATGATTGTGTTTGTTACAATTGGATTTTAGGCACAATACATTTACGAGTATTTTCTATGTTTGCTCCTCATATGTTGCCCTTGAACATTCATATTTCAAAGTAGCCCAAAGTAACCTTTCCATCCACACTTTCAACTCTAGACATTTCCTTGCATATCTCAAATATATTAATAAGTAATGGTCTCCTGAACACCTTAGGTGAATGTCAATGCTATGTTCCAAAAATTGCAAGATGATTGCAATTGACAAAAATTGGAATAAATTAAATCTTGTGTGATCTAATGTGATGAAAGTCAAAGCACACAGAAATATAGAATTCAAGGAGGGGGACTTCAACAAGCTAGAATAGGGTGGCATGCAAAAATAAATTTACTTTTTTAGCAAGTTTTGTGATTTTTCATGAAAAAGAAAGATGAACAAAATCGTGCATGCCGCGATGGTAGTTGACAGGCAGTAAAAACCACTTTCAAGTGGGAGAAGAAGGAGTGATCTGAGAGATTTTGGACCAAGTGTCCTAGATTTTTACCCCCATTTTGAAGCCAATGGAGGCATCAAATTTGGGTTCCAAGAAATGAAGAGAAAGCTATTGTTTGATCCACGTTTTTTGTCTATAAGGGGGCTCTAAGAGATCTAATTCTTGGAGATTGCTTCGGAGTAGTGCCAGACAAGGGATTTCAGGTTCTATCAATACATATTAATTTGATTCATTGTGCTTTGTCTTTATCTTGTTTACATCTTGTCTATTCTTTTTTTTTCTCTTCCATCTCCTATCTCTACTTTCTCCTAATCTCTGATCCCCGGTGGATACGCCCTTTTGACAAAAACTCCTCTGACATTGATGAAACCAATGTGAAAGGTCATCAAAAGGAAAGAAAAGATGGGGAACTTTCAAACACAATTTCCAATGATGTTTTGCAGTAGCTAGTGCAGAATATGAACATGCTTATGTAGGTACAACAATCACAACAGGTTTTGCATGCTTCTACTCAAACAAAAAGTGTTGTGATGAATGCTTTGCAAGCAGTTGAGCATGAGATGAAGTTGTTCAATGGTAGGAATGTATCTGAATATGTACATACCTATGCTAAAAAGATGGAATTCATTGGGCGGCTAAACTTGCATGGAGCCAGTATTTTGTTCAAATCACTATACATGAACTGAAAGAGCGAATTACTAAATTGTACATGCAGAATGCTGCCTAGGTAGCTTTCAAGAAGACACTCAAGGAAGAATTTTACACTAAAGATACCAGTTTGATTACGCACAAGACTTTTCACGAGTGGGTTTTACAATTCAATAAGGGTCTTGTGGCGAATTGTTCAGGGAATTTGAAAGTCAATTTGAGCAGTTAGATCTTGTAGAAGAGCAAGCTCTTGCAAGTCAGAAAAAATTGAATTGTTTCTACAAGTAGATCCTGAGCTTCAAGAAAAACTTGATGATTTGCTAGAGAATCTGACTACTGAGAAATGACTTAAAACAGATTGGAGGCATGTCAAGGAAGCTACTACTGCACTTGTGAAAAAGCATAGAAAAAGAGAAAGATTCCATGTCTCTAGCTTGCCCACTTCTGTTACAAACAAAACAGTTGATGCATCTAATAAGCCATCCACTTCTATGGCTAAACCTATGGCTGTACCTACCTGCTATTATTCCCACTATTAGGGAAGATATATTAGATGAATTGGTCAAAGGCATGAGAGACCTTCAATTGAAGGTCACAAAACTAGATGAAAAAGGAGAAGAGGAAAAGGGACGGGTAGCAATCACTAAGCCAGGAAAAAGATGTATCTGGTGTGATAGTTTGCAACATGAGAGAAAGGATTGTGCTGCATATAAGGAGGCCTTGGCATGATAGCTCATCTTTTGGAAAGATGGCAAGATCCATGCACAATAAGCAGGATTACCTATCTTGCTTTGAATTTTGAAAAGGGAGGTATGCAGAAGTTGTTGGAAGACTTGGCTGTCCAAATACTTATGCACCTGTATATGCTTCTACTTTTGGTCTACAGTTCGATAAAATGCTTGGCCAAGTGATGGTTGGTCCAAAGGTTGAAATATAGACACATGCTTTACATGCAGCTGAAAAGAGAAAAGTGACTGATAATAAAATGCCTCATGTAGGGCAAGACATTCTTGACATAGCTAGCTAGGAATCACTAGTAGATGCATATTCAGTGGATGCATATTCAACAAAAGGGCAAAACACGAATGTACTTGTGGAAGAGAAACAAAAGAGAGATAAAGATAATGCAAGGATATCTAAGAGAGTGACAAGAAGTGTGGATCCTCTTAAAGCTACAAAACATCCATCTCTCGCATATGTTATGGAAGAGGTTGGACAGGAGCAGAAATAGGATAGCAAGCAAGAGGGCAAATAGTTGGGATATAATTTGCAGTTTGATATTAAGGTAGCCACAGATACCTTGGAAGATCTTGTAGTGTAAGAGTCAGCCATTGCATCTATATATTTTCTTAATGTATGTGAAGAGGTTTATGAAGATCATGTTTTACTTGATGTGGGGACTCTAATAGAGATTTGTGACTTGTTGGATGCACATGATTTGTAGGATAAAGTTATCATTTGTGAGACAATTCATGAGCTTGAGGATATGCCTTTCGAGGATGTTAGATGTAATGCTCCAGAGTTGGAAAATGTTTCGAATGCTTTGTGAGAGGCCTTGATAGGCAACTCTAAGATGCTTCAAGTTATGGATTGCTTCACTATTTTTAGTGATGATGAGAATATATTGGATGCAAGTGAGATTGAGTTTATGTTTGATGTGGTACACAATAACCAATAGAAGTAGATTTCTATGCGCTCGAATTAAAAAGAGCAGGCATGTTGCTATGTATTTGTTGATTGGTTCATTGATGGCCTATATATGGAGATTCATTGGCCTCTAGTGTATGATACGCGTCCAAGGCCTTATGACCCTAGAGGGGGTACTAGATATATGGCTCAAAAGTTATGCAGATGCTGAGTATTTTGATCTATGATCCACGGGGATGCTTTCTTATATGCATGATAAGTGGCAAGTTGACATTATGGGTGTTTGACTTGGGTGGTGCATGTATGGCACATACCAAAGGATGTGCAAGTTCAAAGGGGGTGGATATCGTGCTACTATGCGAACATAGTGTGAAAACCTGTGGAGTGCATCATCATCCAAGTTTCTTATTGATCTAGAGAGTCAATGTCATCCAAGTCATTAGTGCTAGTGTGCATGGCATGGATAGTTCAAAAATACTAGATATTTTGACAATTTTAGCCTATTTTTAATATTTTGGATATAATTTATTATAAATATCCAAAAGAGATAGGAAAACTTCTAGAATAGGATGGCATGAAAAAAGCAAGTTACTTTTTCACTTAGTTTTGGGATTTTTTATGAAAAAATAAGATGGACAAAATCAAGTGCATCATGATGGTAGTCGACAGGTAGTAAACATCACTTTGAAGTGGGAGAAGGAGTAATCTTGGAGATTTTGTACCAAGTGTCCTAGCGTTTTGGGGTTTTGTTGCCCTTTCAAAGCCAACAGAGTCATCAGATTTGGGTTCTAAGCACAGTAGAGAGGAACGTGTTGTTTGATCCACGTTTTTGGTCTATGAGGGAGCTCGAGGAGCTCTAATGCTTGGATATTTCTTCTAAGTGGTGCTAGACAAGGGATTTTAGGTTCTATCAATATATATTGATTTGATTCATTGTGCTTTGTCTTTATCATGTTTACATCTTGTCTATTCTTTTTCTTCTCTTCCATCTCTTATCTTTGCTTCCTCCTATTTTTGATCCTCGGTGGATAAAACCCCTCTGACATCATGTGGACACATGTCCTTGGTGGCATGAATGGCATGGCATGCCCCCCCTCCCCGCACCACCTTTTGGCAAGTTTGATAATGTTACGCCCAAAGTTACAGAAGCCACCAATGATGATCATATCCCCTCTACCATGGTTTGCCTTTTTCTCACTTGATCACTTATTGGATTAAGTGATGGTTCAATTGCAATAATTATTGTTGAACAATCAATAAACACATTGACTCAAATTGATATATTTCATATTAATATAACTATGTCTCTACCCTCTTATATTTGGTATTGAACATGTTCAATGCATAAATGTGTATGGTGTGCATAGAAAATTTTGACAATCTAATGATAATGTCTGTTTGAATTGGATTCTAGACACAACACATTTACTGATATTGTCTATCTCTGGTCCTCAAAGGTTGCCCTTCTCAACTTGCATTTCAAAGTAGCCTAAGTAGATTTTTCATTTGGACTTGAAACTATATCCATTTTTTTGCTACATATCTCAAATGGATTCATAAGTAATAGTTTCCTAAACACCTTTTGTGAATGTCAATGCTATGTACCTAAACATTGCAAGGTGATTGCAATAGAGAGAAATAAGAATAAATTGAATCTTGTGTGACCCAACGCGATGAAATTTGAAGTGCACAGAAATATAGAGTTCAAGGAGGGGGATTTCTACATGTTAGCTACATGAACAACCCTTACTATATCTCGACTTTAAATGTTTGTGTATCTTTCCATTTGTTTGTGTGATTAACCAATTCTAGTTAGAGAATGAGATAGATAGTCCTATTTTGGTGAGAAATATGATATGAATTTTTAATCACATGTGAGATAGACTATTTTATAGAGCAGAATGATAGTTTTAGTTGGTTAAATGCTATAGCAAATATATATGAAAATCTCGTTGGTAACTTGTATAACTCATCTTAAATAGATAAATAGTTTTTTCCTTTCTCCAATTTGCAAATGATGTTATAAAGATGAGTCAAGATCATATGATTTCTAGATTGTGATGTGAACAAGAAGTTGATAAAGTCTAATCATTCTTAAGTATCATGTAATCAAGATTTCATTGGCATCTTATGTCTATCACAAGCTTGATATCATATGAGTTGCATCCATCTTTAAATTTCAAGAGAGAAAGAAAACATTTCGCAAGCTTAAGATGACTTGTACAAGGCAAGCAAAGGATTTCTATAATACTTCCATAACATCTAGCCAAATGGAACCACCTTTTTGCTTTACAAAATAGACTACATCCCAATTGAAAGCTCTTCAAAAGAACGTATTTCATCTTACCAACCAACATAAGAATATCTCTCTAATTTCAGCTATTAGACTTTATTAAACATGCAATATACTTGCAAGATATGCATTTGCATAACATTGTGGTATCTTAAGGTTTGGTTTGTAGCTACCCTATTGAAGTCCCTCCTTGAATTTTATATTTATCTGCGCTTCAAAATTCTCTACATTTCGTCATGCATGATTTAGATCTATTCTCATTGTTATCTATGGCAATCACCTTGCAATGTCTAGGTACATAAAGTTAGCATTATGAAGAGGTCTTTGGGCTTTTTATATTGATAATTTGATTTCCTATATGCAAGAAAAAAATGCTTAATTTTTCTAGTGTACATGGAAAAGCTTTGAATCATGAATTGTGAGGAGGATCATGTGAAGACCAAATTTGCACATAAGTGGTACATGTGTGGTCTCTAGAATCCAATTTAGGCAAACATTGTTACTAGTTCATGATTTTTCTATGCAACCTATAAAAATGTATATCATTTACAATGTGGTTAGCAACAAGGTGAGAGCATATACAAATACTTTTAGAACACTATGAGCAATATCACTTGGATGAAGTCAAAAGAGCAATCCTTCAACCATATAAAATGATGATTTACTCAGAGTGTTGTGCATTAAAAGTGAGTGTATGATTAACATCATAATAACATGACATTCATGCTAGCCTTGAGAATTAATAGAACTTAAAATAGTGGAGCCCCGAGAGGAACACCAAGAAAAAGGGAATTCTCTTGCAAGAAAATCTATCTTGTAACATCAACAAGCTTGTTTATCATGTTTCATATGATCACAATGAAGAAAAGAACACCAGGCACAACAAAGCTTCATGCAGCATCATGTAGATCTCCCACGGTTTTTAATAGAATCAACCATATTCTTCAATATCTTCATAAAATCCATCAAAAGAACAAAGAAAGCAAAGGAATACACCATCTTTGAGTGGAAATACATCACATAGTATTCATCTTCAATATCTTCATAATCTTCTCTCTCAATCTCTCATATACAATCACTTTGTTTGAGTAGAATTGGCTATCTCTGACTCTCTCTCTCTCTCTCCATCAATAATACATCATGTCCTCACTACAATCTCTCAAAATCACCCTCAATAATCACTCTTAGGTCGTGGATACCCCTCCCAAGAGGTATGTCTGATATGAAGAGTCTTCAGAGCCACTACAGTGTCCTTTCATAGCTCACTACTGTCACTTCACTCTAGTCTTCACTTGAGTCTTTGGCAGCTACTTCTTCCACTTCTTTCAGCTCTTTTACACTTGTATTCACCTCTTTCCAAGGCTAGAAAACTTTCCCAAAGTCACACATACATTCCACATAACACTTACAGAAGCATACAGAACAGTCTACAGAACAGTACCAGAACAGCTATAGTACAAAACAGAACAGAAACAGAACAGAAGAAGAAGCTCTACAGAAGACCTACAGAAGGTTACAGAAGGTTATCAAAATCACATAACTCATTCTCAAATCATTCCAAACTCTCACAAACCATTCAATAAGCTTTCACAATATCTCATTCTTCATTAATCAATACTCCATCCCTCTTTACAGAAGATAATCAGAACAAAACAGACCAAAACAGAACAAAACAGAAGGTATACAGAACCATTCAGAACCTATTAGAACATCACAGAACCACCAACAAACATCATGATCTTCCAAAACACAATCAATATCATCCAAAATATTCTCAAACCACTTCCAAACCAATCAATCATCTCATAAAATCAACCATTCAGCTCTCAAAAACAACAAAAATCAGCCAAAAAAACAAGTCATTTCAACACTCAACATATCCCCACACTTAATAAGGAAGCGTCCTCGCGACCTAGGAAAAAGGGAATACAAGTTCATGTAAAATCTCAACTTTGATTTCAATATCGTCTCAAAAAGAATCCATCCACCACGACCCCAACTTATAACCTGGTTCTGATAGAAAAATACAAAGAAAGGAAAACTCTTTATGCATTAATACCTCTTATCAAACTAAAAAAAAATCACAATAAATTTGTAAACGATATAAGAGTTGGCTTCTTCTTCATCAGCATCAGCTTCAACTCTCCAACCACGACCCCATCACCACAATTCTCCAAAACGTAGCTCGTACACGAAATCCCATAGGAAACCACCATGTTCGTTTGACATAAATGAACTCACAACACAAACACTAATACACAACACAACCATCTGAATGACTCCTTCAAAAAGAGAGTTTTTCATTAAAAGCTTCCACCATATATTGGAAAGGTATCAATGAAGATGATCCCTCTTAAAAGATTGATGTTGTCGGAAACGATCCATAGATAAGGATTCATCTACAAAGTTTTTAGGAGGATTTTGAAAAAATTGGAGACAGCACATCCTTTCCAACAGGACCAGGTATCTGCTAGGCAAACAAAGGGCATGAAAATACAATATCTCCAGCTGTTGGGAATCAATGCTAACATTGACATTCATGCACAACTTTGGAATAGGCTTGGAATCAGTATGAGAGTGCCTATGCATATACGCCAGGTACCAAGCAAAGTGAGCAGTTAATCTCACTGAGGGATCGGCAGACTGTGAATACTGCTGGGCAAAATGAACATAATTCTGATAAGCTTGACTGGAAGCTGTCCATTCTCCTGGAATTATTGGCCAATTAATCTGAGGTCCTGTAAGGCAATCATCCGAACTCCATCCCCTTCTTCTGGAAATCTGATTATCAAACCCGTCACAGTCACTAACCAACTGAGGTGGTTGAGATATAGAAGTGTTAGGAGAGGGTAGTGGAATAAGGGAAAGTGGATGAAGGGAAGGATAGGAAAAATCATAAAAGGAAGAAAAGGTTAAAGAAGGAGTGGCAGAAATTTGTAAGGAATCACTAAGGAACGGTGTTAACTGATAAATAGGAAATGTGGAGGGTACATTAATGGAGGGAGAAGGACAGGGCGGAGAAGGGGAAAATACCCTATCCTCAATAAAGGAACAGTAAGTGAAAATAGGAATTTGAGGGAAAGATGAAGGTTGGAAAAGAAGGGGTAAAATAGTGGTGGAATTAGATTGACAAAGGGAAAAATATATAGCATAGCGGTGAGCCATTTGTTGGTAATATAGGAGGGTAGGAACAGAAGGTCCCAGAAGAGATCGTCGATGATAGGCATCAAAGAAGGTAGCATCAAATGGATTATGTTTGGAAAGATATGCTAAGAGATCCATCCTCAGTTGGGTAGTACTCTGGGCAAAGGTAGGAGCTGTGTTTTGTCTTTGATTGAGGACCACCGAATCAATCATGGGATGCCACGAATTATCATGACAATCAGCTACTTTGGAGGAACAACTTTGGAACATGTCAGCTATGCGCAACTCCAAATGATTGACATACAAAACAGCCTGGAAGACCACATCCCCCACATACCATGCCATATCTACCTCATCTGGAATTAACAAATCTCCTCGGAGATACATGTATGACATCAACATGGTATCTGGTGTGACAGAATCTTCAAAAACCATTCTGACTACCTCTGTCAACAACTCAGCAGACCAAACCCCACTCCAGCCATCCTCTGGAAAAGGTAAATCCATCGTGGAAAGCTTCATATAGAAAACCAACTTCTGTAAGTGGTAGTGGACAAAGAAAGAATGGTCTGGTAAGACATATTCCTGAAACTGTTCAAAGGTAGACCATAACAAGTCCATTCTGGACTGCAATCGTTCCACTTTATCTTGGAATAGAGGACACAAAGTAGCCTGTCTCTGAAGAGCAGCCAAGTCCTGCTGTGAAAGAGAAGGAATCAATGGAACATGAGGGCTTGGAGGAATAGAGCGGGACTTTGCAAGTTGATCTTGCAACTGCTGGATTTGGGAGGGTTGGTTGGCCACTGTGTCATTAGCCATCTGTAAAGCTAACAGTTTGTCATCTAAGATAGCTTGGAATTCCTTCGCTTCTCTGGACATCCTCTCCTTCTCCTCTGAAAGGCGAGTAACCTGGGATTGAGCCTCGAATAACTGGGTCTTCAAAGAAGAAATCTAATCACTTTGAGTGGCAACCAGTTGGGTTTGCTGTTCCATTTGCTTAAATAAATCTGCTAGGGTATCCTTAGCAGAAGCTAACTCAGAGGTTGCCTTATGCAACTGGTCTTTGGACTGCATGAGCTCTTCATAGAAAGATGCGTACAGCTGTTGAACACAGGCTGTCACTGACAACTCAATGGAACTTTGAATATCCTTGCAGAGGAAAGGAATGGCATCTCTTGAGACGAGACTGTTCAGGGAAGGAACTGAGATCTCCAAGGATCCTTCTCGATGTGCTCTGAACAGGTTATTACAAGTGAGATACCCAGGGACTTCACTGCCACAAGTAGCAGGGATAGGCACTGAGGGAAGTACAGAAGGGGCTTTATCCGCTACCCTCTTCAAGCGTTTGCGCTGGATGACCAGGGGAGGCGGAGAATCATCATCCTCTATGTCAATGGGTTCTAACTCTTCTGAAGGTGGAGGAGGAGGTACTGGATCTGATGGAGGAGGTGGAGGGACAGTCTTCTGTAAACCTGAATAGGTCAAGAAGGCAGACAAATATGATCCGTAAGTAACATTGGTAACATTACCCCTGGTGACTTTAACAAAATGCTGATCCATTTTAGTGAGGAGGTATGTGCTCCAATCAATAGCAACTCCTTTCAGCACCATC
Organism: Lygodium microphyllum; assembly: GCF_053477565.2. Classification (NCBI taxonomy): domain Eukaryota; kingdom Viridiplantae; phylum Streptophyta; class Polypodiopsida; order Schizaeales; family Lygodiaceae; genus Lygodium; species Lygodium microphyllum. The sequence goes on along the minus strand of NC_141148.1, from coordinate 52,991,233 downwards.
CTGGAAGCTCTAAAAAGCTCTTTGGACAAATAATGGGATGGCGTTTTGGCAGGCATAAACCTGTCCTGAAGGAACTGACAGATCGTCTTCCATACGGGATCAGTGATCATAGAAAAGGAAACTCCTGAAGAGTTTATCACCTTCTTAACATCAAGGATTTCCCTTGTCTGCTTCTGCAACAGCTTTAGAATCTCTTCATTAGAGAAGAGCTGACGAGTGGTCACAAAAGGTTCACCTTTGAAGGGAAGAGACAGAGCCTTCCCTAAGCCTCGAGGTGTCAAAGTCATAGACATTCCTTGGACTAATCCTGTCTTCTTGCTGTAAGAGGCCAGGAACTCATCACATAACGACGGATCCTCTGGAAGCAATGGAAAAGGAGTGGCCACAAAAGCAGCAAGTCCCGCCTTCGTGAGAGGCTCAAAAGTAAGTAGGGAAGAGTAATCCCTACTAACGAGTGGGACGTACTGGATAGGGGGAGGAGCATGAGAAGGCGCCATTCAGATGGTTACACACACACCACAAACACAGACAATCAAGGAGAATGCCTGCAAAGCAACAAACAAAAACCAAGGATAAGAGAATTACCAATAAAACGTGACTCGACCAACTAATCCCAAGCAAACCACATCCTAGAAAAAATTTGACATGACCTTGAGACAAATGCGACCGAAAGCTTCATGTGATGCATCAGACAAACACCCAGAACCCCGTATTAGGCAACAAAAGAAAAAAAACTGCATACCGTACCCGTAACCGTAACTAAGACAGGAAACCATAACAATACCATATCCGACACATATCAATACGACATCGATGATAAACCAAGACTGGACCATGGAAAACAACTCTAATGACTGCGCATACCCATCCCACGAAACGGTTCATTAAAAAGGGGAATTAAGTGCAGTGAGGGGGAATTAATTTAATGAAGGGTTGATTGTAATAAATTATTAAGAATTGGTGAGTTTTTATTAGGTGATAAACCTTAGCAAGAAAACGGCGGTTCCTTATTATAAATTAAATTACCAATTATTAGGTGAAACGGTGCAGTTATTCGAATCCCGACTTCGATACTCGACTGGGTCTCTAAATGCAAGTTCATTGATTACAAATTAAGGTGATGTGGAGTGCTTTTTTGCCAGTGCGTGCTCTTGTGACGGCTGGTTGATTTTAATTTAAAATTTAAAAGTGCCTCTATAGCGCACGTAGCGCGTGCTAAGTGAACGGCTGGTTTATTTTAATTTAAAAAGAATGTGTATGTTGAGCGCGAATGCGCGTGGAAACTGTGGGTGAATAAAAGGGTTCATGTTAACAATTAATTTGTGATTAAGGGAAAAATGAAAATAAATAAAATACATAAAATAAATACCTGGAAGGGGTGTGTATGTAATGCAGAAATGCGCACGGAAGAGTCTCCCAAAAGAAGTGAATCCAGTAAAGGAAAAGTAAAGACCACTAATGAAACAACAACGACAACACCTAAGCAGATGGGTTAATTTGGTTTGTGTTGGTTTTTTATTTTATTTTTATTTTTATGTTTATTTTTTATTTTTTTATTTTTTTGTTGTGTTAAGTTGTGATTATTTATGGTTGAATAAATGGAAAATGAGCAAGGGAGATGAGGGGAATTTTTGAGAATTGTTTAGAATTTTGTACTATTTTTAAATGAAATTTCTACATTTATTGGCAATTTAGGGGATTAATTAGGAAATATTTAATTTTCAAAAGTTTTAGGGTGAGTAATTTTCAGCGGACAAACTCCCAAAAATTGGCAAAAAACAAAGGGAATTTTTAGAAATTTTTCTGAATTATTTTGATGGGAAAATTAATTTAGAAATTAATTAAATCATATAAATCATGTTAATCAAATAAGTCAGTTAGAAAGAAGTCAGTTAAGTCTGGTTAGTGTGGGTAAGTTAGGTTAGTCACAGGAAGTCAAGTCGGGTTAGGTTAGTCAGGTTAGGTTAGTCAGGGTAGTAAACTAAGTTAGGTCTGTGGGGACTAACCTAAGAGGGGTTAGTGTAACTAGGCTACAGTTAGTTTAACTAGGGTAAGGTTAGTGTAACTAACTTAGTGTTAGAGGAACCTAACTAGGGTTAGTAACTAGGGGTGGGGTTAGGTTAGTAACTAGGGTTAGTAAACTAACCTGACTATGGTTAGTTAGAACTAACCTAGCTAGGGTTAGGGTAGGGGTAGCTAACTAGGGTTAGGTGGTTAGTGGGTGGGGTTAGGTTAGGGTTAACTAACTAGGGTTAGGTTAGATTTAACACTAATTAAGTTAGTTAACACTAAGTAAGTTAGTTAACACTAACCTAAGGGAGGAGGTGGAAGAGGAAGAGGAGGAGGAAGGGGAGGTGGATGGCGGCGGCGGGCGGTGGCACGCTGGCGAGGAGCGGCGGCGGGCGGCTGTCGACCGAGGCGGCGGCGATCTGCGGGCCACAGGCAGCCAGGGCAGGGGACGGGAGAGGCGCTGCAGGCTGACCGTGGAGGGAGTTCCTGGTGCTGCTGCGAGGGAGGGAACGGCAGGCGGGCGGCGATCTGCGGCTGGAGGGCGGGCGCCAGCGACAACCGCCAGGCGGCTGACGGGGCAGGCGGCCTGGGGCGCGACGGCGGCGGCCTGCACTGCGACGGCGGCGGCCTGCACTAGAGGGAGAGGAAGGAGGGGAAGGAGAGGGGAGGAAGGAGGAGAAAAGGAGGAGGGGGGAAGATGGAGAAGCGGGTGGAGAGGGAGGAGGAGGAAAGGAGGAAGAAAGAAGGAGGAAGAAGGGGAGGGAGGAGGAGGGGAGGGAAAGAGGGGGGAGGGAAGGAGAAGAGGAGGGAGATGGAGAAGGAGGGAGAGGGAGGAGGAGGAAAGGAGGAGTACGCAGGGAGAAGAGGGAGAGGGAGGGGGTAGGAGGGAAGGGGTCGGGCGGTTGGGGGGAAGGGGTGGGCAGGGTAGGTGGTCAGGGCCCAAGGGGGGTGGGCAGGGTAGGTGGTCAGGGCCCAAGGGGGGGTAGAGGGTGGGCCAAGGGGGTTAGGCAGGGCCCAAGGCGCATACCCCCGTCCCGCGCACGTGCGCGGGGCGGGGTAAAAAAATTTACCGTAACGGGATTGAAATGGCACTGGGACGACGGGACGGGTCATGCGGACACGATCGGGGCGCGTGGAGATACGTAAAACCGAAAAAGGGCGCGTTCACGCGCAAGACGGACGCGCGAATACACGTAAAAATAAAGAAAAATTAATAACTCCCAATTCGGACGTCAAAACGACATAGTGTAAAAACAAAAAGTGGGTAGGACGGCAGGGGGAAAACAAGAAAAATATATGACGGAGGTTCCGGGGGGGTAAAGGACGGTCACGTGCAAAAAACCCAAAAAACGAACCAAAAAACACAATTAAAAATTAATATCGAAAGATCCGTGCATCGGAACGAGGTGCAGAAAAAAGGAAAACTGTGCAGAAAGATATGCCCGACAATCCTATCACCTCAAAACATAATTCTGACGGAAATAAGACGCGTTCACATGGGAAAACCCAAAAAACAAACCCGAAAATGGGATCGGAAATTAATATCGGACAAACCGTTCACCGGAATGACATACAATAAGAAGGAACAATGTCCGCAGGAAGGAGTGGCACAGGGTTATCACATTAAACCGCAGTTCCGGTGGAAGTAGGAGGGGTTCACATGCGAAAAACACCAAAAATACTCCCGAAAACACATGTAAAAATTAATAATAAAAAATCCAGAAGTCAAAAGAGGGTGGAGGAAAAAGGAAAAAGGTGGGGGAAGGCATAGGGGACACGGATGTCAAATCAAATTGGAATTCCGATGCAAACAGGGCAGGTTCACATGGAAAAATATCAAAAATACGCACAAAAAAGGTCATAAAAACCCGGAAAATTAATAGTGGACAAACCGTGTATCGGAATGATGCAGAATAAAAAGGAAAAATGTCAGGAGAAAAGTGATTGGCAAGGTTATGACATCAGATCACGGTTCCGAAGCAAGAAAAGTGCGTTCACATGGAAAACCGGCTAAATTACGCAAAATGCTTCAAAAATTAATAACTTGAAAACCGTGCACTGGAACAAAGGTAGGTAAAAAGGAAAATGATCAGTTCAAAGGGAGGAACAGGGCTATAAGGTTGGATTTGAACTTCGGTGAACGTAGGGTGCATTCACATGGCAGGACCTCAAAAGCAGGGAATGAAGGAAAACTGCAAGGGAACAGCCCCAAGGGCGGGTGGAACATAACCGCATGGGTGGAAAGGGATCCCCATCAGGGTAACAGCAAGGCATGGCAGACATGCATGAGCAGGTTGAGGCATATGCAGAAGATATACAATGTAGACGCGCAGGGACACGTCCCCACACTTAAGACCTTAACGGATAGGGTTAACCGAGCAACAGGGACCTAGGACCACGCCACAGACCATCCACTAACGTCCCCACACTTAAAACATGACCAGCACTGAGAAACAAAAGTTGTAGGGTTAGAAAAACTTGGCCCATTTTGTTGAGGATCAAAGTAAGAGTTAGTGTCGATGGCACGTCCAGTGTTGTTGTCGGCGCTGGAGGGACCAAGGCATCTTCTTGGCACACGTCCGTCATGGAAGGGACCACGCGGCAGCACCCAGGGAGGTAGCTGGTCGAAGGAATCGCAGGAAATTCGTCGATGATGAGGGATATTGCACTCAACTCACAGTCACTCAATTGAAATGAAAGAACAGTCACTCGCCCCATGACTGATATCACTTGAGGAATAATGATTAAAAACCTATATCTCATACCCGGTTTAGAAATCGACAAGGGGGAATGGTGCAGAAGGAGTATGCCAGGGTGCACAGTTGATGGTGCATTAGTGCGTCCAACCCGTCTGGCATAGGTGCAAGAAGGAAGGCAAGGGAGCCTTACAATGCAGTGTACAGAATAGGGTGACGTGTCTTGTGATGACGGCAAAGACCCATCCCGTGGGTGCACAGGGAAACGGGAACATACCTGACTCCAAGTGTCGTAACGTCCCTCAATCTCACCTCTCGGTAATTGATTGAAGAGACTCCAGTCACACTCAGCCCACCCTCTGTCTCACTCTCTGTTGATAGATACAGGAGGGCAGCCTTTTCCTGAAACCCATTGATATTATTCTCACAGTCGCTTGTGCAAAGATTGTATGCCTTGTGCGCATTTGATGGTGCAACTGTGCATCCCGCCCTGTGCCGGCATACGGTGCAAGAAGGAAGGCCAGGGAGCCTTATGGTGCAGTGCACAGAAACAAATTGTGCTTTGTGCATTGAGAGGCCCATCCCGTGCATGCAACACTTCATTCACACCTCACCTCTCATTTGATTTGAAGGGAAAAGACTGGTCTCTCGCCCCACCCTCTGTCTCACTCTCTATTGATAATTAGAGAGGGCAACCATACTCACTTCCCCATCCGGTTAGGATGAAAGCTCACATCACTCGATTGTTTGTCGATGAAGATCGCGTCGTCAGTTGGTGTTGAAGAGGCGTACCCAGGGAGGTAGCCACCAAATCGAACGTTGTGTTGAATAGGACGTGTCATCTGCTAGAGGACAGGTAGTCACTTTGCAGAGAGACCCAGGACACAACGTACCAAGGGAGGTAGCTTCGGAATTGGATCCTGGAGATATCAATTAATGAATCCACTTTCTGGACTGCTGGGTGTTACCACCTTTTCCACAGCCAGCTTCTCGCCCAAGGGTGTTTATCACCTTTTCTTGGAACGAGGCCTGCTATGACAGGGAATTGCTTCCTTTTCTCTCATAACAGATTTTTTTTTTCTTGTTTTCCCCTATTCCCGAGGGTGTTTCCACCTTTTCTCAAAGAATAGGTCGGCATGACAGGGACCTAAGTCCTTTTCTCCCATGACCGGTATGTTTTGTTTTTTTTCTTCTTCTTTTTTCTTCAAATTGAGCAAGGGAATGGTAGAAAGGCCATGTATCAAGACCAACCTCGCCACTGTCGCTGATGGAAAATAGAGGATAAGAGATCAAGGCTGGAAGGGGGGTTTGAGGGGACAGAGGGTTGCGTCCACTTCATCAGGACTGACTGAAGAATGGCTATCAAAAATAGCATCATAAGAAGTATAGTGCCGCGCCAACGAGGGAAAGGATCAAGTGTCCGTAATTGTCAAGATCCCCAAGGAGGAAAGTACTTCTTTAGGCGATATCCATTGATTAGAAAGGGATCATCAAAGGCATCAATGGTCTGCACTTGGACAGAACCATTAGGGTTGACGGCAAGTACCTTATAGGGGCCCATCCACCGCTGCTGAAGCTTTCCAGGAAACTTACCAAATCGTGAATCATAGGCTAGGACCAAATCACATTCTTTGAACTCCTTATGCTTGATGAAACTGTCATGGTAAGCCTTACGTCGAGCTTGCGTGGCTTCCATGCACTGTAGAGCCATCCTGCGAATTTCTCCAAACATTCCAAATGCAGGAGACGGCGTTGCAGTGAATCATCATCCCCCAAATGCTCTTTGATAGCCACTCTCAAAGAGGGTAGTTCCAATTCAACAGGAAAAACAGCTTCTGTTCCATACACCAGCTGGAAGGGTGTCTGTCCTGTTGCTGCTTTATGGGAGGTTCTGTACGCCCAGAGGGCCTCTGTAAGTCGATCGTCCCAATCACGACGATGTGCGGCAATCGTTCTTGTCAGGATCGAGCAGAGGATGCGATTGGTGACTTCAACTTGGCCGTTGGCTCTGGGGTAATAAGGAGTGGACTTGCGATGGCGGATCTTATACAACTCTGTCAACTCTTCCATGACTTTGTTGAGGAAATGAGTGCCTCTATCACTTACCAGCTCTAAGGGACTACCAAAACGGGTGATGATATTCTCATACATGAACAGGGCCACGCTGTTACCATCGTCCCGCTTTAGGGCTTTAGCTTCACACCACTTTGTAACAAAATTCGTACATACGAGGATGTATCGGTTCTGTTTCCTTCTGGTGGGAGGATCGATTGGATCGACGAAGTCGATGCCCCACTTCTCAAATGGCTTCAACGGAAGGATAGGTTGCAATGGCATGGCACTTGTCTTCGTGGGTTTCCCCATTCTTTGACAAGCATCACATCTTTTACAGTAATCATAGGAATCTTTGTGAATGGTAGGCCACCAATATCCTGCTAGCAGAGCCTTCCTGGCTGTAGCTTCTCCTGCAAAGTGATCTCCACATGGCTCGTCATGGTAAGCCTTCAGAACAATCCCAATCTCTTCTCCTACAACACATCTTCTGAGCACTTCATCTTTGCCTTTCTTGTACAGTGCACCGCCTAACAAGGTATATGGGGCTGATTCTAGCATGAGCTTCTTCCTTTCCCGACCAGAGATACCAGGAGGGTACTGTTGGATTGCTAGCAGATTGGCAATGTCTGCATACCAGGGAGTTACAGTTTCTACCAAGAATAGGGAAGCATCAGGGAGGTCTGGATCATCCTGCTCCTCGTCTGCAGTTTGCGGGATACGCGACAGATGATCAGCCAGAACATGGGAACGACCAGGCTTAGTAATCACCTCAAAGTCGAACTCTTGGAATAAAAGGAGCCATCTCATCATTCGTCCTTTCACATCTGCTTTGTTCATCAAGAAGGACAGGGCCTCATGATCCACATAAAATTTAAAGTGGGTGGATAGGAGGTAGTGGGGGAACTTCTCCAGGAGAAAAACCATTGCCAAGCACTCCAGCTCTGTCACTATATAGTTCCATTCCCTATCACGACTTTCCGGCTTGCAGAATAGATCGGTTGATCCAGCTTTGAGGAGCCCTTCTGGCAGAGGACAGCACCTAAACCTTCAATTGATGCATCAGTGTGTACATGGAACTCTTTCGTCCAATCAGGAGGTTGCAGAATGGGTGCCTCAATCAGACACTGCTTCAGAGTGTAAAAGGCTTTGTCACATTCTTCTGTCCAAGTGAACTCTGCATCTTTCCGCAGGAGCTTGTGCAAGGAAGTTGCCTTTGTCGCAAAATGGGCTATAAACCTTCTGTAGTAACCCACATGGCCTAGGAATCCCCTCAACTGTTTGAGGTTGGTGGGTGCTGCCAGAGCTGCGATCTTTTCAATCTTTGCAGGGTCTGTTGATATCCCTTGTGTAGAGACAATGTGGCCCAATAGAACTCCAGAAGAGATCCCAAAGATGCATTTGTCGAGGTTGAGGGAAATCCCATACTCCCGGCATCGGTCAAAGCATTGTTCCAGGTGTTCCCAGTGTTCACGGATCAAACTATAGACACAGAAGTCATCCAAATATACCTCAATAAAGTCATGCAGATGATTTTGAAATGCAGCCATCATGACTCGTTGGAAAGTAGCAGGGGCATTGCAGAGCCCAAATGGCATCACTCGGTAAGCGTAGGTCCCCCATTTTGTGGTGAAGGTTGTTTTGGACTGGTCTTCTTCTGCAATCTGCACTTGATGTTATCCACTGAATCCATCCAGAAGGGAATAAAGCTCATGTCCTGCCACTCTGTCCAACAGTTGGTCTGTGAAAGGGATAGGAAAATGATCCTTCTTCGTCTTGGAATTTAGCTTTCGGAAATCCACACATATTCGCAATTTGCCATTCTTCTTGGGTACAACCACGATGGGTGAAACCCATTCACTATTTGCCACTCGATAGATGAACTCCGCTTCCAGAAGCTTCAACAGCTCCGCTTTCACCAATGTGGAATAATTCGGGTTCATTCGCCTCTGTCGCTCCCGTACTGGCTTGGCATCAGGCTCCAAGTCAATATGATGTTGACATATTGTGGGATCAATCCCCTTTAGGTCTTTGTAGGACCACGCAAACACGTCCAAATTTTCTTTCAACAAGTTGTACAAGGTTGACAACTCCTCTTCTTGGAGGCTGCTACCCACCTTCAAGTGGCGTTCAGTGCCTTCAGCATCCACAAAGGTTAACTGCCTTTCACCTTCTACTTCACAGATGAAGGTTCCACGGACTGCTTCTGGATACAGATCCGACTCCTTCAAGGGAGTGGTGTCCTCTTCTGATGTCCCACTAGAACCAACTTCTTCTTTTGGTGGAGACTTAGGTTGCTCCTTGAGATGTTGAAATGGGATAAGAGCCGTTTCGGGTTTGGTGTCAAAATTAATTACCTCTTGGCTTGAAGACTCATCTTCTGATGATGACACATCCAGGAACGTCACATAACAGGGACCTTCTGATGCCTGTTGGATTTGTGGGACTGGTGCTTGTTGGCACGGTGCATCATCATCATCTTTCTTTGGCAAGGATGGATTAGGACGGCAGGAGCCACTCTTGAAAGACGGATTGTTCTTCTGAATCCATCTTTTATGCAGGTTTTGCATATGAGAAGATCCATTTACTAGACCAAATGGTACCATCACCATTCTGTCCCATAGCATGAGGTTGTCTGTTTCTGATGCTTCTGGAACTTCTTCTTCAAATATATCCTCTTCAGGTGGGATAGACCCTTCCATTTCACTTTCATAATCTTCTTCGTCCATATCAAACCCAACCTCTTCTGTCTCTGTTTCTGCTTCTACTTCTGCTTCTGTAGGAGCTCTGTAACAAAAGAACAGATTCTCTGGTTCCTCTCCTGTTTCTGTCTCTGTTTCTGCTATGGCCATGTAACAGGGAGAACAGTACATCCAGGCTTCTATCTCACTGTCAGAAGTGATTTCAGAAGTCATTCCTGGTTCAGGCAGGAAGTATTCACCCATTGATAATGGCTTTGCCTCTTTTGGAAGTCGGCTTACAGTATCCACTGTTAAGGAATGTGCCACTGTTTTCTTGGGAAGGATCTGTTTGACAGCATCTTCGTCTGCTGATGTTCCATCCGCAACCTCATTAGGGGAGTCAGAAGATAATTCCAAGGAGGTGGATCCATGTCCTTTTTGAGAACCATACAGTTTCAGCACCACTTTGTTGGGTCCTCTACCCAAGGTCAAGGTTCCTTTGAACCAATCCGTCCTTGCTCGGGCTTCAAAAAGCCATGGTCTACCCAGTAACAGAGGATAGGATGTACCATAAGAGTTTGGCTTCACCACCAGATAGGTTAGCCAATAATCTTTTCAAGCCACTGTAGTCTTCACATATGGAAGAATGCCCAAAGGCTTGATTCTACTCTGATCCGCCAGTCTGATGAGCCATTGGGTTGGTTGCACACCTTGTAGGCCTAGATCCTTCATTGTCACATCCGTCATAATGTTCACTGACGAACCACCATCAATCAGTGCATTTGCAATGAAGTAGCCTTCTATCCACACGCCAGTCTCTGGAGTACCCGGATCTAGGAAAGCATTAGCCACGTCCACTTCTTTTACAGGCTCTGGAGCCTTGTTGGCCTTTGTTGCTGTTGAGGGAGCAATCCTTAAGCCACGTCTTCTTGTCAGTATACTTTTGAACCTTTTCCGGCAACTGGGGGACAACATCAATAATTGTCGGAATGTAAGGTTTGGTTTAAAGGTATCTAGATCTCTAACTAGATCGTATTCCTTAATAGGATCCACTGGCTTCTCTAACCGATTAGGGAACGGGGCAATACCCATTTTCATTTTCCCTCTTTCTTCCATCAGAGGAATTACAGGAGCTTCTTCTGCCAATTGTTGTACTTCCTTCTCTTCTGTCTCCTGGACCTCGGGTCCTGTCTCTGTAACTGTCTCTGTAACTCTCTGTGGCACTGTAGTGCTCTGTACGGCACTGTTAGGCTCTGTTCTGTTCTGTTCTTCTGGTGGAAGATTGAACTTCACTGTTCTGGCAGGGGGGTTATTTTCTTTCTGGATAGGTGGTTCCTTCTGCTTTGCACGCGTGATGGCAGCAACTTCCAATTTCACTAAATTGGAGGTAGGCTCTTGGGCCTTGGCCGGACTATCAGTAGCACTGTTTTTCACTGGGGCTGGGCTTGGACAGTCTTTTGCAGTGTGACCTTCTCCTTTGCATCGACTGCATAAGGGATTGTAATCCACTGACCTTCGAGGATTTGGACAATTTGGTGAGATGTGTCCCTTTTCTCGGCATCTGTAACATTCCACTTCTGATCTCTGACCACCGCCAGACTGTCTTCCTCTGTAACTTTGAGAGGGAAATCTTCTGGGTCCGAAATTAGGACCAAACTCTCTAGGCTTGGGTCCAATATCTTGTGTTGTCATTTTGGATTCCAGCATGTTGAATATTGCGTCTTCTTCCTTCCTTCTCCTATCATGCATCTCCTTCAGAGAGCAAATGTCCTCGGTATGATTCTTCCGCAAACAGTAGGAACAGAAGGCTCCAGGGATGGTTGGTTTTCGTGTACATTCAGTGGCTAAATGGCCTGCTTGATGACACTTACCACACCAAGTATTTGACCGCATCACATCTCTTCCTGCTCCTGCAACATTGGATATGCTTGCGGTATTCACTTTCAGCATCTGTAGTTGTTCTGTAATCACATCCATCAACTCTTTTTTGATGTTTGCAAACTGAATTGGATAAATAATCCTTCAAGCTTTCTCCTCCTGACGTACTGGCAGGAGGGTTTTGAGGAGTATCTGTAATCACTGCATAAACGGGTTGGGCTAGTACAGAGGGGTCTCTGTTCTGGTTCTGATTCAGAGCTCCTGTTTGAACTGTTGGCTGTTGGCTCCAGTTGGTAGGATTCCACTGTTGCTGCTGATTTGGCATTGAGGAAATTGGTTGGGACCATTGTTGTTGTGGTTGAACCATCATTTGAGGCATGGATTGTGGCCACTGTGGATTTGGTGCACTGTACTGTGATACCGAGGGCATCTGTTGGTAGGGGTAGGGAACAGTCCCTGGGACTGCATTTGGTGGATACATCATTCCTGGCATCAGAGGAGGTAGGACTCCTCTTCATGTATTCATCGCCAATCTAGCTTTCACTTCATCATACAGTCTTGCACCTTCTGTTGCAGCTTGCAGGGTGGCTGGTCTTTGTAGCTCCACAAACTTACAGACTTCTGGTTGTAATCCTCTGAGTAGGGGAAGGTATTCGGTTCTGAAGGTGTCAAAATGCATACGTCTGAGCATGGTGGTGGTACCATCATCATAGTAATGCCAGCTTCTAATGGTTTCAACAGTGTATGTTGTGAAAAACACTCTGTCTACCAACTTCCAGTGGGTTGCTAATTGAACAAACAGAAGATTATCAGTACACCAAGCATCCCATGTATCTTGGTGTTGAGCGTCCACGAACAAATTTCAACTCTTTTCCTTCTTGTCTTTGTGAACCTCTACAGACCAAGACTCCTGAAGCTTCTTCACAATCTCCCACTTGATGTTATCTGGAAACTTCTCAATGAATGCCAAATCTTCCATGGATGGTCATTCTCTCTGTTTCTGCTCTTCAGTTCGTTCCCAAACAGTTTGCCACCAAGATGCAAGTTTCTGCTGCTTCAACAGGAAGAGGAAACTGTCCACCACATAGAGCATGCATCATGATGGTGATGTGTTTCCGCCATTGTGGGATGAACTTCTTGTGGAAAGTGGCTTTGATTATGAGAAATTCCAACTCTTCAGTGGATGAAGGAACTTTACAAACATCCATTGAATTCTTCTCTTCTTGGCAATGCCATTTCCTTCATTTTCAGCCTCTTTTGGTGCTTGTTGATGGCAAGGTTCCCCGGCTGCGCACCAAAAACATGGAGCCCCGAGAGGAACACCAAGAAAAAGGGAATTCTCTTGCAAGAAAATCTATCTTGTAACATCAACAAGCTTGTTTATCATGTTTCATATGATCACAATGAAGAAAAGAACACCAGGCACAACAAAGCTTCATGCAGCATCATGTAGATTTCCCACGGTTTTTAATAGAATCAACCATATTCTTCAATATCTTCATAAAATCCATCAATAGAACAAAGAAAGCAAAGGAATACACCATCTTTGAATGGAAATACATCACATAGTATTCATCTTCAATATCTTCATAATCTTCTCTCTCAATCTCTCATATACAATCACTTTGTTTGAGTAGAATTGGCTATCTCTGACTCTCTCTCTCTCTCTCCATCAATAATACATCATGTCCTCACTACAATCTCTCAAAATCACCCTCAATAATCACTCTTAGGTCGTGGATACCCCTCCCAAGAGGTATGTCTGATATGAAGAGTCACCAGAGCCACTACAGTGTCCTTTCATAGCTTACTACTGTCACTTCACTCTAGTCTTCACTTGAGTCTTTGGCAGTTAGATAAGGACCAATCAAGAAAACCCTAATTCTGATCGATCCTAAGTGGGAACGGCCAGGATACTTCCACTACGTGGCAGACGCGGTATCTTTCTACTAATACACACATCTACCCGAATGTTTTGAACCGATTAAAAGTTATAGAAAGTAGGAGTAGTCATTTATGCATTAACTACAAAGTTTCACTACAAACTTTCATGAAACATATTATTGAAGCTTTGACCTCGTAGATCCCACCATTTGAGAGATGCGAAGGATTTACTCACCACTGATTAGCATAGCTTTGATATGACCATCATCAGCCTTGTAAAGTTCATAGGCTTCGATAGCTACCTTCTCAATTATTTTGAGTCTTCTTGCTAGTAGTAGTAGAAGCACATAATCATATGTAGCCTCTCGCCAATACCGCACACCATTGATGTGTAACTCTGTAACATGTCCACCTGTTCCCTTCAGGACATGTCTTAGCAGTCCATCGGAAAGGAGGTTTAGAAAGCTCCGCACGGTACTCCCATGGACTGTTATGGGGTTTGTGATCTAGGACTTTTCACATATGCCACGTAGCAAAAGTATTCTGGCCGTTCCCACTTAGGACCAACTTGAATCAGGGTTTCCCCTAATGGTCATTTCCTAAACAGTAGCGTCGAACCCCGAGCGGATTCACGCTGCACTTGGTTTAAGGAGAATGGGAAATGAGAGGGATGCAAGGCTCGACCTCTCTGCCATAAGGCATAGTCCCATTCCATTCCCCTAAAACAGCATAAACTGGGATTATTATAGCCTAGACTCTAGGTCGACGCCCTTGCTATTCATTTCCTTTGAGAATATCTCCTTACTGTCCATTATGATTGAGAAAAGTTCCCGTCCAACCGGGACCACCCATCCGTAGGACGGACCCATGGCCACATCCACCGCACTTTCCTCAAGGTTTCTTTAGTTGTCTAATTACCTACCACATTTAGTTGGACGTGCATCAAGCAGCTTTCTTAATTAGACTGTTAGACACCGGTTCCTTCACGTAATCTTAGCACTTGACATAGAAAAGCAGGTTCAAACAAGTTCCTTTTCAATAGTTTATCATATTTATCTTTGGAATACATTCATAAAGTCTAGCCTGCAGGCTTATCCATAATCCGCCCGAAGGCTATCCAGCAATCCATAGGGACTACTAATCTTGAGTCACGTCAGCCTCTTGTGAAGGGCCCAGAAGGCAAGGGATTTATGGCTAGAGCCCCCCCTAGCACCCAAGCATCCTCCTGCTCCATGTAGTGCCCAAGGGAGAGACCTCACGTGACGGGTTCGGTCCACGTTCCCGGCACGGTTGACAACCCCCTTGGGTAGGGTCAAACAGACTGTTGGGGGTAACTAAGGCTGCCTCTCCCTTCAGGCCTTCAACCTAAAGAATTAAATATCTTTTCATCCTTTAGTTCCTTGAGCAAACAAAGCAAACAATGCTCTCTAAACTGTTAAGCACAATCATTTCTAGTGGTCGTTATTTGGCCAATTGCTAAGGAGTAAATCCTTCTCTCTGAATGCATCGAGCATTCGATCTGGGATCAATTGTGACTTGGCAAGATCCCCAACGGTTTGTCTGTTCTCCCTTTTGTCCTTGGGTTAAGGCCGTACCCTTTTAACCCAACTTAACCAATACCTTAGGTTTTATTAACAGAAAAATCATGGCGAATATGTTGCTCCAAATTATTGATAGGTCCTTTGCCTCCAAGCAAATACCTAATTCCCTTGTCTTGGTAACTTTATAACAGGATGACTACTCATCCTCTTGCAAGTCAAACTTGTGCAAGAATTTACCAATCTCATTCCAAGGAATTGTTGGCGGGGATTATGCGGGTCACTTCCTCGTATACATATGAGTTCAGTTCTACCCTCCGACCTTCGATATGTAAAGTTGAGTTTACGTGAGCCTCCACAAAAATGAATAGCTTCACGATCTTCAGGTCCTCTAACCACTTGATCCTTGTTAGGTTGGTTCAAAGGTACACAAACTGGTGGGTAGCTATGTAGTAGATTCTTGAGTCACCCGTCCACCTCCATTCCACGTACAAAGGCGATGGATTATGAATACGGTCTAGGATGTTCATCATATCGATCCTTTGTCGATAATTGAGGGAATGCATCGCGGGCATAAACATGACTCGGAACACTAAGAACTTGTTCCATGCTTCATAATTCTACAAGACAGCATTGAAAGTAAGGAAATGTTCTTAATAGCAACATTTGCTTTACTTCTTCTTATTAAGATTTCTAAAAAAAAAAGTCTTTATTTATCTTAGAAATATAGTTTGACTTTTAATTTTAGCCTCTTCCACTAGTCCCACACGATTCCTCTAATACTCGACCAAAATTCATGTCCGTGCATAATTCCACCTAATCTTCCCATAAGAAATATCAATGATGGCTGGTTGAGCATGAATGGCCCGGTTCTACTACACAAGAAAAGCAAGGACATATCACCCCAAATTGTAGTCTAAGGTCCATTCAAGAAATCTCACTTTGTAATCAATGAGAGGTAGAAGAAGGGTTAACACCACACTTGGTTCAAAGAGAGTGAGGGAGGCAAAGAGTGTAACTCAATCTCTCTACCTATAAATTAAAATCTAATCTTTGACTTGCTACAATGATGTTAGACTCATTATACTGACATATGGGGCTCACGATTTTTCTAACTCTATCTAGTGTTAAAAAAATTTTGGGATCCAAGCCTCCCACCTTCCTCAATTAGTTTAGTTTTCTCATTACCAAATCATACTTCTACATTGTGAGAACATATAAAAGTAGATTTCTCTTATTATTCTCTTACATAGAGTTCATTTTACTCAATCTTTAATCTTTGGCTCATAATAAATCATTCGCGAATCAAATACTTTATTTCATTACAATAATCAAAACCTTTACTTAATAGAGTAGTACCAAACCATCTTTCATAGAAAGATACAATGAGTTTAGGATAGGATCTTCCAATCCCAAAGGATTGGGATGTATGTGATCACACTTTGTTATCGTGATACTACATGTCTAGTCATGAAAAAACTAAGAAGACACTACTTCTCATAGATCATCCGGCTATTCATTAGATAGGGTGTTAATTGCTTTTGTATTTAATATGCTTAGTGTGTTTCTTGTGGATTAGAGCTATTTTTCAAGATTATACAAGTGTGCAATAATTTACAAGATGTTAAAAGCTAAGAGAGTATGTTCGGGACAAGACGAAATGGCCAAGAAAGTATTTTAGGGGAAAAGCATAAAGAGTGATAGATGAAGTAGGGTATATATACACCATTAGATATAGTAGATCAAGAAAAACTTGGAAGATAAGATATGTGAGAATGGAAAGCAAGAGAAATCTCATACTCTTGGATAGGAAAATTTAAAAAGTAATAATGGGAAAGCTGAACCATGAAAAAATTTGCAAAAATAGGGATTTATCTGGACTGAAGTGATATAAATAGATGCATGAGAGATTGTAAAGATCCTTGATAATCAAACATAATGTCTATTGTTATAAGTATGGAAGAGAGGATTCTATTGTTGTGACAAGGAAGGACTAGGATTTTTCTTCTTGTGGGGCTCTTGAGCTTATCCATAATCTAGTATTGGGATGTAACCTATCATGGTTATCAACATTATTAGTCTCTTATACTTTTACTTTTCATTGAAATATATAGAGAACTTTGGTATCAAATATCTTCGATTCTATTTTGTCAATTTCTTTTGAGTCCGTGCAACTTGAGGCTTGACATAAAACTTTCCCCCTCCCCTCCCCCCAACACTTGGTGAATGTGACATGAAAATCCATGTCCAAGCAACGATAAGATGAAAAAAGTAGTAATACCATTAGGATCTATCAGATAGAAGCAAAAACATCTTTCTCTAGTTTTCAAATGATGTTATAAAGATGAGACAATATCATATGATTTTTAAGCTGTGATGGGAATAAGAAGTTGGTAAAGTCTGATCATTCTTAAATATCATGTAATCAAGAGTTCATTGGCATCTTATGCCTATCACTAGCTTGATATCGTATGAGTTGGATCCATCTTTAAATTTCAAGAGAGAAAGACAATATTTCCATGCTTAAGATGACTTGTACAAGGTACGCCAAGGATTTATATAGTGCTTCTATAGCATCTAGCCAAATAGAACCACCTGTGCTCTTTACAAAATAGACTTTATCCCAATTAAAAGCTCCTCAAAAGAGCATATTTCATCTTATCAACCAACATAAGAATATCTCTCTAGTCAGAGCTACTATAATTTACTAAGCATGCAACATACTTGCAAGATAAACATTTGCATAACATTTTCATATCTTAAGGTTTGGTTTGTAGCTACCTTGTAGAAGTCCCCTCCTTGAATTCTATATTTATCTACACTTCAAAATTCATTGCATTTTGTCATGCATGACTTAGATCTATTCTTATTGTTATCTATGGCAACCACCTTTCAATGTCTAGGCACACAAAGTTAGCATTTTGAAGAGGTCTTTGGGCTTTGCCTATTGATAAGTCCATTTCCTATATGCAAAAAAAAAAGATGAATGTTTCTAGTCTACATGCAAAAGCTTTGAATCACAAATTGTGAGGGGGATCATGTGATGACCAAATCCGCACAGGAGTGGTATATGTGTGGTCTCTAGAATCAAGCTTAGATAATATATGTATACGTATATGTATGTATATATATATATATATATATATATATATATATATATATATATATATATATATATATATATATATATATAGTTCATGAATTTTCTATGCAATCTATACAAATGTATATCGTTTGCAATGTGATTAGTAGCAAGGTGAGAGCATATACAAATACTTACATCAATATGAGTAATATCACTTGGATGAAGTCAAAAGAGCAACTGTTTAGCCATGTGTACCCATCATTTCCTTAGAGCGATGTGAATAAAAATTGAGTGTATGACTAACATCAAAATAACATGACATTCATGCTAGCATTGATGATTAATAGAACTTAAAATAGACAGTGACCTAAGACTAAAATATTATGATTATAGATTACTTACAAGCGTTTTTGATGACTTAGCAAAAGTATACCTTTTTGCGAGCTAGGAACAAAACAAAGCATGGGTCAGCGACTCACAACTTGGCAAACTTGATACTATTACCCTCGAAGTAACCAATGATGGTCTTGTCACCTCAGCTACGCTTCACATATTTCTCGCTTTATCACTTTGATTAAATGATGGTTCAACTTCAATAAAGACTCTTGAACAATCAATAGACACATTGACCCAAAATTGATATATTTCATATTAGTATAACTATTTGTGTACCCTCTCATCTTTGGTGTTAAACATGTTGCAAACAATGAATACATGTGTATGGTATTTATTGCAAGTTTTGTCAAACTAATGATAGTGTTTAATTCAATTCAATTCTAGACACCACACATTACCACTATTGTCTCTGTTGGGTCTTCACATAATGCCAGTAACAACTTATTTTTCAATGTAGCTCAAAGTACCTTTTCCATATGCACTTGAAACTCCATGCATTTTCTTCTTGCATATCTTAAATGGACTCATGAGTGATACTTGCCTAAACATTTTTTGAGAATGCCAATCCTTTGTGCCCAAACATTAGAAGGTGTTTACAATAGATAGAAGAATAATAATTTGAGTCTTGTGTGACCTAGTGCACAAACATATAGAATCAATGGAAGGAGACTTCTACAGGTGTAACGTGTCCACCTCTTCCCTTTTAGGACACGTCTTAGCAATCCATCGAAAAGAGAGTCTAGAAAGCTCTGCCCAGTACTCCCATGGAATAATATGGGGTTTGTGATCTACGACTTCCCACGTTTGCCATGTAGTGGAAGTAATCCGACCATTCCCACTTAGACTGACCTGAATCAGGGTTTCCCCTAATGGTCATTTCCTAAAGGGCAACTAGCGTCAAACCCCAAGCAAACTACTTTATGCAGAAATGCAAGGGACGAAGCCGATTTACGCTGCATTTGGTTCAAGGAGAATGGAAAACGAGAGGGATGCTAGGCTTGACCTCTCTGCCATAAGGCATAGTCCCATTCCGTTCCCCTAAAATAGCATAAACCAGGATTATTGTAACCTAGACTCTAGTTCAGTGCCCTTGCTATTCATTTCCTTTGAGAAGATCTCCTTGCTGTCCATTACGATTGGGAAAAGTTCTTGGCCAACCGGGACCATCCATCCGTAGGACGGACCCATGGCCACATCCACTGCACTTTCCTCAAGGTTGTTTTAGTTGTCTAATTACCTACCACATTTAGTTGGACATGCATCAAGAAGCTTCCTTAATTAGCCCGTTCCTTCACGTAATCTTAGCACTTGACATAGAAAAGCAGTCTCAAACAAGTTCCTTTTTAATAGGTTATCATATTTATCTTTGGAATACATTCATAAAGTCAAGCTCGTAGGCTTATCCATAATCTGCCCGAAGTCTATCCAACAATCCACAGGGATTACTAATCCAAGATTCCGCCCGTAGACTAGTATGCGGGCCTCGAGATCCAATCCCGAGTCACGTTTTATGTAGGGCCCAGAAGGCGAGGAATTTTTGGCCAGAGCCCCCCCTTGCACCCAAGCGTCCTCATACTCCAAGTAGTGCCCAATGGAGAGACCTCACGCGGCGGGTTTGGTCCACCTTCCCCGCGTTGGCTAACAACACCCTTGGTTAGGGTCATGCAGACAGTCGGGGGTAACTGAGGCTGCCTCTCCCTTCAGGCCTTCAACGTGAAGCATTAAATATCTTTCCATCCTTTAGTTCCTTGAGCAAACAATGCAGACAGTGCTTTCGAATATGTTACAAGCACAATCAATTCGAGTGGTTGTTTATTTGGCCAACTGCTAAGGAGTGCATCCTTCTCTCCGAATGCATTCAACATTCGATCCTGGATCAATTGCGACTTTGCGAGATCCCCAAGGGTTTGTCTGTTCTCCCTTTTGTCCTTGGGTTAAGGCCGTACCCTATGAACCCAACTTAACCAATACCTTAGGTTTTATTAACAATAAATCATGGCAACTATGTCGCTCCAAATTATTGATTGGTCCTTTTCTTCCAAGAAAATACCTAATTCCCTTAACTTGGCAACTTTATAATAGGATTACTACTCATCCTCTTACAAGTTAAACTTGCGCAAGAATCTGCCAATCTCATTCCAAGAAATTGGCCATTCTCTTATGATCAAACCACAAGATCATGCAACGTTGCAACTTGTTGCACAAGTGTCGCATCTAATCCATGGGATTATTTCACCCATCGAACGGCGTCTTCTGGTCACGTAATCATGATTAGATAAGAAGAAGGGTTTAGGGTGTCTTCATATCCAACACATTCCCAATTGCGCTAGATTGGGTCCTAGGGGTTCCAACTCAATCCGAGTTTCAACATTTGATTGAGTGATCCTTAGGGTAGAAACCCTAGATCGTTTCTTGCAAGCATGTCCAATTGTCCCTACATTCCGGTAGGACCTTAGGGTATGAGGGTTTTGACTTGGCAACAAGTGCGACTAGGTCAATTTCTTAACGTGCTAAACCCTAGTTAGCACTTGAGGTGTATTGTATCGATTTAACCATCCTATGCGAATCCTTCGCGGTTTAGGTGTTTTAGGTAATCCAGTTTACTTGTCTTACGACAAGAACGGGCCATTCCTAAAGATGTTGTCTTGATCAAAAAGGGAAAAAAATAGTTGCATTACAATACAATTCTCGTAAGCACACGATTCATTGCCTCTACGTATGATTAGATTCACAAACCCTAACTTTTCTTATTAAGACCAAAGCGCATGTCAAATTTCGGCATAACTTCCATTGATCCTACTAGGACATGCATTCACGATTCATGCCACTAAGCTTTTAAGATTTTATGCTTAAATGAATCATGCAGCCTTTCCCTAAGTGTACCCTTGATGGATGAAATTATTCGTACGATGAATGTGCATTATGCAACCTTTCCTAACTATTAGGTAGTTAGATGAGATTCATGCCAATTGAAGCTAGAGTTAACCTATTTCATGCAACCCTTAGAATCTTTTCCATGCTTTGCAATTTCCTATGGTTGATAATGAATTTCTTAATGAATCATTACGAAGAAGATTTTTCTAAAAATGTGACATGCGATTTAATGTTTCCATGCATAATCAAGGGTGTACTTTAATAATTTCAACTTTGTAATGCTAGTCATTAGTTATTCTAGACTCATCACTTTGCAATGCATAAAAGGCAACTTGTTAATAAGGTACTAAAATGCATAGACCCCTTATGTTCTTTTTCGTTCATTCCATTGAAAATACAAACGACCAACTTCATATCGTGAATTACTTTAAGTAAATTTCAACTAGCCAATTTATTTCAATGGCATTTAGCTAGTTGGATTTGACAAGCATAATGCATCCTAATTCCATGAGATAACCATGCATAACTGCAATACTTCTACGTAAATCAAAAATAGGAAGAAAACCTGGACTTATGGGCTTGGTGAAATATCCACATGAATATTAGGAGATGATCCTCCTGCAGGTGCGCCTTGTGACTTTTTAGGGGCCATCGTGATTTCGGCTTCTGGTTTACCTTCACGAATTCGAATTACTTGCCTTGGTTCACAACCTTAGGATCTTCGCCCGTCTCCTTCGTGCGCGGAAATTCCCTTTGAAGTACGGCTCCTTAACAGAAGTACCGACTTGCAGAATTTGGCTTGTGGAATGCCTTTGGATTCGGAGCTTGGGCCTTCTTTCTTTCAGAAAAAGAGGGGTTCGTGAGAGGGTTCTTGTGAAGGCCTTGCGGAAAGGGAGGCTTGAGAGTTATTCTTCTCCTTGAAATTCCAGGCTAGGAATGGTTTTATGGGGCCTTGCAGGAAAGGGAGGCCTACGAAATTTTCCTTCCTCTCAAAAAAAATCTCAGGGGGTAAAGATCTTGTGGAAAGGGGTTTAACAAAACCCTCTCTTCTCTTCAAATCCCAAACTAGGGATGATTGGTGGGAAGGGGCTTTGTAGCTTCTTCTCCTTCAAAGTCCCAGGATGGGCTTATTGAGTGATTGGTGGGAAGGCCCTTATAGGCTTCCCCTTCTTCTCTTCAA
This sequence comes from Lygodium microphyllum, assembly GCF_053477565.2. Classification (NCBI taxonomy): domain Eukaryota; kingdom Viridiplantae; phylum Streptophyta; class Polypodiopsida; order Schizaeales; family Lygodiaceae; genus Lygodium; species Lygodium microphyllum. The sequence continues at coordinate 52,968,959 of NC_141148.1, read as the reverse complement.
ATCTCGAGGGGGAAAAATGGACTTATGGAGGATCTAATGGGAAGGGGGGCTTAGAGAGGCCCTTACAAGCTTTTTAATGAAGCTTCTAAGAAGCTTTTGGGGTGCGTGGAAGGGGGAAGATGATACTGACGTGGAAAAGGGAGGGGTGGTGCTGACGTCGAGTGGGGAGATCTGCTTGTCAGGAGATGGCGGCGGCTTTCAGCTAGCCCGGCGGCACTTCACGACTGCGGCGGCTCTTGTGCAGTGTGGTGGTGGCCACATAGCTTCTCTCTTCTCCTACGCAGATTCTCACCACCGCCTCCTCTCTCACGACAGTCTCCAGTAGCTTACATTGCCTCCTTCCCTCTTCTATGGCAACGACATCAAGTAGCCTTCCTCTCCCTTTCTACCAACCCCCCCTCCACTATGGGGGGTTCTTATAGTCTAGGGGGGAGAGGGGACCTCCCCCCACCACTACAACATATACATGCTATAACAACGTTTAACGACGTTTTCTTTATATATGAAAAATATCCCCATCCTCACTATTAGCGTCGCTACAAAATCATCGCTATTTGCCTCGCTATTTTCGTCGCTAATACTGAGAAAAATAGCGACGAAAATAGCGATGGTTACAAAGGAATTTCTGATGCTAATACTGACGATTGCAGAATTATTTTGGGATGCTAATACCGACAATTGCAGAAAAAAAAATTTGTGGTAGCGCTTCAGATGCAGCCCTGCCACAGTTAGAGCCACACAGGGCTAAGAGACAATTCCTGCTATCAAAGAAGTTAGACAATCGACCCCAAATAATGACAAGACTTTGCAAACAAGTACTTTCATGACATTAATTAACACAAATGTGCACTGCATTGATAAAGAAAATAACAGAACTTAAATTGAGAAGTGCTACTGCGACAAAGCAAATATGTATACACCTGTACATCAATATGTGGTGAATAACATGGAGATGTGTATATGGAGTCATGCTACAACATAGAAGTCCAAATCATATACACTTAGCTATTACATATGGAGGATAGAGGCCATAAGCCTTACATAATACAAGATGGGGAGTAATCCTATGTAGCCTAATCTGCTCTCTACGACTTATCCGCATTAGACAACTCCTCTCGCTGTAGTGGCATATCGAAGGGATCCTGCAACAGCAAATACATATATAATTGTGAGTACCAAATACAAACTGACATATAATGATAGATTTCTGAAATTAGGAATGATATTTATTACTACTTACTGGTCCTCCACGAGCATAGAGCTTCTCGATCAGGGCACTCAAGCCATGCTTCTCCTCGTATGTCACCTCTAGTGCAGTCGGGTCGCGATTCGTAAAACCTTGCTGTGGCACACAAACATTGAGAAACAACGTACTTGAGATTCATGTTCGAAATACATACATCAACATGGATGTCATTAAATTAGAGTACTCTGCCCTATTAACACTTATGAAATCTTCCAGGAATGTTGGGTAGCCGCCGCTACCAAGGTTATGCACCAATCCTGCATCCAAGAGCGCCTTTGCTGTGTCCTTCTGCTGCTTCCACTTGTCTGGAGTAGATGTTGCCTCATCCTGGAGATTACTCCAGTCCTCTGTATCTAGCCACTCCGGCTTCGATTTGCCGTGCTTGACTGCTTCGCGTGCATCAGACTGCTTATGCAACTGATAGTCACGCATACGCATTATCATCCACCCTCTCGAAAATCTATCATTGCTAGAGGGCTGAGGGAACTCTCGATACAATGTATCGATTATGTACTCCTTGCTGGCATCTGGGATCTGCTTCCACTTGTCTGTAATGTTGTACTGAAATACTTGTTGGCACAACTCATGCATCCTAGAGATGATAGCTTTTCCCTCATCATTCATGTATAAATGGCCAGTGGCCTTATCTATGAGATACGAGTAACCTGCAAGATTTTGCAAACGGGTACTTTCATGACATTAATACAAATGTGTCAAACACAACTTGAATTGATAAGTGCTACTGCAAAAAAGGATGCGAAAATACATACCTGGAGGAGTGGGTTTCGTGTACTTCTTGTCGGCCCTAGGAGTGATTGGTAGGGTGCATGAAGGAGTGGGAGCAGTAGACGTCTGCCCACCACCACCAGTGAAATATGGTGTTGACTCCCTAGTGGCAATGTGAGTGGGAGAGACTGCATCTGTATCCCCACAATAGGAGCTGCCTCCTCCTCGACTACGTTGTCGTATTGCTGCGCATTCGAGGTGTGAAATCCACCCAAAAGTTGTGTGTGGGAGTTGATATTTTGTACATACTTAGTTGTTATGTTTGCATCTTAATTCTGCATGGTAATATAGTGAAGAGGGGTCTTTTACTACCTTTTCTTTCAGCTGGGGTTGCACCTGATAGATCCTCCTTCAATAATGGTGGGCATGAAGGGATGCTTTCAGCCTATGTTGAGCAGGGTCAAGGTGAGAAGGCATTATAATTATACAAACAAATGCAAGATGAGGGCATCTCACCAGATGCTATAACTTTGGCTTGGATTTTGAGAGCATGTAGAAACATTGGAAATACAACTAAGGGGTAAGAGATACATACCAAAGTTTTACGAAATGGGTTGTTAAAAAGAGATGTTTGTATAGGCCCTGAGTTGGTTGACATGTATGCAAAGTGTGACCTGCTCGAGAAAGCACAAGAAGTCTCTGATGACCTTCAATCAAGAAAAGTAACGTCATGGACTGCACTTATCTCAGGGTATATGCAATATGGATACAGTCAGGAAGCAGTTAACTACTTCAACCAAATGTGACTTGAGGGAATTTCTCCAAATACTGGACGTACATTTCTTGCTTGAAAGCTTGTGGTTCTCTGGGGGCCATAGATAAAGGCCATGAATTACATAATGAGGTCGCTTTTAGAGGGCCTATTGAGGAAGGACTATTTTTGAAAGGGGCTTTTTGGGGGGAAAAGGCTTAATGGAGAAGAGTGCAGAGCAGAAAAGCAGGAAAAGAAAAGAAATCAGGGGATCTTGACGAAAAAGGAAGGGAGAGAAATGACGAATTGGACAGAAAAGATGAATGTAGGAACATGCTTCATAACCAGGACACACAGAAGGTAAAGCTGGAAGCATCGGCGACAACAGCTGCAACTTGGTCCCACTGGAACTTCTGTCATCGTTACCGACTTGGACAATCCATCATCAGATGCAACATGTGATATTGGGTATGACGATGTGTGTCAGCAAGCTAAGCCAGATATACCTCTGGTTGATGAAGGCTCTACCTCTGCCCGATCAATCAAGTCAGGGGGTTATATACCTTCTCTGCTTATGGGCCGCACATTGGAGAGTTTCATAAACTGCGATGGTCAGAGAGAGAACCAAGCTTTTGAGATGGATTATTCTGCAAATCCTAAGCCATTGAAGAGCACGCCTATCAATTCCTTATCTACTAGTTCAGTAGATCGAGCTCCCAAGACTTGTAGGTTCAAAGGTTGTGGGAAGGGTTCAAGAGGTGCTTCTGGCTTGTGTATTATCCACGGTGGTGGAAAGGGGTGCCAAAAGTCAGGATGCAGCAAAGGGGCAGAAGGTAGCGCAATCTTTTGCAAGGCCCATGGAGGGGGCAGGAGATGCACGACTTTGGGCTGCACAAGAAGTGCAGAAGGAAAAACAGATCACTACATTGGACATGGAGGAGATGAAGAAACAGCTTGTAATGTTGACTCATCAATTGGAGGGAGACAAAAAGCTTCTTTTTGAATTCACCAAAAGCAGCATGATTAATTAGAGCTTAGATGATGAGGATCATGATGATGAAGCCGCTAGGGATGCCATACGCCTTGCTACTGCACCAGCGATTGAAGAAGCCATGATGTTCTGTTCCCCTCAAACTTTCACATAAAAAAAAACGATGTCGCTTTTCTCAGCAAGTCTTGGGTCTTCAAAAATCTGCAAGGCAGCACGACCCTGACTTTCTAGAAGCCTTCCGAGCATCACCATATTTTTACCCCCCCATCATCATTATTACACAATTCAGCCCCAATCTTACTGGTTCTGTATTTCCTCTCTCTGAAACAGAAATACCCTTCATGGCTCTTGTCTCTGAGGTATTCACATACATGCATCTATGCGTGGAGGATAATCATCATTACAACATAAAATTTTCTGAAACATAACACGGGTGCAAAAAAAGACCATACTAGACTGTGTAAGCACTGAACACTATGCCGCCAGTGTGATAATGCAAGAATTGGCTGTAAATATCCAGAGCCAAAATTTTCATAAAGAAGATGAAAAGAGTTTGAAGTTCTGAGCAGGAAATGCATTTGTTGGAGGCTTTCAACCTGTTTTTGGGATTCAAGCATATTTGCTATGGTCTATGGTCTATGTGCAGACTGTTTTTAAGAAGATGTTGCAAGTTTTAACCAAACAGAGTGATATATTGAATTCACCTCTTTGATGCGAAAATAAGGATTGCCAAGATTTGGCTGTAATGGGCTTGGAGCATCTTTGTCATTAAGGAGTTTTACAACAGCATCTGCATTTGAAGACCTTCGGAATTGAGGAATCTTCTGTCTTGGAATTTCTTAAGAACCTCTATGGTCGCGACTTTGCTTTCGAAATCCTTCGACATCTTTAGTGAACCCAACGTGAAACCGTCGCATAAATTTCAGGATGGGAGATACTTCAGCATCCATTTCAGCTCGATCTACGATTCCTGCTGCATCCTCTACTTCAGCTCCATCATTGACTACTGCTTCAAGTACTTCAACAGATGATCTAAAGCAGATTTTGCAGAATATGTCTATGTATATGCAGCTTCAAAATTAGCAGACACAATTATATATGCAGCAGCAGCAGCAATTGCATCAATAACAGTTGTCTTAGCAAAGGCAACTATATTCGGAGCAGAAGAATGCAATCAGCGCGACTAAGGCGATTGAAGCAGTTGAGAATGAGAAGAAGCTATTTGATGGCCGTAATGTTTCAGCATATTTGAAGACATATGAGATCAAGATGGGGTTTTTTGGAGTTCCAGCTGGACTTATGAGTAAGTATTTCCTTCATCTTGTCACACCCGCCTTGAGGGCGAAAGTGACTGATCTTTTTATTCAAAATTCGCATTGCCAAGATTTTAAGAAGGCCTTGAAAGAAGAGTATTTCCTTGAGGACTTTGGGATGGCTACACGGCGGTCATTCCGAGAGTGGGTCTACATGCCAATTAGCTGCTTCAGAGTTGATTTGAGAATTTGAAGAGAGGTATAGTCAGCTTGATGCCATTGAACAAAGAGCATTGGATGTTGAGAAAGTTGAGCTTTTCTTGCAAGCTGCAGATCCTGCTCTTCAGGAAGAATTGGGAGAGCTTCTTGAGGATCGCACGAAGCCTATGGGTCTTAAAATGGATTGGCAAGATGCCCAGGATGCAGTCTCGACTTTGACCAAGAGGAGGATATGGAAGACCCGCCTACAGAATGGTTCTATGACACCGACACCATCTTCTGCTCCTATGCCTGCTTCTATCCCTGTTATTTCTTCTCCTCCTCAGCTGGTTTCTTGGCCTATGCCAGTGCCTACTGTTTCCACTCCTATTCCTCCTGTTCCACGATCGATGCCATCACCTTTTGCTCCAAAACTATCCGCTCCATCGGTGCCTTCCTCTCTTAATGATATAATCAAAGGCATAACAGATTTGACACTAGAGTAAGTTAAAGCAAAATTGGTGGGAAAATTGAAAGAGCAGTTTGCTTCGACTGCGCCTACTATTTCTTCTAGTGCTCCTACTGCACCTAGGAGTGCTCCTAGTGCACCTAGGAGAGATCGAAGATGTATTTGGTGCGATAGTACGGACGATCAGCATTGCAGGGATTGTGAATCTTTTCAGGATGCAAGGAGAAAGAATTTGGTATTTTGGGGACAAGATGGTAAGATTTGATTGACTGAAACAGGAGCTCCGCTTGCTACCAACTTTGGGAAAGCCGGAATGAAGAAGCTAGTGGATGACATGGCTGCGCGAACTTCTTATGTGACAGCTAGAGGAGATGCTTCTACATATGGAGTCCAGATTGAGAAAGGATCAGAGAATCAGTTAGCATTATGGACTTATGCTATGGAGACAACAAATAAGGGAAAAATTCAGCAAATTGTTTTGACTAGTGCAGGCTCTAGCATAAGATTTGAGACAGGTTGGGATTCGCCTGTTGACAGGTACTCCATTTATGCCTACTTGGCTAAGTCTCAGAAAGCAGATGTACTTGTTGAGGAAAAGCATAAGAGGGATGAAGAAAATCCAAGTGCAGCTAAAAAGGCTAGAGGGGGTGAGTTTGTTACTCCACCTACTGCAGGACCGCATCTTTGAGACCAGGGCTAGAACGACAGATGGAAGATGCTCAAAAGAGAGAAAAGAGGCAAGAGGCTAGAGAGAGAAAGCAGCCAGGGTTTAGATTGATGTCTGATATTGAGACATCTACGGACATGAAGAAAATCTTTAATGACAAGATACTTGGCAGTGAGGTGACTTTTACTATTTCTGAGGTTTTGGGCATTTTGAAAAGAGAGTTTCAAGATCAATTCCAAGAGGTCCTGAAGAGGAAAAGACATGCATTGCCTACTACTGATACACAGGGAGTTTTGATTGGGGAGTTGGATGCGGATGAGGATGAGGTTATGGTTGAGAATGCTTCTGTTTTTCCACAGATAGAGAAGAGGGTTCAGCCTATGCATTATGCTGAAACTGATGAGCCTGTCTTGATACCGCGTAGTCACTTTTCGCGGAGTCATTGGGCTAGGGCAATTACAGAAACAATGGTAAAAATTGGAGAGAAACAGGTGCCTTATGTTGCTTTGGTGGATCATGGTTCAGAGATTAATCTCATAGTTTGTGGAGTTTATGAGAGTAACAGATGGCCTATGGATGTAGAGCATGGGTGGCATATGAGAGCCGCCAACAACACTGTAGGTGATTTGTATGCTGCCTGTCCTAGTGTCAGGGTTTCTATTGGAGATGTAGAGGAGGATTTCCATTTCTTTGTGCAGGATTCATGCTCTTATCCCATAATTCTTGGACAGCCATTCATCACAGAGATGCACATGGAAACAAAGGTAATGGATGATGGATCTGCTTATGCATGAATTCGCAGTAAAGATGGCATGAGAGCAGTTCAGTTTATGACTGTGTGTGTGAACCATGTTAGAAACAGGGATACTCTTAGAGATGCACCTTTGCCCACTGTGAGGGATTCGGGTTTTCATTAGGTACCGCTGTTTCGCGAGACGACAGTGGTACAGAGTAGAGGAGATTGGAGTTCTCGCCTCCTGGCAGGAGTGTTTTCTCCTCCAGTTTTGTTGGGATTTCAGCAAACAGTTCGATGAGCTATTAGAAGACTTCTAAGTTGCCTAGAGCTGCCAGGCAGTACATATACAGGAAGGAGAAAAATTTGAAAAATGCAGGAATTTTAGAGGATGATGAGCATATAGATGGGATGTATGACAGTATGATTTGTGCAGATACGATGATAGAGATGGAAAATATGCTGAAAATTGATATGCAGAGTTGTCACAGTAATGTATTAGTGCAATCCTTGGACATGTTTCATGAAATTGCAGATTTTGTGTCACAGATAGAGTCAGAGGCTGAGGTGACTCAGCAAAAAGTGTTGAGTGCTGAAGAAATTCAGCAAACAAAGTTTTCGGCTGATTATGATCAGCTTACAGAAACACAGAGGGCTGAAAACTTTTAGCCAACAAAGTTTACTACTGAAATATTTCAGCATCTAGAGTTTAGGGCTGTTCCTATGCAGTCCATAGAGCAAAGGGCTGAGGATAGTCAACCATTGGAGTGCAGAATTGCTGATTTACAGCAAGATTTGAGTAATGCAGAGGATCATAATGAAGCCAGGGTTGACACGAAATACAAGACTGTGGATAAGAAGGTGAAGCCGGTAGCTATACCGCTTCCACCTAACAGTGATCAACAAATAGAGAGGGCTGCCAAACAGCCAATTTTGAGGAATCCGGAGCATATAGGCCATAAATTTTCAGCAGAGACTCTTCCTGAATTGAAAATTGGAAATGGTGATTTCTTGCTACCCACAGAGAAGTAATGCTTTCAGGAGATGCTTGAGCGACATGGAAGGGGGTTTGCTTTTTTCCCGCATGAGATTGGATGTGTGAATCCGGATATTGTTGCTCCTATGGTCATCTTTACTATTCCTCATATTCCATGGAACCTCCAACCTATTCCAGTGCCTAAGGCACACCTGCCAAAGCTGATTGATTTGTTGAATGAAAAAATCAGGATGGGAATCCTAGAGCCTTCATCTGCACCATACTCAAATAGGTGGTTTACGATTCCAAAGAAGAATGGTACTCTCCGATTTATACAGGATATGCAGCCAGTAAATAGAGTTACTATCAGGAATGTTGGTATAGGTCCAGTTGTGGATGAGTTTGCAGAAGCATTTGCTGGACGTGCCATCTATTCGTTAGGTGATTTGTATTCGGGATATGATCACTTTCAGCTGGCTTTGGAAAGCAGGGACATAACCACTATGAGAACTCCTATTGGGCTTGTCAGGATGTGTACCTTGCCTCAAGGTGCCACTAATTCTGTTGGGCATATGATGAATGCCATGCATAAGGTCCTTCGTGATTATATACCTCAGCTTACCATGCCTTTCTGGGATGATGTGCCCATTAAGGGATGTGCAGAAGAAGAGAAGAATGAGATTCTAAATGAGCAGGGATGTAGATACTTTGTGGCTGATCATATTTTAGCTTGTGAGAAGATTTTGGCCAGGTTAGAAGAAGTGAACTTGACACTATCAGGGCAAAAATCTATTTTTGGAGTGAATGAGGTTGTCATTGTTGGACATATGTGTGGATATTATGGCAGGAAACCCTCACCTGATAAGGTGGATGCTATAGGCAAGATTACGGAGTATTGTCCTATCGCTTCAGAGGTAGGGAGGTTCATTGGAGCTTGTGTGTTTTATATGATTTGGATACCTCATTTTGCACACATAGCAGATTGTTTATATCAGTTGCTTCGAAAGGGGCAGAAATTCTATTGGGATGAGAGCCACACTAGAGCCATGTGAAAATTGAAGAAGTTATTGCAGATTGCGCCTACTCTCAAGAAAGCGAATTATAATTGTGGAAGGCCTATTGTATTGACAGTTGACACTAGTCCAATTGGCATAGGTTGGGCTGTGGGTCAAGATGATGTAGATGGAAACAGGTATGCTATTCGGTTTGAGGCAAAAGTCCTAAACGAGAGACAGAGGAGATATCCGCAAATCAAGAGGGAGTTATTGGGGATTGTTACGGCTCTCAAATGTGACAAGGAGTACTTTATTGGAGCTTCAGTTGTGGTAGAGACAGATTGCTTGCCATTGATAGGTATGATTACGAGTTGTTCTACTCCGGATATAACTATGCTGAGATGGATTGCATACATCAAGTCATTAAATCCAGAATTTAAACACATAGCAGGGAAGGATAATCCAGTGGAAGATATGCTGTCTAGAGCCAAATATGATGATGAGGAGACACTACTTGCAGAAGAAGATGATGTAGAAATTTCAGCCACTATGGTTGATCATGTTTGCCATGTCTATGATATTGTGACTTTCATAGAAGAACTCTATGTTGGAGATTGGTTGCAGATTGGCAAGTACCTTAGTACACTAAGAAAAAGAGATGAATGGACAGATGAAGAGTTCAAGAAGATTAGAAGGAAAGCCTATGGTTATTTTCTCAAGGACGGATTTCTTTGGAAGCATCCGAAGAAAAGAGGTGGATTACCTTTGCGGGTTGTCTGCGATAGAGAGACACAGTTACAGGTGATGAGGGAGTTTCATGAGAGTCCTTGGGCTGGTCATAGAGGAGTGTGGGCTACTTATGAGAAAATCAAGGAGAAATATTGGTGGAAAGGCATGTATAGAGATGTTTCTCACTTTGTAGAGACTTGCAGAGACTGCCAGATGTATTCGGTAGTGCGTCATCGAGATGAGCTTCATCCGACCTATCCGCTATGCATTCATTATAAGTGGGTAGTTGACTTGGTTACTATGCCTATGGGTCTATGGCAGATGAGATATATTGTTTTGGCTAGAGAGGATCTTACCAATCATGTTGAGGGCTGATCTTTGAGAACGAAGACCACTAGTGGAGTGTGTAAGTTCTTATTGGAAGAAATTTTTTGCAGGTATGGCTGTGTGGGTAAGATCACTGCGGATCGCGATGAATTGGATGCACATGAAGCTAGGGAGTTTTTCTCTCAACTAGGAATCAAGTTGGCTCTAACCACAGCATACAATCCAGAGGGAAATGGGAAGAGTGAAAGAGGGCATCCGCCATGTAGAGGACGGATTGGAGAATGGCCGAGACTTCTACCATTTGCTTTGTGGGGGCTGATCGTACGACTCATAGTGTTACCACAGGATATATGCCCATAGAGTTGATGTATGGTCAGAAACCGGTTATGCCGATTGAGACTTGTGCTTTGACTTGGTCAATTTTACCTTGGCAGGAGGATTTGACGAGAGAGGAGCTCTTAGCTCTTCGGATTCGACAGTTGGAGAGAAGACCAGAGGATATTCAGCTAGCTATTGACAGGTTGAAGGTTGCTAGACTAAGAAATAAGGACAGGTTTGACAGTAGGCATTGCTTGCGGCCTAGAGCAATAGAAGAGGGAGAGTGGATATTAGTCTTTGATAGCAACCTTGAAAATCAGCATATTGCACTTCGATAGATGGTGAAAAGATGGTTTGGGCCATACATAGTCAGACATGTCTTTGATAATGCAACATATGAGTTGATAGAATTGGATGGAACAGTGCTTAGAGTGCCTATTGCAGGAAAAAGAATCAAGATTTTCAAGAAAAGAGATGATGAAGATTATGCATTGGAAGAATTTGCAAGAGAAGAGAAACGAGAAGAAACTCCAATGGAAGAGATAGATGATATGATAGATAATCTTGTTGATATACCGGAAATGCACAATGAAGAGATTGATCTGTTTGTGGATCTTGATGATAAGGATCATGGGTAGTTGGCCCATCCGGAGGATGCGCAGGATTAGAGGGGGTGGATGTCGTATTGCTGCGCATTCGATGTGTGAAATCCACCCAAAAGTTGTGTGTGGGAGTTGATATTTTGTACATACTTAGTTGTTATGTTTGCATCTTTATTCTGCGTAGTAATATAGTAAAGAGGGGTCTTTTACTACCTTTTCTTTCAGCTGGGGTTGCACCTGATAGGTCCTCCTTCAATAATGGTGGGCATGAAGGGATGCTTTCAGCCTATGTTGAGCAGGGTCAAGGTGAGAAGGCATTATAATTATACAAACAAATGCAAGATGAGGGCATCTCACTAGATGCTATAACTTTGGCCTGGATTTTGAGAGCATGTAGAAATATTGGAAATACAACTAAGGGGTAAGAGATACATACTGAAGTTTTACGAAATGGGTTGTTAAAAAGAGATGTTTGTATAGGGCCTGAGCTGGTTGACATGTATGCAAAGTGTGACCTACTCGAGAAAGCACAAGAAGTCTCTAATGACCTTCAATCAAGAAAAGTAATGTCATGGACTGCACTTATCTCAGGGTATATGCAATATGGATATAGTCAGGAAGCAGTTAACTACTTCAACCAAATGTGACTTGAGGGAATTTCTCCAAATACTGCGACGTACATTTCTTGCTTGAAAGCTTGTGGTTCTCTAGGGACCATAGATAAAGGCCATGAATTACATAATGAGGTTGCTTTTAAAGGGCCTATTGAGGAAGGACTATTTTTGAAAGGGGCTTTTCGGGGGGGGAAAAGGCTTAATGGAGAAGAGTACAGAGCAGAAAAGCAGGAAAAGAAAAGAAATCAGGGGATCTTGACGAAAAAGGAAGGGAGGGCAATGAAGAATCGGACATAAAAGATGAATGTAGGAACGTGCTTCATAACCAGGACACACAGAAGGTAAAGCTAGAAGCATCGGCGACAACAGCTGCATCTTGGTCCCATTGGAACTTCTGTCGTCATTACCGACTTGGACAATCCATCATCAGATGCAACGTGTGCTATTGGGTATGATGATGTGTGTCAGCAAGCTAAGCCAGATATACCTTTGGTTGATGAAGGCTCTACCTCTGCCCGATCAATCAAGTCAGGGGGTTATATATTTTCTCTGCTTATGGGCTGCACATTGGACAATTTCATAAACTGCGATGGTCAGAGAGAGAACCAAGCTTTTGAGGTGGATTATTCTGCAAATCCAAAGCCATTGAAGAGCACGCCTGTCAATTCCTTATCTACTAGTTCAGTAGATCGAGCTCCCAAGACTTGTAGGTTCAAAGGTTATGGGAAGGGTTCAAGAGGTGCTTCTGGCTTGTGTATTATCCACGGTGGCAGAAAGGGGTGCCAAAAGTCAGGATGCAGCAAAGGGGCGAAAGGTAGAGCAATCTTTTGCAAGGCCCATGGAGGGGGCAGAAGATGCACGACTTTGGGCTGCACAAGAAGTGCAGAAGGAAAAACAGATCATTGCATTGGACATAGGAGATGAAGAAACATCTTGTAATGTCGACTCATCAATTGGAGGGAGACAAAAAGCTTCTTTTTGAATTCACCGAAAGCAGCATGATTAATTAGAGCTTAGAGGATGAGGACCAGGATGATGAAGCCGCTAGGGATGCCATACGCCTTGCTACTGCACTAGCGATTGAAGAAGCCATGATGTTCTGTTCCCCTCAAACTTCCACATTTAAAAAAAACGATGTCACTTTTCTCAGCAAGTCTTGGGTCTTCAAAAATTTGCAAGGCAGAACGACCCTGATTTTCTAGAAGCCTTCCGAGCATCACCATATTTTTACCCCCCCAATCATCATTATTACACAATTCAGCCCCAATCTTACTGGTTCTGTATTTCCTCTCTCTAAAACAGAAATACCCTTCATGGCTCTTGTCTCTGAGGTATTCACATACATGCATCTATGCGTGGAGGATAATCATCATTACAACAGAAAATTTTCTGAAACATAACAGGGGTGCAGAAAAAGACCATACTAGAGTGTGTAAGCGCTGGACACTATGCCGCCAGTGTGATAATGCAGGAAGTGGCTGTAAATATCCAGAGCCAAAATTTTCATAAAGAAGATGAAAAGAGTTTGAAGTTCTGAGCAGGAAATGCATTTGTTGGAGGCTTTCAACTTGTTTTTGGGATTCAAGCATATTTGCTATGATCTATGGTCTATGTGCAGACTGTTTTTAAGAAGATGTTGCAAGTTTTAACCAAACAGAGTGATATATTGAATTTACCTCTTTGATGCGAAAATAAGGATTGCCAAGATTTGGCTGTAATGGGCTTGGAGCATCTTTGTTATTAAGGAGTTTTACAACAACATCTGCATTTGAAGACCTTCGGAATTGAGGAATCTTCTGTCTTGGAATTTCTTAAGAACCTCTGTGGTCGCGACTTTGCTTTCGAAATCCTTGGACAACGTGACTCTGAAGCAAAGCACGACCTGCGACTGTGTCTACTGGAGACCGAAGCATCGGACCGTCCAGAGTCTGCTGATCGTGCTGAGGTGGAATGGGAAAGCTGTGCATCAGCTCTATCTCTGACCTGTGAGAAACGCGCTAGCATCGCATCAATGTCGTCATCTGTAAAATCGCGACTCATCCTGCCGTCCGTGCCCAAATCCTAAACTTGCACATACAAGGAAAAATAATAATATTAGATAATGAATTGCAAGACATAATAAAACTAAGAATTAATTTGCAAGACTTCATTTTAAAATAATTTAAAAAAATAGATAATACAGAACACCATACTCCAAAAACATACAAACTGTCCTAACCGATTTGCAAAAAGTGGCATTGCTGTAGTGGAATGAACGCTTTGATCGAGTCACTTTTGTTTAGAGTTCCACAATCTCATCTTGACATAGCTCAGTATACACCGGGAGATCTATAAAAAATTCTCCACAAAATGAGAACTCTGCTTCATTTTCAAAAAACCCATCCTCTATCTCCTCTATCTCCATAGGTGAGATGTCTTGGTCCTCCAGGCGGTTCATCCTAGTTTCTTGTATGTCTTCTGTCATTGCCGCTATTTAAGGTGTCTCTTCTATGATCGGTATGGGGGTTCTGGCAAACACGGGGATACTCCTAGATGTCATCGGAATGACATAACACCATTGAGGTTGTTGTGGATTAGGGAAAAAGACAACCTGATCCATATTACGATTAGTTTAAAAGTCCACTTTGAGATTGCTAAAGCGCATCAAGTATTAGGGACTCTTACCTGCTCACAGTGATTTGGCAAAACAAATGTATCACTCAAATCGGTCCACTTCTTCGTTGAGTCAATCTCAAAAAAGCCACTTGGCCCTCGCTGAACAGTTGCACCTACTCCTTCGAGAGTAACCTTGAACCATTGCACATCAAATATGGTCACGGAGAAACTTTGATAGTCCACTGCAAGGACACTCTGTAAACATCCGAAATACTCCATCTCTGCAACTACACGGTTTCGATCTATGGCACGGCATCGGCTTTCTTGCTCAAACATTGCCATCACTCAACAGTCCATTGTCGAGCGTAACTTGTCAATGTGCTCTACTCTGAAATGTCGTCCTCGTGACCATGCTGCACTATGGACCTTATATTGGGAGAAGAACAAGTATACTAGTTGAAATTTGTAGTATAGATTATAATTTCTTGGGATTGCATCCATACCTTGGGATTGCATCCACGTGAGAAGTCCCACTCTTCTTCAGTAACTATTTCTCCATCTTGAGATGCTTTGGTTAGGGCCTCATGTAGCCATCTACTGGACATGAGTAGAGGCATCTCCTCTAAGCCCTTCAGATATCAAATGGGCTGTTGCTGCATACTCCGTCGAAAGTCAAATCTTGCAGACTCTTGCTCACCTCGAGCATCCTCATACTGTTGCAACCACTTCTCCATCGTAGCGCTATGCAGCATACAAAATCGGTTCACCTTAGACTCCATGGATGCGTCCATCTTCTTCTCTATTTCGTTTCCCACTTGGACATCTCCATTTAGATGATCATCCTCCTTAAGTGACCATATCAAGCCTTTGTCCTGGTCCACAGTGGACAACCACTCAGAAATGTACACCAAGGCCTCCGACACTAACCAACCTTCAGCCATGCTACCCTCAGGATGAGCCCGTTGTCGCACAAATCCCTTTAAGGTCTTCATGAACCGTTCAAGGAGAAGCATCCATCGACTACGGACTGGACCTGCAACCTGCAATTCATCTACAATATGCACTAGAAGATGGGTTTATATCGTGAGCATGCTAGTGGGAAGATACTTCTCCAAAAGACAAGCAGTCTCTACTGCCATGCATTTTTCAGATTCAATCGATGATGTGTGAATCTCTTTTTGGGAGACAAACTGAACCAACTCGGACAATTTGTAAATGGTTGTCCGTACCTCCGATGTCAGAGACCCCGCGATTGCGATCGGCAATACGAACTGTGAAAACCATGTAATTAATATTGTGTAAAAACAAACAGAGATTCTGAAATCTAATATGCAGAATCATGCCATATGCAGCCTCATACTGTACATACCTGACACATCTTATGCCAATCATGGGATTTGAGTCCTATCAGTTGGTCATCCTTTGTGAATGCTGTCTTGAGAGAACGCATTAGGCTAGTCGGCGTGCGAAAGGACTTGATGTTTTCCTTTACTCGTTGCACTTCTTTGCCAGACAAAACCCAAGGAGTGCGCGGAAATTGCACTCGACTGTCGACGCCACTTACAGGCCAATATGGTTCCATCTTTCCCACTGCTTTCAAATCCATCCTCGCTCCTAGTGTGTCTCGCTGCCCAGTGAGGTGGTCCCATAGCAAGCTACCCACATTCTTAAAAATGTGCATGGGATCTAAAAGGTGGTTAATTTTTAGTTTTTTCCAATAAGTCAGCTCATAGAAAATTGAGAAGCGTCGCATTCCACTGGGAAGCGAGTCTTGGTCCACCATCCTGCGATCAAACCAGCTCAGTGCGTTCATTCTCGTAGGAGGGCGACCAAGAAATCCTTCTCTCATGACATGACCCTCTGGAAAAAAAGCCCAATGTCCCTCAAATACCATCTTCTTCATAGATTTTGACATATGAGAATCCAACCTTGGTCCACATAGAGGACATGCATGGTAACCTGACGTGACTAGACCTGCAAAACACACATGTACAATGAGGCATGTCATAACACCAACATCGCTCAAAGAAAACTAGCAAAATAAGAAAACACGCTTTACCAGAGCATTCTCCATAACCTGGAAAGTAATGCATGGTCCACATAAGAATTGCCCTTATAGTTGCGGATCGCCTACCAATATGTTTGCTCATGTCCTCCACTACAATTCCCTCCCACAACTCCTTTAGCTCATCAATCAATGGAGAGAGGTAGATATCCATATTATTGACTTTGTATCGTCCATGCACAAGCAAGCTGAGCAAAAGGTGTCCTTTCTTGGTGGAAAGCCATGGCGGTATATTGTAGTTAACAAGGACCACAGGCCATACACTATAGGAGGTGAGATGTAAACCAAAAGGATGTACCCCATCCATGGCAAGACCGAATCGTAGATTCCTCGCCTCCTTTGCAAAGTCAGGGAAAGTCTCGTCAATGTGATGCCATGCTTCTGAGTCAGCTAGTGTATGCTATACACCATTAGTGAATCGATTTTCCGCATGCCATGTAGTCAACTTTGCAAAACTCTTGGTCCGAAAAATGTGACGAACACGCGGTATCAACGGAAAGTGCCTCAAAACCTTCTGTCGAACAGTCTATCCTTGCAAGTCATTTCGATACCTGTCCGCACCACACTTGGGACATGTGGCCAACAATTCAAACTCTCCCCGGAAGAGAACACAATCATTGGGGCAAGCATGAATGCAATTATAATCCATGCCTAGCTTTCGCAGCACTTGTCTTGAATCATCACAAGACTCAGGCATCGTGTTTTGGGTAGGCAAAATGTAAGATTTCAACGTTCTACAAATTGCAATGAAGCACGTTATTAGAGTACTAAATAGCACATTTTAATGTCTTTCAATAAAGAATCATACACATCATAATATACCTGAATAGCTCTGTCACACTCGTATCGCTCCATCCATACTTTGTTTGTATGCTCAACAATGCAAGAAGTGTCTTCAAATAGGATACCTGACTCCCATCATACAATGGAATGGCAGCCTCCGCAATTAAAGGATCTTGGGATTCTGAGTCTGTCAGAAGCAATGATTCGATCATGTCCTCTAACTCGGGCTCCAAAAAAGCAGGAGGATCGTCCATGTCTCTAGCATTCTCACCCATAGAAGGGGGTTGAGAGTTATCACCTTCTATGAGACAGTTAGTTATCTTAGACGGCATTTGTATAGAGCGCGGACGAACCCATCTTACTGGACACAAGAGATCTGCGGATTGCAATGTATCGACATGGCTTGCGTGTATGGATAGGGGACACGTTGATTGAGCCAAGCCTCATGATCCCCACCATGTTGGTCGTGAGTGCTAGATATCTTGACTGCGATGTAATGGAATGATAATTTAATAACAATTCTATATTGTATATTGGGACCACTCTACTATATATATTTCAGGTCTTTTTTTTTAAATTTTTGTACCTATCTCTTTGAGTTCGGCTCTAAACTTATCTATCTTTGAGGTCGGCTCTAAACTATGCTCACACACATACATTTTTATAACAGTTAATAGATCTTCCACTATGCCTTGAAAGGCACAACTCCTTTTGAAGCCTTTATTGGTCAAATGCTAGTAGTGAGTTGTTTGAAGGTTTTTGGAAGCATTACTTATGCTCATAGAAAGAAATTAGACTCTAAATCTCTCAAACATATTCTCATGAGTAATAGTAATATCACCAAAGCATTTTACTTTTATGATCCTAGAAAAAGAAGTATTTCTACATCTAGAAATATCATTATGGATGAATATGTAGTTTAGAAAGATCTTGCAAAAGATACAATCCAAACAAAACAAGCATCTCATTTCTCTTTCTCTACATCTCTATCTCTCTCACTCTCTCTCTAAAATTATAATCAAGCAAAACAAGCATCCCCCTTCACACTCCTTTCCATTTCTCTTTCTTTCAACACTTCCTACCCTATATACATTGCAAAGATTTAAGAGAACCAACACAAGAGAAAAAATATAAAAACACTCTATTCCATTTCTCTCTTTTAACACTTCCTAACCTACACAAAGAATGAAGAAAAACCAACACTTTCTAACCTACATAGCAAAGAATAAAAACCAACACAAGAAAAAATTTGAAAACACTCGCTTCCATTTCTCTCTCTTTCAACACTTCCTAACCTACATTGCAAAGCAACACAAAGATCGAAGAGAAACCAACAGTTTCTAACTGACATTGCAAAGCAAAACAAAGTTTGTAAAGAAACCAAAACAGGGCATACCATCGTGCTCTCTTCTTCTTCCACAACCTCTTCATGCGGGCAACGCTCCTCTCCTCGCGTGCGGCTGGCAGCTTGCTTCCTTACTCACCTCCCTCTCTTGCTCCCCTTCCACATGCAACCCCTACTCGCCCATCTCCCCACACTCCCTCTCCTCCAGCCGTGCATCGGCTGGGGGAGAAGGAATAGTAAAAAAATTTAGAATTAATTTCATCATTATCCTCTTAACCTCCTCCCAAGAGGATGCTTCCTCGCGGCTATACGTGTTTGAACCTCAGTCCCGGTTTGCCAATGCGGAGTTCTCCATTTCTCACGTACGGTTATAGATTAACTGCCAGCACTGAAGATAATCTTTGCACGGGTTTCATGAGGTGTGCGGAAAGTCGGTCTAGTAATATTTTTTTTGGTGGAAATATTACAACAGGCTAGCTAGATAATGGCCCTTCACTTTTCCTCATCTTATGAAACATTTTCAATCATGTTAGACACTTGGGTAAGCTACTCATGAATATATGTGTGCATCACATGGGTTCAGAATAAGATATTTGTAAAATATCATTTTTATATATATTTTACATACAAAAGGGTGTAGTATAAAGGGGTTATTTACAAATTGAAAAGAAAAGGATCATCAAGAAGTAGTAAGTGGAGTTTAAGATTATTTGAAGTATTGGAAAAGATGGTCAAATGTACAAGGACTGGAAACATATGATCTACGCTCTTTAAGCTCCAAATGTTCAAGAAGATATATTTTTCAAACATTTGTGGCCAAGAATACAAAGTGATGTAACCATTATAGATGTAGATAATGTAGATGACTTTATTGGATTGGAAGAGTTGAATGATTACTATTGCGATCCTCTTAGGAAAAATGACCCAAGCATGCATTTGAACCAATGTCGGATGTTAAGAAAGATTACTTTGTAGTTGTTAGACCTCCAGATCGAATATGGCTTGGTGTTGCACAAAGTGATATGGATACAAATAGAAACTCTAAAAACTTCAATAAGGCACATATATAATATTGAGCATTAGTTTGTAGTCATCAAAATGCTATAATGCAAATGTGTATCTTAATTGTTGGGATAAATATTGGATGTGCAACAAACAAGATCCTAAGTGATGGGAAACAATAGATAGTATAGTCTTCTCTTGGATGAAGAAAGGTACAAACTCTCCCAAAAATTTTAAAATTCCCCCAAATGTTGTATTGAAGGCCAAACAAAGTCTACAAGAATCCATCAACTAAAGATTTTCCTTGAAGGTTTTCAAGGATATTACAACTAAGTTGTTTATTAATACCACCTTTAAAAAAAAAAAATCTCTTGGAAACAAACATAAGAAATAATATGTTCCATTGCATCAAGTTCCAAATTAATGAAATTCTCAAAATTCACAAAATCTATTTTGACTTGGAATTCCCATATTGATGGGAAATTCCCAAATTCTTGAATATGGAGTTTATGGTGTGCATAGAAAATTTTGACAAACTAATGATTGTGTTTGTTATAATTGGATTTTAGGCACAATACATTTACCACTATTTTCTATGTTTGCTCCTCACATGGTGCCCTTGAACACTGATATTTCAAAGTAGCCCAAAGTAACCTTTCCATCCACACTTTCAACTCTAGACATTTCCTTGCATGTCTCAAATGTATTAATGAGCAATGGTCTCCTAAACACCTTAGGTGAATGTCAATGCTATGTTCCCAAAATTGCAAGATGATTGCAATTGACAAAAATTGGAATAAATTAAATCTTGTGTGACCTAATGTGATGAAAGTCAAAGTGCATAGAAATATAGAATTCAAGGAGGGGGACTTCAACAAGCTACCTACATAAGGGGCCCTTAGTATATCTCAACTGTAAAGAAATAAAGACAATATTTGTGTGTTTAAGATGACTTGTACAAGGTAAGCCAAGGGTTTTTATAATTCTTGTATACAATCTTGCGTAATAGAAACACATTTTCTTTTTACAAAGTAGGCTATCTCCCAAGTAGAAGCTCCTTTAAAAGAACATATTTCATCTTATGGACCAACATAAGACTATCTCCCTAATCTCCACTATGAGACTTTATTAAGCATACAAGGTCTAGGCACATAAAGTTCATATTGCAATGTCTAGGCACATAAAGTTTGCATTCTCAAAAGTTATTGGGGCATTGCATATTGATAAGTCCATTTCACATATGCAAGAAAACAATGCTTCATGTTTCTAGTCTAGATGGAAAATCTTTGGATCATGATTTGTGAGGGGCATCATGTGAGGACTGAAGCCACACAAGAGTGGTATATGTGGTCTCTATAACCAACTTGAGACAAAGCATTGTTACTAGTTCATGAATATTTATGCAAACTATACACATGTATATCTTTGAGAGCGTACATCAACACATGTAGTAAAATGAAAAATACCAATTGAATTGAGTTCAAAGAGTGACCTTTCAACCATATGTACCATCATTTACTTACAGTGAAGTGAATTAATGCAAAGTGTATGATTAACATAAAAAAGACATGAAACTCTTGCTGGCCTTGAGGATTAATAGAACTTAAAACACATAATCGATTGAGAATGAACTATGATGAGTATAGGTGACTTATGGGAGTTTTAACAACTTAGCAAGTAGACTTACCTCGAGATAAGAACAAAAGACACCCTTGGATGGTCACCCTCCATGTCATAAATAGCATCCAGTAGCATTCCAAGTCCTTTATCTATGGCATGGATTTTATGACTCAATCTTATGTATGCAAGGTTTAGTGCTCTTATCATGCTACTACACAGATATAGTGTGAAAAACTTTGGAATGCATCATCATCAGACTTTCTTATTGATCTAGAGAGTCAATGTCATCTGAGTCATTAGTGCTAGTATGCGTGGCATGGATGGTTCAAAAATACCAGATTTTTGGATAATTTTAGCCTATTTTTAATATTCTAGATATTATTTATTCTAAATATCCTAAAAAGCTAGGGAAACTTCTAGAATAGGGTGTCTTGTAAAAAGAAATTTACTTTTTTAGCTAGTTTTGGGATTTTCATGAAAAAGAAAGATGAACAAAATCGCGCACACTGCGATGGTAGTTGACAGGTTGTAAACACCACTTTGAAGTGGGAGAAGAAGAAGGAGTGATATGAGAGATTTTGGACCAAGTGTCCTAGATTTCTACCCCCATTTCGAAGCCAATAGAGCCATCAAATTTGGGTTCCGAGAAAAGAAGAGAAAGCTATTGTTTGATGCACGTTTTTGGTCTATAAGGGGACTCTAAGAGATCTAATTCTTGGAGATTGCTTCGGAGTATTGCCAGACAAGGGATTTCAGGTTCTATCAATACATATTCATTTGATTCATTGTGCTTTGTCTTTATCGTGTTTACCTCTTGTCTATTCTTTTTTTTCTCTTCCATCCCCTATCTCTACTTTCTCCTAATCTCTGATCCCCGGTGGATATGACCTTTTGACAAAAACTCCTATGACATTGATGAAACCAATGTGATAGGTCATCAAAAGGAAAGAAGAGATGGGGAACCTTCAAATACAATCTCCAATGATGTTTTGCAGCAGCTAGTGCAGAATATGAACATGCTTATGAAGGTACAACAACAACAACAGGTTTTGCATGCTTCTGCTCAAACAAAAAGTGTTGTGATGAATGCTTTGCAAGCAATTGAGCGTGAGATAAATTTGTTCAATGGTAGGAATGTATCTAAATATGTACATACCTATGCTCAAAAGATGGAATTACTTGGGCGGCTCAACTTGCATGGAGCCTGTATTTTGTTCCAATCACTATACATGAACTGAAGAGCGAATTACTGAATTGTACATGCAGGATGCTGACTGGGTATCTTTCAACTAGACACTCAAGGAAGAATTTTACACTAAAGATACTAGTTTGATTACGCACAAGACTTTTCAGAGTGGGTTTTACAACTCAATAAGGGTCTTGTGGCTATAGAATTGTTCAGAGAATTTGAAAGTCAATTTGAGTAGTTAGATCTTGTAGAAGAGCAAGCTCTTGCAAGTCAAAAAAAGTTGAATTGTTTCTACAAGTAGTAGATCCTAAGTTTCAAGAAAAACTTAATGATTTGCTAGAGGATCTGACTACTGAGACATGACTTAAAATAGATCGGAGGCATGTCAAGGAAGCTATTATTGCACTTGTGAAAAAGCATAGAAAAAGAGAAAGATTCCATGTCTCTAGCTTGCCCAGTTCTGTTACGAACAAAACAGTTGATGTATCTAATAAGCCATCCACATCTATGGCTAAATCTATGGCTGCACCTACCTGCTATTATTCCCACTATTAGGGAAGATATATTAGATGAATCGGTCAAAGGCATGCCAGATCTTCAATTGAAGGTCGCAAAGCTGGATGAAAAAGGATAAGAGGAAAGGGGACGGGTAGCAATCACTAAGCCACGAAAAAGATGTATGTGGTGTGATAGTTTGCAACATGAGAGAAAGGATTGTGCTACATATCAGGAGGCCTTGGCATGATAGCTCATCTTTTGGAAAGATGCCAAGATCCATGCTCAATAAGCATGATTACCTCTCTTGCTTTGAATTTTGGAAAGGGAGGTATGCAGAAGTCGTTGGAAGACTTGGTTGTCCAAATACTTATGCACCTGTACATGCTTCTACTTTTGGTCTACAGTTCGATAGAATGCTTGGCCAAGTGATGGTTGGTCCAAAGGCTGAAATATGGACACATGCTTTACATGCAGCTGAAAAGAGAAAAGTTACTGATAGTAAAATGCCTCATGTAGGGCAAGACATTCTTGACATAACTAGCTAGGAATCACTAGTAGATGCATATTTAGTGGATGCATATTCAACAAAAGGGCAAAACATGAATGTACTTGTGGAAGAGAAACAAAAGAGAGATAAAGATAATGAAAGGATATCTAAGAGAGTGACAAGAATTGTGGATCCTTCTAAAGCTACAAATCATCCATCTCTCGAGTATGTTATGGAAGAGGTTGGATAGGAGCAGAAACAGGATAGCAAGCAAGAGGGCAAATAGTTGGGATAAAATTTGTAGTTTGATATTAAGATAGGCACAGATGCCTTGGAAGATCTTATAATGTAAGAGTCAGTCATTGCATCTATAGATTTGCTTAATGTATGTGAAGAGGTTTACGAAGATCATGTTTTACTTGATGCGGGGACTCTAATAGAGATTTGTGACTTGTTGGATGCACATGATCTGCAGGATAAAGTTATCGTTTGTGAGACAATTCATGAGCTCGAGGATATGCCTTTCGAGGATGTTAGATATAATTCTCTAGAGTTGGAAAATGTTTCGAATGCTTTGTGAGAGGCCTTGATAGGCAACTCTAAGATGCTTCAAGTAATGGATTGCTTCACTATTTTTAGTGATGATGAGAATATATTGGATGCAAGTGAGATTGAGTTTATGTTTGATGTGGTACACAATTACCAATAGAAGTAGATTTCTATGCGCTTGAATTAAAAAGAGTAAGCATGTTGCTATGTATTTGTTGATTGGTTCATTGATGGCCTATATATGGAGATTCATTGGCCTCTAGTGTATGATACGCATCCAAGGCCTTATGACCCTAGAGGCGGTACTAGATATATGGCTCAATAGTTATGTAGATGCTGAGTATTTTGATTTATGATCCACGGGGATGCTTTCTTATATGCATGATAAGTGGCAAGTTGACATTATGGGTGTTTGACTTGGGTAGTGCATGTGTGGCACATACCAGAGGATGTGCAAGTTCAGAGGGGGTGGATGTCGTGCTACTATGTGGACATAGTGTGAAAACCTGTGGAGTGCATCATTATCCAAGTTTCTTATTGATCTAGAGAGTCAATGTTATCCAAGTCATTAGTGCTAGTGTGCGTGGCATGGATAGTTCAAAAATACTCGATATTTTGACAATTTTAGCCTATTTTTAATATTTTGGATATAATTTATTATAAATATCCAAAAGAGATAGAAAAACTTCTAGAATAGGATGGCATGAAAAAAGCAAGTTGCTTTTTCACTCAGTTTTGGGGTTTTTCATGAAAAAAAAAGATGGACGAAATCGCGTGCATCGTGATGGTAGTCGATAGGCAGTAAACATCACTTTGAAGTGGGAGAAGAATGAGTAATCTGGGAGATTTTGGACCAAGTCTCCTAGCGTTTTTGGGTTTTATCGCCCTTTCAAAGCCAACAGAGTCATCAGATTTGGATTCTGAGCATAGTAGAGAGGAACATATTGTTTGATCCACGTTTTTGGTCTACGAGAGAGCTCCAGGAGCTCTAATGCTTGGAGATTTCTTCTGACTGGTGCTAGACAAGGGATTTTAGGTCCTATCAATATATATTGATTTGATTCATTGTGCTTTGTCTTTATCATCTTTACATCTTGTTTATTCTTTTTCTTCTCTTCCATCTCCTATCTCTGCTTCCTCCTATCTTTGATCCTCAGTGGATAAAACCCCTTCGACATCATGTGGACACATGTCCTTGGTGGCATGAATGGCATGGCATGCCCCCCCTCTCCCCACCCCCTTTTGGCAAACTTGATAATGTTACGTCCAAAGTTACAGAAGCCACCAATGATGATCATATCCCCTCTACCATGGTTTGCCTTTTTCTCACTTGATCACTAATTGGATTAAGTGATGGCTCAATTGCAATAATTATTGTTGAACAATCAATAGACACATTGACTCAAATTGATATATTTCATATTAATATAACTATGTCTCTACCCTCTTATATTTGGTATTGAACATGTTCAATGCATAAATGTGTATGGTGTGCATAGAAAATTTTGACAATCTAATGATAATGTCTGTTTGAATTGGATTCTAGACACAACACATTCACTGATATTGTCTATCTCTAGTCCTCAAAGGTTGCCCTTCTCAACTTGCATTTCAAAGTAGCCTAAGTAGATATTTTGTTTGGACTTGAAACTATATCCATTTTCTTGCTACATATCTCAAATGGATTCATAAGTAATAGTTGCCTAAACACCTTTTGTGAATGTCAATGCTATGTACCTAAACATTGCAAGGTGATTGCAATAGAGAGAAATAAGAATAAATTGAATCTTGTGTGACCCAATGCGATGAAATTTGAAGTGCATAGAAATATAGAGTTCAAGGAGGGGGATTTCTACATGTTAGCTACATGAACAACCCTTACTATATCTCGACTTTAAATGTTTGTGTATCTTTCCATTTGTTTGTGTGATTAACCAATTCTAGTTAGAGAATGAGATAGATAGTCCTATTTCAGTGAGAAATATGATATGACTTTTTAATCACATGTGAGAGAGACTATTTTATAGAACGGAATGATAGTTTTAGTTGTTTAAATGCTATAGCAATTATATATGAAAATCTCTTTGGTAACTTGTACAACTCATCTTAAATAGAAAAATAGTTTTTTCCTTTCTCCAATTTGCAAATGATGTTATAAAGATGAGTCAAGATCATATGATTTCTAGATTGTGATGGGAACAAGAAGTTGATAAAGTCTAATCATTCTTAAATATCATGTAATCAAGATTTCATTGGCATCTTATGCCTATCACAAGCTTGATATCATATGAGTTGGATCCATCTTTCAATTTCAAGAGAGAGAAAATATTTCATAAGTTTAAGATTACTTGTACAAGGTAAGCGAAGGATTTCTATAATACTTCCATAACATCTAGCCAAATGGAACCACCTTTTTGCTTTACAAAATAGACTACATCCCAATTGAAAGATCTTCAAAAGAACATATTTCATCTTACAAACCAACATAAGAATATCTCTCTAATCTCAGCTATTAGACTTTATTAAGCATGCAATATACTTCCAAGATACACATTTGCATAACATTGTGGTATCTTAAGGTTTGGTTTGTAGCTACCCTATTGAAGTCCCCTCCTTGAATTTTATATTTATCTGCGCTTCAAAATTCTCTACATTTCTTCATACATGATTTAGATCTATTCTCATTGTTATCTATGGCAATCACCTTGCAATGTCTAGGTACATAAAGTTAGCATTTTGAAGAGGTCTTTGGGCTTTGTATATTGATAATTTGATTTCCTATATGCAAGAAAAAAATACTTAATGTTTCTAATGTACATGGGAAAGCTTTGAATCATGAATTGTAAGGAGGATCATGTGAAGACCAAATCTGCACATAAGTGGTACATGCGTGGTCTCTAGAATCCAATTTAGACAAACATTATTACTAGTTCATGATTTTTCTATGCAACCTATAAAAATGTGTAATGTCTCCACTTGTATCTTCACGACACGTCTTAGCAGTACATCAGAAAGGATGTCTAGAAAGCTCCGCCCGGCACTCCCATGGAATGTTACGGGGTTTGCGATCTAGGACTTTCCGTGTCTGCCACGTAGCGGAAGTATTCCGGCCGTTCCCACTTAGAACCGACCTGAATTAGGGTTTTTCCTATTGATCATTTCCTAATGGCAACTAGCATCGAACCCGAGCGAACTACTTTACGCAGAAATGCCAGGTCCGAAGCGGATTCACGCTGCACTGGTTCAAGGAGAATGGGAAACAAGAGGGATGCGAAGCTCAACCTCTCTGCCATAAGGCATAGTCCCATTCCATTCCCCTAAAATAGCATAAATCGGGATCAATTATAACTCTAGGTCAACGCTTTTGTTGATCATGTTCTTTGACGAACTGTCCATCGTGATTTGAGAAAAGTTCTTGGCCAATCGAGACCACCCATCCATAGGACGGACCTATGGCCACATCCGCTGCACTTTTCTCAGTTGTTTTATTTATTTAATTACCTAACACATTTAGTTGGACATGTATCAATTAGCTTCCTTAATTAGCTCGTTAGGCACTGGTTCCTTCACGTAATCATATCACTTGACATAGAAAAGCAATGTCAAACAAGTTCCTTTTTAACACGTTATCATATTTATCTTTGAAATACATAAAGTCCAGCCTGTAGGATTATCCACAATCCACCCGAAGGCTATCGAGCAATCCACAGGGATCACTAATCCAAGATTCCGCCCGTAGACTAGTATGTGGGCCTCGAGATCTAATCCCGAGTCACATTAGCCTCTTGTGCAGGGCCTGGAAGGTGAGGGATTTACGGCCAGAGCCCCCCCTGGCTCCCAAGCGTCCTCCTGCTCCAAGTAGCGCTTAACAGAGATACCTCTTGTGGCGGGTTCGGTCCACCTTCCCAGTGCGGTTAACAACCCCCTTGGTTAGGATCAGGCAAGCACTTGGGGGTAACTGAAGCTACCTCTCCCTTAAGGACTTCCATCTGAAGCATTAGATATCCATTTACCCTTTAATTCATTGATCAAACAAAGCAAAACAGTGCTCTTAAATCTGTAACAAGCACAAACATTTCCATTGGTCGTTTATTGTTGGCCAACTACTAAGGAGTGAATCCTTCTTTTTGAATGCATCCAGCACTCGATCGGGGATGACTTGCGACTTGGCAAGATCCCCTATATCCTGGGTTAGGGCCGTACCTTATTAACCCGACTTGGTCAATACCTTAAGTTCATATTTTATTCCAATTTATTGGTTTGTCCTTTGTTCCAAGCAATTATCTTTATCCTAGAAAGATACGACATTAGGACGATTATTCATCGTCTTGCAAGATAACTTGCATAAGATTCTGCCAACCTCATTCTGAGAGTTGGCCATTCCCTTGTGATCTAATCACAAGATCATATGACTATGCACTTTTTGCACAAGTGTCGCATCGAACTATGGGACTATTCTACCCATCAAATGGAGTCGTGAAACAATCTATTCCTGATTACATTAGGCTGACGTTGTCAGTCCTAGGTTTCCAAGTTCCATCTTTTTAGCGAAAGATTCTTTGGGACAAACCCTAGATCACTTCTCAAGTATGTTCTGCTGTCCCTACATTCGGTGAATGTGGGCAAGTATTTAGGGTATAGGAGTTTTGGTTTTAGCAATACGTGCGACTAGGTCACATATTAAATCCTAGTGAGTTCTTTGGAATTGAATTAAGTCTTTCTAAAATGAGTACTCTGTGGGTTTAGGTGTTTAGGTTTATGCCAATTTAATCTATCTGTTTTTTATGATAATTACGCTATCGTTTCCATAACCACATGACTCATTGTCTATGCATAAGTTGATTTTCAAACCCTAACTTTTCGGTTTAAGGTCAAGCATAGGTTAGGTTATAGCCTAATTCCGATTAATCATCCTATAACTTGCGAACAAGGTTCATGCTAAAAGAAGCAGCCTTTTACTAATAAATATGCAGTTGAAAAACGACATTTATACCCATTTACTAGAGTTATGCAACTTAAGACTCATTTCATGCCTTGCAATTTTCTATGGATTCTTAGCCTTCCCACGATGACTCATTGCGAAGAAGATATGGCCTAATAATGCGACATGCAATTTATACTTCCATGCTTAAACGGAGTGCATTATCTTAATTCCGTTTTGTAAATATGGACAATAATCTAAGTTCAGTTCATTGAAATGCACAAAAACTACTTGCTAGAAACGCATATCAATCTTCTGCTCACTTTATTTTGTTCATTTTATTAAAAATACTAATGATTGAATTCCTCCGTCGTGAGTTAATTTCTCTAAAGCATTTAAGATGAAAAATGCATCCTATTTCCAAAAATCATCTACGCCCAATTGAATTATAACGACGTAAAATAAAAATTAGGAAGAAAAACCTGGATTTGTGGTGAGATGTCCATGTGGATGCTAGGAGACGACCCTCCTGTGGTTGCGCCT
Source organism: Lygodium microphyllum (assembly GCF_053477565.2). NCBI lineage: Eukaryota > Viridiplantae > Streptophyta > Polypodiopsida > Schizaeales > Lygodiaceae > Lygodium > Lygodium microphyllum. The sequence goes on along the minus strand of NC_141148.1, from coordinate 52,939,767 downwards.
TGGGCTTTCTTAGGAGCCATCGCGAATGCAGCCTTTCCATCTTGGATGCGGCTTTGCGAACTTCCTTTTAAAATTCCACCGTCCTTGATGAGTTTCTTTTCCTTCCCTTCGTAGAAGCTCTTTGAAGGGATAGTTGTGTGGAGGAGGGAAAAACCACGGAAAGGGTTTAAAACCCGGAAAGGGGGTATTTTAAAACCCTTAGCGAGTAAGGCTCATCAAAGCCACGGGAAGCTTCCTAACCCTTTCCAAGGGCCTTCCAGAAGCTTCATAAAGGGCATGTGGGGGGGGGGAATAACTCCCAGGCGGCGGTACGACGGACCAGGAGGTGGCTGCGGCGACTTTCTTCCTCCCTTCTCGACCAGCAGAGCAGCACGACGATGGCCCTCTCCTCCTCTCGACAAATTCTGAATGCAATCGGTCTACTCTTCCTCCTCATGGCAGTTAGACGGCAGTCAGAATCTTCTTTTGTCTTCCTTTCCATGGCAGACCTCCACCCCTGATTTAAATAGGGGAGGGGAGGGGGATCCTCCCTCCCCTGCATGGCATCACGCATGGCTTCCTCTCTCCTGCAAGCTCCATCAAGGAGCTTAATCACTCCTTTTATTCCCCTCCCCCTCCAACTCGACAGTCGGCTGGGGCAAATAAGGGGAACAACAACCAATTTTTTTTCTAATTTATCCAATTCAAAAAATATTATCCCTATGACCCCTTCCCAAGAGAAAATTTATATGCGGAATGGGTATTTTTATTTCGGAGTTGTTACAAAATGTATATCATTTACAATGTGGTTAGCAGCAAGGTGAGAGCATATACAAATACTTTTACAACACTATGAGCAATATCACTTGGATGAAGTCAAAAGAGCAATCATTCAACCATATAAAACGATGATTTACTTAGAGTGTTATGCATTAAAACTGAGTGTATGAATAACATCATAATAACATGACATTCATGCTAGCCTTGAGAATTAATAGAACTTAAAATATATACGGACCTAAGACTAAAATATGATGATTATAGATGACTTATGAGAGTTCTTAATGACTTAGCAAAAGTAGACCTACTTGTGTGCTAGGAACAAAACAAAGCATGGGTTGGTTACTTATAAGTTGGCAAACTCAATACTATTACCCCCAGAACGAGAGAAGCAACCGATGATGGTCGTGTCACCTGTGTTGTGCTTCACCTGTTTCTCAATTGATCACTTTGATAAAATGATGGCTCATCTTCAATAAGCATTGTTGAACAATCAATAGACACATTGATCCAAATTGATATATTTCATATTAGTATAACTACTTCTGTACCCTCTCATCTTTGGTGTTAAACATGTTGCAAAGAATGCATACATGTGCATGATGCGTATTGTAGATTTTGTCAAATGATATTTTTTGTTCAAATTCAATTCTAGATGCCACACATTTACCATTATTGTCTTTGTTGGGTCCACACATAGTGCCCTTAACAACTTATTTCTCAATGTATCTCAAGGTAGCTTTTCCATATGCATTGGAAACTCAAGGCATTTTCTTCTAGCGTATCTTAAAGGGACTCATGAGTGATACTTGCCTAAACATTTTTTTAGAATGTCAATGCTTTGTGTCCAAACATCACAAGATGTTAGCAATAGATAGAACAAGAATAACTTAACTCTTGTGTGTCCTAATGTAATGAAATTTGAAGTGCATAAAAATATAGAATTAATGAAGGGGGACTTCTACCAGCTATCTATATAACGGCCCTTTATATATCCCCACTTCAAATGCTTGCATATCTTGGAATCATGTAACATGGTTAACCAATTCTAGATGCGAAATGAGAAAGTTTGTCCTATTTCAGTCAATAATATGATATGACTTTTTAATCATAGGTGAGAGAGACTACTTTGTAGAGTGGAAAATTAGTTCATTTGGTTACACTACTGTAACTTGTAGAAGCCATCTGAAATAGAAAAATAATAATTTTCTTTCTCTAGTTTGTGAATGATGTTATAAACACGAGTCGAGATCATATGATATCTAGACTTTGATGGGAATAAGAAGCTCATGAAGTTTAATCATACTTGAATATAATTTAACCAAGAGTTTAGTGGCTTCTTATGTGTATCCTGATCTTGATATCATATGAGTTGGACCCATCTTTAAGTATCATTTCCAATTTCAAGAGAGAAAGTCAAAATTCCCGTGCTTAAGATGACTTGTACAAGTTGAGCAAATAATTTTTATAACACTTCTATATCATCTAGCCAAATAGAACCATCTTCTTTGTTTACAAAATAGATTATCTCCCAATTAAAAGCTCCTCAAAAGAGCATATTTCATCTTGTGGACCAACATAAGACTTTCTCTCTAAACTCGGCTACTACTAGAAATTATTAAGAATGCAAGGTACTTGGAGGATACACATTTACATAACATTGTGGTATCTTAAGGTTCGGTTTGTTACTATCTTGTAGAAATCCCCTCCTTGAAGTCTATATTTCTATGCACTTCAAAGTTCTCAGTATTTTGTCATGCAAAATTGAGATCTATTCTTATTTTTATCATGGTAGAAATCCCCTTGCAATGTCTAGGCACATAAATTTAGCATTCTCGAAAGGTCTTTCCGCATTGCATATTGATAAAGTCCATTTCATATACACAAGAAAAAAAGTTCTCATATTTCTGATCTACTTGACAAAGCTTTGAATCACGAAATGTGAGGAGCATCATGCGAGGACCAAATTCACAGAGGAGTGGTACATGTGTGGTCTCTAGAATCCAATTTAGACAAACATTGTTATTAGTTTGTGGCTTTTCTATGCAAATTATATACATGTATATCATTTGCAATGTGATTAGCACCATGATGAGAGTGTATGCAAATAGTTATAGTAATCATTTATTCTCAGTGATGATGGGAATTAAAACTGTGTGTGTGATTAACATCAAAATGACATGAAACTCTCGATGGCCCTGAGGATTAGTAGAACTTAAAACACGTGATGGCCTAGGACTGAACCATAATGATCATAGGTGACTTATGGGAGCTCTTAACGACTTAGCAAGTAGACTTATTTGCGAGCTAAGAACAAAAGAAAGGATAGGTTTGCGTGTTTCTAAGCGATGCTTTGAGAGGTTACTTGTTGGCTTTTCAGGAAAAACTCCTTGAACGTTTCGTCATCGTCTTCTTGTTCTTCTTTCGAGACACTTTTCTTCTTCATTACCTCCATCGTAAGTGATCTGCTTTTGTGTTTGGACTATAGCTTCTTCGTAACCTTCCATTTTAACAAGGCGTTGATAATCCCCAAAATAATGCGATGTGCACTGGAGTCAAACGAAAGACGACGCTGCATAAGAATGGAGCAAGATACAGTAGAGGTAAGCATAATATCATATGAGCAAGCTGATTCAAAGTACGTTATACCTAACGCTCATCGTCACCAGATGTCGTCGATTGCATCATGATAACCCATACCACGCAGAAAACGACCATCACGTAGCTGTGCACTCATGGAGAAAACGCTGGGTCTGGCGCCTATTTATACATGAGATCAGAGGGGTTGTTCTACCCTAAGTCGGCGCCGGCGGGTCATGAGCTGGCATAAGTTCTCGATCTGTGGGCATGATGCTAAATCTCCCACTCGTGCATGCACATTTTGTCCAATTTTACAAAGATTGTTCTTCCGACTATTTATTAACGGTGTAATTTAGGTTATTATTAACCAAAAATTTCGGACGACACAATCACTAAGCTAGGTTGGCACGTGTAGGCATTTGGTTGTTTTGCGAAATTTTATAGAGACCAATATTTAAAAATTAAGTGAAGGTGTTCTATTTATTATGGACATTGAAAAATTAACAATTGCGCCGAATATGTGATTGGCTTTTGAGGAATGATAAATATATTTGATTATCAAGAAATTGAAAGACATGAATCAAGTACAAAGTGGGATAGGTGTATCTATTTATTAAGTGTTGTGAAGTATCGAATGCATCGTGTACAATATATTGCTATTATAATTCAAGTTTCTTCTCTTTATAAAGTAAATTTTGCATCTTGTCGAGTGTTCGATAGGTTATTGTAGCCTACAGTAGTTGAATTCTTTTTTAGAATCATTTCTTGCTCTGAGCTCTTGGCCTTCTCTATGCTAACCACTATTGCCTTGATGCTAAACTCAAATTGATATTCGAATGGTTGATAGGTTTGGATGCCCCTTTTCATCTTTTTGATAGGTTTTCTTTTGTGTTGCTGGAGTCTTTTTTGTATATTCATCATGTGACCTACATAGACATTTCCATTTTATTTGTATCAAATGATGTAGATGAAGTGCAAGCTCTTGTCTCCTCGTATCACCACTTTTGGATTGGGTGATAAGTGTTAATTGGAGTTGGTAATGGATGATACAGCAAAGACTTTCTTGAGTATTTGATAGTCTTTGAATTGAAGTATTATACTTTCCTTTGTACTATTGCAAAAGAGCTTTGGAATCCATGATGTATGACTTGAGTTAGCATATGTGATAGAGTTAGGCTAAAGCTGTAACGTGTCCACTTGTATCTTAAGGACACGTCTTAGCAGTCCATCGGAAAACACTACAACACAATGCCGCCATACACGCGTCCATTACACGCGAAAAGTTACGGGCGCGTGTATGGTCGTTTATACTTACAGCAATATCGGGTGCGTGTATACATGCATGTAACAGCGCGTGTATAATTGCATGTGAGGGCGCGTGTATTTGCGCGTTAAGTCTGTCATAATACACGCTCTGTTACACGCGACACAGAGCCTAACTATAGAAATCCATTTCTTTTCAAAACAGAAAACCATTAAGTTTTAAAAATGTCATTGTGCATTGCAGTGTTTACAAACCATTACAAAATCCCACTACATGCACTTACAACAACGTAATATATTGAAAAATATATCTTCATATGGTTATTGAAAGACAAAGTATACAATAGAAATGTCACGAATTTGGAACAATACAGTGATGGATTGGTTAGGGTTCGATCTCATCTTCAATAAGATCCATCCTTGCCAAACGATCAACATCAATATCCATTTGATCAATTTGTAAGGCTACGATCAAATTTATTCTACTATCGCTATTTTGCCCATTGATAATGGTACCGATGCCTTGATCATTCTCATCATCATCACCATCATCCTCAATGGAAGGGTCATCCTCATGATCATGAGAAATGGCACGCTCATCCTCATTATCATGATCATCTACATTGGCATGTTCGACATCATCTTCTTTGCGGCTTGCCACATCCTCCATACGCTCCATATCAGTGAATGTATTATACATTACTTTGGAACGTGGTGCAATAGGGATGACATACCACCATTTACTGTCATGCACCATTGGCAGATAGATAACCTGCTCAAATACACATAATTCATTAATTAATTAGCATATCAAAAGTCAAGGGGTGCGCGAGCTTAGATATATATGTACATGAAACACATTTGTAAAAAAATGCATACCTGCTCACATTGTTGTGGCAATACGAGCCTATCTTTCTTTGTTTGCCAAAACTTTGTAGAGTCAATAGTTACATAGCCACTTGCATGGCGTTTTATCGTTGCATTAGGCCCTTTTTCCACCACGTTCATTTGCCATTTGACATCCAAAACATACATAAAGAAGCGGCGAAAGTCAAGTCTGTATATGTCTTGGATTGTGCCACAATAATCATCAATTTTTCCATTGGCTCCCTCAAAGCTACTAATGACACCGCAATCTTGTGTATTCCTCTTTTCATCTATTCTTTGTGTTCGAAAATGCTTGCCTTCACACCATATAGCATTGAACATAGTGCACTGGACCAAAATATAAGCAATATCTATGTAAGCAATTAATGTGAATAAATATGAAAAGCCAATCACTTACAAAGAATGCAAATTTACATTTGTTCTATGTACCTTTAACATGCATCCTCGTGCATACTCCCATTCTTCCGCCATGATATGCAGCCCCTCATCTCTCTCTGCTCTCTCCATTTCCTCATGCAACCAATCAACATGAATATCATTCGGAAGTGTTGCTAGATGCTTAGGGTACGCCTTACGAGAGCCATGTTGCCTCCGAAAGAGAGCTCTGTCTGCTTGCCTTTTTGTCTTTGCATCCTCGTATCTTGTAACCCATCTGCTCATCACATCACTATTAAGGATGCAAGTGAAATTAAGATCATCAATCAATGTTCTCTCAATTACTTTGCTCTGTCCTTTTCCTTGAGGCACAATAGACGTCATCCTCAAGTCCTCTTCATTGCTCCATAGTCGCGGCAAAGAGCTATCCACCTGATCAAGAAATTCTGATATATATACAAGAGACTCTTGTATCAACCAACCCTCAGCCATGCTTCCTTCGGGCCTTGCACTTTGCCTCACAAAGTCTTTTAAGGTCTTCATGAAGCGCTCTAGGAAGAACATCCAACGGGCATGCACAGTGCCACATAAAGCAATTTCATCCACTAAATGCACAATGAGATGTAGTTGACTTGTGAGAATGGTTCGCGGAAAAGTCTCCTCTACCATACAAACCACCTCCACTGCCATAACACGCGCATCATCCAATGTGGCTGGATCAATTGCTTTGGAACTAACATATCTGAAAAATAAATGCACAGTACGTTATACCTCATGCACATTCATTTTGCAAGGTATAATGAAGGGTGATCTTACATGGGATTTACATACCTCACAAGCTCGCCCATCTTATAAATACATCTTTTCAAACTCCTGTCTACACAATGGTCGATGCTAGTAGGTAGTATGAACTGCGCACATAAGAGCACATGTATATTTGGGTTAGGGCATTACAAAATTTAATTTCAACCTACAATAATTGGAAAACACTTACTTGGAGCATCTTGTGCCAATCGTGGGACTTCAACCCATGTAGTTGCTCAACCCCTCTTTTCTTAGTGGTTGTAAACGCTCCCTTCAACGATCTCATGCATCCAGTGGGAGTACGCAAAGTGGTGATGGCTTGCTTTACCTGCTTCTCCTCCTTCTTTGATATAATCCAGGGAGCAGGCGGAAGACGAACGTGCCCACCCTCCTCTCGTGGCCAAGCTTGACGCATACGTCCTGCGACCTGCAAGTCCTCCCGTACGCTAACATTGTCTCTTTTACCAATAACATGTTCCCAAATACTAGATCCCACATTCTTGAAGATGTGCATGGGATCAAGAAGATGGTTGATCTTGAGATGGGTCCAATATGGTAGCCGGAAAAAAATGGAGTACCTACACAAGGGATTGCAGACTGTCATCTTTATTCCAACTTTAGAGACTACACAAAACAAGATTGAAAACAATGGAGATGTACCTGTTCATGCCATCTGGAGGAAGAACATTTGAAGACTCCCAAATACGCTTCCAATCTTTTGCACGAAGTGTCTGTGGATGAATGTTCCTCTTACTAGGAGCATATTTAGGGTGATCTGATGGGAGAAATCGATGATGATTATCGAATATGGTCTTACACAAACCATCAGCATACTCATGTACCAATGAAGGGCCACATATAGGACATGCATGTTTACCCGATGTCCTCAAACCTGTTAAAATAAAAAAAAAGTTAGAATAATAAAGTCAATAGTTATAATTGATATAGCTAGTAGTATTAGAGTCGGGAGGTAGTTAGAATTCTTACCAGAACAATCGCTGTATCCTGGAAAGTCATGCATTGTCCACATCAACACTGCTTTTAAGTCGAAGTGTCGAGAGGAGGGAGGCCTACTAATGTCCACTACCGCAACACCTCTCCATAGTTCCTCCAACTCATCAATCAACGGTTCAAGATAAACATCCATATGCTTGACTTTATGTTTCCCTGGAATCAGAAGGGATAACATAAGATGTCCCTTCTTGATCGCCATTGATGGTGGAAGGTTGTAATTCACCAACACAACCGGCCACACGCTGTATGCGGTGCTCTTGAAACCAAACGGATTCACTCCATCCATACCTAGGCCAAGTCTCAAGTTTCTGGGCTCTGTTTTAAAGCTGGGCCACTCATCTTCAATATGCTTCCAAGCAGGAGTGTCTGCAGGAATTCTCCACATGCCATCATCCGATCGATGCGAGGAATGCCATGACATGAGCTCTGCTATGGATTTGCACTTGAACATGTGTTTGATGTGAGGAATTATAGGAAAGTGTCGCAAGACTTTACGAGGTACATCAAAACTCTTCACATCTGTTCTATACCTTGCTTCACCACAAGTGGGACACTGTCGAGCCTCCTTATGCGTCCCACGAAAGAGAATGCAATCATTGACGCATGCATGTATGCGATCATAATCCAATCCTCCAAGAGATGTCACATAGCGCCTCGCTTTGTCTCTTGAGGTGGGTAGTCTATTCCCCTTTGGAAGCATGTTTAATAATAGCCTGCATCCAATATCATCAATTAGCCCATAACCCTAAACCCTATACTGTAAACCAAAAACCACTAACTCAAATTTGCAAGTTACAATGCTTACTTCAATAATGCGTCAAGACTTGCATTGCTCCATCCATAAACTGTTTGTATATTGAGCAGTTCAAGTGAAGCACGTAAAATAGAGAATGTGCACCCTTCAAAAACCGGTGTCGATGAAGCGTTGTAGAGATGCTCTTGTTCCATATCATTGTCGTCCACACCTTTGCGATCATCCCTAAAAAGATTCCGCACCATGTCATCAAACACTTCCTCTTCCACAACTTCGTGGGGTGCAGGGCTATTGTCATCCCTTCCCACTCATCTCCGACAACAGATCCCGAAGCTCCAGCATCATCTCGTCGACGCTTTGCATGCTCTCGCCGTGCGTATGGCACCATGTTAGGGTATGGTACTGCATCCTGCTTCAATCACAGTATATATATTACAACGCGCTCCATTAATTTGCACACCATGAGTTATTTTAATACTTTCAATTCACATCTTCTCACCTCTAAACCTGTTTGAATCCATTCTCCATACATCGAGATGTGATTCAATGTAATTCGACGCGCTTGTACAATGCACCCTTGACATCGATTACACGTACACTTGATCCTTTGTGCCAGCCACACGTCGCGATCACGATGACGCATTGTCTCATCCTCACCAGAACTGCTTGAAGAGGATGATGACATGCTATGTCCAAAATAACCAATACAGAAGTAGGATCAGTTTTTAGTGAAATCATACACATCCTATGCACAAAACAATGGATACACAAGAACAATCAGTTTTTAAAAAAAGTATAAACAGTCTCTGTGTCGTGTGTACAGGCGCATCTACAATGTATTCTGCTGCGCTTTTACACGCGTGCTTTTCGCGTTTACCTACCGCGTGCGTCGCTTTCTTTCTTTCAAAAGCCCTCTTTCAAAACACTTCTTCTTCTTCTTTCTTTGTCGCTATAGTACCTCTGCCTCCAGCTCTTCCAAACCCCCGAACCTGCCTCTTCCAACCAGCCTTCTCCCTCTTGGACTACCCAAAAGAAGCAAAGGGTGCTGACAACACAGAAAGGGAGAGAGAAGCAAGAATCAACGAACTCACTTTTCAAAGACTTTTCAAAGAGGTTGGTTGTCATTTGTTTGTTTTGGCAAATCTGTCGCTTTCTTTCTTTCCACCCGTGCTATGTGTACTTGAAAGCGACAGAGGATAGAATTCACACACATTGTATATGTGCTTAACTATTTATTTCTTGACAAACGACATCCGTCAAGATAGAGGAAAGAGAGAAGAAGGAACCCTTGTGTATGTGTTTAGTCATTTCTCCCTTGATGGACAATGTCCGTCAAGATAGAGGAAAGAGTTTTTGTTTTTCATGAATTTCGTCACTAATTCGAAATGAACTTCTTCTTTTGGCTTATGATCTTCTACTAATTCGATGTTTGGTATTGTAAGAGATATGTTTATTTTCTAGAATGGTAGATATATGTTGTAGGTTATATATTGTAGGAGATATATTGAGGAGATATATTGTAGGAGATATGTTTATTTTTTATATGCATGTTTTGCTTGGTTCATTGAGGCGGAATTTCGACGCTTTGTAGATTCTTCATGGATCCAGGCTCTTCCTCCGATCCGTGGGCATACGCCACTTGGATGATGGAGATGATAAACCATTTTGGGCGCCATCCTAATCCAGTGGAGCTGACAGAGTATATGTATGCCCATCCTCCTCCTAGACTCCCAGGTCACACCGCGCCCCCAAGTACACAAGCCTCTCCACTGCCGTCTACGCCTGCGAGTCCGGCGAGACGTACCCCTGCGCATACACGCTCACCGAGGAGACACACCCCTGCACGGACACACTCACGCACACCCTCCTCTGTACCATCACGTGAGGGCTCACGGCCACCATCACGTGCTCCCTCACAGCCACAGTCACGTACACAGTCACGTGCAGCCACCCCTAGTCATGGCTACTCCCGCAGTACAGATGAGAGCCGACGCCGCAGTAGGGAGAGCGGGAGTGGAGGATTATGCGGCGGGTGCTTTGGTGGGGGGGTAGTAGGGCACGCGGTGAGAGAGGGCATGGAGGGAGGCATGTACGAGGAGACAGTGAGGAGTCGGAGGAGGCGAGAGAGGTGGAGGGAGAGATTTTCTACGATGTTACGGATATGGGCGGGGTAGTCATGGATGCGAGAGGGAAAGAGGTGATGGAGTATATGCGGGGGGTAGTTTCAAACATGTATAGAAACTTTTTTGTAAAATTTAAAGATCAGGATAGCCGGTTAGTTAGGGAGGTCCTAGATAGTGTACATAGTCGGTACCCCAATCCCCCACGAGCGACATTCTCGGATGTATGGGGAAGGACGCGAATAAGGGAGATCTTAAGTAATAAAAGATCTCACCTTAAGAAACTCGCGTACGATGATGGGGTGAATGTAGCTGCGGGTGGCTATCCTTGTGAGAAACCTGCCACTGCCCACAAACGCGAGTGGAAGGAGGCAAAAAAGCGCGCAGAGGGAGGCGTGAAGAGCAGGCAACATGTGGAGGCACGACGGATCCAGATGGAGACCATTGGATCGTCGCATTTCGGATCTGGCGGCGTCGAGTCGTGGGAGGCAGAGTTCGTAAGTAACTTGCCTCTTTATTTGATTGTTTGCCAAATTCATTGATTCTATGATTGTTTTGATCTTACAAACTATCTTGATTATGTTACAGCGACGGGTTATGGGGAGGAGGCCCACAGCCCACGAGACTGGGTATGCTCGCCGCAATAGCAGACGTGACACGTGGGCCATCTTCAGAAACGAGGGACGTATTATGGATGCGCAGTTTGACGCGGCCATGAGACCATACGGTCGACAGGTACTTGAAAACTCTAAATGAATGATTTCGGTTTATTTAATTGCATATATATGTATACTTACATACGGTATATTTCTTGAATAGGCACAAGCTGCTGATGCTCCTGCCCCTGATGATCCAGCCGCCACTGCTGATGTTCGTGCCACTGCTCTTGGTGGAGGTGAGCACCACTCATCGGAATATACCGATGCGAGCTCCTCTGATCATGGAGAGAGCACAGGGTCCTCATCATCCTCTGATTAGCTTTCAAAATACTGTAGGATGTGGTTGTACAAAATTTTTTTGTAACTGAAGCCATGGGCTTTTTTGCACCTAGCTCCCTATTTGACTTTGTATATATTTGTTCCTAATTAAAGCCATGGGCTATTTTGACATATGGACTCCCTTGTACACAAATGTATCATGTATTGACAATGTATTGAATCGTGAGTCTTGAGTCGTGTATTAAGTTTTAGATAGTAATATTGAATCGTGTATTCATAGAGAGTGAGTCTTGATTCGTGTCTTGAAATCTAAATCGCTCTTTTTTTATGGTGCAATGCACCAAAAAAAAAATCCAGAGAGTGCCTTTGGGTGGCTGGATGCTGGAACAACATCCAGGCACCCAAAAGCACTCTCTGGATTTTTTTTTTCCCTCTGTAATCGCGTGTATAAGCGCTTGTCATCTGTCAAAATCGCGTATATTTGCGCGGATAGTTTGTTAGATTCGCGTGTAAATTTGCAGCAAAACTGCGTAGAACGCGTGTATGGGGTCGTGTATTCGCGCGACTGGCTGTCACTGTACACGCGCTTTTACACGCATGTCTCTGGCCGCGATGATACACGCGCTATTACACGGGCCCGACACTTTTTTTCCCAAGTCATTTTGTGCGGCTAGGAGCGCGGGTATGAGCCCGATCCCTTGTAGTGAAAGGTATCTAGAAAGCTCCACCTCGCACTCCCATGGAATGTTACGGAATCTAGGGCTTTCCGCGTCTGCCAGGTAGCGGAAGTATTCCGGCCGTTCCCACTTAGGATCGACCTGAATTAGGGTTTTCCTTATTGGTCATTCCCTAACAGCAACTTGCATCGGACCCAAGCGAACTACTTTACGCAAAAACGCCAGGTCCGAAGCAGATTCACGTTGCACTTGGTTCAAGGAGAATGGGAAATGAGAGGGATGCAAAACTCAACCTCTCTGCCATAGGGCATAGTCCCATTCCGTTCCCCTAAAACAGCATAAATCGGGTTCACTCATAACTCTAGGTCAACGCTTTAGTTGTTCGTGTTCTTTGATGATCTTCCCGCTATCCATCGTGAATTTGAGAAAAGTTCCCGGCCAACCAGGACCACCCATCCGTAGGACAGACCTATGGCCCATCCTCCGCACTTTCCTCAGGTTGTTTTAGTTATTTAATTACCTAACACATTAGTTGGACATGTAACAACCAGCTTCTTTAATTAACCCGTTAGGCACTGGTTCCTTCACGTAATCTTATCACTTGACATAGAAATACAATATCAGACAAGTTCCTTATTAACAGGTATTCATATTTATATTTGAAATACAAAGAGTCCAGCCCGAAGGCTTATCCACAAACCGCCCGAAGGCTATCCAGCAATGCACAGGGATCACTAATCCAAGTTTTCGCCCATAGACTAGTATGCGAGCCTCGAGATCCAATCCCAAGTCACGTTAGTCTCTTGTGCAGGACACGAAAGGCGAGGGATTTACGGCCAGAGCCCCCTGGCACCCAAGCATCCTCGTGCTCTAAGTAGCGCTCAACGGAGAGACCTCTCACGGCAGGTTTGGTTCACTTTCCCGGCGCGGTCAACAATCCCCTTGGTTAGGGTTAGGTAGGCGGTCGCGGGTAATTGAAGCTGCCTCTCCCTTTAGGCCTTCAACCTGAAGTATAGATATCCATTTATCTTTTAATTCATTGATCAAACAAAGCCAAATAGTTCTCTAAAATCTGTAGCAAGCACAAACATTTCCATTGATCGTTTTTGTTGCCAAACTACTAAGGAATGAATCCTTCCTTATGAATGCATCCAGCCCTTCGGGATGACTTGCAACTTGGCAAGATCCCCTATATCTTGGGTCAGGTCATACCCTATTAACCCAACTTAGTCAAACCTTATGTTCATTGATTACTTCAGTTTAGCGGCTGGTCTTTAGTTTCCAATCAATCTTCTTTACTCAAGAAAGACTACTAAATTAGGATGATTAATCATCCTCTTGCAAGATAACTTGCCTAAGGACATGCCAACTTCATTGTGACAGCTTGGCTATCCCCTTATGATCCAATCACAGGATCATATAACTCTGCACTTGTTGCGCAAGTGCTGCACCGAACTATGAGACTATGGAGTCACGAACAATCTGTTTCGGGTTCTTTAGGCTGACATCGTTAGACCTAGGGTTTCCAAGTTTCATCTCTGTAAGATTCTCAGGGACAAACCCTAGTTCACTTTACGATTACAATTCACTATCCCTACATTCAGTGAATGTGAGCAAGTATTTAAGGTATAGGCGTTTCCTGGAATTTAACTTATTCCGAACGACTATTCCGCGACTTAGGTGTTTTTAGGTTTTATGCCACTTTGGTTAACTCTAGAAGATAATTTCGAGATTACTTCCACATGATTCGTTGACTATGCGTAAATTGATTTTTTTAACCCTAGCTTATCGGTTTGAGGTCTTAGGTTAATTTCAACTAATCTTCCCTTTTCTTTGCGAACAAAATTCATGCTAAATAAGCAACCTTTTTCTTGCTAATATATGCAGTTGACAACGATAATCTTATAGAGTTTATGCATCGTAAGGATCGTTTCATGCTTTGCACTTTCCATGATGATTCATTGCGATATGTGTTAATAGTGCGAGATGTAGTTTATACTTCTAGGCTTAACCGAAGTATACTATTTTAATGGATAATAATCTAGTATTTTAATTCATTTCAATGCATAAGCTATTTGCTAGAAATGCGTTTATACTTTCTTAATTTGCATGTATCATTTTAAAGTATTGATGACTAAGTTCTTTCGTCGTGAACAACTAGGACAAAAATATATCCTATTTCTAACAATTAACCTTGCATGATTGAATTACAACAATATCAAAAATTAGGAAGGAAAACCTGGGTTTGGGGTGAGATATCCACATGGATGCTGGGAGACGACCCTCCCGCAGCTGCGCCTTGGACTTTCTTAGGAGGCATCGCAATTGTGATTTTTCATACTTGGAAGCATCTTTACAACTATTCTTTGGAATTCCACCGTCGCTCCCCTTGCACCGTCTGTCGAAAGTAGTTTAGAAGGCTCCCTCGAGGTTTTTTGAGTAGAGAAGGAAGGTGTCAAAAGCCCTCAACACTCTCATCTCTTTTACGAGTGGAGAAGAAAAAAAACAAAGCCCAAGGGTATTTTGCAAAGGGCAAGGAACGGCTAAGGGGTTTAACCACGAGGGGGGGGGTTGGGGAGTAATCCCAAAGTCCAAGGGAAAGGCTTAAGGAAATTTATAAAACACTGGAGTTTCAAGATGCCTCAAGGAAAGGGCCTTAAGGGGTTAAAACACGAGGGGGGGGGGTAATCAGACCTTTTAAGGCCTTAGTACTTTTTGGGGGGGGGAAAGGGACTTATAAAGCCCAAGGGAAAAGGGCTTATAGGGAGTTAAAACATGGGGAGGTGACTTCAAGGTGAAGGGAAAGGGGTTTAAGGGATTAAGCACGAGGGGGGGGGAAGCCCAAGGGAAAGGGTGCTAAGTGAACTTTTAAAAGCACGAGGGGGGGGAGAAATCCCAAGGAAAAGGGGCTTCAGGGGGTGAAAGGGGGCTTATGAAGCTCCCTTCTAGAAGCTTCTGGAAGCTTCTATGTTTCCAAGGGGGAGAGTATGCGTAGGTCCTTAGCGGCGGGGCGTCTCCATGGCGGCGGCCTGTTCATGCTCTGCAGCAGCTTCCGGTCATCCTCCCCTCTCTTAAGGCCTTCCCTTCTCACACTCGGCATGCGGCATGGCGACTGTTGTTCCTTCCTTTGTCCCCCCTCACGGTAGCGGCCCTCCGTCTAGCGTCACGGAAACCCCACTCTCTCTCCCTCAGCGTTTCAGCTAGCGGCCCTCCCTTCGTTTTCAGTCCCTCGTACCTCCTTTTTTCCGGCAGCAGCCCCGCTTCTAGTTAAATAGGGGGGGAGGGGAGATGATTCCTCCTCTTCATGTCAGCGCGCATGGTTGTATCCCTCTGCGAGCTCCACTGAGGAGCTTCTACGACCTTTCTATTCCCCTCCCCTTCCAGCACAAAAGTCGCTGGGGAGGGGAATAAAAAATTTTTGCATTATCCTTAGGTAATTATCAAAATTGATATATCATTATCCCCATTACCTAAAAGGGTTAGTTCACGTGAAGAAGAAATTAAGAACTTTACATTCTCTCCCCCTTAGAGGAATCAAGATGTCCTCATCTCGAGATAAACTGGGGATATTGATGGTTGAGAGCGCCTTCATCTACCCAAGTGGCATCCTCTTTGGGATAATCTTTCCACTGGACGAGGCATTCTCTCAAGGTTCTGGATCTTAATTGTCTCTCCCTAACATCTAAGATCCTGTCAGGCCCTAGTTCAAGGACTCCTTGACTAGGCATTACAAGTTGTTGATCGCCAAGTACATGGTTAAGGTTAGGTACATACTTTTTCAATAAGCTAATATGGAATACATTGTGAACCTTTAGGTTCTCCGGGAGTTGTAGTTTATAAGAATTAGGTCCTAGGCACTTGAGGATCTTGTACGGTCCACAATACCTTGGACTTAGCTTCTTGCAATCTCCTAAGGATAGAGAAATCTTTTTAGGGCGTACGCGAATAAAGACCATGTCCCCTTCTTCGAAGACTCTATCTTGACGCTTCAAATCCGCGTATGCCTTCTGTCTATCCTTGGCCGCTTGGATGTCCTGTCTTATTGACTTTATTTGGTCATCCATCTCTTCCAGCATCTGTCTTGAGGCTTCAACCCTTAAGGTTGGATTTGAAAAGTTTAGGGGACTTCGACAGTCATGACCATACAATGCTTGGAAAGGGGTCATCTGAATGCTTTGTTGGTAAGAAGCATTGTAGGAAAATTCAACCAAAGGCAAGTATTGAATCCACCTCTTCGGCTCATGACAACAGTATGCCCTTAGCATATCCTCCATGACTTGATTTACTCGCTCTGTTTTTCCATCTATTTGGGGATGATAAGCGGTGCTAAAGCAGAGTTGAGTCCCAATGGCTTCAAAGATAGCTCTCTAGAAGTGAGATGTGAAGAGAGAATCACGATCACTAATGATTCTTCTGGGTAACCCATGTAGCTTGAATATCTCCTTGATAAACAAGCTTGCAATGCCTGAGGCTTTATAGTTTGTCTTTACTGGAATAAGGTGTGCAACCTTAGTAAGCATGTCAATCACAACCATGATGGAGTTTTATCCTCCCTAAACTTGGGGTAGGCCAACAACAAAATCCGTACTGATGAATTCCCATTTCATTTGGGGAATGTCAAGTGGTTGCAGTTTCCCTGGCATCTTGACATGTTTGGCTTTGATACGTTGACAAGACAAATATCGTTATTGATTTATATTACATCTTTAATTGAGCTATCACGTAAAAATGTAGCTACTTAACTTTTTGACATAACTTTTTATAAACTCTTATGCACACTGTTACATTTAGTTTGGGGAGAACAACGTTGTATTACATTTATCTACAGGAACTGTATAATAGTATGGTTTCGGGTCATGGATTTTCAGATATCAATAAATCATTTGAAGTTCAGGATATCCTTTCCGTTGGAATTCAATCTTCTCATGGCGGCCCAACACTTTAATCCTGTCGGGGTGGGGATTACACGGGTTACTTCCTCATATACATATGAGTTCATCTCAACCCTCCGACCTCGAATATGTAAAGTTGAGTTTACGTGAGCTTTCACAAAAATGAACAGCTTCACGACTTTCAGGTCTTCCATCCACTTGATCCTCTTTAGGTTGGTTTGTAGGTAAGCAAATCGGTGGTGGCTATATAGTAGATTCCTAAAGTACCCGTCCATCTTCGTTCCATGTACAAAGGTGATGGATTATAGATTGCTCCAGAATGTTCATCATCCCAACCCTTTGTCGATAATGCGAAGAATGCATTGCAGTCATAAACATAATTAATACAATGTATTCTGAGTTCTAAGAAGTGTAATACAATGTAAAGGGATTATACTAAGTCTTCATTAGTGAATACAAATGTTTCCTACAATTCAAGCTCTTGACTTACCATACCTTTTTCACAAGAATATATGTATTTCCATCCTTCACGTGCAATCCCTTCGACACTACCTAGTTAGATGGGTGGACACATCTATACTTAGTAGGTTGGTGGTCATTATGATCCTTACATGGCCATTGACTTATCACTTGTTGTATTTATTTTGATGTACCTACTTATAGTTAGTATAGTTATAGCACTAGTAGTCGATTAGTATAGTCAATTATGGGATGTTTGACTTAGTAGACCACTTTCCTTTATATTATATCTTATCTAAACTTTTCTTACATTACATTGTGCATGGAATAAAGAAGAAAAACTAACAAGAAAACATTTAATTGTCCATCTCCCTTCTTGTGCTCTTGAGTGAGCTTTTTTTTGTATTTATTTTGTATGTTTAGTGCAATAGCTCAAGTAAGTTCCCGAGCCACATGCAATTAGTGGCATGGTATCAGAGTGGTGCAATTGAGAAAGGCTATCTTTGAAGGCTAGAGAAGAAAAAGGTTTTCAAGGTTGTTTTTGAAGGCTCTTTTTTTGCCATTTTAGATTATTTTGGGTCCTATTTAAGCTTTGTAGAGTTGCAAACAATAGTTTGAGAGTATACTATAATTTGGGTTGTGTTGATTGTTTTGTGGTATACAAGTTACGGTTTTCGAATATAGGAAAAATGAGGTGTTTGTCAAGGAGAAAACCGAATGCTTATTTGTAAATAAGTTGTAGATTATATGCATTATTAAATGTCACCCACTCTCCTACATATTTTTCTTCAAGAAACACTTCTACACAAGATGCAAAATATCTAAAGTGTATTCTGTTTGTTGTCCAAGATTCTTTTTATGATGTAGCAACACCTTGCATTGCTAAATTCACTCTTGCAACATCATTTTCAGTCGTAAGAAAGTGATCTTCTTCCTCCTCATCCATCATCCCATCTTCATTTTCATAGTACGCTCGAGATAACATATATGCCATTGGGTTATCTCTTACTGCAATATGCTGAAATTCAGGGTTCAAAGATTTAATGTATGGGATCCACTGGCACATAGCAATGTCTAAGGTAGCACAACTAGTAATCATACCCAATACCGGCAAACAATCGGTCTAAATGACTACATGAGCATCCATTAAATACTCCTTATCACTTTTAAGGGTTGTCACAATTCCCCATAATTCTGTTTTGACCTGTGGATACCTTCTTTGTCATTCAGTCAATACTTTAGCACCAAAGTGTATTGCATATCTTTGCCCTTCCTCATCATCTTGCCCAATATTCCATCCAATCCCGATTGGGCTTGTATCAACAGTAATAATGATAGGCTTTCCATGTGAAAAGTCATCCTTTCTCAATGTAGGAGTAGATTTTAAGAGTTGCTTCAATTTCTTCATTGCTTTCTGATACTTCCTTTCCCAATGAGATCTTTGACCTTTCCTAAAAGTTGATATAGAGCATTAGCTACATGCGCAAAGTGAGGAATCCATATCAAATAGAACACACATGCTCCCAAGAATCTACACACCTCTAATACATTCATGCATACATCTTACATTCTACCAATCCCATCTATTTTTGCTCGTGATGGTCTTTGCCCATAAGGTCCACACATATGCCCAATAATGAAAACCTCTTCAACTCCAAAGACAGACTTTTGTTCAAAAAGAGTTAAATGCACCTCTTCTAGATGCGTCAAAATCCTCTCACAATCCACAATATAGTATGCAACAAACTGTCTACATCCATGAGCATCCATCTCTTCATTCTTTTCATCCACTACACACCCTTTGATTGGGACATCATCCAATAAGGACAATGTCCATTGTGGTATAAAATTTGTGAGTACCCTATTCATAGCATTTTTCATGTGTACCATTGAGTTTGTTGCACCCTATGGGAGAGTACACATTTGTACTAACCCCAAGGGTGTCTTCATGGTTGTGATATCCATGCTTTCAATTGCAAGCTAAAACTGACCATACCCCAAGTAAAGATCACCCAAACAATAGATCGCTCTACCTGCAAAAGCCTCTACAAATTCATCAACCACAAGACCTACACCCACATTTCTTACGGTCACTTTATTGACCCGTTGCATGTCTTGAATAAATCTCAAAGCCCCATTCTTTTTGGGCACAGTAAACCAACGATTTGAGTACAGGGTTGAAGAGGGCTCCAAGATCTTCATGCAAATCTTTTCATTTAGCAAATCCATCAGCTTTGGCAAGTAAGCTTTAGACGCTGGAATACGCCTCAAGTTCCATGGTACACGTGACACAATAAATATTACCATAGGAGAGACAACATTTGGATCCACACAACCTATTTCACTTGGCTGAAATGCAATTGCCTTTCCATGCCTAGTCAACATCTATATAAAACAGTCTCTCTCAACAGCCAAAAGAAACCCTTCTGAACCAACTTTCAATTCTTGTAACGTTTCATATGTAAACTCATGACCTATATCTTTAGGATCCCATAAGCTTGGTTGCCTTAACACTTTTTCATACATACCCTCACTCTCTGGCTGAAGTGGCAAAGTAATTGGTTTCAACTTTTTGTCAACTATCTTATACTTTGTCTCCACAAGTGCTTTAGCCTATTGTAATCATTCCTGCTGAGTAAACAATGCTATAACATCGTACATATCCAAAGAACATACTGACAACACTCTGTTTTTAGCCTCATTTTCTACATGTGTAGTTGTTGAAATTTCAGCCGTAGTGTCATTAATATTCAGCCCATAAAATATGCCTAAAATGCCTTCATTTTCAGCTAACAATCCCAATGCTTTCAGTTCCTTAGTAGCTCGTTTCATAGATATGCGTTCAGCCTTGCACACATCTTCCATAGGCTTAAACCAACATGAACTGCTAGCTGTAAACTAAGAATAACCAATAGTAAATAAATGCTTCATTCCATCAAGGGTAAAGTACATCCTCTGAATGGCACTAGTGTAGCACCGCATTATAGCAGTGCTTAATGAAAATCCAAGTCTTTGAATTCCCTTGCATTTGGAGGCAAAGGAGTCTCTCAAAGCATATCCCAATTTCTAGGATGATTAACACAAACAATAAGAAATTGGACTACTTTCCTCCCATTCTTGCTTCTGACTCTTGCATAAGCAGAACCATCATCAAGCACCTTTGTTTCCATATGCACTCATGTAATATAGGGTTGTCCCAAAATCACTGCATATGAGGAATTATCTTGCACAAAGAAGTTTTGCTCTTCTTGTATATCACCAATTGTCACTTTTACATGAGGGCATGCAGCATAGAGCTCTACCGAAGAATTATTTGCAGCCCTCATATGCCAACCATGATCAGTGTCTACACGCCATGCACCATTTTCATACAATCCACGCTCAATGACATTTATCTCAGACCCATGGTCAAGTAAAGCAACACAAGGAGTTTCACGTTCCCCTATTGTTACTACTATTTCAGTGGTAGCCCTAGCCCAATGATTTCTTCTGTAGTGACTTCAAGGAATAAATCCTAGAGTTTCTTCCCCATATTGTTGCATCTGCCTTACTCCACCATGCATATTGCTACAAGACAATGCATTTTCAGCCACTTTCTTCTCTTTTCCACATGCTCTCCACTTATTAGTAGCATCTTGCATAGATAATCCAATACTTACTTCATGCTCATAGTCAATCCAAATACCCAACAAACCAGTTTCCTCTTCAAATTGCAGCAATGCGCTAGTGGTATCACCAAGAAACTGATGCTTCCTCTTAATTATGTCAATGATCTCATCATGAAATTCTCACTTGGCGATGCCAAGCACCTCTCCCAAGGTGAATTCCACCCGACTATTTAAGATCCATTCTTCAAGAACCTTCTTAGGATCTATGCTATCTTAATGTCAGATTGCAACTTATATCGTGGCTGCTTGCCCTTCTTTTTACCCTCTTATTTGTTATCCTATTTTTTCTCCTGACTGATCTCTTCCATAACATGCTTAGGAGGTGACTGATTTGTAGCTTTAGGCTTATCCACACTTCTTCTTGTCATTCTTTTAGATGTCCCTACAATATCTTGATCTCTTTTTTATTTTTCTTCCACAAGTATATCCATGTTTTGTACCTTTGCTAAATATGCATACACTTAATATGCATCTATCGCTGATCCCCAACTAGTTATGTCACGAATGTATTTCCCTGTATGAGACATTTCACTATCAGTGACCTTTCTCTTTTCAGTTGCATGTAAAGCATGTGTCCATATTTCAGTCTTTGGACCAACCATCACTTGGTCATGCATTCTATCTAGCTGTAGACCAAAAGTAGAAGCATATACCGCCACATAAGTATTTTGAAGTGCCAAGTCCTCCAACAACTTCTAAATACCTCCCTTTCCGAAATTCAAAGCCAGAGGCAATCCCATTTCTTGTGCATGGATCTTGCCATCTTTCCAAAAGATGAGCTGTTGTGCCAAGGCCTCCTATCAGGCAGCACAATCCTTTCTCTTATGCTACAAACTAGCACACCACATACATCTTTTTCCTGGATTAGGGGCTGTCATCCCCTTTTCTCTTGTCCTTTTTCATCCAATTTTGCAACCTTAAATTGAATTAGATCCCACATGCCTTTGACCAATTCATCTAAGATATCTTCCCTAACAGAGGGAACAATAGTAGGTATAGCCATAGGGTTAGCCACAGAAGTAGGTGGCTTACTGGATACATCAAATGTCTTGCTTGTAACAGTGGGCAAGCTAGAGACATGCAATCTTTATCTTCCTATATGCTTTTTCACAAGTGCAATAGCAGCTTCCTTGACGTGTCTCCACTGTGTTGTCAGACTTGTCTCTGTAGTCTGATCCTCCAACAAATCATCAAGCTTCTCTTGAAGCTCAGGATTAGCTGCCTGTAGAAATAATTCAATTTTCTAACTTGCAAGAGCTTGTTGTTCTGCAAGATCCAAGTGCTCAAATTGACTTTCAAATTCTCTTAACAATTCTATAGCCACAAGACCCTTATTGGGTTGTAAAACCCACTCTTGAAAAGTATTGCGTATAATCAAACTGGTATCTTCAATGTAAAATTCTTCCCTAGTGTCTTCTTGAAAGCTACCCAGTGAGCATCCTACATGTATAATTCAATAATCTGCACTTTCAGTTCATGAACAGTGATTTGAATAAAATATCGACTCCATGCAAGTTGAGCCACTCCAAAGAATTCCATCTTCTGAGCATAGATATATACATATGCAGATACATTCCAACCATTGAATAACTTCATCTCACGCTCAACTACTTGCAAAGCATTCATCACAACAGTTTTTGTTTGAGCAGAAGCCTGTAGTACCTATTGTTGTTGTTGTACCTACATAAGCATATTCATATTTTGCACCAACTGTTTCAAAACATCACTAGAGATTGTGTTCAAAGGTTCTCTCATCTTCTCTTTCCTTCTTCTGATGACCTTTCATGTCGGGTTCACTAATGTCACAGGGGTTTTTGTCGAAAGGTCGAGTCCATCGAGGATCAGAGGTAGAAGGAAGTAGAGATAGGAAATAGAAGAGAAGATAAAAAATACACAAGAGGTAAACACAATAATGACAAAGAACAATGAATCAAATCAATATGTATTGACAGAACCTGAAATCCTTTGTCTGGCACTACTCAGAAGCACTCTGCAGGCATTAGATCTCCTGGAGCCTCTTTGTAGAACAAAAATGTGGATCAGAAATAACAACTCATTCTCTATTTCTCAAAACCCAAATCTGATGGCTCTATTTGCTCCAAAAAGGGAGTAAGACCCCACGGCACCTGGTCACGGATCTCCAGTTCACTTCTTCTTCCTCTTCTAGTTGAAACTGTAGTTTTCAACTTGTCAATAGTGATCATGACGCGCGCGATTTTGTTAATTTGTCTTTTTTATGAAAATCCCACAACTGGTTGAAAAAGCAACTTACTTTTTTCATGCCATCCTAATCTATAGGCTTTTTTAACTTTTTCAAATTTTTTACAATAAATAATATCAAAAATAGGCTAAAATTATCCAAAAATTCTGTATTTTTGGATAATCCATGCAACTCACACTAGTACTAATGACTCTGATCACATTGACTCTCTAGATCAATAAAGAAGCTGGATGATGATGCATTCCATGCTTTTTCACACTATGTCCGCATAGCATCACAACAACGTAGCTCAAGGAGAAAATAGTATCTTTAAGAAAATGATTGCAATTGAAACCCCTCTAAGGAGGGAAGTGAAGAAACATTTTTGGCTTGCATAGTTATGGGCTTTGATATGCTCTTATCTTAACAAAATAGTTGGTATGATCATTAGACCTAGAAAGTTTACGTACTAACTTTGAGTTACCCTTATCCCATAAACATGTTTTATGTCTCTCTACTAATTTTCCATGAAATTATCCACTTCTTATTATAATAAAAATATTGAGATATCGAGCTCCACTCATAATATGCCAGGGTGACCGTTGTGCATTTATGTCACCGACTTGTTAGTTGCAGATGGCGTTGGTACACCACCCATGAATAATAGCTAGATGATAGCTATCCTTATCTACTCTAGTTCGTGGCTCAGTTAGTATGCCACCTTAGTTAGTTGAGTTTGGTTTGAGACCCATATATAGGGTTCTTCTATTTCTATGTACTCGAGTTCTTTTGGCTTACACAAACTAAGAAGAGGAAAACTGTTTTCAGCCTCCACCTCTGTGTGTATTCCTCCATTGTGCAAGCAAGAAAGCTACAAGGGAGACTCCTTCCTTCTCTCCCACAATCTTGACAAAAAAAACAACATTTCCCTTTTCCCTCTCTCCCTCTCTCCCTCCCCCTCTCTCTCTCTCTCTCTTTATTTCTCTCTCTCTCTCTCTCTTTATTTCTCTCTCTCTCTCTCTCTTAACAAGAGTTTTGCCACCTTTTGCTCTTTTTTCACATATTACTTATAGGTTATATTTTGAATTTGAGAACATGGTTTTACTTTAGGCTAAGAATATAAGCAAAATAAGTCTTGTCTTTGATTAGTTAAATATTCTAAAGACATCATATGTATTTTATGGTTTAAAGTCTTGTCTCAAAATAAGATATATTTATATGAATCAAAGGTTGCTCATGAGATTAAAAATATCATATTAATCATAATGATATTCTTGATTATACACTCATAACTTTCAAGGTCTAGACTTTCCGTCAAAGTATAGGTTGGACTAAATTACGTCAATCAATTCACTCAAAGTTTTCCTTGCTTAGTACTATGGAATATATGTGGTTAGGGGATATAATAAAAGTTCTATTATGAAAGTATTGAACCCCCTCAAACTCTCTCCCCCCACCTTGAAACCACCAACCCTCTCCCTCGTTTTCATGATTGGAGGGGGAAATTAAAGGGGACATACCCCTAATGTATATTCTTATGTGCTTTTTGGAAAATCCCCCTTTCCTCCACTTATGCGATTCCATAAGTTTCCCATGGTGAACTCTTTGGAATACCTATGAAGTACTAAGACTATGAGTCTCTGGTGGATGAATTTATAGTAGCTGAGGTTGGTGTTTTGGTGCCATTAGAAATTTGTTTTCTTGTTAGTTTGGTAGACTCTACACTTCTACAAGAAATATTACTATTGTTATACATATGTTTTATATTTTGTGTTAAACATATTGTGGATTATAAACAAGCTATGTTTTGAGTAATTTCCTAAGAGGTATATGAAAGCATTGAATGGATCACTTTAGATTCCATGAAGTAGAGTAAAGAGGTCTTTGTATGAGACATTTTTTATTGTCACCGCATGACTTTCATGATCTTATGTGTACTTGTTTACTACTGTATATAGTATTGTGTCAACTTCTCCTTTTTTAACTTCTACTAGGACCTTAATCAAGATGCTGAAATTATATTGTGAGATTTTGATTGTGTATGTGGAGATGCCATTTGTTTTAGTGTCTAGAAGTACTTGGGTAGAAACTCTTTGTAGTGGATTGTCTTATGTATCTTTGTACTGTAGTTTGAATTTGTCAAGTATGTGTTTTAGAAGTCTTATGTAATGGGATGTGTGTTTGCTAGTATGGTTAGATTACTAGGAAAATCGAACTATTGAAGATGATAGTAGTGTTTGCACTATTTTTGATTTTGTTCTATTCTCCAAGCAAGTTTTTATTGAGTATATGCCTCGGGGAAGTTGCTACATGTATATACTCTACATCACATTTGATCAAGGCCCATCTATAAATATCCTTATCTATGAATTTTTTATGAATTAAACATAAGTATTTTGTATTCAATTTGTAAATAATCCTTTTATATTATGCCCTTTTGTATGTAAAAAATATATAAAATATATATATTAAAAATATCTTATTTTGAATCCATGTGATGTACACATATATTCATGAGTAGCTTACCTGAGACATATGCTTAGACGCGTCCATAAAGTTTTGAAAGGAAATGTAGTTTGTGAAGCCATTGATGTAAGGTCATCATCAGCAAATAATAGCTCCAATTGTGAATCCCAATTTAAAGAGTCAATATTATCCCATGAAGGAGATTCATCATCATATAGAAAAATAAGAGAAGCGAGTAATGACTTTGTATCATCAATGTCGTGTAGTGACTACGTCCGCCAAACATCCTCCTGAGACCATGTACTACCTATAAGTTTCTCATTGAAAATAGCATCACGACTTATGATTACCTTCTTGAAAGATGAATTATAAAACTTGTATCCCTTAGAAAACGTTGAATATCTAATGAAAGTAACTTTCAAACTGAGAGGATCAAGTTTTATATTAGTCTCTTTGGGTATATGAATATAAGCAATACATCCAAAAGTTCAAAAATATGAAATAGAACAAGTTTCACCTATGTCCAAGTAGTAATTGGTAATTTACCAGAAGGAGTAGTTATAGGAAGATGATTTTGCACAAGTTTTGTTGTTAAGATTACTTTAGCCCAGAAACATCGAGATAAGCCAAAATGAATGAGCATACATTGCATGGCATTGACAATAGTCCTGATTTTTACATTCAACAATACCATTCTACTGAGAAGACTAGGGAACCATATATTCATTGATGAATACCCTAATTATTACAATAAAAAATAAAAATCATTTCAAATGTATTCTACACCATTATCACTGAAAAGTTTCTTGATGTGACTGTAACGTGTCCCATAGTATTATCCAGGACACGTCTTAGCAGTCCATCGGAAAGGACGTCTAGAAAGCTCCGTCCGGCACTCCCATGGAATGTTACGGGTTTTGCGATCTAGTTCTTCCCGCGTCTGCCATGTAGCGGA
This sequence comes from Lygodium microphyllum, assembly GCF_053477565.2. Lineage (NCBI taxonomy): Eukaryota > Viridiplantae > Streptophyta > Polypodiopsida > Schizaeales > Lygodiaceae > Lygodium > Lygodium microphyllum. The sequence goes on along the minus strand of NC_141148.1, from coordinate 52,912,955 downwards.
AGTATCCTGGCTGTTCCCACTTAGGATCGACCGGAATTAGGGTTTTCCTAATGGGTCATTAGCTAACAGCAACTAGCGTCAGACCCGAGCGAACTACTTTACGCAGAAACGCCAAGTCCGAAGCGGATTTATGATGCACTTGGTTCAAGGAGAATGGGAAACGAGAGGGATGCAAAGCTCAACCTCTCTGCCATAAGGCATAGTCCCATTCCGTTCCCCTAAAACAACGTAAATCGGATAAGACGTAACTCTAGGTCATTGTTCTCGTTATTCTTTTTGATGATGATGATCGTTCCGCTGTTCCTCGAGATTTTTTTTTTGAGAAAAGTTCCCGGCTAACGGGGACCACCCAACCATGGGACGGACCCATGGCCCATCCTCCGCACTTTCCTCGGTTTGTTTTAGTTATGTAATTATCTAACACATTAATTTGACATATAACAATCAGCTTCTTTAATTAACCTTGTTAAGCACTAGTTCCTTCACGTAATCTTATCACGAGACATAGAAAAACAATATGAAGCAAGTTCTTTTAACATTTCACCATTTTATCTTTGAAATACAAGGAGTTCCGCCCATAGGCTTTTCCATAATCTGCCCGAAGGCTAACCAGTAATCTCCAAGGATCAGTATTCCAAGCTTCCGCCCGTCAACTAGTATGCGGGCCTCGAGATCCGATCCCGAGTCACGTTAGCCTCTTGTGCAGGACCCAAAAGGCGAGGGATTTACGTCCAGAGCCCCCCCTGGCACCCAAGCGTCCTCCTACTCCAAGTAGAACTCAACGGAGAGACCTCTCGCGGCGAGTTCGGTCCACGTTCCCGGCGCGGTCAACAACCCCCTTGGTTAGGGTCAGGCAGGCAGTCGGGGGTAACTGAAGCTGCCTCTCCCTTCAGGCCTTTAGCCTGAAGTATATGTACTTGTTTAATTTGTAATTCATAATTCAAACAGAGCCCTAAAATCTCTAGCAAGCATAAACATTTCCATTAATCAACCCAGTTGTATGGCAAACTGCTAAGGAAGTGTTCTTTCCTTTTTGAGTGTATCAGCACTCATTCCCAAGGTGTCTTGTAACTTGGCAAGATCTCTTACATTCCGGAGTAGGGCATACCCAACTTGGTTAACCCTAAGGTACCTTAGATATGCTAGTTTCTGGTTTACAACTTTCCTTATTTAGAAGGATACCCAAAAATACGTCTTTTTGCAAGATAACTTGCATAAGGATCTGCCGTCCTTGATGAGGGTTTTTCCCTTTTCTCCTTGTGAATCAATCACAAAATGATTTCATACATGTTGCGCAAGTCCTGTGATGGAATAATCTGTTTAGATTCCTTAAGCTGACGTATGTCAGGCCTAGGGTTTCTTCATTTAGGGACAAACCCTAGTTTCTTATCTTTATGAAATTATTGTCATTACGGTAAGGAAAGTAGTCAAGTGTTTAGGGTAAGAATGTTTCTATGTTTAGATTGGTTCGGTTAGCTTTTGGAAAGATTGGTTCGGTTAGCTTTTGGAAGGTAATCTTACTCGTCTTGTCACGGTTTTACTATCCTTGTGACAATTAACTTTCCCAATCAATACAGTTTAATTTGGCATATAGCATAATGCCAAGATGATACAAAGAGCGACGATACTCCTTGGGACAAAGGCCTAGCTGAGAAATTGGTGTATACACACTTTATTAGTCCCAAGTCCTCAAATAGCAGGGAAAAAGTGTTAATAGAGTGTCATCCAGCAATTCCCCATTACATTTTCTTTCCAAATGAGTTCGTATATCTAATTTTTATACTTGTTAATTCCTAACATTTAACTTCCATTTTCTTTAAAGATGAACTCATGCCAAATAACAACAGTTGCCTTGGTAAGATGTGCAACTAGCAAAGATAACTCCCTAGTAATTTGAGCATCGAAAGAAACTTTCATGAATTTAGCCATTTTACCATGATTCATTGCGAAAGGAATAAGACTAATGGTGCAAGATATAATTTCTACATTTTAGGAATATATTACTATAGTAAATGGATAATCTTGCCTATAATTTTATAATGCTTGATGCAATTTGAAGAAAGCTAATTTGTATACATTGTCATTCATAAGCTAACTCCTTCGTTAAAAATAACTCGAACCAATCTATCTTTCCTTAACAATTTTTCTTTGCATGATTGACTTAAAACTGAATTAACACCAAGAAGAAAAACCTGGCTTTGAGGTGAGATATCCACATGGATACCGGGAGATGACCCTCCCGCAGCTACGCCTTGGACTTTCTTCGACGGCATCGTAGTTCGAATGTGAGATAGCCTTTTCCTTTTTCTTCTTGGAATTCCACCGTCTTCTCCTTCCTTTTCTTTTTCTTTTTCCCCACTCTTCCTCCTTACGGGATACCATACGAAGCCATGATGATGAATTGGATTTTTAGGACATGGGAGTGTGTGGACACTGGCTGGTTTGATAAGACTAAGAACACAAAGCTCAACTACGAGAGCACTTGCACAAAAAGATTTAAAAGTGAGTGCAAGAGGATGGAAGTCCGCAAGGTAGCCTAAGGACAAGGTAGGCCTATGGGTGTGAAAAGAGCTAAGAGGGGGGAAAAAAAAACAGAACAAGGGCTTAGGGGGAAAATTAAAACCGGAAAGGGAAACAAGGGGGGCTTGGGGGGGGGGGAAATTTAAACCCGGGGGGGGGAGGTAATAAGGACTTTTGGGGGATTAAAATCCGGAGGGGAAAAGAACAAGGCTTAGGAGGGGATTATACCGGGAGCGGGGGGAAACAAGGCCTTACGGGGGTTTAAAATCCCGGGAGGGGGGGGAGGAAAACAAGGGGCTTAGGGGGGGGATTTAAAACCCTAGGAGGGGGAAGAACAAGGGGGCTTTGGGGGGGAATTTTAAAACCCGGGAGGGGGAAGGGTAATAAGATTTTAAGGGAAGGGTATAGGAAGGGGGGCTTAGATGACCCCCCCCTTAGAAGCTTCTCAAGAAGCTTCTGAGAAGCTTCTGTGGGCAGCCACGTGGAGAAAAAAAAGGCCACTTAATGGATTACGAGGGGCGGCGTCAATAGCAACTGGTCATGGCGTAGTGACAAGCGGCGCTGGCGGCGTAATCTAGCTCGGCGCGGCTGACGGTTTGGACAGGCGGTGACCACCATTCTCCCACCATGACGATCTCCGGTAGCAACGGAGCCTCCCTCAGTCTGGCATGCAGCACGGCAGCACTTCCCTTCCTCATGGCTCCGCCTCCTCACGCTTTATATAGTGGAGGGAGGGGGCTTTTTACTTCGTGCGTGTCGACACGCATGTCCTCCCTCCCTCCACAGGCTCCACCAAGGAGCCTAGTGTCTCCTTCTATTCCCCTCCCCCTCCAGCTCGTCAGTCGGCTGGAGGGATAAGGGGGGAATTAATAAAAAAATTTCCAAAAGTCCGATTTATTTTCTCCATGCGGAATTTTACAGTGACGACCAGTATGAAGTTCTACAGCTTTTTGATATTGCTTAAAAGATAATAAAGCTTTGATTTGTGTTGTAAGAGAAAATTAATATGGTGTATCTTGATAAGTCATCAATAAAAGTCATGAAATGCTAATATTGAGATTTTGATGGAGGAAAAGGTCAACATATATCAATGTGAATAAGATCAAACAAATGTCTAGAATGAGTTGTGGTGGAAATGGAAAAGGGTTTGTGAAAATGCTTTCCAAATGCACAATATTCACAAATACCCATATGAGGAGGAGCTTTGAATTCTATACCTTCAACAAGGTCAGATTAACAAGCTTAGAAGAATCAAAGTGAACAAAGAAATGATGCCATATTTTGTTGTTTTGATTGCTGTCATGCCGCTACACGCACACCGTGTTAAAAAAAATCAAGTGTGGATTTCTTATTGATTTAGAAAGCCAATGCCATTCTAGACATTAGTGTTAGTGTCCATGGTTCAAAAATATTAGATTTTTGGATACGTTTTAGCCAATTTTTGATATTTTAGATATTACCTCTTGTAAAAATCCATAAAACTCTAGACAACTTCTAGATTATGATAATATATAAAAGAAGCATGTAGCTTTCAACTAATTTGAGAGGATTTTATGTAAAACGAGAGATTGGTTAAATTGCACAATGCACAATGGCTGTTTTCAGGCAATGAACAACACTCCAAAGTGGGAGATGGAGTGATTTGGTTGAATTCTGGCCAGGTGACTAAGTATGGAGGCATCACATTGGCAATCTAAGCAGCATAGAGGAAGGTATTATTTTATACATGTTTTTATCTATTAGAGTTTTATCTTCTCATAAAGGTGGAATAAATTGATAGGCTTAATCTCTGCTACTATTCTTCTACATTTTCTATTCCCTTTTGTGAGTATTCTTCTACGCCTTCTTTTTCTTCAAACCCCTTCTCTTCCATCTACTCCTCTCCCTGAATCTCCCTTCACCCTATTGTCTCTTACCCCTGTGGTGGACTTTCGACACCAAATTCTCTGACACTGTGTTAGGGGAAGTTTATGCTATCATCATAGGTGAATTTCGGAAGAAATTTGGGCTGATACTTCAGCTATATTCAGAGAATTAGCTAAATCAATATTATTTTAATTCATTTCTTACTCTATACAAGACATCTTGTCAAAATATGCAAGTATTATGTGCCCCCTCTGTCAGGGCAATGTTTGTAGATCATTCGTAGATGCTTTGAGTTGAATTAAGAGGAGATTTTTCTCTTATTTATTGGCTGTGGTAACCTATCCTTATCATGAACTCAATTTGAAGCTCTCTTGAAGCAAGTCTCTTTGCCCTACAAGCCTTGTAATTAACTCATAAGTGCTACTTACAAGGAGAAATGAAAATATGAGAGAAGAAGGCTGATTGCAAATAATAAAATTTGGCACACAAGTTGATTGGTGCACTGAGGTGCATACAATGAAGATTTGAACATTGAGCCTAGACATTGAAGCACATTACCGCATTTTTTATGAAGCTGTTGAAGAACCTGAACTTGTTGGTGTTTATGATACATGACAACATATTGTACTTGATTTTATAATTTTTGATTGCTCTTACAGTCAAGAAAACAAGCTTGATTTGAGTTAGAGCTTATGAGATAATACTCTTGTGATCTTTACTAAGAACATGCAGTTGGAAGCTCTATTAACATCTTCAAGAGCTTGGCTTGAAACCTTCAACCCTTCTCTTATCTCTACCATTCTTGGAGTCTAAGCTCTTGAACCCCCATACATTCTTCTCTCTCAAACCCCTAAGATTGACTGTGAAGTACCTCTTGAACCTTTAAACATTCAGTGTAATCTACTTATCTCTTGAAGACACATCTCTATCTATCTAGTCAAATTTTCTTGCAAAACCCCTGTGATGACCTTCAACCCTACCCGTTGGGACATTGGTGAACTAGACGTGAAGGTCGGTGTAAGAGTAATTTAAGATGGGGTGTTCTTTAGGAGATACTCTACAACAGTTGGTGTGCATACTGCAGCATACTCAACAACAAAATATCCAAATGTTACAACAACAACAACAAAGGCAAGATGAAGAGAAGATTGATTCCACATCTATCAAGGCTCTAGAGGAAGTTGGGAAAGAATTAAAACAATTAAATGGTCAAAATGTCTCGGTTTTTATTGGCTTGTATGTTGAGAAAATGCTCTTCTTTGGTATACCACAACATGCATGGAGTTGCTATTTTGCCAAACTAGCAAAGCATGGTCTTCAAGAAACAATCCATCGTCTTTTTCAGTGAGATGCAGATTAGGCTACATTCAAAAAAGCCCTATGCAAAGAATTCTTCTTAGAAGACTTTGGCCTAATGATGAAGAAAAGTTTCATTGATTGGGTTGAGAAACCCAACAAAGGTTTAACTGCAACAACTTTATACCATGAGTTTGAAATTAAATTTGGGCATCTTGATGCAGAAGACCAACAAAGTATGGAAGGTCAGAAGATTGAATTATTCCTTAAGGCTGCAAATCCCATTCTATAAGAGAAGCTTGCTGATGGCCTAGAAGATGCTACCTCCGAATCAACAGTCAAGATTGCATGGATAGATGTTACTGATGCAATAACATGATTGCTCGAAGAGAGTGGATGTGAATAAGATCGGGCTCTACTTCAACTTCAACAATTCCATTGATGGAGCTTCTTGCACCTTCAAAATCCCCTATTCCTTTGACTAATCAGCCAACTCTTTCTTCTTCTGTTTCTTCTAAAAATGATGTCATGGATGAACTCATTAAAAGCATGTGTGACCTTCATCTGAATCTTATAGAAATTAGTTCCACGGTGGAAAAGCTGGATGTCAAAGATAAAGAATGAGGATGATCATCAACTCAAAGACTCATGAGAGAAGGCTATAAGAGACACTGTATTTGGTATAACAGCCAACAACATGACAAGAGGGAGTGGTTTGCCTTACGTGAGGCTCAAGTGTAGAAGCTCATCTTTTGGAAAGATGGAAAAAATCATGCAGCCCAAACTGGTCTTCCACTAGAGCCAATTTTTGGCAATGGTGGAATGAAGAAAAGATTGGAAGATTTCGCTATAAAGAATGCCTACACAGAAACTGATACAACTACCTATGGGCTGCAAATTGATCCAACTAAATCAAATTTGAATGCATGTAAAGCTAATGTGCAATATAAAGTATGGATGTAGACATTAGATCAAATGGAATGTGGCAAAGTAGCCATAGATGATTTGACTAATGCCAATTAGTGCATTTGAGGAATAATTGGTTGGAAAGAACTGGTGGATTCTTTTTCTGCCTTTGCACATTTGGCTAACATCAATCATAAAGAAGTCTTGATTGAAGAAAAGAGAAGATGAACTAGGGCCTTTCTCTTCTAGCCCTCCAAAATGGTAACTAGAAGAATGCCCAAACAACCAAAGCTTGCTAAAAATATAACCCCAAATCAAGAGATGGAAGATGTGCCACAAACAAAGAAGACCAAAGGAAAAAAAAAAGGCAAGCAGCTAGGTTACAAATTGTAGTTTGACATAGAATTTGCAATGATCTCAAAGGAGTTCTAGAAGAACAATTTCTCGAAAGTAAAATTTAGTTCACCTTAGAAAAATTTCTCACAATTGCCAAACACGAATTTCATGATGTAATTAATAATGTAATCAAAAGAAAAAGACAATATATTGGTGATGATCCTAAAGAAACAGTGCATGGTTTTTTGCAAGCTCTTCGAGTCTTTGTGCAGGATGAAGAGAAGCTAACTGCACAAGGAATTCAGCTTGAAGTAGCTAAAGAGTTAATGGCAACAATTGAAGCTAAAGATAAAGAAAGTATAGATGCAGACATTAAAGAAGTGAAGCATCAAAATGTAATGGTTGGCTGGTTCAAACCAATTGGGTAGCCCACCTCTCAAAAAGAAGGTCGTCTACAGCACATGCATGATAAGGAAGAAGCTTGATTCATTCCAAGCAGTCACTATTCCCGTACACATTGGGCAAGAGCAACAACAGAGAAAATCATCAAAATTGGAGAAAAAGAAACACCATGTATTGCACTCTTAGACCATGGCTCAAAGATGAACGTCATGGCAAGGAGTCTCTATGAAAGTGGAGGATGGCCCATAAATGTTGATCCAAGTTGGTGAATGAGAGGTGCAAACAACTCTGAGAGTTATATGCTACATGTCCTAATGTGCAGGTAGCTATTGGAGACATAAAAGGCAATTTTCACTTTTCTATTCAAGACTCTTGTAATTACCCTATCATTCTTGAGCAACCTTACATTTTTTAAGCCCGCTTGGAAACAAAAGCTCTTGATGATGATTCTTCCTATGCTCGAATTCGAAGCAATGATAATGAACGAGCTATCTAATTTCTTACTATGTGTGTTAACCATCATCGAAACATAGATCAACTGTGTAATTATCTTGTGCCTCCTAATGCTCTATAATTCAAGGGTTTTTGGGCTGCACTGCTATAAAAGGAGGCTATGGCAGTGCGTCATGTAAAAAGATTGAACCTCCTTATGCTACAGAAAGTGTGTCTCTAGCAAGTCTGTGTGTATGTATAGCCAATAGTATGGGTTGTTATAAGTTTATTCTAGCCATGAGTAAAGCTGAAAGAAAATATTTATGTCATGTAAAAAGGGTGTTGAAAACTTATGACATGATGGCTGAAAATGAAGATATTTCGGGCATTGTTTCTGGACTAATTACTACTGACACATTGGCTAAAATATATGTAGCTAGTCATAAGAAAATTAGGCTGAAAATCAGCCCATAGAAGTATATACATTCGATTTTTATCAAACAATTCAAGAATTTGTTGAGCAAGAAGACATTGGTTTACTCAACAAGGCTGAAGCACAAGTGGAGACAAAATACAATATGATGGATAAGAAAGTCAAGCCTATACAATTCCCACTACCTCTCCAGAAAGTGAAGGGCTAGTTAATAGGGCACCAAATCAACCAAGTCTTCGTGATCCTTCCAACATTGGTCACAAGTTCAAATCTGGAAAGTATAAAAGGGCTCAAAATAGGTGAAAATTCTTTCCTTTCACTGACTGAAAAACACTCTTTTATGCAAATGCTAATGAAACGTGGAAAAGCTTTTGCATTTCAACCAAGTGAAATAGGCTATGTGGATCCAAATATTGTGGATCCTATAGTCATTTTTACTGTCCCACATGTTGCATTGGAACTTCAAGCCCATTCCCTTTCCAAGGGCGTATTTGCCCAAATTATTGGAACTTCTAAAAGAGAAGATCAAAATGAAGGTTTTAGAACCTTCTTCAGCACCTTACTTAAATCGATGATTTACGGTACCCAAGAAAAATGGATATGATTCATCAAAGATCTACAACCTGTTAATCGTGTGTCACAATTCGAAATGTTGGTTCGGGTCCAATTGTTGACGAATTTGCTGAAGATTTTGCACGTAGAGAGATTTATTCTTTGGGCGACCTATATTTAGGATATGACCAATTTTAACTTTCATTAGAAGGCTAAGACATTACCATAATGAAGACACCTCTTGGATTGGTCCTCATGTGCACTCTACCACAAGGTGCAAGAAACTACGTAGCCCATATGATGAGTGCCCTGCACAAAACTTCCATTTCTTGATGGTGTACCTATTAAGAGATGTGAAGTCAATGAAAAGAATGAGGAGCTTGACGAAGATGGCTGCCTGCAGGACATTTGTAGTTAAACATATTCATGATTGTGACAAGATTTTGACAAGGCTAGAAGAGGTACATCTTACCCTTTCTAGAGCTAAGTCGATTTTTGGAGTAGAATAAGTCCTAGCAGTTAGACATCTATGTGGCTCCTACAGACGTAAACCTTCACTAATCAAGATAGATGCCATCAGTAGAATGCAAGAAAAATGCACAAATATCTCAGAGGTGAGAAGATTTCTTGGCCCATGTGTATTCTATCTCATATGGATACCACATTTTGCTCATGTTGCCAAAAATCTTTATCAATTATTAAGAAAAGGCCAAAGATTCTCTTAGGGAAAAGAGCATACTCTCACTGTATGCAAACTAACGAAGTTGTTAATTTCAGCCGCCACTTTTAAAAGCGCTGATTATTCAAATGGTTAATCCATCGTCCTTACTCTAGATAAAAGTACCATTGGGATATGATGGGTTGTTGGGCAAGAAGACCATGAAGGTAACATGTATGCAATTTGTTTTGGAGCAAAGGCTCTCAATTAACATTAAAGAATATATGCATAAGTAAAAAGGGAATTGTGGGGAGTTGTAACAGCATTAAAGTGTAATCGTAAATACTTTATAGGCGCTTCTGTAGTAGTAGAAGCTGATTTTCTTTCACTCTTGGATATGATTGCCAACTACTCTACACCTGATAAGGCTATGCTAAGATGGATTGCATATATTAGATCTCTCAACCCCGAATTAAAGCATATTGGAGAAAAGGCGAATCTAGTTGCTGACATGCTATCACCTGCAATATATGACAATGAAGAAGAGCTGATGGAAGAAGACGAAGCTGAAGAATCTATACTTGCTAAATTTCATTCCATGGTTGCTGAAAGTACCATTTCAGTTGGTGCATATATAAACCCAAAGGTGAATCTTGTAGGTGAAGCTGATCTTTTTAATGGTATAGCATTAAGTATAGTAAGAACATGAAAAGGTACTGCTGTAAATAAGCATACATTAACAAAGATCAAAGATTTATCTATGGAAGAAGGGTGGTCAACTAGTAGCCAACATGCTCATTGCATTGCTGAAGTTCTAGTTCATTTTCTTAAAGAAGATTATGAAGAAGATTGGTTGAATATTGGCCAATATTGGAGCACAATGAAGAAGGAGGAATCTTGGACTGATGAAGAGTACAAGAATATTAAGAGGAAAGCTTATGGCTTTTTTCTTAAAGAATGGCATCTATGGAAGCACACAAAGAAGAAGAAAGAAGTGACTGTCCGAGTTTTAGGTATTAATAGATTGCAACAACAGGTAATGAAGGAATTTCATGAAAGCCTATGAGCTAGCCATAGAGGCATATGGGGAACCTTTAGTAAAGTCAAAGACAAATATTGGTGGCAAAATATATATCGAGATATAGAGCATTTTGTTGAAACCTGTTATGTGTGTCAGGTGTATTCTATGGTCAAACATTGAGATGGGTTACAATCGACGTATCCCTTGTCTATACATCATAGATGGGTTATTGATCTTGTAAGCATGCCTACAGGGATATGGAATATGCGATATTTAGTGCTTGCAAGAGAATATCTAACCAATCAAGTTGAAGGTAAAGCTTTAACAACCAAGACCACTCAAGATGTTTGTCGCTTTTTTCTTAAAGAAGTGTTCTGCAAATATGGTTGTGTTGGAAAGGTAACTACAGATAGAGGAGAATTGAATGCTGATGAGGCATGCAACTTCTTTGCTTAATTGGGTATCAAGTTTACTTTGACATCATCCTACAATCCTGAAGGCAATGGAAAAAGTGAGAGAGGACAGATTCAACCTATTCTCAAAGCTCTAGCAAAGTCTTGTAGAGAAAAGATCAAAGAATGGCCTAAAATGCTACCTTTTTCATTATGGGCTGATCGGACTACTCACATTACAATGAGTGGCTATATGCCACCTAAAATTATGCATGCACAACAACGGATTATGCCAATTGAAGAATCTATTCTCACATGGAGTTTTCTACCTTGGGAGGAAGACATCAATAGAGAAGAGTTACTGACTTTGCATATATGGCAACTAGAAAGAAGGCCTAAAGATGTTCAAGCAACTATTAAGAAGTTAAAAACAACAAGACTAAAAAACAAAAGAAGATTTGATAGGCAACATTGACTTCGGCCAAGAGCTATCCAAGAAAATGACTGGGTGCTTGTCTATGATAGCAGCCTAGATAATCAATAGAGTGCTTCTAGGAAGATGGTAAAGCATTGGTTTGGCTCGTATGTGGTAAAGGTTATTCATGACAATGCCACATATTCATTGGCTAAGTTGGATGGGACCAACATAAAGATACCCATAGCTAGAAAAAGAATCAAACTCTTCAAACGAAGAGAAAGTTCAACACATGAGTTCAAAGACTTGGATGTAATTCAAGAGCATGAAGACATAGAGAAGAAGAAGAAGAGGCAAAAGATGAAGACATTGACATGGCAGAAGATACTTCTTCTCACACTGTAGATCCGTAAGACTTTGGCACATGCCAAAGGATGTGCAGGTTAGGAGGGGGTGGATGTCGTGCCGCTATGCGCACACCGTGTAAAAAAATCTAGAGTGTGGCTTTTTTATTGATTTAGAGAGCCAATGCCATTTTAGACAGTAGTATTAGTGTCCATGGTTCAAAAATATTAGATAGTCAATTTTTGATATTTTAGATATTATCTCTTATAAAAATCCATAAAGTTGTAGACAACTTCTAGATTATGATTATTTGTAAAAGAAAGCATGTAGCTTTCAGCTAATTTGAGAGGATTTTATGTAAAAAGAGAGATAAGCAAAATAGAACGACATGCGATCGATGTTTTTAGGCAATGAATAGTACTCCAAAGTGCGAGATGAAGAAGGACTGATCTGGCTGAATACTGGCCAAGTGACCTAGTATTTTACACCCCTTTGGGAGCCAATGGAGGCATTAGATTCGCAATCTGAGAAACATAGAGGAAGGTATTACTTTATACACGTTTTTTTCTATTAGAATTTTATCTTCTCATAATGCTAGAATAAACTAGCAGGCTTCATCTCTATTAGTATTCTTCATTTTCTATTCCCTTTCATCATTATTCTTCTACTTGTTCTATTTCTTTGAACCCCTTCTCTTCCACCTATTCCTCTCCCTGAATGTCCCTTCACCCTGCTGTCTCTTACCCCCGTGGTGGACTTTCAACACCAAACGCTCCGGCACTGTATTAGGGCAAGTTTATGCTATCATCATAGGTGAATTCTGGAAGATATTTGGGTTGATAACTTCAGTCATTTTCAGAGAATTAGCTACAACAGTATTCTTTTAATTCATTTCTTACTCTACACAAGACATCTTGTCAAAACACTACAAGGGAATGGGGCAATAGCGACGGCCGTTTGCGACGCAAAAAGGTGGTGTCGCTATATGCGTCGCTATAAACGTCGCTATCTGTGTCGCTATTTGCGTCGCTATATGCATCGCTATTTGCGTCACTAATATTAGCGACGCATATAGCAACACTAATAGCGATGCAAATAGAGACGCTAATAGCGATGATTATAGCGACGCATATGGTGATGCTTATAGCGACGCAAATAGCGACACCGGTCTGGGGAAGGAGGGAGAGAAATAGAGAGTAGAAGGGAGGGGAAGGAAGAGAGAGATGGAGAGAAATAAAAAACAGGAGAGAGAGGGGCTTCATAAAAATTTGTCAAAACCCGAGCATGGCATTTTACAGGTTCGTAAACAAGCAAGAGAGAGAGAGAGAGAGGCCGTTGCCACTGCCACCATCCATGAAGAGTGAGGAGACAAGTGTAAAGGAGAATGAAGGAACTCCCGAATGAGAAAAAATGAGAGAAGTACGAAGGGATTCTTCTTCAAGCTTTGAGGTAAGTGCATTATCTATTCTCTCTTTGTTTTTCTCTTTTCTTTACTTCTCTCTTTCTTTTTGTTGATGAGTGTATTGAGAGAAGAAGTGAGAGAGATCAACATGTACAAGGGAGATAGAGAGAGAGAGAGAGAGAGAGAGAGGTCGCTGCCACCGCCAATCCACCACAAAAAGAGAGGGGACAACTGCAAAGAAGAAGGAGGGAGCCCGTGAAGGAGAAGAAGAAGAAGGAGAGAAGCGCGAAGGGATTCTTCTTCAAGCTTTGAGGTAAGTGTAGGTGAATGTCAAAGAGTTTACTGTTCATAATATAAATCATGGGATTCTTATGAACATAGAAGAGCTTCACTGGAAGTTATATGAGGCATTTGCATACAAAATTCAGACATTGTTATCCAATAACCACCTTAGTTCTTTTGTATTTAGCATATAATTTTCAGTAATACCATGTATATTTATAAAAAAATAAGTCTATGGGAACCTTCAACTTGGCCAACTGGAAGTAATTGATAGTCTGCAGGATAAATCACATTAATTCAGGTGCAAAAATATGGTCAGAACCCAAGAAGAATGCCAAAAGTTGCCAAAAGTCCACTAGGTCCACATGGGACCTGGAGTAATAGACTTAAGTGACCAGCAAGTGATGTGGATAGGTCAAAAAGTGACCAGGGGCTGAGCAGGGAGCAGCCCACATTTTTCTGTGCAAAATGCGGGCTGCACAGTCTGAAACAAACTTGAGAGAGCTGGAGCTATGGTGCATGATTTGGAGCACACAAACTGAAGATCAACAGGCCCAACTACTGAAGATGTAAACATGGTGAGAACTCCACTTCTCTGCCCCTTTGGTCTGACGAAAATGCATGCTGAAACAGTCTATAAAAGAGAAAAATCTGAGAGAAAAATATTCAGCCTACTCTTATGCACGACTTCTCTCATTTTGTTTACCTTATTCTTGGTCTAATGATGCCCAACTTGTGCCCAAGTACTTAAGTGACTTTGGGGCAAGCAAAGGGTGAGGATATTGAAGACATATGGGCTGTTATGGGTTGAAATAACCAGTCATAAACAGGGTAGCCCACTATTATGGTCCATTTTTATGAGCAAACATGGGATTTATGTGGTTGTAATGGAAGGAAATGACCTCTTTTCTTCAGGACATTGTTCATGAATGATCAGAAGTGCTTCTTCTTGAGTTTATGCACTCATTTTGAACTTGATTATGGGCTGGAATTTTTTGTTTTAAAACAGGGCTGAAGCTAAAATTATGCTTCTTCAATTCATTTCATGTATCTTTGGCCCAAATCTTGGATGCATTTGAATCTATCAACAATATACTTGTTCCAAAGGGTTGAAATCCATCTATGTACTTGAAATAAATGCCATTAGATCTTGCATTTGACATTCATAAATGAATTGAGAATCTGAAAATATCCTTTATGATATGATGTATGTATCCAAAGGCATTTGATGTAATCAAGATAGACTTATTTCATCCATTCATGTATGCTAAGTACATAGTGAAAAAGCTTGAACTCTTCTTCCATACCTTAATCCTTTCTAAATCTCGGATCTTATTAAATCCCAATCTACTTCCCCTTCCTGAACCTTGAATCCTAAACTCCTCTTCTGCACTAAAGCCCCAGTGGTAGACCTTCAACCCTTAACGCGATGACAACATGCGCAAGGGAGATTGAGAGAGAGAGAGAGAGAGAGAGAGAGAGAGAGAGAGAGAGAGAGAGAGAGAGAGAGAGAGAGAGAGAGAGAGAGGTTGCTGCCACCGCCAATCCACCACAAAAAGAGAGGGGACAATTACAAAGAAGAAGGAGGGAACTCGTAAAGGAGAAGAAGAAGAAGGAGAGTAGCGTGAAGGGATTCTTCTTCAAGCTTTGAGGTAAGTGCATTATCTATTCTCTCTTTGTTTTTCTCCTTTCTTTACTTTTCTCTTTCTTTATGTTGATGAAGAGTGTATAGAGAGAAGAAGTGAGAGAGATCAATGTGCGCAAGGGAGATTGAGAGAGAGAGAGAGAGGTCGCTGCCACCACCAATCCACCACAAAAAGAGAGGGGACAACTGCAAAGAAGGAGGGAACCCGTGAAGGAGAAGAAGAAGAAGGAGAGTAGCGCGAAGGGATTCTTCTTCAAGCTTTGAGGTAAGTGCATTATCTATTCTCTCTTTGTTTTTCTCTTTTCTTTACTTCTCTCTTTCTTTTTGTTGATGAAGAGTATATAGAGAGAAAAAGCGAGAGAGATCAACGTGCGCAAGGGAGATTGAGAGAGAGAGAGAGAGAGAGAGAGAGGTCACTGCCACCGCCAATCCACCACAAAAATAGAGGGGACAACTGCAAAGAAGAATGAGGGAACCCGTGAAGGAGAAGAAGAAGAAGGAGAGAAGCACGAAAGGATTCTTCTTCAAGCTTTGAGGTAAATGTATTATATCTTCTCTCTTTGTTTTTCTCTTTTATTTACTTCTCTTTTTATTTTTGTTGATGAAGAGATGTATAGAGAGAAAAAGGGAGACAGATCAACACAACGGAGATTGAGAGAGAGGGAGAGAGAGAGAGAGAGAGAAGCTGCCATTGCCACTACCATTGCCACCACATCCACTAAAAGAGGGGACAACTACAAAGGAGAAGCCAACCTCTGTCTCTTCTCCATCTTGCCCTCCTCGAGCATGCATGGCAGGCACCAAGCAAGCATGTCCCCGTTTCCCGGCCATGGAGAGGCCTCATGCCAAAGCCCGCCACCTGGAGTACAAGGTGGAACCTCCTCTAGTGCAGCAACAGGTACTCCCCATAGAGCACAACGACCACTAGAGAAGAAGAGGAGATGGAAACCAAGAACGAGTGTGAGACAGCCCACCAGTAGGAAGGTAGACTGCTACAGCTATGAGGATAGAAAGAAGAGCCTACATGATGTACTACATGTACCTTCTATTACCAAGAATCTATTGTCGATTGGACAGATGGCAGAATAAAATTTGCAAGAATCTAGTGTCGGTTGGATAGATGATTTCAACTGATACACATGGCTGTACATTCGGAAGTACAAGGATGAGGTACTCGATGTCTTTAAGCAAATGGGTTTATAAAGAGAAATGCAAGTCAAATGGTTCGTTGGAAAGGTATAAAGCCCAACTCATTACAAAGGGATATGCACATCAATACAGCCTAGATTATGAGGAGACTTTCAGCTCTGTTGCTAAGATGGAAATGGTGAAAATAGCCATTGCATTAGTGGCTTCTAAGGGCTGAAAATTATGAAAAATGGATATCAAAAATGCATTCATGAATGGTGACTTGCTTGAAGAGGTATATATGGAGTAGCATGAGGGTTATGTATACAACCTGAGGTGTATATGGATACTAGCTAGCAACCCTGTCTATCATGCTAGATCCAAACACATAGAGATTCATTACGATTTCATCAGAGAAATGGTACTTGTAGGACAGATTGATCTACTTCATGTGAAGACACAAGACCAGGTAGCTGATATCTTTACCAAATCACTTGGTAAAGAGAAATTTGTTTGTTTCATGGATCTACTTGGAGTACAGTAAC
Organism: Lygodium microphyllum; assembly: GCF_053477565.2. Classification (NCBI taxonomy): domain Eukaryota; kingdom Viridiplantae; phylum Streptophyta; class Polypodiopsida; order Schizaeales; family Lygodiaceae; genus Lygodium; species Lygodium microphyllum. Next base: position 52,896,379 of record NC_141148.1, on the reverse strand, counting down.
TAATCTGAGCTCAAGAAATGGAGTTTGAGAAGGGGGAGAAAAAGCTAGAGTAAGCAGAATATCAATGGGACTTATTCATACCTCAGGGTTCTAACTATAATGAAAGCTTGAAGTGAAGCTCTTCTTGTTGGGCCTAACAAGTGATAAAAAAGCTCCTTGATTAATACTTTTTTGAATTGATTATATCTAGCTTTTGTAATCACAATCTCTTTTTCTTCTCAGGCCTAAGCAAGTGATGAAAAAGCTCCTTGCGAAATACCTTTTTGAATTAATTATATCTTGCTTTTTCAATCAAAGGATTCAGTTTTTTTTTAAATCTGATACACAATTTTTAGACATTAGACGTAGCTGACATTGGCAAATGAATTATGCAAGAATATTTAGTGCATATAGCTAGAAGGGTGGCAGGGTTGTATGCCCTGCCACCTATTTTTTTTCCCCTTTGTAACCGTCGCTATTTGCGTCGCAAATTTACTCTGCAACCGTCGCTATTAGTGTCGCTATTTGCGTCGCTATATGCGTCGCTATTAGGGTCGCTAATTGGGTTAGCGATGCAAATAGTGACGCTAATAGTGACGAATCGATCGCGTCGCTAATAGCGACATGAATAGCGATGATGGGGATAATTTTTTCCATGAATAATTCCGTCACTTTAAACGTCGCTATTGGGTCTATATGTTGTAGTGAAATATGCAAGTATTATGTCCCCTATGGCAGGGCAATGTTTGTAGATCATTCATAGATGCTATGAGTTGAATTAAGAGGAGATTTTTCTCTTATTTCTTGGCTGTGTAACTTATCCTTATCCAGAACTCAATTTTAAGATCTCTTGAAGCAATTCTCTTTGCCCTATAAGCCTTGTAATTGACTCTTAAGCTTTTTTTTCCTAACAGTCTACATTGAATGTAATCATGCAAAGTTGATTCCTGCTATGGCATCATTTATGAATGATGGGATGCATGAGATAATACTCTTGTGATCTTTGCTAAGAACATGCAGTTGGAAGCTCTATTAGCATCTTCAAGAACTTGGCTTGAGACCTTTAACCCTTCTCTTATCTCTACCATCTCCGGAGTCTAAGCTCTTGAACCCCCATACATTCTTCTCTCTCAAACCCATGTGATTGACCGTGAAGTACCTCTTAAACCTTTAAACATTCACTGTAATCTACTTATCTTTTAAGACATATCTCTATCTATCTTGTCAAGTTTTCTTGCCAAACCCCTATGGTGACCTTTAACCCTACGTGCTTGGACATCACCAAGAGCTATAACAACATTTGTAACATCTTCATTAAAGATAACTCAAAAAGATTAGGATTTTGAGAAGCAATAGCTATGGTTTGGCCATCTTTCTCAATGTGACACTTGGTATAGTTAAATTTGACAAAAATAGGGAAATCCACAAGTCTTGCAACTGAAAGAAGATACCTTTGTAGATTTGGGTCATGTAAAACTCCACACAAAATTCACGTTGAAGAAAGAGTATCGAGATATAAATCACCTATACATTTGACTTGACAGGTCATGCATTAATAAAATAAACCAACTTCTTTATAATAGGAATAGAATGACAGTTATACAACCATTTGGATTGATATGTCATGTTTCCTATAGCACCATAATAAATAATAAAAAGAGATCCATTATGAACATGAGGTATCCTTTCCAGAGAGATAGAATAACTCACACAATTTGCTTCTTGAGTAGTGTTGTCATGTGTAGTAGCATATTCTCTATTACGATTTGAATCAAAATACCTCTCGAAACATAGATGGGTTGAAGGATCACTCTTTTTGTAGTAGTGACAACAAGGAGAATAATCTTTGGATAAACGTGGTTGTTTATTTATAATATCATATTCTTCATCATATTGTTTTTCCCAATAATCATCTATAGTATGACCATTTCTATTGCAATAAGAACAATGTTTGTTAGGAAACTTGAGACGAGAGAAGTTACCACCACGATGACTCCTACTACGTGTAGAGCATGGAAAGCGATGCCTTTGAGCAAGTAAAGTTTGGTCGATTTTTTCAGAGCATGTGTCCTCTTGTGAGATCATAGCTATTTCTTTATTTTTGTGTCATCATTCATGTCATTGTTGTGAATATTCAATCAAAGATATACAAGCTTAAATTGATCCCATCTTTGTTAGATAATATGGTAGCAATATTATCATAAGCACGATCCTTTACAATATCAAGAATTTGTGTTACCAATTGCTTTCATGGAATAGCATCACCAGTGTTCTTAAATGAATCAATGTGTTGTCATAGAAGTTCTAATGCTGTATTGTAACTCAGTGAGCTGACTACAAAGATAAAAGTATTTCTGTAATAGATTTCTTCTCAAAATATACAATCAAATACTCTCATGTAGCTTGTGAGGTTGAAAGATTTCATACATTAAGCATAAGAGATTCTTGAAGAGTAGAAAGAATATACTAATGAGTTGCTTTGTCACATTTGACCCACATATTATAAAGAGTTTGCCATTATTCAAAGATAGGTCTTTTAATTACAAGGATATTATCATGAGCCTGATCAATTGGTTGAGGCAAACATTCAAACTAACCAAGAACAATATCATGCCTTTAAGAATTAGCAGCATCTTTACTTTCCACCCAACGAATCCTTGTCCTTAAAAGTGAGGAATAGAACTTTGTCTAGAAGGAATTCCATTGACAATGATAGAATTCGATATATAGTTGGTTGAGAGAATACATAGAATATGAGATCATAGAATCTGCACACTATATACGAAACGACAAGACAAAAGTGTAGCACAAGAAATCATACTCAAAATCTATGCTGTAAGGAAAGTCATTTAATTGAAAAAGCATACTCCAAAAGAAAGAGACCCAAGATAGATGAAATGTGGGCAAGGATAAAGTGACCCAAAACAAAGAAAATATGTGAGAGATGAAATCAGTCGAATATAGGCAAGAAATATGAACAATTCTCGCAAAACGTTATCGCTTTACTTTTAGGCCAAGAATAGATGATGATCTCGTCAATTTTGGTAGAAACATAGAAACGCAAGAGTGAGTAATTGTTATGAAACATGTGTTGTAGAAGTCTGCATAAAAAGCTATTATCTTATTTGTTTTCATGTTTCAAGTCCCAATTTACCCTGAACTGACATAACTTTTCACACATAAGTTCAAAATGAGCAAGGATTTTATAGGAAGAAAGCTTGTGAATCTTAGCACTTGTTTTCTTGAAAAATGCATTTCCTTAAGAGCTTTCCAAATTGAAACTTTTAGGGTGTCCAAAGCAAGTCATATATACAATTCAACATATCTGCAATCTAAATGATGATCAATGTAATTGAGTGAACTTCTTCTATGCTTAAAATTCATAACGTAAAATACTCATAACATAGACAATACATCAAATTTAAGCATAGATACATAAAAAGAACATGAATCCAGAATTGAAGAGATACTACATAGATATATTTCCTAATTATCTTCTTCAAGGAAGTGGTTGTAAATGCTCTAGCTAAATATATATAGCAAGTACTAAAAACTTTTATTTGTAATAACTTATTACTAGGAAATAGTATCTCCTTAGTATCTATTACTTATTGATTACTAATTACTCCTTAGTATATATTACTTATTGATTACTAATTACTAATTACTACATTATTATTATTACTACTGAATTGTACTTAATCATACTAAAACTAATTACTTTAGTACATAAAGTAACTGCACCATTAGTAATAGCACTAAATCACACTAAGGTTTTACTATTATTGTGATAATTTTTTTAAATTTTACTATTCCTACTAAATTACACATCACAGTTCTAATTTCTGAATCAGTACTACAAAGCCAAAAATGCATGCCATGCAATTACCCAATCTATGTAGAATAGGAAAGGATGAATGCATTGAAATATTAGTGTCTAGCCTATCTACAAGTGCCCCTACATCATGCAAGATATGCAAAGAGAGTTCTTTGATTAGTTTAAGATCCTTAACCTCACCTCTCATCTCTAAGTGGAAAAAAGAAAGGTCATGCTCCACTCCACCCACCCAAATCTCATAATCACTCTGAAAAATAGTGATCCTCATGATGCTAACCAAGTAGACAACCCATGTAACAATTGAATGAGTCCTTCATGACCCTCTAACTCACCCAACCACCTTTTCCACTCATCCTTAGTTTCCTAATTTAGTGATGAAAATCCCAAATGTTCTTGCATGCACAATGAAGATTCTCTCTCAACTGCATGTGCATCTAAAGTTTTACTGCATATAGCTATAGCGGGCATCATGCTATGCTAATGCTCAACAATGGTGTAAAGAGTGCATTAATCCAACCCATGGCATGGAAGTAATTAAAGATATTCAGGAAACAATCCTCAAGTATGGTGTCTCAAACAAGTGTAATGTGAAGTGCTCCTAAACTCATAATCCCTATGACGTGTAAAGATGTCACTAATAAAGATTACCTGATTCAAAATGTCTAACAACTTCAATCAAAATCCAATTCCAGTCTATCCAAAAACACACCAGTCTCAAACAACGAAATCAAGTTCTCAAGCACAATAAATCAAATACAATGTCAAAAAAAAATCCTAGTTTAATCAAACACAAAAAATCTAGCAAAAAACAAGAATACAAATAATCACACAAACAATCAAGCATACAAAATCCTACCTATAAGATGCATTACTAGGGGTTTTCAATTTACAAGAAAATGTGTGACATGTTTGGGATACAAAAAGAAAATACTAACAACTTTGCTTGATGATTTTTTTCTTCAAGTAGACCTATTTAGCGGTAGGAAAAAGTTTGGGAAATAGTATTCAATCTAATTTAAAGCACCATGCTAATTGGACTTTAGTATGAAGTTCATCATAAGTGTCTTTATTTGTCTTAGAAATATAGTTTGACTTTTAATTTTAGCCTCTTCCACTAGTCCCACACGATTCCTCTAATACTCGACCAAAATTCATGTCCATGCATAATTCCACCTAATCTTCCCATAAGAAATGTCAATGATGGCTGGTTGAGCATGGATGGCCCGGTTCTACTACACGAGAAAAGCAAGGACATATCACCCCTAATTGTAGTCTAAGGCCCATTCAAGAAATCTCACTTTGTAATCAATGAGAGGCAAGAGAAGTGTTAACACCACACTTGGTTCAAAGAGATCGAGCAAGGCAAAGAGTGTAACTCAGTCTCTCTACCTATAAATTAAAATCTAATCTTTGACCTGCTACAATGATGTTAGACTCATTATACTGACATACAGGGCTCACGATTTTGCTAACTCTATCTAGTGTTTAAAATTTTTTGGGATCCAAGCCTCCCACCTTCCTCAATTGAATTTTCTTTAGTTTTCTAATTACGAAATCATACTTCTACATTGTGAGAACATATAAAAGTAGATTTCTCTTATTATTCTCTTACGTAGAGTTCATTTTACTCAATCTTCAATCTTTGGCTCATAATAAATCATTCCGAATCAAATACTTTATTTCATTGCAATAATCAAAACCTTTACTTAATAGAGTAGTACCAAACCATCTTTCATAGAAAGATACAATGAGTTTAGGATAGGATCTTCCAATCCCAAAGGATTGGGATGTATGTGATCACATTTCGTTATCGTGATACAACATGTCTAGTCATGAAACAACTAAGAAGACACTACTTCTCATAGATCATCCGGCTATTCATTAGATAGGGTGTTAATTGCTTTTGTATTTAATATGCTTAGTGTGTTTCTTGTGGATTAGATCTATTTTTCAAGATTATACAAGTGTGCAATAGTTTACAAGACGTCAAAAGCTAAGAGAGGATGTTTGGGACAAGATGAAATGGCCAAGAAAGTATTTTAGGGGAAAAGCATAAGCAGTGATAGATGAAGTAGGGTATATACACCATTAGATATAGTAGATCAAGAAAAACTTGGAAGATAAGATATGTGATAATGGAAAGCAAGAGAAATCGCATACTCTTGGATAGGAAAATTTTAAAAGTAATAATGGAAAAACTAAACCATGAAAAAATTTGCAAAAATAGGGATTCATCTGGACTGAAGTGATATAAATATACGCATGAGAGATTGTAAATATCCTTGATAATCAAACATAATGTCTATTGTTATAAGTATGGAAGATAGGATTCTATTGTTGTGACAAGGAAGGACTAGGATTTTTCTTCTTGTGGGGCTCTTGTGATTATCCATCATCTAGTATTGGGATGTAACCTATCATGGTTATCAACATTATTAGTCTCTTATACTTGTACTTTTCATTGAAATATATAGAGAGCTTTAGTATCAAATATCTTCGATTCTATTTTGTCAATTTCTTTTGAGTCCATGCAACTTGAGGCTTGACATAAAACTTTCCCCCTCCCCTCCCCCCAACATTTGGTGAATGTGACATGAAAATCCATGTCCAAGTTATGATTAGATGAAAAAAGTAGTAATACCACTAGGATCTATTAGACTAGAAGCAAAAACATCAACAACAACTATAGTACTCGCAATTACAACATCAAGAATGACTACAAGAATACATTCATTTACAATATTATGTGCAATATAAAGTCAAAAAACAAAGCAAAGGAGGCTATAGATAGAAATATAAAGCAATTTGATGGCAAGAATATTTCTAGTTAGCTAAAGTTGTATGAAGAAAATATGGAGTTCTTTAAGGTCCCTACTCTCGTGATGTGTTAGTACTTTGTACAGATTATGACTCCTATATTGAAGTCTCACACTAATGAGACTTATCTAAAAAACTCTAGGTCTTCAAAATTCAAGAAAGCTTTGAAGAAAGAGTCCTTGAAGACCTAGGGGTGATCACACATTGCTCTTTTTTATGGTCACTATTGAGCACATTTAAGGTCTCCAGACAATACATACTAGAGCCACATGGAAGTTGAAGAAATTGCTACAATCTACTCCTACTCTTGGAAAAGTGAAGTATACTTGTGGAAGAGCTATCATATTGACTATTGACACTAGCCCTATAGGGATAGGTTGGGTTGTTGGCCAAGATGATGAGGAGGATCACAAGATTGCCATTGGGTTTGGGGCGAAATTCCTAAAGGAGAAACACAAGAGGTAGCCATATATCAATAGGGAACTATGGAGAGTTGCTACAACACTAAACTACAACAAAGAGTATTTAATTGCAGCCTTAGTTATGCTTGAGATAGATTGCTTGCCTTTCCTAGGCATGATTACTAGTTGCTCTACCCTAGACATAGCTATGCTTAGATAAACTACTTATATCAAGTTGGATCCCCAAGAGGAACACCAAGAAAAAGGGAATTCTCTTGCAAGAAAATCTATCTTGTAACATCAACAAGCTTTTATTTCATTCTTTTGATCATCAAAACAAAGAAAACAACAATTCTTCACGCAGCATCATAGTAGATATCTCCCACGGATTTATCTCTAACAAACTTGATCATGTTCTTCATATTCTTCATATTCTTCATTAATAGACAAAGAAAACACAACTTTTGATGGAAAGAAATCGCATAGTATTCATCTTCATTGTCTTCATAGTTCTCTCTCATAGAAAGATACAATGTTTCATATAGAATCGACTATCTCTTGCATATGATCTCTCTCACAATAGTATGCTCTCAATACTACATCATATCCTCGCTACAATCACTCAATAATCACTCACAATAATCCTTCTTAGGTCATGGATACACCTCCCAAAAGGTATGTCAGATATGAAGGGTCACCAGAGACTTCATAGTGTCTTGTGAGATCTATCTTCTGTCACTGTCCTCTGTAACCTTCTCTGAATCTTCTGTAAATCTTCATCAGCTACTTCTTCACTTCTTTTGACTTAAATAGAGCTTCCATTCATCCGTTTCCTAAGATAAAAACACTTCCCAAAACATCCATACATCCATCATAACACTCAACAGAAACAATAGAACAGACCACAGAGCAACATAGCAATAGGACTACAGAGCTACAGAAGCACAGAAGCTACAGAACTTTACAGAAGATCAAGAAAACCCATAAAAACCAAAACAAAACCAATTCAATCTTTCATAAACCTTTTCACAAAACTTCAATTATCTCTCAAAACATCCATTCAACCATCTCTACTACCAAAACAGAATCAAAACTGAACAAAACTGAAGAAAATCAGGCCTTACAGAACCATACAAAGAGAATTACAGAACTCTTCAGAACAACACATTTTATCAAAAACCAATATAAACCCTTTCAAACATACTCAAACCACTCTAAACACTTCAAAACATATTCAAACTCAAACAATCAACCACCAAAAACAACCATTCAGCAACAAAAACAACAAAAAATCAGCCCAAAAAACCAATCATTTCCACACTCAACATATCCCCACACTTAATAAGGAAGCATCCTCGTGACCTAAGAAAATGGAAGAATAAAAGCTCTACGATCTGCTAAAAAGAATCTTCAATTCAGCATAAATCACCCACTTTGATCACAACCCCAACATTATCAGCTTCATAACCTGGATCTGAAACACATATGAAAGGAAATCCAATAACACAAAAAAAACCATTCCAATATTATAAAAAACCAAAATAACTCAAGCTATTAAAGGATATAAGAGTTCTGCATCCAAATCTGCAACTGCAACCATGTGATAACCAATTGCATCAATCTTCACAACTTTATCTTCATCAGCTCCACACAATTGAAAAAAACATCACCCAATACAAAAAATACCCATATACAAATATAGTCTGAATGGCATGGATCCCCAAAACTTGGAGAGCAAAAAGAAATTTTCATTAATAAAGGAGGAATGATACAATGAGGAAAAAAAACTCCATTGCTAAGTAGGATGACGGTATTTCTTCTTAAACTGCATACTAAGCTTTAAACGTTCCAAAGCTTTACTCTCATCAACAAAATGCTGAGGCACATTCTGGAGGAACTGTAAGCAACACATCCTCTCTAGTAAGATGAGGAACCTCGTAGGGAAGGCCTGTGCAAAGTAGTACAGAACATCCATCTGAGCAACAGTCACATCTACATTTGGATTGATGATGAGCAACTGAGGGATACTCTTTCGAGTATTCAACTTTGACTGCTGATGCATGAAAGTAAGATACCAACAAAATTGAGCTGCAAGGCGAACAGTGGTATCCTCAGAAGTAGCATGCACTTTGGCAAAATGAAGGTAAGAGTTCCAACATGCTGCAGATGTATCCCAAGACCCTGGAATGAAAGGCCAGTTAAATACGGGTCCTGTCACACAATCATGTAGCGTCCATTGTCTTTGACGGAGTATGTCACTGTCATATCCTGGAGTATCCAGCACTGACTAGGGAGGAAGATTGATATAATCAGATGAAGGGGGCAATGGAATGAGAGGAGAACATTGTAACGGATGATAAGATAAGTCATAAAAGGAAGGCAAATGAAGGGATAAGGAAGATGGCAAAGATGGAGAATTCAACAAAAAGGTACAAAGGGAATCCACTAAGAAAACAGAAGGAATAGGAGGAACAGAAGGTGGAGGTTCAGAAGGGGTAGGTGATGATATAGGATCAGGAATAAAAGGACATGTAGTAAAAACAGGGATATGGGGAAATCCAGAAGGGGTAAAAGATAAAAGCGGAATGGTATCAGGACTTGAGGAAAGAAGGGAAATATAAAAAGGGAAACGATACGCCATAAGAGAATAAGAAAGGAGATCACCAGGATCCAAAGGATAGATAGAACAACGGAAATTGAGGTCCTGGAGAAAGGAATCAGTAAATAACGGATGATCAGCAATAAAGCTCAACAACTGAGATTGTAATGGCTGGATATCAGATTTATGGAAATCACTCCAAAGATGACGAGGTTCCAAAGCATCAGCCTCCAAAGGTGGATGCCAAGCATGTCCCTTACACCAAGACGTCTGCTCATGATAATACTTCAAACTTTCTGCTAACAGGAGCTCAACTGAGTGCACATACATGACTACCTGTAAGATCACATCCCCCACATAAACATTCAAGTCCTCTTCATCAGGAATTTGCAGATGTCTGACAAGATACATGAAAGATAATAACTGAACCTCATGGAAAACCAACTCATCCACAAATCTATCAAAAACAGCTCTCAAGAGACCCGCAGACCAAAGATTTGACCACCCATCCTCTGGAGGTTCCAAATCCACATTGCTTAAAGAGATGTACAGGGCAAACCTCTGCTGATTATATTTGATCCAAAAGGATGGAGGAGGTGACACCAATTCAGTATAGCGGGTAAAATCTTCCTGCACACAGTTCATCCTCTGTTGAAGGCGTTCCACTTTAGCAGAGAACCCATCACATAATTTAGCTTTATGGTGCAACTGATCAAGCTCTCCTTTGGAAGATATGACTGAAGGGACAATAGGAGTTGGAGGAGGAACAGAAAGAGCATCCACTTTTTGGTTAAGTTCTTCAATAACTTTCTGTTGGGACTCTACAGTTGCCTGAAAGTGCTGCAACTGACCTTCACTAGTACCAAGTTTACTAGCCAGAATTTTTCTCAAGCTGCAAGGATGCATTCTCCTCTTCCAACTTAGCAACCTTACATTCTAACTTTTGGATAGTTGCCTTCTGGGAATCCATTAAGGATGTGGCAGTAGTCATTTGAGTATTAATATCACCGAGTGTAGCCCTTTCCGCAGACAAATCCTCCAGTGCCTTAGTCAACTAACTAGTCAAGGAATACACCTTGTCTTGCAAGGAAGTATAAACACTGGTATACATTGTCTGAAGACAAGAGGTAAGGGAGGTTTCCAGAGTGGACTGGACATTTGAAACTAGCTGTGAAAGCATAGGTCCAGATAATATAGTATGTAAGGATGAAGGCATCTGCTGATCAATTTTTCCTTCCTTTTGGGCTGAAAGTAAATTAGGACAGGAGAGGAAAGAAGGAAGGGCACTACCAGACACAACAGGAACAGGTGGAGGTAGAGGGGAAGCAAGTACAAGAGGGCTGGAAGGACCCTTTGTACGAAGACGTTTCTTGCGAGAAAATATAACAGGGGACTCCTCATCTTCTGAATTTGATTGCATAGGTGGAGGGGAAGGAACTGATGGTGGAGGCTGCGGCGGTAAAGGAACAGAATCAGGCACTGGCACACCACCAAGAGCAGGTGCAAAAGTGATAATGCACTATAAGAAAGCACCATAGGAAACATTAATGATCTGACCCTTCCGTACACATTGGAAATGTTGATCCATCTTGGAGAGTAAGAAGCTTGCCCAGTTGAACCTAGCACCCTCTAGGATCTTCACAGAAGCTGTGAACAGTTCCTTGGAAAGATACTTAGAAGCTGACTTACTCGTCATAAATCGGTCCTAGAGGAACTGACATAACTGCTTCCATACTGGAGAAGAGATAGGAGCCATAGAGACCCCTGAACTGTTAATAAGTTGATTGAGAAGCAAGGGGGTAGAAGTTTCCTTCTTCAAGAGCGTAACTATCTCTTCAACAGTAAGTAACTAGTTACCGCTGGGCACAAATGAAGCAGAAAGGGGCAAGCACAGCGCTTCATGGATATTAGCTGTAGATAAGCAGAAGGTACGGTTATAAAGCTAGGCGAGACTGCTTTTTATAAGAAGCCAAGAAGGAGTAACAAAGCTTCTCATCTACCGACGGCAATGTAAGGGCAACAAATGGTGTGAGGCCTGCACGTTGGATGCAATCCGCTTCTAGAAGGAGAGAATAATCATGGACTGCGAGGGGAACATGCTGTACCACAATCGGAGGGGAAGAAGAAGATGATGCCATTCAGACTATAGCAAAAACCACACACACAAAACCAGGAATCAAAGAGAAAACCTGCAAAACCCACAAACAAAACCACCACTGAGACCATCGACAAGAGAAAGATTTAGGACAAGACTAAACCACCCCAAGCAAACCACATCCTACCGAAAATTCGACATGACCTACGCACATATGCGAACGAAAGCTTCATGCGATGCAACATGCAAGCACCCAAATCCCCGTAATCAAGCACACAAAATAAAACAAAAGTGTCACACAGACCGTAACCCAGACTGACCAGACTCCAAACAGAATCACAGATTCAGACTAGTAAAATAGACATGAACAAATATAACCGACATATTTGACCAGAAAACCCAATCCTCGTAAACGTTCAGGGTCCTACAGTGCGGTGAAGTGAATGGGTGAAACTAACGACTCATTTTGTTTAAATAATCAATTATGCATAGTTCATTATTAATGTTTAATCCATTAATGCATGGTGAGTCGGAAACGTAGCCCAGCCCCTCTCAAACTTGACATGACTTTACTTGACTGGGTCTCTACTAATGCAGTTCATTGTTATAATTACATGATCTGTGGCACTTGTGTGCATGCATGTGTGACTTCGGGAGGTTCATTTTATTACAAATTAAAGGTGTTTGTAACACGTGTGCGTGTGCATTGGTGAATGGGTTTTAATTTACAAAAATTAAGTGGGTTATGGTGCAAAGGTGCTCGTACAACGACGGGGTTCCTTTTACAATTAACGTTCGGGTACGTTTTATTACAATTTTATGAAGTGCAGTATGTTAATTTTTGTGTATATGCAACGGTCAATTGATTTTAATTACAATTTAAATGTGTGTTATGGTGCAATGTGAGAGAGGGAAAAAGAGAAAAAACTTGGCACTGTGTGGGTCTGTTTGCGAAGTTTGAGATGACGGCCTCGAAAAGGGAGAGACGCAATCCACCAATGATCCATAAAACTGACAAAAGGCCGATAAGACTAGTCGTCCTGTCGAACAGGAAAACGGAAAAACAACTAACACAAAAAGAAATAATAAAACAAATGCGACGTGTGACCAAAGAAAAAAAATAGAAATGTTGGGGGTGTGGATTGATTGGGATTTAAGTTTATGATTGTTTGGTTTTGTGGGTTGGTTTTGTTTTTTTTTTTGAGTTTTTAGTGTGTTTTGATTGTATTGTTTGTTTTTTTTTTTTAAAGTGTGTTTTGATGTGTTGGTTTGTTTGTTTTTTTAAAAAAAAGTGATGTGGTCATGAAATTTCAGCAACCAATCATGAGCATGAAGTGTAAAGAAGGTGATCGGATATAATTCATTTTTTTCAGCTCATTTGTGGGATGAAAAATGATTTTTTTCTTCATTGAATTTTATTCTGTTTTTTTTTTAAATTAGAGTTTTGGCTCCAATTAATACTTTTACCAATTAAGGAAAGCATTTTCAATGAGAAAATATTGGCAAAATGTACCAAAGAGTTTGTAGAGTTTTCAGAAATTTTTCTGACATTATTTCGGCATGTTTATGAATTATAAGGAATTTTTTTCTTTTTTTTTATGTTTTTGAAAAATAATTTTAATTTCAAAATTTTTTGTAATTTTTTTAATATTTTAGTGTGAAAAAATATATCAATTGTTTGCAGAAATATTGGGAATTTTTTAAGGACTTTTTTTTGTAATTTTTTTAATTTTTAAGTGATTTTTAATGAATTTTTGAATTTTTAAATGTATTTTTAGGGTTTTTCAGGATTTTAAATTAAAATGGCAGTACCCGGCTGCGTGTGAACAGCTGATAAGGACTGCGTGTGAACGCCGAGCTTCAGCACACCACCACACAGACAATGCGGAACGCGCGTCCTCGCGCGTGAACGACCGCTAAGCGCGCACGAACTCACGATCACGAATACGTACATGCAAAGCCACACGCACGCACACCCTGCGTGTGACAGGAGGCCTAGAAGGGGGTACGGAGGTTTTTGTGGGTTGTGAAATGAAGGGGGCGGGTTCTGCACTTCGGGGGTGGTGGGTGGAAAAGGGGCTTAGGAGGAGGAGGTGTGTGTGTGTGTGTGTGGGAAGGGATATGGGAATGGGGGCTTGGGAGGGGGAGTTGTGTGTGTGTGGGAAGGGGTATGGGAATGGGGGCTTGGGAGGGGGAGTTGTGTGTGTGTGGGAAGGGATATGGGAATGGGGGCTTGGGAGGGGGAGTTTTGTGTGTGGGAAGATATGTGAATGCTGGTGGCGGGCGGGGGAGTCAGAGCCAGGCGTCAGGTGGCGTGCGGCAGGGCGCACGGCGTCACAGCAGAGAAGGCGACGGGTGGCAGGGAGGGCCCAGGCGGCGGCGAATCCGCAGGCTAGCGGCACACCAGGCGAGCGAGGCCAGGGGATACGGTGCCAAGGGCGGCGTCTAGGTCCAAGCGGGCGGGCGGGGCAACAGAGCCAGCGCCAGGGGAAGGCGACGTTAGCAGCGTCTGCAGCACGGCAAGGGCCCAGGCAGGGGGCTGGAGGCGGCGTCAGCAACCAGGCGGGCAGGGGCAGCAGGTGGCCAGGCGGGTGGGGAGAAGAGTGGCGGGACCAGGTGGCAGGTGGTGGGGGAGGGGGCGACAGCGATCATGGAGGAGGGAAGGGAGAAGGAGGGGAGAGAAGGTGGAGGTTACGGCGAGAGAGAGGGAGGGGGAGGAGAGAGAAAAGAAAGAAAGAGAAGAAAGAAAAGAAGAGGAGAGAGGAGAGAGAGGATGGAAGGAGAGGGAAGAGATAACGGCCGCGGGAGGGGGGAAATAATATTTTTTAAATTAATTAATAAATTAATTAAAAAATAGAAAAAAGAAACGAAAGGCGTGCCCCCGTCCCGCGTGCGTGCGCGGAGCGGGGTAAAAAAATTTGCCGTGGCAAGATTGGAATGGCGTTGGGACGTCGGCACGGGGTATGCGGACGCGACCGGGGCGTGTTGAGACGCGTAAAATCGAAAACGGGCGCATGCACGCACGGGATGAGTCGCGCGAAACACATAAAAACAAGGAAAATTTAATACAAAAACAAAAATTGTGCAGGACAACAAGGACAGCAAGGGCAAGATAGGGAAAAAGTGCAACGGGGTTTCCGGGGGGAAGATAGGGCATTCACATGCAAAAAATGCAAAAAACGGGTCCAAAAACGCAAACGACAATTAATATCGAAAGATTCGTGCATCAGAACGAAGTGCAGGAAAAAGGAAAAATGTGCAAAAGAACGTGCCCGACAATGCTATTGCGACAAAACACCGTTTTGACCGAAATAGGATGCGTTCACATGCAAAAAACTTGAAAAACAGACCCGAAAAGGGATTCAAAAATTAATACGGAACGATCCGTGCACCGGAACGAAGTGCGGGAAAAATGCAAAATGTGCAGGGATAGAGTGTCACAGGCCTGTCATGTTAAAACGCAGTTCTGATAGGGTTCGGAGGTGTTCACATGCAAAAAACGCCAAAAACACACTCAAAAACACTTTTAAAATTTAATAATAAAAATTTCGGAAGTCGGAATAAGAGGGAGGAAAAAGGAAAAATATAGGGAAAGGCGCATTGGACACGACTGTCAAGTCAAACTGGAATTCTAATGCAAACAAGGCAGGTTCACATGGAAAAATGTCAAAAAGACGCATGGAAAGGTCCCGAAAAACCGCAAAAATTAATATTGGACAAACCGTGCATCGGAAGGACATGGAGTAAAAAGGAAAAATGTCAGGGAGAAAGTGGTTGTTAGGGCTATGATGTCACATCACGCTTCGGAAGCAAGAAAAGTACGATCACATGGAAAACCGTCGAATGTATGCACAACCCGATAAAAATGAATAACTCAAAAACCGTGCATCGGAACAGGGGTGGGTAAAAAGGAAAATTGGACAGTTCGAGGGACGGATAGGGATATAAGTTTAGATTGGAATTTGGGGGACCGTAGGGTGCGTTCACATGGAAACACAGCAGAATAAGGAAAAAAGAGAAATGGAGGAGGAACATCCCCAAGGGAGGAGTGACAGTGGACGGGTGAGTGGAGAAGGGACCTCTGAAGGATAATAGAAAGTTATGGCGTACATGCATGAGCAAAGTGAGGCATATGCAGGGCGGTATGCAATGTAGATGTGCAGGGACGCGTCTCCACACTTAAAACCTTAACAGATAGGGTTGACTGAGCAACAGGGATCTAATACCACACAAAAGACCAAACGCTAACGTCCCCACACTTAAAACATGACCGTCACTGACAAAACAAGGTGTAGGGTTAGAAAAACTTGGCCCATGTTATCGAGAATCAAAGTTGACTGTCGATGGCACGTCCACTGTCGTTGTCGACTGCAGGAGGTACCGAGGCATCTTCACAATACACATCCTTTGTAGCAAGGACCACGCAACAACACCCAGGGAGGTAGCTGGTGGAAGGAAGCGCAGGAAATTCGTTGATGGCGAGGGATATTACACTCAACTCACAATCACTCATATGGAATGAAAGAGCAATCACTCGCCCCATGACTAATATCACTCGAGGAAAGCAAGATGAAAACCCATGTCTCACACCCCAGTTTAGGAAGCGACAAAGGAATGGTGTAGAGGGAGTATGCCAGGGTGCACAGTTGATGGTGCATTAGTGCGTCCAACCCGTCTGGCATAGGTGCAAGGAGGAAGGCAAGGGAGCCTTATATTACAATGTACAGAACAGGGTGACGTGTCCTATGATGATGGCAGAAACCCACCTCATGGTTGCATAGGGAAATGGAAACGTACCTAACTCCAAAGGTCGGAATGTCCCTCAATCCTCACCTCTCGATAATTGATCGAAGAAACTCCAATCACACTCAGCCCACCCTCTGTCTCACGCTTTGCTGAAAGATATAGAGGGCAGCCCTTGCCTGAAACCCATTGATGTAATCCTCACGGTCACTTGTGCAAAGGTTATATGCCTTGTACGCATTTGATGGTGCAACTGTGCATCCCACCCTGTGCCGGCATACAGTGCGAGAAGGAAGGCCAGGGAGCCTTATGGTGCAGTGCACAGAAACATATTGTGCTTTGTGCCTTGAGAGGCCCAATCTGTGCGTGCAACACTTCATTCACACTTCTCACCTCTCATTTGATTTGAAAGGAAAAGACTGGTCACTCGCCCCACCCTCTGTCTCTCTCTGTTGATAGATACAGAGGGCAACCATACTCACTTCCCCATCCGGTTAGGATGAAAGCTCACGTCACTCGATTATTTGTCAATGAAGATCGTGTTGTCAGTTGTTGAAAAGGCGTACCTAGGGAGGTAGCCATCAGATCGAACGTTGTGTTACATAGGACATGGCGTCTGCTAGAGGACTGCCAAACGCTCTGCAGAAAGGCACAGGACACATGGTACCAAGGGAGGCATCTTCGGAACTAGATCCTGGGAATGTAAAATGATGAATCCACTTTCTCGACTGCTGGGTGTTGCCACCTTTTCCACAGCCAGCTTCTCGCCCAAGGGTGTTAAACACCTTTTCTTGGAACGAGGCCTACTATGACAGAGAATTTCTTCCTTTTCTCCCATAACAGTTTTTCTTCTTGTCTTGGTTTTTTTGTTTTGTTTTGTTTTATTTTTTCTCTCCTATTCCCAAGGGTGTCTCCACCTTTTCTCGAAGAATAGGTTGGCATGACAGGGACCGAAGTCCTTTTCTCCCATGACCGATATATCTTTTTTTTTTCTTCAAGTAACAACGAGAATGGTAGAAATACCATGTGTCAGAACCATCCTCGCCACTGTCACTAGTGGAAAATAGAGGATAAGAGATCAGGGCTGGAAGGTGGGGCTGAGGGGACAGAGGGTTGCATCCACCTCATCAAGAGTGGCTGAAGAACGGCTATCAGAAGTAGCATCCTAATAGTGACAGTGCCACGCCAACGGGGGAAAGGATCAGGTGACCGTGATTATCAAGATCCCCAAGGAGGGAAGTACTTCTTCAGGCGATAGCCATTGATCGGGAAGGGATCATCAGAGGCATCAACGGTCTGAACTTGGACAGAGCCATTGGACCGTGATTGTCAAGATCCCCAAGGAGGGAAGTACTTCTTCAGGCGATAGCCATTGATCAGGAAGGGATCATCAGAGGCATCAACGGTCTGCACTTGGACAGAGCCATTGGGATTGACAACAAGTACCTTATATGGGCCCATCCACCGCTGTTGAAGCTTGCCAGGAAACTTGCCAAATCATGAATCATAGGCTAGGACCAAATCACCTTCTTTGAACTCCTTGTGCTTGATGAAGCTGTCATGGTAAGCCTTACGTCGAGCTTGCGTGGCTTCCATGCACTGTAGAGCCATCCTGTGAGTTTCGTCCAAACATTCCAAGTGCAGGAGACTGCGTTGCAGTGAATCATCGTCCCCCAAACGCTCTTTGATAGCCACTCGCAAAGAGGGCAATTCAAGTTCAACATGGAAAACAGTTACTGTACCATACACTAGCTGGAAGGCTGTCTGTCCTGTTGCTGCTTTATGGGAGGTTCTGTACGCCCAGAGGGCCTCTGTAAGTCGATCATCCCAATCACGACGATGTGCGGAAATATTCCTTGTCAGGATCGAGCAAAGGATACGATTGGTGACTTCGACTTGGCCATTGGCTTTGGGGTAGTAAGGAGTGGACTTGCGATGGCGAATCTTATACAGCTCTGTCAACTCTTCCATGACTTTATTAATGAAATGAGTGCCTCTGTCACTTACCAGCTCTAGGGGACTGCCAAAACGGGTGATGATATTCTCGTACATGAACAGTGCCACACTGTTACCATTATCCGACTTTAGAGCTTTGGCTTCACACCACTTAGTAACATAATCTGTACATACCAAGATGTATCGGTTCTGTTTTCTTCTGGTGGGTGGATCAATTGGGCCGACGAAGTCGATGCTCCACTTCTCGAACGGCTTCAAAGGAAGGATAGGTTGCAGTGGCATAACGCTGGTCTTGGTAGGTTTCCCCATTCTCTGACAGGCATCACATCGCTTGCAGTAGTCATAGGCATCCTTATGAATGGTCGGCCACCAGTAACCTGCTAACAGAGCCTTCCTGGCTATCTCTTCTCCTGCGAAGTGGCCTCCACATGGCTCGTCATGGCAAGCCTTCAAAACAATCCCAATCTCATCTCCTGCAACACATCTTCTGAGCACTTCACCTTTGCCTTTCTTGTACAGTGCACCGCCTAACAGGGTGTAGGGGGCTGATTCTAACATAAGTTTCTTCCTTTCCCGACTAGAAATGCCAGGAGGATACTGTTGGGTTGCCAGCAAATTGGCAATGTCTGCATACCAGGGCATTACAGTTTCTACCAGGAATAGGGAAGCATCAGGGAGGTCTGGATCATCCTGCTCCTTGTCCACAGTCTGTGGGATACGCGATAGATGATCAGCCAGAACATAGGAACGACCAGGTTTGGTAATTACCTCAAAGTCGAACTCTTGGAATAGAAGGAGCCATCTCATCATTCGTCCTTTCACATCTGCTTTGTTCAACAGGAAGGATAGGGCCTCATGATCCACATAAAATTTAAAGTGGGTAGATAGTAGGTAGTGGCGAAACTTCTCTAGGGCAAACACCATTGCCAAGCACTCAAGCTCTGTCACTGTATAGTTCCGTTCCCTATCAGTGACTTTTCGGCTTGCATAATATATCGGTTGATCTAATTTAGAAAGGCCCTTTTGATATAGGACAGCACCTAGCCCTTCAACTGATGCATCAGTGTGTACATGAAACTCCTTTGTCCAATCAGGAGGTTGCAGGATGGGTGCCTCAATCAGACACTACTTCAGACTGTTGAAGGCTTTGTCACATTCTTCCGTTCAAATAAGCTCTGCCTCTTTCCTCAGAAGCTTGTGCAAGGAGGTTGCCTTTGTTGCAAAATGAGCTATGAACCTTCTGTAGTAACCCACATGGCCTAGGAATCCCCTCAACTGTTTGAGGTTGGTGGGTGCTGTCAGAGCTGCGATCTTTTCGATCTTTGTAGGGTCTATTGATATCCCTTGTGCAGAGACAATGTGGCCCAACAGAACTCCAGAAGAGACCCCAAAGATGCATTTGTCGAGGTTGAGGGAGATCCCATACTCCCGACATCAGTCAAAGCATTGTTCCAAATGTCCCCAGTGTTCACGGATCAAACAATAGACACAAAAGTCATCCAAATATACCTCAATAAAGTCGTGTAGATGATTTTGGAATGCGGCCATCATGACTCGCTGGAAAGTAGCAGGGGAATTGCAGAGTCCAAACGGCATCACTCGGTAAGCGTAGGTCCCCCATTCTGTGGTGAAGGTTGTTTTGGACTGATCTTCTTCTGCTATCTGCACTTGGTTGTATCCACTGAATCCATTCAGAAGGGAATAAAGCTCATGTCCTGCCATTGTGTCCAACAGTTGGTCTGTGAAAGGGATAGGAAAGTGATCCTTCTTCGTCTTGGAATTCAACTTGCGGAAATCCACACATATGTGAAGCTTGCCATTCTTCTTAGGTACAACCACGATGGGTGAGACCCATTCACTATTTGCCATTGGATAGATGAACTCGGCTTCCAGAAGCTTCAACAGCTCTGCTTTCACCAATGTGGAATAATTCGGGTTCATTCGCCTCTGTTGTTGCCGTACTGGCTTGGCATCAGGCTCGAAATCAATATGATGCTGACATATTGTGGGATCAATCCCCTTTAGGTCTTTGTAGGACCAAGCAAACACGTCCAAATTCTCTTTCAACAAGTTGTACAAAGTTGACAACTCCTCTTCTGGTAGGCTGCTAGCCACCTTCAAATGGCGTTTAGTGCCATCTGCATCCAGAAAGGTTAATTGCCTTTCACCTTCTACTTCATGGATGAAGGTCCCACGGATTGCTTCTGGGTACAGATCCAAATCCTTCCAGGGGGCGGTGTCCTCTTGTGATGTCCCACTAGACCCAGCGTCTTCTTGCAGTAAGGACTTAGGTTGCCCCTTGAGATGTTGAAATGGGATTAGAGCCATTTCGGGTTTGGTTTCAAGATTAGTTACCTCTTGGCTTGAAGACTCATCTTTTGATGACACGTCCAGAAACATCACATAACAGGGACCCTCTGATGCCTGTTGGAATCGTGAGACTGGTGCTTGTTGGCACGGTGCATCATCATCATCTTTTCTTGGCAAAGGTGGGTGAGGGAGGCATGAGCCACGGCTGAAAGACGGCTTGTTCTTCTTAACCCATTTCTTATAAAGATTTTGCATATGAGAAAATCCATTTACCAGACCAAATGGTACCATCGCCATTCTGTCCCACAGCATGAGCTCATCTGCTTCTAATGCTTCTGGAACTTCTTCTTCATATATATCCTCTTCAGGCGGGATAGACTCTTCCATCTCGCTTTCATAACCTTCTTCTTCCGTATCATCTCCGTCCTCTTTAGACTCTGTCTCTGTATTTGTCTCTGTCTCTATCTCTGTAGGAGCTCTGTAAGAGAATAACAGGTTCTCTGTTTCATCTTCTGCCTCTGTCTCTGGCTCTACTGTGGCCATGTAGCAGGCAGAGCAGTACATCCAAGCCTCTATCTCACTGTCAGAAGTGATTTTGGAAATCGTTCCCGGTTTAGGCAGGAAGTATTCACCCATTGATAATGGCTTTGCATCTTTTGGGAGTTGGCTTACCGTACCCACTGTTAAGGAATGTGCCACTGTTTTCTTGGGAAGGATTTGTTTGACAGCATCTTCGTCGGCTGATGTTCCATCTGTAGCCTCATTGGGGGAGTTAGAAGATAATTCCAAGGAGGTGGATCCATGTCCTTTTTGAGCACCATATAGCTTCAGCACCACTTTATTGGGTCCTCTACCCAAGGTCAAGGTTCCTTTGAACCAATCCATCCTTGCCCTGGCTTCAAAAAGCCATGGTCTGCCCAGTAATAGGGGGAGGATATACCATAAGAGTTTGGCTTCACCACCAGATAGGTTAGCCAATAATCTTTTCCAGCCACTATAGTCTTCACATATGTGAGAATGCCCAAAGGCTTGATTCTGCTCTGATCCGCTAGTCTGATGAGCTATTGGGGTGGTTGCACACCTTGTAGGCCTAGATCCTTCATTGTCACATCCGTCATAATGTTCACTAATGAGCCACCATCAATCAGTGCATTTGCAATAAAGCAGCCTTCTATCCACACACCAGTCTCTGGGGTACCCGGATCTAGGAAGGTGTTAGCCACATCCACTTCTTTTACAGGCTCTGGAGCTTTGTTAGACTTTGTTGCTGTTGAGAGAGCACTCCTTAATCCACGTCTTCTTGTCAGTATACTTTTGAACCTTTTTCGGCAACTAGGAGACAACACCAACAATTGTCAGAATGTGAGATTTGGTTTAAAGGTATCTAGATCTCTGACTAGATCGTATTCCTTAATAGGATCCACTGGCTTCTCTAACCGATTAGGGAATGGGGCGACACCCATTTTCATTTTCCTTTTTTCTTCCAACAGGGGCATCATGGGGACTTCTTCTGCCACTTGAGGCACTTCTCTTCTATCTCCTGGACCTCTGGTCCTGTCTCTGGAACTGTTTCCGTGACTCTCTGTGGCACTGTAGTGCTCTATACGGCACTGTAAGGCTCTGTTCTGTTCTGTTCTTTTGGTGGAAGATTAAACTTCACTGTTCTGGCAGGAGGATGATTTTCTTTCTGGATAGGTGGTTCCTTCTTCTTTACATGCGTGATGGCAACAACTTCCAATTCCACTAAATTGGAGGTAGGCTCTTGGGCCTTGGACGGATTATCAGTAGCACTATTTTTCACTGGGGCTGGCCTTGGACAGTCTTTTGCAATGTGGCCTTCTCCTTTGCATCGACTGCATAAGGGCTTATAATCCACTGACCTTCTGGGATTTGGATAATTTGGTGAAATGTGTCCCTTTTCTCTACATCTGTAACACTCCATTTCTGATCTCTGACCAGCACCAGACTGTCTTCCTTTGTAACTTTGGGATGGAAATCTTCTGGGTCCGAAATTAGGACCAAACTCCCTAGGCTTTGGTCCAATATCCTGTGTTATCATTTTGGATTCTAGCAAGTTGAATCTTGTGTCTTCCTCCTTCCTTCTCCTATCATGCATCTCCTTCAGACAACAAATATCCTCTGTATGGTTCTTCCACAAACAGTAGGAACAAAAGGCTCCAGGAATGGTTGGTTTTCGTGTACATCCAGTGGATAAATGGCCTGCTTGATGACACTTACCACACCAAGTATTTGACCGCATCACATCTCTTCCTGCTCTTTCAATGTTGGATATGCTAGCAGTATTCACTTTCAGCGTCTGTAGCTGCTCTGTAATCACATCCATCAACTCCTTTTTGATATTTGCAACTGAGTTGGATAAATAATCCTTCAAGATTTCTCCTCCTGAGGCATTGGCAGTAGGGTTTTGAGGAGTCTCTATAATCACTGCATAAACAGGTTGGGCTGGTGCAGAGGGGTCTCTGTTCTGATTCTGATTCAGAGCTCCTGTTTGAACTATTGACTGTTGGCTCCAGTTGGTAGGGTTCCACTGTTGCTGCTGATTTGGCATTGGGAAAATTGTTTAGGACCATTGTTGTTGTGGTTGAACCATCATTTGAGGCATTGATTATGGCCACTGTGAATTTAGTGCACTGTACTGTGATACTGGGGGCATCTGTTAGTAGGGGTAGGGAACAGTCCCTGAGATTGCATTTGGTGGGTACATCATTCCTGGCATCAGAGGAGGTAGGACTCCTCTTCCTGGATTCATCGCCAATCTAGCTTCCACTTCATCGTACAGTCTTGCACCTTCTGTTGCAGCTTGCAGTGTGGCTAGTCTTTGCAGCTCCACAAACTTACGGACTTCTGGTTGTAATCCTGTGAGAAACACTCCCTTCTAAATGCCATCATCTAGATTATGGTTAGTCCATCTTTTCAGGACGGATTCCATTCGTGAGACATAAGCTTCTACTCTTTCTCCAAGGGACTAACTTAAATTCATAAATTCCTCTCGCATCCACTCTTCAAAACCTTCACGCTTGAATTTAGTGAGGAAGGCCAACTTCAGGTCGTCCCATGTGCCAAAAGTTCCTGCTGCTTGTCTCTCATACCACTAAAATGCCGCGCTCTTGAAAGTGGCGTGGAATATTGCTAACCAATGCTCAGGGGTTTTGGCATTGTTAGCCACACATGCTACCATAAACTCTGCTACATGAAGATCAGGGTCTTCATTGTACTCTCCCTTAAAAACTGGCAATGGGACTACATTTGCTGGCCTATCATCAATATTTCCAGGATGAATTTGACTAGGAAGGGGACCTTGAGTCGCCATGGGAACTTCTGTAAAGAGTGCTTTTAGGGCGTCAAAGGAAGCTTCTGCTGCGAGCTCATTCTTAGCTTTGATTTTTGCATTCTCTCTTCTCACGTACCTCTTTATTGCGTCATTCATCAGGGGGTTGGCTCCATTATGTTGTTAGTGCTCCACAGAGGGATAACAGAAGGCTTCAGTCTCTGGAGGACTCTCTTGTCAACATTTCTTCTACTTCTTCCTTTTCAATGTCTCTGAATTCTGCTTTCATGCCACAGCACAGAGAAAGGTATTCGATTCGTGAAGGTGTCAAAATGCATACGTCTAAGCATTGTGGTGGTGCCATCATCATAGTAATGCCAGCTTCTGATGGTTTCAACAGTGTATGTTGTGAAAAACACTCTGTCTACCAACTTCCTGTGGGTTGCTAATTGAACAAACAGAATATTATCAGTGCACCAAGCATCCCATGTATCTTGCTGTTGAGCATCCATGAACAAATTCCAACTTCTTTCCTTCTTGTCTTTGTGAACCTCTACAGACCAAGACTCCTGAAGCTTCTTCACAATCTCCCACTTGATGATGTCTGGAAACTTCTCAATGAATTCCAAATCTTCCATTGATGGTCATTCTCTCTGTTTCTGCTCTTCAGTTTGTTCCCAAACAGTTTGTCACCAAGATGCAAGTTTCTGCTGCTTCAACAGGAAGAGGAAACTATCCATCACATAGAGCATGCATCATGATGGTGATATGTTTCTGCCATTGTGGGATGAACTTCTTGTGGAAAGTGGCTTTGATTATGAGAAATTCCAACTCTTCAGTGGAAGAAGGAACTTTACAAACATCCATTGAATTCTCCTCTTCTTGGCAATGCCATTTCCTTCATTTTCAGCCTCTTCTAGTGCTTATTGATGGCAAAGTTCCCCGGCTGCGCACCAAAAACATGGAGCCCCAAGAGGGAGGAAAAGGGAATTCTCTTGCAAGAAAATCTATCTTGTAACATCAACAAGCTTTTATTTCATTCTTTTGATCATCAAAACAAATAAAACAACAATTCTTCACGCAGCATCATAGTAGATATCTCCCACGGATTTATCTCTAACAAACTTGATCATGTTCTTCATATTATTCATATTCTTCATTAATAGACAAAGAAAACACAACTTTTGATGGAAAGAAATCACATAGTATTCATCTTCATTGTCTTCATAGTTCTCTCTCATAGAAAGATACAATGTTTCACATAGAATCGACTATCTCTTGCATATGATCCTCTCACAATAGTATGCTCTCAATACTACATCATATCCTTGCTACAATCACTCAATAATCACTCACAATAATCCTTCTTAGGTCGTGGATACACCTCCCAAAAGGTATGTTAGATATGAAGGGTCACCAGAGACTTCATAGTGTCCTGTGAGATCTGTCTCCTGTCACTGTCCTCTGTAACCTTCTGTGAATCTTCTGTAAATCTTCATCAGCTACTTCTTCACTTATTTTGACTTGAATAGAGCTTCCATTCATCCTTTTCCTAAGACAAAAAAAATTTCCAAAACATCCATACATCCATCATAACACTCAGCAAAAACAACAGAACAGACCACAGAGCGACAGAGCAACAGAGCAATAGGACTACAGAGCTACAGAAGCATAGAAGCTACAGAACTTTAGAGAAGATCAACAAAACCCATAAAAACCAAAACAAAACCAATTCAATATTTCATAAACCTTTTCACACAACTTTAATCATCTCTCAAAACAACCATTTAACCATCTCTACTACCAAAACAGAACCAAAACAAAAGAAAATCAGGCCTTACAGAACCATATAGAGAGAATTACAGAACTCTTCAAAACAACACATTTCATAAAAAACCAACATAAACCCTTTCAAACATACTCAAACCACTCCAAACACTTCAAAACATCTTCAAACTCAAACAATCAACCACCAAAAACAACCATTCAACAATAAAAACAACAAAAAATCAGCCCAAAAAACCAATCATTTCCACACTCAACACAAGTCATTAAATCCAAAATTTAGGCATATAGTTAAAAAAGAGAACCTAATTATAGATATGCTTTCTAGAGCTACGTATGAGGATGAGGAGTCATTGGTTGCAAATGCGGATGATGTAGAAATATAAGCTACCATGCTTGATCATGTCTATCATGTTTGTACCATTGGGACCTTCTTAGAGAAGCTTCACACTAGAGATTGGTTGCAGATATGTAGTATCTCACTACGCTAACCAAGAGGGATGAGTGGATAGATGTAGAATTCAAGAAAATAAAAAGAGAAGCCTATGGATATTTCTTGAGAGAGAAATTTCTTTGGATGCAGTAGAGAGGAGGTCTACCCTTTCATGCACTTTGTGTGATAGGGCTACCCAGCTACAGGTTATGCAAGAGTATCAAGAGAGCCTATGAGCTAGTCATAGGGGTGTACGGGCAACATATGAGAAGATCAAGGAGAGTCATTGGTGGAAAGGAATGTACAAAGACATCTCTCATTTCTTGGAGACTTGTAGGGCATTCTAGATGTATTCTTCAGTACATCATAGGAACGAGTTGCATCCTACATATCCACAGAGGATGCGCTATTAGTGGGTAATTTACCTAGTTACTATGCCATTGGGTCTTTCGTAGATGCATAAGATAATTTTAGCTAGAGAATATATTATATATCAAGTAGAGGGAAAAGCATTAAGGACTCAAATTGCTAGCGTTAATATGCAAATTTCTTCTTGAAGAAATTTTCTGCAGGTTTAGATTTGTTGGAAAGATTAGAGAGAATTGCATTTAACTGGATGCAAATGAGGCTAGTGAATCCATCTGTAAACATGGTATCAAACTAGCTTTGACCACCGCTTATAATACAAAAGGAAATGGGAAAAGTGAGAGAGGATATCTAACTATAGTAAAGTCATTGGCAATCACTTATGGTGGATAGATTAGGGATTAGTTGAGGTTATTACCTTTAACATTATGGACTGGTCATATGACTCATAGTGTGACTATATGACTCACACAATTATAGTTCATGTATGGAAAAAAACCAATTGTGTCCACTAAGACTTGTGCTTTGACCATATTGATATGTAGAGAGATAAGATATGTAGAGATGCAAGAGGGAGAGAAGAGACACCATGTACACTCCCAAATACTATTTCATATTGATCACAATCTACATATATATAGGTGAGACCTAGTGTAGACAAGATGAGCTATATATAGCTCAGAGCTATATATAGCTCAATAGATTATAGATGATTTATGGGAGTTCTTAACAACATAGTAAGTAGAATTATTGCTTAAAATTCACAATATAAGATGCTCATGACATACAAAATACATCAAATTTAAGCATGAAAAGAACATGAATTAATAATTGAATAGATACTACATAGATATACTTCATGATTCTCTTCGTTAAGGAATTGGTTGTAGTCGATCATGATAGCTCTAATACCATATTGAGATGTAGAGAGAGAATATGTGTAGAGACATAGAAAGATGGAGAGAAAAGAAACACTATGTACACTCCCAAAGACTATTTCATATTGATCACAATCTACATATATATAGGTGAGACCTAGTTTAGACAGGGTGAGCTATATATAGCTCAATAGATTATAGATGATTTATGGGAGTTCTTAACAACATAGCAAGTAGACTTATTTGTTATTTTTGAAAAATAGTTTTTTTCCTTTCTCTTGTTTTTAAATGATGTTATAAAGATGAGACAATATCATATGATTTCTAAGTTGTGATGGGAATAAGAAGTTGGTAAAGTCTGATCATTCTTAAATATCATGTAATCAAGAGTTCATTGGCATCTTATGCCTATCACTAGCTTGATATCGTATGAGTTGGATCCATCTTTTAATTTCAAGAGAGAAAGACAATATTTCCATGCTTAAGATGACTTGTACAAGGTAGGCCAAGGATTTATATAGTGCTTCTATAGCATCTAGCCAAATAGAACTACCTGTGCTCTTTACAAAATAGACTTTATCCCAATTAAAAGCTCCTCAAGAGAACATATTTCATCTTATCGACCAACATAAAAATATCTCTCTAGTCAGAGCTACAATAATTTACTAAGCATGCAACATACTTGCAAGATAAACATTTGCATAACATTTTCATATCTTCAGGTTTGGTTTGTAGCTACCTTGTAGAAGTCCCCTCCTTGAATTCTATATTTATCTACACTTCAAAATTCATTGCATTTTTTCATGCAGGATTTAGATCTATTCTTATTGTTATCTATGGCAATCACCTTGCAATGTCTAGGCACACAAAGTTAGCATTCTGAAGAGGTCTTTGGGCTTTGCCTATTGATAAGTCCATTTCCTATATGCAAAAAAAATGATGAATGTTTCTAGTATACATGCAAAAGCTTTGAATCACGAATTGTGAGGGGGATCATGTGATGACCAAATCCGCATAGGAGTGGTATATGTGTGGTCTCTAGAATCAAGCTTAGATAATATATGTATATGTATATGTATATATGTATATATATATATAGTTCATGAATTTTCTATGCAAAATATACAAATGTATATTGTTTGCAATGTGATTAGTAGCAAGGTGAGAGCATTTAAAAATACTTACATCAATATGAGTAATATCACTTGGATGAAGTCGAAAGAGCAATTGTTTAGCCATGTGTACCCATCATTTCCTTAGAGTGATGTGATTTAAAATTGAGTGTATTATTAACATCAAAATAACATGACATTCATTCTAGCATTGATGATTAATAGAACTTAAAATAGACAATGACCTAAGACTAAAATATGATGATTATAGATGACTTACAAGAGTTTTTAATGACTTAGCAAAAGTATACCTTTTTGCGAGCTAGGAACAAAACAAAGCATGGGTCAGCGACTTACAACTTGGCAAACTTGATACTATTACCCCCGAAGTAACCAATGATGGTCTTGTCACCTCAACTACGCTTCACCTATTTCTCGCTTTATCACTTTGATTAAATGATGGTTGAACTTCAATAAAGACTCTTGAACAATCAATAGACACATTGACCCAAAATGGATATATTTCATATTAGTATAACTATTTTGTGTACCCTCTCATCTTTGGTGTTAAACATGTTGCAAACAATGAATACATGTGTATGGCATGTATTGCAAGTTTTGTCAAACTAATGATAGTGTTTATTTAAATTAAATTCTAGAAACCACACATTACCACTATTGTCTCTGTTGGGTCTTCACATAATGCCTGTAACAACTTATTTTTCAATGTAGCTCAAAGTACCTTTTCCATATGCACTTGAAACTCCATGCATTTTCTTCTGGCATATCTTAAATGGACTCATGAGTGATACTTGCCTAAACATTTTTTGAGAATGCCAATCCTTTGTGCCCAAACATTGCAAGGTGTTTACAATAGATAGAAGAAGAATAATCTGAGTCTTGTGTGACCTAGTGCAATGAAATTTGAAGTGCACAAAAATATAGAATCAATGGAGGGAGACTTCTACAAGCTAGCTATATAATGGCCCTTCACTTTTCCTCATCTTATGAAACATTCTCAATCATGCTAGACAGTTGTGTAAGTTACTCATGAATATATGTGTGCATCACATGGGTTCAGAATAAGGTATTTGTAAAATATTATTTTATATATTTTTTACATACAAAAGGGTGTAGTACAAAGGGGTTATTTACAAATTGAAAAGAAAAGGGTTATGTTTAATTCAGGAAAAATTCAGAGATAAGGATATACTTTCCCGAGGCTAAACAACAACTCCTACACCTGACACATGTGCCTCACTTTGAGAAATACATTGAGGGATACTCTTGTGATTCCAAAGATACACTTGTTGCTCACTCAGAAGCTCTTCAATTCTGGTTTTATAAGAAAGGAGATACACCTATCATGTAATACAAGATGCATCCAAAGTTCCTAGACTTGTTACCAAGAGAAGATGGCATTGAATTATGGAATGTAGAATTTACAGGAAAGCCTAGTCTTCCAAAGGGTGTTCCAATGTTGGTGCCCAGGTTGGAGTACGTTAAGGATCATCAACAAGTAGTAAGTGGAGTTTAACATTATTTGAAGTATTGGGAAAGATGGTCAAATGTACAAGGACTGGAAACATATGATCTACACTCTTTAAGCTTCGAATATTCAAGAAGATATATTTTTCAAAGATTTTTGGCCAAGAATACAAAGTGATGTAACCATTATAGATGTAGATAATGTAGATGACTTTATTGGATTGGAAGAGTTGAATGATTACTATTGTGATTCTCTCAGGAAAAATGACCCAAGCATGCATTTGAACCAATGTTGGATGTTAAGAAAGATTACTTTGTAGTTGTTAGACTCTAGATCGAATATGGCTTGGTGTTGCACAAAGTGAGATGGATACAAATAGAAACTCTAAAAACTTCAATAAGGTACATATGTAATATTGAGCATTAGTTTGTAGTGATCAAAATGCTATAATGCAAATGTGTATCTTAATTGTTGGGATAAATATTGGATGTGCAACAAACAAGATCCTAAGTGATGGGAAATAATAGATAGTATAGTCTTGTCTTGGATGAAGAAAGGTACAAAATCTCCAAAAATTTTAAAATTCCCCCAAATGTTGTATTGAAGGCCAAACAAAGTCTACAAGAATCCATCAACTAAAGATTTTCCTTGAAGGTTTTCAAGGATATTACAACTAAGTTGTTTATTAATACCACCTTTTTTTTAAAAATCGATCTCTTGGAAACAAACATAAGAAATAATATGTTCCATTGCATCAAGTTCCAAATTAATGAAATTCTCAAAATTCACAAAATCTATTTTGACTTGGAATCCCCATATTGATGGGAAATTCCCAAATTCTCGAATATGGAGTTTATGGTGTGCATAGAAAATTTTGACAAACTAATGATTGTGTTTGTTATAATTGGCTTTTAGGCACAATACATTTACCACTATTTTCTATGTTTGCTCCTCACATGGTGCCCTTGAACATTGATATTTCAAAGTAGCCCAAAGTAACCTTTCCATCCACACTTTCAACTCTAGACATTTCCTTGCATATCTCAAATGTATTAATGAGTAATGGTCTCCTAAACACCTTAGGTGAATGTCAATGCTATGTTCCAAAATTGCAAGATGATTGCAATTGACAAAAATTGGAATAAATTAAATCTTGTGTGATCTAATGTGATGAAAGTCAAAGTGCATAGAAATATAGAATTCAAGGAGGGGGACTTCAACAACCTAGAATAGGGTGGCATGCAAAAAGAAATTTACTTTTTTAGCCAGTTTTGGGATTTTTCATGAAAAAGAAAGATGAACGAAATCGTGCACGCCGCGATGGTAGTTGACAGGCAGTAAACAACACTTTGAAGTGGGAGAAGAAGAAGGAGTGATCTGAAAGATTTTGGACCGAGTGTCTCAGATTTTTACCCCCATTTTGAAGCCAATGGAGCCATCAAATTTGGGTTCCGAGAGACGGAGAGGAAGCTATTGTTTGATCCACATTTTTGGTCTATAAGGGGGCTCTAAGAGATCTAATTCTTAGAGATTGCCTTGGAGTAGTGCTAGACAAGGGATTTCAGGTTCTATCAATACATATTAATTTGATTCATTGTGCTTTGTCTTTATCGTGTTTACCTCTTGTCTATTCTTTTTTTTCTCTTCCATCTCCTATCTCTACTTTCTCCTAAGCTCTGATCCCCGGTGGATATGCCCTTTTGACAAAAACTCCTCTGACATTGATGAAACCAATGTGAAAGGTCATCACAAGGAAAGAAAAGATGGGGAACCTTCAAACACAATTTCCAATGATGTTTTGTAGCAGCTAGTGCAGAATATGAACATGCATATGTAGGTACAACAACAACAACAGGTTTTGCATGCTTCTGCTCAAACAAAAAGTGTTGTGATGAATGCTTTGCAAGCAATTGAGCATGAGATGAAGTTGTTCAATGGTAGGAATGTATCTGAATATGTCCATACCTATGATCAAAAGATGGAATTCATTGGGCAGCTTTACTTGCATGGAGCCAGTATTTTGTTCAAATCACTATACATGAACTGAAAGAGCAAATTACTAAATTGTACATGCAGAATGCTGACTAGGTAGCTTTCAAGAAGACACTCAAGGAAGAATTTTACACTAAAGATACCAATTTGATTACACACAAGGCTTTTCACGAGTGGGTTTTACAACTCAATAAGGGTCTTGTGGCTACAGAATTGTTCAGAGAATTTGAAAATCAAATTGAGCAGTTAGATCTTGTATAAGAGCAAGCTCTTGCAAGTCATAAAAAATTGAATTGTTTCTACAAGTAGTAGATCCTAAGCTTTAGGAAAAACTTGATGATTTGCTAGAGGATCTGACTACTGAGACATGACTTAAAACAGATTGGAGGCATGTCAAGGAAGCTACTACTGCACTTGTGAGAAAGCATAGAAAAATAGAAAGATTCCATGTCTCTAGCTTCCCCACTTCTGTTACAAACAAAACAATTGATGTATCTAATAAGCCATCCACTTCTATGGCTAAACCTATGGCTGTACCTACGTGCTATTATTCCCACTATTAGGGAAGATATATTAGATGAATTGGTCAAAGGCATGCGAGATCTTCATTTGAAGGTCGCAAAACTAGATGAAAAAGGACAAGATGAAAAGAGACGGGTAGCAATCACTAAGCCAGGAAAAAGATGTATGTGGTGTGATAGTTTGCAACATGAGAGAAAGGATTGTGCTGCATATAAGGAGCCCTTGGCATGATAGCTCATCTTTTGGAAAGATGGAAAGATCCATGCACAATAAGTAGGATTACCTCTCTTGCTTTGAATTTTGGAAAGGGAGGTATGCAGAAGTTGTTGGAAAACTTGGATGTCCTAATATTAATGCACCTGTATATGCTTCTACTTTTAGTCTATAGTTCGATAGAATGCTTGGCCAAGTGATGGTTGGTCCAAATGTTCAAATATGGACACATGCTTTACATGCAACTAAAAAGAGAAAAGTTACTGATAGTAAAATGCCTCATGTAGGGCAAGACATTCTTGACATAACAAGCTAGGAACCACTAGTAGATGCATATTCAGTGGATGCATATTCAGCAAAAGGGCAAAACACAAATGTACTTGTGGAAGAGAAACAAAAGAGAGATAAAGATAATGCAAGGATATCTAAGAGAGTAACAAGAAGTGTGGATCCTCCTAAAGCTACAAATCATCCATCTCTCGAGTATGTTATGGAAGAGGTTGGACAGGAGCAGAAACAGGATAGCAATCAAGAGGGCAAATAGTTGGGATATAATTTGCAGTTTGATATTAAGATAGCCATAGATGCCTTGGAAGATCTTGTAGTGTAAGAGTCAGCCATTGCATCTATAGATTTTCTTAATGTAATCATGTTTTAATTGATGCGGGGACTCTAATAGAGATTTGTGACTTATTGGATGCACATGATCTGCATGATAAAGTTATCGTTTGTGAGACAATTCATGAGCTCAAGGATATGCCTTTCGAGGATGTTAGATGTAATGCTCTAGAGTTGGAAAATGTTTCGAATGCTTTGTGAGAGGCCTTGATAGGAAACTCTAAGATGCTTCAAGTTATGGATTGCTTCATTATTTTTAGTGATGATGAGAATATATTGGATGCAAGTGAGATTGAGTTTATGTTTGATGTGGTACACAATAACCAATAGAAGTAGATCTCTATGCACTCGAATTAAAAAGAGCAGGCATGTTGCTATGTATTTGTTGATTGGTTCATTGATGGCCTATATATGGAGATTCATTGGCCTCTAGTGTATGATAGGCGTCCAAGGCTGACCCTAGAGGGGGTACTAGATATATGGCTCAAGAGTTATGCAGATGCTGAGTATCTTGATCTATGATCCACGGGGATGCTTTCTTATATGCATGATAAGTGGCAAGTTGACATTATGGGTGTTTGACTTGGGTGGTGCATGTGTGGCACATACCAGAGGATGTGCAATTTCAGAGGGGATGGATGTCGTGCTAGTGTGTGTGGCATGGATAGTTCAAAAATACTAGTTATTTTGACAATTTTAGCCTATTTTTAATATTTTGGATATAATTTATTATAAATATCCAAAAGAGATAGGAAAACTTCTAGAATAGGATGCCATGAAAAAAGCAAGTTGCTTTTTCACTCAGTTTTGGGATTTTTCATGAAAAAATGAGATGGACGAAATCGCGTGCATCGTGATGGTAGTCGATAGGCAGTAAACATCACTTTGAAGTGGGAGAAGTAGTCTTGGCATTTTTGGGGTTTTATCGCCCTTTGAAAGCCAATAGAGTCATCAGATTTCGGTTCTGAGCACAGTAGAGAGGAACATGTTGTTTGATCCACATTTTTGGTCTACGAGGGAGCTCCAGGAGCTTTAATGCTTGGAGATTTCTTTTGAGTGGTGCTAGACAAGGGATTTTAGGTTCTATCAATATATATTGATTGGATTCATTGTGCTTTGTCTTTATCATGTTTACATCTTGTTTATTCTTTTTCTTCTCTTCCATCTCCTATCTCTGCTTCCTCCTATCTTTGATCCTCGGTGGATAAAACCCCTCCGACATCATGTGGACACATGTCCTTGTGGTGGCATGAATGGCATGGCATGCCCCCCCTCCCCCCACCACCTTTTGGCAAACTTGATAATGTTACGCCCAAAGTTACAGAAGCCACCAATGATGATCATATCCCCTCTACCATGGTTTGCCTTTTTCTCACTTGATCACTAATTGGATTAAGTGATGGTTCAATTGCAATAATTATTGTTGAACAATCAATAGACACATTGACTCAAATTGATATTCATATTAATATAACTATGTCTCTACCCTCTTATATTTGGTATTGAACATGTTCAATGCATAAATGTGTATGGTGTGCATAGAAAATTTTGACAATCTAATGATAATGTATGTTTGAATTGGATTCTAGACACAACACATTTACTGATATTGTCCATCTTTGGTCCTCAAAGGGTGCCCTTCTCAACTTGCATTTCAAAGTAGCCTAAGTAGATTTTTCGTTTGGACTTGAAACTATATCCATTTTTTTTCTTCATATCTCAAATCCCTCCCCCCTTCATGTGCCTCATCAAATCCCTCCCCCCCGTCCGGTTTAAAATCCCTTAAACCCCTTTCCCTTCACCTTGAAGTCCCCCGCCCCCCTGGAAAGCTTTTGAACTTCCAGAAGATTACGTGGGGCGGTGTGAGAGTCGTCTGTCGACTGCGAATAATGGCAGCGGCTCCTCCCTCCTTCCTTTCGTTCTCGACGGCGTCGCGTCCCTCTGCCCAGGGCAGCCAGCGCAGAGTCCCTCCATCAAGAGTCACGGTAGCCCACACCCTCTCACAATGCTGCAGAGTGTCGTCCCCTCTTTCGATGCTACAGAGTGCCGTCCCCTCTCTTCTCAATCTCTCCACCGTATCCAGCTACCCTCTATGGCAGCGCCTCCTCCTGTTTAAATAGGGGAGGGGAGGGGGATCCTCCCTCTCCTAACGTGTTAGGCGGCATGGCGTTGAGGCTAAGCAAGCTCCAGCGAGGAGCTTGCTGGCCCTTCTATATCCCTCTCCCCCTTCAGCACGATCATCGCCGACGGGAGAAGAAGAAAAAAAAATCCCATTAACCTTAATAGGAGGTTCATATATGAATTTTTGGTATTTGATATATTACATTATTCCCATTAACCTTAATAGGAGGTTCATATATGAATTTTTGGTATTTGATATATTACACTTAAGATGACTTGTACAAGTTGAGCAAAGGATTTTTATAACACTTTTATATCATTTAGCTAAATAGAACCATCTTCTCTGTTTACAAAATAGATTATCTCCCAATTAAAAGCTCCTCAGAAGAACATATTTCATCTTATGGACCAACATAATACTTTCTCTCTAAACTCGGCTACTACTAGACTTTATTAAGAATGCAAGGTACTTGGAGGATACACATTTACATAACATTGTGGTATCTTAAGGTTTGGTTTGTTACTATCTTATAGAAATCCCCTCCTTGAAGTCTATATTTCTATGCACTTCAAAGTTCTCAGTATTTTGTCATGCAAAATTGAGATCTATTCTTATTTTTATCATGGTAGAAATCCCCTTGCAATGTTTGGGCACATAAATTTAGCATTCTCGAAAGTCCATTTCATATACACAAGAAAAAAAGTTCTCATGTTTCTAGTCTACTTGACAAAGCTTTGAATCACGAAATGTGAGGAGCATCATGGGAGGACCAAATTCACAGAGGAGTGGTACATGTGTGGTCTCTAAAATCCAATTTAGACAAACATTGTTATTAGTTTGTGGCTTTTCTATGCAAATTATATACATGTATATCATTTGCAATGTAATTAACACCATGATGAGAGTGTATGCAATTACTTATAGTAATCATTTATTCTCAGTGATGGGAATTAAAACTATGTGTGTGATTAACATCAAAATGACATGAAACTCTTGATGGCCTTGAGGATTAGTAGAACTTAAAACACGTGATGGCCTAGGATTGAACTATAATGATCATAGATGACTTATGGGAGCTCTTAACGACTTAGCAACTTATTTGCGAGCTAAGAACAAAAGAAAGGATAGTTCTGCATGTTTCTAAGCAATGCTTTGAGAGGTTACTTGTTGGCTTGTTAGGAAAAACTCCTTGAATGTTTCGTCATCGTCTTCTTGTTCTTCTTTCGAGACACTAGCTTTCTTCTTCATTACCTCCATAGTAAGTGATCTGCTTTTGTGTTTGGACTCTAGCTTCTTCGTAACCTCCCATTTTAACATGCTGTTGATAATCCCAAAAATAATGCGATGTGCACTAGAGTCAAGACGATGCTGTATAAGAATGGAGCAACATACAGTAGAGGTAAGCATAATATCATATGAGCAAGCTGATTCAAAGTAGGTATACCTAATGCTCATCGTCACACCTACGAACATGCAGACTCACCAGATGTCATCGACTGCATCATGATAACCCATACCACGTAGAAAATGACCATCACGTTTTCGAAGGGTTTTCGAAAGCAAAGTTGCGACCACAGAGGATCTTGACTAATTTCAGGATAGAAGACCAATCAAGTGAATAAGAAAAAGAATATTTTTAACAATCACCAGGCCTGATATGACTGCAATTGCCTCCTGTGATGTTGATCAGTTGGAAAAATACAACTCTTAGAAATCACTTGCCTTGTGGCAGTGTGGCATTGAAGAGCAGTATAAAAACTGTAATCCCAATTTCATAGATTGTTTAAGGGATACCCAATGTTGTGTGTATGGTTCAGTCCTCAGAATAGAAGAGTGAAATCTTGCAAATCCAAGTATTTGTCCAGCTCATCTTGTGAGATAGTTGACAGCTGCAAATGAGGCTCCTGTAACAGAAACACCAAGAAACAAGCCCCGTTTTGTACCTATGATGGATGTCATGAATATGATAGAACCTTCAGTACCGCTCTGTTATCAACTGTACAGGCTATAAAAGCTGTGGTTGAGAAGCTGCACATGGATGAATGCAGGAACTGGACACATAGCTTAGAAGCTTCTAGTTCACTCAAGAAGCCATGTCCATAACATCACAAGAATGCAGCAAACTCTTTCTTGATGCAGAAAGATTTTTAGTCATCTTTTGCCGGTCCACCTATGAGCTTTGAATCAAAGCAAATTCGCAGCTCTAACAACCTGATATGATATTTGAATTGCATGACATCGATCTCTTTGTTGTTTTATGAACAGGCTACTTGGTGCAGGGGTGCTTCTTGACATCAATTCTAGTACTGGGTCTAAAATTTTACATCAAGGAAGATTCTTGAAGGGAAAAGCCAGCAACAAGAAGGGAAATCTTGCTGTAATTGAATAAATGTTTCTCCATTTATGTACTGATATTTAGTCACATATACGACATCTGGGGTTTGCAGGCAGAGTAGGATAAGGATCTCAATATTCATCAATAATCCCTCAAGGCTCATGTTTTACGAAGGAATCCATTGAAAACATCACTCACCCTTACACCTTCCATATCCCCTGAAGCACGAAGTATCTCTGTGCATCAATAAACTTGCACGACCTTTCATCAAGAGGCCTTGTTTCATAGGAAATCCATTTCTCTCTGTAATGTGCGCGTCGAAAAACACCAGAGTGGCCATTCCAGAAGTACCTATAATGTCGATGGCGTGCAGTCCCCTATTTTCTTTACTTCGAACAATCCAGCACCTGTTCCAAAATCAGACTCTTGCAACTCCTCAAGGCGATTGACAATGATAACTCCACAAGCTTTCGCAATTCTGTTATTGTCAGCTTTCCATATTCTTCGAATTGCTCTTATATTATTTTTACTTAAGTGGTGACAGGCAAGGTCGCTGATTCCTTTCTCAGTTATGACCAAGTCTGGTTTCAAACTAGTGAACTGTGTACATAGATTCAATTTATGTCATTGCTTTTTGTGATGAAGGAAAAAACTCGTCCCTTGATAATCTTCTTCTTCTTCCTCCTATTGGGATCGAAAGGAGCCATCTTTTCTGAAGTTTGCCTCTCCTGGAATACCTCCATCCGCCAATTTTGTCACTTCAAGGATTCGTAATTCTCCTTTAGGATGGGATAGATCCATCCTGTGATTCCTCTTTCCTCTCTCACATAAAGAGGTAGACATGTATGAGTCTCCTTCGCTTTTTTTTCTCTCTTTTGCATTTTCTCCCCCCATGCCCAATATACTACACTCAAAAAAGCAGCCCCTTCCGTTTACCAGAAAAGCGGCCCAAGTCTTTAACAGACTAACATAGCTTTTTGCTACCAATCAGCTGCTAGGATCATGTGAGGTTAACCCATTCCAATGCCGTTTAAGCTGTCCTATTTCATGAGCTTCAGGATCAGAGCTTGCTCGAGTACTATTATTCAAAGTATTCTTATTCTTGCTCCTGAGAGTTTGGAAACCACTTTGATCCACATCATACACATGATTCTGCAAGTCTCCGATGGTTTCCCCTGGTGGACAATGATTTGGAGGATATACCAAACCATCATATTTCACGTTTTTCTTCCAGTCAAGGCTTCTTTGCTGTCCAAATTCATGAGGCCAATTGACTGCAAGATTATCTGTGCTTTGCCTGAATGTGCCTTGAATTGGTTTCCTAGCTGAAGTTCTGTTGGGTAACTCTCTATTGGATAATGTTCCAATGTATTCACGGTCCATGTGGTGCCCAGCACTGCACTCCTGTTGTGACATTTGGTAGTGCTTTTTCCAAAGAGCTTCATAATGGAAGTTTGAACAAAGGCATGTATTTTGTGTCCCGTCTTCATTCCCTTTTAAGACATCTGCACCACAACCATAATAACAATCTTCATGTCCAACTGAAATTGCAGAGGTTTCTCCAGACAAGGGCTTTGAAATCATATGAATATCCTCCCTTGATCCGTCACTAATGATCTCTGGTTTGTCTGCATTTGAATTTATTCATTCACTTTGACAATTCAATGAGATTTCTAGAGTTTCACCTTCTGCCCCTTTTCTCAATTGAACTTCAGAGTTCAGTTTCTGTTCAAGTTCTAGAACCCTTCTAGCAAGCTGCTAGGCTCGTTGCTTCTCTGCCTTGTAATCTGCATGCTGTACTTGGAGATGTGTCCACAGGACTGCAACATCAAGCCGCATAAACATGTCTAAACTGTATGCTTCTAAGGCAAACTTGCCATGATTTGAGTCATCTGCTAGTAGTTCAGTGTATGAAAGAAGAGCACCAAGAGCTCCAGCTGCATTCTCAGAGGCCAAAACCAAATCTTTTAGCTGTTCACTTGAGCCTTTGGCTTCATCTCTGACTTGGCATACATCTCAATTATGCTGTTTCCAATAGATGTATCTATTTCCAATCCACTCTTTGCCATGTCCAAAAGTAAATTTTCACCTTTGTCAATAGCTCCCATGTTACCACATGCCTTCAGCACAGAGGCAAACGTGAAAGCATTCGGAGAAATACCATCGAGTTTCATCCATCTGAAACATTCTAATGCCTCATGGAAAGGTCAATGTTCTGCATATCCCGCAATCAGTATCGTCTAGGATACGACATCTTGAGCTGACATCTTAATGAACACTTCTTATGCATCTGAAACCAACCCCCATTTCTCATGCATGTCAACTAAAGCATTACTAATAAGTTCCTCTTGCTCCAAACCCTTCTCCACTATATTACCCATCCCACACACACAACTTTTTGGTGGATTCCACACCTTGGATACACAGCAGTACGACAATGTAGCTGTGCACTCATGGAGAAAATGCTGGTTCTGGCACCTATTTATACATGAGAGAGGGGTTGTTCTACCATAAGTCAGCGCCGGCGGGGCATGAGCTGGCATAAGTTCTCGATCTGTGGGCATGATGCTAAATCTCCCGCTCGTGCATGCACATTTTGTCCAATTTTACAAAGATGGTTGTTCCAACTATTTATTAACGGTGTAATTTAGGTTATTATTAACCAAAAATTTCGGACGACACAATCACTAAGCTAGGTTGGCACGTGTAGGCATTTGGTTGTTTTGTGAAATTTTTATAGAGACCAATATTTAAAAATTAAGTGAAGGTGTAACGTGTCCACTAGAATCATCCAGGACACGTCTTAGCAGTCCATCGGAAAGGATGTCTAGAAAGCTCCGCCCGGCATTCCCATGGAATGTTACGGGACTTGCGATCTAGGTCTTCTCGCGTCTGCCACGTAGCGGAAATATCTTGGCCGTTCCCACTTAGGATCGACCTGAATTTGGGTTTTCCTGTTTGGTCATTAGCTAAGACCAACTAGCGTCAGACCCGAGCGAACTACTTTACGCAGAAACGCCAGGTTCAAAGCAGATTCACGCTGCACTTGGTTCAAGGAGAATGGGAAACGAGAGGGATGCAAAACTCAACCTCTCTGCCATAAGGCATAGTCCCATTCCGTTCCCCTAAAACAGCGTAAATTGGGTAAAACATAACTCTAGGTCATTGCTTTCGATGATCCTCCCGCTATTCTTCGAGATTTTTGAGAAAAGTTCCTGGCTAACCGGGACCACCCAACCGTAGGACGGACCCATGGTCCATCCTCCGCACTTTCCTCGGTTTGTTTTAGTTATGTAATTAACTAATACATTAATTTGACATATAACAATCAGCTTCTTTAATTAATCCTGTTAAGCATAGGTTCCTTCACGTAATCTTATCACGTGACATAGAAAAACAATATCAGACAAATTCTTTATTATCATTTCATCATTTTATCTTTGAAATACAAGGAGTTCCGCCCGTAGGCTTGTCCATAATCCACCCGAGGGCTATCCAGTAATCCCCAGGGATCACTATTCCAAGCTTCTGCCCGTAGACTAGTATGAGGGCCTCGAGATTCAATCCCGAGTCACGTTAGCCTCTTGTGCAGGACCCGGAAGGCGAGGGATTTACGGCTAGAGCCCCCCTGGCACCCAAGCGTCCTCCTGCTCCAAGTAGAGCTCAATGGAAAGACCTCTCGCGGCAGGTTCGGTCCACATTCCCGGCGCGGTCAACAACCCCCTTGGTTAGGGTTAGGCAGGCAGTCGGGGGTAACTGAAGCTGCCTCTCCCTTTAGGCTTTCAACTTGAAGCATTAGATATCATTTCATCCTTTAGTTCTTTGAGCAAACAATGCAAACAGTGCTT
This sequence comes from Lygodium microphyllum, assembly GCF_053477565.2. Lineage (NCBI taxonomy): Eukaryota > Viridiplantae > Streptophyta > Polypodiopsida > Schizaeales > Lygodiaceae > Lygodium > Lygodium microphyllum. The sequence continues at coordinate 52,854,639 of NC_141148.1, read as the reverse complement.
CCTAAACTGTTACAAGCACAATCAATTCCAGTGGTCGTTTAATTTGCCAACTGTTAAGGAGTGAATCCTTCTCTCCGAATGCATCCAGCATTCGATCCGGGATCAATTGCGACTTGGCAAGATCCCCAAGGGTTTGTTTATTCACCCTTTTATCCTTGGGTTAGGGCCATACCCTGTTAACCCAACTTAACCAATACCTTAGGTTTTATTAATAGTAGATCCTGGCGACCATGTCGCTCCAATTTATTGATTGATCATTTGCTTCCAAGCAAATACCTAACTTTCCTTTACTTGGCAATTTTTCCCCAAGAAAGGTGATGTAACAGGATGATTACTCATCCTCTTGCAAGTTAAACTTGCACAAGAACTTGCCAACCCCATTTCAAGAAATGGCAAAACTCTCTTGTGAACAAATCACAAGTCTATGCGACGTTGTAACTTTTTGCACAAGTGTCGCATCTATTCCATGGGATCATTTCACCCATTGAATGGCGTTTTCTGGTCACGGAATTATCTCCAGACGAGAAGCAGGGTTTAGGGTGTCTTCTTACCCAACCCATTCCTAGTTACACTAGGCCAACAACGTTCGGTCCTAGGAATTCCAACTCAATCCGAGTTTCATCATTTGAACGAGTGATCCTTAGGGTAGAAACCTTAGATTGTTTTATGCATGAGTGTCCAATTGTACCCTACATTCCGTGAATGTGGGTAGGACCTTTGGTTTAAGGGTTCGTCTTGGTAACAGGTGTGTGAAACTAGGTCAAGTCCTTAATGTGCTAAACCCTAGCTAGCACTTGGAGTATATTGTATCGATTTAACCATCCTAAATGAGTCCTTTGCGGTTTAGGTGTTTTGGGTAAACCCATTTACTTGTCTTACAACAAGGACGAGCCATTCCTAAAGATATTGTCTTGATCAAAGAGGGGAAAAACTAGTTTCATTACGTCATAATTCATGTAAGCACGCGATTCATTTCCTCTAGATTCGCAATCCCTAATTTTTCTTGTTAAGACCAAGCACATGATAAAATTCGCATAACTTCCATTGGTCCTACTAGGGCATGCATTCACGACTCATGCTACTAAGCTTTTAAGTTTTTATGTTAAACAAACCATGCAGCCTTTCCCTAACTTCATTTTTGAATGAAATATTCGTACGCGCTGATTGAGCATTACGCAATCTCGACTTTGTAATGATAGTCATTAGTTGTTTTAGATTCGTTACTTTGCAATGCACTGAAGCAACTTGCTATAGACATCTTTCATTCATTCCATTGAAACATACAAATGACCGATCTTCGATCATGTGTTACTTTCTTTAAAATAGCCAAAGTATTTCAATCGCAAAAGTGCATCCTAGTTCCATAAATTAACCATGATGCGAGGAGGCATATTCCACGGTGGATTCCGTGAGGTTTTACGGTGGATTCCGTAAACTTAGATGACCGGGGCTCATACGCAAAGAGGATTCTTTGTGCGAGAAGTTGATGGGGACGCCTGTCCTTTTCGGGCGTTTCATTAATTTAGTGTGTACATGGGTGATTCCATAGCGGGTGATTCCGCAAAATGCATATTAAATTAATAAACGTTTATGAGTTTAGAGTGCGCACTCGTAATAAATTAAGGTTAGGATTTATTTCTAACCAGTTGATTTATTTATGTAGCTGAAGACTGCTAGGTATTCACTTTTGTCGGTTTAATTGTGTTATTTTACTAACGATTGTGAATGCTTCAGTTGATGTGTAGAGATAGCAGCAGTGGCGGAGGGAAGCATTGGAGTCTAGCGGGTTTTCGACTCTTGGACTATATTTTGATAGGCGCCACGCCTATATTTTGTTATGTCTATAGAGACATCGATTATTTATTATTATTTTGTATACGCTTATGCGCCTGGATATGTTATTTCTATTTGGACATTGAGATTGGGCGTGCCAGACTCTATGGGCACCGTCCATTAGCTTTATTTTCCTATTTTTGGTAGAAAGCAAACTCAAAAGCTAAAAGCTTGTCATATTTTTGTAATTGGGCTATTATTGAGCATAAAGATTGGAAATATACATTAAATACATGCTTTGTGAAGCGCTCACACAAGGCATGGGGGAGATTGAACCCAATTTGTCTCTTGTCTCTTGTCGTGCTTGCTTTTACATGGGTTTTTGTGCTAAAAAGTAGAGTACTTTGTTCTTGGGGACCTTCCGGGATTCACCACGTGAGCTATCTGCGTCCGATCTGCGCAACAGTGGTATCAGAGTGGAGCAGAGATCAAGAGCTTCCAATCGCTACCAATCTCGGGCGAAGGCGGAGCTCGAGGAACAAACGGCCTCTACAGTCACTCTCATCGCGAACCGTCGATACAGGCAGACTTCTGGCGATCAAGAACCCCTGTTTCCACTGTCAGATCGCGAAGGACCAGGCTCTGTCGGCGGAGGACCACGCAATCATCTTCTTCACTAAAATCGTGGATAACAGACAAAAAGAGTAATTCTTTTTCTTCATTAAGCTTCAAAGCTTAAAGTTATCAGTTAATAAGCTTAGTTATAAGCTTAAGAAAGCTTCAACAAACAATTCGTCAATCGGCGGCGTGAGGCTGTCCAGGGCGGCGCAAATCCGTGAAGGACATATTCTTGGCCTCAAAATCCACGACGGATTAAGAAGCTTAAAGCTTCTTAATCCATTAAGTCAAACAAAGCTTCTAAGCTTTTTGCAAGTCACACAGGGCAAAGAAGTCGATAAACTCCGGGTCTCGCACTCCTGAAGTCAAGTTCCGTAAGTCGACGGTAATCAAGTTCTGCAAGTTCTGCAAGTCGGCCTAAGTCCAGCAAGTCCACAACTCTGCAAGTCTGCTAAGTCTGCAACTCTGCAAGTCAGACTAAATCAGAACTGACTAGTGCTTAAAACTCCTAGAAGACTTGTTCGTATGCAAAAACTCTGAACTGGAAAGTTGTTCGCAGCAAGCTGTTTTACCTATCGACAAGTTTGTTGAAGTACTTTCAGCAAACGGAGACAGAAATATTGCAGAATTTCTGAAAATTGAAGAAGAAAAATACCCAAAAATACATAGCCTTGTAACCCCAAATTTGAGCTACGCTCATCCCGCTAACTGATTTTGAGTGAGAAAGGTTTGTTGAGTTTTACAGGATGACTACCCCACATATGGATGATCCTATGGCTGAAGACGATCTACCCGAGCCTACCATGGAACAAAAGCTGGATCTTATCATGTTACAATTGGAAGAAGAGCGAAGAGCTAGGCAAGCCTTGCAAGCGCAATTGACAAAGCTACAAGGAGCGTCCACTGATAAAGAAGAACCTCAAGCTGAAGATTTGATTCGCCGTACCATCAACGCCACTCTTGAAGCACAAACCATTCGCAAGGAATCCAAGATAAGTAAACGAAGTTTCAAGTTTCGCACTTTCAATGGCATAAGAGAAGGAAAGACTGTTTTATCATTCATTAGCCAGTTTGATGACTATTTCCATGAGGAAACTTATCCCGAAAAAGATAAAATCAAGTGTGTTACTAATCATCTGATAGACAGAGCATCACTTTGGTGGACTGTAGTCCGCAAGAGCATAGAATGTCCTGCTACATGGGAAGATTTCAAGAAGAAGTTCATGCAGAATTTCCTTCCACCGCAATTTCATGAGAAGGCTATCAAGCAATGGGATTTACTTCAACAGCGCGATCGTGAGCCTATTCCACAGTATACAGAGCGATTTTGGAATGCACTCCTACAGCTACGCATGCTTGAAGACGTACCAGAGACGACACATAAGCGGAAGTACATGTCTGGACTTCTTGGACATTACTACGCTGAGGTGAATATGTTCAAGCCTGCTACCCTTGAAGACGCCATCTCCTTAGCTCACGACACTGAAGATAAGTTACGCGGAAGAGATCGACGACCACAACCATTCCAAGCAAACGGTAATTATGGATCTAAACAATTCAATTCCAATTTCAGAAGATTTAATCCAGGTCATTTCTCATCACCATCTTTCCGCAAGAATTGGCCTAAACCACCTGCATTACCATCCACTGTCAATCCAAATCCTAAGCCTATTCCACAAGCAAATCCAAATATACCCAGACTCCCAGCCATTGCAAATAATGTGACCAAAGCCAAGCCCATCGTATGCTACAAGTGTCACCAGCCAGGGCATCTCGCAGCAAATTGTCATTCAAAGAAGCCACCAGCACATATCAACTACCTTGGAGCTATGGACGAAGACGAGCATGAGGATATGTCGGATTTCGCTGAAGAAGAAGATGATCCTACTACTACTTCCGACACTTTACCAGGTATGCCTACTTCACATTCATTGTTGACTATGAAATGTATGGTGCATGGAAAAGAAAGAATTATATTGCATGATGACGGTAGTACCCATGACTTTATTTCAGCAAAATTGGTAAAGGAATTGAAACTGCATACTGTACCTACGCACTATCGCATAAAAGCTGCATTTTTAGGTACTAGATACAATGGCACACAAGAAGTTCAAGATTTAGAAATTCAAATTGGTCCATATATTGAAAGAAGAAATTTCTTAGTTGTCCCATTACAGTCTAGCGACATTATTCTAGGAATGCCATGGAGACACCAACATAATCCCAATATAGATTATTCCACACACACAATGAATATAAATTTTCAAGGAAAATCTATTACATTATTTGGTATGCATGCATCTCATATGTTTCCACTGCTTTCGCATACTCAAGCAAAACGTGCACTACGCAAGAACACTAAATCATATCTCATTTGGGTGAATGAATTGCACGCAAAAGAAACTCATATGCACCCTAAGCATAAGGAATTTCTTGCATATTTTAAGGACTGTTTTGCAGAAGACCTACCACCAGGTTTACCTCCATCACGTCCAGAAGACCATAAGATTGACCTAATACCTGGCACACAACCACCTTGCAAAGCCCCATATAGGCACAATCAAATAGAGCAAAAAGAAATCCAGAGTCAAGTTGAAGAATTACTAAATAGAGGCTTAATTCGACCTAGCAGTTCTCCATTCGGCGCACCTGTGCTCTTAGTCAAGAAAAAGAATAATACTTATCGGATGTGTATTGACTACCGAGCATTAAACAAGATCACTGTAAAGAATAGGTATCCTATACCTAGAGTCGATGACCTTATGGACAAACTGCAAGGATCTTCTATATTTAGTAAAATTGACCTTAAATCTGGATATCATCAGGTGAGGCTAGATAGATCCGACATATTTAAGACTGCATTCAGGACACAGTTTGGCCATTACGAATTCTTAGTCATGCCATTTGGATTAACTAATGCACCTGCTACTTTCAGTAGAATGATGAACCGTATTTTTCTAAAATATCAATATTGTGTGATTGTTTTCTTTGATGATATTTTAGTGTTCAGTCAAAGTGAAAAAGAGCATTATGAGCATTTATCATTAGTTTTTCAATTACTGAAAGAAAATCAATTGTTTGCAAATCCTGACAAGAGTGAATTCTTTAAGACAGAAATAGAATATCTAGGTCATATTGTATCAAAAGAAGGAATAAAAGTTGATCCTAAGAAAATTGATGCAATATTGCATTGGCCTATTCCTAAAAATGTACATGAATTACGCTCATTCCTTGGTCTTGCTAGTTTCTATAGGAAGTTTGTACGTAATTTCTCATTACTTGCTTTACCATTGACCAAACTTCTTAAGAAAGGCATTGTTTATCAATGGACTGAAAACCAGCAGAAATCCTTTGACTTACTCAAACGTGCATTAACCAATGCCCCTGTTCTACAATTGCCTGACTTTAACAGACCATTCTTTTTAGTTGTGACCGATGCTAGCGGATCAGGAATAGGAGCCGTGCTAATGCAAGACAACCATCCAATAGCATATTCTAGTTCTAAGCTGAAACCCTCTGAGCTTAAATATTCCACTTATGACAAGGAACTCTTAGCAGTTGTACAAGCATTAAAACAATGGAAGCATTATTTAATGGGTTCAGAATTCATGATAAAGACCGACCAGCAAAGCATTAGACATCTACTTAGCCAACCTCAAATTTCTGACCGTCATATCAAATGGGCTTCATTCATTCAAAGTTTCCATCCTATCATTCAATACCAACCTGGAAAAGAAAATGTAGTTGCTGATACATTGAGTAGAAGACCTGCAATTCATAATATTTCTATCATATCTTTTGATTCTTTGATTGCTATGAAAGACACATATCACCAGGATATTACTTTTCATTCTGATTGGCAAAAATTAGTTCAAAATAATTTCATTCCTGTTGATTCATTGTCATATAATGATGGATTCATGTTCTTTGAAAAGAGACTGTGTGTTACTATTCCATTCCGATCTTTTGTTTTGAATGAAATTCATTGTCCCCCATATCAAGGTCATAGAGGTATCATTTCTACATTACGCATGTTAACTGAAGATTTTTATTGGCCGCATATGGATGCAGATGTATCTAATTTTGTTTCTGAATGTTTGATTTGTCAAAGAATAAAGAGACATCATGGTAAACAGTATGGACTATTAATGCCTTTGTCTATTCCATCCAAACCTTGGGAACATATATCTATGGATTTCATCACTGGTTTACCAAATACTAAATCTAACCATGACATGATTTGGACAATTGTAGATAGATTTAGTAAGCAAGCATATTTTATTGCATGTAAGAAAACTTTAACAGCATCACAAGCAGCACAGTTATTTTTGAAAACTGTTTTTACTAACCATGGATTGCCGAAAGTGATTATTTCAGATAGAGATTCTAGATTTTGTAATAATTTTTGGATTACACTGTTTGCAAATCTAGGCACAAAGATTGATTTCTCATCTGCATTTCATCCAGAAACAAATGGACAAATAGAAGCCACAAATAGCACTATTCTAGATCTTTTACGTGCATACACTATTTCTAAACCTCAGACTTGGGATACTCATTTACATTTATTACAGTTTGCTTACAATAATACACCGCACACATCTACAAAGAAAGCACCTTTTGAAGTTATTTATGGATATAGATTATCTACACCTATTGCATCTTTGTCTAATAGAATACAAAGTGCCGATGATATTGCTGTTATGCATAACACTATTTTTGATGAGGTAAAGGATATGATTGCTAAAGCCCAACAATCATATACCAAACAAGCCAACAAGAAAAGACAAGCCATGAATTTCAAAGTTGATGATTATGTTTGGCTTAGAATAGAAAAGCGTAGACTGCAAAGTGTAGATAGACATCCAGTTGTCAAATTAGCTCCTAGATTCTACGGACCATTTAGAATCATTCATAAGATTAATGACAATGCATTCAAGTTAGAACTGCCATCTCATTGGAAAATTCATAACACATTTCATATTAGTTTATTGAGACCATTTAGAGGCCAATTATCTATCCACCCTGTCTATGAAAACCCACCTTTACTAGAAGAAGAGACTGAAATACTTGAACCCAAAGCCATCATAGACACTGACTACATGACCACTAGAACTGGTCGAAGGTATTCTAGATATCTAGTGAAATTTAAGAACCATCCTGTAGAGGAAGCACAATGGATGCATGCTAGAGACCTAAATGCTTTCCCCACTCTGTTAGCTCCACATTGAGCTAATAGCAATTGAGGTCAATTGCTATCCCACCCCGGGGGTATGATGCCAGGAGGCATATTCCATGGTGGATTCCGTAAACTTAGATGACCGGGGTTCATACGCAAAGAGGATTCTTTGTGCGAGAAGTTGATGGGGACGCCTGTCCTTTTCGGGCGTTTCATTAATTTAGTGTGTACATGGGTGATTCCATAGCGGGTGATTCCGCAAAATGCATATTAAATTAATAAACGTTTATGAGTTTAGAGTGCGCACTCGTAATAAATTAAGGTTAGGATTTATTTCTAACCAGTTGATTTATTTATGTAGCTGAAGACTGCTAGGTATTCACTTTTGTCGGTTTAATTGTGTTATTTTACTAATGATTGTGAATGCTTCAGTTGATGTGTAGAGATAGCAGCAGTGGCGGAGGAAAGCATTGGAGTCTAGCGGGTTTTCGACTCTTGGACTATATTTTGATAGGCGCCACGCCTATATTTTGTTATGTCTATAGAGACATCGATTATTTATTATTATTTTGTATGCGCTTATGCGCCTGGATATGTTATTTCTATTTGGACATTGAGATTGGGCGTGCCAGACTCTATGGGCACCGTCCATTAGCTTTATTTTCCTATTTTTGGTAGAAAGCAAACTCAAAAGCTAAAAGCTTGTCATATTTTTGTAATTGGGCTATTATTGAGCATAAAGATTGGAAATATACATTAAATACATGCTTTATGAAGCGCTCACACAAGGCATGGGGGAGATTGAACCCAATTTGTCTCTTGTCTCTTGTCGTGCTTGCTTTTACATGGGTTTTTGTGCTAAAAAGTAGAGTACTTTGTTCTTGGGGACCTTCCGGGATTCACCACGTGAGCTATCTGCGTCCGATCTGCGCACAAACCATGCATAATTGCAATACTTTGACGTGAATCAAAAATAGGAAGAAAACCTGGACTTGTGGGTTCGGTGAAATATCCACATGAATATTCGGAGATGATCCTCCTGCGGTTGCACCTTGTACCTTTTTAGGGTCCATCGTGAATTCGACCTCTGGTTTTGCCGTCGGGAATTCGAACTTCTTGCCTTGGCTCGCAGTCTTATGATTTTTGGCCTTCTCCCTTGTACGCGCAAATCCCTTTGAGGTATGGCTCCTTGACTTGTGGAATTTGGATTTGGAAGGCCTTAGGGTTCGGAGCTTGGGCCTTCTTTCTTTCGGAAAAGAGGGATTCGTGAGAGGGTTCTTGCGAAAGCCTTGCGGAAACAGAGGCTTGAGAGATTCTTCTCCTTGAAATTCCGGCTAGGAATGGTTTTATGGGCTTTGCGGAAATGGGGACTTATGAACTTCTCCTTCCTTTCATAGAAGTTCCGGGGATAAAGATCTTTGTGGAGAGGGAGTGTGGGGGGAAAATTTAGAGATGGGTTTATGGGGGAAATCGAGTGGGAATGGTTTAGAGAAACCCCTCTTCTTCTTACAAGAACCGGGGCTAGGGCTTTAGTAGCTTCCTTTGCTTCAAAGCCGGGAGGGATGGGCTTATTGAGAAACTAATGGAAAGGGCTTTAAATCGGGGGTAAAGATTTGCTTGTGGTGGATGCTATGGGAAGGGGACTTAAATCCCGGGGTACAATGGTCTTATGGAGATCCGATAGGAAGGGACTAAAAAAAAAAACCGGGGATAATATGGGCTTTATGGGGAATCCACGGGAAGGGGCTTTAAAAACCTAGGGTAAAATGGGCTTGTGGTTGATCCCAATAGGAAGGGGGCTTAAAGAAGCCCCCTTAGAAGCTTCCTAGAGAAGCTTCTAAGAAGCTTCAGGGAGCTACGTGGCATGGAGATAGAGGATGGGAGCTTTGATGGCGGTCATGCTTCACGACAGCAGGCGACGGCGTTCTGGACTCAGTGGCAGCTGTGGCAGTGCAACGCAGCTCTCTCTTCCTTCCTCCACACGGCGCTCTCAAGCAGCCTGTCACGCAGCCGTTTTTTCCTCCCCTTCAACACAATGGCCACCATAGTCTGTCACGGCCTCCTTCTCTCACATAGCCCCCACCTCTTCTACGGCCGCCTCCTCCTTCATGGCCGCCTCCTCCTTCACGGCCAGCAGAGTGGCGCGGCTCCCCACGGCAACCTTACCCCCTTCTTAGTCGCAGCGTTACCCTCTCTCCACCCCCGCCCCTCCCTGTTAACCCATAGCCATGGCTTTTATAGCAACGGGGAGAGGTACCTACCTCCCTCCACGTGTCTGACTGCATGGGCAGTAGCCCCCCCATGGCTCCAGCTAGATGCTTAGTCATAGCACCTCCCCTCTCTCTCCTCCAGCACGATCGTTGGCTGGATAATTAGAAAAGAAATGCCATAAATCAAAATTTCATCTTGATTTCTTTCCAAGAGGGGGTTCACACGAGCATAAGCGGGTTTCATTGACTTTGGTCTTGTTCATGCCAATGGAGATTGTACAATTTCACTGTCCAAATATTCAATGCCGACATTCCCTTGCATGAGTATCGTACGGGTTGAAAATATTTACAACGGAAATATTACATTCTCTCCCCCTTGGAGGAATCGAGATGTCCTCATCTCGAGATAAACTGGGGGATATTGATGGTTGAGAGTGCTTTCATCCACCCAAGTGGCATCCTCCTCGGGATAATCTTTCCACTGGACGAGGCATTCCTTCAAGGTTCTGGATCTCAGTTGTCTCTCCCTAACATCTAAGATCCTGACAGAATGTAGCTCAAGGACTCCTTGGCTAGGCATTACCATTTGTTGGTCATCAAGTACATGGCTAGGATTAGGTACATACTTCTTCAGTAGGCTGATATGGAATACATTATGAACCTTTAGGTTTTCAGGGAGTTGTAGTCTATAAACATTAGGTCCTAGGCACTTAAGGATCTTGTATGGTCCACAATACCTTGGACTTAGCTTCTTGCAATCTCCTAAGGATAGGAAACTCTTCTTTGGGCGTACAGAATTGAAGACCATGTCCCTTTCCTCGAAGGTTCTACCTTGACGCTTCAAATCAGCGTATGTCTTTTGTCTATCCTTGGTGGCTTGGATGTCCTATCTTATTGACTTTACTTGGTCATCCATCTCTTCCATCATTTGTCTTGAAGCTTCAACCCATAAGGTTGGACTTGAGAAGCTTAGGGGACTTCGACAGTCATGCCCATACAATGCTTGAAAAGGGGTCATCTGAATGGTTTGTTGGTAAGAAGCATTGTAGGCAAACTCAACCAAGGGCAAGTATTGAATCCACCTTTCTGGTTCCCAGTAGCAGTGTGCCCTAAGCATATCCTCGATGACTTGGTTGATTCGCTCCGTTTGACCATCAGTTTGGGGATGGTAGGCTGTGCAAAAATAAAGTTGAGCCCCAATAGCTTCAAAGATAGCTCTCCAGAAGTGTGATGTGAAGAGAGAATCCTGATCACTAATGATTCTTCTGACTAACCCATGTAGCTTGAATATCTCCTTGATAAACAACCTTGCAATGTCTGAGGCTTTATAGTTTGTATTTACCAGAATAAGGTATGCAACCTTAGTCAACATGTCAACCACAACCATGATGGAGTGGTACCCTCCCTGAACTTGGGGTAGGCCAATCAACAAAGTCCATACTGATGAATTCCCATTTCATTTGGGGAATGTCGAGTGGTTTCAGCTTCCTTGGCAACTTGACATGTTCGATTTTAATACGTTGACAAGACAAACACTCAGTGATATATTTGAAAATGCCACCTTTAAGACTCTCCCAATAGTAGTTCTTCCTAACTGTATTGAGAGTCTTGGTATAGCCAGGATGTCCTGAGAAAGGTCAATCATGAGCGTCGTACAATATCTTCTGCTTAAGTGACTGGCTTGCCGGTATACATAATCTCGTTCTTATAGTAGACAAGTCCACTATTGATAGAGAATTCATGATACTTAGCCTATAGCTTTTATTCATGGTCCTTGATAGAGATCTCGTTTAGCATTGTTTGGTAGGCCAAATCATGGCATGCTTCTTCTCTAGCTAACTCAAGTATTGGGTTGTTTGGCATGGACACCTCTGTAGCTAGAGATCTAGCTATTGATGGATTTTGCAAGATTAGTGAATTAAGGAATGCCTTGCGACTGAGTGCATCAGCAACTACATTCTCCTTTCCAGTTCGGTACTTGATCTTAAGGTCATACTCCTCCAGCACTTCAATCCATTGACATTGCCTCATGTTGAGCTTGTTCTAGGTAAAGTTCCACTTGAGACTTTTTATGATCAGTCACTAGTGTAATCTTGATACCGAGCAGGCAGTGTCTCCAAGCTTGACAACTAAAAGTTCAAGATCATGAGTAGCATAATTCTCCTCATGGCTCTTCAGTTTCTTGAAGATTATGCTATAGGATGACTTTTCTACATGAGCACACATCCTAAGGCAAGCATGCTAGTATCAGTTACTACCTCAAACTCCTTACTATGGTCTAGAAGTTTTAGGATCGGTGCTGATACCAAACTTTGCTTCAACCTATCAAAGCTAGTTTGTTCGGCTGTTTGCTTTTTCAGTAAGTCTGTCAAAGGTGCTGCAATCAAATCATAGTTTTTGATGAAGACCCTATACCATCTTTGTCAATCCAAGAAAGCTGCGTATTTCTTTGATAGTTGTTGGTATTTGGCCATGCTAGAACATTTCTGACTTAGGCCGGCTCCACTGAGATTCCTTCTACCGATATGATGAATCCCAGATAACCAATCTGATGTTTGAGGAATGCACAATTACGTCATCTTAGCATAGAGCTTGTGTGACCTCCTTGTCTCAAGGAAAATCCGAAGTTGGGATTCATGATCTCCTTCCTGTTTGGAATAGAGTGTCATCAAAGAAGACGAGCACGAAGTTATCAAGATATGGTCTAAAAATATCTTCCTAACATCTATTGAAGGTGGCCAGTGCATTCGTAAGTCCTAATGACATAACTAGGACTCACATTGTCCATCTCTAGTGTTGAAGGTCGTCTTTGGGATATCTTCTTCCTTGATTCTTATCTACTAGTAACCAGACCTAAGATAATCTTGGAGAAGATCTTGGCATCCTGAAGACTATCAAGAGCTCATCTATTCTAGGAACATGATATTTGTTCTTGACTGTTGATTGATTCAACCCTCTATAATCAATACATAGCCGAAGTGTTCCATCTTTCTTTTTCTGGAACAGTACTGGTGCTTTCCATGATGAACTGCTAGGATGGATGTAGCCCTGATCTAGCAGTTGCTTGAGTTGTTCCTTCAGCTCAATTGCTTCCGGTATAGACATTCTATAGAGTCTCTTCACAATTGGCGCAGCTCCTATTACTAGCTTGATCTCATGATCTGCTTCTCTTTGAAGCGGGAGTTCTGTTAACTCTTTAGGAACTACATCCACGTATTCCTTTAGCCAAGTGGCCAAATCACTTTACTTCTTTATCAATATTCACAGTCAAGACAACCATTGATTTTTTTAACAAAAATTTATTCCATTCATATCAGCATAGCCCTTTCGAGGTACAATTATTGCTTGGGGCGATGGAACAAGTTAATACATTAATTCGAGGAGAATAAGATGTTGTTGCATTCAGCTTCAGGAATTGAGTAGTAGTACGGATTGGGGTCATCAATTTTCAGGAATCGATAGTTCATTGAAAGATTAGGGTATCTTTTCCTTCGATATCCATTCTTCTCATGACGTCCCAAAACCTTGATTCGGTCGGCAGGGATTCTTTGAATCACTTCCCCGTACACATACTTATTCTGGTTAACCCTTCGACCCCCGACCTGTAGGGTCGCGTTTGTGTGAACCTCAACAAAGACGAACAGCTTCACGATCTTCAAATCCTCCATCCACTTGATTCTCTTCAAGTTAATTTGAAGGTACGCAGGTCGATAGGCAATTATGTAATAGATCCCTGAAACCCCCATCCATCTCCATTCCACGTACACTGGCGATGGATTGTAAATGCGGTCTAGGATGTTCATCATCTCAACCCTTTGTCGATAGTCCGTGGAATGCATCGCGGTCATAAACATGACTCGGAACAATAAGAACCTGTTCCATGCTTCATAATTTTGCAAGACAGCATTGAAATTAAGGAAATGTTTGGGACAGTAATATTGGCTTTACTTCTTCTTATTAAAATTTCTTAAAAACAAGTTCTTTGTTGGTTTGCTCTGATACCAACTGTAACGTGTCCCCTAGTATCATCCAAGACACATCTTAGCAGTCCATCGGAAAGGATGTCTAGAAAGCTCTGCCCGGCACTCCCATGGAATGTTACGGGTTTGGCGATCTAGGTCTTCCCGCGTCTGCCACGTAGCGGAAGTATCCTGGCCGTTTCCCACTTAGAATCGACCGGAATTAGGGTTTTCCTATTTGGTCATTAGCTAACAGCAACTAGCGTCAGACCCGAGCGAACTACTTTACGTAGAAACGCCAGGTCTGAAGTGGATTCACGCTGCACTTGGTTCAAGGAGAATGGGAAACGAGAGGGATGCAAAGCTCAACCTCTCTGCCATAAGGCATAGTCCCATTCCGTTCCCCTAAAATAGCATAAATCGGGTAAAACATAACTCTAGGTCATTGCTTTCGATGATCCTCCCGCTGTTATTTGAGATTTTTGAGAAAAGTTCCCGGCTAACCGGGACCACCCAACCGTACGACGGACCCATGGTCCATCCTCCGCACTTTCCTCGGTTTGTTTTAGTTATGTAATTATCTAACACATTAATTTGACATATAAGAATCAGCTTCTTTAATTAATCTTATTAAGCACTGGTTCCTTCACGTAATCTTATCACGTGACATAGAAAACAATATCAAGCAAGTTCTTTTTTTAACATTTCATCGTTTTATCTTTGAAATACAAGAAGTTTTGCCCGTAGGCTTGTCCATAATCCACCCGAGGGCTATCCAGTAATCCCCAGGGATCACTATTCCAAGCTTCCGCTCGAAGACTAGTATGCGGGCCTCGAGATCCAATCCCGAGTCACGTTAGCCTCTTGTGCAGGACCCGAAAGGTGAGGGATTTAGGGCCAGAGCCCCCCTGGCACCCAAGCGTCCTCCTGCTCCAAGTAGAGCTCAACGGAAAGACCTCTCGCGGTGGGTTCGGTCCACGTTCCCGGCGCGGTCAACAACCCCCTTGGTTAGGGTCAGGCAGGCAGTTGGGGGTAACTAAAGCTGCCTCTCCCTTCAAGCTTCCAACCTGAAGCATTAGATATCATTTCATCCTTTAGTTCTTTGAGCAAACAATGCAAACAGTGCTTCCTAAACTGTTACAAGAACAATCAATTCCAGTGGTCGTTTAATTTGCCAACTGTTAAGGAGTGAATCCTTCTCTCCGAATGCATCCAGCATTCGATCCAGGATCAATTGCGACTTGGCAAGATCCAAGGGTTTGTTTATTCACCCTTTTGTCCTTGGGTTAGGGCCATACCCTGTTAACCCAACTTAACCAATACCTTAGGTTTTATTAATAGTAAATCCTGGCGACCATGTCGCTCCAATTTATTGATTGATCATTTGCTTCCAAGCAAATACCTAACTTTCCTTTACTTGGCAATTTTTCCCCAAGAAAGGTGATGTAACAGGATCATTACTCATCCTCTTGCAAGTTAAACTTGCAGAAGAACTTGCCAACCCCATTTCAAGAAATGGCAAAACTCTCTTGTGAACAAATCACAAGTCTATGCGACGTTGCAACTTTTTGCACAAGTGTCGCATCTATTCCATGGGATCATTTCACCCATTGAATGGCGTTTTCTGGTCACGGAATTATCTCCAGACGAGAAGCAGGGTTTAGGGTGTCTTCTTACCCAACCCATTCCTAATTACACTAGGCCAACAACGTTCGGTCCTAGGAATTCCAACTCAATCCGAGTTTCATCATTTGAACGAGTGATCCTTAGGGTAGAAACCTTAGATCGTTTTATGCATGAGTGTCCAATTGTACCCTACATTCCGTGAATGTGTGTAGGACCTTTGGTTTAAGGGTTCGTCTTGGTAACAGGTGCGTGAAACTAGGTCAAGTCCTTAATGTGCTAAACCCTAGCTAGCACTTGGAGTATATTGTATCAATTTAACCATCCTAAATGAGTCCTTTGCGGTTTAGGTGTTTTGGGTAAACCCATTTACTTGTCTTACGACAAGGACGAGCCATTCCTAAAGATATTGTCTTGATCAAAGAGGGGAAAAACTAGTTTCATTACGTCATAATTCATGTAAGCACGCGATTCATTTCCTCTAGATTCGCAATCCCTAATTTTTCTTGTTAAGACCAAGCACATGATAAAATTCGCATAACTTCCATTGGTCCTACTAGGGCATGCATTCACGACTCATGCTACTAAGCTTTTAAGTTTTTATGTTAAACAAACCATGCAGCCTTTCCCTAACTTCATTTTTGAATGAAATATTCGTACGCGCTGATTGAGCATTACACAATCTCGACTTTGTAATGATAGTTATTAGTTGTTCTAGATTCGTTACTTTGCAATGCACTGAAGCAACTTGCTATAGACATCTTTCATTCATTCCATTGAAACATACAAATGACCGATCTTCGATCATGTGTTACTTCCTTTAAAATAGCCAAAGTATTTCAATCGCAAAAGTGCATCCTAGTTCCATAAATTAACCATGCATAATTGCAATACTTTGACGTGAATCAAAAATAGGAAGAAAACCTGGACTTGTGGGTTCGGTGAAATATCCACATGAATATTCGGAGATGATCCTCCTGCGGTTGCACCTTGTACCTTTTTAGGGTCCATCGTGAATTCGACCTCTGGTTTTGCCGTCGGGAATTCGAACTTCTTGCCTTGGCTCGCAGTCTTATGATTTTTGGCCTTCTCCCTTGTACGTGCAAATCCCTTTGAGGTATGGCTCCTTGACTTGTGGAATTTGGATTTGGAAGGCCTTAGGGTTCGGAGCTTGGGCCTTCTTTCTTTCGGAAAAGAGGGATTCATGAGAGGGTTCTTGTGAAAGCCTTGCGGAAACATAGGCTTGAGAGATTCTTCTCCTTGAAATTCCGGCTAGGAATGGTTTTATGGGCTTTGTGGAAATGGGGACTTATGAACTTCTCCTTCCTTTCATAGAAGTTCCGGGGATAAAGATCTTTGTGGAGAGGGAGTGTGGGGGGAAATTTTAGAGATGGGTTTATGGGGGAAATCGAGTGGGAAGGGTTTAGAGAAACCCCTCTTCTTCTTACAAGAACCGGGGCTAGGGCTTTAGTAGCTTCCTTTGCTTCAAAGCCGGGAGGGATGGGCTTATTGAGAAACTAATGGAAAGGGCTTTAAAATCGGGGGTAAAGATTTTCTTGTGGTGGATGCTATGGGAAGGGGACTTAAATCCCGGGGTACAATGGTCTTATGGAGATCCGATAGGAAGGGACTAAAAAAAAAAACCGGGGATAATATGGGCTTTATGGGGAATCCATGGGAAGGGGCTTTAAAAACCCAGGGTAAAATGGGCTTGTGGTTGATCCCAATAGGAAGGGGGCTTAAAGAAGCCCCCTTAGAAGCTTCCTAGAGAAGCTTCTAAGAAGCTTCAGGGAGCTACGTGGCATGGAGATAGAGGATGGGAGCTTTGATGGCGGTCATGCTTCATGACAGCAGGCGACGGCGTTCTGGACTCAGCGGCAGCTGTGGCAGTGCAACGCAGCTCTCTCTTCCTTCCTCCACACGGCGCTCTCAAGCAGCCTATCGCGCAGCCTTTTTTTCCTCCCCTTCAACACAATGGCCACCATAATCTGTCACGGCCTCCTTCTCTCACATAGCCCCCACCTCTTCTACGACTATTTGAGAGAACATTGATTTGTGGTACCATTTGCTATTTAGTACCTTGTGTTGGTGCTTGCTACATCACACTGTCAGTTATTAGTTGGTTGATAGAATTGTGACTTGGATTCAAGAGACCATGTTATCATTTTCTCTTTTGATAGAGTCAATTTTACATGTATCATCGCTTGCTCTTTCGATAGATGTAGTCCAATGTTTAAGACACAAAGAACTCAGATGTTTTGCAAGAAAATTTGCAACAAAAGAATATCAAGGCAAGAATTGAAGACAACAAATTGAAGACATCCAACAAGATTAACATGAGGTTGATGTAATGCTAATTGTTCATCATTCTACAGAAATTGAGAGTTTTTGGTAGAGCTCACAAGACAAGAAGTACTAGCAGAATGTGCAAAACCCAAACCAAACATATGAATAATTTATTCAATGAAATTTATTTGACGCAGTAATAAAACACCCTTTTCTTGATAGCATTGAATCTGAATACCATGACATGAGTGTATCTCTCCAAGATTGACTATGTCAAATGTAGAAGATAAAACCTTCTCTACTTGTTCAAGGAAGTTGAGATTGTTAGACAAAAGTATGTTATCATCCACATATAGAGCAAGAATAACAAAACTATCATTGCAACACTTAACATATAAGTTAGGATATGAAGAATAAGAGATAAAACCTTGTTTTGTAAGAAAGCGATCAATCATTTGATATCAAGCTCGTGAAGATTGTTTGAGACTATAGAGTGCCTATGATAAAGTCTGTAAGCAAGATTTTCCTTATGTTTAACTACAAATCCCTATGTTTTCTCCATGTATACCTGTTCCTTTAAATCCCCATTAAGAAAAGTAGCTTTCACATCAATTTGGTGAACCTCCAAATCAAACTCAACAGCAAAAACTATTAAGACCTAGATATTGCTAATACGAACAACATGCAAGAAAGTTTCTTGATATTCAACTCCTACAATTTGTGACTAACCTTGCTTTGAATTTTTCAAATATTCCATCTGCTTTTGTTTTAGTCTTATAAACCCACTTGCATTTAATAGCAGTATTTCTAGGTGGTAACTCATTTAGAATGAATGTACATTTAGTGCGAGAAGAGATTCAGCCTTAGCTTCCATGGCCTCTTGCCATTGTTCCTTTTGTGGGGGTGATATGACGTCACTATAAGAGGTAGGGTCTTCATAGATATTGAGAGCATTCTCAAGAATATCAGCATCATAAACATAACATGTACCATGCTCATTATCAATTGGAAGATCAACGTAAAGATAAATGGCAAGGTCATCATCAACAAATAATAGCTCCAATTGTGAATCCTAATTTGAAGAGTCAATATTATCCCATGAAGGAGGTTCATCATCATATAGAAAAATATAATAAGTGAGTAATGACTTTGTATCATCAACGTCCTGTAGTGATTACATCTGCCAAACATCCTCCTGAGACCATGTGCTACCTATAAGTTTCTCATTGAAAATAACATCACAACTTATGATTACCTTCTTGAAAGATGAATCATAAAACTTGTATCCCTTAGAAAACGTTGAATATCTAATGAAAGTAACTTTCAAACTGAGAGGATCAAGTTTTATATGAGTCTCTTTGGGTATATGAATATAAGCAATACATCCAAAAGTTCAAAAATATGAAATAGAATGAGTTTCATCTATGTCCAAGTAGTAATTGGTATTTTACCAGAAGGAGTAGTTATAGGAAGGTGATTTTGCAAAAGTATTGTTGTTAAGATTACTTTAGCCCAGAAACATCGAGATAAGCCAAAATGAATGAGCATACATTGCATGGCATTGACAATAGTCCTGATTTTTACATTCAACAATACCATTCTATTGAGAAGACTAGGGAACCATATATTCATTGATGAATACCCTAATTATTACAATAAAAAATCAAAATCATTTCAAATGTATTCTGCACCATTATCATTGCAAAGTTTCTTGATGTGACGACCAGTATGAAGTTCTACAGCTTTTTGATATTGCTTAAAAGATAATAAAGCTTTGATTTGTGTTGTAATAGAAAATTAATATGGTGTGTCTTGAGAAGTCATCAATAAAAGTCATGAAATGCTAATATTGAGATTTTGATGGAGGAAAAGGTCAACATATATCAGTGTGAATAAGATCAAGCAAATGTCTAGAATGAGTTGTGGTGGAAATGGAAAAGGGTTTGTGAAAATGCTTTCCAAATGCACAATATTCACAAATACCCATATGAGGAGGAGCTTTGAATTCTATACCTTCAACAAGGTCAGATTGACAAGCTTAGAAGAATCAAAGTGAACAAAGCAATGATGCCATATTTTGTTGTTTTGATCGCTATCATGCCGCTACACGCACACCGTGTAAAAAATTTCTAGAGTGTGGATTTCTTATTGATTTAGAGAGCCAATGCCATTTTAGACATTAGTGTTAGTGTCCATGGTTCAAAAATATTAGATTTTTGGACAAGTTTTAGCCAATTTTTGATATTTTAGATATTACCTCTTGTAAAAATCCATAAATCTCTAGACAAATTCTAGATTATGATAACATATAAAAGAAAGCATGTAGCTTTCAACTAATTTGAGAGGAGTTTATGTAAAACGAGAGATTGGTGAAATCGCACGATACATGATGGCTGTTTTCAGGTAGTGAACATCACTCCAAAGTGGGAGATGGAGTGATCTGGTTGAATTCTGGCCAGGTGACTAAGTATGGAGGTATCAGATTGGCAATCTAAGTAGCATAGAGGAAGGTATGATTTTATACACATTTTTATCTATTAGAGTTTTATGTTCTCATAAAGCTAGAATAAACTGATAGGCTTAATCTCTGTTACTATTCTTCTACATTTTCTATTCCCTTTTGTGAGTATTCTTCTACGCCTTCTATTTCTTCAAACCCCTTCTCTTCCATCTACTCCTCTCCCTGAATCTCCTTTCACCCTGTTGTCTCTTACCCCTTGTGGTGGACTTTCAACACCAAACGCTCTGACACCGTGTTAGGGGAAGTTTATGCTATCATCATAGGTGAATTCTGGAAGAAATTTGGGCTGATATCTTCAGCTATATTCAAAGAATTAGCTACATCAATATTATTTTAATTCATTTCTTACTCTACACAAGATCTTGTCAAAATATGCAAGTATTATGAGCCCCTCTATCAGGGCAATGCTTGTAGATCATTCGTAGATGCTTTGAGTTGAATCAAGAGGAGATTTTTCTCTTATTTCTTGGCTGTGGTAACATGTCCTTATCATGAACTCAATTTGAAGCTCTCTTGAAGCAAGTCTCTTTGCCCTACAAGCCTTGTAATTAACTCATAAGCTTTTGTCTCTAACAGTCTACATTGAATGTAATCATGCAAAGTTGATTCATGCTATGGCATCATGTATGAATGATGGGATGCAGAGTTGTTTATGATACATGACAACATATTGTACTTGATTTTATAATTTGTGATTGCTCTTATAGTCAAGAAAATAAGCTAGATTTGAGTTAGAGCTTATGAGATAATACTCTTGTGATCTTTACTAAGAACATGCAGTTGGAAGCTCTATTAACATCTTCAAGAGCTTGGCTTGAAACCTTTAACCCTTCTCTTATCTCTACCATCCTTGGAGTCTAAGCTCGTGAACCCCCATACATTCTTCTCTCTCAAACCCCTAAGATTGACTGTGAAGTACCTCTTGAACCTTTAAACATTCAGTGTAATCTACTTATCTCTTGAAGACACATCTCTATCTATCTTGTCAAGTTTTCTTGCAAAACCCCTGTGATGACCTTCAACCCTACCCGTTGGGACATTGGTGAACCAGACGTGAAGTTTGGTGTAAGAGTAATTTAAGATGGGGGGTTCTTTAGGAGATACTCTACAATAGTTGGTGCGCATACTGCAGCATACTCAACAACAAAAAATCCAAATGTTACAACAACAACAACAAAGGCAAGCCCCCGCTTTTAAAAGGGCTGATTATTCAAATGTTCAATCTATCGTCCTTACTCTGGATAAAAGTCCCATTGGGATAGGATGGGTTGTTGGCCAAGAACACCATGAAGGTAACATGTATGAAATTTGTTTTGGAGCAAAGGTTCTCAATGAATGTTAAAGAAGGTATGCATAAGTAAAAAGGGAATTGTAGGGAGTTGTAACATCATTAAAGTGTAATCGTGAATACTTTATAGGTGCTTCTGTAGTAGTAGAAGCCAATTTTCTTTCACTCTTGGGTATGATTGCCAACTGCTCTACACCCGATATGGCTATGCTAAGATGGATTGCATATATTAGATCTCTCAACCCCGAATTAAAGCATATTGCAGGAAAGGCGAATCTAGTTGCTGACATGCTATCACCTGCAAGATATGACAATGAAGAAGAGATGATGGAAGAAGATGAAGCTGAAGAACCTATACTTACTAAATTTCATTCCATGGTTGCTGAAAGTACCGTTTCAGTTGGTGCATATATAAACCCAAAGCTGAAACTTGTAGGTGAAGCTGATCTTTTTAATGGTATAGCATTAAGTACAGTAAGAACATGAAAAGGTATTGCTGTAAATAAGCATACATCAACAAAGATCAAAGATTTATCTATGGAAGAAGGGTGGTCAACTAGTAGCCAGCATGCTCATTGCATTGCTCAAGTTCTAGTTCATTTTCTTGAAGAAGATTATGAAGAAGATTGGTTGAAGATTGGCTGAAATTGGAGCACAATGAAGAAGGAGGAGTCTTGAACTGATGAAAAGTACAAAAATATTAAGAGGAAAGCTTATGGATTTTTTCTTAAAGAATGGTATATATGGAAGCACACAAAGAAGAAGAAAGCAGTGACTGTCCGAGTTTTAGGTATTAATAGATTGCAACAATAGGTAATGAAGGAATTTCATGAAAGCCTATGGGCTAGCCATAGAGGCATATGGGGAACCTTTAGTAAAGTCAAAGATAAATATTTGTGGCAAAACATATATCGAGATATAGAGCATTTTGTTGAAACGTGTTATGTGTATCAGATGTATTCTATGGTCAAGCATTGAGATGGGTTACAATCGACGTATCCCTTGTCTATACATTATAGATGGGTTATTGATCTTGTAACCATGCCTACAGGGATATGGAATATGTGGTATTTAGTGCTTGCAAGAGAATATCTAACCAATCAAGTTGAAGGTAAAGCTTTAACAACCAAGACTACTCAAGATGTTTGTCGCTTTTTTCTTAAAGGAGTGTTTTGCAAATATGGTTGTGTTGGAAAGGTAACTACTGATAGAGGACAATTGAATGCCGATGAGGCACACAACTTCTTTGCTCAATTGGGTATCAAGTTTACTTTGACATCAGCCTACAATCCTGAAGGCAGTGGAAAAAGTGAGAGAGGACAGATTCAACCTATTCTCAAAGCTCTAGCAAAGTCTTGTAGAGGAAAGATCAAAGAATGGCCTAAAATGCTACCTTTTGCATTATGGGCTGATCTGACTACTCACATTACGGTGAGTGGATATATGCCACCTAAAATTATGCATGCACAACAACGGATTATGCCAATTGAAGAATCTATTCTCACATGGAGTTTTCTACCTTGGGAGGAAGACATCAGTAGAGAAGAGTTGCTAGCTTTGCATATATGGCAGCTAGAAAGAAGGCCTAAAGATGTTCAAGTAGCTATTAAGAAGTTCAAAACAACAAGACTAAAAAAAAAAAGAAGATTTGATAGGCAACATTGACTTCGGCCATGATCTATCCAAGAAAATGACTGGGTGCTTATCTATGACAGCAGCCTAGATAATCAATCCAGTGCTTCTAGGAAGATTGTAAAGCATTGGTTTGGCCCGTATGTGGTAAAGGTCATTCATGACAATGCCACATATTCATTGGCTGAGTTGGATGGGACCAACATAAAGATACCCATAGCTAGAAAAAGAATCAAACTCTTCAAACGAAGAGAAAGATCAACACGTGAGTTAAAAGACTTGGATGTAATTCAAGAGCATGAAGACATAAAGAAGAAGAAGAAGAGGCAAAAGATGAAGACATTGACATGGCAGAAGATACTTCTTCTCACACTGCAGATCCGTAAAACTTTGGCACATGCTAGAGGATGTGTAGATTAGGAGGGGGTGGATGTCGTGCCACTATGCGCACACTGTGTTAAAAAATCTAGAGTGTGGCTTTTTTATTGATTTAGAGAGCCAATGCCATTTTAGACAGTAGTATTAGTGTCCATGGTTCAAAAATATTAGATAGTCAATTTTAGATATTTTAGATATTATCTCTTATAAAAATCCATAAAGTTGTAGACAACTTCTAGATTATGATTACTTGTAAAAGAAAGCATGTAGCTTTCAGCTAATTTGAGAGGATTTTATGTAAAAAGAGAGATAAGCGAAATAGAACGATGTGGCGATCGCTGTTTTTAGGCAGTGAACAGTACTCCAAAGTGTGAGATGAAGAAGGACTGATCTGGCTGAATACTGGCCAAGTGTAGTAGTATTTTACACCCCTTTGGGAGCCAATGGAGGCATTAGATTGGCGATCTGAGCAACATAGAGGAAGGTATTATTTTATATACGTTTTTTCTATTAGAGTTTTATCTTCTCATAATGCTAGAATAAACTAGCAAGCTTCATCTCTATTAGTATTCTTCTACATTTTCTATTCCCTTTCGTCATTATTATTCTACTTCTTCTATTTCTTTGAACCCCTTCTCTTCCATCTACTCCTCTCCCTAAATGTCCCTTCACCCTACTGTCTCTGACCCCAGTGGTGGACTCTCGACACCAAACGCTCCGGCACTGTATTAGGGCAAGTTTATGCTATCATCATAGGTGAATTCTGGAAGATATTTGGGTTGATACGTTCAGTCATTTTCAGAGAATTAGCTACAACATCATTCTTTTAATTCATTTCTTACTCTACACAAGACATCTTGTCAAAATATGCAAGTATTATGTCCCCTATGGCAGGGCAATGTTTGTAGATCATTCATAGATGCTATGAGTTGAATTAAGAGGAGATTTTTCTCTTATTTCTTGGATGTGGTAACTTATCCTTATCATGAAGCTCTCTTGAAGCAATTCTCTTTGCCCTATAAGCCTTGTAATTGACTCATAAGCTTTTGTCCCTAACAGTCTACATTGAATGTAATCATGCAAAGGTTATTCATGCTATGGCATCATTTATGAATGATGGGATGCAAAGTTGTTTATGATACATGACAGCATATTGGAAGCTCTATTAGCATCTTCAAGGACTTGGCTTGAAGCCTTTAACCCTTCTCTTATCTCTACATCTCCGGAGTCTAAGCTCTTGAACCCCCATACATTCTTCTCTCTCAAACCCATGTGATTGACCGTGAAGTACCTCTTAAACCTTTAGACATTCACTGTAATCTACTTATCTCTTGAAGACACATCTCTATCTATCTTGTCACGTTTTCTAACCAAACCCCTATGGTGACCTTTAACCCTACGTGCTTGGACATCACCAAGAGCTATAACAACATTTGTAACATCTTCATTAAATATAACTCAGAAAGATTAGGATTTTGAGAAGCAATAGCTATGGTTTGGCCATCTTTCTCAACGTGACACTTGGTATAGTTAAAATTGATAAAGAGAGGAAGATCCACAAGTCTTGCAACACTGAAAGAAGATACCTTTGTAGATTTGGGTCATGTAAAACTCCATGTAGCACAAGAAATCATACGCAAAATATATGCTGTAAGGAAAGACATTTAATTGAAAAAGCATACTCCAAAAGAAAGAGACCCAAGATAGATGAAATGTGGGCAAGGATAAAGTGACCCAAAATAGAAAAAATATGTGAGAGATGAAATGAGTCTAATATAGGCAAGAAATATGAACAATGCTCGCAAAACGTTATCGCTTTACTTTTAGGCCAAGAATAGATGATGATCTCGTCAATTTTGGTAGAAACATAGAAACGCAAGAGTGAGTAATTGTGATGAAACATGTGTCGTAGAAGTCTGCATAAAAAGTTATTATCCTATTTGTTTTCATGTTTCAAGTCCCAATTTACCCTGAACTGACATAACTTTTCACACAGAAGTTCAAAATGAGCAAGGATTTGATAGGAAGAAAGCTTGTGAGTCCTAGCACTTGTTTTCTTAAAGAATACATCCTTTTTCAAGATAACTTGCGTAAGGATCCGCCATCCTTGTTGAGGGTATTTAACCTTTCTTCTTGTGAATCAATCACAAGACTATATGACTTCGTACTTGCTGCGCAAGTCCTGCATCGTAATATACGATGAAACAATCCGTTTTAGTTTCTTTAAGCTGACGTTTGTCGAACCTAGGGTCTCTTTTTAAGAACCTCAGGGACAAACCCTAGTTCTTTTACATTTACGAATTTATTGACCCTACAATCAGGGAAGGTAGTCAAGTGTTTAAGGTATAAATGTTTCTTGGTCTTTAAATCATTCCCAAGGCATATTTCGCAACATAGGTATTTCTAAGTTAACATTAATTCGGTTAATTTTTTAGAAGGTAATATTGAGATCACCTCGGCACGATTTGTTATCCTTGTGACAATTGATTTTTCAGTCCTAAACTTTAATGCTTTGAGGTTAGGTAAATTCAATTAATCTTCATTTTTCCTTGCAAACGAAACTCATGCCAAATAACAATCTTTTCCTTGCTAAGATATGCAGTTAGCAATGATAACTTCCTAGAATTCAAGCAACGTAAGAAACCTTTCATGAATTCCATCTTCTATGATGATTCGTTGCAAAAAAGAATAGGGGATAATGGTGCAAGATGCAGTTTTTTTATACCTTCAAGATTTAATCGAAATATACTATTATAGTAGGTAGATAATCTTGCTCGTAATTCGTTTCAATGCATGATGCTATTCGAAGGAAACTATGTTTTATACATTATCATTTTTTCATGTTCAATTAAACTAAACTCCTTCATCGTAAATAACTCGAAAAAAAATATATCTTATCCCTAACAATTCATCTTTGCATGATTGACTTAAAATCGATATAAAACCAAGAAGGAAAAACCTGGTTTTGGGGTGAGATATCCACATGGATATCGGGAGATGACCCTCCCGTAGCTACTCCTTGGACTTTCTTAGGCGGCATCGCATTTGTAATCCTTCGAACGTGAAGGCAGCTTTTTCTCTCTTTATCGGATTTCCACCGTCTCTCTTTCGAGGCAAGGAGCCATTCAAAAGATTAACCACGAGAGGGGATAATAAGACTTTTAGATTCTTTGGAGAGGGAAAGGTTTAAAAAAAATCCCTATAGGGTATATACACGGCAAAAAAAGTTGTGCGTGAGTGTGACTTCGCAACATACGAACCTTGAGAGATTTTTGGGCACATGAGTGAAAGGACTTAGAGGTTTTCAAATCTAGGGGGAAAATTTTGAAGGGTAACACAAGGGATTATAGCACGGGGAAAAAGGTGTGAAGGAAAAAGGGTACACGGGGGTTAGAAAGGGGCTTAGGGGGTGTGTTAAGAAAAAAGAATATGACGGGGGGTGCAACACCGTTTCAAAGAAACACGAGAAGGGACTTTACAAATTTAGGCATGGGGAAGGGATTTGTGGGTTATGAGGCCAAGGGTTGTGGGGGTTTAACGGCCCCTCGGGAAGGGTTAAGGCGGGGTGAAAGGATTTCTAAGGGGTAGAACTGGGAGGGGGGGAAAAAGGGTAAGGGAAGCGTATAGGAAGGGGGACTTGAGGGTTTTGAAAAAACCCGAGGTGAAGGATTTTTTTAGTATAGAAAGGGGGGCTTGAGGAGCCCCCCCTTAGAAGCTTCAAGAAGCTTCTTGAAGCTTCTGTGGGGGTTGATCAGGATCCACGTGGGGGGGAGAATCTTGACGGCGACGACTGGGAGGAAATAGTCTGCACAAGCGGCGGTGATGGCGTATGTGGGGAGAGAGGATAGAGATGGCAACGGCAGCTCGGCAGTGGTCCTACCTCCTCCCTCGATGGCAACACAAACGGCGATGGCTTCGTCCTCCTTTCTCACGGCAGAGGTGGCAGCAGCATCTTCCCCATCCTCTCACGATACCCCCAGCACCGTCCCCTTCTTCTCACGACTCTCCCTTATTTATATAGGGGAGGGGAGGGAATCCTCCCCCCCTTGATGTGTCCATCTGCATGCTTTGTGGAGCCGAGCAAGCTCCAGGGAGGAGCTTGATGGCTCCTCTATCCCCCCTCTACCCTTCCAGCTCGATGCGCGGCAGAAGGAGAAATTCAAAAATATATATTTGATATATTACAGGAAATGAGAGAGAAAGAGAGGGAGAGGGAGAGGCAGAACATGGGAGAGGGAGGGGGAGGGAGGGAGAGAAGGAGAGAAAGAGAGGGAGAGAGAGGAAATGAGAGAGGGAGGGAGAGAGAGAGAAAGAGAGGGAGAGGGAGGAAATAGAAGATGGAGAGGGATGAAATGAGAGAACGAGAGGGAGGGAGAGTGTATTCTCTCTCTTATTTATTTATTTTTTGTATAATTTGTGTATAATGAGAGAGGGAGAGGAAATGAGAGAGAAGGAGAGGGAGAGGGAGAGCGAGAGATAGAAAGAGAGGGAGAGGGAGGAAATGGGAGAGGGAGGGGGAGGAAATGAGAGAGGGAGATGGAGGAAGAGAGAGAGGAAATGAGAGGGAGAGGGAGAGGGGTAGGAAATGGGAAAGGAAGAGGGAGGGAGAGAGAAAGAGAGGGGGAGGGAGAGAAAATGAGAGAGGAAGAGGGAGGAAATGAGAAAGGGAGAGGGAGGGAGAGAGAGAGAAAAAGAGAGGGAGAGGGAGAGGGGGAGGAAATGGGAAAGGAAGAGGGACGGAGAGGGAGAGAGAGAGAAAATGAGAGAGGAACAGGGAGGAAATGAGAAAGGGAGAGGGAGGGAGAGAGAGAAAAAGAGAGGGAGAGGGAGAGGGGGAGGAAATGGGAAAGGAAGAGGGAGGGAGAGGGAGAGGGAGGGAGAGAGAAAGAGAGGGGGAGGGAGAGGAAATGAGAGAGGGAGAGGGAGACATTAAACATAATAGGGAAATGAGAGAGGGAGAGGGAGAGAGAAAGGGAGGGAGACATTAAACATAATAGGAAAATGAGAGAGGGAGAGGAAATGAGAGAGGGAGAGGGAGAGGGAGAGGGGGGGAGATGAAGACATAATAGGGAAATGAGAGAGGGAGAGGGAGAGAGAAGAAATGAGAGAAGGAGAGGAAGAGAGCAAAAGGAAATGAGAGAGGGAGAGGAGAGAGAAAAAGAGATAAGATGTTGAACATAATAGGAAAAGAGAGAAAGAGAGGGTGTGGGTGAGGGTGAGGGCGAGGGAGGGAGAGGAAGAGAGAAAAGGAAATGAGAGAGGGAGAGGAGAGAGGAGAGAGAAAAAGAGAGAAAGATCATTAAACCTAATGGGAAAAGAGAGAAACAAGGGGTCAGGGTGAGGGAGGGAGAGGAAGAAATGAGAGAGGGAGAGAAAGAAAGAAAGGGAAATGAGAGAGGGAGAGGAGAGAGAAAAAATGAGAGGGAGAGGAGAGAGAAAAAGAGAAAAAAATCATTAAATCTAATAGAGAAAGAGAGAAAGAGAGGGTCAAGGTGAGGGAGGGAGAGGAAATGATAGAGGGAGAGAAAGAGAGAAAGGTAAATGAGAGAGGGAGAGGAGAGAGAAAAAAATGAGAAAGAGAGGAGAGAAAAAGAGAGAAAAATCATTAAACCTAATAGGGAAAGAGAGAAAGAGAGGGTCAAGGTGAGAGAGGGAGAGGAAATGAGAGAGGGAGAGAAAGAGAGAAAGGGAAATGAGAGAGGGAGAGGAGAGAGAAAAAGAAATGAGAGAGAGAGGAGAGAGAAAAAGAGAAAAATCATTAAACCTAATAGGGAAAGAGAGAAAGAGAGGGTTAGGGTGAGGGAGGGAGAGAAAATGAGAGAGGGGGAGAAAGAGAGAAAGGGAAATGGGAGAGGGAGAGGAGAGAGAAAAAATGAGAGAGAGAGAGAGAGGAGAGAGAAAAAGAGAAAAAAATCATTAAACCTAATAGAGAAAGAGAGAAAGAGAGGGTGAGGGTGAGAGAGGGAGAGGAAATGAGAGAGGGAGAAAGAGAGAAAGGGAAATGAGAGATGGAGAGGAGAGAGAAAAAGAAACATGAGAGAGAGAGGAGAGAGAAAAAGAGAGAAAAATAATTAAACCTAATAGGGAAAGAGAGAAAGAGAGGGTGAGGGTGAGGGAGGGAGAGGAAATGAGAGAGGGAGGGAGAGGAAATGAGAGAGGGAGAGAAAGAGAGGAAAGTAAATAGGACCTCAAAATAAGGTTAGGGTACTATGATAGTGTGTACTAAGAATGAGTCTACCTTACTAAGAATAGGATTGGCGATTCACCTCACTAAGAATGAGTCCATGTACCTAGCACATACCATCATAGTACCCTCTTAGCATCATCCCCATAGCCTCATAGTATCCTAGAATCAAGCTTCCACTTGTGTCAGCACAAGGGTACCATCGTATTTTACCCTCCTGCTCTCTATATTTGTGTATGCATCTAGGTACAAAGGGTACAAATACGTTATCCTAGAAACTACATTATACAAGCTTCCACTTGTGTTGGCACAAGGGTACCATCATATTTCACCCTCCCCCTCTCTATAATTGTGTATGCATCTACGTACAAAGGGTACAAGTAAAAACAGACAGAAGAGAAGCCAAATAGAAAAATGTAACAATATGTGGGTATAATAGTTAGTGTTACAACTTCGCTTCTTCTTTACTACCCATATTTGCTATTGTGCCCAAGTATTATGAAGGTAGATAGATTTTTGTGGGTACAATAGCAATTGTGGGTACAATATCTAGTACCTTCTACCTATTACATAATATCATGGTATCCTAATATTTACTATCTATTCAATATTATCATGCTAGCAAAGTATTTACTATCTATTGCATAATATCATGCTAGCCAAGTATTTACTATCTATTATATAGTATCATAATACCCTAGTATGTACTACCTTGTACCTATTACATACTATCATAGTACCCTATTATTTAGCACCTAGTACCTAATACATTGTATCATAGAACCCTAAATCTACTACCCACTATTGAGTACCTTTTAGTACTAAAGTATTTGGTACTTAGCACATGGTATGCTAGTACCCTAGTATCGATTACTAAGTATCTGGTCCTAGCACATAGTATCCTAGTACCTAGTGCCTAGTACCTAGCACATGGTGTGATATTACCCTAGTCTGTAGGAACTAGTACCATAGAACCTCACATCTACTACATAATGCTTAAGGTACCCTAGCACCTGCTACATAGTATCATAGTACTGGATACTTGGCACTATGATACTAGAGTACTAGGTGCTAGATACTAAGATGCAATGATATTATGTGCTGGGTACTGAGTACTAGGTACTAAATACTAGTGTTCTATGATACTATATGCTAGATACTAGGTATTAGATACTAGGATACTATGCTATTGTTGTAGTCATAGTCATAGTCATAGTCGTAGTTATAGTCGTGGTCGTGGTCGTAGTCGTGGTCATGGTCATGGTCATAGTCGTGGTCGTAGAAAAAGAGAGAGATGGAAGGAGAGGATAACAATCTTAAAAAAAAAGGAATGATAACAAAAACAAATTGTTTGTTGTAATGTAGACAAAATGGAAATCGATGAAGGTCCTGTTGTTCAAGATCACGAGGCGTATCTTAATCAGCATGTCCCATGTCCTTGCTCTCCATGCAAGCTGGCAATTAGACGAAAACGCCGATTGTCTATAGAACACGTACGACGATTTGGCAAGTTTCAATCTGAGATCATTGATCAGGTGATTGTGGATTTTCAGTAAACGGTAAGAAAAGTTAATATCAATCATGCATTGTACTTGCAAGCTAATTGAATACCATATACAATAAGATTGGGTCTCGCTGTCAAATTTTCTATCCAGGGAGGTGATGTCTCATCCCAAGGAGGAGTGCACCCTTTGCGGCCAATTAGAAGAGTTTGTGGGCGTGCGATGGATGGAGTGCAGGAGCCAATCCAGCACTTGCAAGGCCAATCTATATCGTCAATGCCAGAGGAGACAGGCTATCTTCCAAACCTACCTACAATCTTGGAGCCTGAGATGGAGGCAATGATCGATGCATTGATTCCCATGGATGTCGAGACTTCTGGTCTTCTTAGAGAGAAAGCATCCATACCATTATATGATGGGTTCTGAGTATCTTACCTGAAGACAGTGCTTGCACTCTTAAGTGTGCAAGCAAAATACGGGTGGAGTGACACGAGTGTGACCGAGTTGTTTAGGTACCTTGTACATATGCTTCGTTGATTTTTTTTCGACACTATTATTCAAAACATTTATACTTTTTCAAGGTGTTTATGATTTTTTTCAGGTTATTGAGATATCATATATTACCGCCTGCAAATACCATGCCTAAGTCTCCTGATGATGTACGACATGTTTTACGAAAGCTTGGCATGGACTACAATAACATCCATGCGTGTATCAACAATTGCATACTATCTTGAGGAGAATACGAGACTATGTAGACATGTCCAAAGTGTGGTGCTCACAGGTATTGACAGGACTTGCAAGGGCAAACCATCCCTCAAAAAGTTCTCACACACTTTCAGCTTATCTCTCGCATAAACCACATGTTTCATACGTCCGGCATGGTGAGCCTGACAATGTGGCATGCGCAGAATAGGTCCACGGATGGAGTTCAACGAATATCAGCGGATTCACGCGCATGGAGCCAGATTGACTCTACCTTCCTAGGCTTTGCCCAAGAGCCAAGGAATCTTCGGCTCGGTCTTGCAATGAATGTCGTGAACCCATTCGGTCTGTGCTCAACTTCTTACAGTGTGTGGCCTATAGTCCTTGTCAACTACAATGTCCCTCCATGGCTTTCTACAGAGAAAGGACATCTCATCCTTAGCTTACTCGTCCCCAGCCACTACAAAGTCAAAAATATGGATGTGTATCTTCATCCATTAGTCGATGAGCTTAAGATTTTGTGGGAGGAGGGGGTCACCGTGCAAGATATGAGCAGGTGCGATGGTCGGCGGTCAGCCAATATTCAAGCCATTCTCATGTGGACGATGCATGACTTTTCGGGATTCGAAGAGTGCTAAGGTGAACAGGCCTCTATTCTCATTGGTAATATCTATATTTTATCTCGTTCAAGTAAGTATTTACAGGGTCGTGGTATTGGAACATGTCTGGTTACCTCAGGTTATCATGCATGTCCATTGTGCGGGCCACAGTTAGACTCCCGAAGGTCACGAACCATGAAGAAGATGGTATATCAAGGATACGCTGCTTTCTTGCTAGAGGATCATGAACTCAGGGAAGGTTTCCTTGGACAACCTCCAATACATATGACACCGCAAGCTAGTACAAGTTGAAAATGGTCCATGCGGAATCACATCCAAATGGAATGCGACGATTCTCAGTTTTCTACGAGTTGCCATATTGGACCCACTTACATGTCAACCACTTGTTGGATCCCATGCATATTATAAAAAATGTAGGCAGCTTGCGATGGGACCACATCACAGGAAAGAGAGACACTATAGGGGCACGAATGGATTTGAAGGAGGTAGATAAGATGGAGGCGCTTTGGCTGTAGTCAAGTGCTGATGGTCGCGTGCAGCTTCCTCGTGCTCCTTGGGTTTTTTCCACTAAAGAAGAGCACATTGTGAAGCAAGTAGTCAAGTCTATCCACACTCCGATGGGTATGATGCATTCTCTCAGCTCTGCATTTTCTAAAAACGACCAATTATCAGGGCTAAAATCCCATGACTGGCATAAGATATGTCAGGTTTGCACTACGAATGGATTGTGATTGGCGTGCACATTTTGTTATTTGGAGTATAGCCATTATTCATAATGCTTTCTCATTTGTGGCAGTCTGTACTACCGATCGCGATCGTAGGATGTCTTACTCCAGAAATACACGGGGCCATTTATAGGTTGTCCAATTTGGTGCAATGGATCTCACAGAAGGAGATTAAGATGTTCTCTATTGAATCCACAAGGTGGGGAGCAGCAGAGACAGTGTGTCTCTTTGAGAAATACCTGCCCACCATCATGCTCACGTTTTTAAATCCACCTTCTTGTGCATCTTGTAGATGAAGTGGAGATTGTTGGACCTGTCCATACGTGATGGATGTTCTTCTTGGAGCGCTTCATGAAAACCCTGAAAGGCTTTGTGCGACAATGAGCTCAGCCATAAGGTAGCATGGCTGAAGGTTGGTTGGTGTTTGAGACACTAATGCATATTTCACAATGGCTACCAACGCTGGATCCAAATAACGAAATGCTATGGTCACTGAAGGACGATGATAGACTGACTGGAGATGTGGTGGTTCAAAATGGGGTAGAAAAAAGAATGGATGCCTCAATGGAGGAGAAGGTGAATCACTTTTGTATGTTGCACAGTGCCTCTATGGAGGTGTGGCTCGCAAAGTACGAGATCTCTAGGCAAGATCGAGAGGAAGCGCGAGCTGAATTGCGATGTAGTACGCGTCATCGACCGATTCGATATCCCGACGACATGGAGGAGATGCCGCGGTTCATGTCAATGCGATGGTTGCATGGAGCTTTGACCGCAGCGTCTTGCGAAGGAACAGAGGTCTCAATGGATGAGTGGGAATTCTTGAGGGGATGTAGTCCAAAGGTGATGAGGGGTTTAGGATTTGTCGTATCTAAATTTTATATGCTACATCTAATTTGAGTATTTCAATGTAAAATACAAAATATATAGTGCAGCACGGTCGCGCGGACGGCATTTTCACGGAAGAGTAATGACAAAATGCGCTCCACAATGGACTGTGGTATCATGGCAAGGTTCGAGCAAGAGAGCCGGCGACGAGCAACGGATCCAAACACAGTTGTGGATGAGATGGAGTATTTTGGGAACTTGCAAAGTATTGTTACGGTGGATACCCGTAGCTTCTCCATGATACTATTCGATGTGCAGTGGTTCAAAGTGGTACTTGGAGGAGCTGGAGCAACAGCTCGACGAGGTCCATCTAGATTTCTCGAAATAGATTCCGAAAAAAAAAGGACAGATTTGCGCGATGTCAAAGAGATCGTGCGAGAGCTGCAGAACACGGGGTTCAAGGTACAGCAAGAAATGAGGCTAACAAGAAGAACTCAAATATTGGAAGTCAATGATCACTATATTCCTTGTCATAATCATAGAGTTACAACAAAGAAACTGAGCAAATTCATGTTCTTGATATGCTGTCATGAACAGTTTTTGTATTTCAACAAGTACAGCATCAAGTAAAGACTTGTTCGTGGTCGTTCAGCTGTAGCATGCCATGTTTGAAGATGAAAATTCTGTCGAGAGGTTTACTGAGAATGAGATCTGGGTTACTGAAATTTCAGCCTAAACAGAACCTTTGGGATATTTGATCACGAGGAAACTAGAAGATCTCCAGCAACATGAGCATTCCAATAGTTTAAAATCATTGTACCCTTTTGTAGCAATTTTTGCACCATCACTTGTTCTCCTTCTCACTGTGAGGATTAACAGCAGGTTTCTCCAGTTCATTACCAAGTAAACCACATCTTCTCCAGAAGAACCATCACTCTCAGAGGTGCTCTCTTCTGGTTACTTAATAGGTCGCTGAATGACATGGTCCTAGATAAATCTGTTCAACCACCAGTTTCATTCGATTGTAGTCACGTAAATCAATTTGAGTGGAAATTCATTCTCTGCCGTACTGCAATGTTTCTGTATATAGTCACCTTCACGGCCAATTAGATTCCAGTGGTCTTACCATTCAAAGCACCTCCATACGGTTGAAGGAGCTATTTACTGTCTTCGAATATACAAAAGTGGCTATCAGGGCTATTTGCCCATGTCGTGATCTCATTCACCATCATTGAAAATCACTGGATAAGGAGTAGCAAAGCTTTCCATGGCCATCGTGTTAAAAATCCGCTAGCTTGCTGCTCGTAGTGACAGGATGACTTCACAGAGAGCCAAAAACTCTAATCATCTGTATCTGAGATGGACGATCAGCGATCAAGTCTGGCTGGAATAGGCGACAGGAAACCGAACAGCGACTGTGTGAGTCGCAAGATAGGGATGGCGACAAGGAAGGAAGCTCGAAGAGGACACAGGCAATGCAGGCGATGGCAGGAAACCAACCTTGTGCAAAAAAATGGAGAAACGGTCAGGCAGAGACAGAGAGAGAGCTCAGATTCTCCTCTTATCCTCTGTTGCTGAAATGAATTTCTTCTTTGACATCACTCCGGGACCTGTATCTATGCCTTCCAAAGTAGTGGCATCAGCTAATCGTTCATCGATAGACATAAGATGATGAATATGAGGTAAATATGCAGGCAAGTCATTGCGGCTGCTGTGTCTCCCAAGAGCTGAAGACCTCATTGACATGTTTCCATGCGACACGCTCTGAATCAGTAGGATTCATGGCAACATAGTTGAGAAATTGGGCAACACTCACAATGGTTCTAATGATCTCCTCGTAACTCTTGTGAGGTTTCACAAGCCGAATCCAATACTTCTCTTATCAGAGACTGCCACCGCATCCTCAGCTGAGTCCGCATACGGCAGAGTGGCAAAGGAGATGGGATTCTCGTCACCAACCTCGAGCCGCACAGAGCCTCCGCGTCGATGCTTCATCCCAAAATTCCCGTCAGAGAAGTCCCTCCTTCAGCGAGGTGCAGCTCCCATGTCCGTTCACGCCATGCCTTCTGAATCGCCGATTCCAACACGAGAGATGTGTGCGTCCCGACTGTCGATGGAGGCCCTCGCATTAAGGTGGTGCTCCGCAATTGATCAATCTCCCCTCCCGATCCTCTGCTCCTATGTCCTCCTTTTTCCAATCCGAGCATTATTCCCCCTCCTTTCGCCACAGAAAGCGGAAAAGAAGGAACCTCTCCTCCCATTCAAGCGCAGCCCGCCACTTTACCTTTTTCAAAAATATACCATTCCCTCTTTTCTTAACTTTTTCTTTCCTTAGAACTCCCCCAATTAGCACCTTCACACCAGCTTGTCTCAAGTCTCCTACGTGCTGAGCCTTTTATGGTTACCCTAGTTTCAGCGGAACCCCACATGAGCGGTTGATCTAAAGGTGGGCAGAAATGCTCGTACAATACCACTGTATGCAGAAGCATGATCCACTCGTCGCGTTGCAGTTGCGGCTCTTGCAATATCCTCTGTTCATCTCCTTGCTTCTGACGTAGTGATTTTCCACAACATCTGATGTCTGACATCTCTTTGCAATCAGCATTTCAGTCCTATTGACGGAATTCATCCTCCTCGCAACCTGATCAACCTCTATGACAGCCTCTGACAGTTTATATATTATCAATCTCTCATGAGGATTTCAGTAAGAAATGAGCAATGGTGACACATCATGCATCCAAACAAAATCATGCGCATGCACTAAGGGAATATATACATTGGATGCGGATTATTAAAAAGCATCACACAAACAATAAATCACACGCAGAAATTAACACAAATGCACAACAAAAATGGAGGTGTTCACAGCTCAGATACGCAGCAACACGACATCCACCCCCTCTAAACCTGCGCATCCTCCGGATGTGCCAACTATCCAGGATCATTCAAGTCCACAAACAGGTCAAGTCCACCTTCTGATTCTAGTGGACCTATTTCTCCATCAGCTTCATCATCTATGTTTTCTGTCTCTTCTGCTTGTCTTTCTTCTACTTGCTCTTCTTCTGTCAATGCTTCAAGTGCATATTCTTCATTCTCTCTTCTCTTGAAAATCTTGACTCGTTTTCCAGCAATGGGCACCCTCAATAATGTTCCATC
Source organism: Lygodium microphyllum (assembly GCF_053477565.2). NCBI lineage: Eukaryota > Viridiplantae > Streptophyta > Polypodiopsida > Schizaeales > Lygodiaceae > Lygodium > Lygodium microphyllum. The sequence continues at coordinate 52,817,455 of NC_141148.1, read as the reverse complement.
TAATTCAGCCAGCTCATAGGTACCATTGTCAAAAACCTTTTTCACTTCATATGGTCCAAACCATCTTTGAACCATTTTTCTCATGCTACTATGCTGATTTTCTAGACTACTGTCGTAGACTAGAACCCAATCTCCTTCTTTTATGGCTCTAGGCCTCAAGCGATGCCTTAAATCAAACCTGTCCTTATTTCTGAGACGGGCTGCCTTCAAACGATCAACGACTAGCTGCACATCTTCCGTCCTTCTCTCTAGTTGACGAATCCGAAGGGCTAACAGCTCTTCCCTTGATAAATTCTCATGCCAAGGAAGAACACTCCAAGTGAGAGCACAAATTTCAGTAGGCATGACAGGTTTTTGCCCATACATCAATTCCGCAGGCATGTATCCAGTAGTCACACTATGTGTAGAGCGATCAGCCCACAATGCAAAAGGTAGTAATCTCGGCCAATCTCCAATCCGACCTCTACAAGCTTTTGCCAATGCTTTAACTATCGGTGGATGTCCTCTTTCACTTTTGCCATTTCCCTCTGGATTATAAGCAGTAGTAAGAGCCAATTTAATCCCAAGCCGTGAGAAGAATTCTCTAGCTTCATCAGCATCTAGCTCTCCACGATCAGCTGTAATCTTGCCTATACATCCATACCTGCAAAATATTTCTTCCAACAAGAATTTACATACTGTAGTGGTGGTCTTCGTCCGCAACGGTCTACCTTCAACATAGTTTGTAAGATCCTCCCTAGCCAAGACAAGATATCTCATCTGCCAAAGTCCCACTGGCAAAGTAACCAAGTCTACCACCCACTTGTAATGCATACATAGTGGATAAGTCAGATGCAACTCATCACGATGTCGCACTAAAGAGTAAAGCTGGCAATTCCTGCAAGTCTCCACAAAGTGAGAAACATCTTTATACATTCCTTTCCACCAGTATCTTTCTTTGATTTTCTCATAGGTAGCCCACACACCTCTATGTCCAGCCCATGAGCTCTCATGAAACTCTCGCATAATCTGTATCTGCATCGCTACATCACAAACTACTCTCAAGGGCAAGCCACCTCTCTTTCTTGGATGCTTCCAAAGAAAACCATCTTTCAAGAAATACCCGTAAGCCTTCCTTCTGATTTTCTTGAATTCATCATCTGTCCAATCAGCTCTTCAAGTCAATGAACTTAGATACTGTCCAATTTGCAGCCACTCATCAACATAAAGTTCTTCAATAAAAGCTTCAACAGTAGATACATGACAATCATGAGTAAGGACAAAAGTAGCAAACTCTATCTCATCATCTTCTGCAAGCATTGACTCCTCATCCTCATATCTCGCTCTAGAAAGCATGTCAGCAACTGGATTATCTTTCCCTGCTATGTGTCGAAATTTTGGATTCAATGATTTGATATAGGCAATCCACCGAAGCATCGCTATATCTAGAGTCGAGCAACTAGTAATCATGCCAAGCAAAGGTAAGCAATCTGTTTCCACAATAACTGAAGCTCCAATAAAATACCCTTTGTCACACTTCAGTGCAGTGACTACTCCCCACAACTCTCTTTTAATCTGTGGATATCTCCTTTGTCGCTCATTAAGAACTTTAGCTCCAAAGCGGATAGCATACCTATTTCCATCAGCATCATCCTGTCCCACAGCCCAACCTATGCCAATAGGGCTAGTATCAACTGTCAACATGATCGGCCGTCCACACTGATAATCCGCCTTGCGTAGAGTAGGTGCTGATTGCAATAGCTTCTTGAGCTTACGCATGGCTTTTGAATGCTTCACATCCCAATGAAATTTCTGCCCCTTTCGAAGCAGCTGATAGAGAACATCTGCAATATGAGCAAAATGAGGAATCCAAATCATGTAAAATACACAAGCTCCCACAAATCTCCGCACCTCTGAAGTAGTCGAGCAATACTCTGCAATCCTGTTTATGGCATCCACCTTTGCAGGAGAAGGCTTTCTACCATAATATCCAACCATATGCCCAACTATGATGACTTCATTAACAGCAAAGACAGATTTCAGCCCTGAAAGTGTCAAATTTACCTCCTCTAATCGTGTCAAAATTTGCTCACAAGCATTCAAGTGATCAGCCACAAACTGTCTACATCCACGCAAATCAAGACTTTCATTCTTTTCTTCTTCTGCACAACCCTTAATAGGCACATCATCTAGAAATGGCATGGTATACTGCGGAATATAGTCTCGAAGAACTCTATGCATAGCATTCATCATATGAGCAACTGAGTTTGTAGCACCTTGTGGCAAGGTACACATCCTCACAAGACCAATAGGTGTCCGCATAGTAGTAATATCCCTGCTTTCCAAGGCAAGCTGAAACTGATCATAACCTGAATACAAGTCACCTAGTGAATAGATGGCTCGTCCTGCAAAAGCTTCAGCAAATTCATCCACAACTGGACCTGTACCCACATTCCTGATTGTCACTTTGTTCACGGGCTGCATATCCTGAATAAATCTCAAAGTACCATTCTTCTTTGGTACAGTAAACCACCTGTTAGAATAGGGTGTAGAAGAGGGTTCCAAAATCCCCATTTTAATCTTCTCATTCAGCAACTCTATCAGCTTTGGCAAGTGTGCTTTAGGCACAGGAATAGGACGTATATTCCATGGTACATGAGGAACAGTGAAGATGACCATAGGTGCAACCAATTCGGGACTAATGCAGCCAATTTCATGTGGAAAGAAAGCAAATGCCTTACCATGACGTCCAAGCATCTCTCTAAAACATTCTTTTTCCACTGGAAGCAAAAAATCATCATTTCCAATCTTCAATTCTGCAAGAGTTTCAGCTGTAAACTTATGTCCAATATTTGCAGGATCCCTCAACATAGGCTGCTTCATAGCTTTTTCAATCTGCTCATCACTATCAGAAGGAAGCGGGCCTGCAACCGGCTTAACCTTCTTATCAACTGTTTTATATTTTGTGTCAACCTTGGCATCATTCAAGCACTCTTTCCTTTGCTGCAATTTCTGCAAATTTTCAGCATCTTTCAACTCTGTTGGCTGAAAAATTTCAGCCTTTAGCTCTATAGACTGCATGGGTGCAGCCTGAAACTCTGTATGCAGAAATTTTTCTGCATTCAACTCTGTTGGCTGAATGAATTCAGCCCTCGGCTCTATGGACTGCATAGATGCATCCTGAAACTCTGTATGCAGAAATTTTTCTGCATTCAACTCTATTGGCTGAATGGATTCAGCCCTCTGCAATTCTATTAGCTGATCAAGATCAGCCATAAATTCAGTTTGCTGAGTTTTCTCAGCCTCTAACTCTGTTTGCAGCATAAAACCAGAAATTTCCTGAAACATATCCAAGGTTTGCACAGGTATGATCTTTGAACCCTTGCATACATCAGTTTTCAGCATTGCTCTCATCTCAAACAATGTATCTGCATAAGACATCCCTTCATACAATCCATCCACATGCTCTTCTGCTTGCAAAATACCTGCATTCTTCAACTCTTTCTCCTTACGACCAATGTACTGCCTCGCAGCTCTAGGCAAATCTGAAATTTTTTGATAACTTACCGAACTATCTGAAGTAAACCCAACAAAGTTATTGGAGAAAGACTGACTGCCAGGAGGCGAGATCTCCTCTTTTCTCCGCTCCGTACCACTGGCGTCTCGCAAGACAGCGGTACCTAATGAAAATCCAACTCCTTCGCAGGTAGTGGTGCCTCACGCAAGGAGTCCCTGTTTCTCGGATGATTTACCCCAACAGTCATAAACTGAACAGCTCGCATACCATCTTTACTGCGTATCCGTGCATAAGCTGATCCGTCATCCATCACTTTTGTTTCCATTCTTGCTTCTGTAATGAAAGGCTGTCCAAGAATAATCGGATAAGAACATGAATCCTGAACAAAGCAATGATAATCCTCTTCAACATTACCAATAGAAATTCTGATACTCGGACAAGCAGCATACATATCACCAGAAGTATTGTTGGCGGCTCTCATGCGCCAGCCATGCTCTGCATCCATAGGCCACTTGCCACTCTCATAAACACCTCGAGCAATAAGATTAATCTCAGAACCATGATCAACTAAAGCAATCAAGGGAATTTGTTTCTCTCCAATCCTTACCACTGTCTCAGTGGTTGCTCTAGCCCAATGACTTCGTGAAAAATGGCTGCGAGGAATGAGAATAGAGGACTCATCATCTTCATACTGCATAGGCTGCACTATTTTCTCCACAGAAGCATTCTCAACCATCACTGCATCATCATGCTCTTCTCCAAGAGCTCCATGCCACAATCCCTGTAAAGCAGGTCCTTCCATCGCATGTCGTTTCCTCCGCAAAAGATCCTGCATCTGATCCTGTATTTCTCTTCTAGCAATCCCAAGAGCCTCTCCAACAATAAAAGTAACTTCACTATTCAAAATTCTTTCATGAAAAATCTTACTCATATCCGTTTGCATATCAAGGTCTGACAAGAGCTTGAATCCTGGCTCTTTTCTTGGTTGCTTCTTTTCTTTCTGCTTATCTTCCATTGGTTGATCAGAACCTGTTTGAGCTGGAAAATTTGACATAGGTGGAGCTGTAACAGGTGGTGAAACAAAGTCACCCCCTCTAGTCTTTTTGGAGGAGCTAGGACCCTCCTCATCTCTTCTTCTCTTTTCCTCAACCATGGCATCTAAACCCTGCATTTTAGCCATATAAGCAAAAATAGAATACCTGTCAACGGGAGAATCCCATCCTGTTTCTCCTCGGATGCTAGAGCCCACACAAGTCATAGTAGAAGTTTGAACTTTCCCTCTTCTCGCTATCTCCAAGGCAGAAGACCACAAAGCAGAGTCTCCATCAGATTTCTGCTCAAGCTGGACTCCAAAAGCTGAAGCATCTCCTCTAACACTCACATAAGCTGATCGCGCAGCCATATCATCAACAAGCTTCTTCATACCTCCCTTACCAAAGTTCGTGTCAAGAGGAGCACCAGTCTCTGTCAGCCATATCTTCCCATCTTGTCCCCAAAACACTACATTCTTCTTACGTGCTTCCTGAAAAGCATCACAATCTCTGCAGTGTTGGTGCTCTGTACTATCACACCAAATACATCGTCGCCCTTTTCTTTGACCAGCTGGAAAAGCAGTCGCTGGAGCAGATGCTACAGCAGGTACTGACATAAGTTGCTCCTTTAACTTACCAACTTCAGCTTTGACTGCTTCAATCGTCAAATCCGCCAAGCCTTTAATAACATCATCTACAGATAAGGGCACTGGAGCAGCAGGAACTGGTGGATTCACAGCAGGAAGAGTAGGCTTAGGCAAAGAAGTAGCAGGGGTAGAAGAAGAAGTCTCCAAGGATTTTTCAGGAACTGATCCTGTGTTTCGATGCAATCTGACTCTCCTGCGCTGCTTCTTGACAAGAGCATTCACAGCATCAATGACATGTCTCCACTCAGTCTTTAAACCTGAATCAGTAGCTTGATCTTCCAAAAGATCATCCAACTTTTCCTGTAAATCAGCATCTGCAGCTTGCAAAAATAACTCCACTTTCTGCATCTCCAAAGCTTGTTGTTCAGTCCCATCCAACTGATCATAACGGCTTTCAAACTCTCGCAGAAGAGCGGTAACAGAAAGTCCCTTATTAGGCATAGAAACCCATGCTAAAAAATTCCTGCGATTCATAAGACCTGTATCCTCCAGGAAATATTCATCTTTTAATGCCTTTTTAAATTCAGCCCAACCTGCATGTGCCTCTTGAATTTCTGCAATTCGACCTTCAAGAGCTCGCACCACGATTCGCAAGAAGTAGCGGCTCCAAACATCTTGGGAAACTCCAAAAAACTTCATCTTTTCTTCATACAAATGCAGGTAGGTTGACACTTGCTGGCCATTAAACTGCTTCATCTCCTGTTGGACAGCTTTCAAGGCATCCATAGCATCACTGTCTCATTTTGCATGAACTTGCTGCTGCATATACAAGGTAAATGACTGAAACAGGTTCTTCATAACATTATCATCTGTCATCTCTTCTTGCGAGTCTCCCATCTTGCTGATGACGCAGCACTTTCACGTTGGGTTCACCAAAAATGTCGTAGAGTTCACGGAAGGGCTGCAGAACACGGGGTTCAAGGTACAGCAAGAAATGAGGCTAACAAGAAGAACTCAAATATTGGAAGTCAATGATCACTATATTCCTTGTCATAATCATAGAGTTACAACAAAGAAACTGAGCAAATTCATGTTCTTGATATGCTGTCATGAACAGTTTTTGTATTTCAACAAGTACAGCATCAAGTAAAGACTTGTTCGTGGTCGTTCAGCTGTAGCATGCCATGTTTGAAGATGAAAATTCTGTCGAGAGGTTTACTGAGAATGAGATCTGGGTTACTGAAATTTCAGCCTAAACAAAACCTTTGGGATATTTGATCACGAGGAAACTAGAAGATCTCCAACAACATGAGCATTCCAATAGTTTAAAATCATTGTACCCTTTTGTAGCAATTTTTGCACCATCACTTGTTCTCCTTCTCACTGTGAGGATTAACAGCAGGTTTCTCCAGTTCATTACCAAGTAAACCACATCTTCTCCAGAAGAACCATCACTCTCAGAGGTGCTCTCTTCTGGTTACTTAATAGGTCGCTGAATGACATGGTCCCAGATAAATCTGTTCAACCACCAGTTTCATTCGATTGTAGTCACGTAAATCAATTTGAGTGGAAATTCATTCTCTGCCGTATTGCAATGTTTCTGTATATAGTCATCTTCACGGCCAATTAGATTCCAGTGGTCTTACCATTCAAAGCACCTCCATACGGTTGAAGGAGCTCTTTACTGTCTTCGAATATACAAAAGTGGCTATCAGGGCTATTTGCCCATGTCGTGATCTCATTCACCATCATTGAAAATCACTGGATAAGGAGTAGCAAAGCTTTCCATGGCCATCGTGTTAAAAATCCGCTAGCTTGCTGCTCGTAGTGACAGGATGACTTCATAGAGAGCCAAAAACTCTAATCATCTGTATCTGAGATGGACGATCAGCGATCAAGTCTGGCTAGAATAGGCGACAGGAAACCGAACAGCGACTGTGTGAGTCGCAAGACAGGGATGGCGACAAGGAAGGAAGCTCGAAGAGGACACAGGCAATGCAGGCGATGGCAGGAAACCAACCTTGTGCAAAAAAATGGAGAAACGGTCAGGCAGAGACAGAGAGAGAGCTCAGATTCTCCTCTTATCCTCTGTTGCTGAAATGAATTTCTTCTTTGACATCACTCCGGGACCTGTATCTATGCCTTCCAAAGTAGTGGCATCAGCTAATCGTTCATCGATAGACATAAGATGACGAATATGAGGTAAATATGCAGGCAAGTCATTGCGGCTGCTGTGTCTCCCAAGAGCTGAAGACCTCATTGACATGTTTCCATGCGACACGCTCTGAATCAGTAGGATTCATGGCAACATAGTTGAGAAATTGGGCAACACTCACAATGGTTCTAATGATCTCCTCGTAACTCTTGTGAGGTTTCACAAGCCGAATCCAATACTTCTCTTATCAGAGACTGCCACCCCATCCTCAGCTGAGTCCGCATACGGCAGAGTGGCAAAGGAGATGGGATTCTCGTCACCAACCTCAAGCCGCACAGAGCCTCCGCGTCGATGCTTCATCCCAAAATTCCCGTCAGAGAAGTCCCTCCTTCAGCGAGGTGCAGCTCCCATGTCCGTTCACGCCATGCCTTCTGAATCGCCGATTCCAACACGAGAGATGTGTGCGTCCCGACTGTCGATGGAGGCCCTCGCATTAAGGTGGTGCTCCGCAATTGATCAATCTCCCCTCCCGATCCTCTGCTCCTATGTCCTCCTTTTTCCAATCCGAGCATTATTCCCCCTCCTTTCGCCACAGAAAGCGGAAAAGAAGGAACCTCTCCTCCCATTCAAGCGCAGCCCGCCACTTTACCTTTTTCAAAAATATACCATTCCCTCTTTTCTTAACTTTTTCTTTCCTTAGAACTCCCCCAATTAGCACCTTCACACCAGCTTGTCTCAAGTCTCCTACGTGCTGAGCCTTTTATGGTTACCCTAGTTTCAGCGGAACCCCACATGAGCGGTTGATCTAAAGGTGGGCAGAAATGCTCGTACAGCACCACTGTATGCAGAAGCATGATCCACTCGTCGCGTTGCAGTTGCGGCTCTTGCAATATCCTCTGTTCATCTCCTTGCTTCTGACGTAGTGATTTTCCACAACATCTGATGTCTGACATCTCTTTGCAATCAGCATTTCAGTCCTATTGACGGAATTCATCCTCCTCGCAACCTGATCAACCTCTATGACAGCCTCTGACAGTTTATATATTATCAATCTCTCATGAGGATTTCAGTAAGAAATGAGCAATGGTGACACATCATGCATCCAAACAAAATCATGCGCATGCACTAAGGGAATATATACATTGGATGCGGATTATTAAAAAGCATCACACAAACAATAAATCACACGCAGAAATTAACACAAATGCACAACAAAAATGGAGGTGTTCACGGCTCAGATACGCAGCAACACGACAGCGACACCGTTGTGTTTTCTACCCATTGTGAATAGGTGCATGGACTCATTTGTTTTCTAATTGTATTATGATATAGTTTATGTCACAATGGTTTGAACTCTCTTGTACGTATTTGTGAACAGGTAATCTTCAATCCAAACCCCCGACAACCTCAATGGTGGTATGTTATACCTTCAACTCCCCGAAGTGCGAGAGTATATGATCAAAGCGATGTTCCGAGCATAGATGAAGATAATATGCAAATAGGGGGTCGATATTGCAAGGGGTGGAGGCCACCGAAAGCTTGGAGCCAGCATCGGCTAACAATGATGGAAATACAGGAGTCCAAGAATTTTTTGAGAATGAGGTGGACTCATTCTTTTGTGGTGACATGTCTATCGACCTTCCAGTATATGCGGAGTTGTGTCAGGAGATTGACATGGGACCATAGGATACTTCATACTTGGAGCATCCACTTACTCAATTCGTTGACCAATCACTTATAAGGATACATAAGATATGCATTTTAAGTGAGATATTTTTTAAAAGGATTTATATTACTGTGCTTTTTATGATTTAAATTGATTATTCTAACATCATTTTTTGTCTGTGCAGGTGACATTTTCAGGATGAGTTGAGGGATGAGCGATGAGGAGTTACAAAACGCATGTCTCTAGTCTAGATTGCGAGATTTAGAGATATGGCAGACCTAGAGCTGTCTCGGTCTTCGTCAAGGCGCTCTGCTAGATCTTCTTCAATACAATCGGATGCTTCAACTTCGAGCAGACGAGCTCGATGCTCTAGACTTGGGCCAGAGGGAGGAAGTGCTTCAGGGTCAGGGAGATGCTGCAGAGATACGGATGCAGTGAGCTCGTGGTCAACACGGGATATAGGTGCGACTCCTCACTCTCGTGGTCCTTCCAGGGAGGAGCATGGCTCAAGCTCAGATGGATGATGTGGAGGCACGGACGCAATGTCTCCGTCTCATCATTCAACTGAAGTTGCGTCACCTAAGGGATTTGTCACACCTGTGGGGACGTCTACTCCAGTTACTCCAGCTTTTGCTCATCTGTCAACACGTGGCACCCCTATGGGTGCCACTCTGAGAGATATTACCCCGTTCGGTACACCGAATGCACAGGGGTCTCTTGGATATGCCCAGAAGTGTGTACGCAGATGGGAGAGGACCCATCTTAGGCAGAATCCAGGGGGATATCGATATCTAGTCGATGATAGGTCAGGAGCCATCATCATGAATGATGAGGGGAGGAGGGTGATGACTCGCATGAGAGAGTTGTGCCAACAAGTTTTTCAGCACAACGTCTTAGATCATTGGAAGAACATACCAGAGGGGAGCAAGGACTACATAGTAGCATCCTTGCATGAGAAGGTTCCGGTTCCAGCCTCAGTAGATAGATTTTCTACGGGCTCGATGATGGATTGCATGCGTGCATATATGTCACATAGACGATCCGACGCATGCAAGGCAATCAAGAGTGGGGTTGCAAAGCCCGAGTGGTTAGATGTAGATGACTGGCATCGACTGAGGGAGAAGGCTACAGATTCTCCAGGACGTTGGAGTCAACAGCGCGAGGCAGCGAGGGTACAACTCGAGGCCGGAGTGGTCCATCATCTTGGGAGTGGTGGCCATAGGACATATTTGGAGGACTTTGGAAGTTTTTATTTTGTTTTGCTTGTTTATTTTTTTGCAATATCCTTTGTAATGACAATCATGTTTCTAACACTTAGCATTTTGTTTTCTTTGCAGCACTCCATTACAAATCGCGATCCGACCGGCCTTGAGACTCAATATGCAGAGAGGCACAGTCTCACTTCATTGATCGACCGATTGTATAGACATGGCAACCCTGTAAGTCACTCATCTTTCTTGTCCGTAGTTACCATGTTTAATTAGAATGCATTATTGTATGGTGCACTGATGTGTTGTTTCTTTTTTTACAGAGTCCGTTTGATGCTCCTTTGCAACGGGACAAGCTTTCGAAGGGCAAGGATATGTAGCTTGCCTTTGGATCCCTAGAGCTCACACACCTTTATTTTTGGGTCACCTGATCTATGTAGACATTTTCTATGTATTAGTGATATCTTGTCATGATTTTACCAATCGCTTATTATGCGATCATGTATTTATTTCATGTATTAGTGTTATGATTTAAGTATACTTTTTTTTTGTTTGCAAGCGCATTGTACATAATGGAGAAACTATTTTGTATGGCTCTAATAAAGCACACAGTGCAAGCTGTCCTGCCACAAAATTTGTTTTTCCCTGTTATCGTCGCTATTAGCGTCGCAAATTTTACTGCTCGTGTCGTTATTGGCATTGTTATTTTCATTGCAAACCGTTTCTATGAGCATCGGTATTAGTGTCGGTATGTGATGCCGATACCGATGCTAATACCCATTGCGATGCTAATACCGATGCTAATAGCGATTGTTCTATGGCATCGCCAATAAGGACACTTTTTGCGATGACGGGGGAAAATTTTGTTATTTGTATTTTCGTCGCTTTTAACGTCGGTATAAGGCCTATATCTTTTAGTGACTTTCCTCGAGGTTGCTTTAGTTATCTAATTACCTACCACATTTAGTTGTAAACGCATCAAACAGCTTCATTAATTAGCCAATTAGACACTGGTTCCTTCACATAATCTTAGCACTTAACATAGAAAAGCAGTGTCAAATAAGTTCCTTTTCAACAGGTTAGCATATTTATCTTTGGAATATATCCATAAAGTCCAGCCAGCAGGCTAATCCATAATCCGTCCGAAGGCTATCCATAATCCGCCCGAAGGCTATCCAGTAATCCATAGGGATTACTAATCCAAGATTCTGCCAGTAGACTAGTATGCAAGCCTTGAGATCCAATCCTAAGTCACGTTGGCCTCTTGTGCAGGGCTTGGAACGCAAGGGATTTATGGCTAGAGCCCCCTGGCACCCAAGCGTCCTCCTGCTCCAAGTAGCATTCAATGGAGAGACCTCATGCGGCGGGTCGGTCCACGTTCCCGGCGCGGCTAACAAACCCCTTGGTTAGGGTCAGGCAGACAGTCGGGGATAACTGAAGTTGCCTCTCCCTCAAGGCCTTCAACCTGAAGCATTAAATATCTTTCCATCCTTTAGTTCCTTGAGTAAACAATGCAAACAGTGCTCCTAAACTTTTACAAGCACAATCAATTCCAGTGGTTGTTTATTTGGCCAACTGCTAAGGAGTGAATTCTTCTCTCCGAATGCATCCAGCATTCGATCCGGGATCAATTACGACTTGGTGAGATCCTCAAGGGTTTGTTTGTTCACCCTTTTGTCCTTGGGTTAGGGCTATACCTTATTAACCCAACTTAACCAATACCTTAGGTTTTATTAACAGTAAATCCTGGCGACCATGTCGCTCCAATTATTGATTGATCCTTTATTCCCAAGCAAATACCTAACTCCCTTAACTTAGCAACTTTTCCCAAGAAGGTGATATAATAGGATGACTACTCATCCTTTAGCAAGTTAAACTTGCTCAAGAACCTACCAACCTCATTCCAAGGAATGACAACTCTCTTGTGATCAAACCACAAGACCATGCGACGTTGCAACTTGTTGCACAAGTGTCGCATCTATTCCATGGGATTATTTCACCCATCGAACGGCGTTTTCTGGTCATGGAATTATGATTAGACAAGAAGCAGGGTTTAGGGTGTCTTCTTGCACAACCCATTCCTAATTGCACTAGGCTCACAACGTTCGGTCCTAGGGATTCCAACTTGATCCGAGTTTCATCATTTGAACAAGTGATCCAATTGTTCCTACATTCCGTGAATGTGGGTAGGACCTTTGGGTATGAGGGTTTCGACTTGGCAACAAGTGCGAACTAGGTCGAGTCTTTTATGCTAAAACCTAGTTAGCACTTGGGGTATTTATCGTATCACTTGAACCATCCTATGCGAATCCCTTGCGGCTTAGGTGATTTAGGTAATTCGATCTACTTGTCTTGCGATAAGGACGAACCATTCTTAGAGATGTTAACTTGATCTAAACAGGGAAAACTGGTTGTATTATGTCACAATTCACGTAAGCACGCAATTCGTTGCTTCTACATACGATTAGATTCGCAATAATCCTAACTTTTCTTGTTAAGACCAAAACGCATGTTAAATTTAGGCATAACTTCCATTGATCCTACTAGGACTTGCATTCACGAATCATGTCACTAAGCTTTTAAGATTTTATGCTTAAATGAACCATGCAGCCTTTCCCTAAATACAACTCCTGATGAATGAAATTTTTTCGTACGATGAATGTGCAACTTGCAACATTTTCCTAACTACTACGTAGTTAAATGAGATTCATGCCAATCAAAGCTAGAGTTAGCCTATTTCATGCAGCCCTTAGAATATTTTCCATGCTTTGCTATTTCCTACGGTTTATAACGACTTCCTTAATGAATCATTACAATGGAGATTTGTTTAAAAATGTGACATGCCATTAAACTTTCCATGCCTAATAAAACGTGCACTTTAATAATTTTGACCTTGTAAAGATAGGCCCTAGACCGTCACTTTGAAATGCACAAAAGCCAACTTGCTAATAAGGTCCTAAAATGCATAGACACATTATGTTTTTTTCGTTCATTCCATTGAAAGTACCAATGACCAATTTCATATCATGAGTTAATTCTAGTAAATTCTAAATAGCCAATTTATTTCCAATTGCGTTTAACTAGGTGGATTTGACATGCATAGGTGCATCTTAGTCCATGAAATTATAGTTCATGATGCAATACTTTTACGTGAAATCAAAATAGAAAGAAAACCTGGACTTGTGGGCTTGGGGAGATATCCACCTGAATACTAGGAGAAGATCCTCCCGCAGGTGCACCTTGTGACTTTTTAGGGGCCATCGTAGGCGTGATTTCGGCTTTTGGTTTGCCTTGGCGGTCTACAAAATTACTCGCCTTGGTATGCAGCCTCAGGATCTTTGCCCTTCTCCCTCGTATGTAGGAGATCCCTTTTGAAGTACGGATCCTTGAAAAAAAAACCGGCTTGTGGGATTTGGCTTATGGAAGGCCTTAAGGTTTGGAGCTTAGGCATTTTTTGCAAAAAGAGGGGGTTCGCGAAATGGGCCTTGTGGAAATGGTGGCTTTAAAATCCCAGGGCTAGGAATGGGCTTATGGGATTTGTGTGAAAGGGGTTTAAGGAAGCCCCCCCTTAGAAGCTTCTTAGAAGAAGCTTCTCACTTTTAGTCAAGATTGACATGGAAAAAAAGGAAGAGGAAATTGGGAGATTAATGTAGAGGGGAAAAGAAATCTAATGGTTGATTCCTCAGGAAATGACGGCGGCCTGTCACGGCGGAGTTGGTGGCAGTCCTAGCAACGACGGCAGAGCTATGGATGTTGAAGAATGATGATAGACTCACCGAAGATGTGGTGGTTGAAAATGGGATAAAAAAGAGAATGGATGGCGCCATGGGAGAGAAAATGAATTGTTTTTATATGTTGCATCATGCATCCATGGAGAAGTGACTCGGTAGGTATAAGCAAGCCGCCAAAATAGAGTGGGATGACGTGTAATCAAAATTTCAGTGTAGTCCACACCATTGACTAGCTCGATATCTTGAGGGCATGGAGGAGATGTTACAATTTATACCTGCAAGGTGGTTGCATGAAGATTTGATTGTAACTTCATATGAAGGGGTAGAGGTCTCTAGAGAGGAGTGGGAATTCTTGAGGTAATGTAGTCTGAAGGTGACCACATGCTTTCTTTGTTGTTATATCTATATTTTATATGCAACAAGTAGCCTAACCATTTCAGTGTATAGTATAAAATCTAGAGTGGGGTGTGGTCATGCATGTGAGATTTTTTAGTTGAGCGCATCAACAAAATGTGCTTCACAATGAACTCTGATATCATGGCAAAGTGCAAGCAAGAGAGCCCATGGTGGGCTAGGATTCAAATAATGTAGTAGATGAGATGGAGTATTTTGACAACTTGCAAAGTATTATCTCAGTTGATTATCATAGCTTCTCCACGATTATATTTGATGTATAGTGATTCAAAGTGGTATTGGAAGGAGCTGAGGCTGCCATTCAATGAGGTCCATCTAGATTTCTTGGAGGTAAATTCCAAGAAAAGATGGAATGATTTGCACAACACATTTATTTTGTCGGATCATTATGAACAAGTGCATGATTTTTTTTGTTAAATTTTCCATGACACGAAACAATCACAAATGTTGATTCACTCTTTGTAACACATTTATATGTGATATTAAACATGTAATTTTCTATCTAAATCCTCCACAATCTCATGGTGGTAGGTTGTGCCATCAACACCTCAGAGTGCATGAGTGTATGATAAAAGTAATATCCCTAGTATCGATGATGAGAGTATGTAGATAGGGGGATCGATGTTGTGGAAGGTAGAGGGCAATGAGGACTTGGAGCATGCAGAGGAGAGATGCATGAGTAATGTAGAAAAAGAGACATGAGGCCAATAATTTTTTGAGAATGAAGTACAATCCTCTTTCTGTGGAGACCTGTGGATAGACCATCTAGTGTACACTAAGTTATGACGCCAAGAGCTTGACATGGAGCCATATACATGATTGTATTTGTGTCCCCTTACTTAATTTGTTGTTAATTCAATTTTAAGGGTACTTTAGTATATGAATTTTAATTAACATGTTTTTTTGCTAAGTTATGTTGTCATGCTTTATCTAAATCCTTATATTGATTATAATAACATTGTCTTCAGATTGTGCATATTATCTTTGACAAAGCTAGAGAGTAGGATGAATTAAGGGATGACAAATGAGAAGTTGTAGAAGATCTTTATGCATATATCTTTAGATAAGATGGCTCACTTTAGAGATATGATGGACTAAGAGTTTTTGCCATCATCATCTGGATTTTCTACACGGTCTACCTCAGTATATTTTGATGCTTCAATCTCCAATAGAGGGAATTAATGCTCTAGACTAGCCCCAAAGGGACAGAGTGGTTCTAGGAGAGGTACTATAGAGATGTAGACATTGTGAGCCCATGGCTAGTTGCTACTCCTTACTCTCATACCTATTCTAGAGATGTGGCTCAAGTGGGTGTTGTGGAGGCATCGATGTACTATCCCCATCTCGTTAGTCTAGTTGGCACTTGTTGAGCACTTGTTACCTCCAAGATTTCTCACACTTGTAGGGATGTCTACTCCTATAACTCCAAGTTTTGCTTAATTGTCCATAGTAGGTGGCACCCATATGGGTTCTAGTCCGAGAAATACTATTTTCATAGGTAAAATTGATGTAAAAGGGTCTCCTAGTTATACCTAAGAGCATAGTTTTTAGTTGTTGTCGGAGAGGGTACACCTTAGATATACCCTAATAATTTACAGATACCTCGTAGAGATGAGAGAACAAGTGCTATGATCATGAATGATGAGGGGAGGAGGGTGATGGCTCATATGAGAGAGTTGTGCTAATAAGTATTTAGGCATAATGTTTTAGACTATTAGAAGAATATACTAGAGGGGAGAAAGGACTATGTGGTAGTATCATTGCACAAGGAGTTCCTAGTATGTATGAATTATAGAGAGGTTTTTCACTAGGTGGATGATGAATTGTATGCATGTAAGGAAATTTAAGAGTGGTGCCTCAAAATCCAAGTGGTTAGACACATAGGATTGACAAAGACCAAGGAGGCCGTAGACTCTCCAAGATGATAGTGGCAGTAGCACAATGGGAGGCAGTGATGGCACGATTGAAGATAGTGATCGTGTATCATCTAGGAGAATTGGCAGCCATAGGACTTATTTGGAGGATTTTATAATTGTTATTTTGGTTCTTGTTACATTCTTATTTGGAATATCACTTGTACTAACAACCTTATTTCTATCAATGCTAGTTGTTTTTCTTTGCAGCACTCCATCATAAACTATGATGATATAGGTTTCGAGACTCGATGTGTATAGAAAGACACAATCTTACTATACTCATCAATAGATTGTATACACATGGCGGTCCAATAAGTCAATCCTCTTTTTTGTTTGCACTATTTAGCTTTCTTTTTAATACATTATATATTGTGGATTAATATCTGGTTGTTTATATTGCAAAGTCCATTCGATGCTTCATTGGGTCAGGACAAACTTTTAGATGGCAAGGAGTTGTAGCATATGCTTGGATTTGTGGGACACATTTAAAAAAATTTGGCCCTCTAATCCAGGCAGGCTTCTTTTATGTAGCATTTCTTAGGTATATAATTTCTCATCCTTTATATAAACTTGCATTTTGTGATGTTTATAGATACATTTCCATGTTTGTATTGGACTCTCTTCTCTATGGTTCCATGTAGTTTTATGAGTTATCATCATCACTCTTGTACTTATTTGAATATTGAATCAATCATTCTTTTTTTCTAATATCTCATGATACACCTATCTTGATGATAATTGTGTATTCAATATGTAATTGCTTTATGGAGCATTACTCAACACATGGTGTTGGAAGTGTTGGAGCTATATATAAATCACCCTACGTAGACTAGGTCTCATCTATATATATGTAGATTGTGATCAATATGAAATAGTCTTTGGGATTGTACATGGTTTGTCTTCTCTCTCTCTCTCTCTCTCTCTCTCTCTCTCTCTCTCTCTCTCTCTCTCTCTCTCTCTCTCTCTCTCTCTCTCTCTCTTCCGTCTCCATATATCTTCTCTCTCTACATCTCAACATGGTATCAATGCTATCATGATCAACTACAATAAATTCCTTGAAGAAGACAATCAGGAGGTATACCTATGTAATATCTCTTTAATTCTTGATTCATGTTCTTTTCATGCTTAAAATTGATGTATTGTGTATGTTGTGAACATCTTATATTATGAATTTTAAGTATAAAAGACATTCACTCAATCATCATTTAGATTGCAAATATGTTGAATTATAGAGATGCATTGCTAAAAGTTTCTATTTTGGTTCAAACTCTTAGGGCAACACCTTTCTCAAGAAAAAATGGTAGAACTCAAAAGTTTTCTTCCTAGAAAATCCATGCTCATTTTGGATTTTTGTGTCATAAGTTATATCAGTTCAGGTAAACTGAACTTGAAATAGGAAAATAAACATCACAACAACTTTTTGTGTAGACTTCTATGGCACAGGTTTCGTCATGACTACTCACTTTTAAATTTCTTCCAAAATTAGTCAGATCATCATCTATTCTTGGCTAAAAAATAAAGCAATAATGTTTTGATCATTGTTCATATTTCTTATCCATGTTTTGGTTGATTTATTCTTGCACACATTTCATCTATTTTGGGCCTCTTTATTCTTGCCCACATTTCAGCTATCTTGGGTCACTTTACTTTTGAGTTTGCTTTTTGAACTAAGCACCTTTCTTTTCAATATAGCTTCTACATAAGTACAACTTTTTGTGATGTACTTTTGTTGTGATGTGCAGATTCTGTGATCTCATATTATACGTATTCTCTTAGCCAAATATGTCAATTTCTATAATCATCAATGGATTTTGTTCTTGATAACATTATTTCCCTCGCTTTCAAGGACAAGGATTCCTTGGATGGAAAGTAAAGACACTGCTAATTATTGAAGGTGATGGCTTGCATGATACTACTCTTGGTACTTATGAATGTCTACCTCACCCAATAGATTAGTCTCATGATAATACCCTTGTATAACTAAAGGAACTATCTTCAAAGAATGGAAATTTTTTTATAATGAGTGGGTTAGATGAAATAAAGCAGCTTGCCAATATATTCTTTCTGCTCTTGAAGAATCTCTTATGCCTGACGTATGTAATCTTTTGACCTCACAAGCTATATGTGAGTATTTTATAGAAAATTTTGAGAAGAAACCTATTACATAAATATTTTATCTTTGTAATTAGCTTACTAATTTACAATACAACATCAAAGCTTCTATGAAAACACATATTGAATCAATCAACAACATTATCAATCATCTTGCTGCTACTAGTGATGCCATTATCTAACAAACGTGGGATCAATTTTGATCAATCTTGTATATCTTTGATTAAATATTCACAATGGTATGAATGACAATACACAAATCAAGAAATAGCATTGATATCACAAGAGGGCAAATACTCTAAACAAATTAACCAAGCTTTACTTTCTTGAAGGCATCCCTTTCCACATTGTATATGTAGGAGTCATCGTGGTGGTAGCTTCCCTCATCTCAAGTTTCCTAATAGACATTGTTCTTATTGAAATAGAAATGTTCACACTATAGATGATTACCATTTCAAGGAGCAATAGCAATTGTTTGGCCATCTTTCTCAACGAGACACTTGGTATGGTCAAAACAGACAAAGAGACCAAGATCCACAAGTCTTGTAAGAAGATTTCTTTGTAGATTTGGGACATGTAAAATTCCATGTAGAATACATGTTGAAGAAAGAATACGGAGATATAAATCACCTATATCTTTGACTTGGTAGGTTGTTGTGTCATCAACAAGATCAACCAATTTCTTGATAGGAATACAATGATAATTATGTAACCATTGTGGTTGATATTCCATGTTTCCTATAGCACCACAATCAATAATAAAAAGAGATCCATCACGAACATGAAGTATCTTTTCCAAAGAGATAGAATAACTCACACAATTTGTTTCTTTAGTAGTGCTATCATGTGGAGTAGCATATGCTCTATTAGGATCTGAATAAAAATGCCTCTTGAAACATTGATGGGTTGGATGATCACTCTTTTTGTAGTAGTCACAAGGATAATAATCTCTGGATAACAACATCTTTACTTTCCACCCAAGGAATCCTTATCCTTGAAAGTAAGGAATGAAACTTTTTCTAGAAGGAAATCCATTAACGATATTGAATTTGACATAGCTAGATAAGAGAATACATGCAATATAAGATCATAGAATCTACACACCATATACAAAATGACGAGATGAAAGTGTAGCACAACAAATCGTATGCAGAAGCTATGCTATAAAGAAAGATTTTTAGTTCAAAAAACATACACCAAAAGAAAGAGACCCAAGATAGATGAAACATGGGTAAGAATAAAGTGACCCAAAATAGACAAAATTTATGAGAGAAAAAATCAGTCCAATATAGACGAGAAATATGAACAACCCTCAAAACGTTATCACTTTACTTTTTGGCCAAAAATAGATGATGATCCGGTTAATTTTGGTAGAAACGTAGAAATGCAAGAGTGAGTAATCATGACGAAACTTGTGTCACGGAGGTCTACACGAAAAGCTATTATCCTATTTGTTTTCCTATTTCAAGTCTAGTTTACTTGAATTGACATAACTTTTGACATAGAACTCCAAATTGAGCACAGATTTGATAGAAAGAAAGCTTCTGAGTCCTAGCACATGACAAAAATAGGTCTGTTGATAAATGTGTTTCCTTAAGAGTTTCCCAAATAGGAACTTTTAGGGTGTCCAAGCAAGGCATATCTACAATTCAACACATTTGCAATCTAAATTATGATCGATGATGATAATGATCCAGTGAACTTCTTCTATGCTTAAAATTCATAACATAAGATGCACATAACATACATAATACATCAAATTTAAGAATGAAAAGGATATGAATCAATAATTGAAGAGATACTACATAGATATACTTTCTTATTATCTTCTTCAAGGAATTGGTAGTGGTCGATTGTGATAACTCTAATACCATGTTGAGATGTAGAGAGAGAAGATATGTAGAGATGTGAGAGGGAGAGAAGAGACACACCATATATACTCCCAAATACTACATCATATTGATCACAATCTACATATATATAGGTGAGACCTAGTCCACATAGGGTGAGCTATATATAGCTCCAACAGAATATGATACTACAAATAAACAACCATGTTTATGTAGAGATTATTCTCCTTGTGACTACTGAAAAAAGAGTGATCATCCAACCCATCTATGTTTCAAGTGACATTTGGATTTACATAGTAATAAAGCATATGCTACTACACATGAAAACACTAATAAAGAAGCAAATTGTGTGATTTGTTCTATTTCTCTGGAAAGGATACTTCATGTTCCTAATGGATCTCTTTTTATTATTGATTTTGGTGCTATAGGCAATATGCCATATTAGTCACAATGATTATATAATTATCATTCTATTCCTGTTAAGAAATTGGTTTATCTTATTGATGACCTCAAAAAAGTTACTCTATGTATATTCTCTACATCATGTGCATTCAAGGCCTATTAATGAATATCCTTATCTATGAATTTTTTTAAGAATAAAACATAACTCTTTTCTATTCAACCTATAAATAACCCCTTCATATTATACCCTTTTGTATATAAAAAATGTATAAAAATGGTATTTTAAAAATACCTTACTTTGAACCGACGTGATGCATGCATATATTCATGAGTAACTTACCTGAGTTGATGACACAACCTATGAAGTATGGGTGATCTATATCTCAGTACTCTTTCTTCAAGAAGAATTCTACGTGGGGTTTAACATGTCCCAGATCTACAAAGGAATCTTCTTTCAGTTGCAAGACTTGTGGATATTGGTCTCTTTGTTGGTTTTGACCATGCCAAGTGTCACATTGAGAATGATGGCCAAACCGTAGGTGTCGCTCTCCTCGAAATGGTAAACTTTTTGAATTATCTTTAAATGAAGATATTGTAAATATTGTTACAGCTCCTACAAATCTTAATAGAAAAATATGACATCATCGCTTTGTTCACTTTGATTTTTCTAGGATTCTCGATCTTTATTGGTGTGATTTTTCTCAAGGTATGGAATTCAAAGCTCATCCTCACATGGGCATTTGTGAATATTGTTCACTTGAAAAGCATTTTTATAAACCCTTTTTCATTTCCACCACAAATTCATTACAAAGATTTTCTTTATCTTATTCACACTGATATTTGTGGACACTTGTTCCCATCGAAATCTCAATATCGGTATTTCATGACTTTTATTAATGACTTTTCAAAATACACCACTATTTTTCTCTTATGACATAAATCAAAGGCTTTATTATCTTTTAAGAAATATCAAAAAGCTATAGGACTTCATATTGGTCATTGCATCAAGAAACTTTGCAATGATAATGGTGGAGAATACATTTCAAATTATTTTTATAATTGTTGTAATAATAAGGTATTCGCCATAAATATACTATTCTCTACTCTCTTTAATAGAATGGTAATGGTGAACATAAAAGTAGGACTATCCTCAATGCCATGTGATGTATACTCATTCATTTTGGCTTATCTCAATGTTTCTTTGTAGTCTTAACATCAGTATTTGTGCAAAATCATCTTCCTACTGCTCCTTCTAGTAAAATATTGATTACTACATTAACATGTAAAAATCATTTTGTTTCATATTTTCAAACCTTTAGATATATTGCTTATATTCATGTACCCAATGAAATTTGCAAAAACTTGATCCTCCTAGTTTGAAAGTTATTTTCATTGGATATTCAAAATTTTCTAAGGGATAAAGTTTTATGATCCATCCTCCAAGAAGGTAATCATAAGTCACGATGTATTTTCAAGGAGCAACTTATGGGTAACAAATGGTCTCAGAGAAGGTTGTTGAGAGGACATGGTCAGTAGAGGACATTGATGATATAAAGTAATTAATCACTACTTTTCCTTTTCTATATGATGATGAATATATAGCTCACCCTTGGATCCGTGGAGCGCACATCCTCTTTTTTTTTTGTCATGTGATTTACGAGGCATTTTCTATGTACTATTTTATCATCATCATTTGTATCTTGCCATGATTCTACCATTGCTTTCATTATGTGATCTTGTAATTATTTTATGTATCAGTCTTATGGATTCAATTTAATTTTGAAGAGCATTGTACACTTTACTGTAACTCTTTTGTATGGCCCAAATAAAGCACATAGTGCTATTTGGGGCAGGGAAGCTTGTTGTCCTGTCACAGTTTTTTTTTTCTCTGTAATAGTTTCTATTAGCATCGTAAATTTACTGCATGCGTTGCTATTAGCATCGCAGTTTGTGTCACAAATCATCACTATAGGCGTGGCACTATGAGCGTCGCATTTGCGACACTGATAGCGACACAAATAGTGACGCCTATAGCGATGATAATAGCGATGGTTCTATGCTGTCGCTAATACCGACGTTTTTTGTGACAATGAGGGAAATTTTTTTAATGAACATTTTCTTCGCTTTGAACGTCGGTATAAGGTCTGTATCTTGTAGTGAGTGCCATTGTACATACTCATTGTAGGCACCATACACTTCACACACGTGTATACACCTTAGACCTCTTGGTCATCTTTGTACATACATATTCTATTTCACTTCAGATGCAGGGATTCACTTTACATATATATGATAATCCTTCTTGATCATGTTTGTACATTTATATATAGAAGCTCAAGTTTTTCCCTTATGCTTCCTAAGGGTTTTTTCATATGTAGTTAGAGACCTTTGTTTGACTAGAGGTGTTGGAGCTATATATAGCTCACCCTGTCATGACTAGGTCTCACCTATATATATGTAGATTGTAATCAATATGAAATAGTCTTTGGGAGTGTACATGGTGTGTCTATTCTCTCTCTACATCTCAACAGAAAGGTGGCAAGGAAACATCTTGACCTACCACCAAAGTTTTTTCCCCTTTGCAATTATCGCTATTCTCATTGCTAATTTACTACACATGTCATTATCTAAGTTGATATATGCATCGGAAAGTATCACTATTTGTGTCGATAATAGTGGTGCAAATAGAGAGGCTAATAGCAATGCAAATTGCAATGAAAATTGTGATAGATCTACATAGACATATATAATGACGCTTCTAGCGATGACATGGGTAAATTTTTTAATGAATATTTATATCTCTTTAAACATCCGTATGTGGCCTATATCTTGTATTGGAGGGAAGGTGCGAAGGTAAAGAGATTGCTCTTCCAATATATGAGGTAGATACATTGTCTCTCCTTTGTTCATTTTTCTGTTCTCTTCTCTTCTCTCCTTCTTTTGTTTATAAGTGCATTAAGAGAGAGAGAGAGTGAGAGTGAGAGTGAGAGTGAGTGAGAGAGAGTGTGCGTGTGGTGAAGGCAGAGCAACATATAGAGAGAGTATGGGAAAAAGCATGCAATATTGCATGTGATGAAGCTTTTTCTCTTTAGTACACTCGGCCAAAATCAAATGAATGTAGTATGAGAAGTAGGGAGGCTATTATTAAAAGACAAAGAGAGCTTTATGGGGAGGACCAATAGGCTTTACAAGTGGAGCAAAGGAGGAAAGAAGTGCTTTTACTAGAGAATGAAAGAGTTTTGAAGGAGGTGCTTAAGGAGGAACATGATCATGGTATCCCAAGAAATGCAGCAACAAATTGGAGAAGTGAACTATATTTTCAAAGATCTTGTAGATTTATTCTAGAGGCTATTTTTCCTTCTAATTGCACTATAAGTGACTTGAATCTAGAACCAGAAGATAGTTACAATCAATAATAGATAGTAGGTAAACTATTGTTTGTCGCAAGGAGTTATAAGAGGTTGTTCTACTAGCTCAAGATGCTACTCCACTTACAGAGCAGGATGTGGATAAGCTACATAGGAAAATTGAGAAGTTGAAGAGGAGGTTGTCTATTTGGATTCAATAGAGATTGCTACCCTATAGCAGCATTTGATGTGTTACATCTATATATATCATCTCTCACTTGACTTGGGTCTCACCTATATATACTAACTCTACATCAATATGAATCATTCTTTGGGAGCATGTCTTGTGTATCTCTCTCGTACTCTTTCTCTCTCTCAACATGGTATCAGAGCTATGGATGCATAGCAACAACAAGGAAGATAAGTTGTTTCATTGTTTATAGTTGATTGAATTCTTTGCACAAGTGATAATTTGATACATGAACTTGTTTAAATTTGATGCGTAGCTCTCGTCGTACTCTCCAATCCTGTCAAAACCGCTTGTCAATCGGAGTTTTGGATCAAAAGTTATGACAGTTCAGGATTTAAGACAACAATTCTGCTCGAATCTGCGATTCTTTATTTAAAACTATAATTCTAATTACAGTTCGTTAATCCCCAATTACAGTTAGTTAATCGCTCATCTTTGTTAATGACGTTGATTACAACAAGCAAACATCTTGCTATTTTTAGTGATGTTTTATTATCATTCACGTTCTTTGCTCGACCGAAATAGCACTTTTCTTATATGCATCATCTCGTCTTGCACGTTACGTCTCTCTATTTTGGGCTTTCTTTTTTAGTCACTCAATACTTTTCATTGTTCTTACGTGCATCTCCCTATTTTGATTGTCATGCGTCTCAACTACGCTTGTCTTGATCATGGTTTGCAGATTCTATGATCTCATCTTATTTGTTTTCTCTCGACATATAGGCATGGCTAATTGCGTAATTGCTAACGGATATCCGTCTAGCCAACGTTTGGTTCCCTTCTTCCAAGGACAAGGCTTTCTTGGGTGGAAAGCAAAGATGATGCTAATTCTTGAAGGTGACGAATTATTTGATATTGTTTTGGGCGACCTGTCTTGCCTAGTTCAACCTATTGATGTGATGAATAACAATTCTGTGATTACTGATGGCCCATTATTTGAACAATGGAAAATTGATCATACTGATTGGATTCTTCATGACAAAGCGGCTTGTCATCATATATTGTCTGCACTTCCTGACTCACTTATGTTGGATGTCTTTCATTTGGAAACGTCTCATGTTGTTTGGGAGTATCTTATCTCAACGTATGAGAAGAAATCGATCACCAAAATTTTATATCTCCAAACTTGTTTAAAGAATCTTCAATATAAGGTTTGTACTTCTATGCACTCTCATATCGAGGCTTTTAAAGACATTATCAATCAGCTTGGTGCTGCCGCCGCTCCTGTTGCTAAAAATTAGATTGTTACTTAACTTCTTCATACCATCAAAGATCCTTTATATGAGAATATCATCACTATTTTGTCTAACAAGGATGATATCCACTTTGACAAAACATGTATATCTCTTATTGAATATTCTCAATGTCATGAGCATCATTTGGAAAAATCTAATGCTATTTTGGTCACTCGCGAACAAAGGGATTTTGATGCTGCTTTTGTTGCTCGCAAGCGTCCCGCTTCACATTTTCAGCAGGGTGGACGCCATAGTCAAGGTAGTAAATCTTCTCGTCTTGCTTATCCTAACAAACATTGTTCTTATTGTGATAAGAAAGGCCATGTGGCTTCTGATTGATGGGCACGTCAATATGATGAGGAGCATGGAGTTACTACAAAGCAACCTCGCTTGTCCAAAAGTTTTCCTCCTTGTGATTATTGTGCACATACAAATCATCCATCTCGTCGTTGTTATAAACACAGATATGATGAAGAACGTTCTCGAGCTTATATTGTTCAACAAACTACAACTGATGATGATCATACTCATTAGCAACTCAATTTTGTCCATCATGATATCTCTCCAGAAAAGGTACTTCATGTTCATGATGATTCTCTATTCATCGTTGATTCAGGTGCCACTGGAAACATGACATACCAATCGCAGTGGCTTCACAATTATCATTCTCTTCCTGTCAAGAAGTTTGTTTACCTTGCGGATGATACGACTTGTCAAGTCAAAGGAGTGGGTGATTTATATCTCGGGACTGTTTCATCCACTAGAATATTAAGAGGAGTTCTTCATGTTCCACATTTGCAAAGAAATCTTCTTTCTGTTGCTGGTCTAGTTGATCTTGGTTTGTTTGTTGGCTTTGATCATAATCAATGTCGTATAGAGAAAGATGGACATACTATAGCAGTGGCTCCTTGACATGGTAATCTATCTGAGCTATCATTGAACGATACAGTTGCAAATGTTCTTACTGCCCCTGGAGATGCAGATTGCAAATTATGGCATCAACAATTTGCACACTCCAATTTTACCAAAATTCTTGATCTTCATTATCATGGTCTTGTGCAAGGTATGGATCTTAAATCTCATCCACGTATGGGAATATGTGAGTACTGTGCACCTGGAAAACACCATTGTTCGCCTTTCCACACTTCTACTTCATCACATTCCTGTGCTCTCTTGGATTTGGTTCATACCGATATTTGTTGTCCTTTTCCTACCTCAAAGTCTCAATATCGATATTTTATAACTTTCATTGATGATTTCTCACGGTACACACATTTCTATCTTCTTCGACATAAGTCTGAGGCTTTATCTATATTTAAACAATACAAGATAAGTGTGGCACATGGTCGTCAGATGTTTCAGATGATACACAGTCTTTGCTTAGTGCATTTCCTTACTTGCTTTGTGAGTCTACTAATTCTAATGATTATAAACCTCCTTCACCTCCAAAGAAGATTGATGAAAATTTGGAGATCTATGTCGATCTTCCTATTGAGATAGAGCATGTATTCTATTCTATTGAATATGATGTCTTTGATGATGCTATGTCTGTCCAAGAGGATCCAATATCATATATGGAAGCTATCAATTCGTCTCAAAGGGATCAATGGCAAGAAGCTATGCAAGCTGAGTACAATTCTTTAATATCCAAAGGTACATGCATTCTTATTGAACTCCCCCCAAATCGTGTTCCTATCAAATGTAAATGGGTTTATAAAACCAAGACCAAAGCTGATGGCTCGTTTGATAAGTTCAAAGCACGACTTATTGCAAAAGGTTACTCGGCAGATTGCAGGAGTAGATTATCAAGAAACATTTTCTCCCGTTGTGCGCTCCACAACTATTCGTATGATTTTGGATTTTGCAACACTATTTGATCTAGAAATTCACCAAATGGATGTTAAAACGGCTTTTCTCAATGGAGATCTTGAAGAAGAAATTTATATGGAGCAACCTGAAGGTTTTATGATTGCAGGGAAGAAGTATCTTGTATGCTAGCTTCATCGTGCATTATATGGATTGAAGCAAGCCTCTCATGCTTGGTATATTAAGATTGATCAGTTCCTCACATCTAAAGGTTTTGTTGCATGTTTTGCTAATCCAAATCTTTATATCAAAAGGGAGGACAAATGTTTTATTATTCTTACTCTATATGTTGATGATACTATTCTTGTGTCAAATAATATTGCTTTCTTGGATGCTATGAAGAAGCTTTTATCGACTGCATTTGAAATGGTGGATCTTGGTGAGATACATTCTTGTTTGGGTATTCAAGCTCAATGACACCAAGAACAAGGCATTCTTCTTCTTCGCCAGACAAAGTTTATTAATGATATTGTTAAGAAGTTTGGGTTGACAAATGCGCACTCTGCCAACACTCCCATTCTTTCGAGCTCTACCAAGGGTATATCTACAACACGCAATGAAGAATCAGCCATTCATCAACCTTTTGCTAATCTTGTTGGTTGTCTTCAATTTATTGGTTTAAACATAAGACATATATTTTTTTTGCAGCTAAATTTTTGGGAAAATATCTTTCTTCCCCTTCCACTATTCATTGGAGTGCTGCAAAACGTATTCTTAAGTACCTCAAGGGTACTAAGGAATTTGGTCTTACTTATCATCGTCGAGAGGATTCTTCTTTATCTTCTTCAACTTCTCTTGACCTTATTGGATATACAGATGCTGATTGGGCAAGTTCACACTTATCCATGCGATCTACAAGTGGGAATTGTTTCTTTGTAAATGGATGTTTGGTTTCTTGGTCCAGCAAGAAACAACGATGTGTTGCGGTTTCTACAACTGAGGCCGAATATGTTGCTGCATCATTAGCAGCTTGCGAGCTAGTTTGGCTTCGACAACTACTTCCAGATTTGGGATATCGTTCATCATCTAGTACACCTCTTTGATGCGATAACCAAAGTGCTATTAGTCTTACCAAAGACTATATACAACATAGTAAATCAAAGCATATTGCTATTCATTATCATTATGTTCGACATGAAGTCCAGAAAGGTTCCATTATGGTGGAGCATTGTCCTAGTGATCAAATGGTTGCAGACATCTTCACAAAAGCTCTTACTGAAGCTCACTTTAGCTCATTAAGACATGGACTTGGTATTGTTCCAAGTTCTTGTCTCAGTGATTGAGGCATGTATCATTGTATTCAAGAAAACTTTATAGTAAATCATTTTTGTATCGTAGGTATGTGTAGGGGCTCGGGTTTTTCCCTTGTTCTCCCCGAGGGTTTTTTCACTCGCAGCTAGAGACCTTTGTTTGAGTGGGGATGTTACATCTATATATATCATCTCTCACTTGACTTGGGTCCCACCTATATACTAACTCTACATCAATATGAATCATTCTTTGGGAGCATGTCTTGTGTATCTCTCTTGTACTCTCTCTCTCTCTCAACATGATGGAGGCCCAATATGGGAAGTTGATCATATGCCCTATGTGTGTAATGGACAAATGTGTGAAGTTTTAGTTTGTGGAGGTGGATGTAGAAAAACCTCATTTGAGGAGCTATAAGCCCAAGTGAGAGACATTATAAACATATTGTAGATGGCTATTGTTGTTTATTTGTAGGAGAGTAACAACAAGATAGTAGTCATCTTGAAATTGAGGCGAGTAGAGAAGTTTGAAAGTGGCCTTTGGAGAATAACTCTAAAACTATTGTCTAAAACTTTGTGGAGCTTAAATAGGGCCCAAAATCATCTAAAATGTCCAAAAAAAGAGCCTTTAATACCAACCTCCAAAACATTTTTCTTCTCTAGCCTTTGAAATTAGCCTTTCTTAGTTGCAGTGGTTTGATACCATGCCATGAATTGTGTGATGGGGAAACTTACTTGAGCTACTATGCCAAACATACAGAATACACATAAGAGGAAGCTCACTCAAGAGCACAAGAAGAGAGATGGTTCTCTTGCTGGTTTTTCTTCTTTATTTCATGCACAATAATGTACTGTAAGAAAAGTATAAATAAGATACAATATAAAGATAAGTGGTCTACTAAGTCAAATAGTCCATAACTGATTATACTAATCGACTTCTGGTGCGATAACTATACCAGCTACAAGTAGGTGTAGTAAACCAAATATAACAAGTGATAAGTCAATGGCAATGTAAGGAACATAATGACCACCAACCTACTAAGTGTAGATGTGTGGACCCATCTAACCAGGTGGTGTCTTGATGCTATGTGGACACAGTGTGAAAAAGCATGGAATGTATCATCATTCGACTTCTTATTAATCAAGAGAGTCAATGTGATCTGAGTCATTAGTATTAATGTGAGTTTCATGGATTATCCAAAAATACTAGATTTTTGGAAAATTCTAGCCTTTTTTTATATTATTTATTGTAAAAATCTAAAAAAGTTAAAAAAAGCTTCTAGATTAGGATGGCATGCAAAAAGCAAGTTGCTTTTTTAGTCAATTATGGGATTTTCATAAAAAAGAGAGATTGATGAAATCGACGCATTGCGATCGCTGAAAACATGCTGAAAACTGCACTTTGAATTGAAAGAAGAAGAAAAAGGAGTGATCTGGGAGATTCTGACCAAGTCTCTTGGGTTCTATCCCCTTTCACAGCCAACGGAGCCATTAGATTTGGGTTCCGAGCAACATAGAAGGAGTTGTAATTTGGATGCATGTTTTGTTCTACGAAGAAGCTCTAGGAGATCTAATGCCTGGAGATTACTTCTAAGTAGAGCAAAGATTCCAAGTTCTTTCAATACATATTGATTCAGTTCATTGTGCTTTGTCTTTGTCGTGTTTACCTCTTGTCTATTCTCTTTCTTCTCTTCCATCTGCTATCTCTACTTCCTTCTACCTTTGATCCCCGGTGGATTCGACTTTTACAAAAACCCCTCCAACATTGGTGAACCCGACATGAAAGGTCATCCGAAGAAGGAAAGACGAGATGGGAGAATCTTTGAATACAATCTCCAGTGATATTTTGCAATAGTTGGTGCAAAAAATATGAATATGCTTATGTAGGTACAACAACAACAATACGTGATGCAAGCTTTTGCTCAGACAGAAAGTGTTGTGATAAATGCTTTGCAAGCAATTGAGTGTGAGGTGAAGTTATTCAATGGCAGGAATGTATGTGCATATGCAAATACCTATGCTCAGAAGATGGAATTATTTGGGGTGGCTCAATCTGCATGGAGCTTGTATTTTGTACGTGTTACTCTTCATGAAGTGAAAGCATGGATTACTTAATTATACTTGCAAGATGCTGCCTTGCTGAAGGCTCCTTCAAGAAGACACTTAGGGAAGAATTTTACATTGAAGATACCACTTTGATTACATGCAAGACTTTTCAAGAGTGGGTTTTACAACCCAATAAGGGTCTTGTGGCTACAGAATTGTTAAGACAATTTGAAAGTGGATTTGAGCAGTTGGATCTTGCAGAACAGTAAGCTCTTGCAAGCCAAAAAATTGAATTGTTTCTATAGGCAGCTCATCCTGAGCTTCAAGAGAAGCTTGATGATTTGCTAGAAGATCAGACTACAGAGACATGTTTGAAAACAGAGTGGAGACATGAAAAAGAACAAGAGGATAGGGGACGGGCAATAGTCCCTAAGCCAAGAAAAAGATATATGTGGTGTGATAGTTTGCAGTATGAGAGAAAGGATTGTGCTGCCTTTCAAGAGGCCTTGGCACGATAGCTCATATTTTGGAAAGATGGCAAGATACTCCATCCACTTGATTCTCTTCAAGTTAATTTGAAGGTATGATGTTGTATTTTTAGACAAATCTTCATTGAATGATTCATTAGGGAAAGTCATTAATCCCGTAGAAAATAGAAGAGCCTAGAAATGATTCTAGAAATTTGTGGGTGGCATGGATTGTAAATTGGAATAAGTTAACTCTAGTTTTTTTTTTGGCATAAATCTCAATCAATTACGTAAGTAGTTACGAAAGTTGGTGTAATGCTCATTTAGCCTACGAATAATTCATTCAGAAATAAAATTAGAAAAAGGCTGCATGGTCCATTTTTAACATAAACCTTAAAAGTCTAGCAGCATAAATCATGAAATGCATGTTCTAGAAGGGTCAATGAAAATTATGCCGTAACTTAACCTACGCTTTGATCTTAACCAGGAAAGTTAGGGTTGGTTAATCTAATCTTATGTAGGCAATGAATCATGTGATTATGAGAATGGTATCGTAAATATCTTTAGGAATAGACAAGTAAATTGGTTTACCCTAAACACCTAAACCGTGAGGGACTCGCTTAGAAATGGTTAAATCAAAGCAACATATCCCAAGTGCTAACTAGGATTTAGAACGTTGAGGATGTAACCTAGTTGTTCTTATTGCCAAGTTGAAACTCTCATACCCTAAAGACCTGCCCACATTCACGGAATGTAGCAAAAATAGGACATACTTGCGAGAAACGATCTAGGGTCTGTTACCCTAAGGGTCGCTCACTAAAAGGATGAAACTCGGTTTGAATTGGAACCCTAGGACCAACAAGGTTGACCTAGTACAATCAGAAATGGATTGGATATGAGGACACCCTAACCCTATTTCCTATTAATCATGATTTCGTGACTAGAAGACGACATTCGATGGAAAAAAATAGTCCCATAGATTAGATGCGACACTTGTGCAACAAATTACAGAGTTGCATGACCTTGTGGGTTGACCATAAGGGAGTGGCCAATTCCTCGAAATGAGATTGGCAGATTCTTGCGCAAGTTGATCTTGCAAGAGGATGAGTGGTCATCCTGATATAACACCTTTCTTGGGAAAGGTGACCAAGATAAGTGGATTAGATAATTGCTTAGAAGCAAAAGACCAATCAGTAAATTGGAATAACATATTTATTGCCAATAGAACTTAAAGTATTCGTTAAGTTGGGTTAATAGGGTACGGCCCTAACCCAAGGACATAAGGGGTTAACAAACAAACCCTTGGGGATCTTGCCAAGTCGCAATCGATCCCGGATCGAGTGCTGGATGCATTCGGAGAGAAGGATTCACTCCTTAGCAGTTGGCCAAATAAACGACCATTGGAAATGATTGTGCTTGTAACAGTTTAGAAAGCACTGTTTGCATTGTTTACTCAAGGAACTAAAGGATGAAAAGATATCTAATGCTTCAGGTTTAAGGCCTGAAGGGAGAGGCAGCTTCAGTTACCCCCGACTGCCTGCCTGACCCTAACCAAGGGGGTTGTTGACAGCACCGGGAACGTGGACCGAACCCGCCGCGAGAGGTCTCTCCGTTGAGCTCTACTTGGAGCAGGAGGACGCTTGGGTGCCAAGGGGGGCTCTGGCCGTAAATCCCTCGCCTTCTGGGTCCTGCACAAGAGGCTAACGTGACTCAAGATTGGATCTCGAGGCCCGCATACTAGTTTACGGGTGGAAGCTTGAAATAGTGATCCCTGTGGATTACTAGATAGCCTTCGGGCGGATTATGGACAAGCCTACGGGCGGAACTCCTTGTATTTCAAAGATAAAATGATGAAATGATAATAAAGAATTTATTTGATATTGTTTTTCTATGTCACATGATAAGATTACGTGAAGGAACCAGTGCTTAACGGATTAATTAAAGAAGCTGATTGTTACATGTCAAAATTAATGTGTTAGATAATTACATAACTAAAACAAACCGAGGAAAGTGCGGAGGATAGGCCATAGGTCCGTCCTACGGTTGGGTGGTCCCGGTTAGTCGGGAACTTTTCTCAAAAATCTCAAAGAACAGCGGGATGATCATCATCATCAAAACGAATAACGAGAGCGATGACCTAGAGTTACGTGTTACCCGATTTACGCTATTTTAGGGGAACGGAATGGGACTATGCCTTATGGCAGAGAGGTCGAGCCTTGCATCCCTCACGTTTCCCATTCTCCTTGAACCAAGTGCAGCGTGAATCCGCTTCGGACCTGGCGTTTCTACGTAAAGTAGTTCACTTGGGTCTGACGCTAGTTGTTGTTAGCTAATGACCAATCAGGAAAACCCTAATTCCGGTCGATCCTAAGTGGGAACGGCTAGGATACTTCCGCTACGTGGCAGACGCGGGAAGACCTAGATCGCAAAACCCGTAACATTCCATGGGAATGCCGGGCGGAGTTTTCTAGACATCCTTTCCGATGGACTGCTAAGACGTGTCCTGGATGATACTAGTGGACACGTTACAGTTGGTATCAAAGCGAACCAACAAAGGACTTTTTTTAAAGAAATTTTAATAAGAAGAAGTAAAGCAAATGTTACTGTCCCAAATATTTCCTTACTTTCAATGCTGTCTTGTAGAATTATGTAGCATGGAACAGGTTCTTAGTGTTTTGAGTCATGTATATGACCGCGATGCATTCCACGGATTATCGACAAAGGGTTGAGATGATGAACATCCTAGACCGCATTTACAATCCATCGCCTGTGTACGTGGAATGGAGATGGATGGGTGTTTCAGGGATCTATTACATAACTGCCCATCGACCTACGTACCTTCAAATTAACTTGAAGAGAATCAAGTGGATGGAGGATTTGAAGATCGTGAAGCTGTTCGTCTTTGTTGAGGCTCACGCAAACGCGACCCTACAGGTCGGGGGTCGAAGGGTTAACCAGAATAAGTATGTGTACGGGGAAGTGATTCAAAGAATCCCTGCCGACCGAATCAAGGTTTTGGGACGTCATGAGAAGAATGGATATCAAAGGAAAAGATACCCTAATCTTCCAATGAACTATCGATTCCTGAAAATCGATGACCCCAATCCGTACTACTACTCAGTTCCTGTAGCTGAATACAAGAACATCTTATTCTCCTCGAATTAATGTATTAACTTGTTCCATCGCCCCAAGAAATAAATGTACCTCGAAAGGGCTATGCTGATATGAATGGAATAAAACTTTTTTTTAAATCAACGATTTTCTTGACTGTGAATATCGATAAAGAAGTAAAGTGATTTGGTCACTTGGCTAAAGGAATACGCAGACGTAGTTCCTGAAGAGTTAACAGAACTCCTGCTTCAAAGAGAAGTAGATCATGAGATCAAGCTAGTAATAGGAGCTGCGCCAATTGCGAAGAGACCCTATAGAATGTCTATACCGGAAGCAATTGAGCTAAAGGAACAACTCAAGCAACTGCTAGATCAACGCTACATCCATCCTAGCGGTTCACCATGGGAAGCACCAGTACTGTTCCAGAAAAAGAAAGATGGAACACTTCGACTATGTATTGATTACAGAGGGTTGAATCAATCAATAGTCAAGAACAAATATCATATTCCTAGAATAGATGAGCTTCTTGATAGTCTTCAGGGTGCCAAGATCTTCTCCAATATTATCTTAGGTCTGGTTACTATCAGATAAGAATCAAGGAAGAAGATATCCCAAAGACGACCTTCAACACTAGATATGGACACTTTGAGTTCTAGTTATGTCATTAGGGCTTACGAATCCGCCTGTCACCTTCAATAGGTTAATGCAGGATATCTTTAGACCATATCTTGATAACTTCGTACTTGTCTTCTTTGATGACACTTTATTATATTCTAAACAGGAAGAAGATCATGAACCTCATTTTCGGATTGTCCTTGAGAAAATGAGGTCTCATAAGCTATATGCAAAAATGAAGAAGTGTGCATTCTTCAAGCGTCAGATTGAATATCTGGGATTCATAGTATCATCAGAAGGAATATCAGTAGACCCAGCCAAGGTCAGAGATGTGCTTGAATGGCCAATACCAGTATCCGTCAAAGAGATACGTAGCTTTCTTGGATTGACAGGATGGTATAGGGTCTTCATCAAAAACTATGCTTTGATTGCAGCACCTCTTACAGACTTACTAAAGAAGCAGACTTCCATTACATGGTCAACTTCCGAACAAAATAGCTTCGACAAATTGAAGCAAAGACCTATTCTAAAACTTCCTGACCTCAATAAGGAGTTCGAGGTAGTAAATGATGCTAGCATTCTTGCCTTGGGGTGTGTACTTATGCAGGAAGGTCATCCAGTAGCATACTCTTCAAGGAAATTGAAGAGTCATGAAAAGAACTATGCTACGCATGATCTGGAATTACTAGCTATCATCCATGCTCTAAAACTTTGGAGACACTACCTGTTGGGTAACAAGTTTACTCTAGTAACCAACCATAAGAGTCTCAAATGGATTTTTACCCAGAACGAGCTCAACATGAGGCAACGTCGGTGGATTGAAGTATTGGAGGAATATGATTTTGAAATCAAGTACCGACCAGGGAAGGAGAATGTAGTTGCTGATACACTCAATCGCAAGGCATTCCTAAATTCCCTAATCTTGCAGAATCCATCAACGACCAGATCTCTGGCTACAAAAGTATCTATGCCAAACAATCCTATACTTGAACTAGCTAGAGAGGAAGCATGCCATGATTTGGCCTACCAAAAAAATGATAAAGGAAATATCTACCAAGGAGCAGAATCAGAAGTGGCAAGCTAAGTATCAGGAATTTTCCATTGATAATGGACTTGTCTACTACAGAACAAGGCTGTGTATACCAGCAAGCCAGTCACTTAAGCAGAAGATATTATGGGAAGCTCATGATTCTCCCCTCGCAGGACATCCTGGCTATGCTAAGACTCTTAATGCAATTAAGAAGAGCTACCATTGGGAGAGGCTTAAAGGTGACGTTCTCAAATATGTCACTGAGTGTTTGTCTTACCAACATATCAAAGCCGAACATGTCATGATCCCAGGGAAACTGCAACCGCTTGACATTCCCCAAATGAAATGGGAATTCATCAGTATGGATTTTGTTGTGGGCCTACCCCAAGTCCAAGGAGGATACAATTCCATTATGGTTAACATGCTTACCAAGGTTGCACACCTGATACCAGTAAAGACAAACTATAAAGCCTCCGACATTGCAAGATTGTTTATCAAGGAGATATTCAAGCTACATGGGTTACCCAGAAGAATCATTAGTGATCGTGATTCTCTCTTCACGTCACACTTCTAGAGAGCTATCTTTGAAGCTATTGGGACTCAACTCTGTTTTAGCACTGCTTACCATCCCCAAACGGATGGCCAAATAGAGCGCGTAAATCAAGTCATCGAGGATATGCTAAGGGCATACTGTTGTCGTGAGCTGAAGAGGTGGATTCAATACTTGCCTTTGGTTGAATTTGCCTACAATGCTTCTTACCAACAAAGTATTCAGATGACCCCTTTTCAAGCATTGTATGGTCATGACTGTTGAAGTTCCCTAAACTTCTCAGATCCAACCTTGAGGGTTTAAGCTTCAAGGCAGATGTTGGAAGAGATGGAGGACCAAGTAAAGTCAATAAGACAGGACATCCAAGCCGCCAAGGATAGACAAAAGGCATATGCAGATTTGAAGCGTCAAGATAGAATCTTCGAGAAAGGAGACATGGTCTTCATTCGCGTACGCCCAAAGAAGAGTTCCCTGTCCTTAAGAGATTGCAAGAAGCTAAGTCCAAGGTATTATGGACCATAAAAGATCCTTAAGTGCCTAGGACCTAATGCTTATAGACTGCAACTCCCTGAAAACCTAAAGGTTCATAATGTATTCCATATCAGCCTATTGAAGAAGTATGTACCTAATCCTAACCATGTACTTGATGACCAACAAGTTGTAATGCCTAGACAAGGAGTCCTTGAGCTACGGCCTGATAGGATCTTAGATGTTAGGGAGAAACAACTGAGATCCAGAACCTTGAGAGAATGCCTCGTCCAGTGGAAAGACTATCCTGAGGAGGATGCCACTTGGATCGATGAAAGCACTCTCAACCATCAATATCCCACTTTATCTCGAGATGAGGACATCTCGATTCCTCCAAGGGGGAGAGAATGTAATATTTATGCTGAAAATATATTATGAAGCCATGTGAATTCTCGGGAAAAAGACAATGCTAGCATTGGGCCACTGACAGTGCAAATTTAAAACACGATGTATCATAATCTCCATTGGTAGAACTGAGACTATGATTTAATGAAACCACATATTTCCGTGTGAACCTCCTCTTGGGAGGAGGTCAAGAGGAAATTGAGAAGATTTATGGAAAATTTTTTTCGTTTTAATCTTTTTTTTCTCCCCAGCCAAAGGCTATGCTGGAGGAGGGGGAGTAAAGCAGGGGCACATAAGCCTTGCTGGAGGTCATGGATGAGTGAAGGCGGTTGATTCAGCACCGCGCTGGATGCCATGGGGGGGGTGAATGCCATGCAGCCAGGCCGCGTGGAGGGAGGGAGGTACCTCTCCCTCTACCTATAAAAACCATGGCTATGTGAGGGAGAAGGGAGGGGCTGGACGAGAGGACGGGACGCTGCCAGGCCTGGGAAGAGAGAGTTTGAGAAGGTTGAGGCTGCCATAGACCACCGTGGAGGGAGGAAGGACAGCTGCGACAGGCTACGATTGTACCATGGGATGAGGTAGGTGAAGGAAATGTCGAAGCCGGCTTGGGTGGAGGAGCTGCGTAAGACTGCCGCTGCCTACTCAAGCTACCAGTTGCCGTGTTGCATCCGTGAGGAGGAGGAAGAGGGTGGATGGTGAGATGTGCCGTGAGGAGGGAAGGGAGCCGCTAGCTGCCGTGCAGGCTGCCATTGGCCAGTCGGCACCATCTTCATGCCACCTTCCATGTGTCCTATTGGCTTTTGCCCTTCCATGTGGTCTGCATACACCCAGAAGCTCTTAGAAGCTTCTAAGGGGGCTTCCCTAAGCCCCCTTCCCATTGCATCCTACACAAGTGGTCTTTACCCCCCCCCCCCCCCCCCCCCGGATTTAAGCCCCCTTTCCCTTTGCATCCCCCAAAAGCCATTTTACCCCGATTGTAAAGCCCTTCCCGTGGATTTCCCATAAATCCATTTTACCCCGGGATTTTAAGTCCCCTTCCTATTGGATCCACCTGCAAGCTCATTTTTCTAACCAAATTAAAAGGCCCTTCCCTTTTTGAACCCTCCGAAAGCCCAAAGTTATTTCCCCTCATAAGCTTCAAGAAGGAAGCCCAAAGTTCTTTCCCTCATAAGATTTAAGAAGGAAGCCCAAAGTTCTTTCCCTCATAAGCTTCAAGAAGGAAGCCTATAAGGTCTTCCAAAGCCAATTCCACAAGACGAGGCACCGGTCAAGGAAGCCGAATCTAAAAAGGAATTGCACATGCGAGGGAGACGGGCCAAGATCATAAGTCTACGGCCAAGGCAAGAAGGTCGAATTCGCGATGGCCCCTAAAAAGCCACAAGGTGCAACCGCGGGAAGTTCTTCTCCTAACATTCACGTGGATATGGGATTAATCTTTCCATGCCTAATCAAAGGTGCACTTTAATAATTTTTGACCTTATAAGGATAGGCAATAGGTGTTCTAGGCCGTCACTTTGACATGCATGCAAGGGAAACTACTAATAAGGTCGTGAGATGCATAGATAATTTACGTTATTTTGTTCATCATGTTGGAAATACCAATGATCACTTCATGTCATGAGCTAATTATTCAAATAGTCAATCTATTTCCAATTGCATTTAACTAGGCTAGGTGAATTTCACATGCGTGGGTGCTTCCTAGTCCATGAATTTATCATGCATAATGCCTTACTTTTGCGACGAATCAAAAATAGTAAAAACTTGGACTTGTGAACTCAGGGAGATATCCACGTGAATGTTAGGAGAAGAACCTCCCGCGGTTGCACCTTGTGGCTTTTTAGGGGCCATCGCGAATTTGACCTTCTTGCCTTGGCCGCAGACTTATGATCTTGGCCCGTCTCCCTCGCATGCGCAATTCCTTTTTAGATTCGGCTTCCTTGACCGATGCCTCGTCTTGTGGAATTGGCTTTGGAAGACCTTATAGGCTTCCTTCTTGAAGCTTATGAGGGAAAGAACTTTGGGCTTCCTTCTTGAAGCTTATGAGGGAAAGAACTTTGGGCTTCCTTCTTGAAGCTTATGAGGGGAAAGAACTTTGGGCTTTCGGAGGGTTCAAAAAGGGAAGGGCCTTTTAATTTGGTTAGAAAAATGAGCTTGTAGGTGGATCCAATAGGAAGGGCACTTAAAATCCCGGGGTAAAATGGATTTATGGGAAATCCACGGGAAGGGCTTTACAATCGGGGTAAAATGGCTTTTGGGGGATGCAAGGGGAAAGGGGGCTGAAATCCGAGAGGGGGGGGGGGGGGGGGGTAAAGACCGCTTGTGTAGGATGCAATGGGAAGGGGGCTTAGAGAAGCCCCCTTAGAAGCTTCTAAGAGCTTCTGGGTGTATGCAGACCACATGGAAGGGCAAAAGTCAATAGGACACGTGGAAGGCGGCATGAAGATGGTGCCGACTGGCCAATGGCAGCCCGCACGGCAGCTAGCGGCTCCCTTCCCTCCTCACGGCACATCTCACCATCCACCCTCTTCCTCCTCCTCACGGATGCAACACGGCAACTGGTAGCTTGAGTAGGCAGCGGCAGTCTTACGCAGCTCCTCCACCCAAGCCGGCTTCGACATTTCCTTCAGCTACCTCATCCCATGGTACAATCGTAGCCTGTCGCAGCTGTCATTCCTTCCTCCACGGTGGTCTATGGCAACCTCAACCTTCTCAAACTCTCTCTTCCTAGGCCTGACAGCGTCCCGTCCTCTCGTGCAGCCCCTCCCTTCTCCCTCACATAGCCATGGTTTTTATAGGTAGAGGGAGAGGTACCTCCCTCCCTCCACGCGGCCTGGCTGCATGGCATTCACCCCCCCCATGGCATCCAGCGCGGTGCTGAATCAACCGCCTTCACTCATCCATGACCTCCAGCAAGGCTTATGTGCCCGTGCTTTACTCCCCCTCCTCCAGCACAGCCTTTGGCTGGGGAGAGAAAAGATATTAAAACAAAAAAAAAATCCAAAAATCTTCTCAATTTCCTCTTGACCTCCTCCCAAGAGGAGGTTCACATGGAAATATGTGGTTTGATTAAATCATAGTCTCGGTTCTACCAATGGAGATTATGATACATCGTGTTTTAAACTTGCACCGTCCGTGGCCCAATGCTGGCATTGTCTTTTGCCCGAGAATTCACACGGCTTCATAATATATTTTTAGCATAAATATTACAATAATATTACTTATTTTCCTTTAGATTTAACATATTGCACCAAAATGTACAAGGGCTTCAACAATGTTAAGGTGCAGCAATTCCAAGTGGAGTGTGGGATGCAAAAGGTCAATGCATCCATTGTACGATGCATTGCCTTTACTTATGAGCCCCCTTGAGTTACGGTCTTTCCCTTTTTCAATGGTGGTACAATAGATGATATATTGATGTGAGGCCCTTTTCAAAAATGTAAATATAGGAGAACCATCGAGCACCTCCACAAGCCATCAATGGGGTTCAGACTTGATCCTGACAAGGTGCCTTCTGCAGAGGAGAGGGCTAGGATTGTGGGCATCATCAATAATATGCCAAACATTATTCATGTATTGGTGGATGGGATGAAGGCCGCGCATAGTGCTAGTATCATCCATTCAAACTTACATGCCAAGAACATGGTGTTGGATTTCACCAGAGATAACACCCCCAGGGTGGGCATCATAGATTGGGGTCTCATGCTTATTTTTGGTATGAAAAGACTAGCTCTCAATTGCCCATCTATTAGGGGACCAAATGAGCCCATGCACATAGTAGATGAGTACCGATGGAAAGGAAAAGAAGGCCATGGATTGCTTCTGAGATCTATGATCCATTGTGCAAGTCTGCTTACAGCAAGGAGTCAGATATATACACAGTTGGTTGGCTCATCGTTTGTCTCGTTGAGTTTTGGCACTTAGGCCAATATCTATGGTTGCGTAGGGAGCCAAGAGATACCCTAGATGAATTCATCATGCACTTAATAGAGTTCAAGGTAAGGGATCGCATGTTGTTAGATGATAAGGTCATGCAAATGTCCTTTGCAGATCTCGATGACTTTTTGAGAGCATAGTGCAGCACTGATCCTATAAAGGCACAAAGATGTCTTGTAGAGCTTGGCCCTATTCTAGCTCACCCTTTTTGAACAACCCATCTCTTGTAATCTCTCCTTGTATTTTGTAAAACAGCCTATCAATTTTTTGAGTCTCTATGACTCACGAAACCAAGGATAGTTGTATATTTTTTTGTAAAGCTCTATGCTCTATAGAATACAGGTTATAATTTGTGCTTTAAGATTAAGTTAGTTATGTGGATGTACGCCTTCAAGAGCAATTATTTCAAGATTTTGTGTCTTTATGTGTCTTGTCAGCAATTTGCATGGTTGACTTTCTCAAGTTTTGAAATTTAATAACCACATTATTTCATATTTAGTATCATGGTGTAGATTTTATATCTATAAATAGTCTCTAGATAGCATACGTGAAACATTAACGAACCATTTAATGTATATACAAAGTTTCAATCTCTCTTATTTTCTTTGCTAAATATGATTGTGCAAGTGGAGCGTTGTATACATGTGATTTTTTAAAGTTGCCAAAGAGATATATTGTTGTTGTAAACACACAAGCGTGCAAGAAAGAGCACTACTTCAATGGTTTAAAAAGCTATGATTTTCACATCGTATCCATATTGCATTTTAAATTATTAATGATTAGAAAACAATAATACATTATAAATGAATGATTAAAAAACTAATGACCAAGTGTACCTAGCAATTATAGATGATACCAAACCTCTTAAACTTTCTCGATAACTTGTCACCTCCATTAGTGTGCAAGTAAACATTCTCCTGTGAGAAATACCCTAGTTTTGTAAGCTTAGTCATCAACGTGATCAAGTTCTTAGAATGTATTGGGGAATTTAATATCTTGTTATCATTTCTAATGCTATGTACTTTATTTTCTATGGATAGGCTTTATTAGATAAATACTTAAGTCTTTACTAGATGCATTGCTTTAATAGTTACAAGCTAAAAACGTGGGGTGTATTTTTCACTGAGTAGAAATTGATGCTTGTATTATGTGATGGAAACACTTCTAATTTATTTTTTAAATATTAGTGTATTTTTTATATATGAGAAGTTACTCATGAAGGCAAGTGACATCTTTTTAACCATTGAAACCTCCAATAAAGTGTTATTTTCATATACGACAATTAGTGGTTTATGAAAGAGTTGAGATTTAGTAAGGTTTGGGTTTGTTTTAAAATCACTTTTGTATATGTATCTTAGGGCTAATTTCTAATCATTTTGGAGATTAATTTGTGAGTCTTGACTTGAAATCACACAGGATCTGATTTTTAGCTTATTGAGACAACATTGAATGACTACAAAGATAAAGGGAGAGTAAGAGTTGTATGTAGGTATGATAAGAAATGGTTGCATTTGTGCCCTTCAAGATCGGACTTGCATACGATTCTCACAAAGCATATCAAGTCAAAGTTTCACATCATGGCTATATCCAAAAAAATATCTATCAACCATGTAGTTTTGACAAATGCTAGAGGGCAACCAAAGAAGCTCTTTCATGCAGATCCACAACAAAAGTCATTGAGCTCTTTTCTTTACCCAACCAAAGAAAGTACCGTATTAACAAATTCAAAAGGACCTTCTACTTGTACGGGTGACCCATATAAGCCTTCTTCTTGTGATTTAAATTTACTCTGTTGGGGATTATGGCAAAGGACCGTGCCTTACAAAGTATGTGACATCAACATAAAATCTATTCTACACGACCTTAAAATAGGAAAGGAATGGTATCTAGAGCCATATACAAAAGGTATCTTATATGACGGATCTCTTGAAATTAAGGTAGATGGATGCTACAGGCACATAAATTGCCTTCGTATTTCATGTGGTGGAAATCCCTTTGAAAGTTTTACTTGTGAGTATTGTAAAAAAATTCCCACTTATGATGATTTTTGCATGAGAGTATACAGAGAGAGTACTGCTATTGAGAAGAGAGGGGTTAGGAATACAGGAGGAGGAAGGCGATTAGATTATCTTAGCAGTGAAGAGTTGAAAAATGTGACAGTTAAGTCCAAGAAAGACTTGAAAGAATCCAAGAGAAAGCTATGGTGGTTAGAAGCAAGAATTGTTGTGCTTTCTGTGAGGATTAGGTCCTTGAAAGAAGCAAACTTTGAATGCTTTAACAAGAAGGATGTGCGGCACTTTTGTAATAATATAGTTGAGGCCCATTGACAAGGTAGATTTGGAGGTAAACAAGCTTTGTGGGACTTTTTTCAAGATGTAGTAAAGAATATAGTACGAACAAAACAAGCACAACGATTCAATGAGTCCACAACAATGAGTCCACAAAGGCCATGTTTGAGCTCGTTAAGCTTTGGGGAGGGCCACACTTGCATGAATTTATGAGTACTAACCTTGGAGGGCCATCCATGTGCACTATAAAGTTAAAGCAATTTTTTTTAAATGCAGGTGGAATGCAAAGGATGACACTCTTATTGGATTATTTGGAAGTAAAGGAGAACGTCGCCAATGCCTTACAAATGACACAATTATGGTGGGAGAAGGGTCACATGGTTATAATACGATAGTGGATGCCTTTCAAAATCATGTGGTGGGAAATTATGCAAGACTTTTGATAGTAAACCCTCTTCATGAGAGTCTTCCACGACTAGCTTTGGTAGTGCAAGTCACATGTAATCGCTTTGATAGCTTTTTTTTAGAAATCAATGGAATCTTGTGGAGCATTTATGGAGTGCAAAACTAAAGGATACAATAGGTCCAATAATTGGGCATACTTCAGATGGAGATAGTAAATGGCGCAAGCTCATGCTTGAAGATTACCTTGGAGAGCATAGCGACCAAGTCTTTATTAATTGGTGTGGATGGAAATTAAGAGGGAGAACAGTGGAAGGGCATGTGTATGGTTTACATGATCAAGACTTTGTACATTGTGGAAAAAATCTTGTTAGTCCACTAGATAGCCCTACTTGACAACTTGTGATTGGTAAAGTTTGGATTACACTCAATCATGTTACAATGGTCTATAACTCATTTTCCATTTATAAATATGAGCTACATGATGGAGATATACAAATAAATGATTGTCAAAATTGGGTAGCTGCCCAAAGGATTGCAAGCATGCAAGTGCAATGTTGTATGAGACAATTACAGAAGAAAGAGAGAAGTATGCAAGGAACTGTGGCATATTTGCATATTGTGGCTGATTACATTGATGTTTTTCTATCACCATATCTAAACTTGAAGGATCCTGTGGTGATGGCAGCTAAGGTTAGTTTCTTCTTCAAGCTTTGGAGGTTGTGGATACATCAACATGCAACGTACAACTTGAAGATAAATTTCATAAGTAGAGAGGCCTACACATATATTCAACTCTCATGCCATTTTTTTGTGCTTCTCATAAAGGTTTTTCATGACTTTTATCCTACTCTCAAGTATCCATTGCATCTCATTGGATCGGATGCAGCTGAAATTTATTTTAGTAAAATTGGAGGTATGGTGGGACAAGAGAGAGCCTTTGACTTTGGAGATTTCTTGCATGGCGTTGGTACTTTGAATAAGATTGCCATGCATGAATGTAGTTCAGATGAGCTGGTTTTCTCAATGTCTCATAAAAAACAAGAGCATATATGGAAGTGCTTGAATAAAAAAGATGGAATTGTAGAAAAGATGGAATTGTAGAAGTAGATTTAGGC
This sequence comes from Lygodium microphyllum, assembly GCF_053477565.2. Classification (NCBI taxonomy): domain Eukaryota; kingdom Viridiplantae; phylum Streptophyta; class Polypodiopsida; order Schizaeales; family Lygodiaceae; genus Lygodium; species Lygodium microphyllum. The sequence goes on along the minus strand of NC_141148.1, from coordinate 52,772,506 downwards.
AACTATGAATGTGTGTCTTTAGATGATGTAATAGTGGATGCCTTGAAAGAGGGCTTGCATCAAGCACAAATGTTGTGTTAGTCATTGGGATTGAAACCTAGCAAAGCAGATAACTTGAATTGGTGGTTACACCCTTGGGAAGATACAGATTTGACATGCTCAAAACTAGATGCTGAGATGGGGGAGGCTGATGAGTATGATGACTTTGCAAAACCAAGCGGTGATGACCAGCAATTACAAGAGGTTCCAGATGGGGATGATGTGTGAGATTCGACATGAAATCGATGGGCTCTTGGATGAAGTTCATGGCTCGGGCACTATTGCAAACAGACAAAAGATCAACCCAACAGTACAAGTTGATGGAAAGTATATCTTTAAGTTCACATTGGTCAGCCAATTGAATGGGAATTCAACATTGTCAAAAGATTGATTGACAAGAGTGAGGCAAGGTGTCTATTTCATTCACGAATCAAAATCACAATCATCAAGCAATGTGAATTTCTTTGGGATAGGTTGTGATTGTGCTGTATATTTTGTGTATGACACATAAGATCAAGGTAGTAGCAAGCATCCAAAGAGAGATGGAAAGGCCACAAACTTAAATAAAATTGATAAGTCTCGCGGCACATGGTATCTTTGCCGAGTCCAAAAGATGAGGAAGAAAGTAGGATGTAGATATGTGGATTATAAACAGGGCTTTGATTTGACAAATCGACCTCAAGGGATAGAAGTTCAGCTTGGTTTGTACCAAAGGGTGAAAGGACAATGCATGTTCACGTATGACTTAACTGACTTGAATATGATTGCTATAGACTCAATCATCGCATTGGAAAATTTAACATATAATGCATCAAATGATAGATACCAACTAGATGAGAATGATTATAAGATATTTAATGACTTTCTCAAGTGTGCTGAGTAATCATTTTCATGCTCAAAGTGATTTTAATCTATGATAAGCTTTGTATTGCCTTTCTAAATAAGGTCATTACCTTTATTGTAGTGTCTTCTTTCTTGTAGGTAATGGATGTACAAGCTACAACTTGGCAAGGTTGGGGTATACTCTTTGCAGCTAAAGTATTGCAACCAAGAAGTTCTTTTGAGATATCTTCAAACTAGTCATATGGCAATGTGCTACATTGATAGAAGTTTGTAGTTGAAGTATTAAGGTGATGTATCACTATTGCATCATGGTTGAAATATGGTGCATATATTGTAGTTAATATCTAATCTTTTTCTTTTGATTTTAGTTATACTATATACTTTGCACACACTATTGATGTGTGAGTGCTTAACAAGAGGGAATTTGTTTTTGTTTTGATTTCAGACCAATTTTGTGGCATTTTGATCTTTTGAGATTCTCAAGTAGCATACTTATGTATTATTCTTTTTTATAATATATAACCTTTATCATACTACACAATCCAAATATATAAGACATGGTTTGGACATGTGGATCTTGGAGTCTTTTGTATAAAGCTCTATGTTGCAGTGATATTGTAAAAGTTTCATAATATTAACATTGTGTTTGGATATCCATCTTGGATCATTGTGAGAATTCCATGGCTAAAATATTGTAGTATCATGTTTTAATTTCAATTATACAGAAGGGGCCATGAAAATGCACAGGGGTTATAACTATTGCTTTCAAAATTCACAAAAGGGGTATATAAAATGGTGAAAAAAAATTTAAAAGGGGATTTTAAAGTATCCTTTGAACGCACGTTATATAGAGGGCTTCTATAAGCTGATCCCCCCCCCCCCCCCCCCCCCCCGAGTTTGGACCCTATGTGGTAAGACAGGTGTTTGATAATGCTACTTATGTGTTAAATTAACTCGAAGGGACAGCCATAAAACTTCTAGTAGCAAGGAAATGAATCAAATTATTCAAGAGGTGGGAATCTGCTGCCTATGAGTTGCCAGAATTGGAAGAAAATGGTGGCCATGATATAGGGGATAACGAGGAAGATATGGAAGATGAAGAAGCAAAGGATATGGTTACAGAGGATGAGGACTCAAAATCCAGTGACAACTAGGATTTTGGCACATATTGGAGGATGTGCAAGTTCAAAGGGGGTGGATGTCGTGATGCTATGCAGACACAATGTGAAAAAGCATGGAATGCATCATCATCCGACTTCTTATTAATCAAGAGAGTCAATGTGATCTAATTCATTAGTATTAATGTGAGCTGCATGGATTATCAAAAAATACTAGATTTTTGGATAATTTTATCTTTTTTTATATTATTTATTGTAATTTTTTTGAAAAAGTTAATAAAAGCTTCTAGATTAGGATGGCATACAAAAAACAAGTTGCTCATTTAGCCAATTATGGGATTTTCATAAAAAAGACAGATTGACGAAATCACGCGCGTCATGATCGCTGAAAATGGGCTGAAAACTGCACTTTGAACATGTGATCTGGGAGATTTGTAATCAAGTGTCTTGGGGTTTTACCCCCCTTTCAAAGCCAACGGAGCCATGAGTTTTGGGTTCCGAGCAGCAAAGGATTTGTAATTTGGATGCACATTTTGTTCTACAAAGAAGCTCCAAGAGATCTAATGCCTAGAGATTGCTTCTAAGTAGAGGAAAGATTCCAGGTTCTTTCAATACATATTGATTCAGTTCATTGTGCTTTGTCTTTGTTGTGTTTACCTCTTATTTATTCTCTTTCTTCTCTTCTATCTCCTATCTCTACTTCCTTCTACCTCTGATCCTCGGTCGATTCGGCCTTTCGACAAAAACCCCTCCGACAGTGGTGTCAAAGGGATTGCATGCGATGGCCAAAAATACATATGGTCTTGTGAAAAAGGGATGGTAAGTCAAGATTTAGAATTTTAGGAAACCTGTGTATTCACCAATCAAGACTTACTACTCTTCTTACAACTCACAAACACTAACTAAAGATGGTACCTTCAACCTAACTTTGTCACATATACTAACTCAAGTCAATAGCTACCTAACCCTATCAAGTTTCTTCCCAACTACATTATGGATTCCAAATCTCTTTTTTAATCATAAAAAGGAAAATAAAATACTTCAATTCAAAGAACTGTCAAATACTCAAGAAACTCTTTAATATGAATACATTGTTGTTGGTAGTTATTTGTAAAAATAGGTTGCAAATTATATATACTGAACAATTAGTGAAAAAGGTTGTATGCTTCATTATAATGCACATTAACTAAAGGATTGTATAAGTTTTGCTTAGTATTTGGTACTCAATTGTATCATAATGGTTGAGAATACTTAAAATACAATTATTGAGAAGATAAATAAGAACAACTACCATCATGAATGTTCCATATAACAAAGTTGCTTATATTTAAATATTGAAAAATATCTCTTCGAGTTTATTTTAGGTGAAGGAAAGAAACCAAAGCTAAGTATTGTTGTAAACAACTAAAATAGAATTAAAGGTAATAAATTAAAATATTAAAAATATAATCAAAATAAATTTTAACATAGACATCAAAACTTGATTTGTTGTTTAATCTTGAAATTTTTGAAAGCTTTCTTATCCTTTGACAATTATATTTATCTAAGACAAAAAACTCTTCATATATAAATATTTATAAAATATATATGATCTAAGAAAAATATACAAATTTTAAATAAAGACATTACATGTAATGATAAATCAATTTCTTCATCTTCTTACGGCATTTCAAAGATTTTTTATTCTCCAAGAGGCTAAGATAATGTCACACACATATATTAAATGCATGAAATTTTATAAAAGCATAAAAACCATGCATTAAAGATGAACACACAATTTCATAGGAGACATTTTCCAACGCTTGATCAATTGGAATATCGTCCATAGTCGCAATGTATACATCTAGCTTTTGAGAGTCAATAGTAGAAGTATATACTTCACACTACCATAAAAATGTGTATATATGAGTATGGAAGAAGTGAAACTAATAATATAATCATAAAACTAAACATATAAATCATATTATCTTACTTGTAATGCTATTGTTTTAGAGATCCCCCCCTTTAGGTTTTGGAAGACTTTGTGAGCACCATTGCTACCTTCACATACTCTATCGAGGGATCCGACATGGTTTGGGTGCCTCTGGAATAGTTCATGATATTTTAGGCAGGGACGAATTACCAAAAAGTGGTGATTAGGTGTTTAGCCCATGCACAGGGGATTCACTAGTAGTAATAAGGAGACGTCACTTGCATGAAGAAATATATGAAAATACCCCTTATCTATCCCTATTTATGGGACCTTATCTTATAAAATGTATCTTCCTTCCCTTAAATAACCCCCCTCCCTTACACTCACGTGGTACCATACGATAAACCCTAGTGGATCCCCCCAGGGGCCTACGTGGATCCTTTGCATAGAGTATACATTGTTCCCATGGGTGATACACCAGATACAACACCTTTGGATCTCATGGAGTGTGATTCAGCATTGGCAATTTACCTCCTTGCATTGTATACACCCCTAGAGGAGGAGAGCGATGAAGATACAACTCCACAGCTTTTTGCTATCACATATACGAGAGAAGAACCAATTGAAGAGCTCATAAATGTTGAAGAGGAATATCGGGTGGTGGCAAAGCAAGGCTTGGCTCTCATGGTGCCATGTTCTTCAAAATAACCACAAGTCGACAAACCCAACCTTGCCTCCTTGATGCCCATTGAAGTAGATGGTGTACAATACTAGCTTCTATCAGATGTGTTGCAATACTTGGAAATGAAGGAAGAAGAGTTGCTTTCCATCATAATCAGGGATTCTATGGAAGACCTAATCGATTATGATTACATGGATGTGCATCCGACGATGGAAGAGATTGGAAGATATGATGGCACAAGCTTAGATATAATGAATGCCATCATAGCAGCATAGGAGCATATTACCTCAGTTGAAGAAGATTACCTTGTGCTAGATGCTGAATTTGAAGCACTATAGCATGATATGTTCGAACCAAGGCCCCAGCTTCCTACCAAATCCCTCTGTCCAAAGAGATGCCTCACTGACACATGAGGAAATGAAGATACAAGATGATCTGGAGAAGGTGATATTTCTAACTACCATATATTTTTATGTGATGAAACTTGACGATAGGGTGCATTGGGTCCCTTGAAGTCCACCAGTGAAATCTTGGCCAAAAATAATAACTATAGCTGCCCATATATTTTTATGCAACGAAACTTGACGGTAGGGTGCATGGGGTCCCCTGGAGTCTGAAGTCTGATATCTGGGGCCACGTTTTGGCCCAGAAAGTGACCCCAAACACCAGACTTCGGACAAGGCAACAACATGCATCATTTTTTGCCAAAATTTCACCGATGGATTTGTGGGGATGCAATGTACCCTACCGTCAAGTTTCCTCACTTTCTGATAACTCTAGATTAGTTGCTAAATATATTGTTTGATTTGACTTTGTCATTCAAGACATATTTTATATAGACAAGGAGGAGCTCGGCATGTGGGTCGACGGAAGGATTTAGCTCTGAAGGAGTACATTGGCAACCTTGTTGCAAACTTGGTGGTCTTCCATAAGAAGTGCTCACGACAAGGGCAAGAAACAATCATGAAAATTCAATCTTTGACTAGGTTTGGACCTTTTCAAGCAACACCTGTGACATCTAGCTTAGAGAAGGTGGCGCTAATCAAGCGGTCAAAAATTATTTACTTGTTTGAGCAAACGCATGGTGGAGCAATGTGTGTGCTTGCTACATTAGGTGACCTTGCTAAAGTGTTAGATCAGCTTCTCCTGGAGAAAGAACTGAAGGGGGAGCGTGTCATTTTTGAAGCAAAGAAGAAACTTCTATTTTCATCAGAAGTTGACCCCTCCTCTCCATTGATGAAAAAGCCAAGGAACGAATGAGAGTTCTTGCTAATTATCGACTTTTTGTATCTTCCATCACTATCAACCATCGCCTGTATTCTTCTTGATGAATATAAGATATTTTACTTTGTCTTTATAAATAAATATTTATTGAATAAATGTGTGGTTCATGTAAGTGTGATGATAATGTGTGATACGTGAATGATGCATTTGCATATGTTAACATAATCCAATTTAATTATATCAGCATGTAGTGTTGCACTTTCGGTAACTCGTATCCGTACGTATTACTACTTTTGATATGTGCATACATTAAATAAAAATTAAAAGCCGTGCATTTTAAGAAAAAAAACAACTTTAGTCAATTATTTGAATTCAGTACACATCGCATAAGATATATGTATATATACATAAATATTCCAATTTGGTAGAGTATACAAAATTTTTTGGCCTTCCAAGATGCTATCACTACAACAGAAATGAGGCATAGACACGCATGTTAGATGCGCAAAGTCGGGTGCGTCTATATGTGCGTGTAAAAGAGCGTGTAAATAGACGTGAATGTTGTGTCTATATATCCACGTAAATAGACGCGTCTTCAGATGCGTAATTATTTAACCACTTGAAATTGGGCTTAATATAATAAAAAAACCAGAGTTAATAATTATTTTTGTATTGCTCTCTAATGAATGGCAGTTCCTCCATTTGACGAGCCTGATATAAGTAATTAGCCCCAAGCGACAGAAACCTTATTATACAATTAGTAACAAGCATTGCATGTATCTTGTAATTTCTCTACTTAAAGATGATAAAAAATACTTCCTTTTTATTATGAAAAATTCAATTTAGCTTTAAACGTGACTATTGATTCTTGAGTATGCACGTGTGCGCATGATAAAAACCATAGAATTAAGAATACACATTGAATCATTAAGCAAATTAAGTATGTTACAGTGAAAGATCCATCTCATCTTCAATGAGATCAGCTCTTGCTAAACTATCTACCTCTAGGTCTATGTTACCAAGAGGTAACGAAACAAATAAGCCTATCCCACTATCAGATGTGTTGCTATATTGCTCAATAACTTCATCAATATCGTTGACAATCACTTTATTGTCCTCTTCTGCATTTGCTTGAACATCCTCGCGAGGTTCATCTTGTACTATATCACGCATATCATCCATTATGGTGTCATCATGTACATCATCATTAATTGTTGGATTGTCATCTGCTATCTCTATGTCGGTAATATTACCATATATTGGTTTTGAACGATTAGATATAGGGATGACATACCACCATCGGTTATTGTTTACCATTGGATGATACACAACCTGTATTTGAAAAACAAAAGCAAAAAACTTAAATACTTATTATATTGTGTATATGTATCACATGTATACATATAAAAAAAATTAGCTTTTGCATATATACCTACTCGCATTGTTGAGGTAGTACTAATGTGTCATTCTTGTTTTGGTGAAATTTTGTAGAGTCAATGATTACAAAACCACTTGGATGATGTCTGATTGTGCAATGCTCACCATTTGTTACCACTTCATTAAACCACTTAACATCTAGTACATATATAAATAATCATTTGAAGTCAAGCTTTAGAATATCTTGGATCAAGCCACAATAACCTTCCATGGTACCATTGGCATCCTCGAAGTGAGCAAGGACACCACAATCTTGGGTATTTCTCTTTTCCTTTTCCTTGAGGTATTATAGAGGTCATCCTCAAGTCTTCATCATCTTTCCATAGTCATGGTTGAGAGGGGTCTACTTCAGCAAGATATTGAGAGATATAAACAAGGGATGATTGCACTAACCGACCCTCAGCCATGCTTTCCTCAGGCCGTGCTTTTTGCCTCACAAAATCTTTCAAGGTTTTCATGAAGTGCTCAAGAAAAAACATCCACCTTGCATGAACTGCCCCAAGTACGATCTCATCAATCAGATGTACGAGTAAATGTAATTGAGTAGTCAAAATGGATCGAGGAAAAATTTCCTCCACCAAACAAACCACCTCAACAGATAATACTCGAGCATCTTGCAATGTGTTTGGATCAATTTCCTTCGAGCTCACCTGTCTGTCAGGATGTATTTGACAATTTTTTATTTTTGTGTAGAAATTCAAAGATATATAATGAAAAAATACAATGTATACACACCTCACAAGCTCTCCCATCTTGTAAATGATATCATGTACATCTTTGGATACACAATGGGATATGCTAGTAGGAAGTACAAACTGAATCTAAACAATATTCATAGATGAAATGATTAGTTGAGGAAAAAGTCATCATACCCCAAAGTTTAGACATAGTCACTCCACTAATTACTATATTCATGGTTAGAGATACCCTTACTTGAATCATTTTGTGCCAATCGTGGGACTTCAAACCAGATAGTTGCTCCACACCTCTTTTCTTTTTCTTTATGAAGGCTCCCTTGAGACATCTCATACATCCTGTGGGTGTTCGAAAGCTACATATTTATTCCTTCGCTATTTTTTCCTCGTTCTTTGACAACATCCAAGGTGCATGGGGTAGCTCAATCTTTCCTCTAGGTCCAATGCATGGCCAGGCTCGTCTCATGCGACCAATGTTACGTAAATTCTCCCTTACATTGACTGAATCACGAGCCTCTATCAAGTGATCCCATAATGTAGATACAACATTTTTGAATATGTGCATGGGGTCCAACAGGTGATTGATCTTGAGTTCAGTCCAATACGAAAGATGAAAAAATATAGACAACCTAACAAACAAACAATATATTATGTAAACAATTCATCATGCTAAATACTTTAAAGTCAATCGAGAGAAATGCACTTCTTACTGACTCATGCCGAGTGGAGGGTGGCTCTCGACATTAATCCATCTCTCCTTCCAATCTCAAATGGTTAGAGATTGTGGAGTCATTCCATTAGTAGGGAGAACATATTTGGGATGGTCAATAAGAAGAAATCGATGATGATTGTCATAGATAACCTTGTTTAAACATGCTAGTCTAGAGGAAACTAGAGAGGGACCGCAAATAGAACATGCATGATATCCTGATGTGGTTAAACCTAAACAAACAAGTGAATTAATAAAATGCAATTGATTCAAGTCTTGAATTTCAAATATAAAGTTATATACATGTACCTGAACACTCTCCGTATCCTGGAAAGTCATGCATGGTCCACAACAACATGGCCTTCAATGTGAAATCTCTAGAGGATGCAGATGCGCTTGTTTCTTGCATCTCAATACCTTCCCATAACATTTCTAACTCTTCAATCAAAGGCTCTAAGTAAATGTCCATGTTTTTTACCTTGTGCTTTCCAGGAATCAGAAGGGACAACATTACATGTCCCTTTTTAATTGCCATGGATAGAGCAATATTATAGTTCACCAATACCACTGGCCATACACTGTATGATGTGCTTTTGATGCCAAATGGATTGATTCCATCCATACCTAAACCAAATCTCAAATTTCTTGGCTTTTCTTTGAAAACGGGCCACAAATTATCTATATATTGCCATGCTGGTGTGTCTGTAGGGATCCTCCATTTTCCATCACTTGAACGATGACTAGCATGCCATGACATGAACTTTCCAATAGACTTACACGTGAGCATAAGTTGAATATGTGGAACAATCGGAAAATGTCGCAAAACCTTACGAGGCACATCCATTGACTTCATCTCCACTTCGTATCTTGATTCGCCACAAACAGGACACTCTCGTGCGAACTCATGAATCGCACGAAATAAGATACAATAATTGACACATACATGGATCTTGACATAATCGAGGCCTCGTAGAGATGTCAAGTAATGTCTTGCTTGCTCTCTCTTAGTTGGCAATTTATTTCCTTTTGGAAGCATTTGTGATAATAACCTACATATATTTTTAAAAGTGAGTTAAAAAACCACCAACATATATTTGTGTCTAATTTCAAAATAGAACAATTAATATTATGATTCATAAGCCAAACTGAATTGATACCTACTTCAATAATGCATTCAAACTGACATTTCTCCATCCGTAAATTGTTTGCAAGTTAAGTATCATGAGGGACGCACGAAGAATGGAGTACGTACAACCTTCATACAAAGGAGTAGATGACGCTATGTATAGTGGATCATTTGGCTTCGTAGAGTGACCTTCTCCTTGAACCGATTGTGAAAATAGATGATGTACCATGTTGTCCAAAATCTCATCCTCTACAACTTGATGGGGCATTTCATGAGGGCTACTATCATGGTCATCAGTCTCCACTTTTCTTGAAGACTCTGCCTCCTCGCGTCGATGTTTTGCAGCCTCTCGATGCCCAGGAGGGAGCATATGAGAATGTGGCACCGCATCCTGCTCAACCACAAAAGGGAGTTTCATGTACGTTGATATATATTGAGTAACATAGACTAGCAATCTTAGTGTTTAAAAAAAACAATGAATATCGGTGATTTTTCTCGGTCCCATCCTCCATACATGCTGAGGTGTGACATTGCAACTCGATGTGCTCGAAAAATACATCCTTGACAATGATCACATATGCATTTAATTTTTTTTCGTAGCCATGCATCTCGATTATGAAGACGTAATGTTTCATCCTCACTTGAGGATGTACTCGTTGACTCATCAGCATGCACCGCACTAGGTGATGATGGACCTAAAAACGGGCCGGCACTGGCTCATGCACTAGCCGGACCTCGTCACTATGCACAGGACAACCCCTCGGCCTCGCGGCCAGGAGCGTCTATCAAAATCTCTGCCTTCCTACACATTGCGTTTGTAATACGTTGTAGTCCAACTGATCCTAACCCAATATTACTCCTCAGAGGGAGTCCCTTTCACATAGCCAAAAGGCTCGAATCACATACACATGGGGTTCCTCCTACGGCTGAATGCCGTCAACCCTCTGCGACTCTCCTACACCTTGGGGATTGGCCCCTCGATGCGCCGCTCAACATTTAGACATTTCGCACAAACGTCACTCAAGGTACCAAATAAGCGTATCCAGGAATGTACCATTGTCCTTACTTGACTTCCCCTATAACCCTCGTCTATCCTACAGCATAGGAACCTCACGCCCTCAACGGTGGGTCAAAGGCCTACTGAAAACGATTGCTATGCATGTCCAGGAGCTAACTCTGATACTTTCAATTCCCTCTAAATGATCATGCAAAGAGGTGGATGCCTAGTGCTCAAACATTTTAAAAACCAGCAGCGTGCAAGTGCAAAACATCTCCTTCATGCTTTTCTTTCTAACCGCTTTGTGCTTCGTTGCATCACCTAGCACCGAAGTGATCTTCGTGCTACTAGGTTTTAATTTTTATCATTATTATTCCGTCCTAGATGCAATGCATAGAAATCAGCAACTTTCCCATCATCTCACACGGCATTTAGACATATTTCAACTTCTCTACCCTTCCCCGTTTAAGTAGTGCATCGTTGGATAGATTTGTAGGGTATTTTGACATCATTTTATGTATAGAAAGCGGAAAAAACCACACTAGCACAAGAAAATGGGGTTGAACTGAGGCAAATCCTTATGCTTCAGTCCCCACAACCATTCACAAACATTGCTCTTATTTATCCTTATTTTTCGGAACCCAAAATGCATTTTTCCCTATTTTTCATGGTTTTTTTTCTATTTTCCCTTATTTTTCTGCATTATTTAATTGCTGGAAATTCAAAACAGGTTATGGGCTGTGGCCCTTAGTTCCTTCTTGCAGAGAAATGAAAGTTTAGTTGATGTTCCTACCCATTTTTCCATTTTCATGCCAAAAACCCTCATTTTCCCTTGTTTTTCATGTTTTACGTGTTTTAACATATTATTTTGAACCACAAAATGCATATTTTTCTGATTTTTTAATCATGACCAGCAAGAACTCATAGAAAACAGCATCATGAACAATTATTATCCCACATGAACACCATTTCATCCATCAAAAGCCATAAAAACTCAAATTTCCTTTGAAAATTTCAAATTACCGCTTATTTGCGTGTTTCGGGTTTTGTATCCATGGCTGTAGATTTGGAAAACAGCAACACTTCATGTCCAGCACCATCACCAATCACCATTCTCAGCCCGGGTAGCAATCCGGTCCATGCCGGACAAGCCTCCATCATTCTTTCTTCTTCCTTCTTCTTCCCACATGAATTTGCCTTTAGAAGAGAGAGAGGGAGGAGAGAGAAAGACTGAAATCAGAATTCTTCATAGAGACCACCATTTCTCGGGCGAGAGGCGGCGATAGAGTCCACAGACAGAGGGGAATGAAGCCCCATAATCCATTGGGGGGGTTGTTTGCAGCAGCCATGATGCCTCTCATCCATTCATGGCGAAAAAAATGGCGCCCTCTGTTGATCACGTTTTTTCATTCCTCTTCATTCTCTCTCCACGTTTTTTGCTTCATAAGGTGCATAAAATTTTTGGGGGGGGTCCAAACTCAAAAGGCATGCTCAAATTTGGCCTCCCAAGTGTCCACCTTTTCATATCTTGACCGTTTCCTTGGCCATTTCCCCGTCCGGACTCCGAATTGAGCTCTGAAAAATCCTGGGCGTCCGGCTTAGCATCCCGCATTGGCCAGTAGCTCGTGTCAACCCGCACGACTGTCTGAAAAATTATGAAAAATCGACAAGTGTCGCTCGGGCACCTTTAAAGCACTTTGGCGCTTAAAATCGTCCTAGATCGAGCCGCCGCCTTTGACGTTGAATATTTTTCCCTTGATATTCATATTTTTAAGCTATTTTTAAGCACTTCCCGTCACCTAAATTCCGCTCTCATTGGCGACCACGATATAGGGCGACTCAGCCCGTCGAATCCACGAACATATCTGCACATAAACAACCAAAGAAGCATCAAACTGATACAAAACAATGATCATCATAAAACTCAGCACAATGCTCCCCCTACCCCTGGACAAAACCAAGGCATGACATCCACAAGGAGTAGGCCTAGCATCATTTAATAGAAGATCCGAAGTGAATCACTAACCAACTGCTCCAACACAGCCAAACTAAAAAGAACTGCTAAAGAGGTTGCCCTAAGTGGTAGTCTGAACTACTGACCAACTAAAGACAACACAACTAGGAGCTCCTACAAGGCGAGGACTCCTAGAGCCTAATCAAAGAATATTCTCTTTCAGTACATTTCTTCTTTTAGGGTTTTTATTGGATGAACATACTTGGGCATGTAAAAAGGAGGGAGCTGAGCGTAGTGACCCAAGGAGAACAGGGCATCGGTCTCAGGACCTGTCTTGGCACCCAAGAACCTACCAAGCCCTCGCAAGGTGACACTTAATCCTTTTCTAACGCTCACTTTTATTTTAGCTCCAACCTTCCTTGTTTTGTCAAATTTTTTTCCAGCAAGAAGCCACCCCTAGGAAGACAAGGTATCGGCCCCGGGTCTGACTCGTCCCCAGGAACCTACCAGGCCTTCGCAAGGCAATGATCAACTGCTTATACATTTCCATTTCATTTCTTTTCTTTGATAGGGGTTAGAACCCCTTTTTACACACCTTCGCATTTATATTCATCTTTTAGGATGTACAAAGTTTCTGGGCATCATCATTATTATCTTCTGGCGGCTTCTCTAACTGCCTCACTACTAACAAGAACTCCTAGAACGGCTGCCTAGCAGGTTAGCAGAACAGAGCCACTAGGACGTCCTTCTAAAACAGGTCTTTCAATGTCTAACAATGTCGTTGCAGGAGGCAATGACGACTCCGACCTCCCTCAAACATACTCAACCGAAACCTGGGACTTCATACCTTGGTTGCCGGTCTCCAACAAAAATGTATCCCCTTGACAAGTACAAATACAAATATAACAGGAAAGAAAGGTACTCGTAAAGGAGAGGTATCACCTGGATTGGCCACAAGAAACTTCCATCGCAGCAAAGGCTCCCCCAGGCTCCACCAAAGTCCATGAACCACGAAATCTGTCCAGCACAACACTTAAACAAAAACCCAATTAAACGCACCTGCACTAGACAGGGAAATGGCCCTCTTGGCCTAATGAAATAAAATACTTCACTACAAAACTAAATCGGCCCTCTTGCCCTAACGAAATCTGGAGTTAATATCCAAAGCAGCTAGCCTTCCTACCTTAAAACTAGATAGGTCATTTTAGTCCACGTAATACTGATGTCCTTGGCATATACATCACACCCTCTCAGACTACCCAAGGTGCCAAAGATAGCATATCATAGGTCGACTAGCCCCATGCTACTCATGCAGGTTAGCTAAAAGCTTGATCTTGTATTTTTTTTTCTTTTTTTTTCTTTTTAATCTTATGGTTGTCTTCTTGTAGAGCTACAAGTCCAAGCCTTTCCACAAATAACTCATCAATAAGACCGATCCCTTCTTGGGCACTATGAGCTGAATGAACAACCTTAGTGGGCTCGCATGTCCCACATTTATTGTAATCCGAATAACCTAGTCGTTCAAGCGGCTGAGTGGCTCCTTTGGGAGAAAGAATCATAGCTTTGTACTCATTCAAACCTCCCCTATTTGGGTTTTCACGTAGATCAGTGCTGGGACCCAAACTAGGTAGAACTTCAAGCCTAAGCATATCACATGGGTGTGTCCCAAGGCAGTGTATATGGTCAGATATATATCCAATCTTACCCTCTTGGGGGTTCAACAGAATATATCCAGATGGGATCCTTGGCCTTGCATCTGACACTCCTGCCATACTTTTGGAGATTTTGGGTCTCCAAATCCAACTCACATTTCCCTTAATATTCTTGCACTCCCTCAATTTGCTGCACTGGTCTAACGAACTCAATGCAAACTTATCCCTATGGCTAAATGGCCTCACATCCTTACGACCTTTGTGAAGCACAGGTGGACTTTTAGCATTTTGCATCCTCTTTACAAAAGATGTCTTTACTTGTTTACGTCCATACTGCAAATTTTCTTCCATAAGAACCATGCTTTCACTGGAAGGAACAACATCCACCCGGAAGCATGATTCCAATACCAAAGGTCTCTCAAGAGCCTTACTAGCAACAAAATTAGAACCACACACAGAATTCTTATCAACACTCATAGGCCCATTGGTGCGATCCATATTTCCATCACAACTATCTCTCGTGGAAGTGTTGCAAGCCCTACTGGGACTTACATGGCTTGGAACCTGTTCACTGAGAGGCATGTCATTACTACTCATCGGATGGCCATTTTCTGCTTTGAGATTTTGGCCACTAAGGTTCCCCTCATAGGCTGCCTTGGTATCAACAAGTGAGCTGTCTTCTTGCAGAAATGGTTGGAAGCTAGGATGCACGTGTATTGAGCGGGGAAAACTCCAAAAGTTTTCCCAACATCTCTGAATATGACCCTCATAATCGATGGCATGCATTTTTGCTTCCCTTAACGACTTAGGATTCCGCAGTCCCACTTGGATTTGCGTATTAATCTCTAAGCCATTCAGAAAGAGCTCAGATAGCACATCATCTGGTAGTGCACTGGCTCTTCTTGGCCAAAGCCTAAGAGTACTATCAAAGGCTCTAGCATACTCTTTAACAGAAAGATAAGACTCTTGTCTAAACTGCATAAGCTGCCCTAAGACCTGAATCATAGGGAGCTGTTTTTCATACTCATCTAGAAATCTATCACAAGACTCCTCAAATGATTTGATCGACCCTCTTGGGAGGTTCCAGTACCATTTCCTTGCCTCCCCCTTTAGGGTACTTGGGAATACAAGCATCCGATGTATATCGTCAAACCCACTTGCAATACAAGTTAGGTCGTATTCTCTTAAATGAATCATCGGATCCTCATTTGGCAACCCATAAAACACTGGTAGATCCCTATAAAGAGGAGGACATTTAGTCCTCCCTTTTGGGATCAAGACTGGGTCATTAAAATCTTCGTATTCCTCTTGACCTAATACCAGTGCATTAGGGTCTTTAACCTCTTCCATTTCCACCTTTACTAGTGTGGAAGAGTCACTAATTCCATGAACTTCCCTTTCCGCCAACTCACAAAGTGGTTTAGGGAATCCAACACTATGCAATAGGGAATCTATCCCATCATCTGCTAGTGGTGTTCTAGTAAGCCTATTCTCATCTACCACCACTTTGCTAAAACTTAGGATAGGTCCTAATGAAATCTTCCTTACTAACAATGGTTTTCCACACACATGGACATCATCCAATGCTTCATGGATCTTGGCAATCACACTACGGTACCCAACTGCGTCGGGCACTAGCATCGGATGTATCTTTAGATCATAATCATCATGTCCTCCTATGTGCATATTAACCATCATTGTCACAGTCTTTTCTATGACATTATCATCATGAATTATCATAGATGACTGTGTCATCTTAACATTACTTTCACTTTCCCTTTTCTCTAATCGCCATGGGCTATTAATCTTAGAGGTAGCTCCATGGGTATTTTCCCATAGGGACCCAAACTCAAGCATGGTATCACTTTCAGGGCAAAGGGTAAAATAGTCAATCACCCAACGTGTTAAAGATCCCACTAGAGTGTTCAAGATAGACAAAGTATCCTTTGGGTGTTGGGAATTTATTGGATTGACCGTCATACTAATGACCAAAGTTTTTATCAGACTAACTTGATATCCACCGCTTCGAGGCGGCTATCGACCAATAAAACTAACAGGTCCCTTATGAGACCAAGATTCGGAGACCGCCACTTATCGGCAGCTCCCGGCAGACGCACCACTGATGGACCTAAAAAAGGGCCGGCACTGGCTCATGCACTAGCCGGACCTCGTCACTATGCACAGGACAACCCCTCGGCCTCGCGGCCAGGAGCGTCTATCAAAATCTCTGCCTTCCTACACATTGCGTTTGTAATACGTTGTAGTCCAACTGATCCTAACCCAATATTACTCCTCAGAGGGAGTCCCTTTCACATAGCCAAAAGGCTCGAATCACATACACATGGGGTTCCTCCTACGGCTGAATGCCGTCAACCCTCTGCGACTCTCCTACACCTTGGGGATTGGCCCCTCGATGCGCCGCTCAACATTTAGACATTTCGCACAAACGTCACTCAAGGTACCAGATAAGCGTATCCAGGAATGTACCATTGTCCTTACTTGACTTCCCCTATAACCCTCGTCTATCCTACAGCATAGGAACCTCACGCCCTCAACGGTGGGTCAAAGGCCTACTGAAAACAATTGCTATGCATGTCCAGGAGCTAACTCTGATACTTTCAATTTCCTCTAAATGATCATGCAAAGAGGTGGATGCCTAGTGCTCAAACATTTTAAAAACCAGCAGCGTGCAAGTGCAAAACATCTCCTTCATGCTTTTCTTTCTAACCGCTTTGTGCTTCGTTGCATCACCTAGCACCGAAGTGATCTTCGTGCTACTAGGTTTTAATTTTTATCATTATTATTCCGTCCTAGATGCAATGCATAGAAATCAGCAACTTTTCCATCATCTCACACGGCATTTAGACATATTTCAACTTCTCTACCCTTCCCCGTTTAAGTAGTGCATCGTTGGATAGATTTGTAGGGTATTTTGACATCATTTTATGTATAGAAAGCGGAAAAAACCACACTAGCACAAGAAAATGGGGTTGAACTGAGGCAAATCCTCATGCTTCAGTCCCCACAACCATTCACAAACATTGCTCTTATTTATCCTTATTTTTCGGAACCCAAAATGCATTTTTCCCTATTTTTCATGGTTTTTTTTCTATTTTCCCTTATTTTCCTGCATTATTTAATTGCTGGAAATTCAAAACAGGTTATGGGCTGTGGCCCTTAGTTCCTTCTTGCAGAGAAATGAAAGTTTAGTTGATGTTCCTACCCATTTTTCCATTTTCATGCCAAAAACCCTCATTTTTCCTTGTTTTTCATGTTTTACGTGTTTTAACATATTATTTTGAACCACAAAATGCATATTTTTCTGATTTTTTAATCATGACCAGCAAGAACTCATAGAAAACAGCATCATGAACAATTATTATCCCACATGAACACCATTTCATCCATCAAAAGCCATAAAAACTCAAATTTCCTTTGAAAATTTCAAATTACCGCTTATTTGCGTGTTTCGGGTTTTGTATCCATGGCTGTAGATTTGGAAAACAGCAACACTTCATGTCCAGCACCATCACCAATCACCATTCTCAGCCCGGGTAGCAATCCGGTCCATGCCGGACAAGCCTCCATCATTCTTTCTTCTTCCTTCTTCTTCCCACATGAATTTGCCTTTAGAAGAGAGAGAGGGAGGAGAGAGAAAGACTGAAATCAGAATTCTTCATAGAGACCACCATTTCTCGGGCGAGAGGCGGCGATAGAGTCCACAGACAGAGGGGAATGAAGCCCCATAATCCATTGGGGGGGTTGTTTGCAGCAGCCATGATGCCTCTCATCCATTCATGGCGAAAAAAATGGCGCCCTCTGTTGATCACGTTTTTTCATTCCTCTTCATTCTCTCTCCACGTTTTTTGCTTCATAAGGTGCATAAAATTTTTGGGGGGGGTCCAAACTCAAAAGGCATGCTCAAATTTGGCCTCCCAAGTGTCCACCTTTTCATATCTTGATCGTTTCCTTGGCCATTTCCCCGTCCGGACTCCGAATTGAGCTCTGAAAAATCCTGGGCGTCCGGCTTAGCATCCCGCATTGGCCAGTAGCTCGTGTTAACCCGCACGACTGTCTGAAAAATTATGAAAAATCGACAAGTGTCGCTCGGGCACCTTTAAAGCACTTTGGCGCTTAAAATCGTCCTAGATCGAGCCGCCGCCTTTGACGTTGAATATTTTTCCCTTGATATTCATATTTTTTAGCTATTTTTAAGCACTTCCCGTCACCTAAATCCCGCTCTCAGGTGATGACGACGACATGATTAAACCTAATTCATGACAATACCAAAATATTTGTCATTCATATGTTTACATAAAAACTTCAAGCTGGTGTATTAATTATTCTAAGATCTCAATTTTAAATACACAAAACTTATCATAAATACATAACAACTTATGATAAGAACTTACTATCAAAACTTATCTTAAAAACAAAAATTTATGATAAAAGCTAAATGTATGTCTATATCTGCGTTTACCTATGCATCTAAATTTACGTCTATTTGTGCATCTAACTTCGCGTCTATATGCGCGTTTTTGTAAACTTAGATGCGCATATACACACGAAAATAGAGGAAAATGTCAAAATTCAAAAGATACTTAAATCATTTCTTTTCAAATTGCACCTTTCCTTTCTTGCGTTTTTTGCGCATTCTGAAGCTCGAGTTTAGCCGACATGCAGTCTCTTCATGGCTCACCTCCTCATGACTCACCTCCTCTTTCACTTCAAAGAGACAAGAGGAGAAAAAGGAAAGCTAAGGAGAGGAAGAAAGAGAGAACAAGAGAGAGGAGAATAAGAAGAAGAAGAAGCAAAGAGAGGAGACAACAAGCAGCAAGCAAGCATCAAGGGAGAGTAACTCACCAAGGAGAGAAAGAAGGAGAAGGAAGAAGCGCCACCACCCGCCACACCAAACACCCAAGGTGAGTCCTCTCTCTCTCTCTTTCTCTCTTTCTCTCTGTCTCTGTGTATTAGGATCTATGATTGCATTTTGTATAGCACAAATAAATCATGAATGGCGGTCCTCGACTGAAATTAGCCGACTAAGCGCGTTTGCCAGTGCGTCTACATTTCAATACAGACGCAGGGATAGACACGAAGCTATGTTTGCTGTCATTGAGTCTGCGACCGCGTCTCAGAGCGCGTGTATTCTGCACTGGAGACGCGAGAATATACGTGCTCTGCACAGAAGAAGCTTTGACTTCAGAGTCACGTCTCCAGGCGCGTGTATCCTACATGTGAGACGTGGGAATACACTCACCCTGCCTAGAAGCTTTGACTTCAGAGTCGCGTCTCCAGACGCGTATATTCTACAGTCCACACGCGAGGATACACGCGTGCCAGAAGCATTGACTCAGAAATCGCATCTGATAGTGTGTCTATCTGCATCTCAGATGCAGATATACACGCGCTCTGACCAGAGGGTTGACTTTAGGGATGCATCTGAGAGCGCATCTATCCTGCATTTTAGACACAGTTATACACGCGCTAGCTAGCTTTGATAGAAAATAATTTTTTATTTCTAGAATTGTACGAATTTGTCTTTTTCTTATGTTTTTTTTGCAGATGTCTCATCCTGGTTCATCTAGCAATGACCCAGATTTGGATCGCATGAATGATACATTGGGCTTATTCAGCAGAGGGCTCAATGCATTTTTTGGAGGTTTTCCTAGTAAGGAAGACTTCATGGGAGTGATGACCAGATACCTTGGCCGCTCTCCCACAACAGACGAGGTGTTTAGCATCATGTTTGGAGCACCTTTGACATCTTTGCCTGGTACTACAATTGCAGGTACTCCACGTGCAGCACCTGTACATGCATCGACTGAAGCACAAGCGTCAGCCGACGCACGTGGCAAAGGGTAGTCGAATGAGAGGGAGGAGGGAGAGTTGAGGGGGAGGACGAGGCTTGTATGGGGGTTGCCTAGGAGGTGGCGAGCAATCACCCTCACCAAAAGATCACGTAGAGGAGCCTGTAATCCAGTACTATAGAGTTACAGATACTGGTGGCATCTTCCATGATGATGAAGCCTATGTGCCACCGCATCGAGTGGAAGAAAGCCAAGAAGAAAGTAGCAGAGAAAGTGAAGAGTCGCCAACACGCAGAGGCGCGACACATCCAAATGGAAACCATGGAATCGTCACATTACGGATCGGGCAGCAGAGAGTCGTGGGAGGCAGAGTTTGTAAGTATATTTTGATTTTTAGTTTTTTAAAATTTATATTTCTTTCAAATTTTTATATAATTTATTCTAATACATTGTGTCTCATAATTGTTTGTATATATCATAATTATTTTGCAAACTACTATCATTGGTAGGACACCTACTCCTAGAGAGGTAGGTTACCATCGAGGCCATAACCGCGCAGCCACATGGCACTTCTATGAGGAGGGTCTCATCACTGAGGACCAATACAACCAGGCTATGAGGATTCGACAACCAGAGGAGGTATGTTTTTCTTACATTTCTATTAAAAGTATAGCTAATTATAACTTTTTCTCCACCATGTGTACGTAAGCAACCTTGATCTTTTGTGTGTGTAGGCGAACCTCGATGTGGAGCATAGCGAGGAGGGGGATAGCGATGCTAGTAGCCATGGTGGTGCTAGCGAAGATATTTCTTCTTCAGATTCTTAGAGGAGCACCATACCTCCTCTATGGCCTTGTTTTCTTGTATATCTATTATCTATCTTTGAGCCTACTGCTTGCGGCCACGCTTTAGGTCGCAAGCACTTAAACTCACCATGTAAATACTTTTTATCTATAATGAATGCATGGACTTTTGTTTTCAATTCTCGTGCTTTCAGATCCAGTGTCTTTTTCCCAAATGCACAATTTGATGTATAGGAGGGGGAAAAAAGCAACCACATGCTCTTTGGTTTTTTTTTTCCAGTTCTGTTTTGCTCGTCTATCTGTGCATCTAAATTGCAGAAAACACACGTTTATAAGCGTGTCTAAAATGTAGAGTACGCGCGCTCATAAACGCGCTACATAATTCAAATTTAAAAAAAGAAATTAAATATCTTTTTTTAAATGAGATTTTTTATTTTGCATTCGCGTCTATGGGCGCTTGTAAAAGCGCGTCTTTGGGCGTGTCTATATGTCCGTCTAATTTGCCATGTAGACGTGTTGGTAGATGCACATAAGAAATTAAATAAATAAAAATTTTGGTTTTTTTATGTGCTTGTATTCACACGTGTATATGCGCGTCTATTTCTGCGTGTAAATTTCTCCATACATGCGACTATAGACGCGAGTTTGTAGATGCGCAAATAGATGGGCGGGTAGACGAGCCCGTAAGATTTTCTCTCAATTCAAAAATCACGTCTAAAAGTTCGTCTAAGACGCCTTTTTGTTGTAGTGTATGGTGCTGTAACAGTCATTACAAAACCTTGCATCATTAATCTCATAACCTATAGAGGATTCCCCTTGCCATGTCAAAGCCAAACAATAAATTTCATGCCTTTATCTATGATTCTGACGCGCTTTGCATGGATGGCCACTAGCTATGTCTCATCAAACAAGTTAATAAGAAACCACTCTATAGCCGTTTGCAAGGCCTTCATAGCTGTAGCAGTCTACCTTCTTGTTGGTGGGCCATTCCTCACTTACGTCAAAAATTTTCCCATCCCTTTCAGCTCTAAGTCTTGCATGACTTCCTAAACAACCTTATGAAAAGATCTTTTTTGGATGAGAAGCTCGTATCGGCGATGGATTCTCCTTATCTCTCGAAAGGGTGATAGTGTCTAGTTTCCATCTCCTCTTCTTCCATGGTGGTCGTTGTGCTCTATGGGGAGCACCTGTTGCTGCACTAGAGGAGGCTACACTTTGTGCTCTAGGTGGCAGGCCTTGGCGTGATGCCTTCCCATGGCTAAAATGATAACATGCTTGCTTGGTGCGTGCAATGCAAGCTGAATGAGGACAAGGTGGAGAAGAGACAGAGGTTGTGGGTGTGAGAATGGAGGAAACAAAGAAAGCAAGATGTGAAAATGAGAGGAAGAATGAACTTTTAATCCATTTAAACTCCAAAATTGGATTAATGCAACTTCATATGCACTATCCATCATGTGATCATAAATCTATAACCTTTTATCAGAATGAGACGAAACTTCACACATGCACTCATTAGGTGGCCAAGTGCCCAAACTTTTTTTTTTGGGAAAAACAAATACATGCAGTTTAGTATCCTAAAAATTATCCCACACCAAAATTATGGATGGATTGATAATCGAGAGAAATCAACATCACGTCTACTAACCCTTAGAAACTTCGCACCACATAGACTATACAGAGGCATCAACAGTAAAGTCTGCAACAAGAAAGGAAATTTTTTTGCATGTTTTTCCTATTAAAATTGATAGTGCTAGCAAAAACTGTAAGTAAGAGTTGAAAATACAATGAAGATACACAATCAAAATTGAGAGTGAAGGACAAGAGTAAAAATTTAATTCATATATTAAGGATGCGTACAATAGTTTTTCATTTGGCCATAGTCATATGTCCAATACACGAGGAGAAAACTATGCCAAAAAAAAAACATTACAAACTATGTTCATTCTATTGGAACAAATTCATCCTTCATTGCTTGAAGATTTCTTACAAGCTCAAAGTCCTTGGGAGTTATAGTGATGCACTTCACATGTATTGCACAATACCGAGCATTGGTCATCAAGTCAACTTAAAAGGTCTCTGCAACACACTGTAGAGCATGAAGCAATTCTTTTGTGAAGCGATTAGGTTTATCATGACCTTGTGCCAAAAACCGTGACTCCTACTTCTTGTGCGGTAGAGACCTGACACAATCTCGCGAACAAGTCTCGAGAAGCTCGCCTTTAGAATGATGAGATCAAAAGAGCGGACATTAAATATATTGCAAGACTTGTCACACATTCTTTCCATCCTCTCTTAGTGCAATGCTATGCACAATTTTTGCCATCAAACTCATCTCCCATACACAAGGATCGATTAATAAACTGACACAATCTACGAACCTTAACTCCCTTCACATTTAGGTGATGAATTTTTAATCCTAATATGCATGTATTTGTGTGGCTTAAGTACATGAAAGCCTAAATTTCCATGCATTTGTGCATTTGCATGCTACGAACACGAGCTATCATTTCATGTTTTTATTGTAATCACAGCCGCAAACCATGAATCCTACATAACTGTTCATGTATTAGATTGGGTGGAAGCCTATTATTTTATGTGAAATATTGTAAAAAACCTATCATTTCATGTGTGTAAACCTGGGCTTGATTCGTGTGTGCTGCGTTGGTCATTCCGCTCGTCCCTCCAGCATTATCGGCGGCTTGAACGCCTACGTTTCCCGCGTCTTTCTTCTTAGGAGCCATTCGCCTTGAGGGGGTTGGGCAAGCCGGACCTTATCGGGTTTCGGGTTGATAGGTTCGGAAGAATGACCGCTAGATGGGGTCCTTTTTCAAGAGAGGGATTTGGGCGTGGCTTCTTGCAGTTAGCGACTCTCACTTCTTTCTTTCTCCCTCCCTCTCTTCTTCTTCTTTTCACTTAATCTCCTACTCTCTCACTCTCTCTCCTTCTCTTCTTTCTCCACTTATTCTCCTACTTTCTCTCTTTCTCTCTCCCTCTCTTCATCTCCTCTTACTAACTCTTCTCCTTCTTCTTCTTCTTCTCCTGCTCCTCTTCTCTCTCTTCCCTCTTCTTCCCCTTCCTCTTCTTCTCCTTCCCTCTTCTCTCCCTCTTCTCTCTTTTCTCCCTCTTCTCTTCCCCTTCTTTTCTTCTCCTTCCCTTCTTTTCTCCCTCTTCTCTCTCTTCTCTCTCTCTCTCTTCTTCTTCCCCTTCTCTCCTTCTCTCTCTCTTCTTTCCTTCTCTTCCTTCTCTTCTCCTCCTCTTCTCTCTCTTCTCTCTCTCCCTTCCTCTTCCCTTCTCTTTCTTCTCTTCTCCTCCTCTTCTCTCTCTTCTCTCTCACCCTTCTTCTTCCCCTTCTCTCCTTCTCCTTCTCTCTCTCCCCTCTCCTCTCTCTTCCACCCCTTCTCTCTCTCACCATGATCACAGGTGGGTGGGCTGTTGATCGGACACCAGGGGTGGTGCACACTGTAGAGCTAGAGGGAGGGGGCCGCTGTTGGCCACGGCCTATGCTTACGGCTAGTAAGGGGGGGCACTGTTACATCAATCGGAGGGGGCGGAACTTGCAACGGAGGGGGGGTACAGCTATGTTAGTTGGGGGGACTTGTTGTGTGCGACGGAAGAGTGGGGGCACCTGCATTCGCCTGCAGGGGGTGATTTATAGGTGGAGGGGGGGAGGTGGCAAGGTGGTGCTACCTGCCACCTGGGGGCTGCATGCCCCCCATCTTCCACACATCTTCCACACACACACACGCTCTCTCTCTCTCTCCCCGCCATGCACACGACGGGGGGGAGAGAGAGGGAGAGATTAAAAAATTTGTCAAAAATGAAAAGGGGGGGTGAGTTCCTATGGGGGCATGGGGGGGGGGAGGGGGAATGTCACATCCTCTCCCCCTTAGAGGAATCGAGATGTCCTCATCTTGAAAAGACCTTGGGAAGACAAGCACTATTGGGCCTTAGAGCCTATGGGTTAGGGCCCATCACACTTCTGGTACGCTACTTTGATTACTCAAATTCTTAAAATAACAACTTGTCACAACTCATAGGGTTCAATTGGATTTATTCCAAGTACAAGACTTATTACCTCAAGAGGATCTTCTTAGGATATCTAGTCATCCTCAAAGGCTACAACAGGCTCCAAGCCTTCATTATCATGTGGTTCATAATGTGCGTCAAAAGCAGAGTTTAGACGGCTTCATTTGACCACACGTGCCTGATTCTGAGGGTATCTAGTCATCCTCAAAGGTTACAACAGGCTTCAATCCTTCATCATCATGTGGTTCATAATGCGCGCCAAAAGCAGAGTTTAGACGGCTTCGTTTGATCACATGTGCCTAATTCTCAGGGTATCTAGTCATCCTCAAAGGTTACAACAGGCTTCAAGCCTTCATCATCATGTGGTTCATAATGCACGCCAAAAGCAGAGTTTAGACGGCTTCGTTTGACCGCACGTGCCTAATTCTCAGGGTCCAACTCAGGACAATCTGTTTGGATGTGTCCTAGTTTGCGGGGGGTTCCTAGTGCCATCCTTCCTTAATTATTCCTTTAGAAAATCAACCATAGCTGAAGCAATTAGCATAGTAACAATTTCTAGGGAAAACATCCCTTTCATTTCCAATCAAGAAAATATCATTTTCTACATCAAGCAATCACTTTGCTTATAAACCACTTGTCCTTAGCAGGATATCCTCTTACCAAGGCAACTAGTTAATTCACTTAGAAATATCCTTTTCAAAACAACCATGCATAAACCTTGATCAACATTCCATTTAGAGTCAGCTTACTAGCCTAGCTTAGACTAGGAGGATATCCACTTCCAATCATCTAAGACAAGATCATTAGAAACAACTCACAAGCACGTGTGTTTAATCACTCAACTTCTTTTGAATCTCTCGTCCCCTTGGGTTTTATCCTAGGGTTCCAAGTTGTGAATTCTCGATTCCTTGCATGTCTTTTAACATATGTGGTAATCTTTAAAACACATTAAATATATTGCAAGACTTGTCATACATTCTTTCCATCCTCTCTTAATGTGATGCTATGCACAATTTTTGCCATCAAACTCATCTCCTGTGCACAAGGATCAATTAATAAACTAACACAATCTACAAACCTTAACTCCCTTAACATTTATTCAATGACTTTTTAATCCTAATATGCATGTATTTGTGTGGCTTAAGTACATGAAAGCTTAAATTTCCATGCATTTGTGCATTTGCATGCTATGAACAGGAGCTACCATTTCATGTGTTTATTGTAATCACGGTTGCGAACCATGAATCCTAGATAACTGTTCATGTACTAGATTGGGTGGAAGCCTATTATTTTATGTAAAATATTGTAAAAAACCTATCATTTCATGTGTATAAACCTGGGTTTGATTTGTGTGTGCTGCGTTGGTCATTCCGCTCATCCCACTAGCATCCGGTGGCTTGGACGCCTACGTTTCCCGCATCTTTCTTCTTAGGAGCTGTAGTTCGGCACCGTAAACCTTGTCACGTTTTGGGTTGACACAATTGGAAGAAGGACCGCTTGATGGGGTCCTTTTCGAAGAGAGGGGTTTGGGCGTGGCTTCTTCCAGTTAGTGACTCTCACTTCTTTCTTTCTCCCTCCCTCTCTTCTTTTTCTTTTCACTTAATCTCCTACTCTCTCATTCTCTCTCCTTCTCTTCTTTCTCCACTTATTCTCCTACTTTCTCTCTTTCTCTCTCCCTCTCTTCATCTCCTCCTACTAACTCTTCTCCTTCTTCTTCTTCTTCTCCTGCTCCTTTTCTCTCTCTTCCCTCTTCTTCCCCTTCCTCTTCTTCTCCTTCCCTCTTCTCTCTCTTCTCTCCCTCTTCTCTCTTTCCTCCCTCTTCTCTTCCCCTTCTTTTCTTCTCCTTCCCTTATTTTCTCCCTCTTCTCTCTGTTCTCCCTCTCCCTTCTTCTTCCCCTTCCTCTTCTTCTCCTTCCCTCTTCTCTCTCTTCTCTCCCTCTTCTCTCTTTCCTCCCTCTTCTCTTCCCCTTCTTTTCTTCTCCTTCCCTTTTTTTCTCCCTCTTCTCTCTCTTCTCTCTCTCTCTTCTTCTTCCCCTTCTCTCCTTCTCCTTCTCTCCCTCTTCTTCTCTTCTCTTCCTTCTCTTCTCCTCCTCTTCTTTCTCTTCTCTCTCTCCCTTCCTCTTCCCTTCTCTTCCTTCTCTTCTCCTCCTCTTCTCTCTCTTCTCTCTCACCCTTCTTCTTCCCCTTCGCTCCTTCTCCTTCTCTCTCTTCCCTCTCCTCTCTCTTCCACCCCTTCTCTCTCTCAGCACGATCACAGGTGGGTGGGCTGTCAATCGGACACCAAGGGGTGCGCGCTGCAGAATTGGAGGGAGGGGGCCGCTATTGCCCACGGCCAGTGCTTAAATCCAGCAAGGGGGGGCACTGCTACATCAATCAGAGGGGGCGAAACTTGCAACGGAGGGGGGGGTACTGCTATGTCAGTCGGGGGGGCGTGTTGTGCGCGACGAAGGAGTGGGGGCACTTGCATTCGCCTGCAGGGGGGTGATTTATAGGTGGAGGGGGGGAGGTGGCAAGGCGGTGCCACCCACCACCTTGGGGGCTGCATGCCCCCCATCTTCTACACATCACACACACACACTCTCTGTCTCTCTCTCTCCTCGCCATGCACACGGCAGGGGGAGAGAGAGGGAGAGATAATTTTTTTTGTCAAAAGTTAAAAGGGGGGTGAGTTCCTATGGTGGCACGGGGGGGTGGGGGGTGGGGGGGGGGGGAATGTCACATTTGTGCATGCCATGTTGTGAAGTTTACCATGCCTACATATGAAACGTGTGATGTATACGTGATATAAGTGAAAAGAGTCTAAGAACCTTATGAGAGATTGTTTACCCTTGCAACTCCTATCAATAGTTGTAAGCATCACACTTCAGATATGTTTCCATAGTCTCATAGTCTCCTCAAAAGGATACATTATATGAATGTTGTTAAAGTCCATCCTAAGCTTTTTTAATACTAGTCATATATCATCACAGGACTCAAGCATCCTATTTCCTAGTGGCAATATGTGATATTTTAGTAACCTAAAGAAAAAAACCCAAGCGTCTTTGAAAAGCATAAAAGTCATTTTTATAATGGAGTCAAAGACAAAGGAGTATAGTATGTATTTGAACAACTCAATCATACTCACATCACTCCATTCATACTTTTCCTGTACACTTAGGAGCGAAAGTAGCATCTTTAAGTGAGATATTTAGTACCCATCATACAATGATATGGATTCCTCCTCTTTCACTGTATCAGATGACTTAGCATCCATGGGTGGTAATGTATCAATCATTGCCTCCATCTCAGGCTTCAAGGTTGGAGGAAGGTCTAAGAGATCCAACATTTCTAGTAGTATCGAGGGCGTAGTTAGTGGCATACTCTTTAATGTGCTTAGAGGCACTCCATCCATCATGAACTCTTCTAACGGGCTCTAATAGGTGCATTCCTTTGGTACAAAATACCACCTCTCCGTAGACATTTCCAGGGCACATCTAATATTATTGTATGTGATATTCAAATACACTATGAACGTAAAGTATGATTGGTAAACACTTTTCTTTCCATTAGCTCAAAGTCTGAGATTGCTTTGTTTAATAATCTTCCATTAAAACTTACTGAATTATCATAGATGGTCTATAGACAAAGCCACACTTTTATTGAATTGCCAGCTTGTACTGAGTGCAAGGACATGGGACATGCTAATTGAGATATGTCTCATGATCTTCGATATCATGACCATCATTGTTGTCCACTTCGTCTATGTTAAGACAAATAATATACTTTTATTTTTCTCTTTTTTTTCTTCCATTTTAGTCTCTAATTCTCTTTCTCACTCTCTATTCTTACATTTTCCTCCATCTCTCTATTTATGTCTCCCAGTCTCTCTATTTCCTTCCCATCCATCTCTTTGCAAAGAAAAGTAAATAGAAAAAACAACACAAGATTCATTCATTGAAGAAACGTGTTAAATCTTATCAATGAAAGCAAACTATTTTAGGCCTTCAAAATTGACAAAGGGCTCTTGAAAATACTGAGAGTCTTAAACAAGGAGAAGGTGGTTGTAGGTCAAGAATATAAGAAAAAATGTACTTTTTTTTCACTTTTTAATAATGGATTTATTTTTAACTAATTATATTGATTTGTGATGTTAAATTTGTTTAATTTCTTCTTCAACCAAATGCAAGTGAAAGAGATGCTATAAAAGTATCTCAATTTTAATATTATATTCTTTCTTTTTAGTAGTTTCAAAAAGATATTTTGGAGGAGAAAATAATTAAAAAGACATAGAAACAATACTTGGAGTCATTTATAAACGATCATTCTTTGGATATTGAGTTAGTGCAAAAGATACTAGATAGTATTGGTATGAGTCGAGATGTTGATATGCAACTTTTCTAGCTTTTACAATCAAATATGAAGCAAGGATAGGTATGCAATTGCATACTTCCAAGGCCATGTGTAGTTAGAACCATCAAACAAAGAGTGAATAACAAAGTGTTGGAGATTATGGGTGAACCTTTTTATATCAAGGCTAGCTTCAAGTGCAGGAAAAAGAAAGCTGTATTCAATAAATTTAACAATATTTTCCTTGACTTACCCACCCTTCAATATTTAATGATCTAACTTTATGATTTGTCACTACAAAGAGGCACATGGAGTAGCTATATTTGTTGTTAAACTTAATGAAAGTAAGATTCTGAAATGCACAAAATAGAGAGGGTCTCTATTACCTTGATGAATAGAGAACTTTGGTAAGGTCCCATAATTCAAGGTATTTGCTATAGTCTTGGGCCTGTAATTTCCTTTCCTAGATCTCGGCTACCTCAATACTAGTGATGTAATTTCTCAAATTGTTAACAATTTTTCTCTATATTTTGTCCAAAATTTTGTTTACAATGTCTATTTGAAATTGTTTTTTCTAATTTTTTTCCGAAATTGTTTTCTCCAAAATTTCTTTCAAATTGTTTCTAGATGTATGCAATGTCTTCTGTTCACATTTTATACGTCAGCTCAATGTCGAAGGCAGAGCTTCTTCTGCATTTCATTTTTATATTATTGCTCCTAGAGTTCTACCTTCTACTACTGAACCTAGGCCTAAAGAGCCATAATCTCTTATAACACTGCTTCATTTTTCTCCAAATCTTGAGAACTTGCTAGTTAATCCATTGTGCCAATAGATTCTTGCTGCACATAAGTAGGGCAGCACTGGTCTTTTTTTTTCAGATCTTGAGAACTTGGTACTGAACCCATTGTGCGAATAAATTCTTACTACCATATAATTGGGACAACATTAGGATATTTTGGGGTAAATTTCTATCAAGATAAAAACTTCAACAACACAGGTAGAGTGTTGAGTTTGGTTTGGGGTTGGGAAAATTTAGATGGTATTCATAGTAAGAGTGACTAATCATCTACAAATCTTTCTCTTGACCAGATTTTTGGCCATGGAAGGCTTTCACCAGTAGAATATAGTGTGACAATTATGAAAATAATATCTCATGCACTTTGAAGAAAACACCAGTGTCATTCAAGTACCTCATGAAATTGTGAATGCATAAGATTCTTGGCTATATCTTATTCTGACTTAGGGCTATCCTAATTTTGAGTTATTTTTCTTATGGAGATTTCAAATGGCTAGAACTAAGGCTAGCTACAAGAAAGCAAAATTTGATCCTAGAGGCCTTACTTCAAAGATCCATCACTCCTCCAATCCTTCTACCTCCTCCCTCTCTTCCTTCCCTCTCCCTCCCTCTATATTCCTCCCTTCCCTCTCTCTCCCTTCTATTTCTCTCGCCCCTCTATTTTTATCTCTCATCTCTCTCTATTTCTCTCCCCACCATCCCTCTTTCTCTCTCTCTCTTTCCCTTTCTTTGTTTCATCTCACTTTTTTTGTCCCTCCTCCCTCTCCCCCTCATCGTTTCTCTCACTCACCCTCCTCTGTCCATCCCTCCATCTCTCATTTCTCTTGTCCCCTCCCTCTTATGTCATGCTTTGGTTTTCATCACTTTTTTTTCTCAATACACTATAAAAGCATTACTAATAGTGTTGCTATTTGCATAGCTATTTTCATTTTCACCAAGTCCCACAAATAACTCAATCTATTCATCCTCTTAATCAAGTCTATTTGTTGCTTTATCTCATGGATCAATAATATCCTTCTCATTGCCTGCTCAATCTCTATCATGGCCCTCATCCTCCAAAAATTCTTCA
This sequence comes from Lygodium microphyllum, assembly GCF_053477565.2. Classification (NCBI taxonomy): domain Eukaryota; kingdom Viridiplantae; phylum Streptophyta; class Polypodiopsida; order Schizaeales; family Lygodiaceae; genus Lygodium; species Lygodium microphyllum. The sequence continues at coordinate 52,741,287 of NC_141148.1, read as the reverse complement.
GTTACATAGGCCTCATCCTCCCTCCTCTTGAAGATCTTTATCATTTTCCCTACAATGGGTACTTGCAATATTGTCCCATCAAGCTCAGCCAATACATAAGTAGCATTTTCATAGACACACTTTACCACATATAGTCCAAACCACCTTTCCACCATCTTGTGGATGGAACTATATTGATTCTCTAGACTAGTGTCATATATGAATACCCAGTCATTCTCTTCCACAACTTTAGGCCATAGACGATGTCAACTATGAAATCTATCTTTATTTCTCAAACTAACTACCTTGAATCTTTCCATTGCTAAATATACATACTCTATCCTCTATTCTCATTACTCGATGTCAAGAGCTAAAATCTCCCTCCTAGTCAAATCTACCTACCAGGCAATGCACTCCAAGTCAAGGCACAAGTCATAGTGGGTATAAGTGAATTCTATCCATACATGAACTCTACTGGCATGAGTCTTATGGTCATACTGTGAGTCATACGTCCATTCCATAATGTAAAAGGTAAAAACCTCGGCTAGTCTCCAACCTGTCCACCACAAGCTTTAGCCAACGCCTTTACTATAGCCAAATGTCCTCTCTCCCTTTTCCCATTTCCTTTTGGGTTATAAGCGATGGTCAAAGTTAGTTTGGTACCATTTTTAGAGAAGGATTCCCTAGCCTCATCTAGATCTAGTTCATCATGACTCGATGTAATCTTTCCAATAGATATGTACCTGTAGAAAATTGCATATAACACTACTAGTTTTAGTCCTTTATTATTTTCCCTCTACTTGATATGTAATATCTTATTTAGCTTAAACTATGTACTACATCCACCAAAGGCCCATTGGCATAGTGACTAGGTCAATTACCCACTAATAATGCATACTCTATGGATACGTAGGATGCAACTCATCCCTATGATGACGTACTAAAGAATACATCTAATAAGCTCTACCAGTCTCCATGAAATGAGAGATGTCCTTGTATATGCCTTTCCACCTATTTCTACCCCAAATCTATGTCAAATGCATAATATATGATTGAACTGCCTCATATAGAAAATACTTAATCCTATATCAGGCATCTTATAGGAAACTCAAATATAACCATACAGAAATATGAGAACACATACTTCATCACTCATACTTCGAATGCATAATATGATTGAACTGCCTCATATAATGAATAATGGCACCAACTGTTACATCTGATATATCATAATAGAAATCCACCATCATAGACAAGTCGTGAAAATCAGAGATATTCTCAAAAAATGAGAATGACATCAATGGCCTCTTTAGGTCATGTTTTTACAACTACCTATAAACTGCACTTCATGAGACATACAACTTTATGAGGCATTTAAAGAGATTTCTTTATATAGGAAATAGTAAAGACTAAGACTTCAGACCATGCTAAAGGAAAACATAGTGTGTCCATCCAATGGCTAACACTTGGCATAACTCAGGATGGCTGGTAGTGCCATGACTCAAATCCTCGTATAATCCATGGTTTTGAATACTTATTGAAAAGTGACATACCAAATGAGAAAAACTATACCTTACTCATATAGTCTTGCACCATGAAGTAAACTAGAAAGAGAAATGATAAGTAGAGCCCCTCTAGTAGGATACTTATAGCCCTCTATTGTAGTTGCATAATCTACTCAAAAGAAAGTCAATACAAAATAAAGGCATACATAGTAAGTATGATGAAAAAAAAAAACAAAATCTAACACTGGAACAAGAGACTGCTCCTGTGTATATTGCTCATGAGATACAAGAGACAAAACATTCATGTCATGAATCTTCTAAACTATAGTCCCTTGATCTTTATCTATTTATTGATATCATGCAATGCATCATTGATATCATCCTTGACAACATCAACATCCAAAAACTGATTTTCAACATGATCAGGCTACTTAACACGTTGCAACATAGTAATCATGCCCAAAAGTTTATCATACTCAACTTGCATCCCATCAAGCTTCTCCTTGAGCATATCATGTTCATGAATCAATGCTTCCATATTTTCAAAAAATAAATGACTATTACAACACTACATAGGCTGAGAAATTATTAAGACATTCTCCCACCAATAAAAACCCATTAATCATGCATAATCCTAATCAATGCATCTTTCACCATGGTAATGTCAATAAACATAAATATTGATCTATCAAGATCTTCATTAAAATCTAGTAACATCTAAATCCTTTCATCAATATCTTGATTGTGTTGTATGGTATTAATGATTACTTTCTCCAACAACTACTTTGCTACATCAGGTCACCACTTTCCTGTATCAAGTTAACTATGACCTATAGTAGTGAGCGTACTGCTGCCTGCTGCAGTGAAGGTCTTGCCTGTAGCACTACCCATATTTTCTACTACAATAACCTTATTTGTTACTACAATAACCCTATTTGATGCAATGGTGTTACGATCTCTTGCAACAAGGTTGCAATCACCTTCATCAAGATTGTAGTTTCCTATAACATGAATGACATCTGTTTTTCCCATTCAAGATAAATAAATATTACTACTAGCATAGAAATATCACTCATAAAAGTGGAATGAGATATTGTCAAAGTTTGAGAGCTATTTATCTCATAAAACTAACAAATGGCCATAATGTCCATAGAATTCCGCACTACTGTTGCTTTAAACACAACAATAGTGACTTGCATAAAATTGATTCCAACTACTTGTTGCTGAACCTGTGAATCCTTCTATGGCTCATCATAATAACCTTGAATTAGTATTCGGTTCCTAGATCCATTAATTGCAAGTCTAAGAATATCCCCTTTCATTATAGCTAGAATGAAAGTATCTGCAAAATTGCTGATAGGTAATCAGCCATAGTTTAGTATTTCAATAAAATATGCCAGGGGTGAGAACTCATCATATATAATGGCATCCACAATGTATCATAGAGAATGAAGATATAGAACCATAACATAATAAGTAGATTGCCACTCCAACTACAAAGAATAATTCCATTGACTTGAAAAGATATCAATGATACTCTCGCAATTTTATCATAATAAATGTATGGCAATGTACCTTCAATAAGATGTTGCATCCTAAAAGAAATACGTAAGATAATCCACAACAAGTTGTAAGATAATCTCACTGTTTTTTATCTTGTTGTAGTACATTTTGCTGCAGTAGGAAGTGCACAATTTTAGACTGCTACTATAGGTAGTACTGCAGAAATTTAGCTTACTATTGTAGGTACAAGGAAAATACAAACTGCTGCTATAGGAATTTTGGTTGTTGTTGGTACAAGAATTTTGATTGTTGCAGTAGGAAGTGAAGACTTCAAAGTCCTAGCAATTTGAATTGAAACATTGATCTGAGTCCTAAAAGACTTCAAAACTAGCAGTTTGAATTGAAACATCAATAACCGAATCACTCAGTACATAGAGATCCTCAAGAATAATATCTTAGCTTGAATTAGGAGAAAATACCAACTATGTATGCAAATCAACAATTTCATTATCCTTCTATAGAACAACTTCCTCAAGGGCATTAATAACTTCAAAAAAATGAGAAACTTGGAAATCCATTACATTTCTCAGTTGAGAAACCTCCCATTGTAGCAATGATTTCTCCTCTTGAAGCGGATTGATAAAAGACAAAGCTTCAATCACTGCAATATTGGCTACATTTCTCTCCTTTTCAAGCTCAATAGAAAACTAATGAGTCATCTCAGTTGGAGATTGAATCAAAGAGTGTACCTCAAGTAGAACAAAAAAAAAACCATGCAATTTGACTACATTCTACAATGCTTTATATTCAACCAACTTTTGCAAAGGAAATGTAGTGCAAATCTTGCAATCTTTCTCTTCTTGCAAAGGGATTATAGTGCTAATCCTACAATTCCACAATTATTGTAGTAAAACACTAGCGTGTTCTCTTCAGATCAAGCAATGTAATCATTAGGAGAAATATGGACTCTCTTTTTTTCCCCTTAAGGAGTGAATAAAGAAATATAGGCCTAACTAATGAGAGAACTAGGATTCTAGATTCATGTAACATGAACCTTCTAGCCATATCTTGGCCCAAATCTTCCCTCAGCAATAAAATAAGGGAAATATGGGGAATACAATGCTAACACTTCTTGGAATTTTGTGACTCCAATTTTCATTTTCTTATTTTTATATGTTTGACTTTTCATTTCTCCCCTTTTCAGTTTCCCCCTCTTTCTTAGGCGGAACTCAAATTTATCATATCTCTTTCCCCACTTCTTCTTTCCTGATAGAATCTTACAGCCTCATTGTTGCTTGCCCTATCTGTAACCCTATGAAATTTCATTTCCTCTATACAAACATAGAGTGAGTTTCACACGTTTTATGAGAGCAAAGCTTGTTCTACTAAATCCCTAAGATTTTCTTCACAAAACTTTACAGGTATATTGTTCTCTTCCATGGATGTTCTATGGTAAATTTTTATCTCATTTGGACAAAACCTGTGCAAGCTATACGCATTCTCTGACATGTAATTTCTTTTGTTTTGGTACTCTAGGAGTCTCTTACAGTCAAGAACATTGATCTTTTGAACACTCAACTTCTTCTTCAACATCTTATTGTTTCTTTGTAAACAACGTTACATGTATGTTGTCTTTTGTTTTGCTACTCCATGGTTAAATTTTATCTCATTTGGAAAAAATGTATGCAAGCTATATGCATAGTGATTTTTACTTTGTTTTTTTACTCCTAGAGTCATTGAGAGTGGAGAACAATGATTTTCTAAAACCTCAACTTCTTCAACATATTTGAGCTTCTTTGCAAAGAGAGCGAGAGGTATATTGCCACTTTTTTCTATTGCTCCATGGTTAAGTTTCAACTCATTTGGACAAAGTCTATGTAAGTTATATGTATGCTTTGACTCGATATTTGTTTTGTTTTTGTACTATAGGAATTTGTCAGTGATGGAATAATGGTCTTATTATAAGTCTTCTTGTTCAACATCTCTAGGCTTCTTTATGAAAGGAAATGCATGTACAATGTTTTTCTTAATTGCTCCATTTAAATTTTATTTCATTTGGAGAGAACATTTGTAAATTATATACATGTTGATAGGTAACTTTTCTATTTGGTTATCATAGATGTCTTCACGGAGGAAAAACATTAGTAATATACTTGATGTGGAGGTCTTCAATAGGAAAGATAGTGGCAGTAATTGGATTTGTGATAAGTACTATAAGTTGGATTGGATTTTGATGCACCCAAGTACTGGAGGGATTTTCAAGGTCAGGCGTAAGGATGTTGCAAACCCTAACAAACATTGGAAAGGTAAAATTTTAGAGTTCAGAAAAGTGTTCAATGGAACAAGTACAGTAACAGAAGTGTTGATCCAACATGTTTATATGCACAATCAAATCTCTGTACATGACAAGAACTACATTGCAAATTTTTTAAAAAATAGTAAGTTTTTAAATTTTATCATTGTTTATTATTTTGCATCAGAGTTGTTTTTAACAATCTTTGCAGTGTTCTAGTTCAATCTTGTTTTACTGACAACTGTGGAATGTTTGAGCAGCAAGATACATGTTTGGCATGAAAACATAGGTTCTTTGATCTATGATAACAACTGTACAAGTCAACTTGCAACTCAAAATATCTTGTTTTATAATTCATTGTATGTAGTAGAAATCCAAAGATTCCAACATGTCCCATTGGCGCCACTATCTAGTGATGAATGATTGATTCATAGCTTGGATTTGTCAGGAGCATGTATGTCCAAGATAAAATCTGACATCAATAGTGCTATGAAACCCACCATAGGCTCCAAAGATGTCCATCTTAGTTGGTTTATTCCATTCTCATTATTTGCACATTTGTTTGGTTCATGTGATGTTCTGAAGAAAACAAAGATTACTTATCAATGCAAGTGTCCATCCGAGGAATGGATGAGTCAGCTATTGGATGAGTCTTGACAAGTCAAAAGAACACATTTTGATGAGATGATTGAATCTAGGGTCAACCAATCTGATCTCACATTCAAGTAAGTTGTTTTTACTACTTTGAATGCCTTGATTTAATTGACATAGGTCTTGCTTGGATAAATTGTTGTGTTATTCGTATTTACTTACCATTATTTTTATTTTTATTACATGTATTTCATCATTAGAAAAACTTTGTGCATTCGCTTTTGATATAGAAGATGGTGACTTTTGCGAGGGGAGTGGATAAACTTGGATCAAGATACTCGAGATGAGACACATAAAGCTCTCATAGATGTGGTTATCTTGTGGAATGGTCATAATCCTTTTGTGGTCAGCGCAAAGAGCCATTTTCCCATTTCTTTTCTGAGACAAGAAATCCAATTAATGTCCAATGAGCCCCTCTGTAACTTCTATTTCAAGTTAGATAATAGAAAAGTCAGGATTGATAGTAAGCAATCCATGACATGTAAACAATGTGCTTCTCCACATATCCTTGAGATAGTGAAATCCTTGTAATTTTTGTTTTATAAAGAACGAATATAATTTTTTTTAAAACTTTTGAGTACTTTCAATTTAGATAATCTTAGTTTCCTAAGATCCAAGTGTGCAACAATACATATTATAATTAGTCAATCGTGTTGGTTAAAATCATAATTAAATTGCGGGCTGGAGTTTTATAATCTATGCAATATTGTCTTTGCATAATGATATATTGTAGCTCATCTCTTCTACTTATTTCTTAAAATTAAATATTAAATTGGATCCAAGGGATTTTGAAGGTCTTTCAGATTTTTTTTCTTAAAATATTTTTATATTTTCTATAGTTGGACTTGAATATACTCAGCGATCCAAGTATATTCGAGGATATAATAATGTAGAACAAAGTATTTGTATGTATGAGTAATTTTAATGATTACTTTAAAGTATTGAAAAAAAGAAACTAAGGTAAAAATTTTAATTTGAAACTTTAGGATTAAAAAAGAACCTTTATTTAAAACACTAGATACATAAAAGCTATAACTCCAAACTCATTTTCACTTTCATTCTCTACTTTCTTACACATGCTCTCCTCCCTTCTCTGTTTGTGTGCCATGGCTACCACTTTTGTCTTTGCCGCATGGATTAGCTCCACACGCTACATACACATAGGAGACCAGATATACCCTAGGTTTTGTGCAACCTTGAGTCTAGAGAGTTCAAGGACTCCTTGACTAGGCATTACAACTTGTTGGTCATCAAGTACATGATTTGGGTTGGGTACATATTTTTTTAAGAGACTAACATGGAACACATTGTGAACCTTTAGGTTATCAGGAAGTTGCAATTTATAAGCATTGGGTCCCAGGCATTTGAGGATTTTATACGGTCCACAATACCTTGGACTTAGCTTCTTGCATTCTCCTAGAGATAAAGAACTCTTTTTCGGCCGTACACGAATGAAGACCATGTCTCCTTCTCCGAAGACCCTCTCTTGGTGCTTCAAATCCGCATGTGCCTTTTGTCTATCTTTGGCTGCTTGTATGTCTTGTCTTATTGACCTTATTTGGTCATCCATGTCCTCCAACATTTGTCTTGAAGCTTCCACCCGTAGGGTAGGATCAGAAAAATTTAGGGGACTTCGACAATCATGACCATACAATGCCTGAAAAGGCGTCATTTGAATGCTCTGCTGGTAAGAAGCATTGTAGGCAAATTCTACTAACGGCAAGTATTGAATCCACCTCTTCGGCTCACGACAGCAGTAAGCCCTAAGCATATCCTCAATGATTTGATTTACTCGTTCTGTTTGTCCATCCGTTTGGGGATGGTAAGCAGTGCTAAAACAGAGCTGAGTTCCAATAGCTTCAAAGATAGCTCTCCAGAAGTGTGAAGTGAAAAGAGAATCTCGATCGCTAATGATCCTTCTAGGTAACCCATGTAGCTTGAATATTTCTTTGATAAACACTCTTGCAATATCGGAGGCTTTATAGTTTGTCTTTACTGGAATCAGGTGTGCAACCTTAGTAAGCATGTCAACTACAACCATAATGGAGTTGTACCCTCCTTGGACTTGGGGTAAACCCACCACAAAATCCATACTGATGAATTCCCATTTCATTTGGGGAATGTCAAGTGGTTGTAATTTCCCTGGCATCATGACATGTTCAGCCTTGATACGTTGGCAAGACAAACATTCGGTGACATATTTGAGGACGTCACCTTTGAGCCTCTCCCAATGATAGCTCTTCCTGACTGCATTAAGAGTTTTTGCATAGCCGGGATGTCCTGCGAAAGGAGAGTCATGAGCTTCCCACAATATCTTCTGCTTAAGTGACTGGCTTGCTGGTATACATAGCCTTGTTCTATAGTAAATAAGTCCATTGTCAACAGAAAATTCACGATACTTGGCCTGTAACTTCAAATTCTGACCCTTGGTAGATATTTCTTTTATCATTGCTTGGTAGGCTAAGTCATGGCATGCTTCCTCTCTAGCTAATTCGAGTATAGGGTTGCTTGGCATAGATACCTTTGTAGCCAGAGATCTGGCCGTTGATGGATTCTGCAAGATTAGGGAATTTAGGAATGCCTTGCGACTGAGTGCATCGGCAACTACATTCTCTTTCCCTGGTCGATACTTGATTTCAAAATCATATTCCTCCAATACTTCAATCCATCGACGTTGCCTCATGTTGAGCTCGTTCTGGGTAAAAATCCATTTGAGACTCTTATGATCGGTTACTAGAATGAACTTATTTCCCAACAGATAGTGTCTCCAAAGCTTTAGAGCATGGATGACAGCTAATAACTCCAGATCATGAGTGGCATAATTCTTTTTGTGACTCTTCAATTTCCTTGAAGAATACGCTACTGGATGACCTTCCTGCATAAGAACACACCCCAAGGCAAGAATGCTGGCATCAGTTACTACCTCGAACTCCTTATTGAGGTCAGGAAGTTTTAGAATAGGTGCTGATACCAAACATTGCTTCAATTGGTCGAAGCTATTTTGCTCGGGAGTTGACCATGTAATGGAAGTCTGCTTCTTTAGTAAGTCGGTAAGAGGTGCTGCAATCAAAGCATAGTTTTTGATAAAGACCCTATACCATCCTGTCAAGCCAAGAAAACTGCGTATCTCTTTGACGGATAATGGTATTGGCCATTCAAGCACATCTCTGACTTTGGCTGGATCTACTGATATTCCTTCTGATGATACTATGAATCCTAGATATTCAATCTGACGCTTGAAGAATGCACACTTTTTCATTTTTGCATACAGCTTATGAGACCTCATTGTCTCCAAAACAATCCGTAGTTGAGGTTCATGATCTTCTTCCTGTTTAGAATAGACTAAAATATCGTCGAAGAAGACAAGCACGAAGTCATCAAGATATGGTCTAAAAATATCCTGCATTAATCTATTGAAGGTGGCAGGTGCATTTGTAAGGCCGAATGACATAACCAAGAATTCAAAGTGCCCATATCTTGTATTGAAGGCCGTTTTTGGAATGTCCTCATCCTTGATCCTGATTAGATAGTAGCCTGACCTGAGATCAATTTTGGAGAAGATCTTTGCACCTTGAAGGCGATCAAGAAGCTCATCTATTCTAGGAATAGGATACTTGTTCTTGACTGTTGATTGATTCAGCCCACGGTAATCAATACATAGTCGAAGTGTCCCATCTTTCTTCTTCTGGAATAGAACTGGAGCTCCCCATGGTGAATTGCTAGGCCGGATGTAGCCCTGATCTAACAGTTGCTTGAGTTGTTCCTTCAACTCAATAGCTTCCGGAATAGACATTCTATAAGGTCTCTTTGCAATTGGCGCAGCTCCAGGTATTAGCCTTATCTCATGATCAACTTCTCTTGGAAGTGGGCGTTTTGTTAACCCTTCAGAAACTACGTCCACATATTCCTTCAGCCAAGTGACCAATTCACTTTACTACTTTTATCAATATTCACAGTCAAGACAATCGGAAAAAAGTTTTATTCCATTCATATCAGCATAGCCCTTTCGAGGTACAATTATTTCTTGGGGCGATGGAACAAGTTAATACATTAATTCGAGGAGAATAAGATATTATTGCATTCAGCTACAGGAACTGAGTAGTAGTACGGATTGGGGTCATCGATTTTCAGGAATCGATAGTTCATTGGAAGATTAGGGTATCTCTTCCTTCGATATCCCTTCTTCACATGACGTCCCAAAACCTTGATTCGGTCGGCAGGGATTCTTTGAATCACTTCCCCGTACACATACTTATTCTGGTTAACCCTTCGACCTCCGACCTGTAGGGTTGCGTTTGCGTGAGCCTCAATAAAGATGAACAGCTTTACGATCTTCAAATCCTCCATCCACTTGATTCTCTTCAAGTTAATTTGAAGGTACGCAGGTTGATAGGCAGTTATATAATAGATCCCTAAAACACCCATCCATCTCCATTCCACGTACACAGGCGATGGATTGTAAATGCGGTCTAGGATGTTCATCATTTCAATTCTCTGCCTATAATGCGGAGAATGCATTGCAGTCATAAACATGATCCGGAACACCAAAAACTTGTTCCACGCCTCGTAATTCTGCAAGACAGTATTGAAGATGAGAAAATGTTTGGACAGGAACAATTTCTTTACTTCATCTTTCAATGAAATTTTTATGAAAACAATTCCATTGTAAGTCGGCTCTGATACCAACTGTAACGTGTCCACTAGAATCCTCTAGAACACGTCTTAGTAGCCCATCGGAAAGGTTGTCTAAAAAACTCCACCCGGCACTCCCATGGAATGTTGCGGGTTTTGCAATCTAGGACTTTCCGCGTCTGCCACGTAACGGAAGTGTCCTGGCCGTTCCCACTTAGGATCGACCGGAATTGTTTGGTCATTTACTAACAGCGACTAGCATCAGACCTGATCGAACTACTTTACGCATAAACGCCTGGTCTGAAGCGGATTCATGCTGCACTTGGTTCAAGGAGAATGGGAAACGAGAGGGATGCAAGGATCGACCTCTCTGCCAGAAGGCATAGTCCCATTCCGTTCCCCTAAAACAGCGTGAATCGGGTAATCGGTAATTCCAAGTCATCGTTCTCATTACTTGTTTCGGTGAAGTTGATCATCCTTCTGTTCGTCGAAGACTTTGAGAAAAGTTTCTGGCTAACCGGGACCACCCATCCGTAGGACGGACCCATGGTCCATCCTCCGCACTTTCCTCGGTTTGTTTTAGTTATGTAATTACCTACCACATTAGTTTGACATATACAAACAGCTTCTTTGAATTAACCTTCTTATGCACTGGTTCCTTCACGTAATCTTATCACAGGACATAAAGAAAACAATGCCAAACAACTTCTTTATTATCATTTTATCCTTTTATCTTTGAAATACAAGGAGTTCCCGCCTGTAGGCGTATTCATAATCCGCCCGAAGGCTATCCAGTAATCCACCAGGGATCACTAATCCAAGTTTCCGCCCGTAGACTAGTATGCGGGCCTCGAGATCCAATCCCGAGTCACGTTAGTCTCTTGTGCAGGGCCCGGAAGGCAAGGGATTTACGGCCAGAGCCCCCCCTGGCACCCAAGCGTCCTCCTGCTCCAAGTAGAACTCAACGGAGAGACCTTTCGCGGCGGGTTCGGTCCACGTTCCCGGCGCGGTTAACAACCCCCTTGGTTAGGGTCAGGCAGGCAGTCGGGGGTAACTGAAGCTGCCTCTCCCTTCAGGCTTCAACCTGAAGTATTTAGATATCTTTTCATCCTTTAGTTCATTGAGCAAACAATGCAAACAGTGCTTTCTAAACTGTTACAAGCACAATCAATTCCAATGGTCGTTTAGCTGGCAAACTGTTAAGGAGTGACTCCTTTTCTCCGAATGCAACCCGCATTCGATCCGGGATCAATTGCAACTTGGCAAGATTCCTATCATTCTTGGGTTAGAGTCATACTCTACCAATACTTTAGGTTTTGTTGTGGTAGATTCCAGCGACCATGTCGCTTTAGTTTATTGTCTGGTCATTTGCTTCGAGGCAAATACCTAACTTTCCTTTTCCTTGGCAATTATCCCCCAAGAAAAGTGAGTAACAGGATGATTACTCATCCTGTTGTAAGTTAAATTCTTTCAATAACTTGCCAACCTCATTTCGAGAGATGACAAAACTCTCTTGTGGACAAATCTCAAGTCTATACGATGTTGCAACCTTTTTGCACATGTGTCGCATCATTCCACGGGATCATTCCACCCATTGAATGGCGTCCTCCGGCCACGGAATTACTTCTAGCCGAGTAGCAGGGTTTAGGGTATCCTCCAACCCATTCCTAATTATGTTGGCCCATGGTCCTAGAAATTTGCAACTCCGTCGGAGTTTTATCATTAGAACGAATGATCCTTAGGATAAAACCTTAGATCATTTTATGCATGAACATCCAATTGATTCGACATTTCGTGAACGTGTGTAAGATCTTTGGGTTTGCGGGTTTAGACTTGGCAACAAGTGTAAAACTAGGTCGAATTCTTATTCCACTTGGCACTTGGGATACCTATCATATCGACTGAGCCATGCCCATATGAATCCCTTGTGTTTTAGGTTACTTAGACAACTCAATATACTTGTATTGCGACAAGGATGAACCTTCTAAAGGTAATAAACTAAATCTAATGGAGAACAATAGTTACAACTTCACCAATACGTGTAAACATGCGATTCACTGCTTCTACGCATCACATGGTTCACAATAACCCTGTCTTTCCTTGGCAAAGTAAAAATGCCTGATAATCTGAACACTAACTTTCCTAGGTCCTACTAGGACTTACATCAAATAATCATGCCACTTGCAAGTCCATAGATCATGTTTGTGCCCTTCTATTCCTCTTCGAATAACATCTTATGGGTGTTAACTTTCCCCCCCCATGAATCATTACAAGGAGGATTTATCTAAAAAGGTGACATGCCATTAATCTTTCCATGCCTAGTAAAAAGGTGTACCTCAATAATTTCAACCTTGTACTGAGGCAACAGTTGTCCTAGGCTTGTCACTTTTGAATACACAAAAGGAAACTTGCTAATAAGGTCCTACAAATGCATGGACTCCTTATGCTCTTTTCATTCATTCCTTGAACGTACTAATGATCAATTTTCATATCTTGGGCTATTTCTAATAAATGTTCAAATAGCCAATTTCCAATTGCATTTAACTTGACTAGTTGAATTCGAACATGCATGAGTGCTTCCTAATTCGTGAAGTTATCGTAAATAATTTCAATACTTTTGTGTGGAATCCAAATAGATAAAACCTGGACTTGCGGACTCCGGAAAATATCCACGTATGCTCGGGGTGAACCTCCCGCATCGCACCTTGTGATCTTTCTAGAGGCCATCGCGAATTCGATCTCCAGTTAGCCTTTGTGGATTTCAACTTTTTGCCTTGGCTTGCAGTTTTTATGACCTTGGTCCGTCTCCCTTGTATGCGCAATTTCCGTTGAGATATGGCTTCCTTGACCGAAGTTCCGACTTGCGGAATTTGACTTGGGAAGGCCTTAGGGTTCTTATGAGGTCCCTTGGACAATGGAGGTTTGAGAGCTTTAATCCACCTTGAAATTTCGGGTTTAGGAAGGATTTTGTGGGCCTTGCGGAAAAAGGGAAACTCTGAATCCCAAGCCTAGGGCCTTATGGGTGATTAGGGGGAAGGGCCTTTATGGGCTTCCTCTCTTATTCTTCAAAATCCCGGCCCAGGGATGACTGGTGGGAAGGGGTTTTGTAGCCTCCTCTTCCTCAAAGTCCCGGGATGGACTTATTGGGTGATTGGTGAGAAGGCTCGTCGTCTCCTTCTCTTCAAAGTCCCGGGGGTGTGGATAGACCTATGGGGGAAATGTAGTGGGAAGGGGGCTTAAGGAAGCCCCCTTAGAAGCTTCTTAAGAAGCTTCTATTAGGAAGCTTCTAAGAAGCTTCCAAGCTTCTGCCTGCGACGTCGAGGGGGGAGAAAGGGGTCATTATCCAGCAGCGGCGGCGGACTGAGGTGACCTGGTGGCGGCTGTGGCGGCTCGCAGCCTGGGCGGACTGCACGGCGGCTTCCCTCTGCACGGCGACCTTCCCCCCTTCTCACAGCCCGTCCACCTCCTCCAGCACGTCCGGCCGTCCTCCTCCCTCTCACGCTCGTCCAGCACGTCCCTTCCTTCCACCCCTTCCTTCACGGCAGTCTTCTGCCCCTTCTGTTTTCCTCCTTCCCCCCTTCCAAGAGGGGGTTCTTATAGGCCTTGGGAAAGAGGGCCTCCACACACGTGGAGGACTCCTCCTCATGCATATCCGTCCCACTCCTCCTTGGCCATTCCTCCCCACACTCCCTCTCCTCCAGCCATGCATCGGCTGGGGGAAGGGATAATAATTAAAAAAATTTGCAATTACCTATCCTCTTGACCTCTTCCCAAGAGGCTGTTTTCCCGCGGCTATGCCGGTTTGAATCCCCGACCTTATTTTCCTAAGGTGGAGTGTCTCTATTCCTCGCGTGTGGTTATAGATTAGCTGCTGGCACTAGTGATAATCTTTGCACGAGATTTACACGACGTGCGGGAAGTCAATATTTACGGCACGCGGTACGCGGAAATATTACATGCATGGTCTTCTGGTAATGGTGGATCTCACGAAGAGCTATTGTGCCTAGCTTCCATCGATGTTGGTGTGGTGGTGGTGGTGGTGGTGAAGCTGGGGGAGGTGGCTTGGTGCATGCCATTTCTTCTAGGGGGTATCTCCAAGCTGCTTGCTTGGTCCATGGCGTTTCTTCTAGGAGAGAAAATCCAAAACTCAAAAGTGAAATGTGTAAAATGAGGTGAAACTTCAAACTTATAGCAAAACTTTCAAAAAAACTCTTAAATGTGATTTAATGTATTAAGGCTTTGGAAAAATATGACCACTGATCCAATTGACGTGAAATTTTACACGTGGACTCCTCTAGGGTACATCAACTACGAAAAAAAAATTTGGCCTCATCAGAAGTCTTTGGGATACCCATCCGGAGGCTAGCATCTCGAGCCCTAAATCCCCAGATTCAGGGCCCCAGATGCCAACCTCTGGACAGGTGTCCTAGAGACTTTTTGATAGGGCCAAGTTTTTAATACCCATGAGTTTTTATGATGCGCGGCATGTGGGTAAAGTTTCACCATATTTCAATTTATAAAATTGATGATTCAATCATTTTTTGAAAATGCATTAATTGGATTATACTTCACTGATAACATAAAAACTCGCCACTGCACGGAGTGTGCAAAATTATTAAATGTGTTGTCAACCAAACTATGTGAAATATTGGAAACTTAAAAATTCACAAAAGATAAGTCATGGGTCAAATGGAATATTTCATATCATATATAGTGTTGCCAAATCACTAAATACAATAGAGATATAGTGCATCGGCCCCCATGTACAACTAATCATTGATGTGTGTGTGATTGCGCATTGAATTTATCCTTAATAAAACTACTTTCAAAATTAGAAACTTGAAAATATGCACAATGCAAATCATGGAAAAATAGAATATCAAATATCATATTTGGCATTACAAAACTATTAAATACACAGTAGATATTGCATTTCACCAAGTACAACTAGAGCTAAGCAACATTTAGCTTCATTTTGTAGACCACTGCTATCAAATACTTGAAGATCTATTGGAAAGATAAACCAAAACTAAGCTCCTTACAATCTAAAACCAAACCTGAGCTAAAAACATAAATCCAATTGCATAGTAGCTTCTCAAAGGATATTGTTGACATTAAGATTAAATGCATCCTTGTTGTTGCAGATCCTACGAACAATAACCATATCTATGGGCTTAATAGTGATAGTCGGGCATGAATGGCTAAAACTTGAGAATCGCCCATTAGATCAATCAAGTATCTTTCAGTTGCCCCACATTGCTTGCCTGGTTCCTTCAAAAGAACTTGTGATGATGCCCTAACTGCAGATCTTGCAGTATTTCTCACACCAACCTAGAGAATGGTGCCTTAGGAATAATCAAGTTTGCACTCTTCTAGGATTTCGTTATCTCACGTAGCGCAGCCATGCCTGGTCTCCATCTTTGCTTCTTATGTGTTGGAGGATGTTTATTACTAATTGGAGTATTAGTAGGAGATGGAGCAACTGGAATACGTGGACCACCATTTTTGGAAAATGGCGAGCCATCATTATTGACCACACTAGGGCTACCATTTTTTGACACTCTAGCACCATCATTATTAGTTGCAGTAAGGCCACCGTTGTCAGCCACCGGGACCTTTTTTACTCACAATACTCTCACTAGATTCGGAAGAGTGTTAAGCTCTTGCTCTTGGAGGGGCCTTTTTGATAGGAAGCTTGGAACGTGCCATGGTTGTGATAATGAAGGATACAAAGGTGGAGGGTAGAGTAAAGAGTAATGGAAAAAAATGAAATGAGAGACTTAACTTAAGTACGAAGCTTTTAAACTTACTGTGGTATAAATGACTTTTAAAATTAAAAAACATAGTTCAAAATTGACTTTGAAAAATATAGTGACAAACCTTCAAAATTTGAAACAAAATTTGCAAGACATCTCATGTTAAAGATAGGAGTATTGATGTGTCATATCTTGGGCACCTATGCTCTCTCGTGAACTCTAAATGCATCAAAAGTATTATCTTTATCTAGGTCTCCATTTATTGCCATCTCTTTCTTGGGTTGCCAACCATTCAGTGTGGCATTATCTAGCTATGTTGTTTTCAGATCTTGCTTTTCTCACTTCATATATTGCCCTACTTATAAATGCGGCTTGAGAGGTTTTGGACTTCTTTTCTTTTTCCTTGTATTGTATCTCTAATGCTGTACAAGAAGAGAGATTAGAAACATAAACTAATTTGAAATGATGATATTTTTTTGTAATGATGACAATACTGACCATGTAGTGTATTATATTGTTTGTAGTCCATGCCTCCACCACGGACTTATGAAATTTAGCAACTCTCTCTTTAAATGTATTTACATCACCGTCCCTAAACCTCAACTTTTGTAAGAGAGTTGCTAATCTATCTAGGTGTATCCACACTTTTGTCTTTGCAATCCTCGTTTGTCCCCCATTGCTCCAATTCGAAACAGCAAGGTGTAACTTTTTCCATGCTTCATACTTCTCTGGTTGTTTTACAATTACATTACCTTCCTCATCTCGAGGTGGAGATATAAACTTCCTAGCCTTGGGTCCACCAAAGTATAGTTTACAAGGGATATTTTCACTCTTTCCCAAATTTTTCTCTTCCTTTTTTATTCCTACTTGGCCCCTGTGCAATCCAACTTCAGAGAGAACTCGTTCTACCTTCTTGCATGTAGCATCAACTTCTGATACATGTTGCATCTTGTATGCAAAGCATATATATTCATATACTAGCTTCTCAATTATTCTAACCAAATAATGTAATGTGTAAAAGTGAACCCTTGCTAGTGGTATTTCCAAAATAGGGTGCTAGCTTGGATCCATTGGAACTAGCATTCCATTTCTCATGGCTTTTTTATCCATGTTGGAGCACCTTGTTGTCCTGCCTTGGCAAGCCATCCTTTCTTTCCATCTTTCCCTTTCTTCCCAGTTTGCATGTAGTATATGCACGTAAATTTTGCATTTGCTGCATTTGATAAACCAAACATACACTTCAATGTTTTTAAATCACCTGCAAGATGCCATTCAATTTGATAGTCCCCAAACCCCTCGATGTGTAAAATTGCTCCATTATTTTATTGATGAATAACACTGGGTATATTAGTGAGGTTAAAATAAACTTTAAGTACTTCATGGTCCTCCTTTGGTACTTCAAATACTGCAAGCCACCATATTTCATTCTCTGACTATACACTGAAGTATAAAGGATGGTTTTCATCGATGTTGGGATCCAATGCTCGATTCATAAGTGTTATACTCACATGTTGAAGTCTTTGCCCCTTAATAATCTCACTCTCATCAAGTTTGGGAACTGTCTCTACATTCTTCCATAGACATATTGTAGAACTTGACCATAGCAATCTTAACCCTATATATATCCAATACAAAGTTAGATGCATTCAATACAAATGCAACTTCTTTGAAACCATACTTCAATATGTGTGTATTTTCCAGATGTGTTGGCTCACCAATTAGTTCTAAAACTTTCTCATTTAGTTGTTTTCAATCCTTTTTCATATGAAATGGTTTTAGTAGATGCATTACTCACTTAGTTTTGAAAACTTTCTTAAATCATGTATCCAATTGTTGATAGAGCATACTATATGACTCAAAACTCATTCCCACCTTGTCACATAATTCGTGAGCATCTATAGCAGTAAACAAGTTGCTCACATCCCTAAGATGTTCACTTGCGACACCATCTACAATATCACTAAATTTATGATTTTCCAATGCATTTTTTACCATATCCTTGCTTAGGACTTTGGCAATAGTATCATTCTCTGCATGAAGGAGCATATTCCTCATTGTAGCAGATTGAGCATATAATATCCGTCTATGATATTGTCCACTTCCTTGGGTTAATTCGTGAATTGGTTTAACTAATCAGATGCGCGGACATGCTTCTTTGGTTTTTAAAGTGGGCCCAATCTACAGAGTTTTTGTGAGCTTCCTCTTTAAATCTTGATTCTCCTTCTCCAAGTCCATAACTGTAATTCCATATTTTGCACATGTATAGCCTGCATAGCATCTTCAATGATAGACATTGCTTGTTGTAGGCTTTGGTTCTCCCTATCCTTCTCAACCAATAATCTATCATTTTCCATCAAAGACTGCATATTCCCTTATAATCTTGTCTGTATATTTGTCAAGGCTTGATAAACCCTTGGTAATCCTTGGGTGACAAGTCTGCATGTGTATCCATACAATCCTTCATTGCCTTCACAAACAAACTTTACAAATTATGTAAGCCCTTCAAATTGTGGTGGCCTTTGAGTGATTGGATTGGGTGGATAAATGCATCCATTAACCCAAAGGTCCACATTTTTTTTCTCTACATTTATTTCTTATTGCATGATGTATCTTATTGCCTAATCCCTTTTTACAATTCTTTTAAACATTGGTGCATATTATCCTCCAAACTGAAAGTGAATATCTCTCTTTCTCTTGGTACGTCCTACACCTACATCTTGTAAAGAAAAATATATGCCAATTTTAACATTATAAAATTACACCCCTTTGATTAATAGTAAGCTAAGGAGTCGATGCCAATTTTTTTATCAATAACAAAGAATATCCAAATATCTAGGAGCTATAGGTCAACATCAATCTAGCAGCATGCAACTAATTCTAGATTGGCTTAAATCACACAATTACACCCCTTTGATTCACTATATCTGTGTTCTTTTTACCTAGTTGCATCTTGTCTCTTTCTCTTGATTTTAGTCATGATAGACCCTAATCAACCCCTAATCTTTCTGTAATCTTAGCTTTTAGTCTACCTCTAATCAGCATCCAATCTTATTTTTTGTTCTATCCAAAATATTATCTCTCTCTCTCTCCCCTCAAGAAGAATTAATCAAAGATATTTAAACACATTTATACAAAATCTTGGCTAGTGGAGAACAATAACATCATCTTATCTTCTACCCTAGTTTACTCTCTATCACTCTATCACTTATTTTCTCAGTTCATCTCGCATAGTCCTCTCTCTTTCCCCCTCTCCCCTCCCTTCTCCCTCTTTCCCTCTCTCTCTCTATCTTTCTCTCTCTCTCTCTCTCTCTCTCCCTCTCTCTCTCTCTCTCTCTCTCTCCCTCTCTCTCTCTCTCTCTCTTTATGAATTGACACTTAAGGATTAAACAATAACTATGAAGAATAATAACATCATAGAGATTTAAAAAATAAAGATACCTCCATTATCACTTGATTGCTTGTCGTATAGAGTGTTGAAGAGGAATATATATTATAGCACAATACTAAAGAGAGAGATTGCTTGTACCATGGTAGAGAGTGTTGTAGATGGAAATTATCTTATTTTAGCAAATACTATCAAAACTGCTCCTAGGATTGCTTGTAGCAGGGTAGAGAGTGTTATAGATAGTACCGAGTATTGCTTCAGAAAACTTAGTATGCAAAAAACCATATTCTGGAGGGAAGGAGAAGAGTATACAAAATTTCGAACAAAACTAGAGCTTTGAGAGGAAATGAAGAAATACCCAAAAATAGGCATATACTTGTCCAAAAATAATAAAATTTTACAAGAAAACTCTCGAGTCAAAAATGTGTCTCTAGTTAAAAAAATAATCTTAAAATATGATGTGTACATCATTTTATATCATTTTTTAACTTCCGTCCTTTTAAGAAGCATGAATCAAAATGATTCTAATATATTTTCATGTTGAAAAGTCATGAGGGCATTAAAGAGTCGTATATTAATGATTGGCTTCATTTTTACAAAAAATAGAATTGTAATTTTCTAGTTATGAGGATTTTGAGAAAAAGTAACCTTATCCTACAGTTTGAGAATAAAATAATAGGTGAAATCTATTGAAAATACAAATACGAGATTCGATTGATTGTATAAGATATCTTATTCTAATATTATTTGGAATCTCTTTTTAGAGAGAGAGAGAGGTGAGAGAAACCCCTTAAGCAGCAAAAAAGAGAGTCCATATTTCTCCTAATGGACGTGAAATATTATCTTGCATGTTAGAAACATCAGTATCCTAAACAAATACATCCAAAGATGGTGCATTTTGCACTACAAGTAGTGGCACTTCTTGAAGTTCTAGCAAAGTTCCTTCATTGACATCCAACTTAGTAGCTACATTATCTCCCTTAGCATCAATAAGAGAACTAAGAAAATTATACACAATGACATCTTCACTGCAAAAACCATAATTCTCAAACTTATCATCTATTGAAAGCATCATCTTTTTGAATACATAACTAATCTTCATGATCACCAATCTAATCATTTTCATTATTCATAAACTGCTAGCTTGCTTCCTTCTTTATTAAATTTGAATGGAGATTGATTATGATAGTTTGAAAAATACCACAATATGAAAAATATCAAGATTATTGATGTAAAGTTGTATGATGATCCACTCTCTCATTGGCAAGCTTCTCTATTAGGTTTGAACGCTATATTAGGGAATTTGGAAATTTTCATATAGTTTAGAAATCCCCAATATAGTTAATATTTGGTCACATGATCAAATCTTGTCCCCTTACTTGAAAGTGGAGTCTACCCTAATTACTATATAGGTTGTCTTTCCAAGTTGCACTTTGAAGCATGGGTTAAGATTTAGCCACATGGCCAAATCTATCTTTACCCCTTATTTGAAAGTGCAACTTGGGAGATTCCCAAAATCTCCAATATGGTGTTTTTGGGACACTCGAGGATTCTTGGCTTCTTTGGCTCTTGTACTCTCTCACTCCCTTTACCTCAATCTTTGGCAAGTCCATGGGTAAAGAGCACCAATCATCATCATCCCTCAAACTTGAATTGGAATCCAAAATATCTTCATATATTTCCTTAAGCTTTTCAACTGCTATAAGCAATCTCCAATATGCTTAACACTTGAACAAGACCTGCCTTTCTTGCCTTCATGATCATCATGCCATTCATAAGAATCATCAATAATATCCTCAAAAGAAATATCCAAATTCTACCATGCTTTATCCATCTTCAAACTTCAAGCCTTCTTTGTTGCTTATGAAAACCTCTTGTGGATATCACAAGGAACTTTCAATCGATCCCCATATAGGAAAAAAAGAGAATTCCCTATGGAATTCCCTAGTTGAAAATACATATAAGTGGGGAAAGTAAAAACTAGGGAAAATGGGACATTTCCTAGTGAGAATAAGCAAGGAATCACATAAGACATTTCCTATGTAGGAAATATTTCCTACATAGGACATAGAAAATATTTCCTACATAGGAAAATACAAAATTTTCTATGTAGGGAATAATTCCTATATAGAAAATATTTCATATATAGGAAAAAACTTCTAGAGGTGATTCCCTAGGTACTCTCACTAGGAAATCTCTCATTTTTCCTATTTTTTACATTCCCTACTTACATGTACTTTCAACAGGGAATTCCGTGGAAATTCTCTTTTTTCCTTATCACTTTATCTACTTTGCCCTTCCTCTTAGACATGCTAATATCAAACAAGAAATTGCACAATAAATTTTTAACTAGAAAATTATACAGAGAATATCATCATTTCTAAGTAAGGATCAATAACATATAACTAATGATCAAAATAGATTAAAAAAATTAAGATATCAACATCTACTTCTAGCAACCAAAAGAAAAATGAAAATAATTTTAAAGGAGCATAGAACTAAAAACTAATTAAGCAACATGTGTGTCTTGATTGTTTTATCCCATAAATCTCCAATATGTTGCAAAGTAATAAATGTTTGTCTACCCTCTTCTCTAAATTTCAACATGGATGGCCGATAGATATCATCATATGATGGTATGCGTATCACTCCTATTGATACTCAAGTGATCAAATATCATTAGTTAGTATAACCATTTCTTGTACATGACAGCCCAGTACCAACAATGTTGAGGTACAGGTGTTTTAAAGCAGCAGCTTTGTTGTATTTGGCATCCCCATTCCATGCCAACATAACCAAACTTTTGTCATAGCCCCACCCAGTAAGAGCGCCCATTTGGGTTGTGAATGGGTGAAACATCAGGAGAAGTCACCGACCATTCATACCAGACCTAGAATCAATGAGAACATCAATTTAATTGACTACTGGAGGTAAAACCAAACATTAAGAACACGAGATTAGGTTATATGAAATATTTTTACCTTGCTTGGGCCAACACACCTCCAAAAATGTACCTCCATCAAGGACCCAGCTGGGACATACATAGGCTTTTGAAGTGGGAAAAATATTGCAAACCTTCACAGTGCAAAAAGATTTTTAATCAAAACAAGTGTATTGGACCAACAACTTACCTCCCAAAGAAAAGCACCAATTCACATATACTGCAATTTGTCTAATGGAGGCCATAGAAGTTCCCCCATCTTGGTTTCGCATCATTTGATCACAGATTCACCACATTGAAGCTGCTCAAGAATACTCGATGGCTAGTTTGACTATTCTAAGAGTATTGATAGCTAGTGTATTGTCACAAATCACCATCAATGACATCTACAGGACTTGCAAGTGTTCGTTCACTTGGTGTGAAAAGACAAAACCAAAAAAGAGAACCCATAACATAGCAGTTCTGATAATTATCCTGTGTAAATGCACGCGAGGATGTGGTGTGCACAGAGTGCACTACAGTGTACATGATAACTGCATGTGCAGGTGGGCATTTGTGGGTAGGTGCGAGTGTGGCAGCAACGGTAACAGCACAGTACCAAGATACCTCCCACCTCTACCAGCCACTTTAAAACCACACTGGATCCAAGTTTTCCTACTCCAAAAGCCTGTTTACTAGTCGAGACAACATCTTCTATATGCAACGATGTAATGCACAAAAGATACAACTTAACTAGCAGAGAAGTGAAGCTACTTGGTGGAAGAAAGAAATTTTGGATGGAATAATATGTCAAAAAGCATAGACATTTTAGCATCAGGACTTTACCAGCTGAACATGTTTGGTGTTGCACTTGAAGGTTCAATGCCCAAGTGAATATCCTTATATAATGTCGAGTCAAAGTATCCAGCAAAGCCTTTTAGAAAATGCCCACAAAACGATTCATTATTATCAGAACAACTGATGAAACACAACTCAGAATTTCTGACAAGCTCACTTACCATGGACTAGGACAGAGCCAGTGTCTGGTGCAAACTCAACAGCCAGCTTCTTATAGCGTCTGTTATCATTATGTGTAGAGAAGTTTGGATGATTAAAAGTAAAGACCTGTTGGTGACAATCAAGTCAAATATCAGGAGAGCATGGAGCTATAACACACCATTAGTGAGACACATTTCCATGACATGGCTGAAAGTACGAAAACACACAGGCTGTGGAGTAGCCAATCTTGCCACACTGTGCAGCTTCACAACATATGCAGTTTCAAAATGTGTGAGATCATTGTAAGATTTGACTTGCAAACCCCCCCACACCCCACCAAAAAAAAAGAGATAAAAGAATATCCATAAACTTGTACAATAAGCAAATACAAAGCACTAAAAATACTGAATCAGAATCCACAATATCATACATCTCTATATAGCTTGGATGCAGTGATGGGGGCAACAAAACTTGTGTACCTGTCAAAAAGAGTCATCAAAATCTTATCAATTCATGATGCATTGACAAGCTAGAGTTCCATGAAGTAAAAGAAGAAAACCTTCAATGTTTTACCTCAATAACTACCAGTACACACAAACAAGGTCCTCTAAAACATGAAAGGCCTCAATGTTCACACCACAGTTCTTGTGGAAGTACACCACTGATAGTTTTTGCCTATGCATCATGTCTGCTCTTTCAACACAAGAAATTTAGGTTATAATGCACAATCCGTTCCTAAAAGGTCTGTGGTATGAAGTCTCAAATAATGCTGCAATTCCTACAAAGGTATTCAGGCCATTTCATATGACCACTCTGCAAGTTCTTAGAAAACAATCCAAGCCATTGCTAAAGGTCGGACTGGAGTTCTCAAAAGGACATCCCATGTCCTTGTCATAAAGAAATGTGCAGATATTAGGAGTTCTGTCCACATTTCTGTATCCAACCTGTCAGCTCAGACTCAAAAGAAGGTGTAGCATGTTACATACCTTGCAAGGATCCTTACAGACTCAAAAGAAGGTGTGGCATCTTACATACTTACACTTTATGAGTACGAAAGAAAGAGAGTCCACACATCACAAGGACTATTGGGTGGAGCAAGGGCCCCTCTTAGCTTTTTGGGCTTTACAATACATTGAGGAACTGATGGATACGTGGGTAGGCTCAAGTTCAGTGTAAATCTTGCTCTAAATGCTGAGTGATATGTTGCTGATACCAAACTTCAAAGAAAATGTTGTTGAGCAAGGAAAATCACAGCCCAAATTAACCTCTAACTCATCATAATTTTTTGGCCTGAATTCACTACTTAAAACAGCCCCAAAAGATTTATCTAAGAGGAGAAGACATCTTCAGAAGTCATAAGCAAAAAACTCAAAATGTTTTGTAAAGCCAGTCACGGACATTCCCAACTTTAATCCTTGTCATCAGATTTTGCTTTCACCTTCATCACCCTCTCTCCTATCTTGCAAGCATTGCCATCTCTCCTGCTGCAATTGCAATCCAGCCCTGCACAGTGACGTTCCAGCCTGATTCACATCTACTCCATCACAAAGAGGACCTGCTGCTCTCCAAGCTGATGCCATCATCAATGTTGCTATTTTCAGGACTGTTTGCTGTTGCAGGAGGTTGTCTACTGCTGCATTTTGCAGCCCTAGCCTCTGTCATCACCAACTGATGCGCTGCGGTTGCTGCCTGCCGGAGGTCTTTACGTACCTGCGTTTAACTCTTGCAGGCCTGCTTCCAGGGTTTCAAGCATTGGTAGACTGCTACTGCTGCGTGCAAGATCCTTCTCTGGTAAAACACTCCCTCGTAGCTGTTTCTGTCATCCCCAACTCCTGTACCAATGTTACACTTACTATGTTCCTCCAATCATTCTAGTGTGAATGCTACCTATGCCCATGGGCACTTTTTACATTCTTGTTGGAGAAAGGTGTTTTCCACATGCCACACCTCGCTGCCTTGCAAACCCACCCTTGAGCTTTCACCTCAGCCACCTCTGTCCAACCACGCTAGGCCCCCTGATTCCATTTTTTGCCACCACCCTAGCCACCTTCATCTCCTTGTCAACTGTTGTAGCAGTGGAACGTCTACTGCAGCCCCTCTGCCTTCGGCATGGACCCTGGTGATCACACTACTTGCAAGCTGCAACAGCATCATAGAAGCAGAAAACGCCCCTTTACAGGACCCGAAAGGCCAAAACATGAGGAGGGCCCGAAACGCGTTTCCCTATCTGAAACGTTTCCCCTTTGGGGAAACAGCTGCCACATGGCGTTTCCCCTTTGGAAAATGTTTCGGTTCGCTTCGTTTTTCAACAAGACCAAAACGTTTTTAGCAAAACATAATATATTGTTTTCATTTCAAACATAGCGTTATTAATCGTCGTGTTCGTTATGCTTGTTAAGCGTAGCCTTATTAATCGTCATGTTCATTGCCTTTTATACATAGCATTAAAGCCTTATTATTCTCATGTTCTTTACACTTTTTTTGTGATTTTCTTCAAGCATTATTAATGTTTTATTGTTAAATGTTTAATGTTTTAATGTTGTGTTTTCTTTAAAACTCATAATGTTAAATAGTCATTTAATATTTAATGTCTTAAATGGTTCATGAGTTAAGCTTAAATTGTTAAATATTTTACATTTAATCATTTAAAATGATTAAGCTTAGAGTCATTTATATCCATTTCAACTTTCTTCATTAATAAGGAGGATGATAATGAAGAGCATTTGCCTACAGCAACTAAAGATTACGACATGGATGAGAAAGAGGGAGATAGAGAGGAGAGGAACTAAGAGATGATATTTAGTTATCACTCTCTCTTGTATGGTTTTGCACTTATTTACAATTGTTCTTTCTTTGCAATCACCATATTAATTGTGCCAAAATCCTTGTATGCATCTCAACCAGGATTCTCACCATCATCTCCTCCTTCCTACCACCTTAGGTTCTCTATGCCCCTACTATGCCTATCGTCACCTAACTCGTGTCCAAAGTGTTGCCTTTGTCCTCAGCAGCACTGCCCTAAGGATGTTTTGCCCAGCTCCAACATTGCCATCTTAATTTGCACCACTATCAGCACTTGCAACCAGCATGACAGCCCAAAAAGTTCTCTAGCATTGCGATGCCCTGCAACCTTTCGTGATATTTTTTGCTATTTATAGCAGATTGGTCCAGCACTTAAACATATCTTGATCTTGAGATCTAACAGAGACAGCCTGCCGTGACTGACGGCACACGAGCTAACAGAGATTGAGGTCCTCAAAGTGGAGACACACACAGATATTTTCTTTGCTCCCATGTATATTTCTGCACTCCTATACAACATACTACACTACAGATTTTTTGTGTTTCACTATCTCCTTATCTCTCTCTCTCTTCTCTCTATGTTCACTCTCTCTCAATCTTTGTCCTACGCTTCTATGTCGCTGCACTCTAACATGGTATCAGAGCGGTGAAATCGGACTGACAAATTGAAGAACCTATCTAAAGAGGAGATTTCAGCGTGACACAAGGCTGCATTTTCAGCATTCAAGGGCGAGCGGGAGGGCTACGCATCGGAACAAGGCTGAGCGAGTGTGGGTGTGCGAGAAAGGAGTCCAGCTGGTGAATTTGCTGCAGGTTATTGTTGTTTGAAAGGGAGGAAGGCTGTGTTTTAGGCCTTACATTGCAGATTTTACCTTTTCATCGCCTCCGGCGGGGCTGAAGAAGGTTCAAGAAGCAGAGGAAACATCCCTAATAGGCTACGTTTACAAAGTTAGAGGGGGTTGCTTTTACGTTTGTGCAAGCATTGCAGGTGATCGTGTCTACAGAGACTGAATTGGAGTTCCAGGCGATCATAGACAAAAATGTGCCTGTCCTACTGGCTCTTCCATCGAATCAAAAGCTTGATGGTGACAATTACCGCATCTTGCGGGTGATGATATTGGCTATTCTGGAGACTTATGATTTGGCGAAGCTTGTGATGGAGGAGACTAACAGGCCCTCAGTAAGAGATGAGTCCAAACTCTCTTCCATTGCTCGTGCGGAGTTGACCAAGGCCCAGTCTCATAGTGATGAACTCTTGTTGCTTCTTTTACTTAATCAATTTATAAAATTAATTGGTTGAAGCACCAACCCCATAAGATACCATTTCCCTTAGACTAAATTTTGGCAACTTCACCTTTATGTTTTTGCAAATCCTCCATGTAATGCTCCACTTCTTTGAGAAGTTGATAAAACATCCCATTACTAGAACACTTAGCAAGAGTCGTAATAATATGCTCCCTACATTGCTAACTACTAACATGCAACCCTCTTTAAAGTCAATCCTGATTTTTGCCATACATATTGATAATCTCAATGATGGTATCTATGGATCTCATCTAGTTCTACATTGGATTAGCCATTGGATTGTTGGTTTGTTTCCAAGCATCCTTTAGCTATAGGTTGAATCCTTCCCTTAAATCTAGAAAGGAGCTGTTGAAAGAGATGGGCTTCCATTTCTTTCTCCTACTAAACACATCCTTCTTGGATGGACTTCCTAGGCACCTCACATTCCAAGAGATCATAGTGAGCAAGCTAAAAGGAGGAGTTGAAAGAGAGAGGCTTCCATTTCTTTCTCCTACTAAACACATTCTTCTTGGATGGACTTCCTAGGCACCTCACATTCCAAGAGATCATAGTGAGCCAGCTAATTAACATTATATCTTTGTTCGAACCTCCATAATCCAAAATAGCAAAATAGCCTTGTCAACAAAATATTTGCAAGAAGTTTTTAAAGGGAAAGTTTTTATTTCTTATCTCCATTAGACTTCAAAGAATTGACAATAATTAGGTTGCTCCTTAGGTTCCTCCTTCCAAGGCTTGTTTATTTCCTTGAATTTACCCTTCTCAACCTATGTTTTTTCCTTTTTGCTTCTTTTGAAGTTCTTCCTTATGTCAAGTATTTTCTCCTTGGCTTCTTCTTAGCTCAATTCCTTTTTGGGCATTCCTTTGCAAAGCACCCATCTTCTTTGCATTTGAAGCATGTATCCAAGAAGAGGGAGAATTTGATATCGACCAACAACTCAATCCCATTAGGATAAAAAAGCTAGAGCATCTCAAGGATCTTCTTCCTCTTATTCCAAAGTATGAGAGGCCACTTGCTCCACTAGTTAATATTATTGTAAGAACATAGAGCGCTCTACCTAGCACTTCTACTAGCACATTAACTTCTCCATCTAGCAAAGTAGGAAGTCCATGAAAACTAGCCCATATTGGACATTCAATTTCCCATATTGGACATTCAATTTGCAAGACCTCCTCGGGAATAAAATCAACATTCCATAGAAGCATGTAAACAAGGCTCACTTTAAGCCAAACACGTGAACCCAAAACCCAATCTCTTTTTGCTTTAGATGAAAGCAAGACCCAAAAGAAATCTAATGGCAAGCAAAACAATGTGAGCACCACTTTGATCCATAGGTGAGCCAAAAAAATCTAGAAAACTCATCCTCAAGGGGGACCTTCCCTTAAAATACATGAACATGTTGCATAGAGAATACTTAGCATTGCTTTGCCGAATGCATGGCAACAAGGATACCACTCATGCACATAGCACTTGCTCCCCAAATTCTATTGTCTCTCTTTTAATTCTCATTAAATATTTTTGGTCACCCCACATCTTCTTCTCTAGATCTTCCATGTTCATGCTAGCAATGACAATGTTAGCATAATCCATCTCCATCCCATTGTCTTGCTTTTATTGGTTTATGTTTGTGCTATGTGTTCTATCATCTCTTACTCCTTGTTCACCCCCCTAAATATGCTACATGCATGAATGTGGGAGTATATGCCACATGTTGGTAGGAAATGTTTCTTTTTTAATGAACTTAATACAGCTACCCTAGTTAATAGACCATGTGCCATGACTGTCTATTGAGAGCTCCCCTCTTCAAGTTTCCACATACTCAAGAGGTTCTATGCCTTTCATTTAAGGAAAAGGCTATTACAATTTGAATTGTTTCTATTTTGCTAATGGATGGATATGCTCTTAGTTTGTAAGGGGCTCAAATAACTTTTGATAACCATTTGTGCTTGTATGGATGCTAGGTACATCCCACACTTCAGGGGGGATTTGAGGGGAATTTCAAGATTTAGAGCTATGTCATTGAGTTGAATTGAGATTCTTCTTTGTTTTAATGTGATAAGGAAATATTTATATTGTTAAAAATGATATTTTAGTTGTGGATGTGTAAACAATTTGTGCTATGTGAGTAAGAATTAAAAGTTATCAAAATGCACAAATGTATCTTACAGCACATGTACATTTTGGATGCGTACAAACATATCCATTACAAGTGTGTATTGACATTGTCTTATTTGAGATTAACTACAAGTGTGTATGTGATTACACTACTTCTATCAACAACACATAGTAGGGAACTTATTAACTTAGAGCCATGATAAGCTTCCCTCAGCATTAAAGGTATCCTATATAATAGGGTCACTTGGCCTTTTGCCTTCTCAAGCACTCATGTAATCAAAAACACCTATCTCCTAAAAGATCATGGGATCCCAACCCACTAGTGAGTATTTTGGCATCTTATAGGATGCTAAGGCATATTGGGATGGAAATGCCAATGGCTTGAACTACAATGATAAAAAATTTGTCAGATTGTTCCATGAAAAACAATAATTTTAGAGAATAATTTCAAAATATTTTTTATAATTAGACAAAATGATAATTTCATAGAGTAATTTTAAAATATTCGTAATAATGTTTTTTGGGGCCATAAATATAGTCGTTGGAATATGATCTTCACAAGTATATATGAATGGTCTTGCTAAAAATTCATGTGTCTATTATTTCTAAGGGTAGAGAAGGGATATGATAGTGCTCATGAATTTTCTTGAGTTGTTCCAAGATTTTTGGGAGCTTTGAATTACCTCTAAGGCTTGACTTATAGGAATAAGGGCTAGAGCAAGTTAGGAGGGATTAGAGGATAGCATAAATAGACTTGTCATGGATGTTACACTTGATGTTTGTTATGACCACAAGATGATACTAGCCAAATAGGTGCCTATAGGAGAAGTTGCTACACAAGATTGCACACATCATAATTTTTGAATTGCCAAATGCATAGCATGATTGAAAACCTCACGGAGAGTACATTAAGATCCTCTAGGGGTTCAGCCTCTCTTGTAGAGATTCAAATCTATGGTTTTTTACCCAACATGGAAGGTTTAAGATGTATAGGAGAGAATAGCCCAACATGCTTTCCTCCCCTCCTTGCTTTTTATAGTACTCTATTTTAATATTGGCCTTGTGTTCTTAGCACAAAAAGCATGTCTTTCTTTTAGCACTCTTATTTTTTCTCAAAAGATAAATTCAAAAATTTTCCAATCTTAATTTGTTCTTCTTTTCCACTTGTGTTTTCCTTTTATTATGATGCACTTTCAATGTTCCATTGAGAATTTGCAAGAGTTTCTACATTGTTTGAATTATTTCACCTACCTTTGAGATTGGTCAGAATTTGATATGCTCCCATCGATACTTTTCTATGGAATTTCTCAACTTCAAACCCTAATAAAATGAGAATCTCCAATGAGGATTTCTTTGTTTTGCAGCACTAGTTCTTTGTAAAGGTAATATACTTCCACCCTTGTAAGGCTATTTAGGTGTAGCCTTCTTGTTATTCAAGTCACCTCATAGTGAACCTTAAAGTGGCTTCCCATCTATCATGTTGCAAGCTTCCACATAGAGCTAGCTACAATAGTTGGCAATCACTAGAATCCTTGGTACTTATATTTTTGTGTTAAGACATGAAGTTTATAAGTTTAATGCTAGTTTGAAAGGTGATAATATTTCATCATACAACTAGCAATGTAGTTTGCTTTATTTTCTATAGCCACATGTTTTGGGCAATGCAATTTAGCTTTTTCTCAATATGGCTACGCGCTTTGCCTTGGTGGTTATTTTTTTCCATGTGCACTTCCATGACCAATATGGTCATGCACTTGGTAATGCGCTTTCCTTTTTAATATGGCTATCTAATTTTCATGATGGGGTATATATGATTGTGTGGTTTTCTTGCTATGCACTTTGAATGTTTGCTCTTGTTGCTCATTTGGATAGGGAATATGATGTTAGTGTGTGGAGTTTCTATTTAATCCATTGGTGCAATATGCTTTTTTCTCACTAATATAATCATGAGCTTTGCAATAAGATGGATGTCATGGCCATGATATATGCTTGGTCAATGTGGCCATGTACTTTGCTCAACATTGTAAGTGTTATTGTTGCTAAATGCAATGACTCTGTTGTTGGGGCCACACAGTTTGTGTTATTCATGTGTAGTAAACATCTTTCTTTTAATTTTCTTTTTTGTTATTATGATTACCTTTCAACAATTGTGGTATTGCTTTTGTGTCAATGTGAAAAGCTTAGCCGTGAGTAAGAAGTATTATACAAATGTAAATGTCTAATTAATGAATATTTATTTACTAATTATACCTAGAAAAATCACGAGTTCCAAGTTAACTTGATAGAATATCTATAATTCCGTAGTTAGAGGATAGTACTTGCTAGTTATGACTAGTAAAAAGTAAAATTTTCTAATTAGGTTGATATTATTACTAGTTATACAATAACTTGCTAGATAATGTTACTAGATAGGGCTTCAATTTTCTAGATACTATCTAGGAAAAGGATGTTACTAGATAGAAGAGACTAGTGATGGCAAAATTATCTAGTTATAACTAGAAAATTCTACATTCTTCCTAGTTTGGTTAGTAATCTTCCTAGTTATAATGTGAACTTTCTATATAGTAAGTGGTTTAGAGTTTCTTATGATACCTTTGTCCTTACCTTCTCAAAACCATCATCATCAACTTGAATTGAGAAATAGAGAATTGTAATAAACATCATCTTTATCTTATCCTCATTGTACCTTTAATTCCCTATTACATAAAAGTAGGGAATCACATCCTTATAATTCCTTATGTAGGGATTTTCAAAGGAATGTGGGGAATGCTCTGTATTCCCTATTATAAGATGTAGGGAATGTAGGGACTTTCAAAGGAATGTAGGGAATGCTCTATATTCCCTATTATAAGATGTAGGGAATGCAATTTCCTAGTTATAGATGGGGAATACGTACTTGTCTACATAGGAAATATTGGAGAATTTCCTATATTTCACCAAATTGCCTATGTGGGGAACGATTGAAAGTTCCTTGTGTATGATCAAACTCATTACATAAATCAAACATGCAAAAATACTTGTATAATTTTCCTTCTTCACAAGACCTATGAACATAAGAACAATGCTTTGAAGTATGTCAAGACTCAAAGCAAACTCATGCTATTCTTAGTTTGTTAATGGTTTTTCTAATTCCTAAGACTTTTTACTAGACAAAAATAACAAAGTAATTGGCCATCACACAAGAAGAAAGAAAAAATTAACCCTTTAAAATGTATCGTCCTGCTATAGGTAATATATCACTAGTTTAGGCAATTCTCATTGCTTCAGGTAGTTGTCACTACTTAAGTAGTTGTCATTGCTTTAGGTAGTCTACCCCACTACTTCAGGTCTTGACAAAAATTTTAGATTTCCAACATCAAAGAGAAGTATTTTGATTAGGCTTTAGATCCATAACTAGAGAACATTATAGAAGGGGGTTGTATCATCTTGCTTCCCAAAAAATATTACTACTTCGTACGAAACATTCTACTTCATATAGAAACTCTACTTCATGCAAGAATTTTGCTTCCTATAGGAACTCTGCTTCATGTAGAAATTATTCTACATGCAAGAAATCCAAATTTCTAGCCTCAAACAAAGTCATTTTTGTTGATTCTTTAAACCAAAGATATAGAGAATCAATGATAGGAAATACAAATAGAAAACCCTTCAAACTCAATATAGTAAAGTCATTTTTTGTCTATAAAACAGTCATTTTTCATAAATTCAAGGTACTTCTTCAAGTCTTTGCACAAATTTTGCACTCAGAAAACCTTTCAAATTGCATATAGGAAATTAGGTTTTCTTTCCCAAAACAAGGTCATTTTTTATAGAGCTTCAAATTTCACGCATCAATTAAATGTCTTTTTTCTTAAACTTCTATACCATAGATTCAAAAAAGCATAGCAGAATTACCAAGTGTTTTAACCCCAAATCTATGTCGAATGCATAGTAGGACTGAACTGCCTCATACAAAAAATACCTAATCCAATATCACACATCTTATAGAAAACTCAAATATAACCATGCAGAAATATAAGAACACATACTTTATCACTAATACTTAGCGAATCAAAAATAGAACATAAATAACGTGTTGGAAATAGAGCAAAGACATAATGAATTATGGCACCAACTATTAGATTTAATATATCATAATAGAAATCTACCATACACAAGTCATGAACATCAGAGAGATAATCCCAAAGAACGAAGAGTGATACCAATTGCCTCTTTAAGTCATGTTCTTATAAGTGCCCATAAACTGCACTTCATGAGGTATACAACTTCATGAGGCATTTAAAGACTGCTTCATATAAGAAATAGTAAAGACTAAGGCTCTAAACCATGCAAAAGGCAAACATAGTGCATCAAGCCAATGGCTAATACCAATAATACCTCTCCTCGATCTTCTCATATGTTACCCATACACCCCTATAACTAGCCCCTAGGCTCTCTTGAAACTCTTGCATAACCTGCAGTAGAGCTGGGTAGCCCTATCAAAGACTGCATGCAAGGTTAGATCTCCTCTCTTCTTGATGTGCTTCCAAAGAATTCATCCTCTCAAGAAATTTCCATAGTCTTTTCTTTTGATCTTCTTGAATTCTACATTTATCCGCTCATCCCTCTTGGTTAGCATACTGAGATACTGACATATCTACGACCACTCTCTAGTTTAAAGCTTCTCTAAGAAGGTCCAATGGTAGAAACATGGCAAACATGACAAAGCATGGTAGCTAATATTTCTATATCATCCTCATTTGCAACCAATGACTCCTCATCCTCATATCTAGCTCTAGAAAGCATATCTATAACTGGGTTCAGTTTCTCTACTATATGCCTAAATTCTGGATTCAATAACTTGATATAAGTAGTTCGCCTCAACATAGCTATATCTAGAGTAGAGCAACTAGTAATCATGGCTAGCAAAGGCAAGCAATCTGTCTCAATCACAACCAGGGTTCCAATATAATACTCTTTCTTGTAGTTGAGTGTTGTACCAACTCTCCAAAATTCCCGCTTGATCTACGGTTACCTCCTCTATCTCTCCTTTAGGACTTTCACCCCCAAACCAAATGGCATACCTCTAATCCTCCCAATCGTCCTGACTAACAGCCCAACCTATACCGATAGGACTAGTGTCAATAGTCAATACAATAGGTCTTCCACAAGTATACTTAACTTTTCTAAGAATAAGTGTAGACTATAGCAATTTCTTCAATTTCAAGGTCACAGTCGAAATTTTGAAAAGGAGAGTATTAAAGTTGAAGGTAAATAAAAGAGAGAGAAAGCAAGAGGTGTTAGCTTCAAATCTAGAGGAAAATAGGGAAATTCATGAGATAACCTTTTTTTCCTATCTTATCAAGTTACAATGTGATTGAGAAATTCATCTAACTCTCATTTCACTCTACTTACAAAATGAACATATACTATAGCCTGAATTAAGCTATATTGGGCTTTCTCTTCTTTCTTTTTGCATACCCACACTCTCACATATCACATTTAAAAAGAAAGATAGAAGTTATACAAGCAATAGGAGAAACGCAAACTAGCGAAAAAGTAAGGGAGAGCGCATAGTTGTCTTATCAATGAGCTAAAAGGCTTAGATTAGTGATGAATGAGCTAAAGGCTTAGATTAGCATCACTATTGTAGCGATGAGACTTTATATGCTAAAACAAGCGATGGCAATGGGCATAAAGATAAACGATCTGTGTATGAATAAAGTGGAAGCTTAGTCCATGCCGGACTGTCCGACGAGAGGAGGGCTTGCTAAGTGCTGTACGGCCAAAGCAGTAAGAGTAATTTGATCTTGAGATAAGGACACAACAAAATATCTCAGATTCATCTTGCACAACCTAAAAATAAAAAATGGACTCTGTAAAACTATACACGAGGATGATGAAGGGTGAATTAGATCAGAAGGGTGGTGGAGGAGGTACGCTTGCATCACTGCCTGGATCATTATTCGCAGTGGGATCTTGATAATCCATATCCGCCATCACATCATTACTAGCATGATTCTTTGTCTCCTCGCCAGTGGAAGTATTCAAGGGAGACGGAGTGGCCTCCAGCTGCTGCACATGAAAACCAGTCAGATGCGCTGGCTTAGGATAACGTTGAAAACCAGAGACTGACCCCAGAGGGGCTCACGTTAAATATCGGCCTGCCTGGTGATGTGGCACCCGGTCGCAGCCGGTGATAATGAAGAGCCCTCCTTTTGGGCCAAAATTGTAATGTGTGTGTTGCTGCCAGGCATCGAACCCACGTCCCCAGGCTGGTAATCGGGCACCCTACCATCTCACCCATGCGCACTAGCTGACCAATACTAAAGCACAATACTAAAGAGAGAGATTGCTTGTACCATGGTAGAGAGCGTTGTAGATAGAAATGATCTTATTTTAGCAAATACTATCAAAACTGCTCCTGAGATTGCTTGTAGCAGGGTAGATAGTGTTATAGATAGTACCGAGTATTGCTTCAGAAAACTTAGTATGCAAAAAACCATATTCTGGAGAGAATGAGAAGAGTATACAAAATTTCAAACAAAACTAGAGCTTTGAGAGGAAATGAAGAAATACCCAAAAATAGGCATATACTTGCCCAAAAATAATAAAAATTTACAAGAAAACTCTCGAGTCAAAAATGTGTCTCTACTTAAAAAAATCATCTTAAAATATGATGTGTACATCATTTTATATCATTTTTTAACTTCCGTCCTTTTAAGAAGCATGAATCAAAATGATTCTAATATATTTTCATGTTGAAAAGTCATGAGGGCATTAAAGAGTCGTATATTAATGATTGGCTTCATTTTTACAAAAAATAGAATTGTAATTTTCTAGTTATGAGGATTTTGAGAAAAAGTAACCTTATCCTACAATTTGAGAATAAAATAATAGGTGAAATCTATTGAAAATACAAATACGAGATTCGATTGATTGTATAAGATATCTTATTCTAATATTATTTGGAATCTCTTTTTAGAGAGAGAGAGAAGTGAGAGAAACCCCTTAAGTAGCAAAAAAGAGAGTCCATATTTCTCCTAATGGACGTGAAATATTATCTTGCATGTTAGAAACATCAGTATCCTAAACAAATACATCCAAAGATGGTGCATTTTGCACTACAAGTAGTGGCACTTCTTGAAGTTCTAGCAAAGTTCCTTCATTGACATCCAACTTAGTAGCTACATTATCTCCCTTAGCATCAATAAGAGAACTAAGAAAATTATACACAATGACATCTTCACTGCAAAAACCATAATTCTCAAACTTATCATCTATTGAAAGCATCATCTTTTTGAATACATAACTAATCTTCATGATCACCAATCTAATCATTTTCATTATTCATAAACTGCTAGCTTGCTTCCTTCTTTATTAAATTTGAATGGAGATTGATTATGATAGTTTGAAAAATACCACAATATGAAAAATATCAAGATTATTGATGTAAAGTTGTATGATGATCCACTCTCTCATTGGCAAGCTTCTCTATTAGGTTTGAACGCTATATTAGGGAATTTGGAAATTTTCATATAGTTTAGAAATCCCTAATATAGTTAATATTTGGTCACATGATCAAATCTTGTCCCCTTACTTGAAAGTGGAGTCTACCCTAATTACTATATAGGTTGTCTTTCCAAGTTGCACTTTGAAGCATGGGTTAAGATTTAGCCACATGGCCAAATCTATCTTTACCCCTTATTTGAAAGTGCAACTTGGGAGATTCCCAAAATCTCCAATATGGTGTTTTTGGGACACTCGAGGATTCTTGGCTTCTTTGGCTCTTGTACTCTCTCACTCCCTTTACCTCAATCTTTGGCAAGACCATGGGTAAAGAGCACCAATCATCATCATCCCTCAAACTTGAATCGGAATCCAAAATATCTTCATATATTTCCTTAAGCTTTTCAACTGCTATAAGCAATCTCCAATATGCTTAACACTTGAACAAGACCTGCCTTTCTTGCCTTCATGATCATCATGCCATTCATAAGAATCATCAATAATATCCTCAAAAGAAATATCCAAATTCTACCATGCTTTATCCATCTTCAAACTTCAAGCCTTCTTTGTTGCTTATGAAAACCTCTTGTGGATATGATCAAACTCATTACATAAATCAAACATGCAAAAATACTTGTATAATTTTCCTTCTTCACAAGACCTATGAACATAAGAACAATGCTTTGAAGTATGTCAAGACTCAAAGCAAACTCATGCTATTCTTAGTTTGTTAATGGTTTTTCTAATTCCTAAGACTTTTTACTAGACAAAAATAACAAAGTAATTGGCCATCACACAAGAAGAAAGAAAAAATTAACCCTTTAAAATGTATCGTCCTGCTATAGGTAATATATCACTAGTTTAGGCAATTCTCATTGCTTCAGGTAGTTGTCACTACTTAAGTAGTTGTCATTGCTTTAGGTAGTCTACCCCACTACTTCAGGTCTTGACAAAAATTTTAGATTTCCAACATCAAAGAGAAGTATTTTGATTAGGCTTTAGATCCATAACTAGAGAACATTATAGAAGGGGGTTGTATCATCTTGCTTCCCAAAAAATATTACTACTTCGTACGAAACATTCTACTTCATATAGAAACTCTACTTCATGCAAGAATTTTGCTTCCTATAGGAACTCTGCTTCATGTAGAAATTATTCTACATGCAAGAAATCCAAATTTCTAGCCTCAAACAAAGTCATTTTTGTTGATTCTTTAAACCAAAGATATAGAGAATTAATGATAGGAAATACAAATAGAAAACCCTTCAAACTCAATATAGTAAAGTCATTTTTAATCTATAAAACAGTCATTTTTCATAAATTCAAGGTAATTCTTCAAGTCTTTGCACAAATTTTGCACTCAAAAAACCTTTCAAATTGCATATAGGAAATTAGGTTTTCTTTCCCAAAACAATGTCATTTTTTATAGAGCTTCAAATTTCACGCATCAATTAAATGTCTTTTTTCTTAAACTTCTATACCATAGATTCAAAAAAGCATAGCAGGATTACCAATTGTTTTAACCCCAAATCTATGTCGAATGCATAGTAGGAGTGAACTGCCTCATACAAAAAATACCTAATCCAATATCACACATCTTATAGAAAACTGAAATATAACCATGCAGAAATATGAGAACACATACTTTATCACTAATACTTAGCGAATCAAAAATAGAACATAAATAACGTGTTGGAAATAGAGCAAAGACATAATGAATTATGGCACCAACTATTAGATTTAATATATCATAATAGAAATCTACCATACATAGGTCGTGAACATCAGAGAGATAATCCCAAAGAACGAAGAGTGATACCAATTGCCTCTTTAAGTCATGTTCTTATAAGTGCCCATAAACTGCACTTCATGAGGTATACAACTTCATGAGGCATTTAAAGACTGCTTCATATAAGAAATAGTAAAGACTAAGGCTCTAAACCATGCTAAAGGCAAACATAGTGCATCAAGCCAATGGCTAATACCAATAATACCTCTCCTCGATCTTCTCATATGTCACCCATACACCCCTATAACTAGCCCATAGGCTCTCTTGAGACTCTTGCATAACCTGCAGTAGAGCTGGGTAGCCCTATCAAAAACTGCATGCAAGGTTAGATCTCCTCTCTTCTTGATGTGCTTCCAAAGAATTCATCCTCTCAAGAAATTTCCATAGTCTTTTCGTTTGATCTTCTTGAATTCTACATTTATCCGCTCATCCCTCTTGGTTAGCATACTGAGATACTGACATATCTACAACCACTCTCTAGTTTAAAGCTTCTCTAAGAAGGTCCAATGGTAGAAACATGGCAAACATGACAAAGCATGGTAGCTAGTATTTCTATATCATCCTCATTTGCGACCAATGACTCCTCATCCTCATATCTAGCTCTAGAAAGCATATCTATAACTGGGTTCACTTTTTCTACTATATGCCTAAATTCTGGATTCAATAACTTGATATAAGTAGTTCGCCTCAACATAGCTATATCTAGAGTAGAGCAACTAGTAATCATGGCTAGCAAAGGCAAGCAATCTGTCTCAATCACAACCAGGGTTCCAATATAATTCTCTTTCTTGTAGTTGAGTGTTGTACCAACTCTCCAAAATTCCCGCTTGATCTATGGTTACCTCCTCTATCTCTCCTTTAGGACTTTCACCCCCAAACCAAATGGCATACCTCTAATCCTCCCAATCGTCCTAACTAACAGCCCAACCTATACCGATAGGACTAGTGTCAATAGTCAATACAATAGGTCTTCCACAAGTATACTTAACTTTTCTAAGAGTAAGTGTAGACTATAGCAATTTCTTCAATTTCAAGGTCACAGTCGAAATTTTGAAAAGGAGAGTATTAAAGTTGAAGGTAAATAAAAGAGAGAGAAAGCAAGAGGTGTTAACTTCAAATCTAGAGGAAAATAGGGAAATTCATGAGATAACCTTTTTTTCCTATCTTATCAAGTTACAATGTGATTGAGAAATTCATCTAACTCTCATTTCACTCTACTTACAAAATGAACATATACTATAGCCTGAATTAAGCTATATTGCGCTTTCTCTTCTTTCTTTTTGCACACCCACACTCTCACATATCACATTTAAAAAGAAAGATAGAAGTTATACAAGCAATAGGAGAAACGCAAATTAGCGAAAAAGTAAGGGAGAGCGCATACTTGTCTTATCAATGAGCTAAAAGGCTTAGATTAGTGATGAATGAGCTAAAGGCTTAGATTAGCATCACTATTGTAGCGATGAGACTTTGCTTACCGATAAGTTAGAGGCTATTCGAATCGCTATTTTGGGTAGCATCGAGGATGGCGAAAAAAGTCAAAATAGGAAATTAAGAAAACGCAGCATAATTTATTTCACAAATTCTCTCTCGTTTGCTTCCACGATGCCACTAGCAACTACAAGCACCTTAGAAACGATCTCCGCAGAGGTAGGGAAATCGAGTTATCCTCTCTCTCTCTCTCTCTCTCTCTCTCTCACATGCATTGATCGATTGTACAAAGCTGTATTCTGCGGTGTATCACGTTAAAACAGGTTGTAGCATAAATATATATGCTAAAACAAGCGATGGCAATGGGCATAAAGATAAACGATCTGTGTATGAATAAAGTGGAAGCTTAGTACATGCCGGACTGTCCGACGAGAGGAGGGCTTGCCAAGTGCTGTACGGCCAAAGCAGTAAGAGTAATTTGATCTTGAGATCAGGACACAACAAAATATCTCAGATTCATCTTGCACAACCTAAAAATAAAAAATGGACTCTGGAAAACTAGACACGAGGATGATGAAGGGTGAATTAGATCAGAAGGGTGGTGGAGGAGGTACGCTTGCATCACTGCCTGGATCATTATTCGCAGTGGGGTCTTGATAATCCATATGCGCCATCACATCATTACTAGCATGATTCTTTGTCTCCTCGCCAGTGGAAGTATTCAAGGGAGACGGAGTGGCCTCCAGCTGCTGCACATGAAAACCAGTCAGATGCGCTGGCTTAGGATAACGTTGAAAACCAGAGACTGACCCCAGAGGAGGGTCACTCGTAGGGTCTGCGTTGGGTCCTGGGCGCTGGTAATCCCCCAAGTTCGTCTGCTTCATCCTCCTGGCCGGCATCAAGTGACGCGCGGAATACACAGTATTCCTGTCGATTTCTGTGGAGGCTGCATAAGAAGCAACGAAAAGCCATATAGCGGAGGTAAGCATAGTATCGTATGATCAAATGGATTCAGAACGCGACACAGCAAAATATTTACGAGCAAGAGAGAGAGGGGGGGGGAGTGGGGGCTCACCACACGCCATCGATCCCATCACGATGCATGCTAGAAGTGGTGACAGAGCCACGTGCGAACGAAAACGCCCACGATCACGTACTGCACCCATGGAGAATAACTCTTGCATACACGACAATATCAGGAATCTACCAACGCTAAGCAAAAAACACAGAGTCTGGTGTCTATTTCTATACGAGAGGGGGGTTGTTCCGCTCGTATAAATTCTCTCGATCTGCGGGCGTGATGCTAAACTTCGTACTAGTGCTTGCACGTGCCCCATTCCACGAACGCTTTTCCCCCGGACAACGAGGTTAAATGACACTTACAAGCTATTATATTCTTAGCATTACTCCTGCATCTGTTGCTATTATTCGGATTAATATTAACCGTGAAACCAAGGGTTCGGGCTGACGCCACGAAAAATGGACCCCCCTCAGCACTATCTCCCACGGGGTCTTTAAGACCTTGGGGAGTTGGGATCAACGGCTGTGGTTGACCCCGAAAAAAGGCGTGTATTTGAACCGCTACTTTTTGCAAAAGTAAGCCCAATCAAATTTAAAAACTCACCCAACAATAGTAAACCCAACCAACTGGAAAAATGGGGGTTGATCGACGAACGAGGTCTCGAAATTCGGGGTTGTTTGCTGCCACAAACAAAAGTAAACCCATCCAACTTTATAAATGCAACCAACTGGTGAAATTGACTGCATGGGTTGCCAATGTAAAGAGATAATAGATTCTGTGGGGCCCACTAACTCTAATACAAGTTTTTGAATCGTAGAACAAAAGTAAACCCAACCATTATAGTAAACCTGGCCTTCGAAGTAAACTGTCCCGACCTGGAACTGAAAGCCGAACAGCTCTCGATATTACTCACAGGAAAATCCTGCACGCAAGGCGTATTCATGTGATGTTGTGAACGGAGGTTTGAGGCCCATATTGCTACTGCATACAAGCTCACGAGATCATTGGAACAAAGGTTTGAGGTTCATATTGCGATTTGTTGCTCATGGCTTCCATTACAAGGTGCATATCTCTCTCTCTTCCTCTCATATTTGCATTGGACACATTGTGACATTGGAATGATGTTTTGGTGATATATACGTATGTAGTCAACACTCATGGATTATGTAAAGTGACATTGAGATCGATGATCTCGACACCGATAAAGAGACATCAAATGGATCATCAAGTGATGAGGTTGAGATGCTTGATTTCTTTAGTGGAGACAATGATTCGGCACCACAAGAAAGCACTATCAATGCACCAAGCCCAGCTACATATACCTCATCAAAGTACTTCTCTTTCAATAGAGAGACTTACGGCTTAATGGTTAGTGATTTGAGCGGGCAGAAGGCCATCACATTGGAGGTGCTCAAGTAACTCCATAGGAGGGAGTTGCTCAACTTGAAGAAGTGGAGAAGGATCAAAGAAGGTCTTTGCATTGGTAGAAATGGTGATGGACACATTATATTGGCCTTGAAATCAGAGCCATCGTTGCGCATTGCATGTATGGAGGAGTGGGAGAGCATATTCCTTGAAAATCACATAAACAAGGTTACAAGTGCTCATGAGGATATCAATGTCACAATTGATTCCATCAAATCCACGTGGTGTGCTGACTTGAGAAGACATGGCATTCCTCTTGCGTATGTGAGAGATCTCATCGGTGGGTGTACTTCCAAGGTGTCCACAAGGCCCCATGGTTATGACGGCCCATTTCTATTTCATGGGAAGGTTCTGAAAAGAAGAGCACCCATCTTGGAGCTTACTGCAGATAGATCTCTTGTCGAGCGGAGGCTTCAAGAAATCATGCTTGAATACAAAGTTAGGTTGGGCAAGGTCCGCTCAACCAAAAAGCATGGTTTAGGGAAGATAATAGTGGAATATGCATGTCATCACAGTGGTAGAGCAACTTTAAAGGGCTCCCAAATCCGTAGGTTGCGAACCTCACATTCAAGACCAATGTGTTTGGTCTTCTGCTTTATGTGGCAGTTTTACCAAACTAGCATGGGGTGGGTATCCCTATTTGGTTTATGCTATGCACTAGTGATAATGGGTCAAACCAAGAGATTATGGCATTGCAAATCACCATAAGACTAGTCCTTTCTAGGATGGGAGATATTCGCCCTGCTGCCCTGGTGATTGATAAGTCCCAGCCAAAGATGGAGACGCTCTAGAAGGTTATTCTGGAAGACCCTCATTGTTGGACCACTAACTACCTTGGTAGTAACAAACATCAACATGCATGCCATATTATTCTATGCTGGTTCCACACAAAGAAAGCATGGGTTGAAAATCTCTTGCCACAGCTACACCTTTTCGTAATCGTTTTACTTTTAAGCATTACCTTTTTGTGAATTCCATGAGCTTGACAGTGAGTACTTCACTTGTTCTTGTGTGAATCAAGGTCCCTGTAGATGAGCACGATC
The DNA here is from genome assembly GCF_053477565.2 of Lygodium microphyllum. NCBI lineage: Eukaryota > Viridiplantae > Streptophyta > Polypodiopsida > Schizaeales > Lygodiaceae > Lygodium > Lygodium microphyllum. The sequence continues at coordinate 52,697,247 of NC_141148.1, read as the reverse complement.
ATGTGTATGCCTCTTTGTTCAATCTTATGCATTGCCCTACAGAGTCGCAATTTGATGATATGGTTGAGCAATTGCTTCATCATTATTCCGCTCATCCAAATGTGGTCCGATACGTTACCAATGGATAGTGTGGGAATGATTGTATTTGGCATGCAAGATGACCCAAGTTTGGTCCCATGTTTCCACATGGCAATGTCGACACAACCAACCTCATTGAGAAACTTTGGCAATATATCAAGTACACTCTCCTTGATGGTAGGATCAACAGGTCCATTTTGGATCTGTTGCACGCCCTTGTTGGTGACTCATCATCGGGGTCTAGAATGGGTAGATCGGCTCTGGAGTTTTTCAAGCAAAAGCAAGAGATATGTAATGTGGTCAATTTCCATTCTATTTCCACATTTCACCTTTCCTTGAAACGCATTGTTGTCTTATACATGTTTTTTATGCCTGTCGATTCTGAGCACTTCAAAGTCTATGGGTCAAGCAAGAGTCATACAGCTAGATTGACAGCAGGGGAGAAGATTCTTCAGTGGTATGAGCAAGATCCCTCCTCTCTTCAAGTCATTAATGAGGGGACCATGCTGTTCAAAATAGCAAGCACAACCCAACATGCAAAATGGTATCATGTAAGTATACAGCCAAACTACTGTGATTGCCCTGATTGGTCGACTGACTGTAAACATCTTCATGGTTTGAGGCTCATCTTGAAGAGCTATTTTCCTCACCTTCATGAGGTTATTCCCATCATCGATAGTATGCATGCCTTTGATGACATGAAGAAAAGACCAGGTGGCGATGAAATCCCAGAATTGGAGAGACCAGGTTTCGATGGTGGTGTGTAGGAAGGGGATCTCGTGTCCTCCATCGCAGACTTTAGAGGGCTCCTTCAGAGGATCGAGGATGGGATTCCATCCTACACACCGGCACAGATGGATGCTTGTATGCGCCAATTGGAAAGTGCTAAAGAGTCTCTTGTTCACATGTTCACTCCACAGGAGATTGACATGCCTAAAAAGGGCGGGATCTATCAGATCCAGGAAAATGTCACACAGACACGCCTAGGGCATGGCAATGATCATTGTCATCGTCCAAACGAGACGGGGGAGTCCTCATCGCAACCTAAGCGTCTATCTATCACATGTGTGTTAAGGCGCAAGCATCAACGAGGGAGGGACCGTGTGAGGTTTAGCCCAAAACCTCGCATATATTATCCTCATTGCTGCACCAAAACATTTTTGGTAGACCCTCTAGCAGTGTATCATGCCATACTTGCCATGCACTGCACCCTCTATCCTTGCGGTATGCTCCTCGTCCAGCAGGGTCTATCTTGATCGGTAGGGCGGTGCGACTGTATGGTGAGTCCTACATTGGCACTTGTAGTATTTTGTATTGCACCTACACCAGTGAGAATGAGGAGCGACAATTTTCTCTCTCATTCCCTAATGGGTCCACGATCACAGAAGTTTTGGTATCTAGGTTCAGAATGTTTGTATTGTACACATGATTGTCCATTTTAGTGGAATCCCATTGGCATCTCATTGTTGATTTTGGTGTCTCATTCTTGCATCTGTTCTATTCATTGTCCAAACACTAAAGCCTAAACCATTACCCTAAACCATTAACCCCAAAGCATTAACTCTAAACCATATCATAAGATCCTAAAGCATTAACTATGTGCTCGTTGCGTGAGGATGTGAAGATGTTGTTGCTTTCGTTGCATTCGTTCTATTCATTGACATAATAAACCATGACATAATAAACCTTGACATAATAAACCATGATATAAAAAATCGTAACACTAAAGCCTAAACCATTACTCTAAAGCACTAATCCCAAAGTATTAACCCCAAACCATAGCATAAGAGCATTACCTTTAACCATGTGCTCATTGTGTAAGGATGTGAGGATGTGAGGATGTAACATATGCGGCATTGAACCATTTTCTTGTTGATTGCAATACGCTAAGTTGATTATGGATTGCCAAATGCACACTAGACCATTCAAAGTCGCATAGCAAAAGTAATTATACCAGTATAGGCTTACCCAGTTATTAGTTAGTTTCCCAACTACGCCACCCTCGATGATGAGTAGTCTTATGTAAGCCATCACGTAGAATCCACAGTCTAATGCATTTGTTTGCTAAGGGGCCTATGAAAAGAAACGCTTCATCTTTATGTGAACAACCCTATGTTACATTTTTAATACAACATTACTTTAACACTATAGTCGCACACCTTAATGTGGACGAGCTTCATTTTATCCACATCCGATAGAAACTTGGCATACTTTGGGTATGTACAAAGCCTCGATAATGCAAACACGGCCCTGAAACACACACACAAAAGCAATGAATAGAATACATATGTGACACAACATATTACATGAATGCATATAGATTGTTAAGATACCTGTGTACATAGGGTAGACACTCTGTGAAATCAGTGCATTCCAACGAGTCAAGGCACAGGATGGTGCCCTGATCACCAAGTAGTTTTTCAACCCTTTTTAGCATAGGATTGAAGACCACAAATAGGCACCAATGTCACCTGTACATCAAAGATTGCTATTAAACCTAGTGCATCAAAGGGCTATGATTTGTCATTTCCATTAAGTATGCATGGAGGAACTACAAACCTCACAAACACTGGAAGAAATATAAATGTGGCCCTCGTGGGATCGCAGCTATCAAAGTAATTTCTCAATGACACACCATCATCTTGTGGCTCAACTATATTGATGTATGAAAACCACAGACTATCCACGAAACATACATCTTGCACGTGCTCTCTTGGAATCACATACTCCATCTAACTATGAATGAAAACCAAAATTAGTTTAGTAAAATAAAAAAATCCCAAACCCTAGTCATCAGGCAACCACCAAGAAAGCTATAACCAGTTTAGTAAACTTACATGGTGAATAAATTCATAGTACAGGTGGATACTTCCTCTACGCACCGCAATGCATCCAACAAAGCATGATCGACATCCACACGGAGTTTTGAACGTAGAGCCATGAACTCGATATGTATGGAACTCTCTAACCTAAAATAATACCATAAAGCAACCACACACAATGCGACCAAGCACAACTACAAGAAATACAACACATAGAAAGCATTACAATTAATAAGAACGCACCTTGAGGTGGTACTTTTTTTCCCCCTCGTCTTGACAGGAGAGCCATTCTTAAAGATGCCAACCGAACTACATCCAATCGTGAATATGCAACGGGGTGCGTCGCTTGGATACTCAAGAGGGGAGAAGATGGTGATTAAGGTGGGTCGATGTGACAGGAGGAGCGACGTGAAGGGCTTACTCCCCTCACCCTACAATGCCATAACCATAACCATAACCATAACCTTGACATAATCCATTACATAATCCATAACCATAACATAATCCATAAGCTGTAATCCATAACCCTAAAGCGTTAACTTAACATAACCATAACATAATCCATAAGCCATAATCCATAATCTTAAAGCATTTACCTAACATAACCATAACATAATCCTCAACCCTAAACCATAACCATAACATAGCATAACCTAACATAACCATAGCATAACCATGACATAATATAACCATAACCATAACTATAACTATAACTATAACCTAACATAACCATAGCATAACCTAGCATAAGCATAACATAATCCATAACCATAACCATAAGCCACAAACTTGCCCATAAAATAACCTTAAAATCCATAACATTGCCAGTGGATGGAGGACTAGCCCGCAACAAGCTATCCATCTCCATCTGAAAGTTTCGCTCTACTGTTTACAACTCAGGATGGTGGTCTAGGACTTGACCCTCATCCTCAATATGAGGCACATCCTCAGACTCTCGTGTGCGAGGCCGTTTCTAAGAAAGGCAACTTGTGAGTAAATACACATATATAAAAAACGATAAACTCAAGGCCAAGGTAAAAAAATTACATTTGCATATGACACTATAGAAGGGAAAACAATATCAGGTAAGAGACTTACATGTTTTTCATAGCCATCCGCTATTCGACTCTGAGTTCTCTGCACACGCTCATCTCTTTTGGAATCATATTTGTCCATCTGTCTACTCACAAATGCCTCCACATACTCCTGCCTCTCCATGGTATGCTCAGCATCTTCGAGCAAGTCCTATAATGAGCTCGCTCTCACATACTGAGCCTTCTCGTACTTACTCCGGGCCAAACTCAACTTTCTTTTAAGGTTAGAGAACCGAGCCTCTGCCTGGCGATGCCAAGCACCAATGGTATGGCAAGCATGCTGTGTGCCTATGGGGTGGCCAGTCTTTCGACATGGAATATCAAAGTGAATACCATGCTCATCCTTCAAATGCTCTATCATCCTTGCCCGTCTCTTTATGTTTCTATGCCTCTTCGGACAAAGAAGATCAACACGGCACTGACGCGCAAGAGACCCATCAGGTAGTGATCTCCGTGTACGGTGGGTTTTCCTATGTAAAATGACATTCTATTAAGTATCACATCTTAGGAGTGTGCCTTGTGATAAATGAATCTAACTACATAAGTGTAGCCTCCAAGTTTACTAACAATATCGAAAGTAGAATAAGCACTTATCTAAGTGTACCTCGGCACATCGTTTTCGATGGATGTATGAGATGCAGCTGTCGCAAGAACCCCTCTACGAGCACGTCGAGGAGATGATGCAACCTAAAAAATGTAAATCGAACTACACAATATGTGAGAAATCAATAATGAACATCACGAAAATCCTAAACTAATATTAAATAAGGCATCTTACTCTCATATTTTTTCGCGAATTGGAGGTATCCAACAAAGGATGGCTACGAGTGCGTGGAGCCATTTGCCCGATATAAAAGCGTGCTTGCCTACTCATAACCATAACATAATCCATATCACATAACATAATCCAATATATAATCCATGACAACTACATGACAACAAAAAGTGAGTAGTTTATAACTACTCATAATCATGTACATATCAACTAAGTCCAAAGGAAGTGAGTACTCCATGACATAATCCATGACACACTAGCGTCCATAACTACTCGTAATCCATAACAAAATCCATGTCATATAATCCATGACAAGTACGTTACAACAAAAAGTGAGTAGTTCATAACTACTCATAACCATGACATAAACCATGTCACATAACAGAATCCATAAAGTAATCCATCATGACAAGTACATGACAACAAGAAGTGAGTAATTTATAAGTACTCATAAACAAGTACATGTCAACAAAGTCCATAAGAAGTGAGTACTCCATGACATAATCCACGACACACTATCATCCATAACTACTCGTAATCCATGACAAGTACATTACTTGCTAGACAACATCGTGACAAAATATAAAAAGCCAAAATAAATGGCATGTTTAGAGCGCATGAACTTCCAACAAAAGGGCCCTATGACGTTTACGAACAAATTAGAATATTTCGACATTGAATATCACATTGACGCTAGTCTAATCCATTTTATTGATCGAGGCAATCAACCAAGAGCGAGAGACCAAGGCAAAATGAGACAAGGTGTGGCAATTTCTGAATAGATAAAAAATCATTACTTGGTGACATGAAAAGGTTACAACATTCTAATCTATCGTACTGCCTTGAATCCTTCAAAGGCACCAAGAATACATAATATAGCTTCAACACACACAGAATTTAGGATCCTCATCTGGTGCGTATTGAGACATAGACAGTGAAGCGTAAGATATCTACGAAGAAGACAACATGATGAGGATCATTATGTAAGCCCTTCAAATTGTGGTGGCCTTTGAGTGATTGGATCGGGTGGATAAATGCATCCATTAACCGAAAGGTCCACAATTTTTTTTCTCTACATTTATTTCTTATTGCATGATGTATCTTATTGCCTAATCCCTTTTTACAATTCTTTTAAACATTGGTGCGTATTATCCTCCAAACTGAAAGTGAATATCTCTCTTTCTCTTGGTACGTCCTACACCTACATCCTGTAAAGAAAAATATATGCCAATTTTAACATTACAAAATTACACCCCTTTGATTAATAGTAAGCTAAGGAGTCGATGCCAATTTTTTTATCAGGTCAGCATCAATCTAGCAGCATGCAACTAATTCTAGATTGGCTTAAATCACACAATTACACCCCTTTGATTCACTATATCTGTGTTCTTTTTACCTAGTTGCATCTTGTCTCTTTCTCTTGATTTTAGTCATGATAGACCCTAATCAACCCCTAATCTTTCTGTAATCTTAGCTTTTAGTCTACCTCTAATCAGCATCCAATCTTATTTTCTGTTCTATCCAAAATATTCTCTCTCTCTCTCTCTCTCTCTCTCTCTCTCTCCCCTCAAGAAGAATTAATCAAAGATATTTAAACACATTTATACAAAATCTTGGCTAGTGGAGAATAATAACATCATCTTATCTTCTACCCTAGTTTACTCTCTATCACTTATTTTCTCAGTTCATCTCACATAGTCCTCTCTCTTTCCCCCTCTCCCCTCCCTTCTCCCTCTTTCCCTCTCTCTCTCTATCTTTCTCTCTCTCTCTCTCTCTCTCCCTCTCTCTCTCTCTCTCTCTCTCTCTTTATGAATTGACACTTAAGGATTAAACAATAACTATGAAGAATAATAACATCATAGAGATTTAAAAAATAAAGATACCTCCATTATCACTTGATTGCTTGTCGTATAGAGTGTTGAAGAGGAAGATATATTAAAGCACAATACTAAAGAGAGAGATTGCTTGTACCATGGTAGAGAGCGTTGTAGATAGAAATGATCTTATTTTAGCAAATACTATCAAAACTGCTCCTGAGATTGCTTGTAGCAGGGTAGATAGTGTTATAGATAGTACCGAGTATTGCTTCAGAAAACTTAGTATGCAAAAAACCATATTCTGGAGAGAATGAGAAGAGTATACAAAATTTCGAACAAAACTAGAGCTTTGAGAGGAAATGAAGAAATACCCAAAAATAGGCATATACTTGCCCAAAAATAATAAAAATTTACAAGAAAACTCTCGAGTCAAAAATGTGTCTCTACTTAAAAAAATCATCTTAAAATATGATGTGTACATCATTTTATATCATTTTTTAACTTCCGTCCTTTTAAGAAGCATGAATCAAAATGATTCTAATATATTTTCATGTTGAAAAGTCATGAGGGCATTAAAGAGTCGTATATTAATGATTGGCTTCATTTTTACAAAAAATAGAATTGTAATTTTCTAGTTATGAGGATTTTGAGAAAAAGTAACCTTATCCTACAATTTGAGAATAAAATAATAGGTGAAATCTATTGAAAATACAAATACGAGATTCGATTGATTGTATAAGATATCTTATTCTAATATTATTTGGAATCTCTTTTTAGAGAGAGAGAGAAGTGAGAGAAACCCCTTAAGTAGCAAAAAAGAGAGTCCATATTTCTCCTAATGGACGTGAAATATTATCTTGCATGTGAGAAACATCAGTATCCTAAACAAATACATCCAAAGATGGTGCATTTTGCACTACAAGTAGTGGCACTTCTTGAAGTTCTAGCAAAGTTCCTTCATTGACATCCAACTTAGTAGCTACATTATCTCCCTTAGCATCAATAAGAGAACTAAGAAAATTATACACAATGACATCTTCACTGCAAAAACCATAATTCTCAAACTTATCATCTATTGAAAGCATCATCTTTTTGAATACATAACTAATCTTCATGATCACCAATCTAATCATTTTCATTATTCATAAACTGCTAGCTTGCTTCCTTCTTTATTAAATTTGAATGGAGATTGATTATGATAGTTTGAAAAATACCACAATATGAAAAATATCAAGATTATTGATATAAAGTTGTATGATGATCCACTCTCTCATTGGCAAGCTTCTCTATTAGGTTTGAACGCTATATTAGGGAATTTGGAAATTTTCATATAGTTTAGAAATCCCTAATATAGTTAATATTTGGTCACATGATCAAATCTTGTCCCCTTACTTGAAAGTGGAGTCTACCCTAATTACTATATAGGTTGTCTTTCCAAGTTGCACTTTGAAGCATGGGTTAAGATTTAGCCACATGGCCAAATCTATCTTTACCCCTTATTTGAAAGTGCAACTTGGGAGATTCCCAAAATCTCCAATATGGTGTTTTTGGGACACTCGAGGATTCTTGGCTTCTTTGGCTCTTGTACTCTCTCACTCCCTTTACCTCAATCTTTGGCAAGACCATGGGTAAAGAGCACCAATCATCATCATCCCTCAAACTTGAATCGGAATCCAAAATATCTTCATATATTTCCTTAAGCTTTTCAACTGCTATAAGCAATCTCCAATATGCTTAACACTTGAACAAGACCTGCCTTTCTTGCCTTCATGATCATCATGCCATTCATAAGAATCATCAATAATATCCTCAAAAGAAATATCCAAATTCTACCATGCTTTATCCATCTTCAAACTTCAAGCCTTCTTTGTTGCTTATGAAAACCTCTTGTGGATATGATCAAACTCATTACATAAATCAAACATGCAAAAATACTTGTATAATTTTCCTTCTTCACAAGACCTATGAACATAAGAACAATGCTTTGAAGTATGTCAAGACTCAAAGCAAACTCATGCTATTCTTAGTTTGTTAATGGTTTTTCTAATTCCTAAGACTTTTTACTAGACAAAAATAACAAAGTAATTGGCCATCACACAAGAAGAAAGAAAAAATTAACCCTTTAAAATGTATCGTCCTGCTATAGGTAATATATCACTAGTTTAGGCAATTCTCATTGCTTCAGGTAGTTGTCACTACTTAAGTAGTTGTCATTGCTTTAGGTAGTCTACCCCACTACTTCAGGTCTTGACAAAAATTTTAGATTTCCAACATCAAAGAGAAGTATTTTGATTAGGCTTTAGATCCATAACTAGAGAACATTATAGAAGGGGGTTGTATCATCTTGCTTCCCAAAAAATATTACTACTTCGTACGAAACATTCTACTTCATATAGAAACTCTACTTCATGCAAGAATTTTGCTTCCTATAGGAACTCTGCTTCATGTAGAAATTATTCTACATGCAAGAAATCCAAATTTCTAGCCTCAAACAAAGTCATTTTTGTTGATTCTTTAAACCAAAGATATAGAGAATTAATGATAGGAAATACAAATAGAAAACCCTTCAAACTCAATATAGTAAAGTCATTTTTAATCTATAAAACAGTCATTTTTCATAAATTCAAGGTAATTCTTCAAGTCTTTGCACAAATTTTGCACTCAAAAAACCTTTCAAATTGCATATAGGAAATTAGGTTTTCTTTCCCAAAACAATGTCATTTTTTATAGAGCTTCAAATTTCACGCATCAATTAAATGTCTTTTTTCTTAAACTTCTATACCATAGATTCAAAAAAGCATAGCAGGATTACCAATTGTTTTAACCCCAAATCTATGTCGAATGCATAGTAGGAGTGAACTGCCTCATACAAAAAATACCTAATCCAATATCACACATCTTATAGAAAACTGAAATATAACCATGCAGAAATATGAGAACACATACTTTATCACTAATACTTAGCGAATCAAAAATAGAACATAAATAACGTGTTGGAAATAGAGCAAAGACATAATGAATTATGGCACCAACTATTAGATTTAATATATCATAATAGAAATCTACCATACATAGGTCGTGAACATCAGAGAGATAATCCCAAAGAACGAAGAGTGATACCAATTGCCTCTTTAAGTCATGTTCTTATAAGTGCCCATAAACTGCACTTCATGAGGTATACAACTTCATGAGGCATTTAAAGACTGCTTCATATAAGAAATAGTAAAGACTAAGGCTCTAAACCATGCTAAAGGCAAACATAGTGCATCAAGCCAATGGCTAATACCAATAATACCTCTCCTCGATCTTCTCATATGTCACCCATACACCCCTATAACTAGCCCATAGGCTCTCTTGAGACTCTTGCATAACCTGCAGTAGAGCTGGGTAGCCCTATCAAAAACTGCATGCAAGGTTAGATCTCCTCTCTTCTTGATGTGCTTCCAAAGAATTCATCCTCTCAAGAAATTTCCATAGTCTTTTCGTTTGATCTTCTTGAATTCTACATTTATCCGCTCATCCCTCTTGGTTAGCATACTGAGATACTGACATATCTACAACCACTCTCTAGTTTAAAGCTTCTCTAAGAAGGTCCAATGGTAGAAACATGGCAAACATGACAAAGCATGGTAGCTAGTATTTCTATATCATCCTCATTTGCGACCAATGACTCCTCATCCTCATATCTAGCTCTAGAAAGCATATCTATAACTGGGTTCACTTTTTCTACTATATGCCTAAATTCTGGATTCAATAACTTGATATAAGTAGTTCGCCTCAACATAGCTATATCTAGAGTAGAGCAACTAGTAATCATGGCTAGCAAAGGCAAGCAATCTGTCTCAATCACAACCAGGGTTCCAATATAATTCTCTTTCTTGTAGTTGAGTGTTGTACCAACTCTCCAAAATTCCCGCTTGATCTATGGTTACCTCCTCTATCTCTCCTTTAGGACTTTCACCCCCAAACCAAATGGCATACCTCTAATCCTCCCAATCGTCCTAACTAACAGCCCAACCTATACCGATAGGACTAGTGTCAATAGTCAATACAATAGGTCTTCCACAAGTATACTTAACTTTTCTAAGAGTAAGTGTAGACTATAGCAATTTCTTCAATTTCAAGGTCACAGTCGAAATTTTGAAAAGGAGAGTATTAAAGTTGAAGGTAAATAAAAGAGAGAGAAAGCAAGAGGTGTTAACTTCAAATCTAGAGGAAAATAGGGAAATTCATGAGATAACCTTTTTTTCCTATCTTATCAAGTTACAATGTGATTGAGAAATTCATCTAACTCTCATTTCACTCTACTTACAAAATGAACATATACTATAGCCTGAATTAAGCTATATTGCGCTTTCTCTTCTTTCTTTTTGCACACCCACACTCTCACATATCACATTTAAAAAGAAAGATAGAAGTTATACAAGCAATAGGAGAAACGCAAATTAGCGAAAAAGTAAGGGAGAGCGCATACTTGTCTTATCAATGAGCTAAAAGGCTTAGATTAGTGATGAATGAGCTAAAGGCTTAGATTAGCATCACTATTGTAGCGATGAGACTTTGCTTACCGATAAGTTAGAGGCTATTCGAATCGCTATTTTGGGTAGCATCGAGGATGGCGAAAAAAGTCAAAATAGGAAATTAAGAAAACGCAGCATAATTTATTTCACAAATTCTCTCTCGTTTGCTTCCACGATGCCACTAGCAACTACAAGCACCTTAGAAACGATCTCCGCAGAGGTAGGGAAATCGAGTTATCCTCTCTCTCTCTCTCTCTCTCTCTCTCTCACATGCATTGATCGATTGTACAAAGCTGTATTCTGCGGTGTATCACGTTAAAACAGGTTGTAGCATAAATATATATGCTAAAACAAGCGATGGCAATGGGCATAAAGATAAACGATCTGTGTATGAATAAAGTGGAAGCTTAGTACATGCCGGACTGTCCGACGAGAGGAGGGCTTGCCAAGTGCTGTACGGCCAAAGCAGTAAGAGTAATTTGATCTTGAGATCAGGACACAACAAAATATCTCAGATTCATCTTGCACAACCTAAAAATAAAAAATGGACTCTGGAAAACTAGACACGAGGATGATGAAGGGTGAATTAGATCAGAAGGGTGGTGGAGGAGGTACGCTTGCATCACTGCCTGGATCATTATTCGCAGTGGGGTCTTGATAATCCATATGCGCCATCACATCATTACTAGCATGATTCTTTGTCTCCTCGCCAGTGGAAGTATTCAAGGGAGACGGAGTGGCCTCCAGCTGCTGCACATGAAAACCAGTCAGATGCGCTGGCTTAGGATAACGTTGAAAACCAGAGACTGACCCCAGAGGAGGGTCACTCGTAGGGTCTGCGTTGGGTCCTGGGCGCTGGTAATCCCCCAAGTTCGTCTGCTTCATCCTCCTGGCCGGCATCAAGTGACGCGCGGAATACACAGTATTCCTGTCGATTTCTGTGGAGGCTGCATAAGAAGCAACGAAAAGCCATATAGCGGAGGTAAGCATAGTATCGTATGATCAAATGGATTCAGAACGCGACACAGCAAAATATTTACGAGCAAGAGAGAGAGGGGGGGGGAGTGGGGGCTCACCACACGCCATCGATCCCATCACGATGCATGCTAGAAGTGGTGACAGAGCCACGTGCGAACGAAAACGCCCACGATCACGTACTGCACCCATGGAGAATAACTCTTGCATACACGACAATATCAGGAATCTACCAACGCTAAGCAAAAAACACAGAGTCTGGTGCCTATTTCTATACGAGAGGGGGGTTGTTCCGCTCGTATAAATTCTCTCGATCTGCGGGCGTGATGCTAAACTTCGTACTAGTGCTTGCACGTGCCCCATTCCACGAACGCTTTTCCCCCGGACAACGAGGTTAAATGACACTTACAAGCTATTATATTCTTAGCATTACTCCTGCATCTGTTGCTATTATTCGGATTAATATTAACCGTGAAACCAAGGGTTCGGGCTGACGCCACGAAAAATGGACCCCCCTCAGCACTATCTCCCACGGGGTCTTTAAGACCTTGGGGAGTTGGGATCAACGGCTGTGGTTGACCCCGAAAAAAGGCGTGTATTTGAACCGCTACTTTTTGCAAAAGTAAGCCCAATCAAATTTAAAAACTCACCCAACAATAGTAAACCCAACCAACTGGAAAAATGGGGGTTGATCGACGAACGAGGTCTCGAAATTCGGGGTTGTTTGCTGCCACAAACAAAAGTAAACCCATCCAACTTTATAAATGCAACCAACTGGTGAAATTGACTGCATGGGTTGCCAATGTAAAGAGATAATAGATTCTGTGGGGCCCACTAACTCTAATACAAGTTTTTGAATCGTAGAACAAAAGTAAACCCAACCATTATAGTAAACCTGGCCTTCGAAGTAAACTGTCCCGACCTGGAACTGAAAGCCGAACAGCTCTCGATATTACTCACAGGAAAATCCTGCACGCAAGGCGTATTCATGTGATGTTGTGAACGGAGGTTTGAGGCCCATATTGCTACTGCATACAAGCTCACGAGATCATTGGAACAAAGGTTTGAGGTTCATATTGCGATTTGTTGCTCATGGCTTCCATTACAAGGTGCATATCTCTCTCTCTTCCTCTCATATTTGCATTGGACACATTGTGACATTGGAATGATGTTTTGGTGATATATACGTATGTAGTCAACACTCATGGATTATGTAAAGTGACATTGAGATCGATGATCTCGACACCGATAAAGAGACATCAAATGGATCATCAAGTGATGAGGTTGAGATGCTTGATTTCTTTAGTGGAGACAATGATTCGGCACCACAAGAAAGCACTATCAATGCACCAAGCCCAGCTACATATACCTCATCAAAGTACTTCTCTTTCAATAGAGAGACTTACGGCTTAATGGTTAGTGATTTGAGCGGGCAGAAGGCCATCACATTGGAGGTGCTCAAGTAACTCCATAGGAGGGAGTTGCTCAACTTGAAGAAGTGGAGAAGGATCAAAGAAGGTCTTTGCATTGGTAGAAATGGTGATGGACACATTATATTGGCCTTGAAATCAGAGCCATCGTTGCGCATTGCATGTATGGAGGAGTGGGAGAGCATATTCCTTGAAAATCACATAAACAAGGTTACAAGTGCTCATGAGGATATCAATGTCACAATTGATTCCATCAAATCCACGTGGTGTGCTGACTTGAGAAGACATGGCATTCCTCTTGCGTATGTGAGAGATCTCATCGGTGGGTGTACTTCCAAGGTGTCCACAAGGCCCCATGGTTATGACGGCCCATTTCTATTTCATGGGAAGGTTCTGAAAAGAAGAGCACCCATCTTGGAGCTTACTGCAGATAGATCTCTTGTCGAGCGGAGGCTTCAAGAAATCATGCTTGAATACAAAGTTAGGTTGGGCAAGGTCCGCTCAACCAAAAAGCATGGTTTAGGGAAGATAATAGTGGAATATGCATGTCATCACAGTGGTAGAGCAACTTTAAAGGGCTCCCAAATCCGTAGGTTGCGAACCTCACATTCAAGACCAATGTGTTTGGTCTTCTGCTTTATGTGGCAGTTTTACCAAACTAGCATGGGGTGGGTATCCCTATTTGGTTTATGCTATGCACTAGTGATAATGGGTCAAACCAAGAGATTATGGCATTGCAAATCACCATAAGACTAGTCCTTTCTAGGATGGGAGATATTCGCCCTGCTGCCCTGGTGATTGATAAGTCCCAGCCAAAGATGGAGACGCTCTAGAAGGTTATTCTGGAAGACCCTCATTGTTGGACCACTAACTACCTTGGTAGTAACAAACATCAACATGCATGCCATATTATTCTATGCTGGTTCCACACAAAGAAAGCATGGGTTGAAAATCTCTTGCCACAGCTACACCTTTTCGTAATCGTTTTACTTTTAAGCATTACCTTTTTGTGAATTCCATGAGCTTGACAGTGAGTACTTCACTTGTTCTTGTGTGAATCAAGGTCCCTGTAGATGAGCACGATCATGTGTATGCCTCTTTGTTCAATCTTATGCATTGCCCTACAGAGTCGCAATTTGATGATATGGTTGAGCAATTGCTTCATCATTATTCCGCTCATCCAAATGTGGTCCGATACGTTACCAATGGATAGTGTGGGAATGATTGTATTTGGCATGCAAGATGACCCAAGTTTGGTCCCATGTTTCCACATGGCAATGTCGACACAACCAACCTCATTGAGAAACTTTGGCAATATATCAAGTACACTCTCCTTGATGGTAGGATCAACAGGTCCATTTTGGATCTGTTGCACGCCCTTGTTGGTGACTCATCATCGGGGTCTAGAATGGGTAGATCGGCTCTGGAGTTTTTCAAGCAAAAGCAAGAGATATGTAATGTGGTCAATTTCCATTCTATTTCCACATTTCACCTTTCCTTGAAACGCATTGTTGTCTTATACATGTTTTTTATGCCTGTCGATTCTGAGCACTTCAAAGTCTATGGGTCAAGCAAGAGTCATACAGCTAGATTGACAGCAGGGGAGAAGATTCTTCAGTGGTATGAGCAAGATCCCTCCTCTCTTCAAGTCATTAATGAGGGGACCATGCTGTTCAAAATAGCAAGCACAACCCAACATGCAAAATGGTATCATGTAAGTATACAGCCAAACTACTGTGATTGCCCTGATTGGTCGACTGACTGTAAACATCTTCATGGTTTGAGGCTCATCTTGAAGAGCTATTTTCCTCACCTTCATGAGGTTATTCCCATCATCGATAGTATGCATGCCTTTGATGACATGAAGAAAAGACCAGGTGGCGATGAAATCCCAGAATTGGAGAGACCAGGTTTCGATGGTGGTGTGTAGGAAGGGGATCTCGTGTCCTCCATCGCAGACTTTAGAGGGCTCCTTCAGAGGATCGAGGATGGGATTCCATCCTACACACCGGCACAGATGGATGCTTGTATGCGCCAATTGGAAAGTGCTAAAGAGTCTCTTGTTCACATGTTCACTCCACAGGAGATTGACATGCCTAAAAAGGGCGGGATCTATCAGATCCAGGAAAATGTCACACAGACACGCCTAGGGCATGGCAATGATCATTGTCATCGTCCAAACGAGACGGGGGAGTCCTCATCGCAACCTAAGCGTCTATCTATCACATGTGTGTTAAGGCGCAAGCATCAACGAGGGAGGGACCGTGTGAGGTTTAGCCCAAAACCTCGCATATATTATCCTCATTGCTGCACCAAAACATTTTTGGTAGACCCTCTAGCAGTGTATCATGCCATACTTGCCATGCACTGCACCCTCTATCCTTGCGGTATGCTCCTCGTCCAGCAGGGTCTATCTTGATCGGTAGGGCGGTGCGACTGTATGGTGAGTCCTACATTGGCACTTGTAGTATTTTGTATTGCACCTACACCAGTGAGAATGAGGAGCGACAATTTTCTCTCTCATTCCCTAATGGGTCCACGATCACAGAAGTTTTGGTATCTAGGTTCAGAATGTTTGTATTGTACACATGATTGTCCATTTTAGTGGAATCCCATTGGCATCTCATTGTTGATTTTGGTGTCTCATTCTTGCATCTGTTCTATTCATTGTCCAAACACTAAAGCCTAAACCATTACCCTAAACCATTAACCCCAAAGCATTAACTCTAAACCATATCATAAGATCCTAAAGCATTAACTATGTGCTCGTTGCGTGAGGATGTGAAGATGTTGTTGCTTTCGTTGCATTCGTTCTATTCATTGACATAATAAACCATGACATAATAAACCTTGACATAATAAACCATGATATAAAAAATCGTAACACTAAAGCCTAAACCATTACTCTAAAGCACTAATCCCAAAGTATTAACCCCAAACCATAGCATAAGAGCATTACCTTTAACCATGTGCTCATTGTGTAAGGATGTGAGGATGTGAGGATGTAACATATGCGGCATTGAACCATTTTCTTGTTGATTGCAATACGCTAAGTTGATTATGGATTGCCAAATGCACACTAGACCATTCAAAGTCGCATAGCAAAAGTAATTATACCAGTATAGGCTTACCCAGTTATTAGTTAGTTTCCCAACTACGCCACCCTCGATGATGAGTAGTCTTATGTAAGCCATCACGTAGAATCCACAGTCTAATGCATTTGTTTGCTAAGGGGCCTATGAAAAGAAACGCTTCATCTTTATGTGAACAACCCTATGTTACATTTTTAATACAACATTACTTTAACACTATAGTCGCACACCTTAATGTGGACGAGCTTCATTTTATCCACATCCGATAGAAACTTGGCATACTTTGGGTATGTACAAAGCCTCGATAATGCAAACACGGCCCTGAAACACACACACAAAAGCAATGAATAGAATACATATGTGACACAACATATTACATGAATGCATATAGATTGTTAAGATACCTGTGTACATAGGGTAGACACTCTGTGAAATCAGTGCATTCCAACGAGTCAAGGCACAGGATGGTGCCCTGATCACCAAGTAGTTTTTCAACCCTTTTTAGCATAGGATTGAAGACCACAAATAGGCACCAATGTCACCTGTACATCAAAGATTGCTATTAAACCTAGTGCATCAAAGGGCTATGATTTGTCATTTCCATTAAGTATGCATGGAGGAACTACAAACCTCACAAACACTGGAAGAAATATAAATGTGGCCCTCGTGGGATCGCAGCTATCAAAGTAATTTCTCAATGACACACCATCATCTTGTGGCTCAACTATATTGATGTATGAAAACCACAGACTATCCACGAAACATACATCTTGCACGTGCTCTCTTGGAATCACATACTCCATCTAACTATGAATGAAAACCAAAATTAGTTTAGTAAAATAAAAAAATCCCAAACCCTAGTCATCAGGCAACCACCAAGAAAGCTATAACCAGTTTAGTAAACTTACATGGTGAATAAATTCATAGTACAGGTGGATACTTCCTCTACGCACCGCAATGCATCCAACAAAGCATGATCGACATCCACACGGAGTTTTGAACGTAGAGCCATGAACTCGATATGTATGGAACTCTCTAACCTAAAATAATACCATAAAGCAACCACACACAATGCGACCAAGCACAACTACAAGAAATACAACACATAGAAAGCATTACAATTAATAAGAACGCACCTTGAGGTGGTACTTTTTTTCCCCCTCGTCTTGACAGGAGAGCCATTCTTAAAGATGCCAACCGAACTACATCCAATCGTGAATATGCAACGGGGTGCGTCGCTTGGATACTCAAGAGGGGAGAAGATGGTGATTAAGGTGGGTCGATGTGACAGGAGGAGCGACGTGAAGGGCTTACTCCCCTCACCCTACAATGCCATAACCATAACCATAACCATAACCTTGACATAATCCATTACATAATCCATAACCATAACATAATCCATAAGCTGTAATCCATAACCCTAAAGCGTTAACTTAACATAACCATAACATAATCCATAAGCCATAATCCATAATCTTAAAGCATTTACCTAACATAACCATAACATAATCCTCAACCCTAAACCATAACCATAACATAGCATAACCTAACATAACCATAGCATAACCATGACATAATATAACCATAACCATAACTATAACTATAACTATAACCTAACATAACCATAGCATAACCTAGCATAAGCATAACATAATCCATAACCATAACCATAAGCCACAAACTTGCCCATAAAATAACCTTAAAATCCATAACATTGCCAGTGGATGGAGGACTAGCCCGCAACAAGCTATCCATCTCCATCTGAAAGTTTCGCTCTACTGTTTACAACTCAGGATGGTGGTCTAGGACTTGACCCTCATCCTCAATATGAGGCACATCCTCAGACTCTCGTGTGCGAGGCCGTTTCTAAGAAAGGCAACTTGTGAGTAAATACACATATATAAAAAACGATAAACTCAAGGCCAAGGTAAAAAAATTACATTTGCATATGACACTATAGAAGGGAAAACAATATCAGGTAAGAGACTTACATGTTTTTCATAGCCATCCGCTATTCGACTCTGAGTTCTCTGCACACGCTCATCTCTTTTGGAATCATATTTGTCCATCTGTCTACTCACAAATGCCTCCACATACTCCTGCCTCTCCATGGTATGCTCAGCATCTTCGAGCAAGTCCCATAATGAGCTCGCTCTCACATACTGAGCCTTCTCGTACTTACTCCGGGCCAAACTCAACTTTCTTTTAAGGTTAGAGAACCGAGCCTCTGCCTGGCGATGCCAAGCACCAATGGTATGGCAAGCATGCTGTGTGCCTATGGGGTGGCCAGTCTTTCGACATGGAATATCAAAGTGAATACCATGCTCATCCTTCAAATGCTCTATCATCCTTGCCCGTCTCTTTATGTTTCTATGCCTCTTCGGACAAAGAAGATCAACACGGCACTGACGCGCAAGAGACCCATCAGGTAGTGATCTCCGTGTACGGTGGGTTTTCCTATGTAAAATGACATTCTATTAAGTATCACATCTTAGGAGTGTGCCTTGTGATAAATGAATCTAACTACATAAGTGTAGCCTCCAAGTTTACTAACAATATCGAAAGTAGAATAAGCACTTATCTAAGTGTACCTCGGCACATCGTTTTCGATGGATGTATGAGATGCAGCTGTCGCAAGAACCCCTCTACGAGCACGTCGAGGAGATGATGCAACCTAAAAAATGTAAATCGAACTACACAATATGTGAGAAATCAATAATGAACATCACGAAAATCCTAAACTAATATTAAATAAGGCATCTTACTCTCATATTTTTTCGCGAATTGGAGGTATCCAACAAAGGATGGCTACGAGTGCGTGGAGCCATTTGCCCGATATAAAAGCGTGCTTGCCTACTCATAACCATAACATAATCCATATCACATAACATAATCCAATATATAATCCATGACAACTACATGACAACAAAAAGTGAGTAGTTTATAACTACTCATAATCATGTACATATCAACTAAGTCCAAAGGAAGTGAGTACTCCATGACATAATCCATGACACACTAGCGTCCATAACTACTCGTAATCCATAACAAAATCCATGTCATATAATCCATGACAAGTACGTTACAACAAAAAGTGAGTAGTTCATAACTACTCATAACCATGACATAAACCATGTCACATAACAGAATCCATAAAGTAATCCATCATGACAAGTACATGACAACAAGAAGTGAGTAATTTATAAGTACTCATAAACAAGTACATGTCAACAAAGTCCATAAGAAGTGAGTACTCCATGACATAATCCACGACACACTATCATCCATAACTACTCGTAATCCATGACAAGTACATTACTTGCTAGACAACATCGTGACAAAATATAAAAAGCCAAAATAAATGGCATGTTTAGAGCGCATGAACTTCCAACAAAAGGGCCCTATGACGTTTACGAACAAATTAGAATATTTCGACATTGAATATCACATTGACGCTAGTCTAATCCATTTTATTGATCGAGGCAATCAACCAAGAGCGAGAGACCAAGGCAAAATGAGACAAGGTGTGGCAATTTCTGAATAGATAAAAAATCATTACTTGGTGACATGAAAAGGTTACAACATTCTAATCTATCGTACTGCCTTGAATCCTTCAGAGGCACCAAGAATACATAATATAGCTTCAACACACACAGAATTTAGGATCCTCATCTGGTGCGTATTGAGACATAGACAGTGAAGCGTAAGATATCTACGAAGAAGACAACATGATGAGGATCATTATGTAAGCCCTTCAAATTGTGGTGGCCTTTGAGTGATTGGATCGGGTGGATAAATGCATCCATTAACCGAAAGGTCCACAATTTTTTTTCTCTACATTTATTTCTTATTGCATGATGTATCTTATTGCCTAATCCCTTTTTACAATTCTTTTAAACATTGGTGCGTATTATCCTCCAAACTGAAAGTGAATATCTCTCTTTCTCTTGGTACGTCCTACACCTACATCCTGTAAAGAAAAATATATGCCAATTTTAACATTACAAAATTACACCCCTTTGATTAATAGTAAGCTAAGGAGTCGATGCCAATTTTTTTATCAGGTCAGCATCAATCTAGCAGCATGCAACTAATTCTAGATTGGCTTAAATCACACAATTACACCCCTTTGATTCACTATATCTGTGTTCTTTTTACCTAGTTGCATCTTGTCTCTTTCTCTTGATTTTAGTCATGATAGACCCTAATCAACCCCTAATCTTTCTGTAATCTTAGCTTTTAGTCTACCTCTAATCAGCATCCAATCTTATTTTGTGTTCTATCCAAAATATTCTCTCTCTCTCTCTCTCTCTCTCTCTCTCTCTCCCCTCAAGAAGAATTAATCAAAGATATTTAAACACATTTATACAAAATCTTGGCTAGTGGAGAATAATAACATCATCTTATCTTCTACCCTAGTTTACTCTCTATCACTTATTTTCTCAGTTCATCTCACATAGTCCTCTCTCTTTCCCCCTCTCCCCTCCCTTCTCCCTCTTTCCCTCTCTCTCTCTATCTTTCTCTCTCTCTCTCTCTCTCTCCCTCTCTCTCTCTCTCTCTCTCTCTCTTTATGAATTGACACTTAAGGATTAAACAATAACTATGAAGAATAATAACATCATAGAGATTTAAAAAATAAAGATACCTCCATTATCACTTGATTGCTTGTCGTATAGAGTGTTGAAGAGGAAGATATATTAAAGCACAATACTAAAGAGAGAGATTGCTTGTACCATGGTAGAGAGCGTTGTAGATAGAAATGATCTTATTTTAGCAAATACTATCAAAACTGCTCCTGAGATTGCTTGTAGCAGGGTAGAGAGTGTTATAGATAGTACCGAGTATTGCTTCAGAAAACTTAGTATGCAAAAAACCATATTCTGGAGAGAATGAGAAGAGTATACAAAATTTCGAACAAAACTAGAGCTTTGAGAGGAAATGAAGAAATACCCAAAAATAGGCATATACTTGTCCAAAAATAATAAAAATTTACAAGAAAACTCTCGAGTCAAAAATGTGTCTCTACTTAAAAAAATCATCTTAAAATATGATGTGTACATCATTTTATATCATTTTTTAACTTCCGTCCTTTTAAGAAGCATGAATCAAAATGATTCTAATATATTTTCATGTTGAAAAGTCATGAGGGCATTAAAGAGTCGTATATTAATGATTGGCTTCATTTTTACAAAAAATAGAATTGTAATTTTCTAGTTATGAGGATTTTGAGAAAAAGTAACCTTATCCTACAATTTGAGAATAAAATAATAGGTGAAATCTATTGAAAATACAAATACGAGATTCGATTGATTGTATAAGATATCTTATTCTAATATTATTTGGAATCTCTTTTTAGAGAGAGAGAGAAGTGAGAGAAACCCCTTAAGTAGCAAAAAAGAGAGTCCATATTTCTCCTAATGGACGTGAAATATTATCTTGCATGTTAGAAACATCAGTATCCTAAACAAATACATCCAAAGATGGTGCATTTTGCACTACAAGTAGTGGCACTTCTTGAAGTTCTAGCAAAGTTCCTTCATTGACATCCAACTTAGTAGCTACATTATCTCCCTTAGCATCAATAAGAGAACTAAGAAAATTATACACAATGACATCTTCACTGCAAAAACCATAATTCTCAAACTTATCATCTATTGAAAGCATCATCTTTTTGAATACATAACTAATCTTCATGATCACTAATCTAATCATTTTCATTATTCATAAACTGCTAGCTTGCTTCCTTCTTTATTAAATTTGAATGGAGATTGATTATGATAGTTTGAAAAATACCACAATATGAAAAATATCAAGATTATTGATGTAAAGTTGTATGATGATCCACTCTCTCATTGGCAAGCTTCTCTATTAGGTTTGAACGCTATATTAGGGAATTTGGAAATTTTCATATAGTTTAGAAATCCCTAATATAGTTAATATTTGGTCACATGATCAAATCTTGTCCCCTTACTTGAAAGTGGAGTCTACCCTAATTACTATATAGGTTGTCTTTCCAAGTTGCACTTTGAAGCATGGGTTAAGATTTAGCCACATGGCCAAATCTATCTTTACCCCTTATTTGAAAGTGCAACTTGGGAGATTCCCAAAATCTCCAATATGGTGTTTTTGGGACACTCGAGGATTCTTGGCTTCTTTGGCTCTTGTACTCTCTCACTCCCTTTACCTCAATCTTTGGCAAGACCATGGGTAAAGAGCACCAATCATCATCATCCCTCAAACTTGAATCGGAATCCAAAATATCTTCATATATTTCCTTAAGCTTTTCAACTGCTATAAGCAATCTCCAATATGCTTAACACTTGAACAAGACCTGCCTTTCTTGCCTTCATGATCATCATGCCATTCATAAGAATCATCAATAATATCCTCAAAAGAAATATCCAAATTCTACCATGCTTTATCCATCTTCAAACTTCAAGCCTTCTTTGTTGCTTATGAAAACCTCTTGTGGATATGATCAAACTCATTACATAAATCAAACATGCAAAAATACTTGTATAATTTTCCTTCTTCACAAGACCTATGAACATAAGAACAATGCTTTGAAGTATGTCAAGACTCAAAGCAAACTCATGCTATTCTTAGTTTGTTAATGGTTTTTCTAATTCCTAAGACTTTTTACTAGACAAAAATAACAAAGTAATTGGCCATCACACAAGAAGAAAGAAAAAATTAACCCTTTAAAATGTATCGTCCTGCTATAGGTAATATATCACTAGTTTAGGCAATTCTCATTGCTTCAGGTAGTTGTCACTACTTAAGTAGTTGTCATTGCTTTAGGTAGTCTACCCCACTACTTCAGGTCTTGACAAAAATTTTAGATTTCCAACATCAAAGAGAAGTATTTTGATTAGGCTTTAGATCCATAACTAGAGAACATTATAGAAGGGGGTTGTATCATCTTGCTTCCCAAAAAATATTACTACTTCGTACGAAACATTCTACTTCATATAGAAACTCTACTTCATGCAAGAATTTTGCTTCCTATAGGAACTCTGCTTCATGTAGAAATTATTCTACATGCAAGAAATCCAAATTTCTAGCCTCAAACAAAGTCATTTTTGTTGATTCTTTAAACCAAAGATATAGAGAATTAATGATAGGAAATACAAATAGAAAACCCTTCAAACTCAATATAGTAAAGTCATTTTTAATCTATAAAACAGTCATTTTTCATAAATTCAAGGTAATTCTTCAAGTCTTTGCACAAATTTTGCACTCAAAAAACCTTTCAAATTGCATATAGGAAATTAGGTTTTCTTTCCCAAAACAATGTCATTTTTTATAGAGCTTCAAATTTCACGCATCAATTAAATGTCTTTTTTCTTAAACTTCTATACCATAGATTCAAAAAAGCATAGCAGGATTACCAATTGTTTTAACCCCAAATCTATGTCGAATGCATAGTAGGAGTGAACTGCCTCATACAAAAAATACCTAATCCAATATCACACATCTTATAGAAAACTGAAATATAACCATGCAGAAATATGAGAACACATACTTTATCACTAATACTTAGCGAATCAAAAATAGAACATAAATAACGTGTTGGAAATAGAGCAAAGACATAATGAATTATGGCACCAACTATTAGATTTAATATATCATAATAGAAATCTACCATACATAGGTCGTGAACATCAGAGAGATAATCCCAAAGAACGAAGAGTGATACCAATTGCCTCTTTAAGTCATGTTCTTATAAGTGCCCATAAACTGCACTTCATGAGGTATACAACTTCATGAGGCATTTAAAGACTGCTTCATATAAGAAATAGTAAAGACTAAGGCTCTAAACCATGCTAAAGGCAAACATAGTGCATCAAGCCAATGGCTAATACCAATAATACCTCTCCTCGATCTTCTCATATGTCACCCATACACCCCTATAACTAGCCCATAGGCTCTCTTGAGACTCTTGCATAACCTGCAGTAGAGCTGGGTAGCCCTATCAAAGACTGCATGCAAGGTTAGATCTCCTCTCTTCTTGATGTGCTTCCAAAGAATTCATCCTCTCAAGAAATTTCCATAGTCTTTTCGTTTGATCTTCTTGAATTCTACATTTATCCGCTCATCCCTCTTGGTTAGCATACTGAGATACTGGCATATCTACAACCACTCTCTAGTTTAAAGCTTCTCTAAGAAGGTCCAATGGTAGAAACATTGCAAACATGACAAAGCATGGTAGCTAGTATTTCTATATCATCCTCATTTGCGACCAATGACTCCTCATCCTCATATCTAGCTCTAGAAAGCATATCTATAACTGGGTTCACTTTTTCTACTATATGCCTAAATTCTGGATTCAATAACTTGATATAAGTAGTTCGCCTCAACATAGCTATATCTAGAGTAGAGCAACTAGTAATCATGGCTAGCAAAGGCAAGCAATCTGTCTCAATCACAACCAGGGTTCCAATATAATACTCTTTCTTGTAGTTGAGTGTTGTACCAACTCTCCAAAATTCCCGCTTGATCTATGGTTACCTCCTCTATCTCTCCTTTAGGACTTTCACCCCCAAACCAAATGGCATACCTCTAATCCTCCCAATCGTCCTAACTAACAGCCCAACCTATACCGATAGGACTAGTGTCAATAGTCAATACAATAGGTCTTTCACAAGTATACTTAACTTTTCTAAGAGTAAGTGTAGACTATAGCAATTTCTTCAATTTCAAGGTCACAGTCGAAATTTTGAAAAGGAGAGTATTAAAGTTGAAGGTAAATAAAAGAGAGAGAAAGCAAGAGGTGTTAACTTCAAATCTAGAGGAAAATAGGGAAATTCATGAGATAACCTTTTTTTCCTATCTTATCAAGTTACAATGTGATTGAGAAATTCATCTAACTCTCATTTCACTCTACTTACAAAATGAACATATACTATAGCCTGAATTAAGCTATATTGCGCTTTCTCTTCTTTCTTTTTGCACACCCACACTCTCACATATCACATTTAAAAAGAAAGATAGAAGTTATACAAGCAATAGGAGAAACGCAAATTAGCGAAAAAGTAAGGGAGAGCGCATACTTGTCTTATCAATGAGCTAAAAGGCTTAGATTAGTGATGAATGAGCTAAAGGCTTAGATTAGCATCACTATTGTAGCGATGAGACTTTGCTTACCGATAAGTTAGAGGCTATTCGAATCGCTATTTTGGGTAGCATCGAGGATGGCGAAAAAAGTCAAAATAGGAAATTAAGAAAACGCAGCATAATTTATTTCACAAATTCTCTCTCGTTTGCTTCCACGATGCCACTAGCAACTACAAGCACCTTAGAAACGATCTCCGCAGAGGTAGGGAAATCGAGTTATCCTCTCTCTCTCTCTCTCTCTCTCTCTCTCACATGCATTGATCGATTGTACAAAGCTGTATTCTGCGGTGTATCACGTTAAAACAGGTTGTAGCATAAATATATATGCTAAAACAAGCGATGGCAATGGGCATAAAGATAAACGATCTGTGTATGAATAAAGTGGAAGCTTAGTACATGCCGGACTGTCCGACGAGAGGAGGGCTTGCCAAGTGCTGTACGGCCAAAGCAGTAAGAGTAATTTGATCTTGAGATCAGGACACAACAAAATATCTCAGATTCATCTTGCACAACCTAAAAATAAAAAATGGACTCTGGAAAACTAGACACGAGGATGATGAAGGGTGAATTAGATCAGAAGGGTGGTGGAGGAGGTACGCTTGCATCACTGCCTGGATCATTATTCGCAGTGGGGTCTTGATAATCCATATGCGCCATCACATCATTACTAGCATGATTCTTTGTCTCCTCGCCAGTGGAAGTATTCAAGGGAGACGGAGTGGCCTCCAGCTGCTGCACATGAAAACCAGTCAGATGCGCTGGCTTAGGATAACGTTGAAAACCAGAGACTGACCCCAGAGGAGGGTCACTCGTAGGGTCTGCGTTGGGTCCTGGGCGCTGGTAATCCCCCAAGTTCGTCTGCTTCATCCTCCTGGCCGGCATCAAGTGACGCGCGGAATACACAGTATTCCTGTCGATTTCTGTGGAGGCTGCATAAGAAGCAACGAAAAGCCATATAGCGGAGGTAAGCATAGTATCGTATGATCAAATGGATTCAGAACGCGACACAGCAAAATATTTACGAGCAAGAGAGAGAGGGGGGGAGTGGGGGCTCACCACACGCCATCGATCCCATCACGATGCATGCTAGAAGTGGTGACAGAGCCACGTGCGAACGAAAACGCCCACGATCACGTACTGCACCCATGGAGAATAACTCTTGCATACACGACAATATCAGGAATCTACCAACGCTAAGCAAAAAACACAGAGTCTGGTGCCTATTTCTATACGAGAGGGGGGTTGTTCCGCTCGTATAAATTCTCTCGATCTGCGGGCGTGATGCTAAACTTCGTACTAGTGCTTGCACGTGCCCCATTCCACGAACGCTTTTCCCCCGGACAACGAGGTTAAATGACACTTACAAGCTATTATATTCTTAGCATTACTCCTGCATCTGTTGCTATTATTCGGATTAATATTAACCGTGAAACCAAGGGTTCGGGCTGACGCCACGAAAAATGGACCCCCCGTGTAAACAAGACATTGAGTTTGGCAAGTACCTTCTCCCAGCCCCACAGTCGCAACAATAAGCAAGAGGAAGAGACTATATGCAATGGTGACTCATCACAAACCTCGCAACATAAGCTTTTTTTGCGTAACAAGGAGATCTTCTTGCCATGTCTACAAGCCTTGATCTACAAAATTGAAAGAAAGTGCAAATCTCTTTCTCACATTGACTATACTTAAACTATCTATGTCTTAGGAGTATAGGTGGGGTGGGGGCCAAATATATAGGAGGGCAAGGGACAAATGACAATAATCACAACTAAAAAAGAGCTAGAAAAGCGTTGTGAAAATTGCTCAAAATTCATACCGTACTTCTCTAAAAACAAGAAGATTGGGACCTGAATGCAGGAGACACAAGTGCATAGGCAACTAGCATGATTCTTAATATAAAATCAATAGTAGCAAACAACCATCAACAATAATAGAACTTCGAGGGGACATGACAATGGGTGTTGTGACAACTCTTGGTCTTCCACATAAGCAATTGTTCTATCTTAGCATGTATTCATGTGTTAGGTATGAATAGGTTATAAGGATGAGAGAGAGAGAGAGAGAGAGAGAGAGAGAGAGAGGCAGAGATAGATAAATATATGTTGGCCATGCTCCATGCCATCATCTCTCTTGTTTCTCTCATAAGAGAAGAAGTTATGAACCATATCATCTAATACATCCTCCTCTACCATCTTGTGAGGCAAGGGTGGAGGCACATCATTCTCAAAGTTATCAAACTTTGTAATTTGTGATGCCTCAATTTCCACACGTTGGTACTTTGGCTCTTTGCATCTTGCATATGGTAGTGTGTGGGTGTAGGTATAGTGCGGATTTTTTTTTTCAAAGACCTCTCCTCGAGAATTGATCATTATTTGGTGACAAGGTTCTAAACTTCAGAGGTATCTTATCACATGTTGATATATGTTTCTGTAAGGATGTTTGTGAATTTAATATTTTTTCTCTACAAAAATAGTCATTTTAGGCAATTTAAACTTGATTAAGACATTAAAGGGATGGACCTGCTTGCATATCATCTCTTATTATTACTTCGCCCCATGTATGAAAAAAAATGAACCCTATATTGGAATTATGTATGGATAATGTGAGTTCCCAATAAAATAGAAAAGCTATATTTGATACAACTTTCTTATACTAATCCCAAACTATTAAAACTTCTTGCTAACATGTTTATTAGAAAACCTTCTCATAGATTTCTCCATAGTCATACTAGAAGTAGAGATTAAAGATAATGTAAGTGCAAATAAGAGAATGTGATGTTGATAGGAGCGAGGTACTCATTAGCATCTAAGAACATTCACATCACATAAAAAACACTACAAGATATAGGCCTTATACGGACGTTAAAAGTGACGAAAATATAAATAACAAAATTTCCCTCGTCGTCACAAAAAGCATCGTTATTGGCGATGCCATAGAACAGTCGGTATCAGCGTCGTTATTGGTGTCGATATCAATGTCATATACTGACGCCAATAACGACGCTGATACCGAAAGTCTGCGACGATAATAACGACGCCAATAATGACGCGAGCAATAAATTTGCAATTGTAATAACGACGGTAATAGGGAAAAGAAAATTGTGGCAGGGCAGCTGTGTGCTTTATTTGGGCCATACAAAATAGTTTTTGCACTGTGTACAATACTCCTGCAAACAAAAACAAAGTATACTGAAATCATAACACTGATCCATGAAATAAATAGATGATCGCATAATGAAAGCGACTAGTACAATCATGACAAGATATCACTAATACATAGAAAATGTCTACATAGATCAGGCGACCAAAAAAGAAAGGTGTGTCAGCTCCAGGGATCCAAGGGCGATCTACATATGCTCGCTATCCGAAAGCTCATCCCGCTGCAAAGGAGCATCGAACGGACTTTGCAAAAAAAGAAACGAAACACATCAATCCACCATACAATAATGCATTCTAATTAAACATGGTAACTACGGACAAGAAAGATGAGTGACTTATAGGGCCGCCGCGTCTATACAATCGGTCGATGGCTCCTGACCTATCATCGACTAGATATGCATATCCCCCAGGGGTATGCCTAAGATGGGTTCTCTCCCATCTGCGTCCACGCTCCTGGGCATATCCAAGAGATCCTTGTGCATCCGGTGTATCGACCCATAGGGGTGCCATCTGCATACGGTTGAGCAAAAGCCGGAGTAACTGGAGTAGACATCTCCACACGTGTGACAAATCCTGGAGGTGACGCAACTCCAGCTGAACGAGGAGACGGAGACACCGCGTCCGTGCCTCCACAGCATCCACCTGAGCTTGAGCCACGCTCCTTGGAACCACACGAGAGCGAGGAGTCGCACCTGTATCGTGTACCAACCGTGGGCTCACTACCTCCTTATCTCTGTAGCATCCCCGTGACCCTGAAGCACTCCCTCCCTCTAGCCTAAGTCTGGAGCATCGACCTCGTCTGCTCGAAGCTGAAGCATCTGATCGCGCTGAAGTAGATCTAGTAGAGCGGCCTAACAATGTCTGAGATAGCTCCTGGTCTACCATGTCTCTGAATCTCGCGATTTGGTTTGGAGACATGCGCGTGAAGATATCCTGTAACTCCTCATTGCTCATCCCTCGACTCATCCTGAAAATGTCACCTGCACATACAATAAATGATGTTAGAATAATCAATTTAAATCATACAAAGCACGGTAATATAAATCCTAAAAAAATGATCTCACTTAAAATGCATATCTTATGTACCCTTATAAGCAATTGGTCAATGAATTGAGTAAGTGGATGCTCCAAGTATGAAGTATCCTATGGTCCCATGTCAATCTCCTGACACAACTCTGTATACACTGGAAGGTCGATAGACATGTCACCATAAAAGGATGAGTCCATCTCGTTCTCAAAGAATTCTTGGTCTCCTGTATTTCCATCATTGTTAGCTGATGCTGGCTCCAAGCTTTCGGTGGCATCCACCCCTTGCAATGTCGACCCCTCTATTTGCATATTGTCTTCATCTATGCTCGGAACATCGCTTTGATCATATACTCTCGCACTTCGAGGAGCTGAAGGTATAACATACCACCATCGAGGTTGTCGGGGGTTTGGATAGAAGATTACATATTCACAAACACGTATAAGAGAGTTTAAACTATTGTGACATGTACCATGTCGTAATACAATTAACAAACAAATGAGTCCATGCATCTGTTCACAATGGGCCGGCAACACAAAGATGTCGCGCAAATCCGTCCATTTTTTTTCGGAATCTATTTCAAGAAATCCAGATGGACCTTATCGAACTCTTGCTCCAGCTTCTTCAAGTATCACTTTGAACCACTGCATATCGAATAGTATCATGGAGAAGCTACGGTAATCCACCATAACAATACTTTGCAAGTTCCCAAAATACTCCATCTCATCTATAATCGTGTTTGGATCCGTTGCTTGTGGCCAACTCTCTTGCTCGAATCTTGCCATGATACCAAAGTCCATTGTGGAGCGCATTTTGCCAATACACTCCACGCAAAAATGCCGTCCACGCGACCACACTGCACTATATATTTTGTACTGTACATTGAAACACTCAAATTAGATGTCGCATCTAAAATATAGATACGACAAATCCTAAACACCTCATCACCTTTGGACTACATCCCCTCGAGAATTCCCACTCCTCCATTGAGACTTCTGCCCCTTCGCAAGATGCTGCGGTCAAAGATCCATGCAACCATCGCATTGACATGAACTGCGGCATCTCCTCCATACTCTCGGGATATCAAATCGGTCGATGATGCATACTACGTTGGAATTCAGATCATGTTTCCTCTCAATCTTGCCTAACGATCTAGTACTTGGTGAGTCACATCTCCATAAAGGCATGGTGCAACATACAAAAGCCATTCACCTTCTCCTCCATTGTAGCATCCATTCTTTTTTCTACCCCATTTCCAACCACCATATCTCCAATCAGTCTATCATCGTCCTTTAGCGACCATAGCATTTTGTTGTTTCGATCCACCATTGGTAGCCATTGTGAAATATGCACTAGTGCCTCAGACACCAACCAACCTTCAGCCATGCTACCTTCTGGCCGAGCTCGTTGTTGCACAAAGCCTTTCAGGGTTTTCATGAAGTGCTCCAAGAAGAATATCCATCGCGTATGGACAGGTCCAGCAATCTCCACTTCATCCACAAGATGCACAAGAAGGTGGATTCGTATCGTGAGCATGCTGGTTGGCAGGTATTTCTCAAAGAGACAGACCGTCTCCAATGCTCCCCGCCTCGCGGATTCAATAGAGGACGTCTTAATCTCCTTCTGTGAGATCCATTACACCAAAATCAACAACCTGTAAATGGCCCCACGTATTTCTGGAGTAAGACATCCTATGATTGCGATCGGTAGTACAAACTACCAAAAATGAGAAAGCATTATGAATAATGGCTACACTCCAAATAGCAAAATGTGCACGCCAATTACAATCCATTCGTAGTACAAACCTGACATTAGCCCTGATAATTGGTCGTCTTTAGAAAATGCAGACCTGAGAGAACTCATTATATCCATCGCAGTGCGGATAGACTTCACTACTTGCTTCACAGTGCGCTCTTCTTTAGTGGACAAAACCTAAGGAGCGCGAGATAGCTGCATGTGACCATCAGCACTCGACTACGGCCAAAGCACCTCCATCTTATCTACCTCTTTCAAATCCATTTGTGCCCCTATAGTGTCTCTCTTTTCTATGATGTGGTCCCATAGCAAGCTAACCACATTCTTGAAAATAGATATGGAATCCAACAAGTGGTTGACCTGTAAGCGGGTCCAATATGGCAACTCGTAGAAAACTGAGAACTGCCGCATTCCGTTTGGATGTGACTCTGCGTGGACCATTTTCAGCTCGTACCAGCTTGCGAAATTCATACGTGTTGGAGGTTATCCAAGAAAACCTTCCTTGAGTTCATGATCCTTTGAAAATAAAGTGGCGTGTCCTTGATATACCATCTTTTTCATGGTTTGTGACCTTCGGGAGTCACCAATGAGAACGAAGGCCTATTTACCTGAGCACTCTCCAAATCCCAGAAAGTGATGCATCGTCCATATGAGAATGGCTTCAATATTAGCAGACCGTTGAATGACCATCACGCTTGCTCATATCTTACACGGTGACCCCCTCCTTTCACAAAATCTTAAGCTCATCGACTAATGGACGAAGATACACATCCATATTTTTTACTTTGTAGCAGTCGGGGATGAGTAAGCTAAGGATGAGATGTCCTTTCTTCGTAGAAAGCCATGGAAGGATATTGTAGTTGACAAGGACTATAGGCCACACACTGAAAGAAGTTGAGTGCAGACCGAATGGGTTCACGCCATCCATTGCAAGACCGAGTTGAAGATTCCTTGGCTCTCGGGCAAAGCCTGGGAAGGTAGAGTCAATGTGACTCCATATGCGTGAATCTGCTGATATTCGTTGAACTCCATCCGTGGACCTATTCTGCGCATGTCATGTTGTCAAGCTCGCCATGTCGAACGTATGAAACATGTGGTTTATGCAGGGGATAAGAGGAAAGTGTCTGAGAACTTTTTGAGGGATGGTTTCCCCTTGCAAGTCCTATCAATACCTGTGAGCCCCACACTTTGGACATATCTCCATAGTCTCGTATTCTCCTCCAAACAGTATGCAATCCTTGATACATGTATGGATGTTGTTGTAGTCCATGCCAAGCTTTCGTAAAACATGTCGTACATCATTAGAGACTCAAGCATGGTATTTGTAGGTGGGAATTGTAACGTGTCCACCTATTCCCTCTTAGCACACGTCTTAGTAGTCCATCGGAAAGAGAGTCTAGAAAGCTCCACGCGACACTCCCATGGAATGTTACAGGTTTTGTGATCTAGGACTTCCAGCGTCTGTCATGTAGTGAAAGTATTCCGGCTGTTCCCACTTAGGATCGACTTAAATCAGGGTTTCTCCTAATGGTCCTTTCCTAAATAGTAGCTAGCGTCGAACCCTAGGTGAACTACTTTACGCAGAAACGCCAGGGATGAAGCGGATTCATGTTGCACTCAGTTCAAGGAGAATGGAAAACGAGAGGGATGCAAGGCTCAACCTCTCTGCCCATAAGGCATAGTCGCATTCTGTTCCCCCTAAAACAATATAAATCGGGGTTCTAATAGCCTAAACCTTAGGTCAGCGCCCTTGCTATTCATTTCCTTCGAGAAGAGCTCCTTGCTGTTCATTTCGATTGAGAAAAGTTCCCGGCCAACTGAGACCACCCATTTGTAGGACGGACCCATGGCCACATCCACCGCACTTTCCTCAGGGTTGCTTTGGTTGTCTAATTACCTACCACATTTAGTTGGACATGCATCAAGCAGCTTCCTTAATTAGCCCGTTAGACATTGGTTCCTTTACATAATCGTAGCACTTGATATAGAAAAACAATGCCAAACAAGTTCCTTTTCAACAAGTTATCTTATTTATCTTTAGAATAAATCCATAAAGCCAGCCCGCATGTTGATCCATAATCCAGCAGCTATCCAACAATCCACAAGGATTACTAATCCAAGATTCCACCCGTAGACTAGTATGCGGGCCTCGAGATCCAATCCCGAGTCGCGTTGGCCTCTTGTATAGGGCTGAGAAGGCAAGGGATTTACGGCTAGAGCTCCCCCTGGCACCCAAGCGTTCTCCTGCTCCAGGTAGCACCCAACAGAGAGACCTCATGAGGCGGGTTCGGTCCACGTTCTCAACACGGCTAACAACCCCCTTGGTTAGGGTCAAGCAGATAGTCAAGGGTAACTGATGCTACCTCTCCCTTCAGGCCTTCAACCTGAAGCATTAATTATCTTTCTATCTTTTAGTTCTTTGAGCAAACAATGTAAACATTGCTCCTAAACTATTACAAGCACAATCAATCTAGTGGTTGTTTACTTGGCCAACTGCTAAGGAGTGAATCCCTCTCTCCGAATGTATCCAGCATTCGATCCGGGATCAATTGCAACTTGGCAAGATTCCAAGGGTTTGTTTGTTTGCCCTTTTGTCCTTGGGTTAGGGCCATACCCTGTTAACCCAACTTAATCAACACCTTAGGTTTCATAAATCAACAGTAAATCCTAGCCACCATGTCGCTCTAACTTGATTGATCCTTTACTTCCAAGCAAAATACATATCGTCCCTTAACTTGGCGGTTGTCCCCAAGAAAGGTGATATAACATGATGGTTACCCATCCTCTTGCAAGTTAAACTTGCGCAAGATCTTTATCCTTTTCCCTACAATGGGTACTTGCAATATTGTCCCATCAAGCTCAGCCAATACATAAGTAGCATTTTCATAGACACACTTTACCACATATAGTCCAAACCACCTTTCCACCAACTTGTGGATGGAACTATATTGATTCTCTAGACTAGTGTCATATACCAATACCCAGTCATTCTCTTCCACAACTTTAGGCCATAGACGATGTCAACTATGAAATCTATCTTTATTTCTCAATCTAACTACCTTCAATCTTTCCATTGCTAAATATACATACTCTATTCTCTATTCTCATTACTCGATGTCAAGAGCTAAAATCTCCCTCCTAGTCAAATCTACCTACCAGGCAATGCACTCCAAGTCAAGGCACAAGTCATAGTGGGTATAAGTGAATTCTATCCATACATGAACTCTACTGGCATGAGTCTTATAGTCATACTGTGAGTCATACGTCCATTCCATAATGTAAAAGGTAATAACCTCGACTAGTCTCCAACCTGTCCACCACAAGCTTTAGCCAACGCCTTTATTATAGCCAAATGTCCTCTCTCCCTTTTCCCATTTCCTTTTGGGTTATAAGCGGTGGTCAAAGTTAGTTTGGTACCATGTTTAGAGAAGGATTCCCTAGCCTCATCTAGATCTAGTTCATCATGACTAAGTGTAATCTTTCCAATAGATATGTACCTGTAGAAAATTGCATATAACACTGCTAGTTTTAGTCCTTTATTATTTTCCCTCTACTTGATATGTAATATCTTATTTAGCTTAAACTATGTACTACATCCACCAAAGGCCCATTGGCATAGTGACTAGGTCAATTACCCACTAATAATGCATACTCTATGGATACGTAGGATGCAACTCATCCCTATGATGACATACTAAAGAATACATCTAATAAGCTCTACCAGTCTCCATGAAATGAGAGATGTCCTTGTATATGCCTTTCCACCTATTTCTACTCCAAATCTATGTCGAATGCACTCCGAATGCATAATATATGATTGAACTGCCTCATATAGAAAATACTTAATCCTATATCAGGCATCTTATAGGAAACTCAAATATAACCATACAGAAATATGAGAACACATACTTCATCACTCATACTTCGAATGCATAATATGATTGAACTGCCTCATATAATGAATAATGGCACCAACTGTTACATCTGATATATCATAATAGAAATCCACCATCATAGACAAGTCGTGAAAATCAGAGATATTCTCAAAAAATGAGAATGACATCAATGGCCTCTTTAGGTCATGTTTTTAAAACTACCTATAAACTGCACTTCATGAGACATACAACTTTATGAGGCATTTAAAGAGATTTCTTTATATAGGAAATAGTAAAGACTAAGACTTCAGACCATGCTAAAGGAAAACATAGTGTGTCCATCCAATGGCTAACACTTGGCATAACTCAGGATGGCTGGTAGTGCCATGACTCAAATCCTCGTATAATCCATGGTTTTGAATGCTTATTGAAAAGTGACATACCAAATGAGAAAAACTATACCTTACTCATATAGTCTTGCACCATGAAGTAAACCAGAAAGAGAAATGATAAGTAGAGCCCCTCTAGTAGGATACTTATAGCCCTCTATTGTAGTTGCATAATCTACTCAAAAGAAATTCAATACAAAATAAAGGCATACATAGTAAGTATGATGAAAAAAAAAACAAAATCTAACACTGGAACAAGAGACTGCTCCTGTGTATATCACCTTCATCAAGATTGTAATTTCCTATAACATGAATGACATCTGTTTTTCCCATTCAAGATAAATAAATATTACTACTAGCATAGAAATATCACTCAGAAAAGTGGAATGAGATATTGTCAAAGTTTGAGAGCTATTTATCTCATAAAACTAAGAAATGGCCATAATGTCCATAGAATTCCGCACTACTGTTGCTTTAAACACAACAATAGTGACTTGCATAAAATTGATTCGAACTACTTGTTGCTGAACCTGTGAATCCTTCTATGGCTCATCATAATAACCTTGAATTAGTATTCGGTTCCTAGATCCATTAATTGCAAGTCTAAGAATATCCCCTTTCATTATAGCCAGAATGAAAGTATCTGCAAAATTGCTGATAGGTAATCAGCCATAGTTTAGTATTTCAATAAAATATGCTAGGGGTGAGAACTCATCATATATAATGGCATCCACAATGTATCATAGAGAATGAAGATATAGAACCATAACATAATAAGTAGATTGCCACTCCAACTACAAAGAATAATTCCATTGACTTGAAAAGATATCAATGATACTCTCACAATTTTATCATAATAAATGTATGGCAATGTACCTTCAATAAGATGTTGCATTCTAAAAGAAATACGTAAGATAATCCACAACAAGTTGTAAGATAATCTCACTGTTTTTTAGCTTGTTGTAGTACATTTTGCTGCAGTAGGAAGTGCACAATTTTAGACTGCTACTATAGGTAGTACTGTAGAAATTTAGCTTACTATTGTAGGTACAAGGAAATACAAACTGGTGCTATAGGAATTTTGGTTGTTGTTGGTACAAGAATTTTGATTGTTGCAGTAGGAAGTGAAGACTTCAAAGTCCTAGCAATTTGAATTGAAACATTGATCTGAGTCCTAAAAGACTTCAAAACTAGCAGTTTGAATTGAAACATCAATAACCGAATCACTCAGTACATAGAGATCCTCAAGAATAATATCTTAGCTTGAATTAGGAGAAAATACCAACTATGTATGCAAATCAACAATTTCATTTTCCTTCTATAGAACAACTTCCTCAAGGGCATTAATAACTTCAAAAAAATGAGAAACTTGGAAATCCATTACATTTCTCAGTTGAGAAACCTCCCATTGTAGCAATGCTTTCTCCTCTTGAAGTGGATTGATAAAGGACAAAGCTTCAATCACTGCAATATTGGCTACATTTCTCTCCTTTTCAAGCTCAATAGAAAACTAATGAGTCATCTCAGTTGGAGATTGAATCAAAGAGTGTACCTCAAGTAGAACATAAAAAAAACCATGTAATTTGACTACATTCTACAATGCTTTATATTCAACCAACTCTTGCAAAGGAAATGTAGTGCAAATCTTGCAATCTTTCTCTTCTTGCAAAGGGATTATAGTGCTAATCCTACAATTCCACAATTATTGTAGTAAAACACTAGCGTGTTCTCTTCAGATCAAGCAATGTAATCATTAGGAGAAATATGGACTCTCTTTTTTCCCCCTTAAGGAGTGAATAAAGAAATGTAGGCCTAACTAATGAGAGAACTAGGATTCTAGATTCATGTAACATGAATCTTCTAGCCATATCTTGGCCCAAATCTTCCCTCAGCAATAAAATAAGGGAAATATGGGGAATACAATGCTAACACTTCTTGGAATTTTGTGACTCCAATTTTCATTTTCTTATTTTTATATGTTTGACTTTTCATTTCTCCCCTTTTCAGTTTCCCCCTCTTTCTTAGGGGGAACTCAAATTTATCATATCTCTTTCCCCACTTCTTCTTTCCTGATAGAATCTTACAGCCTCATTGTTGCTTGCCCTATCTGTAACCCTATGAAATTTCATTTCCTCCATACAAACACAGAGTGAGTTTCACACGTTTTATGAGAGCAAAGCTTGTTCTACTAAATCCCTAAGATTTTCTTCACAAAACTTTACACGTATATTGTTCTCTTCCATGGATGTTCTATGGTAAATTTTTATCTCATTTGGACAAAACCTGTGCAAGTTATATGCATTCTCTGACATGTAATTTCTTTTGTTTTTGTACTCTAGGAGTCTCTTACAGTCAAGAACATTGATCTTTTGAACACTCAACTTCTTCTTCAACATCTTACTGTTTCTTTGTAAACAACGTTACATGTATGTTGTCTTTTGTTTTGCTACTCCATGGTTAAATTTTATCTCATTTGGAAAAAATGTATGCAAGCTATATGCATAGTGATTTTTACTTTGTTTTCTTGCTCCTAGAGTCATTGAGAGTGGAGAACAATGATTTTCTAAAACCTCAACTTCTTCAACATATTTGAGCTTCTTTGCAAAGAGAGCGAGAGGTATATTGCCACTTTTTTCTGTTTCTCCACGGTTAAGTTTCAACTCATTTGGACAAAGTCTATGTAAGTTATATGTATGCTTTGACTCGATATTTGTTTTGTTTTTGTACTATAGGAATTTGTCAGTGACGGAATAATGGTCTTATTATAAGTCTTCTTGTTCAACATCTCTAGGCTTCTTTATGAAAGGAAATGCATGTACAATGTTTTTCTTAATTGCTCCATTTAAATTTTATTTCATTTGGAGAGAACATTTGTAAATTATATACATGTTGATAGGTAACTTTTCTATTTGGTTATCATAGATGTCTTCAGGGAGGAAAAACATTAGTAATATACTTGATGTGGAGGTCTTCAATAGGAAAGATAGTGGCAGTAATTGGATTTGTGATAAGTACTATAAGTTGGATTGGATTTTGATGCACCCAAGTACTGGAGGGATTTTCAAGGTCAGGCGTAAGGATGTTGCAAACCCTAACAAACATTGGAAAGGTAGAATTTTAGAGTTCAGAAAAGTGTTCAACGGAACAAGTACAGTAAAGAAGTGTTGATCCAACATGTTGATATGCACAATCAAATCTCTGTACATGACAAGAACTACATTGCAAATTTTTTTAAAAATAGTAAGTTTTTAAATTTTATCATTGTTTATTATTTTGCATCAGAGTTGTTTTTAACAATCTTTGCAGTGTTCTAGTTCAATCTTGTTTTACTGACAGCTGTGGAATGTTTGAGCAGCAAGATACATGTTTGGCATGAAAACATAGGTTCTTTGATCTATGATAACAACTGTACAAGTCAACTTGCAACTCAAAATATCTTGTTTTATAATTCATTGTATGTAGTAGAAATCCAAAGATTCCAACATGTCCCATTGGCGCCACTATCTAGTGATGAATGATTGATTCATAGCTTGGATTTGTCAGAAGGATGTATATCCAAGATAAAATTTGACATCAATAGTGCTATGAAACCCACCATAGGCTCCAAAGATGTCCATCTTAGTTGGTTTATTCCATTCTCATTATTTGCACATTTGTTTGGTTCATGTGATGTTCTGAAGAAAACAAAGATTACTTATCAATGCAAGTGTCCATCCGAGGAATGGATGAGTCAGCTATTGGATGAGTCTTGACAAGTCAAAAGAACACATTTTGATGAGATGATTGAATCTAGGGTCAACCAATCTGATCTCACATTCAAGTAAGTTGTTTTTACTACTTTGAATGCCTTGATTTAATTGACATAGGTCTTGCTTAGATAAATTGTTGTGTTATTCGTATTTACTTACCATTATTATTTTTTTATTACATGTATTTCATCATTAGAAAAACTCTGTGCATTCGCTTTTGATATAGAAGATGGTGACTTTTGCGAGGGGAGTGGATAAACTTGGATCAAGATACTCGAGATGAGACACATAAAGCTCTCATAGATGTGGTTATCTTGTGGAATGGTCATAATCCTTTTGTGGTCAGCGCAAAGAGCCATTTTCCCATTTCTTTTCTGAGACAAGAAATCCAATTAATGTCCAATGAGCCCCTCTATAACTTCTATTTCAAGTTAGATAATAGAAAAGTCAGGATTCATAGTGAGCAATCCATGACATGTAAACAATGTGCTTCTCCACATATCCTTGAGATAGTGAAATCCTTGTAATTTTTGTTTTATAAAGAACGAATATAATTTTTTTAAAAACTTTTGAGTACTTTCAATTTAGATAATCTTAGTTTCCTAAGATCCAAGTGTGCAACAATACATATTATAATTAGTCAATCGTGTTGGTTAAAATCATAATTAAATTGCGGGCTGGAGTTCTATAATCTATGCAATATTGTCTTTGCATAATGATATATTGTAGCTCATCTCTTCTACTTATTTCTTAAAATTAAATATTAAATTGGATCCAAGGGATTTTGAAGGTCTTTCAGATTTCTTTTCTTAAAATGTTTTTATATTTTCTATAGTTGGACTTGAATATACTCAGCGATCCAAGTATATTCGAAGATATAATAATGTAGAACAAAGTATTTGTATGTATGAGTAATTTTAATGATTACTTTAAAGTATTGAAAAAAAGAAACTAAGGTAAGATTTTTAATTTGAAACTTTAGGATTAAAAAAGAACCTTTATTTAAAACACTAGATACATAAAAGCTATAACTCCAAACTCATTTTCACTTTCATTCTCTACTTTCTTACACTTGTGCTCTCCTCCCTTCTCTGTTTGTGTGCCATGGCTACCACTTTTGTCTTTGCCGCATGGATTAGCTCCACACGCTACATACACATAGGAGACCAGATATACCCTAGGTTTTGTGCAACCTTGAGTCTAGAGAGCTCACTTTCCTTCGTAGACCCTAGCTCTAGTGTACTGGCATCATTTTGTGATGTGAAAAACCCTCTCACATGCTCTATTCTAGACTTTGCTCTCAGATGGATCCCCATAGATTTCCTATATGGTTTACGTACTAGATCAAGCCGCAAAGGAACTAAATCAAGCCCTTGTGCATGTGGGGCATCATCTCGATGCCAGAGTAGTGCCCACCTCATCCCAGGACCACGCCATGATGGATCTCATCAAGCACGATGCAGAATTTGCCATATTTGTTTTGTGCACTGAGGTGTAAGAGGATAGTAAGAAAGACATCGACACACCCTCTTGACCACAACTAGAGTATTTTGAGAGGGAGCCTAAAGAGATCATACTCGATTGGAGAGTAGAGGTAGCACAAAGCTTGGTGCACCCACCTCCTTGCCCTGTTGAGATGCTGACAAGCGATGAGCCACCCCTCTCTTCTCTCCATGCTATCATTATCGAGGGGGTGGAATATTTACTTATGCAAGATGTAGTAGAAATTTTAGAGCTATGGGAAGAAGAGCTATATTGTATCATGGTCCATGATGCACTTGATGATTTTATAGATTTTGATATACAAGATGCACCAGCACATGTTGATGAGGCGGCTCGATATGATGGCACGAGTGTGGATGACATATCTACCATTGTAAGCATCCAAGAGCACATTGAGAATGCGGCGCCATAGTATGAGATCTCAGATGAGGAGTTTGAGTGGTTGCAAGAAAGCATTTTTGGACCTCGACTCGACTATACAATACCATCCCAAGAGAGAGACAAGGGTGGCCCAGTTGCAGGAGCAAACCTGGATGCTCCATTACAACAACAAATAGAAGATACAAGGAACGTAATGTTATTGGATTAATGTTATCGAATTTGCGTCAAAATTTACTAGTAAGGCGTCTAGAGCATTGGGAGTATGACATCAAAATGTTTTGGGATCGAACCCCTAGAGCTGCCCTGTCTCGTGTCCGAAGAGGGTAGCTCTGGGGGACCCGATTCCAAAAAAATTTGATGTGCGTACTCCTGATACTTGCATATTTAGGTCCCCGAGACGCGAGCCTCCAGACCGGTTAGCTCTGGGGGCATAATCCCAACAAAATTTGATGTGCATACTCTCGATGCCCTAGGTGCCTACTGGTAAAATTTGACACAAATCGGATGTATATATCTTTACCACACGCCATGCATAGTGAGTTTGACATAGTGAGTCTGACATTGAACTTGTGTGATGCAGGATATTGTCTATATAGATGAATTTTCATCTAGACAAGTTGGAAAATTTGGTAGCCAAGGAAGGGTGTAGTACTCGCCATTGAAGGAGTATATCGGTCAGCTTGTGAGCGACATTTTTGTATTCCATGAGACATGCTCTCTGGCTTATTCTGAGAACTTCTTAAGTTGAGGGCAGTAACGAAGGCCGGGCCCTTCAAGACCATTCCAACAAACTCTAGCTTGGAGAGAGTAGTGTTTCTTCGATGTTCAAAGCTCCTCTACTTATTCTCTAGTACTAGCTCTAGGCCACTTTCTTCCATGGTGGCCCATGGCATGGTTGATGGTGTTAAAGAACTCAATGTCATTAGGCAGAAACTACTAGGGCAAAATGTATTGTTGCCTATGATCAATAATAGCTGTGACCATGGGGAGTCTAGCTAAAAGAAGCCTAGGAGAGAGTAGATGCACTTAGTGCCAAATGATATCTCATCACCAATGTAATGTAATTTGTAATCTTCTCTTGAAGTAATGAAAACCGATAATTGTTGGATTTGTGTGCAATGTATTTTGTCATATGCATCCTTTATTATTGTTTTTTACTTGAATATTATGTTTATTTATCGGATTTATACACAACACAATCTGTATCCTAAATTTAATACATAGTGCTTTATCGAGTTCGTGCACAACATATATTCATTCAAATGCATGTAATGATAACTCAAAGACATAAATAAAACAAATAACAAGTGAATTAAAAAAAATAAGACGCACCAAAAAATTTGTATTCATATTCATAACATTTTACATGGGATCCATTACAACCTCAGTTTTACAAAATCTATTTGGAAGCTACATTTTGTATATGTTTTAGTAGTACACCCCTATCGTTGTTGATCTCCGCAAGGACTATCCTTCCATTGTCGAAAGAACCTCACTACCCACAAATCCCTATCGCTAATAGTGACTCTCCTTGCATGTACTGCTACATAGACCAAGTCTCCGAACAAGTCTATGATGTAAGCTTTGGGAGATTCGTGTAGTGCAAAGAGGGCTTGGGCAGTCCAACGATCGGGTTGTTGTCAGCATGTTCCATATGGAAAGTGCCTCCTACTATTCTTAATGAGTATGCCATCCATAATCTCACACACTAGCTTCTAGAATGGAGCCTTTGGTATCAAGAGGTGCATGGTCTTCTGGTAATGGTGGATCTCACGAAGAGCTATTGTGCCTAGCTTCAATCGATGCTGGTGTGGTGGTGGTGGTGGTGGTGAAGCTAGGGGAGGTGGCTTGGTGCATGCCATTTCTTCTAGGGGGTATCTCCAAGCTGCTTGCTTGGTCCATGGCGTTTCTTCTAGGAGAGAAAATCCAAAACTCAAAAGTGAAATGTGTAAAATGAGGTGAAACTTCAAACTTATAGCAAAACTTTCAAAAAAACTCTTAAATGTGATTTAATGTATCAAGGCTTTGGAAAAATATGACTACTGATCCAATTGACGTGAAATTTTACACGTGGACTCCTCTAGGGTACATCAACTAGGAAAAAAAAATTTGGCCTCATCAGAAGTCTTTGGGATACCCATCCGGAGGCTAGCATCTCGAGCCCTAAATCCCCAGATTCAGGGCCCCAGATGCCAGCCTCTGGACAGGTGTCCTAGAGACTTTTTGATAGGGCCAAGTTTTTAATACCCATGAGTTTTTATGATGCGCGGCATGTGGGTAAAGTTTCACCATATTTTAATTTATAAAATTGATGATTCAATCATTTTTTGAAAATGCATTAATTGGATTATACTTCACTGATAACATAAAAACTCGCCACTGCACGGAGTGTGCAAAATTATTAAATGTGTTGTCAACCAAACTATGTGAAATATTGGAAACTTAAAAATTCACAAAAGATAAGTCATGGGTCAAATGGAATATTTCATATCATATATAGTGTTGCCAAATCACTAAATACAATAAGGATATAGTGCATCGGCCCCCATGTACAACTAATCATTGATGTGTGTGTGATTGCGCATTGAATTTATCCTTAATAAAACTACTTTCAAAATTAGAAACTTGAAAATATGCACAATGCAAATCATGGAAAAATAGAATATCAAATATCATATTTGGCATTACAAAACTATTAAATACACAGTAGATATTGCATTTCACCAAGTACAACTAGAGCTAGGCAACATTTAGCTTCATTTTGTAGACCACTGCTATCAAATACTTAAAGATCTATTGGAAAGATAAACCAAAACTAAGCTCCTTACAATCTAAAACCAAACCTGAGCTAAAAACATAAATTCAATTACATAGTAGCTTCTCAAAGCATATTGTTGACATTAAGATTAAATGCATCCTTGTTGTTGCAGATCCTACGAACAATAACCATATCTATGGGCTTAATAGTGATAGTCGGGCATGAATGGCTAAAACTTGAGAATCGCCCATTAGATCAATCAAGTATCTTTCAGTTGCCCCACATTCCTTGCCTGGTTCCTTCAAAAGAACTTGTGATGATGCCCTAACTGCAGATCTTGCAGTATTTCTCGCACCAACCTAGAGAATGGTGACTTAAGAATAATCAAGTTTGCACTCTTCTAGGATTTCCTTATCTCACGTAGCGCAGCCATGCCTGGTCTTCATCTTTGCTTCTTATGTG
Organism: Lygodium microphyllum; assembly: GCF_053477565.2. Lineage (NCBI taxonomy): Eukaryota > Viridiplantae > Streptophyta > Polypodiopsida > Schizaeales > Lygodiaceae > Lygodium > Lygodium microphyllum. Next base: position 52,652,470 of record NC_141148.1, on the reverse strand, counting down.
TTGGAGGATGTTTATTACTAATTGGAGTATTAGTAGGAGATGGAGCAACTGGAGTACGTGGACCACCATTTTTGGAAAATGGCGAGCCATCATTATTGACCACACTAGGGCCACCATTTTTTGACACACTAGCACCATCATTATTAGTTGCAGTAAGGCCACCGTTGTCAGCCACCAAGGGACCTTTGTTACTCACAATACTCTCACTAGATTCGGAAGAGTGTTGAGCTCTTGCTCTTGGAGGGGCCTTTTTGATAGGAAGCTTGGAACGTGCCATGGTTGTGATAATGAAGGATACAAAGGTGGAGGGTAGAGTAAAGAGTAATGGAAAAAAATGAAATGAGAGACTTAACTTAAGTACGAAAATTTTAAACTTACTGTGGTATAAATGACTTTTAAAATTAAAAAACATAGTTCAAATTTGACTTTGAAAAACATAGTGACAAACCTTCAAAATTTGAAACAAAATTTGCAAGACATCTCATGTTAAAGATAGGAGTATTGATGTGTCATATCTTGGGCACCTATGCTCTCTCGTGGACTCTAAATGCATCAAAAGTATTATCTTTATCTAGGTCTCCATTTCTTGCCATCTCTTTCTTGGGTTGCCAACCATTCAGTGTGGCATTATCTAGCTATGTTGTTTTCAGATCTTGCTTTTCTCACTTCATATATTGCCCTACTTATAAATTCTGCTTGAGAGGTTTTGGACTTCTTTTCTTTTTCCTTGTATTGTATCTCTAATGCTGTACAAGAAGAGAGATTAGAAACATAAACTAATTTGAAATGATGATATTTTTTTGTAATGATGACAATACTGACCATGTAGTGTGTTATATTGTTTGTAGTCCATGCCTCCACCACGGACTTATGAAATTTAGCAACTCTCTCTTTAAATGTATTTACATCACCGTCCCTAAACCTCAACTTTTGTAAGAGAGTTGCTAATCTATCTAGATGTATCGACACTTTTGTCTTTGCAATCCTCGTTTGTCCCCCATTGCTCCAATTCGAAACAGCAAGGTGTAACTTTTTCCATGCTTCATACTTCTCTGGTTGTTTTACAATTACATTACCTTCCTCATCTCGAGGTGGAGATATAAACTTCCTAGCCTTGGGTCCACCAAAGTATAGTTTACAAGGGATATTTTCACTCTTTCCCAAACTTTTCTCTTCCTTTTTTATTCCTACTTGGCCCCTGTGCAATCCAACTTCAGAGAGAACTCGTTCTACCTTCTTGCATGTAGCATCAACTTCTGATACATGTTGCATCCTGTATGCAAAGCATATATATTCATATACTAGCTTCTCAATTATTCTAACCAAATAATGTAATGTGTAAAAGTGAATCCTTGTTAGTCGTATTTCCAAAATAGGGTGCTAGCTTGGATCCATTGGAACTAGCATTCCATTTCTCATGGCTTTTTTATCAATGTTGGAGCACCTTGTTGTCCTGCCTTGGCAAGCCATCCTTTCTTTCCATCTCCCTTTCTTCCTAGTTTGCATGTAGTATATGCACGTAAAGTCCCCAAACCCCTCAATGTGTAAAATTGCTCCATTATTTTACTGATGAATAACACTGGGTATATTAGTGAGGTTAAAATAAACTTTAAGTACTTCATGGTCCTCGTTTGGTACTTCAAATACTGCAAGCCACCATATTTCATTCTCTGACTATACACTGAAGTATAAAGGATGGTTTTCATCGATGTTGGGATCCAATGCTCGATTCATAAGTGTTATACTCACATGTTGAAGTCTTTGCCCCTTAATAATCTCACTCTCATCAAGTTTGGGAACTGTCTCTACATTCTTCCATAGACATATTGTAGAACTTGACCATAGCAATCTTAACCCTACATATATCCAATACAAACTTAGATGCATTCAATACAAATGCAACTTCTTTGAAACCATACTTCAATATGTGTGTATTTTCCAGATGTGTTGGCTCACCAATTAGTTCTAAAACTTTCTCATTTAGTTGTTTTCAATCCTTTTTCATATGAAATGGTTTTAGCAGATGCATTACTCACTTAGTTTTGAAAACTTTCTTAAATCATGTATCCAATTGTTGATAGAGCATACATACTATATGACTCAAAACTCATTCCCACCTTGTCACATAATTCGTGAGCATCTATAGCAGTAAACAAGTTTCTCACATCCCTAAGATGTTCACTTGCGACACCATCTACAATATCACTAAATTTATGATTTTCCAATGCATTTTTTACCATATCCTTGCTTAGGACTTTGGCAATAGTATCATTCTCTGCATGAAGGAGCATATTCCTCATTGTAGCAGATTGAGCATATAATATCTGTCTATGATATTGTCCACTTCCTTGGGTTAATTCGTGAATTGGTTTAACTAATCAAATGCGCCGACATGCTTCTTTGGTTTTTAAAGTGGGCCCAATCTACAGAGTTTTTGTGAGCTTCCTCTTTAAATCTTGATTCTCCTTCTCCAAGTCCATAACTGTAATTCCATATTTTGCACATGTATAGCCTGCATAGCATCTTCAATGACAGACATTGCTTGTTGTAGGCTTTGGTTCTCCCTATCCTTCTCAACCAATAATCTATCATTTTCCATCAAAGACTGCATATTCCCTTATAATCTTGTCTGTATATTTGTCAAGGCTTGATGAACCCTTGGTAATCCTTGGGTGACAAGTCTGCATGTGTATCCATACAATCCTTCATTGCCTTCACAAACAAACTTTACAAATTATGTAAGCCCTTCAAATTGTGGTGGCCTTTGAGTGATTGGATCGGGTGGATAAATGCATCCATTAACCCAAAGGTCCACATTTTTTTTCTCGACATTTATTTCTTATTGGATGATGTATCTTATTGCCTAATCCCTTTTTACAATTCTTTTAAACATTGGTGCATATTATCCTCCAAACTGAAAGTGAATATCTCTCTTTCTCTTGGTACGTCCTACACCTATATCCTGTAAAGAAAAATATATGCCAATTTTAACATTACAAAATTACACCCCTTTGATTAATAGTAAGCTAAGGAGTCGATGCCAATTTTTTTATCAATAACAAAGAACATCCAAATATCTGGAAGCTATAGGTCAGCATCAATCTAGCAGCATGCAACTAATTCTAGATTGGCTTAAATCACACAATTACACCCCTTTGATTCACTATATCTGTGTTCTTTTTACCTAGTTGCATCTTGTCTCTTTCTCTTGATTTTAGTCATGATAGACCCTAATCAACCCCTAATCTTTCTGTAATCTTAGCTTTTAGTCTACCTCTAATCAGCATCCAATCTTATTTTCTGTTCTATCCAAAATATTCTCTCTCTCTCTCTCTCTCTCTCTCTCTCACTCTTTATGAATTGACACTTAAGGATTAAACAATAACTATGAAGAATAATAACATCATAGAGATTTTAAAAATAAAGATACCTCCATTATCACTTGATTGCTTGTCATATAGAGTGTTGAAGAGGAAGATATATTATAGCACAATACTAAAGAGAGAGATTGCTTGTACCATGGTAGAGAGTGTTGTAGATAGAAATGATCTTATTTTAGCAAATACTATCAAAACTGCTCCTGAGATTGCTTGTAGCAGGGTAGAGAGTGTTATAGATAGTATCGAGTATTGGTTCAGAAAACTTAGTATGCAAAAAACCATATTCTGGAGGGAAGGAGAAGAGTATACAAAATTTCGAACAAAACTAGAGCTTTGAGAGGAAATGAAGAAATACCCAAAAATAGGCATATACTTGTCCAAAAATAATAAAAATTTACAAGAAAACTCTCAAGTAAAAAATGTGTCTCTACTTAAAAAAATCATCTTAAAATATGATGTGTACATCATTTTATATCATTTTTTAACTTCCGTCCTTTTAAGAAGCATGAATCAAAATGATTCTAATATATTTTCATGTTGAAAAGTCATGAGGGCATTAAAGAGTTGTATATTAATGATTGGCTTCATTTTTACAAAAAATAGAATTGTAATTTTCTAGTTATGAGGATTTTGAGAAAAAGTAACCTTATCCTATAATTTGAGAATAAAATAATAGGTGAAATCTATTGAAAATACAAATACGAGATTCGATTGATTGTATAAGATATCTTATTCTAATATTATTTGGAATCTCTTTTTAGAGAGAGAGAGAGGTGAGAGAAACCCCTTAAGCAGTAAAAAAGAGAGTCCATATTTCTCCTAATGGACGTGAAATATTATCTTGCATGTTAGAAACATCAGTATCCTAAACAAATACATCCAAAGATGGTGCATTTTGCACTACAAGTAGTGGCACTTCTTGAAGTTCTAGCAAAGTTCCTTCATTGACATCCAACTTAGTAGCTACATTATCTCCCTTAGCATCAATAAGAGAACTAAGAAAATTATACACAATGACATCTTCACTGCAAAAACCATAATTCTCAAACTTATCATCTATTGAAAGCATCATCTTTTTGAATACATAACTAATCTTCATGATCACCAATCTAATCATTTTCATTATTCATAAACTGCTAGCTTGCTTCCTTCTTAATTAAATTTGAATGGAGATTGATTATGATAGTTTGAAAAATACCACAATATGAAAAATATCAAGATTATTGATGTAAAGTTGTATGATGATCCACTCTCTCATTGGCAAGCTTCTCTATTAAGTTTGAACACTATATTAGGGAATTTGGAAATTTTCATATAGTTTAGAAATCCCCAATATAGTTAATATTTGGTCACATGATCAAATCTTGTCCCCTTACTTGAAAGTGGAGTCTACCCTAATTACTATATAGGTTGTCTTTCCAAGTTGCACTTTGAAGCATGGGTTAAGATTTAGCCACATGGCCAAATCTATCTTTACCCCTTATTTGAAAGTGCAACTTGGGAGATTCCCAAAATCTCCAATATGGTGTTTTTGGGACACTCGAGGATTCTTGGCTTCTTTGGCTCTTGTACTCTCTCACTCCCTTTACCTCAATCTTTGGCAAGACCATGGGTAAAGAGCACCAATCATCATCATCCCTCAAACTTGAATCGGAATCCAAAATATCTTCATATATTTCCTTAAGCTTTTCAACTGCTATAAGCAATCTCCAATATGCTTAACACTTGAACAAGACCTGCCTTTCTTGCCTTCATGATCATCATGCCATTCATAAGAATCATCAATAATATCCTCAAAAGAAATATCCAAATTCTACCATGCTTTATCCATCTTCAAACTTCAAGCCTTCTTTGTTGCTTATGAAAACCTCTTGTGGATATGATCAAACTCATTACATAAATCAAACATGCAAAAATACTTGTATAATTTTCCTTCTTCACAAGACCTATGAACATAAGAACAATGCTTTGAAGTATGTCAAGACTCAAAGCAAACTCATGCTATTGTTAGTTTGTTAATGGTTTTTCTAATTCCTAAGACTTTTTACTAGACAAAAATAACAAAGTAATTGGCCATCACACAAGAAGAAAGAAAAAATTAACCTTTAAAATGTATCGTCCTGCTATAGGTAATATATCACTAGTTTAGGCAATTCTCATTGCTTCAGGTAGTTGTCACTACTTAAGTAGTTGTCATTGCTTTAGGTAGTCTACCCCACTACTTCAGGTCTTGACAAAAATTTTAGATTTCCAACATCAAAGAGAAGTATTTTGATTAGGCTTTAGATCCATAACTAGAGAACATTATAGAAGGGGGTTGTATCATCTTGTTTCCCAAAAAATATTACTACTTCGTACGAAACATTCTACTTCATATAGAAACTCTACTTCATGCAAGAATTTTGCTTCCTATAGGAACTCTGCTTCATGTAGAAATTATTCTTCATGCAAGAAATCCAAATTTCTAGCCTCAAACAAAGTCATTTTTGTTGATTCTTTAAACCAAAGATATAGAGAATCAATGATAGGAAATACAAATAGAAAACCCTTCAAACTCAATATAGTAAAATCATTTTTTGTCTATAAAACAGTCATTTTTCATAAATTCAAGGTAATTCTTCAAGTCTTTGCACAAATTTTGCACTCAGAAAACCTTTCAAATTGCATATAGGAAATTAGGTTTTCTTTCCCAAAACAAGGTCATTTTTTATAGAGCTTCAAATTTCACGCATCAATTAAATGTCTTTTTTCTTAAACTTCTATACCATAGATTCAAAAAAGCATAGCAGGATTACCAAGTGTTTTAACCCCAAATCTATGTCGAATGCATAGTAGGACTGAACTGCCTCATACAAAAAATACCTAATCCAATATCACAGATCTTATAGAAAACTCAAATATAACCATGCAGAAATATGAGAACACATACTTTATCACTAATACTTAGCGAATCAAAAATAGAACATAAATAACGTGTTGGAAATAGAGCAAAGACATAATGAATTATGGCACCAACTATTAGATTTAATATATCATAATAGAAATCTACCATACACAGGTCGTGAACATCAGAGAGATAATCCCAAAGAACGAAGAGTGATACCAATTGCCTCTTTAAGTCATGTTCTTATAAGTGCCCATAAACTGCACTTCATGAGGTATACAACTTCATGAGGCATTTAAAGACTACTTCATATAAGAAATAGTAAAGACTAAGGCTCTAAACCATGCTAAAGGCAAACATAGTGCATCAAGCCAATGGCTAATACCAATAATACCTCTCCTCGATCTTCTCATATGTCACCCATACACCCCTATAACTAGCCCATAGGCTCTCTTGAGACTCTTGCATAACCTGCAGTAGAGCTGGGTAGCCCTATCAAAGACTGCATGCAAGGTTAGATCTCCTCTCTTCTTGATGTGCTTCCAAAGAATTCATCCTCTCAAGAAATTTCCATAGTCTTTTCTTTTGATCTTCTTGAATTCTACATTTATCCGCTCATCCCTCTTGGTTAGCATACTGAGATACTGACATATCTACAACCACTCTCTAGTTTAAAGCTTCTCTAAGAAGGTCCAATGGTAGAAACATGGCAAACATGACAAAGCATGGTAGCTAGTATTTCTATATCATCCTCATTTGCAACCAATGACTCCTCATCCTCATATCTAGCTCTAGAAAGCATATCTATAACCGGGTTCACTTTTTCTACTATATGTCTAAAAGAAAGCAAGAGGTGTTAACTTCAAATCTAGAGGAAAATAGGGAAATTCATGAGATAACCTTTTTTTCCTATCTTATCAAGTTACAATGTGATTGAGAAATTCATCTAACTCTCATTTCACTCTACTTACAAAATAAACATATACTATAGCCTGAATTAAGCTATATTGCGCTTTCTCTTCTTTCTTTTTGCACACCCACACTCTCACATATCACATTTAAAAAGAAAGATAGAAGTTATACAAGCAATAGGAGAAACGAAAATTAGCGAAAAAGTAAGGGAGAGCGCATACTTGTCTTATCAATGAGCTAAAAGGCTTAGATTAGTGATGAATGAGCTAAAGGCTTAGATTAGCATCACTATTGTAGCGATGAGACTTTGCTTACCAATAAGTTAGAGGCTATTCGAATCGCTATTTTGGGTAGCATCGAGGATGGCGAAAAAAGTCAAAATTGGAACTAGGAAATTAAGAAAACGCAGCATAATTTATTTCACAATTTCTCTCTCGTTTGCTTCCACGATGCCACTAGCAACTACAAGCACCTTAGAAACGATCTCCGTAGAGGTAGGGAAATCGAGTTATCATCTCTCTCTCTCTTTCTCTCTCTCTCACACTCATTGATCGATTGTACAAAGCTGTATTCTGCGGTGTATCATGTTAAAACAGGTTGTAGCATAAATATATATGCTAAAACAAGCGATGGCAATGGGCATAAAGATAAACGATCTGTGTATGAATAAAGTGGAAGCTTAGTACATGCCGGACTGTCCGACGAGAGGAGGCTAGGGCTTGCCAAGTGCTGTATGGCCAAAGCAGTAACACAAGGAACTTTCAATCGTTCCCCACATAGGCAATTTGGTGAAATATAGGAAATTCTCCAATATTTCCTATGTAGACAAGTACGTATTCCCCATCTATAACTAGGAAATTGCATTCCCTACATCTTATAATAGGGAATATAGAGCATTCCCTACATTCCTTTGAAAGTCCCTACATTCCCTACATCTTATAATAGGGAATATAGAGCATTCCCCACATTCCTTTGAAAATCCCTACATAAGGAATTATAAGGATGTGATTCCCTACTTTTATGTAATAGGGAATTAAAGGTACAATGAGGATAAGATAAAGATGATGTTTATCACAATTCTCTATTTCTCAATTCAAGTTGATACTGATGGTTTCGAGAAGGTAAGGACAAAGGTGATGATGACTATCACGGTGGTGATGAGGATAAGAAAAATGAAAACGACAAGGAACATATATTTCAATTGCAATTTGAGGCAGCTCCAGTTGACGAGAGAAAGGAAAGGCTTTTGTAAAGATTATTCAACCTTTGTTTTAATTTCATCCACGAGTCCCCCCCTTCACACCCAAAGAGACACATGCGTGGACAAAACACAAGATATTACAATTCCACAATGCTCCATGCCAACCATTATCCCCTCCATTTCCATGCAAGCATTCGAGCTTATTTTCTTATAATCACATTTACAACATATGCCATTTCTAGAAATGCCAAGTGATTAAGAGATTATTGTGCAACCATAGCATGTGCCTCTTGTGCTAGTACTCGAGCTTGTAGAAAGTGAATGTGCCTTTGCTACAACTTATACAATACTAAAATTTCTAGCTTTGGGTATACAACACCTAGCCAAACTTGTTGGCCCCACACCTAGCCCACATACTCGACTAAGGTGACTAGATCAATCTTATTTTTACTTTACTAATATTTAGTATTTTATTTATTTTATTTCTATGTTTAACTTTCATTCAGGCCCCATTCCTAGACCGCATGGGTAGCTATGATGGGTATACAAGAAATGCTTGGTAAACTCAAATTAATCATGAGAATTTAAATATATTATAGTTGTATTTATAACATTAACACCCAATGCATGTAGTGTGATATGAACATAATGTGGTTGGATGCATCTATATCATCAATACTTTCTCATTTCTCATCCTCTTGCTTGATGATTTGCTTCCATTGTTTGTTCTTGTTCTATCCTACTTGATTGTCTTTCTTCAACATCAGAATCTGTATAGACTTACATGTCCTCAATGTGCAAGTGTGTCCCACACTAGTAGCATGTGCCATCACTTTCCATTACACACCTTGCAGTCTTTTCACTCTCACATGGTATACACCTTTCAAGCACGTCATATGATATTGGAAGATACTTTCAAAAACACATCACGGAAGGTTGTTATACATTACAAGATTGGTATGCATACACACACAAAAACACACACACACACACACAAGGCATTTCATTGCAATACTGTAAAAAACAATCTAATAGTAACTAAAGGTTGCGTTTTTTGGTATTTTGCCACTTTGACTTCATTTTTCCTAGGTTTATTTTGGAATATGTGTTGTACAGATATAATACAACAAAATCTTTGCTTATGTATGTTAAATCAAACCACCTAGTACATTATTCCATTATAGCCCCATAGAGAGAGAGAGAGAAAGAAAGAAAGAAAGTTATATTAACGTCTTCTAAAAACCAAAACTGGCCTATGAGACAAACTGTGATACAACTGATGAGGTCCAGCTATCCAAAATAAAAGTGCTGAATGAAAAGCTAAAAATTGGAAACTGAAAATACGGTGCTGTGAGTGTGATAAGTGTCGTATATGTGTATGTGCGTATGTAGCTCTGGTACTCCAGATAATGGCTACAAAAGGGGAACAAATGTCGGCTGTGATAGGGGAACAATTGTCGGCTGTGATAAAGTGGTGCGATGTGTATATGTAACAGATGCAGGGAGATATACTATCCTGGGATGTAGTAGCAGTCATCGAAGTCGCTAATAGTAGGTGATCCCTCCTGGATGCAGGATGTGGTACATCGGCGGTGGAGAAAGAGCAAACTGGAGATCTGAGATCCAATGTGTCGAGTGTCGTCGGATCTCAGTCTGCTGTCGATGTAGATCAAGAATCCTCCGGATCTCCTGTCAGTGTGGCTGTGGGGTTCGAAACCCCCGGATCCTCGTGCGGTGTCAGGTACGCTGGTCCTCAGCCTGCTGTAGTGTGAGCCCGGAGGTCTGGCTGGAGGCTGGTATAGTAGCTCTCACTCTGTCTGTCTGAAAGAACTGTGTAATAGTCGTCAGGGTGGGCCCCTCTCTGACTAGGACCCGCTGTGTGCTCTGCTCTCTGATGTGCCATGCCTCTCCCAGAAAACTGCCAAATGATCTCTGATCCATATCAGTCATACATCCCTGAAGTGAGCTGCTCAATGTGTATCTAGATCTCAACTCTGAGTATGCCGGGCATCTGAGAACAAAATGCTCCTCACTCTCCACCTCTGATCTGCAAAGGGGGCATATCCTCTCCTCCCGAGAGAGAGAGAGAGAGAGAGAGAGATAGCACAAAGTTGTTACTCTTAAGACTTCATTTTTCCTAGGTTTATTTGGGAATATGTGTTGTATAGATATATAATACAACAAAATCTTTGTTTGTGTATGACAATGGGATATGGACTAGCCCTGGAGTAGGTGTTTGAAGTCTCATACCAACCATATAGAGAATCCTCATCCCAATCTATAGTAGCATAAATGATGGAATAGGAAGAAATATATGTGATGCCTCTATTATCCCTATTGTCTAGAAATATGCTTTCCAAATGTGTCCAAGTATTGTTGATTCACAAAAGTCTCCCAAAAGCAATAGCATGGTGAAGTAAATTTTTGAGAATGGCTACCTAAATTTCTTGCATGTATACGTGTAATATATCATCGTCCTCTTTGCAACAATAATAGCATGGGAGAGGTCAATCGTAAACAAAATTGGTATGCTTTCATGTAGACTTATGCAAGTTACCTCTTGCTTAAGCGTGATGCACCTCAATTCAATGACACCAAAGGGAATCCCCACGTTCTCTCAAAATTCTTGACATGAGAGAATGTAAAAATATTAGCTCTTGAGCTTGGAGGGAGCCTAAAGAAATCGGGTCACCATTCGTGGACCTGGGGCGAATGAAAAGAAACCAAGCCAAATGTGCTTCATGAATTGGACCGAGACTTGTACGCCTCTACGACCATAAACAAGTGAGGGCTCATAGAGACCGGCAAGTGTGTAAAGAAGCAGGCAAAGCCATGTTACGATCTTTTTGTGTTTAGACCATCTGAAACTCGTAGGTGCCGGTGAGGACAAAGAAATTGGAGCTCGTGGATGCTAGCGAGCGATACAAATAAGTGGGAAAAGCCAGGTCGTGTCTCCAAAGTCGAGCTACTGTGTTGGTATGGCTGGAACGGCGGAGCAGGTGCCAAAGGAAATGCAACTGCCTAAGGGCGAGTGGTTATGTGGTCCACTATAAAATAACACTTACCCTGTGTGGGGACCCTTTCGGATGCCTAGCTACTGAGATGTATGGATCGTGATGGTGGATGTGTGTAATGCTTGAAAACCTAGAGCAAGCTAAAAGAAGCCGGGCCCGTGGATCACTCGCTCTCCCTCCATCTTGACCAAGCCGTGCACGGAGCCATAAGTGAGGAGTCAAGTGGACTGGATCGAGTAGTGGGGGCCCCCTCACAACACCAAGCCATGCAATACGTCACGAGCAACTACACCAAAATCTGACGCTCAGGATACGGTAGCGTCTCTGTTGTGTTCTTAGTGAACATGATTGTGCATCAATGATGATGTGGATATGCATTAACATGTATTTTTGTGCATGTGGTAATTTGATGTGTCTATGTATGTTTATGGATTTGGTTACCTTGTGATTTTGAGTTTAATTTTATACATGCGTGAAGAAGTGCTATGAAAACACATGCTTTCTGTGTGTGTGTGTGTGTGTGTGTACTAGGCGCTCCACGCCTAGCTCCTAGTGCTTCATGCCGGGAGAGAGAGAGAGGGGGGTGACACGTGGTGATAAGGGGGGTGCACAACAAACTCTAGACCACTTACTATATAGAAAGTTCACACTATAACTAGGAAGAATAGCAACCAAAATAGGAAGAATGTAGAATTTTCTAGTTATAACTAGATAATTTTGTCATCACGAACCTCTTCTAACTAGTAAATCCCTTTTTCTAGATAGTATCTAGAAAGTTGAAGCCTTATCTAGTAACATTATCTAGTAAGTTATTGTATATCTAGTAACAATATCAACATAACTAGGAAATTATTTTTTTCACTAGCCATAACTAGCAAGTACTATCATCTAGCTAGGAAATTATGGATAGTCTTTCAAGTTAACGTAGACTCACGATTTTGCTAGGTAAAACTAGTAAATAAATATTATTTTATTTGAAATTTACATTTTTATATTACTCACTTATGAGCTAAGATTTCGATTCCACACTTATAGCTATAAGACAAACAAATGAGTCCATGCACATGTTCACAATGGGCCGGCAACACAAAGATATTGCGCAAATCCGTCCATTTTTTTTCGGAATCTATTTCAAGAAATCCAGATGGACCTTATCGAACTCTTGCTCCAGCTTCTTCAAGTATCACTTTGAACCACTGCATATCGAATAGTATCATGGAGAAGCTACGGTAATCCACTATAACAATACTTTGCAAGTTCCCAAAATACTCCATCTCATCTATAATCGTGTTTGGATCCGTTGCTCGTGGCCAACTCTCTTGCTCGAATCTTGCCATGATACCAAAGTCCATTGTGGAGCGCATTTTGCCAATATGCTCCACGCAAAAATGCCGTCAACGCGACCACACTGCACTATATATTTTGTACTGTACATTGAAACACTCAAATTAGATGTCGCATATAAAATATAGATATGACAAATCCTAAACACCTCATCACCTTTGGACTACATCCCCTCGAGAATTCCCACTCCTCCATTGAGACCTCTGCCCCTTCGCAAGATGCTCCGGTCAAAGCTCCATGCAACCATCGCGTTGACATGAACTGCGGCATCTCCTCCATGCTCTCGGGATATCAAATCGGTCGATGATGCATACTACGTTGGAATTCAGATCGCGTTTCCTCTCGATCTTGCCTAACGATCTGGTACTTGGTGAGTCACGTCTCCATAAAGGCATGGTGCAACATATAAAAGCCATTCACCTTCTCTTCCATTCTAGCATCCATTATTTTTTCTACCCTATTTCCAACCACCATATCTCCAATCAGTCTATCATCGTCCTTTAGCGACCATAGCATTTTGTTGTTTCGATCCACCATTGGTAGCCATTGTGAAATATGCACTAGTGCCTCAGACACCAACCAACCTTCAGCCATGCTACCTTCTGGCCGAGCTCGTTGTCGCACAAAGCCTTTTAGGGTTTTCATGAAGTGCTCCAAGAAGAATATCCATCGCGTATGGACAGGTCTAGCAATCTCCACTTCATCCACAAGATGCACAAGAAGGTGGATTCGTATCGTGAGCATGCTGGTTGGCAGGTATTTCTGAAAGAGACAAACCGTCTCCAATGCTCCCCGCCTCGGCGATTCAATAGAGGACGTCTTAATCTCCTTCTGTGAGATCCATTACACCAAAATCAACAACCTGTAAATGGCCCCGCGTATTTCTGGAGTAAGACATCCTATAATTGCGATCGGTAGTACAAACTACCAAAAATGAGAAAGCATAATGAATAATGGCTACACTCCAAATAGCAAAATGTGCACGCCAATTACAATCCATTCGTAGTACAAACCTGACATTAGCCCTGATAGTTGGTCGTCTTTAGAAAATGCAGACCTGAGAGAACGCATTATACCCATCGCAGTGTAGATAGATTTCACTACTTGCTTCACAATGCGCTCTTCTTTAGTGGACAAAACCTAAGGAGCACGAGATAGCTGCATGCGACCATCAGCACTCGACTACGGCCAAAGCACCTCCATCTTATCTACCTCTTTCAAATCCATTTGTGCCCCTATAGTGTCTCTCTTTTCTATGATGTGGTCCCATAGTAAGCTAACCACATTCTTGAAAATATACATGGAACCCAACAAGTGGTTGACCTGTAAGTGGGTCCAATATGGCAACTCGTAGAAAACTGAGAACTGCCGCATTCCGTTTGGATGTGACTCTGCGTGGACCATTTTCAGCTCGTACCAGCTTGCGGAATTCATACGTGTTGGAGGTTATCCAAGAAAACCATCCTTGAGTTCATGATCCTTTGAAAATAAAGTGGCGTGTCCTTGATATACCATCTTTTTCATGGTTTGTGACCTTCGGGAGTCACCAATGAGAACGAAGGCCTATTTACCTGAGCACTCTCCAAATCCGAGAAAGTGATGCATCGTCCATATGAGAATGGCTTCAATATTAGCAGACCGCTGAATGACCATCACGCTTGCTCATATCTTACATGGTGACCCCCTCCTTTCACAAAATCTTAAGCTCATCGACTAATGGACGAAGATACACATCCATATTTTTGACTTTGTAGCAGTCGGGGATGAGTAAGCTAAGGATGAGATGTCCTTTCTTCGTAGAAATCCATGGAAGGATATTGTAGTTGACAAGGACTATAGGCCACACACTGAAAGAAGTTGAGTGCAGACCGAATGGGTTCACGCCATCCATTGCAAGACCGAGTTGAAGATTCCTTGGCTCTCGAGCAAAGCCTGGGAAGGTAGAGTCAATGTGACTCCATACGCGTGAATCTGCTGATATTCGTTGAACTCCATTCGTGGACCTATTCTGCGCATGTCATGTTGTCAAGCTCGCCATGCCGAACGTATGAAACATGTGGTTTATGCGGGGGATAAGAGGAAAGTGTCTGAGAACTTTTTGAGGGATGGTTTGCCATTGCAAGTCCTATCGATACCTGTGAGCACCACACTTTGGACATGTCTCCATAGTCTCGTATTCTCCTCCAAACAGTATGCAATCCTTGATACATGTATGGATGTTGTTGTAGTCCATGCCAAGCTTTCGTAAAACATGTCGTGCATCATTAGAGACTCAAGCATGGTATTTGTAGGTGGGAATTGTAACGTGTCCACCTATTCCCTCTTAGGACACGTCTTAGCAGTCCATCGGAAAGAGAGTCTAGAAAGCTCCGCCCGATACTCCCACAGGTTTTATGATCTAGGACTTCCAGCGTCTGCCATGTAGCGAAAGTATTCCGGCTGTTCCCACTTAGGATCGACTTAAATCAGGGTTTCTCCTAATGGTCCTTTCCTAAAGAGCAGCTAGTGTCGAACCCCAGGTGAACTACTTTACGCAAAAACGCCAGGGATGAAGCAGATTCATGTTGCACTTAGTTCAAGGAGAATGGAAAACGAGAGGGATGCAAGGCTCAACCTCTTTGCCCATAAGGCATAGTCCCATTCCGTTCCCCCTAAACATAAATCGGGGTTCTAATAGCCTAAACCTTAGGTCAGCTCCCTTGCTATTCATTTCCTTCGAGAAGAGCTCCTTGCTGTTCATTTCGATTGAGAAAAGTTCTCGGCCAACTGAGACCACCCATTTGTAGGACGGACCCATGGCCACATCCACCGCACTTTCCTCAGGGTTGCTTTGGTTGTCTAATTACCTACCACATTTAGTTGGACATGCATCAAGCAGCTTCCTTAATTAGCTAGTTAGACACTAGTTCCTTCACGTAATCGTAGCACTTGATATAGAAAAACAATGCCAAACAAGTTCCTTTTCAACAAGTTATCTTATTTATCTTTAGAATAAATCCATAAAGCCAGCCCGCATGTTGATCCATAATCTAGCAGTTATCCAACAATCCACAAGGATTGCTAATCCAAGATTCCACCCGTAGACTAGTATGCGGGCCTCGAGATCCAATCCTGAGTCGCGTTGGCCTCTTGTGCAGGGCTGAGAAGGCAAGGGATTTACGGCTAGAGCTCCCCCTGGCACCCAAGCGTTCTCCTGCTCCAAGTAGCACCCAATAGAGAGACCTCACGAGGCGGGTTCGGTCCACATTCTCAACACGGCTAACAACCCCCTTGGTTAGGGTCAAGCAGACAGTCAAGGGTAACTGATGCTACCTCTCCCTTCAGGCCTTCAACCTGAAGCATTAATTATCTTTCTATCTTTTAGTTCTTTGAGCAAACAATGTAAACATTGCTCCTAAAGTATTACAAGCACAATCAATCTAGTGGTCGTTTATTTGGCCAACTGCTAAGGAGTGAATCCCTCTCTCCGAATGTATCCAGCATTTGATCCGGGATCAATTGCAACTTGGAAAGATTCCAAGGGTTTGTTTGTTTGCCCTTTTGTCCTTGGGTTAGGGCCATACCCTGTTAACCCAACTTAATCAACACCTTAGGTTTCATAAATCAACAGTAAATCCTAGCCACCATGTCACTCTAACTTGATTGATCCTTTACTTCCAAGCAAAATACATATCATCCCTTAACTTGGCGGTTGTCCCCAAGAAAGGTGATATAACAGGATGGTTACCCATCCTCTTGCAAGTTAAACTTGCGCAAGAACCTGCCAACCTCATTCGAAGGAATGGAAAAACTCTCTTGTGATCAAACGACAAGCCCATGCGACATTGCAACTTGTTGCACAAGTGTCGCATCTATTCCATGGGATCATTTCACCCATTGAATGACGTTTTCTCGGTCAAGGAATTATGTTTAGACAAGAAGCAGGGTTTAGGGTGTCATCTTACCCAACCCAATCCTAATTGCACTAGGCTGACATTCGGTCCTAGGGATTCCAACTCAATCCGAGTTTTAGCATTAGGTCGAAAGATCGTTATTTGCATGAGCGTCCAATTGACCCAACATTTCGTGAATGTAGGCAAGACCTTTGGGTTTGAGGATCTTGGCGTTCCAAGTGCGATATTAGGCAGCACTTCCAACGTGCCAAGCCCTAGCTAGTACTTGAGGTTTTTATTGAATCGGCTAGTTATGCCTATACGAAACCCTAATGGTTATAATACCACAAATGATTTGGGTAAATTGACCTACTTGTCTTACAACAAGAACAATTCTCTCCTAGAGATGCTAAACTAGTTTGCAGGACGTCACAATACATGTAAATATGTGAATTATTACTTCTACGCCCCAAAAGGTTTGCAATAACCCTAACTTTTCTTACTAAAGTCATTATGCATGATAATTTGGAGAGTAACTTACATAAGGCCCATTAGGTTTTTCATTAAAAAAAATCATACCCACAGCAATTTGTTCAAGCTTTAGAATTTCATGCTTTAACAAGCCAAGCAATCTTTTCCGAATGCAACTTGATGAAATGAAATTTTCAAATATGAACAAGAAACCTTCTTATAGCCACAACGTAGTTAATGAAGTTCATGCAAAACTAAAGCTAGTGTTAACTCATTCCATTTTACAAGCACATGCCACGTGCAAGTCATAGAATCATTTTCGTGCTCTGCTATTTTATTTCAGATAACATCCTACGGGTGTTAACAACTTTTCCTCATGAATCATTACAATGAAGATATTTCCTAAAATGTGACATACGCTTATTCTTTCCATGTCTAGTCAAAAGTGCACTTAATAATTTCAACCTTATAATAATAGGCAATAGGTGATTTAGGCTCGTCACTTTGAGATGCATGTCAAGGCAACATGCTACTAAGGTTGTAAGATTTGCGTTCATCACATTGAAATTACCAATAACCCAATTTCATGTCATGAATTAGTTCTAGTAATCGTTCAAATAGTCAATTTTTTCCCAATTGCATTTAACTAAGCTAGGTGAATTTGAACATGCATAGGTGCTTCCCATTTCCATGAAAATTATTGTGCTTAATGCATTACTTTTTGCGTGGAATCAGAATCGTAAAACCTGGGCTTGTGGGCTCAGGGAGATGTCCACGTGTAAGCTCGGGGAGGACCTTCGCCACAGGTGCGCCTTGCAACTTCTTGGGAGCCATCATTGATGACTTGAACTCCCCGGATTACCCTCGCTTCCACGCGTTCTCCGAATAGCCTCAAGAATTTCCTTCTTCCTCGTACGTAGGAGTTTCCTTCATCGAATTGCAGATCCTTGAAAATACCGGGGCTTGTGGGATTTGGGCTTATGGGAGGGCTTGTGGGGTTGGAGCTTTGCTTGTGAGAATGGGGCTTTTATGAGAAAGCTTGCGGGAATGGAGCTTTTCGAAAAAGCTTATGGGAATGGAGATTTTCGAAAAAGCTTATGGCAATGGGGCTTTTCGAAAAAGCTTATGGGAAGGAGCTTTATGAGCTCGGTTTTTGACCCAAGAAGGCACGTAGGAACAAGACCTATGGCCTTATCCTTTAGAAGCTTCTGATTGCCCAGGACTACATGGAAGGCCCCAATTATTGGAAAGAGTTAAAAGGATTGATGACGGCGTGGCAGGGGAAAATGGTGGCAGCGGGGTTGCGTTAGCAGCTGGCGGCGAACTTGGCACTCCTCCACGACAGGTGGCGGACCCTCCATGACAGCACAGCGGCAGCTATTCCTTGCAGGGCCCTCTCGGGCTTCTCTTCCTTTATGCAGCCTTTTCCCCCCTCTTCCAAGGCTAAGGGGGGGTTTTAATAGCCCAAGGGGGGAGAGGGAAGCCCCCACGTGGCTGGTGCATGGCTCTCCCCCCCATACACCCACTACTACACATCATCTCCTTCTCCCATTCCCTTCCCTCCAGCCACGCATCGGGTGGGGGAATTAGTAAAAAAAAATTACATTAATTTGATCATTATCCATTTATCCCCCTCTAAAGAGTGTGTTTCCCCGCGGTTATGCAATCTTGAACCCCTGATCTCAATTTCACAATGCGGAGGCCTCGTTTTTGCACGTGTAGGGTATGTATTAAACTACCAAAAAATACAATGCGAGAGATAACCTTGCACAGGCTTTACGCGGCGTGCGGGGAGTCAAGTTTGGTAATATTTTTGAGTGGGAATATTACATTCTCTTCCCCTTGGAGGAATCGAGATGTCCTCATCTCGAGAAGAACTAGGGGTATTGTTGGTTGAGAGTGCTTTCATCCATCCAAGTGGCATCCTCCTCAGGATAATCTTTCCACTGGACGAGGCATTCTCTCAAGGTTCTGGATCTCAATTGTTTCACCCTAACATCTAAGATCCTGTCATGCCGTAACTCAAGGACTCCTTTGCTAGGCATTACAACTTGTTGGTCATCAAGTACATGGCTAGGATTAGGTACATACTTCTTCAATAGGCTGATATGGAATACATTATGAACCTCTAGGTTCTCAGGGAGTTGCAATCTATAAGCATTGGGTCCTAGGAACTTGAGGATCTTGTATGGTCCACAATACCTTGGACTTAGCTTCTTGCAATCTCTTAAGGATAGGGAACTCTTCTTTGGGCGTACGCAAATGAAGACCATATCTCCTTCCTCGAAGGTTCTATCTTGATGTTTCAAATCCGCGTATGCCTTCTATCTATCCTTGGTGGCTTGGATGTCCTCTCTTATTGACTTCATTTGGTCATCCATATCTTCCAGCATTTGCCTTGAAGCTTCAACCCTCAAGGTTGGATCCGAGAAGTTTGAAGGACTTTGACAGTCATGCCCATACAATGCTTGAAAAGGGGTCATCTGAATACTTTGTTGGTAAGAAGCATTGTAGGCAAATTCAACCAATGGCAAGTATTGAATCCACCTTTTTGGTTCACGACACCAGTGTGCCCTTAGCATATCCTCGATGACTTGGTTGAATCGCTCCGTTTGACCATCGGTTTTGGGGGATGGTAAGCTGTACTAAAACAGAGTTGAGTCCCAATGGCTTCAAAGATATCTCTCCAGAAGTGTGATGTGAAGAGAGAATCACGATCACTAATGATTCTTCCGGGCAACCCATGTAGCTTGAATATCTCCTTGATGAACAACCTTGCAATGTTTGAGGCTTTATAGTTTGTCTTAATAGGAATAAGGTGTGCAACCTTAGTGAGCATATCCACCATGACCATGATGGAGTTATATCGTCCCTGAACTTGGGGTAGGCCAACAATAAAGTCCATACTAATGAATTCCCATTTCATTTGGGGAATGTCAAGTGGTTGTAACTTTCCTGGAATTTTGACATGTTCGGCTTTAATACGTTGACAACACAAACACTCAGTGACATATTTGATAATGTCACCTTTAAGCCTCTCCCAAAAGTAGCTCTTTCTGACTGCATTGAGGGTCTTGGCATAGCCAGGATGTCGTGAGAAAGGGGAATCATGAGCTTCCCAGAGTATCTTCTGCTTAAGTGACTGGCTTGCCGGTATACATAATCTCGTTCTATAGTAGAGAAGTCCACTATCGATAGAGAATTCTTGATACTTAGCCTGTAGCTTTTGGTCCTAATCCTTGATAAGGATCTCCCTTAGCATCTTCTGATAGGTTGGATCATGGCATGCTTCTTCTCTAGCTAGCTCAAGTATTGGGTTGTTTGGCATGGATACCTTTGTGGCTAGAGATCTAGCTGTTGATGGATTTTGCAAGATTAGACCATTAAGGAATGCCTTGCGACTGAGTGCATCAGCAACTACATTCTCCTTTCCTTGTCGGTATTTGATTTCAAAAACATACTCCTCCAGCACTTCAATCCACCGGTGTTGCCTCATGTTGAGCTCGTTCTAGGTAAAGATCCACTTGAGAATTTTATGATCCATCACTAGGGTAAACTTGTTACCCAGTAGGTAATGTCTCCAAAGCTTTAGAGCATGGATGACAACTAACAGCTCTAGGTCATGGGCAACATAATTCTTCTCATGGCTCTTTAGTTTCCTTGAAGAGTATGCTACAAGATGACCTTCTTGCATAAGCACACATCCTAAGGCAAGTGTGCTAGCATCAATTACTACTTCAAACTCCTTATTACTGAGGTCCGGAAGTCTCAAGATAGGTACTGATACCAAACTTTGCTTTAATCTATCAAAGCTAGATTGTTCAGTAGTCAACCATGCAATCGATGTTTGCTTCTTCAGTAGATCGGTTAAAGGTGTGGCAATCAAAGCATAGTTTTTGATAAAGACCCTATACCATCCTGTCAATCTAAGAAAACTGTGTATTTCTTTGACAATTGTTGGTATTGGCCATTCTAGGAAATCTCTGACTTTGGCCAGATCCACTAAGATTCCTTTTGCTGATACGATGAATCCCAGATATTCAATCTGATGCTTGAATAATGCACACTTCTTCATTTTGGCATAAAGCTTGTTTGCCCTCATTGTCTCAAGGACAATGCAAAGTTAGGGTTCATGATATTCTTCCTGTTTGGAATAAACTAAGGTATTGTTGAAGAAGACGAGTACGAAGTCATCAAGATATGGCCTAAAGATATCCTGCATTAACCTGCTGAAGGTGGCAAGTGCATTCGTAAGCCCGAATGACATGACTAGGAACTCAAAGTGTCCATATCTTGTGTTCAATGCTGTCTTTGGGATATCTTCTTCCTTGATCCTTATCTGATAGTATCCAGACCTGAGATCAATCTTGGAGAAGATTTTCACACCTTGAAGATGGTCAAGAAGTTCGTCTATTCTAGGAATAGGGTACTTGTTTTTAATCATTGATTGATTCAACCCTCTGTAATCAATACACAATCGAAGCATTCCATCCTTCTTCTTCTGGAACAGCACTGGAGCTCCCCATGGTAAACTGCTGGGATGGATGTAGCCCTGATCTAACAGTTGCTTGAGTTGTTCCTTCAGCTCAATTGCTTCTGGGATGGACATTCTATAAGGCCTCTTTGCAATTGGCGTAGCTCCGGGCACTAGCTTGATCTCATGATCAACTTTCCTTTGAGGCGGAAGTTCTGTCAGCTCTTCAGGAAATACGTCCATGTACTCCTTTAGCCATGAAGGTCCTTCACTAGACTCCTGCTTCTAATCTAGCTTATTAAGCTTAATCAAGTAGACAGGTAGTCCCTTTCTAACTCCCTTTATAATTCGAGATGCTTTGGCCAATTGAATTTTTGGCTTTTCAGCCTCTCCTTGAGTTGTGACTAATTCCCCTTTAGAGCTTCGAAATGAAACTTGGCCCTTTTCACAATGGATGTGGGCGTCATTAGGTTTAAGCCAATCCATTCCGAGCAAACACTCATGGATACCTAAGTTCATGACCCTAAATCTGATCGAAGTAGACTTTCCTCCCAGAAAGAATTCCACCTTAGCAGTTTGCCTAGTACAAGTGACCTCATGACCATTTGCTAATTCCACAAGCAAGATAGGTGCTTCTATGGTGGCTATTCCTAATCTTCTTGCACAAGCTGGTGAGATAAAGGAATGCGTACTGACACAATCAATCAAAGTTTTGAAGCGTTTACGTTGATAGTCCGATGGTGTCTGAATCACTAAAAACTGGCGATTCGGGCCTTTCTTGTGAAGGGCGACATGGATTGTTGCCCTCTCAAAGTCTGCTTCCATGGTCAGGTCTTCTTCTTTGCACATTTCCCTGTTGGCAACACAAGCGGTTCTTCCTCTACCTCGGGTAGCGGCTCCTTGGCCACGGCCTATTCCTTGGAAAGGTCCTTGACGTTGTCCTCTGCCAAGTTTGGGACATTGCCTTTTGAAATGACCAGGCTTGTTGCAATGGAAGCAACAGAGGTTGCGGCCATTACCTTGGGTAGGGACAAAGTTATTGACATTGTTGGTCCATGCTTTCTTCCTTTTTCCCCGATTTTAACCTTGAACTCTCTTTGCTTGGAACCTATATGCTCCTTTATTCTAATCATTATAAGACCAAGTCTTGTTACTTCTTGGCCTGGCCTGCACTTCCTGAATTATGGGCCCAGCTCAAATGAGTGCATCCTGAAGATCTGTTGGGCGCATTGATTCGAGGTGGGTATTCATAGGTGGATTTAATCTGACACAAAATTTTGACACCTATTGTGTCATATCCATTTGTGGCGCATACATCAGAAGAGAGACGAACTTTGAGTAGTATGCATCAAGAGTCAGACCTAGCTGTTTCAGCTCGTAGAACTCATTCATTTTCTGCGTACGGTACGCAGGTGGTAAGTATCTTTCTTGCACAGCTTTTTTCAGCTTTTCCCAGGTAACGAATCCTTTCGAGATCCCTTGGTCTCTGCACCATTGCTTCCACCAAAGCTTGGCTTTGCCGGTGAGCTTTAGCTTGACGAGCATTGCCTAGTTGGCGGGTATAGTACCGACCGCTTCAAAGTAATCTTCCATGGACTCTATCCAAATCTCAGCATCAGCTTGGACAGTCCTTCCATTTCCGTCAAATTCTGGCAGCTTGATCTGCTTGAGAATAAACTTTTTCTCCTGAAATCACAGCCGTACTTGATGTACGGGTTGGACTGGGAACCTATACCTGGGGTTGCACCTGGGTAGAGGATTCTTAACATTAACAACTCGCTAATCGTTATTACTACATTACATATTATGCCCAACTCAGCTTCCAGCCAAGAAACCTAATCACTTAACTTTTTATCAATACTCATAGACACGACAATCATTGATAAAAAGAAGTCTTATTTCATTCATATGGGCATAGCCCTTTCGGAGTACAATATATTTTGGGACAGTAGAGCAAGTTGATACATTAGTTCGGGGAGAATAAGGCTGTCTTACATTTAGCTATGGGAACTAGGTAATAGTATGGATTTGGGTCATGGATCTTCAGGAATCGATAAGTCATCGAAAGATTAGGGTATCCTTTCCTTTGGTACCCATTCTTCTCATAGCGTCCCAACACCTTGATCCTGTCAGCGGGGATTATGCGGGTCATCTCCTCGTACACATATGAGTTCAGCTCGACCCTCCGTCCTTCGACATGTAAAGTTGTGTTTACGTGAGCCTCAACAAAAATGAACAGCTTTACGATCTTCAGGTCCTCCAACCATTTGACTCTCTTTAGGTTGGTTTGAAGGTATGCAAACTGGTGGGCAGCTATGTAATAGATTCCTGAGTTGCCCGTCCATCTCCGTTCCACGTATAGAGGCGATGGATTGTAAATACAGTCTAGGATGTTCATCATATTGATCCTTCGTCGATAATCTGAGACATGCATCGCGGTCATAAACATGACTTGGAACACTAAGAATCTGTTCCATGCTTCATAATTCTGCAAGACAGCATCGATAAGTAAGGAAATGTTCTTAACAACAATATTTGCTTCTTCTTATTAAGTTTTCTTATAAAGACAGATCCTTTGTTGGTTCGCTCTGATACCAACTGTAACGTGTCCACCTCTTAGGACATATCTTAGCAGTCCATCAAAAAGAGAGTCTAGAAAGCTCCGCCCGGCGCTCCCATGGAATGTTACGGGTTTTGCAATCTAGGACTTCCCGCGTCTGCCACGTAGCGGAAGTATTCCGGCCGTAAATCCCTTGCCTTCCGGGCCATGTACAAGAGGCCAACGTGACTCGGGATTGGATCTCGAGGCCCACATTGTACTAGTCTATGGATGGAATCTTGGATTAGTAATCCTTGTGGATTGCTAGATAGCCTTTGGGCAGATTATGGATTAGCCTGTGTGCTGGACTTTATGGATATATTCTAAAGATAAATAAGATAACCTATTGAAAAGGAACTTGTTTGGCATTGTTTTTCTATGTCAAGTGCTAAGATTACGTGAAGGAACCAATGTCTAGCTAGCTAATTAAGGAAGTTGCTTAATGCGTGTCCAACTAAATGTGGTAGGTAATTAGACAACTAAAGAAACCCTGAGGAAAGTGTGGTGGATGTGGCCATGGGTCTGTCCTACGAATGGGTGGTCCCGGTTGGCCGGGAACTTTTCTCAATCGTAATGGATAGCAAGGAGCTCTTCTTGAAGGAAATGAACAGCAAGGGCGTTGACCTAAGGTTTAGGTTATTAGAACCCCGATTCATGTTGTTTTAGGGGCACGGAATTGGACTATGCCTTATGGGCAGAGAGGTCGAGCCTTGCATCCCTCTCGTTTCCCATTCTCCTTGAACGAAGTGTAGCATCATGAATCCGCTTCGTCCCTGGCATTTTTGCGTAAAGTAGTTCACTTGGGATTCGATGCTAGCTGCCGTTTAGAAAAGTGACCATTAGGGAAAACCCTGATTTAGGTCTGCCCTAAGTGGGAACGGCCTGAATACTTCCGCTACATGGCAAACGCGGGAAGTCCTAGATCACAAAATCTGTAACATTCCATGGGAGTGCCAAGCGGAGCTTTCTAGACTCTCTTTCCGATGGATTGGTAAGACGTATCTTGAGAGGGAACAAGTGGACACGTTACCGTAATATATGATATTTCAATAACCTGAAAAAAATCATAAAACATCTTGAGAAAACACAAATGTTTTTAATAATAGTATCGAAAAAAAATCAACGAGGCATATGTACAAGGTACCTGAACAACTTGGTCACACTCGCATCGCTCCACCCGTATTTTGCTTGCACACTTAAGAGTGCATGCAGTGTCTTCAGGCGAGATATTCAGCACCCATCATATAATGGTATGGATGCTTCTGCTCTAAGCGGATCAGAAGTCTCGACATCCATGGGAATCAATGTATCGATCATTGCCTCTATCTCGGGCTCCAAGATTGTAGGTAGGTCTGGAAGGCTACCTATCTGCTCTAGCATTGACGGTATAGATTGGCCTTGCAAGTGGTGGATTGGCTCATGTACTCCATCCATCGCACGCCCACGAACTCTTCTAATGGGCCGCAAAGGGTGCACTCCTTCGTGGGATGAGACGTCACCTCCCTGGACAGAAAATTTGCCAGCCATACCCAATCTTATTGTATATGGTATTCAATTAGCTTGCGAGTACAATGCATGATTGAAATTAACTTTTCTTACTGTTTGCTAAAAATCCACAATCCCCTCATCAATGATCTCAGATTGAAACTTGCCAAATCGTCGTATGTGTTCTATAGACAATCAGACGTTTTCATCTAATTGCCAGCTTGCATTGAGAGCAACGACATGGGACACATTGATTAAGATATCCCTCGCAATCTTGAACAACATGATCTTCATCGTTTTCCATTTTCTCTACGTTAAGACAAACAATTTGTTTTTGTTATCATTCTTTTTTTCTTTCTTAAAATGTTCTCCTCTCATTCCATCTCTCTCTTTTTTTTTCTTTCTTAAATTGTTATCCTCTCCTTCCATCTCTCTCTCTTTTTCTACGTTACGACTACGACCATGACCACGATGATGACCATGACAACCACGATGACCACTACGACCAAGACTATGACTATGACTACAACCACGACCATGACCAAGACTATGACTACGACGACTACGACTATGACCACGACCACGACTATGACTACAACCATGACCATGACCACGACGAACACGACTACAACTACCACTACCACTACCACTACCACTACCAATACCAATATGACCACGACTACGACTACGACTACAACCACAGCCACAACCACGACCACCACAACCACGACTACGACTATGACTACGACCACGACTACGACCACGACCACGACACGACCATGACTATGACTATGACTATGACCACGACCATGACCACGACCACGACTAGGACCATGACCACGACCATGACACGACTACGACCACGACTACATTTAAGACTACGACCATGACTACAAATATGACTACTTATATAGAGATGATGAGAGAGACAAGAGTTAAGAGAAGAGAGAGGAGAAAGAGAGAGAGATCCGACTAGAGCATTTGACACCCATAGTCAACACACCGTGGAAAACACAGGCACAAATTAACATTGAATTATGGTAAGAGAATCCACCACAAAACAATAGTTATAATACTTGAGGTAGGATTTCAAAGTCTTATTTATTTCAATCGGTCATGGATGCCATACTACGGGTAGGTTGCACCCACTAAGAATAGGATTGGCGATTCACATCATCTTCTCTCCATCATCAATAGAATTCTCCTTTACCATTTACAACTCACCCACCTTCTCTCCACACTATTGCACACTACAATCTCTATGAGGGCATGAGATTGGGATCTCCACAGATACCAAAGCATGATCTCTAGCTTGATGGTTGCATATATACTACTACTACTCGTGGAATAAACCTTAAAATAGTTATTATGCTCAAATATATACTTGTTAGGGTAGAAATTTGTTCCTAAGACTATTCTAAGGAAGAAAGAGGGTTAATGATAATAGAGTGTCCTTCCTTGCAAGTGATTTTATATTATATTTATTCATTGAAATTCATAGTTGAAGATGAGTTTCCTAAGAGATCTTGTGGTGATGCTATTTTACTTTTGAGGGATGGTTTGCCCATGCAAGTCCTGTCGATACCTGTGAGCACCACACTTTGGACATGTATCCATAGTCTCGTATTCTCCTCGAAACAGTATGCAATCGTTCATACATGTATGGATGTTGTTGTAGTCCATGCCAAGCTTTCATAAAACATGTCATGCATCATCACGAGATTAAAGCATGGTATTTGCAGGTGGTAATATATGATATTTCAATAACCTGAAAAAAATCATAAAACACCTTGAAAAAGCACAAATGTTTTTAATAATAGTCTCAAAAAAAAATCAACGAAGCGTATGTGCAATGTACCAGAACAACTCGGTCACACTCGCATCGCTCCACCCGTATTTTGCTTGCACACTTAAGAGTGCAAGCAGTGTCTTCAGGTGAGATACTCGGCACCCATCATATAATGGTATGGATACTTCCTCTCTAAGCGGATTAGAAGTCTCGACATCCATGGGAATCAATGCATCGA
This sequence comes from Lygodium microphyllum, assembly GCF_053477565.2. NCBI lineage: Eukaryota > Viridiplantae > Streptophyta > Polypodiopsida > Schizaeales > Lygodiaceae > Lygodium > Lygodium microphyllum. The sequence continues at coordinate 52,624,807 of NC_141148.1, read as the reverse complement.
TCATTGCCTCCATCCTAGGCTCCAAGATTGTAGGTAGGTCTGGAAGGCTGCCTGTCTCCTCTGGCATTGACAGTATAGATTGGCCTTGCAAGTGGTGGATTGGCTCATGCACTCCATCCATCGCACGCCCACGAACTCTTCTAGTTAGCTGCAAAGGGTGCACTCCTCCTTGGTACGAGACGTCACCTCCTTGGATAGAAAATTTGCTAGCCGCTACAACAAAAAGGTTCCATAGACGCACTTGTAGACGCAATATTTGAATTGTGAAAAAAAATGTCGGGCGCGTTTATTAACGCGTCTATTTCTGCGTCTATAAAATCGCATCTAAAAGCGGGCTTATGATCAGAGTTACACGCATACTTAGACGCGCATATAGACGCGCATATTGACGCGCTACGTAAATATATAATCATATTTATAAAAAAGTGGACATATTCATATTGTGCATCTATACACGCGTGTATCTACGCATCTAAAACCGCGTTTACTCTGCAAGTTTTTGACGAGAATAGACGTGCATTTATCCTGTAATTTAGATGCGCTGATAGACGTGCAAAACAGAGTTATGAAAAAAAAACCAGAGAGTTTTTTTCCCCCCATCAACATCAAATTGTATGCTTAGGGAAAACAGAGAAAGATTATTTCGAAGATTAGATACTGAAAACAAAACAATGTATGTAGCACACAAAATTTCATATATATAGATGAAATGTTTTTATATTATGAGTTCTAGTGCTTGTGACATCATGGTCGCGAGCACTAGTTGAAAATAATACATATCAAAAATGAAAATTACAAGCCAAGGGGAGGCATGCATGCATGGGGCCCCTCTATATCTCCTCAGAAGAGGCATCATCATCGCTACCACCACCGCTGCTTGTGCCGCTGCAGTTGCCGCCACCGCTACTGCTAGTCCCCCTTTCGCTATCCTCAACTGCATTAGGGTTCGCCTACACAAAGGATTAAGGTATATAAATACCATTACAAACAATAAATTAGAGTTATCTATACTTTTCATGTAAAAAATAAAACATACATCTTCTGGTGGTGGAATCCTCATGGCGCGATTATATTGCTCCTCCGTGATGAGTCCCTCCTCGTAGAAATGCTGCCAAATGGACGCCAGGTTATGACCTCGATGGTAGCCTACCTCTCTATGAGTAGGCATCCTACCAACGATATGATACTACAAAACAATTTGAACATACAACGTATTAAAACACACTACATAATGAAGTGAAACAAATTACAAAATTTAATTTAAAAAAAGAAATCAAATAATACTTACAAACTCAGCTTCCCATGACTCCCTGCCACCCGATCCATAATGCGACGATCCCATGATTGCCATCTGGATACGTTGCACCTCTGCATGCTGGCGACTTGTCATTTTCTCCGTTGCTCTCTTCTTGGCCTCTTTCCACTCCTTGCGGTGGCAATTGGGTGGTTGGCCATATCCAGGGTGCCCCTGCTCTTGTCTCTGCAATGACTCCTTGGCGCGCATCATAAGGTGAGACCTCTTGTTATGAAGCCCATCTCTCACCTTTGACCATCCCCAATCATTTGAGAATTTTGCGAATTCTCAGGATTAGGGTACCTTTTATGTACTGCCCGCAGTACCTCTTGCCACAAACCATTTTTTGGTGCTTGAAGGGAATCATGCAATCTTTGTATGTGGCATGCAGGACATTCCTCAAGTAGGCTATCACTTCTCTCCCCTCAAAGTCATGCAAGATACCACCAACATCTGTGATAGAGTAGTACATTTGTGGAGGCTCACCTCTCTCATTTTCCGGTGAGAGTGATCGAGAGCCACCACCTAGGCAACCCCCACAAAGCCCTTGACCTCCTCGTCCTCCCGCACCACTCTCCCTCCTCCCTCGACGTGCACTACCCTCTACCTCACTCGATACACGTGCTTCTACAGATGCACATGCTTCGGCCAATCCATGTACCTCAGCTGATCCCTGTGTAGGCAAAGATGTGATAGGTGTCCCAGACATCACACTGAAAACCTCCGCTGCAGTGGGAGGGTGACCAAGATAATTGGTCATCTCCCCCATGAATTGCTCCTTATTGAATGGGGTGTTGGAGAATCCAGGATTCCACATCTACACAAGAAAAATCATATTATCCTGTGCAGATAAAACATATTACATGCAGCATCTATACCTGCGTCTCTGTGCGCATCTGCAAGCGCGTCTCTGTGGGCATCTGTCAGCACGTCTATACCTGCGTCTACACTGTCATCTAGACGTGCTGACAGACGCACACATTCGCACCATTTCTTTTCAAACTTGCTTAAAAAACAAGGCTAAACAACCTCCATAGATGACAAGCTGATCTAGTATGTGAAGAGGGAGAAGAGAGAGACAAACAAACAGAGAAAGCAAACAAGATTGTGAGAGATAAGAAGAACTCACCTTCTTTGCTTGTTCCAACGGGTGGGAGCTAGGTTGCAAGCTCCTTGTCCTGCTTCTCCCTTCCCTTGGTAAGTTGCTTGAATCTTGTTCTCTTCCTTGCTGTTTGGCTCTTGTTCTTTACTCTTTGGCTCTTTTTTCCTCCTGTCCTCTTTTTACTCTTATTTCGTTGCCTCAGTGTCTTCATGAAGTGATAGATAGACACGAGTAGTGATGTCGAGCTCGAACTGCACAAAACATGCAAAAAACGCAGGAAAGCACAGGTTTGATAAGAAATCCACAACTTTTTTTAAATTTTTCTATATTTACGTGGCGCATCTGTAAGCGCGTGTAATTGCGCGTGTATATGCGCAGATAATTCCTGTTACACGCGCTTACAGACGCGCAGGAACAATTTAAGGAATCAATGCATGCATTTTTGGAATCAATTGACCTATGTGGTGACATATATAACAAAGCTTGAGGATAAGAGATAACACATTGGCAAGTCAATTGGCACATATCTAGTGACTTACTAGACCATCCCACTTACAATTGCATGCAAGTATCAATAGGTGGATAAAGCACGAATGGTTTTTAGCTAGAGAGAGATAATGCAATGAAGGTGTACACGAAAGAGATAGAGAAAGGCATATTATCCATCAATCAATCAAAGATATGTGCATGAAGTGACTTGATATAGTAATTAAAATATTGTCATTTTTAGGATGCTCCATTGACTTCTGCAAGTTCCTATAACCTTGAAGTAGAATATAGCCAACCACACTGTCCATGGAAGGAAAACTTGGCCTCATCAAATTAACCAAGTTAATTTACTTATACATTTCATAGATAGGAGATTTGTAGTTGGCTTGTTGGTATTAGTCACCAACAAGTGGACACACTGGCTAAAGATGATGAAAAGAGGACATGTGCACATTGGTTACATGTGGTCCACCTTATCTAAAATTATATGTGAGCTATAAGTGCACCTTGACATGATTGGAATAGCTTGCATATGCACAAGCCAACTGATTTACATCAATCTACTCATGCTATGAATTGGCATGCATGGCTAGGTTAAGTGCACAACAAATGAGACATGTGAGTGTATTGATCAGTTCTCTCTCTCTCTCTCTATATATATATATATATATATATATATATATATACATATATATATATTTCAAATGCACAAGTCAACCTTTTATCTATATATACATCCAATCATCATGCCCTATCCAATCACATTTGTATAGGGCATGATTGGATGTATATAGGACATGAAATCACATATATGTAATTAGCTTTGAATAATTGGATGTATATTTGTAATACTCAGAAAGAAGTAAAGTTGGTAATGTATATCATGTCCTATGCATGTATATGCCCTATACATATATATCATGTCATATATACATGTATATCATATCCGTATGATCCTATACATGTATATCATGTCCTAGCGTATGATCCAGGTGTAATTATGTCGTATATACATCCAATCATACCCTATTCAAACAAATACTAGCTGTTAAGAGGTTTGGTCATATTGAGGGACTTTATGAGAAATGAAAAATATGTGCGTTTATTTTCGCATCTATAAGCGCATTTATCAGCGTGGATATATAGATGCGTTTTTTATACTAGCTGAATAGACGCGCTGATACATGCGCTTATAAACGCGCTCGATTTTTTGGATGTACAGTGCACATCTATAGGGCCTGAGAAACGAGGCATAGACACCTTGAGAAAACACAAATCATAAAACGCCTTGAGAAAACGCTAATGTTTTTAATAATAAAAAGGCCTCATAGATGCACGTTTAGACGCGATTTTTGAATATAGAGAAAATCTTACGGGCGCGTCTATCCGCCCGTCTATTTGCGCGTCTACCATTTCGCGTCTATAATCGCATGTATCAACGAATTTACACGCAAAAATAGATGCACATATACACGCGCATATAGACACGCTGGTAGACGCGCTTTTACAAGCACTGGTAAACGCGAACGAAAAACAAAAAATCTCATTTTTTAAAAAAAGATATTTAAATTTTTTAAAAAATTTGAATTATGAAGCGCGTGTAATCTGCACTGTAGACGCACGTATAAACGCGGATTTTCTACAATTTAGATGTGCGGATAGATGCGCAAAACAGAACTGGAAAAAAAAACCCAGAGAGTATGTGGTTGAAAAGCAACCACATGCTCTCTGGTTTTTTTTTCCACCTCCCATACATCAGATTATGCATTCGGGGAAAAGACAATGTATCTTACGGGCACGAGAATTGAAAATAAAAGTCCATATATTCATTATAGATCAAAAGCATTTACATGGGAAGTTTAAGTGCTTGCGACCTAAAGCATGGCCGCAAGCAGTAGGCACAAAGATGGATCATACATATACAAGAAAACAAGGCCTCATGAGGAGGTATGGTACTCCTCTACGAATCTAAAGAAAAAACATCTTCGCTAGTACCACCATGGCTACTAGCGTCGCTATCCCCCTCCTCGCTATGCTCCACATCCGAGTTCGCCTACACACACAAAAGATCAAGGTTGCTTACATAGACATGGTGGAGAAAAAGTTATAATTAGCTATACTTTTAATAGGAAAGTAAGAAAAACATACCTCCTCTGGCTGTCAAATCCTCATGGCCCGGTTGTATTGGTCCTCAGTGATGAGACCCTCCTCATAGAAGTGAAGCCATGTGGCTACGCAGTTATGGCCTCGATGGTAACCTACCTCTCTAGGAGTAGATATCCTACCAACGATAGTAGTCTGCAAAAGAATTATGATATATACAAACAATTATGAGTCACAATATATTAGAATAAATTATATAAAGAATTGAAAGAAATATAAATTTTAAAAATCTAGAAATCAAAATATACTTACAAACTCTGCCTCCCACGACTCTCTGCCGCCCCATCCGTAATGCGACGATCCCATGGTTTCCATTTGGATCTGTCGCGTCTCTACATGCTGGCGACTCTTTACTTTCTCTGTTGCTTTCTTCTTGGCTTTCTTCCACTCTATGCGGTGGCACATAGGTGGTTGGCTATAGACTCCACGCCCCTCCTCCTGCCTCCGTAGTGAGTCCCTGGCCCGTGTCATGAGATGGGATCTTTTGTTGTGAAGCATATCCCTCACTTTTGTGCGTCCCCAATCATTTGAGAATCGCTACCCTCAGGATTTGGGTACCTCCTATGGATTGCCCTTAACACCTCCTGCCACAAGCCGCTTTTCTGATTTTTGAAGGCAATGAAACAATCTTTATACATCGCATGCATGACGCTCCTCATGTATGCCATTACATCCCTTCCTTTATCATCATGAAAGATGCCACCAGCATCTGTAACTCTATAGTACTGGCGTACAACCTCCTCTACGTGATCTACTGGTGAGGGTGATCGCTCGTCACCTCCTAGGCAACCCCCACACAAGCCTCGTCCTCCCTCTTGACTCTCCCTCCTCCCTCTCTGTCAACTACCCTCTACCTCATTGGACGCACGTGCTTTTGCAGATGCTTGTACTTCAGCCGATGCACGTACAGGTGCTGCACGTGGAGTGCCTGCATATGGAGTACCTGCATGTGGAGTTTGGAAAGTAGTGTCAGGCAAAGACGTCAAAGGCGTTCCAGACATGACACTGAACACCTAGTCCGCTGTGGGAGAGCAGCCAAGGTGTTTGGTCATCTCTCCCATGAAGTCTTCCCTACTAGGAAAACCTCCAAAAAATACATTGCCCCCCTGCTAAACGAGGCCAATGTATCATTCATGCGATCCAAATCCGGGTCATTGCTAGATGAACCAGGATACGACATGTGTAAAAAAAAAAGAGAAAAAATACAAATTTATTTGCATACAAAAAATCATATATTACCTACATTTTCAAAGAGCTTTCTCTAGACATTGAGCATAAAACTTAAGTGCTAATGCTTCTCATAAACAAGAAAACTGATAAACACAAACATGGGATTGGTCACATTCATCATTGCAAAAATATATTGTTTACTATCAGAGATGGGAGAGATGGCGCGTGTATCCCCGCATCTAAATTGCATGTTAGACGCACCCTTAGATGCGCTCCCAAAGTCAACCTTCTGTCTAGCGCGTCTATATTCGCATCTAAGATGCAGCACAGACGCACTATCAAACGCAAATTCCAGGTCAATCTGCGCGCGCGTGTATCCTCGCGTGTAGATTGACCTGCACACGCGCTAGCACACGCGCTCTAAGACACGCCCTCAGATGCTATGAGAGGAAATATTTTTCGCGTCTATATCTACATCTACACTGAAATGTAGACGTGCTATCAGATGCGCTCGGTCGGCTGATTTTAGCCCGACGACCGCCATTGATTATTTACAAAATGCAATACATAATGGAATCAGAAATCCTAAATACACAGACAGAGCAGAGAGAGAAAGAGAAAGAGAGAGAGAGAGAGAGAGAGAGAGAGAGAGAGAGAGAGAGAGAGAGAGAGAGTCACCTTGGGTGTTTGGTGTGGCGGATGGTGGTGCTTGTTCCTTCTCCTTCTTCCTCTCCTTGGTAAGTTACCCTCCCTTGATGCTTGCTTGCTTGCTTGCTGCTTCTTCTTGTTCTCCTCTCTCTTGTTCTCTCTTTCTTCCTCTCCTTGGCTTTCCTTTTTCCCTTCTTGTGTGTTTGAAATGAAAGAAGAGGTGAGTCATGAGGAGGTGAGGCATGAAGAGACTGCTTGTCAGCTAAACTCAAGCTTCAGAACCGCAAAAAACGTAGGAAAAGAAAGGCGCAGTTTGAAAAGAGATGATTTAAGTATGGTTTGAATTTTGACGTGTGCGTCTATTTTTGCGTGTATATGCGCATCTATTGTTCAGATAGACGCGAGTATAGATGCGAACATAGACGCGGAAATAGACGCTAATATAGACGCGTATGTAAACGCAGATATAGACGCACATTTAGGCTTTATCATAATTTTTTGTTTTTAAGATAAGTTTTAATAGTGAATTCTTATCATAATTTTTAATGTATTTATGATGGTTTTTGTGTATTTAAAATTGAGATCTTATGTAAACATATGAATGACAAATATTTTAATTTGATGTTGTCATGAATTAGGTTTAATCATGTCGTCATCATCACCTAGTGCGGTGCATGTACTGATGAGTCAATGAGCACATCCTCAAGTCAGGATGAAACATTGCGTCTTCATAATCGAGATGCATGGCTACGACGAAAAATTAAATTCATGTGTGATCGTTGTCGAGGGTGTTATTTTCAAGCACGTCGAATTGCAATGTCACACCTCAGCTTGTATGGAGAATGGGACCGAGAGAAATCACCGGTATTCATTGTTTTTTTTTACCACTAAGATTGCTAGTCTATGTTACGGGAATTATATATCAACGTACATGAAACTCCCTTTTGTGGTTGAGCAGGATGCGGTGCCACATCCTCAGATGCTCCCTCCCGGGCGTCGAGAGGCTGCAAAATGTCGACGCGAGGAGGCAGAGTCTTCAAGAAGAGTAGAGACTCATGACCATGATAATAGCCCTCATGAAATGCCCCATCAAGTCGTACAGGATGAGATTTTGGACAACATGGTACCATCTATTTTTGCAACCAGTTCAGGGAGAAGGTCACTCTATGAAGCCAGATGATCCACTATATATAGCATCATTTACTCCGTTGTATGAAGGTTGTACGTACTCCGTTCTTCGTGCGTCCCTTGAGATACTTAACTTGCAAACAATTTATGGATGGAGTAATGTCAGTTTGGATGCGTTATTGAAATAGGTATCAATTCAGTTTGGCTTATGAATCATAATATTAATTGTTCTATTTTGAAATCAGACAGAAATATATATTGGTGGTTTTTTAACTCACATTTCAAAATATATGTAGGTTATTATCACAAATGCTTCCAAAAGGAAACAAATTGCCAACTAAGAGAGAGCAAGCAAGACATTACTTGACATCTCTAGGAGGCCTCGATTATGTCAAGATCCGTGCATGTGTCAATGTTTGTGTCTTATTTTGTGGGATTCACGAGTTCACACGAGAGTGTCCTGTTTGTGGCGAATCAAGATACGAAGTGGAGATGAAGTCAATGGATGTGCCTCGTAAGGTTTTGCAACATTTTTCAATTGTTCCACGTATAAACTTATGTTCAAGTGTAATTCTATTGAAAAGCTCATGTCATGGCATGCTAGTCATCGTTCAAGTGATGGAAAATGAAGGATCCCTGCAGACACACCGGCATGGCAATATATAGATAATTTGTGGCCCGTTTTCAAAGAAGAGCCAAGAAATTTGAGATTTGGTTTAGGTATGGATGGAATCAATCCATTTGGCATCAAAATCACATCATACAGTGTATGGCCAGTGGTATTGGTGAACTATAATATTTCTCCATCCATGGCAATTAAAAAGGGACATGTAATGTTGTCCCTTCTGGTCCCTGGAAAGCACAAGGTAAAAAACATAGACATTTACTTAGATCCTTTGATTGAAGAGTTAGAATGTTATGGGAAGGTATTGAGGTGCAAGATACAAGTGCATCTGCATCCTCTAGAGATTTCACATTAAAGGCCATGTTGTTGTGGACCATGCATGACTTTCCAGGATACGGAGAGTGTTCAAGTACATGTATATAACTCTATATTTGAAATTCAAGACTTGAATCAATTGCATTTTATTAATTCACTTGTTTTTTCAGGTTTAACCACGTCAGGATATCATGCATGTCCTATTTGCGGTCCCTCTCTAGTTTCCTCTAGGCCAGCACGTTTAAAGAAGGTTATCTACGACAATCATCATCGATTTCTTCCTATTGACCATCCCAAATATGTTCTCCCTACTAATGGAATGACTCCACAATCTCTAACCATTCGAGATTGGAAGGAGAGACGGATTAATGCCGACAGCCACCTTCCACTCGACATGAGTCGGTAAGAAGTGCATTTCTCTCGATTGACTTTAAAGTATTTAGCATGATGAATTGTTTACATAATATATTGTTTGTTTGTTAGGTTCTCTATATTTTTTCGTCTTCCATACTAGACTGAACTCAAGATCAATCACCTGTTGGACCCCATGCACATATTCAAAAATGTTGTATCTACATTATGGGATCACTTGATAGAGGCTCGTGATTCAGTTAATGTAAGGGAGGATTTACGTAACATTGGTCGCATGAGACGAGCCTGGCCACACATTGGACCCAGAGGAAAGATTGAGCTACCCCATGCACCTTGGATGTTGTCAAAGAATGAGGAAAAAATAGTGAAGGAACAAATATAGAAGATTCATGTTACATGAATCTGGAATCCCATCTCTCTCATTGGTTAGGCCTATATTTATTTATTGACTCCTTAAGGGAAAAAAAAGAGAGTCCATATTTCTCATAGTGCATACCTCACTCAAGAAAGCATATCAAATACTAGGACATCTTTACCTATTATATGCCTAAACTCAGGATTCATGGATTTTATGTACCCAATCCACTTAAGCATGGCAATATCTGGAGTAGAACAACTCGTGATCATACCTAGAAGAGGCAAGTAATCAGTTTGGAACACCACAACACCACCAATGAAGTATTCTTTATCATTCTTGAGAGTTGTGCCAACTCCCAAGAGCTCCCTCTTAATCTATGGATACCTATGTTGTCGCTCATTTAGGACTTTTGTCCCAAACCGAATAGCATACCTATTCCCATCTGCATTATCTTGGCCAATAGCCCATCCAATGTTAATAGGACTAGTATCCACAATGAGTACAATAGGTCTTCCACACTCATAATCTACTTCTCGAAGAGTTGGAGTAGCTCTCAACAATCTATTTAGGTCGTCCATAGCTCTCTAGTGTGTCTGATGTCCCAATAAAAACGATGCCCTTTTCTTAAGATCTGGTAGAGATCATGTGTAATATGAGCAAAATGAGGAATCCAAATAAGATAAAATACAAGTTTCAAGAAACCTACGAACCTTCAAAGTAGAAGAGTAAGTCATTGAAATCTTTTGTATGGCATCAAACTTCGCAAGGGGGAAGGCCTCATGCCATAATAACCACACATATGTCCAACAATCAAAACCTCTGTGGCGCCAAAAATACACTTCAACCCTGACAAGGTCAAATTCACTTCCTCTAGCTTGCAAAGAATCCTCTCAACATCTTTGATATGTGCAGCCACAAAGTACATGCATCCATGATCATCTAAAGTATCATCCTTCTCTTTCTCCAGACAACCCTTAATAGGTAGATCATCAATGAAAGGCACGGTAAGCTCAGGAATAAAATCCCCTAAGACCTTGTTCATTCCATTCATCATATGAGCAACCGAATTAGTAGCTCCCTATGGAAGTGCATACATCTGGACAAGGCCTAAAGGTATCTTCATCGTAGTCAAATCTCTGCTCTCAAGGGCAAGCTAGAACTAGCCATAGTTTGCATGCATAGTGTGTGCTTTTTAAGACTCTTGGTAAGGGAGGAACAACTAGCTTGCCGAGTTTATGGTTGTAATCTGAGTTCATAGTTGTAAATCGAGTTCACGGTTAGATTTCAAGTGGCTATCACCAAACATGACATGGAGCAAGTTAGAATAGATCATCTTTATGCTTACATTGTGTTTGATCTCTACTTGTGGATGATGGTTTGCATGTAGTTTTAAAGAGATTCCCTTATGATAGAAATAAATACTTGCATGTGAGGTTGTATAATGCAAGAGAAGCCCAACAAGGTTCAGCCTACTAAAACACTCTATTTATCTTGCTTTCAAAAGACATTGTCCATCCTTTTGTTAATGATTTGTCTAAGTATCGGATTATTCTTAGGAATTGTGAATCACCCTTTAGAATATGGAGTTGAAGATGGTTCTAGAATCCCCATCCTGATTTGCTCATTCAAAAGCTCCACCAATTTAAGCAAGTGAGCCCTAGGCACAAGGCAAATGAATAAGCCGTAGATTCCAAGGGACATGCGGAGTGGTAAAAATAACCATAGGTGTCACAAATCTAGAATCAACACATCCAATCTCGTGTGGGAAAAAAGAAAAAGCTCTCCCATGTCTACTAAACATCTCTTCGAAATATCTCACCTCTGCTCTAGAAGCAAAAAATCTTCAGTCCCAATCTTCATTTCTTTCAGTATCTTGACTAAAAACCTATGTCCAATACCTGCAAGATCTCATAAAGGAGGTTGCATAGCTGCTCTCCTAATAATCTCATCACTCTCCAATGGTAGCAGTCGTGCAACTGGTCTAACCTTCTTGTCAATTGTCTTATATTTTGTCTATACTTTGGCTTCTTTGCTACAACCTGTAAATTTCAACCCTTGTTGTAAATATCCTAGTAAACACAAATTTTACTGTGTACAAACATCACCCAACTCTTTTTGCTAAAATATTTCAACAAAGAACACTTTTTATTGAGAATTCTTAGCACCCAAAATTTCTTGAAGCATGAAATAAGAAAATTCACAATACATCGCTAGAGAATGGACCTGTGAGATATATGACAACTCTTGATTTTCAATTTTCAGCAATACTAAAAGATCCTCCATAGTATCCAAGCATGATAGCCCATCATAGACACCATCTACCTTGTCTTCATCTTGTAAAACACCTGAAAGCTTCAATTCTTTCTCTTTTCTCTTCAAATACTACCTAGCAGCTCTAGGCATGTCTAAAATATGCTAAAAACACAAAGTACTTTGAGTAAATACAGCATAAACACACGAGGAAAAACTGTCGTAGACAGGAGGCAAGAGCTTTTCCTATTTTGTATCACCATTGTTTTGCAAGACAGTGATACCTAATAAAAATGGGGCTCTCCTATGCTAGAAGAGGGAAATCCCTCAAGCAATCCTTATTCTATTGATGGTTGATACAAATTCTCATGAACTGGACAGCCCTCTTTCCATCCTTGCTTCGGATCCGCACATAGGCAACCCATCCTCCAAAACCTTAGTCTCCATCCGAGACTCAGCAATAAATTGTTGCCCCAAAATAGTACGATAGGAACAAGATTTTTTTCACAAAGAAATGATAAGTCTCATCCATCGATGAATTCTCAAGTTCGGACAAGCAGCATACAAATCCTTTGCAGTATGGTTGGCTGCACGCATGCATCAACCATGATCCACATCAACTGGCCATCTACCAGTATCATATAATCCATGCACTATGACATTAATCTCGGAGCCATGATTCAAAAGAGAAACACGAGGGTTCTCTATCTCACAAAGCTTGACTATAGTCTTTGTAGTTGTACGAGCCTAGTGTTGACTACAAGAAAAATGGCTACAAGGCACCAATCTAGGCACATCATTACTCTTAGCATATTGTATGGATTGAAGTAATGGCTACATACATAAAGCTCCATCTATAGACTCCTTGGTAATCTCTTCATAAGAATCAATCTCCTCAATCTACAACCCATAGATAATAGCCTCAACAACTGCTAAAGCCTCTCAATGAATCATATCATGTATCCACTCTTCAACAACCTGTCATTTTCTTTTATTGATATCAATGATAACATCATGAAATTCTCTTTTGGAAATCCCCAAGACTTCTCTAAGAGTAAATTCAATTTTGCAGTTAAGAATCCGATCCTCAAGTACCTTTTTCAAGTTTGTAGTCATCTCAATGTCGGAAAGCAGCTTGATCCAAGTCACTTTTTCACCTTCCAATCCTTTATCTTTGGGGCTTTTTGATCTTCGTGTACTTTGGCTTCTGAACATCAACCATACTTTGATCTGATCCTAAAAAAGAAGGTCGAGAAGCTGGATCATTCCTCCTAGTCACCCTCTTTGAACCTTCACGCTAATCTTTATCTCTTTTCTACTTTTCCTCAAGAAGCAGTTCAAATCCTTGAGATTTCGCCATATAACCATAGATAGAAAAGACATCAACTTGATCCTCCCATCTAGTCCCTTTTTTTAATGCATCACCTATGGCTGAATATTTGGATGAGAAAGCTTTTCCCTTCTTCTCTATGTGTAGTTCACATGACCATAAAGGAGATTTGTCCTTCAGAACAATTACTCCAATTGAAAGACATAGGTAGCAGCTTCCCTTGCCACCTCTCGCATCACATAAGAAAAGTGCAAAAGAGACTCCTCCAACGATTTCTTCATACCACCCTTACCAAAATTTGGTTTGATCGGTTGTTCTGTATTTCCAAAACATATCATCTTATCCTTCCAGACTACCAACTTCATTCTTCTCGCCTCTTCAAAGTCTTGGCAATCCTTTTGCTCATGGTCTAGACTCTCGTACCACATGCAATGACAAACATGATCATTATTGGAAGAATTCGTTGGAGTGAAAGAAGTTGGGGCTAAAATTGGATTTGGACTAAGTGGCTCTTGCTCCATTCTAGTGATCTTAATTTGTAGTTCTTTTAAGTTCTTTGAGATCTCCTCCACCATATCTTTGATAGTCAAGTTTGCAAATGGTTTGACAACCACAGCAGGAATAGGCATAGGCATAGACACAGGATGAGAAATAGGAGAAGTAGTGGATGGTGCAAGAGAAGAAGTAGGAGAGGTCGTGGTAGGAGAAGATATCACTAATGGTGATTGCATTCCATTCTGCAAGCAAGCCTTCTATCTCCTCCTCTTTGTCACTGTAGAAAATACATTGACAGCATCTTGCCAATCTGTCTTCAATCACATAGACTACGTACGGTCTTCAAGAAGCTCTCCCAACTCATCCTGAAGTGCAAGATCAACTGCTTGCAAGAATTACTCCACTTTCTCCCAGTTCAAAGCTCTCTACTCTAGTGCATCCAATTGGTTATATCACTCTTCAAACTCTTGCAACAATTTGGAAGCAACAAGACCTTTGTTGGGCTGATAAACCCACTCTCTGAATGTATTTTGCATAGCAATACCATTAATCATTCAGAAATATTTATCTTTGAGTGCTTTCTTAAAAACATTTGAGTTAGAGTCCTACACAAAACAATCTGTCACTCTAACCCACAAAGCAAGCATGACAAGCCGTAATAAATAATTTCTCCAATTGGATAGAACTCCAAAAAAGCACATCAGCTTTCAAAGGCTTGGATTTAGGCTAAAACATTCGGGCCATCAAATAATTTTTGCTCACTAACCACAACCTTGATCGCCTTGGTCAAACCATGTATATGCTCCTGTTCTTGATCCAACAGTCATTTGTTGATCCAATTGTTGCATTGATAACTGCATCTGAAGATTATCCATCATAATGGCTGAAGAAATCATTGATTAAAGATATAGACAAGAAACAAAGTTCAAAAGACTCTTGGTCAAGGGAAGTTAAAGGATATGATCAAAAGACATATGATCAGCTCGAGATGAAACTTGTGATGACAATTTGTTTATTGATATAAAGCTAGGTAGAAAAGACGATGAGGTCATTGTAGAAAAAAATTTCATTTCTCTTTTAAGCAAGCAAAGGATCACTAGCCAATTGGAAGAAAAGGTCGTAATCTCGAACTAAGAGAGAAGAGAAGAAGCTGGAAAGTGACTGATGGAGAGAACTTCAAGAAGGGCGAGGAGCTCAATGCTCAAACTTTATAGCCTCGTCCGAGAAGCTTAAAGCTCTAACTCAAGAGCCTCTCTCCTAGAACTTGTTGCAAGATCTTTGAAGAGGGCGAGGAGCACAAAGCTCAAACTCAAGCCACCCTCATATGCACCTTGATGGCGATAACTTCAATGTAGGTGAGGGGCTCAATGCTCAACCTCAAGCCACTCCCTTCAAACTTGATGGCCCTACCTAACTACATGCGCTCATGCATCATGCAAAATGTAAATAAAAAGACATACACAACAAAATATAAATTCCTAATGACGTTGACTAACGTATTGAAATTCATGGCAAAAAACTCCGCCCTCAAGTTTGGAGTGGTGGATGCACAGTGTCACGAAAACATGTTGATCACCTCTTTTTTATCTAATTTGCTTAGTGTGTTTCTTGTGGATTAGATCTATTTTTCAAGGTTATTCAAGTGTACAAGAGTTTACAGGATGTCAAAACCCAAGAGTTAACTAAACTAAAACAAAGGGAATGATGACCTACCTAGTGCATGATAATGTTGCTATGAGCTATGGAGGCAAGACCATGGATGAAAGTAATATTGTTGCCAAGTATATGAGGAACAAGATGAAATGGTAGAGAAATTATTTCAAGGGAAATATAGTAGTTTCTTTGAAGCATTTACATGATTTTCCATTACTCGGATAGTATAAAGTGTGTTAGAAGGTAAAAGGGAATGTGAGTGTCCTTTTCGGAGTCTATGGGACAAGTCCAAAAGTGGCCATGCTAGTGTCCATGACCTAAGTAAATGGCCAAGAATACTATTACCAAATATATTATGGACATGATGACATGGCAGAGAGAGTATTTCAAGGAAATATAATAGTTTATTTGAAGCATTTACATGATTTTTCATTACCTAGATTGTAGAAAGAGTGTTAGAAAGTCAAATGTAATTTTAATGCCCTTTTCAATTCCATTGGACAAGTCCAAAAGTTCCCAAGATAGTGCCCATGACCTAAGTAAATGGCCAAGTTCAAAGGAATGCTGGCTAAAGAGTTTTTAAAAATCTCTCTACAAAAGTCATGATTAGGTTATGGAGAGTCATGGGTTGCATGTAAGATGCCAAAATTTGAGTTGAATATTGCCTTATGATGATTAGGGGTGCCATATTCACACCAAAAAGGTGGAACCATTATGATGGACTAAAGCATGAAGAGTAAGCTGGGTAAAAAAGCAAAGTGTTTAAAAAGCATGAACAATGAGAGATGATGTGCAAGGTATGCAGTCCATGAGTTATTATAGATTTGGATTGACCTAGAAGAGACTTGGAAGATATATTAGGAAAAAAATGAACTCACAAATGGGCCTTTTAGCCCCCCTTTCTCTCCTCCTTAAAACAAGGAAAAGAGGAAAGAAGAATAGTAAAATAATCCTCCTCTCTCTCCACTTTTGCAATCTCATTTTTCCTTTCTTATATTATCTACAAAGATATACTCAGATTCCTTCTCTCTCCTCATTCAAGAATGCTTTTCAACCATATTTTATATTCAAAAAGTAGTTAGTTACGGGAGTGTGGTGCTTCGTTTTCAATGCAAAATGATTAGTAGATACGAGGTAATTGATTTTTTAATCAAGAACAAGGAAAATGAAAATTTGAAAGTTTCTTTTAAGATATTTTGGGGATTTTTTATATCCTAGCTTTTGGTCAAAAAACAAACCAATTGATCAAACTTCATGTTTTTTGGAGATGTTTTTGAAGGCAAAATAGAAATATCTACCCATATATATACTCTCTCATGGCTCTATTGTGACCTCTTCTCTGTGTTTATGCAACCTTCATTAACAGAGTGAATTACTTACACCCTCTTTTTCCTTGGCACCTTTGTGTGCCTCTCTATGCATCTTCACTCTACCTCTTGCGACAACCAAGTAGGCTCCCCGTTTCTATTAATAGTAAAATGAATACATGAAAGAAGGAGCTGCATATTGAGGTAGAGATTGAATATATCCCATTATTCAAAAGAAGCCAACGTACCAGTGTCAACCCTCAGGTTTTGCAGAGTTACATGCAAATGGGATTGAAACATGTGGATTTGTGGATTGATGGGGGAATCTACCCAATTGACCCCTTAAAGAATAGACCTCCAAATTTCTCAAGAATCACAAATTTACTGAAGTATGTGTGCGAGGGTGAAAATGGGTTACTTGGTTATACTAGGCAGCTCAATGATCATGCGTTCAAATTATTTACACCTTGCAAAGCAACCATAAAAAATTGCCATGCTATGATAACTGCACATCAACTTCATATTCAACAGCTCATAGGACAAGTGGTACAATTGAATGACACTGTAATTCAACAAAACAATCAAATTATTTCAATGCAAGACACTATCCATGACATTGGTATCTCATATGAGGAGGCAAAGGCACAATTGGAAGACTTGAGAAAGATCAACAGCAAGCTAACACAGGAGCACAAACGAAAGAAGAAGCCAATCAATGAGTTAATTGTGAATAGTGGCCGATGGAAGCGATGTATCAAAGCATGTAAGGTAGCTTAGAAAGAGAACCTAGGTGAGGGTGAGGTTGGATCATGTATTAGTAGATTGTTGAAGGCAAGTACATTGGAAAACGCTTTGAGCAATCGTAAGTTTAAGGTTGTGAAGGAAAATGTGATTGAGTGCACATTAAAAGATGTGTCAAATGAGTTCTTAGCTGTGGATGCACAATCTATTTGTGCTAGGACCGGCATTAGAACAACGACTTACTCAAAGATATTCAAAGGTGTGAAGGCTAGGTTTGGTCGTGTGCTGAAGAGAAATAAAATCATGCCTCTTCCTCAACCTTCAAAGTTAATAGAGGCCCAACAATAACTTAATACAAAGGTTTTGGAGTTGATAGGAGATCCCATACATGTTCACTGTGTGGAAACACTAAAGGTTGGGACCAAAAATACATATGAGGTAAAGTTCACCGAACTCAATAATTACTACTTAGATTTGAACAAGGTGCAGTCGGCAATGGTAATGTACTATAATATGTCTGTTGAGGAATGTAATGGTAAATTGTAGTTTGTTATAAAATTAGATGAAAGTGAGGTCGTCAAAGGAGTAAAGCTTGAAAGAGTTAGTTTAACTCTGATGAATAGAGATTTACAATTTGACAAGAACAACCCAAGGAGCTTTAGTGTTCAATCTGAGTTCCATGTGTGGTGGCTCGCTGCATTTGAAGTTCCTAAGGGAACATTTGAGGTGTTGCAGCTATTCTTTATGCACAGAAGCATTCGAAGCATCATAGATCATCAGAAACATGGTGAGATGCTCTTGGTTGAAGGGTATGGTCAATACTTGGTTGAATGGCATCTTGCACGAGACTTCAAAACTTTAAAATGTATGTGTGGAATCTCCAATGGTGCAAATACAAAGAATCCATGCCTATATTTCTTGATAGAGAGGGTGGAAGGAAAGGACGGAAAGAAGAACTGCTAAAAGGTGACAAGTGTTGCACTGACGCGCAATAGAGAAGATCCCACTTGGAAGCCCATCTTCAACATTCCCTTGGATCATATTCACATTTGTTCATTGTATACTTTTGTCAGAATCATGGAGAAACTTGCATATGAATACATTTGCTTTGCTTATAGGATGCAACCAGAAAAAGAAGCCATTGCAACGTGTAGGAATGTGAAGCAAGTGCTATTAGAAATCGGGCTACAAAAGCATCAAGTGACGATTGAAAAAGATGAGAAGAGGTCAGTAAAATCTGGTAACTTGCCAAAAAATCCTTGCTTTGGAGGAGCAAAGGCTAGGAAGTTTCTCTTAGTACCCATCAATGAGGAAGGGAATGTCATGTTCGTAGGCCGTAGGACTACGATGGGTGGAAAAAGTTGCATTTTGCAGTTCCTAATCGAAGTAATGGAGGAAAAACAAGATTGGCCAAAGCTAAGGTTTGGATAAGTCTTAACAAATTGGCTCCCTTACTTCACAAGATAGTGTTTAACAATGAAGATAAGCAAGAATTTATCAATGTTGTGCATAGCTTCTACGAAAACATGGTGGAAGCATGGGACAAAAGCTCTATCACACATTACATGGTGCGTACTAAGTTAATATTTTAAAATTGTATGAATTCTATAAACTATTGAGCATAATCTTACTCATGTGTGATATGTGTCTTTGTAGCATATCCTTGAGGCACATGGGCCATACTTTGCAGAAAATGAAAGCATCGCAATTTGGTCCACACAAGGGATGGAAAATTCACATTGGATAGCACGTGGTGCATACCAAAGAAAAACTTATCATAGTGGAGGGGTGAATGGTAGCAATCCAATGATCCAATTGCTATCTTGGTGGTATAGGATTATAGTAGCAGATGAAGCTAAACTCTTGCAAAAGAGAGCAAATGAAAGTGCTGATGAATCGATTGCAGACATGATGGAATCACGTCGTGTCACTAGAAAAGTGTGTTATGAAGCCTCACGTGCCAAAGAAAACCATGCCAAGTGGCTAGAAACAAGGCTTCGATAGCAGCAAATGGGTTCGAAAAGAGCTAAGTGTGGGAGCTTTCGCTCAACCGCCAAGACCCACAGACCGCTTATTGTTTCAAGTGTTCCAAGCCGAGCACTAATGGCTACCTCTCACATAGCCAACATGCCATCCATATCTACGGGTGTAGTGAGCTTACCTCCATACCGATCGAGTTATCTCCTCTCCCGCGCACTCCGGTAGCTCCACGATCCAAGTGGAAGCTTCAAGAAAGCTCCATCCTAAAGCTCCATGCTCCAAGCTCCATAGCCGCGAGCAAGACAATAGAAGAGAAGAGAAGAAGAGAGGGAAAGATGGAGAGCTTCTCCTCCCTGGTCCCTCACCCTCACACACTTACTCCCTCACACTCTCACACTCCCTCTCTCAAGCACAAGATTAAGCAAGCAAGAAGAAGAAGAAGAAGAAGAAGAAGAAGAAAATGAGGAGACCCACTTTTGGCCACACACAAGAATGAGCTTCTCATTGACTTTTCAACTTTATATACAAAACCCTAAATTCCTTTTGGGAGGTATCCCCCTTTTTCTACATGGCCAACCGTGGCCTAGGCCCTTTTTCCCATTGTCCTCCGCTTAGATGCACTCCCTTCTCAACCTAATCCACCTTCCTCAAGTGGCCCTCACAAGGGTCCTCCTCAGCATCCCCACAAGAAATGCAAGTGGAAGCTAGGTATTGTGGCCTTGAGAGAAATTAGAAGGTATCAACGCTCTTTTGATCTCATCATTCCGAAGGCGAGCTTCTCAAGACTTGTTCGCGAGATTGTGCAAGATCTCTACCGCAAAGAAAGCAAGAGGTGGTTTTTGGCACAAGGTCAGGATAGACCTGATCGCTTTACAAAAGAATGACTTCATGCTCTACAGTGTGCTGCAAAGGCCTTTTTAGTTGACTTAATGACTGATGCTCAACATTGTGTAATACATGCAAAGCGCATCACTGTAACTCCCAAGGACTTCCAACTTGTAAGAAATCTTCAAGTAGTGAAGGATGCATTTGTTCCAATGGAATGAACACAGATTGCAATGTTACCTTTTTTGGCATAGTGTTATCCTCCTGCATTGGATATATGACTATATCCCACTGCAAAACTATTGTATACGCCCTTAAAATATGAATTAAAATTTTATACTTGTCCTTTGCTCTCAACTTTGACTGTGCATCTTTGGTCTATTTTCAATTCTTACAGTTTTTGTTAGCACTGTCAATTTCAATAGGAATAACATGCAAAAATTTGCCATTTCTTGTTGTAGACTTTACTCCTAATGCCTTTGTATAGTCTATGTGGTGCGAAGTTTCTAAGGGCCAGTAGTCGCGATGTTGATTTTTCAATTATCAATCCATCAATAATTTTGGTGTGGGATAATTTTTAAAATACTAAACTGTATCGAAATGCGACGAAACTTCACACGCGCACTCGTTAGGTGGCCAAGAGCCCAAATTAATTATTTTTTGAAAAAAAAGTGACTGCAGACCCTTGGTTCGAAGTTTTAACCCATTTCAACCCCAAAATCAGGTTAATGCAGTTTCATACGCACTGTCCATTGTGTGATCGTAGATCCATAACCTTGTATCGGAATGCAACGAAATGTCACACCTGCACTCGTTAGGTGACCAAGAGCCCAAATTATTATTTTTTGAAAAAAACGTGCCTGCAGATGCCAGACTTTGGACCAGGGGTCTGCAGGTACTTTTTTCTCAAAAAAAAAAAGGGCTCTTGGCCACCTAACGAGTGCATGTGTGAAGTTTCGTCGCATTCTCATATAAGGTTATGGATTTACGATCACATGATGGACACTGCGTATGAAACTGCATTAACCCAATTTTGGGGTTTAAATGGGTTAAAAGTTCATTCTTCTTCTCATTTTCACATCTTGATTTCTTTGCTTCCTCCATTTTCACATACCCAACCTCTATCTCTTCTTCGACTTGCTCTCGTTGAGTTTGCATGGCACACACCAAGCAAGCATGTCACCATTTTGGCCCTGGGAAGACATTATGGCAAGGCCCGCTACCTGGAGCACAAGGTGGAGCCTCCTCTAGTGTAGCAACAGGTGCTCCCTATAGAGCACAAGGACCACCACAAAAAAAGAGGAGATGGAAACCGGACATTGTCCCCCTTCGAGAGATAAGGAGAATCCAATGTGGATACGAGCTTATCATCCCGAAAAGTTTTTTTCATAAATTTGTTCGAGAATTCATGCAAGAATTGGAGCTGAAAGGGATGGAAAGATTTTGGGCACGAGTGTGGGATGGCCCACCAGTAGGAAGGTGGACTGCTGTAGCCATGGAGGCCCTACAAGCAGCTGCAAAGGGGTTTCTCATCGACTTTTTCGATGATACAAAAAGGGGTTTCTCATCGACTTATTCGATGATACACAGCTTGCGGCCCTCCATGCCAAGCATGTCACAATCATAGATAAAGACATGAACTTTATCATTCGGCTTCGACACGATAAGGGGACTCCGCCATAGTTTACTAGATTAATGATGCAAGGTTTGTAATGAGTGTTACAGTGCCATAACATCTTGGAAGCCCAAAAAATTTTGTATACTCTGCCACATTGAAATATTTATTTATATATACATTATATCTCATGGGATGTGTACTGCATTTAAATAATTGAGTAAAGTTGTTTTGTTTTGTTTCTTGAAACACATGACTCTTAATTTTTGTTTAGCATACGAACACATCAAAATTAGTAATACGTATGGATACAAGTTACATTATTGCTTATACACAATTGCAAAGTGCATTACTACGCATTGAATTATGTTAATATATGCGGATGTGTCATTTATGTACCACACATTATCGTCACACTTACACAATCACAAGTGCAGTACCATGCGTTGAATTATGCTAAAGTATGCGAGTGCGTCATTCATGTACCACACATTATCGTCACACTTATACGAGCTATGCATTTATTTAAAAAATACTTATTTGTAGGGACAAAGTAAAGTATCTTATATTCATCAAGAAAAATACATTTGATGGCTGTTAATGATGGTAGATACAAAAATCCGATAGCCAACAAGAACTCTCAATTGTTCCTTGGCTTTTTCATTATCGGTGGAGAGGAGGGGCCAGCTTTCGATAAAAATATAAGTTCCTTCTTTGCTTCAAAAATGATGAGCTCCCCCTTCAGCTCTTTCTCCAGGAGAAGCGGATCTGACACTTTAGCCAACAAGAACTCTCAATTGTTCCTTGGCTTTTTTCATTATCGGTGGAGAGGAGGGGCTAGCTTCCGATGAAAATATAAGTTCCTTCAAAAATGATGAGCTCCCCCTTCAGCTCTTTCTCTAGGAAAAGCGGATCTGACACTTTAGCGAGATCGCCTAATGTCGCAAGTACACACATTGTTCCACCACGCATTTGGTCAAACAAGTAAATAAGCTTTGACCGCTTGATTAGCACCACCTTCTCCAAGCTAGATGTCACAGGTATCGCTCAAAAAGGTCCAAACTTGGTCAAAGCTCGAATTTTCATGATTATTTCTTGCCCTCCTAGTGAGCACTTCTTATAAAGACCACCAAATATGCAACAAGGTTACCAATATACTCCTTAAGAGCTGAATCCTTGCATCGATAAGCATGTCAAGCTCCTCCTTGCCTTGATCCAAACTCATCTATATACAGTATGTCCTGAATGACAAAGTCAAATCAAACAATATATTTAGCAACTAACCTGGAGTTATCAGAAAGCAATGAAACTTGATGGTAGGGTGTGTCGGGTCTCTCAGAGTCCACTGGTAAAATCTTAGCAAAAAATGATGCCTGCAGCTGCCCTGTCCAAAGCCCCAAACGCCAGACTTCGGATAGGGCAACTGCAGGCATCATTTAGCCCTAGACGCCAGACTTAGGACAAGGCAACTGTAGGTGTCATTTAGCCCTAGACGCGAGACTTCGGACAAGGCAGCTGCAGGCATCATTTTTTGCCAAGATTTCACCGGTGGACTCCGAGGGACTCGACACACCCTACCATAAAGTTTCATTACATAAAAATATCACCTTCTCTAGATCATCTTGTATCTTCATTTCCTCTTGTGTCAGGGAGGCACCTCTTTGGGCAGAGGGATCTACAAACTCCTTGGTAGGAAGCTGGGGCCTTGGTCCGAACAAATCATGCTGTAGTGCTTCAAATTCAGCATCGGGCACAAGGTAATCTTGTTCAACCGAGGTAATATGCTCCTGTGTTGCTATGATCACACTCACAGTATCTAAGCTTGTGCCATCATATCTTCCAATCTCTGCCATTGTTGGATGCACATCCATGTAATCATAATCGATCAGGTCTTCCATTGAATCCATGACTAGGATAGAAAATAACTCTTCTTCCTTCATTTCCAAGTATTACAATACATCTGATAGAAGCAAGTATTGTAAACCATCTACTTCAATGGGTGTCAAGGAGGCAAGGTTGGGTTTATTAACTTGTAGCTGTTCTGAAGAAGATGGCACCATGAAAGCCAACCCTTGCTCTGTCACCACTCGATGTTCCTCTTCAACATTTATGAGCTCTTCAATCGGTTCTTCTCCTGTGTATGTGATAGAAACAACCTGTGGAGTTGTATCTTCATTGCTCTCCTCCTCCGGGGGTGTATCCAATGCAAGGAGGTAATTTGCCAATGTGCAATCACACTCCACGAGATCCAAAGGTGATGTACCTGGTGCACTTCCCATGGGAACAGTGCATGCTCTATGCAAAGGATCCACATGGGCGAGACACCTATTCACCACTTTTTGGTGATTCTTTCCTGCCTGAAATACTATGAGATATTTTAGAGGCACCCAAGTCATGTCAAATCCCTTGATGGAGTATGTGCATGTAGCAATGGTGCTCACAAAGTCTTCCAAAACCTGAAGGGGGGGATTCAGCGATGAGAGCATGCTTTCAAGGTTGAAATTCTTTGAGAAAACCTTGAATATCTCATCACCCTGATTGGCAAAGATAGTCTCGTGGATCCACTCAGCAAAGTGTGCGCAAGCATCCATCGTAGCAGGTAGGAGGGATGTGGTGGATATAAAGAGATGAAGAGAGAAAGTGTGAAATGAAACAATGAAACAAGAACTAAACTAGTTCTATCTTAAAAACCTTAAGTTTTAAACCATTAAGGGTTGTTCGCATATGATATTTAGTTATGGATTTGCTTACATCTTTGTAAAGTTTACATGCATATATAAATGTGTTGATGTGGAAAGTGTATAACAAGTGTATGATTTTGCATAAATACCATAATTTTTAAATATTGCAAGTTTGTAAGCGACAATATTCTATTGTGCAAAAAAATAAAAAAATTTATTGGTGTTAGATATTACAACTTGTGGCGTTGGGATTTTTAGGGAGACTCTACAACTTCTAAAATGTGTGGAGCCACACACTTTCCATTGGTAACAGTATCCTTAGCTCAACTTCGAATTTTCCTACCATCTAGTTTAAAATAGAAGCTAACAGGTGGATTCTGCATTAACATTGTAATTTCCTAGCACATTATACTCAAGGGCCAATCATCCTCCATTTGCAACACTTGGGGGCTTGCGGCCTCACAAATGACAGTAACATCCACAGCTTCACTTTCACGCATGTCTTGATCAAGGCACAACCATTTACCCTTGAGCATCCTCCATCTACAATACTTGAACACTAGGCATAAAGTTTGTCGTGCAACAAAGTACCTGTAATTGGAAAGGAAAGTAAGATAATAGTCAACTAAGAGAGAAAATTTTTACCTGAAAACCATGTCCCTTGTTGTGACTTGACACTCCACTGTGTCAGGACTGTGAGTTATTTTTTATGTCCAAGTTTTGCCTAGAATCCTTGTTACATGATCCTCTGATGTATTTTTTATGATGTACGTGCTTTTGGTACGTCTCAAACCCTTACATTCCTTGAACATGTGTGCAAAAATTACAATTGGTATGAACCGGCTTAGATGTACATTCTTTGAGCTGGTGCTTGGCTTCATGGAATTCAATATGTTTGCTGAAATTTTTGTGCTACACATGTGCAAAATGTCACTACTACACAATGGCCATTCTATGCTATTGAGATTTGATATGTGCATAGACTCAATGGCTCCATATTCTCGACTCCCCTTGGGTAATATGTACTTGGAGTCATAGAAAAAAACAAGGTCCTCTGCGAGTTGCTTAGCAATACGCCCCTCAAAGAGCAATCTACAAATTTTGAGGTGGTAACACTTAAAAGAACCAATGAAACTCTCAACATTTTTCCACTCACAGCAATCAGAAGGGTATACTTTTGTAAATACAAGACAAGTTGTTACATAGGTATCATGAAATTTCTCATTCTCAATGAGTAGCAAATACTTACTGCTTGCAATGTTTCGTTGAAGGGGCACAGTGGGCACAATATGTATTTGTTTTTGCATGAATACATGTTGTACAAACGCCTCTGTTACAAGGTGAGAATCAACACTCCTTTGTCTGAGAGCTAAAATTTTACCCTTCCAGTGCTTGGATACATCTGCAATTGCAGATGCTTTCACCCTGAAAGCTCCCTTCATACTTGGATGCATATGTATCCAAGACAAGCAATGATACATATCAGTGATCTAATTCCCTTCTTCATCTTTTCTATTACATACTTCTATCAAGAGAATGCTTGTTCTTCTCTCATGCATTATAACCTATGGATTAGATGTAAAGAAATATGTCTTAATCCCTAAATAATAAGCATTTTAAGTATGTCCAGTAATCACCAATATGTCATACAAATGAACATGGCATTAAGAGATGTTTAAACTTTTGTAAACAGACATAAAAATCGATATCTAAACGCATGCGGATATCACTTTAATCATACCATTTACATGAAATATAATAAAAAGAATAGCACAAAAATACTCATAGAATTTTTCCAAAATAAATTTTATTATAATGAAGAGGAGTTTGACTTGATTCAATACATTATATGAAATGTGGGTATTATAGAGTAGTTGTTACAAGGATAGCAGCCACATGGCATGCAAATCTTATTAGGCACATTAGATTGACACCTGAGATATTCTAAGACTCAACACATTGTGTGTTATATAGATGATATGATATAGAGTTTCATGGATCATTTCCAATTGGCATGGAGATCCAAATGGACACATACGACCAATAAAGCAGAGGATTTTTGAACCATCGACTTCCAGGAGATCCATATCATCCAACACAAAGAAATCTTTCACCACATCAAAGTAGTTGATCGAGAATTATATGCTTCACCTAAACCTTGTACAATATCTACATGTACAAAAAAACACATGCATGAATCCCTTTTAACAAAAATACTTGCATGAATCCCTTTTAGCAAAAAATATATAGATAATTGCATGAATAGAAGCGATACAAAACAGGGCCAATTTACCTATAAGTTGATCTACGGAAGATAAGATTGAATCATTGCTAATCAAAACCCATTGCAAATGATGAACATAAGAAAACATCAATCCCATCAAACATAAAAGTCACTAATTAAATGAATAAATTTTAGCACCATAAAATATGGCAAATTTACCTGTAAATTGAGCTACAGAATCTCTGCTCTACCTTGTATTAAGTGCTGCAACAACAATTGATCCTTAAGGTAGAACTAGCATCAAACCCTATTGTAAAGATAGTAGAAAAGGGATACTACAGAGAGAAAGAAAGAGAGAGTGTGTGAATACGCGGGAGAGAGAAAGAAATAAGCACCTATCCAATCTTGCCCAAATTGATCTCTGCAAAAGACAATTTTGCAAGAGTTAGTATTTACATGAAGGTATACTAAAAAAATAGTAGAAAAGAGGAAATATAAAGAGACAAAGAGAGAGGGAGAGAGAGATAAGCACTTATGCGGCTGACTTGCAGAGTCATGAAGCATGGAACAGATTCTTGGTGTTCCAGATTATGTTTATAACAACGATGCATGCCTCGGATTATCGACGGAGGATCGATATGATGAATATCGTAGACTACATCTACAACCCTTCAACCCTGTACGTGAAACAAAGATGGACGGTGACTCAGGAATCTATTACATAGCTGCCCACCGATTTGCATATCTTCGAACCAATCTAAAGAGAATCAAGTGGTTGGAGGACCTGAAGATCGTGAAGCTGTTCATCTTTGTTGAGGTTCACGCAAACACAACCCTACATGTCGGAGGTCAGAAGGTCAAGCTGAACATGTATATATACGAGGAAGTGACTCGAATAATCCCTCCCAACAGAATCAAGGTGTTGGGACATTACGAGAAGAACGGGTATCAAAGGAAAGGATACCCTAATCTTCCAATGACCTATTGATTCATGAAGATCCATGACCCAAATCCATATTATTACCCAGTTCCCATAGCTGAATGCAACACAACCTTATTCTCCCTGAATTAATGTATCAGCTTGTTCATCTCCCCAATAATAATTGTACTCCAAAAGGGCTATACCCATATGAATGAAATAAGACTCTTTTTATCAATGATTGTCTTGAGTATGAGTATTGATTAAGAAAAAGGTTAAGTGATTAGGTCTCTTGGCTGAAAGCTGAATTGGGCATGAAATGTAATGTAAGAAACATTTAGCAAGTTGTTAACGTTAAGAATCTCATACCTAGGCACAACCTCAGGTACAGATTTCTAGTCCAACCCCTACACCAAGTATGACCGTGATTCAGGAGAAGAAGTTTCTTCTCAAGAAGATCAAGCCACCAGAATTTGATGGCAAAGGAAGGACCGTCCAAACTAATGCGGAGATCTAGATCGAGTCCATGGAAGATTACTTTGAAGTGGCAGGTACTGCACCCGCTAACCAAGCAATGCTTGCCAAGCTGAAGCTCACTGGTGAAGCCAGACTTTGGTGGAAGCAATGGTGCAGAGACCAAGGGATCTGAGAAGGGTATGTTACTTGGGAGAAGCTGAAAAGAGCTGTGCAAGGAAGATACTTACCACCTGCATACCGCACGCAGAAGATGAACGAGTTCTATGAGCTGAAACAGCTTGGTTTATCTCCTGATGCATACTACTCAAAGTTCGTCTCTCTTTTGAAGTATGCACCATAAATGGATATGACACGATAGGTGTCGAAGTTTTGTGCCCGATCAAACCCACCTGTAAACACTTGCTTCGAATTAATGCGCCCAACAGACCTTCAGGATGCGCTCATTCGAGCTGCATCCATAATACAAGAAGTGCAAACCAGGCCAAGAAATAACAAGACTTGGTCTTATAAGGAGAAAAAGAAGGGAGTGTATAGGTCCTAGGCAAAGAGAGTTCAAGGTCAAAACCAGGGACAAAGGAAGAAAGCTAGAACTAACAATGTCAACAATTTTGTTCCTACCCAAGGTAATGGCCGCAACCTCCGTTGCTTCCATTGCAATGAGCCCAGTCGTTTCAAAAGGCAATATCCCAAGCTTGGCGGAGGACAACGTCAAGGACCATTCCAAGAAACTAACCGTGGCCAAGGAGCCACTACCCAGGGCAGAGGAAGAACCGCCTGTGTTGCCAACAGGGAGATATGCGAAGAAGAAGACCCGACCATGGAAGCAGCCTTTGAGAGGGCAACATTCCATGCCGCCCTTCACAAGAAAGGCCTGAATCGCCAATTTTCGCTGATTCAGACACCATCAGATGATCAAGGTAAAGGCTTCAAAACCTTGATTGATTGTGGCAGTACACATTCCTTTATTTCACCAGCTTGTGCAAAAAGATTAGGAATAGCCATAAAAGATGCACCCACCTTGCTTGTGGAACTAGCAAATGGTCGTGAGGTCACTTGTACCAGGCAAACTTCTAAGGTGAAATTCTTACTGGGAGGAAAATCGCTTTTGGTCAGATTCAGGGTTATGAACCTAGGTATCCATGAGTGTTTGCTCGGAATGGATTGGATTAAACCTAATGATGCCCACATTCATTGTAGAAAGGGGAAAGTTTCCTTTCGAAACTCTGAAGGGGAATTGGTCACAACACAAGGAGAGGCTCGAAAGCCAAAAATTCAATTGGCCAAATCATCTCGAATAATAAAGGGAGTCAGAAAGGGACTACCTATCTATTTGATTAAGCTTAATAAGCTAGATCAGAATCAGGAGTCTAGTGAAGAACCTTCATGGCTAAAGGAGTACATGGACGTATTTTCTGAAGAGCTGACGGAACTTTCGTCTCAAAGGAAAGTTGGTCATGAAATCAAACTAGTGCCAGGAGCTAGGCCAATTGCAAAGAGGCCATATAGAATGTCCATCCCGGAAGTGATTGAGCTAAAGGAGCAACTCAAGCAACTGTTAGATCAGGGCTACATCTATCCCAGCAGTTCGCCATGAGGAGCTCCAGTGCTATTCCAGAAGAAGAAGGATGGAACGCTTCGGCTATGTATTGATTACAGAGGGTTGAATCAATCAACCATTAAGAACAAATATCCTATTCCAAGAATAGATGAGCTTCTTGACCATCTTCAAGATGCAAAGATCTTCTCCAAGATTGATCTCAGATTTGGATACTATCAGATAAGGATCAAGGAAGAAGATATCCCAAAGATGGCATTCAGCACAAGATATGGACATTTTGAGTTCCTGGTCATGTCATTCAGGCTGACAAATGCACCTTCCACCTTCAATATGTTAATGTAGGATATCTTTAGGCCATATATTGATGACTTCATACTCGTCTTCTTCGACGATATCTTAGTCTACTCCAAACAAGAAGAAGATCATGAACCCGAGATTCGCATTGTCCTTGATACAATGAGGGTACACAAGCTTTATGCCAAGAAGAAGAAGTGTGCATTCTTCAAACGACAGATTGAATATCTGGAATTCATTGTTTCATCTGAAGGAATTTCAGTAGACCCAGCCAAGGTCAAAGATGTTCTGGAATGGCCAACACCAACAACTATTAAAGAAATACGAAGTTTTCTTGGAATGATAGGATGGTATAGGGTCTTTATCAGAAACTATGCTTTGATTGCAGCACCGCTGACCGATCTACTGAAGAAGCAAACATTGATTGTATGGTCAACTGCCGAACAATCTAGCTTAGATAAACTAAAGCAAAGCTTGGTATCAGCACCTATCCTAAAACTTTCAAACCTCAGTAAGGAGTTCAAAGTAGTAACTGATGCTAGCACACTTGCCTTGGAATGTGTGCTTATGCAAGAGGGTCATCCTGTAGCATACTCCTCAAGGAAACTGAAGAGCCATGAGAGGAGTTATGCTACCCATGATCTGGAGTTGTTAGCTATCATCCATGCTCTCAAGCTATGGAGACACTACTTGTTGGGTAAAAGGTTTACCCTAGTGACGGATCATAAAAGTCTCCAGTGGATCTTTACCCAGAATGAGCTCAACATGAGGCAACGTCGATGGATTGAAGTGCTGGAGAAATACGATTTTGAAATCAAATATTGGCCTAGAAAGGAGAATGTAGTTGCTGACGCACTCAGTTGCAAGGCATTCCTTAATTCTCAGATCTTGCAAGATCCATCAACAGCTAGATCTCTAGCCACAAAGGTATCCATGCCAAACAATCCAATACTTGAGCTAGCTA
This sequence comes from Lygodium microphyllum, assembly GCF_053477565.2. Lineage (NCBI taxonomy): Eukaryota > Viridiplantae > Streptophyta > Polypodiopsida > Schizaeales > Lygodiaceae > Lygodium > Lygodium microphyllum. Next base: position 52,593,830 of record NC_141148.1, on the reverse strand, counting down.
GAGAAAAGGCATGCCATGATCCAACCTATCAGAAGATGCTAGGGGAGATCCCTATCAAGGATCAAGACCCGAAGCTACAAGCAAAGTATCAAGAATTCTCTATCAATAGTGGACTTATCTACTATAGAAGGAGATTATGTATACCAGAAAGCCAATCACTCAAGCAAAAGATACTTTGGGAAGCTCATGACTCCTCTTTTTCAGGACATCCTGGCTATGCCAAGACCCTCAATGCAGTCAGAAAGAGCTACTATTGGGAGAGGCTTAAAGGTGACATTCTCAAATATGTCACTGAATGTTTGTCTTGTCAACATATTAAGGCCGAACATGTCAAAATTCCAGGAAATTTGCAACCACTTGACATTCCCCAAAGGAAATGGGAATTCATCAGTATGGACTTGTTGGCATGCCCCAAGTTCAGGGAGGATACAACTCCATTATGGTAGTGGTGGATATGCTCACCAAGGTTGCACACCTTATCCCTGTTAAGACAAACTACAAAGCCTTAGACATTGCAAGGTTGTTCATCAAGGAGATATTCAAACTGCATGGGTTACCCAGAAGAATCATTAGTGATCGTGATTCTCTCTTCCCATCACACTTCTGGAGAGCTATCTTCGAAGCCATTGGGACTCAACTTTGTTTTAGAACAGCTTACCATCCTCAAACCGATAGTCAAACGGAGCGAGTCAACCAAGTCATCGAGGATATGCTAAGGGCACACTGTTGCCATGAACCAAAAAAGTGGATTCAATACTTGCCACTGGTCGAGTTTGCCTACAATGCTTCCTACCAACAAAGCATTCAAATGACCCCTTTTCAAGCATTATATGGGCACGATTGTTGAAGTCCTTTAAACTTCTCGGATCCAACCTTGAGGGTTGAAGCTTCAAAGCAAATGCTGGAAGATATGGATGACCAAATGAAGTCAATAAGGCAGGACATCCAAGCCGCCAAGTATAGATAGAAGGCATACGCAGATTTGAAACGTCAAGGTAGATCCATCGCTGGAGGAGACATGGTCTTCATTCGCGTATGCCCAAAGAAGAGTTCCCTATCCTTAGGTGAATGCAAGAAGCTAAGTCTAAGGTATTGTGGACCCTACAAGATTCTCAAGTGCCTAGGGCCTAATGCTTATAGACTTCAACTCCCTGAGAACCTAAAGGTTCATAATGTATTTCATATCAGCCTACTGAAGAAGTATGTACCTAACCCTAGCCATGTACTTGATGATCAACAAGTTGTAATGCCTAGCCAAGGAGTCCTTGAGCTACGGCCTGATAGGATCTTAGATGTTAGGAAGAGACAATTGAGATCTAGAACCTTTAGAGAATGTCTCGTCCAATGGAAAGATTATCCTGAGGAGGATGCCACTTGGATGGATGAAAGTACTCTCAACCAACAATACCCCCAGTTCTTCTCGAGATGAGGACATCTCGATTCTTCTAAGGGGGAGAGAATGTAATATTTCCGCTCGAAATATTAAAGAGCCTTGATCACCACACACCTGCGCAAAAACCGTGCAAAGTTATCTCCCTCAACAGAATAATGATAGTGACAGAGTCCTTACCCCGCATGCGCAATAATGAGGCCATCTGCATTGTGCAAATGAGGCCGGGCCTTAAAAAACCGCAAGTTGCACAAGAAACACCCCTTACATAAAGGCAAATGGATAAATGATTAAAGTAGTGCAAACTTTTTTATTAATTATCCCTCCCCTCAGCCCATCCATGGCAGGGGGAGAGGGAGTGTGTAGAGGAGTGAGTGAAGTGGAGAGAGGGAGGAGTGTGGTGTGGGGATGCATGAGGGAGGGAAGGCATGAAGCCTTCACGTAGTGGATCTCCCCCCCCCTTCCTTACACACTATATAACCTCCCCCTTAGCTTTGGGGGAGGCATGATTGAAGAGAGAGAAGAGAGCTACTGTACCGCTTGCCAATTGTGTTGTCGCCATCGCCATGCCAAGGGCTGCCACTGTGAAGTCCGCATGTTGCCGTCGGGTGCCGCATTGCAGACACCTACCCATCGCCATCATCATCCTTCCGTTTGTCGTCGTCCTCTCCTCCAATCATTACCCCCTCCCCTCCATGTCACGTTCTGTGAGACAGAGTAAAGAAGCTTCTTAGAAGCTTCTATAAGCCTAGTGCATACAGCTTATCCTCGAGATTTAAAAATCCAAGATCCCAAGGCCTTGATTCCGTGCAGGAGGAGAAGATCGTAGACCGAGTCTTCAGGATGCGTGAATAACCCAAGGAAAACTGCCGTAACAAAAAATTACGCTGCATAAAGGGCCCCAAAACAAAAGATGCAAGGCGCACACGCAGAGGTCTTAAACCCGCATACGCGTGGACATCCCCACAAGCCCTCAAGCCCAGGTTCTACGAGTTTAATTCATGTAAAAGAAATGCATTTAGCCACACTTAACTCCATGGAAAGAATGCATTTACGCTTGTCTCTAATTCATGTAGTAAAGATAAAAATACATTTGAGAAATTATCTCCTTGAACGATGGACAAGGGTTGGTGCATGTCCTGCAATTGGGTTGCTCGCATTTCCAAAGTTATGAATGCAAATTACTTATTCATCTTAGGATCTTAGTCGCATATTTCCCTTTTCGTGCATTTCTAAAGTAACAAACCTAAACGCATATTGCATAGGTTAAAAGGATGGAAAATTTGTTTAAATTCACCATGGTCTTCCTTGCAAGAAAGAACAAGCGTATATTGCATTTAGGCAATAACTTCCTTGTTGTGATTCGCATGAGGAAAAATCGCTAACATCCATTAGATGTTGTCCAAAGAATTGCATGGCATGGAAATGAAAATATGGACTTGCATGTTACATGCAAAGATGCTTGTAGAATGGATTAAGTCAACATTAGTCTTATAATATTCGTCATGCATGAACTTCATTTATCAAAGTTGCATCTAGAAAAGGTTGCATGTCATATCAAAGCCTCAAATTCGATTGCATTAAAAGAAAGGTTGTAGGCAAAACTCTTGACGTAAATCTATGTATGTTTTGTGCAAGTTATTTCCCGAATTGTCAATCATCATGATTTTTGCAAGGAAAAGAAATAGTTATTAAAAACCTTATAGTTGCATAGAAGTAATGAATCGCATGTTTACACGTAATGTGATGTCTTGCAACTATTTACACCTTTAGATCAAGTTTAGCATCTCTAAGAAAGGATCGTTCCTTGTCGCAAGACAAGTAGAGCACTTGCAATGTTATATCCCTCTAGGGATTCGTAAAAGCATGACTAGATGGTACGATGAACCCCTCAAAGTGCTAGGTAGGGTTTAGCACGTTAGAAATTCTGCCTAGTATCACACTTGGGATGCCAAGTCGAGACCTTCAAACCTAAAGGTCCTATCCGCATTCACGGGATGTTTGGGTTAATTGGATGCCCATACACTAAGAACCTAGGGTTTTTCCCTAAGGATCAATCGACCTAATACTAAACTTCAAATTGAGTTTAGAATCCCTAAGACCAAGCGTGGTGACCTTGTAAGGTTAGGGTTTGGGTTGGGTAAGAAGACACCTCAAACCCTACATCCTGACTAAACATATTTCTTAACCAAGAAACGTCGATTGATGGGAAAGATGATCCCGCAATTCGGATGCGACTCTTATGCAACAAGCTGCAACGCCACATGGTTGTGTTAAATCACAAAGTAGAGTTGCCACTCTTTGGAACAAGGTTGGCAGGTTCTAGCGCAAGTCTAACTTGCAAGAGGATGAGTAGACATCCTGCTACATCACCCTTCTTGGGCTGATTTGCCAAGTTAAGGGAAGTTATGTATTGCGTAGTAAGAAAAGGATCAATCAAGTTAGAGTGACATGGTCGCCAAGATTTACTATCTTAACTTAAGGAACCTAAGGTATTGGTTAATTTAGGTTGATAGGGTATAAACCCTAACCTAGGGATAAAAGGGTAAACAAACAAACCCTTGGGGATCTTTCCAAGTCGCAATTGATCCCAGATCGAATGATGGATGCATTCGGAGAGAAGGATTCACACCTTAATTAGCAGTTGGCCAAATAAAATGACTACTGGATTGATTGTGTTTGTATAGTTTAGGAGCATTGTTTGTATTTCTTTGCTCAAAGAACTAAAAATGGAAAAATTAATTAATGCTTCAGGTTGAAGGCGTGGAGGGAGAGGCAGTATCAGTTACCCCCGACTATCTGCCTGACCCTAACCAAGGGGGTTGTTAGCCACCCCGGGAACATGGACGGAACCCACCACGAGAGGTCTCTCTATTGGGCACTACTTGGAGTAGGAGGATGCTTGGGTGCCAGGGGGGGCTCTGGCCGTAAATCTCTTGCTTTCCGGGTCCTACACAAGAGGGCGACGTGACTTGGGATTGGATCTTGAGGCCCGCATACTAGTCTACAGGCAGAATCTTGGATTCGTAATCCCTGTGGATTATGGATTGCCTTTGGACGGATTTTGGATTGCCTCCGGGTGGATTATGGATTAGCCTACGGGCTGGATTATATGATTTATTCCAAAGATAAATAAGGTCAATTGTTGAAAAGAAACTTGTTTGACACTATTTTTCTATGTCAGTACTAAGATTACGTGAAGGAACCACGATGACTAATTGGCTAATTAAGGAAGTTGTTTTATGCGTGTCCAACTAAATGTGGTAGGTAATTAGACAACTAAAGCAACCCTAAGGAAAATGCGGTGGATGTGACCATGGGTCCGTCCTACGGATGGGTGGTCCCGGTTGGCCGGGAACTTTTCTCAAACGAAATCGACAGCAATGAAAAATGACTTAGAATCTAGGATACTAGAGTCCCGATTTATGTTGTTTTAGGGGAATGGAATGGAACTATGCCTTATGGGCAAAGAGGTCGAGCTTTGCGTCCCTCTCATTTCCCATTCTTCTTGAACCAAGTGCAACATGAATCCGCTTCAACCCTGACGTTTCTGCGTAAAGTAATTCACCGCTAGCTGCTGTTCTAGGAATTTAACCACTAAGAAAACCCTCATTTACGTTGGTCCTAAGTGGGAACGGTCGGATTGATTTCGCTTCGTGGCAGAATCGAGAAGACCTAGATCACAAACCCCATGACATTCCGTGGGAGTGCCAGTTAGCACTTTTTGGACTCTCTTCCCGATGGGCTGCTAAGACGTGTCTTGCAAGTGAACAGGTGGACATGTTAGAAGAAGAATATACCACAAGAGACAGATCTATCCTTTTCCATGTGGAAGAGAGAAATTGCAACTACCTCGATGGAAATCATACTCCATTGCAAGGTTGAGACATTTGTTTAAGCATATGAAAGGATGGTGCCTTCTTTGTATGCAAATGTAATATGAACTATTCCTTAGAGTGTGGAGAGATGAGGATGATGAGTTGGAAGGATAAGGATCTGAGGTTGCAAGTTAAACTAGACTTAATGCAATGTATCCAATATACTTATGTGCCTATTTAAGGTGCATCTCATGAAATGGAAGTATGTGGTTTTCTTTGCTTCTCAAACTTATGGCCTACATTGGTTATGAGCCTCCATGAATCTTTTTGTGTTTTTAGTTAGTATAAGAGCCTCATCCTTAAGGCTTGCGAGGTAGAGAGGCATCCATAACTGTGCAAGATTGAAGGAAATTGAGGCAATGAAGGAGGTGGTGCTTAAGAAGTTCAAGGTTCTAGTTTGAAAACTTGCAAGGACATGGAATGCATTGGTCAAGGAAATGTTGAGGTATATTCCATTCATTTCTCATTGGTCAAGGAGGTACGAAGGGCATATTCCATTCATTTCTCATCGTCATTTTGAGAGCTATCATCATAAAGGAAGAATAAGGGATGCATCCATTGCCCTAGGATTCAAATTAGTTAGTATTGTTGTCTTGCATTCCTTGTGAAGAAGCAAAGGGCCATAGATGATTTTAGTGGCTATATAAGGTTCCAAGGACTCTCTCCATTTCCACATCCAAGATTTTAGCAACGGACTAGGACCAATCAACAACACTATTGGACTTAACTCCGGCTAGCACTAAGAGATGCTTGTGGAAAACATTAGCATATCTAGTCATCAGTAAAGGCGCATATATTTTCATCCTAAATATATAAATGTGATAGTTATTTAGGATGGAAATAGATGCACCTTTACTGATAACTAGGATATGCTAGTTATTTGGGAAGAAAATAGATGCACCTTTATTGATGACTAGGATACGCTAATGTTTTCCACAAGCATCTCTCAGTGCTAGTTGAAGTTGAGCCCAATAGTGTTGTTGGTTTGTCCTAGAGTAGAAATCAAAGAATTTAGTAACACACTATGCCCAATAGTTAGTTGCTCCCATTTTCCTTTTTCTTTTCTTTTTCTTCTTCTTTATGTGTGTGCGCACGTGTGTGTGTGTGTGTGTGTGTGTGTGTATGTGTCCTCTGCCAGGGTGCCACAACCATTCTCCATCATTGCTTGTTTTCTTGTTTGATTTTCACCTTAGAGTCTCGAGTCAATCAATGTGTACAAAAATTTGTATCACGTGAGCTCAAAAAAGGGGAATATAAAAAAAGATAATCTTACATATATACATTCATAGAAGGAAATATTTTAAGATATATAAATTTATTCACATAAGGAGTTTTTATATTTTATATACACGATTTTTACAGAAACACTAACCTGATGATTTTACAAAAGGGCATGATGACCATATGCACAGAGCACCTAGTTACAAGTACAAACTTCATTTTAGTTCCACACCTCACAAGGGTATAAATATTTTAACTCTTTCAATACACATCAAATTTAAAAAAACAAAAGAGAAGCCAATGTGGTTCAATGTTCATGAAAAATATTTTTGGTAACAGATACAAAAACTTTTAACTCTGAAAAGTTGGAGAGATATTTGAGTCAAATTAAATGTATTTACCATTTATACAACTAAATTTTTTCTAAAGTTGAAGGTTTTAAACTTAAAGGTTGTTTTGAAAAATTACAATTCATTTTACATTAAACCTCAGTTTTTGACAAACAATGATGAGATTGTATCCTAGTGGTGTGAGTATGGTGGGTGCATGAATTCAAACCCTAACTCCCATTTCCTGGTGATAAAAATCATTATGAGTCAAAAAATTTAAAGGGAAAAATAATTAAGTACATTAGAAATATGGCTATATATAATTGTGTGCACACATTTGTTTTTGGTTCTCCAAGGGAAAGAGAAGGGCTAGTCTTTTAAGCATTTGGAGGTTTAGGGAGTTTTATGTTGTCATTTCCTACTCCCACCCCTTGCCATTAGGCCTTAAGAAGTAGGAGATACATACCATCAGAGAGCAATGGCATGCCCCGATATGGAAGTGATTCACCACAGACGATTAGGGAGGCTCCTCCTCTTGCACACACACATTACTTAACATTACATCTACTCTTGTATTCATACATACATATACACAATTCTTAGAACCAAAAGCTTTGCAGTACTCATGGTCTAATAACTTGAGCTAGTCAGATCTTTGAAGCATGCATCTTGAAATTTGCAAAGTAATACAAAGCTCTAACTAAAACCCATAAATTCTAAGGGACTTTTCCTCTTCATAGACTTGAGCACAAATAATACTTGCCCTTCAATGAATGATTTATCCAAGAGCAAGCTAGTTTTAGCAAGGTGCCAAGGACTCTCTCCATTTCCACATCCAAGATTTTAGCAACACACTAGAATCAATCAACAACACTCTTGGGCTTAACTTTGGCTAGGTGAGAGATGCTTGTGGAAAACATTAGCATATCCTAGTCATCAATAAAGGTGCATCTATTTTTGTCCTAATTAAATGTGATAAACTAGCTCAAGAGTGTTATTGATTGGTCCTCATCATTTACTTATATATTTATTTTCATCAAAGAAAGATTAAAAATAAAAAAGAAAAAGATTGAGGGCTTGATATTCTATCATGTAGAGCAATGACATATCTTCAACGGTTTCCCTTCAAATGAAATTGGCAAAGAACTTGGAGCCTGGATAAAAGAAATGAAATGAAGAAGAGGAGGCTCCACTTGAAATTAGAAAATTTTTGGTCCAACAAGAATGGCATCTTTAGCTTGAACATTGTGAAGAATATTGGACATCAATCTTTGATCAAGGAGATGCAACCCCCTCTTGTCATAGTCAAACAAGTCCCACTCCACCTAATACCTTGGGGAAGTTACTATATGTATATTCTCTACATCATGTGCGTTCAAGGCCTATTTATAAATATCCTTATCTGTGAATTTTTCTTGAATAAAACATAACCCTTTTCTATTCAATCTGTAAATAATCCTTTTATATTACACTCTTTTGTATAACTGTCATTAGTAAGAAATAGGCTTCCCCTTTTTCAAGCAAAAATCCTAGGTGCTTCATTGAGTAGTAAGGAAGGTATATGGGGCTTAATGAGCACCACCCAAGCATCAAAGGGATGAAAAGGTGGTGTTGTGGCCAAGGTGAATAGCACCAAGCCTTAAGGTTTCCTGGCAAGGAAAAGGGTTCATCTTCATCTACCCTGTCATCTTTGTCTTTCTTTTCTCAAGTCCTCCACTACATACTCTTCTGTATCTCTTCTCTTAAACACTTTGAACCTTTTCTATGCTCTAAGTATCCTCAAGTTAGTCCTATCCACCTTTGTTAAAGTATATGTTGCATACAATACTTTACATACTTTAGATTCAATCTCTTTGTACTCGGAAAACTGTCCTATTGAACCACCTTGTAGAAAACTGCCCATATCTTTTGATCTCTAGCTTGGATCGATGAGCTTTATTCTGCAAAGTTGTAGCCTTGATTTTGATCTACAACTATTTTGAAGAACTCAAAACTAAGTTTCAAAGATTTCAAATCCTAAAATTTTATGCGCAAATTGCAACTGTCTTTTAGTACACGCAGTCTTGGCCAAACATCGACCTTCTTGTCCTTGCAACTTTTGCATACCAAGTCGGATTACAACCAAACTTGGTAGGCCTCTTCCCTAGGCATAGAAGTCCATCCTAGAAATTCTGGGTGCCATAAATCCTCGCTGACATAGAATAGTTTTCAAGATCTTCAATTGTGCTCCAACCTGACTACTATAGTAAACTATAGCAATATCCCTCCTCCTAGATCAAACGACCGTTGGATAATCGACCAATAAGGCATGCATACATCCCATCCATTTTCTTTTGGTCTAAACAACCTATATATCATACTTAGCAACACATGGAGTTTCCTAGGATTGAAAACTTGCTTCATCATTCTACATATGTTGGCCTCTTGAAGACAATCACTTGAATATTCTATCATTCCTTTTTCAGGTTGGTGAAACTCTTGAAATCTAGAGATAAGTATGTATACATCTCCTTATTTTAGCATTCATTTCTGAAACACAGGTCGATTATCGTCAACCCCTCTAGCTTTGCAATCCATAGCATATCTATGTGTGATTAATTTGGGAAAAACACCTATGAAAGCATCTTTGTCTTGTACAAGCAACATTGTCACAATGTCTTCTTTGCTCTCCTCTCTAACTTCTGCATCTTGCATATGAACACCCTCAATCAAAATGTCCAATTCTTCTGTATCATCCTGAGTCTATACCATCTACATGCACTTTATCCATTTCATCTACATTCTCAAGTGTTTTAGTATTAATACACTTAGTCAAGGTATCATTAGTATGATCTTTTAGTGTCTCTTTTGCATTCATTGTCGATATAGCTTCGATCTTTCTAAACATTGCATCAATAGTGAGCATATTCTCCTCAAAGCTTTATCTCTTTACAAGAAGCAAGAACTCCCCATTCTCAATCTTCAATTTTGCTATTGAAAAATATTTTTTGGATTCCTCAAATTCGGTTGCTTGGCAATCCTCTTCATTTGTTCATCACTATTACAAGGCTCGAGGGGTTCACTATATATATATTCTCTATATAACGTGCGTTCATGGCCTACTTATAAATATCCTAATCTGTGAATTTTTCTTGAATAAAAAAAACCCTTTTCTATTCAATCTATAAGTAACCCCTTTATATGACACCCTTCTGTATGTAGAAAATGGTATTTTAAAAACCCCTTATTTTTAAGTCACGTTATATATACATATATTCATGAGTGACCCCCCCGAGTTACAAGGAAAGGACCCTGCAACTGGTGTCACTTTCTTGTCAACTATTTTGTACTTGGTTTGAACCTTGGCTTCACTCTTTTTCACTTGTAAACCCAAATTTAGTTGCGAATGGGGAGTAACCAACCCTATCACTTGAAATAAATCATTCATAGTCTCTTTGGACTGCATATAAATAGCCCCAAACTTTGTATGCTAAAATGAATCAGCATACAACTCTTTTGGCTGAAATAACTCATCCCCATGTAACTCTGTTAGTTGATAATTCATCCCTTTTCTGTGTTTGCTGAAATACATAAGCAAAAAACTCTTTTTGTTGAGAAAACTCAGTACCTAACCCTCTTTGTTGCATAAAATCAACAATCTCATGGTACATATCTAAGGAATGTACTTGCACAAAATTTGAACCACTTTGCACCTCTATTTTCAACATATCTTCAATCTTTGTAATAGTATTCACATAAGACAACCCATCATACATCCCATAAATGCACTCCTCATCATGCAATAAACTTACTCTTCTCAACCCTTTTTCCTTTCTTCATACATATTGCTTGGCAGCTCTAGACATCTTTGCAACTTTGTGAAAACAAATAGAACTCTCAGCTAAAAGATCAATAAACCTTGAAGAAAAAGCATCGTTGCCAGGAGGCGAGAGATTTTCTCTCCTTCTACCACCTTCAGCTTGTAGGATAGAGGAACCTAGTGAAAATTTGGCTCTTTTGCAAGTAGAGGACAATCTGGCAATGTATCTTTGTTTCCTGGGTGATTTACACAAATTGTAATAAACTGCTCAGCTCTTTTCCCATCTTTTATTCGGATCCGCATACATGTAGACCTATCATCTATAACCTTTGCTTCCATCTGTGCTTCATGATAAAGGGCTGGCCCAAAATGATATCATAAGAACATGAATCCTTCATTAAGAAATGACAATCACCCTGAGCATTTCCTATGGAAACCCTCATATTCGGACATGTTACATATAGTTCTCTTGGAATATTATTGGTGGCTCTCATATGTCAACCATGTTCTACATCTACAAGCGACTTTTTGCTCTCATACAAAAAACAAACTATAACATCTATATTTTAGCTGTGATGTAGCAAGGCAACACACGGTGTCTCCATCTCTCCAATCTTAAGCACTATCTCAGTGGTTGCTTGTGCCCAATGACTTTTAGAAAAATGCTTGAAGGTAATCATTACATGTGCATGATCCTGTGCATAGTGCACTGGCTGTATACTCTTCACAATCTTTGGATATACTGCAACACTCTCAACAAGAATTTCATCATCACTCTTCTTAGTCAGCTCCTCAATTGTGATACCTTGCATGGAATGCCCTTCTATAGTCTAAATCACAAGTTTCTTTCTCTTTATGATGTCTATAATTTCTTCATGAAAATCTCTCTTTACAATTCCCAAAATCTCTCCTAAGGTGAATTCAATCTTGTTATTTAATATTCTCTCCTTCAATACACTTTTAAGATCTATTGCAGACTTAGTATCTGAAGCAAGCTTGTAACTTGGTTGTTTCTTTGGTCTAGTATCTTGTAATTTCTTCTACTTCTTCTGTGCATCCTCTTTATTCTATTCACAAGCTGTGGTCTAGAAGGTGGTGTTGTAGGCTTACCCCTATAGTCTTCTTAGAAGTATCATCCCTTTTTCATTTTTCCTAACAATCCTTATGTATCTGGATTGTGTTAAATAGGTATAAACTGAGTATTTATCAATTGGAGATCCCCACCCAATCTTTGTTGTGATGCTCTTCCTTGCACTAGATGAATTTTCTTGCTACACTTAGTCCTTATTTGTAGTCTATAAAGCAAAACTCCATAACTTTGACTTACACTTTGGTTTCTTTTCAATCTGAACACCATAAGGCGAAGCATCTCCCATGGCTACATAATATATCCAAGTAGTCATATCCTCAAAAAGATTCTTCATTTCACCCTTACCAAAATTTATAGCAATATTCTTATCAGTCTTGGTTGCACAGATCTTTGCATCCAGTCAGAAAATTAAAACTTTTTACATAACATTCTTAAATGATTCACAATCTTTGTACTCGTGCTTAGGGCTATCACACCATATGCATCCACACCCAAAAGTATTCTTAGGTGGAGCTTGTGAATGACCAATTTTTCGAGAATCTTCCTCCTTAGCCAATTTAATATGCAAATCCTCCATAGTTTTTCACTAGCTTATTAATGACATCCTCTTTCCTTGACACTTTAAACCTTTTCTTACTTTATTATTTTCATAAAAAATATTCGCCAACTGATTATAGGATATCTTTGGTTTAGAGAGAAAATCGCCACACTTTCGAAAGTCTTAAATGCAAGTTTTGCCACATATTCTATAACATGAAAGTATATATTGGATCTTAAAATCATCTATGCTAGGGACCAGCTTGAAGGCTTCAGCTAGGGGTCTGCTTCTTTCAAAGCTCACGAGCTACTTTATTAATATGTTGGGGGCCTACTTTGTGTATATGATACAAAGAGTTGAAGATAATAAGAAAAAGAAGACACACTGTTTCCAACCAAGAGCTTCGAGCTCTTCGAAATAGGCCGTTTACATAGATGAGTGTTTCATTAATCTTAGTCTCATTATCTCGAAGGCCTAGGAAATAGGCCCAATGCAAGCAACCTACAATTTTTTATTTATTTTTTAATTTCCTTCTTATTCTCCATTCAACTAAGGCTTAACAACCTTATCCTCAAAAATCCTATTCACATTATCTCCTTGTGAATTGGTTCCAAAATTTAATCCTTGTTCATACTTCAACCTCAAGCCAGCTTATTTTTGGTCTTATTCTTATTGATTGCTACTCCAACTGAGATATGCATTCATTTGAAAGACAGTTCCTACTCAAGAATTGTAAAAGCATAAACTATTTATTCTTATGCAAATTCTAAAAGGTCATTTCTCCAAAGCATCCCATGCAATCGAAGTTTGACACTACAAATAAGGATTGCTATAAACTTGGTAAGAACTCTTCATAAAAACCATAGCCTCAAATTTTACTATTTTCTATGGCATCAAAAAATATGAGGGCGAGGAAAAATATCACACTTGGATAACTCAAATGAAATTCCTATTCATGCATAAAAATCTATGGATGGTGATCTAGGATAGTGCACTACAACAAGTGATTGATTGGGTAAGCACTTGCCTTAAGTGGTTTAAATCTTACTCCAAGCCTGATCCACCATATCAATATTAATGGAACAACGAAGGAAGCATGAAGGAGTCAAATAAAATTTTTGGTGCTAAAGCAAGAAATCAAGAGGTGTATTTAAAGATGGATTTCTATAGTTTGCATCATGAATACAAGGACTCACTTTTGAGCATCTATCAAAATTGAGAAGTTTAATTAATCAACTTAAAGGATCCAAGTCAAAATATGCAAAAAGGACGCAATACCAATGTTGCTTGAGAGTCTACCTAAAGACTATGCATTCTTAGAGGATTCTCTCCTTGCACATGAAACACTTAACCTTGAAGGATGCATCTCTTCAATCCTTTTGAAAGAAAAGAAAATTAAAGTACAACTTGATGTATCAACAAGCAAGGACACTACGTTCTTTTGAAAGAAGGATCTAGAGAAATGCTACCACTACAAATGGAGAGGATACATCAACAATGAATTCAGATTGAAGCACCTATTCAAATGCAATCAATGTGAGGAGATTGGATGACATCATGAAGAAGCATACAGATCTAAGAAACAATAAAACTTCATGGAGGAAAACAACCAAGACAAAAAGGCAGAAGATAACATTTTCTAAAGACTCAAGACTAAAGACAGCGGTAGCAAGGAGGCGGCGCATTGGCGGGACCACGAGCGGCACAGGGAGGCGGCGTGGGCGGCGTGGGCGGCGTGGCCAAGGGCGACGTCAGGGAGCAAGAAGGGAGGGTGGGTGGCGACAAGCGCCCGAGAAAGGGGTGGCACCAGGGAGGGGAAGCGACGTGGGGTGAGAGAGTGGACGAGAAGAAAGAGAAGAATAAGAAGATGAGGAGGGAAGAAGCAGGAGAAGAAGAAGAAGAAGAAGAAGAAGGGGAGGGAGCGAGGAGGAGAGGAGGAGGAGGAAGAGGAAGAAGGAGAAGGAAGGGGGAGGAGATGGAGGAAAGAGAAGAAGATGCGAGAGGAAGAGAAGAGGTGGAGAAGGAGAAGGAGCAGGGGAGGGAGGGCTCAAGGAGAGAGAAGAAGGAAGAAAGATAGAGAAAGAAAAGGAGAGAGAAGGAGGAAGGACAGGGGGAAACATTGCAAAGGGGGGGAGTGATTTTTTTTTATTTTGTAATTTTTAAAAAAAAAGATACGTTTGTTTTTTTTTAATTTGTGTTTTAAAATAAAAAAATGTAGTCCCCTTGCATCTTGCGTATAAGCGCGAAGGGTAGGGGTAAAAAAATTTACAACGGCGGCGAGAGCAGATGGGGCAAAGACAGGAGTGATAGAGGTGTGAATGCCATAGGGGCATCGGGAGGCACATAAAAGCAAAAACATGCATGCGTACGCATGAGGCAAGGCACATGATAACACGACAAAATAAAGAAAAATTAATAACATGCAAACCGTGCATTCAAACAAAATTCTAGAAAAAGGAAAAATGTGTCGAAAAATGAAGAGAAGATGACGACAATGTGTGACAGGGTGTTCGGGGTGAAAGTAGGGTGGTCACATGGAAAAAATACAAAACAGCTCTGAAAATACATACGGGGATTAATATTAGAAAATCCGCTCGCTGAAACATGTGGTGGAAAGAAGGAAAAATGTGGAAAATAATGTACTCGACAAAGCTATCTCGTCAAAACACCATTCCGACTGAGAGGCGGTAGTCACATAGGGAAAACAAAAAAGAAGACTCAAAAATTAATACAAAAAGAATCGAGTACCAAAACGAAGGGCAGTAAAAAGAAAAAATGTACGGGGGAAGGGAAAGCATA
Source organism: Lygodium microphyllum (assembly GCF_053477565.2). Classification (NCBI taxonomy): domain Eukaryota; kingdom Viridiplantae; phylum Streptophyta; class Polypodiopsida; order Schizaeales; family Lygodiaceae; genus Lygodium; species Lygodium microphyllum. The sequence goes on along the minus strand of NC_141148.1, from coordinate 52,578,786 downwards.
GGGTGGTCACATCAAAACACATGTTCGGGGGAAGGAGAAAGGGTTTACATGCAAAAAACACAAAAAATACGTCCCAAAACACATTGAAAAATTTATAACGAAAAATCCAATAGGCAAAATAGGGTGGAGAAAAAAGGAAAAATGTGGGAAAAGGGTAGTTAGACAAGGCTGTCAAATTTATTTGGAATTCCAATGAAAATAGGGCATGTTCACATGGAAAATGTAAAAAAATACGCACAAAAATGTCTTGAAAATCCGCAACAAAAAGGAATAACCAATGAACCGTGCATCGAAATGACGGGTGCTAAAAAGGATAAATGGTAAGGGAAAGGTGTAGGGTAGGGTTAGCATGTGAGATGGTTGTTCCGAAGCAAAAAGGATGCGTTCACATGGAAACATATCCAAGTGACGGAAAATGGTTCAAAAATTAATGACTCAAGAACTCTCTCGCGGAACAAGGGTTGGTAAAAAGAAAAAATAGTCAATTCAAAGGGACGAACGGGGTTGGAAGGTTGGAGCGTTCATATGAAAAAAACCTTAAAGCAAGGGATAAAGGGAAATAGAGAAGAAACAGCCCCAGCAGTGGAGTGAAAGTGAAAGGGTGTATGGGGAAGAAACTCCCTTAGGGTAAAAGCAGGTCATGGCATAGTTGCATGAGCAAATTGAGGCATATGTAGGGGGGTTATGCATCATAGACGCACAAGGACGGATCCCCACACTTAAAACCTTAACATGAAGGGTAAATCAAATATCAGGAACCTAGGACCACACATCAGACCAATTGTTGATGTTCCCACACTTAATACCTGACCGTCACTAATAAGCAAAAGGTGTAGGGTTAGAAAAACTTGGCCCATGTTGGAGAGAATTGACTTTGACTAGCGATGTCGCATATTGTGTCGTAGTTGGATGAAGGAGAGACAAAGGTGTTTTTGTAGCATGTGCACATCCAGCGGGGTAGGGACCACATAGTAGCAATACCCAGGGAGGCAACTTTGTTGAGGGAATCACGGGAACCGTCGATAGGGAAGAATATTGCACTCAGCTCATGGTCACTCCAATGAAATGAAATAATAGTCACTCGCCCCATTATTGACATCACTCGAGTGAATCATGATTAAAACCAAATCTCACACCCGAAATAGGAATCGACAAGGGAGATGGTGTAGAGGGAGTATGCCAGGATGCACAGTTGATGGTACATTAGTGTATCCAACCCCATCTGGCATAGGTGCAAGCAAGAAAACCAGGGAGGCTTGTTGTGTAGTGTACAGAAGAGGATGACCTATCCTGTGGTAATAGCAGAAACCAATCCCTGTGTGCATAGGGAAACAAAAACATACCTGAATCCAATGGTTGTAACATCCCTTAGTCTCACCTCTCAATGAGTGATTTAGGAAACACCAGTCATGCTCAACCCCCCTCTGATTGACACTCTGTTTATTGGAGAATACATGAGGGCAGCCCATTCCTAAAATCCATTGATGTTATCCTCACAATCACTTTTGCAAAGGTTGTATGCCTTGTGTGCATTTGTTGGTGCAACTCTACATCCCACCCTGTGCTACAATACGGTGTGAGAAGGAAGGCCAACGAGCCTTATAGTACTGTGCACAGGAATATATCATGCTTTGTGCATTGAGAGGCCCAACCCATATGTGCAACACTCCATTCACACATCACACCTCTTTGTTAAGTGTAAAGGGCAAGAATTGGTCACTCACCCCACCCCCTGTCTCACACTCACTGATAGATAGAGAGGGCATACCATACTCACATCCCATCCTGTTAGGATGAAAGCTCACATCACTCAATTGTTTGTCGATAAATATCACTTTCTCTATTATTGTCATCAAGGTGTTGAAGATGAGGCATACCTAGGGAGGTAGCCCATATATCTGGTACTATAGACTTTATGGAGACTATGTCGTCTGTGTAAGGAAATCACATGTTTTGTGAGGAGTACAGAGAAAGCATACCAAGGGAGGTGGCTTTGGAATTTCTTCTGAAAAAGTATCTGTTGGTGGTTTGACTATCTTGGAGTGTAGGGTGTTACCACCTTTTCCACAGCCAGCTTCCTGTGCAAGGGTGTTTCCACCTTTTCTCCGAATGAGGCCTGCTATGATAGGGAATTGCTTCCTTTTCTCCCATAATAGTTTTTCCTTTCTTTTCTTTTCTTTTCCTTTTCTTTCCTGCTCCGAGGGGTGTTTCCGCCTTTTCTTGAAGAATAGGTTGGCATGACAGGGACCGAAGTCCTTTTCTCCCATGATCGATATTTTTTCTCTCTTTTTTGTTTTTCTTTTGACTATCTTTGAAGCATGGAATGGTTGGGGCTCCATGTATCAGAACCATCTTCACCATGTCTGGTTGATTAGACAAGAGGATAACAAAGTAGGGATGGGAGTTGTTTGGGAGGGGGTAGTAGAAGGATGTCACCTCATAAAGAAGAGCGTTATGGCTATCCGTAGCACAAGGAGAAAGATAATGTAACACCCAAAAGGAAAAGGGTGGGTTGATGTGATTGTCAAGATCCCCAGGGAGGGAAGTACTGCTTCAGGAGATAGGCATTTATTAGGAAGGGATCATTAGAGGCATCAATTATTTGGACTTGGACTGAGCCATTTAGATTGACAGCAAGTACGTTATAAGGACCCATCCATCATTGTTAAAGCTTTCCTAGAAACTTGCCAAATCCGGAATCATAAGTGAGAACTAAGTCACCTTTCTTGAACTCCTTCTCCTTGATGAAGCTCTCATGATAGACCTTTCTACGAGCTTGTGTGGCTTCCATGCACTGTAGAGCCATCTTACGGATCTCATCAAGACACTCCAAGTGCAAGAGATGGCATTGCAAGGACTCGGCATCTCCCAAGCGTTCATTGATAGCCATGCATAGAGAGGGTAGCTTGAGTTCAATAGGAAATACGGCTTATGTTCCATACACCAACTGGAATTGAGTTTTTTCTATAGCTGCCTTATGGAAGGTTCTATATGCCCAGAGAGCCTCTCCAAGTCGATCATCCCAATCATGGCATTGTGCGGAAATTGTCCTTGTCATGATCGAGTAGAGGATGCGATTGGTGACTTCAACTTGGCCATTGGCTCTGCGGTAATAGGGGGTGGACTCGCAATGGCGAATCTTATACAGTTTTGTCAATTCTTCCATGATTTTGTTAATGATTTCTTCTCTTGCAACACATCTTTGCAAGACTTCATCCTTACCTTTCTTGTATAGAGTGCCACCTAATAGGGTATAGGGAGGTGATTCCAATAGAAGCTTCTTCTTCTTACGGCTCAAGATGCCAGGGGGGATACTATTGGGTTGGCAAGAGGTTGGCTATGTATGTGTGAGATGGGGTAATTGTTTTGACTAGAAATAAGGAAGCATTAGGAAGGTTTGGATCATCTTGCTCTTTTTCATCATCACTTTGAGGGATTGGCAAAAGGTGATCAGCTAGGACATGAGAGTAACCGAGTTTGGTAACCACTTCAAAGTCAAACTCTTGAAACAGAAGGAGCCATTTCATCATTATTTCCTTCACATCAGCCTTGTTTATCAAGAAGGAAAGGGCTTCATGGTCCACATAGAATTTGAAATGCATCGACCGCAAATAATGTCGACAAAGCAAATGCCATTGCTAGATACTCAAGCTTTGGCATTGTGTAATTCAGCTCTTTGTCGCTTACTTTCGACTTGCATAATAGATTGGTTGATCTAATTTAGAGAAGCTCTTTTGGCATAAGACTGAACCTAGGCCTTCAACTAATGCATTAGTGTGAACATGGAACTCCTTCATCCAATCAGGAGGCTACAGGATGGGTGCCTCAATCAAACAATGCTGGGGTATTAAATGCCTCATCACAATCACTGATCCATGCAAACTTGGCATCTTTTCTTAGGAGTTTATGCAAAGGATCTGCATTTGTCACAAAGTGTACAATGAATCTTCGATAGTAGCTGGCATGGCCAAGAAATCCCCTCAATTGCTAAAGGTTAGTTGGGGTTGTCAAGGTGGCGATCTTCTCAATCTTAGCAAGATCTATTGTTATCCCTTATGCAGAGACAATGTGGCCCAGAAGAACTCTTGATGAGATACCAAAAACACATTTTTCGGGGTTGAGAGAAATCCTATACTCTCGGCATCTGTCAAAACATTACTCTAGGTGTCCCCAATGCTCAAGGTTTAGGCTATACACACAGAAGTCATTGAGATATACCTCAATGAAATCATGTAGATGGTTTTGGAAGGCATCCATTGTCACTCGTTGGAAGGTAGTAGGAGCAATATAGAGCCCAAATGGCATCAACCTGTAAGCATAGGTTCGGCATCCTCTTGTGAAGGTTGTTTTGGATTGGTCATCTTCTATGATTTGGACGTGGTTGTATCCGTTGAACCCATCCAAGAGGGAATAGAGCTCATGGCCTGCCACTGTTTTCAATAAACTAGTCTATGAAAGGGATAGGGAAATGATCCTTCTTCATCTTGGAACTCAACTTCCGAAAGTCTACACATTTTTGAAGTTTCCCATTCTTCTTGGGTACTACCACAATGGGTGAAACCCATTCACTATTAGCCACAAAATAAATGAAAATAGCTTCAAGGGGCTTCAATACTTTAGCCTTCACCAGAACACAATAATTGGGATTCATGTGCCTCTGTCTTTGCCTCAGATTTGGCATCACGCTAGATTGATGTGGTGTTGGCATACTGTGGGATTAATCACCTTTAGATATTTATACAACCATGCAAACACGTCTAAGTTCTCCTATGGTAGGTCTTGCACGATGAATAGTTCCTCTTCTAGAAGATTTAGACCCACTTTCAAGTGACGTTCAGTACCATCAGCATCATCTAGGAGCATCAATTGCCTTTCACCTTGCACTTCATGGATAAATGTCCCACAGATTGCTTCTAGGTAAAGATCTGACTCCTTCAAGGGAGTGGTCTCATCTTCTGATGATGCACATGAACTATTGTTGTCTTTTAATGGAGGCTTAGCTCACTCTTTGGGAGGTTGAAAGGGTATCATTAAGGTTTTGAGTTTGGGTTGGGGATGATTTACTTCTTGGCTCGAGAATTCGTCTTTTGAATATGCATCCAAGAACGTCACATAACATGAACTTCTTGCATTCTGTTTCAGCTGCAAGACCAGGGGTTGTTGGCAAGGTGCATTGTCATCATCTTCTTTAAGTAAGGGTTACTTTGGATGAGAAGAGCCTCTGCCAAAGGAAGGCTTATTCTTCTGAATCCATTTCTTATAAAGGCTTTGTATATGACATGATTCATGGATCAATCCAAAGGATACCACAATCATTATGTCAAACAGAAAGGGATCTTCTGCTTCTAATGCTTCAAGAACGTCAAGAACTTCTTTCTCATATTTTCCATCTATGAGTAGGATAGATCCTTCTAGCTCACTTTCATAATCTTCATTTGCATTATCACTTTTTTCCTCTTCAGGTTTTGTTTCTACATCTGTGGGTGCTCTGTAAGAGAAGAACAAGTTCTCTGTTGTTATGTCCTCTGCTTCTGCTTCTGCTTTTGCTTCTATCTCTACTTCTTTCTCTGCTTCTGTCTCTGTCTGTGACTCTATCTGTGACTACCATGTAACAGGGAGAACAATACAGCCATGGTTCTATTTCGCTATCAGAGGTGATTTCAGAAGTCAATTCGGGTTTAGGTAGGTAGGAGGTATTCTCCCATGGACAAAGACTTTTCTTCCTTTGGTAGTTGCCTTACAGTGCCCACTATTAGGGAATGTGCCTTTGTTTTCTTGGGAAATATATATTTGATAGCCTCTTCATCTCCTAATGTACCATCTGTTAATTCATTGAAAGAGTCTATTATGACTTCGATGGATGTAGATCCATTACCTTTTTGTGATCCATACATTTTAAACACCACTTTATTGCATCCTTTGCTAGGGTTAGGGTTCCTTTGAACCAGTTAGTCCTTGCCCTTGCTTCAAAAAGCTAAGGTCTTCCCAATAGCAGAGGGTATGAGGTATCGTAGGAATTTGGTTTGACCACCAAATATGTGAGCCAATAGTCTCTTCCTGCAAGGGTTGTTTTTACGTATGGGAGGATGCCCAACAGTTTGATTCTGCTTTGGTCTGCTAAATCTGATAAGCCAATGTGTAGGTTGCATTCCTTGCAAGCCTGGATCCTTCATTGTCACATTCGTCATTATGTTTACTGATGAGCCTCCATCAATCAATGCATCTGCAATAAAGCACCCTTCAATCCATACATCAATCTCTACAGTTCCAGGGTCTGGGAAGGTGTTAGCCACATCTACTTCCTTCACGGGTTCTGAGGCTCCGTTGGACTTGGTCACCATGGAGGGAGCAATTCTTAGGCCTCTTCTTCTTGTTAATATGCTTTTGAATTTCTTTTGACAACTAGGAGACAACATCAGCAATTGCCATAATGTTAAGTTTACTTTAAAAGTATCTAGGTCTTTGACCAAATCATACTCTTTGATAGAATCCATGGGCTTTTCCAATCGATTGGGAAATGGGGCCACACCCACTTTTTATTTTCCATTTTTCTTCTAGCAAAGGTATCATGGGAGCTTCTTCTTCATGAGGAGGTTTTGTATCATCTATTTCTTGGACCTCCGATCATGTCTCTGCAACTCTCTCCGTAGCTCTTTGTGGCTCTATAGTTTCTGTACTTCCTTATTCTAGATTGCATTGTTCTGCTTTTCCCTAGGAAAGTTGAACTTCACAATCTTGATAGAAGGAACGTTCTCTTTTAGAACTATGGATTCTCCTTTCTTTGCTCGCATTATTGCGGCCACTTCCAATTCCACCAAATTGGAAGCACGTTATTGGGTTTTCTATTGGGTATCAGAAGTAGATTTCACAGGGACTGGACTTGGACAATCTTTTGCAGTGTGGCCTTCTCCTTTGCATAGACTACATAAGGGATTGTAATCCACATATCTTCTAGGGTTTGGACAATTCGGTGAGATATTACCCTTTTTTCCACATATGTAACATTCCACCTCTAATCTTTGACCACCACCATCACACTCTTATCCTCTGTAACTTTGAGAGGGAAACCTTCTTGGACCAAAATTAGGACCAAACTCCCTAGGATTTGATCCAATATCCTGTGTTGTCATTTTTTATTTTAGCAAGTTGAATCTTGCATCTTCATCTTTCTTTCTTCGTTCGATGCATCTCTTTGAGAGGGCACATATCCTCTATATGGTTCTTCCTCAAACAGTATGAACAAAAGGCTGTATGCATGGTTGGTTTTCAGATACATTCAGTGACTAAATGTCCCACTTGATGGCACTTTTTGCACCATGTATTAGAACGCATCACATCTCTCCCACCTCCCACAAGAGTGGATATATTGGCGGTATTCACCTTCAACGTCTGTAGCTACTCTATAATCACATCCACAAGCTCTTTCTTGATACTTGCAACTGATTTGGATAGGTAGTCCTTCAGATTTTCACCTCCTAAACTACTTGTAGTAGGGTTTTGTGAAGCTTCTCTGATTATTGCATACATTGGTTGGGTTGATCTAGGAGGTCCTCTATTCTGGTTCTGATGCAAAGCTCCTATTGACACTTGGGGTTGTTGATTCTAGTGGGTAGAATTCCATTGTTGTTGTGTCACCATTGGAGAAACTATTTGAGACCACTGTTGTTGTGGTTGAACCATCATTTGAGGCACTGTGGTCTATGGCGGCCACTGTGGATTAGGTGCACATGTACTGTGGCACTGTTTGCATTTGGGGGTAGGGATAGGGAATTGTCCCTGGAACTGCATTTGATGGGTATACCATTCTTGGCATGGGAGGAGGTAAGACCCCTCTTCCTGAGGTCATTGACAACCTTGCTTCAACTTCGTCATATAGTCTTGCACCTTCCACTGCAGCTTGCAGATTGACTAGTCTTCTCAATTCCATGAACTTGCAAACTTCTAGTTTTAGGCGTCTGAGGAACACTCCTTTCTAGATGCCTTCATCTAAGTGATGATTGGTCCATCTCTTCAAGATGGATTCCATTCACGAGACATAAGCTTCTACTCTTTCTCTGGAGCACTGATTTAGGTTCAAGAACTCCTCTCGCATCCTCTCTTCAAAACCTTCACACCTAAATTTAGTGAGGAAGGCCAACTTCAGGTCGTAAGTTCCTATTGCTTAACTCTCATACCATTGAAATTCCTCACCCTTGAAAGTGGCAGGGAATATTGCTAACCAATGCTCGGGGGTTGTCGCATTGTTAGCTACACATGCTACCATAAACTCTACTACATGAAGATTAGGGTCTTCATTGTACTCTTCCTTAAAAATTGGCAATGGGACTACATTTTCTGGCCTGTCATCAATATTTCCAGGACAAATCTGACTAGGAAGGGGACCTTGAGTAGCCATGGGGACTTCTGTAAAGAGTGCTATTGGGGCATCAAAGGAGGCTTTTGTTGCAAGCTTGTCCTCGGCCTTGATTTTTGCTTTCTCTCTTCTCATGTACCTTTGGACTTGTTCTAGTACTTGCCTCTTGATTGCATCATTCATCGGGGGGTTGGCTCCAACCAATTGGTCTATAGTCAATAGAACAAATTCAGAGGGGATTTTAGTCTCTCTAGAGGACTCTCTGGCCAACATCTCTTCTACTTCTTGCTTTTCTACGTCTCTGAATTTTGCTTTCATGTGACTGCACAGAGGAAGGTATTTGGTTATGAAGGTGTCAAAGTTCATGCATCTAAGCATTGTTGTGGTGCCATCATCATAGTAATGCTAGCTTCTGATGTTTTCAACAGTGTATGTTGTAAATAACACTCTGTCTACCAACTTCTAGTGGGTTGCCAATTGGACAAACAGAAGATTGTCAGAACACCAACCATCCCACGTATCTTGCTATTGAGCATCTACGAATAGGACCTAGCTCTTTTCTTTCTTATTCTTGTGAACCTCCAAAGACCACGACTCCTAAAGCTTCTTGACTATCTCCCACTTGATGATGTCTAGAAATTCTTCAATAAGGACAAATCCGCCATTGATACTCATTCTCTCTATTCTACTCTTCAGTTTTGTGGGAGGAATTTTGCTATTGTGATGCAAGTTTTGGTAGCTTCAGAAGGTAGTGAAAATTGACTATCATAGAGGGACCGCATTAGAATGGCATTGTGCTTTCTCCATTGGGGGATGAATCTTCTGTAGAATGTGGCATTGGCAAATAAAGCTTCTAATTCTTCAATAGTGACAAGAACTTTATGTTCCATTGCTTTTCTTTCTTTTAACAATGCCACTTCTTCCATTTTCAGCCTATGTTCACACAAAGAACAAGAGCGTAAAAGACGTTTTGGATCTAGAATCATATATTGAGCTTCTAGTGATATGTAATCATATCCATTGCAATCAAGTATATAAAGCATGACCTCCTTCCTAAAGGTTGCCAGTGGAAATGGTTGGAATGAGATAGAGAAGACCTTCAAGTTTATTTGCGAATCATGTCAAACTCATATAGATAAGGAAAAATGGCTCTAAAAGGTACACTTTATTGGCACACAATTTTTAAAAAATCCCATGAATAGTCTTTGATATAGATTGCTAAAATACATATTTTTTTGGTTTTAATGAATAGGGTAATCCATGAAACTTTGCTATATTATTACATCGGGATGGGTTTTAAGCCTTGAAGACAACGCGTAAGAATTGTTGGGTTGTTGAGGTCAAGATCCTCAATGTTGGAAATAACTCTTTTATTGGAGTAATTCTAGTTTCATTTATCCCATTTAGCTATAAAAAGGTGCTTAGGAGCTCTAGTAAGATTTTTCATGTCTTCGTGATGAGTTGGAAAGTATATTGTTTGTTTCTGGATTTAAAGTACATTTCAATTATCCAACCACATGCATTATTGAACACAAAAATTCTCATAGTAAAATATTCATTGCACATTGTCGTGCCACTACACGAACACAGTGTTGAAAAACCCTAGAGTGAATCATTATCTAGGTTTCTTATTGACTTAGAGAGTCAATGCCATATTAGTCATTAGTTTCAGTGTCCATAATATGGATGATTCAAAAATACAAGATTTTTAGACAATCTATCTATTTTTTATATTTTGAATATTATTTCTTATAAATATCCTAAAAAGGTATAGAAAACTTCTAGAATAGGGTGACATCCAAAAAGCAAGTTGCTTTTCAATGAGTTTGGGAGATCTCATGCAATAAGAGGGGGCTTTCAAATTTGCATGACATGCGATCGCAGTTTTTAGATAACAAACAACACTCAAGATGGGAAGGAAAAGAAAGAGAGATCTAGGAGAATTCTAATCGGGTGTCCTAGAGTTTTACCCCCCTTTTGGATCCAAGGGAACTATTGGATTTGCCATGATTCTAAGTAGTAGAGAAGAAGCTAGTGTTTGGTGCACATTTCTTATCTACCAAGGAGCTCCAAGAGATCTAATGCTTGGAGATTGCTTCCAAGTAGTCCTAGACAAGGATTTTATTTTTCTCAGATTCTATCAATACATAGTGCTTTGAACCATTGAGCTTTGTTTTTATAATGCATAAAGGCTTTGGCAGATTTGAATCCCTTGCCTATTCTTTTTTGTCTCTTCTATCTCCTATTCTCTACTTCCTTCTCTCTATAATCCCCAATGGATAATACAACCTTTCAACTAAAACCCCTTTGATATTGGTGAACCCAATGTGAAAGGTCGTCAAAAGAAAAGCGGGATGGAAGAACATTCAAGTACAATTTTTCAATGATGTTTTGATGTAGTTAATGTAGAATATGAACATGCTTATGTAGATACAACAACAATAATAGGTGATGCAAGCTTCTGCTCAAACAAAAACTATTGTGATAAATGCTCTGTAGGCAATAAAGCATGAGATGAAGTTGTTTAATGGTAGGAACGTATCTACATATTTGCATACCTATGCTTAAAAGATGGAGTACTTTGGAGTGGCTCAAATTTTATGGAGGTGGTATTCTATATAGGTCACTATACATGCAAAAAGCCTGAGTTATTGAATTGTACATGTAGGATGCTAACTGTGTAGCTTTCAACAAGATACTTTGGGAAGAATTCTACATTGAAGATACCAACTTATATATCAATTTAGTCTAGATCATCCCTATTTTTGCCCTTTTTCTACATGCTTTTTCTTTCCAATTATTGGTTTTTGACTTTTTCAATCCAAGAGTATGAGATCTCTTTTACTTTCCATCATCATATTTTTCATTAGGAAAAAAATGAACTCACAAATGGGCCCTTAAAAATAATATAGTTTAAGATGTGGGCCTTTTGGATTGTCCAATAGGAAGGCTAGATGTTGACATCCATGGAGGGTGAATCTTCTCTCTCCAAATCTTGGGTTTTTTATTAAAAAAAGAGGAAGTGGGGGATTTAGAAAAGGGAGAATGAATAGTACACAAAATTTGAGTTTCTCTCACCTCGTATTTTTCCCCTTTATTTTGGAGAATTTTTAATTTTGGTTTCTTTCCCTCTCACGAAATCAGTTTGACCCAAAAGTTTAACAACATACCACTTTCCCTCTCTTCTCTATACTCGTGAATTTTCATCTCCATTGAATCTCCCTGCTGAGAGTAATTAGGGTTTTGAGCATTCTGCTTACCTCTGCACTTTCTTCTCCACACAGCTCCAGATTTTGCGCAAAACACATGTGCCCATCTCTCTTTTCATTTTCTCTTGTTTGCTATTTTTTCAATAGGGTTTGATGTCGTTTCTTACTATTGTTGTTGTTTTATTGCAGAGGTTGTTTGGGGCAGGAGACAAAGGTGCTCATCTCTCTCTCCTTTCTTTCCCCCCTCTCTCTATGTGTTGTTTCTCTTTTATGTTGTGTTTTCAATAGAATTTGATGTTGGTTCTAATTGTAGTTTTCTTGCAGAGTTTATTTGGAGCAAGAGGCAAAGGTGTTAATCTCTCTCTTTGTTTGGTTTTTTTTTGTGATAAGTAAGTAAGGAAATGTTCTTAACAGCAACATTTGCTTTACTTCACCTTATTAAGCTTTCTTATGAGACAGATCCTTCGTTGGTTCGCTCTGATACCAACTTAAAATGCATATTTTAGAATACCCTTGTAAGCGATTCATCAACGAATTGAGTAGGTGGATACTCCAAGTATGATTTAGTTTATGGTCCCATGTCAATCTCCTGACACAACTTTGCATACACTGGAAGGTTGATAGAAAGATCACCACAAAAGTATGAGTCCACCTCATTCTTAAAGAATTCTTGGCCTCCTATCTTTCTGTCATTGTTATCCAATTCTACCTCCTCTACATGCTCCAAGATTTGGATGACCTCCATCCCTTGCAATATCAACCCCTCTATCTACATAATGTCCTCATCTATGTTGGAAACATTGCTTTCATCATATACTCTTGCACTTCGGGGAGCTAAAGGTACAATATACCACCATCAAGGTTGTTGGGAATCTGGATAGAAAATTACATGTTCAAAATCACGTATAAGAGAGATTTAGCATTTGTGACATATACCATGTCGACATAAAATTTAAAAAAACATGAGTTTATGCACCTGTCCACAATGGATTGGCAATACAAATGTGTTGCGTAAATCTATCCATCTTTTTTTGGAATCTATTTTAAGAAATTCAGATGGACTTCATTGAACAATTGCCTCGGCTCCTTCTAAGTACCACTTTGAACCACTGCACATCGAATAGGATCATGGAGAAGCTATGGTAATCCACCATGATAATACTTTGCAAGTTTCCAAAATACTCCATCTCATCTATAATGGTGTTTGGATTTTGATTGGATGATGCGACTCCGTGTGAACTATTTTTATCTTGTACCAGCTTTGGCCGTTCATTCGTGCTGGAGGTTGTCCAAGAAAACTTTTCCTCAGTTCACAACCCTTCGACAAGAAAGTGACATGTCCTTGATATACCATCTTCTTCATGGTTTGTAACCTTTGGGAATCTAACTATGGCCCACACAATGGATATGCATGATAACCTGAGGTAACCAAACATGTCTCAACACCTCTATCCTATGAATACAAACTTGAACAAGCTATGATAGATATTACCAATGAGAACAAAAGCCTACTTACCTGAGCACTCCCCGAATCCCAAAAAAGCATGCATGGTCCACATGAGAATGGCTCGTATATTGGTAGACCGTTTGACCATCGCACTTGCTCATATTTTCCACGACGACCCCTCTCCCCACAAAATCTTAAGCTCATCAACCCCAGGCAAACTACTTTATCTAGAAATGTCAAGGTCAAAGTGGATTCATGCTACACTTGGTTCAAGGAGAATGGGAAACGAGAGGGACACAAAGCTCCACCTCTCTGCCCATAAAGCATAGTCCCATTCCGTTCCCCCAAAAAAGCATAAATCGGGACTCTAGTATCCTAGATTCTAAGTCATCGTTCCTTTGCTGTCAATTTCGTTTGAGAAAAGTTCCCGACCAACCGGGACCACCCATCCGTAGGACAGACCCATGGCCACATCCACCACACTTTCCTCAAGGTTGCTTTAGTTGTCTAATTACCTACTACCACATTTAGTTGGACACACATATTCATCACATCGATCCTCCGTCCATAATCCGAGGCATGCATCGCGGTCATAAACATAATCTGGAACACCAAGAATCCATTCCATGCTTCATGACTCTGCAAGTCAGCATTGATAAGTAAGTAAGGAAATGTTCTTAACAGCAATATTTGCTTTACTTCACCTTATTAAGCTTTCTTATGAGAGAGATCCTTCGCTAGTTCGCTCTGATACCAACTGTAATGTGTCCACCTGTTCACTTGCAGGAAACGTCTTAGCAGCTCATCGAGAAGAGAGTCCAGAAAGCGCCGCCTGGCACTCCCATGGAATGTCATGGGATTTGCGATCTAGGTCTTCTCGAGTCTGCCATGAAGCGGACGCATTCCGGCCGTTCCCACTAAGGACTGACCTAAATCAGTGTTTTCCTAGTGGTCAAATTCCTAGAACGGCAGCTAATGTCGAACCCCAAGCGAACTACTTTACGTAGAAATGTCAGGGTCGAAGCGGATTCATGCTGCACTTGGTTCAAGGAGAATGGGAAACGAGAGGGACACAAAGCTCGACCTCTTTGCTCATAAAGCATAGTCCCATTCCGTTCCCCTAAAACAGCATAAATCAAGACTCTAGTATCCTAGATTCTAAGTCATCATTCCTTGCTGTCGATTTCGTTTGAGAAAAGTTCCCGACCAACTGAGACCACCCATCCGTAGGACGGACCCACGGCCACATCAACCATACTTTCCTCAAGGTTGCTTTAGTTGTCTAATTACCTACCACATTTAGTTGGACACGCATAAAATAGCTTCCTTAATTAGCTAATTAGTCACCGGTTCCTTCACGTGATCTTAGTACTAACATAGAAAAACAATGTCAAACAAGTTCCTTTTCAACAATTGATCTTATTTATCTTTGGAATACATCATATAATCTAGCCTGTAGGCTAATCCATAATCCACTCGAAGGCTGCCCTAAGAAAATCCATAATCCATCCAAAGGCAATCCATACTCCACAGGGATTACTAATCCAAGATTCCGCTCGTAGACTAGCATGCGGGCCTTGAGATCCAATCTCGAGTCATGTCGGCCTCTTGTGCTGGCCTCTTGTGTAGGACCCGGAAGGCAAGGGATTTACGGCCAGAGCTCCCCTTGGCACCCAAGCGTCCTCTTGCTCCAAGTAGTGCCCAAGTAGTGCCCAACGGAGAGACCTCTCGTGGCAGGTTCAGTCCACATTCCCGGCGCGGCTAACAACCGCCTTGGTTAGGGTTAGGCTGACAGTCGAGGGTAACTGGTACTGCTTCTTCCTCCAGGCCTTCAATCTGAAGCATTCATTAATCTTTTCATTTTTAGTTCTTTGAGTAAAAAAATACAGATAGTGCTCCTAAATTGTACAAACACAATCAATCTGGTGGTCATTTTATTTGGCCAACTGCCAAGGTGTGAATCCTTCTCTCCGAACACATCGAGCATTTGATCCGGGATCAATTGCGACTTGGAAAGATCCCCAAGGATTTGTTTGTTTAGCCTTTTATCCTTGGGTTAGGTTTTATACCCTCTCAACCCAAATTAACCAACACCTTAGGTTCCTTAAGCTAAGACAGTAAATCTTGGCGACCATGTCACTCTAACTTGATTGATCCTTTGCTTACTACGCAATACATAACTTCCCTTAACTTGGCAAATCAGCCCAAGAAGGGTGATGTAGCAGGATGTCTACTCATCCTCTTGCAAGTTAGACTTGCGATAGAAGCTTCCAACCTTGTTCCAAAGAGTTGCAACTCTACTTTGTGATTTAACACAACCATGTGGTGTTGCAACTTGTTGCATAGGAGTCGCATCCGACTTGCGGGATCATCTTTCCCATCAATCCGCGTTTCTTGGTCAAGAAATATGTTTAGTCAGGATGTAGGGTTTGGGGTGTCTTCTTACCCAACCCAATCCCTAACCTTACAAGGTCACCACTGTTGAGAATCAGCAATCACACTCACTAAATAGCCTCTTTGTATGGAGCTTCCGGGTCAAAGATATGCAGGCTAACTTATCCCATATGCACAATGGTGCTTACTGCAGTTTCCTACTTTCCTATAAAGCATTGTACTTGCTTCCTTTCTTAATGCAATGATAGTACTCTTTTCTTTTCAGTGAAGTGTCAATGTCATTGTCCACATACACAAGATTGTGTTTATGAGTCCAAGTCTCAATCTTGGAACCTAATTCACTTGTGTAACAAACAGTGTCTTTGTCTTCTCCATCATGAGTCCACACTTCTCATTTCATCCTCCATAGCTTCTGGTTTTGCCATGCTCTAGATCCCGCATTTCTCACATGGTATCAGAGCCCAGTCGGGCATGGCATAACTCCCTTCTCTGCTCTCTCAGTCCCTCTTAACCTCAGGTCAGCTCATGGTTCTCATTTTCCACCTCCATCTTCACTTGATCTTCTTGGCAGCCATAGCCACCTTGCACCTATCCTGCTTCAAGCTCTTAGATCTCTTCAATCAGATAAGATCTTGACAAGCTTTCTTCTAGAGAACTGTAGCCCTACTCTTGGAGCTCCTCTCTATCACCTCAGAGCTCAACATTAGGCCATTTCAAGCTCAGCATTGTGCGTCTACACAGTTGCTGCCCTGTGTTTCTACCATAGCCAGATAGACCCTACCAACTTTGAGGAAGTGGATCTTGCAATAGAGGGCATAACTCTTCACGTTGTCTTCTACAAAGTTGTTCTCCAACTCCAGGCGCATCATCCTTGCACAAAAATCGACTACATTACTGCGCCTTGACCCCAGCATTGCGGAAATCACGGAAATCTGTCAAAATTGTGCCTGCTTACGTTCGAGCTGCTGCCGCCATCGCTACAGGTCGCGATGTTGACGACCATGATAGGGCATTGATAGCCCATCATTCAAGCTTCATTTTGATAAAAAAAGTTTTGAAAATGATCCACTGTAGCTCCTGCAATCAGCAAAAAACCAGGCTGCCCCTAGAAACCCTAATGCAAAAGCCATAGCCAAAGCTTCAAAATTCTGACATTTTTCACTGTTTCTCTCACTGAAGTTACCAACAGTGATTTTAATCACTGAGCAATACTCTCTGAAGTTCATTAAAGTACTGTCACTCAGATTTGAAGGTATCAGCATCAAATCAA
Source organism: Lygodium microphyllum (assembly GCF_053477565.2). NCBI lineage: Eukaryota > Viridiplantae > Streptophyta > Polypodiopsida > Schizaeales > Lygodiaceae > Lygodium > Lygodium microphyllum. The sequence continues at coordinate 52,562,113 of NC_141148.1, read as the reverse complement.
GAAGGGGAAGATTACACTTGGATTTAAAAAGAGTAAATGACTTTGCAGATTTGGTATTCATTGACACTCAGTTAGTGTTTTTTAGCACTTGTGTCTCTCAACCAACTCTTCTGCTGCTAAAATCTAATAAGTCTGAAGTTGATTTACTACTGTTCCCGTAAGTCTAACATGGGCAAAGACTCTCCAAATGCTCGATTCAAAGGAGTCGGGTTTCACACCTGGCAAACCCGCATCAAGCTCATCTTGATGAGAAAGGGTCTCTTGGCCATCACAAATGGCAAAGAGAAGAAACCTGGGGACGTGGACCTTGCAACTACTTGGCAAAAGAATGATGACAGAGCCCAGGCCATTATCAAACTGGAGCTAGACGACAGTTATATCCACCATGTGGATAACTGTGAGACCTCACAGGATACATGGAAAAGACTTGACACCCTGTTCGGTGCACAATCTAAATCATCAAAGTATGGTCTTCTGATTGAGTTCTTCAGGCTTGAAATGAAGTCCAGCACATCACTTGCCACACATCTCAATTACCTGGAAGGACTCCTAACCCAACTTGCAAGAATCAACATTAAAATGGATGAAGATGTTTGCATCGGTGTTCTACTTAAGATTTTGCCTCCTGAATATAATAATGTATCAACAACTTTAATCAACATGCCAAATCCTGAACTCGTTGATATCCAAGCATCACTGTTAGAAGAGGAAAAGAAGCTAAAAACTAAGGAAGAATCAAGTACCTCTAGAGATGAGCATGCACTATATGTTGGCAACAGGTACAAAGGCAAGAAGGATCAACTCTTATGTGACTTCTGCAAAAGGACCGGACACACTGAGAAGTTGTGCCACGCAAGAAAGAGATCCGAAAAGGCCTATCTAGTCACAGTCAAAGAAGAAGAAGAAAATGGAGCAAAGGAAGAAGAAGATGAAGATGAAGACCACCAGGATCGGAAGGACAAGACTCATCAGTCCTTGTACTCTCATAATTATGATAGACAGTTTTAAAAGCCTTGTACTTCCTTGCCCTAATGCTTCCTGCCATAAGCTTTGTAAACTCCTTATGTAACTTGGCATTACAGTCCCTGTACACTTTGTGAGGCCCCTGTTACAGCCTCTGGATGTCCATCATGTTTTGGTGCCCACACTTAGCCTTTTCTGCAACAGCCTCTAGTGTCTACCATGTTTGTGGTGTGCCCACACTTTGTAGGTGGTTCTCATTACAGCCTCTACACACTTTGTGCCTTTCTAGTTGTGATTGAGGAGGGGTGTTGAGAATCAGCAATCACACTCACTAAACAGCCTCTTTGTATGGAGCTTCAGGGTCAAGGATATGCAGGCTAACTTATCCCATATGCACAATGGTGTTTACTGCAATTTCCTACTTTCCTATAAAGCATTGTACTTGCTTCCTTTCTTAATGCAATGATAGTACTCTTTTCTTTTCAGTGAAGTGTCAATGTCATTGTCCACATACACAAGATTGTGTTTATGAGTCCAAGTCTCAATCTTGGAACCTAATTCACTTGTGTAACAAACAGTGTCTTTGTCTTCTCCATCATGAGTCCACACTTCTCATTTCATCCTCCATAGCTTCCGGTTTTGCCATGCTCTAGATCCCGCATTTGTCACAACCACGCTTGGTCTTAGGGATTCTAAACTCAATCGAAAGTTTAGTATTAGGTCGATCGATCCTTAGGATAAAACCCTAGATTGTTAGTGTATGGGCATCCAATTAAGCCAAACATCCCGTGAATGTGGATAGGACCTTTGGGTTTGAAGGCCTCAACTTGGCATCCCAAGTGCGATACTAGGCAGAATTTCTAACGTGCTAAACCCTACCTAGCACTTTGAGGGGTTCATCGTACCATCTAGTCATGCTTTTATGAATCCCTAGAGGGTTATAACATTACAAGTGATTTAGCTAAATTGGTCTACTTATCTTGCATCGACAAGGATCAATCCTTTCTTAGAGATGCTAAACTTGATCTAAAGGTGTAAATAGTTGCAAGACATCACATTACGTGTAAACATGTGATTCATTACTTCTATGCAACTATAAGGTTTGTAATAACTATTTCTTTTCCTTGCAATAGGATTATAGAGGCTTGCCTTTAGAAGCCTCTAAGAAGCTTCTTTACTCTGTCACAGAACATGGCATGGAGGGGAGGGGGTAATGATTGGAGGAGAGGATGACGACAAACAGAAGGATGATGATGGCGATGGGTAGGGGGCTGCAACGCAGCACTCAGCGGAAGCAGGTGGACTTCACGGTGGCAGCCCTTGGAATGGAGATGGCAATAGCATGATTTGCAGGCAGTGCAACAACCCTCTTCTCTCTCTTCGATCGTGCCTCCCCCCAAGGATAAGGGGGAGGTTATATAGTGTGTAAGGAAGGGGGGGGGGGGAGATCCACCATGTGGAGGCTTCAAGCCTTCCCTCCCTCATGCATCCCCACACCACACTCCTCCCTCTCTCCACTTAACTCACTCCTCCACACACTCCCTCTCCCCCTACCATGCATCGGCTGAGGGGAGGGGTAATTAATAAAAAAAATTGCACTACTTCAAGCATTTATCCATTTGCCTTTATGTAAGAGGTGTTTCATGTGCAGCTTGTGGTTTTTTAAGCCCCGGCCTCATTTGCACAATGCGGATGGGCTCATTATTGCGCGTGCGGGGTAAGGACTTTGTCACTATCATTATTCCGTTGCGGGAGATGACTTTGCACGGCTTTTGCGCAGCATGTGGTGATCAAGTTTCTTTAATATTTTGAGTGGAAATATTACACTTCTCTATAGTATTAACAATGGACCATAGGCTCACTTGCATCATGTAGATCCACATCATGAAACTCCAAGTTTGATAGTTGAAACCCATCAACTTCTCTATCTTGTAGGAGCAGAAAGTGAGAAAGGAGGATTGAATGGTAGCTACTTGTTGTTGAAACATGATGGTAGATAGTGTTTGGATCACTATCACCTTGTTTCAAAGAAAGAGAGAGATAGAAGAAATGCATATGAGATAGAGTATGATCTTGGTATGCTCTAATACCATGTCAGAAAATAGAGAGCAAGAATGTAACATTGGAAGAATTTAAGCAAAAGACTGCATTAAAATCTTGATAATATGATGTTATATTGACAAGTATTGTTTATAAACAAGGTGTCTCATAAAGAGGTCAACGTGGTGGTGGAAAAAGGTATCCACTAGGTAGGTGCTACAAGATAAGAGGATCAAAAATAACAAGTGGTGCAAAAGACAAGGTAGATAGATAATGCTTAATGGGGCTTGGGAGGCCTATAAATAAGAGCTTTCAATGCTCTTCTAACAAAATTACAATATACCTTTTAAGTAAATACAATTTTGATATTAAAGTATAACATTGAAACTTATTTATGTAAAACATGTTGAGAATAGAATATCATGTGCACATTATGTTTACAAACATTAAGAATATCATAGCATTGAAGTTTCACCAGAGGAAAAGAGATTCAACTTCATGTAGTGAGGCCTCTTATATGTTCATGTATAGTCATAATGACTTTGCTAACCCTTATATAATCAACAATTAGATTTTCCTTTATCCATACTATAAGACCCACATGTCAACACGTATATACAACTTATACTAAATATCATTGTCTTGTGGATGTATAATTTGCACACGTTGAGAATTTGATAGCTATAAGACCCACATGTCAACATGTATATACAACTTATACTAAATATCATTGTCTTGTGGATGTATAATTTGCACACATGTTGAGAATTTGATAGCTTGCAAAACCCTCTTAATATTTATAGCTAGAGTTTAAAAATAGAAGTTTATAGGTTTCATAGTCTCACACCCTAATTTTTTCAGTGTTAGTTTGTTTAGCATACCACTCCTTGACTCTTACTATAATAACTATCATATTTTAATGTTTGTGATTGGTAATACTTAGCACCTCGTAGCACTTCCTATAATAGTCATGCCTAAATTAGTGAGCCAAAGAACCTGATACATATGTATTATAATTGTATTTTATCAAATTATATTGGCATACTTTCAACTGCCTAGATTCCATATTTCAAAAAAGTTTCTGGAATCATGCACAACAAAGTCTCAAATCCTCTTTCACTACAAGGATATCAGGCCATAGTGACACCAATTATAGCGATGATAAATAGTGGCGTCGCTATTTGCGTCGCTACTAGTGTCGTAAATGGGACGCTAATAGCGACACAAATAGCAACGCTCCACAGAGAAAAAAAACGCGGGCCGAAACTCGAGTACATTTCATTTCTCACATTCGTCAAAGTTTTCGAGAGGGAGAGCGAGATAGAGCGATTGTTTTGCTTAGAGGGAGAGAAAGAGAGAAAGAAGGCTTCTCACCGCCACCGCCGCTGTCATTCGCGAAGAAGAGGAGGAGCCGCTGTTGCAAAGAGGAGCCACCAAACCCTCCTTTGAATCTTTACGGTGAGTCCATTCTCTCTCTCTTTTACTTGTTTAGGGTTTAATTTGTGTATATTGAGAGAGGGAGAGGAAATGAGAGAGAAAGAGAGCGAGAGGGAGGGGGAGGAAATGAGAGACGGAGAGTGAGGGAGAGGGAGAGGGAGAGGGAGAGGGAGAGGGAGGAAATGGGAGAGGGAGGGGGAGGAAATGAGAGAGGGAGAGGGAGGGAGAGTGCATTCTCTCTCTCTTTTACTTTTTTAAAATATAATTTGTGTATATTGAGAGAGGGAGAGGAAATGAGAGAGAAAGAGAGGGAGAGGGAGAGGGAGAGGGAGGAAATGGGAGAGGGAGGGGGAGGAAATGAGAGAGGGAGAGGGAGGGAGGGAGAGAGAGAGAAAGAGAGGGAGAGGGAGAGGGAGGGAGAGGGAGAGAAAGAGAGGGAGAGGGAGAGAAAGAGAGGGAGAGGGAGAGGGAGGGAGAGAGAGAGAAAGAGAGGGAGAGGGAGAGGGAGAAAATGGGAGAGAGAGGGGGAGGAGATGAGAGAGGGAGAGGGAGGGAGAGAGAGAGAGAAAGAGAGGGAGAGGGAGAGGGGGAGGAAATGGAAAAGGAAGAGGGAGGGAGAGAGAAAGAGAGGGGGAGGGAGAGGAAATGAGAGAGGGAGAGGGAGAGGGAGGGAGACATTAAACATAATAAGAAATTAAGAGAGAGGGAGCGGAAGAGGGAGGAAATGGGAGAGGGAGAGGGAGGGAGAGAGAGAGAGAGGGGGGAGAGGGAGAGGGGGAGGAAATGGTAAAGGAAGAGGGAGGGAGAGGGAAAGGGAGGGAGAGAGAAAGAGAGAGGGAGGGAGAGGGAGGGAGAGGGAGACATTAAACAGAATAGGGAAATGAGAAAGGGAGAGGGAGACGGAGACGGAGGGAGACATTAAACATAATAGGAAAATGAGAGAGGGAGAGGGAGAGGGAGGGAGAAGAAATGAGAGAAGGAGAGGAAGAGAGCAAAAGGAAATGAGAGAGGGAGAGGAGAGAGAAAAAATGAGAGAATGCGAGGAGAGAGAAAAAGAGAGAAAAGATGTTAAACATAATAGGAAAAGAGAGAAAGAGAGGGTGTGGGCAAGGGTGAGGGTGAGGGAGGAAGAGGAAGAGGAAGAGGGAAAAGGAAATGAGAGAGGGAGAGGAGAGAGAAAAAGAAATGAGAGAGAGAGAGAGAGAAGAGAGAAAAAGAGAGAAAAATCATTAAACCTAATAGGGAAAGAGAGAAAGAGAGGGTCAGGGTGAGGGAGGGAGAGGAAATGAGAGAGGGAGAGAAAGAGAGAAAAGAAAATGAGAGAGGGAGAGGAGAGAGAAAAAGGGAGAAAAATCATTAAACCTAATAGAGAAAGAGAGAAAGAGAGAGTCAGGGTGAGGGAGGGAGAGGAAATGAGAGAGGGAGAGAAAGAGAGAAAAGTAAATAGGACCTTACAATAAGCTCATCCTAGGCTCATAGGGGTTAGGCCAATCCTCAACAAACCTAAGGGATATATAGCTAGAGAGCCCTAGCATACTTGTGCCTCCTAGTATAATGTTCTTCCTGCAAAGAGACCTCTCATACATGAGGCTTGTCCTAGCCTCCACCACGCAAGTATAGAACGAAGACAATCAGTCTATCAGTATGAAAAACATTCATTTTTCATAACATAAATCCAAAAATAACTTTGGATATTCCATAAAAATCAATCTCTTCTTAAAAAGACAAATACAAAAAACTAAACCAGCATCATTCATATGCTTCGCAAAACTAAAACAGCACCACCACAAGATCTCTTAGGAAACTCATCTTCAACTATTAATTTTAATTAATAAATATAATATAAAATCACTTGCAAGGAAGGACACTATTTATTATTAACCCTCTTTCTTCCTTAGAATAGTCTTAGGAACAAATTTCTGCTCTAACAAGCATATGATTGAGCATACTAACTATTTTAAGGTTTATTCCACGAGTAATAGTAGTATATATGCAATCATCAAGCTAGAGATCATGCTTTGGTATCTGTGGAGATCCCAATCTCATGCCCTCATAGAGATTGTAGTGTGCAATAGTGTGGAGGGAAGGTGTGCAATAGTGTGGAGAGAAGGTGGGTAAATTGTAAATGGTAAAGGAGAATTCTATTGATGATGGAGAGAAGATGAGGTGAATCGCCAATCCTATTCTTAGTGAGTGCAACCTACCCATAGTATGGCATCCATGACCGATTGAAATCAATAAGACTTTGAAATCCTACCTCGAGTATTATAACTATTTTTTTGTGGTGGATTCTCTTGTCATAATTCAATGTCAATTTGTGCTTGTGTTTTCCACGGTATGCTGACTATGGGTGTCAAATACTCTAGTCGGATCTCTCTCTCTTTCTCCTCTCTCTTCTCTCCTCTTGTCTCTCTCTTCATCTCTATATAAGTAGTTGTAGTCGTAGTCGTAGTCTGGTCGTGGTCATGATCGTAGTCGTAGTCGTAGTCGTGGTCATAATCATGATCGTCGTGGTCGTGGTCATGGTCATGGTCATGGTGGTAATCCTGGTCGTGGTTGTAGTCGTGGTCATCGTGGTTGTGGTCGTAGTCATAGTCATATACATAGTCGTAGTTATGGTTGTGGTGGTCCTGGTTGTGGTAATGGTCATGGTCATGGTTGTGCTCGTGGTCATGGTCGTAGTCATGGTCGTGGTCATCATAGTTGTGGTCGTGGTTGTGGTCATCATAGTCATAGTCGTGGTCGTAGTCGTGGTCATAGTCGTATTCGTAGTCGTAGTCATGGTCGTGGTGATCCTGGTCATGGTCCTGGTGATCATGGTCGTGGTCGTGGTCGTGGTCGTAGTCATGGTCGTGGTCATGGTCGTCGTCATCGTAGTCATAGTCGTGGTCATGGTTGTGGTCGTAGTCATAGTCGTGGTCATAGTCATAGTCGTAATCATGGTCGTGGTCATAGTTGTCCTAGTTGTAGTCGTGGTCATGGTCGTGGTCGTAGACCTCCTTTTTTTCAGGTTATTGAAATATCATATATTACAACCTCCAAATACCATACCTGAGTCTCGTGATGATGCAGAACATGTTTTATGAAAGCTTGGCATGGACTATAACAATATCCATGCATGTATCAACAATTGCATACTATTTCAAAAAGAATACGAGACTATGGAGACATGTCCAAAGTGTGGTGCTCACAGGTATTGACAGGACCTACAAGGGCAAACCATCCCTCAAAACTACAACAGTATCACCACAAGATCTCTTAGGAAACTCATCTTCAACTATCAATTTCAATTAATAAATATAATATAAAATCACTTGCAAGGAAGGACACTCTAACTATTTTAAGGTTTATTCCAGGAGTAGTAGTAGTATATATGCAAACATCAAGCTAGAGATCATGCTCTGGTGTCTATGGAGATCCCAATCTTATGCCCTCATAGAGATTGTAGTATGCAATAGTGTGGAGAGAAGGTGGGTGAGTTGTAAATGGTAAATGAGAATTCTATTGATGATGGAGAGAAGATGAGGTGAATCGCCAATCCTATTCTTAGTGAGTGCAACCTACCCATAGTATGGCATCCATGACCGATTGAAATCAATAAGACTTTGAAATCCTACCACGAGTATTATAGATATTGTTTTATGGTGGATTTTCTTGCCATAATTCAATGTCAATTTGTGCTTGTATTTTCCACGGTGTGCTGACTATGGGTGTCAAATGTGGTTCTGGTCGTGGTCATGGTCGTGGTCGTGGTCGTGGTCATGGTCATCGTAGTCATGGTCGTGGTCATGGTCATTGTAGTCGTAGTCGTGTTCATGGCCGTGGTCATAGTCGTAGTCCTAGCCGTGGTCGTAGTCGTAGTTGTAGTCGTAGTCATAGTCGTGGTCGTCGTGGTCAAAGTGGTCATGGTCGTGGTGATAGTCATGGTCATGGTCGTGGTTGTGGTCCTGGTCATGGTCGTAGTCATAGTCGTGGTCATGGTCGTAGTTGTAGTCGTATTCATAGTCGTCGTCATGGTCGTCGTGGTTTTGGTTGTGGTCGTAGTCATGGTCGTGGTCGTGGTGGTAGTCGTGGTTGTGGTCGTAGTCGTAGTCGTGCTCGTGGTTGTAGTTGTAATGTAGAAAAAGAGAAAGAGATGGAAGGAGAGGATAACAATTTAAGAAAGAAAAAAAGAATGATAACAAAAACAAATTGTTTGTCGTAATGTAGACAAAATGGAAAACGATGAAGGTCGTGTTGTTCAAGATCGCGAGGCATATCTTAATCAATGTGTCCCATGTCCTTGCTCTCAATGCAAGCTGGCAATTAGACGAAAATGTCAATTGTCTATAGAACACGTATGACGATTTGGCGAGTTTCAATCTGAGATCATTGATCAAGGGATTGCGGATTTTGAGCTAAATGGTAAGAAAAGTTAATATCAATCATGTATTGTACTCGCAAGCTAATTGAATACCATATACAATAAGATTGGGTCTGGCTGGGAAATTTTCTTTCCAGGGAGGTGACGTCTCGTCCCAAGGAGGAGTGCAACCTTTGCGGTCAATTAGAAGAGTTCGTGGGTGTGTGATGGATGGAGTGCATGAGCCAATCCACCACTTATAATCTCACCAACACTCTAGAAAATAGTGGTCCTCAAGATGTTGACCAAATATGAACAACCCTTCTCACAATTGATGGCGTCCTTCACGACCCTCTAACTGTGCTCAATGATAGGTGCTCTCTCATGTGCACGTGCATCTAAGATTTACTGCATATAGTTGCAGCGGACCTCATGCCGTGCTAGTGCTCAATGATGGTGCAAAGCATGCTTAATCCCAACCCATGGTTTGGAAATATTTGATAAGGATAGGAGACAACCCCCGAGTGCAGTGCATCAATAAGTGCAACGTGAAGTGCTCGTGAACCCATAATCCCTGTGATGTGCATAAGTCTCAACAAGAATACATACCTAGCTCCTCAATGTTTAGTAGCTATTGAAAAACTCAAGCTTCATCTTGTTCAAAAATATACCAAGCTCGACCACGGCTATCAAGTTTCACACTCAACAAATTAAACAAAATGACAGAAACAAATCCTATGCTAATCAAACACAAGAAATCCAAATACAAAATAACAAACAAACTGTCATGCAAACAACTAAGCTAGCAAAATTCAAACCTAGACTATATTTAGCCCTTCCCCTAGTCTGCAAACATTCATGTGCAGCAGTTGCTTTCATAAAACGATGCAACATTTATGAGCCAATCAAAAATCGAATCCAACGATCTATCCACAATCTTCTCAACAAACACAAATGGCACATTTCTCTCATACAACTCCTTTACAGGTAGACAAAACTCATCCATGAAATTCTCATCAAAATCCTTGAGACAATTCTCTCCATCTAAGGAACATACATCATCCTCCAAATTCTTTAAATCCCAACCATAATCCAAAATCTTCATATCCCTCAAATCGCAACCACACTCAAAAATGTTCATATCCCACCCATTCTCCCTAGGAAAACCCATGTTACTTCTAGAGTCTCTAAATGAAATTTTGACCCTTTCTTAGTTGCCAATGTCAAATTCATCCACAGATTCATCTACAACTTCTCCTAAAGATATTATGTAAGGATCTCCCAACTTAATATCCAAATGAAACACAACATGAAAAGGAGTCAACTCCGGATTCATAACGCCACAAGAACCAACAACATCCATCACAATATTAGTGAGTTTGGGAATCTTCCAATTTCCATTTTTTGAATACTAAAAAAGTGGCACCCGGATAACATGCCCATAAGTTTCTCAAAACCATATGATGTGACCTATCATTGGAAAGCGCTTGAAAAATGGAATCTATTGAGCTATAGAGCGCTCGATTTGGAGTTATAGTGTTCAAGTTATGATAAATCCAAAGATTTGACCATGTGTCCCAAACTTATGGGAAATTCCCATATTCTTCAGTATGGTGTTAGATTCCACAAATGGAGTCACTTCATCATCAACAATACAAGACTCCATCTAATCTTTCACACACAAAGAGTGGTAAACACCTTCCATAGTATCCTTACAAGAAATCTGACAAGAAACATCATCATTACAAATAAAATCTTCACAATACAACAATTTCGGGTCAATAACCTCAACCAAAGACTCCTCAACTACCAAATCCTTAACTTCCTCCTCACAAATACCTTCCAACTCTATTTCCTTGGTTTTAAATCTCTCTTCCCTCAAAATTTCAATTCTTTTTAAAGCCTTATTCAAATTCTCACTCACATCCTCATTAACATCACTCTCAAGATCCTCAAAACCCCAATCAGAATCATCACAAATCCTAGGAGAACTCAAAGAAACTGAAAGACTATCAGATGAAGTTTTCTCTTCGTCATTGTTGCCTAAAACAACCAAACAATCATCATCACAACTATCAAGGAGTAAGAGATTAGGTCTACTCAAAATAACATCATCAATACCACAAACAAAAGCCTCTCCAGGGCTTCTCAAACCATCACCAAACAACAAGACTCAACTGAGTCAACAACACCAATACCAAAATTACAACATGAGTCAGAACCTAAAACCTCCATACTCTTTTGATCAACAAACTCAAAACCAAACTCACAACAAATCTCCACAAATTCATTAGGCAACAAATTCGAACCCCTCAACTTCATCTTGAAAAATTACAGTTTCTAAGCCCTCCCCCTCATGGTCTTCTAACAAACTCAAAAATTCATCCTCTATTCTCTCTTCATCTTTCAAATAATCAGATCCATCTATACTATCACCAAGGCAAACAAACTCACTCTCTAAATTTTCTTTACTCTCTTTAACACTGCCATGACTATAAAAACTTTCATCACACCTTCTCTCATCAGAAATATCAAAACTTTCTTGACTCTCATCCTCTCCCAAGGAACATGAAAACTCTTGGTCCTTAAAACAATATGGTCTCTTATTTTCTTCTTTACAACTCAGATCCATCTCTAGCTCATCTCTAAAGTCCTTAAGCTCCAAAGTATCATCAGTCGATCCCTTTTCTTTAGTTAAATCACTAATCATTGGACTAGAAGTATCCGTGGTCAATGGGTATGAATTCACACTCCTAGTGTCTTCACTTCAATCAGTCAAACAAGTATTTTTCTCCTCAACCACCCTAGGGAGTTTCTCCTCACAGACTTCAATTGATTTTTCACAAGTCAACTCATCTCTCCTAAATAGAGAATATAGTATACCTCTCTCAGGATAGGCATAACTAACTCTCTTCTCCTCAAAAACTTTTCTCTCAACTTGTCTTGAACTCAACCTTTCCCTTGGTTCATCAAACCCTAACTCTTTTTTTCTTTTGGTCTTCCTCTCTTGATATTGAGCTATCTTTACCGCTTCCTCAAAAATCTTAGGGTTTTTTACCTCTAATTTCACTCTCCAATCTTCTAATTTCAACCCATTTACAAAATGCATTATCTTCAACATAACTGGGGCTATCTCACCTTCTAACAATGTTAAACTCCATCAATTCCACAATCTTTCAAACTCCCTAGCAAAATCCTCAACACATTGATCATCTTTTTGAACACAAGTTTCTATTTTTGCCCAAATCTCACTTTGACTTTCTCTTTTTTTAAGCCTAGATAGAAATGCATTTTTAATGGTCTCATAGTCCAAATTTTGTCTCCTGAATTTCAAGCTTCTCTCAAAGTCAAGCAACCAATTTCGTTGTCGTGCTGGTGCGCATCCGAGCCGTAAACACCTCCATTTTTGTTGTGCATCTGTGTTAACTTTTCGCGTGTGTTTCATTGTGTGTGATTGATGCATTATCTTTCCGTCCTTTTCAGTACCTACATCCAATGTACATACTTCATTTGTGTGTTCGTGTTTGTGTGTGCTTCTGTTTGTGTGCATGTTATGTGTATGTCAGAAAAATATGAAAAACTGATGCCAAAGGACATTATCAAGCTATTCACTTTTGGTTGAGATATCAGAACAATATCCACATTTCTTGGTAAGAGATTTGACAGATGAGGTTCATGACTTGAGAAAGGAATTAATCCTCAAACAAAAAGATCTGGTCACCTTTTAAAGTTAGTTATGGTGTTGAAGACAAAATTAAATGTGGACTTTTCACATGGCACACACAGTCAACAGAGAGCGAGCTCAAGAAGTTCACTTCTGTGTTGCAAGTAATCCAATCAAATATTGGTTCAGAATTTTGGGATGTTAAGCAAAAAGGAGGTATAGTGTCTTGCCCCTGTTTTGGGGGAATCCACTATAACTGGTGGACTACGACATTTCTGGTGTGCTCTCTTTCAGGGGTACTTCGGAATCTAATACATGAGCTGGCTGCTGGAATTTCGGAGGGAAAAGCGAGAAGAAAGCACTGGTTGTCATGGTTGATGTCATTGACCATAAAGTTAACACACACTTGGGGGAAGAGAACAAAGCAGGTGGGATGGATTGGGAGTCCCTTGGCTGGCTACGTGCAGAGGTATTTTTCTGCAAGCAAGTCTTCCATAATGGGGTTTGGAAAGCTGGAACCAAAAAGCAGAGATAATTGAGAGGATTTGTGCAAGAAAAACATCAACTCCTATTGATTCGGTGCTCTGCAGGTCTTTTCCTGGATCAGAGTTTGTGACATATTTCCATTACTAATATGCGTTACGCTTTGATGATAGGCCAGATCTTGCCTGTCTCAAAAGGATCTTCCGGGACTTGTTTATTCGTGAAGCCGAGCATGAGGTCGATGCTATCCTGGACAGAGAATGTCGAGTGGAGAGGAAGAATCGAATCCACAGTTTGATGCTAATCGTTTGACGGAGGCTGAATCAAGCTCTGGATTTTAACACATTTCGTATGAAAGAAAAGTATTAAACCTTCAGGTGTATGCGCTTGGGTCGGAATGGCTCGGCCACGTCTGCATCAATCCTGTGCAAGGCGTGCCTTGACTCCGGCTTCTTCTACGTCATCAGCCAAGTCTATCCGAACTCCGATGGGTATGATGCGTTCTCTCAGGTCTGCATTTTCTAAAGACGACAAATTATCAGGGCTAAATTTCCATGACTAGCATAAGATATGTCAGGTTTGTACTACGAATGGATTGTAATTGGTGTGTGCATTTTGCTATTTGGAGTGTAGCCATTATTCATAATGCTTTCTCATTTGTGGCAGTTTGTGCTACCGATCGCGATCGCAGGATGTCTTACTCTAGAAATATGCGGGGCCATTTACAGGTTGTCGACTTTGGTGCAATGGATCTCACGGAAGGAGATTAAGACGTCCACTATTGAATGCGCGAGGCGGGGAGCAATGAAGACGGTCTGTCTCTTTGAGAAATACCTGTCCACCAGCACACTCACGATACAAATCCACCTTCTTGTGCATCTTGTAGATGAAGTGGAGATTGCTGGACTTGTCCATACCCGATGGATGTTTTTCTTGGAGCACTTCATGAAAACCCTGAAAGGCTTTGTGCAACAACGAGCTCAGCCAGAAGGTAGCATGGCTAAAGGTTGGTTGGTGTTTGAGGCACTATTGCATATTTCATAATGGCTACCAGCGGTGGATCCAGACAACAAAATGCTATGGTCGTTGAATGACGATGATAGACTGACTGGAGATTTGGTGGTTGAAAATGGGGTAGAAAAAATAATGGATACCTCAATGAAGGAGAAGGTGAATCGCTTTTGTATGTTATACCATGCCTCTATGGAGACGTGGCTTGCCAAGTACCAGATCGCTAGGCAAGATTGAGAGGAAGCACGAGCTGAATTCCGACATAGTACGCATCATCGACCAATTCGATATTCTGAGGGCATGGAGGAGATGCCGCGGTTCATGTCAACGCGATGGTCGCATGGAGCATTGACCGCAGGGTCTCGCAAAGGGACAAAGGTCTCAATGGAGGAGTGGGAATTCTTGAGGGGATTTAGTCCAAAGGTGATGAGGGGTTTAGGGTTTGTCGTATCTAAATTTTATATGCGACATCTAATTTGAGTGTTTCAATGTATAGTACAAAATATATAGTGCAGCGTAGTCATGCGGACGGCATTTTCGCGTGGAGTGTATTGACAAAATGCGCTCCACAATGGAGTGTGGTATCATGGCAAGTTTCGAGCAAGAGAGCCGATGACGAGCAACGGATCCAAACACAGTTGTGGATGAGATGGAGTATTTTGGGAACTTACAAAGTATTGTTACGGTGGATTACCGTAGCTTCTCCATGATACTATTCGATGTGCAGTGGTTCAAAGTGGTACTTGGAGGAGCTGGAGCAACAGTTCGACGAGGTCCATCTGGATTTCTCGAAATAGATTCCGAAAAAAAATGGACGGATTTGCGCGACACCTTTGTGTTGCCGACCCATTGTGAACAGGTGCATGGACTCATTTGTTTGCTAATTGTATTACAACATGATTTATGTCACAATGGTTTGAACTCTCTTGTACGTGTTTGTGAATAGGTAATCTTCTATCCAAACCCTTGACAACCTCGATGGTGGTATGCTATACCTTCAACTCCCCGAAGTGTGAGAGTATATGATCAAAGCGATGTTCCGAGCATAGATAAAGATAATATGCAAATAGAGGGATCGATTTTGCAAGAGGTGGAGACCACCGAAAGCTTGGAGCTAGCATTGGCTAACAATGATGGAAATACAGGAGTCCAAGAATTCTTTGAGAACGAGGTGGACTCATTCTTTTGTGGTGACATGTCTATGGACCTTTCAGTGTATGTGGAGTTGTGTCAGGAGATTGACATGGGACCATAGGATACTTCATACTTAGAGCATCCACTTACTCAATTCGTTGACCAATCACTTACCTTGTTCATAAGATATGCATTTTAAGTGAGATATATATTTTTAGTATTTATATTATTGTGCTTTGTATGATTTAAATTGATTATTCTAACATCATTTTTTATCTATACAGGTGATATTTTCAGAATGAGTCGAGGGATGAGTGATGAGGAGTTACAGGATATCTTCACACACATGTCTCTAGACCAGATTACGAGATTCAAAGATATGACAGACCAAGAGTTGCCTCTGTCTTCGTCAGGGTGCTCTGCTAGATTTACTTCAGCACGATCGGATGCTTTAGCTTTGAGCAGACGAGCTCGATGCTCCACACTTGGGCCAGAGGGAGGAATTGCTTTGGGGTCAGGGGGATCCTGCAGAGATACAGATGTAGTGAGCTCGCAGTCGACACAGGATACAGGTGCGACTCCTCGCTCTTGTGGCCCTTCCAGGGAGCGTGGCTCAAGCTCAGGTGGATGCTGTGGAGGCACAGACGTGGTGTCTCCGTCTCATCGTTCAGTTAGAGTTGCGTCACCTCAGGGATTTGTCACACTTGTGGGGACGTCTACTCTAGTTACTTCGACTTTTGCTCAGCCGCGTCAGCAGTTGGCACCCTATGGGTGCCACTCCGAGAGATATTACCCCGGTCGGTACACTTGATGCACAGGGTCTCCTGGATATGCCCAAGAGCGTGGACGCAGATGGGAGAGGACCCATCTTAGCTAGACTCCAAGGGGATATGGATATCTAGTCGATGATAGGTTAGGAGCCATCATCATGAATGATGAGGGGAGGAGGGTGATGGCTCACATGAGAGAGTTGTGCCAACAAGTTTTTTGGCACAATGTCTTAGATCATTAGAACAACATACCGGAGGGGAGCAAGGACTACATAGTAGCATCCTTGCATGAGGAGTTTCCGGTTCTAGCCTCAGGAGATAGATTTTCTACGGGCTCGATGATGGATTGCATGCATACATATATGTCACACAGACGATCCGACGCACGCAAGGCAATCAAGAGTGGGGTTGCAAAGCTCGAGTGGTTAGATACAGAGGACTGGTGCCGCCGACTGAGGGAGGAGGCTACATACTATCGAGGACGTTGGAGTCACCAGTGCGAGGCGGCGAGGGCACGACTCGAGGCCGGAGTGGTCCATCATCTTGGGAGTGGCGGCCACAAGATATATTTGGAGGACTTTGTAAGTTTTTCTTTTGTTTTGCTTGTTTATTTTTTTGCAATATCCTTTGTACTGACAATCATGTTTCTAACAATTTGTTTTCTTTGCAGCACTCCATTACAAATCGTGATCCGATTGGCCTTGAGACTCGATATGCAAAGAGGCACGATCTCACTTCTTTGATCGACTGATTGTATAGACACGGCGGCCCTGTAAGTCACTTATCTTTCTTGTCCGTAGTTACCATGTTTAATTAGAATGCATTATTGTATGGTGGACAGATGTGTTGTTTCTTTTTTTGCAAAGTCCATTCGATGCTCCTTTGCGGCGGGATGAGCTTTGGGAGGGTGAGGATATATAGCTTGCCCTTGGATCCCTGGAGCTCACACACCTTTATTTTTCAGTCGCCTGATCTATGTAGACATTTTCTATGTATTAGTGATATCTTGTCATGATTGTACCAATCGCTTATTATGCGATCATGTATTTATTTCATGTATCAGTGTTATGATTTTAGTATACTTTATTTTTGTTTGCAAGCACATTGTACACAGTGCAGAAACTATTTTGTATGGCTCTAATAAAGGACACAATGCTATATGTGGCAGGGCAGCTTGCTGCCCTGCCATAAAAGTTTTTTTCCCATGTTATCGTCGCTATTAGCGTCGTAAATTTTACTGCTCGGGTCGTTATTGGCATCGTTATTTTTATCGCAAACCATCGCTATCAGCGTCGGTATTGGCGTGGTATCAACATCGCATGATACCGATGCCAATATCGACGCTGAAAGTGATGCTGATACCGACTGTTCTATGGCGTCACCAATAACGATGCTTTTTACAACGACGTGGGAAAATTTTGTTATTTGCATTTTCTTCACTTTTAACGTCGGTATAAGGCCTATATCTTGTCGTGATATACCCTAGGTTTTGCATGACCTTGAATCTAGAGAGCTCGCTTTTCGCCATAGACCCTTGCTCTAGTAGTATAGTGGCATCATTTTGTGATACAAAAAATCCTTTTACTTGCACTATTTTGGACTCTGCTCTCAAGTTGTCCCTATAGATTTCTTATATAATTTACGTGCTAGATCGAGCTATGCAAAGGTCATAAATCAAGCCCTCATGCATGTAGGGCTTGACATTCATATGTTCTATTTTCGTTTTCTCTAATTGACCTTATAGGAGCCCCTTGAGATGCTAGATGAGATATGCCATGCCAAACATAGACTGGCATAACAAAAACGGTGAGATATAGTGAAAGTGATCTTTCGGGCCGGATGAGAAAGGGAAAAATATTTCAGGTTGAATATTTAGATCATATCTCGCCAGAAAGGCCGAATATTTAGAGAATACCTCACACATAAGAGAAAAGCAATCTTGATTCAGAGCATACATCATGCAAATCCAGGACATGTTCATCTTTCAAAACCAAGGTGAGGATTCCACAAAGCCCTTACTCTCAATCCCACCCCAGGTCCTAATGTCATGAATCTAGATAGAACAATTATAAGCACTAGGCAAGCAATTACAATAAACTAAAAAATTCACATTTCAACATACTATATAAGCGGCCATCAGATTCACCTGTAGTACCAGGCAGCAAGGTGCACCGTTTGTGCTCTCTCTCTCTCTCTCTCTCTCTCTCTCTCTCTCTCTATCTCTCTCTCTATGATGTACCTACACAAGACTACTTCTGCTTCCACCTCTCTCTCTCTCTCTCTCTCTCTCTCTCTCTCTCTCTCTCTCGTATTCGAGCTTGGCACCAATTAGTGAATGTTTGCTAACCCTAGCTGCTACACCTACCTACTAGCCAAGAAATACACACCACTAAATTTCTCCCCAAAAAAATCATCCTTCTCAAGAAAAAATGTCTCTTTCACACCCAAAGTTCTTTCAAGACCCCTTACCATTTCTTTTAGGACCAGAAAGGTGACAAGTGTAGCTTTACAACCCTCCACTTATTTAAGCTATATTTCAACAATGGAGTATAGTTGATGAAGAAATCTTCCAGAATACCTTCTTCATTTTTGTGATTGATTGGTGCATGGATGCTCCTGCCATCATCTCATGAGCCTTCAATTATATCTCTGTAGTTGAAATTTATCACTTTGTTGATTATTAATATAACTCCACAAAAGAAAAATCAAAATCTTTAGAACTTGAGAGCAATACCTCTAAATTATTAAATATATAGTGTGACTTTCTACCCATCATATATTTAATATCCCTATGGCTTTTGCAAAGCTACATTATAGATTTTACACTTGCTCTCCACTTCTTAAAGGGATCAAGTTTTACTAAAGCCATTACTTTCTATGCACTTTGCAATTCCTTTACAAAATTTTGTTTGAAGCAAAAGACATGTTAAGTTTAAAAGGACTTAGAGATTTATAAGTATTTCTCTCACATACTAACCTTAGGGGGGGTAATCAGTATTGAGACATAATCTAAGGCATAGTACTCCATCAATATTGCATATCTGATGCCAAGTGATACCCACTTATCCATCAACACATGGCACATACATCTTGTCTAGTCTTGATCCCCTCCATATCTCTCCAATGTGTTTATTATACCACATAAATTGATGATGGACTTGTCATGTTAGATTTATTGTATTCATGAGGCCATCACTAGCATTGAGTGACCAAGCATATCAGTCCTCTTTAATTTTCCTCCTAATCTAGGTGATGTGTCCTTATGTATTTCATTTTATTGGTCATCCACCAAAACATTCTTTGCATTTCATTTCTAATGTAGACCTTTATCCTTTGTATCTTGCTTCATTACCTTTCTTGGATAGGATCTCAGAAAGTGACCTAATTTGTGACAATCGTAACACACGTCCAAAAATTGTGAAAACTTGACTCACATACCACTTTAGAACCATAAGTGTCTGGTATCTCAAACACTTCAAGGGGTTCACCTTGACAATATCACAGTATTTCATGCACAATGTTTGCTTTTTAAGACTCTTGGTAAGGGAGGAACAACTAGCTTATTGAGTTCATGGTTGTAATCCGATTTCATGGTTGTAAACCGAGTTCATGGTTAGATTTCAAGTGGCTATCACCAAACATGACATGGAGCAAGTTAGAATAGATCATCTTTATTCTTATATTGTATTTGCTCTCTACTTGTGGATGATGGTTTACATGTATTTTTAAAGAGATTCCCTTATGGTAGAAATAAATACTTGCATGTGAGGTTATACAATGCAAGAGAAGCCCAACCAGGTTCAGCCTACTGAAACACTCTATTTGTCTTTTGCTTTCAGAAGACATTGTCCATCCTTTTATTAATGATTTGCTGCAATTATTAGTTCTGTTTGTATCAACCTCTTTTCATAGTTTGGTCACCTTCTTCACCATGGTCTTCTTCTCAATGAGAAATTTAAAATATTGTTTGCCTCCCTTGAAAGATAGTAGTAGCCCCTACTCAAGGTTCTCATGGACCGACCACAATTTGTTCCTTCTTGTTTTATCCAAGAATAGGCCCCCTTGTTTGTCTTTTTCAGTCGCCTCTAGCCTGATGATGCATAGTGGAATTATCATAGAGCTAGCAAAAGGTTGAAAATTTGTTGAAGGTTCAAATAAAAAAGATATACCTCAACTATCTACATATCAGTAAAGACATGCAAAAAAATGATTGTTGAATATATTAGACGTAGATCAAGAGCAACTATTGCCCACTTCTAATGTCCTTTTTTGCTAGAAAATTAAAGTGGATCCGATAGCACATAATGTACCTTTAATAATGACAAATGCCTTTTAGGGCTCTATTAGCACATGAAACCTAATGGGATCCATTTTGAGCTCCTAACACTATAATATTGAAGCGATTGAGGCACACTTCAGAAACCACATAGGTACAAGTCATCCAAAAGCTCACGTGCTTTAACTAGAATCAAACTTTGTTCCTATTTCACACACATCCACTTTTTCTCTTCGTGATGTATTTTGATTGGTGTAATTCAATTTTCTCTAGGGTATCTTTGATAACTATATTGCATTAGATGTATCCTCATCACCAAATTGGATTGTACTTTTGATAATTGTAAGTTAGACAAGATTTTAGCCCCCACAAGCCAACAAGTGTGATTTATGAATAGGCTTGGAATGGTGCTCTATCTAATCTTGGCTAGATATACTAGGTTATGAAATAGACTTGGAATGGTGCTTTGTTGGTTAGTCACACTAGGCTATGCATGTAAAGAGCCAAAGTTGACTTGTGGACCTGATCACCTTGAGAAACATTGTTGGCTTAGGAAGGTTTCATAGCTATCGAAACAAACAAACACATTAGAATGCATAAATCAAAATAAATGAAAGGTGGATCAAACATGATTTGGGTGCTCTTGCTTTCAAATTTGTTTGGATGCTTGCATGCATTTGATTCGTGGCAATGGCTAGCCACTCCTTTTTGTGTACTATAGAAAACTATCAACTCATCTCTTGTGTGTCAAATTGAGAAACACTAAGATAGTTCTATCCCCCATTGGATAATCTCAACCTCAATTAATGGCTTTGTTGCACACATTTGTCCCTGAATGAATATGAAATGGCCCTTAGTCATTCTAGAGCATTGATCCAAATGGCAAACACTTTTGTATTAATTTATATGCTTAGGTTCCTTACGAATTACATGGATATAGCTAAAAAATGGATGTTTGCTAGCATCGTCACTCTAGAATGAGTTGTGATAAAGAAGAAAAAGTGGAGTTCTTATTTATGGCTACTGCCCCACCCAAGCTTATAATGCCATCCTTACATTCATTTAGAGAATTGCTCTATCACAATTACTACCAAACAAGCCATCACAATGGGTTGTCGAACTATGTTGCTTTGTATTTTGTATTTTTCTTTTTTATGATTGCAATAGTCATATAGTGTAACTCCTCCTTTCTAGGGACCTCTAAAAGTTAGTCCATAAGGGACCTCTAAAAGTTTTCTAGAGTATACAACATATGTGTCTTGCTATTTAAGAACTACTAAAGGAAGATTATGACTCATTGGACACTTGTTTTCACTATGGTAGTCAAAGGCAAGCACCATCTTGCTCATTTAAAGAAGTTATACAAATACCAACATTTTCTTCTAACAAGAGTAATAGGATATCTCAAAAAAATTGGACCATTTCAACCATGTAGATCATTAGTCCAAACACTATAACCATTCAAAATCTTGATGGTTTCTCATCCAAGGGTCATAGAGTGCTAGACCAAGATTATGTTTACATTGGCATGTCCAAGATTACAAGGATGAGTATTTTACTATTGTTCTTACAACCATGATTTGTAGAAAATTTTATGTAAGGCATGCATGAAGACCTATATTAAGGTTTTTAATCCAAACATTGTCATGTATGTCAATATACAATATTCTATGCCTACATGAAATATCAAAACATAGGCATTAAATGGTTATATCACCAAAAAAGTTAGAGAAAAGAGAGTAATGTTGCACAAAATAGGTATGTAACTACTTGGTTTGAGGCTTCATTTTTCTACGACATGGTGGTCATTTCCAACTTTTAGTGCTAGGATAAACAAGCCCATGACTATATTTAGATATGGCCTTTTGACTAAAACTAAAGAGGCTTGCATGTGTGTGTGTCTATGTGCACATGTAAGCATGTGCACATGTGTTTCTGTGTGTATGTGTGCACATGTACATGTAGGCATGTGTGTATGCAACATGTTCATATGTGTGTGTAGGGGGGGGTTAGAAAATCTAGGATCACCATCATATGGTTACTTCCAATTTCATTAATTTTGATTTGTGTTTATGAGCTAGATCAAAGCTTGAATTTATTATAATCTCCTATATAGATATTTTTGAGAGAAGGTAGGAAATTCTCTATGTACTTATAGTTTCCTACTATTACAATTAGGAAATGGCACTCTTTTTTTCCTAATTCCGTTACATAGGGAGTTTAGAGATAACATAGGAAATTTTCATAGTGACCTATGATTCCCTACAACGAGAAGTAGGGAATTACATTCATGTGTACTCTAACATAGGGAATTTTAAAAGAAGGTAGGAAATAGTTTATATTGACCTTTAATTCCCTACTATTAGATGTGGGAAATGTGATTTCCTAGTTGTATATAGGGAATACATGTGTACACACATAGCAAATATTGAAACATTTCCTATAGTTCACAAGATTTCCTACATAGGGATTGATTAAAAATCCCTTGTGCGATGGCAAAGATTGGAAGATACGATTGCATAAGCTTAGATACAGTGAGTGCCATCATAGCAGCACAGGATCATATTATCTCGGTTGAAGGAGATTACATTGTGCCGGATGCTGATTGAAGCACTACAACATGGTTTGTTTGGACCAAGGCCCCAAATTCCTACTAAGGAGTTTGTAGATCCCTGTACCCAAAGATGTGCCTCGCTGACACACGAGGAAATGAAGATACCAGATGATCTAGAGAAGGTGAGATTTTTAACTACCATATATTTTTATGTGACGAAACTTGACGATAGAGTGCGTTGGGTCCCCCGAAGTCCATCAGTGAGATCTTGGCAAAAAATGATGCCTGCAACTGCCTTGCCCGAAGTTTGGTGTCTGGGGACTAAGATTTCACCAATGGACTCCGAGGATCCCACGCACCCTACTGTCAAGTTTCTCACTTTCTGATAACTCTAGGTTAGTCGCTAAATATATTGTTTGATTTGACTTTGTCATTCAGGACCTATTATATATAGATGAGTTTGCATCAAGGCAAGGAGGAGCTCGACATGCATATTGAGGGAAGGATTCAGCTCTAAAGGAGTACATTGGAAACCTTGTTGCAAACTTGGTGGTCTTCCATAAGAAATGCTCACCACAAGGGTAAGAAATAATCATGAATATTCGAGATTTAATCAAGTTTGGACCTTTTCAAGCGATACCTGTGACATCTAGCTTGGAGAAGGTGGCGCTAATCAAGTAGTCAAAGATTCTTTACTTGTTTGACCAAACGCATGGTGGAGAAATTTCTCTTGGAGAAAGAGCTGAAGGGGAAGCGCATCATTTTTGAAGCAAAGAAGGAACTTATATTTTCATCGGAAGCTGGCCCCTCCTCTCCACCGATGAAAAAGCCAAGGAACAATTGAGAGTTCTTGTTGGCTATCAGCTTTTTGTATCTACCATCACTATCAATCATCCCATGTATTTTTCTTGATGAATATAAGATATTTTACTTTGTCCCTACAAATAAATATTTATCGAATAAATGTGTGGCTCGTGTAAGTGGGATGATAATCTATGGTACCTGAATGACGCGTTCGCATACGTAACATAATTCAACGTGTAGTACTGCAGTTTTGATTGTGTAAGTGTGACGATAATGTGTGGTACGTGAATAATGCATTCGCATATATTAATATAATTCAACGCATAGTATTGCACTTGCGATTTTGCATAAGCAATAACGTAACTCGTATTCGTACGTATTACTACTTTCAATGCATTCGTACATTAAACAAAAATTAAGAGTCATGCGTTTCAAGAAACAAAACAAAACATCTTTACCAATTATTTGAATTCAGTACACATCGCACGAGATATTATGTATATATAAATAAATATTTCAATGTAGCAGAGTATACAAAATTTTTTGGGCTTCCAAGATGCTATGGTGCTATAACACTCATTATAAAACCTTGCATCATTAATCTCATAACCTATGGAGGAGTCCCCTTGCCGTGTCGAAGCCGAATAATAAAGTTCATGTCGTTATCTGTGATTGTGGCTTGCTTTTCATGGATGGCCTCAAGCTATGTATCATCGAACAATTTGATGAGAAACCCCTCTGTAGCTA
Source organism: Lygodium microphyllum (assembly GCF_053477565.2). Classification (NCBI taxonomy): domain Eukaryota; kingdom Viridiplantae; phylum Streptophyta; class Polypodiopsida; order Schizaeales; family Lygodiaceae; genus Lygodium; species Lygodium microphyllum. The sequence goes on along the minus strand of NC_141148.1, from coordinate 52,537,888 downwards.
CTTTTAGGGCCTCCATAGCTGTAACAGTCCACCTTCCTGCTGGTGGAAAATGCTGCACTCGCACCCAAAATCTTTCCATCCCTTTCAGCTCCAAGTCTTGCATGGCTTCTCGAACAACCTTATGAAAAGAACTTTTTGGGATGAGAATCTTGTATCCGCATTGGATTCTCCTTATCTCCCGAAGGGCGACAGTGCCTAGTTTCCATCTCCTCTTCTTCTATGGTGGTCCTTGTGCTCTATGGAGAGCACCTGTTGCTGCACTAGAGGAGGCCCCACCTTGTGCTCCAGGTGGCACGCCTTGGTGTGAGGTCTTTCCGAGGCCAAAACGGTGACATGCTTACTTGGTGCGTGCCATGCAAGCTCGAGGAGGGCAAGAAGGAGAAGAGACTGAGGTTGGGGGTGTGATAATGGAGTAAGCAAAGAAATCAAGATGTGAAAATGAGAAGAAGAATGAACTTTAGCCCCATTTAAACCCCAAAACCGGGTTAATGCAGGTTCATACGCACTGTCCATTGTGTAATTGTAAATCCATAATCTTTTATCAGAATGCGACGAAACTTCACATGCGTACTCGTTAGGTAGCCAAGAGCCCAATTTTTTAAAAAAAGTTTCGTATGAAGTTTCGTCACATTCTAATAAAGTTTAGTATTTTAAAAATTATCCCACACCAAAATTATGAATGGATTGATAATTGAGAAATCAACATGGTGACTACTGGCCCTTAGAAACTTCGCACCATATAGACTATATAGAGGTATCATGAGTAAATTTTGCAATAATAAATGGAAAATTTTTGCATGTTTTTCCTATTGAAATTGATAGTGCTAACAAAATCTGTAAGTAAGAATTGAAAATACTGCGAAGATGCATAGTCAAAGTTGAGAGCGAACGACAAGAGTAAAAAATTAATTCATATTTTTAAGGACGCATACAATAGTTTTGCACTGGGACATAGTCATATGTCCAATGCACGAGGATAACACTATCCCAAAAAAGATAACATTACAAACTGCGTTCATTTCATTGGAACAAATGCATCCTTCACTGCTTGAAGACTTGTTACAAGTTGGAAGTCCTTGGGAGTTACAGTGATGTGCTTCGCATGTATTGCACAACACTAAGCATCAGTCATGAAGTCAACTAAAAAGGCATCTGTAGCACACTGTAGAGCATGAAGAAATTCTTTTGTGAAGAAATCAAGTCTATCCTGACCTTGTACCAAAAACCATCTCCTGCTTTCTGTGCGGTAGAGGTCTTGCACAATCTTGTGAACAAGTCTCGAGAAGCTCAACTTTGGAATGATGAGATCAAAAGAGCATTGATATCTCCTAATTTCTCTCAAGGCCACTATACGTGGCTTCCACTAGCATTTCTTGTGAGAATGCTGAGGAGGACCCTTGTGAGGGTGACTTGAGAAAGCTAGGTCAGGTTGAGAAGGGGGTGCATCTGAGCTAGTAGATGCTTCAAGGTGTTGAACACGATATGGGGCTCTAAGTGGAAGCTTATTTGCAACTACCTTAGACCTTCACATAGATGCACACTCTCTCTTTCTCTCTTAAACTATGAATTGCATTCACACTAAACACATTGTTCATCTTACTATCTTAGCTCTCTTCGAACCCATTTACTGCCTTGTTGAAGCCTTGTTTCTAGCCACTTGGCATGGTTTTCTTTGGCACTTGATACTTCATAACACACTCTTTTAGTGACACAACATGATTCCATCATGTAGGCAGCCAATTCATGAGCACTTTCATTTGCTCTCTTTTGCGAGAGTTTAGCTTCATCCGCTACTATAATCCTATACCACCAAGATAGCAATTGGATCTTTGGATTGCTACCATTCACTCCTCCACCATGATTGGTTTTTCTTTTGTATGCACCACACACTATCCACAATGTGAATTTTCCATCCCTTGTGTGGACCAAATTCCAATGCTTCCTTTTTTTGCAAAGTATCACCGATGTGCCTTAAGGATATGCTACAAAGACACATATCACACATGAGTAAAACTATGCTCAATAGTGTATACATTTCATAAAATTTTAAAATATTAACTTAGTACGCACCATGTAATGTGTGATAGAGCTTTTGCCCCACACTTCCACCATGTTTTTGTATAATCTATGCACAACATTGATAAATTCTAGCTTATCTTCATTGTTAAACACCATCTTGCGAAGGGAGCCAATTTGTTAAGACTTATTCAAACCTCAGCTTTGGCCAACCTTGTTTTTCCTCCATTACTTTGATCAGGAATTGCAAAATGTAAATTTTTCCATCCATCCTAGTCCTACGGCTACGAACCATGACATTCCCTTCATCATTGATGGGTGTTGAGAGAAACTTCCTAGCCTTTGCTCCTCCAAAGCAAGGCTTTTTTGGCAAGTTACTATATTTTTTTGATCTCTTCTCATCTTTTTCAATCATCACTTGATGCTTGTGTAGCCCAATTTGTGATAGCACTCGCTCCACATTCTTACATGTTGCAATGGCTTCTTTTTCTGGTTGCTTTCTATAAGCAAAGAAAATGTATTCATATACAAGTTTCTCCATGATTTTGATAAAAGTATGCAATGAACAAATGTGAATACGATCCAATGGAATGTTGAAGATGGGCTTCCAAGTGGGATCTTCTCTATTGCGCATCGGTGCAGCACTTGTCACTCTTTGCCAGTTCTTCTTTCCATCCTTTCCTTCCACCCTCTCTATCAAGAAAATTAGACATGGATTCTTCGTATTTGCACCATTGGAGATTCACCACACGCATTTTAAAGTTTTCAAGTCTCCTGCAAGATGCCATTCAATCAAGTATTGACCATACCCTTCAACCGAGAGCATCTCACCATGTTTCTGACGATTGGAATGCTTGTGTGCATAAAGAAGAGCTGTAGTACCTCAAATATTTCCTTAGGAACTTCAAATGCAGCGAGCCAACACGAAAGTTCCCTGGGTTGTTCTTGTCGAATTGTAAAGCTCTATTCATCAGAGTTACACTAACTCTTCCAATCTTTACTCCTTTGATTACCTCACTTTCATCTAATTTTATAACAAACAACAATTCACAATTACATTCCTCAATAGACATATTTTAGTACATTACCATTGCCGATTGCACCTTGTATAAATCTAGATAGTAGTTGTTGAGTTCTGTGAATGGTCCCAACATTTAGTGTTTCCACACATTAAACATGCATGGGATCTCCTATCAGCTCCAAAACCTTGGTATTAAGTTGCCGTCGAGCCGCTATTAACTTTGAAGGTTGAAAGAGGCACAATCCTATTTCTCTTTAGCACACAACCAAACCGAGCCTTGACACCTAACTTGAATATCTTTGAGTAAGTCATTGTGCTAATACCAGTCCTGTGAGAAATAGATTGTGCATCCACAGCTGAGAACTCATTTGACACATCTTTTAATGTGCACTCAATCACCTTTTCCTTCACAGCCTTAAACTTATGATTTCTCAAAGCGTTTTCCAATGTACTTGCCTTCAGCAATCTACTAATAGATGATCCAACCTCACCCTCACCTAGGTTCTCTCTCTAAGCTACCTTACATGCGTTGATACGTCACTTCCATTGGCTGCTATTCACAATTAACTCATTGATTGGCTTCTTCTTTTGTTTGCGCTCCTGTGTTAGCTTGCTGTTGATCTTTCTCAAGTTGTCCAATTGTACCTTTGTCTCCTCATATGAGATACCAATGTCATAGATAGTGTCATGCATTGAAATAATTTTATTGTTTTGTTGAATTATAGTGTCATTCAGCTGGAGCACTTGTCCTATGAGATGTTGTATATGAACTTGATGTGCAGCGATCACATCATGGAAATTTTTTATGGTTGCTTGGCAAGTTGTAAATACTTTGAACGCTTAATCATTGAGCCGCCTAGTGTAATCGAGCAACCCATTTTCACCCTCGCACACATACTTCAACAAATTTCTGATTCCTGAGAAAGTTGGAGGTTTATTGTTTAAGGGGTCAATTTGGTAGATTCCCCCATCAATCCACAAATCCACATGTTTCAATCCCATTTGCTTGTAACTCTGCAAAAATTGAGGGTTGACACTGGTACATTGGGTTCTTTTGAATAATGGAGCGTATTCAATCTCTACCTCAATATGTAGCTTCTTCTTTCCTGTATTCATTTTACTATTAATAGAAATGGGGAGCCTACTTGGTTTTCATAGGAGATAGAGTGGAGATGCATACAAAGGTGCCAAGGGAAAGGAGGGTGTAAGCAATTCACTCTTTTAATAAAGGTTCCATAAACACAGAGAAGAGGTCACAATAGAGCCATGAGAGAGTATAAATATGGGGGAAAATGGCTGAGAGGGTAGGGATGTCCAAGACTTTTTGTATTTTAGACATTTCTATTTTATCTCCAAAAACATTTTCAAAAAACATGAAATTTGACAAGTTGGTTTGTTTTTTTACCAAAAGCTAGAATTAAAAAACTTCCCAAAATATCTTAAAAGGAACTTCTAAATTTTTATTTTCCTTATTCTCAATTAAAAAATCAATTACCTCCTATCTACTAATCATTTTGCCTTGAAAATGAAGCACCACACTCCTGTAACTAACTCCTTTTTTATTATAAAATTTGGTTGAAAAAGACTTCTTGAATGAGGAGAGACAAGGAATATAAGTATATCTTTGTAGATAATATAAAAAAGGCAAAATGAGATTGCAAAAGTGGAGAGAGAAGATGATTATTTTACTATTCTTCTCTCCTCTTTTCCTTGTTTTAAGGAGGAGAGGGGGGGCTAAAAGGCCCATTTTTGAGTTCATTTTTTTCCTAATGATCTTCTAATGGTTCTATAGATGAATTTGGCACAAATTTTCTCCCAAAGACACAACCACATCATGTAATACATCATATTTGGCAAGGACTATACAAACTGTCACCCAAAGAAGAAAATGGGGATATTTCAACTCTTGTACAAAGCAAAGATTTTCAGAATGATTACAAACTAGACAAAGAGATGGAAAGATAAGGGTTTCCAAAAACCCTTGGCATCTTTTCGTTTGTGACTCTATTGCAGAGGAGTCTCTAGCTAAGAAACTCACTAGGGCCTCTAGAGGAATATTTTGTTTCATCTCACTTAATAAGACCTCTACATTTCAAGAAATCTTATTTCCTATAGCCTAGAAGAAGCTTGAAATTCTTGGCATCTCCTGCATGGAGAGCAAAAAAGAGACAAGAACTCCAAAGTATCCTTCCTAGATCCATTATATCTAGGTATGAATCCAAAAACTCTTACAACTTCTTCCTTCTCCACCAAAGTTATCTGATTTGATTCTCTATTGAAAACTTGGGATCCAATCACCTTGGAGATAGCTTTCAAAGCCATCATTGGCAGGCTTGGAGAGCTTGACAACTTGCTATGAAAAATTGCAAGTGTTTGATTATTTAACCTTCCAAAATAATGACCAAGGCCTTGACTTTTACGAAGCTTCATTGGCCTAGAGACCTTGGCTCTTCCAAGAAAGTTGTCTAGATCTTCAATATCTATCTACAAAATAAACCACAATCGTGTAAGATGTCAATAGATAAATATCCTATATTATTTGACTATAATGTATAACAAACTCTAATATAAACCTCAATGGATATCTTAAAATCACCTTCCATACCTTAGGGTTTTCATCTTCTTCAAGAGAACTATCATCATAAAGATTTATTGAACTTTTTGGTTTCTCCCTCTGATGGTTGAGACTTCACTTTCTCTTCATAACCCATGTCATCAATATCAAGTCTCTTCTTAAAACTTGTGAAAACTCTTTATCTATATAAGTAGCCCCTCCTTTCCATATTCCACGATCTGATTAATACATGAATGCAAGGCTACTAAGCTATCTTGAAATTTTTCTTCCTCAACATCAAGAGTTGCTAGCAATTCTTATTCATAACCTGTAAAATTCTTATCATTTTGGCCCCTACAAGGATTGCTTAGTATTAATCTTCTCTAGGATAAAAGAGGTGTTAAGAATATCATCTAGCAATACATATCTTTTTTTGTTCATGAGGTAAGTGGGAAATGTTGGGACACAATCAAGAGGACCTTCTTCAATGTTTGTACTCAACTGTATCTCCTTTTCTTTCACTTTTGTAATGTTCTCACTTTAAAACAAAGAAATATCAAATCCCTGCTCTCGTTGGTTCTTAACATCCTCTTGATACATTTCCCCCTTCTCTTTAGCCTCTTTATCTTTACTTGCAATATCCATTGTCTTCTTCTCTTGTATTGTATCTAAAGAACAATTGTCCATATATTGAAGATATAGAAGAAATCGAACATCCTTGTGGACAATAAGACATTGATGTTGATTGTGATGAAAAGGGAAATCGACTTCCCACTTCTTGAATTCCTCATCGATGAGGCTAAAATTTATTTGCAAAGTTGTTCTAAAATCATTAGTAGCTTCCATTATAGCACTATAATGGAAAAATCCCTCAATCTCTAGGCCTTGCACGTCTAGTAAGAGTGACTAACCATCTGCAAAGCTTTCTCTTGACTACATTTTTGGCCATGGAAGGCTTGCACCAGTAGAATATAGTGTGACAATTATGCAAATAATATTTCATGCACTTTGAAGCAAACACTAGTGTCGTTCCAGTACCTCATGATGTGTAGCAACTATGGCATACATTAGGCTAATAATTGTGAATGCGTAAGATTCTTGGCTATGTCTTGTTCCAACTTGGGGCTATCCTGATTTTGAGTTACTTTTTTTCTGGAGATTTCAGATAGCTAGAACTAAGGCTACTTACAAGAAAGTAAAAATTTGATCCTAGAGGTCTTGCTTCAAAGATCCATCACTCTTCCAACCCTTCTACCTTCACCCTCTCTTCCTTTCCTTTCCCTCCCTCTATATTCCTCCCTTCCCTCTCTCTTCCTTCTGTTTCTGTCGCCCCTCTATTTTTATCTCTCATCTCTCTCTATTTCTCTCCCCACCATCCCTCTTTCTCTCTCTCTCTCTTTCCCTTTCTTTGTTTCCTCTCACTTTTTTTTTCCCTCCTCCCTCTCCCCCTCATTGTTTCTCTCACTCACCCTCCTCTCTATGTCCCTCCATCTCTCATTTCTCTTTTCCCCTCCCTCTTTATTTCCTTTTTTTTCTTCTCTTCCTCTCCTTTTATTCTTCTTCCTCCCTCTCTCCCTCTATTTTAATGTATCTCGGCAAACAAAAACAAAGAAAGAAAAGAAGAAAAAATAAAAATAATGCAAGAAGAGGCAATGTACCTACCTCAGAGGGCTGAAAGATGAAACCCTTTGTGTCTCTCTTTTGCCACTTTTCTCCCTTCACCTTTGCACCCTTCTCCTTCTTCTTCATATACGACAGTTGGTGGTAGTGATGGTGATAATCTCTCTCTCTCTCTCTCTCTCTCTCTCTCTCTCTCTCTCTCTCTCTCTCTCTCTCTCTCTCTCTCTCTCTCTCTCTCTCTCTCTCTCTCTCTCTTTAGTTCACTATGAAAATGCAGTGCTTTGATTTTCATCACTTTTTTTTTCTCAATACACTATCACTATATCCATTACTAATAATGGTGCTATATGCATCACTAAAAGCATTACAAATAGTGTTGCTATTTGCATAGCTGTTAGGGTCACTATATATAGTGATGCAAATAGTGACTATGCCAATTTGCATCGGAAATGACAACCACTATATCTTTATTTTCTTTTAGCATTCTTTGAGAGTGGACACATAGTGCTACAACATCCACCCCTCTTTAACTTGAACATCCTTCAAATGGGACACTATTACCCATTTCATTTTAACCAAGATCCACAAATAACACAACCTATTCATCCTCTTCATCAAGTCTATTTGTTGCTTTATCTCGTGGATCATTAATATCCTTCTCATTGCCTGCTCAATCTCTATCATGCCCCTCATCCTCCAAAAATTCTTCAATTACATAGGCCTCATCCTCCCTCCTCTTGAAGATCTTTATCCTTTTCCCTACAATGGGTACTTGCAATACTATCCCATCAAGCTCGACCAATGCATAAGTAGCATTGTCATAAACACGCTTTACCACATATAGTCCAGACCACCTTTCCACCATCTTGTGGATGGAACTTTATTGATTCTCTAGACTACTATCATATACAAATACCCAGTCATTCTCTTTCACAACTCTAGGACATAGATGATGCCAATTATGAAATCTATCTTTATTTTTCAATCTAGCTACCTTCAATCTTTCCATTGCTAAATATACATCCTCTATTCTTTATTCTAACTACTGGATGTGAAGAGCTAAAATATCCCTCCTACTGAAATCTACCTACCAAGGCAACACACTCCAAGTCAAGGCACAAGTCTTAGTGGGTATAATCGAATTCTATCCATACATGAACTCTATTGGCATGAGTTTTATAGTCTCACTATGAGTCATATGACCATTCCATAATGTAGAAGTTAATAACTTCGGCTAGTCTCCAACCTGTCCACCACAAGCTTTAGCCAATGCCTTTACTATAGCCAAATGTCCTCTCTCACTTTTTCCATTTCCTTTTGGATTATAAGCGGTGGTCAAAGTTAGTTTGGTACCATGACCAGAGCAGGATTCCCTAACCTCATCTGCATCTAGTTCATCATGACTCGATGTAATCTTTCCAATACATATGTACCTGTAGAAAATTGAATATAACACTACTAGTTTTAGTCCTTTATTCTTTTCCCTCTACTTGATATGTAATATCTTATTTAGCTAAAACTATATACTGCATCTACCAAAGGCCCATTGCCATAGTGACTAGGTCAATTACCCACTAATAGTGCATACTCTATGGATACGTAAGAGGCTACTCATCCCTATGATGGCGTACTAAAGAATACATCTAGTAAGCTCTATCGGTCTCCATGAAATGAGAGATGTCCTTGTATATGCCTTTCCACCTATTTCTACCCCAAATCTATGTCAAATGCACTCCAAATGCATAATATGATTGAACTACCTCATATAGAAATTACTTAATCTTGTATCAGGCATCTTATAGGAAACTCAAATATAACCATATAGAAATATGAGAACACATACTTCATCACTGATACTCCGAATGCATAATATGATTGAGGTGCCTCATATAATGAATAATGGCACCAACTGTTACATGTGAGATATCATAATAGAAATCCACCATCGTACACAAGTCCTGAAAATCAGACATAATCCCAAAAAATGAGAATGTCATCAATGGCCTCTTTAGGTCATGTTTTTACAACTACCTATAAATTGCACTTCATGAGACATACAACTTTATGAGGCATTTGAAGAGATTCCTTTATATAGGAAATAGTAAAAACTAAGAATTTAGACCATGCTAAAGGAAAACATAATGTGTCCATCCAATGGCTAACACTTGGCATAACTCAGGATGGTTGGTAGAGCCATGACTTGAATCCTCGTATAATCCATGGTGTTGAATGCCTTATTGAAAACTGACATACCGAATGAGGAAAACTATACCTTACTCATATAGCCTTGCACCATGAAGTAAGCCAAAAAGAGAAATGATAAGTAGAGCCCCTCTAGTAGGATACTTAAAGCCCTATATTGTAGTTGCATAATCTACTCAAAAGACAGTCAAGACAAAATAAATTTTCGAGATAGCGAGGAAGACGAGAGATGAGAGGAAGAGAGGCAAGAAGAGAGATGTGAGACACCGGAAGTGGAATCCTAGAAGTGTGGCAACTGAGCACACATGATAGGAATATATAGAGGGGACCTGGGACGCTATATATAGACAAACTATATATAGCTAACAATAAAGGCATACATAGTAAGCATGATGAAACAAAAAAAAACAAAATCTAACACTCGAACGAGAGACTGCTCATGAGATACAAGAGACAAAACATTCATGTCATGAATCTTCTTAACTATAAGCCCCTTGATCTTTATATGTTTATTGATATCATGCAATGCATCATTGATATCATCCTTGACAACATCAACATCCAAAAACTGATTTTCAACATGATCAGTCTACTTAACACTTTGCAACACAGTAATCATGCCCAAAAGTTTATCATACTCAACTTGCATCCCATCAAGCTTTTCCTTGAGCGTATCATGTTCATGAATCAATGCTTCCACATTTTATAAAATAAATGACTATTGCAACACTACATAGGCTGAGAAATTACTAAGACATCCTCCCAGCAATAGAAACCCATTGATCATGCTAACTTGCCCAATGGTATTAATGATTACCTTCTCCAAACAGCTACTTTGCTACATCAGGTCACCACTTTCCTGTATCAAGTTAACTATCACCTATAGCAGTGAGCCTTTTGTTACCTGCAGTGGTGAAGCTATTGCCTGTAGCACTACCCTTATTTTCTACTGCAATAACCTTATTTGTTACTACAATAACCCTATTTCATGCAATGGTGTTACGATCTCTTGTAACAAGGTTGCAATCACCTTCATCAAGATTGTAGTTTCCTGTAACATGAATGACATCTGTTTTGCCCATTCAAGATAAATAAATATTACTACCAACACAAAAATATCACCCACAAAAGTGCAATGAGATATTGTCAAATTTTGAGAGCTATTTATCTCATAAAACTAACAAATGACCATAATGTCCATATAATTCCGCACTACTGTTGCTTTAAACACATCAATAGTGACTTGCATAAAATTGATTCCAACTACTTGCTAAACTTGTGAGTCCTTCTATGGCTCATCATAATAAAATTGAATTACTATTCAGTTCCTAAATCCATCAATTGAAAGTCTAAGAATATCCCCTTGCATTATAGCCAGAATGAAAGTATTTGCAAAATTGCTGATAGGTAATTAGCCATAATTTAGTATTTCAATAATATATGCCGGGGCGGCTAAGAACTCATAATATATAAAGGCATCCATAATGTATCATAGAGAATGAAGATATAGAACCATAACATAATAAGTAGATTGCCACTCCAAATACAAAGAATAATTTCATTGACTTGAAAAGATATCAACGATGCTCTAGCAATTTTATCATAATAAATGTATGGCAATGTACCTTCAGTAAGACATTCCATTCTAAAAGAAATATGTAAGATAATCCACAAAAACTTATAAGATAATCTCAGTGTTTTTCAACTTGCTGTATTATATTTTACTGCTATAGGAAGTGCACAAATTTAGCTTGCTACTGTAGGTAATACTGAAGAAATTTAGCTTACTATTGTACATACAAGGAAAATACAAACTTCTTCTGTAGGAATTTTGGTTGTTGCCGGTACAACAATTTTGATTGTTGCAGTAGGAAGTGAAGATACTGTTGCTATGAGCATCCACCTCATACATCATCAATAATTTTATGATTAGTAATCAATCAATATGAATACGATCAACTATTCCTACTATAATATAAAGTGCATAGATATCCACTATAGGTACTTGCATACTTCAAGATACTTCAACTTAAGTGATACATTGATTAGTGTCCTCAAATACTTCAAAACTAGAAGTTTGAATTGAAACATCAAAAACCTAATCACTCAATACATAGAGATCCTCAATAATAACATCTTAACTCGAATCAGGATAAAATATCAACCATGTATGCGAATCAACAATTTCATTATCCTTCTGTAGAACAACTTCCTCAAGAGCATCAATAACTTCAAAAAAAAAAGAAACTTGGAAATCCATAACATTTCTCAGTTGAGAAACCTTCCGTTGTAGTAATGCTTTCTCCTCTTGAAGTCGATTGATAAAAGGAAAAGCTTCAACTACTGCAACATTGGCTACATTTCTCTCCTTCTCAAGCTCAATAGAAAACTAATGAGTCTTGTCAATTGGAGATTGAATCAGAGAGTGTACCTTAGGTAGAACATTAAAAAAACCATACAATTTGACCACATTCTACAATGCTTTATATTCAACCAACTCTTGCAAAGGAAATGTAGTGCAAATCTTGCAATCTTTCTCTTCTTGCAAAGGGATTATAGTGCTAATCCTACAATTCCACAATTCTTGTAGCAAAACACTAGCTTGTTCTCTTCAGATCAAGGAATCCAATCATTAGGAGAAATATGGACTCTCTTTTTTGCCCCTTAAGGAGTGAATAAAGAAATATAGGCCTAACCAATGAGAGAGCTGGATTCCAGATTCATGTAACATGAATCTTCTAGCCATATCTTGGCCCAAATCTTCCCTCAATAATAAAATAAGAGAAATATGGGGAATACAATGTTGACACTTCTTGGAAGTTTGTGACTCCAATTTTCATTTTCTTATTTTTTTATGTTTGAATTTTCATTTCTCCCCTTTTCAGTTTCCCCCTCTTTCTTAGGTGGTATTCAAATTTATCATATCTCATTTCCCACTTCTTCTTGCCTGACGAAATCTTATAGCCTCATTGTTGCTTGCCCTATTGGTAACCCTATGAAATTTCATTTCCTATACACAAACACAGAGTGAGTTTCACACGTTTTATGAGAGCATAGCTTGTTCTACCAAAGCCCTAAGATTTTCTTCATAAAACTTTACAGGTGTATTGTTCTCTTCCATGGATGTTCAATAGTAAAGTTTGATCTCGTTTGGACAAAACCTGTGCAAGTTATGTGCATTCTTTGCCATGTAATTTCTTTTGTTTTGGTACTCTAGGAGTCTCTTATAATCAAGAAAAATGATCTTTTGAACACTCAACTTCCTCTTCGACATCTTGCGGTTTCTTTGTAAACAAAGCTATAAGTATGATGTCTTGTTTTTTTGCTACTCCATGGTTAAATTTTATCTCATTTGAACAAAATGTATGCAAGCTATATGCATATTGGGTTTTCCTTTGTTTTTTTACTCCCATATTCTTTGAGGGTGGAGAACAATGATTTTTTAAAACCTCAACTTCTTCAACATCTTTGGGCTTCTTTACAAAGAGAGCCATAGGTATATTATCACTTTTTTATGTTGCTCCATGGTTAAGTTTCAACTCATTTGGACAAAGCCTATGTAATTTATATGTATTCTTTGACTCAATATTTCTTTTGCTTTTGTACTTTAGGAAATTTTCAGTGAAGGAACAAATGTCTTGTTATAAGTCAACTTCTTGTTCAACATCTCTGGGTTTCTTTGTGAAAATAAATGCAAGTACAATGTTTTTTTTAATTTGCTCCATTTAAATTTCATTTCATTTGGAGAGAACATTTGTAAATTATACACATGCTGATAGGTAACTTTTCTATTTGGTTATTATAGATGTCTTCACGGAGGAAAAACATCAGTAACATACTTGCAGTAGAGGTCTTCAATATGAAAGATAGTGGCATTAATTAGATTTGTGATAAGTACTATAAGTTGGATTGGATTTTGATGCACCCAAGTACTCGAGGGATTTTCAAGGTCAGGTGTAAGGATGTTGCAAACCCTAGCAAACATTCGAAAGGTAAAATTTTAGAGTTCAGAAAAGTGTTCAATGGAATAAGTACAGTAACAGAAGTGTTGATCCAACATGTTTATACGCACAAACAAATCTCTGTATATGACAAGAACTACATTGTAAATTATAAATAAAACAATAAGTTTTTAAATTCTATCAATGTTTATTATTTTGCATCAGAGTTGTTTTTAAAAATCCTTGCAGTGTTCTAATTCAATCTTGTTTCACTAACAACTCTATATCTAGCAATTTTGCATGAATGGCAGAATGTGGAATGTTTGAGCAGCAAGATACATGTTTGGCATGAAGACATAGGTTCTTCTATCCATGATAATAACTCTTCAAGTCAACTTGCAACTCAAAATATATATTTTTTTGATTCATTATATGTAGTAGAAAGCCAGAGATTGCAGCATGTCCCATTACTACCACTATCTAGTGGTGAATGGTTGATTGGTAGCTTGGATCTGACATCAATAGTGCTATGAAACCCACCACGGGCTCCAAAGATGTGCATCTTAGTTGATTTATTCCATTCTCATTGTTTGCACATTTGTTTGGTCCATGTGATGTTCTGAAGAAAACAAATATTACTTATCTATGCAAGTGTCCATCCGAGAATGGATGAGTCAGCTATTGGGTGAGTCTTGGCAAGTCAAAAGAACACATTTTGATGAGATGATTGAATGCAAGGTCAACCAATTTGATTTCACATTTAGGTAAATATTTTTTACTATTTTGAATGCCTTGACTTAATTGACATAGGTCTTACTTAGATGAATTGTTGTGTTATTTGCATTTAGTTACCATTATTTTTATTTTTATTACAAGTATTTTATCGCTAGACAAACTCTGTGCATTTGCTTTCGATATAGAAGATGGCCACTTTTGTGAGGGGAGTGGATCAGCTTGGATCAAGATACCCAATATGAGACACATACAGCTCTCATAGATGTGGTTATCTTGTGGAATGGTCATAATCCTTTTGTGGTTAGCGTGTAGAGAACCATTGGCCCATTTCTTTTTTGAGAAAAAAAATCCAATTAATGTCCAATGAGCCCTTCTACAACTTCTATTTCAAGTTAGATAATAGAAAAGTCAGGATTCATAGTGAGCAATCCATGACATGTAAACAATGTGCTTTTCCACATATTCTTGAGATAGTGGAATCCTTGTAATATTTTTTTATAAAGAACAAATGTAATTTTTTTAAAAACTTTTGAGTACTTTCAATTTAGATAATCTTAGTTTACTATGATCCAAGCGTGCGATAATACATATTGTAATTAGTCAATTGTGCTAGTTAAAATCATAATTAAATTGCATGCTGGAGTTCTATAATCTATACAATATTGTCTTCGCATAATGATATATTGTAGCTCATCTCTTCTACTTATTTCGTAAAATTAAATATTAAATTGGATCCAAGGGATTTTGAAGGTCTTTCAGATTTTCTTTTCTTAAAAATTTTCTATATTTTCTATAGTTGGACTTGAATATACTCAGCGATCCAAGTATATTCAAGGATATAATAATGTAGAACGAAGCATTTGTCTGTATGAGTAATTTTAACAATTACTTTAAAGTATTGAAATAAAGAAAATAATGTAAGAGTTTTAATTTGAAACTTTAGGGTTAAAAAAGAACCTTTATTTAAAACCCTAAATACATAAAAGCTATAACTCCAAACTCATTTTCACTTTCATTCTCTACTTCCCTACACTTGTGCTCTCCTTCCATCTCTCTTTGTGTGCCATGGCTACCACTCCCACCTTCACCGCATGGATTAGTTCCACACGCTATGCACATAGAAGAGACCAGATATACCCTAGGTTTTGCACGACCTTGAGTCTAGAGAGCTCACTTTCCGCCATAGACCCTAGCTCTAGTATACTGGCATCGTTTTGTGCTGTGGCAAACCCTCTCATCTGCTCTATTCCGGACTCTGCTCTCAAATGGGTTCCCAAAGATTTCCTATATAGTTTACATGCTGGATCAAGCCATGCAAAGGTAATAAATCGAGCCCTCGTGCATGTGGGGTAGCATCTCTGTGCCAGATTAGTACCCACCTCATCCTAGGACCATGCCATGATGGATCTCATCGAGCGCAATGCAGCATTTTCCATATATGTTTTGTGCACTGAGGTGGAAGAGGACAGTGAGAAAGACATCGACACACCTCTTTGCCACAACCAGAGTATTTCGAGAGGGAGCATGAAGAGATCACACTCGATCCAAGAGTAGAGGCATCACAAAGCTTAGCCATTGTGCATATCTCCTATACCACCATTGTAATAATTGCCTCATAGAATTGGAATCATTGATGCCACCTCCATGATCAGTTGCCTTTTGAAAATCACAACGAGCTTGCCAATGAGATCGTTCCATGCCTTGAGTTGACCATACTGCCAAAGTTCCTTGATCTGCAAAGTATGAACCATGTGCTTCAAGTATATGCTGCACAAGAAGAGAGATTAGAAACAAAAGCTAATTCAAAATGATGATTTTTTTTGTAATGGTGACAATACTAACCATGTAGTGTGTTATACTATTTGTAGTCCATGCCTCCACCATGGACTTATGAAATTTAGCAACTGTCTCTTTAAATGTATTCGCATCACCACCCCTAAACCTCAACTTTTGTAAGAGAGTTGCTAATCTATCTAGGTGTATCCACACCTCTACCTTTGCAATCCTTGTTCATCCCCCATTCCTCCAATCCAGAACAACAAGGTGTAACTTTTTCCATACTTCATACTTACTGGTAGTTTTACAAGTATGTTACCTTCCTCATCTCAAGATGGAGATATAAACTTCCTAGCCTTGGGTCCACCAAAACATGGTTTACAAGGGATATTTCCACTCTTTTCCAATTTTTTGTTGTCTTTTTTTATTTCTACTTGGCCCCCGTGCAATCCAACTTTAGAAAGGACTCGTTCTACCTTCTTGCATGTAGCATCAACCTCTAACACAAGCTGCATCTTGTATGCAAAGCATGTATATTCATATACTAGCTTCTCAATTATTCTAACCAAACAATGCAATGTGCAAAAGTGAACCCTTGTTAGTGGTATTTCCAAAATAGGGTGCCAGTTTGGATCCATTAGAACTAGCATTCCATTTCTCATGAGTTTTTGATCACATGTTGAAGCACCTTGTTGTCCTGCCTTAGCAAGCCATTCTTTCTATCCATCTTTCCCTTTCTTCCTAGTTTGCATGCAGTATATGCACGGAAATTTTGCATTCATTGTATTTGATAAACCAAACATACACTTGAATGTTTTTAAATCACCTGCAAGATGCCATTCAACTTGATAGTCCCCAAACCCTCGATGTGTAAAATTGCTCCATTATTTTGCTATTGAATAACACTGGGTATATTAATGAGGTTAAAAATAACTTTAAATATTTCATGGTCCTTCTTTGGTACTTCAAATGCTACAAGTCACTATATTTCATTCTCTGACTATACACTCAAGTATAAAGGATGGTTTTCATTGATGTTGGGATCGAATGCTGAATTCATAAGTGTTATATTCACAATTTCAAGTTTTTGTCCCTTAATAATCTCACTCTCATCCAATTTGAGGACAAGATTGCCTCTACATTTTTCCATAAACATATTGTAGAACCTGACCATAGCAATCTAAACCCTACATATATCCAATACAAAGTTGTTGGATGCATTCAATACAAATGCAAATTCTGTGGAACCATACTTCAATATGTGTGTATTTTCTAGACGCATTGGCTCGCCAATTAGTTCTAAAACTTTCTCATTTAGTTGTTTTCAAGCCTTCTTCACATGAAATGGTTTTGGCAGAGGCATTACTTGCATAGTTTTGAAGACTTGCTTAAATCCTGTATCCAATTATTGACAGAGCATACTATATGACTTAGAACTCATTCCCACCTTGTCACATAATCCCTGAGCATCTGTAGTAGTAAACAAGTTGCTCACATCCCTAAGTTATTCACTTGCAACACCATCTACAATATCCTCAAATTTATGATTTTCCAATGCATTTTTGACCATATCCTTGCTTAGGGCTTTGGCAATAGTATCATTCTCTGCATGAGGAAACATATTTCTCATTGTAGTAGATTGAGCATATATCCATCTAAGATATTGTCCACTTCCTTTGGTTAATTGGTGAATTGATTTAACTAATGGGATGCGCCCATGTGCTTCTTTGGTTTTTAAAGTGGGCTCAATCTCCAAAGTTTTTGTGAGATTTCTCTTTATTTTTCGATTCTCCTTCTCGAAGTCCATAACTTTAGACTATAACTCCATATTTTGCACATGTGTAGCGTGCATAGCATCTTCAATGACACACATTGCTTGTTGTAGGCTCTGGTTCTCCCTATCCTTCTCAACCAATAATCTATCATTTTTCATCAAAGACTGCATATTCTCTTGTAATCTTGTTTACATATTTGTCAAGGCTTGATGAATCCTTTCTAATCCTTGTGTGATAAGCCTACATGTGTATCCATACAATCCTTCATTGCCTTCACAAACAAACTTTACAAAGGATGTAAGCCCTTGAAATTGTGGTGGCCTTTGAGTCATTGGATTGAGTGGATAAATGCACCCATCAACCCAAAGGTTCACTTTTTTCTTTTGCATTTCTTTCTTGTTGCATCCTATATCTTATTGTCTCATCCCTTTCTATAGTTCAACTAAACATTTATGCATATTCACCCTCCAATTGAAAGTAAATATCTCTCTTTCTCTTGGTACCTCTTGCACCTGCATCCTGTAAAGAAAAATATATACCAATTTGAACATTACACAATTACACCCCTTTGATTAATAGTAAGATAAGGAGTTGATGCCAATTTTTTTATCAATAGCAAGAATGTCTAAATATCTGGGAGCTGCAGGTTAGCATGAATCTAGCAGCATGCAGCTAATTCAAGATTGGCTCAAATCAGACAATCACACCCCTTTGATTTACTATATCTATGTTCCTTTTTACCCAATTGCATCTTGTCTCTTTCTCTTGAATTTAGTCATAATAGACCCTAATGAACCCCTAATCTACCTGTAATCTTAGCTTTTAATCTACTTCTAGTCATCATCCAATCTTATCTTCTATTCTATCCAAAATATTCTCTCTCTCTCTCTCTCTCTCTCTCTCTCTCTCTCTCTCTCTCTCAAGAAGAATTGATCAAAGATTTTTAAACACATTTATACAGAATCTTCGCTAGTGGAGAATAATAACATCATCTTATCTTCTATCCTAATTTACTCTCTGTCACTCTATCACTTATTTTCTTACTTCATCTCACACTGTCCTCTCTCTTCCCCTCGTCCCTTCTCCCTCTTTTCCTCTCTCTCTCTCTCTCTCTCTCTCTCTCTCTTTCTCTCTCTCTCTCTCTCTCTACAAATTAACACTTAAGGATTAAATAACAACTATGAAGAATAATAACATCATAGAGATTTAAAAATAAAGATACCTCCATTATCACTTGATTGTTTGTAGTATAGAGTGTTGAAGAGGATGATATCTTATAGCACATTAATGAAGAGGGAGATTACTTGTAGCAGGCTAGAGAGTGTTGTAGATAGAGATTATTTGATTTCAACAAATGCTATCAAAACCACTCCTGAGATTTCTTGTAGCAGGATAGAGAGTGTTGTAGATAGTACTGAGTATTGCTTCAGAAGAATTCATAAGCAAAAAACCATATTCTAGAGGGAAGGAGAAAAGTACACAAAATTTCGGACAAAACTAGAGCTTTAAGAGGGAATGAAGAAATGCCCAGAAATAGGCATATAGTTGTTCAAAAACAATAAAAAATTTATAGGGAATGATGTGTATGTCATTTTATATCCTTTTTTAACTTCCGCCCTTTTAAAAAGCAAGAATCAGAATGATTCTAATATATTTTCATGTTGAAAAGTCACGAGGGCATTAAAGAGTCGTATATTAATGATTGGCTCCGTTTTTACAAAAAATAGAATTGTATTTTTTTAGTTATGAGGATTTTGAGAAAAATTGACCTTATCCTACAGTTTGAGAATAAAATAATAGGTAAAATATATTGAAAATACAAATACAAGATTTTCTTGATTGTAGAATATATCTTATTCCAATATTATTTTGAAATCTCTTTCTAGAGAGAGAGAGGTGAGAGAAACCCCTTAAGGGGCAAAAAAGAGAGTCCATATTTCTCCTAATGGACCTGAAATATGATCTTGCATGTTAAAAACATCAGTATCCTAAACAAATACATCCAATGATGGTTCATTTTGCACTACAAGTAGTGGCACTTCTTGAAGTGGCAAATTTCCTTCATTGACATCCAACTTAGTAGCTACATTATCTCCCTTAACATTACTAAGAGAACGAAGAAAATTATGCAAATGACATCTTCATTGCAAAAACCATAATTCTCAAACTTATCATCTGTAAAAGCATCATCTTCTTGAATACATAACCGATAACTACGTGTGTTAGTATAGCGAAGGGTTGGCTTCGAGCAGTTTGTGCGCTGGGAGAAGAATGGCGCTACTCCCGATGGCTTCTCGGTGGAGGTCTTCCTTCAAGCTCTCCAGCACCTATCTGGCCGCCCGCCCTCTTACAAATTCATTCCTTATGGAGATGGCAAGTCCACTCCTGCCTACGACGACATGGTGAACCAGGTCTACAAGGGAGTACGTCTCTCTCTCTCTCTCTCTCTCTGTCTCTCTCTCTCTCTCTCTCAAGAATTTTATCTTAATTTACCCTTCATTTTAAGGCAGCTTCACTAGTGTCACAACTGCAGACACACAGGGATGCACACAACGTACAGTATTCCTGTCGATTTCTGTGGAGGCTGCATAAGAAGCAATGAAAAGCCGTATAGCGGAGGTAAGCATAGTATCATATGACCAAATGGATTTAGAACGCGACACAGCAAAATATTTACGAGCGAGAGAGAAAGAGGGGGGAGTGGGGGCTCACCACACGCCATCGATCCCATAACGATGCATGCTAGATGTGGTACCAGAGCCACATCCGAACGAAAACACCCACGATCACGTACTGCACCCATGGAGAATAACTCTTGCATATACGATAATATCAGGAATCTACCAACATTAAGCAAAAAAACAAAGAATCTGGTGCCTATTTCTATACGAGAGAGGGGTTGTTCCGCTCGTATACGTTCTCTCGATCTGCGGGCGTGATGCTAAACCTCATACTAGTGCTTGCACGTGCCCCATTTCACGAACGTTTTTCCCCCGGACAACGAGGTTAAATGACACTTACAAGCTATTATATTCTTAGCATTATTCCTGCATCTATTACTATTATTCGGATTAGTATTAACCGTGAAACTAAGGGTTAGGGCTGACGCCATGAAAAATGGACCCCCCGTGTAAACAAGACATTGAGTTTGCCAAGTACCTTCTCCCAGCCCCACACTCGCAACAATAAGCAAGAGGAAGAGATATATGCAATGGTGACTCATCACAAACCTCGCAACAAAAGCTTTTTTTGCGTAACAAGGAGATCTTCTTGCCATGCCTACAAGCCTTGATCTACGAAATCGAAAGAAAGTGCAAATCTCTTTCTCACATTGACCATACTTAACCTATCTATGTCTTAGAGGTATAGGTGGAGTGGAGGCCAAATATATAGGAGGGCAAGGGACAAATGGCAATAATCACAACTAAAAAAGAGCTAAAAAAGTGTTGTGAAAATTGCTCAAAATTCATAACATACTTCTCTAAAAACAAGAATATTGGGACCTAAATGCATGAGACACAAGTGAATAGGCAACTAGCATGATTCTTAATATAAAATCAGTAGTAGCAAACAGCCATCAACAATCCTACAACTTCAAGGGGACATGACAATGGGTGTTGTGACAACTCTTGGTCTTCCACATAAGCAATTGTTCTATCTTAGCACGTATTCATGTGTTAGGTATGAATAGGATATAACGATGAGAGAGAGAGAGAGAGAGATAAATATATGTTGGCCATGCTCCATGCCATCATCTCTCTTGTTTCTCTCATAAGAGAAGAAGTTATGAACCATATTATCTAATACATCCTCCTCTACCATCTTGTGAGGCAAGGGTGGAGCACTACAAGGATTGTAATGTAAAGCGACGGCTAGTAGCGACACAGGTAGCGGCGTCACTATTTGCGTCGCATAGCGACGCCCCACAGGGAAAAAAAATAGGACGAAACCCGAGCGCGGGCTCATTTCATGCATTTTTGTCGAACGTTTCGAGAGGGAGAGTGGAGAGAGAGCGACTGTCTTGCATAGGGTGAGAGAGGGAGAGGAAGAAGGCTTGCCGCCGCCGCCGCCACCACCGTTCGCGAAGGAGAGGAGGATCCTTCATCGTGAAGAGGAGCCACCAAACCCTCACCTTATCTCATCGGTGAGTCCATTCTCTCCTTCTCTTGCTTATTTAGGGTTTTTATTCTCTGCTTCTTTTGCTTGTTTAGGAGAGGAAATGAGAGAGAAAGAGAGGGAGAGGGAGAGGGAGGGAGAGAAAGAGAAAGAGAGGGGGAGAGAAAGAGAAAGAGAGGGAGAGGGAGGGGGGAGGAAATGAGAGAGGGAGAGAAAGAGAAAGAGAGGAAGAGGGAGAGGGAGAGGAAGAGGGAGGGAGAGTGCATTCTCTCTCTCTCTTTTACTTTTGCTTATATAATTTGTGTATATATATTGAGAGAGGGAGAGGAAATGAGAGAGAAAGAGAGGGAGAGGGAGAGGGAGGGGAGGGAGAGGGAGGAAATGGAAGAGGGAGGGGGATGTAATGAGAGAACGAGAGGGAGGGAGAGTGTATTCTCTCTCTCTTTTATTTATTTTTTGTATAATTTGTATATAATGAGAGAGGGAGAAGAAATAAGGGAGAGGGAAAGGGAGAAAGAGAGTGAAATTAAAGAGAGGGAGAGGGAGAAAGAGAGAGAGGGAGAGAGAAAGAGAAAGAGAAAAATGAGAGAGGGAGAGAAAGAGAAAGAGAGGGAGAGAAAGAGAAAGAGAAAGAGAGGGAGAGGAAGGGGGGAGAAAATGAGAGAGGGAGAGGGAGGGAGAGTGCATTCTCTCTCTCTTTTACTTTTGCTTATATGATTTGTGTATATATATTGAGAGAGGGAGAGGAAATGAGAGAGAAAGAGAGGGAGAGGGAGATGGAGGGAGGGAGAGAGAGAGAAAGAGAGGGAGAGGGAAAGGGAGCGAGACGGAGAGGGAGGGGGATGAAATGAGAGAACGAGAGGAAGGGAGAGTGTATTCTCTCTCTTTTTTATTTATTTTTTGTATAATTTGTATGTAATGAGAGGGAGAAGAAATGAGGGAGAGGGAGAGGGAGAAAGAGAGAGAGAGATTAAAGAGAGGGAGAGGAAGGGGGAGAGGAAATGAGAGAGGGAGGGGGAGGAAGAGAGAGAAAATGAGAGAGGGAGAGGAAGAGAGAATGAGAGATCGAGAGGGAGAGGGGGGGAGACGAAAACATAATAGGGAAATGAGAGAGGGAGAGGGAGGAAGAAGAAATGAGAGAATGAGAGGAAGAGAGCAAAAGGAAATGAGAGAGGGAGAGGAGAGAGAAAAAGAGATAAGATGTTAAACATAATAGGCAAATAGAGAAAGAGAGGGTTTGGGTGAGGGCGAGAGAGGGAGAGGAAATGAGAGAGGGAGAGGAAGAGAGAAAAGGAAATGAGAGAGGGAGAGGAGAGAGAAAAAGAAAAGAGAGAGGAGAGAGAAAAAGAGAGAAAGATCATTAAACCTAATGGAAAAATAGAGAAAGAGAGAGTCAAGGTGAGGGAGGGAGAGGAAATAAGAGAGGGAGAGAAAGAAAGAAAGGGAAATGAGACAGGAAGAGGAGAGAGAAAAAAATGAGTGAGAGAGAGAGAGAGGAGAGAGAAAAAGAGAAAAAATATTAAATCTAATAGAGAAAGAGAAAAAGAGAGGGTCAGGGTGAGGAAGGGACATGAAATGAGAGAGGGAGAGAAAGAGAGAGAAAAATCATTAAACCTAATAGGGAAAGAGAGATAGAAAGAGAGGGTGAGGGCGAGGGAGGGAGAGGAAATGAGAGAGGGAGAGGAGATAGAAAAAAATGAGAGAGAGAGAGAGAGGAGAGAAAAAAAGAGAGAAAAACCATTAAACCTAATAGGGAAAGAGAGAAAGAGAGGGTGAGGGCGAGGGAGGGAGAGGAAATGAGAGAGGGAGAGGAGAGAGAAAAAGGAATGAGAGAGGGCAAGGGAGGGAGAGGAATGAGAGAGAGAGGAGAGAGAAAAAGAGAGAGGGAGGAGAGGAATGAGAGGGAGTGGAGGGAGAAAAGGAAATGAGAGAGAGAGGAGAGAGAAAAAGAGAAATATCATTAAACCTAATAGGGAAAGAGAGAAAGAGAGAGTGAGTGCGAGGGAGGGAGAGGAAATGAGAGAGGGAGAGGAAGAGAGAAAACGAAATGAGAGGAGGGGAGAGAGAAAAAAATGAGAGAGAGAGAGAGGAGAGAGAAAAAGAGAGAAAAATCATTAAACCTAATAGGGAAAGAGAGAAAGAGAGGGTGAGGGCGAGGGAGAGAGAGAAAATGAGAGAGGGAGAGGAGAGAGAAAAAGGAAATGAGAGAGGGAGAGGAGAGAGAAAAGGAAATGAGGGAGAGATTGGAAAGAGAAAAAGAGAAATATCATTAAATCTAATAGGGAAAGAGAGAAAGAGAGGGTGAGGGCGAGGGAGGGAGAGGAATTGAGAGAGGGAGAGGAAGAGAGAAAACAAAATATTATGTGATAGATAGTGAGTACTAGGTACTAAATACTAGTGTTCTATGATACTATATGCTAAGTCATAGAAAAAGAGAGAGATGGAAGGAGAGGATAACAATCTAAGAAAAGAAAAGAATGATAACAAAAACAAATTGTTTGTTGTAACGTAGACAAAATGGAAAACGAAGAAGGTCGTGTTGTTCAAGATTGTGAGGCGTACCTTAATCAGCGTGTCCCATATCCTTGCTCTCAATGCAAGCTGGCAATTAGACGAAAACGCCGATTGTATATAGAACACATACGACGATTTGGCGAGTTTCAATCTGAGATCATTGATCAGGCGATTGCGGATTTTCAGCAAACGGTAATTTGAAGTTAATTTCAATAATGCATTGTACTCGCAAGCTAATTGAATACCATATACAATAAGATTGGGTCTCGCTGGTAAATTTTCTATCCAGAGAGGTGATGTCTCATCCCAAGTGGGAGTGCACCCTTTGCAGCCAATTAGAAGAGTACGTGGACGTGCGATGGATGGAGTGCAGGAGCCAATCCACCACTTGCAAGGCTAATCTATACCATCAATGCCAGAGGAGACAAGTAACCTTCCAGACCTACCTACAATCTTGGAGCCTGAGGTGGAGACAATGATCGATGCATTGATTTCCATGCATGTCGAGACTTTTGATCCGCTTAGAGAGGAAGCATCTATACCATTATATGATGGGTGCCGAGTAACTCGACTGAAGACACTGCTTGCACTCTTAAGTGTGCAAGCAAAATACGGGTGGAGCAATACGAGTGTGACCGAGTTGTTCAAGTACCTTGTACATATGCTTCATTGATTTTTTTTTTCGACACTATTATTACAAATATTTATGCTTTTTCAAGGTGTTTTATGATTTTTTTTCAAGTTATTGAAATATCATATATTACCACCTGCAAATACCATGCCTGAGTCTTGTGATGATGTATGATATGTTTTACGGAAGCTTGGCATGGACTACAATAACATCCATGCATGTATCAACGATTGCATACTGTTTCGAGGAGAATACGAGACTATGGAGACATATCCAAAGTGTGGTGCTCACAAGTATCGACTGAACTTGCAAGGGCAAACCATCCCTCAAAAGTTCTCAGACACTTTCTACTTATTCTCCACATAAACCACATGTTTCGTACGTCCGCACGGCGAGCTTGATAACGTGACATGCGCAGAATAAGTCCACAGATGGAGTTCAACGGATATCTGTGAATTCACGCGCATGGAGCCACATTGACTCTATCTTCCCAAGCTTTGTCCGAGAGCTAAGAAATCTTCGGCTCGGTCTTGCAATAGATGGCATGAATCCATTCGATCTGCGCTCAACTTCTTACAGTGTGTGGCCTATAGTCCTTGTTAACTACAATATCCCTCCATGGCTTTCTATGAAGAAAGGACATCTCATCCTTAGCTTGCTCGTCCCCGGCCGCTACAAAGTCAGAAATATGAACGTGTATCTTCGTCCATTAGTCGATGAGCTTAAGATTTTGTGGAAGGAGGGGGTCACCGTACAAGATATGAGCAGGTGCGATGGTTAGCGGTCAGCTAATATTTGAGCCATTCTCATGTGGACGATGCATGACTTTCTGGGATTCAGAGAGTGCTCAGGTGAGCAGGCCTCCGTTCTCGTTGGTAATATCTATATTTTATCTCGTTCAAGCAAGTATTCACTAGGTCGTGGTGTTGAAATAGGTATGGTTACCTCAGGTTATCATGCATGTCCATTGTGCGGGCCACAGTTAGACTCCCAAAGGTCACGAATCATTAAGAAGATGGTATATCAAGGATACACTACTTTCTTGCTAGAGGATCATGAACTCAAGGAAGATTTCCTTGGATGACCTCCAACACATATGAACACCGCAAGATGGTATGAGCTGAAAATAGTCCATGCAGAATCACATCCAAATGGAATGCGACGGTTCTCAGTTTTCTACGAGTTGCCATATTGGACCCACTTACATGTCAACCACTTGTTGGATCCCATGCATATTTTCAAGAATGTGGGCAGCTTGTTATGGGACCACATCACAGGAAATAGAGATACTATAGGGGCACGAATGGATTTGAAGGAGGTAGGTAAGATGGAGGCGCTTTTGCCGCAGTCGAGTGGTAATGGTCGCGTGCAGCTTTCTCGCGCTCCTTCGGTTTTATCCACTAAAGAAAAGTGCATTGTGAAGCAAGTAGTCAAGTCTATCCGCACTCCGATGGATGTGATGCGTTCTCTCAAGTCTGCATTTTCTAAAGACGACCAATTATCAGGGCTAAAATCCCATGACTGGCATAAGATATGCCAGGTTTGTACTATGAAAGGATTGTAATTAGTGTGGGCATTTTTCTATTTGGAATGTAGCCATTATTCATAATGCTTTCTCATTTGTGGCAGTTTGTACTACCGATCGCAATCACAAGATGTCTTACTCCAGAAATACGTGAGGCCATTTATAGGTTGTCGACTTTGGTGCAATGAATCTCACATAAGGAGATTAAGACATCCTCTATTGAATCCGCGAGGCGGGGAGCAGTGGAGATGGTCTGTCTCTTTGAGAAATACCTACCCACCAGCATACTCACGATACAAATCCACCTTCTTGTGCATCTTGTAGATGAAGTGGAGATTGCTGGACCTGTCCATACGCGATGGATGTTCTTCTTGGAGCGCTTCATGAAAACCCTGAAAGGCTTTGTGCGACAACGAGCTCGGCCAGAAGGTAGCATGGCCGAAGGTTGGTTGGTATCTGAGGCGCTAGTGCCCCCGACAACCTCAATGGTGGTATGTTATACCTTCAACTCCCCGAAGTGCGAGAGTATATGATCAAAGCGATGTTCCGAGCATAGATGAAGATAATATACGAATAGAGGGGTCGATATTGCAAGGGGTGGAGGCCGTCGAAAGCTTGGAGCCAGCATTGGCTAACAATGATGGAAATACAGGAGTCCAAGAATTCTTTGAGAACGAGGTGGCCTCATTCTTTTGTGGTGACATGTCTATCGACCTTCCAGTGTATGCGCAGTTGTGTCAGGAGATTAACATAGGACCATAGGATACTTCATACTTGGAGCATCCACTTACTCAATTCGTTGATCAATCGCTTATAAGGGTACATAAGATTTGCATTTTAGGTGAGATTTTTTTAAAATAATTTATATTAGTGTGCTTTGTATGATTTAAATTGATTATTCTAACATCATTTTTTGTCTGTGTAGGTGACATTTTCAAGATGAGTCGAGGGATGAGCGATGAGGAGTTACAGGACATCTTCGCATGCATGTCTCTAGACCAGATCGCGAGATTCAGAGAGGTGGCAGACCATGAGCTGTCTCGATCTTTGTCAAGGCGCTCTGCTAGATCTGCTTCAATGCGATTGGATGCTTCGACTTCGAGCAAACGCTCGACTCTCATGACTTGGACTAGAGGAAGGGAGTGCATCGCGATCAAGGGGATGTTATAGAGATATAGAGGCAGTGAGCCCGCGGTCGATACGGGATACATGTGCGACTTCTCGCTCTCGTGGCCCTTCCAGGGAGCATGGCTCAGGCTCAGGTGGATGCTGTGGAGACATGGATGCAGTGTCTATGTCTCATCATTCAGCTGGAGCTATGTCATCTCAGGGATTTGTCACACTTGTGGGGACGTCTACTCCAGTTACTCCGACTTTTGCTCAGCCCGTCAGCAGCAGGTGGCACCCCTGTGGGTGCCACTCGGAGAGATATTACCCTAGTTGATACACCAGATACAGAGGGGCTCCTGGATATGCCCAAGAGCATGGACGTAGATGGGAGAGGACCCATCTTAGGCAGACTCCAGGGGGTTATAGATATCTAGTCGATAGTAGGTCAGGAGCCATCATCATGAATAATGAGGGGAGGAGGGCGATCGCTCGCATAAGAGAGTTGTGCCAATAAGTTTTTCGGCACGTCTTGTATCATTGAAAGAACATACAAGAGGGGAGCAAGGACTACATAGTAGCATCCTTGCACGAGGAGTTTCCAGTGCCAGCCTCAGTAGATAGATTCTCTACGGGTTGGATGATGGATTGCATGCGTGCATACACGTTACATAGACGATCTGATGCACGCAAGGCAATCAAGAGTGGGGCTGCAAAGCCCGAGTGGTTAGATGCAGACAATTGGCACCGATTGAGGCAGAAGGCTACTGATTCTCTAGGACGTTGGAGTTAGCAGCACGAGGCGGCGAGGGTACGACTCGAGGCCGGAGTGGTCCATCATCTTGGGAGTGGCCACCACATGACATATTTGGAGGACTTTGTAAGTTTTTCTTTTGTTTTGCTTGTTTTTTTTTTTTGAAATATTCTTTGTACTGACAATAATGTTTCTAACAATTAGCATTTTGTTTTCTTTGCAGCACTCCATTACAAATCGTGATTCGACTGACCTTGAGACTCGATATGCAGAGAGGCACGGTCTCACTACATTGATCGATTGATTGTATAGACGCGGCGGCCCTGTAAGTCACTCATCTTTCTTGTCCATAGTTACCATGAGATATTTGAATGCATTATTGTATGGTGGACTGATGTGTTGTTTCTTTTTCTGCAGAGTCCGTTCGATGCTCCTTTGCGGCGGGATGAGCTTTCGGGGGACGAGGATATGTAGCTTGTCCTTGGATCCCTGGAGCTCACATACATTTATTTTTGAGTCGTCTGATCTATGTAGACATATTCTATGTATTACTGATAGCCTGTCATGATTGTACCAATCGCTTATTATGCAATCATGTATTTATTTCATGTATCAGTTTTATGATTTTAGTATACATTATTTTTGTTTGCAAGCGCAGTGTACACAGTAGTGTAGAAACTATTTTGTATGGCTCTCATAAGGCACACAGTGCTATATGTGGCAGGGCAGCTTACTGCCCTACCAAAAATATTTTTTTTCCTTGTTACCGCCGCTATTAGCGTCGCAAATTTTACTGCTCGCATCGTTATTGGTGTCATTATTTACGTCGCAAACCGTCGCTATCAGCGTCGGTATTGGCATCGGTATGCGACGCTGATACCGATGCCAATACTGACGCTGATAGTGACGGTGATACCAACTGTTTTATGGCATCGCCAATAGCGACACTTTTTGTGACAACGGAGGCAAATTTTGTTATTTGCATTTTCGTCGATTTAAATGTCCGTATAAGGCCTATATCTTGTAGTGGAGGCACATCATTCTCAAAGATGTCAAACTCTGCAATTTGTGATGCCTCAATATACACACGTTGGTGCTTTGGCTCTTTGCATCTTGCATATGGTAGTGTGTGGATGTAGGTATAGTGATTTTTTTTTTCAAAGACCTCTCCTCAAGAACTGATCATTATTTGGTGACAAGGTTCTGAACTTCAGACGTATCTTATCACATGTTGATATATATTTTTGTAAGGATGTTTGTGAATTTTATATTTTTTCTCTACTAAAAATAGTCATTTTAGGCAATTTAAACTTGATTAAGACATTAAAGGGATGGACCTTGCATATCATCTCTTATTAGTACTTTGCCCCATGTATGAAAAAAGGTGAACCCTATATTGGAATTATGTATGGATAATGTGAGTTCCCAATAAAATAGAAAAGTTACATTCGATACAACTTTCTTATACTAATCCCAAACTATTAAAACTTCTTGCTAACATGTTTATTAGACAACCTTGTCATAGGTTTCTCCATACTCATACTAGAAGTAGAGATGAAAGATAATATAAGTGCAAATAAGAAAATGTGATGTTGATAGGAGCGAGGTACTCATTAGCATTTAGGAACATTCACATCACGTAGAAAAGAGGATTTGAGATTTTGTTGTGCATGACTCCACAAACTATTTTGAAATATGGAATCTAGGCAGTTGAAAGTGTGCCAATATATTTTTATAAAAGACAATTATAATACACATGTATCGGGTTCTTTGGCTCACTAATTTAGGCAAGACTATTATAGGAAGTGCTAAGGATTACCAATCACAAACATTAAAATATGGTAGTTATTATAGTAAGAGTCAAGGAGTGGTATGCTAAACAAACTAACACTGAAAAAATTAGGGTGTGAGACTATGAGACCTATAAAGTTCTATTTTTAAACTTTAGCTATAAGTATTAAGAGGGTTTTCCAAGCTATCAAATTCTCAACATGTATGCAAATTATACATCCACAAGACAATGATATTTACTATAAGTTGTATATACATTTTGACATGTGGGTCTTATAGTATGGATAAAGGCACATCTAATTGTTGATTATATAAGGGTTAGCAAAGTCATTATGACTATACATGAACATATAAGAGGCCTCAATACATGAAGTTGAATCTATTTTCCTTTGGTGAAACTTCAATGCTATGATATTCTTAATGTTTGGAAACATAATGTGCACATGATATTCTATTCTCAACATGTTTTACATAAATAAGTTTCAATGTTATACTTTAATATCAAAATTGTATTTACTTAAAAGGTATATTGTAAATTTGTTAGAAGAGCATTGAAAGCTCTTATTTATGGGCCTCCAAAACCCCATTAAGCATTATCTATCTACCTTATCTTTTGCACCACTTGTTATTTATGATCCTCTTATCTTATAGCACCTACCTAGTGGATACCTTTTTCCACCCACCACATTGACCTCTTTATGAGACACCTTGTATATAAACAATACTTGTGAATACAACAACATACTATCAAGCTTTTAATGAAGTCTTTTGCTTTCTTGCAATGGTACATTCTTGCTCTCTATTTTCTCACATGGTATTAGATCATACTCTATCTTATTTGCGTTTCTTCTAGCTCTCTCTTTCTTTGACACGAGGTGATAGTGATCCAAGTAGCTACCACTCAATCCTCCTTTCTCACTTTCTGCTCCTACAAGATAGAGAAGTTGATGGGTTTCAACTCTCAGACTTGGAGTTTCACGATGTGGATCTACATGATGCAAGTGAATCTATTGTCCATTATTAATACTATAGAGAAGAATCTACCACAAGAGACAGATCTACCCTTTTCCATGTGGAAGAGAGAAATTGCAACTACCTCGATGGAAATCATACTCCATTGCAAGGTTGAGACATTTGTTTAAGCATATGAAAGGATGGTGCCTTCTTTGTATACAAATTTAATATGAACTATTTCTTAGAGTGTGAAGAGATGAGGATGATGAGTTGGAAGGATAAGGATCTAAGGTGGCAAGTTAAACTAGACTTAATGCAATGTATCCAATGTACTTGTGTGCCTATTTAAGATGCAGCTCATGATTTAATGGAAGTATGTGGTTTTCTTTGCTTCTCAAACTTATGGCCTACATTGGTTATGAGCCTCCACGAAGCTTTTTGTGTTTTTAGTTAGTATAAGAGCCTCATCCTTAAGGCTTGTGAGGTAGAGAGGCATCCATAGCTATGCAAGATTGAAGGGAATTGTGGTGCGCAGATCGGACGCAGGTAGCTCACGTAGTGAATTCCCAAAGGTCCCCAAGAACAAAGCACTCTACTTTTTAGCACAAAGACCAATGTAAAAACAAGCACGACATGAGACAAGAGACAAATTGGGTTGAATCTCCCCCATGCCTTGTGTGAGCGCTTCACAAAGCATGTATTTAATATATATTTTCAATCTTTTTGCTCAAAAATAGCCCAATTACAAAAATATACAAGCTTTTAGCTTTTGAGTTTGCTTTCTACCAAAAATAGGAAAATAAAGCTAATGGACGGTGCCCAAAGAGTCTGGCACGCCCAATCTCAATGTCCAAATAAAAATAACATATCCAGGCGCATAAGCGCATACAAAATAATAATAAATAGTCGATGTCTCTATAGACATAATCAAAATATAGGCGTGGCGCCTATCAAAATATATCCAAAGGTCGGAAACCCGCTAGACTCCAATGCTTTCCTCCGCCACTCCTGCTATCTCTACACATCAACTGAAGCATTCACAATCGTTAGTAAAATAACACAATTAAACCGACAAAAGTGAATACCTAGCAGTCTTCAGCTACATAAATAAATCAACTGGTTAGAAATAAATCCTAACCTTAATTTATTACGAGTGCGCACTCTAAACTCATAAACGTTTATTAATTTAATATGCATTTTGCGGAATCACCCGCTATGGAATCACCCATGTACACACTAAATTAATGAAACGCCCGAAAAGGACAGGCGTCCCCATCAACTTCTCGCACAAAGAATCCTCTTTGCGTATGAGCCCCGGTCATCTAAGTTTACGGAATCCACCGTAAAACCTCACGGAATCCACCGTGGAATATGCCTCCTGGCATCATACCCCCGGGGTGGGATAGCAATTGACCTCAATTGCTATTAGCTCAATGTGGAGCTAACAGAGTGGGGAAAGCATTTAGGTCTCTAGCGTGCATCCATTGTGCTTCCTCTACAGGATGGTTCTTAAATTTCACAAGATATCTAGAGTACCTTCGGCCAGTTCTAGTGGTCATGTAATCAGTATCTATGATGGCTTCTGGTTCAAGGATTTCAGTCTCTTCTTCTAGTAAAGGTGGGTTTTCATAGACAGGGTGGATAGGTAATTGTCCTCTAAATGGTCTCAATAAACTAATATGAAATGTATTATGAATTTTCCAATGAGATGGCAGTTCTAACTGGAATGCATTGTCATTAATCTTATGAATGATTCTAAATGGTCCGTAGAATCTAGGGGCTAATTTAACAACTGGATGTTTATCTACACTTTGTAGTCTACGCTTTTCTATTCTAAGCCAAACATAATCATCAATTTTGAAATTCATGGCTTGTCTTTTCTTGTTGGCTTGTTTGGTATATGATTGTTGGGCTTTAGCAATCATATCTTTTACCTCATCAAAAATAGTGTTATGCATAACAGCAATATCATCAGCACTTTGTATTCTATTAGACAAAGAAGCAACAGGTGTAGATAATCTATATCCATAAATAACTTCAAAAGGTGCTTTCTTTGTAGATGTGTGCGGTGTATTATTATATGCAAACTGTAATAAATGTAAATGAGTATCCCATGTCTGAGGTTTAGAGATAGTGTATGCACGTAAAAGATCTAAAATAGTGCTATTTGTGGCTTCTGTTTGTCCATTTGTTTCTGGATGAAATGCAGATGAAAAATCAATCTTTGTGCCTAGATTTGCAAACAGTGTAATCCAGAAATTATTACAAAATCTAGAATCTCTATCTGAAATAATCACTTTCGGCAATCCATGGTTAGTAAAAATAGTTTTCAAAAATAATTGTGCTGCTTGTGATGCTGTTAAAGTTTTCTTACATGCAATGAAATATGCTTGCTTACTAAATCTATCTACAATTGTCCAAATCATGTCATGATTAGATTTAGTATTTGGTAAGCCAGTAATGAAATCCATAGATATATGTTCCCAAGGTTTAGATGGAATAGATAAAGGCATTAATAACCCATACTGTTTACCATGATGTCTTTTTATTCTTTGACAAATCAGACATTCAGAAACAAAATTAGACACATCTGCATCCATATGCGGCCAATAAAAATCTTCAGTTAACATGCGTAATGTAGAAATGATACCTCTATGACCTTGATATGGGGGACAATGAATTTCATTCAAAACAAATGATCGGAATGGAATAGTAACACATAGTCTCTTTTCAAAGAACATGAATCCATCATTATATGACAATGAATCAACAGGAATGAAATTATTTTGAACTAATTTTTGCCAATCAGAATGAAAAGTAATATCCTGGTGATATGTGTCTTTCATAGCAATCAAAGAATCAAAAGATATGATAGAAATGTTATGAATTGCAGGTCTTCTACTTAATGCATCGGCAACTACATTTTCTTTTCCAGGTTGGTATTGAATGATAGGATGAAAACTTTGAATGAATGAAGCCCATTTGATATGGCGGTCAGAAATTTGGGGTTGGCTAAGTAGATGTCTAATGCTTTGCTGGTCAGTCTTTATCATGAATTCTGAACCCATTAAATAATGTTTCCATTGTTTTAATGCTTGTACAACTGCTAAGAGTTCCTTGTCATAGGTGGAATATTTAAGCTCAGAGGGTTTCAGCTTAGAACTAGAATATGCTATTGGATGGTTGTCTTGCATTAGCACAGCTCCTATTCCTGATCCGCTAGCATCGGTCACAACTAAAAAGTATGGTCTATTAAAGTCAGGCAATTGTAGGACAGGGGCATTGGTCAATGCACGTTTAAGTAAATCAAAGGATTTCTGCTGGTTTTCAGTCCATTGATAAACAATACCTTTCTTAAGAAGTTTGGTCAATGGTAAAGCAAGTAATGAGAAATTACGTACAAACTTCCTATAGAAACTAGCAAGACCAAGGAATGAACGTAATTCATGAACATTTTTAGGAATAGGCCAATGCAATATTGCGTCAATTTTCTTAGGATCAACTTTTATTCCTTCTTTTGATACAATATGACCTAGATATTCTATTTCTGTCTTAAAGAATTCACTCTTGTCAGGATTTGCAAACAATTGATTTTCTTTCAGTAATTGAAAAACTAATGATAAATGCTCATAATGCTCTTTTTCACTTTGACTGAACACTAAAATATCATCGAAGAAAACAATCACACAATATTGATATTTTAGAAAAATACGATTCATCATTCTACTGAAAGTAGTAGGTGCATTAGTTAATCCGAATGGCATAACTAAGAATTCGTAATGGCCAAACTGTGTCCTGAATGCAGTCTTAAATATGTCGGATCTATCTAACCTCACCTGATGATATCCAGATTTAAGGTCAATTTTACTAAATATAGAAGATCCTTGCAGTTTATCCATAAGGTCATCAACTCTAGGTATAGGATACCTATTCTTTACAGTGATCTTATTTAATGCTCGGTAGTCAATACACATCCGATAAGTATTATTCTTTTTCTTGACTAAGAGCACAGGTGCACCGAATGGAGAACTGCTAGGTCGAATTAAGCCTCTATTTAGTAATTCTTCTACTTGACTCTGGATTTCTTTTTGCTCTATTTGATTGTGCCTATATGGGGCTTTGCAAGGTGGTTGTGTGCCAGGTATTAGGTCAATCTTATGGTCTTCTGGACGTGATGGAGGTAAACCTGGTGGTAGATCTTCTGCAAAACAGTCCTTAAAATATGCAAGAAATTCCTTATGTCTAGGGTGCATATGAGTTTCTTTTGCGTGCAATTCATTCACCCAAATGAGATATGATTTAGTGTTCTTGCGTAGTGCACGTTTTGCTTGAGTATGCGAAAGCAGTGGAAACATATGAGATGCATGCATACCAAATAATGTAATAGATTTTCCTTGAAAATTAATATTCATTGTGTGTGTGGAATAATCTATATTAGGATTATGTTGATGTCTCCATGGCATTCCTAGAATAATGTCGCTAGACTGTAATGGGACAACTAAGAAATTTCTTCTTTCAATATATGGACCAATTTGAATTTCTAAATTTTGAACTTCTTGTGTGCCATTGTACCTAGTACCTAAAAATGCAGCTTTTATGCGATAGTGCGTAGGTACTGTATGCAATTTCAATTCCTTTACCAATTTTGCTGAAATAAAATCATGCGTACTACCGTCATCATGCAATACAGTTCTTTCTTTTCCATGCACCATACATTTCATAGTCAACAATGAATGTGAAGTAGGCATACCTGGTAAAGTGTCGGAAGTAGTAGTAGGATCATCTTCTTCTTCAGTGAAGTCCGGCATATCCTCATGCTCTTCCTCGTCCATAGCTCCAAGGTAGTTGATATGTGCTGATGGCTTCTTTGAATGACAATTTGCTGCGAGATGGCCTGGCTGGTGACACTTGTAACATACGATAGGCTTGGCTTTGGTCACATTATTTGCAATGGCTGGGAGTCTGGGTATATTTGGATTTGCTTGTTGAATAGGCTTAGGATTTGGATTGACAGTGGATGGTAATGCGGGTGGTTTAGGCCAATTCTTGCGGAAAGATGGTGATGAGAAACGACCTGGATTAAACCTTCTGAAATTGGAATTGAATTGTTTAGATCCATAATTACCGTTTGCTTGGAATGGCTGTGGTCGTCGATCTCTTCCACGTAACTTATCTTCAGTGTCGTGAGCTAAGGAGATAGCATCTTCAAGGGTAGCAGGCTTGAACATATTCACCTCAGCGTAGTAATGTCCAAGAAGTCCAGACATGTACTTCCGCTTATGTGTCGTCTCTGGTACGTCTTCAAGCATGCGTAGCTATAAGAGTGCATTCCAAAAACGCTCTGTATACTGTGGAATAGGCTCACGGTCGCGTTGTTGGAGTAAATCCCATTGCTTGATTGCCTTCTCATGAAATTGCGGTGGAAGGAAATTTTGCATGAACTTCTTCTTAAAATCTTCCCATGTAGCAGGACATTCTATGCTCTTGCGGACAACAGTCCACCAAAGTGATGCTCTATCTATCAGATGATTAGTAACACACTTGATTTTATCTTTCTCAGGATAAGTTTCCTCATGGAAATAGTCATCAAACTGGCTAATGAATGATAAAACAGTCTTTCCTTCTCTTATGCCATTGAAAGTGCGAAACTTGAAACTTCGTTTACTTATCTTGGATTCCTTGCGAATGGTTTGTGCTTCAAGAGTGGCGTCGATGGTACGGCGTATCAAATCTTTAGCTTGGGGTTCTTCTTTATTAGTGGACGCTCCTTGTAGCTTTGTCAATTGCGCTTGCAAGGCTTGCCTAGCTCTTCGCTCTTCGTCCAATTGTAACATGATAAGATCCAGCTTTTGCTCCATGGTAGGCTCGGGTAGGTCATCTTCAGCCATAGGATCATCCATATGTGGGGAAGTCATCCTGTAAAACTCAACAAACCTTTCTCACTCAAAATCAGTTAGCGGGATGAGCGTAGCTCAAATTTGGGGTTACAAGGCTATGTATTTTGGGTATTTTCTTCTTCAATTTTTAGAAATTCTGAAATATTTCTGTCTCTGTTTGCTGAAAGTACTTCAACGAACTTGCAGATAGGTAAAACAGCTTGCTGCGAACAACTTTCCAGTTCTGAGTTTTTGCAAACGAACAAGTCTTCTAGGAGTTTTAAGCAATAGTCAGTTCTGATTTAGTCTGACTTGCAGAGTTGCAGACTTAACAGACTTGCAGGGTTGTGAACTTGCTGAACTTAGCTGACTTGCAGGACTTGCAGTACTTGATTAGTGTCGACTTGCGAAACTTGTCTTCTGGAGTGCGTGACCCGGAGTTACTGAACTTGTCTGCCCAGTGTGACTTGCAGAGGATTGTGTGACTTAGCTTAAGGAATTAAGCTTAAGTTTAATAAGCTTAATAACTTAAGCTTTGGGGAGATGAAGAGCCGTCAGAAAACGGCGCAATTCGTGGAGGACTTCAATATAGATTTCATGCCGTCGCGGAATTTTCGGACATATTCAGATAACTCGTTGACAAATTTCGTGGGTCTTCTCCAATTTCTTAAGCCTTTACACTTCAATACTAAGCTTTTTGAAGCAAAAGATATGGCTTCTTACTGTATTATCCACGATTTGTTCATGGAGATGAGGGAGTGGTCCTCCGCCGACAGAGAGTGGTCCTTCGCGATCTGAGAGTGGAAACAGGGGTTCTTGATCGCCAGAAGTCTGCCTGTATCGACGGTTCGCGACGAGATTGACTGTAGAGGTCGTTTGTTCCTGGAGCTCCGCCTTCGCCCGAGATTGGTAGCGATTGGAAGCCCTTGATCTCTGCTCCGCTCTGATACCACTGGTGCGCAGATCGGACGCAGGTAGCTCACGTAGTGAATTCCCAAAGGTCCCCAAGAACAAAGCACTCTACTTTTTAGCACAAAGACCAATGTAAAAACAAGCACGACATGAGACAAGAGACAAATTGGGTTGAATCTCCCCCATGCCTTGTGTGAGCGCTTCACAAAGCATGTATTTAATATATATTTTCAATCTTTTTGCTCAAAAATAGCCCAATTACAAAAATATACAAGCTTTTAGCTTTTGAGTTTGCTTTCTACCAAAAATAGGAAAATAAAGCTAATGGACGGTGCCCAAAGAGTCTGGCACGCCCAATCTCAATGTCCAAATAAAAATAACATATCCAGGCGCATAAGCGCATACAAAATAATAATAAATAGTCGATGTCTCTATAGACATAATCAAAATATAGGCGTGGCGCCTATCAAAATATATCCAAAGGTCGGAAACCCGCTAGACTCCAATGCTTTTCTCCGCCACTCCTGCTATCTCTACACATCAACTGAAGCATTCACAATCGTTAGTAAAATAACACAATTAAACCGACAAAAGTGAATACCTAGCAGTCTTCAGCTACATAAATAAATCAACTGGTTAGAAATAAATCCTAACCTTAATTTATTACGAGTGCGCACTCTAAACTCATAAACGTTTATTAATTTAATATGCATTTTGCGGAATCACCCGCTATGGAATCACCCATGTACACACTAAATTAATGAAACGCCCGAAAAGGACAGACGTCCCCATCAACTTCTCGCACAAAGAATCCTCTTTGCGTATGAGCCCCGGTCATCTATGTTTACGGAATCCACCGTAAAACCTCACGGAATCCACCGTGGAATATGCCTCCTGGCATCAAATTGAGGCAATGAAGGAGGTGGTGCTTAAGAAGTTCAAGGTTCTAGTTTGAAAACTTGCAAGGACATGGAATGCATTGGTCAAGGAAATTTTGAGGTATATTCCATCCATTTCTCATTGGTCAAGGAGGTACTAAGGGCATATTCCATTCATTTCTCATTGTCATTTTGAGAGCTATCATTATAAAGGAAGAATAAGGGATGCATCCATTGCCCCAAGATTCAAATTAGTTAGTATTGTTGTCTTGCATTCCTTGCCAAGAAGCAAAGGGCCATAGATGATTTAGTGGCTATATGTCGTCAAATGGCTATACTTTTTATTTTTTTTGAATTTTTTTTTCAAAACTAGAGTAGGTTGAGTTATAACTCCAAAATTTTTTATTCACCTACATTTCTAAGGTATATCAAGATTTTAAAGACTCTTTCACCATTCACGCAAAACAAATATTGAAAGAAATATATTAAATTCACCACAATATTTATAAGTTATGGGATATAGATAGAAACATTCGCCACATGTACATATGTACTCATACACATAGTACATATGTAGACACATGACACATACTACTTATCCTTGCTCCTTCTTTACATACTCATACACATGACTCACACACACCCCTCTTCACACACATATTACTCAGCATTACATCTACTCTTGTATTCATACATACATATACACAATTCTTAGAACCAAAAGGTTTGAGGTACTCATGGTCCAATAACTTGAGCTAGTTAGATCTTTGAAGCATGCATCTTGAAAGTTGCAAAGCAAGATAGAGCTCTACCTAAAACCCATGAATGCTAAGGGACTTCCCCTCTTCATAGAGTTGACCACAAATAAGGTCTCCCCTTCAATGAATGGTTTATCCAAGAGCAAGCTAATTTCAAGAAGGTGCCAAGGAATCTCTCAATTTCCACATCCAAGATTTTAGCAACACACTAGGACTAATCAACAACACTATTGGACTTAACTCTAGCTAGCACTAAGAGATGCTTGTGGAAAACATTAGCATATCTAGTCATCAGTAAAGGTGCATATATTTTCATCCTAAATATATAAATGTGATAGTTATTTAGGATGAAAATAGATGCACCTTTACTGATGACTAGGATATGCTAGTTATTTGGGCAAAAAATAGATGCACCTTTATTGATGACTAGGATATGCTAATGTTTTCCACAAGCATGTCTCAGTGCTAGCTGAAGTTGAGCCCAATAGTGTTGTTGATTGGTCCTAGAGTGGAAATCCAAGATTTTAGCAACACACTAGGCCCAATAGTTAGTTGCTCCTGTTTTCCTTTTTCTTTTCTTCTTCTTCTTTATGTGTGTGTGCACGTCTGCGTGTGTGCGTGTGTGTGTCCTCTACCAGGATGCCACAGCCATTCTCCATCATTACTTATTTTCTTGTCTGATTTTCACCTTAGAGTCTCAGGTCAATCAATGTGTACAAAAAATTGTATCACCTGAGTTCAAAAAAGGGGAATAGAAAAAAAGATAAGCTTACATATATACATTCACAGAAGGAAATATTTTGAGATGTATAAATTTATTCACAGAAGGGGTTTTTATATTTTATATACATGATTTTTACAGAAGGGTATTGTTAATTTACAACACTAACCTGATCATTTTACAAAAGGGTATGATGAGCATATGTAAACGCCCCGAACAACGTAGTATGCTTAACAATTATGATATTCGCTTGTTTTCGAGATTTAATATAAAAGAAAATGAACACTTAAAGCTGAAAATGAAAATTACT
Organism: Lygodium microphyllum; assembly: GCF_053477565.2. Taxonomy (NCBI): domain Eukaryota; kingdom Viridiplantae; phylum Streptophyta; class Polypodiopsida; order Schizaeales; family Lygodiaceae; genus Lygodium; species Lygodium microphyllum. The sequence continues at coordinate 52,497,401 of NC_141148.1, read as the reverse complement.
CACAAATTTACAGCCATGAAAATGTAAAAGTAATGGAGACAAGATTGAGGGTTGAAGATGGGCAACCCCCCCCCCCCGAAGGAATGTATTTTTGCTCAACCCAAGTCCCTTAGGAAAGAGCTCAGTTACAATCAACCTGAGAGTGAGAAGAAGTAATTCTCACTCTCACAAGATCATGCAAAGATGTACAAACACACATGCACTATCTATTATGCAATGATAAGAACTGATTTCTTTACAGTATGAGAGAAGAAAGAGGGGAAATCAGCCTTTCTCTATCGTTGATCAGCAATACATGGATAGGGCTTGCTTCTTGTTGCTAAAATTGAAGAAAGAGCTCGAGAAGGTGCTGTAATGAATTTACAAGCTTGTTGTCCTGTAAAACAACAGTGATAGAAGAGGGAATATGGAGAAATTTGATAATGGAGAAGTGGGGGATGATGATGGGGATGGATGGAGCCAGTTTCTGGCTATCTGTGGGTGTTGTACATGAGTTTACAGCAAAGAAAAATGATGATGAATGAAGAAAAACGAGCTCTTATTTATAGGAGAGGGGAGAGCTAGTACAAAAGGGGAAAGTGGAGTAGCACAAGACAAGTGTCCAGCCACATGTCATGAGATGTGACAAGTGGTGGGACACTTGGAAACTTGTGTGACAAGTATCTTGACACTTGTCTCTTCTCTATGGCCTTCCTTTTTGGGTTGAATACTGTCAAGAATAGAAACAACCAAATTTAGTAAGCATAGTCAGAGTACAGAACTTACTATTTTTAGAATGACATCCCTATTTTTTAGGACTAGTATTTTTAGGCTAATTCGAGGCTCCTAAATTTTAGGGACCTCCTAAAATTTAGGGACCCCCCAATATGGGTGTCATATGAAAGCTTTTTCTGTGTACATCACAAAAATGGTATCCGAATCTTCATGTGACTTTCCTATGCAAAGAAATGTGCATTTCAAGCTTTCAGCCCACACATGTACGTTATACAAGCATTTCATGATCATGCCATCTTGTTGATTGTAACTGTCTGTTCTGGTGGATCTAGCCCACACTTCAAGGCATCAATCCTTTCTGTGTGCGAGTCTAACCCTGATATGGGTGAGTTCTAGTCACAAGCGCCCAATTCGGCCATATAGGTGGAAGTGTGAACTATCTTTTCTTTAACCCACCACGTGGGTCCACCATAACCTGTGACCACTCATCAGTGGCCAGCTCCAATGCACTAGTGCAAAGGAAATAAATTTAATAAATCATTATATAGACAAATTAATGAAAAAGGATACAAATTCTATTTCTATAGAGTTGTGACAGTATATGCACAGAGCACCTAGTTACAAGTACAAATTTCATTTTAGTTCCACACCTCATAACGGTATAAATATTTTACCTCTATCAATAGACATCAAATTTTAAAAAACAAAAAAGAAGCCAATGGGGTTCAATGTTCACGAAAAACATTTTTGGTAATATATACAAAAACTTTTAACTCTAAAAATTTGGAGAGATATTTGAGTCAAATTATATGTATTTACCATTTTTACAACTAAATTTTTTCCAAAGTTGAAAGTTTTAGACCTTCTACTTTAAAATTTAAAGGTTGTTTTGAAATATTACAATTCACTTTACATTAAACATTTGTTTTTGGCGAACACTGATGGGATTGTATCCTAGTGGTGTGAGTATTGTGGATGCATGAATTCAAACCCTAGCTCCCCTTTCCTGGTGATACAAATCATTATGAGTCGAAAAAATTAAAGGGAAAAATAATTAAGTACATAATAAATACAAGTATATATAATTGTGTATAGGCATTTGTTTTTGGTTCTCCAAGTAAAGGGAAGGAGAAGGGCTAACCTTTACAGCATTTGGAGGTTTAAGGAGTTTTTCTGTTGTCGTTTCTTGCTCCCACCCCCTGCCATTAGGCCTTAAGAAGTAGCAAACACATACCATCGGAGAGCAATGGCATGCCCCGATGTGGAAGTGATTCACCACAGGCGGTTAGGGAGGCTCCTCCTCTTGCACACACACATTACTCAACATTACATCTACTCTTGTATTCATACATACATATACACAATGCTTAGAACCAAAAAGGTTTGAGGCACTCATGGTCCAATAACTTGAGCTAGTCAGATCTTTGAAGCATGCATATTGAAAGTTGCAAAGCAAGACAAATCTCTAACTAAAACCCATAAATTCTAAGAGACTTCCCCTCTTCATAGACTTGAGCACAAATAATACTTGCCTTTCAATGAATGGTTTATCCAAGAGTAAGCTAATTTCAGCAAGGTGCCAAGGACTCTCTCCATTTCGACATCCAAGATTTTAGAAACGCACTAGAACCAATCAACAACACTCTTGGGCTCAACTTCGGCTAGCTGAGAGATGCTTGTGGAAAACATTAGCATATCATAGTCATCAATAAAGGTGCATCTATTTTTGTCCTAAATAAATGTGATAAACTAGCTCAAGAGTGTTATTGATTCGTCCTCATCATTTACTTATATATATTAATTTTCTTCAAGAAAATAGAAAAAATAAAAAAGAAAAAGATTGAGGGCGTGACAGTCTATCATGTAAAGCAATGAAATATCTTCAACAGTTTCCCTCCAAATGAAATTGGCAAAGAACTTGGAGCCTAGATAAAAGAAAGGAAAGGAAGAAGAGGAGGCTCCACTTGAAATTAGAAAATTTGTGGTCCATCAAGAATGGCATCTTTAGCTTGAACATTGTGAAGAATATTTGACATCAATCTTTGAGTAAGGAGATGCAACCCCTCTCTTGTCAAAGTCAAACAAGTCCCACTCCACCTAATACATCGGGGAAGTTACTATATGTATATTCTCTACATCATGTGCGTTCAAGGCCTGTTTATAAATATCTTTATTAGTGAATTTTTCTTGAATAAAACATAACCATTTTCTATTCAATTTGTAAATAATCCCTTTATCTTACACTCTTCAGTATGTAAAAACTGTATAAAAATGATGTTTTAAAAATACCTTATTTTTAACCCACGTGATGCACACATATATTCATGAGTAACTTACCTGAGCCTAATACTAGCCATGTTGTAATAAATTGATGGAAGCTAACCTATGAGTTCACAATCCTTCTCCATTAGTTTCACCCTTTTGTTGTAATTACCTTTTACTTTTTGATGTAATTACCTTTTACTTTTAATACAACTAATGCGTATTTTATTTTTTTAAAAACAAAAAGAAGAAAAATAAAAGGAAAAAGGGTAGTATAGATCGGTTTTGAAAGCGCCTTCATCACTTAAAGACGAGGCTCCTTAGGGAGGGTCTTTACATTACATATGCTCTTGAGCAATGAATCCCTTGAATAGGGTTTGATGAAGATTCCTCCTTAGTGATCCTTTGAAAAAAACTGGTTGAAGAAGAGGACAACTCCTTAGATGTTTCTTCCTTCTTAGAAATTTTAGAGCGTAGTTTGAGAAGTTCCTCAGTGGGAGAATAAAAAATGAGAGCTGAAAAAATTAGTGGGTTGCCTCTTATCCACCCAACCTCCAATCCTCACTAAGAGAGCTAAAGAAGGGCACCACCTATCCAAAGGGAGGATGGGCTAGGACATCCCTTTTCTAAGTGAATGGAAAGAAGCAAAACACAACTTCACAAGATAGAATTTATAGCCCATCTTAAGGAAAATAAAGATGATGGAAAGTTAAGAGAGGTGATGACTCCTAATTTATCCCATGAATATATATACAACATGAGGAAATAAGGATTCCCCACCAATACATCATATGGAAAGTCTTACTTAATAAGTTTAAGTATGAATGTAGAGGGAGAATGAGAAGAGAGTACATATGGTCTGGACACCATATGATCTAGAAGTCATATTAGAATATGAGAGAGAGGGAGAGAGAGGGAGAGAGTGATTATGTGTCTCTTTACATCTCCATGGGCACCTTATATAGCCTCCATGAGAGACTAGATTAAGCTAATCTTTTTTATTAACATAATCCTAGTGATGTATGGCATCTTTGATAATATGGAGAATATTGGATAGGACAAGTCCCCACCTTGGTCATCATGCAAGAAGTCAAGGGTGCTATTAGACAATTTAGAGAAAGGGAGCTAGATTACAAGAGGTGGTTGCCCGAAGCACATTATTATGATATATTTATAAGAAGCATAAAAATGGAAAGTTGATGTGATAAGGGTGAAAGAGAGAAAAAAATTGCCTGCAACTAGCAGTCTGCACCTTTGTAACTTCAAATCGGCGAAGAATCTGAAAAAGTTTATTCTACAACTTTGTAGACTAGGTCAAAATTGGTCAAGCACTGCAGGAATTTTCTTGAAATTCAATTTCTCTTGGGATTTATTAAAATGATTAAAAACGGCTTCCAAAAGCTTCTTTGACTTTAATTCCTTATATATATATAAATACATATAAGCATGTGACAGAGAGGGTCCATGCTTGTAAGCTTTTGTGTAAGATCCAAATGATACATTGATGTGGACATTGACTTGTGTACAAGGGTGAGGTGTCCTATAATGATGGTGATAGATTCCAAATCTTGGTGATGCAGGTGGAACCCAAGTATAGTTGGAGGTTAGTCCTTTAAAAAAAATCTATGCACTCACTCAACCCCTAGGTGTAATCCATTTCCATCTTCAGTAAGATAACCCATTCATTTTACCCTTTACATTGACATCCCTCACAAAAACATGTTTCCCACTTGCTAGAGTTATCATAACTGAGAAGCAATGTAGCATACCTAGTGCTTGAATAGTAAACCTAAAGTGATAAGATGTAGGGTTTAAGATATGGGTAAGGCTCTTGATAGGAGTTTTGGCCAAATTTTATGGTAGAAATCCGGTTTGTAAAAAACCTGAATCAGTTGCTTTTTCATGGAAGTCCCAGAATGGACATTGGGTTAGGCTAAGTCATCACTTGAAGCATCAGATTTGTAAGTCCCTTTGTGTTGATCTAGATTTGAACACTATTTATCTCTTCTTGGAATCTAAAGACTACCAACAAAAAAAAGATCAACGTACTCTTGTTTGATCTCTAGAAATTGTTAAAGAAAAGTTTTTTCCCTACCCTATGCATAGCAATCTCCTAGGAGTACACTGATCTCTAAGCACACATTAAGGTGGACAAAATTGAGTCCGTGGCAAGATAGTAGCTTGTCATTGCCAACAAGCCTTTTGATAACTGGATCATTAGTAGTTGCAACCTTGAAGAAGTTCCTATTCTTAAATTTCCCCAAATGCTACTCACTCTTTGAAGTCGCACTTTCATAAGTATTATCATAATATTCAAGGTCACTACACATGAGAAGGTCCTCTTGCTCTCCAACATTGAAGCTAAGCTTGGTGAATGTAGTAAAAGGGATCTAATCTAACATAGTCCATTCAAGCTGAATGTCAATAGAAGTGTGAAAGACAACAGCCTCAAGGCACTGCATATTCCAGATCTGATTGTAGATTCGGTTGTGGCAGAGTTTCTCTTTCTCAACCTCATGCTTGTTAGAGAGTTAAAAACTATAGAGCTATCTTGAAGCTTAATAAAGAAACAGCAAGATCAGTTGCTCAAGTAGGACTACCATTTTGTTGTGAATACCTTATTTCCAACCATGCTAACCTCCCCTCCATCACTGTTGAAGTCGAGGGAGAAAGTGAAAGCAGAATTGGTTGTTTGAAGGGCCACAACACGAGTTGCAGGTTGCAAGGGAAAAGATGGCAGGAGAGAACTAAGAGTATTTAAGTAAAGACAAGAAGAGGAGTAGTTTGTTGGTTAGTTGGGCTAAAAGAGGCAATAGATCCGGTGTTGCAACAAAGGTGAGAAGAGGAGGAGAATGCTGTTGGTCTCAATCTTTTTTTTTTGTCTCAATCGTATGTTGGGCTAAAAGAGATTATAGATTTGGTGCTTTTTGAACAATATTTTAGAAGGGGGATAGGGGATTTTTAAAAAACCCTCCATGTGGCCTTGTTTTTTGGCCAAAATCTATTCTGTCGTGGGCACCTTCTAGAAAACTATTCCCTTCTGGAAACCCTTGCTAGAACAGCTCCTTGCTGTGGAGAAGCATATGCCATGCCTGCATTTTGAGGAATCAAAGCAATTGTAGACAGGATGGAGCCCCAATCCTCTGATGGTGCCTGCAACAAGAGTGATACCGAGGGGAGAAGTCAATCAATAGGGGAGGGGGAGGCAGTAGTGCAGATGAGGTGTCATGTGGTCCACCCTAATCATGCACCCATTTTCTACTGTGCGAATATGCTTGAGCCTCTTCAAGGAAGGTGACAAAGCAGAAGCCCTTTGACCTGTTCGTCTCGTATCCATGATGACATGGAAGTCGATAATCTTGTTGTGTGCTTGGAAGGCCTTGTGGAGGGACTCCTTATCAATGTTGTATGCTAGGCTACTAACAAAGAGGCGGGACATAGCTCGTATCTACACAAAGCTAAATCCATGTCTGAGGGCTTGGCCTTGCATATTTTGATCCTCTTTCCTACCCTTGGTATCATCATGTCAGTCTCAAGCATACCTGTCAAAGCATGTCACATGCAATAATTTACATCCATCAAATGCAGTCTTATCTTATCTAGAAACCTGTCCTACAGGACCACCCTATAGAAAACTGCTCATATCTTTTGAAGCATAACTCGGATCACTAAGCTTTAAAAAGAGAAAATGTAGTCCTCGTGATTTACAACCTTTTGGAAGACACTAGGATCAAATTCTGAAGTTTTCAGCCCCTAAAATTTTCTGTGCAACGTGCAACTGTTCATTATAACATGCTATCCGGGTTAGATATCAACCTTCCCGACTTTGTATCTCCTGCATATGAACATGGGTATCAACCAAACTCTGTAGGACCATTTCCAAGGTATCAAATACCATTTTTGATGCATCTGTCACTATTAATACTCTCCCAATTAAAACACTTCTACACATCTTCAGTTTAGATGTGTCTATCGACTACAGTTTCTAATAGCCATATCACCCTCCTGGGTCAAATATCCACTAGATAGTTGACCAATAAGGTATAAATACATGCAAGACATCCCCTTCGGCTTTAAATAACTTGTGTATCACACAGAATATGCCAAGATCAAAGATCCAGGTCATTAACCTACTTAATCTATTTAGGTCATCTTTCTTTGCATCTAGAACAACACTATCCTCTGTAGTCTGCATCAATGTCTCTCTTGTATTTTCTATTATCTGTCTACCCTTAATATTATCCACATTCTCTTTCTTAGTATCATTCATTCTGTAAAACTTTGTAGCATCTACATCTTCGGTCTTCATATCTACATAATCAAACTCTATAGCATACACATCCACAAACTCATATTGTCTACATCGAGAGCTAGTTGTCTTTGTATATTGTCTACTTTTGTGATACGTTGGCAGAAGACGGGGCTACATGACCTCATGTCAATCTCAAATGTCTCTATCAAAGCATATGCCAACATGTAATACTTTATATCCATTAGATTCAATCTGATCTTGTCCAGAAAACTGTCCCACAAGACCACCTTGCAGAAAGATGCTCGTATCTTTTGAATCATAACTCAGATCATCATGATTCAAAAAGAAAAAATGTACTCCTGCTCATAGACTACAAGTTATCTAAAGAAACTTGGACCAAATTCTGAAAATTTCAGCCCCTAAAGTCTTCTGTGCAACCTGCAACTGCTCATTACAGCATGTAGTCCTAGCTAGACATCAACCTTCGCGACTCTATATCTCCGGCATACGAAGTCGGATGTTAAGCAAACTTTATAGGACCCTTCCCAAGGTATCAAAGCCAATTTTGGATGTTTCGGTCACCATTAATCCTCTCCCAATCAAAAAAAATTTAGACATCTTCAGTTCATCCCTACCTGTCCATTGGAGTCTCCTACTTGGTCAAACATCAATTGGATAGTTGACCAAGAAGACATACATACATGCAAGACATCCCCTTTGGCTTTGAATAAATTGTATATCACATGTAATATGCCAATATCAAAGATCCACATCATTAACGTATGGTCGATCACATGAGACATACAAATATGGATTGAAGTCTGCTTCCATACACCCCCTTCTCCCAAAGGGGGGTTGGTCCATTAGATGCTACACATCCTTAATCTAGGCATGTTAGGTTTTGGAGAACTCACTAGTTGGGCAGAGAGGGTGTAAAAGGAGGGTGGCTCACCTTAGCTACAGCCTACTAACTGATTGGCCTCATCGAATTGTAGTCCCTTTTTGTGTTGTAATCCACAATCAGCTCTTAGCACCCACCAAATTCTATCTAAAACATTAGGCAAGTCTTGTAGATTCTAGCGCTAGCAAGTGAAGTAGTTTACATATCAATTAGTATTGTGAATTTTTTTATTTGTTTGGTGGCTGGACAAACTAGTACATTTGTTAATTATGTTAAGGCAGTGTACATGTATTAGACCTCGAATTCTTAGCGTGGCCAATTCTAGACCTTTTTCTGATTGAACAGTGGTTCCGTTTGCCCTCTTCAAAGAACTTTGAACTGTATCTTTACACAGGTTGTTTCCATAGAATCCTTTTGTTTCAATTGTATAGAGATCATCTCTAATCCTACAAATAGGATTTTTCTCTAGTAGTACACATGTGAGACAGAGAATCATGGCTTAGACAAGAGAGAGGACGATGCATGCCTCTAGCCCACCCAATGATACTCTAATCTCATGGAGCACAACAACTGTCAGTAGTAAGAAATAGGAAGAAATAGGCTGCCCCTTTTTTAAGAAACAATCCTAGGTCCTTCATTGAGTAGTAAGGAAGGTATATGGGTCTTAATGAGCACCACCCAAGCATCAAAGGGATGAAAAGGTAGTGTTGTGGCTAGGGTGAATACCACCAAGACTTAAGGTTACCTGGCAAGGAAAAGGGTTCATCTTCATCTTCCTTGTCATCTTTGTCTTTCTTTTCTCAAGTCCTCCACTACATACTCTTCTGTATCTCTTCTCTTAAACACTTTGAGCGTTTTTCGTGCTCCGGGTATCCTCAAGTTAGTCCTATCCACCTTTGTTAAAGTATATGTCACATACAATAGTTTACATCCTTTAGATTCAATCTCTTTGTACTCCAAAAACTGTCCTATCGGACCACCTTGTAGAAAATGGCCCATATATTTTGATCTCTAACTTGGATTGCTGAGCTTTCTTCTACAAAGTTGTAGCCTTAATTTTGATCTACAACTCTTGTGAATAACTCAAAACTAATTTTCAAAGATTTCAAATCCTAAAATTTTCTGCGCAACTTGCAACTGTCTTTTACTACACGTAGTCTTGGCCAAACATTGACCTTCTTGTCCCTGCAACTTTTGCATACCAAGTCGGATGACAACCAAACTTGGTAGGCCTCCTCCCTAGGCATAGAAGCCCATCCTAGAAATTTTGGCTGCCATAAATCCTTGCTGACATAGAATAGTTTTCAAGATCTTCAATTCTGCTCCAACCTGACTACTACAGTAAACTATAGAAATATCCCTCCTAGATCAAACGACCATTGGATAAGCGACCAATAAGGCATGCATACATCCCATCCATTCCATTTTTGTCTAAAAAACCTATATATCATACTTAGCAACACATGGAGTTTGCTAGGATTGAAAGCTTGCTTCATCATTCTACATATATCACCCTCTTGAAGACAATCACTTGAATATTCTATCATTCATTTTTCAGGTTGGTGAAACTCTTGAAATCCAGAGATAAATATGTATACATCTCCTTGTTTCAGCATCCATTTCTGAAACATAGGTCAAGTATTGTCAACCCCTCTAGCTTTGCAATCCATAGCATATCTCTATGTGATTAAATTGGGAAAAAGACCTATAAAAGTATCTTTGTCTTGTACAAGCAACATTGTCACAATGTCTTCTTTGCTCTCTTCCCTAACTTCTGCATCTTGCATATGAACACCCTCAATCAAAATGTCCAATTCTTCTATATCATCATGAGTCTATACCATCTACATGCACTTTATCCATTTCATCTACATTCTCAAGTCTTTTAGTAGTAATACACTTAGTCAAGGTATAATTAGTATGCTCTTTTAGTGTCCCTTTTGCATTCATTGTTGATATAGCTTCGATCTTTCTAAACATTGCATCAGTAGTAAGGATATTCTCCTCAAAGCATTGTCTCTTTGCAAGAAGCAAGAACTCCCCGTTCTCGATCTTCAATTTTGCTACTGAAAAATATTTTTTGGATTCCTCAAATTCGGTTGCTTGGCAACCCTCTTCATTTGTTCATCATTGTTATGAGGAAAGGACCCTACAACTAGTTTCACTTTCTTGTCAACTATTTTGTACTTGGTTTGAACCTTGGCTTCACTCTTTTTCTCTTGTAAACCCAAATTTTGTTGCAAATGGGGAGTACCCAACCCTATCACTTGAAGTCAATCATTCATAGTCTCTTTGGACTCCATGTAAATAGCCCCAAACTTTGTATGTTGAAATGAATCAGCATAAAACTCTTTTGGCTGAAATAACTCATCCCCATGTAACTCTGTTGGTTGATAATTCAGCCCTTTTCTGTGTTTGTTGAAATACATAAGAAAATAACTCTTTTTGTTGAGAAAACTCAGTACCTAACCCTCTTTGTTGCATAAAATCAACAATCTGATGGTACATATCTAAGGAATGTATTTGCACAAAATTGGAATCACTTTGCACCTCTATTTTGAACATATCTTTAATCTTTGTAATAGTATTCACATAAGACAACCCATCATACATCCCATAAATGCACTCCTCATCACGCAATAAACTTGCTCTTCTCAAACCTTTTTCTTTCTTCATACATATTTCTTGGCAACTCTAGACATCTTTGCAACTTTGTGAAAACAAACAGAATTCTCAACTGAAAGATCAATAAATCTTATAGAAAAATCATCGCTGCCAGGAAGCGAGAGATTTTCTCTCCTTTTACCACCTTCACCTTGTAGGATAGAGGAACATAGTGAAAATTTCGCTCTTTTGTGGGTAGAGGAGAATCTCGCAATGTATCTTTGTTTCATGGGTGATTTACACAAACTGTCATAAATTGGTCTGCTCTTTTCCCATCTTTGCTTCGGATCCACATACATGTAGACCTGTCATCTATAACCTTTGCTTCCACCTGTGCTTCATGATAAAGGGCTGCCCAAAATGACATCATAAGAACATGAATCCTTCATTAAGAAATGACAATCACCCTAAACATTTCCTATGGAAACCCTCATATTCGGACATGTTATATATAGCTCTCTTGCAATATTATTGGTGGCTCTCATATGTAAACCATGTTCTACATCTACAAGCCACTTTTCACTCTCATACAAACAACCAACTATAACATTTATCTTTGAGCTGTGATGTAGCAAGGCAACACACGGTGTCTCCATGTCTCCAATCTTAAGCACTATCTCAGTGGTTGCTTATGCCTAATGACTTTTAGAAAAATGTCTACACGTAATCATTACAGGTGCATGATCCTCTGCATAGTGCACTTGTTGTATACTCTTCACAATCTTTGGATATACTGCAACACTCTCAACAAGAATTTCATCATCACTCTCCTTAGTCAGCTCCTCAGTTGTGATACCCTACATGGCAGGCTCTTCTATAGTCTAAATCACAAGTTTCTTTCTCTTTGTATGATGTCTATAATTTCTTCATGAAAATCTCTCTTTACAATTCCCAAAATCTCTCCTAAGTTGAATTCAATCTTGTTATTTAAGATTCTCTCCTTCAATACACTTTTAAGATTTATTGCGGACTTAGTATCTAAAGCAAGCTTGTAACTTGATTTTTTCTTTGGTTTAGTATATTGTTTCTTCTACTTCTTATGTGCATCCTCTTTATTCTATTCACAGGCCGTGGTCTAGAAGGTGGTGCTATAGGCTCACCCCTATAGTCTTCTTAGAAGTACCATCCCTTTTTCACTTTTCCTTAAAAATCACTTATGTATCTAGGGCTTTTGTTAAATAGGTATAAACTGAGTATTTATCAATTGGAGATCCCCACCCAATCTTTGTTGTGATGCTCTTCCTTGCACCAGATAAATTAGCTTGCTACACTTAGTCCTTATTTATAGTCTATAAGGCAAAAATCCATAACTTTGACTTACACTTTGGTTTCTTTTCAATCTGAACACCATAAGCCAAAGCGTCTCCCATGGCTACATAATATATCCGGGTAGTCATATCCTCAAAAAGCTTCTTCATTTCACCCTTACCAAAATTTATAGCAATATACTTATCAGCCTTGGTTGCATAGATCATTCCATCCAGTCCAAAAATCAAAATTTTTTATGTAACATTCTTAAATGATTCACACTCTTTGTGCTCGTGCTTAGGACTATCACACCATATGCATCCACACACAAAATTATTCTTAGGCGGAGCTTGTGAATGACCAATTTTCTGAGAATCTTCCTACTTAGCCAATTTAATTTGCAAATCCTCCATAGTTTTTCACTAGCTTGTTAATGACATCCTCTTTCCTTGACACTTTAAACCTTTTATTAATTTATTATTTTCATAAAAAATATTCGCCAACTCATTATAGGATATCTTTGGTTTAGAGAGCAAATCGCCACACTTTCGAAAGTCTAAAATACAAGTTTCACCACATATTCTATAACATGAAGGTATATGTTGGCTCTTAAAATCATCTATGCTAGGGACCAGCTTGAAGGCTTCAGCTAGGGGTCTACTTCTTTTAAAGCTCACGAGCTACTTTATTAATATGTTAGGGGTCTACTTTGTGTATATGATACAAAGAGTTGAAGAGAATATGAAAAAGAAGACACATTGTGTCCAACCAAGAGCTTCGAGCTCTTCGAAATAGGCCATTTGCATAGATGAGTGTTTCATTAATCTTAGTTTCATTATCTCGAGGGCCTAGGAAATAGGCCCCACACAAGCAACCTACAACTTATTTATTTATTTTTTTCTTTTCTTCTTATTCTCCATTCAACTAAGGCTTAACAACCTTAGCCTCAAAAATCCTATTCACATTATCTCCTTGTGAACTAGTTCCAAAAGTTAATCCTTGTTCATACTTCAACCTCAAGCCAGCTTATTTTTGGTCTTGTTCTTATTGATTGCTACCCAAACTGAGATATGCATTCATTTGAAAGACAGTTCCTACTCGAGAATTGTAAAAGCATAAACTATTTATTCTTATGCAAATTCTAAAAGGTAATCTCTCCAAAGCATCCCATGCAATCAAAGTTTGACACTGGAAACAAGGATTGCTATAAACTTGGTAAGAACTCTTCATAAAAACCATAGCCTTAAATTTTACTATTTTCTATGGCATAAAAAATATGAGGCTGAGAAAAAATATCACACTTGGACAACTCAAATGAAATTCCTATTCATGCATACAAATTTATGGATGGTGATCTAGGATAATCCGCTACAACAAGTGATTGAAGAATCGTTAAGAAAAGGATGGCTAAGCACTTGTCTTAATTGGTTTACATCTTACTCCAAGCCGGATCCACCATATCAATATTAATGGAACAACTAAGGAAGCATGAAGGAGTTAAATAAACTTTTTGGTGCTAAAGCAACAAATCAAGAGGTGTATCTAAAGATGGATTTCTATAGTTTTCATCATGAATACAAGGGCTCAATTTTGAGCATGTATCAAAATTGAGAAGTTTAATTAATCAACTTAAGGGATCCAAGTCAAAATATGCAAAAAGGATGCAATACCAATGTTGCTTGAGAGTCTACCTAAAGACTATGCATCCTTAGAGGATTCTCTTTTTGCAAATGAAACAGTTAACCTTGAAGGATGCATATCTTCAATCCTTTTGAAAGAAAAGAAAATTAAAGGACAATTTGATGTATCAACAAGCAAGGACACTACGTTCTTTTGAAAGAAGGATCTAGAGGAATGCTACCACTACAAACCGAGAGGATACATCAACAATGATTGCAGATTGAAGCACCTATTTAAATGCAATCAATGTGAGAAGATTGGATGACATCATGAAGAAGCATGTAGATCTAAGAAACAATCAAACTTCATGGAGGAAAAAAACCAAGACAAAAAGGTAGAAGAGAACATTTTCTAAAGACTCAAGAATAACGACAGCGGCAGTGAGGAGGTGGTGCATTGGCTGGACCACGGGCGGCACAGGGAGGCGGCATGGGCGGCGTGGCCAAGGGCGACAACGGCAAAGAGGCGGGAGGGAGGAGGGAGGGTGGGTGGCGACAAGCACCCAAGCAAGGGGTGGCACCAGGGAGGGGAAGCGACATGGGGAGAGAGAGTGGACGAGAAGAAAGAGAAGAAGAAGATGAGGAGGAGGGAAGAAGCGGGAGAAGAAGGAGAAGAAGAAGAAGGGGAGGGAGGAGGAGAGGAGGAGGAGGAAGAGGAAGAAGGAGAAGGAAGGGGGAGGAGATGGAGGAAAGAGAAGAAGATGCAGGAGGAAGAGAAGAGGTGAAGGAGAAGGAGCAGGGGAGTGAGAGAGAGAGAGGGAGGGGTCGGGGAGAGAGAAGAAAGAAGAAAGAAAGTGAAAGAAGAGGAGAGAGAAGGAGAAAGGAGAGGGGGGGAAACCATCGGGAAGGGGGGGAGTGAATTTGTTTGATTTTGTAAATTAAAAAAAGAAACCATTGGGAAGGGGGAGAGTGAATTTGTTTGATTTTTGTAATTTTTTTTTAAAAAAGATAAGTTTGTTTTTTTTTTAATTGTGTTTAAAAAGAAAATAAGGTAGCCCCTCGCATCTCGCGTATAAGCGCGGGGGGTAGGGGTAAAAAAATTTGCGGCGATAGGAGCAGATGGGGCCAAGACGGCACTGATAGAGGCACGAATGCCACGGGGGCATCAGGGGGCACGTAAAAGCAAAAACACCCATGCGTATGTGTGATGCGAGGTGCAGGGCAACACAACAAAATAAAGAAAAATTAATAACATGAAAACCATGCATTAGGACAAAAGTCTAGATAAAGGAAAAATGTGCCGAAAAATGAAGAAAAGATGACGGCAAAGTGTGACAGGGTGTTGGGGTGAAAGTAGGGCGGTCACATGGGAAAAATACAAAAACAGCTCTGAAATTACATACGTGGATTAATATTAGAAAATCCGCTTGTTGAAACGTGGGGTGGAAAGAAGGAAAAATGTGCAAATTAATGTGCTCAACAAAGCTATCATATCAAAACACCACTCGGACTGAGAGAGGCGGCAGTCACATGGGAAAAACAAAAAAAAGGACTCGAAAATGGACTAAAAATTTAATACGAAAAGAATTGAGTACTAAAACGAAGGGCAGTAAAGAGGAAAAATGTGCGGGGGAAGGGGAGGCATAGGGTGGTCACATCAAAACATAGGTCTGGGGGAAGGAGGAAGGGTTTACATGCGAAAAACACAAAAAAGACGCTCAAAAACACATTGAAAATTTTATAACAAAAAATCCAGCAGGCAAAATAGGGTGGAGAAAAAAGGAAAAATGTGAGAAAAGGGTAGTTAGACAAGGTTGTCAAATTGAACTGGAATTCTAGTGAAAATAGGGCATGTTCACATGGAAAAATGTTAAAAAATACGCACGAAAATGTCCCGAAAATCCACAAAAAGGAATAACCAATGAACTGTGCATGGAAATGACAGGCGCTAAAAAGGAAAAATGGTAAGGGAAAGGTGTAGGGCAGGGTTGGCATGTGAGATGGTTGTTCCGAAGCAAAAAGGATGCATTCACATGGAAACATGTCCAAGTGACGGAAAATGGTTCAAAAATTAATGACTCAAGAACCGTCTGGCAGAACAGGGGTTGGTAAAAAGGAAAAATAGCCAGTTCAAAGGGACGAACAGGGTTGGAGGGTTAGATATGGGTTTCGGTGAACGTAGGGTGTGTTTATATGAAAAAAACTTGAAAGTAAGGGATAAAGGGAAATAGAGAAGAAACAGCCCCAGGAGTGGAGTGAAAGTAAAAGGGTGGGTGGGAAAGAGACTCGATCAGGGTAAAAGCAAGTCATGGCATAGATGCATGAGCAAATTGAGGCATATGTAGGGGGTATGCATCATAGACGCACAAGGATGCGTCCCCACACTTAAAACCTTAACATGAAGGGTAAATCGAATATCATGGACCTAGGACCACACATCAGACCAATTGTTGATGTCCCCACACTATAGACCTAACCGTCACTAGTAAATAAAAGGTGTAGGGTTAGAAAAACTTGGCCCATGTTGGACAGAATGGAGGTTGACTAACGATGTCGCTATTGTGTCGTAGTTGGATGTAGGAGAGACCAAGGTGTTTTTGTAGCATGTGCACATCTAGCAGGGTAGGGACCACACAAAAGCAATACCCAAGGAAGCAGCTTTATTGAGGGAATCGCGGGAAATCATCGATAGGGAAGAATATTGCACTCAGCTCATGGTCACTCTAATGGAATGAAATAATACTCACTCGCCCCATTATTGACATCACTCGAGTGAATCATGATTAAAACCCAAATCTCACATCCGAGTTAGGAATCGACAAGGGGGATGGTGCAGAGGGAGTATGCCAGGGTGCACAGTTGATGGTGCATAGTACGTCCAACCCCGTCTGGCATAGATGCAAGCGAGAATGCTAGGAAGCCTTGTTGCGTAGTGTACATAAGAGGATGATCTATCCTGTGGTCATAGCAGAAACCAATCCTGTTTGTGCATAGGAAAAGGAAAACATACCTGACTCCAATGGTCGTAACCTCCCTTAGTCTCACCTCTCGATGTAACGTGTCCACATGTTCCCTTTCATGGCACGTCTTGGCAGTCCATCGAAAAGAGAGTCTAGAAAGCTCCGCCCGGCACTCCCATGGAATGCTACGGGGTTTGCGATCTAGGACTTCCCGCATCTGCCACGTAGTGGAAGTATTTTGGCCGTTCCCACTTAGGACCGACCAGGGCTTCCCCTAATGGTCATTTTCCTAAACGGCAGCTATCGTCGAACCCCAAGCGAACTACTTTACGCAAAAATGCCAGGGACGAAGCAAATTCATGCTATACTTGGTTCAAGGAGAATGGGAAATGAGAGGGATGCAAGGCTCAATCTCTCTACCCATAAGACATAGTCCCATTCCGTTCCCCTAAAACAACATAAATCGGGATTTTTGTAACCTAAACTCTAGGTCAATGCCCTTGCTGTTCATTTCCTTTGAGAAGATATCCTTGCTATCCATTTCGATTGAGAAAAGTTCCCAGCCAACCAGGACCACCCATCCATAGGACGGACCTATGGCCACATCCACCGCACTTTCCTCAGGGTTGCTCCGGTGCGGCTAATAACCCCCTTGGTTAGGGTTAGGCAGGCAGTCCGAGGTAACTGAAGCTGCCTCTCCCTTGAGGCCTTCAACATGAAGTATTAAATATCTTTCCATCCTTTAGTTCCTTGAGCCAACAATGCAAATAGTGCTCCTAAACTGTTACAAGCACAATCAATTCCAGTGGTCGTTTACTTGGCCAACTGCTAAGGAGTGAATCCTTCTCTCCGAATGCATCCACCATTCGATCCGGGATCAATTGCGACTTGGCAAGATCCCCAAGGGTTTGTTTGTTAACCTTTTAGTCCTTGGGTTAGGGCCATACCCTATTATCCCAACTTAACCAATACCTTAGGTTTTATTAATAGTAAATCCTGGCAACCATGTTGCTCCAATTATTGATTATCCTTTGTTCCCAAACAAATACCTAACTCCCTTAACTTGGCAATTTTTCCCAAGAAGGTGATATAATAGGATGACTACTCATCCTCTAGCAAGTTAAACTTGCGCAAGAACCTGCCAACCTCATTCCAAGGAATGGCAACTCTCTTCTGACCAAACCACAAGACCATGCGACGTTGCAACTTGTTGCACAAGTGTCCCATCTATTTCATAGGATCATTTCACCCATTGAACGGTGTTGTGCTATTGTGCATCCGAGGTATGGAATCCACTAAAAAATTTGTGTGTGTGGCATTCGTCACTTTGTGCATACCTACTCGTGTTTGCATTTTATTATGAGTGTGGCTTGCCTGTTTGTGTGTGTATGAACCCTATCTTTCTCCTAAGTGTGTTTCCATTTATCATCTCAAATCACTGTGTGTGTGCTGGGACTTCATTCCATTGTAAATAATACTATCTATATGCATTTATCTCTGTGTGTGTGAATGAATGCTTGTGTGTGTGTGTGTGTGAAAGCGGTACAAGAAATCCCAGATCTAAGATAAGAAGAAATACAAGAATGCCCTACAAGTGGACAACTAGGAGACTTGATGAATAGGAGAAGCTAGATCACTTGGAACTTGATTCTACCGAACATGAGGGAGATGAAAAAGTTGATGATTCGGCTAGAGAGATTCAAGACCTTAAAGTTCTTCTGAGGCGGGACATGACAAGGTTAAATGCCTTGATTATAGAGTTGGAGTCCATCCTTGGAAACACAAATTACTCTAAGGACATGACAGGGTTAAATGATTTGATTATAGAGTTGGAGTCCATCCTTAGAAACACAAATTCCTCTAAGGATAGCATTGAGCATTCAAAAACAGTTGTTTTGAATCTTAAAGAAAGGCTTTTGCAAATTACTAAGCAGTTCAAGGAAGTTTTGACTATCCGCACTGAGAACCTCAGGATTCATGAGAATCAGAAGGAGTTTTTTTACAACCTTGACTTTTGGTGAAAGAGGAAATCCTTTTGCACAAATGTCTCCAGTAAGGCATAGTCACACGGATGTAATTTCATGCAATTTAGTTCCTCCTTGGATCAACAATAGCAAGCTTGCCCAAATAGCTCATCCAAGTAACAAAGCAATCCTCCAAGTTTGAAGATTGCGGCTTTTCTGGGCGGCAGGTCCTGGATAGGAAGATCGGCATTGCAGCGTGGCTTCTTCTTCTTCTTCTTGATTATCATCATTTTCTCCCTAGTCGCCAGGTGCATTGCGTTGATAGAACTTTCCTTTCACTTGGAAAAAGCAGAATCTTGTTTGGTCTTGACAAGACAATAGAAAGCACCTTCCCTGGGAAAAGAAGCATGAGTACAGATACCTTCCTTAAACAAAGAAAATGTCCTTTTACTTCTTTAGGACAGGAGCCGTTCTTTGCTAAGAACGAAACTAGTGCAGCAGGATAAACCCTTTTCTAAGTTGCTGAAAACAATTTCAAAGAGCTGGTTTTAGAGTGACAAGGCCACTTATGTGAAGGCTAACCCATTCAAGGAGTCAGGGCGTTCGATGTTTGCTACTGCCAGTTTTTATAAAGGGCAACAAATCATTTCAACAGTTGATCTGAGTATTGCAAAACCTTAAGGCCTTACTACAAGAATCATGTCCTTTAAGCATCCAGCCACTTGCCTTCTTATCACCTTCAACGCTTCTTTACATAATCAAGCCCTGGGAACAACTGAAAGTATTTTAACTCAGAGCTTTTGTTGATAGCAGACATGGCTTCCTTTGAGGAGAAGAAGTATACTTAAAATGTATTTACACAGATGGACAGGTATCCTGAAATTGGAAAGCCTCTTGTCACAACTCCTATATCAAAATCTTGTGTATTAGTCTTTTGTTACGGCCTCGTATCAAGCTTGTGCTTATCAGGAAAGCTTTAAATCCATTTTATTATTATCCTTTCAAAGGCGTTTCCTACGCAGCCTAGAGGCCGCTCGGGTTTCTTCTTCTTGTACCTTGTATTTGTTATTGGCAAAAATAAAATAGAGTCTTGGCATCAATTTCTCATCTCGCTTATTCACTTGATTAATCTTCTACCTTGAAATTTGTCAAGGTCCTCTGTGGACATGACTTTGTTTTGAAAACCCTTCGACATCTTTGGTGAACCCGATGTGAAAGTGTAGCATTTAAAAAATTTCAGGATGGGAGATACTTCAGTATCAATTTCAGCCCCTTCTACGATTCCTACTTTGTCCTCTACTTCGACTCCGTCATCGACTTCTGCTTCAAGTACTTCTACGGATGATTTAAAGCACATTTTGCACAATATGTCTATGTATATGCAACTTCAAAATCAGCAGACACAATTGTATATGCAGCAGCAGCAGCAGTTACAACAACAACAGTTGTCTCAGCAAAGGCAACTATATTCAGAGCAAGATAATGCAATCTGTGCAACTAAGGCGATTGAAGCAGTTGAAAATCAAAAGAATCTATTTGATGGCCGTAATGTATCAGCTTATTTGAAGACGTATGAGATTAAGACGGGATTTTTTGGAGTACCGACAGGACTTATGAGCAAATATTTTCTTCACCTTGTCACTCCCGCCTTGAGGGTAAAAGTGACTAATCTTTTCCTTCAAAATTTGCATTGGCAAGATTTTAAGAAGACCCTGAAAGAGGAGTATTTTCTTAAGGACTTTGGGATGGCTACACGGCGGTCATTCTGAGAGTGGGTCTACATGCCTAGCTGCTTCAGAATTGATACGAGAATTTGAAGAGAGCTATAGTTAGCTTGATACCACTGAACAAAGAGCATTGAATATTGAGAAAGTTGATATTTTCTTGCAAGCTGCAGATCCTGCTCTTCAGAAAGAACTAGGAGAGCTTCTTGAGGATCGCACGAAGGCTATGGGTCTTAAAACAAATTGGCAGGATGCTCAGGATGCAGTCTCGACTTCGACCAAAAGGCAAATATGGAAGACCTGCCTACAGAATGGATCTATGACTCCGATGTCATCCTCTACTCATATGTCTGCTTCTACCCCTGTCATTTCTTCTCTTCCTCAGCCAGTTACTTGGCCTATGCCAATGCCTATTGTTTCTAATCCTCCTGTTCCTCCTGTTCCTAGACCGATGTCGGCTCCTTCTACTCCAAAATCATCTGCTCCTTTGTTCAGATTGAATATCTGGGATTCATCGTATCGAAAGGAATCTCAATGGATCCCGGCCAAAGTCAGAGATGTTCTAAAATAGCCAATACCAACAACTGTCAAAGAAATACGCAGTTTTCTTGGATTGACAGGATGGTACAGGGTCTTTATCAAAGACTATGCTTTAATTGCAGCACCTCTGACAGATCTACTAAAGAAGTAAACATTCATTGCATGGTCAACTGCCGAGCAATCTAGATTTGATAGATTAAAGCAAAGGTTGGTATCAGCACCTATCTTGAAACTTCCGAACCTCAGTAGGGAGTTTTAAGTAGTAACTGATGCTAGCACGCTTGCCTTAGGATGTGTGCTTATGCAAGAAGGTCATCCTGTAGCATACTCTTCAAGAAAATTGAAGAGCCATGAGAAGAATTATGCTACCCATGATCTAGAACTGTTAGTTATCATCCATGCTCTAAAGCTTTGGAGATGGAACCTATTGGATAACAAGTTTACTCTAGTGACGGACCATAAAAGTCTCAACTGGATCTTTACCCAGAACGAGCTCAACATGAGGCAACGTTGGTGGATTGAAGTGCTGGAGGAGTATGATTTTGAAATCAAATACCGACCTGGGAAGGAGAATGTGGTTGCTGATGCACTCAGTCGCAAGGCATTCCTTAATTCTATAATCTTGCAAATTCCATCAACAGCTAGATCTCTAACCATAAAGGTATCCACAATCAAAGCATTCCATCCTTCTTCTTCTGGAACAACAGTAAAGCTCCCCATGGTGAATTGCTGGGACGGATGTAGCCCTGATCTAACAGTTGCTTGAGTTGCTCCTTTAGCTCAATTGCTTCTGGGATGGATATTTTATAAAGCCTCTTTGCAATTGGCGCAGCTCCTGGCACTAGCTTGATCTCATGATTCACTTCCCTTTGAGGCGGGAGTTCTGTCAGCTCTTCAGGAAATACGTCCATATACTCCTTTAGCCATGAAGGTTCTTCACTAGACTTCTGCTTGTGATCTAGCTTATTAAGCTTAATCAAGTAGACAGGTAGTCCCTTCCTAACTCCCTTAATGATCTGATATGCTTTGGCCAATTGAATTTTTGGCTTTCCAACCTCTCCTTGTGTTATGACCAATTCCCCTTCAGAGTTTTGAAAGGAAACTTGGCCCTTTCCACAATGAATGTGGGTGTCATTAGGTTTAATCCAATCCATTCCGAGAAAACACTCATGGATACCTAGGTTCATGACCCTGAATTTGACCGAAGTCGACTTTCCTCCCAGAAAGAATTTCACCTTAGCAATTTGCCTGGTACAAGTGACCTCACGACCATTTGCCAATTCCACAAGCAAGGTAGGTGCTTCTACTGTGGCTATTCCTAGTCTTCTTGCACAAGCTGGTGAGATAAAGGAATGCGTATTGCCACAATCAATCAAGGTTTTGAAACCTTTCTCTTGATAGTCCGATGGTGTGTGAATCACCAAAAACTGGAGATTCGGGCCTTTCTTGTGAAGGGCCGCATGGACTGTTGCCCTCTCAAACTCTACTTCCATGGTTAGGTCTTCTTCTTCGCACATTTTCCTGTTGGCAACACAGGCGGTTCTTCCTCTTCCTCGGGTGGTGGCTCCTTGGCCACAGCCAGTTCCTTGGAAAGGAGCTTGACATTGTCCTCCACCAAGCTTGGGACATTGCCTTTTGAAATGATCGGTCTCGTTACCTTGAGTAGGGATAAAGTTATTGACATTATTGGTCCTTGCTTTCTTTCTTTGTCCCCGGTTTTGACCTTGAACTCTCTTCATTTGGGGCCTATATGCTCCTCTGTTCTGATCATTATAAGACCAAGTCTTGTTACTTCTTGGCCTAGCCTGCACTTCCTGAATTATGGGCGCAGCTCGAATGATGCATCCTGTAGATCTGTTGGGTGCATAGATTTGAGGCAGATATTCACTGGTGGGTTTAAACTGGCACAAAATTTCGACACTTGCTATGTCATATCCATTTGTGGTGCATACTTTAGAAGTGATACAAATTTTGAGTAGTATGCATCAAGAGTCAGACCTAGATCTCATTCATTTTCTACGTGCGATACGCAGGTGGTAAGTATCTTCCTTGCACATCTTTCTTCAGCTTTTCCCAGGTAACGGATCCTTCTGAGATCCCTTGGTCTTTGCACCATTTCTTCCACCAAAGCCTAGCTTCGCCGGTGAGCTTCAGCTTGGCGAGCATTGCCTGGTTGGCGGGTGCAGTACCGGCCACTTCAAAGTAATCTTCCATGGACTCTATCCAAATCTCAGCATTAGCTTGGACTGTCCTTCCTTTCCTGTCAAATTCTGACGGCTTGATCTGCTTGAGAAGAAACTTCTTGTCCTGAATCATAGCCATACTTGATGTAGGGGATGGACTGGGAACCTGTACCTAGGGTTGTGTTTGGATAGAGGATTCTTAATGTTACAACTCGCTAATCGTTATGTTTATATTTCATACCCAATTCAGCTTTAAGCCAAGAAACCTAGCCACTTTACTTTTGATCAATTCTCATAGACAAGACAAACATTGATAAAAGAAGTCTTATTTCATTTATATGGACATAGTCCTTTCAAAGTAAAATATTTCCTAGGATGATAGAGCAAGCGTTACATTAATTCAGGGAGAATAATGTTGTGTTACATTTAGCCACGGAAACTGGATAATAGTATGGTTTCGGGTCATGGATCTTCAGGAATCGATAAGTCATTGGAAGATTAGGGTATCCTTTCCTTTGGTACCCATTCTTCTCATAGCGTCCCAACACCTTGATCCTGTCGGCGGGGATTATGCGGATCATTTCCTCGTATACATATGAATTTAGCTTAACCCTCCGACCTTCGACATGTAAAGTTGTGTTTACGTGAGCTTCAACATGTTGAGAGAGAGAGAGTACGAGAGAGATACACAAGACATGCTCCCAAAGAATGATTCATATTGATATAGAGTTAGTATATATAGGTGAGACCCAAGTCAAGTGAGAGATGATATATATAGTTGTAACATCCCCACTCAAACAAAGGTCTCTGGCTGCAAGTGAAAAACCCCTTGGGAAGAATAAGGGAAAAACCCGAGCCCCTACACATACGATGATATATATAGTTGTAACACAACAAAAATAAATAGCTTCATGATCTTCAGGTCCTCCAACCACTTAATACTCTTTAGGTTTGTTCGAAGGTATGCAAACCGGTGGGTAGCTATGTAGTAGATTCCTGAGTCACCCATCCACCTCCATTCCACGTACAAAGGTGATGGATTATAAATACGATCTAGGATGTTCATCATATCGATCCTTTGTCGATAATCTGAGGAATGCATCACGGCCATAAACATGACTTGGAATACTAAGAACCTGTTCCATGCTTCATAATTCTGCAAGACAGTATCGAAAGTAAGGAAATGTTCTTAACAGCAACATTTTCTTTACTTCTTCTTATTAAGATTTCTTATAAAGATAGATCCTTCGTTGGTTCGCTCTAATACCAACTGTAACGTGTCCACCTGTTTCCTTTCAGGACACGTCTTGGCAGTCCATCAGAAAGAGAGTCTAGAAAGCTCCGCCCGGCACTCCCATGGAATGTTATGAGGTTTGCGATCTAGGACTTCCTGCATCTACCATGTAGCAGAAGTATTCCAGTCGTTCCCTCTTAGGACTGACCTGAATCAGGGCTTCCCCTAATGGTCATTTTCCTAAATGGTAGCTAATGTCAAATCCCAAGCGAACTACTTTACGCAGAAACGCCAGGGACGAAGCAGATGTTAACCCTCAAACGAATGAAGGTGAAAAATCCGGAAAAGCTAAATAAGAAGACAAAGACAGAGGCCAAGGAAAAAAGAAATGGAAGACAAAGACGCACAAGGAGAAGAGTCCTAAATAAGGGAGAAAGGCGCACAAGGAAAAGTGCAAGTCAAAACTTTTGTAAAAGAGCACAAGCGTATCATGGTTTAATTCAAGGAGCGCCGAGCTCTCACCCATGTAATTTGTGAATGTAGATGGGCGGTGGAAAGGAAGATAGAAGGACAATGGGAAAAAGGGCCTAGGCTACGGCCGGCCATGTAAAAAGGGCAAAAGGGGATGACCGCCCAAAAGGGATTTAGGGTTTTGTATATAAAGTTCAAAAGTGAATGAGAAGCTCATTCTTGTGTGTGGCCAAAAGTAGCTCTCCTCTTCTTCTTCTTCTTCTTCTTCTTGCTTGCTTGAGCTTGTGCTTGAGAGAGGGACTGTGAGAGTGTGAGGGACTGTGAGAGTGAGAGGGTGAGGGACCGAGGAGGAGAAGCTCTCCATCTTCTTCTCTCTTCTTCTCTTCTCTTGTCTTCTCTTGTCTTGCTCGTGGACATGGAGCTTGGAGTGTGGAGCTTGAGGATGGAGCTTGCTTGAAGCTTGCACTTGGATCGTGGAGCTATCGGAGTGCGCAGGAGAGGAGGTAACTCAAACGGCATCAAGGTAAGCTCACTACACCCGTAAGGTAGGCATTGCGCGTCGGCTATGTGAGAGGTAGCCATTAGTGCTCGGCTTGGAACGCTTGAAACAATAAGCGGTCCGAGGGTCTCGGCGGTTAAGTGAAAGCTCCCACATTTTGGTTCCGTTGCCGGGACCAACGGATTCAAGCCTTGAGTGCTTGCACGCTTCGAATCGAGCATTGGAGTAGGGTTTTCCCCGAACCGGTGCTTGAGATAGATAGGTAGGAAGCGAGGGGGTTGAAGAGGGTATTGGATCTCCTTGGCAAGTAGGTTTTTTGCTTTCTTGAGATTTATGTTGTGGAATGGAGTAGTGTAGGTATTTATTTTGTGATTTGGATGCATTTAGGATAGGAAAAAACAAAGAAAAAACAAGCAATCAGTAGGGTTTTCTGTTGCTGTATAACAGGCTAAAAATAGGAAAACAGGGGACCAGATTCAAGTTTCTGGGTGAGACAGGGCTAGGGAACTAGCTGTAAGGTTCTGCAGCGCTAGGAAAGGACCTTAAGAGGCCTGGGAGGCCAGGACAGACCACATTTCCTTGGTTGGCCTTGTGAGAGAGAGAGAGAGAGAGAGAGAGAGCTTATGGTTCACAGGACGAGGAAGCGCTACCCCGATTTCTAGGCGCCAGTGATTCATGCTGCTCCAGGTGAGTCTGGTGTTTTCCAATAAGTGCTCTAATCAGATCTAGGAAGTCTATGGTGATTGTGTGCAGAAGACAATAAGGAGGGGTCAAACGTGCCGGAATCGCGGCTCAAACGCACGAGAATTGCGCCCGCCGCCGTCGACGCAATCGGACCAACTCGCAATGGTCCGATTCCCAGAATCGGACCACCCGAGTTCTGGAGTCGGACCATCCGACTTCCAGAATCGGACAGTCCGACTGAGAGTGAGTCGGACCAGTCTGGTCCGATTCCTAGAATCGGACCGTCGCGATCGGACGTGCCACGTGGCACTCGAACCACTCAGATTCAGACCAACCCGTCCGACTCAGACACTTGGACACTCGGACCGGTCCGAAATCGGACCAGCTAGAATCGAATCACCTTGTCCGATTCGATTCCCTGAATCGGACCTGACCAAAATCGGACTACTAGGCCGATCGGACCAACCCAAAATCGGACGTCCGATTCTGATAATCGGACTCCTGAAAATCGGACATCTGAGAATCGGACAGAAAACTGTCAAAATCGGATAGGGATCTAGAACACGAATTCTGACCCCAAGATTGATCCCAAAGACTGCATAGAGCTAAAGGCACATCACAGACCCTCACTAGGCTAAAATTTAGAGCACGTAGTTCAAAATTTGGCTATAAACGGTCCTCCAAATTGCATATGGCGTCTACCGTAATGGCCCTGCGGGCCGGGGGGAGTGCCCCCCCAAACCCCCACAGAGGGGGCTCTGCCCCCTCCGCACCTCCCCCGAGTAGGTTGGAGAGAAAACGTGCGCCGTGACAAGTCCTCCAAATTGGACCCTAGTGTAGTAAGGGCTCTATACGAGCATGGATCCTCACTTGCAAAAGAGCAACCAAAAGCCCATACCCAAACAGAGAGAAACAGAGACCCTAGAACATCAATGGGACAATCTAGCCATCAACGGCAAAAAGGCCACACCACGAGAACACCAACACATTGTGTTCAGACCACGTCTAGTCAGGGCGAAATGCAACATCAGCAAGCTACAAATGCCAAGATGACTAGACATGACACTCTTGACGAGAGATGTACCTTGAGCAACACTGCATAGAAAACCCAAGACATTGGTGGAGAATCCACGTCTGGTCATGCAAGTGGGGACTCAAGGGCATCTATCAGAAGGCTTAAGTTTACGAGCCAAGACCCGGAAGATGAAGACATAGTACCACCTGCTTATCTTAGGGTCAAACTCACTACGAAAAGAGAGCATACTATTGATGCTCTGACTGATGAAGGAGCAGATTTTAACATCTTGACCTATGAATCATGGACCCTACTAGGCCAACCAGAGCTCACCCCGACTAGTGCAACTCTTAGCCCTTATGGGGGACACCCACAAGCACTCATAGGGAAGTGCAAAATCCTTGTGACAATTGAAACGGAAAGCTTGCCTATCCTATTTCATGTT
This sequence comes from Lygodium microphyllum, assembly GCF_053477565.2. Classification (NCBI taxonomy): domain Eukaryota; kingdom Viridiplantae; phylum Streptophyta; class Polypodiopsida; order Schizaeales; family Lygodiaceae; genus Lygodium; species Lygodium microphyllum. The sequence goes on along the minus strand of NC_141148.1, from coordinate 52,470,022 downwards.
CCTCCAAATAGTGCTAGCTGTGGGAAAGAAACCCTCCTAGGTAGACCCTTCAAAAGGGCAACCAAGTGTGAGGCCGACTATGTAGCACAGAGGATACACCTGACACTACCGGGTGTGAGGATAGTCATAACCTTTAGCAAGGGTGACCTCATCAAACCTCGAGGGAAAGGCAAGCAAGGTGCTAACGTAATAGTCAAGCCTACGAACGAGAGCAAGGACTTGTTGGAAAAACTGATACAAGCACAGGTCGAACAACAAGAATCAGTGAGTGAGGCCAGACCTAAAAAGAGGTCAAGAGACAAGGCCAAAGACGGGCTCTGGACTTACAAATATCATAGAAGACCCCAAAATAAGCCCAAGCCTTATAGACGCAGGCATCGATGGAAGGCCAATACAACACCGCGATGGATATCCAAGGCATCGCTTCGTGCTCAAGGGTATTATGCAGGCAATCATTGGATTTGGGTACCCAAACTCCCTGCTAAGCCACCTCTATTAGAAGCCCAAATTATGTCCAAAGCAAAGAGGCGTAGGAGGAAAACTAAACGAAATGCCAAGTTTCGAACCAAAAATATTGGAGTGGTCGAGCTCCTCACTACTGAAATCAAGAAACTAGACATGGCCTATCAAAAAGTAGATCCTCAGCCTAGTGTGTTTAACAAGCGGACATCAGATGTAGCCATTGAGCATGCACAAAAATCATTAGTGCCCAAGGATCCTTTGATTTCCCAAGGGGAGAGCAAGCATCATAGGCACAACATTGCTCAAGGCAAGGCTGATCGCTCAACAAAGCAAATGGCACAATCGTCTAATAGCCTCGAGCAAATCATTCAGCCAGTGCCAAGTCCACCTAAGAGTCCTAGATCTCCTACACCCTCCGTTGCCAAACGGACACAGGAAGCACAACAGCAGTCATCGAGGGTGCCTGCTCAATCCCAATCTCCATCTCCATCTAAGCTTCCAAATGTCCAAGAGATGGAACATGATGCCATCAGTAGCTCTCGGCCCAAGGACATGCCTGTGCAACCCACCATGGCTAGCTCAACTGATACTCAAGTGAATGCTCTAAGGGCAAAAAAATGCATGACCACTTCCAATCGACCTAAGGACTTGACACCGCAATCCACCAAGAGTAGCCAGCCCACTGGACTAGCCGCTCCTACTTCTAATCAGGGATCACAGCAGTCACAGCCCTTGGTCGTGACAATGCCCCTTGCAGAACGTGTCCTTAGTAGTATGCCTATGGAGGAGGTGTCGCAACCAACCCCCTCGACAACTTCAGCACTTTCAAAGTGCCTAAAGCCTAGGCTGGAGGAGTTAAACTCAAGGGAGCTGGTTGAAGAGCTAGACTCTCCAAAAAGGGAGGCAGTTGTGCTCTCACAACCTAGCGAGGCTATCCCGCAGGCCGCAACTATGTCCCGTAAGGATACTCTAGAGAAGGAGAATGCTGAGGCCCAACCAAGCACATCAGCGGTTGACCTAGCCCAGGGTCCTGGGCCATTGGATGCACTTGCGTTGACCAAGAAAAAGAGGAGAAAATAGCGAAAACAACAACTGTTGCAGGTAGTTGCGGACCCCAAGAACATTGGGACGAAGAATGCTGGAAAGCTCATGAATGAAGCATCGAGTCCATCCATCAATGAACCCATAAATGTCTCCCCTAATAGCGGTGAAACCTCAGACACATCCGTGTGCTTTGAAAAATTAAAGCAACGTTGCCATCAACAGTTTCTTTCAACGCTCAATCCACTCACAATAGAACCCACATCGACCAATCAAGAGTGGATGCAACACGGTCACAACAAGGTGACGAACTCACACTAGTCTCATCCAAGAAGAACCATAACGCAACAACGAAGCCTCTAGAGAAACATGGAAACCCCAAGAGCATGAGAAATCCTAGCGTCGACCAATCTTGCTCGTACAGGCCTGAACCCCCAGCTATGCTAAAGCCTAGACAAACTCCTAGAACCTTGCATGAGATGGCAACCAAGCAAGCCCTCGCTGAACATAGAAGTGTCGCGGAATGCTTAATTGAGTTGGATGCTAAGCTCAAAGTGTTCGCACGTATCTATGTCCTTGCGGACATGGGTGCATGCCCTAAGGAGGAGCTTGAAGAATACTTGCCATTCCCCTTATCTTGGAAAGAGCAAGAACATCTTGACAAGCACTATAACAGGCTTTTACATGAACGCATGCAACTCATCCCTGACGAGGAGGCTAACAAACTGTGCTTAACTGTCACGTTCACTGAAGTGCTCTGCCGACCGAATCTCATAGACATAGAGCAACTAAAGAGATTAACAAAGGGTCGAAGTCAATTTGAACAGCGTTGGTGTGAACGCCGCGTTGCAATAGCCGAACTAGGGCTCAGATCATGACACTCTTTGAGGAGCGATTAGCCAAATGGCGGTCTCAAAGAGACCCAACCTATGTGGCACCAACTTCCCTACGAGTGCTGACTGCCATTTGGGGTAGAGACTTGGCTGAACCACCTAGCCAAGAAAACCCTCTGTTTGATAAGGTTCTCACAGAGGAGGAGTTACATGTTGCCAGTAGACTCAGAGAAGGGTCCATGCTGCTTGATGTGGCAAAATATCTATTGATACTAAGTAAGCTGCCACGAGTGCTGGATGCGTGTGCCATGCTCCAGTACAACCTCGAGTTCTACAATCGGTTCTTATCTTCGTGAAATGACATTATGTATATAAATAAACACTGATTTTTGTGTCACCGTGTATAAACAATAACAACACACACAAGCAATGATAGTCAAGCGCAGGGAGAAGAGTTGGGTCTGACAAGATAAGCTCCTCAAGTCCTCCTCTCATCACACATTTAAAAGCCGTGTGACCATCCCCACCTCCAAGTGAAGGGCATGCAATCCACATTACCGCCATAGGAAGCCTTGACCAACAATGATGATGGTGTAGATAGGGTTTAGTCCCTTTCTATACACCTTCTTCCCTTTTGGTCTATCCTTCTGAGGATGTGCCATGTCCCACTCCATGCCAACCAGTCCACACAACTTAGCATAAGCCAATATCGGCTAATGGCTGGCGGAAAAATGAACATCATCATGGGGGCCATCCCTTTACGGCAAACACCGCATGCCTCACCCCTCCCCTTCTTGTCACATGCGCTTGATAAACCACACTAAAATCCCTTCCATGCGAACAGTTGTATCTTGTATCAAGGTCTAACCCTTGGATTGCATCTTGCAGGCTTCCAGACGAAACACATGGAGAACCATGGACATCTGGCATGCAAAGACGCTCTTCACAGACGATGGGAGCACGTGGCACGCGCCCCTCCACCGGAGCGCTATGTGCCCACCATCAAGAGGTATGCCAAGAAGCGAGGCCCTAAGCGCCACTGTCCAGGGCAAAGGCCAAAGAATCCTCGAGTCAAAAAAGCCAAGACTCAAAATGTGCAACAGGTGGCAGCACTAGTGGCACGAACCCCCAGCTCACGCCCGGGCCCCAGATGCTCAAGGGCAGAAAGGGCAGCTCGAGAAAGGGAAGAATTCAATGAATTGTTTAAAGACATTCTGGAAACGGTAGCGGCCCGGGACTACACCATTCATGTCCCGGCCGACATGTTCCCTGCCCAGCCTCATGGGAGCCCCACACTAGCACCGCCCCGGTCGCCTAGCCAACCGGACTCACCTCGCCTCGTACCTATAGACTAAATCCCTATGATGTACAAGTAGCTCGACAAGTCAGCAGGCCAGAACATTTTGTTTTTTGATGAGTAAAGGGGCAAGATCCCCACTTGTACACATTCCCGTACCTCTCGTTAATGTATGTGACCTTAACATGCAATGAAATAGTCATCCCAATAGACATCATAGCATTCTGAAAAATTATGTCTTAACATGATTGCATTGGTCCGATGTACTTAACGAAAGCAAGCATGTACTCTCACGAAGTGACAAGTTGATGCAGAATGACACAGGTCAATGTCTAGAAGTGTTTAACATCCAAGTCACACAAGACCACCAACCCCACAAAGAACCATTATGGAGGAAGTGACAAGAATACCAAGAAAAAAAAGCCATGACGAAAATGCCACTAGATGAGAACCCAAGGACACCTCTGCAGAAAAAGCAAATATTGCACGACTAAGCATGGCCAAAGCATAATCATCAATTACCTCCTCCTTCTTGGCCAAACTCTATGTTCGGGCAGGAGCCATGCTCTCAATAAGGGCGAACGTCTCTTCATCATCCAGGATTCAATTCGCAAGGTGCTCTGCCCTTGTTCATGCACAGCTCACTCCAAGTGCTACCTCAATTATTCGATAGCTCACATGTTACAAAGAGGTTTGCAAAATCTCAAGTGTTTCTCTTCACCTCAACAATAGTTCCTCTAGCATCAAGGATGGTGACACAATCATCTCTCTAATATCAATTCTTCATAGCCTTTGAATCCCAACATTTCTCAATCCAAATGAAAGGCTAACAGCCTCAATGAATGGCATTGATTGTATTCACTTTTCCCACAACAACAAAAAAAAAAAAAAGAAGAAAGAAAGAAAAAAGAAAATAAAATAAAATAAAATAAAATAAAATAAAATAAAAAAAGCACACACGATCACATCATCGCACCTAGGGTCCTCAAATTAGGTACGTCTAGTGACCTCAGTTGGCTGGATCCGTCCCTAATCCCCTAACCCTTTGTACATCCCCCACAATTGTTCAGGGCACATTAAGGGCAGGACATACCTAGGGAGCTCGCCTCGCCTATGGTTAGACCTGTCACCTCAACTTGCACAATTCTTTTGCACTCATCTCAATGCCATTACAATCCACATTGGTAAGCAAGGCATGAAAGACAAAGGAAAAGTACACCATACCTTTCAAGCACTATAGGTAGTCAATAGCTACCAAGAGCTAGACAAAGGAGCTCAATTATGCTACATGGCCTTGACGAGACCATAATGATGTCTCAAGCAATCTTCAAGTGTACTTTTTCCGTTTTTTTTGACAAATTTTTCCATCAACTTAGCCCCTTGCTACACTAACCCGTTGCTATACAAGGAACTAGGTCGACAGTCTTGTAACTACGTAATATCTAAGTATGCATGACCACTCACATAATATCTGCACCAAAGTATATACACAGTTTGGGTCCTCAAGTGCAGGACAATACTCTCAGCTTGCTTAGAGTTCGACCTGTCTCCCAAACTAATTGCACTCTATCTTGTGCACAATAGAGAAGACTAACACTATCCTTAGGAAGAGACCATAGGTGAGGTTTTCAATTGCAGGTGTTGGAGACTCCAACGAAAGTGTCGTTCGCTCTTCATCAACACCCAACTCTAAATGCTTATCCCTTACCATCCGACAAGCCCGCAAAGATCATCGTGTGCAGAATCCCCAATAAACCAACACTTGCGCTGGCCATCAATGCAATCTCCAACACAAAATAGCCCTACCGCCAACTCCAACAACCTTCCACCAGCCACCTTGGCCACCAACAGGCCCCGAGGACCTTCTACCACACCACCACCACCACTCCTCCACGGAAACCACAGGCATCCTTGTCACCCACGTCTTCGGTGTATGCTACAGCCTGCTACCTACGACGGTGAGTGCCATGGGACTGGGACTCGTCTAGGAGGGGGTAATGTTAACCCTCAAACGAATGAAGGTGGAAAATCCAGAAAAGCTAAATAAGAAGACAAAGACAGAGGCCAAGGCAAAGAGAAATGGAAGACAAAGACGCACAAGGAGAAGAGTCCTAAATAAGGGAGAAAGGCGCACAAGGAAAAGCGCAAGTCAAAACTTTTGTAAAAGAGCGCAAGCGCATCATGGTTTAATTCAAGGAGCACGGGGCTCTCACCCGTGCAATTTGTAAATGTAGATGGGCGGTGGAAAGGAAGATAGAAGGACAATGGGAAAAAGGGCCTAGGCTACGGCTGGCCATGTAAAAAGGGGAAAAGGAGATGACCGCCCAAAAGGGATTTAGGGTTTTGTATATCAAGTTGAAAAGTGAATGAGAAGCTCATTCTTGTGTGTGGCCAAAAGTAGCTCTCCTCTTCTTCTTCTTCTTCTTCTTCTTGCTTGCTTGAGCTTGTGCTTGAGAGAAGGAGTGTGAGAGTGTGAGGGAGTGAGTGTGTGAGGGTGAGGGACCGAGGAGGAGAAGCTCTCCATCTTCTTCTCTCTTCTTCTCTTCTCTTGTCTTCTCTTGTCTTGCTCGCGGACATGGAGCTTGGAGTGTGGATCTTGAGGATGGAGCTTGCTTGAAGCTTGCACTTGGATCGTGGAGCTACCGGAGTGCGTGGGAGAGGAGGTAACTCAAATGGCATCAAGGTAAGCTCACTACACCCGTAAGGTAGGCATTGCGTGTCGGCTATGTGAGAGGTAGCCATTAGTGCTCGGCTTGGAACGCTTGAAACAATAAGCGGTCCGAGGGTCTCGGCGGTTGAGTGAAAGCTCCCATAGCAGATTCATACTGTACTTGGTTCAAGGAGAATGGGAAAGGAGAGGGATGCAAGGCTCGACCTCTCTGCCCATAAGGCATAGTCCCATTCCATTCCCCTAAAACAGCATAAATCGAGATTTTTGTAACCTAAACTGTAGGTCAGTGCCCTTGCTGTTCATTTCCTTTGAGAAGACCTCCTTACTGTCCATTTCGATTGAGAAAAGTTCCCAACAACCCGGGACCACCCATCCGTAGGACGGACCCATGGCCACATCCACCATACTTTCCTTAGGGTTACTTTAATTGTCTAATTATCTACCACATTTAGTTGGACATCCATCAAGCAGCTTCATTAATTAGCCAGTTAGACACTGATTCCTTCATGTAATCTTAGCACTTGACATAGAAAAGCACTGTCAAACAAGTTCCTTTTCAATAGGTTATCATATTTATCTTTGGAATACATCCATAAAAACCAACCCGCAAGCATATCCATAATCCGCCCGAAGGCTATCCATAATCCGCTCGAAGGCTATCCAGCAATCCACAGGGATGGCTAATCCAAGATTCCGCCCGTTCACTAGAATGCAGGCCTCGAGATCCAATCCCGAGTCTTGTTGGCCTCTTGTGCATGGCCCGGAAGGCAAGGGATTTATGGCTAGAGCCCCCCTGGCACCCAAGCGTTCTCCTGCTCCAAGTAGTGCTCAACGGAGAGACCTCACGCAGTGGGTTCGATCCACATTCCCGACGCGGCTAACAACCCCCTTGGTTGATCAGGCAGGCAGTTGGGGGTAACAGAAGCTGCCTCTCCCTTCAGACCTTCAACGTGAAGCATTAAATATCTTTCCATCCTTTAATTCCTTGAGCAAACAATGCAAACAGTGCTCCTAAACTGTTATAAGCACAATCAATTCTAGTGGTTGTTTACTTGGCCAACTGCTAAGGAGTGAATCCTTCTCTACGAATGCATCCAGCATTCGATCCGGGATCAATTGCAACTTGGCAAGATCCCCAAGGGTTTTTTTTGTGTATTAAAGCAAATTTAACCTAGGCTTAGGAGCTAGACACATTAATTAGGGTTATCTATAAATAGTGGAGTATGGCCAAATGTGGGAACCTTTTGATCATTTTGAAATACAACTCCTTGTGGAGTTCTTGAGGTCACACCCTCCCACCATTCATGGAGGTGCATATCCATGTCCACCCTACTTGGAGGTGAGTATCCTTGTCCACCATTGTAGAAGGTGAGTATTCTATAGCAGCTTATCATCACTTGATTCTCAGCATACCATCTATTTTTCCCATTTGTATATCTCATATGGAACATGGATCTTGGCTATGGCAGTAGCATTTCTTGTTATTGTCAGCATTAGATGTTAGATCTTGTGTATTTTCTTATATGAGATGTCAGCTTTATTTCATTGGTATCAGAGCATGGATTTTTGATCCATGGGAAATGTCATTTTCATGGAAGATTTGGTTACAAACATCATTTCTGTGTAACTGGAGTTGAAGACACTGTTACATGGTTTGGTTCTACTTGACAATGACTAGTCAGGTTGCTGAAAATTTTCTACTATAGTCATCAATAAAAGTGACAAAATAATGACAGCCTCCAAGAGATGCAGCTTTAATAGTCCACACATCAAAGTGGATTAATTCCAATGGTTTCTTGCTCTCTTGAACATGTCTAGGAAATGGTTTCCTTGCCTGTTTTCCAAATTGACAAGCTTCACATACCTTATGCATTTCTATAACCTTGAATTTAGGCAATCCTTCAACAATATTTTGGGCGTGCATTGATTTAAGTCGTTGTACATTAACATGACCAATGCGTTTATGCCAGACCCATGTGCAAACATTGTTGCACTCAATTCAGGCATGTCTGCATTCAACGTAAACATTCTGCCCTTCTTCTTTCCTTTTGCTATCAAGCGACCTTTCTTTTGCTTAAATAGAAGCTTTTGGATCCAACTTGGATCTCAACTCATCTGGTACATGAACATAGGCAATGCAACCAAAAATCTTTAAATGAGAAATATCTGGTTTCCTACCAGTATACCTCTCCTCTGGAGTCATCCCATGTATTGCTGCAGTGGGAGTCTTGTTCATTATGTAGACTTCTGTAGCAACTGCTTCAGCCCAGTAAAAATCTGGCAAGTCTTTTTCATTGAGCATGGCACGAGATACCTCTCCAATATGCATGTTTTTCCTTTCTACAATTCCATTTTGTTGTGGGGTATGACTGCATGAATATTGCTGCTTTATGCCATGCTCCTGTAGGAACCTTGCAAATTCATTTGAGAGGTACTCTCCCCCTCCATCTAACCTTAGGCATTTTATTTGCAGGCATGTTTCTTTTTCAACCATAGCTTTAAGAGTTTTGAAATGCCCAAAAACTTCACTTTTCTTTTTCATAAAATACACCCAAACTTTTCTGCTATAGTCATTAATAAAAGTGACAAAATAATGACAGCCTCCAAGAGATGCAGCTTTAGTAGTCCACACATCAGAGTGGATTAATTCCAATGGCTTCTTACTCTTGAACATGTGTAGGAAATGATTTCCTTGCATGTTTTCCAAATTAACAGGCTTCACATACCTTATGCATTTCTGTAACCTTGAATTTAGGCAATCCTTCAACAATATTTTGGGCCTGCATTGATTTAAGTCGCTGTACATTAACATGACCAATGCGTTTATGCCAGATATCAATATCTGCAACTACACCGGTCCCATGTGCAAACATTGTTGCACTCATTTCAGGCATGTCTGCATCCAATGTAAACATTCTACCCATCTTCTTTCCTTTTGCTATCAAGCGACCTTTCTTTTGCTTAAATAGAAGCTTTTCGATCCAACTTGGATCTCACCTCATCTAGCACATGAAGATAGGCAATGCAACAAAAAATCTTCAAATGAGAAATATCTGGTTTCCTACCAGTATACCTCTCCTCTGGAGTCATCCCATGTATTGCTGCAGTGGGAGTCATGTTCATTATGTAGACTGTTGTAGCAACTGCTTCAGCCTAGTAAAAATCTAGCAAGTCTTTTTCATTGAGCATGGCACGAGATACCTCTCGAATATGCATGTTTTTCCTTTCTGCAATTCCATTTTGTTGTGGGGTATGACTGCATGAATATTGCTGCTTTATGCCATGCTCCTGCAGAAACCTTGCAAATTCATTTGAGAGGTACTCTCCCCCTCCATCTGACCTTAGGCATTTTATTTGCAGGCCTGTTTCTTTTTCAACCATAGCTTTAAGAGTTTTGACATACCCAAAAACTTCACTTTTCTTTTTCATAAAATACACCCAAAATTTTCTGCTATAGTCATCAATAAAAGTGACAAAATAATGACAGCCTCCAAGAGATGCAGCTTTAATAGTCCACACATCAGAGTGGATTAATTCCAATGGCTTCTTACTCTCTTGAACATGTCTAGGAAATGGTTTCCTTGCCTGTTTTCCAAATTGACAGGCTTCACATACCTTATGCATTTCTGCAACCTTGAATTTAGGCAATTCTTCAACAATATTTTGGGCTTGCATTGATTTAAGTCGCTGTACATTAACATAACCAATGCGTTTATGCCAGATATCAATATCTGCAACTACACCGGTCCCATGTGCAAACATTGTTGTACTCAATTCAGGCATGTCTGTATCCAACGTAAACATTCGGCCCTTCTTCTTTCCTTTTGCTATCAAGCTATCTTCTACTTAAATACTGGAAGAGGTAGAGGAAGAGGTAGAGGAGGCCGATCTGGAGGCTGTGGTAGAAATCAGAATATGCAGCAAACTCAAGAAAACCAGTCCTATGGAGGAGGACGTGGTAACTCTAGAGGCAGGGGGAGCCAAAGAGGTCGTGGTGGATGGCAAAGAGGCCAAAATGCAAACAGCAATATTGAATGCTACTACTGTGGTAAAATGGGTCATATGGCTAAAATCTGCTATAAAAATCAGAATGACATCATGAATGGAAAATTGCAACAAGGGAATTATGCATATTCTAGTAGACAGGGTGATGACAGAAATGAGCATTTGATTATGGTACAGCACATGACCAATTCTGTGACAAGTGCAGAAGAAAGCAACGATGTGTGGTATGTTGACTCAGGTGCATCAAACCACATGACAGGTCATGTAGAATGGATGCAGGATGCAAGGAAAATGGAAAAACCAGGTTTTGTGGAGACTGGTGATGATACTGCACATCCTATTGTGCAGATTGGAAAAATTACTTTGTCTATGCAGGATGAGAAAAAGAAATACCTATCGGATATATTTCATGTTCCCAATATCACCAAGAACCTGGTTTCTGTTAGTCAAATAGTTTAGCAAGGCTTGCAGGTCAGATTTAATTCTCATGGATGCTTGTTGAGGATATGAAAAATAAAGGTCGCTTGATAGCAAAAGGAAAGAAGAAGGGAAGAATGTTTACGTTGGATGCAGACATGCCTGAATTGAGTGCAGCAATGTTTGCACATGGGACCGGTGTAGTTGCAGATATTGATATCTGGCATAAATGCATTGGTCATGTTAATGTACAATGACTGAAATCAATGCAGGCCCAAAATATTGTTGCAGGATTTCCTAAATTCAAGGTTGCATAAATGCATAAGGTATGTGAAGCCTGTCAATTTGGAAAACAGCCAAGGAAACCATTTCCTAGACATGTTCAAGAGAGTAAGAAGCCATTCGAATTAATCCACTTTGATGTGTGGACTACTAAAGCTGCATCTATTGGAGGTTGTCATTATTTTGTCACTTTTATTGATGACTATAGCAGAAAAGTTTGGGTGTATTTTATGAAAAAGAAAAGTGAAGTGTTTGGGCATTTCAAAACTCTTAAAGCTATGGTTGAAAAAGAAACAGGCATGCAAATAAAATGCTTAAGGTCAGATGGAGGGGGAGAGTACCTCTCAAATGAGTTTACAAGGTTCCTGCAGGAGCATGGCATAAAGCAACAATATTCATGCAGTCATACCCCACAACAAAATGGAATTGCAGAAAGGAAAAACAGGCATATTGGAGAGGTATCTCGTTCCATGCTCAACGAAAAAGACTTGCTAGATTTTTACTGGGCTGAAGCAGTTGCTACAGCAGTCTACATAATGAACAGGACTCCCACTGCAGCAATACATGGGATGACTCCAGAGGAGAGGTATACTGGTAGAAACTATATATTTCTCATTTGAAGATTTTTGGTTGCATTGCCTTTGATCAGATCACCAAGTGGGATACAGCTCTTGCAGAGGCAGTATGGATTGGACATGTTGTCCAAATATGGGATGACAGGCTGTAAGCCTATTTCAGTTCCTTTGGAGTAGAATGTGAAGTTGAGCGCAGATGCAGGTGAGCTTCTAGAAGACCCTACTATGTATAGACGCATAGTAGGAAGTTTGATTTATATGACTATTACCAGGCCAGATTTGAGCTATGCTGTTGGATTGGTTGCATGGATACACTGATGCTGATTGGGCTGGTAGTATTTCTGATAGACGATCTACCAGTGGATATGTGTTCTCTTTTGGGAGTGGTGTAGTCACTTGGAGCAGCAAGAAACAGCCTACAGTTGCCTTATCGAGCACAAAGGCTGAGTACAGGGATGCAGCAATGGCTGCATGTGAGATAGCTTGGTTGCATAAGCTACTTTATGATATGCATCAGCCTACAGATGGGCCAATTGTCATTTATTGTGACAACATGAGCAGTATACACTTAGCAAATAACCCAGTCTATCATGCTAGAACAAAGCACATTGAGGTGTATTATCACTATGTGTGGGAGAGGGTTTTACTAGGTCTTATTGATCTAGTTTATGTCAACATAGAGGATCAGGTAGCTGACATATTCACGAAGGCATTGGGCGCAGAGAAGCTGCGCAAGTTCAGAGACCTGCTTGGTGTGCAGGAATTGGGATTGAGCTCGAGGGGGAGTGTTGAGATATCGAGCTCCACTCGTGATATGCCAGGGTGACCGTTGTGCATTTATGTCACCGACTTGTTAGCTATAGATGTGGTTGGTACATTGCCCATGAATAATAGCTAGATGACAGCTATCCTTATCCACTCTAGTTCGTGGCTCAGTTAGTATGCCACCTTTGTTAGTTGAGTTTGGTTTGAGACCCATATATAGGGTTCTTCTATTTCTTTGTACTAGAGTTCTTTTTGGCTTACACAAACTAAGAAGAGGAAAATTGTTTTCAGCCTCCACCTTTGTGGGTATTCCCCCATTGTACAAGCAAGAAAACTACAAGTGAGACTCCTTTCTTCTCTCCCACAATCTTGACAACCTAGGCTCATGACTCTGAATTTGACCGAAGTTTTCTTTCTTCCCAGAAATAATTCCACCTTAGTAGTTTTCCTGGTTCAAGTAACCTCACGACCATTTGCCAATTCCACAAGCAAGATAGGTGCTTCTATTGTGGCTATTCCTAATCTTTTTGTACAAGCTGGTGAGATAAAGGAATGTGTACTGCCACAATCAATCAAGGTCTTGAAACTTTTACCTTGATAGACTGATGATGTTTGAATCACCGAGAACTGGCGATTCGGGCCTTTCTTATGTAGAGCGGCATGGACTGTCGCCCTTTCAAACTCTGCTTCCATGGTCGGATCTTCTTCTTCTTCGCACATTTGTCTATTGGCAACACAGCCAGTTCTTCCTCTACCTCTGGTAGCGGCTCCCTGACCACGGCCCGTTCCTTAGAAAGGTGCTTGGCGATATCCTCCTCCAAGTTTGGGACATTGCCTCTTGAAATGACTAGGCTCGTTGCAGTGGAAACAATGGAGGTTTCGGCCATTGCTTTGAGTAGGAACAAAGTTGTTGACATTGTTAGTTCTTGCTTTCTTTCTTTGTCCCTAATTCTGACCTTGAACTCTCTTCATTTGAGGCCTGAATGCTCCTCTGTTTGGGTCATTATAAGACCATGTTTTGTTACCTCTTGGTCTAGACTACACCTCCTAAATTATAGGAGCAGCTCGAATGAGTGCGTCTTGTAGATCCGATGGGCGCATAGATTCGAGATGGTTATTTACTGGTGGATTTAAACTAGCACAAAATTTTGACACCTACTGTGTCATGTCCATTTGTGGCGCATACTTAAGAAGTGAGACAAATTTGGAGTAGTATGCGTCAAGAGTGAGTCCCAACTGTTTTAGCTCGTAGAACTCATTCATTTTCTGTGTGCGATACGCAGGTGGTAAGTATCTTCCTTGAACGGCTTTCTTGAGCTTCTCCCAGGTAACGGATCCTTCCGCGATCCCTTGATCCTTGCACCATTGCTTCCACCAAAGCCTGGCTTCGCCGGTGAGCTTCAACTTGGCGAGCATAGCCTAATTGGCGGGTGTAGTACTGGCTACTTCGAAGTAATCCTCCATGGATTCAATCCAAATTTCAGCATCTACTTGGACAGACCTGCCTCTCCCGTTAAATTCGGGCAGCTTAATCTACTTGAGAAGAAACTTCTTCTCCTGGATTATAGCAATACTTGATATAGGAGGCGAATTGGGATTCTGTACACCTGGGGTTGTGCCTGGATAAAGGATTCTTAACATTATTAATCAATAATTGTTACGATTTATATTTCATTTCGATTTCAGCTATCAATCAAGCAATCTAACCACTTAACTTCTTATCAATTCTCAATGGCGGAACAGACATTCATAAAAAGGAACTCTTATTGTATTTATATGGGCATAGCCCTTTTGGAATAAAACATTTATTGCGATGATAAGCCAATTGTTACATTTTGGTTTGGGGAGAATAATGTTGTATTACATTTATCTACAGGAACTGTATAATAGTATGGTTTCGGGTCATGGATCTTCAGGAATTGATAAATCATTGGAAGTTCAGGGTATCCTTTCCTTTGGAACCCATTCTTCTCATGGTGCCCCAACACTTTAATCCTGTCGGCGGGGATTACACCAGTCACTTCCTCATATACATATGAGTTTAGTTCAACCCTCCAACCTCGAATATGTAAAGTTGAATTTACGTGAGCCTCCACAAAAATGAACAGCTTCACGACTTTCAGGTCTTCCAACCACTTGATCCTCTTTAGGTTGGTTTGTAGGTATGCAAACCGGTGGGCAGCTATAAAGTAGATTCCTAAGGCACCCGTCCATCTTCGTTCCATGTATAAAGGCGATGGATTATAGATTCACTCTAGGATGTTCATCATCTCAACACTTTGTCGATAATCTGGGGAATACATCGCAATCATAAACATGACTCGAAATACCAAGAACCTGTTCCATGCTCCATAGTTCTGCAAGACATCATTAGAAGTAAGGAAATGTTTGGACATCAACATTTTCTTTACTTTATCTTATTAAGATTTCATAAAAATAATTCCTTTGTTGTTTGGCTTTGATACCAACTGTAACGTGTCCACCTGTTATCTTCAGGACACGTCTTAGCAGTCCATCGAAAAGGATGTCTAGAAAGCTTCGCCCGGCACTCCCATGGAATGTCATGAGATTTGTGATCTAGGACTTTCCGTGTCTGCCATGTAGCGGAAGTATTCCAGCCGTTCCCACTTAAGACCAACCTGAATTAGGGTTTTCTTATTTGGTCATTTCCTAACGGCAACTAGCGTTGAACCTGAGCGAACTACTTTACGCAGAAACGCCAGGTCAGAAGCGGATTCACGCTGCACTTGGTTCAAGGAGAATGGGAAACGAGAGGGATGCAAAGCTCAACCTCTCTGCCATAAAGCATAGTCCCATTCCGTTCCCCTAAAACAGCGTAAATCGAGATCAGTTATAACTCTAGGTCAACGCTTTTGTTGTTCGTGTTCTTTGACGATCTTCCTGTTGTCCAGCATGATTGAGAAGAGTTCTCGGCCAACCGGGACCACCCATCCGTAGGATGGACCTATCGCCACATCCAGCGTACTTTCCTCAAGTTATTTTAGTTATTTAATTACCTAACACATTTAGTTAGATATGTATCAATCAGCTTCCTTAATTAACCTGTTAGGCACTGGTTCCTTCACGTAATCATATCACTTGACATAGAAAAGCAATGTCAAACAAGTTCCTTGTTAACAGGTTATCATATTTATCTTTGAAATACATAAAGTCCAGCCCATAGGCTTATCCACAATACGCCCGAAGGCTATATAGCAATCCACAGGGATTAATAATCCAAGTTTCCACCCGTAGACTAGTATGCGAGCCTTGAGATCCAATGCCGAGTCACGTTAGCCTCTTGTGTAGGGCCCGAAAGGCAAGGGATGTACAGCCAGAGCCCCCCGGCACCCAAGCGTCCTCCTGCTCCAAGTAGCGATTAATGGAGAGACCACTTGCGGCGGGCTTGGTCCACCTTCCCGGCACGGTTAACAACCCCCTTGGTTAGGGTCAGGCAAGCAGTCGGGGGTAACTGAAGCTGTCTCTCCCTTCAAGACTTCAACTTGAAGCATTAGATATCCATTTATCATTTAATTCATTGATCAAACAAAGCAAAACAATGCTCTTAAATCTGTAACAAGCACAAACATTTCCATTGGTCGTTTATTGTTGGCCAACTGCTAAGGAATGAATCCTTGTTTTTGAATGCATTCAGCACTCGATCCAGGATGACTTGCGACTTGGCAAGATCTCCTATATCTTGGGTTAGGGCCATACCCTATTAACCCGACTTGATCCATACCTTAAGTTCATATGTTATTCCAATTTATTGGTTTGTCCTTTGCTCCAAGCAATTATCTTTACCCTAGAAAGATACTATATTAGGACGATTATTCATCCTCTTGCAAGATAACTTGCGTAAGAATCTCCCAACCTCATTCCAAGAATTGGCCATTCCCTTGTAATCCAATCACAAGATCATACGACTCTGCACTTGTTGCACAAGTGTCGCATTGAACTATGGGACTATTCTACCCATCAAATGGAGTCATGAAACAATCTATTCCTGATTACATTAGGCTGACGTTGTTAGTCCTAGGGTTCAAAGTTCCATCTTTTTAGCGAAAGATTCTTAGGGAAAAACCCTAGATCACTTCTCAAGTATGTTCCGTTGTCCCTACATTCAGTGAATTGGCAAGTATTTAGGGTATAGAAGTTTCAGTTTTAGCAATATGTGCGACTAGGTCATGTATTAAATCCTAGTGAGTTCTTTGGAATTGAATTAACTCTTTCTAAAATGAGTACTGCGCAGGTTTAGGTGTTTAGGTTTATGCCAATTTAACCTATCTACTTTTAAAGATAATTACGCTATCATTTCCATAACCACATGATTTATTATCTATGCGTAAGTTGATTTTCAAATCCTAACTTTTCAGTTTAAGATCAAGCATGGGTTAGGTTATAGTCTAATTCCAATTAATCATGCTAAAACATGCAGCCTTTTCTAATAATTATGCAGTTGAAAAAACGATATTTATACCAATTGACTAGAGTTATTCAACTTAAGAATCATTTCATGCCTTGCACTTTCCCATGGATTCTTAGCACTTTCCATAATGACTTATTGCGAAGAAGATATGTCCTAATAATGCGACATGCAATTTATACTTCCATGCCTAAACAAAGTGCACTATCTTAATTCCGTTTTGTAATTGTGAACATTAATCTAAGTTCAGTTCATTGCAATGCATAAAACTACTTGCTGGAAATGCATATCAATTTTCTGCTGACTTTATTTTCTTCATTAAAAAAAAAAACTAATGACCGACTTTTCTGTCTCGTGAGCTAATTCTTTCATAATTAATCTAAGTATGAAAAATGCATCCTTTAAAAAAATCATCCATCGCACAATTGAATTATAATAACATAAAATAAAAATTAGGAAGGAAAACCTGGACTTGTGGTGAGATGTCAACGTGGATGCTAGGAGACGATCCTCCTGCGGTTGCGCCTTGGGCTTTCTTAGGAGCCATCGCGAATGTAGCGTTTCCATCTTGGATGCGGCTTTGCAGACTCCCTTTTGAAATACCACCGTCCTTTATGAGTCTTCTCTTCCTTCCTTTCGTAGAAGCTCTTTTAAGAGATACTTGTGGAGAAGGGGAGAAACCACGGAAAGGGTTTAAAACCCAGGAAGGGGGGTGTTTTAAAAACCTCCGCGAGTAAGGCCCATTAAATCCACAGGAAGGGCTTAATGGCTTTCTAAGAACCCACAGGAAAGGGGAAGATTAAAGTTGTAAAAGACCCTTACGAGGGTTTTTGTATGGGGGAAGAAGGTGTCAAAAAACCCCTAACAGTGGATTTTGTGTGGGGCTTAAAGAGGGCCTTTTCGTTTTGTGTGGGGGAAAACAAAGATATAAAAGGGCTAAAGAAGGGATTTTTTTCATGGTGGAAAGGGGCTTAAGGACCACTTAAAGGTCCTTCAATGGCAAATCAAGGGAGGGGGGGAGGGGGGGGGCAGGGGCCTAAGGGAGCCCTTAGGGATCTAAGGTATGGGGAGAAAAAGGGCCTATAAGCCCTTGGGAGGACTTTGGTGTGTGGGGGGGGAGGGAGGGGGGAAAGCTTTAATAGTCCATATGAGGGGGGGCTTCTTAGGAAGCTTTTTAGAAGCTTCCTATGAAGCTTCTGAAGGAGGACGTAGAAGCTCCACGTGGATGCTATGGCAGATTGATGTGTCGATGGACAGGCGGTAGTTGGCGGATGGTGGCAGGGCGGTTGCTCCTTGACAGCAGCTCAGTGCGGCGTCCACTTCTCGCTCTATGGCAGCACAGCCGTCTCTAGTTACAGCGTCGCGTCCACTCCTCTGTCTCTACCTCACGGCCACCAACAGAGTATCTCCTTTCTTCTCTCCCTCACACAATCAGACGGCATCTCTTGGCAGCACCTTCATTCTTATGGCAGCAGCCACGCTCATCCATCATCCCATCATCCTTGGTTTAAATAGGGGAGGGGATAAGATCCTCCCTCCCCCACCCATCGATACGCATGGGTCTCCCCCCCTTCAAGCTCCAGCAAGGAGCTTAGTGTCCACTCTTCCCTCCCTCTCCCCCAGCTCGACAGTCGGCTGGGGGAAGGAGGGAATTTAAAAAAAAAATCCAATTCAAAAAAAAATTATCCCTAGTAATTATCCTAACCTAAGAGGGCATTCATATGCGAATTGCGTATTATTATTTCGGAGTTGTTACACTTTGATATAGATTGCTAAAATAGATTTTTTTTTTGTTTTAATGAATAGGGTGATCCATGAAACTTTGCTATATTATTTCATTGGGATGGGTTTTAAGCCTTGAAGACAACGCGTAAGAATTGTTGAGTTGTTGAGGTCAAGATCCTCAATGTTGGAAATAACTCTTTTATTGGAGTAATTCCAGTTTCATTTATCCCATTTAGCTATAAAAAGGTGATTAGGAGCTCTAGTAAGATTTTTCATGTCTTTGTGATGAGTTGGAAAGTATATTGTTTGTTTATGGATTTAAAGTACATTTCAATTATCCAACCACATGCATTTTTGAACACAAAAATTCTCGTAGTAAAAGATTCATTGCATGTTGTCGTGCCACTACACGAACACAGTGTTAAAAAACCCTAGAGTGAATCATTGTCAGGGTTTCCTATCAACTTAGAGAGTCAATGCCATATGAGTCATTAGTGTCAGTGTCCATAATATGGATGATTCAAAAATATAAGATTTTTAGACAATCTTAGTATATTTTTAATATTTTGAATATTATTTCTTATAAATATCCTAAAAATGTATAGAAAACTTCTAGAATAGGGCGACATCCAAAAATCAAGTTGCTTTTCAACGAGTTTGGGAGATCTCATGCAACAAGAGGGGGCTTTCAAATTTGCATGACATGCAATTGCAGTTCTTAGGTAACAAACAATACTCAAGATGGGAAGGAAAAGAAAGAGAGATCTGGGAGAATTCTAATCGGGTGTCCTAGAGTTTTACCCCACTTTTGGATCCAAGGGAACCATTGGATTTGCCATGATCTAAGTAGTAGAGAATAAGCTAGTGTTTGATGCACATTCCTTGTCTACCAAGGAGCTCCAAGAGATCTAATGCTTGGAGATTGCTTCCAAGTAGTTCTAGATAAGGATTTTATTTTTCTCAGATTCTATCAATACATAGGGCTTTGAATCATTGAGCTTTGTTTTTATAATGCATAAAGGCTTTGGCAGATTTGAATCCCTTGCCTATTCTTTTTCGTCTCTTCTATCTCCTATTCTCTACTTCCTTCTCTCTCTAATCCCCAATGGATAATACAACTTTTCAACTAAAACCCCTTTGATATTGGTGAACCCAATGTGAAAGGTTGTCAGAAGAAAAGAGGGATGGAAGAACCTTCAAGTACAATTTTCTAGTGATGTTTTGCAGTAGTTAATGTAGAATATGAAGATGCTTATGCAATTACAACAACAATAATAGGTGATGCAAGCTTCTGCTCAAACAAAAACTATTGTGATAAATGCTCTCTAGTCAATAGAGCATGAGATGAAGTTGTTTAATGTTAGGAACATATCTACATATTTACATACCAATGCTTAAAAGATGGAGTACTTTGGGGTGGCTCAACTTTTATGGAGATGGTATTTTATATAGGTCACTATACATGCAAAAAGCCTGAGTTATTGAACAGTACATGTAGGATGCTAATTGTAAAGCTTTCAAGAAGAAACTTTGGGAAGATTTCTACATTGAAGATACCAATTTATATATCAATTTAGCCTAGATCATCCCTATTTTTGCCCTTTTTCTACATGATTTTTCTTTCCAATCATTGGTTTTTGACTTTTTCTATCCAAGAGTATGAGATCTCTTTTGCTTTCCATCATCGTGTTTTTTATCTTCCAAGTCTCTTCTAGGTCAATTCAAATCTATCATAATTCATAGACTGCATACCTTGCATCATCTCTCATTGTTCATGTTTTTCAAACACTTTGCTTTTTTACCCAGCTTACTCTTAATGCTTTAGACCATCATTATGGTTCCACCTTTTTGGTTTGAATATGGCACCCTTGATCATCATAAGGCAACATTCAACTCAAATTTTGGCGTCTTACAGGAGTTTGAAGAGTGATATGACTAATTGGATGCACTAGAGTAGAGAGCTTTGAATCAGAGAAAGTGGAGTTATTTTTGCAAGTGGTTGATCCTGCACTTCAAGATGAGTTAGGAGAGCTTCTTGAAGACCGTACGTACTCTATGTGATTGAAGATAGACTGTCAGGATGTTGTTTCTACAGTGACAAAGAGGTGGAGATAGAAGGCTCGCTTGTAGAAGGGAATGAAATCACCATCAGCAATGTCTTCTCCTACCACTACCTCTCCTACTTCTTCTCTTGCACCATCCACTACTTCTCCTATTTCTCATCTTGTGTCTATGTCTAAGGATTTGAAGTGCTTGTTCAAGAAAAGTAGAAAATAGATAATGATTAGCGTGAAGGTTCAAAGAGGGTGACTAGAAGGAATGATCCAGCTTCTCAACCTTCTTTTTTAGGATGGGAGCAGAGTATGGTTGATGTTTAGAAGCCAAAAGTACACGAAGATCAAAAAGCCCCAAAGACAAAGGATTGGAAGGTGAAAAAGCAACTTGGATCAAGCTGCTTTCCAACATTGAGATGACTATAGAAAAGAGATAATGATTAGCGCGAAGGTTCAAAGAGGGTGACTATGAGAAATGATCCATCTTCTCAACCTTCTTTTTTAGGATCGGAGCAGAGTATGGTTGATGTTCAAAAGCCAAAAGTACACGAAGATCAAAAAGCCCCAAAGACAAAGGATTGGAAGGTGAAAAAGCAACTTGGATCAAGCTTCTTTCCAACATTGAGATGACTATGGACTTGAAAAAGGTACTTGAGGATCGAATTTTTATTTAAAACCCTACATACATAAAAGCTATAACTCCAAACTCATTTTTACTTTCATTCTCTACTTCCCTACACTTGTGCTCTCCTTTCTTCTCTCTTTGTGTTCCATGACTACCACTCTCACCTTCACGGCATGGATTAGTAGCTCCACACGCTATGCACACATAGGAGACCAGATACACTACAAGGAAACGCATGTATAGCGACAACGGGTAGGGATGCAGGAATAGTGGCATCGCTATTAGCGTCGCATTTGCGACGCAAATAGTGACGCCTCACAAGGAAAAAAAAGAGGGCCGAAACCCGAGCCCGTTTCATTTCACGCATTTGTGAGACATTTCAAGAGGGAAAGTGAGAGAGAGAGCGATCGTTTTGCATAGAGGGTGAGAGCGGGAGAGGAAGAAGGCTTGCCGCCACCGCCGCCGTTTGCAAAGGAGAGGAGGAGCCGCCGTCGCGAAGAGAAGCCGCCAAACCCTCACCAAATCTTTACGGTGAGTCCATTCTCTCTCTCTTTTACTTGTTTAGGTTTTAATTTGTGTATATTGAGAGAGGGAGAGGAAATTAGAGAGAAAGAGAAAGAGAGGGGAAGAGAAAGAGAAAGAGAAAGAGAGGGGGAGAGAAAGAGAAAGAGAGGGAGAGGGAGGGGGAGGAAATGAGAGAGGGAGAGGGAGAGGGAGAGGGAGAGGGAGAGGGAGAGGGAGGGAGAGAAAGAGAAAGAGAGGGAGAGGGAGAGGGAGGAAGTGAGAGAGAGAGAGGGAGGGAGAGGGAGGAAATGATAGAGGGAGAGGGAGGGAGAGAGAGAAAAAGAGAGGGAGAGGGTGAGGGGGAGGAAATGGGAAAGGGAGAGAGAGGGAGAGAGAAAGAGAGGGGGAGGGAGAGGGAGGGAGGGGAAACGAGAGAGGGAGAGGGGGAAATTAAACATAATAGGGAAATGAGAGAGGGAGGGAGACATTAAACATAATAGGAAAATGAGAGAGGGAGAGGAAATGAGAGAGGGAGAGGGAGAGGGGGGGAGACGAAAACATAATAGGAAAATAAGAGCAAAAGGAAATGAGAGAGGGAGAGGAGAGAGAAAAAAAAGAGAGAATGAGAGGAGAGAGAAAAAGAGAGAACGAGAGGGTGTGGGTGAGGGTGAGGGCGAGGGAGGGAGAGGAAGAGAGAAAAGGAAATGAGAGAGGGAGAGGAGAGAGAAAAAGAAATGAGAGAGAGAGAGAGGAGAGAGAAAAAGAGAGAAAGATCATTAAACCTAATGGAAAAAGAGAGAAAGAGAGGGTCAAGGTGAGGGAGGGAGAGGAAATGAGAGAGGGAGAGGAGAGAGAAAAAATGAGAGAGGGAGAGAAGAGAGAAAAAGAGAGAAAAATCATTAAATCTAATAGAGAAAGAGAAAAAGAGAGGGTCAGGGTGAGGGAGGGAGAGGAAATGAGAGAGGCAGAGAAAGAGAGAAAGGGAAATGAGAGAGGGAGAGGAAAGAGAAAAAGAAATGAGAGAGAGAGAGAGGAGAGAGAAAAAGAGAAAAATCATTAAACCTAATAGGGAAAGAGAGAAAGAGAGGGTCAAGGTGAGGGAGGGAGAGGAAATGAGAGAGGGGGAGAAAGAGAAAAAGGGAAATGAGAGAGAAAAAAATGAGAGAGGAAGAGGAGAGAGAAAAAGAGAAAAAATCATTAAACCTAATAGAGAAAGAGAGAAAGAGAGGGTGAGGGTGAGAGAGGGAGAGGAAATGAGAGAGGGAGAAAGAGAGAAAGGGAAATGAGAGATGAGAGATGGAGAGGAGAGAGAAAAAGAAATATGAGAGAGAGATAGGAGAGAGAAAAAGAGAGAAAAAGAGAGAAAAATCATTAAACTTAACAGGGAAAGAGAGAAAGAGAGGGTCAGGGTGAGGGAGGCAGAGGAAATGAGAGAGGGAGAGAAAGAGGGAGGGAGAGGAAATGAGAGAGGGAGAGAAAGAGAGAAAAGTAAATAGGACCTTACAATAAGCTTAGGGTACTATGATAGTGTGTACTAAGAATGAGTCCACCTCACTAAGAATAGGATTGGCGATTCACCTCACTAAGAATGAATCCATGTACCTAGCACATACCATCATAGTACCCTCTTAGCATCATCCCCATAGCCTCATAGTATCCTAAACTAGATAGGTAGATAGATAGATAGATAGATAGGTAGATAGATAGATTAATAGATAGATGGATAGATAGATAAAGAGATAGATAGAGACATAGAAACATAGTTACATAGATAGATCTAGTACCTTCTACCTATTACATAATATCATGGTATCCTAATATTTACTATCTATTCAATATTATCATGCTAGCAAAGATTTTACTATCTATTGCATAATATCATGCTAGCCAAGTATTTACTATCTGTTATATAGTATCATAATACCCTAGTATGTACTACCTTGTACCTATTACATACTATCATAGTACCCTATTATTTAGCACCTAGTACCTAATACATAGTATCATAGAACCCTAAATCTACTACCCACTATTGAGTACCTTTTAGTACTGAAGTATTTGGTACTTAGCACATAGTATGCTAGTACCCTAGTATCGATTACCAAGTATCTAGTCCTAGCACATAGTATCCTAGTACCCTAGTATCAATTACCAAGTGTTTACACTAGTATCATAATACCCTAGTATCTAGTCATAAGTACCTAGCACATAGTATCATAGTATCCTATTATCTAGTCGCAATTACCTATTACTTAGCACAAAGCACTTAGTACCCTAGCACCTATTACCTAGTAGCAAAGTACCCTAGTAGCTAGTACATAGTGCCCTGTATCTAGCACACACTCTCATAGTAGCCTTTTCTTTAGTACATAGTGCCTAGTACCCAGCACATGGTGTGATATTACCCTAGTCTCTAGGAACTAGTACCATAGAGCCTCACATCTACTACATAATGCTTAAGATACCCTAGCACCTACTACATAGTATCATAGTATTGGGTACTTGGCACTATGATACTAGAGTACTAGGTGCTAGATACTAAGATGCTATGATATTATGTGCTAGGTACTGAGTACTATGTACTAAATACTAGTGTTCTATGATACTATGTGCTAGGTACTAGGTACTAGATACTAGGGTACTATGATATTGTCGTAGTCGTAGTCATAGTCATAGTCATAGTCGTAGTCATAGTCGTAGTCATAGCCATAGCCGTGATTGTGGTCATAGTCATAGTCGTAGCCGTGGTCATAGTGGTAGTCGTGGTCGTAGTCATGGTCGTAGTCGTAGTCGTGGTCATAGAAAAAGAGAGAGATGGAAGGAGAGGATAACAATCTAAGAAAAAAAAAGAATGATAACAAAAACAAATTGTTTGTTGTAATGTAGACAAAATGGAAAATGATGAAGGTCCTGTTGTTTAAGATCACGAGGCGTATCTTAATCAGCGTGTCCCATGTCCTTGCTCTCAATACAAGCTGGCAATTAGACGAAAACACCGATTGTCTATAGAACACGTACGATGATTTGGCGAGTTTCAATCTAAGATCATTGATCAGGCGATTGCGGATTTTCAGCAAACAATAAGAAAAGTTAATATCAATCATGCATTGTACTCGCAAGCTAATTGAATACCATATACAATAAGATTGGGTCTCGCTGGCAAATTTTCTATCCAGGGAGGTGATGTCTCGTCCTAAGGAGGAGTGCACCCTTTGCGGCCAATTAGAAGAGTTCGTGGGCGTGCGATGGATGGAGTGCAGGAGCCAATCCACCACTTGCAAGGCCAATCTATACCGGCAATGCCAGAGAAGACAGGCAACCTTCCAGACCTACCTAAAATCTTGGAGCCTGAGATGGAGGCAATGATTGATGCATTGATTCCCATGGATGTCGAGACTTCTGATCTGCTTAGAGAGGAAGCATCCATACCATTATATGATGGGTGCCGAGTATCTCGCCTGAAGACACTGCTTGCACTCTTAAGTGTGCAAGCAAAATACGGGTGTAGCGATACGAGTGTGACCGAGTTGTTCAAGTACCTTGTACATACGCTTCGTTGATTTTTTTTTTTGCACTATTATAAAAACATTCATTAGGTCGTGGATACACCTCCCAAAAGGTATGTCAGATGTGAAGGGGCACCAGACACCATCATAGTGTCCTGTGAGATCTGTCTTCTGTCACTGTCTTCTGTAACCTTCTGTGAATCTTCTATAAATCTTCAGCAGTTACTTCTTCACTTCAATTAGCTTGGATAGAGCTTCCATTCATCCTTTTCCTAAGACAAGAACACTTCCCAAAACATCCATACATCCATCATAACACTCAACAGAAACAACAGAACAGAACCACAAGCCAACAGAGCAGCAGGACTACAGAGCTAAAGAAGCACAGAAGCTATAGAACTTTACAAAAGATCAACAAAACCCATAAAAATAAAAAAAAACCAAAACAAAATCAATTCAATCTCTCATAAACCTTTTAACACATCCTCAATCATCTCTCAAAACATCCATTCAACCATCTCAACTACCAAAACAGAAACAAAACATAACAAAACAGAAGAAAATCAGGCCTTACAGAACCAAACATTCTCATAAAAAACCATCAAAAACTCTTCAAAACACTTCAAAGTAAACAACCATTTATCATAAAAAATAACAAAAAATCAGCCCAAAAATCAATATATTTCACACTCAACATATCCCCACACTTAGAAAGGAAGCGTTCTTGCGACCTCAGGAAAAAATGAATAAAAGCTCTAATCTCTTTGCTAAAAAATCTTCAATCAGCACAATGTAGCAGATACAATCACGACCCCATCATCAGCTTCATAAAACCTATATAATATGTTTCAGCTTTCAAATCTTCAACTGCAACTTCATCCAGCTAATAAGCAACATCATCAATCTTCACAGCTCCATCTTTATCAGCTCCTCATCCACAAAGAAAAACAGCAATACCCAATACAAAAAAAATACCCATATACAAATATAATCTGAATGGCACAACTCCTCAAAAATATTGAAGAGAAAGAAGAAATTTCCATTAAAAAGAAGAGAGTGGATACAATCAAGAAAACCCTCCTACTAAGTAGGATGAAGGTATTTCTTCTTAAACTGCAAATTAATTTTAAGACGGTCCAAGGCTTTGTTTTCATCCACAAAGTACTGAGGTACATTTTGGAGGAATTGTAGGCAACACATCCTTTCCAATAAAATGATGAATCTGGTAGGGAAGGCCTGTGCAAAATAATATAAGAGATCCATCTGAGCAACTGTTGCATCCTCATTTGGATTAATCATCATCGGGGGGATACCCTTGCGAGTATTCAAGTGTGAGTGATGATGCATGAACGCAAGATACCAGCAAAAATGAGTAGCAAGACGAACTGTGGTATCTTGGAGCCCCAAGAGGAACACCAAGGAAAAGGGAATTCTCTTGCAAGAAAATCTATCTTGTAACATCAACAAGCTTGTTTATCATGTTTCATATGATCACAATGAAGAAAAGAACACCATGCACAACAAATCTTCATACAGCATCATGTAGATCTCCCACGGTTTTGATAGAATCAACCATATTCTTCAATATCTTCATAAAATCCATCAATAGAACAAAGAAAGCAAATGAATATACCATCTTTGAATGGAAATACATCACATAGTATTCATCTTCAATATCTTCATAGTCTTCTCTCTCAATCTCTCATATACAATCACTCTGTTTCAGTAGAATTGGCTATCTCTGACTCTCTCTCTCTCTCTTCATCAATAATACATCATATCCTCACTACAATCTCTCAAAAATCACACTCAATAATCCTTCTTAGGTCGTGGATACCCCTCCCAAGTGGTATGTCTGATATGAAGAGTCACCAGAGCCACTACAATGTCCTTTCATAGCTCACTACTGTCACTTCACTCTAGTCTTTACTTGAGTCTTCAGCAGCTACTTCTTCCACTTCTTCCAGCTCTTTTGCACTTGTATTCACCTCTTTCCAAGGTTAGAAAACTTTCCCAAGCTACACTCTCATCCATCAGAACACATACAGAAGCATACAGAACAGTCTACAGAACAGTACCAGAACAGCTACAGTACAGAACAGAACAGAGACAGAACAGAAGCAGAAGCTCTACAGAAAACCTACAGAAGGTTACAGAAGGTCATCAAAACCACATAACTCACTCTCAAACCATTCCAAACTCTCACAAACCATTCAATAAACTTTCACAAAATCTCAATCTTCATCAATCAATACTCCATCCCTCTTTACAGAAGACAATCAGAACAAAACAGACCAAAACAGAGCAAAACAGAAGGTATACAGAACCTATCAGAACATCACAGAACCATCAATAAACATCATGATCTTCCAAAACACAATCATTATCATCCAAAACACTCTCAAACCACTTCTAAATCAATCAATCATCTCATAAAATCAACCATTCAGCTCTCAAAAACAACAAAAATCAGCCAAAAACCAAGTCATTTCAACACTCAACATATCCCCACACTTAATAAGGAAGCGTCCTCGCGACCCAGGAAAAAGGGAATACAAGGGCATTGAAAAGCGCAACTTTGATCTTCAATATCTTTTCACAAAGAATCCATCCACCACGACCCCAACTTATAACCTGTTTCTAATATAAAAATACAAAGAAAGGAAAACTCTTTATACATTAACACCGCTTAGCAAACAAGAAAATCACAACAAATTTGTAAAGGATATAAAAGTTTGCTTCTTCTTCATCAGCATCTGCTTCAACTCTCCATCCACGAACCCAGCACCACAATTCTCCAAAACGTAGCTCGTACACGAAATCCAATAGGAAACCACCACGGTCGTATTACATAAATAAACTTACAACACAAACACTAATACACAACACAACCATATGAATGACTCCTTCAAAAAGAGAGTTGTTCATTAAAAAGCTTCCATTATACATGGGAAAGGTATCAATGAAGATGATCCCTCTTAAAAGATTGATGTTGTCGGAAACGATCCATAGATAAGGATTCATCTACAAAGTTTTTGGGAGGATTTTGAAAAAATTGGAGACAACACATCCTTTCCAACAGGACCAAGTATCTGCTAGGCAAATAGAGGGCATGAAAATACAATATGTCCAGCTGCTGGGAATCAATGCTTACATTGACATTCATGCACAACTTTGGAATAGGCTTGGAATCATTATGAGAGTGCCTATGCATATACGCCAGGTACCAAGCAAAGTGAGCAGTTAATCTCACTGAGGGATCGGCAGACTGTGAATACTGCTGGGCAAAATGAACATAGTTCTGATAAGCTTGACTGGAAGCTGTCCATTCTCCTGGAATTACTGGCCAATTGATCTGCGGTCCTGTAAGGCAATCATCCGAACTCCATCCCCTTCTTCTGGAAATCTGATTATCAAACCCGTCACAGTCACTAACCAACTGAGGTGGTTGAGATATAGAAGTGTTAGGAGAGGGTAGTGGAATAAGAAAGAGTGGATGAAGGGAAGGATAGGAAAAATCATAAAAAGAAGAAAAGGTTAAAGAAGGAGTGGCAGAAATTTGTAAGGAATCACTAAGGAACGGTGTTAACTGATAAATAGGAAATGTGGAGGGTACATTAATGGATGGAGAAGGACAGGGTGGAGAAGGGGAAAATACCCTATCCTCAATAAAGGAACAGTATGTAAAAATGGGAATTTGAGGGAAAGATGAAGGTTGGAAAAGAAGGGGTAAAATAATTGTGGAATTAGATTGACAAAGGGAAAGATATATAGCATAGCGGTGAGCCATTTGTTGGTAATAGAGGAGGGTAGGAACAGAAGGTCCCAGAAGAGATCGTCGATGATAGGCATCAAAGAAGGGAGCATCAAATGGATTATGTCTTGAAAGATAGGCTAAGAGATCCATCCTCAGTTGATTAGTACTTTGGGCAAAGGTAGGAGCTGTGTTTTGTCTTTGATTTAGGACCACCGAATCAATCATGGGATGCCACGAATTATCATGACAATCAGCCACTTTGGAGAAATAACTCTGGAACATGTCAGCTATGCGCAACTCCAAATGATTGACATACAAAACAGCCTGTAAGACCACATCCCCCACATACCATGCCATATCCACCTCATCTGGAATTAACAAGTCTCCTCGTAGATACATGTATGACATCAACATGGTATCTGGCGTGACAGAATCTTCAAAGACCATTCTGACTACCTCTGTCAACAACTCACCAGACCAAGCCCCACTCTAGCCATCCTCTAGAAAAGGTAAATCCATCGTGGAAAGCTTCATGTAGAAGACCAACTTCTGTAAGTGGTAGTGGACAAAGAAAGAATGGTCTGGTAGAACATATTCCTGAAACTACTCAAAGGTAGACCATAACAAGTCCATTCGGGACTGCAATCTTTCCACTTTATCTTGGAATAGAGGGCACAAAGTAGCCTGTCTCTGAAGAGCAGCCAAGTCCTGCTGTGAAAGAGAAGGAATCAAAGGAACATTAGGGCTTGGAGGAACAGGGCGGGACTTTGCAAGTTGATCTTGCAACTGCTGGATTTGGGAGGCTTGGTTGGCCACTGTGTCATTAGCAGTCTGTAAAGCTGAAAGTTTGTCATCTAAGATAGCTTGGAATTCCTTCGCTTCTCTGGACATCCTCTCCTTCTCCTCTGAAAGGCTAGTAACCTGGGATTGAGCCTCGAGTAATTGGGTCTTCAATGAAGAAATCTCATCGCTTTGGGTGGCAACCAGTTGGGTTTGCTGTTCCATTTGCTTAAATAAATCTGCTAGGGTATCCTTAGCAGAAGCTAACTCAGATGTTGCCTTATGCAACTGGTCCTTAGACTGCATGAGCTCTTCATAAAAAGACGCGTACAGCTATTGAACACAGGCTGTCACTGACAACTCAATGGAACTTTGAATATCCTTGCAGAGGAAAGGAATGGCATCTCTGGAAACTAGATTGTTCAATCCTTCTCGATGTGCTCTGAACAGGTTAGTACAAGTGAGATACCCAGGGAGTTCACTGCCAGAAGTAGCAGGGATGGGTACTGAAGGAGCTTTATCCGCTACCCTCTTCAAGCGTTTGCGCTGTATGACCAGGGGAGGCGGAGAATCATCATCCTCTATGTCAATAGGTTCTGACTCTTCTAAAGGTGGAGGAGGAGGTACTGGATCTGATGGAGGAGGCGGAGGCAGAGTCTTCTGTAAACCTGAATAGGTCAAGAAGGCAGACAAATAGGATCCATATGTGACATTGGTAACATTACCCCTGGTGACTTTGACGAAATGCTGATCCATTTTAGTGAGGAGGTAAGTGCTCCAATCAATAGCAACTCCTTTCAACACCATCCGGGAAGCTGTAAAAAGCTCTTTGGACAAATAGTGGGATGGCGTTTTGGCAGGCATAAACCTGTCCTGAAGAAACTGACAGATCGTCTTCCATACGGGATCAGTGATCATAGAAAAAGAAACTCCTGAAGAGTTTATCACCTTCTTAACATCGAGGATTTTCCTTGTCTGCTTTTGCAACAGCTTTAGAATCTCTTCATTAGAGAAAAGCTGATGAGTGGTCACAAAAGGTTCACCTTTGAAGGGAAGAGACAGAGCCTTCCCTAAGCCTCGAGGTGTCAAAGTCATAGAAATTCCTTGGACTAGTCCTGTCTTCTTGCTGTAAGAGGCCAGGAACTCATCACATAACGACGGATCCTCTGGAAGCAGGGGAAAAGGAGTAGCCACAAAAGCAGCAAGGCCCGCTTTCGTGAGAGGCTCAAAAGTAAGTAGGGAAGAGTAATCCCTACTAACTAATGGGACGTACTGGATAGGGGGAGGAGCATGAGAAGGTGCCATTCAGATGGTTACACACACACCACAAACACAGACAATCAAAGAGAATGCCTGCAAAGCAACAGACAAAAAACCAGGGATAAGAGAATAACCAAACAAGAAAACGTGACTCGACCAACTAACCCCAAGCAAACCACATCCTAGAAAAAATTTGACATGACCTTGAGAAAAATGCGACCGAAAGCTTCATGCGATGCATCAGACAAACACCCAGAACCCCGTAACAGGCAATAAAAGAAAAAAAACTGCATACCGTACCCGTAACCGTAGCAAAGACAGTAAACCAAAACAATACCATATCCGACACATATCAATACGACATCGATGATAAACCAAGACTGGACCATGGAAAATAACTCTAATGACTGCGCATACCCATCCCACGAAACGGTTCATTAAAAAGGGGAATGAAGTGCAGTGAGGGGGAATTAATTTAATGAAGGGTTGATTTTAATAAATTATTAGGAATGGGTGAAGTTTTATTAGGTGATAAACCTTAGCAAGAAAACGGCGGTTCCTTATTATAAATTAAATTACCAATTATTAGGTTAAAACGGTGCTTTTATTCGAATCCCGGACGTCGATACCGGACTGGGTCTCTAAATGCAAGTTCAGTGATTACAAATTAAGGTGATGTGGAGCGCTTTTTTGTCAGCGCGTGCTCATGTGATGGCTGGTTCATTTTAATTAAAAAGTATGTGTGTTTAGCGCGAATGCGCGTGGAAACTGTGAGTGAATTAAAGAGTTCATTTTAACAATTAATTTGTGATTAAGGGGGAAAAGAAAATAAATAAAACACATAAAATAAATACCTAGAAGGGGTGTGTATGTAATGCAGAAATGCGCACGGAAGAGTCTCCCAAAAGAAGTGAATCCAGTAAAGAAAAAGTAAAGATCACTGATGAAACAACAAACACAACACCTTAGCAGATGTGTGGATTTGGTTTGTATGGGTTTTTTATTTTTATTTTTTTATTGCTTTTATTTTTATTTTTTGGTTTTGGTGTTAAGTTGTGATTATTTATGGTTGAATAAATGGAAAATGAGCAAGCGAGGTTAGGGGAATTTTTTTAGAATTTTTTGAAGAATTTTTTACTATTTTTAAATGAATTTTCTACATTTATTGGCAATTTAGGGGATTAATTAGGAAATATTTAATTTTCAGAAATTTTAGGGTAGGTAATTTCCAATGGAAAAACTCCCAAAAATTGGCAAAAAGCAAAGGAAATTTTTAGAAATTTTTTTGAATTTTGATTGATGGAAAAATTAATTTAAAAATTAATTAGATCATATAAATCATGTTAATCAGATAAGGCAGTTAGAAGTAAGTCAGTTAAGTCTGGGTAAGTCATGTTAGTCACAGGAAGTCAAGTCAAGTTAAGTTAGTCAGGTTGAATAAGTCAGATAAGTCCAGTTAGTAGAAACTAACCTAAAGGGGGTTAGGTAACCTAAGGTGGGTTAGGGTTAGGGTTAGGGGTAGGGTTAGTGGGATGGTAACTAGGGTTAGTTACAACTAACTAGGGTTAGTTAGTGAGTTGTTAACTGGAGTTAAGTTAGAGGTTAACTAATGTTAAGTTGATTGTGAGTAACTAAGGTTAGTGATTAACGAAGCTTAGGTTAGGGATTAACCTTAGTGTGGTTAGAGGAGGAGGAGATGGGTAGAGGAGGAGGAGGTGGAGGTAGGTGGAGGTGCAGGAGGAGGAGGGTGTGGAGGGCGGCGGCACGGCCGGCGAACGGCGGCGTCGGCAGCAGTCCTGCGCGGCGGCGACAATCGCGGACGGGAGGCGCCGTCCGACGGGCTGGCGGAGGCGACAGTGGTGCGGGCAGGAGGCGCAGGCGGCTTGGGACGGCGTGGAGCGGGCAGGAGACGGCAGTGGCGGCGCGACGGCGGTGGCGGCGTCCACAGGCGACGTGGCAGCGACGTCACGTTCAGAGCGGCAACGGGGGACGGGGGAGGGAGGAAAGAAGGAGAGGTGGAGGAGGCGTGGAGAAGAAGGAGGAGAAAGGAGGAGGGGGGAAGAGGGAAGGGATGCAGGAGGAGGAGGGTAGGAGGAGGAAAGAAGGAGGAAGAAGGGGAGGGAGGAGGAGGAACGCAGGAAGAAGGGGAGGGAAATGGAGAGGAGGAGGAGGGAGATGGAGAGAGAAGGAAGGGAGAGGGAGGGAGAAGGGCACGCATAGGGGGAGATGGGGAGGGAGGTGGTTGGGGGGAAGGGGTGGGCAGGGTCCAAGGGGGGTGGGGTGGGCAGGGACAAAGGGGATACGGGGTGGGCAGGGCCAAAAGGGCACGTATCCCCGTCCCGCGCACGTGCGCGGGGCGGGGTAAAAAAATTTGCCATGACGGGATTGAAATGGCACCGGGATGACGATACGGGTCATGCGGACACGACCGGGGCGTGTGGAGATGCGTAAAATCGAAAAAGGGCGCGTTCACGCGCAAAACGGGCGCGCGAATACACGTAAAAATAAAGAAAAATTAATAACTTCCAATCCGGACGTCAAAACGAAATAGCGTAAAAACAAAAAGTGGGCAGGACGACAGGAGGAAAACAAGGAAAATGCGGGACGGAGGTTCGAGGGGGGGGAAAGGGCGGTCACATGCAAAAAAATCCAAAAAACGAACCAAAAGACGCAATTAAAAATTAATATCGAAAAATCCGTGCATCGGAATGAGGTGCAGAAAAAAGGAAAACGATGCAGAAAGATGTGCCCGACAATCCTATCTCATCAAAACATAATTCTGACTGAGATAAGACGCGTTCACATGGGAAAAACCCAAAAAACAAACCCGAAAATGGGATCGGAAATTGATATCGGATGAAGCGTTCACCGGAATGACATGCAGTAAGAAGGAAAAATGTCCGCAAGAAGGAGTAACACAGGGTTATCATGTTAAACCGCAGTTCCGGTGGAAGGAGGAGGGGTTCACATGTGAAAAACTCCAAAAATACTCCCGAAAACTCATTTAAAAATGAATAATAAAAAATCCAGAAGGCGAAAGAGGGTGGAGAAAAAAGGAAAAAGGTGGGGGAAGGCACAGGGGACACGGCTGGCAGATCAAATTGGAATTCCGATGCAAACAGGGCAGGTTCACATGGAAAAATGTCAAAAAGATGCACGAAAAAGTCTTAAAAAAACCGGAAAATTAATAATGGACAAACCGTGTATCGGAATGATGCGGAATAAAAAGGAAAAATGTCAGGGGAAAAGTGGATGGCAGGGCTATGATGGCAGAGCATGGTTCCAAAGCAAGAAAAGCACGTTCACATGGGAAACCGGCTAATTTGCACAAAATGCTTCAAAAATTAATAACTCGAAAACCGTGCACCGGAACAAGGATAGGTAAAAAGGAAAAATGGTCCGTTCAAAGGGAGAAACAGGGGTATAAGGTTGGATTTGAACTTTGGTGAACGTAGGGTGCATTCACATGGAAGGACCTCAAAATCAAGGAATGAAGGAAAACTGCAAGGGAAGAGCCCCCAAGGGTGGGTGGAACATAACCGGGTGGGTGGGAAGGGACCCCATGAGGGTAAAAGCAAGTCATGACAATCATGCATGAGCAGGTTAAGGCATATGCAGAGGGGTATGCAATATAGACGCGTAGGGACGCGTCCCCACACTTAAGACCTTCACGGATAGGGTTAACCGAGCAACAGGGACCTAGGACCACGCCACAGACCATTCACTAACTTCCCCACACTTAAAACATAACCGTCACGAAGAAACAGAACGTGTAGGGTTAGAAAAACTTGGCCCATTTCGTCAAAAAGCAAGGTTGAGTGTCGATGGCACGTCCAGTGTGGTTGTCGGCGCTGGAGGGACCAAGGCATCTTCTCGGCACACGTTCGTCATGGCAGGGGCCAGGCAGCAGTACCCAGGGAGGTAGCTGATTGAAGGAATCACAGGAAATTCGTCGATGATGAGGGATATTACACTCAACTCACAGTCACTCAATTGGAATGAAAGAACAGTCACTCGCCCCATGACTAATATCACTCGAGGAATAAGGATTGAAACCCATATCTCGTACCCGATTGAAGAATCGACGAGGGGGAAATGGTGCAGAAAGAGTATGCCAGGGTGCACAGTTGATGGTGCATTAGTGCATCAAACCCGTCTGGCATAGGTGCAAGGAGGAAGGCAAGGGAGCCTTAGAGTGCAGTGTACAGAACAGGGTGATGTGTCTTGTGATGACAGCAAAGACCCATCCCGTGGGTGCATAGAGAAACGGGAACATACCTGACTCCAAGTGTCGTAACGTCCCTCAATCTCACCTCTCGGTAATTGATTGAAGAAACTCTAGTCACACTCATCCCACCCTCTGTCTCACGCTCTGTTGAGAGATACAAGAGGGCAGCCTTTCCTGAAACCCGTTGATGTAATCCTCACGGTCACTGGTGCAAAGATTGTATGCCTTGTGCGCATTTGATGGTGCAACGGTGCATCCCGCCCTGTGCCGGCATACGGTGCGAGAAGGAAGGCAAGGGAGCCTTACAGTGCAGTGCACAGAAACAAATTGTGCTTTGTGCATTGAGAGGCCCATCCCGTGTGTGCAACACTTCTCACCTCTCATTTGATTTGAAGGGAAAAGACTGGTCTCTCGACCCACCCTCTGTCTCACTCTCTGTTGATAGATACAGAGGGCAACCATACTCACTTTCCCATCCGGTTAGGATGAAAGCTGACATCACTCAAGGGGTTGTCGATGAAGATCGCGTCATCAGTTGTTGAAGAGGCTTACCCAGGGAGGTAGCCATCAAATCGAACGTTGTATTGGACAGGAACATGTCGTCTGCTAGAGGATAGTTAGACACTCTGCAGAAAGACCCAGGACACAGTGTACCAAGGGAGGTAGCTTCGGAATTGGATCCTGGGAATATCAATTAATGAATCCACTTTCTGGACTGCTGGGTGTTACCACCTTTTCCACAGCCAGCTTCCCGTCCAAGGGTGTGTGCCACCTTTTCTTGGAACGAGGCCTGCTATGACATGGAATTGCTTCCTTTTCTCTCATAACAGATTTGTTTTTTTTTTTCTTGTTTTCCCCTATTCCCGAGGGTGTTTCCACCTTTTCTCGAAGAATAGGTCGGCATGACCGGGACCTAAGTCCTTTTCTCCCATGACCGATATGTATATTTTTTTTTTCTCTTCGAATTAAACAAGGGAATGGAAGACAGACCATTTGTCAGAACCAACCTCGCCACTGTCGCTGGTGGAAAATAGAAGATAAGAGATCAAGGCTGGAAGGGGGGTTTGAGGGGACAGAGGGTTGCGTCCACTTCATCAAGAGTGACTGAAGAACGGCTATCAGGAGTAGCATCATAAGAAGTACAGTGCCACGCCAATGAGGGAAAAGATCAAATGACCGTAATTTTCAAGATCCCCAAGGAGGGAAGTACTTCTTCAGGCGATATCCATTGATCAGCAAGGGATCATCAGAGGCATCAACGGTCTGCACTTGGACAGAGCCATTAGGGTTGACGACAAGTACCTTATAGGGGCCCATCCACCGCTACTGGAGCTTGCCAGGAAACTTGCCAAAGCGTGAATCATAGGCTAGGACCAAATCACCTTCTTTGAACTCCTTGTGGTTGATGAAGCTATCATGGTAAGCCTTGCGTCAAGCTTGCGTGGCTTCCATGCACTGGAGAGCCATCCTACGAATTTCGTCCAAACATTCCAGGTGCAGGAGACGGCGTTGCAGTGAATCATCATCCCCCCAAACGCATCTTCTACTTCACGGATGAAGGTTCCGCGGACTGCTTCTGGGTACAGATCCGACTCCTTCAAGGGAGTGGTGTCCTCTTCTGATGTCCCACTAGAACCAATTTCTTCTTTTGGTGGAGACTTAGGTTGCTCCTTGAGATGTTGAAATGGGATTAGAGCTGTTTCGGGTTTGGTTTCAAAACTAAATACCTCTTGGCTTGAAGACTCCTCTTTTGAAGATGACACATCCAGGAACGCCACATAACAGGGACCCTCTGATGCCTGTTGGGTTTGTGGGACTGGTGCTCGTTGGCACGGTGCATCATCATCATCTTTCTTTGGCAAGGATGGGTGAGGATGGCAGGAGCCACTGTTGAAAGACGGCTTGTTCTTCTTAATCCATTTCTTATAAAGATTTTGCATATGAGAAGATCCATTTACCAGACCAAATGGTACCATCACCATTTTGTCCCATAGCATGAGCTCATCGGCTTCTGATGCTTCTGGAACTTCTTCCTCAAATGTATCCTCTTCAGGTGGGATAGATTCTTCTGGCTCACTTTCATAATCTTCTTCGTCCATATCATATCCATCCTCTTCTGTCTCTGTCTCTGTCTCTGCTTCTGCTTCTGCTTTTGCTTCTATTTCTGTTTCTGTCTCTGCTTCTGCTTCTGTAGGCGCTCTGTAACAGAAGAACAGATTCTCTGTTTCCTCTCCTGCCTCTGTCTCTGTTTCTGCTATGGCCATGTAACAGGGAGAGCAGTACATCCATGCTTCTATCTCACTATCAGAAGTGATTTCAGAAGTCATTCCCGGTTCAGGCAGGAAGTATTCACCCATTGATAATGGCTTGGCATCTTTTGGAAGTCGGCCTACAGTATCCACTGTTAAGGAACGTGCCACTGTTTTCTTGGGAAGGATCTGTTTGACAGCATCTTCGTCTGCTGATGTTCCATCTATAGCCTC
Source organism: Lygodium microphyllum (assembly GCF_053477565.2). Lineage (NCBI taxonomy): Eukaryota > Viridiplantae > Streptophyta > Polypodiopsida > Schizaeales > Lygodiaceae > Lygodium > Lygodium microphyllum. The sequence continues at coordinate 52,432,326 of NC_141148.1, read as the reverse complement.
ATTAGGGGAGTCAGAAGATAATTCCAAGGAGGTGGATCCATGTCCTTTTTGAGAACCATACAGTTTTAGCACCACTTTGTTGGGTCCTCTGCCCAAGGTCAAGGTTCCTTTGAACCAATCCGTCCTTGCTCGGGCTTCAAAAAGCCATGGTCTGCCCAATAACAGAGGATAGGATGTACCATAAGAGTTTGGCTTCACCACCAGATAGGTTAGCCAATAATCTTTTCCAGCCACTGTAGTCTTCACATATGGGAGAATGCCCAAAGGCTTGATCCTACTCTGATCCGCCAGTCTGATGAGCCATTGGGTGGGTTGCACACCTTGTAGGCCTAGATCCTTCATTGTAACATCCGTCATAATATTCACTGATGAACCACCATCAATCAGTGCATTTGCAATAAAGCAACCTTCTATCCATACGCCAGTCTCTGGAGTACTTGGATCTAGGAAAGCATTAGCCACATCCACTTCTTTTACAGGCTCTGGAGCCTTGTTGGGCTTTGTTGCTGTTGAGGGAGCAATCCTTAAACCACGTCTTCTTGTCAGTATACTTTTGAACCTTTTCCGGCAACTGGGAGACAACATCAATAATTGTCGAAATGTAAGGTTTGGTTTAAAGGTATCTAGATCTCTGACCAGATCGTATTCCTTAATAGGATCCACTGGCTTCTCTAACCGATTAGGGAATGGGACAACACCCATTTTCATTTTCCCTCTTTCTTCCAACAGAGGAATTACAGGAACTTCTTCTGCCACTTGTGGCACTTCCTCCTCTTCTGTCTCCTGGATCTCTGGTCCTGTCTCTGTAACTCTCTGTGGCACTATAGTGCTCTGTACGGCACTGTTAGGCTCTGTTCTGTTCTGTTCTTCTGGTGGAAGATTGAACTTCACTGTTCTGGCTGGAGGGTTATTTTCTTTCTGGATAGGTGGTTCCTTCTGCTTTGCACGCGTGATGGTAGCAACTTCCAATTCCACCAAATTGGAGGTAGGCTCTTGGGCCTTGGCCGGACTATCAGTAGCACTGTTTTTCACTGGGGCTGGGCTTGGACAATCCTTTGCAGTGTGGCCTTCTCCTTTTCATGGACTGCATAAGGGCTTGTAATCCACTGACCTTCGAGGATTTGGACAATTTGGTGAAATGTGTCCCTTTTCTTCGCATCTGTAACATTCCACTTCTGATCTCTGACCACCGCCAGACTGTCTTCCTCTGTAACTTTGGGAAGGAAATCTTCTGGGTCCGAAATTAGGACCAAACTCTCTAGGCTTGGGTCCAATATCCTGTGTTGTCATTTTGGATTCCAACAAGTTGAATCTTGCGTCTTCTTCCTTCCTTCTCCTATCATGCATCTCCTTCAGAGAGCAAATGTCCTCTGTATGGTTCTTCCGCAAATAGTAGGAACAGAAGGCTCCAGGGATGGTTGGTTTTCGTGTACATTCAGTGGCTAAATGGCCTGCTTGATGACACTTACCACACCAAGTATTTGACCGCATCACATCTCTTCCTGCTCCTACAACGTTGGATATGCTCGCGGTATTCACTTTCAACGTCTGTAGCTGCTCTGTAATCACATCCATCAACTCCTTTTTTATGTTTGCAACTGAGTTAGATAAGTAGTCCTTCAAGATTTCTCCTCCGGACGTACTGGCAGGAGGGTTTTGAGGAGTCTCTGTAATCACTGCATAAACGGGTTGGGCTGGTACAGAGGGGTCTCTGTTCTGGTTCTGATTTAGAGCTCCTGTTTGAACTGTTGGCTGTTGGCTCCAGTTGGTAGGATTCCACTATTGCTGCTGATTTGGCATTGAGGAAATTGGTTGGGACCATTGTTGTTGTGGTTGAGCCATCATTTGAGGCATGGATTGTGGCCATTGTGGATTTGGTGCATTGTACTGTGATACCGGGGGCATCTGTTGGTAGAGATAGGAAACAGTCCCTGGAACTGCATTGGGTGGATACATCATTCCTGGCATCAGAGGAGGTAGGACTCCTCTTCCTGTATTCATCGCTAATCGAGCTTCCACTTCATCGTACAATCTTGCACCTTCTGTTGCAGCTTGCAGGGTGGCTGGTCTTTGCAACTCCACAAACTTACGGACTTCTGGTTGTAATCCTCTGAGAAACACCCCCTTCTGAATGCCATCATCTAGATTATGGTTAGTACATCTCTTCAGGATGGATTCCATTTGTGAGACATAAGCTTCTACTCTTTCTCCAGAGGATTGACTTAGGTTCATAAATTCCTCTCTCATCCGCTCTTCAAAACCTTCACGCCTGAATTTAGTGAGGAATGCCAACTTCAGGTCGTCCCATGTGCCAAAAGTTCCTGCTGCTTGTCTCTCATACCACTGAAACGCCACGCCCTTGAAAGTGGCGGGAAATATTGCTAACCAATGCTTAGGGGTTCTAGCATTGTTAGCCACACATGCTACCATAAACTCTGCTACATGAAGATCGGGGTCTTCATTGTACTCTCCCTTAAAAACTAGCAATGGAACTACATTCGCTGGCTTGTCATCAATATTTCCAGGACGGATCTGGCTTGGAAGTGGACCTCCAGCAGGAGGAAGGGCTTGATGTGCCATTGGGACTTCTGTAAAGAGTTCCGCAAGGGCGTCAAAGGCAGCTTCTGCTGCGAGCTTGCTCTCGGCTCTGATTCTTGCTTTCTCTCTTCTCACGTACCTCTGGACTCGTTCTAATGCTTGCCTCTTTATTGCGTCATTCATCAGGGGTGTGGCTCCACTATGTTGTTACTGCTCCACAGAGGGTTAACAGAAGGCTTCAGTCTCTGGAGGACTCTCTTGCCAACATTTCTTCTACTTCTTTCTTTTCAACGTCCCTGAATTCTGCTTTCATGCCACTGCACAGAGGAAGGTATTCGGTTCTGAAGGTGTCAAAATGCATACGTCTGAGCATTGTGGTAGTGCCATCATCATAGTAATGCCAACTTCTGATGGTTTCAACAGTGTATGTTGTGAAAAACACTCTGTCTACCAACTTCCAGTGGTTTGCTAATTGAACAAACAGAAGATTATCAGTACAGCAAGCATCCCATGTATCTTGCTGTTGAGCGTCCACGAACAAATTCCAACTCTTTTCCTTCTTGTCCTTGTGAACCTCTACAGACCAAGACTCCTGAAGCTTCTTCACAATCTCCCACTTGATGTTGTCTGGAAACTTTTCAATGAATGCCAAATCTTCCATGGATGGTCATTCTCTCTGTTTCTGCTCTTCAGTTTGTTCCCAAACAGTTTGCCACCAAGATGCAAGTTTCTGCTGCTTCAATAGGAAGAGGAAACTGTCCACCACATAGAGCATGCATCATGATGGTGATGTGTTTTCGCCATTGTGGGATGAACTTCTTGTGGAGAGTGGCTTTGATTATGAGAAATTCCAACTCTTCAGTGGAAGAAGGAACTTTACAAACATCCATTGAATTCTTCTCTTCTTGGCAATGCCAATTCCTTCATTTTCAGCCTCTTCTGGTGCTTGTTGATGGCAAGTTTCCCCGGCTGCGCACCAAAAACATGGAGCCCCAAGAGGAACACCAAGGAAAAGGGAATTCTCTTGCAAAAAAATCTATCTTGTAACATCAACAAGCTTGTTTATCATGTTTCATATGATCACAATGAAGAAAAGAACACCAGGCACAACAAATCTTCATACAGCATCATGTAGATCTCCCACGGTTTTGATATAATCAACCATATTCTTCAATATCTTCATAAAATCCATCAATAGAACAAAGAAAGCAAAGGAATACACCATCTTTGAATGGAAATACATCACATAGTATTCATCTTCAATATCTTCATAGTCTTCTCTCTCAATCTCTCATATACAATCACTCTGTTTCAGTAGAATTGGCTATCTCTGACTCTCTCTCCCTCTCTCCATCAATAATACATTATATCCTCACTACAATCTCTCAAAAATCACACTCAATAATCTTTCTTAGGTCGTGGATACCCCTCCCAAGAGGTATGTCTGATATGAAGAGTCACCAGAGCCACTACAGTGTCCTTTCATAGCTCACTACTGTCACTTCACTCTAGTCTTTACTTGAGTCTTCAGCAGCTACTTCTTTCACTTCTTCCAGCTCTTTTGCACTTGTATTCACCTCTTTCCAAGGTTATAAAACTTTCCCAAGCTACACTCTCATCCATCAGAACACATACAGAAGCATACAGAACAGTCTACAGAACAGTACCAGAACAGCTACAATACAGAACAGAACAGAGACAGAACAGAAGCAGAAGCTCTACAGAAGACCTACAGAAGGTTACAAAAGGTCATCAAAACCACATAACTCACTCTCAAACCATTCCAAACTCTCACAAACCATTCAATAAACTTTCACAAAATCTCAATCTTCATCAATCAATATTCCATCCCTCTTTACAGAAGACAATCATAACAAAACAGACCAAAACAGAGCAAAATAGAAGGTATACAGAATCTATCAGAACATCACAGAACCATCAATAAACATCATGATCTTCCAAAACACAATCATTATCATCCAAAACACTCTCAAACCACTTCTAAATCAATCAATCATCTCATAAAATCAACCATTCAGCTCTCAAAAACAACAAAAATCAGCCAAAAAACAAGTCATTTCAACACTCAACATATCTCTAGAAGTACCATGTACCCTAGCAAAGTGAAGGTAAGAATTGGAACACGCTACAGAAGTATCCCAGGACCCTGTAATGAGAGGCCAATTAAACACTGTACCTGTCCAGTGAATCATGTAATGTCCACTGTCTTCTATGAAGGATGTCACCATCATACCCTGGGGTATCGAGCACTGTTTGGGGAGGAAGGTTAATGTAATCTGTCAGAGAGGGTAATGGAATGAAATGATAGCATTGTAATGGAGGATAGGACAGATCATAAAAAGAGGGTAATTGATGGGATAAAGAAGGTGGAAAAGATGGAGAATACACCAAAAATGTATGAAGGGATTCTGTTGAAAAAACTGAAGGAACAGGAGGAACAATAGGCGGAATGTCGGAAGGAGTAGGAGATAATGTAGGATCAGTAATGAAAGGACATGTAGTGAACACTGGAATGTGAGGAAATCCTGAAGGGGTAAAAGATAAGAGAGGAATATTATCAGGGTTAGATGAAAGAAGAGAAACATATAATGGGAAACGATAAGACATTAGGGAATATGATAAAAGATCAGCAGGATCTAAAGGATAAATAGAACATCGAAAATTTAAATCCTAAAAGAAAGACTCAATAAATAATGGGTTATCAGCAATAAAGCTCAACAACTAAGATTGAAGAGGCTCGATATCTGATTTATGAAAGACACTTTTGAGGTGGCGAGGTTCCAAAGCAACATCCTCCAAAGGTGGATGCCAAGCATATCCCTTGCACCAAGACGTCTGCTCATGATAATACTTCAAACTATCTGCTAGCAGGAGCTCAACTGAGTGCACATACATGACTGCCTGTAAGATGACATCCCCCACATAAACATGAACCTCATGGGAAACCAACTCATCCATAAATCTATCAAAAACTAATCTTAAGAGACCCGCAGACCAAAGATTTGACCACCCATCCTTTGGAGGTTCCAAATCCACATTGCTTAAAGAGATGTACAGGGCAAACCTCTGTTGATTATATTTGATCCAAAAGGATGGAGGAGGTGACACCATTTCAGTATAGCAAGTAAAATCTTCCTGCACACAGTTCATCCTCTACTGAAGGCATTCCACTTTAGCAGAGAACCCAACACATAATTTAGCTTTATGGTGCAACTGATCAAGCTCTCCTTTGGAAGATATGACTAAAGAGACAATAGGAGTTGGAGGAGGAACAGAAAGAACAGCTACTTTTGGTTAAGTTCTTCAATAACTTTCTATTGGGACTCTACAGTTGCTTGAGAGTGTTGCAACTAACCTTCACTAGTACCAAGTTTACTAGCCAAAGTGACCATTTCCTCAAGGGCAGAATTTTTCTCAAGCTGCAAGGATGCATTCTCCTCTTCCAACTTAGCAACCTTAAATTCTAATTCTTGGATAGTTGCCTTCTGGGAATCCATTAAGGATGTAGTAGCAGTCATTTGAGCATTAATATCACCGAGTGTAGCCCTTTCTGCAGACAAATCCTCCAGTGCCTTAGCCAACTGACTAGTCAAGGAATCCACCTTGTCTTGCAAGGAAGTATAAACATGGTATACATTGTCTGAAGAAAAGAGGTAAGGGAGGTTTCCAGAGTGGACTGGACATTTGAAACTAGCTGTGAAAGCATAGGTCCAGATAATATAGTATGTAAGGATGAAGGCATCTGCTGATCAATTTGTCCTTCCTTTTGGGCTGAAAATAAATTAGGACAGGAGAGGAAAGAAGGAAGGGCACTACCAGACACAGCAGGAATAGGTGCGGGTACAGGGGAAGCAAGTACAAAAGGGCTGGAAGGACCCTTTGTATGAAGGCATTTCTTACGATAAAATATAACAAGGGACTCCTCATCTTCTGAATTTGGTTGCATAGGTGGAGGGGAAGGGACTAATGGTGGAGGCTGTGGCGGTAAAGGAACAGAATCAGGCACTAGCACACCACCAGGAGGAGGTGCAAAAGTGATAATGCGCTGTAAGAAAGCACCATAGGAAACATTAATGATCTAACCCTTCCATACACGCTGGAAATGTTGATCCATCTTGGAGAGTAAGAAGCTTGCCCAGTTGAACTTAAGACCCTCTAGGATCTTCACAGAAGCTGTGAACAGTTCCTTGGAAAGATACTTAGAAGCTGACTTACTCGTCATAAATTGGTCCTGGAGGATCTGACATAACTGCTTCCATACTGGAGAAGAAATAGGAGCAATAGAGACCCCTGAACTGTTAATAAGTTGATTGAGAAGCAAGGGGGTAGAAGTTTCCTTTTTCAAGAGCGTAACTATCTCTTCAGCAGTAAGTAACTGGTTACCACTGGGCACAAAGGAAGCAGAAAGGGGCAAGCACAGTGCTTCATGGATATTAGCTGTAGATAAGGAGAAAGTACGGTTATAAACCAGGCCAGATTGGTTTTTATAAGAAGCCAAGAAGGTGTAACAAAGCTTCTCATCTACCGACGGCAATGTAAGGGCAACAAATGGTCTGAGGCCTGCACGTCAGATGCAATCCGCCTCTAGAAGGAGAGAATAATCATGGACTGCGAGGAGGGGAACATGCTGTACCACAATCGGAGGGAAAGAAGAAGAAGATGATGCCATTCAGACTATAGCAAAAACCACACTCACAAACCAGGAATCAAAGAGAAAACCTGCAAAACCCACAAACAAAACCACCACTGAGACCATCGACAGGAGAAAGATTTAGGACAAGACTGACTGGACTAAACCACCCCAAGTAAAACACATCCTACCGAAAATTCGACATAACCTATGCACATATGCGACCGAAAGCTTAGTGAATATGCAGTACAAACATGCACCCAAAACCTCGTAATCAAGCACACAAAATAAAACAAAAGTGTCACACATATCGTAACCCAGACTCCAAAACAGAATCACAAACTTGGACTAGTAAAATAGACATGAACAAATATGACCGACATCTTTGACCAAGAAAACCCAATCCCCGTAAACGTTCAGGGTCCTACAGTGCGGGGAAGTGGATGGGTGAAACTAACGACTCATTTTGTTTAAATAATCAATTAAGCATAGTTCATTATTAATGTTTAATCCATTAATGCATGGTGAGTCGGAAACGTAGCCCAACCCCTCTCAGACTTGACACGACGTTACTTGACTGGTTCTCTACTAATGCAGTTCATTGTTATAATTACATGATCTGTGGCACTTGCGTGCATGCATGCGTGACTTCGGGGGGTTCATTTTATTACAAGTGAAAGGTGTCTGTAACGCGTGTGCGTGTGCATTGGTGAATGGGTTTTAATTTACAAAAATTAAGTGGGTTATGGTGCAAAGGTGCTCGTGCAACGGCGGGGTTCCTTTAACAATTAATGTTCGGGTTCGTTTTATTACAATTTTATAAAGTGCAGTCTGTTAATTTTGTGTATGTGCAACGGTCAATTGATTTTAATTACAATTTAAATGTGTGTTATGGTGCAACGTGAGAGAGGGAAAAAGAGAAAAAACCATGCAATGTGTGGTTCTGTCTACAAAGTCTGAGATGACGGTCTCGAAAAGGAAGAGACACAATCCACCCATAATCCACAAAACTGACAAAAGGCCGACTAAGACTAGTCATCCTGTCGTGCAGGAAAACGGAAAAACAACTAACACATTGACCAAAAAGAAATAATAAAATAAATACGATGTGTGACCAAAGAAAAAAAATAGAGATGTTGGGGGTTTGGATTGATTGGGATTTAAGATTATGATTGTTTGGTTTTGTGGGTTGTTTTTGTTTTTTTTTTAAAAGTTTGGTTTGGTTGTATTGTTTGTTTGTTTTTTTTTAAAAAGTGTGTTTTGATGTGTTTGTTTGTTTGTTTGTTTTTTTTTAAAAGTGATGTGGACATGAAATTTCAGTAAAACCAATCATGAGCATCAAGTGTAAAGAAAGGTGATCAGATTTAATTCATTTTTTTCAGCTCATTTGTGGGATTAAAAATGATTTTTTCCATTGAATTTTGTTTTTTTTTAAATTAGGATTTTGGCTCCAATTAATACTTTTGCCAATTAAGGAAAGCATTTTCAATGAGGAAATATTGGCAAAATGTACAAAAGAATTTGTAGAATTTTCAAAAGAAATTTCTGACATTATTTCGGCATTTTTATGAATTTTTAAGGATTTTTTTTCATTTTTTTCATGGTTTTGAAAAGAATTTCAATTTTCAATTTTTTTAAAATATTTTAGTTTGGAAAAATATGTCAATTGTTTGTAGAAATATTGGAAACGTTTTTAGGAATTTTTTGTAATTTTTAATTTTTAATTGATTTTGAAGGAATTTTGGAAATTTTAAATGTGTTTTTAGGGTTTTTCGGGATTTTAAATTAAAAGGGCAGTACCCGGCTGCGTGTGAACAGCTGATAAGGACTGCGTGTGAACGGCTGGTTGCAGCACACCATCGCACGGACAAGTCCAAACGTGCGTCCCGCGCGTGAATAGTCGCTAATAGACACGCTCCCGCGTACACGTACGCGAACAGCCACGCACACGCAGCTGCACGTGAACAGCGGCTTGCAGACCCACAAAAATGCACAGCAATCGATTGCTGCATGTGAACCACGTGGGGGAGGCGCTGAGGGTTTTTGGGTGTGTGTTTTTTCCTGCAGGAACAGGGGCTAGGATGGGGGAGGGGGCTTAGGAAGGGGGTAGGGGAAAGGGGGCTTAAGAAGGGGGGTTAGGGGAAAGGGGGCTGTTTAAGGGGAGAATGGAGGTTAAGAGTGGGGTAAATGGAATGGGTATTAGGGGGGGGGGGTGGTGGGAATGGGGATTGGGGGTGTGTAAATGGGGGGGGGTGGGAATGTCTATGAATGGGGTTAATGGGGAGGGGGGTTGTGAATGGTGCGTGTGAATGGGGGGCTAAGGGGGGGGGGGGGGTGTGGTGGGTGGGTTAGTTGGAGGGAGGAGGTGGGAGGTCGGTAGGCGGGCACACTACAGAGTAGGGGAGGAAGGCGTGGGGAGCGGCGCTGTGGACCGGGCGGGTGGTGCTACACTAGGCGGGCCAGCAAGGCGGCAGGGAGACCAGCGGCGACGGGCAGAAGAAGGGCAGGGCGGCCAGGCGGTGGCGGTTCCAGGCGGGCGGCAAAGGGCAAGCGGACAGGCGCAACACCAGACGGCAGAGGGAGAGGCGGGTAGAAGGATCCGGGAGAGGCAGAAGGATCCGGGAGAGGCGGGTCGACGCCTGGAAGAGGCGGGCGACAGGCGCCAGGCGGGGCGAATGGCCAGCAGGGCGGGAGGGTGAAGGCCCTGGGAGGGAGGCACACGGCTCGCGGGCAGGCGGGAGGGTGAAGGCCCTGGGAGGGAGCAGGAGGAGTAGGGGATGGAGAAGAGAGAAGGAAGAAGGGAGGGGGTTACGGGGAGAGAGAGGGAGGGGGAGGAGAGAGAAAAGAAAGAAAGAAAGAAAGAAAAGAAAGAAAAGAAGAGGAGAGAGGAGGGAAGGGGGAGAGAGAGGGTAACGGACACGGGAGGGGAGTAATAATTTTTTAATTAATAAATTAATAAATAAAGAAAAAGAGGAAAGGCGTGCCCCCGTCCCGCACGCATGCGCGGGGCGGGGTAAAAACAATTTGCAGTGGCGGGATTGGAACGGCACCGGGATGTCGGCACGGGGTACACGTACGCGACCGGGGCGTGTTGAGACGCGTAAAATGGAAAACGGACGCGTTCACGTCAAAACAAGGGAAAATTAATATCTCACAATCCACGCATCGAAATGAAATGATGTAAAAACAAAAATTGTCCAGGACGGTAGGGGGAAGACAGGGAAAAAGTGCAACGGGGGTTCCGGGGGGAGGACATGGCATTCACATGCAAAACACACAAAAAAACGGGTCCAAAAACGCAAACAAAAATTAATATCGGAAGATCGGTGCATCGGAACGAAGGGCAGGAAAAAGGAAAAATGTGCAAAAGAACGTGCTTGACAACCCTAGCTCAACAAAACACCGTTCCGAATGATATACGATGCGTTCACATGGGAAATACTCGAAAAACGGACCCGAAAAGGGATTCGAAAATTAATACGGAACGATACGTGCACCGGAACGAAGTGCAGTAAGAATGAAAAATGTGCAGGGGACAGAGTTTCATAGGCTTATCACGTTAAAACGCAATGCGGATAGGGTTCGAAGGCGTTCACATGCAAAAAGCACCAAAAAAAGACACTCAAAAATACATTTAAAAATTAATAATAAAAAATCTAGAAGTCGAAATAGGGGGAGAAAAAAGGAAAAATGGAGAAAAAGGCGCGTTGGACACGCCTGTCAAGTCAAATTGGAATTTGCAAACAAGGCAGGTTCACATGGAAAAAATGTCAAAAAGACACATGAAAAGGTCCTAAAAAACCGCAAAAATTAATATTGGACAAACCGTGCAGCGAATTGACACGGAGTAAAAAGGAAAAATGTCAGGGGGAAAGGGTAGAGTAGGGCTATCATGTCAAATCACCGTTCCGAAGCAAAAAAAACACGTTCACATGAAAAACGGTCTAATTTTTGCAAAAGCCGTTAAAAATTAATAACTCAAAAACCGTGCATCGGAACAGGAGTAGGTAAAAAGGAAAATGGGACAGTTCGAAGGGAAGAACAGGGCTATAAGTCTAGATTGGAATTTAGGGGAACGTAGGATGCATTCACATGGAAACACAACAAAATAAGGGAAAAAGAGAAATGGAGGAGGAACATCCCCAAGGGAGGGGTGATAGTGGATGGGTGGGTGGGAAAAGGGACCCCAGGAGGATAAAAGAAATTCATGGCGTACATGCATGATCCAAGTGAGGCATATGCAGGGCGGTATGCAAGGTAGACGCGCAGGGACTCGTCCCCACACTTAAAACCTTAACGGATAGGGTTGACCGAGCAACAGGGACCTAATACCACACGACACACCATTCGCTAACATCCCCACACTGAAAACATGACCGTCACTGACAAAACAAGGTGTAGGGTTAGAAAAATTTGGCCCATGGTGTCAAGAATCAAGGTTGACTGTCGATGGCATGTCCACTGTCGTTGTCGGCTGCAGGAGGTACCAAGGTATCTTCACAACACATGTCCTTCATGGCAGGGACCACGTAGCAACACCCAGGGAGGTAGCTGGTGGATGAATCGCATCGAGTCGGTGTCGCTGATGAAGGAGAGTCACTCAGCTTACAAAACTCAGTTGGGATGAGAGAACAGCCACTCGCCCCAATACGAACATCACTCGATGAATAATGATTGAAACCCATATCTCATACCCAGTTTAAGAATTAACAAGGGGGATGATGCAGAGGGAGTACGCCAGGGTGCACAGTTGATGGTGCATCAGTGCGTCCAACCCGTTTGGCATAGGTGCAAGGAGGAAGGCAAGGGAGCCTTACAGTGCAGTGTGTAGAACAGAATGATGTGTCATGTGCTTATGGTAGAAACCCAGCCCATGGGTGCATAGGGAAAAGAGAACATACCTTGCTCCAAAGATCGTAACGTCCCTCAATCCTCACCTCTCGGTAATTGATTGAAGAAACTCCAGTCACACTCAGCCCACCCTCTGTCTTACGCTCTACTGAAAGATACAGAGGGCAGCCCTCTCCAGAAACCCATTGATGTAATCCTCACGGTCACTTGTGCAAAGGTAGTATGCCTTGTGCGCATTTGATGGTGCAACTATGCATCCCGCCTTGTGCCGGCATACGGTGCGAGAAGGAAGGCCAGGGAGCCTTATGGTGCAATGCACAGAAACAAATCGTACTTTGTGCATTGAGAGGCACATCTTGTGCGTGCAACACTCCATTCACACTTCACACCTCTCATTTGATTTGAAGGGAAAAGACTGGTCTCTCGCCCCACCCTCTGTCTCACTCTCATTTGATAGTTACAGAGGGCAGCCCTTTCCTGAAACCCCATTCGGTTAGGATGAAAGCTCGCATCACTCAATTGTTTTTCGATGAAGATCGTGTCGTCAGTTATTGAAGAGGCGTACCCAGGGAGGTAGCCATCAGATCAAACGTTGTGTTAGATAGGACCATGGCGTCTACTAGAGGACTGTCAAATGCTCTGCAGAAAGGCACAGAACACAGCGTACCAAGGGAGGCAGCTTCCGAACTGGATCCTAGGGATGTCAATTGATGAATCCACTTTCTGGAGTGCTGGGTGTTGCCACCTTTTCCACAGCCAGCTTCCCACCCAAGGGTGTTGACCACCTTGTCTTAGAACGAGGCCTGCTATGACAAGGAATTTCTTTCTTTTCTCCCATAACAGTTTTTTTTTCTTTTTTTCTTATTTTTTTCTCTTTTTTCTTGTTTTCCCCTATTCCCAAGGGTGTCTCCACCTTTTCTCAAAGAATAGGTCGGCATGACAGGGACCGAAGTTCTTTTCTCCCATAACCGATATGTATATTTTTTTTCTTTTTCGAATTAAGCAAGGGAATGGTAGAAATACCATTTGTCAGAACCAACCTCGCCATTGTCACTAGTGGAAAATAGAGGATAAGAGATCAGGGGTGGGAGGTTGGGCTGAAGGGATAGAGGATTGCATCCACTTCATCAGGAGTGGCTGAAGAATGACTATCAGAAGTAGCATCATAAGAGTTATAGTGCCACGCCAACAGGGGAAAGGATCAGGTGACCGTGATTGTCAAGATCCCCAAGGAGGGAAGTACTTCTTCAGGCGATATCCATTGATTAGAAAGGGATCATCAGAGGCATCAACGGTCTGCACTTGGACAGAGCCATTAGGATTGACAGCAAGTATCTTATATGGGCCCATCCACCGCTGTTGGAGCTTGCCAAGAAACTTTCCAAATCGTGAATCATAGGCTAGGACCAAATCACCTTATTTGAACTCCTTGTGCTTGATGAAGCTGTCATTGTAAGCCTTATGTCGAGCTTGAGTGGCTTCCATGCACTGTAGAGCCATCCTGCGAGTTTCGTCCAAACATTCCAAGTGCAGGAGACAGCGTTGCAGTGAATCATCATCCCCCAAATAGCCACTCGCAAAGAGGGCAATTCCAATTCAACAGGGAAAACAACTTCTGTACCATACACCAGCTGGAAGGGTGTCTGTCATGTTGCTGCTTTATGGGAGGTTCTGTACGCCCAGAGGGCCTCTGTAAGTCGATCATCCCAATCACAACGATGTGCGGCAATCGTCCTTGTCAGAATTGAGTAGAGGATGCGATTGGTGACTTCGACTTGGCCATTGGCTCTAGGGTAATAAGGAATGGACTTGCGATGGCGGATCTTATACAGCTCTGTCAACTCTTCCATGACTTTATTAATAAAATGAGTGCCTGTGTCACTTACCAGCTCTAGGGGACTGCCAAAATGGGTGATGATTTTCTCGTACATGAACAGGGCCGCGCTGTTACCATCGTCCTGCTTTAGGGGTTTAGCTTCACACCACTTTGTGACATAGTCCGTACATACCAAGATGTATCTGTTCTGTTTTCTTCTGGTGGGTGGATCAATGGGACCCACGAAATCAATCCCCCACTTCTCGAACGGCTTCAAAGGAAGGATAGATTGCAGTGGCATAGCACTGGTCTTGGTGGGTTTTCCCATCCTCTGACACGCATCACATCGCTTACAGTAGGCATAGGCATCCTTATGAATGGTCGGCCACCAGTAACATGTTAGCAGAGCCTTCCTGACTGTAGCTTCTCCTACAAAGTGGCCTCCACATGGCTCATCATGGCAAGCCTTCAAAACAATCCCCATCTCATCTCCTGCAACACATCTTTTGAGCACTTCATCTTTGCCTTTCTTGTATAGTGCACCACCTAACAGGGTGTAGGGGCTAATTCTAACATAAGCTTCTTTCTTTCCCGACTCGAAATGCCAGGAGGGTACTGTTGGATTGCCAACAGATTAGCAATGTCTACATACCAAGAGGTTACAGTTTCTACCAGGAATAGGGAAGCATCAGGGAGGTCTGGATCATCCTGCTCCTCGTCTGCAGTCTGCAGGATACGCGACACATGATCAGCCAGAATATGGGAACGACCAGGTTTGGTAATTACCTCAAAGTCGAACTCCTAGAATAGAAGGAGCCATCTCATCATTCATCCTTTCACGTCTGTTTTCTTCTTCAGGAAGGACAAGGCCTCATGATCCACATAAAATTTAAAGTGGGTAGATAGTAGGTAGTGGCGAAACTTCTCTAGGGCAAACACCATTGCCAAGCACTCCAACTCTGTCACTGTATAGTTCCACTCTCTATTAGTGACTTTTTGGCTTGCGTAATAGATCCATTGATCTAATTTGGAGGAGCCCTTCTAGCATAGAACTGCGCCTAAGCCTTCAATGGATGCATCAGTGTGCACATGGAACTCCTTCGTTCAATCAGGAGGTTGCGGGATGGGTGCCTCAACCAGACACTACTTCAGAGTGTTGAAGGCTTTGTCACATTCTTCCGTCCAAATAAACTTTTCATATTTCCTCAGAAGCTTGTGCAAGGAGGTTTCCTTTGTTGCAAAATGGGCTATGAACCTTCTGTAGTAACCCACATGGCCAAGAAATCCTCTCAATTGTTTGAGGTTTGTCGGTGCTGTTAAGGCGGCAATCTTTTCAATCTTTGCAGGGTCTCTTGATATCCCTTGTGCAGAGACAATGTGGCCCAATAGAACTCCAGAAGAGACCCCAAAAGATGCATTTGTCGGGGTTGAGGGAGATCCCATACTCCCGGCATCGGTGAAAGCATTGTTCCAAATGTCACCAGTGTTCACGGATCAAACTATAGACACAGAAGTCATCCAAATATACCTCAATAAAGTCGTGGAGATGATTTTGGAATGCGGCCATCATGACTCGTTGGAAGGTAGTAGGGACATTGCAGAGTCCAAATGGCATCACTCGGTAAGCGTAGGTCCCCCATTCTGTGGTGAAGGTTGTTTTGGACTGATCTTCTTTTGCTATCAGCACTTGGTTGTATCCACTGAATCCATCCAGAAGGGAATAAAGCTCATGTGCTGCCATTGTGTCCAACAGTTGGTCTATGAAAGGGATAGGAATGTGATCCTTCTTCGTCTTAGAATTCAACTTGCGGAAATCCACACATATACGAAGCTTACCATTCCTCTTGGGTACAACCACGATGGGTGAGACCCATTCACTATTTGCCATTGGATAGATGAACTCAGCTTCCAGAAGCTTCAGCAGCTCTTCTTTCACCAATGTGGAATAATTCGGGTTCATTCGCCTCTGTCGTTTGCCGTACTGGCTTGGCATCAGGCTCCAAATCAATATAATGCTGACATATTGTGGGATCAATCCCCTTTAGGTCTTTGTAGGACCAAGCAAACACGTCCAAATTCTCTTTCAACAAGTTGTATAAGGTTGACAACTCTTCTTGTAGGGTGCTACCCACCTTCAAATGGCATTCAGTGCCATCTGCATCCACAAAGGTTAACTGCCTTTCACCTTCTACTTCACGGATGAAGGTCCCACGGACTGCTTCTGGGTACAGATCCGACTCCTTCAAGGGGGTGGTGTCCTCTTCTGATGTCCCACTAGACCCAACGTCTTCTTGCAGTAAGGACTTAGGTTGCCCCTTGAAATGGTGAAATGGGATCAGCGCTGTCTCGGTTTTGGTTTGAATGTTAATTACCTTAGAGCTTGAGGACTCCTCTTCAGAGGATGCATCTAGGAATGTTACAAAACAGGGGCTCTCAGAATTCTGTTGTGGCCTTGGGACTGGTACTTGTTGACAAGGAGCATCATCATCATCCTTTCTTGACAAGTGTGGATGGGTGCGACAAGAACCATTGATAAGAGATGGCTTATTTTTCTTGATCCACTTAATATATAGGCTTTGCCTATGGAAAGATCCATTTACCAATCCAAAGGGTACCATTGCCATTCTATCCCACAACATGGAGTCTTCTGCTTCTGAAGCTTCAGGAACTCCCTCCTTATCTATGCCTTCTGTGGGTTGAGTGGTTTCTTCTATCTCGCTTTCAAAGTCTCATTCTTCAGATTCATCATCATCCTCTTCAGACTCCAGCTTTGCCTCTGTAGGCGCTCTGTAAGAGAAGAACAGGTCCTCTGCTTTGCTTTCTGCCTCTGTCACTGGCTCTACTATGGCCATGTAACAGGGAGAGCAGTACATCCATGCTTTTATTTCACTGTCAGAGGTAATTTTGGAGGGAGTTCCTGGTTCAGGCAGGAAGTATTTACCCATTGATAATGGCTTTGCATCTTTTGGGAGTTGGCTTACAGTACCCACTGCTAGGGAATGTGCCTCTGTTTTCTTGGAAAGGATCTGTTTGACAGCATCTTCTTCTGCTGATGTTCCATCTGTAGCCTCATTGGGGGAGTCTAAAGATAATTCCAAGGAGGTGGATCCATGTCCTTTTTGAGCACCATATAGCTTCAACACCACTTTATTGGGTCCTCTACCCAAGGTCAAGGTTCCTTTGAACTAATCCATCCTTGCTCTGGATTCAAAAAGCCATGGTCTACCCAGAAACAGGGGGTAGGATGTACCATAAGAATTTGGCTTCACCACCAGATAGGTTAGCTAATAATCTTTTCCAGCCATTGTAGTCTTCACATATGGGAGAATTCCCAAAGGCTTGATTCTGCTCTAATCCACCAGTTTGATGAGCCATTGGGTTGGTTGCACACCTTGTAGGCCTAGATCCTTCATTGTCACATCCGTCATAATGTTCACTGATGAGCCATCATCAATCAGTGTATTTGCAATAAAGCAGCCTTCTATCCACACACCAGTCTCTGGGGTACCCGGATCTAGGAAGGCGTTAGCCACATCCACTTCTTTTATAGGCTTCGGAGCTTTGTTGGACTTTGTTGCTGTTGAGGGAGCAATCCATAAGCCACGTCTTCTTGTCAGTATACTTTTGAACCTTTTTCGGCAACTAGGAGACAACATCAACAATTGTCGGAATGTGAGGTTTGGTTTAAAGGTATCTAGATCTCTGACCACATCGTATTCCTTAATAGGATCCACTGGCTTCTCTAACCGGTTAGGGAATGGGGCAACACCCATTTTCATTTTCCCTTTTCCTTCCAACAGGGGCATCATGGGGACTTCTTCTGCCACTTGTGGCACTTCCTTCTCTTCTATCTCCTGGACCTCTGGTCCTATCTCTAGAACTGTCTCTGTGACTCTCTGTAGCACTGTAATGCTCTGTACGGCACTGCAAGGCTCTGTTCTGCTCTGTTCTTTTGTTGGAAGATTGAACTTTACTGTTCTGGCAGGAAGATTATTTTCTTTCTGGACAGGTGGTTCCTTCTTCTTTGCACGCATGATGGCAGCAACTTCCAATTCCACTAAATTGGAGGTAGGCTCTTGGGCCTTGGACGGATTATCAGTAGCACTGTTTTTCACTGGGACTGGGCTTGGACAGTCTTTTGCAGTGTGGCCTTCTCCTTTGCATCGATTGCACAAGGGCTTATAATCAACTAACCTTCTGGGATTTGGACAATTTGGTGAAATGTGTCCCTTTTCTCCGCACCTGTAACACTCCACTTCTGATCTCTGACCACCGCCAGACAGTCTTCCTCTGTAACTTTAGGATGGAAATCTTTTGGGTCCAAAATTAGGACCAAACTCCCTAGGCTTTGGTCCAATATCCTGTGCTGTCATTTTGGATTCCAGCAAGTTGAATCTCGCGTCTTCTTCCTTCCTTCTCCTATCATGCATCTCCTTCAGAGAGCAAATATCCTCTGTATGGTTCTTCCACAAACAGTAGGAACATAAAGCTCCAGGAATGGTTGGTTTTTGTGTACATTCAGTGGCTAAATGGCCTGCTTGATGACACTTACCACACCAAGTATTTGACTGCATCACATCTCTTCCTGCTCCTGCAACGTTGGATATGCTAGCGGTATTCACTTTCAGCGTCTGTAGCTGCTCTGTAATCACATCCATCAACTCCTTTTTGATATTTGCAACTGAGTTGGATAAATAATCCTTGAAGCTTTCTCCTCCTGAGACACTGGCAGTAGGGTTTTGAGGAGTCTCTGTAATCACTGCAAAAACAAGTTGGGCTGGTGCAGAGGTGTCTCTATTCTGATGCTAATTCAGAGCTCTTGTTTGAACTGTTGGATGTTGGCTCTAGTTGGTAGGGTTCCACTGTTGCTGCTGATTTGGCATTGGGGAAATTGTTTGGAACCATTGTTGTTGTGGTTGAACCATCATTTGAGGCACTGTCGTCTGCGATGACCACACTGGAGTAGGTGCACTATACTGTGGCACTGTTTTCATCTGGGGATAGGGGTAGGGAACTGTCCCTGGGACCGCATTTGATGGGTATACCATTCCAGGCATATGAGGAGGTAAGACTCCTCTTCCTTGCGTCATTGACAGCCTTGCTTCAACTTCGTCATACAATCTTGCACCTTCCACTGCGGCTTGCAGATTGACTGGTCTTCTCAATTCCACGAACTTGCAAACTTCTGGTTGTAGACCCCTGAGAAACACTCCTTTCTGGATACCTTCATCCAAATCATGGTTAGTCCATCTCTTCAGGATGGATTCCATTCGCGAGACATAAGCTTCTACTCTTTCTCCAGAGGACTAACTTAAACTCATAAATTCCTCTCACATCCGCTCTTCAAAACCTTCATGCCTGAATTTAGTGAGGAAGGCCAACTTCAGGTCGTCCCATGTGCCAAAAGTTCCTAGTGCTTGTCTCTCATACCACTGAAACGCCGCGCCCTTAAAAGTGGTGGGGAATATTGCTAACCAATGCTCAGGGGTTCTGGCATTGTTAGCCACACATGCCACCATAAACTGTGCTACATGAAGATCGGGGTCTTCATTGTACTCTCCCTTAAAAATTGGCACAACGGGACTACATTCGCCGGCCTATCATCAATATTTCCAAGACGGATCTGGTTTGGAAGTGGACCTCCAGCAGGAGGAGGAAGGGCTTGATGTGCCATTGGGACTTGTGTAAAGAGTTCCACAAGGGTGTCAAAGGAGGCTTCTCCTGCTAGCTCGTTCTCTACTTTGATTCTTGCTTTCTGTCTTCTCACGTACCTCTGGACTCATTCTAATGCTTGCCTCTTTATTGCGTCATTCATCAAGGGGTTGGCTCTACTATGTTGTTAGTGCTCCATAGAGGGATAACAGAAGGCTTCAGTCTCTGGAGGACTCTCTTGCCAACATTTCTTCTACTTCTTCCTTTTCAACGTCTCTGAATTCTGCTTTCATGCCACTGCACAGAGGAAGGTATTCAGTTCTAAAGGTGTCAAAATGCATACGTCTAAGCATTGTGGTGGTGCCATCATCATAGTAATGCCAGCTTCTGATGGTTTCAATAGTGTATGCTGTAAAGAACACTCTGTCTACCAACTTCCAGTGGGTTGCCAACGTATCTTGCAGTTGAGCGTCTACGAACAAGTCCCAACTCTGTTCCTTCTTATTTTTTTGAACCTCCACAGACCACGACTCTTGAAGCTTCTTGACTATTTCCCACTTGATGATGTCTAGAAATTCTTCAATGAAGGCCAAATCCTCCATTGATACTCATTCTCTCTGTTCTACTCTTCAGTTTTGTGGGAGGAACTTTGCAACTGTGATGCAACTTTCTACAGCTTCAGAGGGTAGTGAAAACAGATCGTCACAGAGGGACTTCATCAGAATGGCATTGTGCTTTCTCCATTGGGAAATGAATATTTTGTAGAATGTTGCCTTGGAAATGAAGGCTTGCAATTCTTCAACAGTGGCAGGAACTCTACTATCCATTGATTTACTTCTTTTTCCATAGTGCCACTTCTTCCATTTTCAACCTCTGTTTGTGCTTGTTGATGGCAGTATTCCCCGGCTGCGCACCAAAAACATGGAGCCCCAAGAGGAACACCAAGGAAAAAGGAATTCTCTTGAAAGAAAATCTATATTGTAACATCAACAAGCTTTTATTTCATTCTTTTGATCATCAAAACAAAGAAAACAACAATTCTTCACACAGCATCATAGTAGATATCTCCCACGGATTTATCTTTAACAAACTTGATCATGTTCTTCATATTCTTCATTAATAGACAAAGAGAACACAACTTTTGATGGAAAGAAAATCACATAGTATTCATCTTCATTGTCTTCATAGTCTTCTCCCTCATAGAAAGATAGAATGTTTCACATAGAATTGACTATCTCTTGCATATGATCTCTCTCACAATAGTATGCTCTCAATACTACATCATATCCTCACTACAATCACTCAATAATCACTCACAATAATCCTCATTAGGTCGTGGATACACCTCCCAAAAGGTATGTTAGATGTGAAGGGGAACCGGAGACATCATAGTGTCCTGTGAGATCTGTCTTCTGTCACTGTCTTCTGTAACCTTCTGTGAATCTTCTGTAAATCTTCAGCAGTTACTTCTTCACTTCAATTAGATTGGATAGAGCTTCCTTTCATCCTTTTCCTAAGACAAGAACACTTACAAAAACATCCATACATCCATCATAACACTCAATAGAAACAATAGAACAAAATCATAGAGCAATAGAGCAACAAGACTACAGAGCTACAAAAGCACAGAAGCTACAGAACTTTACAGAAGATCAACAAAACCCATAAAAATAAAAAAACCAAAACAAAACCAATTCAATCTCTCATAAACCTTTTAGCACATAAACCAAAACAAAACCAATTCAATCTCTCATAAACCTTTTAGCACATAAACCTTTTAGCACATAAAAATAAAAAAACCAAAACAAAACCAATTCAATCTCTCATAAACCAATTCAATCTCTCATAAACATTTTCATAAAAAACCATCAAAAACCCTTCAAAAATTATCCAAACCTTTCCAAACACTTCAAAATAAACAACCATTTATCATCAAAAACAACAAAAAATCAGCCCAAAAACCAACATATTTCACACTCAACAAATATCCCTCCATGGCTTTCTATGAAGAAAGGACATCTCATCCTTAGCTTACTCGTCCCGGGCTGCTACAAAGTCAAAAATATAGACGTGTATCTTCGTCCATTAGTCGATGAGCTTAAGATTTTATGGGAGGAGGGGGTCATTGTGCAAGATATGAGCAAGCGCAATGGTCGGTGGTCAGCCAATATTCAAGCCATTCTCATGTGGACGATGCATGACTTTCCGGGATTCGAAGAGTGCTCAGGTGAACAGGCCTCCGTTCTCATTAGTAATATCTATATTTTATCTCATTCAAGCAAGTATTCACTGGGTTGTGGTGTTAGAACAGATCTGGTTACCTCAGGTTATCATGCATGTCGATTGTGTGGGTCACAGTTAGACTCGCGAAGGTCACAAACCATGAGGAAGATGGTATATCAAGGACACGCCGCTTTCTTGCCAGAGGATCATGAACTCAGGGAAGGTTTTCTTGGACGACCTCCAACATGTATGAACGCGCAAGCTAGTACGAGTTGAAAATGGTCCACGTGGAATCACATCCAAACGGAATGCGGCGGTTCTCAGTTTTCTATGAGTTGCCATATTGGATCCACTTACAGGTCAACCACTTGTTGGATCCCATACATATTTTCAAGAATGTGGGTAGCTTGCTATGGGACCACATCATAGGAAAGACAGACACTATAGGGGCACGAATGGATTTGAAGGAGGAAGGTAAGATGGAGGCGCTTTGACCGCAGTCGAGTGCTGATGGTTGCATGCAGCTTCCTCGCGCTCCTTGGGTTTTTTTCACTAAAGAAGAGCGCATTGTGAAGCAAGTAGTCAAGTCTATCCGCACTCCGATGGGTATGATGCGTTCTCTCATGTCTGCATTTTCTAAAGACGACCAATTATCAGGGCTAAATGTAACGTGTCCACTTGTATTTTCAGGACACGTCTTAGTAGTCCATCAGAAAGGATATCTAGAAAGCTCCACCCGGCACTCCCATGGAATGTTATAGGGCTTGAGATCTAGGGCTTTCCGCATCTGCCACGTAGTGGAAGTATTCCGGCCTTTCCCACTTAGGATTGACCTGATTTAGGGCTTTCTTTATTGGTCATTTCCTAGCGGCAACTAGCGTCGGACCCAAGCAAACTACTTTACGTAGAAATGCCAGGTCCAAAGCGGATTCACGCTGCACTTGGTTCAAGGAGAATGGGAAATGAGAGGGATGCAAAGCTCAACCTCTCTATCATAAGGCATAGTCCCATTCTGTTCCCCTAAAATAGTGTGAATCGGGTTCAATCATAACTCTAGGTCAACGCTTTTGTTGTTCGTGTTCTTTGATGATCTTCCCACTGTCCATTGTGATTTGAGAAAAGTTCCCGGCCAACCGGGACCACCCATCCGTAGGACGGACCTATGGCCCATCCTCCGCACTTTCCTCGGGTTGTTTTAGTTATCTAATTACCTAACACATTAGTTGGACAAATAACAAAATCAGCTTCTTTTATTAACCCGTTAGGCACTGGTTCTTTCACGAAATCTTGTCACTTGACATAGAAAAACAATATCAGACAAGTTTCTTATTAACAGGTTATCATATTTATCTTTGAAATACAAAGAGTCCAGCCTGTAGGCTTATCCACAATCTGCCCGAAGGCTATCCAGTAATCCATAGGGATCACTAATCCAAGTTTTCGCCCGTAGACTAGTATGCGGGACTCGAGATCCAATATCAAGTCACATTAGCCTCTTGTGCAGGGCCCGAAAGGCGAGGGATTTATAGCCAGAGCCCCCTTTGGCACCCAAGCGTTCTCCTGCTCCAAGTAGCACTCAACGGAGAGACCTCTCACGGTGGGTTCGGTCCACTTGCCCGGTGCAGTTAACAACCCCCTTGGTTAGGGTCAGGCAGGCAGTCGAGGGAAATTGAAGCTGCCTCTCCCTTCAGGACTTCAACCTGAAGTATATATATCCATTTATCCTTTAATTCATTGATTAAACAAAGCCAAACAGTGCTCTAAAATCTGTAGCAAGCACAAACATTTCCATTGATCATTTTTTTGTTGGCAAACTGCTAAGGAATGAATCCTTCCTTTCGAATGCATCCAGCACTCGATCCGAGATGACTTGCAACTTGGCAAGATCCCCTATGACCTGGGTTAGGGCGTACCCTATTAACCCAACTTGGTCAAACCTTAAGTTCATTGGTTACTTAAGTTTATCGGCGGGCTGGTCTTTAGTTTTCAATCAATCTTCTTTACTCAAGAAGGACCACTAAATTAGGATGATTATTCATCCTCTTGCAAGATAACTTGCGTAAGGACATGCCAACTTCATTGCGAGAACTTGGCCATTCCCTTGTGATCCAATCACAAGATCATATGACTCCGCACTTGTTGTGCAAGTACCGCATCGAACTATGAGACAATGGAGTCACGAAACAATCTGTTTCAGGTTACTAGGCTGACATCGTTAGACCTAGGGTTTCCAAGTTTCATCTTGTAATATTCTTAGGGACAAACCCTAGCTCACTTTCCAATTACATTTTCACTGTCCCTACATTCAATGAATGTGGACAAGTATTTAAGGTATAGGAATATTAGTTTTAACAATACATACGATTAGTTCATGTATTAAATTCCCTAGTGAATTCTTTGGAATTTAACTTTTTCTAAACGAGTACTCCACGGTTTAGGTGTTTTAGGTTTATGCCAATTTGGTTAACTCTAGAAGATAATTTCGAGATTACTTCCACATGATTCGTTGTCTATACGTAAATTGATTTTTTAACCCTAACTTATCAATTTGAGGTGTTAATTTCAACTAATCTCCCCTTTACTTTGCGAACAAAATTCATGCTAAATAAGCAACCTTTTACTTGATAATTTATGCAGTTGACAAACGATAATCTCATAGAGTTTATGCATCATAAGAATCATTTCATGCTTTGCACTTTCCATGATGATTCATTGCGAAGAGAATATGGGTTAATAGTGTGAGATGCAGTTTATACTTCTAAGCTTAACCGAAGTATACTATTTTAATGGGTAATAATCTAGCTTATAATTCATTTCAATGCATAAAGCTATTTACTAGAAATGCATTTATGCTTTCTTGATTTTGCATGTTTCATTAAAAGTATTAATGACTAAGTTCCTTCGTCGTGAACAATTAGGATAAAAATATATCCTATTTCTAACAATTAACCTTGCATGATTGAATTACAACAATATCAAATAAAAATTAGGAACAAAAACCTAGGCTTGGGGTGAGATGTCCACGTGGATGCCCGGAGATGACCCTCCCGCGGCTGCGCCTTGGACTTTCTTAGGATGCATTTCCGCCGTGGAAGCAGCTTTACAACTCCTTTTTGATATTCCACCGTGGCTCTCTTTCGCAATAACTTGCACCGTCTGTCGAAAGTAGTTTTAGAAGGCTTCCTCCTTGGAGTCGGGAATTAAAAAGGGGTGTTTCAGAATCTTTCACGACTAAGACCCATTAAGCCATGGGAGTGCTTAATGGCCTTTGTAAACTCACACGAACATGGAATAGAAAGGTGTGGAAAAGAAATAAGGTGCGGGAGAGTTCCAAGGGTTATTTTGCATGGGCAAGGAAAGGCTAAGCTAAAATTTCCTTGGGAGAAAATGGGCCCTATAGAATCTTAAGGGAGAACATCCAAGGAAAAAAAGTAGCATTTAAAGGCTATACCTTTCAGAATGAGGGAAAGGGCCTAAGGACCTTTAAAGACAAACTCGGAGGGAGGAGGGGGTAATCCTAAATCCCATAGGAAGGGGATAAGGGAAATTAAACAGGGGGGGGGGGGGTTTCAATATGTCACAAGGGAAGGGAGATAAGGGAATTTACACACGAGGGGGGGGGGGGGGGTTCCAAAATGGCACAAGGGAAGGGGGCTTAAGGGGTTAAAACACGAGGGGGGTAATAATACCTTTAAGGCCTTAGTTCTTTTGGGGGGAAAGGGCTTATAAAGCCCAAGGAAAAAGGGCGCTTATAGGGGGTTAAAATCGGGGAGGATGGTGTGGTTCCAAGGGAAAAGGGCTTAAGGGGGTAAGAACTTCCTATGAGGGAATTAAATCCCGGGGGTTGGAAAAGGGTTATAAAAACCCTCTAGAGGAGGGATTTAAAAAAAGCACAGGAAGGAGGGATTAGATCCCTCCCCTTAGAAGCTTCTTGGAAGCTTCTTGGAAGCTTCTCTAAGCGGCCTTATAACACGTGGAGGAGAAGGAGGATGTTTTGACGACGGCTTGCTGGTGGGCAGGGCCAAATGGTGGCCGTGACGGGTCTCGACGACGCTCCTCCCTCACAGCGCGGCGGTGTTACGCTCTCCCAGCTTTCCATCTCTCACATGGCCACGTCCGAATCTCACAACCTCCTCCCTATCTCGTTTAATGGCGGTTCCGGCGTAGTCTACCCTTCTCAGAATCCCCTCTCTCCTTTAATCCTGGCGGCGTCTGATTTCTCTCTCAAACTGGTGGCATCACGGCTCCTGGCTCCTGGCTCCTCCCTTTTAGCTCCCATGGTGATGGGTTTTATAGGGAGAGGGAGCGGTACCTCCCTCCCTCCACGCGCCATTTGCATGGCATTCACCTTCCTCCTGGGCATCCAGCGCGATGCTGATTCAACCACATTTGCTCATCCATGACCTCCTTCGCAAGGCCTACGTGCCCGTGCTTTACTCCCCCCTCCTCTAGCACAGCCTTCAGTTGGGGAGAAAAAAAAGATTAAAAGAAATTTTTTTCCATAAATCCTCTCAATTTCCTCTTGACCTCCTCCCAAGAGGAGGTCCACACGAAAATATGCGGTTACATTAAACCATAGTTTTGGTTCTACAAATGGAGATTATGATACATCGTATTTTGAATTCGCACCGTCCTTGACCCAATGCTAGCTTTGTCTTTTTCCCGAGAATTCACATGGCTTCGTAATATATTTTGAGCAGAAATATTACATTCTCTCCCCCTTGGAGGAATCGAGATGTCCTCATCTCGAGATAAACTGGGGATATTGATGGTTGAGAGTGCTTTCATCTATCCAAGTGGCATCCTCCTCGGGATAATCTTTCCACTGGACGAGGCATTCTCTCAAGGTTTTGGATCTCAATTGTCTCTCCCTAACATCTAAGATCCTATCAGGCCTTAGTTCAAGGACTCCTTGTCTAGGCACTACAACTTGTTGGTCGTTAAGTATATGGTTAGGATTAGGTACATATTTCTTCAATAGGCTGATATGGAATACATTGTGAACCTTTAGGTTGTCAGGGAGCTGCAATCTATAAGCATTAGGTCCTAGGCATTTGAGGATTTTGTACGATCCACAATACCTTGGACTTAGCTTCTTGCAATCTCCTAAGGATAGGGAACTCTTCTTTGGGCGTACGCGAATGAAGACCATGTCTCCTTCTTTGAAGATTCTATCTTGACGCTTCAAATCCGTGTATGCCTTCTGTCTATCCTTGGCCGCTTGGATGTCTTGTCTTATTGACTTGATTTGGTCATCCATCTCTTCCAACATTTGCCTTGAAACTTCAACCCTTAAAGTTGGATCTGAAAAGTTTAGGGGACTTCGACAGTCATGACCATACAATGCTTGGAAAGGGGTCATCTGAATGCTTTGTTGGTAAGAAGCATTGTAGGCAAACTCAACCAAAGGCAAGTATTGAATCCACCTCTTTGGCTCACGATAGCAGTATGCCCTAAGCATATCCTCGATGACTTGATTTACTCACTCTGTTTGGCCATCCGTTTGGGGATGGTAAGTGGTGCTAAAACAAAGTTGAGTCCCAGTGTCTTCAAAGATAGCTCTCCAGAAGTGTGACATGAAGAGAGAATCACAATCACTAATGATTCTTCTGGGTAAACCATGTAGCTTGAATATCTCCTTGATAAACAATCTTGTAATGTCTGAGGCTTTATAGTTTGTCTTTACTGGAATAAGGTGTGCAACCTTAGTAAGCATGTCAACCACAACCATGATGGAGTTGTATCCTCCCTAGACTTGGGGTAGGCCTACAACAAAATCCATACTGATGAATTTCCATTTCATTTGAGAAATGTCAAGCGGTTGCAGTTTCCCTAGCATCTTGACATGTTCGTCTTTGATACGTTGACAAAACAAACACTCGGTGACATATTTGAGAACGTCACCTTTGAGCCTCTCCCAATGGTAGCTCTTCCTAACTGCATTAAGGGTTTTGGCATAGCCAGGATGTCCTACGAAAGGGGAATCATGAGCTTCCCACAAAATCTTCTGCTTAAGTGACTGGCTTGGTGGTATACACAGCCTTGTTCTATAATAGACAAGTCCACTATTGATAGAAAATTCATGATACTTAGCATGCAGCTTTTGGTTCTGATTTTAGATAGAGATCTCCCTTAGCATTGTTTGGTAGGCCAGATCATGACATGCATCCTCTCTAGCTAACTTAAGTATTGGATTGTTTGGCATAGATACTTTTGTAGCTAGAGATCTGGCTGTTGATGGGTTCTGCAAGATTAGAGAATTAAGGAATGCCTTGCGACTAAGTGCATTGGCAACTACATTCTCTTTTCCTAGTCGGTACTTGATTTCAAAGTCATACTCCTCCAACACCTCAATCCACCGACGTTGCCTCATGTTGAGCTCATTGTGGGTAAAGATCCATTTGAGACTCTTATGCTCAGTTATTAGTGTAAACTTGTTACCCAACAGGTAGTGTCTCCAAAGCTTTAGAGCGTGGATGACAGCTAGCAATTCCAAATCATGCATAGCATAATTCTTCTCATGATTCTTCAATTTCCTTGAAGAGTAGACTACAGGATGAGCTTCCTGCATGAGTACACACCCCAAGGCAAGTATGCTAGCATCAGCTACTACTCAAACTCTTTATTGAGGTCTGGAAGTTTTAGAATAAGTGCTGATACCAAACTTTGCTTCAATTTGTCGAAGCTATTTTGTTAGGGAGTTGACCATGCAATGACTGTTTGCTTCTTTAGTAAGTCCATTAGAGGTGCAGCAATCAAAGCATAGTTTTTGATGAAGACCCTATACCATCCTTTCAATCCAAGAAAGCTACGTATTTCTTTGACAGATGTTGGTATTGGCCATTTTAGCACATCTCTGACCTTGGCTGGGTCCACTGAGATTCCTTCTGCTGATACTATGAATCCCAGATATTCAATCTGGCGTTTGAAGAATGCACACTTCTTCATCTTAGCATACAACTTATGTGACCTCATTGTCTCAAGGACAATCCGGAGTTGGGGTTCATGATCTTCTTCATGTTTAGAATAGACTAAAGTGTTGTCGAATAAGACAAGTAAGAAATCATCAAGATATGGCCTAAATATATCCTGCATTAACGTGTTGAAGGTGGTAGGTGCATTCGTAAGTCCGAATGACATAACTAGAAACTCAAAGTGCCCATATCTTGTATTGAAGGCAGTCTTGGGGATATCTTCTTTCTTGATCTTTATCTGATAGTAACCTGACCTGAGATCAATCTTGGAGAAGATCTTTGCACCCTAAAGACAATCAAGAAGCTCATCTATTCTAGGAATAGGGTACTTGTTCTTGACCGTTGATTGATTCAACCCTCAATAATCAATACATAGTCGAAGTGTTCCATCTTTCTTTTTCTAGAACAGTACTAGAGCTCCCCATGGTGAATTGCTAGGACGGAAATAGCCCTGTACTAGCAATTTCTTGAGTTGTCCCTTCAGCTCAACTGCTTCTGGTATGGACATTCTTTAAGGTCTCTTTGCAATTGGCGCAGCTCCTGGTACTAACCCAATCTCATGATCCACTTCTCTTTGAGGCAGGAGCTCTGTCAACTCTTTAGGGAATACGTCCGCGTATTCCTTTAGCCAAGAAGGTCCTTCACTAGACTCTTGCTTCTGATCTAACTTGTTGAGTTTGATCAAGTATTCAGGTAATCCTTTTCTGACTCCTTTTACGATCCGAGATACTTTGGCCAATTGGATTCTTGGCACTCCAGTCTCACCTTCGGTTGTGACTAATTCCCTTTCAGAGTTTCGAAAGGAAACTTGACACTTTCCACAATGAATGTGGGCGTCATTAGGCTTAAGCCAATCCATTCCGAGTAGACACTCATGGATACCTAAATTCATGACTTTGAATTTGACCAAAGTCTTCTTTCCTCCCAGAAAGAATTCCACCTTAGTAGTTTACCTGGTATAAGTAACCTCACGACCATTTGCCAATTCCACAAGCAAGGTAGGTGCTTCTATTGTGGCTATTCCTAATCTTTTTACACAATCTGGTGAGATAAAGGAATGTGTACTTCCACAATCAATCAAGGTCTTGAAACTTTTACCTTGATAGTCCGACGATATCTGAATCACCGAGAACTGGCAATTCGGGCATTTCTTGTGTAGAGCGGCATGGATTGTCGCCCTTTCAAACTCTGCTTCCATGGTCAGATCTTCTTCTTCTTCTTCCTCGCACATTTTCCTATTGGCAATGTAGGCGATTCTTCCTCTGCCTTGGGTAGCAGCTCCTTGACTACGGCCCGTTCATTAGAAAGGCACTTGGCGATGTCCTCCACCAAGCTTGGGACATTGCCTCTTGAAGTGACCGGGTTCATTGCAGTGGAAACAATGAAGGTTTCGGCCATTGCCTTGAGTAGGAACAAAGTTGTTGATGTTGTTAGTCCTTGATTTCTTTCTTTGTCCCTGATTATGACCTTGAA
Source organism: Lygodium microphyllum (assembly GCF_053477565.2). Lineage (NCBI taxonomy): Eukaryota > Viridiplantae > Streptophyta > Polypodiopsida > Schizaeales > Lygodiaceae > Lygodium > Lygodium microphyllum. Next base: position 52,402,148 of record NC_141148.1, on the reverse strand, counting down.
CTCGCTTAATCTGAGGTCTGAATGCTCCTTTGTTCGGGTCATTATAAGACCAATTTTTGTTACCCCTTGGTCTAGACTATACCTCTTGAATTATAGGCGCCGCTAGAATGAGTGCGTCCTAAATATCTGATGGACGCATAGATTCGAGATAGGTATTTACTGGTGGATTTAAACCCGCACAAAATTTGGACACCTGCTGTGTCATATCCATCTGTGGCGCATACTTTAAAAGTGAGACGAATTTAGAGTAGTATGCGTCAAGAGTGAGCCCCAGTTGCTTTAGCTCATAGAACTCATTCATTTTTTGCGTGTGATATGTAGGTGGTAGGTATCTTCCCTGCATGGCTTTCTTCAGCTTCTCCCAGGTAACGGATCCCTCCGCGATCCCTTGATCCCTGCACCATTGCTTCCACCAAAGCCTGGCTTCGCCGGTGAGCTTTAGCTTGGCGAGCATAGCCTGATTGGCGGGTGCAGTACCGGCTGCTTCGAAGTAATCCTCCATGGATTCAATCCAAATTTCAGCATCATCTTAGACGGACCTGCCTCTCCCATCAAACTTGGGTGGCTTGATTTGCTTGAGAAGAAACTTCTTCTCCTAGATTACAACAGTACTTGATGTAGGAGGCGAACTAGGAGCCTGTACCTGGGGTTGTGCCTAGATAAAGGTTTCTTTATTATACGATAATCATTATTGATTACATCTTCAATTCTGCTATCACGTAAGCAATGTAGCTACTTAACTTTTTATCAATTCTCATGCACAATCAGACATTGATAAAAGGAAGTCTTATTCGTATTTATATGGGCATAGCCCTTTTGGAATACAACATTTCTTGAGATGATAAGCCAATTGTTACATTTAGTTTGGGGAGAACAATGTTGTATTACATTTATCTATAGGAATTGTATAGTAGTATGGTTTCGGGTCATGGATCTTCAGGAATCGGTAAATCATTGGAAATTCAGGGTATCCTTTCCTTTGGAACCCATTCTTTTCATGGCACCCTAACACTTTAATCCTATCGGCAGGGATTGCACAGGTTACTTCCTCATATACATAGGAGTTCATCTCAACCCTCCGACCTCGAATATGTAAAGTTGAGTTTACGTGAGCTTCCACAAAAATGAACAGCTTCACAACTTTCAGGTCTTCCAACCACTTGATCCTCTTTAGGTTGGTTTTTAGATAAGCAAACCGGTGGGCGGCTATATAGTAGATTCCTGAGGCACCCGTCCATCTTCGTTCCATGTACAAGGGTGATGGATTATAGATTTGCTCCAGGATGTTCATCATCCGAACCCTTTGTCGATAATGCAGAGAATGCATTGCGGTCATAAACATGATTCGAAATACTAAGAACTTGTTCTACGCTTCGTAATTCTGCAAGACAACATTGAAGGTAAGGAATTGTTTGGAACATCAACATTTGCTTTACTTCCTCTTATTAAGATTTGATAAAAACAATTCCGTTGTTGGTTGGCTCTGATAACTGTAACGTGTCCGCTTGTATTTTCAAGACACATCTTAGCAGTCCATCGAAAAGGATATCTAGAAAGCTCTGCACGGCACTCCCATGGAATGTTACGGGGTTTGTGATCTAGGGATTTTCGGGTTTGCCACGTAGCGGAAGCATTTCGGCCATTCCCACTTACGATCGACCTGATTTAGGGCTTTCTTTATTGGTCATTTCCTAACGGCAACTAGCATCGGACCCAAGAGAACTACTTTACGCAGAAACACCAAGTCCGAAGCGGATTCATGCTGCACTTGGTTCAAGGAGAATGGGAAACGAGAGGGATGCAACCTCTCTGCCATAAGGCATAGTCCCATTCCGTTCCCCTAAAACAGTGCAAATCGGGTTCAATCATAACTCTAGGTCAACGCTTTTGTTGTTTGTATTCTTTGACGATCTTCCCGCTGTCCATCATGATTTGAGAAAAGTTCCTGGCCAACCGGGATCACCCATCTATAGGACGGACCAAAGGCCCATCCTCCGCACTTTCCTCGGGTTGTTTTAGTTATCTAATTACCTAACACATTAGTTGGACATGTAACAATCAGCTTCTTTTATTAACCTATTAGGCATTGGTTCTTTCACGTAATCTTATCACTTGACAGAAAAACAATATCAGACAAGTTCCTTATTAAGAGGTTATCATATTTATCTTTGAAGTACAAATAGTCTAGCCCGTAGGCTTATCCACAATCCGCCCGAAGGCTATCCAGCAATCCACAGGGATCACTAATCCAAGTTTCCACCCGTAGACTAGTATATGCAGGCCTTGAGATCCAATCCCGAGTCACGTTAGCCTCTTGTGCACGGCCCAGAAGGCGAGGGATTTACGGCCAGAGCCCCCTTTGGCACCCAAGCATCCTCTTGCTCCAAGTAGCGCTCAACGGAGAGACCTCTCCCAGCGGGTTCAGTCCACTTGCCTGGCGCAGTTAACAACCCCCTTGGTTAGGGTTAGGCAGGCAGTCAGGGGTAAGTGAAGCTGCCTCTCCCTTTAGGACATCAACCTGAAGTATAGATATCCATTTATCTTTTAATTCATTGATCAAACAAAGCCAAACAGTGCTCTAAAATCTGTAGCAAGAACAAACACTTCCATTGATCGTTTTTTTCATTGGCAAACTGCTAAGGAATGAATCTTTCCTTTCGAATGCATCCAGCACTCGATCCGGGATGACTTGCAACTTGGCAAGATCCCCTATATCCTAGGTTAGGGTGTACCCTATTAACCCAACTTGGTCAAACCTTAAGTTCATTGGTTACTTCAGTTTATCTGCTGGTCTTTAGTTTCCAATCAATCTTCTTTACTCAAGAAGGACCACTAAATTAGGATGATTATTCATCCTCTTGCAAGATAACTTGCGTAAGGACATGCCAACTTCATTGCGAGAACTTGGCCATTCCCTTGTGATCCAATCACAAGATCCTATGACTCCGCACTTTTTGCATAAGTGTCGCATCGAACTATGAGACAATGGAGTCACGAAACAATCTGTTTCAGGTTACTAGGGTGATGTTCTTAGACCTAGTGTTTCCAAGTTTCATCTTGTAAGATTCTTAGGGACAAACCCTAGCTCACTTTCCAATTACATTTTCATTGTCCCTACATTCAGTGAATGTGGGCAAGTATTAAAGGTATAGGAATATTAGTTTTAACAATACGTACGATTAGTTCACGTATTAAATTCCCTAGTGAATTCTTTGGAATTCAACTTTTTCTAAACGAGTACTCCACGGTTTAGGTGTTTTAGATTTATGCCAATTTGGTTAACTCTAGAAGATAATTTCGAGATTACTTCCACATGATTCGTTGTCTATGCGTAAATTGATTTTTCAACCCTAACTTATCGATTTGAGGTCAGGCATAGGTTAGGTTAATTTCAACTAATCTCCCCTTTACTTTGCGAATAAAATTCATGCTAAATAAGCAATCTTTTACTTGATAATTTATGCAGTTGACAAACGATAATCTCATAGAGTTTATGCATCGTAAGAATCATTTCATGCTTTGCACTTTCCATGATGATTCATTGCAAAGAGGATATGGGTTAATAGTGCGAGATGCAGTTTATACTTCTAAGCTTAACCGAAGTATACTATTTTAATGGGTAATAATCTAGCTTAAAATTCATTTCAATGCATAAAGCTATTTGCTAGAAATGCATTTATGCTTTCTTTATTTTGCATTTTTCATTAAAAGTATTAATGACTAAGTTCCTTCGTCATTAACAACTAGGACAAAAATATATCCTATTTCTAACAATTAACCTTGCATGATTGAATTACAACAATATCAAATAAAAATTAGGAAGGAAAACCTGGGCTTGGGGTGAGATGTCCACATGGATGCCCGGAGATGACCCTCCCGCGGCTACGCCTTGGACTTTCTTAGGATGCATTTCCGCCGTGGAAGCAGCTTTACAACTTCTTTTTGATATTCCACCGTGGCTCTCTTTCGCAATAACTTGCACCGTCTACTGAAAGTAGTTTTAGAAGGCTTCCTCCTTGGAGTCGGTAATTCGAAAGGGGTGTTTCAGAATCTTTCATGACTAAGACCCATTAAGCCATGGGAGGGCTTAATGGCCTTTGTAAACTCGCACGAATAGGGAATAGAAAGGTGTGGAAAAGAAACAAGGTGCGGGAGAGTTCCAAGGGTTATTTTGCATGGGCAAGGAAAGGCTAAGGTATAATTTGCTTGGGAGAAAATGGGCCCTATAGAATCTTAAGGGAGAACATTGAAGGAAAGAAATTAGCCTTTGAAGGCTATACCTTTTGGAATGAGGGAAAGGGCCTAAGGGCCTTTAAAGACAAACTCGGAGGGAGGAGGGGGTAATCCTAAATCCCATAGAAAGGGGCTAAGGGAAATTAAACATGGGGGGTTTTCAATATGCCACAAGGGAAGGGAGATAAGGGAATTTACACACTGGGGGGGGGGGGGTTTTCGAAAATGGCACAAGGGAATGGGGCATAAGGGGTTAAAACACAAAGGGGGTAATAAGACCTTTAAGGTCTTAGTTCTTTTGGGGGGAAAGGGCTTCTAAAGCCCAAGGAAAAAGGGGGCTTATAGGGGGTTAAAACTGGGGAGGGGGGTGTGTTTCCAAGGGAAAAGGGCTTAAGGGAATAAGAATTTCCTGTGAGGGAATTAAATCCCGGGGGTTGGAAAAGGGTTATAAAAACCTGTAGAGGAGGGCTTTTAAAAAAGCACAGGAAGGGGGGCTTAGATTTCTCCCCTTAGAAGCTTCCAAGAAGCTTCTTGGAAGCTTCTGTAAGCGGCCTTATAACACATGGAGGAGAAGGAGGATGTTTCGACGGCGGTTTGCTGGCGGGGAGGGCCAAATGGTGGCCGTGACGGGTCTCGGCGGCACTCCTCCCTCACGGCGCGGCGGTGTTACGCTCTCCTAGCTTTCCCTCTCTCACATGGCCACATTGGAATCTCACAACCTCCTCCCTATCTCGTTTAATGCCAGTTCTGGCATAGTCTACCCTTCTCAGAATCCCCTCTCTCCTTTAATCCTGGCGGCATCCGATTTCTCCCTCAAACTAGTGGCATCATGGCTCCTGGCTCCTCCCTTCCAGCTCCCATGGCGATGGGTTTTATAGGGAGAGGGAGCGGTACCTCCCTCCGTCCACGCGCCATTTGCATGGCATTCACCTTCCTCCTAGGCATCCAGTGCGATGCTCATTCAACCACATTCGCTCATCCATGACCTCCTTCGCAAGGCCTACCTGCCCGTGCTTTACTCCCCCCTCCTCCAGCACAGCCTTCAGCTAGGGAGAAAAAAAAAGATTAAAAGAAATTTTTTTTCATAAATCTTCTCAATTTCCTCTTGACCTCCTCCCAAGAGGAGGTCCACACGGAAATATGCGGTTATATTAAACCATAGTTTCGGTTCTACAAACGGAGATTATGATACATCATATTTTAAATTCACACCGTCCGTGACCCAATGCCAGCTTTGTCTTTTGCCCGAGAATTCACATGGCTTCGTAAGATATTTTCAGCAGAAATATTACACTAAAATCCCATGACTAGCATAAGATATGTCAGGTTTGTACTACGAATGGATTGTAATTGGTGTGTGCATTTTGCTATTTGGAGTGTAGCCATTATTCATAATGCTTTCTCATTTGTGGCAGTTTATACTACCGATCGTGATTGCAGGATGTCTTACTCCAGAAATACGCGGGGCCATTTACAGGTTGTGGACTTTGGTGCAATGGATCTCACAGAAGGAGATTAAGACATCCACTATTGAGTCCGCAAGGCGGGGAGCAGTGGAGACAGTCTGTCTCTTTGAGAAATACATGCCCACCAGCATACTCACGATACAAATCCACCTTCTTGTGCATCTTGTAGATGAAGTGGAGATTGCTGGACCTGTCCATACATGATGGATGTTCTTTTTGGAGCGCTTCATGAAAACCCTGAAAGGCTTTATGTGATAATGAGCTCGGCCAGAAGGTAGCATGGCTGAAGGTTGGTTGGTGTCTGAAGAGTAGTGCATGTTTCACAATGGCTACAAATGGTGGATCTAGACAACGAAATGCTATGGTCGCTGAAGGATGATGATAGACTGACTGGAGATGTGGTGGTTTGAAATGGGGTAGAAAAAAGAATGGATGCCTCAATGGAGGAGAAGGTGAATTGCTTTTGTATGTTGCACCATACCTCTATGGAGATGTGGCTTGCCAAGTACTAGATCACTAGGCAAGATTGAGAGGAAGCGCGAGCTGAATTTCGACGTAGTACACATCATCGACCAATTCGATATCCCAAGGGCATGGAGGAGATGCCGCGGTTCATGTCAACGCGATGCTTGCATGGAGCATTGACCGCAACATCTCGCGAAGGGACAAAGGTCTCAATGGAGGAGTGGGAATTCTCGAGGGGATGTAGTCCAAAGGTGATGAGGGGTTGGTGCGTCTGCCGGGAGCTGCCTATAAGTGGCGGTTTTCGAATCTAGGGTTTCAAGGGACCCTAAATTACCCATAAAATGGGGTTTGTTCAAGGATGGAAAAACTTGGCTTTCCCCATACAAAACTTACTAATGGACTTAGTTAGTTATGTAGAGCATGAGTCCTTTGCAGAAGATAATTTATGTGATGAAAAGAGTAGCCCATTAGTGGTTACCCCATCCTCTAATATGATGGTATGGGCCGAGGTTCGCCTTGGTGTGGTCTCTACCCAAGAGAAATCATGTTTAACCATCCATCAACCTAGAGGGCATGAAACAAGCATGTTGGAAACTAGGGTAGTTATGGCATCAACAAGTTATCATGCTAAAGCCATGATGCCATGGGAAAGTGCTGATATACGATGGAATATGCTTGTGGTTGAAACATCCCGTGTAATGGGCCACCATGACGACATAGTAGGCATCACAAGGATGTTAGAAGTCCTAGCTATCAAGGGAAAACTGTTGCTTAAAAGGCACGGTTCCAAAGTTTTAAGAAGTGGTAATGATAAATATTCTTTAGATAAGGACCAAAAGCTCTTATATAAAACCGTTATGGACTTTCGTTTTAAAGGGCAAGGTATGGAAGACCCTCTAAGAGGGGATCAAAATGACATGTTGAAACTTATAGGACTCCCTAGACCACTCAGTGAGTTGGCAGAAAGGGATGTCAATGAGGATATTAACCCCCCTACACCGGAAAGGTGGGGATGGAAGAGGTTAAAGATCCTAAGAGGCTGGACCCAGATCATGGTGAATATGAAGATTTTAATGACCCGGTGTTGATCCCAAAAGGAAGGATTAAATGTCCTCCTCTTTATAGGGATCTCCCAGTGTTTTATGGGTTGCCAAATGAGGATCCGATTATTCATTTAAGAGAATATGACCTAACTTGTATTGCAAGTGGGTTTGACGATATACATCGGATGCTCGTATTCCCAAGTACCCTAAAGGGAGAGGCAAGGAAATGGTATTGGAGCCTCCCAAGAGGGTCGATCAAATCATTTGAGGAGTCTTGTGATAGATTTCTAGATGAGTATGAATGATGCCAGGAGGCATATTCCACCGTGGATTCCGTGAGGTTTTACGGTGGATTCCGTAAACTTAGATGACCGGGGCTCATACGCAAAGAGGATTCTTTGTGCGAGAAGTTGATGGGGACGCCTGTCCTTTTCGGGCGTTTCATTAATTTAGTGTGTACATGGGTGATTCCATAGCGGGTGATTCCGCAAAATCCATATTAAATTAATAAATGTTTATGAGTTTAGAGTGCGCACTCGTAATAAATCAAGGTTAGGATTTATTTCTAACCAGTTGATTTATTTATGTAGCTGAAGACTGCTAGGTATTCACTTTTGTCGGTTTAATTGTGTTATTTTACTAACGATTGTGAATGCTTCAGTTGATGTGTAGAGATAGCAGCAGTGGCTGAGGAAAGCATTGGAGTCTAGTGGGTTTTCGACTTTGGACTATATTTTGATAGGCGCCACGCCTATATTTTGTTATGTCTATAGAGACATCGATTATTTATTATTATTTTGTATGCGCTTATGCGCCTGGATATGTTATTTCTATTTGGACATTGAGATTGGGCGTGCCAGACTCTATGGGCACCGTCCATTAGCTTTATTTTCCTATTTTTGGTAGAAAGCAAACTCAAAAGCTAAAACCTTGTCATATTTTTGTAATTGGGCTATTATTGAGCATGAAGATTGGAAATATACATTAAATACATGCTTTGTGAAGCGCTCACACAAGGCATGGGGGAGATTGAACCCAATTTGTCTCTTGCCTCTTGTTGTGCTTGCTTTTACATAGGTTTTTGTGCTAAAAAGTAGAGTACTTTGTTCTTGGGGACCTTCCGGGATTCACCATGTGAGCTATCTGCGACCGATCTGCGCACCAGTGGTATCAGAGCGGAGCAGAGATCAAGAGCTTCCAATCGCTACCAATCTCGGGCGAAGGCGGAGCTCCAGGAACAAACGGCCTCTACAGTCAATCTCATCGCGAACCGTCGATACAGGCAGACTTCTGGCGATCAAGAACCCCTGTTTCCACTGTCAGATCGCGAAGGACCAATCTCTGCAGGCGGAGGACCACGCATCCAACTCCTTCATCAAGTCGTGGAGTTACAGAGATAAGCTTCATTGTTTTTCTCAAAATTTCTTTCAATAAGCATTAGAGAAAGCTTAAGAAGCTTATGAAGCTTCAAAATCTTCAAGTCGACTTGCATTGGAGCCCCCGAAAAATCCGCGCAGGCAAAAACGGCCCCCCCCACGAAAATTGACGACGTGCTGCCCATTACTTCCTCCTACCATAGCTTAAGCTATTAAGCTTAAGACACACAATACTTTGCAAGTTACACAGGGCAGAGAAGTCGATATACTCCGGGTCACGCACTCCAGAAGTCAAGTTCAGTAAGTCACTTGGAATCAAGTACTGCAAGTTCTGCAAGTCCACCTAAGTCCAGCAAGTCAACAACTCAGCAAGTCTGCTAAGTCTGCAACTCTGCAAGTCAGACTAAATCAGAACTGACTAGTGCTTAAAACTCATAGAAGACTTGTTCGTATGCAAAAACTCTGAACTGGAAAGTTGTTCGCAGCAAGCTGTTCTACATATCTACAAGTTCGTTGAAGTACTTTCAGCAAACGGAGACAGAAATATTGAAGAATTTCTGAAAATTGAAGAAGAAATACCCAAAAATACATAGCCTTGTAACCCCAAATTTGAGCTACGCTCATCCCGCTAACTGATTTTGAGTGAGAAAGGTTTGTTGAGTTTTACAGGATGACTACCCCACATATGGATGATCCTATGGCTGAAGACGATCTACCCGAGCCTACCATGGAACAAAAGCTGGATCTTATCATGCTGCAATTGGAAGAAGAGCGAAGAGCTAGGCAAGCCTTGCAAGCGCAATTGACAAAGCTACAAGGAGCGTCCACTGATAAAGAAGAACCTCAAGCTGAAGATTTGATTCGACGTACCATCGACGCCACTCTTGAAGCACAAACCATTCGCAAGGAATCCAAGATAAGTAAACGAAGTTTCAAGTTTCGCACTTTCAATGGCATAAGAGAAGGAAAGACTGTTTTATCATTCATTAGCCAGTTTGATAACTATTTCCATGAGGAAACTTATCTCGAGAAAGATAAAATCAAGTGTGTTACTAATCATCTGATAGACAGAGCATCACTTTGGTGGACTGTAGTCCGCAAGAGCATAGAATGTCCTGCTACATGGGAAGATTTCAAGAAGAAGTTCATGAAAAATTTCCTTCCACCGCAATTTCATGAGAAGGCTATCAAGCAATGGGATTTACTTCAACAACGCGATCGTGAGCCTATTCCACAGTATACAGAGCGTTTTTGGAATGCACTCCTACAGCTACGCATGCTTGAAGACGTACCAGAGACGACACATAAGCGGAAGTATATGTCTGGACTTCTTGGACATTACTACGCTGAGGTGAATATGTTCAAGCCTGCTACCCTTGAAGACGCCATCTCTTTAGCTCACGACACTGAAGATAAGTTACGCGGAAGAGATCGACGACCACAGCCATTCCAAGCAAACGGTAATTATGGATCTAAACAATTCAATTCTAATTTTAGAAGGTTTAATCCAGGTCGTTTCTCATCACCATCTTTCCGCAAGAATTGGCCTAAACCACCTGCATTACCATCCACTGTCAATCCAAATCCTAAGCCTATTCCACAAGCAAATCCAAATATACCCAGACTCCCAGCCATTGCAAATAATGTGACCAAAGCCAAGCCCATCGTATGCTACAAGTGTCACCAGCCAGGGCATCTCGCAGCAAATTGTCATTCAAAGAAGCCATCAGCACATATCAACTACCTTGGAGCTATGGACGAAGACGAGCATGAGGATATGCCGGATTTCACTGAAGAAGGAGATGATCCTACTACTACTTCCGACACTTTACCAGGTATGCCTACTTCACATTCATTGTTGACTATGAAATGTATGGTGCATGGAAAAGAAAGAATTATATTGCATGATGACGGTAGTACCCATGACTTTATTTCAGCAAAATTGGTAAAGGAATTGAAATTGCATACAGTACCTATGCACTATCGCATAAAAGCTGCATTTTTAGGCACTAGGTACAATGGCACACAAGAAGTTCAAGATTTAGAAATTCAAATTGGTCCATATATTGAAAGAAGAAATTTCTTAGTTGTTCCATTACAGTCAAGTGATATTATTCTAGGAATGCCATGGAGACACCAGCATAATCCAAATATAGATTATTCTACGCACACAATGAATATAAATTTTCAAGGAAAATCTATTACATTATTTGGTATGCATGCATCTCATATGTTTCCACTGCTTTCGCATACTCAAGCAAAACGTGCACTACGCAAGAATACTAAATCATATCTCATTTGGGTGAATGAATTGCACGCAAAGGAAAATCATATGCACCCTAGGCATAAGGAATTTCTCGCATATTTTAAGGATTGTTTTGCAGAAGACCTACCACCAAGTTTACCTCTATCACGTCCAGAAGACCATAAGATTGACCTAATACCTGGCACACAACCACCTTGCAAAGCCCCATATAGGCACAATCAAATAGAGCAAAAAGAAATCCAGAGTCAAGTAGAAGAATTACTAAATAGAGGCTTAATTCGACCTAGCAGTTCTCCATTCGGTGCACCTGTGCTCTTAGTCAAGAAAAAGAATAATACTTATCGGATGTGTATTGACTACCGAGCATTAAACAAGATCACTGTAAAGAATAGGTATCCTATACCTAGAGTTGATGACCTTATGGACAAACTGCAAGGATCTTCTATATTTAGTAAAATTGACCTTAAGTCTGGATATCATCAGGTGAGGCTAGATAGATCCGACATATTTAAGACTGCATTCAGGACACAGTTTGGCCATTATGAGTTTTTAGTCATGCCATTTGGATTAACTAATGCACCTGCCACTTTCAGTAGAATGATGAACCGTATTTTTCTAAAATATCAATATTGTGTGATTGTTTTCTTTGATGATATTTTAGTGTTCAGTCAAAGTGAAAAAGAGCATTATGAGCATTTATCATTAGTTTTTCAATTACTGAAAGAAAATCAATTGTTTGCAAATCCTGACAAGAGTGAATTCTTTAAGACAGAAATAGAATATCTAGGTCATATTGTATCAAAAGAAGGAATTAAAGTTGATCCTAAGAAAATTGATGCAATATTGCATTGGCCTGTTCCTAAAAATGTACATGAATTACGCTCATTCCTTGGTCTTGCTAGTTTCTATAGGAAGTTTGTACGTAATTTCTCATTACTTGCTTTACCATTGACCAAACTTCTTAAGAAAGGCATTGTTTATCAATGGACTGAAAACCAACAGAAATCCTTTGATTTACTCAAACGTGCATTAACCAATGCCCCTGTTCTACAATTGCCTGACTTTAACAGACCATTCTTTTTAGTTGTGACCGATGCTAGCCGGGGGTATGATGCTAGGAGGCATATTCCACAGTGGATTCCGTGAGGTTTTACGGTGGATTCCGTAAACTTAGATGACCGGGGCTCATACACAAAGAGGATTATTTGTGCGAGAAGTTGATGGGGACGCCTATCCTTTTCGGGCGTTTCATTAATTTAGTGTGTACATGGGTGATTCCATAGCGGGTGATTCCGCAAAATGCATATTAAATTAATAAACGTTTATGAGTTTAGAGTGCGCACTCGTAATAAATTAAGGTTAGGATTTATTTCTAACCAGTTGATTTATTTATGTAGCTGAAGACTGCTAGGTATTCACTTTTGTCGGTTTAATTATGTTATTTTACTAACAATTGTGAATGCTTCAGTTGATGTGTAGAGATAGCAGCAGTGGCTGAGGAAAGCATTGGAGTCTAGCGGGTTTTCGACTTTGGACTATATTTTGATAGGCGCCACGCCTATATTTTGTTATGTCTATAGAGACATCGATTATTTATTATTATTTTGTATGCGCTTATGCGCCTGGATATGTTATTTCTATTTGGACATTGAGATTGGGCGTGCCAGACTCTATGGGCACCGTCCATTAGCTTTATTTTCCTATTTTTGGTAGAAAGCAAACTCAAAAGCTAAAACCTTGTCATATTTTTGTAATTGGGCTATTATTGAGCATGAAGATTGGAAATATACATTAAATACATGCTTTGTGAAGCGCTCACACAAGGCATGGGGGAGATTGAACCCAATTTGTCTCTTGCCTCTTGTCGTGCTTGCTTTTACATGGGTTTTTGTGCTAAAAAGTAGAGTACTTTGTTCTTGGGGACCTTCTGGGATTCACCACGTGAGCTATCTGCGATCGATCTGCGCACCAATGAAAAGCAGCTCCCTATGATTCAGGTCTTAGGGCAGCTTATGCAGTTTAGACAGGAGTCTTATCTTTATGTTAAAGAGTATGCTAGAGCCTTTGATAGTACTCTTAGGCTTTGGCCAAGAAGAGCCAATGCACTACCGGATGATGTGCTATGTGAGCTCTTTCTGAATGGCTTAGAGATTAATACGCAAATCCAAGTGGAATTGCGGAATCCTAAGTCGTTAAGGGAAGCAAAAATGCATGCCATTGATTATGAGGGTCATATTCAGAGATGTTGGGAAAACTTTTGGAGTTTTTCCCGCTCAGTACAAGTGCACCCTAGCTTCCAATCATTTCTACAAGAAGATAGCTCACTTGTTGATACCAAGGCAGCCTATGAGGGGAACCTTGGTGGCCAAAATCTCAAAGCAGAAAATGGCCATCCTATGAGTAGTAATGACATGCCTCTCAGTGAACAGGTGCCAAGCCATGTAAGTCCCATTAGGGCTTGCAACACTTCCATGAGAGGTAGTTGTGATGGCAACATGGATAGAACCAATGGGCCTGTGAGTGTTGATAAGCATTTTGTGGGTGGTTCTAATTTTGTTGCTAGTAAGGCTCTTGAGAGACCTTTGGTATTGGAATCATGCTTCCGGGTGGATGTTGTTCCCTTCAGTGGAAGCATGGTTCTTATGGGGAAAAATTCGCAGTATGGACAAAAACAAGTAAAGACATCTTTTGTAAAGAGGATGAAAAATGCTAAAATCCACCTGTGCTTCACAAAGGTCATAAGGATGTGAGGCCCTTTGGCCATAGGGATAAGTTTGCATTGAGTTCATTAGACCAGTGCAGCAAATTGAGGGAGTGCAAGAATATTAAGGGAAATGTGAGATGGGTTTGGAGACCCAAAATCTCCAAAAGTGTGGCAGGAGTGTCAGATGCAAGGCCAAGGATCCCATCTGGATACATTCTGTTGAACCCCCAAGAGGGTAAGATTGGATATACATCTAACCATATACACTGCCTTGGGATACACCCATGTGATGTGCTTAGGCTTGAAGTTCTACCTAGTTTGGGTCGCAACAATGATTTATGTGAAAACCCAAATAGGGGAGGTTTGAATGAGTACAAAGCTATGATTCTTTCTCCCAAAGGAGCCACTCAACCGCTTGAATGACGAGTTTATTCAGATTACAATAAATGTGGGACATGCAAGCCCACTAAGACTGTTCATTCAGCTCATATTGCCCAAGAAGGGATCGGTCTTATTGATGAGTTATTTGTGGAAAGGCTTGGACTTGTAGCTCTACAAAACCCGGAGATTATAAGAGAAAAAAAAACCATACAAGATCAAGCTTTTAGCTAACTCGCATGAGTAGCATGGGGCTAGCCGACCTATGATATGCTATCTTTGGCACCCTGGGTAGTCTGAGAGGGTGTGATGTATATGCCAAGGGCATCAGTATTGCGTGGACTAAAATGACCTATCTAGTTTTAAGCTAGGAAGGCTAGTTGCTTTGGATATTACGTCCAAATCTCGTTAGGCCAAGAGGGCCGATTAAGTTTTGTAGTGAAGTGTTTTATTTCATTAGGCCAAGAGGGCCAGTTGTCTATTTAGTGCAGGTACAGTTAATGGTTTCTTGTTTTAGTTTTATGCTAGATAGGTTTGAAGAAGAGCTTGGAAGGAGCCTTTTGTTGCGTGGAAGCTTCTTGTCGCCCTATCCAGGTGATATTTTTTCTTTATGAGTCTTGTGGCTTTTATGCTATATGTGTTTGTGTACTTATTAAGGGGGGTTTTTCGTTTCTTATTGGGGACCGACGTCCAAGGATGAAGTCCCAGGTTTAGGTTCAGTATGTTTGAGGGAGGTCTGAGTAGTCGTTGCCTCCTGTAAAGACATTGCTAAGCATCAAAAGACCTATTTTAGAAGGGAGTCCTAGTGACCCTGTTCTGCTAGCCTGCTAGGCAGCCGTTCTAGGAGTCCATGTTAGTTGTGAGGCAGTTAGAGAATCCTGTCAAAGAAAAAAAAAATGATAAAGAAAAAGAAACCCTGAATATCTTAAAGACAATAAATATATACGAAGGTGTGTGAAAATGGGGTTCTAACCCCTATCAAAGAAAAAGAAAAGAAAAGGGAAAAATCTTATAAATAGTTGATCATCGCCTTGCAAAGGCCTGGTAGGTTCCTGGGGATGAGTCAGACCTGGGGCCGATGCCTTGTCTTCCTAGGGGTGGCATCTTGCTGGAAAAAGGAAACAAGGAAGGTTGGAGCGAAAATAAAAGTGAGCGTCAAAAAAGGATTAAGTGTCGCCTTGCGAGGGCTTGGTAGGTTCTTGGGTATTGAGACAGGACCTGAGGCCGATGCCCTGTTCTCCTTGGGTCACTGCGCTCAGCTCCCTCCTTTTCACATGCCTGAGTACGTCAACAAAATAAAAAAACCTGAAAGAAGAAATGTGCTGAAAGAAAATACTTCTTGATCAGGCTATAGGAGTCCTCGCCTAGTAGGAACTCCTAGTTGTGTTGTCCTTAGTTAGGTAGGTAGTTCAAACCACCACCTAGGGCAACCTCTTTGAGAGTTCTTTTTAGTTTGGCCATGTTGGAGCAGTTGGTTAGTGACTAGCTTCAGACCTTTTATCAGATTATGCTAGGCCTACTCCTTGTGGATGTCATGCCTTGGTTCTGTCAGGGGGTAGGGTGAGCATTGTGTTGTGTTTAGTATCTATCTATTTTGTATCAGTTTGATGCTTCCTTTGGTTGTTTTGTGCAGATCTACTGTGGGGTTCAATGGGCTGAGTCACCCTATCCCATGGTCGCCAATGAGAGTGGAATTTTGATGCCGAGAAGTGCTTTAAAATAGCTAAAAATTACGAATATCAAGGGAAAAATATTCAACATCGAAGGCGGCGGCTCGATCTAAAATGCTTTTAAGCGTCAAAGTGCTTTAAATGCGCCCGAGTGACAATTGTTGAATTTTCATAATTTTTCAGACTGTCGTGCGGGTTGACAAGAGTTACCGGCCCATGCGGGATGTGAAGCCGGACGCCGAGGATTTTTCAGAGCTCAATTCGAAGTCCGGATGGGGAAATGGCCAAGAAACTGGTCAAGATTTGAAGGGATGGACAAAACTTGGCCAAAATGGGCAAGTGACCTTTGGGAGCCCAAATTTTAAATGTAGCATGAAATTTTTGATGAGAAGCATGAGCAGAAAACGTGGAGAGATGAGGCACCATTAACGTCCGAAATTTGCACCTCCTCCTTGATGGATCCATCATGCTGGCTGTGAGCAACCTCCCCCAATGATTATGGGGCTTCATTCCCCTCTGTATGCTGGTCTTATAGCCATGCTTTGCTCCTCCAATGGCGGTCTCTATGAAGATCTCTGATTTCAGTCTTTCTCTCTCCTCTCTCTCTCTCTTCTAAGGGCAGATTCATGTGGTGAAGAAGAAGAAGAAGAATGGATGACGGCAACCGAGACCGGATTGCTCCGTGGTTCAAGAGGAATGAAGATTGCTGATTGTGGACTGTCATGAGCATTAATGGTGGCTGGAAATCAGTCCCAAGACATGGCAAATAAAAACCCGCAACCCGCAAATAACGGTAATCTCATTTTTACAAAGGAAATTGATGTTTTATGCAATTTGCTTCATGAATACTTGTTCCCATGGGATGATTATGCATTATAATGTTGTTTGCAATGTCTTCCAACTGTTTGAAAGGAGAAAATCAGAAAATCATAAGTGTTGTGGATGAAATTAATAGTGTAAAACCCGTAAAACACGTGAAATATGGGAAAATTGGGTGTTTTTGAGATATAAATGGAAAATATAATAAGACACACCAACTAAATTTGTGGTTTTCCTACAAATGAACCTAAGGGCCATAGCCCACAGCTCATTTTGTATTTTTAGTCATTTAATATTGGAAAAATACAAGAAAAATAGGGAAAATAGAGAAAAATAAGGGGAAAATGGATTTTGAGTGCTGAAATTAAGGAAAAAAATAAGAACCATGTTTGTGGATGTATGGGGGGTTTGAAGTATGAGGTTTAGCCTCAGTTCAGCCCTACCTTTATGTTTTAGTGAGTTTTTATGGCTTTTCATACAATAAAAATGTGGAAAATGAATCCTAAACCTATGCATAATGCACAACCTAAACGGGTGAGGGGGTAGAGTGTATAAAAGGTGTTTAAATGTTGAATGAAATGATGAAAAGCTTGTTGGTTTATATGCATACCATTTAGGTTGGTCGATAATTAAAAATCAAGAACCTAGTAGCACGAGGGTTTCTCGATGCTAGGTTCATGCAACGCCGCATATGAGCAATAGTCAAAAGCATCGAAAGAAATGTTTTCCACATGTGCACAAATGCTGATTTTCTTAATTGTTTGAGCACATGGGCATTCACAATTTGCATAAATCATAATGAAACTTAAAAGCTATCAGACAATATCTCCTGGATGCATGGCAATTGCTTTCTAGAGGAATATGACCAACATTGAGTGAGTAAGGTTATCCCAAGCTGTAGGCTAGGCATTGGGTCTAGGGGAAAGTAAAGTGATGAAAATGGTACATTCATGGATACGATTAATTGGTACCTTGAGTGGAAATATGTGCGATAACGTGTAATATATGTTTAGCGACGTATCGAGGGGCCAATCCCCAAGGTGTAGGAGAGTCGCAGTGAGATAGCGGCAGTCAGCCGTGGAAGGACCTCCTATTTTTGTACTTCGTGCTATTTGGCAATGTGCTGGGAATCCCTCTGAGGAGTGTTAATTGGGTTAGAGTTGGACTACGATACGTGATACAAACGCAAGATGTTTAGGAAGATGATGTATGTGTCATCCACGCTCCTGAGTCGCGAGGCCGTGGGGTTGTTGAGCGCATGATAGAGGTCCGGCTAGTGCATGAGCCAGTGCCGGCCCGTTTTAGATCCCATCAGGAATTTAGGATTTGTTGTATCTAAATTTTATATGCGACATCTAATTTGAGTGTTTCAATGTACAGTACAAAATATATAGTGCAGCACGGTCGTGCGGACGGCATTTTCACGTGGAGCGTATTGACAAAATGCACTCCACAATGGACTGTGCTATCATAGCAAGTTTCAAGCAAGAGAGCCGACGACGAGCAACGGATCCAAACACGGTTGTGGATGAGATGGAGTATTTTGGGAACTTGCAAAGTATTGTTACGGTGGATTACCGTCGCTTCTCCATGATACTATTTGGTGTGCAGTGGTTCAAAGTGGTACTTGGAGGAGCTGGAGCAACAAATCGACAAGGTCCATCTGGATTTCTCGAAATAGATTCCGAAAAAAAATGGATGGATTTGTACGACATCTTTGTGTTGCCCGCCCATTGTGAATAGGTGCATGGACTCATTTGTTTGTTAATTGTATTACGACATGGTTTATGTCACAATGGTTTGAACTCTCTTGTACGTGTTTGTGAACAGGTAATCTTCTATCCAAACCGCCGACAACCTCGATGGTGGTATGTTATACCTTCAACTCCCCAAAGTGCCAGAGTATATGATCAAAGCGATGTTCTGAGCATAGATGAAGATAATATGCAAATAGAGGGGTAGATATTTCAAGGGGTGGAGGCCACCAGAAGCTTGGAGCTAGCATAAGGTAACAATGATGGACATATAGGACTCCAAGAATTCTTTGAGAATGAGGTGGACTCATCCTTTTGTGGTGACATGTGTATCGACCTTCCAGTGTATACGGAGTTGTGTCAGGAGATTGACATGGGACCATAGGATACTTCATACTTGGAGCATCCACTTACTCAATTCATTGACCAATCGCTTATAAGGATACATAAGATATGCATTTTAAGTGAGATCTTTTTTTTAAAAGATTTATATTACTGTGCTTTGTATGATTTAAATTGATTATTCTAACATCATTTTTTGTCTGTGCAGGCGATATTTTCAGGATGAGTCAAGGGATGAGCGATGAGGAGCTACAGGATATCTTCACACACATGTCTCCAGACCAGATAGGGAGATTCAGAGATATGGCAGACCAGGAGCTGTCTTGGTCCTCGTCAGGGTGCTCTGCTAGATCTACTTTAGCGCAATCGAATGCTTTAGCTTCGAGCAGACAAGCTCGATGCTCCAGACTTGGGCCAGAGGGAGGGAGTGCTTCGGGGTCATAGGTGGATGCTGTGGAGGCATGGACGCGGTGTCTCCATCTCGTCGTTTAGCTGGAGTTGCATCACCTCAAGGATTTGTCACACCTGTGGGGATGTCTACTCTAGTTACTCTGAATTTTGCTCAGCCGTCAGCAGTAGGTGGCATCCCTATGGGTGCTACTCCGAGAGATATTACCCCGGTCGGTACACCGGATGCATAGGGGTCTCTTGGATATACCCAGGAGCATGGACACAGATGGGAGAGGACCCATCTTAGGTAGACTCCAGGGGGATATGGATATCTAGTCGATAATAGATCAGGAGCCATCATCATGAATGATGAGGGGAGGAGGGTGATGGCTCGCATGAGAGAGTTGTGCCAACAAGTTTTTCGGCACAACGTCTTAGATCATTGAAAGAACATACCGGAGGGGAGCAAGGACTACATAGTAGCATCCTTGCATGAGGAGTTTTCGGTTCTAGCCTCAGTAGATAGGGGTTGGATGATGGATTGCATGTGTGCATATATGTCACACAGACGATCTGATGCATGCAAGGCAATCAAGAGTGGGGCTGCAAAGCCCGAGTGGTTAGATGCAGACGACTGGCACCGACTGAGGGAGGAGGCTACAGATTCTCCAAGACATTGGAGTCAGCAGCGCGAGGCGCCGAGGGCACGACTCGAGGCCGGAGTGGTCCATCATCTTGGGAGTGGCGGCCACAGGACATATTTGGAGGACTTTGTAAGTTTTTCTTTTGTTTTGCTTGTTTATTTTTTTGCAATATCCTTTGTACTAACAATCATGTTTCTAATAGTTAGCATTTTGTTTTCTTTGCAGCACTCCATTACAAATTGTGATCCAAGTGGCCTTGAGACTCGATATGCAGAGAGGCATGGTCTCACTTCATTAATCGATCGATTGAATAGACGCGACGGCCCTGTAAGTCACTCATCTTTCTTGTTCGTAGTTACCATGTTTAATTAGAATGCATTATTGTATGGTGGATTGATGTGTTGTTTCTTTTTTTTGCAGAGTCCGTTTGATGCTCCTTTGCGATGGAACAAGCTTTCGGAGGGCGAGAATATGTAGCTCGCCCTTGGATCCCTGGAGCTCACACACCTTTATTTTTGGGTCGTCTGATCTATGTAGATATTTTCTATGTATTAGTGATATCTTGTCATGATTGTACCAATTGCTTATTATGCGATCATGTATTTATTTCATGTATCAGTGTTATGATTTCAGTATACTTTATTTTTGTTTGCAAGCACATTGTACACAGTGTAGAAACTATTTTGTATGGCTCTAATAAAGCATACAGTCGATATTAGCGTCGCAAATTTTACTGCTCGCATCGTTATTGGCATCGTTATTTTCATCGCAAACTATCACTATCAGCGTCGGTATTGGCATCGGTATCAGTGTCGTAAATGCAACACTGATACCGATATTTACGACGCTGATACCGATGTCCATACCGACGCTGATACCGATGCTGATATTGACTGTTCTATGGTGTTGCCAATAATGATGCTTTTTGCGACGACGGGGGCAAATTTTGTTATTTGCATTTTCGTCGCTTTTAACGTCGGTATAAGGCCTATATCTTGTAGTGATATATCCTAGGTTTTGCATGACCTTGAATCTAGAGAGCTCGCTTTCTGCCATAGACCCTAGCTCTAGTAGTATAGTGGCATCATTTTGTGATACGAAAAATCCTTTTACTTGCTCTATTTCGGACTCTGCTCTCAAATGGTCCCTATAGATTTCTTATATAATTTACGTGCTAGATCAAGCTATGCAAAGGTTATAAATCAAGCCCTCGTGCATGTGGGGGAGCATCTCCACACTAGAGTAGTGCCTACCTCATACCAGGACCACACCATGATTGATCTCATCGAGCATGATACAACCTTTGCCATATATGTTTTGTGGAGGAGAAGAGTGACAAAGACATCGACGCACCGTCTTGGCCATAGCTAGAGTATTTCAAGAGGGAGCTTAAGGAGATTGCACTCCATTCGAGTGTAGAGGCAGCACAAAGCTTAGCCATTGTGCACCCACCTCCTTACCATGATGAGACACTGATAAGCGATGAGCTACCCCTTGCTTCTCTCCATACTATTATCATCAAGGGGGTGGAAGAGTCTACTCATGCAGGATGTACTATAAATTTTGGAGCTAAGAGAAGAAATATATTGTATCATGCTGCCTGATGCATATGATGATTTTATAGATTTTGATATACAAGATGCCCTAGCACATGTTGATGAGGTGGTTTGATACGATGGCATAAGTGTTGATGACATCTTTTCCATTGTGAGCATCCAAGAGCAGATTGAGGATGCCGCGCCACAATATGAGATCTCAGATGAGGAGTTCCAACGGTTGCAGGAGGAGACCTGGATGCTTCATTATAGCAATAGATAGATGATAAGAGAAGATAATATTATTGGATTTGCATGTAAATTTACTAGTAGGGTCTCTAGGGAAGTGAGACTATTGGGATGAAATTTTGCCGGGATCAAGTCCCCCAGAGTAGCTCAAACGTTTGCATCTACAGGCTTGAATTAGCACTAGTAAATTTGTGCATGAATTCAATGTATATATCTTCAGCACACTCCATGCATAGTGAGTTTGACACAATGATTCTGACAGTGAACTCATGTGATACAGGACATTTTCTATATAGATGAATTTTCATCTAGACAAGGTGGCCAAACTGATAGCTAAGGAAGCGTGTAGGACTTGACATTGAAGGACTATAACGGCTAGCTTGTGTGTGGCATTATTGTATTTCATAAGACATGATCTCCGGCTTTTGTTGAGAAATTCTTGAAGTTGAGGGCACTAATGAAGGCAAGGATATTCAAGATCATTCCAACGAACTCTAGGTTGGAGAAAGTAGTGTTGCTTGGATGTTTGAAGCTCCTCTAGTTATTCTCTACTACTAGGTCTAGGCCACTTTTTTCCATGGTGGCCTATGGCATAGTTGATGGTGTTCAAGAACCCAATGTCATTAGGTAGGAACTACTAGGGCAAAAGGTGTTGTTGCCTATGATGTGACCATGGGGAGTGTAGCTCAAAGAAGCCTAGGAGAGAGTAGATGTACTTATTGTCAAATGATATCTCATCACCAAGGTAATACACTTTGTAATCTTCTCTTAAAGTAATGAAAACGGATATTTATTGGATTTACGTGCAATGTAGTTTGTCATACACCTCATTTATTATTGTTTTCTACTTGAATGTTACATTTATTTATCGAATTTATATGCAACACGATTTGTGACCTAAATTTAATACGTAGTTCTTTATCCAGTTCATACGCAACATGTATTTGTTCAAATGCATGTAACGATAACTCTAAGAAATAAATAAAACAAATAACAAGTGAATAAACGAAAATAAGACATGCCAAAAAATTTGTATTCATATTCGTAACATTTTACATGGGATCCATTACCACCAAGGTTTTACAAAATCTCTTTGGAAGCTACATTTGGTATTTGTTTTAGTGGTATACCTCTATTGTTGTTGATCTTCACGAGGACTATCCTTCCATTGCCGAAAGAACCTCACTATCCACAAATCCCTATCAATGGTGACAGTGACTCTCCTTGCATTCACTCTTGCATAGATCAAGTCTTCGAAGAAGTCGATGAAGTAAACTTCAGTAGCTTCATGTAGTGCAATGAGGGCTTGGGCAGTGATCAAATTGTTGCAAGCGTGATCCATCTAGGAAGTGCCTCTTGTTGTTCTTAATTAGTATGTTATCCATAATCTCCCTCGTTAGCTTCTGGAATTAAGCCTATGGTATTAGGAAGTGCATGATCTTCTTGTAATGGCGGATCTCACGAGGAAGAGCCAATGTGCCTAGCCTCCACTTGTGATGCTGGCATGGTGGTGGTGGTGGTAGTGGTGGTGGTGGAGTTGGGGGAGGTGGCTTGTGCATGGGATTTCTAGGGGGTGTCTTTAGGCCACTTTCTTGGTGCATGTCATGTCTTCTAGGAGAGAAAACTCAAAAGTGAAATGTGTAAAATGAGATGACACTTTAAAATTATAACAAAACTTTTTGAAAAACCTTAAACTTAAATTAATGTATCCAGGCTTTGGAAAACTATGACTAGTGATTTGATTAACGTGAAATTTTGCCTGTTGACTTCTCTAGAACACATCAACTACCCAACAAAAAATTGGCTTTATAAGAAGTCTCTAGGACACCTATTTGGAGGCTAGCATATGGGGCCCTAAATCCCTAAATTCAGGGCCCCAACGTGAGCCTTCAGACATGTGTCCTAGAGGCTTGTAATGGGGCCAATTTTTTAATATCCATGAGTTTTTATGATGCCCGCCGACATGTGGGTGAAGTTTCGCCAAATTTTGATTTATAAAATTGACGATTCAATCATTTTTTGAAAATACATTAACTGGATTATACTTCATTGATAAACAAAAAAACTCACCACCGAGTGTGCGCAATTGCATATTAAATGTGTTGTCAACCAAACTATGTGAAATATTGGAAACTTAGAAATTCACGAAAAATAAGTCATGGGTCAAATTGAATATTGCATATTGGATATAGTGTTGCCAAATCGCTAAATAGAGTAAAGATATAGTGCATTGACCGGTGTACAACTGATCATTGATGTGTGCGTGATTGCGCATTGAATTTATATACAATGAAACTACTTTCAAAATTAGAAACTTGGAAATACGCACAATACAAATCATGGAAAAATAGAATATCAATTATCAAATTTGGCATTACAAAACCATGAAATACACGGTAGATAGTGCATCACACCAAGTACAACTAGAGCTAGGAAAACTTTAGCTCCATTTTGCAGTCCACAACTATCAAATACTTGAAGGTCTATTGGAAAGATAACCCAAACTAAGCTCCTTATAGTCTACAACCAAACCTGAGCTAAAAACATTGATCCAATTACAAGGTAGCTTCTCAAAGCATATTGTTGACATTAAGATTAAATACATCCTTGTTGTTGTGGATCCTATGAACAAGAACCATATCTAAGGGCTTAATAGTGATACGTCAGGCATGAATGCCTAAAAGTTGACAATCACTCCTTAGATCAATCAAATAACTTTCAACTGCTTCTTGGAGAGCAAGCAAAGCTTAGCTTGAACATCGCCCCACATTCCTAGCCTAGTTTCTTGAAAAGAACTTGTGATGATGCCCTAACTGTAGATCTTGTAGTATTTCTTTCACCAACCTAGAGAATGCTGCCTTAGGAATAATCAAATTGGCACTCTTCTATAATTTTCTTATCTCACGTAGTGCAGTTGTGCCTGGTCTCCATCTTCACTTCTTATGTGTTGGAGGACATGTATTACCAGCAGGAGTAGTACTAGGAGGTGGAGCAACTGGAGCATATGGACCACCATTTCTAGACAATGGTGAACCATCATTATTGACCACACTCTGACCACCATTGTTGGATAAAGTAGCACCACCACTATTAGTTGCAATAGGGCCACCATTATCGGCCACTAGGGGACCTTTGTCACTCACAGCAGGCTCACTAGATTCCAAAGAGTGTTGAGCTCTTGCTCTTGTAGGCGTCTTCTTGATAGGAAGCTTGGAATGTGCCATGGTTGTGATGATGAAGGATAGGAAGGTGGAGGGTAGAGTGAAGAGTAATGGAAAAAAAAAGAAAGGAGAGACTTGACTTAAATACGAAACTTTTAAACTTACTGTGGTGTAAATGAACTTTAAAATTATCATTTCATTTAATTTCTCCACCCCATCCCTGCCTCTCTCTGTATCCTACCAACTCCCTCATGCCGCTCTCTGTCTAGGCTAGTGAATGTTCCAAGGTTTGGAACTTTCATATCTTTGTCTTAGGATTTTGAAATCGAAATTTCATAATTAAAAAACATAGTTCAAAATCTAATTTGAAAAACATGGTGACAAACCTTTTAAACTTTAAACAAAATTTGCAAGACATTTCATGTTAAAGATAGGAGTATTGATGTGTCATATCCTTAGTACCTATGCTCTCTCGTAGACTCTAAATGCATCAAAGGTATTATCTTTATCTAGGTCTCCATTTCTTGTCATCTCTCTCTTGGGTTGCCAACGATTTTGCGTGGCACTATCTAGTTGTGTTGTTTTACTAGCTTACTTTTCTCACTTCATATATTACCCTACTTATAAATTCTTCTTGAGAGGTTTTGGACTTCTTTTCTTTTTCCTCGTATCGTATCTCTAATCTCCTATACCACTATTGTAATAGTTGCCTCATAGAACTAGAGTCATTGATGCCACCTCTATGATCAGTTGCCTTTTGAAAAGCACAGCGAGCTTACCAATGAAATCGTTCCACACCTTGAGTTGACCATACTGCCAAACTTCCTTGATCTGCAAAGTATGGACCATGTGCTTCAAGTATATGATGCACAAGAAGAGAGATTAGAAACACAAACTAATTCAAAATGATGATAATTTTTTGTAATGGTGACAATAATGACCCTATAGTGTGTTATGCTATTTGTAGTCCATGCCTCTACCATGGACTTATGAAATTTGGCAACTGTCTCTTTAAATGTATTGGCATCACCATTTCTAAACCTCAACTTTTGTAAGAGAGGTGCTAATCTATCTAGGTATATCCCCACTTCTACCTTTGCAATCCTCGTTCGTTCCCCATTGCTCCAATTTGGAATAACTAGCTGCAAATTTTTCCATGCTTCATACTTCTTTGGTTGTTTTACAAGTATATCGACTTCCTCATCTCAGGGTGGAGATATAAACTTCCTAGCCTTGGGTCTGCCAAAGCATGGCTTACAAGGGATATTTCTATGCTTTCTCGATTTTTTCTTGTCCTTTTTTATTTCTACTTGGTCCCCTTGCAATCTAACTTTTGAGGGAACTTGTTCTACCTTCTTGCATGTAGCATCAACTTCTGACATAGGTTGCATCTTGTATGCAAAGCATTTATATTCATTTACTAGCTTCTTAATTATTCTAACTAAACAATGCACTGTGCAAAAGTGAACCCTTGTTAGTGGTATTTTCAAAATAGGGTGTTAGTTTGGATCCACTGGAATTAGCATTCCATTTCTCATGACTTTATGATCGCAAGTTGGAGCACCTTGTTGTCCTACCTTGGCAAGCCATTCTTTCTTTCCATTTTTCCCTTTCTTTCTAGTTTGCATGTAGTATATGCACGAAAAATTTGCATTCACTGCATTTGATAAACCAAACATGCACTTCAATGTTTTTAAATTACTTGTAAGATGCCATTCAACTTGATAGTCCCCAAACTACTCGATGTGTAAAATTTCTCCATTATTTTGGTGTTGAATAAAATTAGGTATATTAATGAGGTTTAAATAAACTTTACGTACTTCATGGTCCTCCTTTGGTACTTCAAATGCTGCAAGCCACCATATTTCATTCTCTGAATATACACTGAAGTGTAAAGGATGGTTTTCATCAATTTTGGGATCCAAATCTCGATTCATAAGTATTATACTCACACGTTGAAGTTTTTGCCCCTTAATAATCTCACTCTCATTAAGTTTGAGGACAATCATCTCTACATTCTTCCATAGACATATTGTAGAGCTTGATCATATCAATCTAAACCCTATATATATCCAATACAAAGTTGATGGATGCATTCAATACAAATGCAACTTCTTTAAAACCATACTTCAATATGTGTGTATTTTCCAGATGCATTGGCTCACTAATTAGTTCTAAAATTTTCTCATTTAGTTGTTTTCGATCCTTCTTCACGTGAAATGGTTTTGGCAGAGGCATTACTCACTTAGTTTTGAAGACTTTCTTAAAACCTGTATCCAATTATTGTCAGAGCATACTATATGACTCAGAACTCATTCCCAGCTTGTCACATAATCCCTAAGTATCTGTAGCAGTAAACAAGTTACTCACATCCTCAAGATGTTCACTTGCGACACCATCTACAATATCCCTGAATTTACAATTTTCCAATGCATTGTTTACCATATCCTTGCTTAGGACTTTGGCAATAGTATTATTCTCTACATGAGGAAACGTATTTCTCATTGTAGCAGATTGAGCATATATCTGTCTATGATATTATCCACTTCTTTTGGTTAATTGCTGAATTGGTTCTACTAATCAAATACATCGACATGCTTCTTTGGTTTTTCAAGTGGACCCTATCTCCAAAGTTTTTGTGAGCTTCCTCTTTATGTTTTGATTCCACTTCTCCAAGTCCATAACTTTAGGATATAACTCCATATTCTCCATGTGTGTAGCATGCATAGCTACTTTAATGACACACATTGCTTCTTCTAAGCTCTGGCTCTTCCTATCCTTCTCAAAGAATAATCTATAATTTTCCATCAAAGACAACATATTCTCTTATAATCATTTCTGCATATTTGTCAAGGCTTGATGAACCCCTACTAATCCTTGTGTGATAAGTCTGCATGTGTATCCATACAATCCTTCATTGCCTTCACAAACAAACTTTACAAATGATGTAAGTCCTTCAAATTGTGGTGGCCTTTGAATGAGTGGATCTGGTGGATAAATGCACCCATCAATCCAAAGGTCCACATTTTTTTTCCTACATTTCTTTCTTGTTGCATCATGTATCCTATTGCATCATCCCTTCCACTGTTCTTTTAAACATTCGTGCATATTCATCCTCTAATTGAAAGTGAATATCTCTCTTTCTCTGGTACATCCTGCACCTACATCGTATAAAGAAAAATATGTGCCAATTTTAACTTGGATTCACATTCAAATCACACAATTACACCCCTTTGATTCACTATATTTGTGTTCTTTTTTACCCAATTGGATCTTATCTCTTTATCTTGATTTTAGTCATGATAGACCCTAATCTGCCTATAATCATAGCTTTTCATCTACCTCTTATTACCATCCAATCTTATCTTTGGTTCTATCCAAAATATTCTCTCTCTCTCTCTCTCTCTCTCTCTCTCTCTCTCTAACCTCTACTTTATTGGTTCTATGTGTCCACTTGGATCTCCATGCCAATTGGCAATGATCCATGAAACTCTTGTATCATATCATCCATATAACACACAATGTGTTGAGTCTTATAATATCTTAGTTGTCAATACAATGTGCCTATTAAGATTTGCATGCCATGTGGCTGCTATCCTTGTAACAACTACTCTATAATACCCACATTTCATACGATGTATTGAGTCAAATAAGGCTCCTATTCATTATAATAAAATTGATTTTGGCAAAATTCTCTGAGTATTCTTGTGCTATTCTTTTCATTATATTTCATAAAAATGGTATGATTAAAGTAATGCCTTGAAATTGAATCTATAATTTGTGTCAATGTACATATCCACATGCATTTCGATATCGATGTTTGTGTCTATTTGTTGAGTGTTGAAATGACTTGTTTTTTGGCTGATTTTTGTTGTTTTTGAGAGCTGAATGGTTGATTTTATGAGATGATTGATTGATGTTTGAGAGTATTTTGGATGGTAATGATTGAGTTTTGGAAGATCATGATGTTTGTTGGTGGTTCTGTGATGTTCGGATAGGTTCTGATTGGTTCTGTATACCTTCTGTTTTGTTCTGTTTTGCTCTGTTTTGGTCTGTTTTGTTCTGATTATCTTCTGTAAGGAGGGATGGAGTATTGATTGATGAAGATTGAGATCTTGTGAAAGTTTATTGAATGGTTTGTGAGAGTTTGGAATGGTTTGAGAAGGAGTTGTGAGGTTTTGGTAACCTTCTGTAGGTCTTCTGTAGAGCTTCTGTTTCTGTTCTGTTCTGTTCTATCTCTGTTCTGTTCTGTACTGTAGCTGTTCTGGTACTGTTCTGTAGACTGTTCTGTATGCTTCTGTAAGTGTTCTTTGGAATGTATGTGTGACTTTGGGAAAGTTTTCTAGCCTTGGAAAGAGGTAAATACAAGTGCAAAAGAGCTGAAAGAAGTGGAAGAAGTAGCTGCTGAAGACTCAAGAGAAGACTAGAGTGAAGTGACAGTAGTGAGCTATGAAAAGACACTGTAGTGGCTCTGGTGACTCTTCATATCAGACATACCTCTTGGGAGGGGTATCCACGACCTAAGAGGGATTATTGAGAGTAATTTTTGAGAGATTGTAGTAAGGATATGATGTATTATTGATGGAGAGAGAGAGAGAGAGTCAGAGATAGCCAATTTTACTGAAACAGAGTGATTGTATATGAGAGATTGAGAGAGAAAACTATGAAGATATTGAAGATGAATACTATGTGATGTATTTCCATTCAAAGATTGTGTATTCCTTTGCTTTCTTTGTTCTATTGATAGATTTTGTGAAGATATTGAAGAATATGGTTGATCTTATAAAATCCGTGGGAGATCTACATAATGCTGTATGAAGATTTGTTGTGCCTGGTGTTCTTTTCTTCATTGTGATCATATGAAACATGGTAAACAAGCTTGTTGATGTTACAAGATAGATTTTCTTGCAAGAGAATTCCCTTTTCCTTGGTGTTCCTCTTGGGGCTCCATGTTTTTGGTGCGCAGCCGGGGAAAACTTGCCATCAACAAGCACCAAAAGAGGCTGAAAATGAAGGAAATGGCATTGCCAAGAAGAGAAGAATTCAATGGATGTTTGTAAAGTTCCTTCTTCCACTGAAGAGTTGGAATTTCTCATAATCAAAGCCACTTTTCACAAGAAGTTCATCCCAAAATGGCGGAAACACATCACCATCATGATGCATGCTCTATGTGGTGGATAGTTTCCTCTTCCTGTTGAAGCAGCAGAAACTTGCACCTTGGTGGAAAACTGTTTGGGAATAAACTGAAGAGCAGAAACAGAGAGAATGACCATCCATGGAAGATTTGGCATTCATTGAGAAGTTTCCAGACAACATCAAGTGGGAGATTGTGAAGAAGCTTCAAGAGTCTTGGTCTGTAGAGGTTCACAAAGACAAGAAGGAAAAAAGTTGGAATTTGTTCGTGGACGCTCAACAGCAAGATACATGGGATGCTTGGTGTACTGATAATCTTCTGTTTGTTCAATTAGCAACCCACTGGAAGCTGGTAGACAGAGTGTTTTTCACAACATACACTGTTGAAACCATCAGAAGTTGGCATTACTATGATGATGGTACCACCACAATGCTCAGACGTATGCATTTTGACACCTTCAGAACCGAATACCTTCCTCTGTGCAGTGGCATGAAAGCAGAATTCAGGGACGTTGAAAAGAAAGAAGTAGAAGAAATGTTGGCAAGAGAGTCCTCCAGAGACTGAAGTCTTCTGTTAACCCTCTATGGAGCACTAACAACATAGTGGAGCCACACCCCTGATGAATGACGCAATAAAGAGGCAAGCGTTAGAACGAGTCCAGAGATACGTGAGAAGAGAGAAAGCAAGAATCAGAGCCGAGAGCAAGCTCGCAGCAGAAGCCGCCTTTGACGCCCTTGCGGAACTCTTTACAGAAGTCCCAATGGCACATCAAGCCCTTCCTCCTCTTGCTGGAGGTCCACTTCCAAGCCAGATCCGTCCTGGAAATATTGATGACAGGCCAGTGAATGTAGTTCCATTGCCAGTTTTTAAGGGAGAGTACAATGAAGACCCCGATCTTCATGTAGCAGAGTTTATGGTAGCGTGTGTGGCTAACAATGCCAGAACCCCTGAGCATTGGTTAGCGATATTCCCCGCCACTTTCAAGGGCGCGGCGTTTCACTGGTATGAGAGACAAGCAGCAGGAACTTTTGGTACATGGGACGACCTGAAGTTGGCCTTCCTCACTAAATTCAGGCGTGAGGGTTTTGAAGAGCGGATGAGAGAGGAATTTATGAACCTAAGTCAGTCCTCTGGAGAAAGAGTGGAAGCTTATGTCTCACGAATGGAATCCATCCTGAAGAGATGGACTAACCATAATCTAGATGATGGCATTCAGAAGGGGGTGTTTCTCAGAGGATTACAACCAGAAGTCCATAAGTTTGTGGAGCTGCAAAGACCAGCCACACTGCAAGCTGCAACAGAAGGTGCAAGACTGTACGATGAAGTGGAAGCTAGATTAGCGATGAATATAGGAAAAGGATTCCTACCTCCTCTGATGCCAGGAATGATGTACCCACCAAATGCAGTTCCAGGGACTGTTCCCTACCCTTACCAACAAATGTCCCCGGTATCACAGTACAGTGCACCAAATCCACAGTGGCCACAATCCATGCCTCAAATGGTGGTTCACCCACAACAACAATGGTCCCAACCAATTTCCTCAATGACAAATCAGCAGCAACAGTGGAATCCTACCAACTGGAGCCAACAGCCAACAGTTCAAATAGGAGCACTGAATCAGAACCAGAACAGAGACCCCTCTGTACCAGCCCAACCAGTTTATGCAGTGATTACAGAAACTCCTCAAAACCCTCCTGCCAGTACGTCAGGAGGAGAAAGCTTGAAGGATTATTTATCCAATTCAGTTGCAAGCATAAAAAAGGAGTTGATGGATGTGATTACAGAGCAGCTACAGACGTTGAAAGTGAACACAGCGAGCATATCCAACGTTGCAGGAGCAGGAAGAGATGTGATGCGGTCAAATACTTGGCGTGGTAAGTGTCATCAAGCAGGCCATTTAGCCACTGAATGTACACGAAAACCAACCATCCCTGGAGCCTTCTGTTCCTACTGTTTGCGGAAGAACCATACAGAGGACATTTGGTCTCTGAAGGAGATGCATGATAGGAGAAGGAAGGAAGAAGACGCAAGATTTAACTTGCTGGAATCCAAAATGACAACACAAGATATTGGACCCAAGCCTAGAGAGTTTGGTCCTAATTTCGGACCCAGAAGATTTCCCTCCCAAAGTTACAGAGGAAGACAGTCTGGCGGTGGTCAGAGATCAAAAGTGGAGTGTTACAGATGCGGAGAAAAGGGACATATCTCACCAAATTGTCCAAATCCTTGAAGGTCAGTGGATTACAAGCCCTTATGCAGTTGATGCAAAGGAGAAGGCCACACTGCAAAAGACTGTCCAAGCCCAGCCCCAGTGAAAAACAGTGCTACTGATAGTCCATCCAATGCTCAAGAGCCTACCTCCAATTTAGTGGAATTGGAAGTTGCTGCCATCACGCGTGCAAAGCAGAAGGAACCACCTATCCAGAAAGAAAATAACCCCCCTGCCAGAACAATGAAGTTCAATCTTCCACCAGAAGAACAGAACAGAACAGAGCCTAACAGTGCCGTACAGAGCCCTACAGTGCCACAGATAGTTACAGAGACAGGACCAGAGGTCCAGGAGACAGAAGAGGAGGAAGTGCCACAAGTGGCAGAAGAAGTTCCTGTAATTCCTCTGTTGGAAGAAAGAGGGAAAAATGGGTGTTGCCCCATTCCCTAACCGGTTAGAGAAGTCAGTGGATCCTATTAAGGAATACGATCTGGTCAGAGATCTAGATACCTTTAAACCAAACCTTACATTCCGACAATTATTGATGTTGTCTCCCAGTTGCCGGAAAAGGTTCAAAAGTATACTGACAAGACGACGTGGTTTAAGGATTGCTCCCTCAACAGCAACAAAATCCAACAAGGCTCCAGAGCCTGTAAAAGAAGTGGATGTGGCTAATGCTTTCCTAGATCCGGGTACCCCAGAGACTGGTGTGTGGATAGAAGGCTGCTTCATTGCAAATGCACTGATTGATGGAGGCTCGTCAATGAACATTATGACGGATGTGACAATGAAGGATCTAGGCCTACAAGGTGTGCAACCCACCCAATGGCTCATCAGACTGGCGGATTAGAGTAGGATCAAGCCTTTGGGCATTCTCCCATATGTGAAGACTACAGTGGCTAGAAAAGATTATTGGCTAACCTATCTGGTGGTGAAGCCAAACTCTTATGGTACATCCTATCCTCTGTTACTGGGCAGACCATGGCTCTTTGAAGCTCGAGCAAGGACGGATTGGTTCAAAGGAACCTTGACCTTGGGTAGAGGACCCAACAAAGTGGTGATGAAACTGTATGGTTCTCAAAAAGGACATGGATCCACCTCCTTGGAATTATCTTCTGACTCCCCTAATGAGGCTACAGATGGAACATCAGCAGACAAAGATGCTGTCAAACAGATCCTTCCCAAGAAAACAGTGGCACATTCTTTAACAGTGGATACTGTAAGCCGACTTCCAAAAGATGCCAAGCCATTATCAATGGGTGAATACTTTCTGCCTGAACCAGGAATGACTTCTGAAATCACTTCTGACAGTGAGATAGAAGCTTGGATGTACTGCTCTCCCTGTTATATGGCCATAGCAGAGACAGAGACAGAGACAGAGACAGGAGAGGAAACAGAGAATCTGTTCTTCTGTTACAGAGCTCCTACAGAAGCAGAAACAGAAGCAGAAGCAGAAGCAGAAACAGAAGCAGAAACAGAAACAGAAGCAGAAGCAGAAGCAGTAACAGAAGCAGAAGCAGAAGCAGAAGCAGAGACAGAAGAGGATGGATATGATATGGATGAAGAAGATTATGAAAGAGAAACGGAAGAGTCTATCCCACCTGAAGAGGATACATTTGAGGGAGAAGTTCCAGAAGCATTAGAAGCCGACGAGCTCATGCTATGGGACAGCATGGTGATGGTACCATTTGGTCTGGTAAATGGATCTTCTCATATGCAAAACCTTTATAAGGGATGGATTAAGAAGAACAAGCCGTCTTTTAGCAGTGGTTCATGCCGTCTTAACCCATCTTTGCCAAAGAAAGATGATGATGATGCACCGTGCCAACAAGCACCAGTCCGACAAACCCAACAGAAATTAGAGGGTCCTTGCTATGTGACGTTCCTCGAAGTGTCATCATCGGAAGAGGAGTCTTCAAGGCAAGAGGTAATTAATCTTGAAACCAAACCCGAAACAACTCTTATCCCATTCCAACGTCTTAAGGAGCAACCTAAGTCTCCACCAAAAGAAGAAGTTGGTTCTAGTGGGACATCAGAAGAGGACACCACTCCCTTGAAGGAGTCGGATCTGTATCCAGAAGCGGTCCGTGGGACCTTCATCCGTGAAGTAGAAGGTGAAAGGCAGTTAACCTTTGTGGATTCAGAAGGCACTGAACGCCACTTGAAGGTGGGTAGCAGCCTTCCAGAAGAGGAGTTGTCAACCTTGTACAACTTGTTGAAAGAAAATTTGGACGTGTTTGCATGGTCTTACAAAGACCTAAAGGGGATTGATCCCACAATATGTCAACATCATATTGACTTGGAGCTTGATGCCAAGCCAGTACGGCAACGACAGAGGCGAATGAACCCGAATTATTCCACATTGGTGAAAGCGGAGCTGCTGAAGCTTCTGGAAGCCGAGTTCATCTATCGAGTGGCAAATAGTGAATGGGTTTCACCCATCGTGGTTGTACCCAAGAAGAATGGCAAATTGCGAATATGTGTGGATTTTTGAAAGCTTAATTCCAAGACAAAGAAGGATTACTTTCCTATCCCTTTCACAGACCAACTGTTGGACACAGTGGCAGGACATGAGCTTTATTCTCTTTTGGATGGATTCAGTGGATACAACCAAGTCCAAATCGCAGAAGAAGACCAGTCCAAAACAACCTTCACCACAGAATGGGGGACCTACGCTTATCGAGTGATGCCATTTGGGCTCTGCAATGCCCCTGCTACTTTCCAGCGAGTCATGATGGCTACATTTCAAAATCATCTGCATGACTTTATTGAGGTATATTTGGATGACTTCTGTGTCTATAGTTTGATCCGTGAACACTGGGAACACCTGGAACAATGCTTTGACTTGTGCCGGGAGTATGGGATTTCCCTCAACCCCGACAAATGCATCTTTGGGGTCTCTTTTGGAGTCCTGTTGGGCCACATTGTTTCTGCACAAGGGATATCAACAGACCCTACAAAGATTGAAAAGATCGCAGCTCTGGCAGCACCCACCAACCTCAAACAGTTGAGGGGATTCCTAGGCCATGTGGGTTACTACAGAAGGTTTATAGCCCATTTTATGACAAAGGCAACTTCCTTGCACAAGATTCTGAGGAAAGATGCAGAGTTTACTTGGACGGAAGAATGTGACAAAGCCTTTCACACTCTGAAGCAGTGTTTGATAGAGGCACCCATTCTGCAACCTCCTGATTGGACGAAAGAGTTCCATGTATACACTGATGCATCAATTGAAGGTTTAGGTGCTGTCCTCTGCCAAAAGGGCTCCTCGAAGTTAGATCAACCGATCTATTACGCAAGCTGAAAAGTCACTGATAGGGAACGGAACTATACAGTGACAGAGTTGGAGTGCTTGGCAATGGTGTTTGCCCTAGAGAAGTTTCGCCATTACCTCCTATCCACCCACTTTAAATTTTATGTGGATCATGAGGCCCTGTCCTTCCTGATGAACAAAGCAGATGTCAGAGGACAACTGATGAGATGGCTCCTTTTATTCCAGGAGTTCGACTTTGAGGTGATTACTACGCCTGGTCCTTCCCATGTTCTGGCTGATCATCTGTCGCGTATCCCACAAACTGCAGATGAGGAGCAAGATGATCCAGACCTCCCTGATGCTTCCCTATTCTTGGTAGAAACTGTAACTCCCTGGTATGCAGACATTGCCAATCTGTTGGCAACCCAACAGTACCCTCCTGGTATCTCTAGTCGGGAAAGGAAGAAGCTCATGCTAGAATCAGCCCCCTATACCTTGTTAGGCGGTGCACTGTACAAGAAAGGCAAAGATGAAGTGCTCAGAAGATGTGTTGCAGGAGATGAGATTGGGATTGTTCTGAAGGCTTGCCACGACGAGCCATGTGGAGGTCACTTTGCAGGAGAAGCTACAGCCAGGAAGGCTCTGCTAGCAGGATATTGGTGGCCTACAATTCACAAAGATTCCTATGATTACTGTAAAAGATGTGATGCTTGTCAAAGAATGGGGAAACCCACGAAGACAAGTGCCATGCCATTGCAACCTATCCTTCCCTTAAAGCCGTTTGAGAAGTGGGGCATCGACTTCGTAGGTCCGATCGATCCTCCTACCAGAAGGAAACAGAACCGATACATCCTTGTATGTACGGATTATGTCACAAAGTGGTGTGAAGCTAAAGCCCTAAAGCGGGACGATGGTAATAGCGTGGCCCTGTTCATGTATGAGAATATCATCACCCATTTTGGCAGTCCCTTAGAGCTGGTAAGTGATAGAGGCACTCATTTTCTTAACAAAGTCATGGAGGAGTTGACAGAGTTGTATAAGATCCGCCATCGCAAGTCCACTCCTTATTACCCCAGAGCCAACGGCCAAGTCGAAGTCACCAATCGCATCCTCTGCTCGATTCTGACAAGAACAATTGCCGCACATCGTCGTGATTGGGATGATCGACTTACAGAGGCCCTCTGGGCATACAGAACCTCCCATAAAGCAGCAATGGGATAGACACCTTTCCAGTTGGTGTATGGTACAGAAGCAGTTTTTCCTGTTGAACTAGAACTACCCTCTTTGAGAGCGGCTATCAAAGAGCATTTGGGGGATGATGATTCACTGCAATGTCGTCTCCTGCACTTGGAATGTTTGGACGAAATTCGTAGGATGGCTCTACAGTGCATGGAAGCCACGCAAGCTCAACGTAAGGCTTACCATGACAGTTTCATCAAGCACAAGGAGTTCAAAGAAGGTGATTTGTTCCTAGCCTATGATTCACGATTTGGCAAGTTTCCTGGCAAGCTCCAACAGCGGTGGATGGGCCCCTATAAGGTACTTGCCGTCAACCCTAATGGTTCTGTCCAAGTGCAGACCGTTGATGCCTCTGATGATCCCTTTCTGATCAATGGATATCGCCTGAAGAAGTACTTCCCTCCTTGGGAATCTTGACAATTACGGTCACTTGATCCTTTCTCTTATTGGCGCGGCACTGTACTTCTTATGCTGCTACTTCTGATAGCCGTTCTTCAGCCACTTCTGATGAGGTGGACGCAACCCTCTGTCCCCTCAAACCCCCCTTCTAGCCTTGATCTCTTATCCATTATTTTCCACCAGCGACAGTGGCGAGGTTGGTCTTGATACATGGTCTTTCTACCATTCCCTTGCTCAATATTGAAAAAAAAAAAGAAGAAAAAAAAAACAAAACATATCGGTCATGGGAGAAAAGGACTTAGGTCCCTGTCATGCCGACCTATTCTTCAAGAAAAGGTGGAAACACCCTCGGGAATAGGGGAAAACAAGAAAAAGAAAAGAAAAAAAAAAGAAAAACAAATCTGTTATGAGAGAAAAGGAAGAAATTCCCTGTCATAGTAGGCCTCGTTCCAAGAAAAGGTGGTAAACACCCTTGGGCGGGAAGCTGGCTGTGGAAAAGGTGGCAACACCCAGCAGTCCAGAAAGGGGATTCATTAATTGATATTCCTAGGATCCAATTCCGAAGCTGCCTCCCTTGGTACGCTGTGTCCTGGGTCTCTCTGCGAAGCGTCTAACTGTCCTCTAGGAGATGACATGTTCCTATCCAACACAACGTTCGATTTGATGGCTACCTCCCTGGGTACGCCTCTTCAACAACTGATGAAGCGATCTTCATCGACAACCCCTTGAGTGATGTGAGCTTTCATCCTAACCGGATGGGGGACGTGAGTATGGATTGCCCTCTGTAACTATCAACAATGAGTGAGACAGAGGGTGGGGCGAGAGACCAGTCTTTTCCCTTCAAATCAAATGAGAGGTGAGTAGTGTGAATGAAGTGTTGCACGCACGGGATGGGCCTCTCAATGCAGCACTGCACCATAAGGCTCCCTAGCCTTCCTTCTTGCACCGTATGCCGGCACAAGGCGGGATGCGCAGTTGCACCATCAAATGCGCACAAGGCATACAACCTTTGTACAAGTGACCGTGAGGATTCCATCAATGGGTTTCAGGAAAGGGCTGCCCTCCTATATTTATCAACAGAGAGTGAGACAGAGGGTGGGATGAGTGTGACTGGAGTTTCTTCAATCAATTACCGAGAGGTGCGATTGAGGGACGTTACGACACTTGGAGTCAGGTATGTTCCCGTTTCCCTATGCACCCACGGGATGGGTCTTTGCTGTCATCACAAGACACGCTACCCTGTTCTGTACACTGCACTGTAAGGCTCCCTTGCCTTCCTTCTTGCACCTATGCCAGACGGGTTGGACGCACTAATGCACCATCAACTGTGCACCTTGGCATACTCTTTCTGCACCATTCCCCCCTTGTCGATTCCTCAACCGGGTATGAGATATGGGTTTCAATCCTTTTTCCTTAAGTGATATTAGTCATGGGGCGAGTGACTATTCTTTCATTCCAATTGAGTGACTGTGAGTTGAGTGCAATATCCCTCATCATCGATAAATTTCCTATGATTCCTTCCATCAGCTACCTCCCTGGGTACTGCCGCGTGGTCCCTGCCATGACGAACGTGTGCCGAGAAGATGCCTTGGTCCCTCCAGCGCCGACAACCACACTGGACGTGCCATCGACACTCAACCTTGCTTCTTAATGAAACGGGCCAAGTTTTTCTAACCCTACACCTTCTGTTTCTTCGTGACAGTCATGTTTTAAGTGTGGGGACGTTAGTGGATGGTCTGTGGCATGGTCCTAGGTCCCTGTTGCTCGGTTAACCCTATCCGTTACGATCTTAAGTGTGGGGACGCGTCCCTACGCGTCTACATTGCATACCCTTCTGCATATGCCTTAACCTGTTCATGCATGTATGCCATGATTTGCTGTTACCCTGATGGGGATCCCTTTCCACCCATCCAGTTATGTTCCACGCACCCTTGGGGCTCTTCCCCTGCAGTTTTCCTTCATTCCCTGATTTTGAGGTCTTGCCATGTGAATGCACCCTACGTTCACCAAAGTCCCAATCCAACCTTATAGCCCTGTTCCTCCCTTTGAACTGATCATTTTTCCTTTTTACCTACCTTTGTTCCGGTGCACGGTTTTTGAGTTATTAATTTTTGAAGCATTTTGCGCAAATTAGCCGATTTCCCATGTGAATGCATTTTTCTTGCTTCAGAACCATGCTCTGATGTCGTAGCCCTGACCATCACTTTTCCCCTGACATTTTTCCTTTTTCCTCCGCATCATTCCGATACACGGTTTGTCCGTTATTAATTTTCTGGTTTTTTACGACTTTTTCATGCGTATTTTTGACATTTTTCCATGTGAACCTGCCCTGTTTGCATCGGAATTCCAATTTGATTTGCCAGCCGTGTCCCCTGTGTCTTCCCCTACCTTTTTCCTTTTTCCTCCCCCTCTTTCGACTTCCGAATTTTTACTTATTAATTTTTAAATGAGTTTTCGAGCGTATTTTTGGAGTTTTTTGCATATGAACCCCTCCTATTTCCACCGAAACTGCGTTTTAACATGATAACCCTGTGCCACTCCTTCCTGCGGACATTTTTCCTTCTTACTGCATGTCATTCCGGTGAACGGTTTGTCCGATATTAATTTCCGATCCCATTTTCGAGTTTTTTTTTGGGTTTTTCCCATGAGAACGCGTCTTATCTCCGTCGGAATTATGTTTTGATGTGATAGGATTGTCGGGCACATCTTTTTGCACAGTTTTCCTTTTTTCTGCACCTCATTCCGCTGCACGGATTTTTCAATATTAATTTTTAATTGCGTTTTTTGGTTCGTTTTTTGTGTTTTTTTGCACGTGACCGTCCTTTCCCCCCCGGAACCTCCGTCCCGTATTTTCCTTGTTTTCCCCCTGTCATCCTGCCCACTTTTTGTTTTTACGCTATTTCGTTTTGCCGTCCGGATTGGGAGTTATTAATTTTTCTTTATTTTTACGTGTATTCGCATGCCCGTTTTGCACGTGAACGCGCCCTTTTTCGATTTTACGCATCCCCACGCGCCCCCGTCGTGTCCGCATAACCCGTACCATCATCCCAGCGTCATTTCAATCCCATCACGGCAAATTTTTTTACCCCGCCCCGCGCACAGCGCGGGACGGGGGTACGCGCCCTTGTCCCTACCCAACCACCCTGCCCACCCCCTACCCTACCCTTGTCCCTACCCAACCACCCTGCCCACCCCCTACCCTACCCTGCCCACCCCCTACCCTACCCAACCACCCAGCCCGCCCATTGCCCCTGCCCACCCCTTCCCCCCAACCGCCCGACCCCTTCCCTCCCACCCTCTCCATCTCCCTCTTCTCCCTCATCTCCCTCTTCCTCCTCCCCTCTTCTCCTTCTCTGCCGTCGCCATCCTCCCTCCTCTTCTCCCCCTTCCTCCTCTTCTTCTCCCTCTCTCCTCCTTCCTCCCCTCTCCTTCCCCTCCTTCCTCTCCCTCCAGCCAGCCGCCTCCGCCGCCTGCAGCCTGTCTGCGACCGCCCCGGCCGCCTCCATCGTCGTCCGCCTCCGTGGTAGCCGCCTCCGCCGCCTGCAGCCTGTCTGCGACCGCCCCGGCCGCCTCCATCGTCGTCCGCCTCCGTGGTAGTTGCCTTCGCCGCCTGCAGCCTGTCTGCGACCGCCCCGGCCGCCTGTTCGCCTGCCCCTGAAGGTGCTCGCCGCCATCCGCCGTGGCCCCCCCTCCACAGCGCCCGAGTTGACGCTGCCGCCACCGTCCTCTCCTCCGCCCTCTCCTTCTCCCCCACCACCCACCTCCCACCACCTCCTCCTCCTCTAACCCCACCTAGGTTAGTTACTAACCTTGGCTTAGTTGATACTAACCTAAGTTCAGTTAGGTTCACCATTAACTTAACTTAAGTTCAAAATTAACTCTAATCTAGTTAACTCAAACTAACCCTAGTTAGTTGTTTACTAACCCTAGTTAGTTCCCACTAACATTCGTTAGGTTAACTGAACCTAACCCTAACTGAACCTAACCCTAACTGAACCTAACCCTAACTAAACCTAACCCTAACTGAACCTAACCCTAGGACTACTAACCCTAACCCTAACCAGGATCCCACTAACCCTAGTTACCATCCCACTAACCCTAACCCTAACCCTAACCCACCTTAGGTTACTTGACCCCCTTTAGGTTAGTTTCTACTAACTGGACTTAACTGACTTCACCTCACCTGACTAACCTAACCTGACTTGACTTCCTGTGACTTACATGACTTACCCAGACTAACCAGACTTACCTGACTTATTTCTACTTGACTTATCTGATTAACATGATTTATGTCATTTAATTAATTTTTAAATTAATTTTTCCATCAAAATAATTCAGAAAAATTTCTAAAAATTTCCTTTGCTTTTTGCCAATTTTTGGGAGTTTGTCCGCTGGAAATAACCTACCCTAAAATTTCTGCAAATTACATATTTCCTAATTAATCCCCCCAATTGCCAATTAATGTAGAAAATTCATTTAAAAATAGTAAAAAATTCTTAAAAAATTCTCAAAAATTCTCAAAAATTCCCCTCACCTCCCTTGATCATTTTCCATCTATTCAACCATAAAAAATCACAACTTAACACAAAACAAAAATAAAACAAAAACTAAATAAATTAAAAATAAAAATAAAAAATAAAAATAAAAATAAACAACCAACACAAACCAAATCCACACATCTGCTAAGTTGTTGTGTTTGTTGTTTCATCAGTGATCTTTATTTTTCCTTTACTGGATTCACTTCTTTTGGGAGACTCTTCCGTGCGCATTTCTGCATTACATACACACCCCTTCCAGGTGTTTATTTTATGTGCTTTATTTATTTTCATTTCCCCCTTAATCACAAATTAATTGTTAAAATGAACTCTTTAATTCACCCACAGTTCCACACGCATTCGCGCTCAACACACACATACTTTTTAATTAACATGAACCAGCCGTTCACTTGGCACGCGCTACGTGCGCTACAGAGGCACTTTAAAATTTTAATTAAAATGAACCGGCCGTCACATGAGCGCGCGCTGGCCAAAAAGCGCTCCACATCACTTTAATTTGTAATCAATGAATTGCATTTAGAGACCCAGTCGGGTATCGCAGTCCGGGAATCGAATAACTGCACCGCTTAACCTAATAATTGGTAATTTAATTTATAATCAGGAACCGCCGTTTTCTTGCTAAGGTTTGTCACCTAATAAAAATTCACCCATTTTTTATAATTTATTAAAATCAACCCTTCATTAAATTAATTCTCCCCTCACTGCACTTAATTCCCATTTTTAATGAACCGTTTCGTGGGATGGGTATGCGCAGTCATTAGAGTTATTTTCCTGGTACAGTCTTGGTTTATCACAGATGTAGTATTGATATGTGTCAGATATGGTATTATTTTGGTTTACTGTCTTTGTTCCGGTTAAGGGTACGGTGTGTAGTTTTTTCTTTTATTGCCTGATACGGGGTTCTGGGTGTTTGTCTGATGCATAGCATGAAGCTTTCGGTCGCATTTGTCTCAAGGTCATGTCAAATTTTTTCTAGGATGTGGTTTGCTTGGGGTTAGTTGGTCGTGTCACGTTTTATTGGTTATTCTCTTATCCTTGGTTTTTGTCTGTTGCTTTGCAGGCATTCTCCTTGATTGTCTGTGTTTGTGGTGTGTGTGTAACCATCTGAATAGCGCCTTCTCATGCTCCTCCCCCTATCCAGTACGTCCCACTAGTTAGTAGGGATTACTCTTCCCTACTTACTTTTGAGCCTCTCACGAAGGCGGGACTTGCTGC
Source organism: Lygodium microphyllum (assembly GCF_053477565.2). Taxonomy (NCBI): domain Eukaryota; kingdom Viridiplantae; phylum Streptophyta; class Polypodiopsida; order Schizaeales; family Lygodiaceae; genus Lygodium; species Lygodium microphyllum. Next base: position 52,359,648 of record NC_141148.1, on the reverse strand, counting down.
TTTTGTGGCCACTCCTTTTCCATTGCTTCCAGAGGATCCGTCGTTATGTGATGAGTTCCTGGCCTCTTACAGCAAGAAGACAGGACTAGTCTAAGGAATTTCTATGACTTTGACACCTCGAGGCTTAGGGAAGGCTCTGTCTCTACCCTTCAAAGGTGAACCTTTTGTGACCACTCGTCAGCTCTTCTCTAATGAAGAGATTCTAAAGCTGTTGCAAAAGCAGACAAGGGAAATCCTTGATGTTAAGAAGGTGATAAACTCTTCAGGAGTTTCCTTTTCTATGATCACTGATCCCGTATGGAAGACGCTCTGTCAGTTTCTTCAGGACAGGTTTATGCCTGCCAAAACGCCATCCCACTATTTGTCCAAAGAGCTTTTTACAGCTTCCAGGATGGTGTTGAAAGGAGTTGCTATTGATTGGAGCACTTACCTCCTCACTAAAATGGATCAGCATTTTGTTAAAGTCACCAGGGGTAATGTTACCAATGTCACATATGGATCTTTGAGCCCGGGATGTGCCTAAAATTTGCCAAAAAATCTGAAATTTAGGGAAAAAATATTTAACATCGAAGGCGGCGGCTCCAGCTAGGACGATTTCAAGCACCAAGCGAAAGACGAATTTTAAAAGGCACCCAAGCAACACTTGTGGATTTTTGATAATTTTTCAGACTACCGTGTGGGTTGTCAAGAGTTTCCAGTCAATGCGGGATGTCAAGCCGGACACGCAAAAATTTACAGCACTCGAATCGGATGCCAGACGAGGAAATGGCCACAAGATGGGCAAGATTTGAAAAGGTGGACTTGTTTTGGCCAAATTGGGTAGTGCCCTTTGGGAGTTGGGGGGCCCAAATTTTATGCAACATCAAAATATGCAATCGTGGAGAGAGAAGGATGAAGAAATCGTGGAGATGAAGGCACCAACATTACGCCAAAAAATGCGCCCTCATGTTGATGAATGGTGGATGCAGGTTGTAAACAACCTATGCAACTGAGAATGGGGGCCAACTTCTCTCTGTCTGCTAATCATATCGCCGCCCTTCACCCGAGCAATGATGGCGTGAATGAAGAAATCCGATTTTAGTCTTTCTCTCTCCTCCCTCTCTCTCCTCCCTCTCTCTCCCCTAAGGGGCTATTCTTGTGTGCAAGAGGAAAATGAAAAATGGTGAAGGAAAGCTTGTTCGGTTGGGACCCGATTGCTTCTGGATCGATGTAGACATGAAGATTGCTGATTGTGAAGACGCTAGACATTAAATGTGGGCTGACCCGCAGTCCCGCACCAAAACCGAGATTCCAAAACATGAAGCCTAAGTGGTAATTATGAAGAAAAAATGAGTTTCATGCTATTTGATTGATGAAACATTGTTCCCATGGGCTGATTATGCATTATGATGTTGCTTTCTATGAGTTTCAACAGTTTATAATCTGATTGCGTGGGGAGGTTGAGTGTTCAAATATAAATTAAAATCTGATTTATGTGTTGCATCATGCCTATAGGATGTTGTTTTAAAGAGAATGGAAAGGAAACATGAGCGTAAGGCTCGGTGTCTTTTCTCATTTCATTACATAAATGCTAGCGTGGAAATCATGAAAAGATTGGTTTCGCACGATGCACAATGCTGATTTTCATTCACATTATGCACTATGCATGGTTCATGGTATCAACGGAAAAGCTCCTGGACTGCATAGCAATTGTCTTCTTAGGAATTTGACCCACGATTGAGAGTGTGAGGTTATCCCTTAACATAGGATAGAGGGGCGGTTTCCTAAGGGACTGTTAAGTGAGGACACATGGTATATCTCCTGGAAATACGAGAAATATAAAAGAGAGGAGTTTGTGTTGAATTATTTTATATGTTGAGCAGCCAAAGTGAATGGGTTCTCCCTCTGAGGAGTTTATAAAAAGGGGAACGTTGGACTACAAAACGATGAAACTATAAATGCATAGATTAGGCTTTAGGGCAGTTTGTCCTTTAGCAGTAGATAGACGCTCCTAGTCCACGAGGCCATGAGGGTGTGTTTGTCTATTATGACCATGAGGTCCGGCTAGTGCCATAGCTAGTGCCGGCCCATTTTAGGTCCCATCAGTGGTGCATCTGCCAGGAGTTGCCAACAAGTGGTGGTTCCCGAATGTAGGGTTTTTAAGGACCAAAAAGTTGGTTTATGTCCTCTGACAAGGACCGTCAAGCCAAAATACAAAAAGCAGAACGTGCTGAGAGGGCTAGACGGTGGTTGGAGATCGTAAGTCGCTATTCTCCTCAAAGGAGTAGCCCAATACGCATAAGAGGCAGTGGTCTTAGTGACATAACTGCTACACATAGTCCTTTAGGTGCAGGAGAAAGCGCAAGTTCTTCCTCTTTTCCACCAAGTCAACCCACTTCAAGTGGGGGTGTGATTATATCAGTTCAAACTCCTATTGTTAATCCGATTATTGCCATGGCACAACCCATTGCAATTCCTGCAGGGACGCCGGATCTGCTAGCTTTAGGAGTTCCTTTGCCCATTTTTAATGGATTAGCCGAAGAAGATGTGGGGTTTCACATTTGTGAATTCCAAAGACTAATGTTTAATTATCGCATCCAAGATGAGAAACATCTCAGTATCCTAATACAAAACACACCAAGGGAGACCTATCGATCCACCTAAGGCACAGACAATTGAAGGAGCAAAGGAAGAGATGGACTAGGGAATCAGAAGCAAGGGAATATAAAAAATTCGACCTACCGAAACGATTCCCAAAGTTCAAGAAAGGTAAATAGGGTAGTGATCTTGCTAGGAGCCAAACAATAAGGGCAAGCAAGTGAGCCGATAGAAGGACCTACCAAAGTGAAAGAGGTTAACTTGGCTAAGGAAGGCAAGATGCCCCGACCTGTCTTTATAGCCGATGACTTAAGCGAGCAAGAAGAAGCAAGTCTCCTTGCTCTCCTACAAGAGTACATAGACGTCTTCACTTGGTCACTCGGCGAGCTGAAAGGAGTGGATCCGAGGGTAGTGACTCATAACATCCCCATGACACCTGATACAATGCCGGTCAAGCAGCAACCATATCTTATGAATTCCAACTATGGACACGCATGACGTTAAAAGGAAGGGCTACGGTATGGTATCATAGCATAGAGACTAAAACCATAACCACAATCGATCAATTTTATGTAGCTTTCCGAGGAGAATATGCCCGTGAAAGAGGTGGCCAATACTGGTTGCGTGTCTTGAATGTAACACGCCAAGACCCCCATGAGAATGTGAAAGCCTATACCAAGAAGCTTAAGGAAGTATTTTGCCGGAGGCAATTTACCATTGACGAATGGAAGTCAAGGGATGCCTATGAATAACCCTAATGGGAGAGGAAGCATGTTTCAAAATGTACCTTTGTTGCCAGCTCCTCCCAGTGTGACTATGCCTATGGCTAGTCAATTGGCTCCACCAAATGTTGGAGGCCAGGTTTTGAATCCTAATGTTGTTCGTGTGAGTCAACAACCAATGCCCAATCAAATTGTTAGGCCAATGGAACGACGAGTAGATGATCAAGGCTATGAGTTGAGTGCATCTAATGTCCTTGGCAAAGTTAAGGACATGATGAAGCACTACACTGACATGATTTCTGAACAATATCAGCAAATAGCTGTTGACGTCAATTTCTTGAAGAAGCAGTAGAATCTGATAGGGAGTTGACGCCCTGAAGAGGGTGGACACTCAAGATTCAGATGTAAGTGGTGTGGCAGACAACATTTCCCTAGAAAATGTCCAAATGTTAAATGTGATATTTGTGGGAAGTTGTGCCATTCAGCCACTACCTGTTGGAGTAAGATTAGTTCCCTCCAACAAGGGAGTAAACAGCCAGGTCCAATTAATCATAGAGCGCAAGGTAGTAACTTGCAGCAAAATGATGTACCAAGATAAATATTGCAAAGGGGAAAGACCACTATAGAAGAGTTGCCACAAGGCAATGGAGTCAGCCTTATTGAGGCTCTACGTGTCAATGACGCTGAAACCTCTAACCTAAGAGCCATGACAAGAGGCCAAAAGGCTAAAGAGGGTGATAAAGATAATGTAAAACTGGTCGAGGGAAACCCTAAGCAAGGGGATAAGGGGATGCAAGTCCTGAATCCTAGCGTGGAAGGTGGACCTCTAAGGCCTATTGTGACAGAAAAGTCGATCCTAAGAAGGATGAGGAAGTGCCAAGAAAGAAGGCAAGAGCTAAAAAAGAAGTACCAAAGCCGGTCCCGAGACCAAAAGAAAGAATGGTTTGGCAAGAAAAGAGAGCTTTGGCTACCTATCATGATTTTGATTTAGCAAGTTCTCTTTGCGAAGTTAAACCAGATGTGAATCTCTTACAGTTGATTAAATTATCTCTAGGAGTACGCAAGGAATTCAAGAAGATCCTACGTATTGGGTATATTGTAGAACCTTTGGGCATAGTACGAGTAGGGGAAGATTGGTTTGACCATGTTGAAAAGAATTGCCCTAGGGTTCTAGCATATGTGGATGGAATATTAGTGGAACATGCCATTGTAGACATTGGGTCCTCCGTCAATATCATGAGTTCAGAGTTGATGGAGAGGCTGGGTCTAGGCATCCAAAAAGACAGCTTCACCCTTCTTAGGATGGCTGATGATAGTCTAAGGCAACCAGAAGGTTTCGTTACTAAAGTCCATGTTACAGTTGCAAGTGTAAAATGCTTCTTGGACTTTTAGGGTGATAAGATTTGCAGGACATCCTAGTTATCGAGTCTTGCTAGGTAGGCCTTGGATCTTACGAAGAGACTGTCAAGTTGACATACCCGCCGGTTGAGTGGTTTTAGGTGGAGGTGCTAATCGAGTAATAGTTGATGCTTATCCTAAGTCTCCTCAGAGTGAGAGAGATCTTTTATCCTCTATTGAATTAGAGACAATAGATGATCCATCTGGTAGTGAGACATCATCCAGTGATGAGTCTAAAGAGGGGTCCACTACAGAGGATATTTATCAAATAACTCTAAATGAGCCAATAGAGCCGCAAGATATGATAAGAGACGCAGATGTGATTGAGTTGGACCTTGGCATGTCGAATGATTCGCGGCCAATTAAATTAGGTTCCATGCTCAGTTTAGCAGAAAGGGAGGACTATGTGTCCTTGATTCAAGAATTCCGTGATATCTTTGCTTGGAGTTACGATGAGTTGAGAGGTATTCCTCCTAGCCTGGCTGTTCATACTATTCCTGTGAAAGAAGGCAGTCGTCCTGTGCATCAGAAAGTAAGACGTATGCCGTTTGAATTGAGGGACGGGCTGTTTGAGGAGTTACAGAAGTTAAGAAAAGCTGGGTTATCTTCCCTGTACAACATATAGAATGGTGTTCACCACTTGTTATCAGGAAGAAGAAAAACAACATTCGTTTATGGACTGATTTGCAAGTTACAACCAAATGGCAATTGCAGAAGAGGACAAGTTGAAAAAAACTTTCATTACGGTCTTTGGTACTTTTGCATACCATGTGATGGCCTTTGATTTGTGCAATGCACCTAGATCATGGCAACGAACAGTAGACAAGACCTTTGGTGACATCTCCCCAGATGAGCTTAAAGTATTTATTGATGACCTAGGGGCAACCACTGTAAGGGAAAGGATGTTGATTATTTTAAGAAAGTGCTTTGAGTGCTGCAGACAATTTTGTATTGCTCTTAACCCATGGAAGTGTGTCTTTGGAGTGCCTTATGGGCTATTGCTAGGTCATGTGGTCAGTTTAGTTGGAATTGCAACTAACCATGAAAAGATCAAGGTCATAGTTGCTATGAGTCCACCACGCACTCCGAAAGAGGTACATAGCTTTCTGTCATCGATAGGGTAGTATCGGAGGTTTATAAATGCCTTGGTAGAAAGGACATTGCCACTAACAAACTTATTATCCTTCAGCTGTCTATTTGTATGGAGCGACCCTTGTAAGGTAGCTTTCAAGGATGTGAAAGCGTGGAAATCATGAAAAGATTGGTTTCGCACGATGCACAATGCTAATTTTCATTCACATTATGCACTATCCATGGTTCATGGTATCAACGGAAAAGCTCCTAGACTGCATAGCAATTGTCTTCTTAGGAATTTGACCCATGATTGAGAGTGTGAGGTTATCCCTTACCGTAGGATAGAGGGGTGGTTTTCTAAGGGACTGTTAAGTGAGGACACATGGTATATCTCCTGGAAATACGAGAAATATAAAAGAGAGGAGTTTGTGTTGAATTGTTTTATATGTTGAGCAGCCAAAGTGAATGGGTTCTCCCTCCGAGGAGTTTATAAAAAGGGGAATGTTGGACTACAAAACGATGAAACTATAAATACATAGATTAGAACGTAATATTAGTGAGTTTGGGAATCTCCCAATTCCCATTTTTTGAATACTAAAAAGGTGGCACCCGGATAACATACCCATAAGTTTCTCAAAACCATATGATGTGACCTATCATTGGAAAGCGCTTGAAAAACATAATCTATTGAGCTATAGAGCGCTTGATTTAGAGTTCTAGTGTTCAAGTTATGACAAATCCAAAGATTTGACCATGTGTCCCAAACTTGTGGAAAATTCCCATATTCCCCAATACATCATTTTAGGCTTTAGGGCAGTTTATCCTTTAGCAGTAGATAGACGCTCCTGGTCCACGAGGCCGTGAGGGTGTGTTTGTCTATTATGAGCATGAGGTCCGGCTAGTGCCATAGCTAGTGCCAGCCCATTTTAGGTTCCATCAGTGGTGCGTCTGCCAAGAGCTGCCAACAAGTGGTGGTTCCCGAATGTAGGGTTTTTAAGGACAAAAAAGTTGGTTTATGTCCTCTGACAAGGACCATCAAGCCAAAATACAAAAAGAAGAATGTGTTGAGAGGTCTAGATGGCGGTTGGAGATCGTAAGTCGCTATTCTCCTCAAAGGAGTAGCCCAATATGCATAAGAGGCAGTGGTCTTAGTGACACAACTGCTACACATAGTCCCTTAGGTGCAGGAGGAAGCACAAGTTCTTCCTCTTTTCCACCAAGTCAACCCACTTCAAGTGGGGGTGTGATTACATTAGTTCAAACTCCTATTGTTAATCCCATTATTGCCATGGCACAACCCATTGCAATTCCTGCAGGGATGCCGGATCTGCTAGCTTTAGGAGTTCCTTTGCCCATTTTTAATGGGTTAGCCGAAGAAGATGCAGAGTTTCACATTTGTGAATTCCAAAGACTAATGTTTAATTATCGCATCCAAGATGAGGGACATCTTATGATGTTCTTTAATATGACATTAAAAGGAAGGGCTGCGGTATGGTATCATAGCATAGAGACTAAAACCATAACCACAATCGATCAATTTTATGCAGCTTTCCGAGGAGAATATGCCCATGAAAGAGGTGGCCAATACTGGTTGCGTGTCTTGAATGTAACACGCCAAGACCCCCATGAGAATGTGAAAGCCTATGCCAAGAAGCTGAAGGAAGTATTTCGTAAGTTACAAAATTACATTCCTATTCCGCCGGTTGCCCAATTGCAATACCTTTTGCATGGATTGGATTTCAATATTCAGGTACAATTGAGCAGTGTGGCTTTGGCTGATATAGACACCGCCATTGCGCGGGCAGAAGGAGTAGAAGCACGATTATAAATGGCCTACTCCTCTCGAATAAATCTTAATGCGGGTCTAGTACCTGGAGACAATTTACCATTGATGAATGGAAGTCAAGGGATGCCTATGAATAACCCTAATGGGAGAGGAAGCATGGTTCAAAATGTATCTTTGCTGCCAGCTCCTCCCAGTGTGACTATGCCTATGGCTAGTCAGTTGGCTCCACCAAATGTTGGAGGCCAGGTTTCGAATCCTAATGTTGTTCGTGTGAGTCAACAACCAATGCCCAATCAAATTGTTAGGCCAATGGAACGACGAGTAGATGATCAAGGCTATGAGTTGAGTGCATCTAATGTCCTTGGCAAAGTTAAGGACATGATGAAGCACTACACTGACATGATTTCTGAACAATATCAGCAAATAGCTGTTGACATCAATTTCTTGAAGAAGCAGTAGAATCTGATAGGGAGTTGACGCCCTGAAGAGGGTGGACCCTCAAGATTCAGATGTAAGTGGTGTGGCGGACAACATTTCCCTAGAAAATGTCCAAATGTTAAATGTGATATTTGTGGGAAGTTGTGCCATTCAACCACTACCTGTTGGAGTAAGATTAGTTCCCTCCAACAAGGGAGTAAACAGCCAGGTCCAGTTAATCATAGAGCGCAAGGTAGTAACTTGCAGCAAAATGATGTACCAAGATAAATATTGCAAAGGGGAAAGACCACTATAGAAGAGTTGCCACAAGGCAATGGAGTCAGCCTTATTGAGGCTCTACGTGTCAATGACGTTGAAACCTCTAACCTAAGAGCCGTGACAAGAGGCCAAAAGGCTAAAGAGGGTGATAAAGATAATGTAAAACTGGTCGAGGGAAACCCTAAGCAAGGGGATAAGGGGATGCAAGTCCTGAATCCTAGCGTGGAAGGTGGACCTCTAAGGCCTATTGTGACAGAAAAGTCGATCCTAAGAAGGATGAGGAAGTGCCAAGAAAGAAGGCAAGAGCTAAAAAAGAAGTACCAAAGCCGGTCCCGAGACCAAAAGAAAGAATGGTTTGGCAAGAAAAGAGAGCTTTGGCTACCTATCATGATTTTGATTTAGCAGGTTCTCTTTGCGAAGTTAAACCAGATGTGAATCTCTTACAGTTGATTAAATTATCTCCAGGAGTACGCAAGGAATTCAAGAAGATCCTACGTATTGGGTATATTGTAGAACCTTTGGGCATAGCACGAGTAGGGGAAGATTGGTTTGACCATGCTGAAAAGAATTGCCCTAGGGTTCTAGCATATGTGGATGGAATATTAGTGGAACATGCCATTGTAGACATTGGGTCCTCTGTCAATATCATGAGTTCAGAGTTGATGGAGAGGCTGGGTCTAGGCATCCAAAAAGACAGCTCCACCCTCCTTAGGATGGCTGATGATAGTCTAAGGCAACCAGAAGGTTTCGTTACTAAAGTCCATGTTACAGTTGCAAGTGTAAAATGCTTCTTGGACTTTAGGGTGATAAGATTTGCAGGACGTCCTAGTTATCAAGTCTTGCTAGGTAGGCCTTGGATCTTACGAACAGACTGTCAAGTCGACATACCCGCCGATCGAGTCGTTTTAGGTACGGAAATGATGTTGATTATTTTAAGAAAGTGCTTTGAGCGCTGCAGACAATTTTGTATCGCTCTTAACCCACGGAAGTGTGTCTTTGGAGTGCCTCATGGGCTATTGCTAGGTCATGTGGTTAGTTCAGTTGGGATCGAAACTAACCATGAAAAGATCAAGGTCATAATTGCTATGAGTCCACCACGCACTCCGAAAGAGGTACATAGCTTTCTGTCATCGATAGGGTACTATCGGAGGTTTATAAATGCCTTGGTAGAAAGGACATTGCCACTAACAAACTTATTATCCTATAGCTGTCTATTTGTATGGAGCGACCCTTGTAAGGTAGCTTTCAAGGATGTGAAACAAGAGCTAGTAAAAGCACCAGTTTTAAAAGCACCTAAAAGAGGTGAGGTACTTTACATATTTTTAGCAGCCACCATACATAGTATCAGCTGCTGTTTAGCCCAAATTTGGGAGAAAAAGTGGTATCATCCGATAGCTTTTGCTAGTCAAAAATTGGGCATATCAGAAATTAACTACACCTACATGGAGAAGTTGTGTCTTGCGATGGTCTTTGGGACTAACAAATTTAGGCACTATATTCTCTATGAGAAGGTAATTTTCTATACGAAGGCAGAAGGGCTTAGATTGCTTATGAACAAGCTACAACCGCCTGATTGTCTGGCAAAGTGGTTAGTCACTTTGCAGGAGTTTGATTATGAGATTAAGAGTAAGCCACCGAGGTTGCAAGGGATTGTGGAATGCCTTGTGGATTTTGGGGGGCTGAAAGAGGCCTTGGTTGAAGGAAGTGATATTGAAGAAATGTTTAAAATTGACACAGCTTCTATCCCATCTTGATATGCTGCTATTACGCATTATCTATCAATAGGAGAGACTGGAGCTAGAGTATATCAAAGTTTGAAAAAAGGAAAATCAGACAACAGGCTTTGAAGTTTTCCTTGATCGTAGAAACACTATATCGGCAGGGAGTTGATGATATCTATCGCCGATGTGTGATGCCTGATGAGGTTCCTTTCATCTTTGAAGAGTGCCATGACTCTGCATGTGGAGGGCACTTCGCTGGACGGTCGACGGCGCAGAAATCTTTAAGAGCTGGATATTGGTGGCTGTCCATCTTTCAAGATTCCTTTGAGTATGTTAAGAGATTTGATACATGTCAAAGACATGACAACAGAGAGAATAGGAAATGCCCACTTACGCCTATCATGGCTATCCTTCCATTTGAGAAGTGGGGCATTGATTTTGTGGGTCCTATCACCCCGTCCTCTACTACCCAGAACAGGTACATTATAGTAGCAACTGATTATTTTACAAAATGGTTAGAAGCGTGGGCGACGAGGCAGAACAATGTAAAAGAGACTGCAAGTTTCCTTTTAGAGCAGATTATCTGCAGTTTCGGTCCACCGAAGGAAATAATGTCGGACCGTGGCACCCATTTTTTGAATAAGCTGATAAAAAGCTTGTGACTGAAGCTTGGCAAATCAAGCATAATAAAACAACCCCCTATAATCTGCAAGCAAATGGACAAGTCTAAAGTACTAATAAGCAGCTTGTGGGTATCAAGTCTAAAATAGTCTTTGAGAAGAAACAAGACTAGGATAGAAAGTTGTATGTGGCAGTATGGGAGTACAATACAACATTCAAGCGAGCTACGGGCCATACTCCATTTTAGTTTATGGGGAAGAGTGTGTATTACCCCTTGAAATTGAGCTGCCAACCATACGGTTTGCAATTAACCACTCTTTGGGAGATGAGGATTCACTCTTTGAATGTTTCACGACCATAGCCCACCTAGATGAACTGAAATTGCAGAGCTTATTACACCAGGAGGTAGCTAAACGTTAGATGAAGCAGTTGCACGACCTTAAAGCAAAGAAGTATACCTTTAAAAAAGGGCAATTAGTTATGTACTATGATGCGCGTAGGGAGCTGTTTCCAGGGAAGCTGTAACCTAGATGGGATGGCCCCTACAAGATTGTCAGGATAGGGAAAAATAGGTCTATGGCTCTACCAGCTGATCTGCAGGGAGTAGAATTTAAAAATAAGGTTAATGTTAATAAGATTAAACCTTATTACTTCTAAGTATGCTAATACGGATAAATGCATTGCAGGTCCATGCTGGGGATGATTTGAGACCTGCAAAAGAGCTTAAAGCTGGTTGATGGGACAGTTAATTTCTTATTTGGAGCACCCATATCTGGAGCTAAGATACCACCAGGGGAAAGTTATCTGGTGGAGCAAAGGATACAAAGTGATTGAGCAAGAGGACGGAACCTTTGTGTGGGAGATCAAAGTCTTCTGTCATCACTGCTTACGATTGATGACAAGTATACCTGTTTAGTTCAATGAAGAAGGTGGGATGGAGCCATCAGTTCATCCTCTCAATATGCTAAACTTTGAATATCATAATAACGAATAGAGAAGTTCATGATGGCAGGCTGTGTAAACCCATTGTGGACGTACACATTATATTTTGATGGAGCATCCAGGGGCCCAAAAAAAAAAGTGAGTGTTGGAGTAGTAATCCGAGATCCCAGACATAGAGTTACGATGAAGTTAGCTACTTATCTCGGGGTAGGATTCACTAACAATATGGCGGAGTATAAAGCCTTGATTATGGGACTGCATATTGCCAAACAAGGTGGTATTCGGCGGTTGTTAGTCAAAGGGGATTCCCAGTTGATCTTGAATCAGCTAGATGGGACATACACAGTGCAGAATCCCATTCTTTGTATGTATAATCGAACTGCTATGACCCTACTTGAGGAGTTTGAGAGAGTGTCTTTTCAGCTGATTCCATGTTATTAGAATCAGTTTGTGGATTCAGAGGCAAATCGTGCTTATGAAGAAGACCTTTTCTTCAACTGTGGTCCTAGTTTGGATATTGTTATCAATACTGAGACAGGACCCGGTCGCTTGTGGGGAATGTTATCAGAGCATGCAATAAATGGCAGATGATGGTTGATATGGGTGATGCAAAGAGTAGCCGAGACCAATCTATCGTTGTTATCCAAGATCCATAGGTTTATTAGACAACACGTTATGCATACACCTCTTGCTATATATGTAGGAGGGATGGGTCATAACCTTATGCATTTAGTTTAGGGCTGTGAGCCCTGGTTTTTCCTCCTTGGAAAGAAGCATATTATTGTATATTTGTACTATTTCGGGGAGGGATGTGTAGGTGCTATTTTGTTTGATCTCGTTAGGCCAAGAGGGCCGTTTTGCAAGGTTTTGAATGTTTTATTTTGTTACGCCAAGAGGGCTAATCAGTTTTTGTAGTGAAATGCTATATTTCATTAGGCCAAGAGGGTCAGTCGTTTGTTTAGTACAGGTGTGGTTCATGGTTTCTTGTTTTAGTTCTGTGTGAGACAGGTTCAAAGAAGAGCTTGGAAGGAGTCTTTTGTTGTGCAGAAGCTTCTCGTGGCCCTATCTAGGTGATATCTCTCCTTTATGAGTAATATATTTTTCTGCTATATGTGTCTATGTACTTGTTGGGGCCGGATTTTTCTTTTCTTGTGGGGGATCGGCGTCCAAGGCATGAAGTCCCAGGGTTAGGTTAGGTATGTCTGAGGGAGGTTTGAGTAGTCGTTGCCTCCTGTAAAGACATTGTCAAGCATCAAAAGACCTGTTTTAGAAGGGAGTTCTAGTGACCTTGTTCTACTAGCCTGCTAGGCAGCCGTTCTAGGAGTTATTGTTAGTTGTGAGGCAGTTAGAGAAGCCTACCAGCAGCAGGAAAAATAATGATGATAGAGAAGAAGTAAGAACTCTGACTATTTGAAAGACAATAAATATATACAAAGGTGTGTAAAAAGGGGTTCTAACCCCCTATTAAAATAGAAAAGAAAGAAAGAAAAATTTATAAGAAATTGATCATCGCCTTGCGAAGGCCTGGTAGGTTCCTGGGGATGAGTTAGACTCGAGGCCGATGCCTTGTCTTCCTAGGGATGGCCTCTTGCTGGAAAAGAAGAAAGTAAGGAAGGTTGGAGCAAAAATAAAAGTGAGCGTCAGAAAAGGATTAAGTGTCGCCTTGCGAGGACTTGGTAGGCTCTTGGGTACCGAGACAGGACCTGAGGCCGATGCTCTGTTCTCCTTGGGTCACTATGCTCAGCTCCCTCCTTTTTACATGCCCGAGTATGGGAAAAAAAAAAACCCTAAAAGAAGAATTGTGTTAAAAGAAAATACTTCTTGATCAGGCTATAGGAGTCCTCGCCTAGTAGAAGCTCCTAGTTGTGTTGTCCTTAGTTAGGTAGGTAGTTCAAACCACCACTTAGGGCAACCTCTTTGATAGTTCTTTTTAGTTTGGCCGTGTTGGAGTAGTTGGTTAGTGACTAGCTTCAGACCTTCTATCAGATTATGCTAGGCCTACTCCTTGTGGATGTCATGCCTTGGTTTTGTTAGGGGGTAGGGTGAGCATTGTGCTGTGTTTTAGTATGTATCTATTTTGTATCAGCTTGATGCTTCCTTTGGTTGTTTTGTGCAGATATGTTGTGGGATTTGACGGGCTGAGTCGCCCTATCCCCTGGTCGCCAATGAGAGTGGAGTTTTGAGCCCGAGATGTGCCTAAAATTTGCCAAAAAATTCAGAATTTAGGGGAAAAATATTTAACATCGAAGGCGGTGGCTCCAGCTAGGACATATTTTTGATAAATTTTCAGATTGCCGTACGGGTTGTCAGGAGTTGCCAGTCAATGCGAGATATCAAGCCAGACACACAAAATTTACAGCGCTCAAATCGGATGCCGGACAAGGAAATGGCTACAAGATGGGCAAGATTTGAAAAGGTGGACTTGTTTTGGCCAAATTGGGTAGTGCCCTTTGGGAGTTGGGGGGCCCAAAATTTATGCAACATCAAAACATGCAATCGTGGAGAGAGAAGGATGAAGAAATCTAGAGATGAAGGCACCAACATCATGCCAAAAAATGCGCCCTCATGTTGATGAATGGTGGATGCATGTTGTAAACAACCTATGCAACTGACAATGGGGGCCAGCTTCTCTCTATCTGCTGATCATATCGCTGCCCTTCACCCGAGCAATTTGATTGATGAAACATTGTTCCTATGGGCTGATTATGCATTATGATGTTTCTTTCTATGAGTTTCAACAGTTTATAATCTGAAAACCAGAAAATCATAAGTGATATGGCTGAAATTAATTTTATAAAACCCGAAAAAACATGCGTTTAAGGAGAAAAAATGGAGTTTTTTGCAAAATAAATGGGAAATATGAGATATAATACCAATGTAACGTGAAATTTTGCTGTGAAGGAACCTAAGGCCACAACCCACAATCAATCTTAATTTCTAGTCATTTTTTATTGAAGAAAATAGAGGAAAAATACAAAAAAATGATGGGAAATGGGTTTTAAATGGGAGAAAATTAGGAAATGGTAAAAGGAAAATTCCAAAAAATTACATGTGTGTTTGTGCAATGTATAATGAAGGTAAAGCACGAGGTTGACCTCGGTTTACCCTCGCTTTTATGTTTGCGTTCATGTTTATCGCTTTCTTTGTAAGGAAATTTACATAAAATGACTCTTTCACATATCAACGAATGCAAAACATTAAATTTTAGAGTGAGAGGGGAGCTTGAGTGTCAAAATATAAATTAAAATTTGATTTACGTGTTGCATCATGCCTATAGGATGTTGTTTTAAAGAGAAGGGAAAGGCAACATGAGTGTAAGGCTCGGTGTCTTTTCTCATTTCATTACATAAACGCTAGCGTGGAAATCATGAAAAGATTAGTTTCGCACGATGCCCAATGCTGATTTCCTTTCACATTATGCACTATGCATGGTTCATAGTATCAATGGAAAAGCTCTTGGACTGCATAGCAATTGTTTTCTTAGGAATTTGACCCACGATTGAGAGTGTGAGGTTATCCCTTGCCATAGAATAGAGGGGCGGTTTCCCAAGGGACTGTTAAGTGAGGACACATGGTATATCTCTTGGAAATACGAGAAATATAAAAGAGAGGAGTTTGTATTCGATTGTTTTATATGTTGAGCAACACATCAAGGGGCTAATCCCTGCGATGCAGGAGAGCTGCAATGGGGCCGCGGTGTTTCTATCGAGAGGTTTCCTCCATGTATGTGATCGTGGTATTTATTGCCAAAGTGAATGGGTTCTCCCTCTAAGGAGTTTATAAAAAGGGGAACGTTGGACTACAAAACGATGAAACTATAAACGCATAGATTAGGCTTTAGGGCAGTTTGTCCTTTAGTAGTAGATAGATGCGCTTGATTCGCGAGGCCGTGAGGGTGTGTTTGTCTATTATGGGCATGAGGTCTGGATAGTGCCATAGCCAGTGCCGGCCCATTTTAGGTCCCATCACAAAAGTGTAAACATCTCTTAATGCCATGTTGATTGGAATGGCATATTGGTGATTATTAGACAGACTTAAAATACTTATTATTTAGGGGTTAATACATACTTCTTTACATTTAATGCGTAGGTTATAATGCCTGAAAGAAGAACAAACATTCTCTCGATAGATGTACGTAAGAAAAAAGATGAAGAAGGGTTTTTTATCACTGATACGTATCATTGCTCATCTTGGGTACGTATGCGTCCAAGTATGAAAGGAGCTTTTAGGGTGAAAGCATTTGCAATTGCAGATGTATCAAAGCACTGGAAGGGTAAAATTTTAGCTCTTAGACAAAGAAATGTTGATTCTCACCTTGTAACAGAGGCATTTGTACAACATGTATTCATGCAAAACCGAATACATATTGCGCCCATTGTGCCCATTCAACGAAACATTGCAAATAGTAAGTATTTGCAACTCATTGAGAAGGAGAAATTTCATGATATCTATGTAACAACTTGTCTCGTATTTAGAGAAGTATACCCTTCAGATTGTTGTGAGTGGAAAAATGTTAAGAGTTTTATAGGTTCTTTTAAGTGTTACCACCTCAAATTTGGTAGATTGCTCTTTGAGAGGCATACAACTAAGCAGCTTGTAGAGGACCTTGTTGTTTTCTATGACTCCAAGCACATATTTCCCAAGGGGGGTTGAGAATATGGAACCCTTGAGTCTATGCGCATATGGAATCTCAATAGCATAGAATGGCCATTGTGTAGTAGCGACATTTTGCACATGTGTAGCACAAAAATTTCAGCATACATATTGAACTCTATGAAGCCAAGCACCAACTCAAAGAATGTACATCCAAGATGGTTCATACCGATTGCAATTTTTTCACACATTTTCAAGGAATGTAAGGGTTTGAGACGTAGCAAAAGCAAGTGCATCATAAAAAGTGCATCAGAGGATTATGTAACAAGGATTCTAGGCAAAACTTGGACATAAAAAATGACTCATAGTCTTGACAAAGTATTCTAACAAGTCTAGAAGATCGGAGCAGTCAAGGCCTCATTCTTCCCACCTTCTCTTTGTGTTTCTACACAAAGTCCCCCCCCCTCACCCCGCCCCAAACAATAGGTTATTATTCAATTTTGGAGGTTTAGCATTCTCTCCATCAGCCTATGCATTCCTGTGTATTTGATGCTAGATCTCACCATCGATTATTGACTTCTCTACACTTGACATTCATATGTTCTATTTTCGTTTTCTCTAATTGACTTTATAGGAGCCCCTTGAGATGCTAGATGAGAGATGCCATGCCAAACATAGACTGGAATAACAAAAAGGGTGAGATATAGTGAAAGTGATCTACTGGGCCAGATGAGAAAGGGAAAAATATTTCGGGTTGAATATTTAGAGCATATCTCGCCAGAAAGGCTGAATATATAGAGCATACCTCACACATAAGAGAAAAGCAATCTTGATTCAGAGAATACCTCATGCAAATCCATGACATGTTCATCTTTCAAAACCAAGGTGAGGATTCCACAAAGCCCTTACTCTCAATCCCACCCTATGCCCTAATGTCATGAATCTAGATAGAACAATTATAAGCAATAGGCAAGCAATTACAATAAACTAAAAAAATCACATTTCAATATACTATATAAGTGGCCATCAGATTCACCTGTAGTACCAGGTAGCAAGGTGCACCGTTTGTGTGCTCTGTCTCTCTCTCTCTCTCTTTATGATGTACCTACACAAGACTACTTCTGCTTCCACCTCTCTCTCTCTCTCTCTCTCTCTCTCTCTCTCTCTCTCTCTCTCTCTCTCTTTATGATGTACCTACACAAGACTACTTCTGCTTCCACCTCTCTCTCTCTCTCTCTCTCTCTCTCTCTCTCTCTCTCTCTCTCTCTCTCTCTCTCTCTCTCTCTCTCTCTCTCTCTCTCTCTCGTATTCAAGCTTGGCACCAATTAGTGAATGTTTGCTAACCCTAGCTACTACACCTACATACTAGCCAAGAAATACACACCACTAAATTTCTCCCCAAAAAAATCATCCTTCTCAAGAAAAAATGTCTCTTCCACACCCAAAGTTCTTTCAAGAGAGATGGAAATATCACTCCTTACCATTTCTTTTAGGACCAAAAAGGTGACAAGTGTAGCTTTACAACCCTCCACTTGTTTAAGCTATATTTCAACAATGGAGTACAGTTGATGAAGAAATCTTCCAGAATACCTTCTTCATTTTTGTGATGGATTGGTGCATGAATGCTCCTACCATCATCTCATGAGCCTTCAATTATATCTCTGTAGTTGAAATTTGTCACTTTGTTGATTATTAATATAACTCCACAAAAGAAAAATAAGAATCTTTAAAACTTGAGAGCAATACCTTTAAATTATTAAATATATAGTGTGACTTTCTACCCATCATATATTTAATATCCATATGGCTTTTGCAAAGCTACATTATAGATTTTACGCTTGCTCTCCACTTCTTAAAGGGATGTTTTGCTAAAGCCATTACTTTCTATGCACTTTGCAATTCCTTTACAAATTTTTGTTTGAAGCAAAAGACATGTTAAGTTTAAAAGGACTTAGAGATTTATAAGTATTTCTCTCACATACTAACCTTAGGGGGGGTAATCAGTATTGAGACATAATCTAAGGCATAGTACTCCACCAATATTGCATATCTGATGCCAAGTGATACCCACTTATCCATCAACACATGGCGCATACATCTTGTCTAGTCTTGATCCCCTCCATATATCTCCAATGTGTTTATTATGCCACATAAATTGATGATGGACTTGTCATGTCAGATTTATTGTATTCATGAGGCCATCACTAGCATTGAGTGACCAAGCATATCAGTCCTCTTTAATTTTCCTCCTAATCTAGGTGATGTGTCCTTATGTATTTCATTTTATTGGTCATCCACCCAAACATTCTTTGCATTTTATTTCTAATGTAGACCTTTATCCTTTGTATCTTGCTTGATTACCTTTCTTGGATAGGATCTCACAAAGTGACCTAATTTGTGACAATCGTAGCACACGTCCAAAAATTGTGAAAACTTGACTCACATACCACTTTAGAACCATAAGTGTCTGGTATCTCAAACACTTCAAGGGGTTCACCTTGACAATACCATAGTATTTCATGCACAATGTTTGCTTTTTAAGACTCTTGATAAGGGAGGAACAACTAGCTTGTTGAGTTCATGGTTGTAATTCGATTTCATGGTTGTTAACCGAGTTCATGGTTAGATTTCAAGTGGCTATCACCAAACATGGCATGGAGCAAGTTAGAATAGATAATCTTTATGCTTATATTGTATTTTCTCTCTACTTGTGGATGATGGTTTACATGTATTTTTAAAGAGATTCCCTTATGGTAGAAATAAATACTTGCATGTGAGGTTATACAATGCAAGAGAAGCCCAACCAGGTTCATCCTACTGAAACACTCTATTTGTCTTTTGCTTTTAGAAGACATTTCCCATCCTTTTATTAATGATTTGCTGCAATTACTAGTTCTGTTTGTATCAACCTCTTTTCATAGTTTCGTCACCTTTTTCACCATGGTCTTCTTCTCAATGAGGCATTTAAAATATCGTTTGCCTCCCTTGAAAGATAGTAGTAGCCCCTACTCAAGGTTCTCATGGACCGACCACAATTTGTTCCTTCTTGTCTTATCCAAGAATAGGCCCCCTTGTTTGTCTTTTTTAGTCACCTCTAGCTCGATGATGCATAGTGGAATTATCATAGAGCTAGCAAGAGGTTGAAAATTTGTTGAAGGTTCAAATAAAAAAGACATACCTCAACTATCTACATATCAGTAAAGACATGCAAAAAATTGATTGTTGAATATATTAGACGCAGATCAAGAGCAACTATTGCCCACTTCTGATGTCCTTTTTGTCTAGAAAATTAAAGTGGATCCGATAGCACATAATCTACCTTTAATAATGACAAATGCCTTTTAGGACTCTATTAGCACATGAAACCCAATGGGATCCATTTTGAGCTCCTAACACTATAATATTGAAGAGATTGAGGCACAATTCAAAAACCACATAGGTACAAGTCATCCAAAAGCTCAGGTGCCATAACTAGAATCAAACTTTGTTCATATTTCACACACATCCACTTTTTCTCTTGGTGATGTATTTTGATTGGTGTAATTCAATTTTCTCTAGGGTATCTTTGATAACTATATTGCATTAGATGTATCCTCATCACCAAATTGGATTGTACTTGGCGGTATTCCATAAGAAATGCTCACCACGAGGGTAAGAAATAATCATGAATATTCGAGCTTTGATCAAGTTTGGACCTTTTCAAGTGATACCTGTGACATCTAGCTTGGAGAAGGTGGTGCTAATCAAGTAGTCAAAGATTCTTTACTTGTTTGACCAAACTCGTGGTGGAGCAACTTCTCTTGGAGAAAGAGCTGAAGGGGAAGCGCATCATTTTTGAAGAAAAGAAGGAACTTATATTTTCATCAGAAGCTGGCCCCTCCTCTCCATCGATGAAAAAGCCAAGGAACAATTGAGAGTTCTTGTTGGCTATTGGCTTTTTGTATCTACCATCACTATCAGCCATCCCATGTATTTTTCTTGATGAATATAAGATATTTTACTTTGTCCCTATAAATAAATATTTATCGAATAAATGTGTGGCTCGTGTAAGTGGGACAATAATCTATGGTACCTGAATGATGCATTTGCATACGTAACATAATTCAACGTGTAGTACTGCACTTTTGATTGTGTAAGTGTGACGATAATGTGTGTGGTACGTGAATAAAGCATTCGCATATATTAATATAATTCAACCCATAGTATTGCACTTGCGATTGTGCATAAGCAATAATGTAACTCGTATTCGTACGTATTACTACTTTCAATGCGTTCATACATTAAACAGAAATTAAGAGTCATGCATTTCAAGAAACAAAACAAAACATCTTTACCAATTATTTGAATTCAGTACACATTGCATGAGATATTATGTATATATAAATAAATGTTCCAATGTAGTAGAGTATACAAAAATTTTTGGGCTTCCAAGATGCTATGGTGCTATAACACTCATTATAAAACCTTGCATCATTAATCTCATAACCTATGGAGGAGTCCCCTTGCCGTGTTGAAGCCGAATAATAAAGTTCTTGTCTTTATTTGTGATTATGGCATGCTTTGCATGGATGGCCTCAAGCTATGTATCATCCAACAACTTGATGAGAAAACCCTCTGCAGCTATTTTTAGGGCCTCCATAGCTGTAACAGTCCACCTTCCGGCTGGTGGAAAATGCTGCACTCGCACCCAAAATCTTTCCATCCCTTTCAGCTCCAAGTCTTGCATGACCTCTCCAACAACCTTATGAAAATAACTTTTTGGGATGAGAAGATTGTATCCGTGTTGGATTCTCCTTATCTATTCTCCTTATCTCCCGAAGGGCAACAGTGCCCGATTTCCATCTCCTCTTCTTCTATGGTGGTCCTTGTGCTCTATGGGGAGCACCTGTTGCTGCACTAGAGGAGGCCCCACCTTGTGCTCCAGGTGGCACGCCTTGGCGTGAGGTTTTCTCGGGGCCAAAATGATGACATGCTTACTTGGTGCGTGCCATGCAAGCTCGAGGAGGGCAAGAAGGAGAAGAGACTGAGGTTGGGGGTGTGAGAATGAGTAAGCAAAGAAATCAAGATGTGAAAATGAGAAGAAGAATGAACTTTTAACCCATTTAAACCCCAAAACCGGGTTAATGCAGGTTCATACACACTGTCAATTGTGTAATTGTAAATCCATAACCTTTTATCAGAATGCGACGAAACTTCACATGCGTACTCGTTAGGTAGCCAAGAGTCCAATTTTTTTTTAAAAAATTCGTATGAAGTTTCATCACATTCCAATAAATTTTAGTATTTTAAAAATTATTCCACACCAAAATTATGAATGAATTGATAATTGAGAAATCAACATGGTGACTACTGGCCCTTAGAAACTTTGCACCATATAGACTATACAGAGGTATCATGAGTAAATTTTACAATAAGAAATGGAAAATTTTTGCATGTTTTTCCTATTGAAATTGACAGTGCTAACAAAATCTGTAAGTAAGAATTGAAAATACTACGAAGATGCATAGTCAAAGTTGAGAGCGAACGACAAGAGTAAAAATTTAATTCATATTTTTAAGGACACAAACAATAGTTTTGCACTGGGACATAGTCATATGTCCAATGCACGAGGATAACACTATCCCAAAAAAGATAACATTACAAACTGTGTTCATTTCATTGGAACGAATGCATCCTTCACTGCTTGAAGATTTCTTACAAGTTGTAAGTCCTTGGGAGTTACAATGATGCGCTTTGCATGTATTGCACAACACTGCTTGAAGATTTCTTACAAGTTGGAAGTCCTTGGGAGTTACAGTGATGCGCTTTGCATGTATTGCACAACACTGAGCATCAGTCATGAAGTCAACTAAAAAGGCCTTTGTAGCACACTGTAGAGCATGAAGACATTCTTTTGTGAAGCGATCAGGTCTATGCTGACCTTGTACCAAAAACCACCTCCTGCTTTTTGTGCGGTAGAGGTCTTGCACAATCTTGTGAACAAGTCTCGAGAAGCTCGCCTTTGGAATGATGAGATCAAAAGAGCATTGATATCTCCTAATTTCTCTCAATGCCACTATACGTGGCTTCCACTTGCATTTCTTGTGGGAATGCTGAGGAGGACCCTTGTGAGGGTGACTTGAGGAAGCTAGGTTAGGTTGAGAAGGGGGTGCATGTGAGCTAGTAGATGCTCCAAGGTGTTGAACACGATATGGGGCTCCGAGCGGAAGCTTATTTGCAACTACCTTAGACCTTCATATAGATGCACACTCTCTCTTTCTCTCTTAAACTATGAATTGCATTCACACTAAACACATTGTTTATCTTACTATCTTAGCTCGCTTCAAACCCATTTACTACCTTGTTGAAGCCTTGTTTCTAGCCACTTGGCATGGTTTTCTTTGGCACTTGAGACTTCATAACACACTCTTTTAGTGACACAACATGATTCCATCATGTATGCAGCCAATTCATGAGCACTGTCATTTGCTCTCTTTTGCGAGAGTTTATCTTCATCTGCTACTATAATCCTATACCACCAAGATAGCAATTGGATCGTTGGATTGCTACCATTCACCCCTCCACCATGATCGATTTTTCTTTTGTATGCACCACACACTATCCAATGTGAATTTTCCATCCCTTGTGTGGATCAAATTCCGATGCTTCCTTTTTTTGCAAAGTATGGCCCATGTGCCTTAAGGATATGCTACAAAGACACATATCACACATGAGTTAAACTATGCTCAATAGTTTATACAATTTATACAATTTTAGAATATTAACTTAGAACGCACCGTGTAATGTGTGATAGAGCTTTTGGCCCATACTTCCACCATGTTTTTGTAGAAGCTATGCACAGCATTGATAAATTCTAGCTTATCTTCATTGTTAAACACCATCTTGCGAAGGGAGCCAATTTGTTAAGACTTATTCAAACCTCAGCTTTGGCCAACCTTGCTTTTCCTCCATTACTTTGATCAGGAATTACAAAATGTAACCTTTTCCATCCATCCTAGTCCTACGGCTACAAACCATGACATTCCCTTCCTCATTGATGGGTGTTGATGAGAGAAACTTCCTAGCCTTTGCTCCTCCAAAGCAAGGATTTTTTGGCAAGTTACTAGATTTTTTTAATCTCTTCTCATCTTTTTCAATCGTCACTTGATGCTTCTGTAGCCCAATTTGTGATAGCACCCGCTCCACATTCCTACATGTTGCAATGGCTTCTTTTTCTGGTTGCTTTCTATAAGCAAAGAAAATGTATTCACATACAAGTTTCTCCATGATTCTGATAAAAGTATGCAATGTGGCTCGCTGCATTTGAAGTTCCTAAGGAAATATTTGAGGTACTACAGCTCTTCTTTATGCACACAAGCATTCCAAGCATCATCGATCGTCAGAAACATGGTGAGATGCTCTCCGTTGAAGGGTATGGTCAATATTTAGTTGAATGGCATCTTGCAAGAGACTTGAAAACTTTAAAATGCATGTGTGGAATCTCCAATGGTGCAAATACGAAGAATCCATGCTTGATTTGCTTGATAGAGAGGGTGGAAGGAAAGGATGGAAAGAAGAACTGGCAAAGAGTGACAATTGCTGCATCGATGCGCATCATTGAGCCGCCTAGTGTAACCGAGCAACCCATTTTCACCCTCGCACACATACTTCAACAAATTTGTGATTCCTGAGAAAGTTGGAGGTTTATTTTTTAAGGGGTAAATTTGGTAGATTCCCCCATCAATCCACAAATCCACATGTTTCAATCTCGTTTGCTTGTAACTCTGCAAAAAATTGAGGGTTGACATTGGTACATTGGGTTCTTTTGAATAATGGGGCGTATTCAATCTCTACCTCAATATGTAGCTTCTTCTTTCCTATATTCATTTTACTATTAATAGAAATGGGAAGCCTACTTGGTTTTCATAGGAGATAGAGTGGAGATGCACAGAGAGGAACACAAAGGTGCCAAGGGAAAGGAGGGTGTAAGCAATTCACTCTTTTAATAAAGGTTGCATAAACACAGAGAAGAGGTCACAATAGAGCCATGAGAGAGTATAAATATGGGGGAAAATGGCTGAGAGGGTAGGGATGTCCAAGACTTTTTGTATTTTAGACATTTCTATTTTACTTCCAAAAACATTTCCAAAAAACATGAAATTTGACAAGTTGGTTTGTTTTTTTACCAAAATCTAGAATTAAAAAAATTCCCAAAATATCTTAAATTGAACTTCTAAATTTTCATTTTCTTATTCTCAATTAAAAAATCAATTACCTCCTATCTACTAATCATTTTGCATTGAAAATGAAGCACCACACTCCCGTAACTAACTCCTTTTTTATTATAAAATTTGGTTGAAAAGGACTTCTTGAATGAGGAGAGACAAGGAATCTAAGTATATCTTTGTAGATAATATAAAAAATGCAAAAACGAGATTGCAAAAGTGGAGAGAGAAGAGGATTCTTTCACTATTCTTCTCTCCTCTTTTCCTTGTTTTAAGGAGGAGAGGGGGGCTAAAAGGACCATTTTTGAGTTTATTTTTTTCCTAATGATCTTCTAATGGTTCTATAGATAAATTTGGCACAAATTTTCTCCCAAAGACACAACCACATAATGTAATACATCATATTTGGCAAGGACTATACAAACAATCACCCAAAGAAGAAAATAGGGATATTTCAACTCTTGTACAAAGCAAAGATTTTCAAAATGATTATAAACTGGACAAAGAGATGGAAAGATAAGGGTTTCCAAAAACCCTTGACATCTTTTCGTTTGTGACTCTATTGCAGAGGAGTCTCTAGTTAAGCAACTCACTAGGGCCTCTAGATGAATCTTTTGTTTCATCCCACTTAATAAGACCTCTACATTTCAAGAAATCTTGTTTCCTATAGCCTAGAAGAAGCTTGAAATTCTTGGCATCTCCTGCATGGAGAGCAAAAAAGAGCCAATAACTCCAAAGTATCCTTCCTAGATCCATTATATCTAGGCATGAAGCCAAAAACTCTTACAACTTCTTCCTTCTCCACCAAAGTTATCTGATTTGATTCTCTATTGAAAACTTGGGATCCAATCACCTTGGAGATAGCTTTCAAAGCCATCATTAGCAAGCTTGGAGAGCTTGAGAACTTGCTATGAAAAATTGCAAGTGTTTGATAATTTAACCTTCCAAAATAATGACCAATGACTTTTGCCAAGCTTCATTGGCCTAGAGACCTTGGCTCTTCCAAGAAAGTTGTCTAGATCTTCAATGTCTATCTACAAAATAAACCACAATCTTGTAAGATGTCAATAGATAAATATCCTATATTATTTGACTATAATGTATAACAAACTCTAATATAAACCTCAATGGATATCTTAAAATCACCTTCCATACCTTAGGGTTTTCATCTTCTTGAAAAGGACTATCATCATAAAGATTTATTGAACTTTTTGGTTTCTCCCTTTGATGGTTGAGACTTCACTTTCTCTTCATACCCCATGTCATCAATATCAAGTCTCTTCTTAAAACTTGTGAAAACTCTTTATCTATATAAGTAGCCCCTCCTTTCCATATTCCACGATCTGATTAATACATGAATGCAAGGCTACCGAGCTATCTTGAAAATTTTCTTCCTCAAAATCAAGAGTTGCTAGCAATTCTTATTCATAACTTGTAAAATTCTTATCATTTTGGCCCCCTGCAAGGATTGCTAAGTATTAATCTTCTCTAGGATAAAAGAGGTGTTAAGAATATCATCTAGCAATACATATCTTTTTTTGTTCATGAGGTAAGTGGAAAATGTTGGGATACAATCAAAAGGACCTTCTTCAATGTTTGTACTCAACTGTATCTCCTTTTCTTTCACTTTTGTAATGTTCTCACTTTAAAACAAAGAAATATCAAATCCTTGCTCTCATTGGTTCTTAACATCCTCTTGATACATTTCCCCCTTCTCTTCAGCCTCTTTATCTTTACTTGCAATATCCATTGTCTTCTTCTCTTGTATTGTATCTAAAGAACAATTGTCTATATACTGAAGATATAGAAGAAATCGAACATCCTTGTGGATAATAAGACATTGATGTTGATTGTGATGAAAAGGGAAATCTACTTCCCATTTCTTGAATTCCTCATCGATGAGGCTAAATCTTATTTGCAAAGTTGTTCTACCAACATTAGTAGCTTCCATTACAGCACTATAATTGAAAAATCACTCAATCTCTAGGCCTTGCACATGTCTATTATCACACTCTCTATAATCCTTTAGTTTGTCTTCAAGATCCTTCAAGAGCTCTTGCAAATAAAAGAAAACATTGATCATATCTCTGATGTAAATGAATTTAAATAAATTTCCAATTGCATGGAGAAATTCAAAGAGTGTCTCATCACACATATTCTCTATATCCTCTTTCTCCATTCCCTCTAGAGAAATCTTCATTTTAGTCATCTTGATTGCTCATAGAACCAAATTCTGAAACAACAAGAAAATTTTAAAAATAAAAAGTACTAATCCACATTGTCTTATATCCAAATAAGAAATCTAAATTTGTGTACGTTGATGCACATATAACATCAGAACCACATCATTTTACATATGTACAAGATCAAAGCAAGATCACTAGAAAAATCCCATCAATGCCTTCATGCCATTCTTGGCTTTTTGGCATTTTATGAAGCACTCACTCTTGGCTTTGAAGTTTACATTTTTTATGTGACTACTGTACTTTTGATAATTTCTTTTGATTTTTACTTTGAAATTCGTGGCAAAAGGGTTAACACAAGAGATGGACATATTCATGTTAGAGGAAATGGATCCTCTATACCAAATGTAGATCCAATTAGTATCATATAAAGGCACATTAAAAAAGAGATTGTTGGACCAAAGAGAAAAAGAAAGAGCATGGAATCTTCATAGATGAAGGGTGCTATTATTTTGGGGAGAAAACTATTTCTCATTTTTTAAATATTTTATTACTAACAATTTAAACTTTGACAACCACAATCCTTGGTGGATTGTTATTGGGATAAGGACCCGTACAACCACCTATAAAAAACACATTAGCTTCATATCTACAAATTTATTCCAATGGTATACACTACTACACTTTGAATGCATATGAAGGAAAAGAAACTCAATAAAATTAGTTAGAATAAGAAATCAAAAGAGATTGCCTTCAAAATGACTTATGAAATGTGAGTTGAGTCTTCAAGCAGCAAATTGTGGCATCATTTTTTATGTTTTGTTGGACATTTGTGATTTATGACTTGAGGACTCATGAAATGTAATAGTAGAGGTTAGAGGAGCTTTCTAGAGTGTTATTGCATCTCATCTGATAAAATTTGACTAATTCAATCATTTCTCAATGCTTGTGCACAAGAAAAATAACTGATTCAATCATTTCTCAATGTCTCAAAATAGTTGATTTAGTCATTTCTCAATGCTTGTGCATAAAAAAGACAAATAGAAGTTTGTTACCTCATAAATGTATTGCTTTTCGAGCATGAACAAGTTTGATCTCAAGAGCATACATATTCTTGGCTTGTGATGCAGAAAGTATGTGGTTGTGGGAGAGAGAAAAAAATGCATAGAAGGAAAGTTTGTGCAAACACTAACCTAACTTAGAAACATGTATTTATTTATAAACGGTCACCTTAGAACTTGCTCAAAAGGTACCATGCACTAATTCAAAATGGCTATATTTAAACTAAAGAAAAAACTAGAAATCTTCTCTTTGATCATACCATAAAAGTGTCATAATGTCCAGAAAGGTCAATGACACATGGCACAAGTTTCAAGGTGAGAACAATATACCCACTATATGTGTGAACTAATTTCTCATTATACTTCAAGGAAAGGTTCTTTTAAGAAAAAATTTGAAACCATTAAGAAAATTTGTAAACCATTAAGCTCTTTTCTTACTCTAATTTACCAATGCGAGACACCTTCATTACAACTCAATTTTTTTTTAGTACCTACATAAGGTAAGATTTTATCACATAGGTTCCATAATGCAAGGTATTTGCTATAGTCTTGGGCTCGTAATTTTCTTTCATAGATCTCACCTACCTCAATACCAGTGATGTAATTTCTCAAATTGTTAACAAATTTTCTTTGAAATTTTCTCTATATTTTGTTCAAAATTTTGTTTACAATGTTTCTTTGAATTTTTTTTTCTAAATTTGTCAGAAATTATTTTCTCCAAAATTTCTGTCAAATTGTTTCTAGATGTAAGGCTTCTTCTGCATTACGTTTTTATATTATTGCTCCTAGACTTCTACCTTCTATTGCTGAACCTAGGCCTAAAGTGCCATATTCTCTTACAACATTGCTACATTTTTCACCAAATCTTGAGAACTTGCTAGTGAATCCATTGTGCCAATAGATTCTTGCTGCACATAAGTGGGGCAGCACTGATCTTTTTTTTTTAGAGCTTGAGAACTTGGTACTGAACCCATTGTGCCAATAAATTCTTACTACCATATAAGTGGGACAACATTAGGATATTTTGGGGTAAATTTCTATCAAGATAAAAACTTCAACAACACAGGTAGAGTGTTGAGTTTGGTTTGGGGTTGGGAAAATTTAGATGGTATTCATAGTAAGAGTGACTAACCATCTGCAAAGCTTTCTCTTGACTAAATTTTTGGCCATGGAACGCTTGCACCAGTAGAATATAGTGTGACAATTATTCAAATAATATTTCATGCACTTTGAAGCAAACACTACTGTCGTTCAAGTACCTCATGATGTGTAGCAACTATGGCATACATTAGGCTAATAATTGTGAATGCATAAGATCCTTGGCTATGTCTTGTTCCGACTTGGGGCTATCCTAATTTTGAGTTACATTTTCTTGTGGAGATTTCAGATGGCTAGAACTAAGGCTACTTGCAAGAAAGTAAAAATTTGATCTTAGAGGTCTTGCTTCAAAGATCCATCACTCCGCCAACCCTTCTACCTCCTCCCTCTCTTCCTTTCCTTTCCCTCCCTCTATATTCCTCCCTTCCCTCTCTCTTCCTTCTGTTTCTGTCGCCCCTCTATTTTTATCTCTCATCTCTCTCTATTTCTCTCCCCACCATCCCTCTTTCTCTCTCTCTCTTTCCCTTTCTTTGTTTCCTCTCACTTTTTTTGTCCCTCCTCCCTCTCCCCCTCATTGTTTCTCTCACTCACCCTCCTCTCTATGCCCCTCCATCTCTCATTTCTCTTTTCTCCTCCCTCTTTATTTCCTTTTTTTTCTTTCTCTTCCTCTCCTTTCCTTCTTCTTCCTCCCTCTCTCCCTCTCTTTCAATATATCTCTACAAACAAAAACAAAGAAATAAAATAAGAAAACATAAAAATAAAGCAAGAAGAGGCAATGTACCTACCTCAAAGGCTCAAAGATGAAACCCTTTGTGTCTCTCTTTTTCCGCTTTTCTCCCTTCACCTTTGCACACTTCTCCTTCTTCTTCATATACGACAGTTGGTGGCAGTGATGGTGATAATCTCTCTCTCTCTCTCTCTCTCTCTCTTTAGTTCACTGTGAAAATGCCGTGCTTTGGTTTTCATCACTTTTTTTTCTCAATACACTATCACTATATCCATTACTAATAGTGTGGCTATATGCATCACTAAAAGCATTACTAATAGTGTTGCTATTTGCATAGCTATTAGGGTCACTATATATAGTGATGCAAATAGTGACTATGCCAATGTGCATTGGAAACGACCACCACTATATCTTTATTTTCTTTTAGCATTCTTTGAGAGTGGATACAGTGCTACAACATCCACCCCTCTTTAACTTGAACATCCTTCAAATGGGACACTATTACCCATTTTCATTTTAACCAAAATCCACAAATAACGCAACCTACTCATCCTCTTCATCAAGTCTATTTGTTGCTTTATCTCGTGGATCATTAATATCCTTCTCATTGCCTGCTCAATCTCTATCATGCCCCTAATCCTCCAAAAATTCTTCAATTACATAGGCCTCATCCGCCCTCCTCTTGAAGATCTTTATCCTTTTCCCTACAATGGGTACTTGCAATACTGTCCCATCAAGCTCGACCAATGCATAAGTAGCATTGTCATAAACACAGTTTACCACATATAGTCCAGACCACCTTTCCACCATTGTAATATATTAAAAATATAAAAGAATTTTTTATATTCGCCCCATGGCAGCGCATCGAGTTGGCATGTGTGAGGGGGGATGGAGGAGCCAGCAAGCTCCTCGCTGGAGCTTGCTTGGCTCCCGCGCCATGTAGCCTGACAGGTAAGGGGGGGAAGGATTCCCTCCCCTCCCCTATATAAGGAGGAAGGGCCATAGTTGCAAGGGAGGAGGGGAGGAGGGAAGAATCTGATACTACTGACGTCGACATGCTGTGAGAAGAGAGGGAGGTCTGCCATATCGCCATCGCCATTCGTGATCAGACCGTTGTTGGTACAAGGAGCCGCCACTTGCTCGCTGGGTCACGGCCGTCGGGCTACGTTTGACTTCGTCATTCCATCTCCGCTCCCTGCCACGACTGCAACCTGAAGCTCTAGAAGCTTTTAGAACTTCTAAAGGCCTCCTCCCAAGCCCCCTTTCAACCTCCTTATATCCCTTTTAACCTTTTCACACCCCCCCTCATAACTCTTTTTTACACAACCCCCTAAGATTTTTTTTAAATCCCCCGTGTCCCCATTACTTCTTTCTTTCCCCCCCCCCCTGGACCCCAAATCCAAACCATTATCATGGGCCCCGGATGTTGTCCCGTGAGGAGTAGAGAGGAATAAGGTCGGAGAAGATAAAGAAAAGAAGAGAGGTGAAGGAGGAAGAGTAGAGAGGATTAGGGTGGAATAAGATAAAGTAGAGAAAGAAGAGTAGAGTGAAATAGGGTAGAAGAAGATAAAAGAGGTAAGAAAGAAGGAATAGAGGGAGGTAGAAGGGTAAAAAGGGAGGAAAAAAAAAGAGGAGTGAAGGAGGAGGAGTAGGGAAGGATAAGAAAAAAGTAGAGGAAGTGCAAGGAAAGAGAATAAGTGCCTTCTATACCTTTTACCCCAAGCCCAAAGTTCTCCAAGGGTTCATGTGGTTGCAAAACCACACTCACCCATAAACTTTTTGCCAAGTATAGACCCTATAGGGCCTTCTTAGGCTTTGTAAATCTTTCCCTTTCCAAAGAATCTAAGAATGTAAAGGTCCTATCATTCCTTCTCGTGATCAACCATTCCAATGGCACCTTGCCTCGAAAGAGAGTCGGCGGAAATCCGGAAGAAAGAGTAAAAGCTACCTTCACATTCGAACTGCGATGCCGCCTAAGAAAGTCCAAGGAGTAGCTGCGGGAGGGTCATCTCCCGGTATCCATGTGGATATCTCACCCCAAAACCAGGTTTTTCTTCTTGGCTTTAAATCGGTTTTAAGTCAATCATGCAAAGAGAAATTGTTAGGGATAGGATATAATTGTTCGAGTTATTTATAATGAAGGAGTTTAGCTTATAAATGATAATGTATAGAACATAGTTTCCTTCGAATAGCATCATGTATTATAACGAATTACGAGCAAGATTATCTATTTACTATAGTAGTATATTTCAGTTAAATCTTGAGGGTATAGAAATTGTAACTTGCACCATTAGTCCTATTCCTTTTTGCAACGAATCATTGTAAATGATTAAATTTATGAAAGGTTTCTTTCGTTACTCAAATTACTAGGAAGTTATCATTGCTAATTGCACATCTTAGCAAAGGAAATGATTGTTATTTGGCATGAGTTCGTCTGCAAGGAAAAAGGAAGATTAAATTGAATTGTATCGACTGGAAAGTCAATTGTGACAAGGATAGCGAAATCGTGACAAGGCGATCAATATTACCTTCCAAAAGATAACCAAACCAATCCAAACTTAGAAATACCATGCTGAAGAGAAAAATATGCCTTGGAAATGATTTAAAGACCAAAGAAACGTTTATACCTTAAGCACTTGACTACTTTCCTTATTGTAGGGTCAATAAAATTCGTAAATATAAGGAACTAGGGTTTGTCCTTGAGGTTCTTAAAAAGAAACCCTAGGTTCGACATACGTCAGCTTAAAGAAAAACTTAAACGGATTATTTCAACGCAAGACTTGCATAGCAAGTACGAAGTCATGTAGTCTTGTGACCGGTTCACAAGACGAAAGGGTAAATATCCTCAACAAGGATGGCAGATCCTTACGCAAGTTATCTTGCAAAAGGACGTATTCGTGGATATCCTTCTGAATAAGGAAAGTTATAAACCGGAAACTAAAGTATCTAATGAACTTTAGGGTTGACAAAGTTGGGTTAATAAGGTACGCCCTAACCCGGACTATAAAGGATCCCGCCAAGTTACAAGACACCTTGGGAACGAGTGCTGATACACTCAAAAGGAAAGAATAATTCCTTAATAGTTTGCCAAACAGCACGGTCGATTTTAATGGAAATGTTTGTGCTTGCTACAGATTTTTTTTTAGCACTGTTTGAATTATGAATTACAAATTAAATGAATACCTATACTTCAGGTTGAAGGCTTGAAGGGAGAGGTAGTTTCAAGTTCCCCCGACTACCTGGCTAACCCTAACCAAGGGGGTTGTTGACCACGCCGAGAACCTGGACTGAACCCGCCGCGAGAGGTCTCTCCGTTGAGCTCTACTTGGAGCAGGAGGACGCTTGGGTGCCAGGAGGGCTCTAGCCGTAAGTGCCTCGCCTTCCGGGTCCTGCGCAAGAGGCTAACGTGACTCGGGATTGGATCTCGAGGCCCGCATACTAGTTTACGGGTGGAAGCTCGGAATAGTGATCCCTGTGGATTACTGGATAGCCTTCGAGCGGATTATGGACAAGCCTACAGGCGGAACTCATTGTATTTCAAAGATAAAATGATGAAATGTTAATAAAGAACTTGCTTGATATTGTTTTTCTATGTCACGTGATAAGATTACGTGAAGGAACCAGTGCTTAATGGTTTAATTAAAGAAGCTAATTGTTATATGTCAAATCAATGTGTTAGATAATTACATAACTAAAAACAAACCAAGGAAAGTGCGGAGGATCGGCCATGGGTCCATCCTACGGTTGGGTGGTCCCGGTTAGCCGAGAACTTTTCTCAAAAATCTCGAAGAACAGCGGGATGATCATCAAAATGAATAACGAAAGCGATGACCTAGAGTTATGTCTTACCCGATTTACGCTGTTTTAGGGGAACAGAATGGGACTATGCCTTATGGCAGAGAGGTTGAGCTTTGCATCCCTCTCGTTTCCCATTCTCCTTGAACCAAGTGTAGCATGAATCCGCTTCGGACCTGGCGTTTCTGCGTAAAGTAGTTCGCTCGTGTCCGACGCTAGTTGCTGTTAGTTAATGACCAATCAAGAAAAACCCTAATTTTGGTCGATCCTAAGTGGGAACGGCGAGGATACTTCCACTACATGGCAGATGCGGGAAGACCTATATCGCAAATCCCATAACATTCCATGGGAGTGTCGGGCGGAGCTTTCTAGACATCCTTTCCGATGGAGTGCTAAGACGTGTCCTGGATGACACTAAGAGGACACATTACAGTTGGTATCAGAGCCGACCAATAACGGAATTGATTTTATAAAATATCAATTAAAAGAAGCACATAAATTGTTGCTGTCCAAAACATTTTCTTACCTTCAATACTGTCTTGCAGAGTTACGAAGCGTGGAACAAGTTTTTGGTATTTCGGGTCATGTTTATGACTGCAATGCATTCTCTGCTTTATAGACAAAGAATTGGGATGATGAACATCCTGGAGCAGATTTATAATCCATCACCTCTATACATAGAACGAAGATGGACGGGGTCTTCAGGAATCTACTATATAGCCGCCCAACGGTTTGCTTATCTACAGACCAACATAAAGAGGATCAGGTGGTTGGAAGACTTGAAGGTCGTGAAGCTGTTCGTTTTTGTGGAAGCTCACGTAAGTTCAACTCTACATATCCGAGGTCGGAGTGTTGAGATGAACTCATATGTTTATGAGGAAGTAACCCATGTAATCCCAGCTGACAGGATTAAAGTGTTGGGCCGCCATGAGAAGTATGGATTCCAATGGAAAGGGTATCTTGAACTTCCAATAAATTATCGATTCTTAAAGATCCATGAACCAAAACCCTACTATTACACAGTTCCTATAGACAAATGCAATACAACGTTGTTCTCCCCAAACTGAATGTAACGATTGGCTTATCATTACATGAAATGTTGTATTCAAAAAGGCTATGCCCATGTAAATACAAATAAAGACTTCTTTTTATCAATATCTGGCTGTGCATAAGAGTTGTTAAGAAGTTAAGTAGCTACATTGTTTACGAGATAGCTGAACTAAAAATGAAAGATAAGCTAATGTCAATTATCATATAATAACGTTAAGAAAACCTTTATCCAGGCACAACCCCAGGTACAGGTTCCAAATTCGCCTCCTACATCAAGTACTGCTGTGATCCAGGAGAAGCTCCTCCTCAAGCAGATAAAGCCACCCGAGTTTGACGGGAGAGGCAGGTTTGTCCAGGCTGATGCTGAAATTTGGATTGAATCCATGGAGGATTACTTCAAAGCAGCCGGTACTGCACCTACCAATCAGGCTATGCTCGCCAAGTTAAAGCTCACCGACGAAGCCAGACTTTGGTGGAAGCAATGGTGCAGGGATCAAGGGATTGCAGAGGGATCCGTTACCTGGGAGAAGCTGAAGAAAGCCGTGCAGGGTAGATACTTACCACCTGCATATCGCACACAGAAAATGAACGAGTTCTACAAGCTAAAACAGCTAGGACTCACTCTTGACGCATACTACTCTAAATTTGTCTCACTTTTAAAGTATGCGCCACAGATGCACATGACGCAGCAGGTGTCCAAATTTTGTGCGGGCTTAAATCCACCAGTAAATACCCGTCTCGAATCTATGCGTCCATCAGATCTTCAAGATGCACTCATTCGAGCGGTGCCTATAATTCAGGAGGTGCAAGCTAGACCAAGGGGTAACAAAACTTGGTCTTATAGTGACCCAAACAGAGGGGCATTCAGACCTCAAATGAAGAGAGTTCAAGGTCATAATCAGGGACAAAGAAAGAAATCAAGAATAGATAATGTCAACAACTTTGTTCCTACTCAAAGTAATGGCCGAAACCTCTGTTGTTTCCACTGCAATGAACCGGGTCACTTCAAGAGGTAATGTCCCAAGCTCAGCGGAGGACATCGCCAAACGCCTTTCCAAGGAGCAAGCTGTGGTCAAGGAGCTGCTACCCGTGGAAGAGGAAGAACCGCCTTAAAAAAAAACTCTTTCTTTTCTTTTCCGGATTCCCTGTTCTCTCTGCTATTTCTCTCCTTTCTTCCCCCCAAATAGCCTTTTTGCTTTTCTTACCATTTATTATTCACAATCCCCTTTTGTTTTTTTAGCCACTCTTTCTTCCATAGCATATCACACACAGAAAAGCGGCCTCCATCTTTTTAACTTCCCGTGTATACCATAATGCTTGCAAAGAAGCCGAGATGTGTGAACTATAAGTTAAAATGTTGCATCAGCCATGTTGCAAAACACTTGTTCTATCCCAACGATCCGTTGGATTGTCAAGAGCATTATACTGAAGTAGCAACTCCACTAGCGACAAGATGTAAGGCAATTCTGTTATCATAATCAGCTGCTTTTGGTGAAGCCCCATCATCCAACACATCCTTCAATGCATTTGTGTTATCTTTGCTTGTATAATTTCTAGTAATGTCATCTTCTCTATGACTACTATGCATGCCTAAAGGCTAAGGACAAATATTGCCTTGCAAAGAATACAACCTTCATCTTGCATTTGCTTGTAACATGATAAACTGCTTTTCTCTTGACCTTGCACAACATAGGCTGAAAGCATCTCATCTTGCTCACCACTATGCCTTCAACTCCTCCTCACTATACTCATACGCAGAAATTAAATGTAAACACAACAACTAAATGTGTACAAAGTACCAAATCCCATGCCCAACTTTTGGGTGGTTTACATACCTCGAATGCGCAGCAATACGACATCCACCCCCTCTAATCCTGCGCATCCTCCGGATGGGCCAACTACCCATGATCATTATCATCAAGATCCACAAACAAATCAATCTCTTCGTTATGCATTTCCGGTAGATCAACAAGATTTTCAGCCATATCATCTGTCTCTTCCATTGGAGTTTCTTGTCGTTGCTCTTCTCTTGAAAATTCTTCCAATGCATAATCCTCATCATCTCTTTTCTTGAAAATTTTGATTCTTTTTCCAGCAATAGGCACTCTAAGCACTGTCCCATCCAATTCAGTCAGCTCATATGTTGCATTATCAAA
This sequence comes from Lygodium microphyllum, assembly GCF_053477565.2. NCBI lineage: Eukaryota > Viridiplantae > Streptophyta > Polypodiopsida > Schizaeales > Lygodiaceae > Lygodium > Lygodium microphyllum. Next base: position 52,323,244 of record NC_141148.1, on the reverse strand, counting down.
GACATGTTTGACTATGTATGGCCCAAACCATCTTTTCACCATCTTCCGAAGTGCAGTATGCTGATTTTCAAGGCTGCTATCAAAGACCAATACCCAATCTCCCTCTTCTATTGCTCTAGGCCGCAAGCGATGCCTGCTATCAAACCTGTCCTTGTTCCTTAGTCTAGCAACTTTCAACCTGTCAATAGCTAGCTGAATATCCTCAGGTCTCCTCTCCAACTGTTGAATCCGAAGAGCTAAGAGCTCCTCTCTCGTCAAATCCTCCTGCCAAGGTAAAACTGACCAAGTCAAAGCACAAGTCTCAATCGGCATAACAGGTTTCTGACCATACATCAACTCTGCATGCATATATCCTGTGGTAACACTATGGGTCGTACGATCAGCCCACAAAGCAAATGGTAGAAGTCTCGGCCATTCTCCAATCCGTCCTCTACATGCTTTGGCTAATGCTTTCACTATTGGCGGATGCCCTCTTTCACTCTTCCCATTTCCCTCTGGATTGTATGTTGTGGTTAGAGCCAATTTGATTCCTAGCTGAGAGAAAAACTCCCTAGCTTCATTTGCATCCAATTCACCACGATCCGCAGTGATCTTACCCACACAACCATACCTGCAGAAAATTTCCTCCAATAAGAACTTACACACTGCACTAGTGGTCTTCGTTCTCAAAGATCTGCCCTCAACATGATTGGTAAGATCCTCTCTAGCCAAAACAATGTATCTCATCTGCCATAGACCTATAGGCATGGTAACCAAATCAACTACCCACTTATAATGAATGCATAGCGGATAGGTCGGATGAAGCTCATCTCTATGACGCACTACTGAATACATCTGGCAGTCTCTGCAAGTCTCAACAAAGTGAGAAACATCTCTGTACATGCCTTTCCACCAATATTTCTCCCTGATTTTCTCATAAGTAGCCCATACTCCTCTATGACCAGCCCAAGGACTCTCATGAAACTCCCTCATCACCTGTAACTGTGTCTCTCTATCGCAGACAACCCGCAAAGGTAATCCGCCTCTTTTCTTCCGATGCTTCCAAAGAAATCCATCCTTGAGAAAATATCCATAGGCTTTCCTTCTAATCTTCTTGAACTCTTCATCTGTCCATTCATCTCTTTTGCTTAGTGTACTAAGGTACCTGCCAATCTGCAACCAATCTCCAACATAGAACTCTTCTGTGAAAGCCACAATATCATAAACATGACAAACATGATCAACCATAGTAGCTGAAATTTCTGCATCATCCTCTTCTGCAAGTAGAGTCTCCTCATCATCATATCTGGCTCTAGACAACATATCTGCCACTGGATTATCCTTCCCTGCTATGTGTTTAAATTCCGGATTTAATGACTTGATGTATGCAATCCATCTCAACATAGCTATATCCGGAGTAGAGCAACTCGTGATCATACCAATCAATGGCAAACACTCTGTCTCTACCACAATTGAAGCTCCAATAAAGTACTCCTTGTCACATTTGAGAGCCGTCACAATCCCCAATAACTCCCTCTTGATTTGCGGATATCTTCTCTGTCTCTCGTTTAGGACTTTCGCCCCAAACCGAATAGCATACCTATTTCCATCTGCATCATCTTGACCCACAGCCCAACCTATGCCAATTGGACTAGTGTCAACTGTCAATACAATAGGCCTATCACAATTATAATCCGCTTTCCTGAGAGTAGGAGCATTCTGCAATAACTTCTTCAATTTCCGCATGGCTCTAGTGTGGCTCTCATCCCAATAAAATTTCTGCCCCTTTCGAAGCAGCTGATACAAGCAATCTGCAATGTGTGCAAAATGAGGTATCCAAATCATATAAAACACACAAGCACCAATGAATCTCCGTACCTCTGAAGTAGTAGAACAATACTCTACAATCTTGCCTATAGCATTCACCTTATCAGGTGAGGGTTTCCTGCCATAATATCCACACATATGCCCAACAATGACAACCTCATTCACTCCAAAAACAGATTTTTTCCGTGAAAGTGTCAAATTCACTTCTTCTAACCTGGCCAAAATCTTCTCACATGCTGAAATATGATCAGCCACAAAGTGTCTACATCCCTGCTCATTTAGGCTCTCATTCTTCTCTTCTTCTGCACACCCCTTAATGGGCACATCATCCAAGAAAGGCATAGTAAGCTGAGGTATGTAATCACGAAGGACCTTATGCATGGCATTCATCATATGTGCAACAGAATTAGTGGCACCTTGAGGTAAGGTGCACATCCTGACAAGCCCAATAGGAGTTCTCATGGTGGTTATGTCCCTGCTTTCCAAAGCCAGCTGAAACTGATCATAACCTGAATATAAATCACCCAAAGAATAGATGGCACGTCCAACAAATGCCTCTGCAAACTCATCCACAACTGGACCAATACCAACATTCCTGATAGTAACCCTGTTCACTGGCTGCATGTCCTGAATAAATCGAAGAGTACCATTCTTCTTCGGAACTGTAAACCACCTGTTTGAGTATGGTGCAGATGAAGGCTCAAGGATTCCCATCCTGATTTTCTCATTCAATAAATCAATCAGCTTTGGCAAGTGTGCTTTAGGCACTGGAATAGGTCGGAGATTCCATGGAATATGAGGAATAGTAAAAATGACCATAGGAGCAACAATATCAAGATTCACACATCCTATCTCATGTGGGACAAAAGCAAATCCCCTTCCATGATGCTCAAGCATCTCCTGAAAGCATTGCTTCTCCATGGGTAACAAGAAATCACCATTTCCTATTTTCAATTCAGCAAGTGTCTCTGCTGAAAATTTATGACCAATATGCTCCGGATTCCTCAAAATTTGCTGTTTAGCAGCCCTCTCTATTTGCTGATCACTGTCAGGTGGAAGCGGTACAGCAACCGGCTTCACCTTCTTATCCACAGTTTTGTATTTCGTGTCAACCCTAGCTTCATTATGCTCTTCTGCATTACATAAACCTTGCTGTAAATCAGCAATTCTGCACTCCAATGGCTGAATATTCTCAGCCCTCTGCTCTATGGACTGCATAGAAACAGCCCCAAACTCTAAATGCTGAAATATTTCAGCAGTAAACTCTGTTGGCTGAAAATTTTCAGCCCTCTGTCTCTCTGAAAGCTGATCATAACCAGCTAGAAACTCTGTTTGCTGAATTTCTTCAGCACTCAATACTCTTTGCTGAGTTTCCTCAGCCTCTGACTCAATTTGTGACACAAAATCTGCAATTTCATGAAACATGTCCAGGGATTGCACTAATACATTACCATGACAATTCAGCATATCAGTTTTCAGCATATCTCCCATCTCTGACATCGTATCTGCACAAATCACACTGTCATACATACCATCTATGTGCTCATCATCCTCCAAAATTCCTGCATTTTTCAAATTTTTCTCCTTCCTGCATATATACTGCCTGGCAGCTCTAGGCAACCTAGAAGTCTTCTGATAGCTCATTGAACTGTTTGCTGAAATCCCAACATAACCGGAGGAGAAAACACTGCTGCTGCCAGGAGGCGAGAACTCCAATCTCCTCTCCTCTGTACCACCGTCGTCTCGCGAAACGGCGGTACCTAATGAAAACCCGAATCCCTCACAGTGGGTAAGGGTGCATCTCTGAGAGTATCCCTGTTTCTAACATGATTCACACATACAGCCATAAACTGAACTGCTCTCATACCATCTTTACTGCGAATCCGTGCATAAGCAGATCCATCATCCATGACCTTTGTCTCCATGCGCATCTCTGTAATGAATGGCTGACCAAGAATTATGGGATAAGAGCATGAATCCTGCACAAAGAAATGAAAATCCTCCTCTACATCACCAATAGAAACCCTGACACTAGGGCAAGCAGCATATAAATCACCTGCAGTGTTATTGGCGGCTCTCATACGCCACCCATGCTCTACATCCATAGGCCATCTGTTACTCTCATAAACTCCACGAATAATGAGATTAATCTCTGAACCATGATCAACCAATGCAACATAAGGCACCTGTTTTTCTTCAACCTTTACCATCGTCTCTGTAGTTGCCCTAGCCAAATGGCTCCGCGAAAAGTGACTACGCGGTATCAAAACAGGCTCATCAATTTCAGCATAATGCATAGGCTGAACCCTCTTCTCTACCTGCGGCAAAACAGAAGCATTATCAACCATAACCTCATCATCATCCTCATCCAACTCTCCAATCAAAACTCCCTGTGTATCAGTGGTAGCCAATGCATGTCTTTTCCTCTTCAGGATCTCCTGAAACTGATCCTGAAACTCTCTTTTTGAGATGCCCAAAATCTCGGAAATAGTAAAAGTCACCTCACTGCCAAGTATCTTATCATTAAAGATTTTCTTCATGTCTGTAGATGTCTCAATATCGGACATCAATCTGAATCCTGGCTGCTTTCTCTCTCTAGGCTCTTGCCTCTTTTCCCTCTTTTGAGCATCCTCCATCTGTCGATCTGGCCCTGATCATGAAGACGGTCCTGCAGTAGGTGGAGTAACAAACTCACCCCCTCTAGTCTTCTTAGTTGCACTTGGATTGTCTTCATCCCTCTTACGCTTCTCCTCAACAAATACATCTGCACCATGAGATTTAGCCAAATAAGCATAAATAGAATACCTGTCAACAGGCGAGTCCCATCCTGTCTCTGATCTGATGCTAGAGCCTGCGCTAGTCAAAACAGTTTGCTGAATTTTCCCCTTGTTTGCAGTCTCCATAGCATAAGTCCATAGTGCGGACTGAGTCTCCGATCCCTTCTCAATCTGTACTCCATATGCAGAAGCATCACCTCTAGCTGCCACATAAGAAGTACGCGCAGCCATGTCCTCCACTAACTTCTTCATTCCACCTTTACCAAAGTTGGTAGCAAGTGGAGCTCCTGTCTCAGTCAACCAAATCTTACCATCTTGCCCCCAATATACCAAATTCTGCCTCCTTGCATCCTGGAAAGAGTCACAATCCCTGCAATGCTGATGCTCCGTACTATCACACCAAATACATCTCCGATCTCTCCTAGGTGCACTAGGAGCACTCCTAGGTGCAATAGGAGCACTAGAAGAAGTAGCAGGCGCAGTCGAAGAAAACTGCTCCTTCAACTTTCCCACCAACTCCGCTTTGACTGACTCAAGTGTCAAATCTGTGATACCTTTGATTATGTCATCAAGAGAAGTAGGCACCGATGGAGCGGATGGTTTTGGAGCAGAAGGTGTAGGCATCGGTCGTGGAACAGGAGGAATAGGTGGAGTAGAAACAGTAGGCACTGGCATAGGCCAAGAAACTGGCTGAGGAGGAGAAGAAATAACAAGGATAGAAGTAGGCATAGGAGCAGATGATGGTGTAGGTGTCATGGAACCATTCTGTAGGCGAGTCTTCCATATCCTCCTCTTGGTCAAAGTCGAGACTGCATCCTGAGCATCCTGCCAATCAGTTTTAAGACCCATAGGCTTCGTGCGATCTTCAAGAAGCTCACCCAATTCTTCTTGAAGAGCAGGATCTGCAGCTTGCAAGAAAAGCTCAACTTTTTCAACATCCAATGCTCTTTGTTCAATGGCGTCAAGCTGACTATACCTTTCCTCAAATTCTCGAATCAACTCCGAAGCAGCAAGACCTTTATTTGGCATGTAGACCCACTCTCGGAATGACCGTCGAGTAGCCATACCAAAGTCCTCAAGGAAGTATTCTTCTTTTAGTGCCTTCTTAAAATCTTGCCAATGTGTATTTTGAATAAATAAATCAGTCACCTTTGTTCTCAAAGCAGGTGTGACAAGACGAAGGAAGTACTTACTCATAAGTCCAGCAGGAACTCCAAAAAACCCATCTTGATCTCATATGTCTTCAAATATGCTGAAACATTACGCCCGTCAAATAGCTTCTTCTCACTCTCAACTGCTTCAATAGCCTTAGTCGCGCTGTTTGCATTCTCCTGCTCCGAATAGAGTTGCCTTTGCTGAGACAACTGTTGTTGATGCAATTGTTGTTGCTGCTGCATATACAATTGTGTTTGCTGATTTTTGAGCTGCATATACATGGACATATTCTGCAAAATCTGTTTTAGATCCTCCGTTGAAGTACTTGACGCAGCAGTCATTGATGGAGCTGAAGTAGAGACAGCAGGAGTTGTAGAGGAAGCTGAAATAGAGGCTGAAGCATCTCCCATCCTGAAATTTCTGCGACGCTTTCACGTCGGGTTCACCAAAGATGTCGAAGGGTTTGTGAAAGCAAAGTCGCGTCTTCAGAAGACCTTGATAAATTTCAGGATAAAAGTTCAAACTTTTTCTGCAGCCTTTTGTGGTAGACCTCTTTTATAGGTCGTTACTTTCAAGAGAGGATGTGGATTTACTCTTCAAAATAGACTAGCATGTCAATTTCTGTCACTGTAAAAGAACCTGAAACTGATTGATTACTTCATCATGTGCTTGTAAACGAGATCATATAGTTTGGAATTGATGAAGTCTAACGAAACACAGAATACAAGAAGTTGTTTTATAAAGAGAGTCAAGAAAGGCACTTTGTACTCTATTGGCTGAAGGAACAAACATCCAGCAGTCATAATAGTAAGGAATAAGCTCTTATTTTCCTGATGATATGTGGGAATCATAACTTTCCATAATTCTGGTAAATCTATATTATTTGCTTCTATATATTCATCTTCAACTCATCATGATAGAGATAGAAAGCGATCAAAATAGGCTCAGTTTCTGTAATACACTCTGTGTCTTCATTAGAGGCTGATAGCTGGGTCTTCAGGATCAAGGGAGCAAAATTCGAGAATCAATTCTGATGATGTGCTGCTGTTAAAGATAAATAGCTTGGCCACTAGGCAAGATAAGATTCAGAGTCTGGACCTCTGATACTTGGATCAACTTTCTTCTTAATGAACATCATCTCAATCGCACTATCAGTTGCTTTCTTGCTCTGGTTAGTGACAGTAACATTGGTACAGCAAGGGAACACTGATGTTCTCCCCTTTAGGCCGGTTATTCGCATCATCCATCGTGGCACTGCTCAAGATTTTCTTCTTGTATATTGCAGCTGGACGTAGCTTCAGATCACGACATGAATTAATACTGCGGGGTGAGATAGAGCAGGCCGATATTAAATTGTTGCAGCTCCGCTCGATGTTGAAGTGCCTGTGATTAGAGAGATATGTCTAACATCCTCATACGTCGCTCTGTATTGCAGCAGCTATGTCCTTTCCTTCATCTTCTCTTTCGTAGCAGTGTCCTTGCCTCCGACTTCCTCTTGGGTTCTCCAATGAGGTTCTCCTTGTTCCTTATTTTCTCCAGGGGATTCACGGTAGTTGAGCCACCTATCGGCCGACTCTTCTGGCTGAGGAGCCTGATAGTCCAACAGTTTAGTGTTTGGTAGTCTTCAAGGGTGCCATCGCACTCCTGATCTTTCGCTTCTAGCCTCCTTCTTTTTGTTTGTTATTGCTATAGCTTTTGCACCCAGGAAGTACTGTATACTCTAATCCTTAACATGAAGCAGTACATTCTTCGTAAAAAAAACTCAGATCGAGACTTCATTGTGAGGGAAAGTCCAATTGTCGATTCCCTCTGGGCCTCCCTTCTTCCATACAGAAAATCGCCCTCTACGTCTTTTTCCCAAAATGATCAGCCCCTCCCAGATCGCTCTTCGACTCCGGCTTTTTCTTCTTCCCCAATCCTCTGTCAATATCACCGACGTCTTCTTCTACAATTATCATTTGTTCTCATCTTGATTCGTCTTCTCCTTCCTTTAGTGCCTTACAATCATAAGTTCTAGGTGGTTTTGACTAAAGTTAGACCAAATTTACGAAGGGGGTTCGAAGCTAAAGATACGCCATGTCCTCTCTTCCCTTGGCACTGTTCTGCTGGATCTTCTCTACACACCGCTGCTCAATCGTCATGGAAGCGAGTGCAGACAGGGTGTGGCAGCTAATACGGTCTCCTGGTGCCGTGTCGTCCAATCGGAATTGCCCATTTAGCCAGTACCAGCACCGTTCTTCCACGGACACAAAGTCCCTCAGCGTCCCTGTCTTCCCTCCAAAATAGGCTCTTTTTCTCCTCTAAAGCGAGGCTCTCCCTCCCATTCGTCTGCTTTTCTGCTCCTTTCCTCTTCGTCCCTCAGTTGTCGCAGGAGCATCCCCGTTGCTTTCTTCCTTTCCTCTATTTTCCCTCCCACACGATTCAAAAAAAACTCTTTCTTTTCTTTTCCGGATTCCCTGTTCTCTCTGCTATTTCTCTCCTTTCTTCCCCCCAAATAGCCTTTTTGCTTTTCTTACCATTTACTATTCACAATCCCCTTTTGTTTTTTTAGCCACTCTTTCTTCCATAGCATATCACACACAGAAAAGCGGCCTCCATCTTTTTAACTTCCCATGTATACCATAATGCTTGCAAAGAAGCCGAGATGTGTGAACTATAAGTTAAAATGTTGCATCAGCCATGTTGCAAAACACTTGTTCTATCCCAACGATCCGTTGGATTGTCAAGAGCATTATACTAAAGTAGCAACTCCACTAGCGACAAGATGTAAGGCAATTCTGTTATCATAATCAGCTGCTTTTGGTGAAGCCCCATCATCCAACACATCCTTCAATGCATTTGTGTTATCTTTGCTTGTATAATTTCTAGTAATGTCATCTTCTCTATGACTACTATGCATGCCTAAAGGCTAAGGACAAATATTGCCTTGCAAAGAATACAACCTTCATCTTGCATTTGCTTGTAACATGATAAACTGCTTTTCTCTTGACCTTGCACAACATAGGCTGAAAGCATCTCATCTTGCTCACCACTATGCCTTCAACTCCTCCTCACTATACTCATACGCAGAAATTAAATGTAAACACAACAACTAAATATGTACAAAGTACCAAGTCCCATGCACAACTTTTGGGTGGTTTACACACCTCGAATGCGCAGCAATACGACAACGTAAGAGGCAACTCATCCCTATGATGATGTACTAAAGAATACATCTACTAAGCTCTACCAGTCTCCATGAAATGAGAGATGTCCTTGTACATGCCTTTCCACCTATTTCTACCCCAAATCTATGTCGAATGCACTCCGAATGCATAATATGATTGAACTACCTCATATAGAAATTACTTAATCATGTATCAAGCATCTTATAGGAAACTCAAATATAACCATACTGAAATATGAGAACACATACTTCATCACTGATACTTCGAATGCATAATATGATTGAGGTGCCTCATATAATGAATAATGGCACCAACTGTTACATGTGATATATCATAATAGAAATCCACCATCATACACAAGTCTTGAAAATCAGAGATAATCCCAAAAAATGAGAATGACATCAATGGCCTCTTCAGGTAAAAACAATACAACTACCCATAAATTGCACTTCATGAGACATACAACTTTATGAGGCATTTGAAGAGATTCCTTTATATAGGAAATAGTAAAAACTAAGAATTTAGACCACGCTAAAGGAAAACATAGTGTGTCCATCCAATGGCTAACACTTGACATAACTCAGGATGGTTGGCAGAGCCATGACTTGAATCCTCGTATAATCCATGGTGTTGAATGCCTTATTGAAAACTGACATACCAAATGAGAAAAACTATACCTTACTCATATAGCCTTGCACCATGAAGTAAGCCAGAAAGAGAAATGATAAGTAGAGCCCCTCTAGTAGGATACTTATAGCCCTATATTGTAGTTGCATAATCTACTCAAAAGACAGTCAAGACAAAATAAAGGCATACATAGTAAGTATGATGAAACAAAAAAAAACAGAATCTAACACTGGAACGAGAGACTGCTCCTGTGTACATTGCTCACGAGATACAAGAGACAAAACATTCATGTCATGAATCTTGTTAACTATAAGCCCCTTGATCTTTATATGTTTATTGATATCATGCAATGCATCATTGATATCATCCTTGACAACATCAACATCCAAAAATTGATTTTCAACATGATCAGTCCACTTAACACTTTGCAACATAGTAATCATGCCCAAAATTTTATCATACTCAACTTGCATCCCATCAAGCTTTTCCTTGAGCATATCATGTTCATGAATCAATGCTTCCACATTTTATAAACTAAATGACTATTTCAACACTACATAGGTTGAGAAATTACTAAGACATCCTCCTAGCAATAGAAACCCATTGATCATGCATAATCCAAATCAATGCATCCTTCACCATGGTAATATCAATCTGCATAAATATTGATCTGTCAAGATCTTAATTCAAATCTAGTAACATCTAAACCCTTTCATCAATATCTTGATTTTTTTGTATGTTATTAACTTGGGTAAGTTACCCATGAATGTATGTGTGCATCATGTGGGTTTAAAATAAGATATTTTTAAAATACCATTTTATGTAATTTTTACATACAGAGGGGTGTAATATAAAGGGGTTATTTACAGATTGAATAGAAAAGGGTTATATTTTATTTAGAAAAAATTCACGGATAAATGTATTTATAAATGAGCCTTGAACACACTGATGTAGAGGATATCCATATAGTAACTTCCCCGATGGTATTAATGATTACCTTCTCCAAACAACTACTTTGCTCCATCAGGTCACCACTTTCCTGTATCAAGTTAACTGTCACCTATAGCAGTGAGCCTTTTGTTGCCTGCAGTAGTGAAGCTACTGCATGTAGCACTACCCTTATTTTCTACTCCAATAACCTTATTTGTTACTACAATAACCCTATTTCATGCAATGGTGTTACGATCTCTTGCAACAAGGTTGCAATCACCTTCATCAAGATTGTAGTTTCCTGTAACATGAATGACATCTGTTAAATAAATATTACTACTAGCACAAAAATATCACCCACAAAAGTGAAATGAGATATTGTCAAATTTTGAGAGCTATTTATCTCATAAAACTAACAAATGGCCATAATGTCCATAGAATTCCGCACTACTGCTACTTTAAACACATCAATAGTGACTTGCATAAAATTGATTCCAACTACTTGCTGAACCTGTGAATCCTTCTATGGCTCATCATAATCAAATTGAATTAGTATTCAGTTCCTAAATCCATCAATTGCAAGTCTAAGAATATCCCCTTGCATTATAGCCAGAATGAAAGTATTTGCAAAATTGCTGATAGGTACTTAGCCATAGTTTAGTATTTCAATAATATATGCCAGGGCAGCTGAGAACTCATAATATATAATGGCATCCATAATGTATCATAGAGAATGAAGATATAGAATCATAACATAATAAGTAGATTGCCACTCCAACTACAAAGAATAATTCCATTGACTTGAAAAGATATCAACTATGCTCTAGCAATTTTATCATAATAAATGTATGGCAATGTACCTTTAGTAAGACATTGCATCCTAAAAGAAATATGTAAGATAATCCACAAAAACTTATAAGATAATCTCAGTGTTTTTCAGTTTGCTGTATTATATTTTACTGCTATAGGAAGTGCACAAATCTAGCTTGCTACTATAGGTAGTACTATAGAAATTTAGCTTACTATTGTACGTACAAGGAAAATACAAACTTCTGCTGTAGGAATTTTGGTTGTTGTTGGTACAAAAATTTTGATTGTTGCAGTAGGAAGTGAAGATACTGTTGCTATGAGCATCCACCTCATATATCATCAATACTTTTATGATTAGTAATCAATCAACATGAATACGATCAACTATTCCTTTTGCAATATAAAGTGCATAGATATCCACTATAGGTACTTGCATACTTCAAGATACTTCAACTTAAGTGATACACTGATCAGAGTCCTCAAATACTTCAAAGCTAGCAGTTTGAATTGAAACATCAAAAACCTAATCACTCAATACACAGAGATCCTCAAGAATAACATCTTAACTCGAATCAAGAGAAAATATCAACCATGTATGCAAATCAACAATTTCATTATCCTTCTGTAGAACAACTTCCTCAAGAGCATCAATAACTTCAAAAAAACAAGAAACTTGGAAATCCATAACATTTCTCAGTTGAGAAACCTCCCGTTGTAGTAATGCTTTCTCCTCTTGAAATCTATTGATAAAAGGCAAAGCTTCAACTACTGGAACATTGGCTACATTTCTCTCCTTTTCAAGCTCAATAGAAAACTAATGAGTCTTCTCAATTGGAGATTGAATTAGAGAGTGTACCTTAGGTAGAACATAAAAAAAACCATACAATTTGACCACATTCTACAATGCTTTATATTCAACCAACTCTTGTAAAGGAAACGTAGTGCAAATCTTGCAATCTTTCTCTTCTTGCAAAGGGATTATAGTGCTAATCCTACAATTCCATAATTCTTGTAGCAAAACACTAGCTTGTTCTCTTCAAATCAAGCAATCCAATCATTAGGAGAAATATGGACTCTCTTTTTTGCCCCTTAAGGAGTGAATAAAGAAATGTAGGCCTAACCAATGAGAGAGCTGGGATTCCTGATTCATGTACATGAATCTTCTAGCCATATCTTGGCCCAAATCTTCCCTCAACAATAAAATAAGAGAAATATGGGGAATACAATGTTGACACTTCTTGGAAGTTTGTGACTCCAATTTTCGTTTTCTTATGTTTTTATGTTTGACTTTTCATTTCTCCCCTTTTAAGTTTCCCCCTCTTTCTTAGTTGGTATTCAAATTTATCATATCTCTTTCCCCGCTTCTTCTTTCCTGACGACATCTTACAACCTCATTGTTGCTTGCCCTATTGGTAAACCTGTGGAATTTCATTTCCTATACACAAACACAGAGTGAGTTTCACATGTTTTATGAGAGCATAGCTTCTTCTACCAAAGCCCTAAGATTTTCTTCATAAAACTTTACAGGTATATTGTTCTCTTCCATGGATGTTCAATAGTAAAGTTTTATCTCATTTGGACAAAACCTGTGCAAGTTATGTGCATTCTTTGCCATGTAATTTATTTTGTTTTGGTACTCTAGGGGTCTCTTACAATGAAGAACAATGATCTTTTGAACACTCAACTTCCTCTTCGACATCTTATGGTTTCTTTGTAAACAAAGCTACAGGTATGATGTCTTGTTTTTTTGCTAATCCATGGTTAAATTTTATCTCATTTGAACAAAATGTATGCAAGCTATATGCATACTGGGTTTTCCTTTGTTTTTTTACTCCCATATTCTTTGAGGGTGGAGAACAATGATTTTTTAAAACCTCAAGTTCTTCAACATCTTTGGCTTCTTTACAAAGAGAGCCATAGGTATACTATCACTTTTTTTTGTTGCTCCATGGTTAAGTTTCAACTCATTTGGACAAAGCCTATGTAAGTTATATATATTCTTTGACTCAATATTTATTTTGTTTTTGTACTTTAGGAAAATTTCAGTGAAGGAACAAAGGTCTTGTTATAAGTCAACTTCTTGTTCAACATCTCTGGGCTTCTTTGTGAAAAGAAATGCAAGTACAATGTTTTTTTTAATTGCTCCATTTAAATTTCATTTCATTTGGAGAGAAAATTTGCAAATTATACACATGCTGATAGGTAACGTTTCTATTTGGTTATCATAGATGTCTTCACGGAGGAAAAACATCAGTAACATACTTGTAGTAGAGGTCTTCAATAGGAAAGATAGTGGCATTAATTGGATTTGTGATAAGTACTATAAGTTGGATTGGATTTTGATGCACCCAACTACTCGAGGGATTTTCAAGGTCAAGTGTAAGGATGTTGCAAACCCTAGCAAACATTCGAAAGGTAGAATTTTAGAGTTCAGAAAAGTGTTCAATGGAATAAGTACACTAACAGAAGTCTTGATCCAACATGTTTATACACACAAACAAATCTCTGTACATGACAAGAACTACATTGCAAATTATAAATAAAACAATAAGTTTTTAAATTTTATCATTGTTTATTCTTTTGCATCAGAGTTGTTTTTAAAAATCCTTGCAGTGTTCTAATTCAATCTTGTTTCACTAAGAACTCTATATCCATCAATTTTGCATGAATGGCAGAATGTGGAATGTTTGAGCAGCAAGATACATGTTTGGCATGAAGACATAGGTTCTTTGATCTATGATAATAACTCTTCAAGTCAACTTGCAACTCAAAATATATATTTTTTTGATTCATTATATGTAGTAGAAAGCCAGATATTGCAGCATGTTCCATTGCTGCCACTATCTAGTGGTGAATGGTTGATTGGTAGCTTGGATCTGACATCAATAGTGCTATGAAACCCACCACAGGCTCCAAAGATGTGCATCTTAGTTGATTTATTCCATTCTCATTGTTTGCACATTTGTTTGGTTCATGTGATGTTCTGAAGAAAACAAAGATTACTTATCTATGCAAGTGTCCATCTGAGGAATGGATGAGTCAGCTATTGGGTGAGTCTTGGCAAGTCAAAAGAGCACATTTTGATGAGATGATTGAATGCAAGGTCAACCAATTTGATTTCACATTTAGGTAAATATTTTTTACTATTTTGAATGCCTTGATTTAATTAGCATAGGTCTTACTTAGATGAATTGTTGTGTTATTTGCATTTAGTTACCATTATGCAAATTCAGGCCTCTAGATGCAAGCCTCTAGACAGATTTAGGCCCCTAGATGCAAGCCTCTAGATAGGGCAGCTCTAGGGGCCCAATGTCAGCAAAATTTGGTGTGTATACTCCGAATGCTTGTATATTCAGGCCCCCAGATGTGAGCCTCCAGATAGGGCAGCTCTGGGGGTTCAATCTTGGCAAAATTTGATATGCATACTCCTGATGCCCTAGAGGCCCTACTAGTAAATTGTGACGCAAATCCGATGCATATATCTTTACCACACTCCATGCATAGTGAGTTTGACATAGTGAGTCTGACACTAAACTTGTCTGAAGTAGGACATTGTCTATATAGATGAAATTTCATCTAGACAAGGTGGCTGATTTGGTAGCCAAGGAAGGGTGCAGAACTCGGCATTGAAGGAGTATATCGGCCAGCTTGTGAGTGACATATTTGTATTCCATAAGACATGCTCTGCAGCTTTTTCTGAGAACTTCTTGAAGTTAAGGGCACTAATGAAGGCTGAGCCCTTCAAGACCATCCCAATGAACTCTAGCTTGGAGAAAGTAGTGTTGCTTCGATATTTGAAGCTCCTCTATTTATTCTCTAGTACTAGGTCTGGGCCACTTTTTCCCATGGTGGCCCATGGCATGGTTGCTGGTGTTAAAGACCCCAATGTCATTAGGTAGGAGCTACGAGGGCAAAATGTGTTGTTGCCTACGATCAACAATAGCTCTGACCATGGGGAGTCTAGCTCAAAGAAGCCTAGGAGAGAGTAGATGTACTTAGTGTGCCAAATGATATCTCATCACCAATGTAATGTAATTTGTAATCTTCTCTTGAAGTAATAAAATCTGATATTTGTTGGATTTGGGTGCAATGTAGTTTATTATACGCATAATTTATTATTGTTTTTTACTTGAATATTTATTTATTAATCAAATTTATACACAACACGATTCGTATCCTAAATTTAATACGTAGTACTTTATCGAGTTCGTGTGTAACACATGTATTCATTCGAACGTATGTAATGATAACTCAAAGACAAATAAAACAAATAACAAGCGAATAAAAAAAATAAGACACACCAAAAAATTTATATTCATATTCATAACATTTTACATGGGATCCATTACAACCAGGGTTTTACAAAATCTCTTTAGAAGCTACATTCGGTATATGTTTTGGTAGTACACCCCTATCGTTGTTGATCTCTGCGAGGACTATCCTTCAATCTCCGGAAGAACCTCAGTATCCGCAAATCCCTATCGGTGATGGTGACTCTCCTTGCATATACTATTGCATAGACCGAGTCTTGGAACAAGTCGATGAGGTAAGCTTCAACAGCTTTCTGTAGTGCAAGAAGGGCTTGGGCAGTCAACGGATCGAGTTGTTGCAAGCGTGTTCCATCTGAGAAGTGCCTCCTATTGTTCTTAAGGAGTATGCCATTCATAATCTCACACACTAGTTTTTGGAATGGAGCCTTTGGTATTACAAGATGCGTGGTCTTCTCGTAATGGTGGATCTCACAAAGAGCCACTGTGCCTAGCTTCCATCGATGCTTGCAATGCTGGCATGGTGGTGGTGGTGGAAATAGGAGAGGTGGCATGTGCATAGGATTTCTAGGGTGTGTCTTCGCGCCGCTTGCTTTGTGCATAACATGTCTTCTAGGAGAGAAAACCCAAAACTCAAAAGTGAAATGTGTAAAATGAGGTGAAACTTTAAACTTATAGCAAAACTTTTAAAAAATTACTCAAGCCTGATTTAATGTATCCATGCTTTGAAAAAATAAGACCAAGGATCTAATTGACGTGAAATTTTACATGTGGACTCCTCTAGGGTACATCAACTACAAAAAAAAAAATTGGCCTCATTAGAAGTCTCTAGAGACACCTATCTGGAGGCTCATGTTTGGGGCCCTGAATCCCCAGATTGAGGGTCCCAGATGTGAGCCTCCAGATGGGGATTCAAGGCCCCAGACGTGAGTCTTCGGATAGGAGCCCTGAGTCCCCAGATTCAAGGCCCTAGACATGAGCCTCCGGATAGGTGTCCCATAGACTTTTGATGGGGCCAATCCTCTGGATAGGTGTCCTAGATACTTCTAATGGGGCCAATTTTCTAATATCCATGAGTTTTTATGATGCTCGATATGTGGTTGAAGTTTCACTAGATTTCAATTTATAAATTGACGGTTCAATCATTTTTTGAAAATGCATTACCTGGATTTATAAAGTTGTCAAATCACTAAATATAGTAAAGATATAGTGCATCGGCCCCCATGTACAAGTGATCACTGATGTGTTGTGATTGCACATTGAATTTATCCTTAACAAAACTACTTTCAAAATTAGAAACTTCGAAATACACACAATGCAAATCATGGCAAAATAGAATATCAAATATTGGATTTGGCATTACGAAACCATGAAATGCATGGTAGATAGTGCATTGCACAAAGTACTACTAGAGCTAGGAAAAATTTAGCTCCATTTTGTAGACCACTGCTATCAAATATTTGAAGGTCTACTGGAAAGATAAACCAAAACTAAGCTCCTTACAATCTACAACCAAACATGAGCTAAAAACATAGATCCAATTACAAGGTAGCTTCTCAAAGCATATTGTTGACATTAAGATTAGATGCATCCTTGTTGTTACGGATCCTACGAACAAGAACCATATCTATGGGCTTAATAGTGATACGTCGGGCATGAATGGCTAAAACTTGAGAGTCACCCATTAGATCAATCAAGTAACTTTCAACTGCTTCTTGGAGAGCAAGCAAGGCTTGGCTTGACCATCGCCCCACATTCCTTGACTGGTCCCTTGAAAAGAACTTGTGATGATACCCTAACTGTAGATCTTGCAGTATTTCTCGCACCAACCTAGAGAATGGTGCCTTAGAAATAATCAACTTGGCACTCTTCTGAAATTTCCTTATCTTACTTAGCACAGATTTGCCTGGTCTCTATCTTTGCTTCTTATGTGTTGAATGACGTGTGTTACCAAGTGGAGAAGTAGTGGGAGGTGGATCAACTGGAGCACGTGGACCACCATTTCTGGACAATGGCAAACCATCATTATTGACCACACTAGGGCCACCATTTTTGGACACATTAGCACCACCATTATTAGCTGCAGTAGGGCCACTGTTGTTGGCTTCCAAGGCATCTTTGTCACTCACGGTACACTCACTAGATTTGGAAGAGTGCTGAGCTCTTGCTCTTGCAAGCGCCTTCTCGATAGGAAGCTTGGAATGTGCCATGGTTGTGACAATGAAGGATAGGAAGGTGGAGGGTAGAGTGAAGAGTAATGGGAAAAAATGAAAGGAGAGACTTGACTTAAGTACAAAACTTTTAAAGTTACTGTGGTGTAAATGATTTTTAAAATTAAAAAACATAGTTTGAAATTGACTTTGAAAAACATAATGACAAACCTTTAAAATTTCAAACAAAATTTGCAAGACATCTCATGTTAAAGATAGGAATATTGATGTGTCATATATTGGGTATCTATGCTCTCTCGTGGACTCTAAATGCATCAAAAGTATTATCTTTATCTAAGTCTCCATTTCTTGCCATCTCTCTCTTGGGTTGCCAACCATTCTGTGTGCCGTTGTCTAGATGTGTTGTTTCCATATCTTTCTTTTCTCACTTCATATATTGCCTTGCTTATAAATTCTACTTGAGACATTTTGGACTTCTTTTCTTTTTCCTCGTATCGTATCTCTAATCTCCTATACCACCATTGTAATAATTGCCTCATAGAATTGGAATCATTGATGCCACCTCCATGATCAGTTGCCTTTTGAAAAGCACAATGAGCTTGCCAATGAGATCGTTCCATGCCTTGAGTTGACCATACTGCCAAACTTCCTTGATCTGCAAAGTATGAACCATGTGCTTCAAGTATTTGCTGCACAAGAAGAGAGATTAGAAACACAAACTAATTCAAAATGATGATTTTTTTTTGTAATGGTGACAATACTAACCATATAGTGTGTTATACTATTTGTAGTCCATGCCTCCACTATGGACTTATGAAATTTAGCAACTGTCTCTTTAAATATATTCGCATCACCATCCCTAAACCTCAACTTTTGTAAGAGAGCTGCTAATCTATCTAGGTGTATCCACACTTCTTCCTTTGCAATCCTCGTTCGTCCCCCATTCCTCCAATCCAGAACAACAAGGTGCAACTTTTTCCATGCTTCATACTTACAGGTTATTTTACAAGTATGTTACCTTCCTCATCTAAAGATGGAGATATAAACTTCCTAGCCTTGGGTCCACCAAAGCATGGTTTACAAGGGATATTTCCACTCTTTTCCAATTTTTTCTTGTCCTTTTTTATTTCTACTTGGCCCCCGTGCAATCCAACTTTAGAGAGGACTCATTCTACCTTCTTGCATGTAGCATCAACTTCTAACACAAGCTGCATCTTGTATGCAAAGCATGTATATTCATATACTAGCTTCTCAATTATTCTAACCAAACAATGCAATGTGCAAAAGTGAACCCTTGTTAGTGGTATTTTCAAAATAGGGTGCCAGTTTGGATCCATTAGAACTAGCATTCCATTTCTCATGAGTTTTTTATCACGTATTGAAGCACCTTGTTTTCCTGCCTTAGTAAGCCATTCTTTCTATCCATCTTTCCCTTTCTTCCTAGTTTGCATGCAGTATATGCACGGAAATTTTGCATTCGTTGTATTTGATAAACTAAACATACACTTGAATGTTTTTAAGTCACCTGCAAGATGCTATTCAGCTTGATAGTCCCCAAACCCCTCGATGTGTAAAATTGCTCCATTATTTTGCTATTGAATAACACTGCGTATATTAATGAGGTTAAAAATAACTTTAAATACTTCATGGTCCTCCTTTGGTACTTCAAATGCTACGAGTCACCATCTTTCATTCTCTGACTATACACTCAAGTATAAAGGATGGTTTTCATTGATGTTGGGAATGAATGCTGAATTCATAAGTGTTATATTCACATGTTTAAGTTTTTTCCCCTTAATAATCTCACTCTCATCCAATTTGAGGACAAGATTGCCTCTACATTCTTCCATAAACATATTGTAGAACTTGACCATAGCAATCCGAATCCTACATATATCGAATACGAAGTTGTTGGATGCATTCATTCAAATGCAACTTCTTTGGAACCATACTTCAATATGTGTGTATTTTCCAGATGCGTTGGCTCGCCAATTAGTTCTAAAACTTTCTCATTTAGTTGTTTTCAAGCCTTCTTCACATG
The DNA here is from genome assembly GCF_053477565.2 of Lygodium microphyllum. NCBI lineage: Eukaryota > Viridiplantae > Streptophyta > Polypodiopsida > Schizaeales > Lygodiaceae > Lygodium > Lygodium microphyllum. Next base: position 52,303,492 of record NC_141148.1, on the reverse strand, counting down.
AAATGGTTTTGGCAGAGGCATTACTTGCATAGTTTTGAAGACTTGCTTAAATCTTGTATCCAATTGTTGATAGAGCATACTATATGACTTAGAGCTCATTTCCACCTTGTCACATAATCCCTGAGCATCTGTAGTAGTAAACAAGTTGCTCATATCCCTAAGTTTTTTCACTTGCAACACCATCTACAATATCCTTGAATTTATGATTTTCCAATGCATTTTTTACCATATCCTTGCTTAGGGCTTTGGCAATAGTATCATTCTCTACATGAGGAGACATATTTCTCATTGTAGCAGATTGAGCATATATCCATTTAAGATATTGTCCACTTCCTTTGGTTGATTGGTGAATTGGTTTAACTAATGGGATGCGCCCATGTGCTTCTTTGGTTTTTAAAGTGGGCCCAATCTCCAAAGTTTTTGTGAGATTCATGTTTATGTTTTGATTCTCCTTCTCCAAGTCCATAACTTTAGACTATAACTCCATATTTTGCACATGTGTAGCATGCATAGCATCTTCAATGACACACATTGCTTGTTGTAGGCTCTGGTTCTCCCTATCCTTCTCAACTAATAATCTATCCTTTTCCATCAAAGACTGCATATTCTCTTGTAATCTTGTTTGCATATTTGTCAATGCTTGATGAACCCTTGCTAATCCTTGTGTGACAAGCCTACATGTGTATCCATACAATCCTTCATTGCCTTCACAAACAAACTTTACAAATGATGTAAGCCATTCGAATTGTGGTGGCCTTTGAGTCATTAGATCGGGTGGATAAATGCACCCATCAACCCAAAGATTCACTCTTTTTTTTTTGCATTTCTTTCTTGTTGCATCCTATATCTTATTGCCTCATCCCTTTCTACAGTTCTTCTAAACATTTATGCATATTAACCCTCCAATTGAAAGTAAATATCTCTCTTTCTCTTGGTACGTCTTGCACCTACATCCTATAAAGAAAAATATATGCCAATTTGAACATTACACAGTTACACCCCTTTAATACCATATTGGAGAATATGGGAATTTCCCATAAGTTTGGGACACATGGTCAAATCTTTGGATTTGTCATAACTTGAACACTATAACTCCAAATCAAGCGCTCTATAGCTCAATAGATTCCATTTTTCAAGTGCTTTCCAATGATAGGTCACATCATATGGTTTTGAGAAACTTATGGGCATGTTATCCGGGTGCCACCTTTTTAGTATTCAAAAAATGGGAATTGGGAGATTCCCAAACTCACTGATATTGTGTTCTTTGATTAATAGTAAGCTAAGGAGTTGATGCCACTTTTTTTATCAATAGCAAGAACGCCTAAATATCTGGGAGCTACAGGTTAGCGTGAATCTAGGAGCATGCAGCTAATTCTGGATTGGCTCAAATCACACAATCACACCCCTTTGATTCACTATATCTATGTTCTTTTTTACCCAGTTGCATCTTGTCTTTTTCTCTTGAATTTAGTCATAATAGACCCTAATGAACCCTAATCTGCCTGTAATCTTATCTTTTAATCTACTTCTAATCTACTTCTAATCATCATCCAATCTTATCTTCTATTCTATCCAAGATATTCTCTCTCTCTCTCTCTCTCTCTCTCTCTCTCTGAATTGATCAAAGATATTTAAACACATTTATACAGAATCTTCGCTAGTGGAGAATAATACCATCATCTTATCTTCTATCCTAATTTACTCTGTGTCACTCTATCACTTATTTTCTTACTTCATCTCACACTGTCCTCTCTCTTCCCCCCGTCCCTTCTCCCTCTTTTCCTCTCTCTCTCTCTCTCTCTCTCTCTCTCACTCTCTCTCTCTCTCTCTCTACAAATTGACACTTAAGGATTAAATAACAACTATGAAGAATAATAACATCACAAAGATTTAAAAATGAAGATACCTCCATTATCACTTGATTGCTTGTAGTATACAACGTTGAAGAGGAAGGTATCTTATAGCACATTAATGAAGAGGGAGATTGCTTGTAGCAGGCTAGAGAGTGTTGTAGATAGAGATTATCGGATTTCAACAAATGCTATCAAACCACACCTAAGATTTCTTGTAGCAGGATAGAAAGTGTTGTAGATAGTATTGAGTATTGCTTCAGAAGAATTCGTAAGCAAGAAACTATATTCTAGAGGGAAGGAGAAGAGTTCACAAAATTTCGGACAAAACTAGAGCTTTAAGAGGAAATGAAAAAATGCCCAGAAATAGGCATCTAGTTGTCCAAAAACAATAAAAAATTTATAGGGAATGATATGTATGTCATTTTATATCATTTTTTAACTTCTACCCTTTTAAGAAGCAAGAATCAAAATGATTCTAATATATTTTCATGTTGAAAAGTCATGAGGGCATTAAAGAGTCGTATATTAATGATTGGCTCCGTTTTTATAGAAAATAGAATTGTATTTTTTTAGTTATCAGGATTTTGAGAAAATTTGACCTTATCCTACAATTTGAGAATAAAATAATAGGTAAAATATATTGAAAATACAAATACAAGATTTTCTTGATTGTAGAATATATCTTATTCCAATATTATTTTGGAATCTCTTTCTAGAGAGAGAGAGGTGAGAGAAACTCCTTAAGGGGCAAAAAAGAGAGTCCATATTTCTCCTAATGGACCTGAAATATGATCTTGCATGTTAGAAACATTAGTATCCTAAACGAATACATCCAATGATGGTTCATTTCGCACTACAAGTAGTGGCACTTCTTGAAGTTTTGGCAAAGTTCCTTCATTGACATCCAACTTAGTAGCTACATTATCTCCCTTAGCATTAATAAGAGAACCAAGAAAATTCTGCACAATGACATCTTCATTGTAAAAACCATAATTCTCAAACTTATCATCTGTAAAAGCATCATCTTCTTGAATACATAATTGATCCTCATGATCACCAATCTAATCATCTTCATTGTTCATAAACTACTAGCTTGCTTTCTTCTTAATTAAATTTGATTGGAGATTGATTATGACAGTTTGAAAAATACCAAAATATTTTTCATATATTAGGGAATTTGGGAATTCCCTAATATATGAAAAATATTTTGGTAAGTTTCTCTATTGGGTTTTGGGACACTTGAGGATTGTTGGCTTCTTTGGCTCTTGTCCTCTCTCACTCCCTTTACCTCAATCTTTGGCAAGTCCATGGGTAAAGAGCACCAATCATCATCATCACTCAAACTTGAATCGGAATCCAAAATATCTTCATATATTTCCTTAAGCTTTCAACTGTTATAAGCAATCTCCAATATGCCTAACACTTGAACAAGACCTGCCTTTCTTGCCTTCATGATCATCATGCCATTCATAAGAAAAGAATATCCTCAAAAGAAATATCCAAATCCTACCATGCTTTATCCATCTTCGAACTTGAAGACTTCTTTGTTGCTGATGAAAACCTCTTGTGGATATGATCAAACTCATTATATAAATCAAACATGTAGAAATACTTGCAGGATTTTCCTTCTTCATAAGACCCATGAACCACTACAAGATATAGACCTTATACCGACGTTTAAAGCGACGAAAATACAAACAACAAAATTTGCCCCTGTCGTTGCAAAAAGCGTCGTTATTGACGACGCCATAGAAACGTCGCTATCGACGCAAGCGTCGCAAATGTAACGCATATAGCGACACAACCAGTAAATTTGCGACGCTCATAGCGAGGCCAATAGCGACGCGAGCAGTAAATTTGCGATGCAAATAGCGACGGTAACAGGGAAAAAAAAAATTTGTGGCAGGGCAGCTTGACAGCACATACAAAATAGTTTCTGCACTACTGCATACAAAGCGTTTGCAAACAAAAAGAATGTATACTGAAATCATAAAATTGATACATGAAATAAATACATGATCGCATAAAATGCGATTGGTACAATCATGAAAGGATATCATTAATACATACAAAATGTCTACATAGATCAGGCGACTAAAAATTAAAGGTGTGTGAGCTCCAAGGATCCAAGGGCGAGCTAGAAATCCTCGTCCCCCGAAAGCTCATCCCGCCGCAAAGGAGCATCGAACAGATTCTGCAGAAAAAGAAACAACATATCAATCTACCATACAATAATGCATTCAAATATCTCATGGTAACTACGGACAAGAAAGATGAGTGACTTACAGGGCCGCTGCGTCTATACAATCGGTCGATCAATGCATTGAGACCGTGCCTCTCTGCATATCAATTCTCAAGGCCTTGCGGATCGCGATTTGTAATGGAGTGCTGCAAAGAAAACAAAATGCTAACTGTTAGAAACATGATTGTCAGTACAAAGAATATTTCAAAAAAACAAATAAGAAAAACAAAAGAGAAACTTACAAAGTTCTCCAAATATATCCTGTGGCCGCCACTCCCAAGATGATGCACCACTCCGGCCTCAAGTTATGCCCTCGCCACCTCCCGCTGTGCTGACTTCAACGTCCTGGAGAATCTGTAGCCTCCTCCCTCAGTCGGCGCCAATCGTTTGCATCTAACCACTAGGGCTTTGCAGCCCCACTCTTGATTGCCTTGCGTGCGTCGGATTGTCTATGTGACATGTATGCACGCATGCAATCCATCATCCAGCCCGTAGAGAATCTATCTACTGCGGCTGGCACCGGAAACTCCTCGTGCAAGGATGCTACTATATAGTCCTTGCTCCCCTCCTGTATGTTCTTCCAATGATCCAAGACGTTGTGCCGAAAAACTTGTTGGCACAACTCCCTCATGCGAGCCATCACCCTCCTCCCCTCATCATTCATGATGATGGCTCCTGACCTACTATCAACTAGGTATCCATAACCCCTAGGAGTCTGCCTAAGATGGGTCCTCTCCCATCTTCGTCCACGCTCTTGGGCATATCCAGGAGACCCCTATACATCCGGTGTACCAACGGGGGTACCCTCTCTCAGAGTTCCACTCAAAGGGGTGCCACCAAAGGGGGTGCCACCAAAAGGAGTGCCACCAAAAGGAGTGCCACCTGCTGACGGCTGCGCAAAAGCCGGAGTAAGTGGAGTAAACGTCCCCACAGGTGTCACAAATCCTGGAGGTGACGCAGCTCCAGCTGAACAACGAGACAAAGACACCACGTCCGTGTCTCCATAGCAGCACCCCCTGATCCTGATGCAGTCCCTCCCTCTGGCCCAAGCCGTGAGCATCGAGATCGTCTGCTCAAAGCTGAAGCATCTGATCGCACTGAAGCAGATCTAGCAGAGCGCCCTAACGAAGAACGAGACAGCTCCTGGTCTGCCATCTCTCTGAATCTTGCGAGCTGATCTGGAGACATGCGTGCCATCATGTCCTAAAACTCCTCATCGCTCATCCCTCGACTCATCCTGAAAATGTCACCTGCACAAATAAAAAATGATGTTAGAATAATCAATTTAAACTATACAAAGCACAATAATATAAATCATTTTTAAAAAATCCCTCTTAAAATGCATATCTTATGTACCTTTATGGAAGATCTAAACAACGAATTGAGTAATACAATTCTCCAAGAATGAAGTATTCTATGGTCCCATGTTAATCTCCTGACACAACTCTGCATACACTGGAAGGTCGATAGACATGTCACCACAAAAGAACGAGTCTGCCTCGTTCTCAAAAAATTCTTGGACTTCTGTATTTCCATCATTGTTAGCCGATGGGGGCTCCAAACTTGCGGTGGCCTCCACCCCTTGTAATATCGACCCCTCTATTTGCATATTTTCTTCATCTATGCCTAGAACATCGCTTTGATCATATACTCTCGCACTTCGAGAAGTTGAAGGTATAACATACCACCATCGAGGTTGTCGGGGGTTTGGATAGAAGATTACATGTTCACAAACACGTACAAAGCGAGTTCAAACCATTGTGACATAAACCATGTCGTATTAGAATTAGCAAGCAAATGACTCTTTGCACCTGTTCACAATGGGCCGGCAACACAAAGGTGTTGCGCAAATCCGTCCATTTTTTTTCGGAATCTATTTCGAGAAATCCAGATGGACCTCGTCGAACTGTTGCTCCAGCTCCTCCAAGTACCACTTTGAACCACTGCACATCGAATAGTATCATGGAGAAGCTACGGTAATCCATTGTAATAATACTTTGCAAGTTCCCAAAATACTCTATCTCATCCACAACCGTGTTCGGATCCGTTGCTCGTCGCCGGCTCTCTCGCTCAAACCTTGCCATGACACCACAGTCCATTGTGGAGCGCATTTTGTCAATACGCTCCACGCAAAAATGCTATCCGCGTGACCACGCTGCACTATATATTTTGTATTGTACATTGAAACACTCAAATTAGATGTAGCAAGCAAATTTATACACGACACGTTCTAAACCCCTCATTACCTTTGGACTACATCCCCTCGAGAACTTCCACTCCTCCATTGAGACCTCTGTCCCTTTGCTGGATGCTGCAGTCAAGGCTCCATGCAACCATCGTGTTGACATAAACCGCGGCATCTCCTCCATGCCTTCGAGATATTGAATCGGTCGGTGAGGCATACTGCATCGGAATTCAGCTCGTGCTTCCTCTCGATCTTGCCTTGCAATTTGGTACTTGGCGAGCCACGTCTCCATGGAGGCATGGTGCAACATACAAAAGCGATTCACCTTCTCTTCCATTTTTTTCTACCCCATTTCCAACCACCACATCTCCAGTCAGCCTATCATCGTCCTTCAGCGTCCATAACATTTCATTGTCTGGTTCCACCGTTGGTAGCCATTGTGAGATATGCACTAACGCCTTTGACACCAACCAACCTTCCACCATGCTACCTTCTGGACGAACTCGTTGTTGCACAAAGACTTTCAGGGTTTTCATGAAGTGCTCCAGGAAGAACATCCATCGCGTATGGACAGGTCCAGCAATCTCTACTTCGTCCACAAGATGCACAAGAAGGTGAACTTGTATCGTGAGCATGCTAGTGGGCAGGTATTTCTCAAAGAGACAGACCGTCTCAACTACTCCCCGCCTTGCGGATTCAATAGACGATGTCTTAATCTCTTTCTGTGAGATCCATTGCACCAAAGTTGACAACTTGTAAATGGCCCCGCGAATTTCTGGAGTAAGGCATCCTGCGATCGCGATCGGTAGAACAAACTGCCACAAATGAGAAAGCATTATGAATAATGGCCACTCTTCAAATTGCAAAATGCCCACGCTAAATACAATCCATTCTGTTCACAAACCTGACATATCTTATGCCAATCATGGGATTTTAGCCTCGACAATTGGTCATCTTTAGAAAATGCGGACCTGAGAGAACGCATCATACCCATCGGAGTGCGGATAGACTTGATTACTTGCTTCACAATGCACTCTTCTTTGGTAGACAAAAGCCAGGGAGCGCAAGGAAGCTGCACTCCCCCTTCAGCACTCGACTGCGGCCAAAGCGCCTCCATCTTACCTACCTCCTTCAAATCCATTCGTGACCCTATAGTGTCTCTCTTTCCTGTGATGTGGTCTCATAGTAAGCTGCCCACATTCTTGAAAATATGCATGGGATCCAACAAGTGGTTGACCTGTAAGTGGGTCCAATATGGCAACTCGTAGAAAACTGAGAACCGTCGCATTCCATTTGGATGTGATTCCGGGTTTACCATTTTCAGCTCATACCAGCTTGCAGCGTTCATACATGCTGGAGGTCGTCCAAGAAAACCTTCCTTGAGTTCATGATCCTCCGGCAAGAAAGCGGCGTGTCCTTGATATACCATCTTCTTCATGGTTCGTGACCTTCGGGAGTCTAACTATGGCCCACACAATGGACATGCATGATAACCTGAGGTGACCAGAGCTGTAAGGTGAGCCACGACCTAGTGAATACTTGATTGAATGAAATAAAATATAGATATTACCAGCGAGAACGAAGGTCTACTCACCTAAGCACTCTCCCAATCCCGGAAATTCATGCATCGTCCACATGAGAATGGCTCGAATGTTGGCTGACCGCCGACCATCGCTCCTGCTCATATCTTGCACAGTGACCCCCTCCTCCCACAAAATCTTAAGCTCATCGACTAATGGATGAAGATACACGTCCATATTTTTTACTTTGTAGCGGCCCGGGACGAGCAAGCTAAGGATGAGATGTCCTTTCTTCGTAGAAAGCCATGGAGGGATGTTGTAGTTGACAAGCACTATAGGCCACACACTGTAAGAAGTTGAGCACAGACCGAATGGGTTCACACCATCCATGGCGAGACCGAGCCGAAGATTCCTTGGCTCTCGCGCAAAGCCTGGTAAGCTAGAGTCAATGTGGCTCCATGCGTGCGAATCTGCTGATATTCGTTGAACTCCATCCGTGGACCTATTCTGCACATGCCACGTTGTCAAGCTTGCCATGTCAGACATGCGAAACATATGGTTTATGCGGGGGATGAGCGGAAAGTGTCTGAGAACTTTTTGAGGGATGGTTTGCCCTTGCAAGTCCTGTCGATACCTGTGAGCACCACACTTTGGACATGTCTCCATAGTCTCGTATTCATCTCGAAACAATATGCAGTCGTTGATACATGCATGGATGTTATTGTAGTCCATGCCAAGCTTCCGTAAAACATGTCGTGCATCGTCACGAGACTCAGGCATGGTATTTGCAGGTGGTAATATATGATATTTTGATAACCTGAAAAAAATCATAAAACACTTTGAAAAAGCACAAATGTTTGCAATAATACTGTAAAAAAAAAATCAATGAAGCCTATGTGCAAGGTACCTGAATAACTCAATCACACTCGTATCGCTCCAACCGTATTTTGCTTGCACACTTAAGAGTGCAAGCAATGTCTTCAACCGAGATACTCGGCACCCATCATATAATGGTATGGATGCTTCCTCTCTAAGCGGGTCAGATGTCTCAACATCCATAGGAATCAATGCATCGATCATTGCCTCCATCTCAGGCTCCAAGATTGTAGGTAGGTCCGGAAGGTTGTCTGTCTCCTCTGGCATTGACGGTATAGATGGGCCTTGCGAGTGGTGGATTGGCTCTTGTAATCCATCCATCGCACGTCCACAAACTCTTCTAATTGGCCGCAAAGGGTGCACTCCCCCTTGGGTCGAGACATCACTCCCCTGGATAGAAAATTTGCCAACAAGACCCAATCTTATTGTGTATGGTTTTCAATTATCTTGTGAGTACAATGCATGATTAATATTAACTTCAAATTATTGCTGAAAATCCGCAATCGCCTGATCAATGATGTCAGATTGAAACTCGCCAAATCGTCGTACGTGTTCTATAGACAATCGGCGTTTTCGTCTAATTGCCAACTTGCATTGAGAGCAAGGACATGGGACACGCTGATTAAAATACGTCTCGCAGTCTTGAACAATAAGACCTTCTTCGTTTTCCATCTTATCTACATTACAGCAAGCGAGGCTTAAATGGATAGCTTTATGGATATGTACGTCAAGTTGCAAGTTGACCATAAATCTTGCATTGTATATAGTAGTTCAGAGATTTTCCGATGTTATGTCTCGGCCTGGTATCATACTCAAGGATTTGTTTGTCCCGGTAGATAATTATTCGTTATTGTAAAAAACTGCACTAGAGGGCTTTGAGTATAAGTAATCCATTTTGAGCATCATTGAGGATCTCTTAGTCTAATAATAAATCAGTCACAACAAAAAGCATCTTAGAAATGTGGTTTTTTTGTCCTAGGATCGCGTATTAAAATTAATGCCATCTATGAAATTTATCAACTATAGTAATAAAATTTATTTCAATCAATTCTACTCATAGTCATAAGACTTGAGAGAAAATATCCTACACTCAATTTAAGGGATTCTTCTTCTATAACAATACTTTTGGGTTCATTTTGATGAAGTACCGTAATGACCATTAGCTAGGGTATCATTTTCTTTTAGTCCTTCCGTTGACTAGTTGGCATGATTTCTAATTTGTTATGCCTATAAAGTTAATACAAAAACAATGAATTATGCATATCACAATTAGATCCCCTACTTGGACATTATGAATGACATGACCAATTTTAAGCCATCTTAAAGAGTCACCAATGTACGTGGCCCATGGCAAAGCACATTGCATACCATTATCGGTAAGTCTATTATCTTAAATTTCCTTCCCCTCCCTCTCCCTCTCTTTCTCTCCCTCTCTCTCCCTCTCCCTCTCTTTCTCTCTTTCTCTCTTTCTCTCTCATTTCCTCTCCTAAACAAGCAAAAAAGAAAGTGATTCAAACATTAAACAAGCAAGAGGGAGAGTGAGAGAGAGAATGCACTCTCTCTCTCACACCCTCTCCCTCTCCCTCTCTTTCTCTTTCTCTCCCTCTCTCATTTCCTTCCCCTCCCTCTCCCTCTCCCTCTCTTTCTCTCCCTCTCTATCTCTCTTTCTCTCTCATTTCCTAAACAAGCAAAAAATAAAGTGATTTAAACATTAAACAAGCAAAAGGGAGAGGGAGAGAGACAATGCACTCTCCCTCTCTTTCTCTTTCTCTCCCTCTCTCATTTCCTTCCCCTCCCTCTCCCTCTCCCTCTCTTTCTCTCCCTCTCTTTCTCTCTCATTTCCTCTCCTAAACAAGCAAAAAATAAAGTGATTTAAACAGTAAACAAGCAAAAGGGAGAGGGAGAGAGAGAATGCACTCTCCGTCCCTCTCTCTCTCTTTCTCTTTCTCTCCCTCTCTCATTTCCTCCCCCTCCCCCTCCCTCTCCCTCTCTTTCTCTTTCTCTTTCTCTTTCTCTCTCTCCCTCTCCCTCTCCCTCTCCCTCTCCCTCTCTTTCTCTCTTACTCTCTCGTTTCCTCTCCTAAACAAGCAAAAAAGAAAGTGATTTAAACATTAAACAAGAAAAAGAGAGAGGGAGAGAGAGAATGCACTCTCCCTCTCTTTCTCTTTCTCTCCCTCTCCCTCTCCCTCTCCCTCTCTTTCTCTTTCTCTCCCTCTCTCTCCCTCTTCCTCTCTTTCTCTTTCATTTCCTCTCCTAAACAAGCAAAAGAGAGTGATTTAAACCTTGAACAAGCAAAAGAAAGAGAGAGGGAGACTCACCGATGAGATATGGCGAGCATGGGGCGGCTTCTCTTTGCGATGAAGGCTCCTCCTCTCCTTCGCGAACAACGGCGGCGGCGGCGGGTGGCGGCAAGTCTTCTTCCTCTCCTTCTCTCATGACGGTCACTCTCTCCCTCGCTCTCACTCTCAAAACTCTCAATGGAGCAAACAAGAAATGAAAACCGCGCTCAATTTCAGCCGTGTTTTTTCCCTGCGGCCCGTCGCTATTTGCGTCGCGCGACGCAACTAGCGACGCTATTAGCGACGCCAATAGCGACGCCTCTATCCGCCATCGCTAATCGACGTCGTTACTAGCCCAAATCCTTGTAGTGAACATAAGAACAATGCTTTGAAGTATGTCAAGACTCAAAGCAAACTTTGCACCACTTTTTTACTCCTTTGATTTATCCATTGCAATTAATCAGATTAAAATTTTAAACTTGAGAACTCAAAATGAAACGTGAATGCCTTCTCGTTAATTCTCCGTAAGTTTCCAATAGTAGTAGGCAAAAGATAGTGCTTTCTCTTTCTTATTAGATTTAGTCGGAGTTTATCACAGAGATGGTAATCTTGAAATAGTGCTTTCATTTTGAACTATCTTAATGAACAATCCATCTCTATTTTCATCTAGGATTGAAAATCTTCATGCTTGTCCTCCTTTAATTTTTTGAAACTCATGCTATTGTTACTTAATGTTTTTTCTCATTCCTAAGACTTGTTACTAGACAAAAAAACAGAGTAATTGGTTATCACACAAGAAGAAATAAAAAATTAACTCTTTAAAATGTATCATCTTGCTATAGGTAATATATCATTAGTTTAGGCAATTCTAGTCTTTGCACAAATTTTGCACCCAGAAAACCTTTCAAATTGCATATAGGAAATTAGGTTTTCTTTTCCAAAACAAGGTCATTTTTAATAGAGCTTCAAATTTCATGCATCAATTAAAGGTGTTTTTTATTAAACTTCTATACCAAAGATTCAAAAAAGCATACCAGGATTGCCAAGTGTTTTAGCCCCAAATCTATGTCGAATGCATAATACGACTGAACTGTCTCATACAAAAAATACCTAATCCAATATCACACATCTTATAGGAAACTCAAATATAACCATGCAGAAATATGAGAAAACATACTTTATCACTAATACTTATCGAATGAAAAAAAGAACATAAAGAACATGTTGGAAATAGAGCAGACACATAACCGCAGAGGTGGGGAAATCGAGTTATCCTCTCTATCTCTCTCCCTCTCTCACTCTCTCACATACATAGATCGATTCTACAAAGTTGTATTCTGCGGTGTATCACGTTAAAGCAGGTTGTAGCATAAATATATATGCTAAAACAAGCGATGGCAATGGGAATAAAGATAAACGATGTGTGTATGAATAAAGTGGAAGCTTAGTACATGCCGGACTGTCCGACGAGAGGAGGGCTTGCCAAGTGCTGTACGGCCAAATCAGTAAGAGTAATTTGATCTTCAGATCAGGACACAACAAAATATCTCAGATTCATCTTGCACAACCTAAAAATCTAAAATGGACTCTGGAAAATTAGACACGAGGATGATGAAGGGTGAATTAGATCAGAAGGGTGGTGGAGGAGGTACGCTTGCATCACTGCCTGGATCATTATTCGCAGTGGGGTCTTGATAATCCATATGCGCCATCACCTCATTACTAGCATGATTCTTTGTCTCCTCGCCAGTGGAAGTATTCAAGGGAGACGGAGTGGCCTCCAGCTGCTGCACATGAAAACCAGTCAGATGCGCTGGGTTAGGATAACGATGAAAACCAGAGACTGTCCCCAGGGGAGGGTCACTCGTAGGATCTGCACTGGGTCCTGGGCGCTGGTAATCCCCCAAGTCTGTCAGCTTCATCCTCCTGGCCGGCATCAAGTGACGCGCGGAATACACAGTATTCTTGTCGATTTCTGTGGAGGCTGCATAAGAAGCAATGAAAAGCCGTATAGCGGAGGTAAGCATAGTATCGTATGACCAAATGGATTCAGAACGCAACATAGCAAAATATTTACGAGCGAGAGAGAAAGAGGGGGGATTGGGGGCTCACCACACGCCATCGATCCCATAACGATGCATGCTAGAAGTGGTAGCAGAGCCACGTCCGAACGAAAACACCCACGATCACGTACTGCACCCATGGAGAATAACTCTTGCATACACGATAATGTATAGCAAAAACACAGAGTCTGGTGCCTATTTCTATACGAGAGAGGGGTTGTTCCGCTCGTATACGTTCTCTCGATCTGCGGGCGTGATGCTAAACCTCATACTAGTGCTTGCACGTGCCCCATTTCACGAATGTTTTTCCCCCGGACAACGAGGTTAAATGACACTTACAAGCTATTATATTCTTAGCATTATTCCTGCATCTGTTACTATTATTCGGATTAGTATTAACCGTGAAACTAAGGGTTAGGGCTGACGCCACGAAAAATGGACCCCCCCGTGTAAACAAGACATTGAGTTTGCCAAGTACCTTCTCCCAGCCCCACACTCGCAACAATAAGCACGAGGAAGAGACTATATGCAATGGTGACTCATCACAAACCTCGCAACAAAAGCTTTTTTTGCGTAACAAGGAGATCTTCTTGCCATGCCTACAAGCCTTGATCTACAAAATCGAAAGAAAGTGCAAATCTCTTTCTCACATTGACCATACTTAAACTATCTATGTCTTAGAGGTTTAGGTGGGGTGGAGGCCAAATATATAGGAGGTTAAGGGACAAATGGCAACAATCACAACTAAAAAAGAGCTAGAAAAGTGTTGTGAAAATTGCTCAAAATTCATACCATACTTCTCTAAAAACAAGAAGATTGGGACCTAAATGCATGAGACACAAGTGCATACGCAAGTAGCATGATTCTTAATATAAAATCAGTAGTAGCAAACAACCATCAACAATACTACAACTTCGAGGGGACATGACAATGGGCGTTGTGACAACTCTTGGTCTTCCACATAAGCAATTGTTCTATCTTAGCACGTATTCATGTGTTAGGTATGAATAGGATATAAGGATGAGAGAGAGAGAGATATATATATATATATATATATATATATATGTTGGCCATGCTCCATGCCATCATCTCTCTTGTTTCTCTCATAAGAGAAGAAGTTATGAACCATATCATCTAATACATCCTCCTCTACCATCTTGTGAGGCAAGGGTGGAGGCACATCATTCTCAAAGTTGTCAAACTCTGCAATTTGTGATGCCTCAATTTCCACACATTGGTGCTTTGGCTCTTTGTATCTTGCATATGGTAGTGTGTGGATGTAGGTATAGTGATTTTTTTTTTCAATGACCTCTCCTCAAGAATTGATCATTATTTGGTGACAAGGTTCTGAACTTCAGAGGTATCTTATCACATGTTGATATATATTTTTGTAAGGATGTTTGTGAATTTTATATTTTTTCTCTACAGAAATAGTCATTTTAGGCAATTTAAACTTGATTAAGGCATTAAAGGGATGGACCTTGCATATCATCTCTTATTATTACTTCGCCCCATGTATGAAAAAAGGTGAACCCTATATTGGAATTATGTATGGATAATGTGAGTTCCCAATAAAATAGAAAAGTTATATTTGATACAACTTTATTATACTAATCCCAAACTATTAAAACTTCTTGCTAACATGTTTATTAGACAACTTTGTCATAGCATTTAGGAACATTCACATCACATAGAAAAGAGGATTTGAGATTTTGTTGTGCATGACTCCACAAACTATTTTGAAATATGGAATCTAGGCAGTTGAAAGTGTGCTAATATATTTGATAAAAGACAATTATAATACACATGTATCGGGTTCTTTGGCTCACTAATTTAGGCAAGACTATTATAGGAAGTGCTACGGGGTGCTAAGGATTACCAATCACAAACATTAAAATATGGTAGTTATTATAGTAAGAGTCAAGGAGTGGTATGCTAAACAAACTAACACTGAAAAAATTAGGGTGTGAAACTATGAGACCTATAAAGTTCTATTTTTAAACTTTAGCTATAAGTATTAAGAGGGTTTTACAAGCTATCAAATTCTCAACATGTATGCAAATTATACATCCACAAGACAATGATATTTAGTATAAGTTGTATATACATGTTGACATGTGGGTCTTATAGTATGGATAAAGGCACATCTAATTGCTGATTATATAAGGGTTAGCAAAGTCATTATGACTATACATGAACATATAAGAGGCCTCAATACATGAAGTTGAATCTCTTTTCCTTTGGTGAAACCTCAATGCTATGATATTCTTAACGTTTGGAAACATAATGTGCACATGATATTCTATTCTCAACATGTTTTACATAAATAAGTTTCAATGTTATACTTTAATATCAAAATTTTATTTACTTAAAAGGTATATTGTAAATTTGTTAGAAGAGCATTGAAAGCTCTTATTTATGGGCCTCCAAAACCCCATTAAGCATTATCTATCTACCTTATCTTTTGCACCACTTGTTATTTATGATCCTCTTATCTTGTAGCACCTACCTGGTGGATACTTTTTCCACCCATCACATTGACCTCTTTATGAGACACCTTGTATATAAACAATACTTGTGAATACAACAACATACTATCAAGCTTTTAATGAAGTCTTTTGCTTTCTTGCAATGGTACATTCCTGCTCTCTATTTTCTCACATGGTATTAGAGCATACCAAGATCATACTCTATCTCATATGCATTTCTTCTAGCTCTATCTTTCTTCGACACAAGGTGATAGTGATCCAGACACTATCTACCATCATGTCTCAACAACAAGTAGCTACCACTCAATCCTCCTTTCTCACTTTCTGCTCCCTATAAGATAGAGAAGTTTATGGGTTTCAACTATCAGACTTGGAGTTTCACGATGTGGATCTACATGATGCAAGTGAATCTATGGTCCATTGTTAATACTATAGAGAAGAATCTACCACAAGACACAGATCAACCCTTTTCCATGTGGAAGAGAGAAATTGCAACTACCTGGATGGAAATCATACTCCATTGCAAGGTTGAGACATTTTTTTAAGCATATGAAAGGATGGTGCCTTCTTTGTATCCAAATTTAATATGAACTATTCCTTAGAGTGTGGAGAGATGAGGATGATGAGTTGGAAGGATAAGGATCTGAGGTGGCAAGTTAAACTAGACTTAATGCAATGTATCCAATGTACTTGTGTGCCTATTTAAGATGCAGCTCATGATTTAATGGAAGTATGTGGTTTTCTTTGCTTCTCAAACTTATGGCCTACATTGGTTATGAGCCTCCACAAAGCTTTTTGTGTTTTTAGTTAGTATAATAGCCTCATCCTTAAGGCTTGTGAGGAGGCATCCATAGCTATGCAAGATTGAAGGAAATTGAGGCAATGAAGGAGGTGGTGCTTAAGAAGTTCAAGGTTCCAGTTTGAAAACTTGCAAGGACATGGAATGCATTGGTCAATGAAATGTTGAGGTATATTCCATCCATTTCTCATTGGTCAAGGAGGTACTAAGGGCATATTCCATTCATTTCTCATCGTCATTTTGAGAGCTATCATTATAAAGGAAGAATAAGGGATGCATCCATTGCCCCAAGATTCAAATTAGTTAGTATTGTTGTCTTGCATTCCTTGCCAAGAAGCAAAGGGCCATAGATGATTTTAGTGGCTATATGTCGTCAAATGGCTATACTTTTTTTTTTGAATTTTTTTTTCAAAACTCGAGTAGGTTGAGTTATAACTCCAAAATTTTTTATTCACCAACATTTCTAAGGTATATCAAGATTTTAAAGACTCTTTCACCATTCATGCAAAACAAATATTGAAAGAAATATATTAAATTCACCACAATATTTATATGTTATGGGATATAGATAGAAACATTCGCCACATGTACATATGTACTCATACACATAGTACATACATAGACACATGACACATACTACTTATCCTTGCTCCTTCTTTACATACTCATACACATAGTACATACATAGACACATGACACATACTACTTATCCTTGCTCCTTCTTTACATACTCATACACATGACTCACACACACCCCTCTGCACACACATATTACTCAGCATTACATCTACTCTTGTATTCATACATACATATACACAATTCTTAGAACCAAAAGGTTTGAGGTACTCATGGTCTTATAACTTGAGCTAGTTAGATCTTTGAAGCATGTATCTTGAAAGTTGCAAAGCAAGACAGAGCTCTACCTAAAACCCATGAATGCTAAGGGACTTCCCCTCTTCATAGAGTTGAGCACAAATAAGGTCTCCCCTTTAATGAATGGTTTATCCAAGAGCAAGCTAATTTCAAGAAGGTGCCAAGGAATCTCTCCATTTCCACATCCAAGATTTTAGCAACACACTAGGACTAATCAACAACACTATTGGACTTAACTCCGGCTAGCACTAAGAGATGCTTGTGGAAAACATTAGCATATCTAGTCATCAGTAAAGGTGCATATATTTTCATCCTAAATATATTTCTTTTCTTGTTCTTCTTCTTTATGCGTGTGTGCACATGTGTGTGTGTGTGCATGTGTGTGTCCTCTACCAGGACGCCACAGCCATTCTCCATCATTACTTATTTTCTTGTTTGATTTTCACCTTAGAGTCTTGGGTCAATCAATGTGTACAAAAATTTGTATCACGTGAGTTCAAAAAAGGGGAATAGAAAAAAAGATAAGCTTACATATATACATTCACAGAAGGAAATATTTTGAGACGCATAAATTTATTCACAGAAGGGGTATTAATATTTTACCTCTTTCAATACACAGCAAATTTAAAAAAACAAAAGATAAGCCAATGGGGTTCAATGTTCACGAAAAACATTTTTGGTAATATATACAAAAACTTTTAACTCTAAAAATTTGGAGAGATATTTGAGTCAAATTATATGTATTTACCATTTTTACAACTAAATTTTTTCCAAAGTTGAAAGTTTTAAACCTTCTACTTTAAAATTTAAAGGTTGTTTTGAAAAATTACAATTCATTTTACATTAAACCTTTGTTTTTGGCGAACACTGATGGGATTGTATCCTAGTGGTGTGAGTATTGTGGGTGCATGAATTCAAACCCTAGCTCCCCTTTCCTGGTGATACAAATCATTATGAGTCGAAAAAATTAAAGGGAAAAATAATTAAGTACATTATAAATACAAGTATATATAATTGTGTATAGGCATTTGTTTTTGGTTTTCCAAGTAAAGGGAAGGAGAAGGGCTAGCCTTTTAAGCATTTGGAGGTTTAGGGAGTTTTTCTGTTGTTGTTTCCTGCTCCCACCCCCTACCATTAGGCCTTAAGAAGTAGCAGATGCATACCATCGGAGAGCAATGGCATGCCCCCATGTGGAAGTGATTTACCACAGATGGCTAGGGAGGCTCCTCCTCTTGCACACACACATTACTTAACATTACATCTACTCTTGTATTCATACATACATATACAAAATTCTTAGAACCAAAAAGGTTTGAGGTACTCATGGTCCAATAACTTGAGCTAGTCAGATCTTTGAAGCATGCATATTGAAAGTTGCAAAGCAAGACAAAGCTCTAACTAAAACCCATAAATTCTAAGGGACTTTCCCTCTTCATAGACTTGAGCACAAATAATACTTGCCCTTCAATGAATGGTTTATCAAAGAGCAAGCTAATTTCAGCAAGGTGCCAAGGACTCTCTCCATTTCCACATCCAAGATTTTAGAAACACACTAGAACCAATGAACAACACTCTTGTGCTCAACTTCGGCTAGCTGAGAGATGCTTGTGGAAAACATTAGCATATCCTAGTCATCAGTAAAGGTGCATCTATTTTTGTCCTAAATAAATGTGATAAACTAGCTCAAGAGTGTTATTGATTCATCCTCATCATTTACTTATATATTAATTTTCTTCAAGAAAAGAGAAAAAATTAAAAAGAAAAAGATTGAGGTGTGATAGTCTATCATATAGAGCAATGAAATATCTTCAACGGTTTCCCTCCAAATGAGATTGGCAAAGAACTTGGAGCCTAGATAAAATAAAGGAAAGGAAGAAGAGGAGGCTCCACTTGAATTGGAGAATTTGTGGTCCATCAAGAATGGCATCTTTAGCTTGAACATTGTGAAGAATATTGGACATCAATCTTTGAGCAAGGAGATGCAACCCCTCTCTTGTCAAAGTCAAACAAGTCCCACTCCACCTAATACCTCGGGGAAGTTACTATATGTATATTCTCTACATCATGTGCGTTCAAGGCCTATTTATAAATATCCTTATCGGTGAATTTTTCTTGAATAAAACATAACCCTTTTCTATTCAATCTGTAAATAATCCCTTTATCTTACACTCTTCAGTACGTAAAAAATGTATAAAAATGATGTTTTAAAATACCTTATTTTCAACCCACGTGATGCACACATATATTCATGAGTAACTTACCCGAGCCTAATACTAGCCATGTTGTAATAAATGGATGGAAGCTAACCTATGAATTCACAATCCTTCTCCGTTAGATTCACCCTTTTGTTGTAATTACCTTTTATTTATTGATGTAATTACCTTTTACTTTTAATACAACTAATGCGTATTTTATTTTAAAAAACAAAAAGAAAAAAAATAAAAGGAAAAAGTGTAGTATAGATCGGTTTTCAAAGCGCCTTCATCACTTAAAGACGAGGCTCCTTAGGGAGGGTCTGTACATAGTTGCACGTTGCACAGAAAATTTTAGGGGCTGAAAACTTCAAAATTTGATCCTAGTGTCTTCCAAAAGGTTGTAAATCACAAGGAGGGCTACATTTTTTCTTTTTAAAGCTTAGTGATCTGAGTTATGCTTCAAAAGATATGAGTAGTTTTCTATAGGGTGATCCTGTAGGACAGGTTTCTAGATAAGATAAGACTGCATTTGATTGATGTAAATTATTGTATGTGACATGCTTTGACAAATATGTTTGAGACTAACATGACGATACCAAGGATAGGAAAGAGGATCAAAATATGCAAGGCCAAGCCCTCAGACATGGATTCAGCTTTGTGTAGATACGAGCCATGTCCCGCCTCTTTGTTAGTAGCCTAACATACAACATTGATAAGGAGTCCCTCCACAAGGCCTTCCAAGCACACAACAAGATTATCGACTTCCATGTCATCATGGACTACGCGACAAACAGGTCAAAGGGATTCCGCTTTGTCACCTTCCTTGAGGAGGCTCAAGCAAATTCGCACAGTAGAAAATGGGCGCATGATTAGGGTGGACCACATGACACCTCATCTGCACTACTGCCTCCCTCTCCCCTGTTGATTAATTTCTCCCCTCGGTATCACACTTGTTGCAGGCACCATCAGAGGATTGGGGCTCCATTCTATCTCCAATTGCTTTGATTCCTCAAAATGCAGGCATGGCATATGCTTCTCCCACACCAAGGAGCTGTTCTAGCAAGGGTTTCCAGAAGGGAATAGTTTTCTAGAAGGTGCCCACGACAAAATAGATTTTGTCCAAAAAACAAGGCCACATGGAGGGTTTTTAAAAAATCCCCTATCTCCATTCTAAAATATTGTTCAAAAAGCACCAAATCTATCATCTCTTTTAGCCCAACATACGATTGAGACAAAAAACAAACGATTGAGACCAACAGCATTCTCCTCCTCTTCTCGCCTTTGTTGCAACACCGGATCTACTACCTCTTTCAGCCCAACTAACCAACAAACTACTCCTCTTCTTATCTTCACTTCAATACTCTTAGTTCTCTCCTGCCATCTTTTCCCTTGCAGCCTGCAACTCCTGATGTGGCCCTTCAAACAACGAATTGTGCTTTCACTTTCTCCCTCGACTTCAACAATGATGGAGGGGAGGTTAGCATGGTTGGAAATAAGGTATTCACAACAAAATGGTAGTCCTACTTAAGCAACTTATCTTGCTGTTGCTTTATTAAGCTTCAAGATAGCTCTATAGTTTTTAACTCTCTAACAAGCATGAGGTTAAGAAAGATAAACTCTGCCACAAAACCAACTCTACAATCAGATCTGGAATACGCAGTGCCTTGAGGCTATTGTCTTTCACACTTCTATTGACATTCAGCCTTAATGGACTATGTTAGATTAGATCCCTTTTACTACATTCACCAAGCTTAGCTTCAGTGTTGGAGAGCAAGAGGACCTTCTCATGTGTAGTGACCTTGAATATTATGATAATACTTATGAAAGTGTGACTCCAAAGAGTGAGCAGCATTTGGGGAAATTTAAGAATAGGAACTTCTTCAAGGTTACAACTACTAATGATCCAGTTATCAGAAGGCTTGTTAGCAATGACAAGCTACTATCTTGCCACGGACTCAATTTTGTCCACCTTAATGTGTGCTTAGAGATCTATGTATTCCTGGGACATTACTATGCATATGGTAGGGAAAAAATTTTTCTTTAACAATTTCTAGAGATCAAACAAGAGTACGTTGATCTTTTTTTTGTTGGTAGTCTTTAGATTCCAAGAAGACATAAATAGTATTCAAATCTAGATCAACACAAAGGGATTTGCAAATCTGATGCTTCAAGTGATGACTTAGCCTAACCCAATGTCCATTCTGGGACTTCTATGAAAAAGCAACTGATTCAGGTTTTTTTCCAAACCGGATTTCTACCATAAAATTTGGCCAAAACCCCTATCAAGAGCCTTACCCATAGCTTAAACCCTACATCTTATCACTTTGGGTTTACTATTCAAGCACTAGGTATGCTATATTGCTTCTCGGTTATAATAACTCTAGCAAGTGGGAAACAAGTTCTTGGGAGGGATGTCAATATAAAGGGTAAAATGGATGGGTTATCTTAGTGAAGATGGAAACCTAGGGGTTGAGTAAGTGCATAGATTTTTTTTAAAGGACTAACCTTCAACTATAGTTGGGTTTCACCTGCATCACCAAGATTTGGAATCTATCACCATCATTAGAGGACACCTCA
The DNA here is from genome assembly GCF_053477565.2 of Lygodium microphyllum. Lineage (NCBI taxonomy): Eukaryota > Viridiplantae > Streptophyta > Polypodiopsida > Schizaeales > Lygodiaceae > Lygodium > Lygodium microphyllum. The sequence continues at coordinate 52,281,541 of NC_141148.1, read as the reverse complement.
CCCTTGTACACAAGTCAATGTTCACATCAATTTATCTTTTGGATCTTACACAAAAGCTTACAAGAAAATTCCCGCACTGCTTGACCGATTTCGACCTAATCTATAAAGTTGTAGAATAAACTTTTTTAGATTCTTCGCCGATTTAAAGTTACAAAGGTGTAGACTGCTGGTTGCAGGCAATTTTTTTCTCTCTTTCAGCCTTATCACATCAACTTTCCATTTTATGCTTCTTATAAATATATTATAATAATGTGCTTTGGCAACCACCTCTTGTAATCTAGCTCCCTTTCTCTAGATTGTCTACTAGCACCCTTGACTTCTTGCATGATGACCAAGGTGGGGACTTGTCCTATCCAATATTCTCCATATTATCAAAGATGCCATATATAATCTAAGATTATGTTAATCAAGAAGATTACCTTAATCTAATCTCTCATGGAGGCTATATAAGGTGCCCATGGAGATGTAAAGAGACACATAATCACAAGCACATGAGAGCACTCTAGATCACCAAGCCCAAAGGGGAGCCACTAAGAGCACATTATGCAACACCCTCATGCTAGTCTATCTCTTTGAGGTAAGCTATGAGTGAGTCTCTCTTTTTTTTATAGCATTCCATGAATACATAATAGCAAGCTTTCTCTACCTCTTCTCCTCTTGTCTCCCTCTCTTCTCATCTCTCTCTCCCTCTCTCTCATATTCTAATATGTCCAGATCATATGTACTCTCTTCTCATTCTCCCTCTACATTCATACTTAAACTTATTAAGTAAGACTTGCCATATGATGTATTGGTGGGGAATCCTTATTTCCTCATGCTGTATATATATTCATGGGATAAATTAGGAGTCATCACCTCTCTTAACCTCCATCATCTTCATTTTTCTTAAGATGGGCTATAAATTCTATCTTGTGAAGTTGTGTTTTGGTTCTTTCCATTCACTTAGAAAAGGGATGTCCTAGTCTATCCTCCCTTTGGCTTGGTGGTGCCCTTCTTTAGCTCTCTTAGTGAGGATTGGAGGCTAGGTGGATAAGAGGAAACCCACTAATTTTTTTAGCTCTCATTTTTTATTCTCCCATTGAGGAACTTCTCAAGGTACACTCTACAATTTCTAAGAAGGAAGAAAAATCTAAGGAGTTGTCTTCTTCTTCAACCAAAGGATCACTAAGGAGGAATCTTCATCAAACCCTATTCAAGGGATTCATTGCTCAAGAGCAGCCGCACAGAAAGCAAGAGGTGGTTTTTGGTACAAGGTCAGGATAGACCTAATCGCTTCACAAAAGAATGTCTTCGTGCTCTACAGTGTGCTACAAAGGCCTTTTTAGTTGACTTCATGACTGATGCTCAATGTTGTGCAATACATGCAAAGCGTATCACTGTAACTCCCAAGGACCTCCAACTTGTAAGAAATCTTCAAGCAGTGTTGTGCAATACATGCAAACCGCATCACTGTAACTCCCAAGGACTTCCAACTTGTAAGAAATCTTCAAGCAGTGAAGGATTCATTCGTTCCAATGAAATGAACATAGTTTGTAATGTTGTCTTTTTTGGGATAGTGTTATCCTCGTGCATTGGACATATGACTATGTCCTAGTGCAAAACTATTGTTTGCGTCCTCAAAAATATGAATTAAATTTTTACTCTTGTCGTTTGCTCTCAACTTTGACTATGCATCTTCGTAGTATTTTCAATTCTTACTTACAGATTTTGTTAGCACTGTCAATTTCAATAAGAAAAACATGCAAATATTTTCCATTTCTTATTGCAAAATTTACTCATGATACCTCTGTATAGTCTATATGGTGCGAAGTTTCTAAGGGTCAGTAGTCACCATGTTGATTTCTCAATTATCAATCCTTTCATAATTTTGGTGTGGAATAATTTTTAAAATACTAAACTTTATTGGAATGTGATGAAACTTCATATGAATTTTTTTAAAAAAAATTGGGCTCTTGGCTACCTAACGAGTACGCATGTGAAGTTTCGTCGCATTTTGATAAAAGGTTATGGATTTACAATTACACAATGGACACTGCATATGAACCTGCATTAACCTGGTTTTGGGGTTTAAATGGGTTAAGAGTTCATTCTTCTTCTCATTTTCACATCTTGATTTCTTTGCTTACTCCATTCTCACACCCCCAACCTTAGTCTCTTCTCCTTCTTGCCCTCCTCGAGCTTGCATGGCATGCATCAAGTAAGCATGTCACTGTTTTGGCCCCGAAAAAACCTCACGCCAAGGCGTGCCACCTGGAGCACAAGGTGGGGCCTCCTCTAGTGCAGCAACAGGTGCTCCCAATAGAGCACAAGGACCACCATAGAAGAAGAGAAGATGGAAACTGGGCACTGTTGCCCTTCGGGAGACAAGGAGAATAGATAAGGAGAATCCAACATGGATACAAGCTTCTCATCCCAAAAAGTTCTTTTCATAAGGTTGTTGGAGAAGTCATGAAAGACTTGGAGCTGAAAGGGATAGAAAGATTTTGGGTGCGAGTGCAGCATTTTCCACCAGTAGGAAGGTGGTTTGTTACAGCTATGGAGGCCCTAAAAATAGCTGCAGAGGGGTTTCTAATCAAGTTGTTCGATGATACATAGCTTGAGGCCATCCATGCAAAGCATGCCACAATCACAGATAAAGACAAGAACTTTATTATTCGGCTTCGACATGGCAAGGGGACTCCTCCATAGGTTATGAGATTAATGATGCAAGGTTTTATAATGAGTGTTATAGCACCATAGCATCTTGGAAGCCCAAAATTTTTTGTATACTCTACTACGTTGGAATATTTATTTATATATACATAATATCTCGTGCGATGTGTACTGAATTCAAATAATTGGTAAAGATGTTTTGTTTTGTTTCTTGAAATGCATGACTCTTAATTTTTGTTTAATGTACGAACTCATTGAAAGTAGTAATACGTACGAATACGAGTTACGTTATTGCTTATGCACAATCGCAAGTGCAATACTATGTGTTGAATTATATTAATATATGCCAATGCTTTATTCACGTACCACACACATTATTGTCACACTTACACAATCAAAAGTGCAGTACTACACGTTGAATTATGTTACGTATGCAAATGCGTCATTCAGGTACCATAGATTATCGTCCCACTTACACGAGCCACACATTTATTCGATAAATATTTATTTATAGGGACAAAGTAAAATATCTTATATTCATCAAGAAAAATACATGCGATGGATGATAGTGATGGTAGATACAAAAAGCCGATAGCCAATAAGAACTCTCAATTGTTCCTTGGCTTTTTCATCGCTGGAGAGGAGGGGCCAGCTTTTGATGAAAATATAAGTTCCTTCTTTTCTTCAAAAATGGTGCGCTTCCCCTTCAGCTCTTTCTCCAAGAGAAGTTGCTCCACCACGTGTTTGATCAAACAAGTAAAGAATCTTTGACTACTTGATTAGCACCATTTTCTCCAATCTAGATGTCATAAATTGATCAAAGCTCAAATATTCATGATTATTTCTTACCCTCGTGGTGAGCATTTCTTATGGAAGACCACCAAGTTTGCAACAAGGTTGCCAAAGTGCTCCTTTAGATCTTAATCCTTCCCTCCATCTGCATGTCGAGCTCCTCCTTGCCTTGATGCAAACTCATCTATATATAATAGGTCCTGAATGACAAAGTCAAATCAAACAATATATTTAGGGACTAACCTAGAGTTATCAAAAAGCGACGAAACTTGACGGTAGGGTGCGTCGGATCCCCGCAGTCCCTAGACACCAAACTTCAGACAAGGCAGCTGCAAGCATCATTTTTTGCCAAGATTTCACCGATGGACTTCGGGGACCCAACGCACTCTATCGTCAATTTTCATCACATAAAAATATATGGTAGTTAGAAATCTCACCTTCTCTAGATCATCTGGTATCTTCATTTCCTCGTGTGTCAGCGAGGCACATCTTTGGTACAGGGATCTACAAACTCCTTGGTAGGAATCTGGGGCCTTGGTCCGAACAGATCATGTTGTAGTGCTTCAAATTCATAAGCCGGCATAATGTAATCTCCTTCAACTGAGATAATATGATCCTATGCCCCCTTAACTCATCATAACTCCAGGCAAAAATATCATGGAATTCCTGAATCAAGGCCACATAATCCTCCCTTTCTGCTGTGCTGAGCATAGAATCTAATTTGATTGGCCGCGAATCATCAGGCGTACCAAGGTCTAGCTCGATAACATCTGCATCTCTTATACGATCTTGGCCCTCTATCGGCTCGTTCAAAGTGATCTGATAGATGTCTTCCATGGTGGATCCCTCTTTGGACTCATCACTCGATGATGTCTCGCTGGCAGATAAATCTTCTAATGTCTCCAATTCTGTAGAGGATAGAGGAGCTCTCACTCTGCGGAGACTTAGGATAAGCATCAACCACCACACAATGGGCACCTCTGCCATCGCGCAAGGGACTTTTAATCAATCCCTATATAGGAAATCTTGTGAAATGTAGGAAATGTTTCAATATTTTCTATGTGTGTACATGTGTATTCCCTATATACAACTAGGAAATCACATTTCCTACATCTAATAGTAGGGAATTAAAGGTCAATATAAACTATTTCCTACCTTCTTTTAAAATTCCCTATGTTAGAGTACACATGAATGTAATTCCCTACTTCTCCTTGTAGGGAATCATAGGTCACTATGAAAATTTCCTATGTTATCTCTAAACTCCCTATGTAATGGAATTAGGAAAGAGTGCCATTTCCTAATTGTAATAGTAGGAAACTATAAGTACTTAGAGAATTTCCTACCTTCTCTCAAAAATCTCTATATAGGAGATTATAAGAAATTCAAGCTTTGATCTAGCTCATAAACACAAATCAAAATGAATGAAATTGGAAGTAACCATATGATGGTGATCCTAGATTTTCTAACCCCCTCTACACACACATATGAACATGTTGCATACACATGTGCCTACATGTACATGTGCACACATACACACAAAAACACATGTGCACATAGACACACACACATGCAAGCCTCTTTAGTTTTATTCAAAAGGCCATATCTAAATATAGTCATGGGCTTGTTTATCCTAGCATTAAATGTTGGAAATGACCACCATGTCATAGAAAAATGAAGCCTCAAACCAAGTAGTTACATACCTATTTTGTGCAACATTACTCTCTTTTCTCTAACTTTTTTGGTGATATAACCATTTAATGCCTATGTTTTGATATTTCATGTAGGCATAGAATATTGTATACTAACATACATGACAATGTTTGGATTAAAAACCTTAATATAGGTCTTCATGCACGCCTTACATAAAATTTTCTACAAATCATGGTTGTAAGAACAATAGTAAAATACTCATCCTTGCAATCTTGGACATGCCAATGTAAACATAATCTTGGTCTAGCACTCTATGACCCTTGGATGAGAAACCATCAAGATTTTGAATGGTTATAGTGTTTGGACTAATGACCTAGATGGTTGAAATGGTCCAATTTTTTGAGATATCCTATTACTCTTGTTAGAAGAAAATGTTGGTATTTGTATAACTCCTTTAAATGAGCAAGATGGTGCTTGTCTTTGACTGCCATAGTGAAAAAAAGTGTCCAATGAGCCATAATCTTCCTTTAGTAGTTCTTAACTAGCAAGACACATATGTTGTATACTCTAGAAAACTCAAAAACCCTAGGATCTCCTAGTAAGGCCCCTTATGGACTAGCTTTTAGAGGTACCTAGAAAGGAGGAGTTACACTATATGACTATTGCAATCATAAAAAAGAAAAATACAAAATACAAAGCAACATAGTTCAAGGACCCATTGTGATGGCTTGGTTGGTAGTCATTGTGATAGAGAAATTCTCTAAATGAATGTAAGGATGGCACTATAAGCTTGGGTGGGGCAGTAGCCATAAATAAGAACTCCACTTTTTCTTCTTTATCACAACTCATTCTAGAGTGACGATGCGAGCAAACATCCATTTTTAAGCTATATCCATGTAATTCGTAAGGAACTTAAGCATATAAATTAATACAAAAGTGTTTGCCATTTGGATCAATGCTCCAGAATGATTAAGGGCCATTTCACATTCATTCGGGGACAAATGTGTGCAACAAAGCCATTAATTGAGGTTGAGATTATCCAATGGGGGATAGAACTATCTTAGTGTTGCTCAATTTGACACACAAGAGATGAGTTGATAGTTTTCTATAGTACACAAAAAGGAGTGGCTAGCCATTGCCACCAATCAAATGCATACAAGCATCTAAACAAATTTGAAAGCAAGAGCACCCAAATCATGTTTGATCTACCTTTCATTTATTTTGATTTATGCATTCTAATGTGTTTGTTCATTTGGACATCTATGAAACCTTCCTAACCCAACAATGTTTCTCAAGGTGATCAGGTCCACAAGTCAACTTTGGCTCTTTACATGCATAGCCTAGTATGTCTAACAAACAAAGCACCATTCCAAGTCTATTTCATAACCTAGTACATCTAGCCAAGATTAGATAGAGCACCATTCCAAGCCTATTCATATATCACACTTGTTGGCTTGTGGGGGCTAAAATCTTGTCTAACTTACAATTATCAAAAGTACAATCCAATTTGGTGATGAGGATACATCTAATGCAATATAGTTATCAAAGATACCCTAGAGAAAATTGAATTACACCAATCAAAATACATCACTAAGAGAAAAAGTGGATGTGTGTGAAATAGGAACAAAGTTTGATTCTAGTTATGGCACCTGAGCTTTTGGATGACTTGTACCTATGTGGTTTTTGAAGTGTGCCTCAATCGCTTCAATATTATAGTGTTAGGAGCTCAAAATGGATCCCATTGGGTTTCATGTGCTAATAGAGTCCTAAAAGGAATTTTTCATTATTAAAGGTAGATTATGTGCTATCGGATCCATTTTAATTTTCTAGCAAAAATGGACATTAGAAGTGGGCAATAGTTGCTCTTGATCTGCGTCTAATATTTTCAACGATCAATTTTTTGCATGTCTTTACTGATATGTAGATAGTTGAGGTATATCTTTTTTATTTGAACCTTCAACAAAATTTCAACCTCTTGTTAGCTCTATGATAATTCCACTATGCATCATCGGGCTAGAGGAAACTGAAAAAGACAAACAAGGGGGCCTATTCTTGGATAAGACAAGAAGGAACAAATTGTGGTTGGTCCATGAGAACCTTGAGTAGGGGCTACTACTATCTTTCAAGGGAGGCAAACGATATTTTAAATGCCTTATTGAGAAGAAGACCATGGTGAAGAAGATGACCAAACTATGAAAAGAGGTTGATACAAACAGAACTAGTAATTGCAGCAAATCATTAATAAAAGGATGGACAATGTCTTCTGAAATCAGAAGACAAATAGAGTGTTTCATTAGGCTGAACCAGGTTGGGCTTCTCTTGCATTGTATAACCTCACATGCAAGTATTTATTTCTACCATAAGGGAATCTCTTTAAAAATACATGTAAACCATCACCCACAAGTAGAGAGAAAATACAATAAGCATAAAGATGATCTATTCTAACTTGCTCCATGCCATGTTTGGTGATAGCCACTTGAAATCTAATCATGAACTCAATTAACAACCATGAAATCGGATTACAACCATGAACTCAACAAGCTAGTTGTTCCTCCCTTATCAAGAGTCTTAAAAAGCAAACATTGTGTATGAAATACTGTGGTATTGTTAAGGTGAACCCCTTGAAGTATTTGAGATACCAGACACTTATGGTTCTAAAGTGGTATGTGAGTCAAGTTTTCACAATTTTTGGACGTGTGCTACGATTGTCACAAATTAGGTCACTTTGTGAGATCCTATCCAAGAAAGGTAATCAAGAAAGATACAAAGGATAAAGGTCTACATTAGAAATGAAATGCAAAGAATGTTTTGGTGAATGACCAATAAAATGAAATACATAAGGACACATCACCTAGATTAGGAGGAAAATTAAAGAGGATTGATATGCTTGGTCACTCAATGCTAGTGATGGCCTCATGAATACAATAAATCTGACATGACAAGTCCATCATCAATTTATGTGGTATAATAAACACATTGGAGAGATATGGAGGGGATCAAGACTAGACAAGATGTATGCGCCATGTGTTGATGGATAAGTGGGTATCACTTGGCATCAGATATGCAATATTGGTGGAGTACTATGCCTTAGATTATGTCTCAATAATGATTACCCCCTAAGGTTAGTATGTGAGAGAAATACTTATAAATCTCTAAGTCCTTTTAAACTTAACATGTCTTTTGCTTCAAACAAAAATTTGTAAAGGAATTGCAAAGTGCATAGAAAGTAATGGCTTTAGTAAAACTTGATCCCTTTAAGAAGTGGAGAGCAAGCATGCAAAATCCATAGGGATATTTAATATATGATGGGTAGAAAGTCACACTATATATTTAATAATTTAAAGATATTGCTCTCAAGTTCTAAAGATTCTTATTTTTCTTTTGTGGAGTTATATTAATAATCAACAAAGTGATAAATTTCAACTACAGAGATATAATTGAAGGCTCATGAGATGATGGCAGGAGCATCCATGCACCAATCCATCACAAAAATGAAGAAGGTATTCTGGAAGATTTCTTCATCAACTGTACTCCATTGTTTAAATATAGCTTAAATAAGTGGAGGGTTGTAAAGCTACACTTGTCATCTTTTTGGTCCTAAAAGAAATGGTAAGGAGTGATATTTTCATCTCTCTTGAAAGAACTTTGGGTGTGGAAGAGACATTTTTTCTTGAGAAGGATGATTTTTTTGGGGAGAAATTTAGTGGTGTGTATTTCTTGGCTAGTAGGTAGGTGTAGCAGCTAGGGTTAGCAAACATTCACTAATTGGTGCCAAGCTCGAATACGAGAGAGAGAGAGAGAGAGAGGTGGAAGCAGTAGTCTTGTGTAGGTACATCATAGAGAGAGAGAGAGAGAGAGAGCACACAAATGGTGCACCTTGCTGCGTGGTACTACAGGTGAATCTGATGGCCACTTATATAGTATATTGAAATGTGATTTTTTTAGTTTATTGTAATTGCTTGCCTAGTGCTTATAATTGTTCTATCTAGATTCATGACATTAGGGCCTAGGGTGGGATTGAGAGTAAGGGCTTTGTGGAATCCTCACCTTGGTTTTGAAAGATGAACATGTCCTGGATTTGCATGAGGTATGCTCTGAATCAAGATTGCTTTTCTCTTATGTGTGAGGTATGCTCTATATATTGAGCCTTTTTGGTGAGATATGCTCTAAATATTCAACCCAAAATATTTTTCCCTTTCTCATCCGGCCTGGAAGATCACTTTCACTATATCTCACCCTTTTTGTTATGCCAGTCTATGTTTGGCATGGCATCTCTCATCTAGCATCTCAAGGGGCTCCTATAAGGTCAATTAGAGAAAACGAAAATAGAACATATGAATGTCAAGTGTAGAGAAGTCAATAATCGATGGTGAGATCTAGCATGAAATACACAGGAATGCATAGGCTGATGGAGAGAATGCTAAATCTCCAAAATTGAATAATAACCTATTGTTTGGGGCGGGGTGAAGGGGGGGGAGGGGGGGACTTTGTGTAGAAACACAAAGAGAAGGTGGGATGAATGAGGCCTTGACTGCTCCGATCTTCTAGACCTGTTAGAATACTTTGTCAAGACTGTGAGTCATTTTTTATGTCCAAGTTTTGCCTAGAATCCTTGTTACATAATCCTCTGATGCACTTTTTATGATGCATTTGCTTTTGCTACGTCTCAAACCCTTACATTCCTTGAAAATGTGTAAAAAAATTGCAATCGATATGAACCAGCTTAGATGTACATTCTTTGAGTTGGTGCTTGGCTTCATAGAATTCAATATGTATGCTGAAATTTTTGTGCTACACATGTGCAAAATGTCGCTACTACACAATGGCCATTCTATGCTATTGAGATTCCATATGTGCATAGACTCAAGGGTTCCATATTCTCAACCCCCCTTGGGAAATATGTGCTTGGAGTCATAGAAAACAACAAGGTCCTCTACAAGCTGCTTAGTTGTATGCCTCTCAAAGAGCAATCTACCAAATTTGAGGTGGTAACACTTAAAAGAACCTATAAAACTCTTAACATTTTGCTACTCACAACAATCTGAAGGGTATACTTCTCTAAATAAGAGACAAGTTGTTACATAGATATCATGAAATTTCTCATTCTCAATGAGTTGCAAATACTTACTGTTTGCAATGTTTCGTTGAATGGCCACAATGGGCGCAATATGTATTCGGTTTTTCATGAATACATGTACAAATGCCTCTGTTACAAGGTGAAAATCAACATTTCTTTGTCTAAGAGCTAAAATTTTACCCTTCTAGTGCTTTGATGCATCTGCAATTGCAAATGCTTTCACCCTAAAAGCTCCTTTTATACTTGAACGCATACGTACCCAAGATGAGCAATGATACGTATCAGTGATCCAATTCCCTTCTTCATCTTTTCTGTTACGTACATCTATTGAGAGAATGCTTGTTCTTCTCTCAGGCATTATAACCTATGCATTAAATGTAAAGAATTATGTATTAACCCCTAAATAATAAGTATTTTAAGTCTGTCTAATAATCACCAATATGCCATTCCAATCAATATGGCATTAAGAGATGTGTACACTTTTGTGATGGGATCTAAAATGGGCCGGCACTGGCTATGGCACTAGCCGGAACTCATGCTCATAAACAGACAAACACACCCTCACGACCTTACTAACCAGGAGCATATATCTACTACTAAAGGACAAACTGCCCTAAAGCCTAATCTATGTGTTTATAGTTTCATCATTTTGTAGTCCAACATTCCCCTTTTTATAAACTCCTTAGAGGGAGAACCCATTCACTTTGGCAATAAATACCACGATCATATACATGGAGGCAACCTCTCGGTAGAAACACCAGGGCCCCACTGCAGCTCTCCTACATCGCAGGGATTAGCCCCTTGATGTGCTGCTCAACATATAAAACAATCGAATACAAACCCCTCTTATTTATATTTCTCGTATTTCCAAGAGATATACCATGTGTCCTCACATAACAGTTCCTTGGGAAACCGCCCCTCTATCCTATGGCAAGGGATAACCTCACACTCTTAATCGTGGGTCAAATTCCTAAGAAAAAAATTGCTATGCAGTCCAAGAGCTTTTCCATTGATACCATGAACCATGCATAGTGCATAATGTGAAAGGAAATCATCATTGGGCATCGTGCGAAACTAATCTTTTCATGATTTCCACGCTAGCGTTTATGTAATGAAATGAGAAAAGACACCAAGCCTTACACTCATGTTGCCTTTCCCTTCTCTTTAAAACAACATCCTATAGGCATGATGCAACACATAAATCAGATTTTAATTTATATTTTGACACTCAAGCTCCCCTCTCCCTCTACAATTTAATGTTTTGCATTCGTTGATAGGTGAAAGAGTAGTTTTATGTGTATTTCCTTACAAAGAAAGCGATAAACATGAACGAAAACATAAAAACGAGGGTAAACCAAGGTCAACCTCGTGCTTTACCTTCATTATACATTGCACAAACACACATGTTATTTTTTGGAATTTTCCTTTTACCGTTTCCTAATTTTCTCCCATTTAAAACCTATTTTCCACCATTTTTTGGTATTTTTCCTCTATTTTCTTCAATAAAAAATGACTAGAAATTAAGATTGATTGTGGGTTGTAACCCTTAGGTTCCTTGACAGCAAAATTTCAGGTTACGTTGGTATTATATCTCATATTTTCCATTTATTTTGCAAAAAACTCTATTTTTTCTCCTTAAACGCATGTTTTTTCAGGTTTTATAACATTAATTTCAGCCATATCACTTATGATTTTTTGGTTTTCAGATTATAAACTGTTGAAACTCATAGAAAGCAACATCATAATGCATAATCAGCCCATGGGAACAATGTTTCATCAATCAAATAGAATAAAAACTCATTTTTTCTTCATAAAAATTGAAATACCGCTTAGGCTTCATGTTTCGGGATCTCGGTTTTGGTGCGGGACTGTGGGTCAGCCCACATTCAATGTCGAGCATCTTCACAATCAACAATCTTCATGTCTACATCGATCTGGAAGCAATCGAGTCCCAACTGGACAAGCTTTCCTTCACCATTCTTCATTTTCCTCTTGCACACAAGAACAACCCCTTAGGGGAGAGAGAGGGAGGAGAGAGAAATACTAAAATCAGATTTCTTCATTCAGGCCATCATTGCTCGGGTTAAGGGCAGTGATATGACCAACAGACAGAGAGAAGTTGGCCCCCATTGTCAGTTGCATAGGTTGTTTACAACCTGCATCCACCATTCATCAACATGAGGGCGCATTTTTTGGCGTGATGTTGGTGCATTCATCTCCATGATTTCTTCATCCTTCTCTCTCCACGATTGCATGTTTTGATGTTGCATAAAATTTGGGCCCCCCAACTCCCAAAAGGCACTATCCAATTTGGCCAGAACAAGGCCACTTTTTCAAATCTTGCCCCATCTTGTGGCCATTTCCTCGTTCGGCATCCGATTCGAGTGCTCTAAATTTCTGCGTGTCCGGCTTGACATCCCGCATTGACTGGCAACTCCTGACAACCCGCACAGTAGTCTGAAAATTTATCAAAAATCCGTCCTAGTTGGAGCCACCGCCTTCAATGTTAAATATTTTTCCCCTAGATTCTGGATTTTTTGGCAAATTTTAGGCACATCCCGGGCTCAAAACTCCACTCTCATTGTGGCGACCAGGGGATAGGGCGACTCAGGCCGTCGAATTCCACAACATATCTGCACAAAAAAACCAAAGGAAGCATCAAGCTGATACAAAATAGATACATACTAAAACACAGCACAATGCTCACCATACCCCCTGACAAAACCAAGGCATGACATCCACAAGGAGTAGGCCTAGCATAATCTGATAGAAGGTCCAAAGCTAGTCACTAACCAACTACTCCAACACGACCAAACTAAAAAGAACTATCAAAGAGGTTGCCCTAATTGGTGGTTTGAACTACCTACCTAACTAAGGACAACACAACTAGGAGCTCCTACTAGGCGAGGACTCTTATAGCCTGATCAAGAAGTATTTTCTTTTAACACAATTCTTCTTTTAGGCTTTTTATTTTTCCCATACTCGGGCATGTAAAAAGGAGGGAGCTGAGCATAGTGACCCAAGGAGAACAGGGCATCGGCCTCAGGTCCTGTCTCGGTACCCAAGAGCCTACCAAGCCCTCGCAAGGCGACACTTAATCCTTTTCTGACGCTCACTTTTATTTTTGCTTCAACCTTCCTTACTTTCTTCTTTTCCAGCAAGAGGCCACCCCCAGGAAGACAAGGCATCGGCCTCGGGTCTAACTCGTCCCCAAGAACCTACCAAGACTTCGCAAGGCGATGATCAACTGCTTATAATTTTTTCTTTCTTTCTTTTCTATTTTAATAGGGGGTTAGAACCCCTTTTTACACACCTTTGTATATATTTATTGTCTTTCAAATAGTCAGAGTTTTTATTTCCTCTCTATCATCATTATTTTTCCTGCTGGCAGGCTTCTCTAACTGCCTCACAACTAACAAGAACTCCTAGAACGGCTGCCTAGCAGGCTAGTAGAACAGGGTCACTAGAACTCCCTTCTAAAATAGGTCTTTTGATGCCTGACAATGTCTTTACAGGAGGTATCGACTACTCAAACCTCCCTCAGACATACCCAACCTAACCCTGGGACTTCATGCCTTGGACGCTGGTCCCCCACAAGAAAAGAAAAATCCCCCAACAAGTACACAGACACATATAGCAGAAAAATACGTTACTCATAAAGGAGAGATATCACCTGGATAGGGCCACAAGAAGCTTCTGCGCAACAAAAGACTCCTTCCAAGCTCTTCTTTGATCCTGTCTAGCACAGAACTAAAACAAGAAACCATGAACCGCACCTGTACTAAACAAACGACTAGCCCTCTTGGCCTAACGAAATATAGCATTTCACTACAAAAACTAATCAACCCTCTTGGCCTAACAAAATAAAACATTCAAAACCTCGCAAAATGGCCCTCTTGGCCTAACGAGATCAAACAAAATAGCACCTACACATCCCTCCCCGAAATAGTACAAATATACAATAATATGCTCCTTTCTAAGGAGGAAAAACCAGGGCTCACAGCCCTAAACTAAATGCATAAGGTTATGACCCATCCCTCCTGCATATATAGCAAGAGGTGTATGCATAACATGTTGTCTAATCAACCTATGGGTCCAGGATAACAACGATAGATTGGTCTCGGCTACTCTTTGCATCACCCATATAAACCGTCGATTGCCATATATTGCATGCTCTGATAACATTCCCCACAAGCGACCGGGTCATGTCTCAATATTGATAACAATATCCAAACTAGGACCACAGTTAAAGAAAAGGTCTTCTTCATAAGCAAGATTTGCCAGTGAATCCGCAAACTGATTCCAATAACGTGGAATTAGCTGAAAAGACACACTCTCAAACTCCTCAAGTAGGGTCATAGCAGTTCGATGAAACATACAAAGAATGGGATTCCGCATTGCGTATGTCCCATCTAGCTGATTCAGGATCAACTGGGAATCCCCTTTGACTAACAACTGCTGAATACCACCTTGTTTGGTAATATGCAGTCCCATAATCAAGGCTTTATACTCCGCCATATTGTTAGTGAATCCTACCCCGAGATAAGCAGCTAACTTCATTGTAACTCTACGTCGGGGATCTCGGATTACTACTCTAACACTCCCTTTTTTATTAGGGCCCCTGGACACTCCATCAAAATATAATGTGTACGTTCACAATGGATTTACACACACTGCCATCATGAACTTCTCTATTCGTAATTATGATATTCAAAGTTTAGCATATTGAGAGGATGAACTGACGGCTCCATCTCACCTTCTTCATTAAACTCAACAGGTATACTTGTCATCAGTAGTAAGCAGTGATGACAAAAGACTTTGATCTCCCACACAAAGGTTCCGTCCTCTTGCTCAATCACTTTGTATCCTTTGCTCCACCAGATAAGAAAAAGCTATCGGATGATACCACTTTTCCTCCCAAATTTGGGCTAAACAGCTCTGTTGATACTATGCATGGTGGCTGCTGAAAATATGTAAAATACCTCACCTCTTTTAGGTGCTTTTAAAATTGGTGCTTTTACTAGCTCCTGTTTCACATCCTCAAAAGCTACCTTACAAGGGTCGCTCCATACAAATAGACAGCTAAAGGATAATAAGTTTGTTAGTGGCAATGTCCTTTCTACCAAGGCATTTATAAACCTCCGATAGTACCCTATCGATGACAGAAAGCTATGTATCTCTTTCGGAGTGCATGGTGGACTCATAGCAACTATGACCTTGATCTTTTCAGGGTTAGTTGTGATCCCAACTGAACTAACCACATGACCTAGCAATAGCCCATAAGGCACTCCAAAGACACACTTCCGTGGGTTAAGAGTGATACAAAATTGTCTGCAGCGCTCAAAGCACTTTCTTAAAATAATCAACATCCTTTTCCTTACAGTGGCTGCCCGCAGGTCATCAATAAATACTTTCAGCTCATCTAGGGAGATGTCACCAAAGGTCTTGTCTACTATTCGTTGCCATGATCTAGGTGCATTGCACAAACCAAAGGCCATCACATGGTATGCAAAAGTACCAAAGACCGTAATGAAAGTTTTTTTCAACTTATCCTCTTCTGCAATTGCCATCTGGTTGTAACCTGCAAAGCAGTCCATAAACGAATATATTTTCCTACTCGCTAATTGATCCAAAATCTGGTCAATAAATGGCAATGGGTAGTAATCCTTAACCGTCTGCTTATTCAACTCTCTAAAATCTACACATAGTCGGATCTTGTTGTTTTTCTTCTTTTTGATAACAAGTGGTGAACACCATTCTGTACATTGTACAGGAAAGATAACCCAGCTTTTCTTAACTTTTGTAACTCCTCAAACAGCCTGTCCCTCAATTCAAATGGCATATGTCTTACTTTCTGACGCACGTGACGACTGCCTTCTTTCCACAGGAATAGTATGAACAGCCAGGCTGGGAGGAATACCTCTTACCTTATCGTAACTCCAAGCAAAGATATCACGGAATTCTTGAATCAAGGACACATAGTTCTCCCTTTCTGCTGAACTGAGCATGGAACCTAATTTAATTGGCCGCGAATCATTCGACGTGCCAAGGTCCAACTCAATCACATCTGCGTCTCTTATCATATCTTTCGGCTCTATCGGCTCATTTAGAGTTATTTGATAAATATCCTCTGTAGTAGACCCCTCTTTAGACTCATCGCTGGATGATGTCTCACTACCAGATGGATCATCTATTGTCTCTAATTCAATAGAGGATAAAAGAGCTCTCTCACTCTGAGGAGACTTAGGGTAAGCATCGACTATTACTCGATTAGCACCTCTACCTAAAACCACTCGACCGGCGGGTATGTCGACTTGACAGTTTGTTCGTAAGATCCAAGGCCTACCTAGCAAGACTCGATAACTAGGACGTCCTGCAAATCTTATCACCCTAAAGTCCAAGAAACATTCTACACTTGCAATTGTAACATGGAATTTAGTAACGAAACCTTCTGGTTGCCTTAGACTATCATCAGCCATCCTAAGAAGGGTGGAGCTGTCTTTTGGATGCCTAGACCCAGCCTCTCCATCAACTCTGAACTCATGATATTGACGGAGGACCCAGTGTCTACAATGGCATGTTCCACTAATATTCCATCCACATATGCTGGAACCCTAGGGCAATTCTTTTCAGCATGGTCAAACCAATCTTCCCCTACTCGTACTATTCCCAAAGGTTCTACAATATACCCAATACATAGGATCTTCTTGAATTCCTTGCATACTCTTGGAGATAATTTAATCAACTGTAAGAGATTCACATCTGGTTTAACTTCGCAAAGAGAACTTGCTAAATCAAAATCATGATAGGTAGCCAAAGCTCTCTTTTCTTGCCAAACCATTCTTTCTTTTGGTCTCGGGACCGGCTTTGGTACTTCTTTTTTAGCTCTTGCCTTCTTTCTTGGCACTTCCTCATCCTTCTTAGGATCGACTCTTCTGTCAATAGGCCTTAGAGGTCCACCTTCCACGCTAGGATTTAGGACTTGCATCCCCTTATCCCCTTGCTTAGGGTTTCCCTCAATCGGTTTTGCATTATCTTTATCACCCTCTTTAGCCTTTTGGCCTCTTGTCACGGCTCTTAAGTTAGAGGTTTCAGCGTCATTGACACGTACAACCTCAATAAGGCTGACTCCATTGCCTTGTGGCAACTCTTCTATAGTGGTCTTTTCCTTTTGCAATATTTGTCTTGGTACATCATTTTGCTGCAGGTTACTACCTTGTGTTTTATGATTAACTAGACCTGGCTGTATACTCCCTTGTTGGAGGGAACTAATCTTACTCCAACAGGTAGCGGCTAAATGGCCCGACTTCCCACAAATATCACATTTAACATTTGGATATTTTCTAGGGAAATGTTGTCTGCCACACCACTTACAGCTGAATCTTGAGGGTCCACCCTCTTCAGGGCGTCAACTCCCTATCAAATTGTACTGCTTCTTCAAGAAATTGACGTCAACAGCTATTTGCCGATATTGTTCAAAAATCATGTCAGTGTATTGCTTCATCATATCCTTAACTTCGCCAAGGAAATTAGATGCACTCAACTCATAGCCTTGATCATCTACTCGTCGTTCCATTGGCCTAACAATTTGATTGGGCATTGGTTGTTGACTCACAGGAACAACATTAGGATTCAAACCTGGCCTCCAACATTTGGTGGAGCCAACTGACTAGCCATAGGCATAGTCACACTGGGAGGAGATGGCAACAAAGGTACATTTTGAACCATGCTTCCTCTCCCATTAGGGTTATTCATAGGCATCCCTTGACTTCCATTCGTCAATGGTAAATTACCTCCAAGTACTAGACCCACATTAAGATTTATTCGAGAGGAGTAGGCCGTTTGTAATCGTGCTTCTACTCCTTCTGCCCATGCGATGGTGGTGTCTATATCAGCCAAAGCCACACTGCTCAATTGTACCTGAATATTGAAATCCAATCCATGCAAAAAGTATTGCAATTGGGCAGCCAGTGGAATAGGAATGTAATTTTGTAACTTACGAAATACTTCCTTAAGCTTCTTGGCATAGGCTTTCACATTCTCATGGGGGTCTTAGCGTGTTACATTCAAGACACACAACCAGTATTGGCCACCTCTTTCAAGGGTATATTCTCCTCGGAAGGCTGCATAAAATTGATCGATTGTGGTTATGGTTCCAATCTCTATGCTATGATACCATACCGCAGCCCTTCCTTTTAACGTCATGTTAAAGAACATCATAAGATGTCTCTCATCTTGGATGCGATAATTAAACATTAGTCTTTGGAATTCAAAAATGTGAAACTCCGCATCTTCTTCGGCTAACCCATTAAAAATGGGCAAAGGAACTCCTAAAGCTGGCAGATCCAGCGTCCCTACAGGAATTGCAATGGGTTGTGCCATGGCGATAATCGGATTAACAATAGGAGTTTGAACTGATGTAATCACACCCCCACTTGAAGTGGGTTGACTTGGTGGAAAAGAGGAAGAACTTGCGCTTCCTCCTGCACCTGAAGGACTATGTGTAGCAGTTGGGTCACTAAGACCACTGCCTCTTATGCATATTGGGCTACTCCTTTGAGGAGAATAGCGACTTACGATCTCCAACCGTCGTCTAGCTCTCTCACCACGTTCTTCTTTTTGTATTTCGGCTTGACGGTCCTTGTCAGAGGACATAAACCAACTTTTTGGTCCTTAAAAACCCTACATTCGAGAACCACTACTTGTTGGCAGCTCCTGGCAGACGCACCATAGATGGGATCTAAAATGGGCCGGCACTGGCTATGGCACTAGCTGGACCTCATGCTCGTAACAAACAAACACACCCTCACGGCCTCGTGGACTAGGAGTGTCTATCTACTGCTAAAGGACAAACTGCCCTAAATCCTAATCTATGCGTTTATAGTTTCATCGTTTTGTAGTCCAACGTTTCCCTTTTTATAAACTCCTCAGAGGGAGAACCCATTAACTTTGGCAATAAATACCACAATCACATACATGGAGGCAACCTCTTAGTAGAAACACCGCGGCCCCACTGCAACTCTCCTATATCGCAAGGATTAGCCCCTTGATGCACTGCTCAACATATAAAATAATTGAACACAAACTTCTCTCTTTTATATTTCTCGTATTTCCAGGAGATATACCATGTGTCCTGACTTAACAATCCCTTAGGAAACCGCCCCTCTATCCTACGGTAAGGGATAACCTCACACTCTCAATCGTGGGTCAAATTCCTAAGAAAACAATTGCTATGCAGTCCAAGAGCTTTTCCGTTGATACCATGAACCATGCATAGTGCATAATGTGAATGGAAATCAGCATTGTGCATCGTGCGAAACTAATCTTTTCATGATTTCCACGCTAGTATTTATGTAATGAAATGAGAAAAGACACCGAGCCTTACGCTCATGTTGCCTTTCCATTCTCTTTAAAACAACGTCCTATAGGCATGATGCAATACATAAATCAGATTTTAATTTATATTTGGACACTCAACCTCTCCTCTCACCCTACCATTTAATGTTTTGCATTCGTTGATACGTGAAAGAGTCGTTTTATGTGTATTTTCTTACAAAGAAAGCGATAAACATGAACGAAAACATAGAAACGAGGGTAAAACGAGGCCAACCTCATGCTTTACCTTCATTATACATTGCACAAACACACATGTAATTTTTTGGAATTTTCCTTTTACCATTTCCTAATTTTCTCCCATTTAAAACCCATTTTCCACCTTTTTTGGTATTTTTCCTCTATTGTTTTCAATAAAAATGACTAGAAATTAATATTGATTGTGGGCTATGGCCCTTAGGTTCCTTGACAGCAAAAGTTTAGGTTACGTTGGTATTATGTCTCATCTTTCCCATTTATTTTGCAAAAAACCCCATTTTTTTCCCTTAAACGCATGTTTTCCGGGGTTTTATAACATTAATTTCAGCCATATCACTTATGATTTTTGGGTTTTAAGATTATAAACTGTTGAAACTTATAGAAAACAACACCATAATGCATAATCAGCCCATGGGAACAATGTTTCATCAATCAAATAGCATAAAAACTCATTTTTTCTTCATAAAAATTGAATTACCGCTTAGGCTTCATGTTTTGGAATCTCGGTTTTGGTGCGGGACTGGGGGTCAGCCCACATTCAATGTCTAGCATCTTCACAATCAGCAATCTTCATGTCTACATCGATCCGGAAGCAATCGTGTACAAGCTTTCCTTCACCATTTTTCATTTTCCTCTTGTACACAAGAACAACCCCTTAGGGGAGAGAGAGGGAGGAGAGAGAAAGACTAAAATCACATTTCTTCATTCAGGCCATGATTGCTCGGGTGAAGGGCGGCGATATGACCAGCAGACAGAGAGAAGTTGGCCCCCATTGTCAGTTGCATAGGTTGTTTACAACCTGCATCCACCATTCATCAACATGAGGGCGCATTTTTCGGCGTGATGTTGGCACCTTCATCTCCACGATTTCTTCATCCTTCTCTCTCCACGATTGCATGTTTTGATGTTGCATAAAATTTGGGCCCCCCAACTCCGAAAGGGCACTACCCAATTTGGCCAAAACAAGTCCACCTTTTCAAATCTTGCCCATCTTGTGGCCATTTCCTCCTCCGACATCTGATTCGAGTGCTGTAAATTTTTGCGTGTCCGGCTTGACATCCCGCATTGACTGGCAACTCTTGACAACCCGCATGGTAGTCTAAAAAATTATAAAAAATCCACAAGTGTCGCTCAGGGGCCTTTTAAAAGTCGTCTTTCACTTGGTGCTTGAATTCGTCCTAGCTGGAGCCGTCGCCTTCGATGTTAAATATTTTTCCCTAAATTTCAGATTTTTTGGCAAATTTTAGGCACATCTCGGGCTCAAAACTCCGCTCTCATTTTGTAAATAGACACAAACATCGATATCGAAATGCATGTGGATATGTACATTGAACAAATTATAGATTCAATTTCAAGGCATCACTTTAATCATACCATTTACATGAAATATAATGAAAAGAATAGCACAAGAATACTCAGAGAATTTTGCCAAAATCAATTTTATTATAATGAATAGAAGTTTGATTTGACTCAATACATTGTATGAAATGTGGGTATTATAGAGTAGTTGTTACAAGGATAGCAGCCACATGGCATGCAAATCTTAATAGGCACATTGTATTGACAACTGAGATATTCTAAGACTCAACACATTGTGCGTTATATGGATGATATGATACAAGAGTTTCATGGATCATTGCCAATTGGCATGGAGATCCAAGTGGACACATAGAACCAATAAATCAGAGGTTAGAGAGAGAGAGAGAGAGAGAGAGAGAGAGAGAGAGAGAGAGAGAGAGAGAGAATATTTTGGATAGAACCAAAGATAAGATTGGATGGTAATAAGAGGTAGATGAAAAGCTAAGATTATAGGCAGATTAGGGTCTATCATGATTAAAATCAAGATAAAGAGATAAGATCCAATTGGGTGAAAAAGAACACAGATATAGTGAATCAAAGGGGCGTAATTGTGTGATTTGAATGTGAATCCAAGTTAAAATTGGCACATATTTTTCTTTATACGATGTAGGTGCAGGATGTACCAGAGAAAGAGAGATATTCACTTTCAATTGGAGGATGAATATACACCAATGTTTAAAAGAACAGTTGAAAGGGATGATGTAATAGGATACATGATGCAACAAGAAAGAAATGTAAGATAAAAAATGTGGACCTTTGGGTTGATGGGTGCATTTATCCACCAGATCCACTCATTCAAAGGCCACCACAATTTGAAGGACTTACATCATTTGTAAAGTTTGTTTGTGAAGGTAATGAAGGATTGTATGGATACACATGCAGACTTGTCACACAAGGATTAGTAGGGGTTCATCAAGCCTTGACAAATATGCAGAAAAGATTATCAGGGAATATGCTGTCTTTGATGAAAAAGGATAGATTATTCTTTGAGAAGGATAGGAAGAGCTAGATCTTAGAAGAAGCAATGTGTGTCATTAAAGAAGCTATGTATGCTACACACATGGAGAATATGGAGTTACATCCTAAAGTTATGGACTTGGAGAAGTGAAATCAAAACATAAAGAAGAAGCTCACAAAAACTTTGGAGATAGGGTCCACTTGAAAAACCATAGAAGCATGTCGACGTATTTGATTAGTTAAACCAATTCACCAATTAACCAAAAGAATTGGATAATATCATAGACAGATATATGCTCAATCTGCTACAATGAGAAATACGTTTCCTCATGTAGAGAATAATACTATTGTCAAAGTCCTAAGCAAGGATATGGTAAACAATGCATTGGAAAATTGTAAATTCAGGGACACTGTAGATGGTGTCGCAAGTGAACATCTTGAGGATGTGAGTAACTTGTTTACTGCTACAGATTCTCAGGGATTATGTGACAAACTGGGAATGAGTTCTGAGTCATATAGTATGCTCTGACAATAATTGGATACAGGTTTTAAGAAAGTCTTCAAAACTAAGTGAGTAATGCCTCTGCCAAAACCATTTCACGTGAAGAAGGATCGAAAACAACTAAATGAGAAAATTTTAGAACTAATTGGTGAGCCAATGCATTTGGAAAATACACACATATTGAAGTATGGTTTTAAAGAAGTTGCATTTGTATTGAATCCATCCATCAACTTTGTATTGGATATATATAGGGTTTAGATTGATATGATCAAGCTCTACAATATGTCTATGGAAGAATGTAGAGATGATTGTCCTCAAACTTAATGAGAGTGAGATTATTAAGGGGCAAAAACTTCAACGTGTGAGTATAATACTTATGAATCGAGATTTGGATCCCAAAATTGATGAGAACCATCCTTTACACTTCAGTGTATATTCAGAGAATGAAATATGGTGGCTTGCAACATTTGAAGTACCAAAGGAGGACCATGAAGTACGTAAAGTTTATTTAAACCTCATTAATATACCTAGTTTTATTCAACAGCAAAATAATGGAGCAATTTTACACATCGAGTAGTTTGGGGACTATCAAGTTGAATGGCATCTTACAAGTAATTTAAAAACATTGAAGTGCATGTTTGGTTTATCAAATGCACTGAATGCAAAATTTTCGTGCATATACTACATGCAAACTAGGAAGAAAGGGAAAAATGGAAAGAAAGAATGGCTTGCCAAGGCAGGACAACAAGGTGCTCCAACTTGCGATCATAAAGTCATGATAAATGGAATGCTAATTCCAGTGGATCCAAACTAGCACCCTATTTTGAAAATACCACTAACAAGGGTTCACTTTTGCACAGTGCATTGTTTAATTAGAATAATTAAGAAGCTAGTAAATGAATATAAATGCTTTGCATGCAAGATGCAGCCTATGTCAAAAGTTGATGCTACATGCAAGAAGGTAGAACAGGTTCCCTCTAAAGTTGGATTGCAAGGGGACTAAGTAGAAATAAAAAAGGACAAGAAAAAATCGAGAAAACATAGAAATATCCCTTGTAAACCATGCTTTGGCAGACCCAAGGCTAGGAAGTTTATATCTCCACCCTGAGATGAGGAAGTCGATATACTTGTAAAACAACCAAAGAAGTATGAAGCATGGAAAAATTTGCAGCTTACTATTCCAAATTGGAGCAATGGGGGACGAATGAGGATTGCAAAGGTAGAATGGGGATACACCTAGATAGATTAGCAACTCTCTTACAAAAGCTGAGGTTTAGAAATGGTGATGCCAATACATTTAAAGAGACAGTTGCCAAATTTCATAAGTCCATGGTAGAGGCATGGACTACAAATAGCATAACACACTATAGGGTCATTATTGCCACCATTACAAAAAATTATCATCATTTTGAATTAGTTTGTGTTTCTAATCTCTCTTCTTGTGCATCATATACTTGAAGCACATGGTCCATATTTTGCAGATCAAGGAAGTTTGGCAGTATGGTCAACTCAAGGTGTGGAACATTTCATTGGTAAGCTTGTTGTGCTTTTCAAAAGGCAACTGATCATAGAGGTGGCATCAATGACTCCAGTTCTATGAGGCAATTATTACAATAGTGGTATAGGAGATTAGAGATACGATACGAGGAAAAAGAAAAGAAGTCCAAAACCTCTCAAGAAGAATTTATAAGTAGGGTAATATATGAAGTGAGAAAAGTAAGATATTAAAACAACACAACTAGATAGTGCCACGCAGAATGGTTGACAACCCAAGAGAGACATGACAAGAAATGGAGACCTAGATAAAGATAATATCTTTGATGCATTTAGAGTCTACGAGAGAGCATAGGTACTAAGGATATGACACATCAATACTCCTATCTTTAACATGAAATGTCTTGCAAATTTTGTTTAAAATTTAAAAGGTTTGTCACCATGTTTTTCAAATTAGATTTTGAACTATGTTTTTTAATTATGAAATTTCGATTTCAAAATGCTAAGACAAAGATATGAAAGTTCCAAACCTTGGAACATTCACTAGCCTAGACAGAGAGGGGCATGAGGGAGTTGGTAGGAGACAAAGAGAGGCAGGGATGGGGTGGAGAAATTAAATGAAATGATAATTTTAAAGTTCATTTACACCACAGTAAGTTTGAAAGTTTCGTATTTAAGTCAAGTCTCTCCTTTTATTTTTTTTCCATTACTCTTCACTCTACCCTCCACCTTTCTATCCTTCATCATCACAACCATGGCACATTCCAAGCTTCCTATCAAGAAGACGCCTACAAGAGCAAGAGCTCAACACTCTTTGGAATCTAGTGAGCCTGTTGTGAGTGACAAAGGTCCCCTAGTGGCCGATAATGGTGGCCCTATTGCAACTAATAGTGGTGGTGCTACGTTATCCAACAATGGTGGTCATAGTGTGGTCAATAATGATGGTTCACCATTGTCTAGAAATGGTGGTCCATATGCTCCAGTTGCTCCACCTCCTAGTACTACTCCTGCTCGTAATACATGTCCTCCAACACATAATAAGTGAAGATGGAGACCAGGCACAACTGCACTACGTGAGATAATAAAATTATAGAAGAGTGCCAATTTGATTATTCCTAAGGCAGCATTCTCTAGGTTGGTGCAAGAAGTACTACAAGATCTACAGTTAGGGCATCATCACAAGTTCTTTTCAAGAAACTAGGCTAGGAATGCGGGGTGATGTTCAAGCTAAGTTTTGCTTGCTCTCCAAGAAGCAGTTGAAAGTTATTTGATTGATCTAAGGAGTGATTGTCAACTTTTAGGCATTCATGCCTAACGTATCACTATTAAGCCCATAGATATGGGTCTTGTTCATAGGATCCACAACAACAAGGATGTATTTAATCTTAATGTCAACAATATGCTTTGAGAAGCTACCTTGTAATTGGATCTATGTTTTTAGCTCACGTTTGGTTGTAGACTATAAGGAGCTTAGTTTTGGGTTATCTTTCCAATAGACCTTCAAGTGTTTGATAGTTGTGGACTGCAAAATGGAGCTAAAGTTTTCCTAGCTCTAGTTGTACTTGGTGTGATGCACTATCTACCGTGTATTTCATGGTTTTGTAATGCCAAATTTGATAATTGATATTCTATTTTTCCATGATTTGTATTGTGCATATTTCCAAGTTTCTAATTTTGAAAGTAGTTTTGTTGTATATAAATTCAATGCGGAATCACGCACACATCAATGATCAGTTATACACGGGTCAATGCTCTATATCTTTACTCTATTTAGCGATTTGGCAACACTATATCCAATATGCAATATTCAATTTGACCCATGACTTATTTTTTGTGAATTTCTAAGTTTCCAATATTTCACATAGTTTGGTTGACAACACATTTAATATGCAATTGCGCACACTCGGTGGTGAGTTTTTTTGTTTATTAATGAAGTATAATCCAGTTAATGTATTTTCAAAAAATGATTGAATCATCAATTTTATAAATCAAAATCTGGCAAAACTTCACCCACATGTTGGGCATCATAAAAACTCATGGATATTAAAAAATTGACCCCATTACAAGCCTCTAGGACACCTGTCCGAAGGCTCACGTTGGGGCCCTGAATTTAGGGATTTAGGGCCCCAGATGCTAGCCTTCGGATAGGTGTCCTAGAGACTTCTTATAAGGCCAATTTTTTGTTGGGTAGTTGATGTGTTCTAGAGAAGTAAACAGGCAAAATTTCACGTTAATCAAATCACTAGTCATAGTTTTCCAAAGTGTGGATACATTAATTTAAGTTTAAGGTTTTTCAAAAAGTTTTGCTATAATTTTAAAGTGTCACCTCATTTTACACATTTCACTTTTGAGTTTTCTCTCCTAGAAGACATGACATGCACCAAGAAAGTGGCCCGAAGACACCCCCTAGAAATCCCATGCACAAGCCACCTCCCCCAACTCCACCACCACCACTACCACCACCATGCCAGCATCACAAGTGGAGGCTAGGCACATTGGCTCTTCCTCGTGAGATCCGCCATTACAAGAAGACCACGCACCTCCTAATACCATAGGCTTAATTCCAGAAGCTAACGGGGGCGATTATGGATGGCATACTAATTAAGAACAACAAGAGGCACTTCCTAGATGGATCACGCTTGCAACGATTTGATCGCTGCCCAAGCCCTCATTGCACTACATGAAGCTACTGAAGTTTACCTCATCGACTTGTTCGGAGACTTGATCTATGCAAGAGTGCATGCAAGGAGAGTCACTGTCACCATTGATAGGGATTTGTGGATAGTGAGGTTCTTTCGGCAATGGAAGGATAGTCCTCGTGAAGATCAACAACAATAGAGGTATACCACTAAAACAAATACCAAATGTAGCTTCCAAAGAGATTTTGTAAAACCTTGGTGGTAATGGATCCCATGTAAAATGTTACGAATATGAATACAAAATTTTTGGCGTGTCTTATTTTCGTTTATTCACTTGTTATTTGTTTTATTTATTTCTTAGAGATATCGTTACATGCATTTGAACAAATACATGTTGCGTATGAACTCGATAAAGCACCACGTATTAAATTTAGGGCACAAATCGTGTTGCATATAAATTCGATAAATAAATGTAACATTCAAGTAGAAAACAATAATAAACGAGGTGTATGACAAACTACATTGCACGTAAATCCAATAAATATCGGTTTTCATTACTTTAAGAGAAGATTACAAAGAGTATTACCTTGGTGATGAGATATCATTTGACAATAAGCACATCTACTGTCTCCTAGGCTTCTTTGAGCTACACTCCCCATAGTCAGATCATAGGCAACAACACCTTTTGCCCTAGTAGTTCCTACCTAATGACATTGGGTTCTTGAACACCATCAACTATGCCACAGGCCACCATGGAAAAAAGTGGCCCAGACCTAGTAGTAGAGAATAACTAGAGGAGCTTCAAACATCCAAGCAACACTACTTTCTCCAACCTAGAGTTCGTTGGGATGATCTTGAATGTCCTTACCTTCATTAGTGCCCTCAACTTCAAGAATTTCTCAACAAAATCCGGAGATCATGTCTTATGAATTACAATAATGTCACACACAAGCTAGCCGTTATAGTCCTTCATTGTCAAGTCCTACACGCTTCCTTAACTATCAGTTTGGCCACCTTGTCTAGATGAAAATTCATCTATATAGAAAATGTCTTGTATCACATGAGTTCACTGTCAGAATCATTGTGTCAAACTCACTATGCATGGAGTGTGCTGAAGATATATACATTGAATTCATGCACAAATTTACTAGTGCTAATTCAAGCTCGCAGATGCAAACGTTTGAGCTACTCTGGGGGACCTAATCCCAGCAAAATTTCATCCCAATAGTCTTACTTCCCTATAGGCCCTACTAGTAAATTTACATGCAAATCCAATAACATTATCTTCTCTGTATCATCTATCTATTGCTATAATGAAGCATCCAGGTCTCCTCCTACAACTGGGCCACCCTCCTCTGTGTAGTCAAATCGAAATGCTTTCTTGCAACCGTTGGAACTCCTCATCTGAGATCTCATATTGTGGCATGGCATCCTCAATCTTCTCTTGGATGCTCACAATGGCAAAGATGTCAACACTTATGCCATCGTATCAAACCACCTCATCAACATGTGCTAGGGCATCTTGTATATCAAAATCTATAAAATCATCATATGCATCAGGCAGCATGATACAATATATTTCTTCTCTTAGCTCCAAAATTTATAGTACATCCTGCATGAGTAGACTCTTCCACCCCCTTGATGATAATAGTATGGAGAGAAGCGAGGGGTGGCTCATCGCTTGTCGGTGTCTCATCATGGTAAGGAGGTGGGTGCACAATGGCTAAGCTTTGTGCTGCCTCTACGCTCGGATGGAGTGCAATCTCCTTAAGCTCCCTCTTGAAATACTCTAGCTGTGGCCAAGACGGTGCGTCGATGTCTTTGTCACTCTTCTCCTCCACAAAACATATATGGCAAAGGTTGTATAATGCTCGATGAGATCCATCATGGTGTGGTCCTAGTATGACGTGGGCACTACTCTAGCGTGGAGATGCTCCCCCACATGCACGAGGGCTTGATTTATGACCTTTGCATAGCTCAATCTAGCATGTAAATTATATAAGAAATCTATAGGGACCATTTGAGAGCAGAGTCCGAAATAGAGCAAGTAAAAGGATTTTTCGTATCACAAAATGATGCCACTATACTACTAGAGCTAGGGTCTATGGCGGAAAGCGAGCTCTCTAGATTCAAGGTCATGCAAAACCTAGGGTATATCACTACAAGATATAGGCCTTATACCGACGTTAAAAGAGACAAAAATGCAAATAACAAAATTTGCCCCCATCGTCGCAAAAAGCATCATTATTGGCGACACCATAGAACAGTCGGTATCAGCAACGGTATCGACGTCGGTATCAATATTGGTATCAACGTCGTAAATATCGGTATCAGCGTCAGATTTAGGACGCTGATACCGATGCCGATACTGACGCTGATAGTGACGATTCGCGACGAAAATAACGATGCCAATAACAACGCGAGCAGTAAAATTTGCGATGCTAATATCGACTGTGTGCTTTATTAGAGCCATACAAAATACTTTTTGCACTATGTACAATGTGCTTGCAAACAAAAATAAAGTATACTGAAATCATAACATTGATACCTGAAATAAATACATGATCACATAATAAGCGATTGGTACAATCATGACAAGATATCACTAATACATAGAAAAATATCTACATAGATCAGGTGACCCAAAAATAAAGGTGTGTGAGCTCTAGGGATCCAAGGGCGAGCTACATATTCTCACCCTCTGAAGGCTCGTCCCATCGCAAAGGAGCATCAAATGGACTCTGCAAAAAAAGAAACAACACATCAGTCCACCATACAATAATGCATTCTAATTAAACATGGTAACTACGGACAAGAAAGATGAGTGACTTACAGGGCCGCCGCGTCTATA
Organism: Lygodium microphyllum; assembly: GCF_053477565.2. Classification (NCBI taxonomy): domain Eukaryota; kingdom Viridiplantae; phylum Streptophyta; class Polypodiopsida; order Schizaeales; family Lygodiaceae; genus Lygodium; species Lygodium microphyllum. Next base: position 52,251,977 of record NC_141148.1, on the reverse strand, counting down.
CAATCGGTCGATTAATGAAGTGAGACCATGCCTCTCTGCATATCGAGTCTCAAGGCCGGTCAGATCACAATTTGTAATGGAGTGCTGCAAAGAAAACAAAATGCTAACTATTAGAAACATGATTGTCAGTACAAAGGATATTGCAAAAAAAAAACAAGCAAAATAAAAGAAAAACTTACAAAGTCCTCCAAATATGTCCTGTGGCTACCACTCCCAAGATGATGGACCACTCCGGCCTCGAGTCATGCCCTCGCTGCCTCGTGCTGCTGACTCCAACGTCTTGGAGAATCTGTAGCCTCCTCCCTCAGTCGGTGCCAGTCATCAGCATCTAACCACTCGGGCTTTGCAACCTTACTCTTGATTGCCTTGCGTACGTCGGATCGTCTGTGTGACATATATGCACACATGCAATCCATCATCCAGCCCGTAGAAAATCTATCTACTACTGAGGCTACAACCGAAAACTCCTCATGCAAGGATGCTACTATGTAGTCCTTGCTCCCCTCCGGTATGTTCTTCCAATGATCTAAGACGTTGTGCCGAAAAACTTGTTGGCACAACTCTCTCATGCAAGCCATCACCCTCCTCCCCTCATCATTCATGATGATGGCTCTTGACCTATCATCGACTAGATATCCATATCCCCCTGGAGTCTACGTAAGATGGGTCCTCTCCCATCTGCGTCCATGCTCTTGGATATATCCAAGAGACCCCTGTGCATCTGGTGTATCGACCGGGGTAATATCTCTCGGAGTAGCACCCATAGGGGTGCCACCTGCTGTGCTGACGGTTGAGCAAAATTTAGAGTGACTGGAGTAGACATCCCCACAGGTGTGACAAATCCCTGAGGTGATGCAACTCCAGCTGAATGATGAGATGGAGACACCGCATCCGTGCCTCCACAACATCCACCTAAGCATGAGCCACGCTCCCTGGAAGGGCCACGAGAGCGAGGAGTTGCACCTGTATCCCGTGTGGACCGTGGGATCACTGCATCCGTATCTCTGTAGCATCCCCTTGACCCTGAAGCACTCCCTCACTTTGGCCGAAGTCTGGAGCATTGAGCTCATCTCTTCGAAGCTAAAGTATCCGATCACGCTAAAGTAGATCTAGCAGAGCGCCCTAACGAAGACCAAGACAGATCCTGGTCTGCCATATCTCTTAATCTCGCTATCTGGTTTGGAGACATGTGTGTGAAGATATCCTGTAACTCCTCATTGCTCATCCCTTGACTCATCCTGAAAATATCGCCTGCACAGATAAAAAATGATGTTAGAATAATCAATTTAAATCATACAAAGCACAGTAATATAAATCCTAAAAAAAATATCTCACTTAAAATGCATATCTTATGTACCCTTATAAGCGATTGGTCAACGAATTGAGTAAGTGGATGCTCCAAGTATGAAGTATCCTATGGTCCCATGTCAATCTCCTAACACAACTCCGCATACACTAGAAGGTCGATAGACATGTCACCACAAAAGATTGAGTCCATCTCATTCTCAAAGAATTCTTGGAGTCCTATATTTTCATTATTGTTAGCCGATGCTAGCTCCAAGCTTTCGGTGGCCTCCATCCCTTGAAATATCAACCCCTCTATTTGCATATTATCTTCATCTATGCTCAGAACATCGCTTTGATCATATCCTCTTGCACTTCGGGGAGTTGAAGGTATAACATACCACCATCGAGGTTGTCGGGGGTTTGGATAGAAGATTGCCTGTTCACAAACACGTACAAGAGAGTTCAAACCATTGTGACATAAACCATGTCGTAATACAATTAACAAAAAAATGAGTCCATGCACCTATTCACAATGGGCTGGCAACACAAAGATGTCGTACAAATCCGTCCATTTTTTTTTGGAATCTATTTCGAGAAATCCAGATGGACCTCATCGAACTGTTGCTCCAACTCCTCCAAGTACCACTTTGAACCACTACACATCAAATAGTATCATGGAGAAGCTACGGTAATCCACCGTAACAATACTTTGCAAGTTCCCAAAATACTCCATCTCATCCACAACCATGTTTGGATCCATTGCTCATCGCCGGCTCTCTTGCTTGAAACTTGCCATGATAGCAGAGTCCATTGTGGAGCGCATTTTGTCAATACGCTCCACGCGAAAATGCCATCTGCACGACCACCCTGCACTATATATTTTGTACTGTACATTGAAGCACTCAAATTAGATGTCACATATAAAATTTAGATACGACAAATCCTAAACCCCTCATCACCTTTGGACTACATCCCCTCGAGAACTCCCACTCCTCCATTGAGACCTTTGTCCCTTCGCGAGATGCTGCGGTCAACGCTCCATGCAACCATCGCATTGACATGAACTGCGGCATCTCCTCCATGCCCTCGGGATATCGAATTGGTGGATGATGTGTACTACATCAAAATTCAGCTCGCGCTTCCTCTCAATCTTGCCTAGTGATCTAGTACTTGGCAAGCCACGTCTCCATAGAGGTATGGTGCAACATACAAAAGCGACCTTCTCCTCCATTGAGGCATCCATTCTTTTTTCTACCCCATTTCCAACCACCACATCTCCAGTCAGTCTATCATCATCCTTCAGCGACCATAGCATTTCGTTGTCTAGATCCACCGTTGGTAGCCATTGTGAAATATGGACTAGCGCCTCAGACACCAACCAACCTTCAGCCATGCTACCTTTTGGCGGAGCTCGTTGTCACACAAAGCCTTTCAGGGTTTTCATGAAGCACTCCAAGAAGAACATCCATCACGTATGGACAGGTCTAGCAATCTCCACTTCATCTACAAGATGCACAAGAAGGTGTATTTGTATCGTGAGTATGCTGGTGGGCAGGTATTTCTCAAAGAGACAGACCGTCTCCACTGCTCCCCGCCTTGCGGATTCAATAGTGGACGTCTTAATCTCCTTTTGTGAGATCCATTGCACCAAAGTCGACAACATGTAAATGGCCCTGCTTATTTCTGGAGTAAGACATCATGCAATCACGATCGGTAGTACAAACTGCCACAAATGAGAAAGCATTATGAATAATGGCTACACTCCAAATAGAAAAATGCACACACCAATTAAAATCCATTCGTAGTACAAACCTGACATATCTTATGCCAGTCATGGGATTTTAGTGTAATATTTCTGCTGAAAATATATTACGAAGCCATGTGAATTCTTGGGCAAAAGACAAAGCTGGCATTGGGTCACGGATGGTGTGAATTTAAAATACGATGTATCATAATCTCCATTTGTAGAACCGAAACTATGGTTTAATGTAACCGCATATTTCCATGTGGACCTCCAAGTGGGAGGAGGTCAAGAGGAAATTGAGAAGATTTATGGAAATTTTTTTCTTTTAATCTTTTTTTTTCTCCCTAGCCAAAGGTTGTGCTGGAGGAGGGGGAAGTAAAGCACGGGCAGGTAGGCCTTGTGAACGAGGTCATGGATGAGCGAATGTGGTTGAATGAGCATCGCGCTGGATGCCCAAGAGGAAGGTGAATGCCATGCAAATGGCGCGTGGAGGGAGGGAGGTACCGCTCCCTCTCCCTATAAAACCCATCGCCATGGGAGCTGGAAGGGAGGAGCCAGGAGCCGTGATGCCGCTAGTTTGAGGGAGAAATCGGACGCCGGCAGGATTAAAGGAGAAAGGGGATTCTGAGAAGGGTAGACTACGCCAGAACCGCCATTAAATGAGATAGGGAGGAGGTTGTGAGATTTGAACATGGCCGTGTGAGAGAGGGAAAGCTAGGAGAGCGTAACACCGCCGCGCCGTGAGGGAGGAGCGTTGCCGAGACCCGTCACGGCCACCATTTGGCCCTGCCCGCCAGCAAGCCGCCATCGAAACATCCTCCTTCTCCTCCATGTGTTATAAGGCCACTTACAGAAGCTTCCAAGAAGCTTCTTGGAAGCTTCTAAGGGGAGAAATCTAAGCCCCCCTTCCTGTGCTTTTTTTAAAGCCCTCCTCTAGAGGGTTTTTATAACCCTTTTCCAACCCCCAGGATTTAATTCCCTCACAGGAAATTCTTATCCCCTTAAGCCCTTTTTCCTTGGAACCACACCCCCCTCCCGAGTTTTAACCCCCTATAAGCCCCCTTTTTCCTTGGGCTTTATAAGCCCGTTCCCCCCAAAAGAACTAAGAAATTAAAGGTCTTATTACCCCCCTCGTGTTTTAACCCCTTAAGCCCCCTTCCCTTGTGCCATTTTGGAAAACCCCCCCCCCCCTCGTGTGTAAATTCCCTTATCTCCCTTCCCTTGTGGCATATTGAAACCCCCCCCCCCCCCCCCCCCGTGTTTAATTTCCCTTAGCCCCTTCCTATGGGATTTAGGATTACCCCCTCCTCCCTTCGAGTTTGTCTTTAAAGGCCCTGAGGCCCTTTCCCTCATTCCGAAATGTATAGCCTTTAAAGGCTACTTTTTTTCCTTGGATGTTCTCCCTTAAGATTCTATAGGGCCCATTTTCTCCCAAGGAAATTTTACCTTAGCCTTTCCTTGCCCATGCAAAATAACCCTTTGAACTCTCCCGCACCTTGTTTCTTTTCCACACCTTTCTATTCCCTGTTCGTGCGAGTTTACAAAGGCCATTAAGCCCTCCCATGGCTTAATGGGTCTTAGTCGTGAAAGATTCTGAAACACCCCTTTCGAATTCTTGACTCCAAGGAGGAAGCCTTCTAAAAATACTTTCGACAAACAGTGCAAGTTATTGCGAAAGAGAGCCACAGTGGAATATCAAAAAGGAGTTGTAAAGCTGCTTCCACGGTGCAAATGCCTCCTAAGAAAGTCCAAGGCGTAGCCGCGGGAGGGTCATCTCTGGGCATCCACGTGGACATCTCACCCCAAGCCCAGGTTTTCCTTCCTAATTTTTATTTGATATTGTTGTAATTCAATCATGCAAGGTTAATTGTTAGAAATAGGATATATTTTTGTCCTAGTTGTTCACGACGAAGGAACTTAGTCATTAATACTTTTAATGAAAAATGCAAAATAAAGAAAGCATAAATGCATTTCTAGCAAATAGCTTTATGCATTGAAATGAATTATAAGCTAGATTATTACCCATTAAAATAGTATCCTTTGGTTAAGCCTAGAAGTATAAACTGCATTTCGCACTATTAACCCATATCCTCTTCGCAATGAATCATCATGGAAAGTGCAAAGCATGAAATGATTCTTACGATGCATAAACTCTATGAGATTATCGTTTGTCAACTGCATAAATTATCAAGTAAAAGGTTACTTATTTAGCATGAATTTTGTTCGCAAAGTAAAGGGGAGATTACTTGAAATTAACCTAACCGATGCCTGACCTCAAATCGATAAGTTAGGGTTGAAAAATCAATTTACACATAGACAACGAATCATGTGGAAGTAATCTCGAAATTATCTTCTAGAGTTAACCAAATTGGCATAAACCTAAAACACCTAAATTGCGGAGTAATCATTTAGAAAAAGTTGAATTCCAAAGAATTCACTAGGGAATTTAATAGGTGAACTAATCGTACATATTGTTAAAACTAATATTCCTATACCTTAAATACTTGCCCACATTCACTGAATGTAGAGACAGTGAAAATGTAATTGGAAAGTGAGCTAGGGTTTGTCCCTAAGAATCTTACAAGATGAAACTTGGAAACCCTAGGTCTAACGAAGTCAACCTAGTAAACTGAAACAAATTGTTTTGTGACTCCATTGTCTCATAGTTCGATGCGACACAACAAGTGCGGAGTCATATGATCTTGTGATTGGATCACAAGGGAATGGCCAAGTTCTCGCAATGAAGTTGGCATGTCCTTACGCAAGTTATCTTGCAAGAGGATGAATAATCATCCTAATTTAGTGGTCCTTCTTGAGTAAAGAAGATTGATTGAAAACTAAAGACCAACCGATAAACTGAAGTAACCAATGAACTTAAGGTTTGGCCAAGTTGGGTTAATAGGGTACGCCCTAACCCAGGATATAGGGGATCTTGCCAAGTTGCAAGTCATCTCGGATCAAGTGCTGGATGCATTCGAAAGGAAGAATTCATTCCTTAGTAGTTTGCCAACAAAAAAAACGATCAATGGAAGTGTTTCTGCTTGCTACAGATTTTAGATCACTGTTTGGCTTTGTTTGATCAATGAATTAAAATATAAATGGATATCTATACTTCAAGTTGAAGTCCTAAAGGGAGAGGCAGCTTTAGTTACCCCCGACTGCCTGCCTGACCCTAACCAAGGGGGTTGTTAACTGCGCCAGGCAAGTGGACCGAACCCGCCGCGAGAGGTCTCTCCGTTGAGCGCTACTTGGAGCAGGAGGACGCTTGGGTGCCAGAGGGGGCTCTGGCCATAAATCCCTCGCCTTTCGGGCCGTGCACAAGAGTCTAACATGACTTGGGATTGGATCTCGAGGCCCGCATACTAGTCTACGGGCGGAAACTTGGATTAGTGATCCCTGTGGATTGCTGGATAGCATTTGGGCGGATTGTGGATAAGCCTACGGGTTGGACTCTTTGTATTTCAAAGATAAATATAATAACCTATTAATAAGGAACTTGTCTGATATTGTTTTTCTATGTCAAGTGATAAGATTACGTGAAAGAACCAGTGCCTAACGGGTTAATAAAAGAAGTTGATTGTTACATGTCCAACTAATGTGTTAGGTAATTAGATAACTAAAACAACCCAAGGAAAGTGCGAAGGATGGGCCATAGGTCCGTCCTACAGATGGGTGGTCCCGGTTGGCCATGAACTTTTCTCAAATCACGATGGACAATGGGAAGATCATCAAAGAACACGAACAACAAAAGCGTTGACCTAGAGTTATGATTGAACCCGATTCACACTGGTTTAGGGGAATGGAATGGAACTATGCCTTATGGCAGAGAGGTTGAGCTTTGCATCCCTCTCATTTTCCATTCTCCTTGAACCAAGTGCAGCATGAATCCACTTCGGACCTAGTGTTTCTGCGTAAAGTAGTTTGCTTGGGTCCGACGCTAGTTTCTGTTAGGAAATGACCAACAAAGAAATCCCTAAATCAGGTCGATCCTAAGTGGGAACGGCCGGAATACTTCCCTATGTGGTAGATGCGAAAAGTCCTAGATTACAAACCTCGTAACATTCCATGGGAGTGCCGGGCGGAGCTTTCTAGATATCCTTTCCGATGGACTGCTAAGATGTGTCTTGAAAATACAAGTGGACACGTTACAGTTGGTATCAGAGCCAACCAATAACGTAATTGTTTTTATGAAATCTTAATAAGAAGAAGTAAAGCAAATGTTGATGTTTCAAACAATTACTTACCTTCAATGTTGTCTTGCAGAATTACGAAGCGTGGAACAAGTTCTTAGTATTTCGAATCATGTTTATGACCACAATGCATTCTCCGCATTATCGACAACGGGTTGGGATGATGAACATCCTGGAGCAAATCTATAATCTATCACCCTTGTACATGGAATAAAGATGGACGGGTGCCTCAGGAATCTACTATATAGCTGCCCATCGGTTTGCTTATCTACAAACCAACCTAAAGAGGATCAAGTGGTTGGAAGACCTGAAAGTCGTGAAGCTGTTCATTTTTGTGGAAGCTCACGTAAACTCAACTTTACATATTCGAGGTCGAAGGGTTGAGATGAACTCCTATGTATATGAGGAAGTAACCCGTGTAATCCCTACCGATAGGATTAAAGTGTTAGGACATCATGAAAAGAATGGGTTCCAAAGGAAAGGATACCCTGAACTTCCAATGATTTACCGATTCCTAAAGATCCATGACCCGAAACCATACTACTATACAGTTCCTCTAGATAAATGTAATACAACGTTGTTCTCCCCAAACTAAATGTACAGTTTGCTTATCATCTCAAGAAATGTTGTATTCCAAAAGGGCTATGCCAATATAAATACGAATAAGACTTCCTTTTATCAATGTCTGATTGTGCATGAGAATTGATAAAAAGTTAAGTAGCTACATTGCTTACGTGATAACAGAATTGAAGATGTAATCAATAACGATTATCGTATAATAAAGAAACCTTTATCCAGGCCCAACCCAGGTACAAGTTCCTAATTTGCCTCCTACATCAAGTACTGCTGTAATCCAAGAGAAAAAGTTTCTTCTCAAGCAGATCAAGTCACCCGAGTTTGACGGGAGAGGCAGGTCCGTCTAAGCTGATGCTGAAATTTGGATTGAATCCATGGAGGATTACTTTGAAGCAACCGATACTGCACCCGCCAATCAGGCTATGCTGGCCAAGCTAAAGCTCACCGGCAAAGCCAGGCTTTGGTGGAAGAAATGGTGCAGGGATCAAGGGATCACGGAGGGATCCGTTACCTCGGAGAAGTTGAAGAAAGCCATGCAGGGAAGATACCTACCACCTGCATATCGCACGCACAAAATGAATGAGTTCTATGAGCTAAAGCAGCTGGGGCTCACTCTTGACGCATACTACTCTAAATTCGTCTCACTTTTAAAGTATGCGCCACAGATGGATATGACACAGAAGGTGTCCAAATTTTGTGCGGGTTTAAATCCACCAATAAATACCCATCTCGAATCTATGCGTCCATCAGATCTTTAGGATGCACTCATTCTAGCGGCGCCTATAATTCAAGAGGTATAGTCTAGACCAAGGGGTAACAAAACTTGGTCTTATAATGACCCGAACAAAGGAGCATTCCGACCTCACACAAGGTCATAATCAGGGACAAAGAAAGAAATCAAGACTAACAACGTCAACAACTTTGTTCCTACTCAAGGCAATGGCCGAAACCTTCGTTGTTTCCACTGCAATGAACCCGGTCACTTCAAGAGGCAATGTCCCAAGCTTGGTGGAGGACATCGCCAAGCGCCTTTCTAAGGAACGGGCCATGGTCAAGGAGCCGCTACCCGAGGTAGAGGAAGAATCTCCTGCATTGCCAATAGGCAAATGTGCTAGGAAGAAGAAGAAGAAGATCCGACCATGGAAGCAAAGTTTGAAAGGGCGACAGTCCATGCCGCTCTACATAAGAAAGAGCCGAATCGCCAGTTCTCAGTGATTCAGACATCGTTGGACTATCAAGGTAAAAGTTTCAAGACCTTGATTGATTTTGGAAGTACACATTCCTTTATCTCACCAGATTGTGTAAAAAGATTAGGAATAGCCACAATAGAAGCACCTGCCTTGCTTATGGAATTGGCAAATGGTCGTGAGGTTACTTGTACCAAGCAAACTGCTAAGGTGGAATTCTTTCTGGGAGGAAAGAAGACTTCGGTCAAATTCAAAGTCATGAATTTAGGTATCCATGATTTTCTACTCGGAATGGATTGGCTTAAGCCTAATGGCGCCCACATTCATTATGGAAAGGGTCAAGTTTCCTTTCGAAACTCTGAAAGGGAATTAGTCACAACCCAAGGTGAGACTGGAGTGCCAAGAATCCAATTGGCCAAAGTATCTCGGATCGTAAAAGGAGTCAGAAAAGGATTACCTATCTACTTGATCAAACTCAACAAGTTAGATCAGAAGCAAGAGTCTAGTGAAGGACCTTCTTGGCTAAAGGAATACGTGGACGTATTCCCTGAAGAGTTGACAGAGCTCCTGCCTCAAAGAGAAGTGGATCATGATATTGGGTTAGTACCAAGAGCTGCGCCAATTGCAAAGAGACCTTAAAGAATGTCCATACCAGAAGCAGTTGAGCTGAAGGAACAACTCAAGCAATTGCTAGTACAGGGCTATATCTGTCCTAGCAATTCACCATGGGGAGCTCCAGTACTGTTCCAGAAAAAGAAAGATGGAACACTTCGACTATGTATTGATTACCGAGGATTGAATCAATCAACGGTCAAGAACAAGTACCCTATTCCTAGAATAGATGAGCTTCTTGATCGTCTTCAGGGTGCAAAGATCTTCTCCAAGATTGATCTCAGGTCAGGTTACTATCAGATAAGGATCAAGGAAGAAGATATCCCCTAGACGGCCTTCAATACAAGATATGGGCATTTTGGGTTTCTAGTTATGTCATTCGGACTTACGAATGCACTTGCCACCTTCAATAGGTTAATGCAGGACATATCTTGATGATTTCGTGCTTGTCTTCTTCGATGACACTTTAGTCTATTCTAAACATGAAGAAGATCATGAACCCCACTCCGGATTGTCCTTGAGACAATGAGGTCACATAAGCTGTATGCTAAGATGAAGAAGTGTGCATTCTTCAAACGCCAGATTGAATATCTGGGACTCATAGTATCAGCATAAGGAATCTCAGTGGACCTAGCCAAGGTCAGAGATGTGCTAGAATGGCCAATACCAATATCTGTCAAAGAAATACACAGCTTTCTTGGATTGACAGGATGGTATAGGGTCTTCATCAAAAACTATGCTTTGATTGCTACACCTCTGATGGCCTTACTAAAGAAGCAAACAACCATTGCATGGTCAACTCCCGAACAAAATAGCTTTGACAGATTGAAGCAAAGTTTGGTATCCACACCTATTCTAAAACTTCCAGACCTCAATAAAGAGTTCAAGGTATTATTGATGCTAGCATACTTGCCTTGGAGTGTGTACTCATGCAGGAAGGTCATCCTGTAGCCTACTCTTCAAGGAAATTGAAGAGTCATGAGAAGAATTATGCTACGCATGATCTGGAATTGCTAGCTATCATCCACGCTCTAAAGCTTTGGAGACACTACCTATTGGGTAACAAGTTTATACTAGTAACTGACCATAAGAGTCTCAAATGGATCTTTACCCACAACGAGCTCAACATGAGGCAACGTCGGTGGATTGAGGTGTTGGAGGAGTATGACTTTGAAATCAAGTACCGACTAGGAAAAGAGAATGTAATTGCCAATGCACTTAGTCGCAAGGCATTCCTTAATTCTCTAATCTTGCAGAACCCATCAATAGCCAGATCTCTAGCTACAAAAGTATCTATGCCAAACAATCCAGTACTTAAATTAGCTAGAGATGATGCATGTCATGATCTGGCCTACCAAACAATGCTAAGGGAGATCTCTATCTAAAATCAGAACCAAAAGCTGCAGGCTAAGTATCATGAATTTTCTATCAATAGTGGATTTGTCTATTATAGAACAAGGCTGTGTATACCAGCAACCCAGTCACTTAAGCAGAAGATTTTGTGGGAAGCTCATGATTCCCCTTTCGCTGACATCCTGGCTATGCCAAAACCCTTAATGCGGTTAGGAAAGGCTACCATTGGGAGAGGCTCAAAGGTGACGTTCTCAAATATGTCACCGAGTGTTTGTCTTGTCAACGTATCAAAGCCGAACATGTCAAGATGCCAAGGAAACTGCAACCGCTTGACATTCCCCAAATGAAATGGGAATTCATCAGTATGGATTTTGTTGTAGGCCTACCCCAAGTCCAGGGAGGATACAACTCCATCATGGTTGTGGTTGACATGCTTACTAAGGTTGCACACCTTATTCCAGTAAAGACAAACTATAAAGCCTCAGACATTGCAAAATTGTTTATCAAGGAGATATTCAAGCTACATGGTTTACCCAGAAGAATCATTAGTGATCGTGATTCTCTCTTCACGTCACACTTTTGGAGAGCTATCTTTGAAGCCATTGGGACTTAACTCTATTTTAGCACCGCTTACCATCCCCAAATGGATGGCCAAACAGAGTGAGTAGATCAAGTCATCGAGGATATGCTTAGGGCATACTGTTGTCGTGAGCCGAAGAGGTGGATTCAATACTTGCCTTTGGTTGAGTTTGCCTACAATGCTTCTTACCAATAAAGCATTCAGATGACCCCTTTCCAAGCATTGTATGGTCATGACTGTCGAAGTCCCCTAAAATTTTCAAATCCAACTTTAAGGGTTGAAGCTTCAAGGCAAATGTTGGAAGAGATGGATGACCAAATCAAGTCAATAAGACAAGACATCCAAGCGGCCAAGGATAGACAGAAGGCATACACGGATTTGAAGCATCAAGATAGAATCTTCAAAGAATGAGGCATGGTCTTCATTCGCGTACGCCCAAAGAAGAGTTCCCTATCCTTAGGAGATTGCAAGAAGCTAAGTCCAAGGTATTGTGGACCGTACAAAATCCTCAAATGCCTAGGACCTAATGCTTATAGATTGCAGCTCCCTGAGAACCTAAAGGTTCACAATGTATTCCATATCAACCTATTGAAGAAATATGTACCTAATCCTAACCATGTACTTGATGACCAACAAGTTGTAATGCCTTGTCAAGGAGTCCTTGAACTAAGGCATGATAGGATCTTAGATGTTAGGGAGAGACAATTGAGATCCAGAACCTTAAGAGAATGCCTCGTCCAGTGGAAAGATTATCCCGAGGAGGATGCCACTTGGATAGATGAAAGCACTCTCAACCATCAATATCCCCAGTTTATCTCGAGATGAGGACATCTCGATTCCTCCAAGGGGGAGAGAATGTAATATTTCTGCTGAAAATATATTACGAAGCCATGTGAATTCTCGGGCAAAAGACAAAGCTAGCATTGGGTCACGGATGGTGCAAATTTAAAATACGACGTATCATAATCTCCATTTGTAGAACCAAAACTATGGTTTAATGTAACCGCATATTTCCATGTGGACCTCCTCTTGGGAGGAGGTCAAGAGGAAATTGAGAGGATTTATGGAAAAAAAATTTCTTTTATTCTTTTTTTTCTCCCCAACCGAAGACTGTGCTAGAGGAGGGGGAAGTAAAGCACGGGCACGTAGGCCTTGCGAAAGAGGTCATGGATGAACGAATGTGGTTAAATCAGCCACGTGTTGGATGCCCAGGAGGAAGGTGAATGCCATGAAAATGGCACTGGAGGGAGGGAGGTACCACTCCCTCTCCCTATAAAACCCATCACCATGGGAGCTGGAAGGGAGGAGCCAAGAGCCGTGATGCCGCCAGTTTGAGGGAGAAATCGGATGCCGCCAGGATTAAAGGAGAGAGGGGATTTTGAGAAGGGTAGACTACGCCAGAACCGCCATTAAACGAGATAGGGAGGAGGTTGTGAGATTCGGACGTGGCCGTGTGAGAGAGGGAAAGCTGGGAGAATGTAACACCACTGCTGGCCCGCCAGCAAGCCGCCGTCAAAACATCCTCCTTCTCCTCCACGTGTTATAAGGCCGCTTACAAAAGCTTCCAAGAAGCTTCTTGGAAGCTTCTAAGGAGAGGGTTCTAAGCCCTCCTTCCTGTGCTTTTTTTAAAGCCCTCCTTTAGAGGGTTTTTATAACCCTTTTCCAACCCCCGGGATTTAATTCCCTCACAGGAAGTTCTTACCCCCTTAAGCCCTTTTCCCTTGGAACCACACCCTCCTCCTCGGTTTTAACCCCCTATAAGCCCCCTTTTTCCTTGGGCTTTATAAGCCCTTTCCCCCCAAAAGAACTAAGACCTTAAAGGTCTTATTACCCCCCTCGTGTTTTAACCCCTTAAGCCCCCTTCCCTTGTGCCATTTTGGAACCCCCCCATGTGTAAATTCCCTTATCTCCCTTCCCTTGTGGCATATTGAAACCCCCCCCGTGTTTAATTTTCCTTAGCCCCTTCCTATGGGATTTAGGATTACCCCCTCCTCCCTTCGAGTTTGTCTTTAAAGGCCCTTAGGCCCTTTCCCTCATTCCGAAAGGTATAGCCTTTAAAGGCTACTTTTTTTCCTTGGATGTTCTCCCTTAAGATTCTATAGGGCCCATTTTCTCCCAAGGAAATTTTAGCTTAGCCTTTCCTTGCCCATGCAAAATAACCCTTGGAACTCTCCCGCACCTTGTTTCTTTTCCACACCTTTCTATTCCCTGTTCGTGTGAGTTTACAAAGGCCATTAAGCCCTCCCATGGCTTAATGGGTCTTAGTCGTGAAATATTCTTAAACACCCCTTTCGAATTCCCGACTCCAAGGAGGAAGCCTTCTAAAACTACTTTCGACGGACGATACAAGTTATTACGAAAGAGAGCCACGGTGGAATATCAAAAAGGAGTTGAAAAGCTGCTTCCATGGTGGAAATGCCTCCTAAGAAAGTCCAAGGCGCATCCGCGGGAGGATCATCTCTGGGCATCCACGTGGACATCTCACCCCAAGCCTAGGTTTTCCTTCCTAGTTTTTATTTGATATTGTTGTAATTGAATCATGCAAGGTTAATTGTTAGAAATAGGATATATTTTTGTCCTAGTTGCTCACGACGAAGGAACTTAGTCATTAATACTTTTAATGAAACATGCAAAATAAAGAAAGCATAAATGCATTTCTAGCAAATAGCTTTAGAACCCATTAAAATAGTATACTTTGGTTAAGCCTAGAAGTATAAACTACATCTCGCACTATTAACCCATATCCTCTTTGCAATGAATCATCATGGAAAGTGCAAAGCATGAAATGATTCTTACGATGCATAAACTCTATGAGATTATCGTTTGTCAATTGCATAAATTATCAAGTAAAAGGTTGCTTATTTAACATGAATTTTGTTCACAAAGTAAAGGGGAGATTAGTTGAAATTAACCTAACCGATGCCTGACCTCAAATCGATAAGTTAGGGTTGAAAAATCAATTTACACATAGACAACGAATCATGTGGAAGTAATCTCGAAATTATCTTCTAGAGTTAACCAAATTGGCATAAACCTAAAACACCTAAATCGCGGAGTAATCATTTAGAAAAAGTTGAATTCCAAAGAATTCACTAGGGAATTTAATAGGTGAACTAATCGTACGTATTGTTAAAACTAATATTCCTATACCTTAAATACTTGCCCACATTCACTGAATGTAGAGACAGTGAAAATGTAATTGGAAAGTGAGCTAGGGTTTGTCCCTAAGAATCTTACAAGATGAAACTTGGAAACCCTAGGTCTAACGAAGTCAACCTAGTAAACTGAAACAAATTGTTTTGTGACTCCATTGTCTCATAGTTTGATGCGACACTTGCACAACAAGTGCGGAGTTATATGATCTTGTGATTGGATCACAAGGGAATGGCCAAGTTCTCCCAATGAAGTTGGCATGTCCTTACGCAAGTTATCTTGCAAGAGGATGAATAATCATCCTAATTTAGTGGTCCTTCTTGAGTAAAGAAGATTGATTGGAAACTAAAGACCAGCCGATAAACTGAGGTAACCAATGAACTTAAGGTTTGACCAAGTTGGGTTAATAGGGTACACCCTAACCCAGGATATAGGGGATCTTGCCAAGTTGCAAGTCATCCTGGATCGAGTGCTGGATGCATTCGAAAGGAAGGATTCATTCCTTAGCAGTTTGCCAACAAAAAAACGATCAATGGAAATTGCACCAGGCAAGTGGACCGAACCCACCGTGAGAGGTCTCTCTGTTGAGCGCTACTTGGAGCAGGAGGACGCTTGGGTACCAAAGGGGGCTCTGACTGTAAATCCCTCGCCTTTCGTGCCCTGTACAAGAGGCTAACATGACTCAGGATTGGATCTTGAGTCCCGCATACTAGTCTACGAGCGGAAACTTGGATTAGTGATCCCTGTGGATTACTGGATAGCCTTCAGGCGGATTGTGGATAAGCCTACGGGCTGGACTCTTTGTATTTCAAAGATAAATATGATAACCTGTTAATAAGGAACTTATCTGATATTGTTTTTCTATGTCAAGTGATAAGATTATGTGAAAGAACCAGTGCGTAACGGGTTAATAAAAGAAGCTGATTTTGTTACATGTCCAACTAATGTGTTAGGTAAGTAGATAAGTAAAACAACCCGAGGAATGTGCGGAGGATGGGCCATAGGTCCGTCCTACGGATGGGTGGTCCTGGTTGGCTAGGAACTTTTCTCAAATCACGATGGACAGTGAAAAGATCATCAAAGAACACGAACAATAAAAGTGTTGACCTAGAGTTATGATTGAACCCAATTCGCATTGTTGTAGGGGAACAGAATGGGACTATGCCTTATGGCAGAGAGGGGGAACAGAATGGGACTATGCCTTATGGCAGAGAGGTTGAGCTTTGCATCCCTCTCATTTCCCATTCTCCTTGAACCAAGTGCAGCGTGAATCCACTTCGGGCCTGGCATTTCTGTGTAAAGTAGTTTGCTTGGGTCCAACACTAGTTGCCACTAGGAAATGACCAATAAAGAAAGCCCTAAATTAGGTCAACCCTAAGTGGGAACGGTCGGAATACTTCCGCTACGTGGCAGACGTGGAAATCCCTAGATCGCAAACCTCGTAACATTCCATGGGAGTGCCGGGCGAAGCTATCTAGATATCCTTTCCGATGGACTGCTAAGATGTGTCCTAAAAATACAAGCAGACATGTTACGTTTAGCCCTGATAATTAGTCGTCTTTAGAAAATGCAGACATGAGAGAATGCATCATACCCGTTGAAATGCAGATAGACTTGATTATTTGCTTCACAATCGGCTCTTCTTTAGTGGAAAAAACCCAAGGAGCACGAGGAAGCTGCACGCGACCATCAGCACTCGACTGCGGTCAAAGCGTCTCCATCTTACCTTCCTCCTTCAAATCCATTCGTGCCCCTATAGTGTCTCTCTTTCCTCCAATGTGGTCCCATAGCAAGCTACCCACATTCTTGAAAATATGCATGGGATCCAACAAGTGGTTGACCTGTAAGTGAGTCCAATATGACAACTCATAGAAAATTGAGAACTGCCACATTCCCTTTGGATGTGATTCCGCGTGGACCATTTTCAACTCGTACTAGCTTGCGGCATTCATACGTGTTGGAGGTCATCCAAGAAAACCTTCCCTGAGTTCATGATCCTCTGGCAAGAAAGCGGCGTGTCCTTGATATACCATCTTCCTCATGGTTCGTGACCTTCGGGAGTCTAATTGTGGCTCACACAATCGACATGCATGATAACTTGAGGTAACCAGACCTATTCTAACACCACGACCTAGTGAATACTTGCTTGAATGAGATACAATATAGATATTACCAATGAGAATGGAGGCATGTTCACCTGAGAACTCTCCGAATCCCGGAAAGTCATGCATCGTCCACATGAGAATGGCTTGAATATTGGTTGACCATCGACCATTGCGCCTGCTCATATCTTGCACAATGACCCCCTCCTCCCACAAAATCTTAAGCTCATCGACTAATGAACGAAGATACATGTCTATATTTTTGACTTTGTAGCAGCCCGAGACGAGTAAGCTAAGGATGAGATGTCCTTTCTTCATAGAATGCCATGGAGGGATATTTGTTGAGTGTGAAATATGTTGGTTTTTGGGCTAATTTTTTGTTGTTTTTGATGATAAATGGTTGTTTATTTTGAAGTTTTTGGATAAGTTTTGAAGGGTTTTTTATGGTTTTTGATGAGAATGTTTGGTTCTGTAAGGCCTGATTTTCTTTTATTTTGTTCTGTTTTGTTTCTATTTTGGTAGTTGAGATGGTTGAATGGATGTTTTGAGAGATGATTGAGGATGTGTTAAAAGGTTTATGAGAGATTGAATTGGTTTTGTTTTGGTTTTTTTTATTTTTATGGGTTTTGTTGATCTTCTGTAAAGTTATGTAGCTTATGTGCTTCTATAGCTCTGTAGTCTTGTTGCTCTGTTGCTCTGTGATTCTGTTCTGTTGTTTCTGTTGAGTGTTATGATGGATGTATGGATGTTTTGGGAAGTGTTCTTGTCTTAGGAAAAGGATGAATGGAAGCTCTATCCAAGCTAATTTAAGTGAAGAAGTAACTACAAAGAATGGCTCCTATCCTAAAGAAGCAAAAGGACATTTTCTTTGTTTAATGAAGGTATCTATACTCGTGCTTCACTCCCCAAGAAAGGCGCTTTCTATCGTCTTGTCAAGACAAGACAAGATTCCGCTTTTGCCAAGTGAAAGGAAAGTTTTGTCAATGCAATGCGCCTGGCGACCAGGGAGAAAATGATGATAATCAACAAGAAGAAGAAGCAGCCACGCTGTGATGCCGATCTTCCTGTCCAGGACCTGTCACCCAGAAAATCCGCGATCTTCAAACTTGGAGGATTGCTTTGTTACTTGGATGAGCTATTTGGGCAGGCTTGCTATTGTTGACCCAAGGAGGAACTAAATTGCTTGAAATTACATCTGTGTGACTATGCCTTACTAGAGACATTTGTGCAAAAGGATTTCCTCTTTCATTAGAAGTCGAGGCTATTAAAAAACTGCTTCCGATTCTCATGAATCTTGAGGTTCTCAGTGACGATAGTCTAAACTTCCTTGAACTCCTCAGTAATTTGAAAAAGCCTTCCTTTAAGATTCAAAACAACTATTTTTGAATGCTCAATGCTATCCTTAGAGGAATTTGTGTTTCCAAGGATGGACTCCAACTCTATAATCAAGGCATTTAACCCTGTCATGTCCTGCCTCAGAAGAACTTTCAGGTCCTGAATCTCTCTAGCCGGATCATCAACTTTTTCATCTCCCTCATGTTCGGTAGAATCAAGTTCCAACTGATCCAGCTTCTCCCATTCATTGTCTCCTAGTTGTCCACTTGTAGGGCATTCTTGTATTTCTTCTTATCTTAGATCCGAGATTTCTTGTACCGCTTTGACACACACACAGACACAAGCATTCATTCACACACACAGAGAGATAAATGCACACAGATAATATTATTTACAATGGAATGAAGTCCCATCAAACAGACACGGGTTTGAGATGATAAATGGAAACAACTTACGAGAAAGCTAAGGTTGATACACATACAAACAGGCAAGCCACATGCAAAATAAAATGCAAACACAATGACTAGGTATGCACAAAGTAACGAATGTCACACACACAAACTTTTTGGTGGATTCCACACCTCGGATGTGCAGTAGCACGACATCCACCCCCTCTGATCCTACGCATCCTCCGGATGGGCCAACTACCCATGATCATTGTCGTCAAGGTCCACGAATAAATCAACATCTTCATTGTTTATTTTCGGTATATCAGCACGGTTATCTGTCATATCATCTATCTTTTCTATTGGAGTTTCTTCTTGTTGCTCTTCTCTTGCAAATTCTTCCAATGCATAATCCTCATCTCTTTTCTTGAAAATCTTAATTCTTTTTCCTACAATGGGCATTCTAAGCACCGTCCCATCCAATTCTGTTAGCTCATATATTGCATTGTCAAAGACACGTCTGACTATGTACGGCCCAAACCATCTTTTCACCATCTTCCAAAGTGCAGTATACAGATTTTTAAGATTGGTATCAAAGACTAATACCCAGTCTCCCTCTTCTATTGCTCTAGGCCGCAAGCGATGCCTGCTATCAAACTTGTCCTTATTTCTAAGTCTAGCAACCTTCAACCTATCAAACTGCCGGATCTGAAGAGCTAAGAGCTCCTCTCTTGTCAAATACTCCTGCCAAGGTAAAACTGACCAAGTCAAAGCACAAGTCTCAGTTAGCATAATCGGTTTCTGGTCATACATCAACTCTACGGGCATATATCCTATGGTAACATTGTGAGTCGTATGATCAGCCCACAAAGCAAATGGTAGAAGTCTCGGCCATTCTCCAATCCATCCTCTACATGCTTTGGCTAATGCTTTCACTATCGGCAGATGCCCTCTTTCACTCTTTCCATTTCCCTCTCGATTGTATGTTGTGGTTAGAGCCAACTTGATTCCTAGTTGAGAGAAAAACTCCCTAGCTTCATCTGCATCTAATTCATTGCGATCTGTAGTGATCTTACCCACACAGCCATACATGCAGAAAATTTCTTCCAATAAGAACTTACACACTGCACTAGTGGTCTTCGTTCTCAAAGGTCTGCCCTCAACATGATTGGTAAGATCCTCTCTAGCCAATACAATATATCTCATTTGCCATAGACCCATCGGCATAGTAACCAAGTCAACTACACACTTATAATGAATGCATAGCAGATAGGTCGGGTGAAGCTTGTCTCGATGACGCACTACGAAATACATCTGACAGTCTCTGCAAGTCTCTACAAAGCGAGAAACATCTCTGTACATGTCTTTCCACTAATATTTTTCCTTGATTTTCTCATAAGTAGCCCACACTCCTCTATGACCAGCCCAAGGACTCTCATGAAACTCTCTCATCACCTGTAACTGGGTCTCTTTATCGCAGACAACCCGCAAGGGTAATCCACCTCTTTTCTTCGGGCGCTACGAAATAAATCCGCCCTTGAGAAAATAACCATAGGCTTTTCTTCTGATCTTCTTGAATTCTTCATCTGTCCATTCATCTCTTTCGCTTAGTGTACTAAGGTACTTGCCAATCTACAACCAATCTCCAGCATAGAGTTCTTCTATGAAAGCCACAATATCATAGACATGGCAAACATGATCAACCATAGTGGCTGAAATTTCTGCATCATCCTCTTGTGCAAGTAGTGTCTCCTCATCATCATATCTAGCTCTAGATAGCATATTCGCCACTGGATTATCCTTCCCTGCTATGTGTTTAAATTCTGGATTTAATGACTTGATGTATGCGATCCATCTCAGCATAGCTATGTCCGGAGTAGAGCAACTCGTAATCATACCTATCAGTGGCAAGCAATCTGTCTCTACCACAACTCGGGCTCCAATAAAATACTCCTTATCGCATTTGAGAGCCGTAACAATTCCCAATAATTCCCTCTTGATTTGTGGATACCTCCTTTGTCTCTCGTTTAGGACTTTCGCCCCAAACGGAATAGCGTACCTATTTCCATCTGCATCATCTTGACCCACAGCCCAATCTATGCCAATTGGACTAGTGTCGACTATCAATACAATAGGCCTTCCGCAATTATAATTTGATTTCCTGAGAGTAGGAGCAATATGCAATAACTTCTTCAATTTCCGCATGGCTCTAGTGTGGCTCTCATCCCAATAAAATTTCTGCCCCTTTCGAAGCAGCTGATATAAACAATCTGCTTTGTGTGCAAAATGGGGTATCCAAATCATGTAAAACACACAGGCTCTAATGAATCTCCATACCTCTGAAGTGGTAGAACAATACTCCGTTGTCGAAGGGTTTTGAAAGCCAAGTTGCGACCACAGAAGTCCTTGTTTAATTTCAGGATAGAAGATCAATCAAGCAAGAACAGGCTATCCAGGATAGTATGTCCATTCAGTTCACATTTGACAGGGACAGAATTTGCAGTCCTTATAACTCTTTGCTTCCATAATGCCTTTTCTGTCTTTTCACCATCTTTCGAAGTGCAGTATGTTGATTTTCAATGCTGCTATCAAAGACCAATACCCAATCTCCCTCTTCTATTGCTCTAGGCCGCAAGCGATGCCTGCTGTCAAACCTGTCCTTATTCCTTAGTCTAGCAACCTTCAACCTGTCAATAGCTAGCTGAATATCATCAGGTCTCCTCTCCAACTGTCGAATCCGAAGAGCTAAGAGCTCCTCTCTCGTCAAATCCCCCTGCCAAGGTAAAACTGACCAAGTCAAAGCACAAGTCTCAATCGGCATAACAGGTTTCTGACCATACATCAACTCTGCAGGCATATATCCTGTGGTAACACTATGAGTCGTACGATCAGCCCATAAAGCAAATGGTAGAAGTCTCGGCCTTTCTCCAATCCGTCCTCTGCATGCTTTGGCTAATGCTTTCACTATCGGCGGATGCCCTCTTTCACTCTTCCCATTTCCCTCTGGATTATATGCTGTGGTTAGAGCCAACTTGATTCCTAGCTGAGAGAAAAACTCCCTAGCTTCATCTGCATCCAATTCACCATGATCCGCAATAATCTTACCCACACAAGCATACCTGCAAAAAATTTCCTCCAATAAGAACTTACACACTGCACTAGTGGTCTTCGTTCTCAAAGATTTGCCCTCAACATGATTGCTGAGATCCTCTCTAGCCAAAACAATGTATCTCATCTGCCATAGACCCATAGGCATGGTAACCAAATCAACTACCCACTTATAATGAATGCATAGCGGATAGGTCGGATGAAGCTCATCTCGATGACGCACTACTGAATACATCTGACAGTCTCTGCAAGTCTCAACAAAGTGAGAAACATCTCTATACATGCCTTTCCACCAATATTTCTCCTTGATTTTCTCATAAGTAGCCCACACTCCTCTATGACCAGCCCAAGGACTCTCATGAAACTCCCTCATCACCTGTAACTGTGTCTCTCTATCGTAGACAACCCGCAAAGGTAATCCGCCTCTTTTCTTCGGATGCTTCCAAAGAAATCCGTCCTTGAGAAAATAACCATAGGCTTTCCTTCTGATCTTCTTGAACTCTTCATCTGTCCATTCATCTCTTTTGCTTAGTGTACTAAGGTACCTGCCAATCTGCAACCAATCTCCAACATAGAGTTCTTCTGTGAAAGCCACAATATCATAGACATGACAAACATGATCAACCATAGTGGCTGAAATTTCTGCATCATCCTCTTCTGCAAGTAGAGTCTCCTCATCATCATATCTGGCTCTAGACAACATATGTGCCACTGGATTATCCTTCCCTGCTATGTGTTTAAATTCCGGATTTAATGACTTAATGTATGCAATCCATCTTAGCATAGCTATATCCGGAGTAGAGCAACTCGTAATCATACCAATCAAGGGCAAGCAGTCTGTCTCTACCACAACTGAAGCTCCAATAAAGTACTCCTTGTCACATTTGAGAGCCGTGACAATCCCCAATAATCCCTCTTGATTTGCAGATATCTCCTCTGTCTCTCGTTTAGGACTTTCGCCCCAAACTGAATAGCATACCTATTTCCATCTGCATCATCTTGACCCACAGCCCAATCTATGCCAATTGGACTAGTGTCAACTGTCAATACAATAGGCTTTCCACAATTATAATCCGCTTTCCTGAGAGTAGGAGCATTTTGCAATAACTTCTTCAATTTCCGCATGGCTCTAGTGTGGCTCTCATCCCAATAGAATTTCTGCCCCTTTCGAAGCAGCTGATACAAACAATCTGCTATGTGTGCAAAATGAGGTATCCAAATCATATAAAACACACAAGCTCCAATGAATCTCCGTACCTATGAAGTGGTAGAACAATACTCCGAAATCTTGCCTATAGCATTCACCTTATCAGGTGAGGGTTTCCTGCCATAATATCCACACATATGCCCAACAATGACAACCTCATTCACTCCAAAAACAAATTTTTGCCCTGAAAGTGTCAAGTTCACTTCTTCTAACCTGGCCAAAATCTTCTCACATGCTGAAATATGATCAGCCACAAAGTATCTGCATCCCTGCTCATTTAGACTGTCATTCTTCTCTTCTTCTGCATACCCCTTAATGGGCACATCATCCAAGAAAGGCATGGTAAGCTGAGGTATGTAATCACGAAGGACCTTATGCATGGCATTCATCATATGCGCAACAGAATTAGTGGCACCTTGAGGCAAGGTACACATCCTGACAAGCCCAATAGGAGTTCTCATGGTGGTTATGTCCCTGCTTTCCAAAGCCAGCTGAAATTGATCATATCCTGAATACAAATCACCTAAAGAATAGATGGCACGTCCAGCAAATGCCTCTGCAAACTCATCCACAACTGGACCTATACCAACATTCCTGATAGTAACTCTGTTCACTGGCTGCATGTCCTGAATAAATCGGAGAGTCCATTCTTCTTTGGAACTGTAAACCACCTGTTTGAGTATGGTGCAGATGAAGGCTCAAGAATTCCCATCCTGATTTTCTGATTCAATAAATCAATCAGCTTTGGCAAGTGTGCTTTAGGCACCGGAATAGGTCGGCGATTCCATGGGATATGAGGAATAGTAAAAATGACCATATGAGCAACAATATCAGGATTCACACATCCAATCTCATGCGGGAAAAAAGCAAATCCCCTTCCATGATGCTCAAGCATCTCCTGAAAGCATTGCTTCTCTATGGGTAGCAAGAAATCACCATTTCCAATTTTCAAAAGATAAATATGATAACCTGTTGAAAAGAAACTTGTTTAACACTGCTTTTCTATGTCAAGTGCTAATATTACATGAAGGAATCAGTGTCTAACTAGCTAATTAATGAAACTGCTTGATGCATGTCCAACTAAATGTGGTAGGTAATTAGACAATTAAAGAAACCCTGAGGAAAGTGCGGTGGATGTGGCCATGGGTCCTTCCTACAGATGGGTGGTCCCGGTTGGCCGTGAACTTTTCTCAATCGGAATGGACAGCAAGGAGATCTTCTCAAAGGAAATGAATAGCAAGGGCAGTGACCTAGAGTTTAGGTTACAAAAATCCGGATTTATGTTGTTTTAGGGAAATGGAATGGGATTATGTCTTATGGGCAGAGAGATCAAACCTTGCATCCCTCTCATTTCCCATTCTCCTTGAACCAAGTAGAGCATGAATCTGCTTCATCCCTGGCGTTTCCGCGTAAAGTGGGAACGGCCAGAATACTTCCACTACGTGGCAGACATGGGAAGTCCTAGATCACAAACCTCGTAACATTCCATGGGAGTTCCGAGTGGAGCTTTCTAGACTCTCTTTCCGATGAACTGCGAAGATGTGCCCTGAAAGGGAACAGGTGGACACGTTGCCATCGTGTTAAGGGTTGAAGGTCTACCACTGGGGCTTTAGTGCAGAAGAGGAGTTTAGGATTCAAGGTTCAGGAAGGGAAAATAGATTGGGGTTTAATAAGATCCGGTATTTAGAAATGATTTAGGTACAGAAGAAGAATTCAGGCTTTTTCTCTATGTATTTAGCATACATGAACGGAAGAAATAACTCTATCTTGATAACATCAAATGCCTCTGGATACATACATCATATCATAAAGGACATTTTCAGATTCTCAATTCAATTATGAATATCAAATGCAAGTTCTAATGCCTTTTATTTCAAGTACATAGATGGATTTCAATCCTTTGGAACAAGTATTATGTTAATAGACTCAAATGCATTCAAGATTTGGGCCAATGATACATGAAATGAATTGAAGAAGCAATAATTTTAGCTTTAGCCCTGTTTTAAAACGGAAAATTCCAGCCCATAATCAAGCTCAAAATGAGTGCAAAACTCATGAAGAAGCTCCTCTAATCATTAATGAACAAAGTCCTGATGAAAAGAGGTCATTTCTTTCCATTACAACCACATAAATCTCTTGTTTGCTCATAAAAATGGGCCATAATAGTGGGCTGCCCTGTTTATGACTGGTTATTTCAGCCCATAACAGCCCATATACCTTCAAAATCCTCACCCTTTGCTTGCCCCAAAGTCACTCAAGTACTTGGGTACAAGTCGGGCTTCATTTGACAAAGAATGAGGTAGAGAAAATGAGAGAAGTCGTACATAAGATCAAGTTGAATACTTTTCTCTCAGATTTCCCTCTTTTATAGATTGTTTCAACATGCATTTTTGTCAGACCAAATGGGCAGAGAAGTGGAGCTCTCACCATGTTTACATCTTCATCTTTTGGGCATGTTGATCTTTAGTTTGCATGCTCCAAAGCATGCATCATAGCTCCAGCTTTCTCCAGTTGTGCTCAGACTGTGCAGCCTGCATTTTGCGCCGAAAAATGCGCGCTGCTCCCTGCTCAGGCCCAAGTCACTTTTTGACCTATCCAAGTCACTTTTTGGTCACTTAAGTCTATTACTTCAGGTCCCTTGTGAACTTAGTGGACTTTTGGCAAGTTTTGGCATTTTTCTTGAGTTCTGACCATACTTTTGCACCTGAATCAATGTGATTCATCTTGCAGATTGTCAATTTCTTCCAGTTGACCAAGTTGTAGGTTCCCATAGACTTATTTTTCATCAATATACATGGTATAACTAAAAATTATATGCTAAATACAAAAGAACTTATGTAACTAAGTTGGTTATTGGATAACAATGTCTAAATTTTGTATGCAAATTCCTCATATAACTCCCAGTGAAGTTCTTCTGTGTTCATAAGAATCCCATGATCTATATTATGAACAGTAAACTCTTTGACATTCACCCCCTCCTAGCCTGCACATCCTCTGGCATGTGCCATTTCATAAGATTACAGGTCAAGAAGGGTCTTCTTCTGATATATCTTCATCTTCATTCTCTAAGTCTTTTTCTTCCTGCATGTCTTCAAGTAGAGGGCTCATATCTAAGTCTTCAAGTTCATAAGTTGAAGATTCTCTTCATTTGAAGAGTTTGATTCGTTTCCTGGCTATTGGAATCTTAATCATGGTCCCATCCATTTCAGCCAAAGAGTAAGTAGCATTATTATGTACTACTTTTACAACATATGATCCAAACCATCGCTTGGCTAACTTTCTATGAGCACTATATTGATTTTCTAGGCTGCTATCATAGACAAGAACCCAATCATTCTCTTGAATAGCTCTTGGATGGAGTCGATGATGCTTGTCAAACCTCTTCTTATTCTTTAATCTTGCTGTTTTCAGCCTTTCAATGGTTGTTTTGACATCTTCTGGCCTTCTTTCGAGTTGCCTTATGCGCAAAGATAGCAACTCTTCTCTATTCATGCCTTCATCCCAAGGTAAGATACTCCATGTGACAATGGATTACTCAATAGGCATAACATGTGGCTGTCTATATATAAGTTCAGCTGGCATATATTCTATCACTGCACTATGGGTAGTTCTATCAACCCATAATGCGAATGGTAGCATTTTAGGCCATTCCCTCATCTTTCCTTTGCATGATTTTGCTAAAGCTTTAAGAATTGGTTGATGACCTCTTTCACTCTTACCATTGCCTTCAGGGTTGTAGGCTGAAGTAAGTGATAGTTTAATTCCCAATTGAGCAAAGAAATGGCGAGCCTCATCAGCATCCAATTCTCTCTATCAGCAGTTACTTTAGCAACATATCCATACCTGCAAAATACTTCTCCAAGTAAAAATCTACAAACAGCATGAGTGGACTTTGTTGTCAAGGCTTTTCCTTCCACTTGATTTGTGAGATCTTCTTTAGCAAGTACTAGATATCTCATGTTCCAAATTCCTGTAGGCATGGTTACTAAATCAATAACCCATCTATAGTGAATGGATAAAGGATAGGTAGGCTGAAGCCCATCTCTATGTTTTACCATAGAGTACATTTGTCAAACATGACAAGACTCAACAAAATGCTCAATGTCTTTTATACATGTTTTACCACCAAAATTTCTCTTTTATTTTGGCAAAAGCCTCTATGTCCAGCCAATAGGCTTTCATGAAATTCTTGCATGACCTGTCTTTGAGTCTTTTTGTCTCCTAAGACACGAACAGGATCCCTTCCTTTCTTTTTCGCATGCCTCCAAAGGTAACCATCTTTAAGAAAAAAACCATAAGCTTTTCTATTAATTCTCTTGAACTCTTCATTAGTCCAATCTTCCTTCTTTGTCATAGTGCTCAAAAATTGGCCAATTTTTAGCCAATCATCTGCATAATATTCTTCTTTAAAGTGTGAACAAACCATAACAAAACTTTGAACATGCTGTTTACTAGTTGTCCATTGTCCTTCTTTGGTTGATTCATCCTTCCTTGCTGATGTAAAATTTATTTTTGCAGCTGAACCTGTTGTACTTGCTGTAATTTTTGTTGTACCTGCATTTTTTACTACTGAATCAACATTAGATTTAGTTATACTTGCTGTTTTCATATTTGTACATGCATTTACAGCATCATTTATAAACTCTGATTCTTCTTCATCCATCATTTCTTCTTTATCTCTATATCTGGCACGCGAAAGCATGTCAGCAACTGGATTATCTCTACCTACAATATGTTTCAAATCAGGATTTAAGGATTTAATATAGGCTATCCATCTTAGCATGGCTATGTCGGGAGTGGAACAGTTGGCAATCATGCCCAAGAGTGGAAGGCAATCTGTTTCAACTATAATGTGTGCACCCATGAAGTACTCCCTGTCACATTTTAATGCAATTACTACTCCCCAAAGTTCTCTTTTAATTTGAACATATCTTCTTTGTCGTTCATTAAGAACCTTTGCTCCAAAGCGGATTACATATCTATTGCCTTCAAGGTCGTATTGACCAACTGCCCATCCTATTCCAATAGAACTTGTGTCCACTGTGAGTATAATGGGTTGTCCATTAGAGTAATTAGCCCTCTTTAAAGTGGGGGCTGAAATCAGCATTTTCTTGAGTTTCCGAATAGCCTGAGTATGTTCTTTTTCCCATATAAACCTTTGGCCCTTTCTTAGCAGCTGATAAAGAGGCAACATGAGAAAAATGTGGTATCCAAATAAGGTAGAAGACACATGCACCAATAAATCTTCTCACCTCTGAAACATTTGTACATTCTTCCTGCATTTTGCTGATAGCATCTATTTTGGATGGAGAAGGCTTTCGACCATATGGACCACACATATGTCCGACAACAAGGACTTCTTTGACTCCAAAAACAGATTTAGCTCCTGAAAGAGTAAGATGGACTTCTTCTAATTTAGACATGATTTGAGCACAATCATTAATATGATCAGAAACAAACTTTCGACATCCAAGTTCATTGAATTCTTCATTTTTCTCATGAACTTCACATCCTTTGATTGGAACATCATCAAGAAAAGGAAGAGTCAATTGAGGAATATAATCCCTCAATACTTTATGCATAGCATTCATCATGTGAGCTACTGAATTTGTAGCCCCTTGAGGTAGAGTACACATGCAGACTAGGCCAAGAGGCGTCTGCATTGTGGTAATGTCTCGGCTTTCCAAAGCAAGCTGAAATTGGTCGTAGCCTGAATATAAATCTCCCATGGAATAGATTGCCTTTCCTGCAAAAGCTTCAGCAAACTCATCAACAATTGGCCCTGATCCAACATTTCTAATAGTGATTTTATTGAGGGTTGTAAATCTTGAATGAATCGCAAAGATCCATTCTTCTTAGGTATAGTAAACCATCGGTTGGAATATGGAGCTGAAGATGGCTATAATATTCGCATTTTTATCTTTTCATTTAGAAGTTCCAATAACTTAGGCAAATGAGCTCTTGGAACCGGAATTGGTTTAAGATTCCAAGGAACATGTGGGACCGTATAAATCATCATTGGTGCCACAATGCTTGGATCCACACAGCCAATTTCATGTGGCTGAAATGAAAAGGCTTTACCATGATTCTTTAACATCTTCATGAAGATTTGCTTTTCAACCGGCAAGAGGAAAGAGTCTTCACCAATTTTCATCTTTTGTAGACTTTCTGCTGTAAATTGGTGACCAATATCTCTAGGATCACGAAGGCTTGGCTGTTTGGATACCCTCTCCGCCAGTCCTTCGCTTTCAGGCGGTAGAGGAGTAGCTACCGGCTTGACCTTTTTATCAACTGTTTTATACTTTGTTTCTACTCTTACTTCATCCTTGTTTGGCTATCCAAAAGCTTCATAATCTGCAAATTCTTGAATTATGTCATACATATCCAATGTACATACCTGTATGGACTGATTTTCAGCTTGATTTTCTGCATGAACGGCTGTATAAATTTCAGCCATTGTATCATTATAATTCAGCCCATAAAATAGTCCTGAAATTTTTTCATCTTTAGGTAAAACATCAATTTTCTTCAGCTCTTGCTCCATATGACTCAAATACTTTCTTTCAGCCCTGTTCATGGCTAAAAACTGTTTATAACAGCCCACACTATTGGCTATTAAAACCTGCAAATCAGCTTTTGGCCTTGCCTCCTTTATAAGTGGAGGCATTTTTTTGTGACATGATTTACTGCCATAGCCTCCACTTATAGCAGCGCTACCCGAAAACCCTTAAATTCTTGGGCATTAGGAGGAACAGGATGATCTCTCAATCGATCCCTATTCCGGTGGTGATTAACACAAACGGTTAGGAATTGGACAGCTTTGTCATTATCCTTACTTCTTATCCGGGCATATGATGAACCATCATCAAGAGCCTTTGTCTCTAAACGAGACTCGGAAATAAATGGTTGTCCAAGAATGATAGGATAGCTGTAGGAATCTTGAACAAAGAAATGAAATTCATCTTTTACATTACCAATAGTAACTTGTACATAAGGACATGATGCATAAAGATCGCCAGAAGAGTTATTGGCTGCCTTCATGCACCATCCTGGGTCCACATCAATGGGCCATCCACCATTCTCATAGAGACTTCTTGACATAACATTAATTTTCGAACCATGGTCTATAAGGGCAATGCATGGAGTTTCTTTTTCACCGATTTTAACAATACTTTCAGTAGTTCCCCTTGCCCAATGGGTACGGGAGTAGTGACTACTAGGAATAAAGTGAGCTTCACTTTCTTCTTGCATGTTGTGAAGAAGAGCCTCTTTCTTACGCATGGGCTGCACTTTAGATTGAGAAGTCCCCACCATGATGGCTTCTTCAGTTTCTGCTTCATAAATGTCTTCATCTTTGGCTTCTATGGCTGCAATCAATTCCTTGATTGCCTCCAATCGAATTCCTTGAGTTTCTAGCTTCTCTTCATCTTGCAAATACACATTAAGTACTTGCAAAAAAGCATGTACAAATTCTTCAGTTTCCTCACCAACATATTGTCTTTTTCGTTTAATTACATCAATTATTACATCATGACATCCTCATTTTGCAATACCGAGAATTTCACCTAATGTAAATTCAATTCTACTTCCAAGAATCCTTTCTTCTAGGATCCATTTAAGATCCGTTGCGGTCTCTATACAAGATTGCAACTTGTAACTAGGATGTTTGCTTTTTCTTTTTCCTTCTGTCTTCTTTGCATGAGGGGCATCTCCCATGTCAAACTCTGGCGGCGGTGGATTTTCAACAGCCTTCTATTGGTCTGGTTTACTTCTTGTTATGCATTTAGTCGGTCCTGAAGAAGAAGGACTGGCAACATCTTCTTCTCTTCTTCTCTTTTCTTCTATCATGGCTTCTTGATTATTAATTTCAGCTAACCAGGCAAAAGCTGAAAATGAATCCACAAGCTATCCAAGGCCTGTATCCACACTTTAGATTTTGCATTAGTTTTACATGCTTTAACAGTTTCATTAGTTGGCTCAATTTGCAGCCCATAGGTTGTAGCATCAACAGCTGCATAGGCCGTTCTTGTTGCCAAATCCTCCAATCTTTTCTTCATGCCACCGTTGCCGAAGTTTGGCTCAAGAGGAAGCCCGGTTTCTGTTGCATGAATTTTACCATCCTTCCAAAAGACTAGTTTTTGTGCTTCAGCTTCACGGAATGCACCGCACTCCCTCTTGTCATGTTGAAGGCTATCACACCAAATACGTCTTTTGAAGCCTTCTCGTGCAGGACTTTGGGCAGATGACCGACCCCTTTCTTTTACTTTTACATCAAGCCTTTCCACTTTAGAATTAATCTCCATTAGATTAAGATGGAGATCCCGCATGCTTTTAATTAGCTCGTCCATAACATCCTTCTTTGGAGATGGAACAGCAGAATTTCTTGGTTGCTCGGCTATAGAGACAGGAGGTCGAGAAACTAGGACAAGCTCCTTCATAGATTCAGTTGTTATAGGGGTTGACCCCCATGTTAGGCACAATCGCTCTCTTCGAACAATCATATTAACTGCTTCAGTGACATCACTCCAAGCAGTCTTCAATCCCGTCTCAGAGTCAGGGTCTTCAAGTCGATCAGTTAATTTCTCCAGAAGAGAAGAATCTGTAGCCTTTAGAAATAATTCGATCTTTTGACTTTCCATACCTTGTTGGTCGTAAGGATCGAGTTGGGAAAATTTGCTTTCAAATTCTCGATGAAGAGCAGTGGCGGTTAGACCCTTATTGGGTCTTTCGACCCATTCGGTGAAGACTTTCTTTGTCATAAGGCCAGAATCTTCAAGAAAAAATTATTCTCAAAGAGCCTTCTTGAACACAGTCCATCCTGCATCTTTTTGGAAAAGACCACGAATTCCGTCCTGGAGACCATGCACAGCCAGAAGGGCAAAATAACGGCTCCATGCATATTGAGGGACACCAAAGAAGACCATCTTGTCAGTATAAAGGTGGGTAAAAGAGGATACATTTTGCCCATTAAATTGCTTGAGCTCTTGTCCAACTGCTTTTAAGGCTTTAATTGCAGCAGCGTCAATCCGCTCTTCTTCTTGTCTCTGTTGTTACAATTGCAATTGCTGCTGAAATTGCAACTCTTGTTGTTGGCTTTCTTGCATTAGACGAACCAACTGTTGCAAGGCATCTCCTCCCTAACTTGATGATTCTCCCATTGGACTTCTTTTTCCGCAGCGGACCTTCACGTCAGGTTCACCACTGTCCTCGTGCTAAGGGTTTAAGGTCTACCACCGGGGCTTTAGTACAGAAGAGGATTTTAGGATTCAAGGTTCAGGAAGGGGAAATAGATTGGGGTTTAATAAGATTCGGGATTTAGAAATGATTTAGGTACGGAAGAAGAATTCAGGCTTTTTCTCTATGTATTTAGCATACATGAACGGAAGAAATAACTCTATCTTGATAACATCAAATGCCTCTGGATACATACATCATATCATAAAGGACATTTTCAGATTCTCAATTCAATTATGAATATCAAATGCAAGTTCTAATGGCTTTTATTTCAAGTACATAGATGGATTTCAATCCTTTGGAACAAGTATTATGTTGATAGACTCAAATGCATTCAAGATTTGGGCCAATGATACATGAAATGAATTGAAGAAGCATAATTTTAGCTTCAGCCCTATTTTAAAACAGAAAATTCCAGCCCATAATCAAGCTCAAAATGAGTGCATAAACTCATGAAGAAGCTCCTCTAATCATTAATGAACAAAGTCCTGATGAAAAGAGGTCATTTCTTTCCATTACAACCACATAAATCTCTTGTTTGCTCATAAAAATGGGCCATAATAGTGGGCTGCCCTATTTATGACTGGTTATTTCAGCCCATAACAGCCCATATACCTTCAAAATCCTCACCCTTTTCTTGCCCCAAAGTCACTCAACTACTTGGGTACAAGTCGGGCTTCATTGGACCAAGAATGAGGTAGACAAAATGAGAGAAGTCGTGCATAAGAGCAAGCTGAATACTTTTCTCTCAGATTTTTCTCTTTTATAGACTGTTTCAACATGCATTTTCGTCAGACCAAATGGGCAGAGAAGTGGATCTCTCACCATGTTTACATCTTCAGCTTTTGGGCCTGTTGATCTTCAGTTTGCATGCTCCAAAGCATGCACCATAGCTCCAGCTTTCTCCAATTGTGCTCAGACTGTGCAGCCCGCATTTTGCACCCAAAAATGCGGGCTGCTCCCTGCTCAGGCCCAGGTCACTTTTTGACCTACCCAAGTCACTTGCTGGTCAGTTAAGTCTATTACTTCAGGTCCCTTGTGAACTTAGTGGACTTTTGGCAACTTTTGGCATTTTTCTTGAGTTCTGACCATACTTTTGCACCTCAATCATTGTGGTTCATCTTGTAGACTGTCAATTTCTTCCAGTTGACCAAGTTGTAGGTTCCCATAGACTTATTTTTCATCAATATACAAGGTATAACTGAAAATTATATGCTAAATACAAAAGAACTTATGTAACTAAGTTGGTTATTGGATAACAATGTCTGAATTTTGTATGCAAATTCCTCATATAACTCCCAGTGAAGTTCTTCTGTGTTCATAAGAATCCCATGATTTATATTATGAAAAGTTGACAACATTACATCGAGAGGTGAGACCATTGGAGTTAGGTATGTTTTCCTTTCCCTATGCATACACGGGATTGGTTTCTACTATTACCACACGATAGATCATCCTCTTCTGTACACTACACAACAAGGCTTCCTAGCATTCCCGCTTGCATCTATGCCAAACGGGGTTGGACGTACTATGCACCATCAACTGTGCACCCTGGCATACTCCCTCTACACCATCCCCCTTGTCGATTCCTAACTCGAGTGTGAGATTTGGGTTTTAATCATGATTCACTCGAGTGATGTCAATAATGGGGCAAGTGAGTATTATTTCATTCCATTGGAGTGACCATGAGCTGAGTGCAATATTCTTCTCTATCGACAGTTTCCCACGATTCCCTCAACAAAGCTGCTTCCTTAGGTATTTCTACTATGTGGTCCCTACCCCGCTAGATGTGCACATGCTACAAAAATACCTTGGTCTCTCCTACATCCAATCACAACACAATATGCGACATCGTTAGTCAACCTCCATTCTCTCCAACATGGGCCAAGTTTTTTTAACCCTACACTTTTTGTTTATTAGTGACGGTCAGGTCTATAGTGTGGGGACATCAACAATTGATCTGATGTGTGGTCCTAGGTCCATGATATTTGATTTACATGTATAACAATAGTAATATTTCTTGTAGAAGGGTAGAGTCTACCAAACTAGCAAGAAAACAAATTTCTAACGATACCAAAACACCAACCTCAGCCCCACTATAAATTCATCCACCAGAGACTCATAGTCTTAGTAGTTCATAGGTATTCCAAAGAGTTCACTATGGGAAACTTATGGAATTGCATAAATGGAGGGAAGGTGATTTTTCCAATCTCCTAATTTCTCTCAAGGCCACTATACGTGGCTTCCACTTGCATTTCTTGTGGGAATGCTGAGGAGGACCCTTGTGAGGGTGACTTGAGGAAGCTAGGTTAGGTTGAGAAGGGGGTGCATGTGAGCTAGTAGATGCTCCAAGGTGTTGAACAGGATATGGGGCTCTGAGCGGAAGCTTATTTGCAAATACCTTAGACCTTCACATAGATGCACACTCTCTCTTTCTCTCTTAAACTATGAATTGCATTCACACTAAACACATTGTTCATCTCACTATCTTAGCTCTCTTCGAACCCATTTACTACCTTGTTGAAGCCTTGTTTCTAGCCACTTGGCATGGTTTTCTTTGGTACTTGAGACTTCATAACACACTCTTTTAGTGACACAACATGATTCCATCATGTATGCAGCCAATTCATGAGCACTGTCATTTGCTCTCTTTTACGAGAGTTTAGCTTCATCCGCTACTATAATCCTATACCACCAAGATAGCAATTGGATCTTTGGATTGCTACCATTCACCCCTCCACCATGATCGGTTTTTCTTTTGTATGCACCACACGCTATCCAATGTGAATTTTCCATCCCTTGTGTGGACCAAATTCCAATGCTTCCTTTTTTTGCAAAGTATGGCCCATGTGCCTTAAGGATATGCTACAAAGACACATATCACACATGAGTAAAACTTTGCTCAATAGTTTATACAATTTATAAAATTTTAAAATATTAACTTAGAACGCACCATATAATGTGTGATAGAGCTTTTGGCCCATACTTCCACCATGTTTTTGTAGAAGCTATGCTTATCTTCATTGTTAAACACCATCTTGCGAAGGGAGCCAATTTGTTAAGACTTATTCAAACCTCAGCTTTGGCCAACCTTGTTTTTCCTCCATTACTTTGATCACGAATTACAAAATGTAACTTTTTCCATACATCCTAGTCCTACGGCTACGAACCATGACATTCCCTTCCTCATTGATGGATGTTGATGAGAGAAACTTCCTAGCCTTTGCTCCTCCAAAGCAAGGATTTTTTGGCAAGTTACTAGATTTTTTTGATCTCTTCTCATCTTTTTCAATCGTCACTTGATGCTTGTGTAGCCCAATTTGTGATAGCACTCGCTCCACATTCCTACATGTTGCAATGGCTTCTTTTTTTGGTTGCTTTCTATAAGCAAAGAAAATGTATTCACATACAAGTTTCTCCATGATTCTGATAAAAGTATGCAATGAACAAATGTGAATACGATCCAATGGAATGTTGAAGATGGGCTTCCAAGTGGGATCTTCTCTATTGCGCATCGGTGCAGCATTTGTCACTCTTTGCCAGTTCTTCTTTCCATCCTTTCCTTCCACCCTCTCTATCAAGAAAATTAGGCATGGATTCTTCGTATTTGCACCATTGGAGATTCCACACATGCATTTTGAAGTTTTCAAGTCTCCTGCAAGATGCCATTCAACTAAGTATTGACCATACCCTTCAACGAAGAGCATCTCACCATGTTTTTGACGATCGATGATGCTTGGAATGCTTGTGTGCATAAAGAAGAGTTTTAATACCTCAAATTTTTCCTTAGGAACTTCAAATGCAGCGAGCCACTACACATGGTGCTTGGATTGAACACTAAAGTTCCCTGGGTTGTTCTTGTCGAATTGTAAAGCTCTATTTATCAGAGTTACACTAACTCTTCCAATCTTTACTCCCTGATGAACTCACTTTCATCTAATTTTATAACAAATAACAATTCACAATTACATTCCTCAATAGACATATTGTAGTACATTACCATTGCCGACTGCACCTTGTATAAATCTAGATAGTAATTGTTGAGTTCTGTGAATGGTCCCAACATTTAGTGTTTCCACACATTAAACATGCATGGGATCTCCTATCAGCTCCAAAACCTTGGTATTAAGTTGCCGTCGAGCCGCTATTAACTTTGAAGGTTGAGAAAGAGGCACAATCCTATTTCTCTTCAGCACACAACCAAACCGAGCCTTGACACCTTTGAACACCATATTGGGGAATATGGGAATTTCCCATAATTTTGGGACACGTAGTAAAATCTCTAGATTTGTCATAACTTGAACACTATCGAGCACTCTAAAGCTCAATAGATTCCACTTTTCAAGTGCTTTCCAATGATAGGTCACATCATATGGTTTTGAGAAACTTATGGGCATGTTATCTGGGTGCCACCTTTTTAGTATTCAAAAAGCGAGAATT
The DNA here is from genome assembly GCF_053477565.2 of Lygodium microphyllum. Classification (NCBI taxonomy): domain Eukaryota; kingdom Viridiplantae; phylum Streptophyta; class Polypodiopsida; order Schizaeales; family Lygodiaceae; genus Lygodium; species Lygodium microphyllum. Next base: position 52,215,483 of record NC_141148.1, on the reverse strand, counting down.
GGGAGATTCCCAAACTTACTAATATTGTGTTGTTGAATATCTTTAAGTAAGTCATTGTGCTAATACCAGTCCTATGAGAAATAGATTGTGCATCCACAGTTGAGAACTCATTTGACACATCTTTTAATGTGCACTCAATCACATTTTCCTTCACAGCCTTAAACTTAGGCTTTCTCAAAGCGTTTTCCAATGTACTTGCCTTCAGCAATCTACTAATAGACGATCCAACCTCACCCTCACCTAGGTTCTCTTTCTAAGCTACCTTACATGCATTGATACGTCACTTCCATTGGCCGCTATTCTCAATTAACTCATTGATTGGCTTCTTCTTTCGTTTGCGCTTCTGTGTTAGCTTGCTGTTGATCTTTCTCAAGTTGTCCAATTGTGCCTTTGCCTCCTCATATGAGATATCAATGTCATAGATACTGTCATGCATTGAAATAATTTGATTGTTTTGTTGAATTATGGTGTCATTCAGCTGTACCACTTGTCCTATGAGCTGTTGTATATGAACTTGATGTGCAGCGATCACATCATGGCAATTTTTTATGGTTGCTTGGCAAGTTGTAAATACTTTGAATGCTTAATCATTGAGCCACCTAGTGTAACTGAGCAACCCATTTTCACCCTCGCACACATACTGCAATAAATTTGTGATTCCTGAGAAATTTGGAGGTTTATTGTTTAAGGGGTAAATTTGGTAGATTCCCCCATCAATCCACAAATCTACATGTTTCAATCCCATTTGCTTGTAACTCTGCAAAAATTGAGGGTTGACATTGGTATATTGGGTTCTTTTGAATAATGGGGCGTATTCAATCTCTACCTCAATATATAGCTTCTTCTTTCATGTATTCATTTTACTATTAATAGAAATGGGGAGCCTACTTGGTTTTCATAGGAGATAGAGTGGAGATGCACAGAGAGGCACACAAAGGTGCCAAGGGAAAGGAGGGTGTAAGCAATTCACTCTTTTAAAAAAGGTTGCATAAACACAGAGAAGAGGTCACAATAGAGCCATGAGAGAGTATAAATATGGGGAAAAATGGCTGAGAGGGTAGGGATGTCCAAGACTTTTTGTATTTTAGACATTTCTATTTTACCTCCAAAGAGCCAATAACTCCAAAGTATCCTTCCTAGATCCATTGTATCTAGGCATGAAGCCAAAAACTCTTACAACTTCTTCCTTCTCCACCAAAGTTATCTGATTTGATTCTCCATTGAAAACTTGGGATCCAATCACCTTGGAGATAGCTTTCAAAGCCATCATTGGCAGGATTGGAGAGCTTGACAACTTGCTATGAAAAATTGCAAGTGTTTGATAATTTAACCTTCCAAAATAATGACCAATGACTTTTGCCAAGCTTCATTGGCCTAGAGACCTTGGCTCTTCCAAGAAAGTTTTCTAGATCTTCAATGTCTATCTACAAAATAAACCACAATCGTGTAAGTTGTCAATAGATAAATATCCTATATTATTTGACTATAACGTATAACAAACTCTAATATAAACCTCAATGGATATCTTAAAATCACCTTCCATACCTTAGGGTTTTCATATTCTTCAAGAGGACTATCATCATAAAGATTTATTGAACTTTTTGGTTTCTCCCTCTGATGGTTGAGACTTCACTTTCTCTTCATACCCCATGTCATCAATATCAAGTCTCTTCTTAAAACTTGTGAAAACTCTTTATCTATATAAGTAGCCCCTCCTTTCCATATTCCACGATCTGATTAATACATGAATGCAAGGCTACCGAGCTATCTTGAAATTTTTCTTCCTCAACATCAAGAGTTGCTAGCAATTCTTATTCATAACCTGTAAAATTCTTATCATTTTGGCCCCCTGCAAGGATTGCTAAGTATTAATCTTCTCTAGGATAAAAGAGATGTTAAGAATATCATCTAGCAATACATATCTTTTTTTGTTCATGAGGTAAGTGGGAAATGTTGGGACACAATCAAGAGGACCTTCTTCAATGTCTGTACTCAACTGTATCTCCTTTTCTTTCACTTTTGTAATGTTCTCACTTTAAAACAAAGAAATATCAAATCCCTGCTCTCATTGGTTCTTAACATCCTCTTGATACATTTCCCCCTTCTCTTCAGCCTCTTTATCTTTACTTGCAATATCCATTTTCTTCTTCTCTTGTATTGTATCTAAAGAACAATTGTCCATATACTGAAGATATAGAAGAAATCGAACAACATTGTGGATAATAAGACATTAATGTTGATTGTGATGAAAAGGGAAATCTACTTCCCACTTCTTGAATTCCTCATCGATGAGGCTAAATCTTATTTGCAAAGTTGTTCTACCAACATTAGTAGCTTCCATTACAGCACTATAATTGAAAAATCCCTCAATCTCTAGGCCTTGCACATGTCTATCACACTCTCTATAATCCTTTAGTTTGTCCTCAAGATCCTTCAAGAGCTCTTGCAAATAAAAGAAAACATTGATCATATCTCTGATGTAAATGAATCTAAATAAATTTCCAATTGCATGGAGAAATTCAAAGAGTGTCTCATCATACATATTCTCTAGATCCTCTTTCTCCATTCCCTCTAGGGAAATCTTCATTTTAGTCATCTTGATTGCTCATAGAACCAAATTCTAAAACAACAATAAAATTTTAAAAATACAAAGTACTAATCCACATTTTCTTATATCCAAATAAGAAATCTAAATTTGTGTACGTTGATGCACATATAACATCAGAACCACATCATTTTACATATGTACAAGATCAAAGCAAGATCACTAGAAAAATCCCATCAATGCCTTCATGCCATTCTTGGCTTTTTGGCATTTTATGAAGCACTCACTCTTGGCTTTGAAAGTTTACATTTTTTATGTGACTAGTGTACTTTTGATAATTGATTTTGATTTTTACTTTGAAATTCGTGTCAAAAGGGTTAACACAAGAGATGGACATATTCACGTTAGAGGAAATGGATCCTCTATACCAAATGTAGATCCAATTAGTATCATATAAAGGCACATTAAAAAAGAGATTGTTGGACCAAAGAGAAAAAGAAAGAGCATGGAACCTTCATAGATGAAGGGTGCTATTATTTTGGGGAGAAAAATATTTGTCCTTTTTTAAATATTTTATTACTAACAATTTAAACTTTGACAACCACAATCCTTGGTGGATTGTTATTGGGATAAGGACCCGTACAACCACCTATAAAAAATACATTAGCTTCATATCTACAAATTTATTCCAATGGTACACACTACTACACTTTGAATGCATATGAAGGAAAAGAAACTCAATAAAATTAGTTAGAATAAGAAATCAAAAGAGATTGCCTTCAAAATGACTTATGAAATGTGAGTTGAGTCTTCAAGCAAATTGTGGCATCATTTTTTATGTTTTGTTGGACATTTGTGATTTATGACTTGACAACTCATGAAATGTAATAGTAGAGGTCAGAGGAGCTTTCTAGAGTGTTATCGCATTTCATTTGATAAAATTTGACTAATTCAATCATTTCTCAATGCTTGTGCACAAGAAAAATAACTGATTCAATCATTTCTCAATGTCTCAAAATAGTTGATTTAGTCTTTTCTCAATGCTTGTGCATAAAAAAAGACAAATAGAAGTTTGTTACCTTATAAATATATTGCTTTTTGAGCATGAACACGTTTGGTCTCAAGAGCATACATATTCTTGGCTTGTGATGCACAAAGTATGTGGTTGTGGGAAAGAGAAAAAAATGCATAGAAGGAAAGTTTGTGCAAACACTAACCTAACTTAGAAACATGTATTTATTTATAAACGGTCACCTTAGAACTTGCTCAAAAGGTACCATGCACTAATTCAAAATGGCTATATTTAAACTAAAGAAAAAACTAGAAATCTTCTCTTTCATCCAAAAAATAATACCATAAAAGTGTCATAATGTCCAGAAAGGTCAATGACACATGGCACAAGTTTCGAGGTGAGAACAATATACCCACTATATGTGTGAACTAATTTCTCATTATACTTCAAGGAAAGGTTCTTTTAAGAAAAATTTTGAAACCACAAAGAAAATTTGTAAAACATTAAGCTCTTTTCTTACTCTAATTTACCAACGCGAGACGCCTTCATTACAACTCAAAAAAATTTTAGTACCTACATAAGGTAAGATTTTATCACATAGGTTCCATAATGCAAGGTATTTGCTATAGTCTTGGGCTCATAATTTTCTTTCATAGATCTCACCTACCTCAATACCAATTATGTAATTTCTCAAATTGTTAACAAATTTTCTTTGAAATTTTCTCTATATTTTGTTCAAAATTTTGTGTACAATGTTTCTTTGAAATTTTTTTTTCTAAATTTGTTAGAAATTGTTTTCTCCAAAATTTCTGTCAAATTGTTTCTAGATGTATGAAATGCAAAAATGGAATCTCTCTCTCTCATGCAATGTCTTTAGTTCACATTTTATACATCAGCTCAATGTCGAAGGGAGGGCTTCTTCGTGCATTACGTTTTTATATTATTGCTCCTAGAGTTCTACCTTCTATTGCTGAACCTAGGCCTAAAGTGCCATATTCTCTTACAACACTGCTACATTTTTCTCCAAATCTTGAGAACTTGTTAGTGAATCCATTGTGCCAATAGATTCTTACTGCACATAAGTGGGGCAACACTGATTTTGTTTTTTTTAGAGCTTGAGAACTTGGTACTGAACCCATTGTGCCAATAAATTCTTACTACCATATAGGTGGGACAACATTAGGATATTTTGGGGTAAATTTCTATCAAGACAAAAACTTCAACAACACAGGTAGAGTGTTGAGTTTGGTTTGGGGTTGGGAAAATTTAGATGGTATTCATAGTAAGAGTGACTAACCATCTGCAAAGCTTTATCTTGACTAAATTTTTTGCCATGGAAGGCTTGCACCAGTAGAATATAGTGTGACAATTATTCAAATAATATTTCATGCACTTTGAAGCAAACACTACTGTCGTTCAAGTACCTCATGATGTGTAGCAACTATGGCATACATTAGGCTAATAATTGTGAATGCATAAGATCCTTGGCTATGTCTTGTTCCGACTTGGGGCTATCCTAATTTTGAGTTACTTTTTCTTGTGGAGATTTCAGATGGCTAGAACTAAGGCTACTTGCAAGAAAGTAAAAATTTGATCTTAGAGGTCTTGCTTCAAAGATCCATCACTCCTCCAACCCTTCTACCTCCTCCCTCTCTTCCTTTCCTTTCCCTCCCTCTATATTCCTCCCTTCCCTCTCTCTTCCTTCTGTTTCTGTCGCCCCTCTATTTTTATCTCTCATCTCTCTCTATTTCTCTCCCCACCATCCCTCTTTCTCTCTCTCTCTTTCCCTTTCTTTGTTTCCTCTCACTTTTTTTGTCCCTCCTCCCTCTCCCCCTCATTGTTTCTCTCACTCACCCTCCTCTCTATGTCCCTCCATCTCTCATTTCTCTTTTCCCCTCCCTCTTTATTTCCTTTTTTTTCTTTCTCTTCCTCTCCTTTCCTTCTTCTTCCTCTCTCTCTCCCTCTCTTTCAATGTATCTCTGCAAACAAAAACAAAGAAAGAAAAGAAGAAAACATAAAAATAAAGCAAGAAGAGGCAATGTACCTACCTCAAAGGCTCAAAGATGAAACCCTTTGTGTCTCTCTTTTTTCACTTTTCTCCCTTCACCTTTGCACCCTTCTCCTTCTTCTTCATATACGGAAGTTGGTGGCAGTGATGATGATAATCTCTCTCTCTCTCTCTCTCTCTCTCTCTCTCTCTCTCTCTCTCTCTCTCTCTCTCTCTCTCTCTCTCTCTCTCTCTCTCTCTAGTTCACTATGAAAATATCGTGCTTTGGTTTTCATCACTTTTTTTTCTCAATACACTATCACTATATCCATTACTCATAGTGTGGCTATATGCATCACTAAAAGCATTACTAATAGTGTTGCTATTTGCATAGCTATTAGGGTCACTATATATAGTGATGCAAATAGTGAATATGCCAATTTGCATCAGAAACGACCACCACTATATCTTTATTTTCTTTTAGGATTCTTTGAGAGTGGACACAGTGCTACAACATCCACCCCTCTTTAACTTGAACATCCTTCAAATGGGACACTATTACCCATTTTCATTTTAACCAAGATCCACAAATAACGCAACCTACTCATCCTCTTCATCAAGTCTATTTGTTGCTTTATCTCGTGGATCATTAATATCCTTCTCATTGCCTGCGCAATCTCTATCATGCCCCTCATCCTCCGAAAATTCTTCAATTACATAGGCCTCATCCTCCCTCCTCTTGAAGATCTTTATCATTTTCCCTACAATGGGTACTTGCAATACTGTCCCATCAAGCTCGACCAATGCATAAGTAGCATTGTCATAAACACAGTTTACCACATATAGTCCAGACCACCTTTCCACCATCTTGTGGATGGAACTTTATTGATTCTCTAGACTACTATCATATACAAATACCTAGTCATTCTCTTTCACAACTCTAGGACATAGATGATGCCAACTATGAAATCTATCTTTATTTCTCAATCTAGCTACCTTCATTCTTTCCATTGCTAAATATACATACTCTATTCTTTATTCTAACTACTGGATGTGAAGAGCTAAAATCTCCCTCCTACTGAAATCTACATACCAAGGCAATGCACTCCAAGTCAAGGCACAAGTCTTAGTGGGTATAATCCAATTCTATCCATACATGAACTCTATTGGCATGAGTTTTATAGTCTCACTATGAGTCATACGACCATTCCATAATGTAAAAGGTAATAACGTCGACTAGTCTCCAACCTATCCACCACAAGCTTTAGCCAATGCCTTTACTATAGCCAAATGTCCTCTCTCACTTTTCCCATTTCCTTTTGGATTATAAGCGGTGGTCAAAGTTAGTTTGGTACCATGACCAGAGCAGGATTCCCTAACCTCATCTGCATCTAGTTCATCATGACTTGATGTAATCTTTCCAATACATATGTACCTATAGAAAATTGAATATAACACTACTAGTTTTAGTCCTTTATTCTTTGCCCTCTACTTGATATGTAATATCTTATTTAGCTAAAACTATATACTGCATCTACCAAAGGCCCATTGCCATAGTGACTAGGTCCATTACCCACTAATAGTGCATACTCTATGGATACGTAGGAGGCAACTCATCCCTATGATGACGTAGTAAAGAATACATCTACTAAGCTCTACTAGTCTCCATGAAATGAGAGATGTCCTTGTACATGCCTTTCCACCTATTTCTACCCCAAATCTATGTCAAATGCACTCCGAATGTATAATATGATTAAACTACCTCATATAGAAATTACTTAATCATGTATCAAGCATCTTATAGGAAACTCAAATATAACCATACTGAAATATGAGAACACGTATTTCATCACTGATGCTTCGAATGCATAATATGATTGAGGTGCCTCATATAATGAATAATGGCACCAACTGGTACATGTGATATATCATAATAGAAATCCACCATCGTACACAAGTCCTGAAAATCAGAGATAATCCCAAAAAATGAGAATGACATCAATGGCCTCTTCAAGTCATGTTTTTACAACTACCTATAAATTGCACTTCATGGGACATACAACTTTATGAGGCATTTGAATAGATTCCTTTATATAGGAAATAGTAAAAACTAAGAATTTAGACCATGCTAAAGGAAAACATAGTGTGTCCATCCAATGGCTAACATTTGACATAACTCAGGATGGTTGGCAGAGCCATGACTTGAATCCTCGTATAATCCATGGTGTTGAATGCCTTATTGAAAACTGACATACCAAATGAGAAAAACTATACCTTACTCATATAGCCTTGCACCATGAAGTAAGCGAGAAAGAGAAATGATAAGTAGAGCCCCTCTAGTAGGATACTTATAGCCCTATATTGTAGTTGCATAATCTACTCAAAAGATAGTCAAGACAAAATAAAGGCATACATAGTAAGTATGATGAAACAAAAAAAAACAGAATCTAACACTGGAACGAGAGACTGCTCCTGTGTACATTGCTCACAAGATACAAGAGACAAAACATTCATGTCATGAATCTTGTTAACTATAAGCCCCTTGATCTTTATATGTTTATTGATATCATGCAATGCATCATTGATATCATCCTTGACAACATCAACATCCAAAAACTGATTTTCAACATGATCAGTCTACTTAACACTTTGCAACATAGTAATCATGCCCAAAAGTTTATCATACTCAACTTGCATCCCATCAAGCTTTTCCTTGAGCATATCATGTTCATGAATCAATGCTTCCACATTTTATAAAATAAATGACTATTGCAACACTACATAGGCTGATAAATTACTAAGACATCCTCCCAGCAATAGAAACCCGTTGATCATGCATAATCTAAATCAATGCATCCTTCACCATGGTAATGTCAATCTGCATAAATATTGATCTGTCAAGATCTTAATTCAAATCTAGTAACATCTAAACCCTTTCATCAATATCTTGATTTTGTTGTATGTTATTAACTCGGGTAAGTTACCCATGAATGTATGTGTGCATCATGTGGGTTTAAAATAATGTATTTTTAAATTACCATTTTTATGTATTTTTTACATATAGAGAGGTGTAATATAAAGGGGTTATTTACAGATTGAATAGAAAATGGTTATATTTTATTTAGAAAAAATTCACAAATAAATATATTTATAAATGAGCCTTGAACACACTGATGTAGAGGATATCCATATAGTAACTTCCCCGATGGTATTAATCATTACCTTCTCCAAACAACTACTTTGCTACATCAGGTCACCACTTTCCTGTATCAAGTTAACTGTCACCTATAGCAGTGAGCCTTTTGTTGCCTGCAGCAGTGAAGCTATTGCCTATAGCACTACCCTTATTTTCTACTGCAATAACCTTATTTGTTACTACAATAACCCTATTTCATGCAATGGTGTTACGATCTCTTGCAACAAGGTTGCAATCACCTTCATCAAGATTGTAGTTTCCTATAACATGAATGACATCTGTTTTGCCCATTCAAGATAAATAAATATTACTACCACCACAAAAATATCACCCACAAAAGTGAAATGAGATATTGTCAAATTTTGAGAGCTATTTATCTCATAAAACTAACAAATGACCATAATGTCCATAGAATTCCGCACTACTGCTGCTTTAAACACATCAATAGTGACTCACATAAAATTGATTCCAACTACTTGTTGCTGAACCTATGAATCCTTCTATGGCTCATCATAATCAAATTGAATTAGTATTCAGTTCCTAAATCCATCAATTGCAAGTCTAAGAATATCCCCTTGCATTATAGCCATAATGAAAGTATTTGCAAAATTGCTGATAGGTAATTAGCCATAGTTTAGTATTTCTATAATATATGCCAGGGCGGTTGAGAACTCATAATATATAATGGCATCCATAATGTATCATAGAGAATGAAGATATAGAACCATAACATAATAAGTAGATTGCCACTCCAACTACAAAGAATAATTGCATTGACTTGAAAAGATATCAACTATGCTCTAGCAATTTTATCATAATAAATGTATGGCAATGTACCTTTAGTAAGACATTGCATCCTAAAAGAAATATAAAGATAATCCACAAAAACTTATAAGATAATCTCAGTGTTTTTCAGCTTGCTGTATTATATTTTACTGCTATAGGAAGTGCACAAATTTAGCTCGCTATTGTAGGTAGTACTATAGAAATTTAGCTTACTATTGTACGTACAAGGAAAATACAAACTTCTGCTGTAGGAATTTTGGTTGTTGCTGGTACAACAATTTTGATTGTTGCAGTAGGAAGTGAAGATACGGTTGTTATGAGCATCCACCTCATATATCATCAATACTTTTATGATTAGTAATCAATCAACATGAATACGATCAACTATTCCTACTGCAATATAAAGTGCATAGATATCCACTATAGATACTTGCATACTTCAAGATACTTCAACTTAAGTGATCCACTGATCAGAGTCCTCAAATACTTCAAAACTAGTAGTTTGAATTGAAACATCAAAAACCTAATCACTCAATACATAGAGATCCTCAAGAAGAACATCTTAACTCGAATCAAGAGAAAATATCAACCATGTATGCAAATCAACAATTTCATTATCCTTCTGTAGAACAACTTCCTCAAGAGCATCAATAACTTCAAAAAAATGAGAAACTTGGAAATCCATAACATTTCTCAGTTGAGAAACCTCCCGTTGTAGTAATGCTTTCTCCTCTTGAAATCTATTGATAAAAGGCAAAGCTTCAACTACTAGAACATTGGCTACATTTCTCTCCTTTTCAAGCTCAATAGAAAACTAATGAGTCTTCTCAATTGGAGATTGAATCAGAGAGTGTACCTTAGGTAGAACATTAAAAAAACCATACAGTTTGACCACATTCTACAATGCTTTATATTCAACCAACTCTTGCAAAGGAAATGTAGTGCAAATCTTGCAATCTTTCTCTTCTTGCAAAGGGATTATAGTGCTAATCCTACAATTCCATAATTCTTGTAGCAAAACACTAGCTTGTTCTCTTTAGATCAAGCAATCCAATCATTAGGAGAAATATGAACTCTGTTTTTTGCCCCTTGAGAAGTGAATAAAGAAATGTAGGCCTAACCAATGAGAGAGCTGGGATTCCAGATTCATGTAACATGAATCTTCTAGCCATATCTTGGCCCAAATCTTCCCTCAATAATAAAATAAGAGAAATATGGGGAATACAATGTTGACACTTCTTGGAAGTTTGTGACTCCAATTTTCATTTTCGTATTTTTTTATGTTTGACTTTTCATTTCTCCCCATTTCAGTTTCCCCCTCTTTCTTAGTTGATATTCAAATTTATCATATCTCTTTCCCCGCTTATTCTTTCCTGACGAAATCTTACAGCCTCATTTTTGCTTGCCCTATTGGTAAACCTGTGAAATTTCATTTCCTATACATAAACACAGAGTGAGTTTCACACGTTTTATGAGAGCATAGCTTGTTCTACCAAAGCCCTAAGATTTTCTTCATAAAACTTTACAGGTATATTGTTCGCTTCCATGGATGTTCAATAGTAAAGTTTTATCTCATTTGGACAAAACCTGTGCAAGTTATGTGCATTCTTTGCCATGTAATTTCTTTTGTTTTGGTACTCTAGGAGTCTCTTACAATCAAGAACAATGATCTTTTGAACACTCAACTTCCTCTTCGACATCTTACGGTTTCTTTGTAAACAAAGCTACAGGTATGATGTCTTGTTTTTTTGCTACTCCATGGTTAAATTTTATCTCATTTGAACAAAATGTATGCAAACTATATGTATACTGGGTTTTCCTTTGTTTTTTTACTCCCATATTCTTTGAGGGTGGAGAACAATGATTTTTTAAAACCTCAACTTCTTCAATATCTTTGGCTTCTTTACAAAGAGAGCCATAGGTATATTATCACTTTTTTCTGTTGCTCCATGGTTAATTTTCAACTCATTTGGACAAAGCCTATGTAAGTGATATGTATTCTTTGACTCAATATTTCTTTTGTTTTTGTACTTTAGGAAATTTTTAGTGAAGGAACAAAGGTCTTCTTATAAGTCAACTTCTTGTTCAACATCTCTGGGCTTCTTTGTGAAAAGAAATGCAAGTACAATGTTTTTTTTAAATTGCTCCATTTAAATTTCATTTCATTTGGAGAGAACATTTGTAAATTATACACATGCTGATAGGTAAATTTTCTATTTGATTATCATAGATGTCTTCATGGAGGAAAAACATCAGTAACATACTTGCAGTAGAGGTCTTCAATAGGAAAGATAGTGGCATTAATTGGATTTGTGATAAGTACTATAAGTTGGATTGGATTTTGATGCACCCAAGTACTCGAGGGATTTTCAAGGTCAGGTGTAAGGATGTTGCAAACCCTAGCAAACATTCGAAAGGTAGAATTTTAGAGTTCAGAAAAGTGTTCAATGGAATAAGTACAGTAACAAAAGTCTTGATCCAACATGTTTATACACACAAACAAATCTCCGTACATGACAAGAACTACATTGCAAATTATAAATAAAACAATAAGTTTTTAAATTTTATCATTGTTTATTCTTTTGCATCAGAGTTATTTTTTAAAATCCTTGCAGTGTTCTAATTCAATCTTGTTTCACTAACAACTCTATATCTAGCAATTTTGCATGAATGGCAGAATGTGGAATGTTTGAGCAGCAAGATACATGTTTGGCATGAAGACATAGATTCTTTGATCTATGATAATAACTCTTCAAGTCAACTTGCAACTCAAAATATATATTTTTTTGATTCATTATATATAGTAGAAAGCCAGAGATTGCAGCATGTCCCATTGCTGCCACTATCTAGTGGTGAATGGTTGATTGGTAGATTGGATCTGACATCAATAGTGCTATGAAACCCACCACAGGCTCCAAAGATGTGCATCTTAGTTGATTTATTCCATTCTCATTGTTTGCACATTTGTTTGGTTCATGTGATGTTCTGAAGAAAATAAAGATTACTTATCTATGCAAGTGTCCATCTGAGGAATGGATGAGTCAGCTATTGGGTGAGTCTTGGCAAGTCAAAAGAACACATTTTGATGAGATGATTGAATGCAAGGTCAACCAATTTGATTTCACATTTAGGCAAATATTTTTTACTATTTTGAATGCCTTGATTTAATTGGCATAGGTCTTACTTAGATGAATTGTTGTGTTATTTGCATTTAGTTACCATTATTTTTGTTTTTATTACAAGTATTTTATCGCTAGACAAACTCTGTGCATTTGATTTCGATATAGAAGATGGCCACTTTTGTGAGGGGAGTGGATCAGCTTGGATCAAGATACCCAAGATGAGACACATACAGCTCTCATAGATGTGGTTATCTTGTGGAATGGTCATAATCCTTTTGTGGTCAGTGCGTAGAGAGCCATTGGCCCATTTCTTTTTTGAGACAAAAAATCCAATGAATGTCAAATGAGCCCTTCTATAACTTCTATTTCAAGTTAGATAATAGAAAAGTCAGGATTCATAGTGAGCAATCCATGACATGTAAAGAATGTGATTTTCCACATATTCTTGAGATAGTGGAATCCTTGTAATCTTTTTTTATAAAGAACGAATATAATTTTTTTTAAAACTTTTGAGTACTTTCAATTTAGATAATCTTATTTTACTATGATCCAAGCGTGCAATAATACATATTGTAATTAGTCAATCGTACTAGTTAAAATCATAATTACATTGCAGGTTGGAGTTCTATAATCTATGCAATATTGTCTTTGAATAATGATATATTGTAGCTCATCTCTTCTACTTATTTCATAAAATTAAATATTAAATTGGATCCAAGGGATTTTGAAGGTCTTTCAGATTTTCTTTTCTTAAAAATTTTCTATATTTTCTATAGTTGAACTTGAATATACTCAGCGATCCAAGTATATTCAAGGATATAATAATTTAGAACGAAGCATTTTTCTGTATGAGTAATTTTAACGGTTACTTTAAAGTATTGAAATAAAGAAAATAAGGTAAGAGTTTTAATTTGAAACTTTAGGGTTTAAAAAGAACCTTTATTTAAAACCCTAGATACATAAAAGCTATAACTCCAAACTCATTTTCACTTTCATTCTCTACTTTCCTACACTTGTGCTCTCCTCCCTTCTCTCTTTGTGTGCCATGGCTACCACTCCCACCTTCACTGCATGGATTAGCTCCACACGCTATGCACACATAAGAGACAAAGATATACCCTAGGTTTTGCACGACCTTGAGTCTAGAGAGCTCACTTTTCGCCATAGACCCTAGCTCTAGTATACTATCATTGTTTTGTGCTGCGGCAAACCCTCTCATCTGCTCTATTCCGGACTCTACTCTCAAATGGGTCCCCAAAGATTTCCTATATAGTTTACATGCTAGATCAAGCCATGGAAAGGTAATAAATCGAGCTCTCGTGCATGTGGAGTAGCATCTCTGTTCCAGATTAGTACCCACCTCATCCTAGGACCATGCCATGATGGATCTCATCGAGCGCAATGCAGCATTTGCCATATATGTTTTGTGCACTGAGGTGCAAGAGGACAGTGAGAAAGACATCGACACACCTCTTCGCCATAGCCAGAGTATTTCGAGAGGGAGCATGAAGAGATCACTCTCGATCCAAGAGTAGAGGCAGCACAAAGCTTAGCCATTGTGCACCGACCTCCTTGCCATGTTGAGATGCCGACAAGCAATGAGCCACCCCTTGCTTCTCTCCATGCTATCATCATCGAGGGGGTGGAATATTTACTTATGCAGGATGTACTAGAAAACTAGAGGTAAGGGAAAAAGAGCTATATTGTATCATGGTGCATGATGCACTTGATGATTTTATAGATTTTGATATACAAGATACGCCAGCACATGTTGATGAGGTGGCTCGATATGATGGCATGAGTGTCGATGATATCTCTATCATTGTGAGCATCCAAGAGCTGATTGAGAATGTGGTGCCACAATATAAGATCTTAGATGAGGAGTTCAAGCGGTTCCAAGAAAGCCTTTTTAGACCTCTACGCGACTACGCAGTACCTTTCCAAAAGAGAGACGAGGGTGGCCCAGTTACAGGAGCAGACCTAGATGCTCCATTACAACAATAGATAGATGATGCAGAGAAGGTAATGTTATCAAAGTAATGTTATCAGATTTGCGTCAAAATCTACCAGCAGGGCCTCTAAGGCATCGGGAGTATGCACATCAAATTTTATTGGGATCGGATCCCAAAGTTGCCCTGTCTGGAGGCTCGTGTGTTTGGGGGCCCGAATCTGCAAATTCAGGCCTCCAGATGCAAGCCTCTAGATAGATTCAGGTCCCTAGATGCAAGCCTCTAGATAGGGCAGTTCTAGGGGCCCAATGTCAGCAAAATTTGATGTGTATACTCCGAATGCTTTTATATTACGGCCCCCAGACGTGAGCCTCCAGATAGGGCAGCTCTGGGGGTTCAATCTTGGCAAAATTTGATATGCATACTCCTCATTCCCTAGAGTCCCTACTAGTAAATTGTGACGCAAATGTGATGCATATATCTTTACCACACTCCATGCATAGTGAGTTTGACATAGTGAGTTTGACACTGAACTTGTCTAAAGTAGGACATTGTCTATATAGATGAATTTTCATCTAGAGAAGGTGGCCGATTTGGTAGCCAAGGAAGGGTGCAGAACTCGACATTGAAGGAGTATATCGGCCAGCTTGTGAGTGACATATTTGTATTCCATAAGACATGCTCTTCAGCTTTTTGTGAGAACTTCTTGAAGTTAAGGGCACTAATGAAGGCTGAGCCCTTCAAGACCATCCCAATGAACTCTAGCTTGGAGAAAGTAGTGTTGCTTTGATATTTGAAGCTCCTCTACTTATTCTCTAGTACTAGGTCTGGGCCACTTTTTCCCATGGTGGCCCATGGCATGGTTGCTAGTGTTAAAGACCCCAATGTCATTAGGTAGGAGCTACGAGGGTAAAATGTGTTGCTGCCTATGATCAACAATAGCTCTGACCATGGGGAGTCTAGCTCAAAGAAGCCTAGGAGAGAGTAGATGTACTTAGTGTGCCAAATGATATCTCATCACCAATGTAATGTAATTTGTAATCTTCTCTTGAAGTAATAAAAACTGATATTTGTTGGATTTGCGTGCAATGTAGTTTGTTATATGAGTCATTTATTATTATTTTTTACTTGAATATTTATTTATTAATCAAATTTATACACAACACGATCTGTACCCTAAATTTAAAACGTAGTACTTTATCGAGTTCGTGTGTAACACATGTATTCGTTCGAACGTATGTAATGATAACTCAAAGACAAATAAAACAAATAACAAGCAAATAAAAAAAATAAGACACACCAAAAAATTTATACTCATATTCATAACATTTTACATGGGATCCATTACAACCAGGGTTTTACAAAATCTCTTTAGAAGCTACATTCGGTATATGTTTTGGTAGTACACCCCTATCGTTGTTGATCTATGCGAGGACTATCCTTCAATCGCCGGAAGAACCTCAGTATCCGCAAATCCCTATCGGTGATGGTGACTCTCCTTGCATAAACTGCTGCATAGACCGAGTCTCGGAACAAGTCGATGAGGTAAGCTTCAACAGCTTTCTGTAGTGCAAGAAGGGCTTGGGCAGTCAACAGATGGGGTTGTTGCAAGCATGTTCCATCTGAGAAGTGCCTCCTGTTGTTCTTAAGGAGTATGCCATTCATAATCTCACACACTAGTTTTTGGAATGGAGCCTTTGGTATTACAAGATGCGTGATCTTCTCGTAATGGTGGATCTCACGAAGAGCCACTTTGCCTAGCTTCCATCGATGCTTGCAATGCTGGCATGGTGGTGGTAGTGGAGCTAGGAGAGGTGGCCTGTGTATAGGATTTCTAGGGGGTGTCTTCGCACCGCTTGCTTTGTGCAAAACATGTCTTCTAGGAGAGAAAACCCAAAACTCAAAAGTGAAATGTGTAAAATGAGGTGAATTTTTAAACTTATAGAAAAACTTTTAAAAAAATACTCAAACATGAATTAATGTATCCATGCTTTGGAAAAATAAGACCAGGGATCCGATTGACGTGAAATTTTACATGTGGACTCCTCTAGGGTACATCAACTACAAAAAAAAAATTGGCCTCATTAGAAGTCTCTGGAGACACCTATCTGGAGGCTCACGTCTAGGGCCCTGAATCCCCAGATTGAGGGCCCTAGATGTGAGCCTCCAGATAGGGATTCAAGGCCCCAAACGTGAGCCTTCGGATAGGAGCCCTGAGTCCCCAGATTCAGGGCCCTAGACATGAGCTTCCGGATAGGTGTCCCATAGACTTTTGATGGGGCCAATGCTCCGGATAGGTGTCCCAGATACTTCTAATGGGGCCAAATTTCTAATATCCATGAGTTTTTATGATGCCCGGTATGTGGTTGAAGTTTCACTAGATTTCAATTTATAAATTGATGGTTAAATCATTTTTTGAAAATGCATTACTTGGATTTATAAAGTTGTCAAATCATTAAATATAGTAAAGATATAGTGCATCGGCCCCCATGTACAAGTGATCACTGATGTGTTGTGATTGCACATTGAATTTATCCTTAACAAAACTACTCAAAATTAGAAATTTCGAAATATACACAATGCAAATTATGGCAAAATAGAATATCAAATATTGGATTTGGCATTACGAAACCATGAAATGTATGGTAGATAGTGCATTGCATAAAGTACTACTAGAGCAAGGAAAAATTTAGCTCCATTTTGTAGACTACTGCTATCAAATACTTGAAGGTCTACTGGAAAGATGAACCAAAACAAAGCTCCTTACAATCTACAACCAAACATGAGCTAAAAACATAGATCCAATTACAAGGTAGCTTCTCAAAGCATATTGTTGACATTAAGATTAGATGCATCTTTGTTGTTATGGATCCTACAAGCAAGAACCATATCTATGGGCTTAATAGTGATACATCGGGCATGAATGGCTAAAACTTGAGAATCACCCATTAGATCAATCAAGTAACTTTCAACTGCTTCTTGGAGAGCAAGCAAGGCTTGGCTTAACCATCACCCCACATTCCTTGACTGGTCCCTTGAAAAGAACTTGTGATGATGCCCTAACTGTAGATCTTGTAGTATTTCTCACACCAACCTAGAGAATGGTGCCTTAGAAATAATCAACTTGGCACTCTTCTGAAATTTCATTATCTCACTTAGCACAGATTTGCCTGGTCTCTATCTTTGCTTCTTATGTGTTAAAGGACGTGTGTTACCAAGTGGAGCAGTAGTGGGAGGTGGATCAACTGGAACACATGGACCACCATTTCTGGACAATGGCAAGGCATCATTATTGACCACACTAGGGCCACCATTTTTGGATACAGTAGCACCACCATTATTAGCTGCAGTAGGGCCACTATTGTTGGCTACCAAAAGCATCTTTGTCACTCACAGTACACTCACTAGATTTGGAAGAGTGCTGAGCTCTTGCTCTTGCAAGCGCCTTCTTGATAGGAAGCTTGGAATGTGCCATGGTTGTGACAATGAAGGATAGGAAGGTGGAGGGTAGAGTGAAGAGTAATGGGAAAAGATGAAAGGAGAGACTTGACTTAAGTACAAAACTTTTAAACTTACTGTGGTGTAAATTACTTTTAAAATTAAAAAACATAGTTTGAAATTGACTTTGAAAAACATAATGACAAACCTTTAAAATTTCAAACAAAATTTGCAAGACATCTCATGTCAAAGATAGGAGTATTGATGTGTCATATATTGGGTACCTATGCTCTCTCGTGGACTCTAAATGCATCAAAAGTATTATCTTTATCTAAGTCTCCATTTCTTGCCATCTCTCTCTTGGGTTGCCAACCATTCTGTGTGGCATTGTCTAGATGTGTTGTTTTCATATCTTGCTTTTCTCACTTCATATATTGCCTTGCTTATAAATTCTACTTGAGACATTTTGGACTTCTTTTCTTTTTCTTTGTATCGTATCTCTAATCTCCTATACCACCATTGTAATAATTGCCTCATAGAATTGGAATCATTGATGCCACCTCCATGATCAGTTGCCTTTTGAAAAGCACAACGAGCTTGCCAATGGGATCATTCCATGCCTTGAGTTGACCATACTGCCAAACTTCCTTGATATGCAAAGTATGAACCATGTGCTTCAAGTATTTGCTACACAAGAAGAGAGATTAGAAACACAAACTACTTCAAAATGATGATTTTTTTTTGTAATGGTGACAATACTAACCATGTAGTGTGTTATACTATTTGTAGTCCATGCCTCCACTATGGACTTATGAAATTTAGCAACTGTCTCTTTAAATGTATTCGCATCACCATCCCTAAACCTCAACTTTTGTAAGAGAGCTGCTAATCTATCTAGGTGTATCCACACTTCTGCCTTTGCAATCCTCGTTCGTCCCCCATTCCTCCAATCCAGAACAACAAGGTGCAAATTTTTCCATGCTTCATACTTACTGGTTATTTTACAAGTATGTTACCTTCCTCATCTCAAGATGGAGATATAAACTTCCTAGCCTTGGGTCCACCAAAGCATGGTCTACAAGGGATATTTCCACTCTTTTCCAATTTTTTCTTGTCCTTTTTTATTTCTACTTGGCCCCCATGCAATCCAACTTTAGAGAGGACTCGTTCTACCTTCTTGCATGTAGCATCAACTTCTAACACAAGTTGCATCTTGTATGCAAAGCATGTATATTCATATACTAGCTTCTCAATTATTCTAACCAAACAATGCAATGTACAAAAGTGAACCCTTGTTAGTGGTATTTCCAAAATAGGGTGCCAGTTTGGATCCATTAGAACTAGCATTCCATTTCTCATGAGTTTTTTATCACGTGTTGAAGCATCTTGTTTTCCTGCCTTAGTAAGCCATTCTTTCTATCCATCTTTCCCTTTTTTCCTAGTTTGCATGCAATATATGCATGGAAATTTTGCATTCGTTGTATTTGATAAACCAAACATACACTTGAATGTTTTTAAGTCACCTGCAAGATGCCATTCAACTTGATAGCCCCCAAACCCCTCGATGTGTAAAATTGCTCCATTATTTTGCTATTGAATAACATTGCATATATTAATGAGGTTAAAAATAACTTTAAATACTTCATGGTCCTCCTTTGGTACTTCAAATGCTACAAGCCACCATATTTCATTCTCTGACTATACACTCAAGTATAAAGGATGGTTTTCATTGATGTTGGGATCGAATGCTGAATTCATAAGTGTTATATTCACACGTCTAAGTTTTTGCCCCTTAATAATCTCACTCTCATCCAATTTGACGACAAGATTGCCTCTACATTCTTTCATAAACATATTGTAGAACTTGACCATAGCGATCTGAACCCTACATATATCCAATACAAAGTTGTTGGATGCATTCATACAAATGCAACTTCTTTGAAACCATACTTCAATATGTGTGTATTTTTCAGACACGTTGGCTCGCTAATTAGTTCTAAAACTTTCTCATTTAGTTGTTTTCAAGCCTTCTTCACATGAAATGGTTTTGGCAGAGGCATTACTTGCATAGTTTTGAAGACTTGCTTAAATCCTGTATCCAATTGTTGATAGAGCATACTATATGACTTAGAACTCATTTCCACCTTGTAACATAATCCCTGAGCATCTGTAGTAGTAAACAAGTTGCTCATATCCCTAAGTTTTTTCACTTGCAACACCATCTACAATATCCTTGAATTTATGATTTTCCAATGCATTTTTTACCATATCCTTGCTTAGGGCTTTGGCAATAGTATCATTCTCTGCATGAGGAAACATATTTCTCATTGTAGCAGATTGAGCATATATCCATTTAAGATATTGTCCACTTCCTTTGGTTAATTGGTGAATTGGTTTAACTAAAGGGATGCGCCCATGTGCTTCTTTGGTTTTTAAAGTGGGCCCAATCTCCAAAGTTTTTGTGAGATTCCTGTTTATGTTTCGATTCTCCTTCTCCAAGTCCATAACTTTAGACTATAACTCCATATTTTGCACATGTGTAGCATGCATAGCATCTTCAATGACACACATTGCTTGTTGTAGGCTCTGGTTCTCCCTATCCTTCTCAACCAATGATCTATCCTTTTCCATCAAAGACTGCATATTCTCTTGTAATCTTGTTTGCATATTTGTCAAGGCTTGAGGAACCCTTGCTAATCCTTCTGTGACAAGCCTACATGTGTATCCATACAATCCTTCATTGCCTTCACAAATAAACTTTACAAATGATGTAAGCCCTTCGAATTGTGGTGGCCTTTGAGTCATTAGATCGGGTGGATAAATGCACCCATCAACCCAAAGATTCACTCTTTTTTTTTTTGCATTTCTTTCTTGTTGCATCCTATATCTTATTGCCTCATCCCTTTCTACAGTTCTTCTAAACATTTATGCATATTAACCCTCCAATTGAAAGTAAATATCTCTCTTTCTCTTGGTATGTCTTGCACCTACATCCTATAAAGAAAAATATATGCCAATTTGAACATTACACAATTACACCTCTTTGATTAATAGTAAGCTAAGGAGTTGATGCCAATTTTTTTATCAATAGCAAGAACGTCTAAATATCTGGGAGCTACAGGTTAGCATGAATCTAGCAGCATGCAGCTAATTCTGGATTGGCTCAAATCACACAATCACACCCCTTTGATTCACTATATCTATGTTCTTTTTTACCCAGTTGCATCTTGTCTTTTTCTCTTGAATTTAGTCATAATAAACCCTAATGAATCCCTAATCTGCCTGTAATCTTAGCTTTTAATCTACTTCTAATCATCATCCAATCTTATCTTCTATTCTATCCAAAATATTTTCTCTCTCTCTCTCTCTCTCTCTCTCTCTGAATTGATCAAAGATATTTAAACACATTTATACAGAATCTTCGCTAGTGGAGAATAATACCATCGTCTTATCTTCTATCCTAATTTAATCTCTGTCACTCTATCACTTATTTTCTTACTTCATCTCACATTGTCCTCTCTCTTCCCCCTGTCCCTTCTCCCTCTTTTCCTCTCTCTCTCTCTCTCTCTCTCTACAAATTGACACTTAAGGATTAAATAACAACTATGAAGAATAATAACATCACAGAGATTTAAAAATGAAGATACCTCCATTATCACTTGATTGCTTGTAGTATAGAACGTTGAAGAGGAAGATATCTTATAGCACATTAATGAAGAGGGAGATTGCTTGTAGCAGGCTAGAGAGTGTTATAGATAGAGATTATCTGATTTCAAAAAATGCTATCAAACCACTCCTGAGATTTCTTGTAGCAAGGTAGAAAGTGTTGTAGATAGTATTGAGTATTGCTTTAGAAGAATTCGTAAGCA
The DNA here is from genome assembly GCF_053477565.2 of Lygodium microphyllum. NCBI lineage: Eukaryota > Viridiplantae > Streptophyta > Polypodiopsida > Schizaeales > Lygodiaceae > Lygodium > Lygodium microphyllum. Next base: position 52,193,579 of record NC_141148.1, on the reverse strand, counting down.
AGAAACCATATTCTAGAGGGAAGGAAAAGAGTACACAAAATTTCGGACAAAACTAGAGCTTTAAGAGGGAATGAAAAAATGCCCGGAAGTAGGCATCTAGTTGTCCAAATATAATAAAAAATTTATAGGGAATGACGTGTCTGTCATTTTATATCATTTTTTAACTTCTGCCCTTTTAAGAAGCAAGAATGAGAATGATTCTAATATATTTTCATGTTGAAAAGTCATGAGGGCATTAAAGAGTTGTATATTAATGATTGGCTCTGTTTTTATAGAAAATAGAATTGTATTTTTTTAGTTATGAGGATTTTGAGAAAATTTGACCTTATCCTACAGTTTGAGAATAAAATAATAGGTAAAATATATTGAAGATACAAATACAAGATTTTCTTGATTGTAGAATATATCTTATTCCAATATTATTTTGGAATCTCTTTCTAGAGAGAGAGAGGTGAGAGAAACCCCTTAAGGGCCAAAAAAGAGAGTCCATATTTCTCCTAATGGGCCTGAAATATGATCTTGCATGTTAGAAACATCAGTATCCTAAACAAATAAATCCAATGATGGTTCATTTCGCACTACAAGTAGTGGCAGTTCTTGAAGTTTTGGCAAAGTTCCTTCATTGACATCCAACTTAGTAGCTACATTATCTCCCTCAGCATTAATAAGAGAACCAAGAAAATTCTGCACAATGACATCTTCATTGCAAACCATAATTCTCAAACTTATCATCTGTAAAAGCATCATCTTCTTGAATACATAATTGATCCTCATGATCACCAATCTAATCATCTTCATTGTTCATAAACTACGAGCTTGCTTCCTTCTTAATTAAATTTGATTGGAGATTGATTATGACAGTTTGAAAAATACCAAAATATTTTTCATATATTAGGGAATTTGGGAATTCCCTAATATATGAAAAATATTTTGGTAAGTTTCTCTATTGGGTTTTGGGACACTTGAGGATTGTTGGCTTCTTTGGCTCTTGTCCTCTCTCACTCCCTTTACCTCAATCTTTGGCAAGTCCATGGGTAAAGAGCACCAATCATCATCATCACTCAAACTTGAATCGGAATCCAAAATATCTTCATATATTTCCTTAAGCTTTCAACTGTTATAAGCAATCTCCAATATGCCTAACACTTGAACAAGACCTGCCTTTCTTGCCTTCATGATCATCATGCCATTCATAAGAAAAGAATATCCTCAAAAGAAATATCCAAATTCTACCATACTTTATCCATCTTCGAACTTGAAGACTTCTTTGTTGCTAATGAAAACCTCTTGTGGATATGATCAAACTCATTATATAAATCAAACATGTAGAAATACTTGCAGGATTTTCCTTCTTCATAAGACCCATGAACATAAGAACAATGCTTTGAAGTATGTCAAGACTCAAAGCAAACTTTGCACCACTTTCTTACTCCTTTGATTTATCCATTGCAATTAATTAGATTAAAATTTTAAACTTGAGAACTCAAAATGAAACCTGAATGCCTTCTCGTTAATTCTCCGTAAGTTTCCAATAGTAGTAGGCAAAAGATAGTGCTTTCTCTTTCTCATTAGATTTAGTCAGAGTTTGTCACAGAGATGGTAATCTTGAAATAGTGCTTTCATTTTGAACTATCTTAATGAACAATCCATCTTTATTTTCATCTAGGATTGAAAATCTTCATGCTTTTCCTCCTTTAATTTTTTGAAACTCATGCTATTGTTACTTTGTTAATGTTTTTTCTCATTCCTAAGACTTGTTACTAGACAAAATAACACAGTAATTGGCTATCACACAAGAAGAAATAAAAAATTAACTCTTTAAAATGTATCATCTTGCTATAGGTAATATATCATTAGTTTAGGCAATTCTCATTGCTTCAGGTAGTTGTCACTACTTTAAGCAGTTGTCATTGCTTTAGGTAGTCTATCCCACTACTTCAGGTCTTGACAAAAATTTTACATTTATGACATCAAAGAGAAGTATTTTGATTAGGCTTTAGATCCAAAAATAGAGAACATTATAGAAGGGATTGTATCATCTTACTTCCCAAAGTATATTACTACTTCATACGAAATATTCTACTTCCTGCAAGAATTTTGCTTCATATAGAAACTCTACTTCATGTAGAATTTTTTCTTCATGCAAGAAATACAAATTTCTGGCCTCAAACAAAGTCATTTTTGTTGATGCTATAAACCAAAGATATAGAGAATCAATGATAGGATATACAAATAAAAAACCCTTCAAACTCAATATAGTAAATTCATTTTCTGTTTATCAAATAGTCATTTTTCATAAATTCGAAGTACTTCTTCAAGTCTTTGCACAAATTTTGCACCCAGAAAACCTTTCAAATTGCATATAGGAAATTAGGTTTTCTTTCCCAAAACAACGTCATTTTTAATAGAGCTTCAAATTTCATGCATCAATTAAAGGTGTTTTTTATTAAACTTCTATACCAGAGATTCAAAAAAGCATACCAGGATTGCCAAGTGTTTTAGCCCCAAATCTATGTTGAATGCATAATAGGATTGACCTGTCTCATACAAAAAATACCTAATCCAATATCACATCCTATAGGAAACTCAAATATAACCATGCAGAAATATGAGAAACATACTTTATCACTAATACTTAGCGAATGAAAAAAATAACATAAAGAACATATTGGAAATAGAGCAGACACATAACCGCAGAGGTGGGGAAATCGAGTTATCCTCTCTATCTCTCTCCCTCTCTCACTCTCTCACATGCATAGATCGATTGTACAAAGTTGTATTCTGCGGTGTATCACGTTAAAGCAGGTTGTAGCATAAATATATATGCTAAAACAAGCGATGGCAATGGGAATAAAGATAAACGATCTGTGTATGAATAAAGTGGAAGCTTAGTACATGCCGGACTGTCCGACGAGAGGAGGGCTTGCCAAGTGCTGTACGGCCAAAGCAGTAAGAGTGATTTGATCTTCAGATCAGGACACAACAAAATATCTCAGATTCATCTTGCACAACCTAAAAATCTAAAATGGACTCTGGAAAATTAGACACGAGGATGATGAAGGGTGAATTAGATCAGAAGGGTGGTGGAGGAGGTACGCTTGCATCACTGCCTGGATCATTATTCGCAGTGGGGTCTTGATAATCCATATGCGCCATCACCTCATTACTAGCATGATTCTTTGTCTCCTCGCCAGTCGAAGTATTCAAGGGAGACGGAGTGGCCTCCAGCTGCTGCACATGAAAACCAGTCAGATGCGCTGGGTTAGGATAACGATGAAAACCAGAGACTGACCCCAAGGGAGGGTCACTCGTAGGATCTGCACTGGGTCCTGGGCGCTGGTAATCCCCCAAGTCTGTCAGCTTCATCCTCCTGGCCGGCATCAAGTGACGCGCGGAATACACAGTATTCCTGTCGATTTCTGTGGAGGCTGCATAAGAAGCAATGAAAAGCCGTATAGCGGAGGTAAGCATAGTATCGTATGACCAAATGGATTCAGAACGCAACATAGCAAAATATTTACGAGCGAGAGAGAAAGAGGGGGGAGTGGGGGCTCACCACACGCCATCGATCCCATAACGATGCATGCTAGAAGTGGTAGCAGAGCCACGTCCGAACGAAAACACCCACGATCACGTACTGCACCCATGGAGAATAACTCTTGCATACACGATAATGTATAGTAAAAAACACAGAGTCTGGTGCCTATTTCTATACGAGAGAGGGGTTGTTCCGCTCGTATACGTTCTCTCGATCTGCGGGCGTGATGGTAAACCTCATACTAGTGCTTGCACGTGCCCCATTTCACGAACGTTTTTCCCCCGGACAACGAGGTTAAATGACACTTACAAGCTATTATATTCTTAGCATTATTCCTGCATCTGTTACTATTATTCGGATTAGTATTAACCGTGAAACTAAGGGTTAGGGCTGACGCCACGAAAAATGGACCCCCCCGTGTAAACAAGACATTGAGTTTGCCAAGTACCTTCTCCCAGCCCCACACTCGCAACAATAAGCACGAGGAAGAGACTATATGCAATGGTGACTCATCACAAACCTCGCAACAAAAGCTTTTTTTGCGTAACAAGGAGATCTTCTTGCCATGCCTACAAGCCTTGATCTACAAAATCGAAAGAAAGTGGAAATCTCTTTCTCACATTGACCATACTTAAACTATCTATGTCTTAGAGGTTTAGGTGGGGTGGAGGCCAAATATATAGGAGGGCAAGGGACAAATGGCAACAATCACAACTAAAAAAGAGCTAGAAAAGTGTTGTGAAAATTGCTCAAAATTCATACCATACTTCTCTAAAAACAAGATTGGGACCTAAATGCATGAGACACAAGTGCATACGCAAGTAGCATGATTCTTAATATAAAATCAGTAGTAGCAAACAACCATCAACAATACTACAACTTCGAGGGGACATGACAATAGGTGTTGTGACAACTCTTGGTCTTCCACATAAGCAATTGTTCTATCTTAGCACGTATTCATGTGTTAGGTATGAATAGGATATAAGGATGAGAGAGAGAGAGAGAGAGAGAGAGAGAGAGAGAGAGAGAGAGAGAGAGAGAGAGAGAAAGAGAGAGAGAGATATATATATATATATAAATATATGTTGGCCATGCTCCATGCCATCATCTCTCTTGTTTCTCTCATAAGAGAAGAAGTTATGAACCGTATCATCTAATACATCCTCCTCTACCATCTTGTGAGGCAAGGGTTGAGGCACATCATTCTCAAAGTTGTCAAACTCTGCAATTTGTGATGCCTCAATTTCCACACGTTGGTGCTTTGGCTCTTTGTATCTTGCATATGGTAGTGTGTGGATGTAGGTATAGTGATTGTTTTTTTCAATGACCTCTCCTCAAGAATTGATCATTATTTGGTGACAAGGTTTTGAATTTCAGAGGTATCTTATCACATGTTGATATATATTTTTGTGAGGATGTTTGTGAATTTTATATTTTTTCTCTACAAAAATAGTCATTTTAGGCAATTTAAACTTGATTAAGACATTAAAGGGATGGACCTTGCATATCATCTCTTATTATTACTTCGCCCCATGTATGAAAAAAGGTGAACCCTATATTGGAATTATGTATGGATAATGTGAGTTCCCAATAAAATAGAAAAGTTATATTTGATACAACTTTCTTATACTAATCCCAAACTATTAAAACTTCTTGCTAACATGTTTATTAGACAACCTTGTCATAGATTTCTCCATACTCATACTAGAAGTAGAGATGAAAGATTGAGATTTTGTTGTGCATGACTCCACAAACTATTTTGAAATATGGAATCTAGGCAGTTGAAAGTGTGTTAACATTTGGAAACATAATGTGCACATGATATTCTATTCTCAACATGTTTTACATAAATAAGTTTCAATGTTATACTTTAATATCAAAATTCTATTTACTTAAAAGGTATATTGTAAATTTGTTAGAAGAGCATTGAAAGCTCTTATTTATGGGCCTCCAAAACCCCATTAAGCATTATCTATCTACCTTATCTTTTGCACCACTTGTTATTTATGATCCTCTTATCTTGTAGCATCTACCTAGTGGATACCTTTTTCCACCCACCACATTGACCTCTTTATGAGACACCTTGTATATAAACAATACTTTTGAATACAACAACATACTATCAAGCTTTTAATGAAGTCTTTTGCTTTCTTGCAATGGTACATTCTTGCTCTCTATTTTCTCACATGGTATTAGAGCATACAAGATCATACTCTATCTCATATGTGTTTCTTCTAGCTCTATCTTTCTTCGACACAAGGTGATAGTGATCCAGACACTATCTACCATCATGTCTCAACAATAAGTAGCTACCACTCAATCCTCCTTTCTCACTTTCTGCTCCTATAAGATAGAGAAGTTGATGGGCTTCAACTATCAGACTTGGAGATTCACAATGTGGATCTACATGATGCAAGTGAATCTATGGTCCATTGTTAATACTATAGAGAAGAATCTACCACAAGAGACAGATCTACCCTTTTCCATGTGGAAGAGAGAAATTGCAACTACCTCGATGGAAATCATACTCCATTGCAAGGTTGAGACATTTTTTTAAGCATATGAAAGGATGGTGCCTTCTTTGTATGCAAATTTAATATGAACTATTCCTTAGAGTGTGGAGAGATGAGGATGATGAGTTGGAAGGATAAGGATCTGAGGTGGCAAGTTAAACTAGACTTAATGCAATGTATCCAATGTACTTGTGTGCCTATTTAAGATGCAGCTCATGATTTAATGGAAGTATGTGGTTTTCTTTGCTTCTCAAACTTATGGCCTACATTGGTTATGAGCCTCCACAAAGCTTTTTGTGTTTTTAGTTAGTATAAGAGCCTCATCCTTAAGGCTTGTGAGGTAGAAAGGCATCCATAGCTATGCAAGATTGAAGGAAATTGAGGCAATGAAGGAGGTGGTGCTTAAGAAGTTCAAGGTTCCAGTTTGAAAACTTGCAAGGACATGGAATGCATTGGTCAATGAAATATTGAGGTATATTCCATCCATTTCTCATTGGTCAAGGAGGTACTAAGGGCATATTCCATTCATTTCTCATCGTCATTTTGAGAGCTATCATTATAAAGGAAGAATAAGGGATGCATCCATTGCCCCAAGCTTCAAATTAGTTAGTATTGTTGTCTTGAATTCCTTGCCAAGAAGCAAAGGGCCATAGATGATTTTAGTGGCTATATGTCGTCAAATGGCTATACTTTTTATTTTTTTGAATTTTTTTTCAAAACTCGAGTAGGTTGAGTTATAACTCCAAAATTTTTTATTCACCAACATTTCTAAGGTATATCAAGATTTTAAAGACTCTTTCACCATTCATGCAAAACAAATATTGAAAGAAATATATTAAGTTCACCACAATATTTATAAGTTATGGGATATAGATAGAAACATTCGCCACATGTACATATGTACTCATACACATAGTACATACATAGACACATGAAACATACTACTTATCCTTGCTCCTTCCTTACATACTCATACACATGACTCACACACACCCCTCTGCACACACATATTACTCAGCATTACATCTACTCGTGTATTTATACATACATATACACAATTCTTAGAACCAAAAGGTTTGAGGTACTCATGGTCTTATAACTTGAGCTAGTTAGATCTTTGAAGCATGTATCTTGAAAGTTGCAAAGCAAGACAGAGCTCTACCTAAAACCCATGAATGCTAAGGGACTTCCCCTCTTCATAGAGTTGAGCACAAATAAGGTCTCCCCTTCAATGAATGGTTTATCCAAGAACAAGCTAATTTCAAGAAGGTGCCAAGGAATCTCTCCATTTCCACATCCAAGATTTTAGCAACACACTAGGACTAGTCAACAACACTATTGGACTTAACTCCGGCTAGCACTAAGAGATGCTTGTAGAAAACATTCGCATATCTAGTCATCAGTAAAGGTGCATATATTTTCATCCTAAATATATAAATGTGATAGTTATTTAGGATGAAAATAGATGCACCTTTACTGATGACTAGGATATGCCAGTTATTTGGGCAGAAAATAGATGCACCTTTATTGATGACTAGGATATGCTAATGTTTTCCACAAGCATGTCTCAGTGCTAGAAGTGGAGCCCAATAGTGTTGTTGATTGGTCTTAGAGTGGAAATCCAAGATTTTAGCTACACACTAAGCTCAATAGTTAGTTGCTCCTGTTTTCTTTTTTTTTTCTTGTTCTTCTTCTTTATGTGTGTGTGCATGTGTGTGTGTGTGCATGTGTGTGTCCTCTACCAGGATGCCACAACCATTCTCCATCATTACTTATTTTCTTGTTTGATTTTCACCTTAGAGTCTCGGGTCAATCAATGTGTACAAAATATTGTATCACGTGAGTTCAAAAAAGGGGAATAGAAAAAAATATAAGCTTACATATATACATTCACAGAAGGAAATATTTTGAGACGTATAAATTTATTCATAGAAGGGGTTTTTATATTTTATATACATGATTTTTACAGAAGGGTATTGTTAATTTACAACACTAACCTGATCATTTTACAACGGTATAAATATTTTACCTCTTTCAATACACATCAAATTTAAAAAAACAAAAGAGAAGCCAATGGGGTTCAATGTTCACGAAAAACATTTTTGGTAACAGATACAAAAACTTTTAACTCTAAAACTTTGGAGAGATATTTGAGTCAAATTATATATATTTACCATTTTTACAACTAAAATTTTTCCGAAGTTGAAAGTTTTAAACCTTCTACTTTAAAATTTAAAGGTTGTTTTGAAAAATTACAATTCATTTTACATTAAACCTTTGTTTTTGGTGAACAGTGGATGGGATTGTATCCTAGTGGTGTGAGTATTGTGGGTGCATGAATTCAAACCCTAGCTCCCCTTTCCTAGTGATACAAATCATTATGAGTCGAAAAAATTAAAGGGAAAAATAATTAAGTTCATTATAAATACAAGTATATATAATTGTGTATAGGCATTTGTTTTTGGTTCTGGTGCGCAGATCGGTCGCAGATAGCTCACGTGGTGAATCCCGGAAGGTCCCCAAGAACAAAGTACTCTACCTTTTTGCACAAAAACCCATGTAAAAGCATGCACGACAAGAGGCAAGAGACAAATTGGGTTCAATCTCCCCCATGCCTTGTGTGAGCGCTTCACAAAGCATGTATTTTATGTATATTTCCAATCTTCATGCTCAATAATAGCCCAATTACAAAAATATGACAAGCTTTTAGCTTTTGAGTTTGCTTTCTACAAAAATAGTAAAATAAAGCTAATGGACGATGCCCATAGTGTCTGGCACACCCAATCTCAATGTCCAAATAGAAATAACATATCCAGGCGCATAAGCGCATACAAAATAATAATAAATAATCGATGTCTCAATAGACATAACAAAATATAGGCGTGGCGCCTATCAAAATCTAGTCCAAGAGTCGAAAACCCGCTAGACTCCAATGCTTTCCTCCGCCACTGCTGCTATCTCTACACATCAACTGAAGCATTCACAATCGTTAGTAAAATAATACAATTAAACCGACAAAAGTGAATACCTAGCAGTCTTCAGCTACATAAATAAATCAACTGGTTAGAAATAAATCCTAACCTTAATTTATTACGAGTGCGCACTCTAAACTCATAAACTTTTATTAATTTAATATGCATTTTGCAGAATCACCCGCTATGGAATCACCCATGTACACACTAAATTAATGAAACGCCCGAAAAGGACAGGCGTCCCCATCAACTTCTCGCACAAAGAATCCTCTTTGCGTATGAGCCCCGGTCATCTAAGTTTACGGGATCCACCGTAAAACCTCACGGAATCCACCGTAGAATATGCCTCTTGGCATCATACCCCCGGGGTGGGATAGCAATTGACCTCAATTGCTATTAGCTCAATGTGGAGCTAACAGAGTGGGGAAAGCATTTAAGTCTCTAGCGTGCATCCATTGTGCTTCCTCTACAGGATGGTTCTTAAATTTTACTAGATATCTAGAATACCTTCGGCCAGTTCTAGTGGTCATGTAGTCAGTGTCTATAATGGCTTCGGGTTCAAGTATTTCAGTCTCTTCTTCTAATAAAGGTGGGTTTTCATAGACAGGGTGGATAGGTAATTGGCCTCTAAATGGTCTCAATAAACTAATATGAAATGTATTATGAATTTTCCAATGAGATGGCAGTTCTAACTTGAATGCATTGTCATTAATCTTATGAATGATTCTAAATGGTCCGTAGAATCTAGGAGCTAATTTGACAATTGGATGTCTATCTACACTTTGCAGTCTACGCTTTTCTATTCTAAGCCAAACATAATCATCAACTTTGAAATTCATAGCTTGTCTTTTCTTGTTGACTTGTTTGGTATATGATTGTTGGGCTTTAGCAATCATATCCTTTACCTCATCAAAAATAGTGTTATGCATAACAGCAATATCATCAGCAGTCTGTATTCTATTAGACAAAGATGCAACAGGTGTAGATAATCTATATCCATAAATAACTTCAAAAGGTGCTTTCTTTGTAGATGTGTGCGGTGTATTGTTATATGCAAACTGTAATAAATGTAAATGAGTATCCCATGTCTGAGGTTTAGAGATAGTGTATGCACGTAAAAGATCTAAAATAGTGCTATTTGTGGCTTCTGTTTGTCCATTTGTTTCTGGATGAAATGCAGATGAGAAATCAATCTTTGTGCCTAGATTTGCAAACAGTGTAATCCAAAAATTATTACAAAATCTAGAATCTCTATCTGAAATAATCACTTTCGGCAATCCATGGTTAGTAAAAATAGTTTTTAAAAATAACTGTGCTGCTTGTGATGCTGTTAAAGTTTTCTTACATGCAATGAAATATGCTTGCTTACTAAATCTATCTACAATTGTCCAAATCATGTCATGGTTAGATTTAGTATTTGGTAAACCAGTAATGAAATCCATAGATATATGTTCCCAAGGTTTAGATGGAATAGATAAAGGCATTAATAATCCATACTGTTTACCATGATGTCTCTTTATTCTTTGACAAATCAAACATTCAGAAACAAAATTAGATACATCTGCATCCATATGCGGCCAATAAAAATCTTCAGTTAACATGCGTAATGTAGAAATGATACCTCTATGACCTTGATATGGGGGACAATGAATTTCATTCAAAACAAAAGATCGGAATGGAATAGTAACACACAGTCTCTTTTCAAAGAACATGAATCCATCATTATATGACAATGAATCAACAGGAATGAAATTATTTTGAACTAATTTTTGCCAATCAGAATGAAAAGTAATATCCTGGTGATATGTGTCTTTCATGGCAATCAAAGAATCAAAAGATATGATAGAAATGTTATGAATTGCAGGTCTTCTACTCAATGCATCAGCAACTACATTTTCTTTTCCAGGTTGGTATTGAATGATAGGATGGAAACTTTGAATGAATGAAGCCCATTTGATATGACGGTCAGAAATTTGGGGTTGGCTAAGTAGATGTCTAATGCTTTGCTGGTCGGTCTTTATCATGAATTCTGAACCCATTAAATAATGCTTCCATTGTTTTAATGCTTGGACAACTACTAAGAGTTCCTTGTCATAAGTGGAATATTTAAGCTCAGAGGGTTTCAGCTTAGAACTAGAATATGCTATTGGATGGTTGTCTTGCATTAATACGGCTCCTATTTTTGATCCGCTAGCATTGGTCACAACTAGAAAGAATGGTCTATTAAAGTCAGGCAATTGTAGAACAGGGGCATTGGTTAATGCACGTTTGAGTAAGTCAAAGGATTTCTGCTGATTTTCAGTCCATTGATAAACAATGCCTTTCTTAAGAAGTTTGGTCAATGGTAAAGCAAGTAATGAGAAATTACGTACAAACTTCCTATAGAAACTAGCAAGACCAAGGAATGAGCGTAATTCATGTACATTTTTAGGAACAGGCCAATGCAATATTGCATCAATTTTCTTAGGATCAACTTTAATTCCTTCTTTTGATACAATATGACCTAAATATTCTATTTCTGTCTTAAAGAATTCACTCTTGTCAGGATTTGCAAACAATTGATTTTCTTTCAGTAATTGAAAAACTAATGACAAATGCTCATAATGCTCTTTTTCACTTTGACTGAACACTAAAATATCATCAAAGAAAACAATCACACAATATTGATATTTTAGAAAAATACGGTTCATCATTCTACTGAAAGTAGCAGGTGCATTAGTTAATCCAAATGGCATGACTAAGAATTCGTAATGGCCAAACTGTGTCCTGAATGCAGTCTTAAATATGTCGGATTTATCTAACCTCACCTGATGATATCCAGACTTAAGGTCAATTTTACTAAATATAGAAGATCCTTGCAGTTTGTCCATAAGGTCATCAACTCTAGGTATAGGATACCTATTCTTTACAGTGATCTTGTTTAATGCTCGGTAGTCAATACACATACGATAAGTATTATTCTTTTTCTTGACTAAGAGCACAGGTGCACCGAATGGGGAACTGCTAAGTCGAATTAAGCCTCTATTTAGTAATTCTTCAACTTGACTCTGGATTTCTTTTTGCTCTATTTGATTGTGCCTATATGGGGCTTTGCAAGGTGGTTGTGTGCCAGGTATTAGGTCAATCTTATGGTCTTCTGGTGTGGTCGTCGATCTCTTCCGCGTAACTTATCTTCAGTGTCGTGAGCTAAGGAGATGGCGTCTTCAAGGGTAGCAGGCTTGAACATATTCACTTCAGCGTAGTAATGTCCAAGAAGTCCAGACATATACTTCCGCTTATGTGTCGTCTCTGGTACGTCTTCAAGCATGCGTAACTGTAAGAGTGCATTCCAAAAACGCTCTGTATACTGTGGAATAGGCTCACGATCGCGCTGTTGGAGTAAATCCCATTGCTTGATAGCCTTCTCATTAAATTGCGGTGGAAGGAAATTTTGCATGAACTTCTTCTTAAAATCTTCCCAAGTAGCAGGACATTCTATGCTCTTGCGGACTACAGTCCACCAAAGTGATGCTCTGTCTATCAGATGATTAGTAACACACTTGATTTTATCTTTTTCGGGATAAGTTTCCTCATGGAAATAGTCATCAAACTGGCTAATGAATGATAAAACAGTCTTTCCTTCTCTTATACCATTGAAAGTGCGAAACTTGAAACTTCGTTTACTTATCTTGGATTCCTTGCGAATGGTTTGTGCTTCAAGAGTGGCGTTGATGGTACGGCGAATCAAATCTTGAGCTTGAGGTTCTTCTTTGTCAGTGGACGCTCCTTGTAGCTTTGTCAATTGCGCTTGCAAGGCTTGCCTAGCTCTTCGCTCTTCTTCCAATTGCAGCATGATAAGATCTAGCTTTTGTTCCATGGTAGGCTCGGGTAGGTCGTCTTCAGCCATAGGATCATCCATATGTGGGGTAGTCATCCTGTAAAACTCAACAAACCTTTCTCACTCAAAATCAATTAGCGGGATGAGCGTAGCTCAAATTTGGGGTTACAAGGCTATGTATTTTTGGGTATTTTCTTCTTCAATTTTCAGAAATTCTGCAATATTTCTGTCTCCGTTTGCTGAAAGCACTTCAACGAACTTGCAGATAGGTAGAACAGCTTGCTGCGAACAACTTTCCAGTTCAGAGTTTTTGCATACGAACAAGTCTTCTATGAGTTTTAAGCACTAGTCAGTTCTGATTTAGTCTGACTTGCAGAGTTGCAGACTTAGCAGACTTGCAGAGTTGTTGACTTGCTGGACTTAGGCCGACTTGCAGAACTTGATTCCAATTGACTTGCTGAACTTGACTTCTGATGCGCAGGACCCGGAGTTTACAGACTTGTTTGCCTTAACTGACTTGCAGAAAGCTTAATGGTTTAAGCTTAGTAGCTTTAATAAGTAAAGCTTATGATTTTTTTGGATTTAGGACGTCAATATGTTGACGCCGAGATTGACGCCGCCAGACACATCCTCTTGCCGCCGATTGACGAATTGTTGGTTGAAGCTTTCTTAAGCTTGTAACTAAGCTTATTAACTTATAACTTTAAGCTTTGAAGCTTAATGAAAGATATGAGAATTACTCTTTTCTCTGTTTATCCACGATTTGATAAAGGAGATGGATGAGTGGTCCTCCGCCTGCAGAGCCTGGTCCTTCGTGATCTGACAGTGGAAACAGGGGTTCTTGATCGCCAGAAGTCTGCCTGTATCGACGGTTCGTGATGAGATTGACTGTAGAGCCCGTTTGTTCCTGGAGCTCCGCCTTCACCCGAGATTGGTAGCGATTGGAAGCTCTTGATCTCTGCTCCGCTCTGATACCACTGGTGCGCAGATCGGTCGCAGATAGCTCACGTGGTGAATCCCGGAAGGTCCCCAAGAACAAAGTACTCTACCTTTTTGCACAAAAACCCATGTAAAAGCATGCACGACAAGAGGCAAGAGACAAATTGGGTTCAATCTCCCCCATGCCTTGTGTGAGCGCTTCACAAAGCATGTATTTTATGTATATTTCCAATCTTCATGCTCAATAATAGCCCAATTACAAAAATATGACAAAGCTTTTAGCTTTTGAGTTTGCTTTCTACAAAAATAGTAAAATAAAGCTAATGGACGATGCCCATAGTGTCTGGCACGCCCAATCTCAATGTCCAAATAGAAATAACATATCCAGGTGCATAAGCGCATAGAAAATAATAATAAATAATCGATGTCTCAATAGACATAACAAAATATAGGCGTGGCGCCTATCAAAATCTAGTCCAAGAGTCGAAAACCCGCTAGACTCCAATGCTTTCCTCCGCCACTGCTGCTATCTCTACACATCAACTGAAGCATTCACAATCGTTAGTAAAATAATACAATTAAACCGACAAAAGTGAATACCTAGCAGTCTTCAGCTACATAAATAAATCAACTGGTTAGAAATAAATCCTAACAATTATTTATTAGTGCGCACTCTAAACTCATAAACGTTTATTAATTTAATATGCATTTTGCGGAATCACCCGCTATGGAATCACCCATGTACACACTAAATTAATGAAATGCCCGAAAAGGACAGGCGTCCCCATCAACTTCTCGCACAAAGAATCCTCTTTGCGTATGAGCCCCGGTCATCTAAGTTTACGGAATCCACCGTAAAACCTCACGGAATCCACCGTGGAATATGCCTCCTGGCATCAGGTTCTCCAAGTAAAGGGAAGGAGAAGGGCTAGCCTTTTAAGCATTTGGAGGTTTAGGGAGTTTTTCTGTTGTTGTTTCCTACTCCCACCCCCTGCCATTAGGCCTTAAGAAGTAGCAGACATATACCATCCGAGAGCAATGGCATGCCCCCATGTGGAAGTGATTTACCACAGACGGCTAGGGAGGCTCCTCCTCTTACACACACACATTACTTAACATTACATCTACTCTTGTATTCATACATACATATACAAAATTCTTAGAACCAAAAAGGTTTGAGGTACTCATGGTCCAATAACTTGAGCTAGTCAGGTCTTTGAAGCATGCATATTGAAAGTTGCAAAGCAAGACAAAGCTCTAACTAAAACCCATAAATTCTAAGGGACTTCCCCTCTTCATAAACTTGAGCACAAATAATACTTGCCCTTCAATGAATGGTTTATTAAAGAAGAAGCTAATTTCAGCAAGGTGCCTAGGACTCTCTCCATTTCCACATCCAAGATTTTAGAAACACACTAGAACCAATCAACAACACTCTTGTGCTTAACTTCGGCTAGCTGAGAGATGCTTGTGGAAAACATTAGCATATCCTAGTCATAAGTAAAGGTGCATCTATTTTTGTCCTAAATAAATGTGATAAACTAGGTCAAGAGTGTTATTGATTCGTCCTCATCATTTAGTTATATATTAATTTTCTTCAAGAAAAGAGAAAAATTTAAAAAGAAAAAGATTAAGGCGTGATAGTCTATCATGTAGAGCAATGAAATATCTTCAACGGTTTCCCTCCAAATGAAATTGGCAAAGAACTTGGAGCCTAGATAAAAGAAAGGAAAGGAAGAAGACGAGGCTCCACTTGAAATTAGAAAATTTGTGGTCCATCAAGAATGGCATCTTTAGCTTGAACATTGTGAAGAATATTGGACATCAATCTTTGAGCAAGGAGATGCAACCCCTCTCTTGTCAAAGTCAAACAAGTCCCACTCCACCTAATACCTCGGGGAAGTTACTATATGTATATTCTCTACATCATATGCGTTCAAGGCCTATTTATAAATATCCTTATCAGTGAATTTTTCTTGAATAAAACATAACCCTTTTCTATTCAATCTGTAAATAATCCCTTTATCTTACACTCTTCAGTACGTAAAAAATGTATAAAAATGATGTTTTAAAATACCTTATTTTCAACCCACGTGATGCACACATATATTCATGAGTAACTTACTTGAGCCTAATACTAGCCATGTTGTAATAAATGGATGGAAGCTAACCTATGAATTCACAATCCTTCTCCGTTAGATTCACCCTTTTGTTGTAATTACCTTTTAATTATTGATGTAATTACCTTTTACTTTATCTAGAGAAAGGGAGCTAGATTATAAGAGGTGGTTGCCAAAGCACATTATTATAATATATTTATAAGAAGCATAAAATGGGAAGTTGATGTGAAAAGGGTGAAAGAGAGAAAAAAATTGCCTACAACCAGCAGTCTACGCCTTTGTAACTTTAAATCGGGGAAGAATCTAAAAAAGTTTATTCTACAACTTTGTAGACTAGGTCGAAATCGGTCAAGCAGTGCAGGAATTTTCTTTAAATTCGATTTCTCTTGGGATTTATTAAAATGATTAAAAACGGATTCCAAAAGATGCTTTGACTTTAATTCCTTATATATATATATATAAATACATATAAGCATGTAACAGAGAGGGTCCATGCTTGTAAGCTTTTGTGTAAGATCCAAAAGATACATTGATGTGGACATTGACTTGTGTACAAGGGTGAGGTGTCCTCTAATGATGGTGATAGATTCCAAATCTTGGTGATGCAGGTGGAACCCAACTATAGTTGGAGGTTAGTCCTTTAAAAAAAATCTATGCACTCACTCAACCCCTAGGTGTAATCCATTTCCATCTTCACTAAGATAACCCATCCATTTTACCCTTTACATTGACATCCCTCCCAAGAACTTGTTTCCCACTTGCTAGAGTTATCATAACCGAGAAGCAATGTAGCATACCTAGTGCTTGAATAGTAAACCCAAAGTGATAAGATGTAGGGTTTAAGCTATGGGTAAGGCTCTTGATAGGGGTTTTGGCCAAATTTTATGGTAGAAATCCAGTTTGAAAAAAACCTGAATCAGTTGCTTTTTCATGGAAGTCCCAGAATGGACATTGGGTTAGGCTAAGTCATCACTTGAAGCATCAGATTTGCAAGTCCCTTTGTGTTGATCTAGATTTGAATACTATTTATCTCTTCTTGGAATCTAAAGACTACCAACAAAAAAAAGATCAACGTACTCTTGTTTGATCTCTAGAAAATGTTAAAGAAATTTTTTTTCCCTACCTTATGCATAGTAATGTCCCAAGAATACATAGATCTCTAAGCACACATTAAGGTGGACAAAATTGAGTCCGTGGCAAGATAGTAGCTTGTCATTGCTAACAAGCCTTCTGATAACTGGATCATTAGTAGTTGTAACCTTGAAGTTCCTATTCTTAAATTTCCCCAAATGCTGCTCACTCTTTAGAGTCACACTTTCATAAGTATTATCATAATATTCAACGTCACTACACATGAGAAGGTCCTCTTGCTCTCCAACATTGAAGCTAAGCTTGGTGAATGTAGTAAAAGGGATCTAATCTAACATAGTCCATTCAAGCTAAATGTCAATAGAAGTGTGAAAGACAACAGCCTCAACGCACTGCGTATTTCGGATCTGATTGTAGAGTCGGTTTTGTGGCAGAGTTTGTCTTTCTCAACCTCATGCTTGTTAGAGAGTTAAAAACTAGAGAGCTATCTTGAATCTTAATAAAGCAACAGCAAGATAAGTTGCTCAAGTAGGACTACCATTTTGTTGTGAATACCTTATTTCCAACCATGCTAACCTCCCCTCCATCATTATTGAAGTTGAGGGAGAAAGTGAAAGCAGAATTGCTTGTTTGAAGGGCCACATCAGGAGTTGCAGGCTGCAAGGGAAAAGATGGAGGGAGAGAACTAAGAGTATTGAAGTGAATACAAGAAGAGGAGTAGTTTGTTGGTTAGTTGGGCTGAAAGAGGCAGTAGATCCGGTGTTGCAACAAAGGCGAGAAGAGAAGGAGAATGCTGTTGGTATCAATTGTTTGTTTTTTGTCTCAATTGTATGTTGGGCTAAGAGAGATGATAGATTTGGGCTAAAAGAAATCAATCAATAGGGGAGGGGGAGGCAGTAGTGTAGATGAGGTGTCATGTGGTCCACCCTAATCATGCGCCCATTTTCTACTGTGCGAATTTGCTTGAGCCTCCTCAAGGAAGGTGACAAAGCGGAAGCCCTTTGACCTGTTTGTCTCGTAGTCCATGATGACATGGAAGTCAATAATCTTTTTGTGTGCTTGGAAGGCCTTGTGGAGGGACTCCTTATCAATGTTGTATGTTAGGCTACTAACAAAGAGGCGGGACATGGCTCGTATCTACACAAAGCTAAATCCATGTATGAGGGCTTGGCCTTGCATATTTTGATTCTCTTTCCTATCCTTGGTATCGTCATGTCAGTCTCAAACATATCTGTCAAAGCATGTCACATGCAATAACTTACATCAATCAAATGCAGTCTTATCTTATCTAGAAACCTGTCCTACAGGACCACCCTATAGAAAACTGCTCATATCTTTTGAAGCATAACTCGGATCACTAAGCTTTAAAAAGAAAAAATGTAGCCCTCCTTGTGATTTACAACCTTTTGGAAGACACTAGGATCAAATTTTGAAGTTTTCAGCCCCTAAAATTTTCTGTGCAACGTGCAACTATTCATTATAACATGCTGTCCGGGTCAAATATCGACCTTTCCGACTTTGTATCTCTTGCATATGAAGATGGGTATCAACCAAACTTTGTAGGACCATTCCCAAGGTATCAAAGACCATTTTTGATGCATCTGTCACTATTAGTACTCTCCCAATTAAAACACTTCTACACATCTTCAGTTTAGATGTGTCTGTCGACTACAATTTCTAATAGCCATATTGCCCTCCTGGGTCAAATATCCACTAGATAGTTGACCAATAAGGCATAAATACATGGAAGACATCCCCTTCGGCTTTAAATAACTTGTATATCACACAGAATATGCCAAGATCAAAGATCGAGGTCATTAACCTACTTAATCTATTTAGGTCATCTTTCTTTGCATCTGGAACAACACTATCCTCTGTAGTCTGCATCAATGTCTCTCTTGTATTTTCTATTATCTGTTTACCCTTAATATTATCCACATTCTCTTTCTTAGTATCATTCATTCCTTAAAACTTTGTAGCATCTACATCTTCGGTCTTCATATCTACATCATCAAACTCTATAGCATACACATCCACAAACTTTGTGTCATATTCGAGCTCTTTTTTCATCTTGAATCTCTATATCATCTGCAATGTCTTCCATAGTTTCCTTTGCATCATCAATTTTTTCTACATTCCTACATGTCATGTGCTCTATCTGCTAATATTGCATCTGTAACTACCATTAATGCATCTCTATTGTTAAACAAAAGTCGAAATCTCTATATCTTTGGTATTCTCCTATAATGCCTTTAGTAATGTTGGTACCTTGCCTCTATCGTCTAATCATTCATTGAGCTATGTTTTTGAGGCCTTACATGCTTGACTTGGGCTTCTCTTTTTTCTCAATTCATGGTTTTCCTAGTCTTGGGACTCATATTGTCTACATCGAGAGCTAGCTGTCTTTGTTGCAGATTCTTCTACAGAATCTACTTTTGTGACATGTTGGTAGAAGAGGGGGCTACATGACCTCATGTCAGTCTCAAATGTCTCTATCAAAGCATATGCCAACATGTAATACTTTACATCCATTAGATTCGGTCTGATCCTGTCCAGAAAACTGTCCCACAAGACCACCCTGTAGAAAAATGCTCGTATCTTTTGAACCATAACTCAGATCATCATGATTTAAAAAGAAAAAATGTAGCCCTGCTCATGATCTACAAGTTATCTAAAGAAACTTGGACCAAGTTCTAAAAATTTCAGCCCCTAAAGTTTTCTGTGCAATCTGCAACTGCTCATTACAGCATGTAGTCCTAGCTAGACATCAGCCTTCACGACTCTATATCTCCTGCATACGAAGTCAGATGTTAACCAAACTTTATAGGACCGTTCCCAAGGTATCAAATCCCATTTTGGATGTTTCGGTCACCATTAATCCTCTCCCAATCAAAACAATTTTAGACATCTTCAGTTCATCCCTACCTGTCCATTGGAGTCTCCTACTTGGTCAAACATCAATTGGATAGTTGACCAAGAAGACATACATACATGCAAGACATCCCCTTTGGCTTTAAATAAATTGTATATCACATGTAATATGCCAATATCAAATATCCACATCATTAATGTATGGTCAATCACATGAGACATACAAATATGGATTGAAGTCTGCTTCCATACACCCCCTTCTCCCAAAGGGGGGTTGGTCCATTAGATGCTACACATCCTTAATCTAGGCATGTTAGGTTTTGGAGAACTCACTAGTTGGGCAGAGAGGGTGTAGAAGGAGGGTGGCTCGCCTTAGCTACAGCCTACTAACTGATTGCCCTCATCGAATTGTAGTCCCTTTTTGTGTTGTAATCCACAATCAACTCCTTAGGAACCTTAACATCTATTGTTGTCATTAACAACTTCTTTCCCTATAGCACCCACCAAATTCTATCTAAAACATTATGCAAGTCTTGCAGATTCTAGCGCTAGCAAGTGAAGTAGTTTACATATCAATCAATATTGTGAATTTTGTTATTTGTTTGGTGGCTAGACAAACTAGTACATTTTTTAATTATGTTAAGGCAGTGTACATGTATTAGACCTCGAATTCTTAGTGTGGTCAATTCTAGACCTTTTTCTGATTGAATAGTGGTTCCATTTGCCCTCTTCAAAGAACTTTGGACTGTATCTTTACACAGGTTGTTTCCATAGAACCCTTTTGTTTCAATTGTATAGACATCATCTCTAATCCTACAAATAGGATTTTTCTCTAGTAGTCCACATGTGAGACAGAGAATCATGGCTTAGACAAGAGAGAGGACAATGCATGCCTCTAGCCCACCCAATGATACTCTAATCTCATGGAGCACAACAACTGTCAGTAGTAAGAAATAGGAAGAAATAGGCTTCCCCTTTTTCAAGAAACAATCCTAGGTCCTTCATTGAGTAGTAAGGAAGGTATACGGGGCTTAATGAGCACCACCCAAGAATCAAAGGGATGAAAAGGTAGTGTTGTGGCCAGGGTGAATACCACCAAGCCTTAAGGTTACCTTGCAAGGAAAAGGGTTCATCTTCATCTACCCTGTCATCTTTGTATTTCTTTTCTCAAGTCCTCCACTACATACTCTTCTGTATCTCTTCTCTTAAACACTTTGAACCTTTACCGTGCTCCGGGTATCCTCAATTTAGTCCTATCCACCTTTGTTAAAGTATATGTCGCATACAATACTTTACATCCTTTAGATTCAATCTCTTTGTACTCCAAAAACTGTCCTAACAAACCACCTTGTAGAAAACGGCCCATATCTTTTGATCTCTAACTTGGATTGCTGAGCTTTCTTCTACAAAGTTGTAGCCTTCATTTTGATCTACAACTCTTGTGAATAACTCAGAACTAAGTTTCAAAGATTTCAAATCCTAAAATTTTCTACGCAACTTGCAACTGTCTTTTACTACACGCAGTCTTGGCCAAACATTGACCTTCCTGTCCCTGCAACTTTTGCATACCAAGTCGGATGACAACCAAACTTGATAGGCCTCCTCCCTAGGCATAGAATCCCATCCTAGAAATTCTGGCCACCATAAATCCTTGCTGACATAGAATAGTTTTCAAGATCTTCAATTCTGCTCCAACCTGACTACTACAGTAAACTATAGCAATATCCCTCCTCCTAGATCAAACGACCATTGGATAACTGACCAATAAGGCATGCATACATCCCATCCATTCGATTTTTGTCTAAAAAACCTATATATCATACTTAGCAACACATGGAGTTTGCTAGGATTGAAAGCTTGCTTCATCATTCTACATATATCACCCTCTTGAAGACAATCACTTGAATATTCTATCATTCCTTTTTCAGGTTGGTGAAACTCTTGAAATCCAGAGATAAGTATGTATACATCTCCTTGTTTTAGCATCCATTTCTGAAACACAGGTCGAGTATCGTCAACCCCTCTAGCTTTGCAATCCATAGCATATCTCTCTGTGATTAATTTGGGAAAAATACCTATAAAAGTATCTTTGTCTTGTACAAGCAACATTGTCACAATGTCTTCTTTGCTCTCCTCTCTAACTTCTGCATCTTGCATATGAACACCCTCAATCAAAATGTCTAGTTCTTATGTATCATCATGAGTCTATAGCATCTACATGCACTTTATCCATTTCATCTACATTCTCAAGTGTTTTAGTATTAATACACCTAGTCAAGGTATCATTAGTATGCTCTTTTAGTGTCTCTTTTGCATTCATTGTCGATATAGCTTCAATCTTTCTAAACATTGCATCAGTAGTGAGCATATTCTCCTCAAAGCATTGTCTCTTTGCAAGAAGTAAGAACTCCCCATTCTCAATCTTCAATTTTGCTACTGAAAAATATTTTTTGGATTCCTCAAATTCGATTGCTTGGCAATCCTGTTCATTTGTTCATCACTGTTATGAGGAAAGGACCCTGCAACTGGTTTCACTTTCTTGTCAACTATTTTGTACTTGGTTTGAACCTTGGCTTCACTCTTTTTCTCTTGTAAACCCAAATTTTGTTGCAAGTGGGGAGTACCCAACCCTATCACTTGAAATAAATCATTCATAGTCTCTTTGGACTCTATATAAATAGCCCCAAACTTTGTATGTTGAAATGAATCAGCATAAAACTCTTTTGGCTGAAATAACTCATCCCCATGTAACTCTATTGGTTGATAATTCAGCCCTTTTCTATGTTTGCTAAAATACATAAGAAAATAAATCTTTTTGTTGATAAAACTCAGTACCTAACCCTCTTTGTTGCATAAAATCAACAATCTCATGGTACATATCTAAGGAATGTACTTGCACAAAATTGGAATCACTTTGCACCTCTATTTTCAACATATCTTCAATCTTTGTAATAGTATTCACATAAGACAACCCATCATACATCCCATAAATGCACTCCTCATCACGCAATAAACTTGCTCTTCTCAACCCTTTTTCTTTCTTCATACATATTTCTTGGCAACTCTAGACATCTTTGCAACTTTGTGAAAACAAATAGAATTCTCAGTTGAAAGATCAATAAATCTTGCAGAAAAATCATCGCTGCCAGGAGGCGAGAGCTTTTCTCTCCTTCTACCACCTTCACCTTGTAGGATAGAGGAACGTAGTGAAAATTTGGCTCTTTTGCGGGTAGAGGAGAATCTTGCAATGTATCTTTGTTTCATGGGTGATTTACACAAACTGTCATAAATTGCTCAGCTCTTTTCCCATCGTTGCTTTGGATCCACATACATATAGACCTGTCATCTATAACCTTTGCTTCCACCAGTGCTTCATGATAAAGGGCTGACCCAAAATGACATCATAAGAACATGAATCCTGCATTAAGAAATGACAATTACCCTGAACTTTTCCTATGGAAACCCTCATATTCGGACATGTTACATATAGCTCTCTTGCAATATTATTGGTGGCTCTCATCTGTGAACCATGTTCTACATCTACAAGCCACTTTTCACTCTCATACAAACAACAAACTATAACATTTATCTTTGAGCTGTGATGTAGCAAGGCAACACACGGTGTCTCCATCTCTCCAATCTTAAGCACTATCTCAGTGGTTGCTTGTGCTCAATTACTTTTAGAAAAATGTCTGCACGTAATCATTGCAGGTGCATGATCCTCTGCATAGTGCACTGGTTGTATACTCTTCACAATCTTTGGATATACTGCAACACTCTCAACAAGAATTTTATCATCACTCTCCTTAGTTAGCTCCTCAGTTGTGATACCCTACATGGCAGGCTCTTCTATAGTCTAAATCACAAGTTTCTTTCTCTTTGTATGATGTCTATAATTTCTTCATGAAACTTTCTCTTTACAATTTCCAAAATCTCTCCTAAGGTGAATGCAATCTTGTTATTTAAGATTTTCTCCTTCAATACACTTTTAAGATCTATTGCGGACTTAGTATCTAAAGCAAGCTTGTAATTTGATTGTTTCTTTGGTTTAGTATCTTGTTTCTTCTACTTCTTATGTGCATCCTCTTTATTCTATTCATAGGCTGTGGTCTAGAAGGTGGTGTTGTAGGCTCACCCCTATAGTTTTCTTGGAAGTATCATCCCTTTTTCACTTTTCCTTAACAATCACTTATGTGTCTAGGGATTTTGTTAAATAGGTATAAAATGAGTATTTATCAATTGGAGATCCCCACCCAATCTTTGTTGTGATGCTCTCCAGATAAATCAGCTTGCTACACTTATTCCTTATTTGTAGTCTATAAAGCAAAAATCCATAACTTTGAACTTTGGTTTCATTTCAATCTGAACACCATAAGCCAAAGCATCTCCCATGGCTACATAATATATCCGAGTAGTCATATCCTCAAAAAGCTTCTTCATTTCACCCTTACCAAAATTTATAGCAATATACTTATCAGTCTTGGTTGCACAGATCTTTCCATCCAGTCAAATCAAAATTTTTTACATAACATTCTTAAATGATTCACAATCTTTGTGCTTGTGCTTAGGACTATCACACCATATGCATCCATGCACAAAATTATTCTTAGGCGGAGCTTGTGAATGACCAATTTTCTGAGAATCTTCCTACTTAGCCAATTTAATTTGCAAATCCTCCATAGTTTTTCACTAGCTTATTAATGACATCCTCTTTCCTTGACACTTTAAACCTTTTATTAATTTATTATTTTCATAAAAAATATTCGTCAACTCGTTATAGGATATCTTTGGTTTAGAGAGCAAATCACCACACTTTCAAAAGTCTAAAATACAAGTTTCGCCACATATTCTATAACATGAAAGTATATGTTGGCTCTTAAAATCATCCATGCTAGGGACCAGCTTAAAGGCTTCAGCTAGGGTTCTGCTTCTTTTAAAGCTCACTAGCTACTTTATTAATATGTTGGGGGTCTACTTTGTGTATATGATACAAAGAGTTGAAGAGAATATGATAAAGAAGACACATTGTGTCCAACCAAGAGCTTTGAGCTCTTCGAAATAGGCCGTTTGCATAGACGAGTGTTTCATTATCTCGAAGGCCTAGGAAATAGGCCCCACACAAGCAACCTACAACTTATTTATTTATTTTTTTCTTTTCTTCTTACTCTCCATTCAACTAAGGCTTAAAAACCTTAGCCTCAAAAAGCCTATTCACATTATCTCCTTGTGAACTAGTTCCAAAAGTTAATCCTTGTTCATACTTCAACCTCAAGCCAGCTTATTTTTGGTCTTGTTCTTATTGATTGCTACTCAAACTGAGATATGCATTCATTTGAAAGATAGTTCCTACTCGAGAATCGTAAAAGCATAAACTATTTATTCTTATGCAAATTCTAAAAGGTCATTTCTCCAAAGCATCCCATGCAATCAAAGTTTGACACTGGAAACAATGATTGCTATAAACTTGGTAAGAACTCTTCATAAAAACCATAGCCTCAAATTTTACTATTTTCTATGGCATCAAAAAATATGAGGCTGAGAAAAAATATCACACTTGGACAACTCAAATGAAATTCCTATTCATGCATACAAATTTATGGATGGTGATCTAGGATAATCCACTACAACAAGTGATTGAAGAATCGTTAAGAAAAGGATGGCTAAGCACTTGCCTTAATTGGTTTACATCTTACTCCAAGCCGGATCCACCATATCAATATTAATGGAACAACTAAGGAAGCATGAAGGAGTTAAATAAAATTTTTGGTGCTAAAGCAACAAATCAAGAGGTGTATCTAAAGATGGATTTCTATAGTTTGCATCATGAATACAAGGGCTCACTTTTGAGCATGTATCAAAATTGAGAAGTTTAATTAATCAACTTAAAGGATCCAAGTCAAAATATGCAAAAAGGACGCAATACCAATGTTGCTTGAGAGTCTACCTAAAGACTATGCATCCTTAGAGGATTCTCTCCTTGCAGATGAAACACTTAACCTTGAAGGATGCATATCTTCAATCCTTTTGAAAGAAAAGAAAATTAAAGGACAACTTGATGTATCAACAAGCAAGGACACTACGTTCTTTTGAAAGAAGGATCTAGAGGACTGCTACCACTACAAACCGAGAGGATACATCAACAATGAATGTAGATTGAAGCACCTATTTAAATGCAATCAATGTGAGAAGATTGGATGACATCATGAAGAAGCATGTAGATCTAAGAAACAATCAAACTTCATGGAGGAAAACAACCAAGACAAAAAGGCAGAAGAGAACATTTTCTAAAGACTCAAGAATAACGACAGCGGCAGCAAGGAGGTGGTGCGTCGGCGGGACCATGGGCGGCAAAGGGAGGCGGCTTGGGCGGCATGGCCAAGGGCGACGGCGGCAAAGAGGCGGGAGCGAGGAGGGAGGGTGGGTGGTGACAAGCACCTGAGCAAGGGGTGGCACCAGGGAGGGGAAGCGACATGGGGAGAGAGAGTGGACGAGAAGAAAGAGAAGAAGAAGATGATGAGGAGGGAAGAAGCGGGAGAAGAAGGAGAAGAAGAAGAAGAAAGGAAGGGAGGAGGAGAGGAGGAGGAGGAAGAGGAAGAAGGAGAAGGAAGGGGGAGGAGATGGAGGAAAGAGAAGAAGATGCAGGAGGAAGAGAAGAGGTGGAGAAGGAGAAGGAGCAGGGGAGGGAGAAAGAGAGAGGGAGGGGTCGGGGAGAGAGAAGAAGGAAGAAAGAAAGAGAAAGAAGAGGAGAGAGAAGGAGGAAGGAGAGGGGGGAAACCATCGGGAAGGGGGGAGTGAATTTGTTTGATTTTGTAAATTAAAAAAAGAAACCATTGGGAAGGGGGAGAGTGAATTTGTTTGATTTTGTAAATTTTTTTAAAAAAAGATAAGTTATTTTTTTTAATTGTGTTTAAAAAGAAAATAAGGTAGCCCCTTGCATCTCACGTATAAGCGTGGGGGGTAGGGGTAAAAAAATTTGCAGCGATAGGAGCAGATGGGGCCAAGACGGCAGTTATAGAGGTGCGAATGCCACGGGGGTATCACGGGGCGCGTAAAAGCAAAAACATGCATGCGTATGCGTGATGCGAGGTGCAGGGCAACACGACAAAATAAAGAAAAATTAATAACATGCAAACCATGCATTAGAACAAAAGTATGGAAAAAGGAAAAATGTGCTGAAAAATGAAGAAAAGATGGCGGAAAAGTGTGACAGCGTGTTGGTGTGAAAGTAGGGCGGTCACATGGGAAAAATACAAAAACAGCTCTGAAATTACATACGTGGATTAATATTAGAAAATCCGCTCGTCGAAACGTGGGGTGGAAAGAAGAAAAAATGTGTGAATTAATGTGCTCGACAAACCTATCATGTCAAAACACCATTCCGACTGAGAGAGGCGACAGTCACATGGGAAAAACAAAAAAAAGGACTCGAAAATGGACTAAAAATTTAATACGGAAAGAATCAAGTACCAAAACGAAGGGCAGTAAATAGGAAAAATGTGTGGGGGAAGGGGAGGCATAGGGTGGTCACATCAAAACATAGGTATGGGGGAAGGAGGAAGGGTTTTCATGCGAAAAACACAAAAAAGACGCTCGAAAACACATTGAAATTTTTATAACGAAAAATCCAGCAGGCAAAATAGGGTGGAGAAAAAAGGAAAAATGTGGAAAAAGGGTAGTTAGACAAGGCTGTCAAATTAAACTGGAATTTTGGTGAAAATAGGGCATGTTAACATGGAAAAATGTAAAAATATACGCACGAAAATGTCCCGAAAATTCACAAAAAGGAATAACCAATGAACCGTGCATGGAAATGATAGGCGCTAAAAATGAAAAATGGTAAGGGAAAGGTGTAGGGTAGGGTCGGCATGTGAGATGGTTGTTCCGAAGCAAAAAGGATGCGTTCACATGGAAACATGTCCAAGTGACGGAAAATGGCTAAAAAATTAATGACTCAAGAACCGTCTGGCGGAATAGGGGTTGGTAAAAAGGAAAAATAGTCAATTCAAAGGGACGAACGGGGTTTGAAGGTCACATTTGGGTTTCAGTGAACGTAGGGTGCGTTCATATGAAAAAAACTTCAAAGTAAGGGATAAAGGGAAATAGAGAAGAAACAGCCCCAGGAGTGGAGTGAAAGTAAAAGGGCGAATGGGAAAGAGACTCGATCACGGTAAAAGCAGGTCATGGCATAGATGCATGAGCAAATTCAGGCATATGTAGGGGGGTATGCATCATAGATGCACAAGGATGCGTCCCCACACTTAAAACCTTAACATAAAGGGTAAATCGAATATCATGGACCTAGGACCACACATCAGATCAATTATTGATGTCCCTACACTATAGACCTGACCGTCACTAATAAACAAAAGGTGTAGGGTTAGAAAAAATTGGCCCATGTTGGAGAGAATGGAGGTTGCTAACGATGTCGCATATTGTGTCGTAGTTGGATGTAGGAGAGACCAAGGTGTTTTTGTAGCATGTGCACATCTAGCGGGGTAGGGACCACATAGTAGCAATACCTAAGGAAGCAGCTTTGTTGAGGGAATCGTGGGAAACCATCGATAGGGAAGAATATTGCACTCAGCTCATGGTCACTCCAATGGAATGAAATAATACTCACTCACCCCATTATTGACATCACTCAAGTGAATCATGATTAAAACCCAAATCTCACACCTGAGTTAGGAATCGACAAGGGGGATGGTGCAGAGGGAGTATGCCAGGGTGCACAGTTGATGGTGCATAGTACATCCAACCCCGTCTGGCATAGGTGCAAGCGAGAATGCTAGGAAGCCTTGTTGTGTAGTGTACAAAAGAGGATGATCTATCCTGTGGTAATAGCAAAAACCAATCCCGTGTGTGCATAGGGAAAGGAAAGCATACCTGACTCCAATGGTCTCACCTCTCGATGTAACGTGTCCACCTATTCCCTTTCAGGGCACGTCTTGGCAGTCCATCGGAAAGAGAGTCTAGAAAGCTCCGCCCGGAACTCCCATGGAATGTTACGGGGTTTGCGATCTAGGACTTCCCACGTCTGCCACGTAGTGGAAGTATTCCAACCGTTCCCAAATGCCATGGATGAAGCAGATTCATGCTCTACTTGGTTCAAGGAGAATGGGAAATGAGAGGGATGCAAGGTTTTTTTTCTCTGCCCATAAGACATAATCCCATTCCATTTCCCTAAAACAACATAAATCGAGATTTTTGAAACCTAAACTCTAGGTCCGTGCCCTTGTTGTTCATTTCCTTTGAGAAGATCTCCTTGCTATCCATTCCGATTGAGAAAAGTTCTCGGCCAACCAGGACCACCCATCCGTAGGAAGGACCCATGGCCACATCCACCGCACTTTCCTCAGGGTTTCTTTAATTGTCTAATTACCTACCACATTTAGTTGGACATGCATTAAGCAGCTTCATTAATTAGCCAATTAGACACTGATTCCTTCATGTAATCTTAGCACTTGACATAGAAAAGCAGAGTCAAACAAGTTTCTTTTCAACAGGTTATCATATTTATCTTTGGAATACATCCCTAAAAATCATCCCGCAGGCTTATCCATAATCCGCCCGAAGGCTATTCATAATCCGCCCAAAGGCTATCTAGCAATCCACAGGGATTACTAATCCAAGATTCCGCCCGTCGACTAGTATGGGGGCCTCGAGATCCAATCCCGAGTCTTGTTGGCCTCTTGTGTAGGGCCCGGAAGGCAAGGAATTTACGGCCAGAGCCCCCCTCGCACCCAAAGGTCCTCTTGCTCCAAGTAGTGCTCAACGGAGAGACCTGACGCGGCGGGTTCGGTCCACGTTCCCGGCGTGGCTAACAATCCCCTTGGTTAGGGTCAGGCAGGCAGTCCGGGGTAACTGAAGCTGCCTCTCCCTTCAGGCCTTCAACCTGAAGTATTAAATATCTTTCCATCCTTTAGTTCCTTGAGAAAACAATGCAAATAGTGCTCCTAAACTGTTACAAGCACAATCAATTCCAGTGGTCGTTTACTTGGCCAACTGCTAAGGAGTGAATCCTTCTCTTCGAATGCATCCAGCATTCGATCCGGGATCAATTGCGACTTGGCAAGATCCCTAAGGTTTTGTTTGTTAACCCTTTAGTCCTTGGGTTAGGGCCATACCCTATTATCCCAACTTAACCAATACCTTAGGTTTTATTAACAGTAAATCCTGGCAACCGTGTCGCTCCAATTATTGATTGATCCTTTGTTCCCAAACAAATACCTAACTCCCTTGACTTGGCAATTTTTCCCAAGAAGGTGATATAACATGATGACTACTTATCCTCTAGCAAGTTAAACTTGCACAAGAACCTGCCAACCTCATTCAAAGGAATGGCAACTCTCTTGTGACCAAACCACAAGACCATGCGACGTTGCAACTTGTTGCACAAGTGTCGCATATATTTCATAGGATCATTTCACCCATTGAATGGTGTCATGCTACTGCGCATATCCGAGGTGTGGAATCCACTAAAAAGTTTGTGTGTGTGGCATTCGTTACTTTGTGCATACGTAGTCGTTGTGTTTGCATTTTATTCTGAGTGTGGCTTGCCTATTTGTGTGTGTATGAACCCTAGCTTTCTCGTAAGCGTGTTTCCATTTATCGTCTCAAACCCCTGTGTGTGCTGGGACTTCATTCCATTGTAAATAATATTATCTGTGTGCATTTATCTCTATGCGTGTGTGAATGAATGCTTGTGTGTGTGTGTGTGAAAGCGGTACAAGAAATCCCAGATTTAAGATAAGAAGAAATACAAGAATGCCCTACAAGTGGACGACTAGGAGACTTGATGAATGGGAGAAGCTGGATCAGTTGGAACTTGATTCTACCGAACATGAAGGAGATGAAAAAGTTGATGATCTGGCTAGAGAGATTCAAGACTTGAAAGTTCTTCTGAGGCAGGACATGACAGGGTTAAATGCCTTGATTATAGAGTTGGAGTCCATCCTTGGAAACACAAATTCCTCTAAGGATAGCATTGAGCATTCAAAAACAGTTGTTTCAAATCATAAAGGAAGGCTTTTGAAAATTACTAAGGAGTTCAAGGAAGTTTTGACTATCCGCACTGAGAACCTCAAGATTCATGAGAATCAGAAGCAATTTTTTTACAGCCTCGACTTTTGGTGAAAGAGAAAATCCTTTTGCACAAACGTCTCTAGTAAGGCATAGTTACATGGATGTAATTTCAAGCAATTCAGTTCCTCCTTGGGTCAACAATAGCAAGCCTGCCCAAATAGCTCATCCAAGTAACAAAGTGATCCTCCAAGTTTGAAGATCGCGGCTTTTCTGGGCGAGAGGTCCTGGACAGGAAGATCGGCATCGCAGCGTGGCTGCTTCTTCTTCTTATTGATTATCATCATTTTCTCCCTGGTCGCCAGGCGCATTGCGTTGACAGAACTTTCCTTTCACTTGCAGAATCTTATTTGGTCTTGATAGAAAGCGCCTTCCCTAGGAAAAGAGGCACGAGTACAGATACCTTCCTTAAACAAAGAAAATGTCATTTTGCTTCTTTAGGATAGGAGCCATTCTTTGCTAAGAACGAAACCAGTGCAGCAGGATAAACCCTTTCGTTGCTGAAACCAATTTCAAAGAGCTAGTTTTAGAGTGACAAGGCCACTTATGTGAAGGCTAACACATTCAAGGAGTCAGGGTGTCCGATGTTTGCTACTGCCAGTTTTTATAAAGGGCAAGAAATCATTTCAACAGTTGATCTAAGCATCGCAAAGGTGATTAGACCTTAAGGCCTTACTACAAGAATCCTATCCTTGAAGCGTCCAACCACTTGCCTTGTTATCACCTTCAACGCTTGTTTACATAATCAAGCCCTGGGAATAGCTGAAAGTATTTTAACTCAGAGCTTTTGTTGATAGAAGACATGGCTTTCTTCGAGGAGAAGAAGTATACTTGAAATGTATTTACACAGATGGACAGGTATCCTGAAATTGGAAAGTCTCTTCTCACAACTCCTATATCAAAATCCTGTCTATTAGTCTTTTGTTACGGCCTTGTATCGGCCTTGTATCAAGCTTGTGCTTATCAAAAAAGCTTTAAAGCCGTTTTATTATTATCCTTTCAAATGCGTTTTTTACGTAGCCCAGAGGCCTCTTGGGTTTCTTCTTCTTGTACCTTGTATTTGAGTCTTGCTATCAATTTCTCATCTCGCTTATTCACTTGATTGATCTTCTACCTTGAAATTCGTCAAGGTCCTCTATGGATGTGACTTTTTTTTGAAAACCCTTCAACATCTTTGGTGAACCCGACGTGAAAGTGTCACATTTAAAAAAATTTAGGATGGGAGATACTTCAGCATCAATTTCAGCCCCTTCTATAATTCCTACTTTGTCCTCTACTTCGACTCCGTCATCGAATTCTGCTTCAAGTACTTCTACGGATGATTTAAAGCAGATTTTGCAGAATATGTCTATGCATATGCAACTTCAAAATCAACAAACAAAATTGTATATGCAACAACAGCAGTAGTTACATCAACAACAGTTGTCTCAGCAAAGGCAACTATATTCGGAGCAAGAGAATGCAATCAGCGTGACTAAGGCGATTAAAGCTGTTGAAAATCAAAAGAAGCTATTTGATGGCCGTAATGTATCGGCTTATTTGAAGACGTATGAGATTAAGATGGGATTTTTTGGAGTACCGACAGGACTTATGAGTAAATATTTTCTTCGCCTTGTCACACCCACCTTGAGGGTAAAAGTGATTGATCTTTTCCTTCAAAATTCGCATTGGCAAGATTTTAAGAAGGCCCTAAAAGAGGAGTATTTTCTTGAGGACTTTGGGATGGCTACACGGCAGTCATTCCGAGAGTGGGTCTACATGCCAAACAAAGGTTTAGCTGCTTCAGAATTGATACGAGAATTTGAAGAGAGGTATAGTTAGCTTGATGCCACTGAACAAAGAGCATTGGATATTGAGAAAGTTGAGCTTTTCTTGCAAGCTGCAGTTCCTGCTCTTTAGGAAGAATTAGGAGAGCTTCTTGAGGATCGCACAAAGCCTATGGGTCTTAAAACAGATTGGTAGGATGCTCAGGATGTGGTCTCAACTTTGACCAAGAGGCGAATATGGAAGACCCACCTACAGAATGGATCTATGGCTCCGATGTCATCTTCTACTCGTATGTCTGCTTCTACCCCTGTCATTTCTTCTCTTTCTCAGCCAGTTACTTGGCCTATGCCAGTGCCTACTGTTTCTAATCCTCCTGTTCCTAGACCGATGCCGGCTCCTTCTGCTCCAAAATCATCCGCTCCTTTGGTTCCTTCCTCTCTTGATGACATCCTCAAAGGCATAACGGATTTGAAACTGGAGTCAGTTCAAGCAAAATTGGTGGGAAAATTAAAAGAGCAGTTTGCCTCGACCGTGCCTACTATTTCTCCTGGTGCTCCTAGTGCACGTAAGAGTGCTCCTAATGCACCTAGGAGAGATCGAAGATGTATTTGGTGTGATAGTACTAACCATCAACATTGCAAGGATTGCAAATCTTTTCAAGATGCAAGGAGGAAGAATTTGGTATTTTGGGGACAAGATGTCCTTTTACTTCTTTAGGATAGGAGCCATTCTTTGCTAAGAATGAAACTAGTGCAGCAGGATAAGCCCTTTTCTAAGTTGCTAAAACCAATTTCAAAGAGCTGGTTTTAGAGTGACAAGGCCACTTATGTGAAGGCTAACACATTCAAGGAGTCAGGGCGTCCGATGTTTACTGCTGCCACTTTTTTATAAAGGGCAACAAATCATTTCAATAGTTGATATGAGTATTGCAAAGAGTGTGATCAGACCTTAAGGCCTTACTGCAAGAATCCTATCCTTTAAGCATCCAGCCACTTTCCTTGTTATCACCTTCAATGCTTCTTTACATAATCAAGCCCTGGGAATAGCTGAAAGTATTTTAACTCGGAGCTTCTGTTGATAGCAGACATGGCTTCCTTTGAGGAGAAGAAGTATGCTTAAAATGTATTTACACAGATGGACAGGTATCCTGAAATCGGAAAGCCTCTTGTCACAGCTCCTACATCAAAATCCTATGTATTAGTCTTTTGTTACGGCCTTGTATCAAGCATGTGCTTATCAGGAAAGCTTTAAATCCGTTTTATTATTATCCATTCAAAGGCGTTTCCTACGCATCCTAGAGGCCGCTCGGGTTTCTTCTTCTTGTACCTTGTATATGTTATTGGTAGAAATAAAACAGAGTCAAGTTGGCATCAATTTCTCATCTCGCTTATTCACTTGATTGATCTTCTACCTTGAAATTCGTCAAGGTCCTCTGTGGATGCGACTTTGTTTTGAAAACCCTTCGACATCTTTGTTTTCTAGTCAAGGAATTATGATTAGATAAGAAACAAGGTTTAGGGTGTCATCTTACCCAACCCATTCCTAATTTCACTAGGCCCACAATGTTGATCCTAGGGATTCCAACTCAATCCGAGTTTCATCATTTGAACGAGTGATCCTTAGGGTAAAAATCCTACATCGTTTCTTGCAAGAGCGTCCAATTGTCCATACATTCCGTGAATGTAGGTAGGACCTTTGGGTATGAGGGTTTCGACTTGGCAACAATTGCAAAACTATGTCGAGTCTTTATCGTGCTAAAACCTAGTTAGCACTTGGGGTGTTTATCGTATCGATTGAACCATCCTATGCGAATCCTTTGTGGTTTAGGTGATTTAGGTAATCCAGTTTACTTGTCTTGCGACAAGGACGAACCATTCCCAGAGATGTTAACTTGATCTAAAAGGGGAAAACTAGTTGCATTACGACACAATTCACGTAAGCACATGATTCATTGCCTCTACGTACGACTAGATTCACCATCCCTAATTTTTCTTGTTAAGAACAAAACGCATGTTAAATTTTGGCATAACTTCCTTTGATCCTACTAGGACTTGCATTCACGAATCATGCCACTAAGCTTTTAAGATTTTATGCTTAAATGAACCATGCAGGATCAATTGAAAGTTTTTTTCCTACTAGGATCAATTGAAAGTACTAGTAGGACTTGCATTCCATTGAAAATCCTAGTAAATGTTCAAATAACCACTTAATTCCAATTGCATTTAGCTAAGTGGATTTGACATGCATAGGTGCATCCTACTCCATGAAATTTTCATGCATAGTGCAATACTTCTGCGTGATATCAAAATAGAAAAAAAAAACCTGGACTTGTGGGCTCGGGGAAATATCCACATAAATACTAGGAGATGAACCTCCTATAGGCGCGCCTTGTGACTTTTTTGGGGCCATCGTAGGCGTAATTTTGGCTTTTGGTTTGCCTTTGCGGTCTACGAATTAGTCGCCTTGGTATGCAACCTCAAGATCTTTGCCCTTTTCCCTCGTACGCGGGAGATCCCTTTTTAAGTACGGATCCTTGAAAAAAAAAATCAGCTTGCTGGATTTGGCTTATGGAAGGCCTTGCGAGGTTGGAGCTTGGTTTATGGAAATGGGGCTCCTATAAAGTTGTTGGGAATGGGGCTTCTATGAATGGAGTTTCGGAAATTGAGGCCTTACGAGGGGGTTCGCGAAAAGGGCTCTTCTGAATGGGCCTTGTGGGAAGGGAGGCTTTATGAGCTTCTTCTTCTTCTTTTAAAGATCCCGGGGCTAGGAATGGACTTATGGGGGGGGCAATTAGTGGGAATGGGGATTAAGAAAGCCCCTTAGAAGCTTCTTAAAAGAAGTTTCTAGATTTGGTCAACCCCACCTGGAAGAGGGAGGGGATAATACGTGACCGAAGATGACGTCGCTTGGGGGGGTGATCGACTTCCTATGGCAACGTGGAGCCTCAGTGCCACACACTACAATGGTGGTAGCAACAGAGGGAGTGGCGGCAGCTTGCCGCCCGGCAGTGGCTGGTGGTGGCGGACTTGGTAACAGAAGCAGCGGCGCCCTCCGACTCGCAGCCTCCCCTTTGGTAGCGGCACAGCAGCCTCACCAACTCGCAACCTTTCCCTCTCTCTCTCTCCACGCAGCACGGCATCAACAATAGCTTCTCTCTCTCTCAAAGCCCTCAGTACGGCGTCGACTGCTTCCTCCTCCCCACAAGGCTAAGGAGGGGGGTTTATATGGGTCAAGGGGGGAGAGGGGACCTTCCCCACGTGGACTGTGCATGCAGCCCACGACTCCCACTTTTAACCCACCTCTCCCACCTAGCCCATCCCCTTCCCTCAGCTACGCATCGGCTGGGGGAAAATTAGCAAAAATAAATAAATTGCAATTTATTAGCACATTATCCACTTAACCTCCTCCCAAGAGGGTGTTTCCCCACGATTTATGTGGTTTTGAACCCTCGGGCTCGGTTTGCAATGCGAAGGCTTTGATTTCTCGCGTGCGGTTTAAAGATTACATTGCTGATAATTCCAATACTAAAAATAACCTTTGCACGAGTTTCATGCGGTGTGCAGAAAGTCAGATTTAGTAATATTTTTAAGTGGAAATATCACATTCTCTCCCCCTTGGAAGAATTGAGATGTCCTCATCTCGAGAAAAACTGGGGGTATTGCTGGTTGAGAGTGCTTTCATCCATCCAAGTGGCATCCTCCTCGGCATAATCTTTCCACTGGACGAGTCATTCTCTCAAGGTTCTGGATCTTAGTTGTCTCTCCCTGACATCTAAGAGCCTGTCATGCCATAGGTCAAGGACTCCTTGGCTAGGCATTACAACTTGTTGGTCATCAAGTATATGGCTAGGATTGGATACATACTTTTTCAGTAGGACGATATGGAATACATTATGAATTTTTAGGTTCTCAGTGTAACGTGTCCGCAGGAATCATTCCTCATTCCGGACACGTCTCAGCAGTCCATCGCGAAGGATATCTAGAAAGCTCCGCCCGGCACTCCCATGGAATTTTACGGGACTTGCGATCTAGGTCTTCCCGCGTCTGCCACGTAGCGGAAGTATCCTGGCCGTTCCCACTTAGGATCGACCTGAATTTGGGTTTTCCTATTTGGTCACTAGCTAGCAGCAACTAGCGTCAGCCCCGATCGACTACTTTACGTAGAAACGCCTGGTCTGAAGCGGATTCAAGCTGCACTTGGTTCAAGGAGAATGGGAAACGAGAGGGATGCAAGGCTCGACCTCTCTGCCACAAGGCATAGTCCCATTCCGTTCCCCTAAAACAGCGCGAATCGGGTAATAGTTAATTCTAAGTCATCGTTCTCGGTACTTGTTTCGGTGATGACGATCATCCTCTGTTCGTTGAAGACCTTGAGAAAAGTTCCCGGCTAACCGGGACCACCCATCCGTAGGACGGACCCATGGTCCATCCTCCGCACTTTCCTCGGTTTGTTTTAGTTATGTAATTACCTACCACATTAATTTGACATATAACAACCAGCTTCCTTGATTAGCCCTGTTAAGCACTGGTTCCTTCACGTAATCTTATCACAGGACATAAAGAAAAAAATGTCAAACAACTCCTTTATTATCATTTTATCCTTTTATCTTTGAAATACAAGGAGTTCCCGCCCGTAGGCGTATTCATGATCCGCCCGAAGGCTTTCCAGTAATCCACCAGGGATCATTAATCCAAGCTTCCGCCCGTAGACTAGTATGCGGGCCTCGAGATCCAATCCCGAGTCATGTTAGCCTCTTGTGCAGGGCCCGGAAGGCGAGGGATTTATAGCCAGAGCCCCCCCTGGCACCCAAGCGTCCTCCTGCTCCAAGCAGAACTCAACGGAGAGACCTCTCACGGCGGGTTCGGTCCACGTTCCCGGCGCGGCTAACAACCCCCTTGGTTAGGGTCAGGCAGGCAGTCGGGGGTAACTGAAGCTGCCTCTCCCTTCAGGCACCAACCTGAAGCTTTAGATATATTTTCATCCTTTAGTTCATTGAGCAAACAATGCAAACAGTCCTTTCTAAACTGTTACAAGCACAATCAATTTCAATGGTCGTTTAGCTGGCAAACTGTTAAGGAGTGACTTCTTTTCTCCGAATGCAACCCGCATTCGATCCGGAATCAATTGCAACTTGGCAAGATTCCTATCATTCTTGGGTTAGGGTCATACCCTACCAATATTTTAGGTTTTGTTGTGGCAGGATCCAGCGACCATGTCGCTTTAGTTTATTGTCTGGTCCTTTGCAAATACCTAACTTTCCTTTCCCTTGGCAATTATTTCCCAAGGAAAGTGAGTAACAGGATGATTACTCATCCTCTTGTAAGTTAAATTCCTTCAATAACTTGCCAACCTCATTTTCGAGAGATGACAAAAACTCTCTTGTGGACAAATCTCAAGACTATACAATGTTGCGGCTTTGTGCACAAGTATTGCATCTATTCCACGGAATCCTTCCATCCATTGCTTAACGTTTCTCGATCATGGAGTTTACCTCCATCGAGTAAGAGGGTTTTATTGGGTATCCTCCAAATCATTCCTAATTAGGTTGGCCCGTGGTTCTAGAAATATGCAACTTCATCGGAGTTTCATCATGATCCTTAGGATAAAACCTTAGATCATTTCATACATGAACA
The DNA here is from genome assembly GCF_053477565.2 of Lygodium microphyllum. Classification (NCBI taxonomy): domain Eukaryota; kingdom Viridiplantae; phylum Streptophyta; class Polypodiopsida; order Schizaeales; family Lygodiaceae; genus Lygodium; species Lygodium microphyllum. The sequence continues at coordinate 52,155,241 of NC_141148.1, read as the reverse complement.
TCCAATTGCTTCGACATTTGTGAATGTGTGTAAGATCTTTAGATTCACGGTTCTTGTCTAAAGCTAGGTCGAATCATTATTGCACTAAACCCTAGTTAACACTTAGGATTCCTATCATATTGACTCAGTCATGTCTATACGAATCCTTGTGGTTTGGATTACTTAGTCAATTCAACTAGGTTTGTCTTGCGACAAGGATGATCCTTTTAAGAGTAATAACTAAATCTAACGGGATCAATAGTTATAACTCCTCCAATTCACGTAGACATGCGATTGATTGCCTCTACGTATCACATGGTTCATGATAACTTTATCTTTCCTTGGTGCACGATAATCTGCTACTAACTTTTCCTAGGACCTACTAGGATTTATCAATTTATCATGCCTACTACTTGTAGTCCATACTTTTGAATCCTATGCTTTGACTCCTAAATGCAGCTCTTAACGATGGCATGACGACTATGCAATACACAACGTTCTCCTAGCTACGAAGTAGATAATGAGGTTTATACAAACTAGTGTTAATTTATTCCATCTTACAAGCTATTTGCAAGTCCATACGTTCACTTTAGTACTCTATTCTTTCCGGAAAATACCTTATGATGTTAACTTTTTTCTATGAAATCATTACGAGAAGTATGTTACCTAATGTGCAGTATACGCTTATTTCTAGCATATCTAGGACGAAAGATAATGCACTTTTAACTTCCATTTCTATGCCTAAGTTTAGACTCATTATCTTTGATATGGTACCAAAAATACATGCAACTAGCCTTCTACTCGTTCAAATTCATGACAATTTCAATCTTATCCAATGTACCAAGAGATGTATTTCTTTCCAATTTCCGTATGCATATTAAGCGTAAAAATGCAATTCCTTCTTATGGCCTAAGCGCGCCTAATCATTTCCTTATGCGGAATTAACTCGGAAGAATCTGGACTTGTGGAGTCGGGGAGATGTCCACTTGCACGTTCGGAGATGAGCCTCCCGCGGTCGCACCTTGTGATCGTTTTGGGGCCATCGTAGTCGTAAATTTGACTTCCGATTTGCCTTTGTGGTCCATGGAGTGACGGCTCTCGGAATACGGCCTTCCGACCTCTGCCTTTATCCTTGTATGCGGAAGGGTTCCTCTTCGGGATGGTGCTTGCGACGAAAGCTTAGGAGTCTTTCAAGAAACTCGAATTCGGCACGGTATTTATCCTCGGACGGCTTGCGGCTTAAATCTTCTTGCGGAAATCATTCGATGGATCTTGCGGTAGACTTTATGGCTTCCCCGTCCCCTCTTCCAAAATCCGGGAAGGGGTATTAATGGACATTCTTGGAAATGGGTGGGAAAGGGTCTTTGGGAAGGCCTTTGGAAAAATGGTGGGAAGGGCCTTTAAGGAGGCCCCTCTTAGAAGCTTCCAAAGAAGCTTGTAAGAAGCTTCTGCTTCAGAGAAGCACGTGGGGGTTTGAACAGCGTGGCGGCGGGCTGGCGCAGATGACTGGTGGCTGGGCGGACAGGCGGCAGTGATGGCGTTGGCTGGCGGACCAGCGCTGGCGGCGGACTGGGGCGATCTCCTACACGGCGGCGACCAGCACGGACCTCACGTCCCTCTCCTCCACGGCCCGACAGCTTCTCCCTTGCTCCCTCTCTCACAGGCCTTCTCTCCTCACAGGCCTTCTCTCCTTTCCACACCCCCTTGATGGGGAGTGTTTTTATAGGCCTTGGGGGTGGGGAAGAGGGTCTCCACCCACGTGGAGAGCTTCCCCATGCAATCTTCACTTGGCCATCCCCCTCTCCACACTCCCTCTCCTCCAGCCATGCATCGGCTGGGGGAAGGGATAATAGTAAAAAAATTTTGCACTAATTTAATTAAAATTGTCCCTCCCAAGAGGGTGTTTTCGTGCGGCTTGTGGTTTTGATCTCCCGGTCTTGATTTACCAAAGCGGAGGACCCTATTTCACGCGCGCGGGTCACATATTATACTGCCAATAAATTTCAATGCGAGAGATACCCTTTGCACAGGGTTTGCACGGCGTGTGGGAAGTAATATTTACGGTACGGTTACGCGGAAATATTACATTCTCTCCCCCTTAAAAGAATCGAGATGTCCTCATCTCGAGATAAACTGGGGATATCGAAGATTGAGAGAGCTTTCATCCATCCAGGTAGCATCCTCTTCGGGGTAATCTTTCCACTGGACGAGGCATTCTCTCAAGGTTCTAGATCTCAACTGACTTTCCCTGACATCTAAAATCTTTTCCGGCCTTAGTTCAAGGATTCCTTGACTAGGCATTACAATTTGTTGGTCATCAAGTACATGATTTGGGTTGGGTACATACTTTTTTTAAGAGACTAATATGGAATACATTGTGAACTTTTAGGTTATCAGGAAGTTGTAATTTATAAGCATTGGGTCCTAGGCATTTGAGGATTTTTATACGGTCCACAGTACCTTGGACTTAGCTTCTTGCATTTACCTAGGGATAAAGAACTCTTCTTGGGGCGTACACGAATGAAGACCATGTCTCCTTCTCCGAAGATCCTCTCTTGGCGCTTTAAATCTGCATATGCCTTTTGTCTATCTTTGGCTGCTTGTATGTCTTGTCTTATTGCCCTTATTTGGTCATCCATGTCCTCCAACATTTGTCTTGAGGCTTCCACTCTCAGGGTAGGATCCGAAAAATTTAGAGGACTTCGACAATCATGACCATACAATGCCTGAAAAGGAGTCATTTGAATGCTCTGCTGATAAGAAGCATTGTAAGCAAATTCTACTAACGGCAAATATTGAATCCATCTCTTTGGCTCTCGACAGCAGTAGGCCCTAAGAATATCCTCAATGATTTGATTTACCCGCTCTGTTTGTCCATCTGTTTGGGGATGGTAGGCAGTGCTAAAACAAAGTTGAGTCCCAATAGCTTCAAAGATAGCTCTCCAGAAGTGAGAAGTGAAAAGAGAATCTCGATCGCTAATGATCCTTCTAGGTAGTCCATGTAGCTTGAATATTTCTTTGATAAACACTCTTGCAATATCGGAAGCTTTATAGTTTGTCTTTACTGGAATCAGGTGTGCAACCTTAGTAAGCATGTCAACTACAACCATAATGGAGTTGTATCCTCCTTGGACTTGGGGTAAGCCCACCACAAAATCCATACTGATGAATTCCCATTTCATTTGGGGAATGTCAAGTGGTTGCAATTTCCCTGGCATCATGACATGTTCAACCTTGATGCGTTGGCAAGACAAACATTCAGTGACATATTTGAGGACGTCACCTTTGAGCCTCTCCCAATGATAGCTCTTTCTGACTGCATTAAGAGTCTTTGCATAGCCGGGATGTCCTGCGAAAGGGGAGTCATGAGCTTCCCACAATATCTTCTGCTTAAGTGACTGACTTGCTGGTATGCATAGCCTTGTTCTATAGTAAATAAGTCCATTGTCAATAGAAAATTCATGATACTTTGCCTGTAACTTCGGATTCTGATCCTTGGCAGATATTTCTTTTATCATTGCTTGGTAAGCTAAGTCATGGCATGCTTCCTCTCTAGCTAATTCGAGTATAGGGTTGCTTGGCATAGATACCTTTGTAGCCAGAGATCTGGCCGTTGATGGATTCTGCAAGATTAGAGAGTTTAGGAATGCCTTGCGACTGAGTGCATCGGCAACCACATTCTCTTTCCCTGGTCGATACTTGATTTCAAAATCATATTCCTCCAATACTTCAATCCATCGACGTTGCCTCATGTTGAGCTCGTTCTAGGTAAAAATCCATTTGAGGCTCTTATGATCGGTTACTAGAGTAAGCTTGTTATCCAATAGGTAGTGTCTCCAAAGCTTTAGAGCATGGATGACAGCTAATAGCTCCAGATCATGAGTGGCATAATTCTTTTCGTGACTCTTCAATTTCTTTGAGGAATATACTACTGGATGATTTTCCTACATGAGCACATATCTTAAGGCAAGCATGCTAGTATTATTTACTACCTCCACTCCTTACTGTGGTCTAGAAGTTTTAGGATCAGTGCTGATACCAAACTTTGCTTCAACCTATCGAAGCTAGTTTGTTCGGTAGTTGACCATGCAATAGAAGTCTGCTTCTTTAGTAAGTCAGTAAGAGGTGCTGCAATCAAAGCATAGTTTTTGATAAAGATCCTATACCATCCTGTCAAGCCAAGAAAACTACGTATCTCTTTGACAGATACTGGTATTGGCCAGTCAAGCACATCTCTGACTTTGGCCGGATCTACTGATATTCCTTCAGATGATACGATGAATCCTAGGTATTCAATCTGACGTTTGAAGAATGCACACTTCTTCATTTTTGCATACAGCTTATGAGACCTCATTGTCTCCAAAACAATCCGTAGTTGGGCCTCATGATCTTCTTCCTGTTTAGAATAGACTAAAATGTCGTCGAAGAAGACAAGTACGAAATCATCAAGATATGGCCTAAAAATATCCTGCATTAACCTATTGAAAGTGGCAGGTGCATTTGTAAGTCCGAATGACATAACCAAGAATTCAAAGTGCCCATATCTTGTATTGAAGGCCGTTTTTGGAATGTCCTCATCCTTGATCCTGATTTGATAATAGCCTGACCTGAGATCAATTTTGGAGAAGATCTTTGCACCTTGAAGGCGATCAAGAAGCTCATCTATTCTAGGAATAGGGTACTTGCTCTTGACTGTTGATTGATTCAACTCATGGTAATCAATACATAGTCGAAGTGTCCCATCTTTCTTTTTCTGGAATAGGACTGGAGCTCCCCATGGTGAATTGCTAGGCCCACTGTAGCCTTGGTTTAACAGCTGCTTGAGTTGTTCCTTCAACTCAATTGCTTCCGATATAGACATTCTATAGGTTCTCTTCACAATTGGCACAGCTCCTATTGCTGGCTTGATCTCATGATCTACTTTTCTTTGAAGTGGACGTTTTTGTTAACTCTTCAGAACTACGTCCCCGTATTCCTTCAACCAAGTGACCAATTCACTTTACTACTTTTATCAATATTCACAGTCAAGACAATCGGGAAAAAGTTTTATTCCATTCATATCAACATGGCCCTTTCGAGGTACAGTTATTTCTTGGGGCGATGGAGCAAGTTAATACATTAATTCGAAGAGAATAGGATATTATTGCATTCAGCTACAGGAACTGAGTAGTAGTACGGATTGGGGTCATTGATCTTCAGGAATCGGTAGTTCATTGGAAGATTAGGGTATCTCTTCCTTCAATATCCATTCTTCTCACGACGCCCCAAAACCTTGATTCGGTCGGCAGGGATTCTTTGAATCACTTCCCCGTACACATACTTATTCTGGTTAACCCTTCGACCTCCGACCTGTAGGGTCGCGTTTGTATGAGCCTCAATAAAGACAAACAGCTTTACGATCTTCAAATCCTCCATCCACTTGATTCTCTTCAAGTTAATTTGAAGGTACGCAGGTTGATAGGCAGTTATGTAATAGATCCCTGTAACACCCATCCATCTCCATTCCACGTACAAAGGTGATGGATTGTAAATATGGTCTAAGATGTTCATCATCTCAACCCTTTGTCGATAATTTATGGAATGCATCGCGGTCATAAACATGACTCGGAACACTAAGAACTTGTTCCATGCTTCGTAATTCTGCAAGACAGCATTCAAAGTAAGGAAATGTTTGGGACACAACATTTGCTTTACTTCTTCTTATTAAAATTTCCTAAAAACAAATCCTTTGTTGGTTCGCTCTGATACCAACTGTAACGTGTCCGCTAGAATCATTCCTCATTCCGGACACGTCTCAGCAGTCCATCGGGAAGGATGTCTAGAAAGCTCCGCCCGGCACTCCCATGGAATTTTACGGGACTTGCGATCTAGGTCTTCCCGCGTTGGCCGCGTAGCGGAAGTATCCTGGCCGTTCCCACTTAGGATCGACCTGAATTTGGGTTTTCCTATTTGGTCACTAGCTAGCAGCAACTAGCGTCAGCCCCGATCGACTACTTTACGTAGAAACACCCGGTCTGAAGCGGATTCAAGCTGCACTTGGTTCAAGGAGAATGGGAAACGAGAGGGATGCAAGGCTCGAACTCTCTGCCACAAGGCATAGTCCCATTCCGTTCCCCTAAAACAACGCGAATCGGGTAATAGTTAATTCTAAGTCATCGTTCTCGGTACTTGTTTTGGTGATGACGATCATCCTCTGTTCGTTGAAGACCTTGAGAAAAGTTCCCGGCTAACCGGGACCACCCATCCGTAGGACGGACCCATGGTCCATCCTCCGCACTTTCCTCGGTTTGTTTTAGTTATGTAATTACCTACCACATTAATTTGACATATAACAACCAGCTTCCTTGATTAGCCCTGTTAAGCACTGGTTCCTTCACGTAATCTTATCACAGGACATAAAGAAAAAAATGTCAAACAACTCCTTTATTATCATTTTATCCTTTTATCTTTGAAATACAAGGAGTTCCCGCCCGTAGGCGTATTCATGATCCGCCCGAAGGCTTTCCAGTAATCCACCAGGGATCATTAATCCAAGCTTCCGCCCGTAGACTAGTATGCGGGCCTCGAGATCCAACCCCGAGTCACGTTAGCCTCTTGTGCAGGTCCCGGAAGGCGAGGGATTTACAGCCAGAGCCCCCCCTGGCACCCAAGCGTCCTCCTGCTCCAAGCAGAACTCAACGGAGAGACCTCTCACGGCGGGTTCGGTCCACGTTCCCGGCGCGGCTAACAACCCCCTTGGTTAGGGTCAAGCAGGCAGTCGGGGGTAACTGAAGCTGCCTCTCCCTTCAGGCACCAACCTGAAGCTTTAGATATATTTTCATCCTTTAGTTCATTGAGCAAACAATGCAAACAGTCCTTTCTAAACTGTTACAAGCACAATCAATTTCAATGGTCGTTTAGCTGGCAAACTGTTAAGGAGTGACTTCTTTTCTCCGAATGCAACCCGCATTCGATCCGGAATCAATTGCAACTTGGCAAGATTCCTATCATTCTTGGGTTAGGGTCATACCCTACCAATATTTTAGGTTTTGTTGTGGCAGGATCCAGTGACCATGTCGCTTTAGTTTATTGTCTGGTCCTTTGCAAATACCTAACTTTCCTTTCCCTTGGCAATTATTTCCCAAGGAAAGTGAGTAACAGGATGATTACTCATCCTCTTGTAAGTTAAATTCCTTCAATAACTTGCCAACCTCATTTTCGAGAGATGACAAAAACTCTCTTGTGGACAAATCTCAAGACTATACAATGTTGCGGCTTTGTGCACAAGTATTGCATCTATTCCACGGAATCCTTCCATCCATTGCTTAACGTTTCTCGATCAGGAGTTTACCTCCATCGAGTAACAGGGTTTTATTGGGTATCCTCCAAATCATTCCTAATTAGGTTGGCCCGTGGTTCTAGAAATATGCAACTTCATCGGAGTTTCATCATGATCCTTAGGATAAAACCTTAGATCATTTCATACATGAACATCCAATTGCTTCGACATTTGTGAATGTGTGTAAGATCTTTAGATTCACGGTTCTTGTCTAAAGCTAGGTCGAATCATTATTGCACTAAACCCTAGTTAACACTTAGGATTCCTATCATATTGACTCAGTCATGTCTATACGAATCCTTGTGGTTTGGATTACTTAGTCAATTCAACTAGGTTTGTCTTGCGACAAGGATGATCCTTTTAAGGGTAATAACTAAATCTCACGGGATCAATAGTTATAACTCCTCCAATTCGCGTAGACATGCGATTGATTGCCTCTACGTATCACATGGTTCATGATAACTTTATCTTTCCTTGGTGCACGATAATCTGCTACTAACTTTTCCTAGGACCTACTAGGATTTATCAATTTATCATGCCTACTACTTGTAGTCCATACTTTTGAATCCTATGCTTTGACTCCTAAATGCAGCTCTTAACGATGGCATGACGACTACGCAATACACAACGTTCTCCTAGCTACGAAGTAGATAATGAGGTTTATACAAACTAGTGTTAATTTATTCCATCTTACAAGCTATTTGCAAGTCCATACGTTCACTTTAGTACTCTATTCTTTCCGGAAAATACCTTATGATGTTAACTTTTTTCTATGAAATCATTACGAGAAGTATGTTACCTAATGTGCAGTATACGCTTATTTCTAGCATATCTAGGACGAAAGATAATGCACTTTTAACTTCCATTTCTATGCCTAAGTTTAGACTCATTATCTTTGATATGGTACCAAAAATACATGCAACTAGCCTTCTACTCGTTCAAATTCATGACAATTTCAATCTTATCCAATGTACCAAGAGATGTATTTCTTTCCAATTTCCGTATGCATATTAAGCGTAAAAATGCAATTCCTTCTTATGGCCTAAGCGCGCCTAATCATTTCCTTATGCGGAATTAACTCGGAAGAACCTGGACTTGTGGAGTCGGGGAGATGTCCACTTGCACGTTCGGAGATGAGCCTCCCGCGGTCGCACCTTGTGATCGTTTTGGGGCCATTGTAGTCGTAAATTTGACTTCCGATTTGCCTTTGTGGTCCACGGAGTGACGGCTCTCGGAATACGGCCTTCCGACCTCTGCCTTTATCCTTGTATGCGGAAGGGTTCCTCTTCGGGATGGTGCTTGCGACGAAAGCTTAGGAGTCTTTCAAGAAACTCGAATTCGGCACGGTATTTATCCTCGGACGGTTTGCGGCTTAAATCTTCTTGCGGAAATCATTCGATGGATCTTGCGGTAGACTTTATGGCTTCCCCGTCCCCTCTTCCAAAATCCGGGAAGGGGTATTAATGGACCTTCTTGGAAATGGGTGGGAAAGGGTCTTTGGGAAGGCCTTTGGAAAAATGGTGGGAAGGGCCTTTAAGGAGGCCCCTCTTAGAAGCTTCCAAAGAAGCTTGTAAGAAGCTTCTGCTTCAGAGAAGCACGTGGGGGTTTGAACAGCATGGCGGCGGGCTGGCGCAGATGACTGGTGGCTGGGCGGACAGGCGGCAGTGATGGCATTGGCTGGCGGACCAGCGCTGGCGGCGGACTGGGGCGATCTCCTACACGGCGGCGACCAGCACGGACCTCACGTCCCTCTCCTCCACGGCCCGACAGCTTCTCCCTTGCTCCCTCTCTCACAGGCCTTCCCTCTCTCACAGGCCTTCTCTCCTCACAGGCCTTCTCTCCTTTCCACACCCCCTTGATGGGGAGTGTTTTTATAGGCCTTGGGGGTGGGGAAGAGGGTCTCCACCCACGTGGAGAGCTTCCCCATGCAATCTTCACTTGGCCATCCCCCTCTCCACACTCCCTCTCCTCCAGCCATGCATCGGCTGGGGGAAGGGATAATAGTAAAAAAAATTTGCACTAATTTAATTAAAATTGTCCCTCCCAAGAGGGTGTTTTCGTGCGGCTTGTGGTTTTGATCTCCCGGTCTTGATTTACCAAAGCGGAGGACCCTATTTCACGCGCGCGGGTCACATATTATACTGCCAATAAATTTCAATGCGAGAGATACCCTTTGCACAGGGTTTGCACGGCGTGTGGGAAGTAATATTTGCGGTACGGTTACGCGGAAATATTACACTCAGGGATTTGCAGTCTATAAACATTGGGTCCTAGGCACTTGAGGATCTTGTATGGTCCACAATACCTTGGACTTAGCTTCTTGCAATCTCCTAAGGATAGGGAACTCTTCTTAGGCCGTACGCGAATGAAGACCATGTCTCCTTCCTCAAAGGTTCTCTCTTGATGCTTCAAATCCGTGTATGCCTTCTGTCTATCCTTGGCAGCTCGGATGTCCTGTCTAATTGACTTCATTTGGTCATCCATCTCTTCCAGCATCTGCCTTGAAGCTTCAACCCTCAAGGTTGAATCTGAGAAGTTAAGGGGACTTCGACAGTCATGCCCATAAAATGCTTGAAAAGAGGTCATCTGAATGCTTTGTTGGTAAGAATCATTGTAGGAAAATTCGACCAGTGGCAAGTATTGAATCCACCTTTTTGGTTCACGGCACCAGTGTGCCCTTAGCATATCCTCGATAACTTGATTGACTCGCTCCGTTTGGCCATCGGTTTGGGAATGGTAAGCTGTACTAAAATAGAGTTGAGTTCCAATGGCTTCAAAGATAGCTCTCCAGAAGTGTGATGTGAAGAGGGAATCACGATCACTAATGATTCTTCTGGGCAACCCATGTAGCTTGAATATCTCCTTGATAAACAACCTTGCAATGTCTGAGGCTTTATAGTTTTTCTTAACAGGAATAAGGTGTGCAACCTTAGTAAGCATATCAACTCGAGGGGTTCACTATATATATATTCTCTATGTAACATGTGTTCATGGCTTATTTATAAATATCCTAATCTGTGATTTTTTTTTCAATAAAACACAACCCTTTTCTATTCAATCTATAAGTGACCCCTTTATATGACACCCTTCTGTATGTAAAAAATGTATAAAAATGATATTTTAAAAACCCCTTATTTTGAACTCACCTTATATTTACATATATTCATGAGCGACCCCCCCGAGCATATCAATCACAACCATGATGGAGTTGTATCCTCCCCAAACTTGGGGTAGGCCAACAACAAAGTCCATACTGATGAATTCCCATTTCATTTGGAGAATGTCAAGTGGTTGCAACTTTCCTAGCATTTTGACATGTTCGGCCTTAATACGTTGACAAGAAAAACACTCAGTGACATATTTGAGAACGTCACCTTTAAGCCTCTCCCAATAGTAGCTCTTCCTGATTGCATTGAGAGTCTTGGCATAGCTGAGATATCCTGAGAAAGGGGAATCATGAGCTTTCCAAAGTATCTTCTGCTTGAGTGGCTAGCTTGCCGGTATACATAATCTCGTTCTATAGTAGACAAATCCATTATTGATAGAGAATTCATGATACTTAGCCTGTAGCTTCTGGTCCTGATGCTTGATAGGGATCTCCCTTAGCATCTTTTGAAAGGTTGGATCATGACATGCTTCTTCTCTAGCTAGCTCAAGTATTGGGTTGTTTGGCATGGATACCTTTATGGCTAGAGATCTAACTGTTGATGGAATTTGCAAGATTATAGAATTAAGGAATGCCTTGCGACTGGCTGCATTGGCAACCACATTCTCCTTCCCAGGTCGGTATTTTATTTCAAAATCATACTCCTCCAACACTTCAATCCACTAATGTTGCCTCATGTTAAGCTCGTTCTGGGCAAAGATCCACTTGAGACTTTTATGGTCCGTCACTAGAGTAAACTTGTTATCCAACAGGTAGTGTCTCCAAAGCTTTAGAGCATGGATGATAGCTAACAGTTCTAGATCATGGGTAGCCTAATTCTTCTCATGGCTCTTCAATTTTCTTGAAGAGTATGCTACACGATGACCTTCTTGCATAAGCACGCATCCTAAGGTAGGTGTGCTAGCATCAGTTACTACTTCAAACTCCTTACTAAGGTTCGAAAGTTTCAAGATGGGTGCTGATACCAACCTTTGCTTTAATCTATCAAAGCTAGATTGTTCGGCAGTTAACCATGCAATGGATGTTTGCTTCTTCAGTAGATCTGTCTGAGGTGCTGCAATCAAAGCATAGTCTTTGATAAAGACCCTGTACCATCCTGTCAATCCAAGAAAACTGCGTATTTCTTTGACAATTGTTGGTATTGGCCATTCTAGAACATCTGTGACTTTGGCCGGATCCAGTAAGATTCCTTCCGCTGATACGATGAATCCCAAATATTCAATGTGACGTTTGAAGAATGACACTTCTTCATCTTAGCATAAAGCTTGTGTGCCCTCATTGTCTTAAGGACAATGTGAAGCTGGGGTTCATGGTCTTCTTCCTGTTTAGAATAGACTAGGGTATCGTCAAAGAAGACGAGTATAAAGTCATCAAGATATGGCCTAAAGATATCGTGCATTAACCTGTTGAAGGTGGCAGGTGCATTCATCAGCCCGAATGACATGACTAGGAACTCAAAGTGTCCATATCTTGTGTTGAAGGCCATCTTTGGGATATCTTCTTCCTTGATCCTTATTTGATAGTAACCAGACCTGAGATCAATCTTGGAGAAAATCTTCGCACCCTGAAGATGGTCAAGAAGCTCGTTTATTCTAGGAATAGGGTACTTGTACTTAACAGTTGATTGATTCAACCCTCTGTAATCAATACACAGTCGAAGTGTTCCATCCTTCTTCTTCTCGAACAGAACTGGAGCTCCCCATGTTGAACTGCTAGGACGGATGTAGCCCTTATCTAACAGTTGCTTGAGTTTCTCCTTTAGCTCAATTGCTTCTGGGATGGACATTCTATAAGGCCTCTTTATAATTGGCATAGCTCCTGGCACTAGCTTGATCTCATGATCCACTTCCCTTTGAGAGGCAGGAGTTCTGTCAGCTCTTCAGGAAATACGTCCGCGTACTCCTTTAGCCATGAAGGTTCTTCACTAGAATCCTGCTTCTAATCTAGCTTATTAAGATTAATCAAGTAGACAGGTAGTCCCTTCCTAACTCCCTTTATGATCCGAGATGCTTTGGCCAATTGAATTTTTGGCTTTCCAGCCTCTCCTTGCATTGCGACTAATTCCCCTTCAGAGTTTTGAAAGGAAACTTGTCCCTTTCCACAATGAATGTGTGTGTCATTAGGTTTAAGCCAATCCATTCCAAGCAAACACTCATGGATACCTCGGTTCATGACCCTGAATTTGACCGAAGTCGACTTTCCTTCCAAAAAGAATTCCACCTTAGTAATTTGCCTGGTACAAGTGACCTCATGACCATTTTCCAATTCCACAAGCAAGGTAGATGCTTCTACTGTGGCTATTCCTAATCTTCTTGCACAATCAAGGTAGGTACTTCTACTGTGGCTATTCCTAATCTTCTTGCACAAGCTGGTGAGATAAAGGAATGCGTACTGCCACAATCAATCAAGGTTTTGAAACCTTTACTTTGATAGTACGATGGTGTTTGAATCACCGAAAACTGGCGATTCAGGCATTTCTTGTGAAGGGCCGCATGGACTGTTGCCCTCTCAAACTCTGCTTCCATGGTTAGGTCTTTTTCTTCACACATTTCCCTATTGGCAACACATGCGGTTCTTCCTCTGCCTCGGGTGGTGGCTCCTTGGCCACGGCTAGTTCCTTGGAAAGGAGCTTGACGTTGTCCTCCGCCAAGCTTGGGACATTGCATTTTGAAATGACCGGGCTTGTTGCTGAGATTTTGAGTAGTATGTGTCAAGAGTCAGACCTAGTTGTTTTAGCTCGTAGATCTCATTCATTTTCTGCGTGCGATACCCAAGTAGTAAGTATCTTCCTTGCACAGCTTTTTTCAGCTTTTCCCAAGTAACGGATCATTTCGAGATCCCTTGGTCTTTGCACCATTGCTTCCACCAAAGCTGGCTTCGTCGGTGAGCTTCAGCTTGGCGAGCATTGCCTCATTGGCGGGTGCAGTACCCGCTGCTTCAAAGTAATCTTCCATGGACTCTATCCAAATCTCAGCATCAGCTTGGACCGTCCTCCTTTCCCATCAAATTCTGGCAGCTTGATCTGCTTGAGAAGAAACTTCTTCTCCTGAATCATAGCCGTACTTGATGTAGGGGATGGACTGGGAACCTGTACCTGGGGTTGTGCCTAGATAGAGGATTCTTAATGTTACAACTCGCTAATTGTTATGTTTATATTTCATACCCAATTCAGCTTTCAGCCAAGAAACCTAGCCACTTTAGTTTTTATCAATTCTCATAGACATGACAAACATTGATAAAAGAAGTCTTATTTCATTTATATGGGCATAGCCCTTTCAAAGTACAATATTTCATGGGATGATAGAGCAACTGTTACATTAGTTCGGGGAGAATAATATTGTGTTACATTTAGCCACTGGAACTGGATAATAGTATGGTTTCGAGTCATGGATCTTCAGGAATCGATAAGTCATCAGAAGATTAGGGTATCCTTTCCTTTGGTACCCATTCTTCTCATAGCGTCCCAACACCTTGATCCTATCAGTGGGGATTATGCGGGTCATTTCCTTGTATACATATGAATTCAGCTCGACCCTTCGACCTTCGATACGTAAATTTGTGTTTACGTAAGATTCAACAAAAATCAATAGCTTCACAATCTTCAGGTCCTCCAACCACTTAATCCTCTTTAGGTTGGTTTGAAGGTACGCAAACCGGTGGGCAGCTATGTAGTAGATTCCTGAGTCTCCCATCCACCTCCGTTCCATGTACAAAGGCGATGGATTATAAATACGGTCTCGGACGTTCATCATATCGATCCTTTGTTGATAATCTAAGGAATGCATCACGGTCATAAACATGACTTGGAATACTAAGAACCTGTTCCATGCTTCATAATTCTGCAAGACAGCATCGAAAGTAAGGAAATGTTCTTAATAGCAACATTTTCTTTACTTCTTCTTATTAAGATTTCCTATAAAGACAGATTCTTCGTTGCTTCACTCTAATACCAACTGTAACATGTCCACCTGTTCCCTTTCAGGACACGTCTTGGCAATCCATCGGAAAGAGAGTCTAGAAAGCTCCGCCCGGCACTCCCATGGAATGTTACAGGGTTTACGATCTAGGACTTCTTGCGTCTGCCACATAGCAGAAGTATTCCAGCCGTTCCCACTTAGGGGACTGACCTAAATCAGGACTTTCCCTAATGGTCGTTTCCTAAATGGCAGCTAGCGTCGAACCCCAAGTGAACTATTTTACGCAGAAACGCCAGGGACGAAGCGGATTCATGCTATACTTGGTTCAAGGAGAATGGGAAAGGAGAGGAATGTAAGGCTCGACCTCACTGCCCATAAGGCATAATCCCATTCCGTTCCCCTAAAACAACATAAATCAGGATTTTTGTAACCTAAACTCTAGGTCAGCGCCCTTGCTATTCATTTCCTTTGAGAAGACCTCCTTGTTGTCCATTCCAATTGAGAAAAGTTCCCGGCCAATCGGGACCACCCATCCGTAGGACGGACCCATGGCCACATCCACCGCACATTCCTCAGGGTTTCTTTAATTGTCTAATTACCTACCACATTTAGTTGGACATGCATCAAGCAGCTTCATTAATTAGCCAGTTAGACACTGATTCCTTCACGTAATCTTAGCATTTGACATAGAAAAGCAATGTCAAACAAGTTCCTTTTCAATAGGTTATCATATTTATCTTTGGAATACATCCATAAAACTCAGCCCGCAGGCTCCGCCCGAAGGCTATCCATAATCTGCCCGAAGGCTATCCAGCAATCCATAGGGATTACTAATCCAAGATTCCACCCGTTGACTAGTATGCGGGCCTCGAGATCCAATCCCGAGTCTTGTTGGTCTCTTGTACAAGGCCCGGAAGGTAAGGGATTTACGGCTAGAGCCCCCCTTGGAACCCAAGCATTCTACTACTCCAAGTAGCGCTTAACGGAGAGACCTCATGCAGCGGGTTTGGTCCACGTTCTCGACACAGCTAACAACCCCCTTGGTTAGGGTCAGGCAGGCAATCGGGGGTAACCGAAGCTGCCTCTCCTTTCAGGCCTTCAACCTAAAGCATTAAATATCTTTCCATCCTTTAGTTCCTTGAGCAAACAATGCAAACAGTGCTCCTAAACTGTTATAAGCACAATCAGTTACAATGGTCATTTACTTGGCCAATTGCAGAGTGAATCCTTCTCTCCAAATGCATCCAGCATTCGATCTGGGATCAGTTGCAACTTGGCAAGATCCCCAAGGGTTTGTTTTTTAACCCTTTAGTCCTTGGGTTAGGGCCATACCCTATTATCCCAACTTAACTAATACCTTAGGTTTTATTAATAGTAAATCCTGACGACCATGTCACTCCAATTATTGATTGATCCTTTGTTCCCAAACAAATACCTAACTCCCTTGACTTGGCAATTTTTCCCAAGAAGGTGATATAACAGGATGACTACTCATCCTCTAGCAAGTTAAACTTGCACAAGAACCTGCCAATCGCATTTCAAGGAATGGCAACTCTCTTGTGACCAAACCACAAGACCATGCGACATTGCAACTTGTTACACAAGTGTTGCATCTATTTCATAGGATCATTTCACGGATTGAACGGTGTTTTCTGGTCAAGGAATTATGATTAGATAAGAAACAAGGTTTAGGGTGTCATCTTACCCAACCCATTCCTAATTGCACTAGGCTCTAGGTTTTAGGGTGTCATCTTACCCAACCCATTCCTAATTGCACTAGGCCGACACTCCTAGGGATTCCAACTCAATCCAAGTTTCATCATTTGAACGAGTGATCCTTAGGGTAGAAACCCTAGATCGTTTCTTGCAAGAGCATCCAATTGTCCCTACATTCCGTAAATGTGGGTAGTACCTTTGGGTATTAGGTTTTCGACTTGGCAACAAGTGCGAGTCTTTATCGTGCTAAAACCTAGTTAGCACTTGGGGTATTTATCGTATCGATTGAACCATCCTATGCAAATCCTTTGCGGTTTAGGTGATTTAGGTAATCCAGTTTACTTGTCTTGCGACAAGGACAAACCATTCCCAGAGATGTTAACTTGATCTAAAAGGAGAAAACTAGTTGCATTACGACACAATTCACGTAAGCACGCTATTCATTGCCTCTACGTACGACTAGACTCACCATCCCTAATTTTTCTTGTTAAGACCAAAACGCATGTTAAATTTCGGCATAACTTCCATTGATCCTACTAGGACTTGCATTCACGAATCATGCCACTAAGATTTTAAGATTTTATGCTTAAATGAACCATGCAGCCTTTTCCTAAATACAACTCTTGATGAATGAAATTTTTCGTATGATGAACGTGCAACATGCAACCTTTTCCTAACTACTACGTAGTTAAATGAGATTCATGCCAATCGAAGCTAAATTTAACCTATTTCATGTAGCCCTTAGAATCTTTTCCATGCTTTGTTATTTCCTATGGTTGATAACGACTTCCTTAATGACTCATTACAAAGAAGATTTGTCTAAAAATTGTGACATGCCATTAATCTTTCCATGCCTAATCAAAGGAGTACTTTAATAATTTCGACCTTGCAAAGATAGGCAATAGGTGTTCTAGACCGCCACTACGAAATGCACAAAAGGCAGCTTACTGATAATGTCCTAAAAATGCATAGATGCCTCATGTTTTCTTCATTCATTCCATTGAAAGTACCAATGACCAATTTTTCATATCTTCAGCTAATCCTAGTAAATGTTCAAATAACCAGTTATTTCCAATTGCATTTAGCTAAGTGGATTTGACATGCATAGGTGCATCCTACTCCATGAAATTTTTGTACATAGTGCAATACTTCTACGTGAAATCAAAATAGAAAAAAGAACCTGGACTTGATGGCTCCGAAAAATATCCACATGAATACTAGGAGATGAACCTCCTGCAGGCGCACCTTGTGACCTTTTTGGGGCCATCATAGACGTGATTTTGGCTTCTGGTTTGCCTTCGCGGTCTACAAATTACTCGCCTTGGTATGCAGCCTCAAGATCTTTGCCCTTCTCCCTCGTACGCGGGAGATCCCTTTTTAAGTATGGATCCTTGAAAAAAAAAATCGGCTTGCAGGATTTGGCTTATGGAAGGTCTTGCGGGGTTGGAGCTTGGTTTATGGAAATGGGGCTCCTACAAAGTTCTTGGGAATGGGGCTTTCATGAATGGAGTTTCAAAAATTGAGGCCTTAGGAGGGGGTTCACGAAAAGGCTTCTTGTGAATACGCCTTGCAGGAAGGGAGGCTTTATGAGCTTCTTCTTCTTCTTTTAAAGATCCCAGGGCTAGGAATGGACTTATGGCGAGGGAATTAGTGGAAATGGGTGTTAAGAAAGCCCCTTAGAAGCTTCTTAAGAGAAGCTTCTGGCTTTGTTCAACCCCACGTGGAAGAGGGAGGGGGTAATATGTGACGGAAGATGATGTCGCTTGCGGGGGTGATCGACTTCTTATGGCGATGTGGAGCCTTAGCGCCACACGCTGCAATGGTGGTAGTAGCAGAGGGAGTGGCAGCAGTGTGCTCGCTCGACGGCTGGTGGCGGACTTGGTAATAGCAGCAGCGGCGCCCTCCGACTCGCAACCTCCCCCTTTGGCAGCGGCACAACAGCCTCTCCGACCAGCAGCCTTTCCCTCTCTCTCTCTCCATGTAGCATGGCGTCAATAGTAGCTTCTCTCTCTCTCCACACCCTCAGTACGACATTGACTGCTTCCTCCTCCCCACTATCATTAACCCTCTTTCTTCCTTAGAATAGTCTTAGGAACAAATTTCTGCTCTAACAAGCCCACCTCTCCCACCTAGCCCATCCCCTTCCCTCAGCCACGCATCGGCTGGGGAAAATTAGAAAAAAAAAATTTGCAATTTATTAGCACATTATCCACTTAACCTCCTCCCAAGTGGGTGTTTCCCCGCAGTTTATGTGGTTTTGAACCCCCGGGCTCAGTTTGCCAATGCAGAGGCCTTGATTTCTGGCATGCGGTTTACAGATTACATTGCTGGTAATTCCAATACGGAAAATAACGTTTGCACGAGTTTCACGCGATGTGCGGGAAGTCAGGTTTAGTAATATTTTTAAGTAAAAATACTACACTCGATGAGTGATTTAGGAAAAACCAGTCACGCTCAACCCCCCTCTAATTGACACTCTATTTGTTGGAGAATGCATGAGGGTAGTCCGTTCCTAAAACCCATTGATGTTATCCTCACAGTCACTTGTGTAGAGGTTGAATGCCTTGTGGCATTTGCTGGTACAAGTGTGCATCCCGCCATGTGCTGGCGTACGGTGCGAGAAGGAAGGTCAAGGAGCCTGATAGTATTGTGCATAGGAACATATCGTGCTTTGTGCATTGAGAGGCCCAACCCGTGTGTGCAACACTCCATTCACACATCGCACCTCTCTGTTAAATGTAAATGGCAAAAATTGGTCACTCACCCCACCCCCTGTCTCACACTCACTGATAGATAGAGAGGGCAGACCATACTCATAGCCGATCCTATTAGGATGAAAGCTCACATCATTCAATTGTTTGTCGATGAAGATCACTTTCTCTATTATTGTCATCAAGGTGTTGAAGATGAGACATACCTAGGGAGGTAGCCCATATATCTGATACTATAGATTTTTTGGAGATCGTGTCGTTTGTATAAGGGAATCACATGTTCTGCGAGGAGTACAAAGATAGCATACCAAGGGAGGTGGCTTTGGAATTTCTTTTGGAAAAGTATATGTTGGTGGTTCGACTACCCTGGAGTGCAGGGTGTTACCGCCTTTTCCACAGCCAGCTTCCCGTCTAACGGTGTTTCCTCCTTTTCTCCAAACGAGGCTTGCTATGACAGGGAATTCCTTCCTTTTCTCCCATAATAGTTTTTATTTTTTTTTCTTTTCTTTTCCTTTTCTTTCCTACTCTGAGGGGTGTTTCTACCTTGTCTCGAAGAATAGGTTGGCATGATAGGGACCGAAGTCCTTTTCTCCGATGACCGATATTTTTTCTTTCTTTCTTGTTTTTCTTTTGACTATCTTTGAAGCATGGAATGGTTGGGGTGCCATGTATCAGAACCATCTTCACCACCTCTATTGGATTAGATGAGAGGAGAACAGAGTACGAATGGAAGTTGTTTGGGAGGGACTAGTAGAAGGATGCCACCTCATAAAGAATAGCGTAATGGCTATCTGTAGCACAAGGAGAAAGACAATGCAACACCCAAAAGGAAAAGGGTGGGTCAACTGTGATTGTCAAGATCCCCAGGGAGGGAAGTACTACTTTAGGCGATAGGCATTGATCATGAAGGGATCATTAGAGGCATCAACTATCTGGACTTGGACTGAGCCATTTAGATTGACAGCAAGTACGTTATAAGGACCCATCCATCATTGTTGAAGCTTTCTTGGAAACCTGACAAATCGGGAATCATAAGCGAGAACTAAGTCACATTCCTTGAACTCCTTCTGCTTGATGAAGCTCTCATGCTAGACCTTTCTGCGAGCTTGTGTGGCTTCCATGCACTGTAGAGCCATCCTACAGATCTCATAAAGATACTCCAAGTGCACAACATGGCGTTGCAGGGACTCGCCATCTCCCAAGCATTCATTGATAGCCACGCGTAGAGAGGGTAGCTTGAGTTCAACAGGAAAGATGGCTTATGTTCCATACACTAATTGGAAATGAGTTTTTCATATAGCTGCCTTATGGGAGGTTCTATACGCCCAGAGAGCCTCTCTAAGTCGATCATCCCAATCATGGTGCGGAAATCACCCTTGTCAGGATCAAGCAGAGGATGCGATTGGTGACTTCAACTTGGCCATTGGCTTTGGGGTAATAGGGGGTGGACTTGCGATGGTGAATCTTATAGAATTTTGTCAATTCTTCCATGGTTTTGTTAATGATTTCTTCTCCTGCTACACATCTTTACAAGACTTCATCCTTACCTTTTTTGTATAGAGTGCCACCTAATAGGGTATAGGGAGGTGATTCCAATAGAAGCTTCTTCTTCTTATGGCTCGAGATGCCAGGGGGATACTGTTGGGTTGCCAAGAGGTTGTCTATGTATGTGTGCCATGGGGTAATTGTTTCGACTAGAAATAAGAAAGCATTAGGAAGGTTTGGATCATCTTTCTCTTCTTCATCATCACTTTGAGGGATTCATGAAAGGTGATCAGCTAGGACATAAGAGCGACTGGGTTTGGTAACCACTTCAAAGTCAAAATCTTGAAATAGAAGGAGCCATCTCATCATTCTTTCCTTCACATCGGCCTTGTTTATCAAGAAAGAAAGGGCTTCATGGTCCACGTAGAATTTGAAATGTATTGACAACAGATAATGTCGACAAAGCAGACACCATTGCTAGACACTCAAGCTCTGCCATTGTGTAGTTCAACTCTCTATCGGTTACTTTTCAACTTGCATACTAGATTGGTTGATCTAATTTAGAGGGGCTCTTTTGGCATAAGACTAAACCTAGGCCTTCAACTAATGCATCAGTGTGAACATGGAACTTCTTCATCCAATCAGGAGGTTGCAGGATAGGTGCTTCAATCAAACAATGCTTCAGGGTATTAAATGCCTCGTCACAATCAGTGGTCCATGTAAACTTGGCATCTTTTCTTAGGAGTTTACGCAAAGGAGCTGACTTTGTTGCAAAGTGTACAATGAACCTTCTATAGTAGCCGATATAGCCAAGAAATCCCCTCAATTGCTAAAGGTTATTTGGGGTTATCAAGGTGGCGATCTTCTCAATCTTAGCAAGATCTGTTGCTATCCCTTGTGCAGAGACAATGTGGCCCAGAAGAACTCTTGATGTGACACCAAAAATACATTTGTCGGGGTTGAGAGAAATCCTATACTCTCGGCATCTGTCAAAACATTGCTCTAGGTGTCCCCAATGCTCAAGGATTAGGCTATACACACAAAAGTCATTGAGATATAACTCAATGAAATCATGTAGATATGGTTTTGGAAGGCAGCCATCATCATTTGTTGGAAGGTAGCAGGAGCATTACATAGCCCAAATGCATCAGTCTATAAGCATAGGTTCCCCATTCTATTGTGAAGGTTGTTTTGGATCGGTCCTCTTTTGTGATTTGGGCGTGGTTATATCCGATGAACCCATCCAAGAGGGAATAGAGCTCATGGCCTACGATTGTGTCCAACAATTAGTTTGTGAAAGGGATAGGGAAATGATCCTTCTTTGTCTTGGAACTCAACTTCCGAAAGTCCACACATATTCAAAGTTTCCCGTTCTTCTTGGGTACTACCACAATGGGCGAAACCCATTCACTATTAGCCATAAAATAAATGAACTTAGCTTCAAGGAGCTTCAATAATTTAGACTTCACCAGAGCAGAATAATTGGGATTCATGTGCCTCTATCTTTGCCTCACAGATTTGGCATTAGGATAGATTGATGTGGTATTGGCATACTCTGGGATCAATCCCCATTATATATTTATACAACCATGCAAACACGTCTAAGTTCTCCTATGGTAGGTCTCACAGGATGAATAGTTCCTCTTCTGGAAGATTTAGACCCACTTTCAAGTGACGTTCAATACCATCAGCATCATCCAGGAACATCAATTGCCTTTCACCTTCCACTTCATGGATAAATGCCCCACCAATTGCTTCTGGGTAAAGATATAACTCCTTCAAGGGAGTGGTCTCATCTTTTGATGATGCACAGGAACCACTATTGTCTTTTAATGGAGGCTTAGCTCACTCTTTGGGAGGCTGAAAGGGTGTCATTGAGGTTTTGAGTTTGGGTTGGGAATGAATTACTTCTTGGCTCAAGAATTAGTCTTCTGAAGATGCATCCAAGAACGTCACATAAAAGGAACTTCTTCCATTCTGTTTGAGCTACAGGACCAGGGATTTTTGGCAAGGTGCATTGTTTTCATCTTCTTTAAGTAAGGGTTACTTTGGACGAGAAGAGCCACTGCCGAAAAGAAAAGCTTATTCTTCTTAATCCATTTCTTTTAAAGGCTTTGTATATGACATGATTCATGGATCAATCCAAAGGGTACCACAATTATTCTGTCAAAAAGAAAGGGATCTTCTACTTCTGAGGCTTCACGAACGTCAAGAACTTCTTCCTCATATTTGCCTTCTGTGAGTAGGATAGATACTTCTAGCTCGCTTTCATAATCTTCGTTTGCATTATCACTTTCGTCCTCTTCAGGTTTTGTTTCTACATTAGTGGGTGTTCTGTAAGAGAAGAATAAGTTCTCTATTGTTATGTCCTCTGCTTATGTCCCCTGCTTCTATTTCTGCTTCTATCTCTGCTTCTTTCTCTGCTTTTGTCTCTATCTTTGACTTTGTCTTTGACTTTGTCTGTGACTGCCATGTAACAAGGAGAACAATACATCCATGCTTCTATTTCGCTGTCAGAGTTGATTTCAGAAGTCAATTCAATTTTAGGTAGACAAGAGGTATTCTCCCATGGGCAAAGACTTTGCTTCCTTCAACAATTGGCTTAGAGTGCCCACTGTGAGGGAATGTGCCTTTGTTTTCTTGGAAAATATATGTTTGACAGCCTCTTCATCTCTTGATGTACCATGTGTTGATTCATTGGAAGAGTCTGTTATGACTTCGATGGATGTAGATCCATTACCTTTTTGTGATCCATACAACTTCAACACCACTTTATTGGGTCCTTTGCTAGGGTTAGGGTTCCTTTGAACCAGTCAGTCCTTGCCCTTGCTTCAAAAAGCCAAGGTCTTCCCAACAATAGAGGGTATGAGGTATTGTAGGAATTTGGTTTGACCACCAAATATGTGAGGCAATAGTCTCTTCTTATAAGGGTTGGTTTTACATATGGGAGGATGCCCAACAGTTTGATTTTGCTTTGATCTGCCAAATCTGATAAGCCACTGTGTAGGTTGCATTCCTTGCAAGCCTAGATCCTTCATTGTCACATCCGTTCATTATGTTTACTGGTGAGCCTCCATTAATCAATGCATCTACAATAAAGTACCCTTCTATCCATATGCCAATCTCTGGGGTTCCAGGATCCAGGAAGGCGTTAGCCACATCTACTTCCTTCATAGGTTCTGAGGCTCTGTTGGACTTGGTCACTACGGAGGGAGCAATTCTTAGGCTTCTTCTTCTTGTCAATATGCTTTTGAATTTCTTTTAATAGCTAGGAGATAACATCAGCAATTGTGAGAATGTTAAGTTGACTTTAAAAGTGTCTAGGTCTTTGACCAAATCATACTCTTTGATAGAATAAATAGGCTTTTCCAATCGATTGGGGAATGGAGCCACGCCCATTTTTACTTTCCCTTTTTCTTCTAGCAGAGGTATCATGGGAACTTCTTCTTCATGAGGAGGTACTTCGGCATCATCTATTTCCTGGACCTTCGATCCTATCTCTACAACTCTCTCTGTAGCTCTTTGTGGCTTTGTAGTGCTCTGTACTTCCTTATTCTAGATTGCATTGTTCTGCTTTTCCCTAGGAAAGTTGAATTCTTCTTTCTTTGCTTGCGTTATTACGGCCACTTCTAATTCCACCAAATTGAAAGCAAGTTATTGGGTCTTCTATTGGGTATCAGAAGTAGATTTCATAGGGGCTGGACTTGGACAATCTTTTGCAATGTGGCATTCTCCTTTGTATCGACTACATAAGGGCTTGTAATCCACATATCTTCTAGGGTGGTTTGGACAATTCGGTGAGATATTACAATTTTTTCCACATATGTAACATTCCACCTCTGATCTCTAACCACCACCAGCAGACTGTCATCCTCTATAACTTTGAGAGAGAAACCTTCTTGGACCAAAATTAGGACCAAACTCCCTAGGCTTTGGTCCAATATCCTGTGTTGTCATTTTGGATTCCAGCAAGTTGTATCTTGCGTCTTCATATTTCTTTCTTCGTTGCATCTCTTTCAGAGAGCACATATCCTCTCGATGGTTCTTCCTTAAACAATATGAAAAAGAAGCTCCAGGAATGGTTGGTTTTTGGGTACATTCAGTGGCTAAATGTCCCACTTGATGGCACTTTCTGCACCATGTATTAGAACGCATCACATCTCTTCCACCTCCTGCAAGAGTGGATAAATTGGCGGTATTCACCTTCAACATCTTTAGCTACTCTATAATCACATCCATAAGCTCTTTCTTGATACTTTAACTGATTTGGATAGGTAGTCCTTCAGATTTTTACCTTGTGAAGTACTTGTAGTAGGGTTTTGGGAAGCTTTTGTGATTACTGCATACACTGGTTGGGTTGATCTAGGAGGTCCTTTGTTTTGGTTCTAATTCAGAGCTCCTATTGAGACTTGGGGTTGTTGATTCCAGTGGGTAGGATTCCATTGTTGTTGCGTCACCACTGGAGGAACTATTTGAGATCACTGTTGTTGTGGTTGAACCATCATTTGAGGCACTATCGTCTATGGCTGCCACTTTGGATTAGGTGCATTGTACTATGGCATTGTTTGCATTTGCGGGTAGGGATAGGGAATTGTCCCTAGAACTGCATTTGATGGGTATGCCATTCCTATCATGGGAGGAGGTAAGACCCCTCTTCGTGAGTTCATTGATAACCTTGCTTCAACTTCGTCATACAGTATGGCACCTTCCACTACAGCTTGAAGATTGACTAGTCTTCTCAACTCCATGAACTTGCAAAATTCTAGTTAAAGGCCTCTGAGGAACACTCCTTTCTAGATGTCTTCATCCAAATGATGATTGGTTCATCTCTTCAGATGGATTCCATTCACGAGACATATGCTTCTACTCTTTCTCGAGAGGACTGACTTAGGTTCATGAACTCCGCATCCTGTCTTCAAAACCTTCACACCTAAATTTAGTGAGGAAGACCAACTTCAAGTCATAAGTCTTGCTACTTAACTCTTGTACCATTGAAATTCCTTGCCCTTGAAAGTGGCGTGGAATATTGCTAACCAATTCTCAGGGGTTCTCGCATTGTTAGCTACACATGCTACCATAAACTCTACTATATGAATATCAGGGTCTTCATTGTACTCTCCCTTAAAAATTGGCAATGGGACTACATTTTCTGGCCTATCATCAATATTTCACGACAAATCTGACTAGGAAGGGTAGCTTGAGTAGCCATGGGGACTTCTATAAAGAGTGCTTTTAGGGCGTCAAAGGAGGCTTCTGTTGCAATCTTGTCCTCGGTCTTGATTTTTGCCTTCTCTCTTCTCACGTACCTTTGGACTTGTTCTAGTACTTGCCTCTTGATTGCATCATTCATCAGGGGGTTGGCTCCAACCAATTGGTCTATACTCAACATAACATATTCACAAGGGGTTTTAGTCTCTGGAGGACTCTCTGGCCAACATCTCTTCTACTTCTTACTTTTCTACCTCTTTGATTTCTGCTTTCATGTGACTGCAAAAAGGAAGGTATTTGGTTATGAAGGTGTCAAAGTTCATGTGTCTAAGCATTGTTGTGGTGCCATCATCATAGTAATGCCAGCTTCTAATGGTTTCAACAGTGTATGTTGTAAATAGCACTCTGTCTACCAACTTCCAGTGGGTTGCTAATTGGACAAACAAAAGATTGTTAGAACACCAACCATCCCACGTATCTTGCTATTGAGCATCTACGAATAGGTCCTAGCTCTTTTCTTTCTTATTCTTGTGAACCTCCATAGACCACGACTCCTGCTGAAGCTTCTTGACTATCTCCCACTTGATGATGTCTAGAAATTCTTCAATAAGGCCAAATCCTCCATTGCTACTCATTCTCTCTGTTCTACTCTTCAGTTTTGTGGGAGGAACTTTGCTACTGTGATGCAAGTTTTGGTAGCTTCAGAAGGTAGTGGAAATTGACTATTACAAAGGGACCACATCAGAATGGCATTGTGCTTTCTCCATTGGGGGATGAATCTTTTGTAGAATGTGGCATTGGCAAAGAAATCTTCTAATTCTTCAATAGTGACATGAACTTTATGCTCCATTGCTTTTCTTTCTCTTCAATAGTGCCTCTTCTTCCATTTTCAGCCTTTGTTCACACAAAGAACAAGAGCGTAAAATATGTTTTGGATCCAGAATCATATATTGAGCTTCTAGTGATATGTAATCATATCCATTGCAATCAATATAAAGCATGACCTCCTTCCTAAAGGTTTCCAGTGCAGATGGTTGGAATGAGATAGAGAAGACCTTCAAATTTATTTGCAAATCATGCCAAACTCATATAGACAAGGACAAATGGCTCTACAAGGTACAATTTATTGGCATAAAATTTTTTTAAAAATCCCATGAATAGTCTTTGATATAGATTGCTAAAATACATATTTTTTTGGTTCTAATGAATAGGGTGATCCATGAAACTTTGCTATATTATTACATCGAGATGGGTTTTAAGCCTTGAAGACAACACGTAAGAATTGTTGGGTTGTTGAGGTCAAGATCCTCAATGTTGGAAATAACTCTTTTATTTGAGTAATTCCAGTTTCATTTATCCCATTTAGCTATAAAAAGGTGCTTAGGAGCTCTAGTAAGATTTTTCATGTCTTTGTGATGAGTTGGAAAGTATATTGTTTGTTTATGGATTTAAAGTACATTTCAATTATCCAACCACATGCATTGTTGAACATATGCATTGTTGAACACAAAAATTCTCGTAGTAAAAGATTTATTGCATGTTGTTGTGCCATTACAAGAACCCAGTGTTAAAAAACCCTAGAGTGAATCATTGTCAGGGTTTCCTATTGACTTAGAGAGTCAATGCCATATTAGTCATTAGTGTCAGTGTCCATAATATGGATGATTAAAAAATACAATATTTTTAGACAATCTTAGTATATTTTTGATATTTTGAATATTATTTCTTATAAATATCCTAAAAAGGCATGGAAAACTTCTAGAATAGGGTGACATCCAAAAAGCAAGTTGCTTTTCAACGAGTTTGGGAGATCTCATGCAACAAGAGGGGGCTTTCAAATTTGCATGACACGCGATCACAGTTTTTAAGTAACAAACAATACTCAAGATGGGAAGGAAAAGAAAGAGATATCTGGGAGAATTCTAATCGGGTGTCCTAGAGTTTTACCCCACTTTTGGATCCAAGGGAACCATTGGATTTGCCATGATCCAAGTAGTAGAGAAGAAGCTAGTGTTTGATGCACATTCCTTGTCTACCAAGGAGCGCCAAGAGATCTAATGCTTGGAGATTGCTTCCAAGTAGTTCTAGACAAGGATTTTATTTTTCTTAGATTCTATCAATACATAGTGCTTTGAATCATTGCGCTTTGTTTTTATAATGCATAAAGGCTTTGGCATATTTTAATCCCTTGCCTATTCTTTTTCGTCTCTTCTATCTCCTATTCTCTACTTCCTTCTCTCTCTAATCCCCAATGGATAATACAACCTTTCAACTAAAACCCCTTTGATATTGGTCAACCCAATGTGAAAGGTTGTTAGCTGAAAAGAGGGATGGAAGAACCTTCAAGTACAATTTTCTAGTGATGTTTTGGAGTAGTTAATGTAGAATATGAACATGCTTATGTAGATACAACAACAATAATAGGTGATGCAAGCTTCTGCTCAAACAAAAACTATTGTGATAAATGCTCTCTAGCCAATAGAGCATGAGATGAAGTTGTTTAATGTTAGGAACATATCTACATATTTACATACCAATGCTTAAAAGATGGAGTACTTTGGGGTGGCTCAACTTTTATGGAGATGGTATTTTATATAGGTCACTGTACATGCAAAAAGCGTGAGTTATTGAATCGTACATGTAGGATGCTAATTGTGTAGCTTTCAAGAAGAAACTTTGGGAAGAATTCTACAATGAAGATACCAATTTATATATCAATTTAGTCTAGATCATCCCTATTTTTGTCCTTTTTCTACAAGATTTTTCTTTCCAATAATTGGTTTTTGACCTTTTCTATCCAAGAGTATGAGATCTCTTTTGCTTTCCATCATCATGTTTTTTATCTTCCAAGTCTCTTCTAGGTCAATTCAAATCTATCATAACTCATGGATTGCATACATTGCATCATCTCTCATTGTTCATGTTTTTCAAACACTTTGATTTTTTACCCAGCTTACTCTTAATGCTTTAGACCATCATTATGGTTCCACATTTTTGGTTTGAATATGGCACCCTTGATCATCATAAGGCAACATTCAACTCTAATTTTGGCGTCTTACATGCAACCCATGACTCTCCATAACCTAATCATGACTTTTATAAATAGATTTTTTAAAACTCTTTAGCCAGCATTCCTTTGAACTTGGCCATTTACTTAGGTCATGGTCACTATCTTGGGCACTTTTGGACTTGTCCAATGGAATTGAAAAGGACATTCAAATTACCTTTTACTTTCTAACACTCTTTCTACAATCCAGGTAATGAAAAATCATGTAAATGCTTCAAAGCCACTATTATATTGCCTTGAAATACTCTCTCTACCATGTCATCATGTCCATAATATATTTGACAATAGTATTCTTGGCCATTTACTTAGGTCATGGACACTAGCATGGGCACTTTTGGACTTGTCCCATGGACATTGAAAAGGACACTCACATTTCCTTTTACCTTCTAACACTCTTTATACAATCCGGGTAATGGAAAATCATGTAAATGCTTGAAAGAAACTACTATATTGCCCTTGAAATACTTTCTCCACCATTTCATCTTGTTCCTCATATACTTGGCAACAATATTACTTTCATCCATGGTCTTGCCTCTATAGCTCATAGCAACATTATCATGCACTAGGTAGGTCATCATTCCCTTTGTTTTAGTTTATTTAACTCTTGGATTTTGACATCCTATAAACTCTTATGCACTTGAATAACCTTGAAAAATAGATCTAATCCACAAGAAACACACTAAGAGAATTAAATAAAAAAGAGGTCAACATGTTGTCATGACACTGTGCATCCACCACTCCAAACTTGAGGGCGGAGTTTTTTGCCACGAATTTGAACACATTAGTCAACGTCATTACAAATTTGTTTTTTGTTGTGTATGTCTTCAGCATTAAGCTCCTCGCCCTTCTTGAAGTTCTCTCCATCAGTCACTTTCCAGCTTCTTCTCTTCTCTCTTAGTTCGAGATTACGACATTTTCTTCCAATTGGCCAATGATCCTTTGCTTGCTTGAAAGAGACATGATAAATTTTTCTACAATGACATCATCGTCTTTTCTACCTGACTTTATATCAATAAACAAATTGTCATCACAAGTTCCATCTTGAGCTGATCATATGTCTTTTGATCATATCCTTTAACTCCCCTTGACCAAGAGTCTTTTGAACTTTGTATCTTGTCTATATCTTTAATCAATGATTTCTTCAGCCATTATGATGCAGAATCTTCACATGCAGTTATCAATGCAGCAATTGGATCAACAAATGATTGTTGCATCAAGAACATGAGCATATACATGGTGCGACCAAGGCGATCAAGGTTGTGGTTAGTGAGCAAAACTTATTTGATGGCCCGAATGTTTCAGCCTACATCAAAGCCTTTGTAAGCTACATTTGCTTTTTTGGAGTTTTATCCAATTGGAGCAATTATTTATTATGGCTTGTCATGCTTGGTTTGCGGGTTAGAGTGACAGATTTTTTTGTGCAGGACTCTAACTCAAATGTTTTTAAGAAAGCGCTCAAAGATGAATATTTCTGGAGGATTATGGTATTGCTATGAAAAAGACATTCAGAGAGTGGGTTTATTAGCTCAACAAAGGTCTTGTTGCTTCTAAATTGTTGCAGGAGTTTGAATAGTGATATAACTAATTGGATGCACTAGAGCAGAGAGATTTGAACTCAGAGAAAGTGGAGTTATTTTTGCAAGCGGTTGATCCTGCACTTCAGGATGAGTTGGGAGAGCTTCTTGAATACCGTACGCAATCTATGTGATTGAAGATATACTGGCAAGATGTTGTTGATGTAGTTTCTACAGTGACAAAGAGGTGGAGATAGAAGGCTCGCTTGTAGAAGGGAATGCAATCACCATCAGCAATGTCTTCTCCTATCACTACCTCTCCTACTTCTTCTCTTGCACCATCCACTACTTCTCCTATTTCTCATCCTCTGTCTATGCCTATGCCTATTCCTGATGTGGTTGTCAAACCATTTGCAAAACCGGCTATCGAAGATATGATGGAGGAGATTTCAAAGAACTTAAAAGACCTACAAATCAAGATGACTAGAATGGAGTAGCAGCCACTTAGTCCAACTCCACTTTTAGCCCCAACTTCTTTCACTCCAACGAATTCTTCCAATAATGATCATGTTTGTCATTGCATGTGGTATGAGAGTCTAGACCATGAGCAGAAGGACTGCCAAGACTTT
This sequence comes from Lygodium microphyllum, assembly GCF_053477565.2. Taxonomy (NCBI): domain Eukaryota; kingdom Viridiplantae; phylum Streptophyta; class Polypodiopsida; order Schizaeales; family Lygodiaceae; genus Lygodium; species Lygodium microphyllum. Next base: position 52,124,531 of record NC_141148.1, on the reverse strand, counting down.
GAAGAGGCAAGAAGACTGAAGTTGGTAGTCTGGAAGGATAAGATGATATGTTTTGGAGATACAAAACAACCGATCAAACCAAATTTCGAGAAGGGTGGTATGAAGAAATCGTTGGAGGAGTCTCTTTTGGACTTTTCTTATGTGATGCGAGAGGTGGCAAGGGAAGCTGCTACCTATGGCTTTCAATTGGAGCAATTTTGCTGAAGGGAAAATCTCCTTTATGGTCCTATGCACTACACATAGAGAAGAAGGGAAAAGCTTCATCATCCAAACATTCAGCCATAGGTGATGCAATAAAAAAAGAGACTAGATGGTATGATCAAGTTGATGTCTTCTCTATCTATGCTTATTTGGTGAAATCTCAAGGATTTGAAGTGCTTGTTCAGGAAAAGTAGAAAAGAGATAATGATTAGCATAAAGGTTCAAAGAGGGTAACTAGGAGGAATGATCCAGCTTCTCAACCTTCTTTTTTAGGATCGGAGCAGAGTATGGTTGATGTTCAAAAGCCAAAAGTACACGAAGATCAAAAATCCCCAAAGACAGAATTGGAAGGTGAAAAAGCAACTTGGATCAAGCTGTTTTCCAACATTGAGATGACTATGGACTTGAAAAAGGTACTTGAGGATCGAATTCTTAACTGGAAAATTGAATTTACTCTTAAGAAGTCTTGGGGATTTCCAAAAGATAATTTCATGAAGTTATCATCGATATCATTAAAAGAAAATGATAGGTTAGTGAAGAGTGGACACATGATATGATCCATTGAGAGGCTTTAGCAGTTGTTGAGGCTATTATCTATGGGTTGCAGATTGAGGTGATTGATTCTTATGAGGAGATTACGAAGGATTCTACAGATGGAGCTTTATGTATGCAGTCCAAGAAGACTCTTTGGCCATTACATCAATCCATACAATATCCTAAGAGTGATAATGTGCCTAGATTGGTGCCTCGTAGCCATTTTTCTTGTAGTCAACACTGGGCTCGTACGACTACAAAGACTGTAGTCAAGCTTGGTGAGATAGAGAACCCTTGTGTTTCTCTTTTGAATCATGAATCCAAGATTAATGTCATAGTGCATGGATTATATGATATTGGTAGATGGACAATTGACGTGGATCATGGTTGGTGCATGCGTGCGGCCAACCATACTACAAAGGATTTGTATGCTGCTTGTCTGAACTTGAGAATTCCTATTGGAGATGTGGATGAGACTTATCATTTCTTTGTGAAAAATTCTTATTTCTATCTTACTATTTTGGGGCAACCATTTATTGCTGAGTCCCGGATGGAGACTAAGGTTTTGGAGGATGGGTCTGCCTATGTGTGGATCCGAAGCAAGGATGGAAAGAGGGCTGTCTAGTTCATGACAATTTGTATCAACCATTAGCAAAATAAGGATTCCTTAAGGGATTCCCCTATTCTAGCACAGGAGAGCTGGATTTTTATTAGGTACCACTGTCTTGCAAGACAATGGTGATACAAAACAAGAAAAGCTCTCGCCTCCTGTCTATGGCAGTTTCACACGTGTGTTTGTGGTGTATTTACTAAAAGTACTTTGTGTTTTTAGCATATTTTAGACATGCCTAGAGCTGCTAGGAAGTATTTGAAGAGAAAAGAGAAAGAATTGAAGCTTGCAGGTGTTTTACAAGATGAAGACAAGGTAGAGGGTCTTTATGATGGGCTATCATGCTTAGATACTATGCAGGATGTTTTAGTATTGCTGAAAATTGAAAATCAAGAGTTGTCATATGTCTTACAGGTCCATTCTCTAGCAATGTATTGTGAGATTTCTTATTTCATGCTTCAAGAAAATTTGGATGCTAAGAATTCTCAACAAAAAGTGTTCTTTGTTGAAATATTTCAGTAAAAAGAGTTGGCTAATGTTTGTACACAGTAAATTTTTTTTTTACTAGGGTATTTACAACAAGGGTTGAATTTTGCAGGTTGTACCAAAGAACCCAAAGTATAGACAAAATATATGAGATAGTTGACAAGAAGGTTAGACCAGTTGTACGACCGCTACCATTGGAGAGTGATGAGATGATTAGGAGAGCAGCTATGCAACCTCCTTTATGAGATCTTGTAGGTATTGGACATAGGTTTTCAGCCAAGATACTGAAAGAAATGAAGATTGGGACTAAAGATTTTTTGCTTCCGTAGGAGAGGTGAGATATTTTGAAGAGATGTTGAGTAGATATGGGAGAGCTTTTTCTTTATTCCCACACAAGATTGGATGTCTTGATCCTAGGGTTGTGATACCTATGGTTATTTTTACCATTCCGCATGTCCCATGGAATCTACGGCTTATTCCTTTGCCTTGTGCCTAGGGCTCACTTGCTTAAATTGGTGGAGCTTTTGAATGACCAGATCAGGATGGGGAAACTAGAACCATCTTCAACTCGATATTCTAAAAGGTGATTCACAATTCCTAATAATAATGTGATACTCAGCTTCATTCAGGACTCACAGCTGGTGAAAAGGGTCACTATACGGAATGTTGATGTATGACCTATTGTGGATGAGTTTATAGAGGCTTTTGCTAGATGTGCTATCTATTCACTTGGAGTCTTTATTCTAACTATGGCTAGTTGCCCTTGAGAGCAGAAATTTGACTACGATGAAGACACCTTTAGGCCTTTCCTGGATGTGTGCACTTCCACAAGGAGCTACTAATTCGATTGCTCATATGATGAATGGAATGAACAAGGTCTTAGGGGATTTTATTCGTGAGCTTACCATGCCTTTCATTGATGATCTACCTATTAAGGGTTGTCTACAGAAAGAGAAGGATGATACTTTAGATGATCATGGATGCAGGTACTTTGTGGTTGCACATATCGAAGATGTTGAGAGGATTCTTTGCAGGCTCGAGGAAGTGAATTTGACATTGTCAGGGTTGAAGTCTATTTTTGGTGCGAGAGAGGTTTTGATTGTTGGACATATGTGTGGTTATTATTGCATGAGGCCTTCCCCTTTGCGAAGTTTGATGCCATACAAAAGATTTCAGTGAATTACTCTTCTACTTTGAAGGTTTGTAGGTTTCTTGGAACTTGTGTATTTTATCTTATTTGGATTCCTCATTTTGCTCATATTGCACATGATCTCTACCAGATCTTAAGAAAAGGACATCGTTTTTCTTGGGACATGAGACACACTAGAGCTATGCAGAAACAAAAGAGATTGTTGAGAGCCGCTCCCACTCTTCGGGAAGCAGATTATGAGTGTGGAAGACCTATTGTACTCACTGTGGATACCAGTCCTATTGGCATTGGATGGGCTATTGGCCAAGACAATGCAGATGGGAATAGGTATGCTATTTGGTTTGGGGCAAAAGTCCTAAATGAGCGACAATATAGGTATCCATAGATTAAGAGGGAGCTCTTGGGAGTTGGCACGATTCTCAAGAATGATAAAGAGTACTTCATTGGTGGTGTTGTGGTGGTCCAGACTAATTACTTGCCTCTTCTAGGTATGATCACGAGTTGTTCTACTCCAAATATTGCCATGCTTAGGTGGATTGGGTACATAAAATCCATGAATCCTGAGTTTAGGCATATAGCAGGTAAAGATATCTCAGTAGTTGATATGCTTTCATGAGCGAGGTATGCACTAGGAGAAATATGGACTCTCTTTTTGTCCCCTTAAGGAGTGAATAAATAAATATAGGCCTGACCAATGAGAGAAATGGGATTCTAGATTCATGTAACATGAATCTTCTAGCCATATCTTGGCCCAAATCTTCCCTCAATAATAAAATAAAGGGAAATGTGGAGAATAAAATGCTGACAGTTCTTGAAAGTATGTGACTTGAATTTTCATTTTCTTTTTTTTTATGTTTGACTTTTTATTTCTTCCCTTTTTAGTTTCCCCCTCTTTCTTAGGCGAAACTCAAATTTATCATATCTCTTTCCCTGCTTCTTCTTTCGTGACAAAATTTTACAACCTCATTGTTGCGCCCTACCTGTAACCCTATGAAATTTCATTTTCTCTACACAAGCACAGAGTGCATTTCACATGTTTTCTTTAGAAAACTTTATAGGTATATTTTTCTCTTCCATGGATATTCTATGGTAGAGTTTTACCTTGTTTGGATAAAATCTGTTTAAGTTATGTGCATTCTCTGACATGTAAATTCTTTTGTTTTGGTACTCTAGGAGTCTCTTATAGTCAAGAACAATAATATTTTGAACACTCAACTTCTTCTTCAACATCTTATGATTTCTTTGTAAACAAAGTTACCAGTATGTTGTCTTGTTTTTTTGCTACTCCATAGTTAAATTTTATCTCATTTGGACAAAATGTATGAAAGCTATATGAATATTGAGATTTTCTTTGTTCTTTTTACTCCAAGAGTCTCAGAGGGTGGAGAATAATGAATTTTTAAAAACTCAACTTCTTCAATATCTTTGGGCTTCTTTGCAAAGAGAGCCACATGTATATTGTAACTTTTTTTTGTTGCTCCATGGTTAAGTTTCAACTCCATTGGACAAAGCCTATGTAAGTTAAGCAAGCTTTGACTCGAGATTTCTTTTGTTTTTGTACTCTAAGAATTTGTCAGTGAAGAAACAATGGTCTTGTTATATAAGTCAACTTCTTGTTCAACATATCTGGGATTCTTTGTGAAAGGAATTATAGGTATAATGTTTTTTTTTTAAATTTCCATTTAAATTTGATTTCATTTAGAGAGAACATTTGCAAATTATACACATATTGATAGGTAACTTTTCTATTTGGTTATTATACATGTCTTCACGGAGAAAAAATATTAGTAATATACTTGATGTGGAGGTTTTCAATAGGAAAGATAGTGGCAGTAATTGGATTTGTGATAAGTACTATAAGTTGGATTGGATTTTGATGCACCCAAGTACTCGAGGGAGTTGCAAGGTCAAGCGCAAGGGTGTTGCAAACCCTCGCAAACATTGGAAATGAAGAATTTTAGAGTTCAAAAAAGAGTTTAATAGAACAAGTACAATAACAGAAGTGTTGATGCAACATGTTTATATGCACAAACAAATCTCTGTACATGACAAGAACTACATTGTAAATTATAAACAAAATAGTAAGTTTTTTAAATTTTATCATTGTTTGTTCTTTTTCATTTGAGTTGTTTTTAAAAATCTTTGCAATGTTCTAATTCAATATTATTTTAATGAGAGCTCTATATCCATCAACTTTGCATGAATGGTAGAATGTGGAATGTTTGAGAAGCAAGATACATTTTTAGCATGAAGACATAGATTCTTTGATTGATGATAATAACCATGCAAATCAACTCGCAACTCGAACCATCTTTTTTATAAATCATTATATGTAGTAGAAAGCCAGAGATTGTAGCATGTCCCATTGCCGCCACTTTCTTGTGGTGGTGAATGGTTGATTGGTAGCTTGGAGTTGTCAGGACCATGTAAGTCCAAGATAAAATTTGACATCAATAGTGCTATGAAACCCATCACAGGCTCCAAAGATGTGCATCTTAGTTGGTTTATTCCATTCTCATTGTTGGCACATTTGTTTGATTCATGTGATGTTCTAAAGAAAAAAGCAATTACTTATCAATGTAAGTGTCCATCAGAGGAATGGATGAGTCAGCTATTGGATGAGTCTTGGCAAGTCAAAAGAAAAAATTTTGATGAGATGATTGAATGCAGGGTCAACCAATCTAATCTCACATTCACGTAAATCTTTTTTATTACTTTGAATGCCTTGATTTAATTGACATAGGTCTTGCTTAGATGAATTGTTGTGTTAGTCACATTTACTTACCATAATTTTTATTTTTATTACAGGTATTTCATTGCTACACAAACTCTGTGCATTCGCTTTCAATGTATAAGATGGAAAATTTTGCGGGGGGAGTGAATTAACTTGGATCAAGATACCCGAGATGAGACATATACAACTCTTATATAAGATGTGGTTATCTTGTACAATGGTCATAATCCTTTTGTGGTCAATGCAGAGATTCATTTGCCCATTTCTTTTCTGAGACAATAAATACAATTAATGTCCAAGGAGTCCCTTTGCAACTTCTATTTCAAGTTAGACAATAGAAAATTTCGGATTCGTAGTGAGCAATCTGTAAAGTGTCCACTAGTATCATCCAGGACAAGTCTTAGCAGTCCATCAGAAAGGATGTCTAGAAAACTCCGCCCGGCACTCCCATGGAATGTTACGGGTTTTGCGGTCTAGGTCTTCCCGCGTCTGCCACGTAGCGGAAGTATCCTGGCCGTTCCCACTTAGGATCAATCGGAATTAGGGTTTTCCTGATTGGTCATTAGCTAACAGCAACTAGCGTCAGACCCGAGCGAACTACTTTACGCAGCAACACCAGGTACGAAGCGGATTCACGCTGCACTTGGTTCAAGGAGAATGGGAAATGAGAGGGATGCAAGGCTCAACCTCTCTGCCATAAGGCATAGTCCCATTCCGTTCCCCTAAAACAGCATAAATCGGATAAGACGTAACTATAGGTCATCGCTCTCGTTATTCGTTTTGATGATGATGATCATTTCGTCGTTCTTCAAGATTTTTGAGAAAAGTTCCCGACTAACTGGGACCACCCAACCGTAGGATGGACCCATGGCCCATCCTCCACACTTTCCTCGGTTTGTTTTAGTTATGTAATTATCTTACACATTAATTTGACATATAACAATCAGCTTCTTTAATTAACCCTGTTAAGCACTCGTTCCTTCACGTAATCTTATCACGTGACATAGAAAAACAATATCAAGCAAGTTCTTTTTTAACATTTCATCATTTTATCATTGAAATACAAGGAGTTCCGCCCGTAGGCTTGTCCATAATCCGCACGAAGGCTATCCAGTAATCCCCAGGGATCACTATTCCAAGCTTCTGCCCGTTAACTAGTATGCGGGCCTCGAGATCCAATCCCGAGTCATGTTAGCCTCTTGTGCAGGACCCGGAAGGCGAGGGATTTACGGCCAGAGCCCCCCCTGGCACCCAAGCGTCCTCCTACTCCAAGTAGAGCTCAACGGAGAGACCTCTCGCGGCGGGTTCGGTCCACGTTCCCGGCGCGGTGAACAACCCCCTTGGTTAGGGTTAGGCAAGTAGTCGGGGGTAACTGAAACTGCCTCTTCCTTCAGGCCTTTAACCTGAAGTATAGGTACTTCATTAATTTGTAATTCATAATTCAAACAAAGACCTAAATCTCTAGCAAGAAAAAAAATTTCCATTAATCAACCGTGTTGTTTGGCAAAGTGCTAAGGAAGTGTTCTTTCCTTTTTGAGTGTATCAGCACTCGTTCCCAAGGTGTCTTGTAAATTGGCAAGATCTTTTACATTCCGGTGTAGGGCATACTTTATTAACCCAACTTGGTTAACCCTAAAGTTCCTTAGATATGCTAGTTTCTGGTTTACAACTTTCCTTATTTAGAAGGATATCCAAAAATACGTCCTTTGCAAGATAACTTGCGTAGGGATCTGCCATCCTTGATGAGGGTTTTTACCCTTTCTCCTTGTGAATCAATCACAAGACTAAATGATTTCGTACTTGTTGCGCAAGTCCTGCGATGGAAGAATCTGTTTTAGATCCTTTAAGGTGACGTATGTCAGCAGGCCTAGGGTTTCTTTTTTTTAAGAACCCTAGGGATAAACCCTAGTTCCTTATCTTTACGAATTTTTTGTCCCTACAGTAAGGAAAGTAGTCAAGTGCTTAGGGTATGAATGTTTCTATGTTTAGATTGGTTTAGTTATCTTTTGGAAGGTAATATTAATCGTCTTGTCACGGTTTTGCTATCCTTGTGACAATTTACTTTCGAGTCAATACAGTTTAATTTTAACTTCCGTTTTCCTTACAGATGAACTCATGCCAAATAACAACATTTGCCTCGAGGAATGTGAGATAGCCTTTCTCTATTTCTTCTGGAATTCCACCGTCTCTTTCGAAAAAAAGTTTATGGGTGAGTGTGGTTTTGCAACCACAGGAACCCTTGGAGGACTTTGACTTGGGGTAAAGGAATAGAAGGTACTTATTCTCCTTCCTTTCCCTTCCTCTATTCCTTCTCTTTTCTAACTCTTTTACTTCTTTCTCACTCTTCTTTATCTTTTCCTCACCCTCTACTTCTTTCACACTACTCCCTTTTTTCCTTCACTCCTCCCTACTTCCCTTCCTTATATTTTACTTCACTTCCTTATCCTCTACTTTCCTTCCCTATCTTTTATCTTTTTCCCAATCTTCCTCCTTTACTCCTTCTTTTCACTCCCTTTACTTTCCCTCCCTATCTTTTATCTCACGGGCTACCTTTTCCTTACGGGATATCATCCGAGGCCATGATGATGATTTGGATTTTGAAGTTCAGGGGGGGGGGGGGGGAAATAATAATGGGGATATGGGGATTAAGAAAAAGCTTAGGGGGTTGTGGGAATAAAAGAGTTATGAGGGGGTGAAAAGCATTAAAAGGGTTATAAGGGGGTGAAAAGGGGCTTAGGAGAATAAAACACGGGGGGGGGGGGGGGGGGGGGGGGGTTGTTCCCAAAGCCAAGGAAGGGGCTTAAGGGGGAAAGGAGGCTTAAGAAGCCCCTTAGAAGCTTCCCCCAGGAAGCGTCTAAGGCTTCTACGCCACGTGGGGGGGGGGGGGGGAAGGGTTACGTGGCGAACTGGCGTCGGATGGTGGCTGAACGGCGACGGATGGCGGCTGAACAGCGGCTGCTGACTGGCGGCGTTGCTCCACAACAGCCCCCCACCTCTCTCAAGCCACACCGACCTCTCCCTCACGGCTGCATCCTTCAGCCATAATGTCCTTCTCCCTCTCTTTTGTGGCAGGCGACGGTATCTTCACCTCGCTCTATGGCGGCCTCTCTCCTACACAATGACAGCAGACGGTTCCCCTCTCAGCTTCGTCCCCCTCGATTTTAATAGGGGAGGGGAGGGGGATCCTCCCTCCACTGCGTGGCATCACGCATGCCTTCCCCTTCTCTCCAAGCTCCACCAAGGAGCTTAATTACTCCTTCTATTCCCCTCCCCCTCCAGCTCGTCAGTCGGCTGGGGGGATAAGGGGAATAAAAAAATTTTCATTATCCTTATTTCCTAACAAGAGGTAGTCCACGCGAAAAAGATTTTTTTAGAACGTTACATTCTCTCCCCCTTAGAGGAATCGAGATGTCCTCATCTCGAGATAAACTGGGGATATTGATGGATGAGAGTGCCTTCATCTACCCAGGTGGCATCCTCTTCGGAATAATCTTTCCACTGGATGAGGCATTCTCTTAAGGTTCTAGATCTTAACTGTCTCTCCCTCACATCTAAGATCCTATCTGGCCTTAGTTCAAGGACTCCTTGACTAGGCATTACAATTTGTTGGTCATCAAGTACATGATTAGGGTTGGGTACATATTTTTTCAATAGGCTTATATGGAATACATTGTGAACCTTTAGGTTCTCAGGGAGTTGCAATCTATAGGCATTGGGTCCTAGGCATTTGAGGATTTTGTACGGCCCACAATACCTTGGACTTAGCTTCTTGCATTCTCCTAGGGATAGAGAACACTTTTTAGGGCGTACATGAATGAAGACCATGTCTCCTTCTTCGAAGACTCTTTCTTGACGTTTCAAATCAACGTAGGCCTTTTGTCTATCCTTGGCTGCTTGTATGTCTTGTCTTATTGACTTTATTTGATCATCCATGTCTTCCAACATCTGTCTCGACGCTTCAACTCTTAGGTTTGGATCCGAAAAGTTTAGGGGACTTCGACAATCATGACCATACAATGCCTGGAAAGGAGTCATCAGAATGCTCTGCTGGTAAGAAGCATTGTAGGCAAATTCAACTAATGGCAAGTATTGAATCCACCTCTTCGGCTCTCGACAGCAGTATGCCCTAAGCATATCTTCGATGATTTGATTTACTCGCTCTGTTTGGCCATTCGTTTGGGGATGGTAGGCGGTGCTAAAATAGAGTTGAGTCGCAATAGCTTCAAAGATATCTCTCTAGAAGTGTGATGTGAAGAGAGAATCTCAATCACTAATGATTCTTCTAGGTAACCCATGTAGCTTGCATATTTCCTTGATAAACAATCTTGCAATGTCGGAGGCTTTATAATTTGTCTTTACTGGAATCAGGTGTGCAACCTTGGTAAGCATGTCAACCACAACCATAATGGAATTGTATCCTCCTTGGACTTGGGGTAAGCCCACAACAAAATCCATACTGATGAATTCCCATTTCATTTGGGGAATGTTAAGCAGTTGCAGTTTCCCTAGCATCTTGACATGTTCGGCTTTGATACGTTGGCAAGACAAGCACTCAGTGACATATTTGAGAACATCACCTTTAAGCCTCTCCCAATGATAGCTCTTCCTAACTGCATTAAGAGTCTTAGCATAGCCAGGATGTCCTGAAAAAGAAGAATCAGGAGCTTCCCATAATATCTTCTGCTTAAGTGACTGGCTTGCTCGTATACACAGCCTTGTTCTGTAGTAGACAAGTCCATTATCAATGGAAAATTCCTGATACTTAGCTTGCAACTTCTGATTCTGCTCCTTGGTAGATATTTCCTTTATCATTGTTTGGTAGGCCAAATCATGGCATGCTTCCTCTCTAGCTAGTTCAAGTATAGGGTTGTTTGGCATAGATACTTTTGTAGCCAAAGATTTGGCCGTTGATGGATTCTACAAGATTAGGGAATTTAGGAATGCCTTGCGACTGAGTGCATCAACAACTACATTCTCCTTCCCTGGTCGGTACTTGATTTCAAAATCATATTCCTCCAATACTTCAATCAACCGACGTTGTCTCATGTTGAGCTCGTTCTGGGTAAATATCCATTTGAGACTCTTATGATCGGTTACTAGAGTAAACTTGTTACCCAACAGGTAGTGTCTCCAAAGCTTTAGAGCATGGATGACAGCTAGTAATTCCAGATCATGCGTGGCATAATTCTTTTCATGACTCTTCAATTTCCTTGAAGAGTATGCTACTCGATGACCTTTCTGCATAAGTACACACCCCAAGGCAAGAATGCTAGCATCAGTTACTACCTCGAACTCCTTATTGAGGTCAGGAATTTTTAGAATAGGTGCTGATACCAAACTTTGCTTCAATTTGTCGAAGCTATTTTGTTCGGGAGTTGACCATGTAATGGAAGTCTGCTTCTTTAGTAAGTCTGTAAGAGGTGCTGCAATCAAAGCATAGTTTTTTATGAAGACCCTATACCATCCTGTCAATCCAAGAAAGCTACGTATCTCTTTGACGGATACTGGTATTGGCCATTCAAGCACATCTCTGACCTTGGCTGGGTCTACTGATATTCCTTCTGATGATACTATGAATCCCAGATATTCAATCTGACGCTTGAAGAATGCACATTTCTTCATTTTTGCATACAGCTTATGAGACCTCATTGTCTCAAGGACAATCCGAAGTTGAGGTTCATGATCTTCTTCCTGTTTAGAATAGACTAAAGTGTCATCGAAAAAGACAAGCACGAAATCATCAAGATATGGTCTAAAGATATCTTGCATTAATCTATTGAAGGTGGCAGCTGCATTTGTAAGCCCGAATGACATAACCAGGAATTCAAAGTGTCCATATATTGTATTGAAGGCCGTCTTTGGAATATCTTCTTCCTTGATCCTTATCTGATAGTAACCTGACCTGAGATCAATCTTGGAGAAGATCTTTGCACCTTGAAGACGATCAAGAAGCTCATCTATTCTAGGAATAGGATACTTGTTCTTGACTGTTGATTGATTCAACCCTCGGTAATCAATACATAGTCGAAGTGTCCCATCTTTCTTTTTCTAGAATAGTACTGGAGCTCCCCATGGTGAGTTGCTAGGCCGGATGTAACCCTGATCTAACAGTTGCTTGATTTGTTCCTTCAACTCAATTGCTTCCAGTATGGACATTCTATAAGGTCTCTTTGCAATTGGTGTAGGCACTAGCCTAATCTCATGATCTACTTCTCTTTGAGGCGGAAGTTCAATCAATTCCTCAGGGAATACGTCAGCGTATTCCTTTAGCCAAGAAGGTCCTTCATGAGATTCTTTCTTTTGATCTAACTTGTTGAGTTTGATCAGGTAAACGGGTAATCCTTTTCTGACTTGTTTTATGATCCGAGATACTTTGGCTAATTGGATTCTTGGCACTCCTGTCTCACCTTGAGTTGTGACAAATTCCCTTTCAGAGTTTCGAAAGGAAACTTGACCCTTTCCATAGTGGATGTGGGCATCGTTGGGCTTAAGCCAATCCATCCCAAGTAGACACTCATGGATACCTAAATTCATGACTCTAAATTTGACTGAAGTCTTCTTTCCTCCCAGAAAGAATTCCACCTTAGCAGTTTGCCTGGTACAAGTTACCTCACGACCGTTTGCCAACTCCACAAGCAGGGTAGGTGCTTCTACTGTGGTTATTCCTAAACTTTTTGCACATGCTGGTGAGATAAAGGAATGTGTACTGCCACAATCAATCAAGGTTTTGAAACCTTTACCTTGATAGTCCGATGGTGTCTGAATCACCGAAAAATGGCGATTCGGCCCTTTTTTGTGTAAAGCGGCATGCACTATCGCTTTTTCGAATTCCTCTTCCATAGTCGGATCTTTCTCTTCTTCTTCTTCACATCTTTGCCTATTGGCAATGCAAGCGGTTCTTCCTCTTCCACGGGTAACGGCTCCTTGACCGCGGCCTGCACCTTGGAAAGGCGTTTGAGGATGTCCTCTGCTGAGCTTGGGACATTGCCTCTTGAAGTGACCAGGTTCGTTGCAGTGGAAACAATGGAGGTTTCGGCCGTTACTTTGAGTAGTAACAAAGTTGTTGACGTTATTTGTCCTTGCTTTCTTCCTTTGTCCCTGATTATGACCTTGAACTCTCTTCATTTGAGGTCTGAATGCTCCTCTATTCGGGTCACTATAGGACCAAGCTTTGTTACCCCTTGGTCTAGCTTGCACCTCCTGAATTATAGGCGCCGCTCGAATGAGTGCATCCTGAAGATCTGATGGATGCATAGATTCCAGACGGGTATTTACGGCCGCATTTAAGCCCGCACAAAATTTGGACACCTGCTGCGTCATGTCCATCTGTGGCGTATACTTTAAAAGTGAGACGAATTTAGAGTAGTATGCGTCAAGAGTGAGTCCTAGCTATTTTAGCTCGTAGAACTCGTTCATTTTCTGCGTACGATATGCAGGTGGTAAATATCTTCCCTGCACGGCTTTCTTCAACTTCTCCCAGGTAACAGACCCCTCTGAAATCCCTTGATCCCTGCACCATTGCTTCCACCAAAGTCTGGCTTCGCCGGTGAGTTTTAACTTGGCGAGCATGGCCTGATTGGTAGGTGCAGTACCAGCTGCTTCAAAGTAATCCTCCATGGATTCAATCCAAATTTCAGCATCAGCCTGGACGAATCTGCCTCTCCCGTCAAACTCGGGTGGCTTTATCTGCTTGAGGAGGAACTTCTTGTCCTGGGTCACAGCCGTACTTGATGTAGGAGGCGAATTTGGAACCTATACCTGGGGTTGTGCCTGGTTAAAAGTTTTCTTAACATTATTATATGATAGTCGTCGTTAGCTTATCTTTCATTCTTAGTTCAGCTATCTCGTAAACAATGAAGCTACTTAACTTTTTAACAACTCTTATGCACAGCCACGTATTGATAAAAAGAAGTCTTTATTTGTATTTACATGGGCATAGCCTTATACAACGTTTCGTGTGATGATAAGCCAATCATTACATTCAGTTTGGGGAGAACAACATTGTATTGCATTTGTCTACACGAACTGTGTAATAGTAGGGTTTTGGGTCATGGATATTTAGGAATCGATAGTTCATCGGAAGTTCAGGATACCCTTTTCGTTGGAATCCATACTTCTCATGGCGGCCCAACACTTTAATCCTGTCAGCTGGGATTACACGGGTTACTTCCTGATATACATATGAGTTCATTTCAACCCTCCAACCTTGAATATGTAAAGTCGAATTTACGTGAGCTTCCACAAAAATGAACAGCTTCACGACTTTCAAGTCTTCCAACCACTTAATCCTCTTTAGGTTGGTCTGTAGATAAGCAAACTGGTGGGCGGCTATATACTAGATTCGTGAAGACCTTGTCCATCTTCGTTCTATGTATAAAGTTGATGGATTATAAATCTGCTCCAGGATGTTCATAATCCCAATTCTTTGTCTATAAAGGGGATAATGCATTGCAGTCATAAACATGACCCGAAATACCAAAAACTTGTTCCACGCTTCATAATTCTGCAAGACAGCATTGAAGGTGAGAAAATGTTTGGACAGTAACAATTTCTTTACTTCATTTTATTGAGATCTCGTAAAAACAATTCCGTTGTTGGTAGGCTCTGATACCAACTGTAACGTGTCCACTAGTATCATCCACGACACATCTTAGCACTCCATCGGAAAGGATGTCTAGAAAACTCCGCCCGGCACTCCCATGGAATGTTACGCGTTTTGCGGTCTAGGTCTTCCCGCGTCTGCCCCGTAGCAGAAGTATCCTGGCTGTTCCCACTTAGGATCGATCGAAATTAGCAGTTTCCTGATTGGTCATTAGCTAACAGCAACTAGCGTCAAACCCGAGCGAACTACTTTACGCAGAAATGCCAAGTACGAAGCGGATTCACGCTGCACTTAGTTCAAGGAGAATGGGAAACGAGAGGGATGCAAGGCTCAACCTCTCTGCCATAAGACATAGTCCCATTCCGTTCCCCTAAAACAGCATAAATTGGGTAAGACGTAACTCTAGGTCATCTCTTTCGTTATTCGTTTTGATGATGATGATCATTCCGTCGTTCTTCGAGATTTTTGAGAAAACTTCCCGGCTAATCGGGACCACCCAACCGTAGGATGGACCCATGGCCCATCCTCAGCACTTTCCTCGATTTGTTTTAGTTATGTAATCATCTAACACATTAATTTGACATATAACAATCACCTTCTTTAATTAACCCTGTTAAGCACTGGTTCCTTCACGTAATCTTATCACGTGACATAGAAAAACAATATCAAGCAAGTTCTTTTTTAACATTTTATCATTTTATCATTCAAATACAAGGAGTTCCGTCCGTAGGCTTGTCCATAATCCGCCCGAAGGCTATCCAGTAGTCCCCAGGGATCACTATTCCAAGCTTCTGCCCGTAAACTAGTATGCGGGCCTCAAGATCCAATCCCGAGTCACGTTAGCCTCTTGTGCAAGACCCGGAAGGCAAGGGATTTATGGCCAGAGCCCCCCTGGCACCCAAGCGTCCTCCTACTCCAAGTAGAGCTCAACGGAGAGACCTCTCGCGGCGGGTTCGGTCCACGTTCCCGGCGCGGTGAACAATCCCCTTGGTTAGGGTTAGGCAAGTAGTCGGGGGTAACTGAAACTGCCTCTTCCTTCAGGCCTTTAACTTGAAGTATAGGTACTTCATTAATTTGTAATTCATAATTCAAACAGAGACCTTAATCTCGAGTAAGCAAAAACATTTCCATTAATCAACCGTGTTGTTTGGCAAAGTGCTAAGGAAGTGTTCTTTCCTTTTTGAGTGTATCAGCACTCGTTCCCAAGGTGTCTTGTAAATTGGCAAGATCTTTTACATTCCGGTGTAGGGCATACCTTATTAACCCAACTTGGTTAACCCTAAAGTTCCTTAGATATGCTAGTCTCCGGTTTACAACTTTCCTTATTTAGAAGGATATCCAAAAATACATCCTTTGCAAGATAACTTGCGTAGGGATCTGCCATCCTTGATGAGGGTTTTTACCCTTTCTCCTTGTGAATCAATCACAAGACTAAATGATTTCGTACTTGTTGCGCAAGTCCTGCGATGGAAGAATCTGTTTTAGATCCTCTAAGCTGACGTATGTCAGGCCTAGGGTTTCTTTTTTTAAAAAACCTTAGGGACAAACCCTAGTTCCTTATCTTTACGAATTTATTGTCCCTACAGTAAGGAAAGTAGTCAAGTGCTTAGGGTATAAATGTTTCTATGTTTAGATTGGTTTAGTTATCTTTTGGAAGGTAATATTAATTGTCTTGTCACGGTTTTACTATCCTTGTGACAATTTACATTCCAGTCAATACAGTTTAATTTTAACTTCCGTTTTCCTTACAGATGAACTCATGCCAAATAACAACATTTGCCTTGCTAAGATGTGCAATTAGCGAAGATAACTTCCTAGTACTTTGAGCATCGAAAGAAACCTTTCATGAATTTAACCATTTACAATGATTCATTGCGAAAGGAATAAGATGAATGGTGCAAGATATAATTTCTATACCTTTAGGATTTAACTAAAATATACTACTATAGTAAATGGATAGTCTTGCTCGTAATTTATAATGCTTGATGCAATTCAAAGGAAACTAAGTTCTATACATTATCATTCATAAGCTAAACTCCTTCGTTACAAATAACTCGAACAAATATATCCTATCCTTAACAATTTCTCTTTGCATGATCGACTTAAAACCGAATTAAAGCTAAGAAGAAAAACCTGGTTTTGGGATGAGATATCCACATGGATACCGGGAGATGACCCTCCTGCAGCTACACCTTGGACTTTCTTAGGCGGCATCGTAGTTCGAATGTGAGATAGCCTTTTTCTCTTTCTTCTGGAATTCCACCGTCTCTTTGGAAAAAAATTTTATGGGTGAGTGTGGTTTTGCAACAACAGGAACCCTTGGAGGACTTTGACTTGGGGTAAAGGAATAGAAGGCACTTATTCTCCTTCCTTGTGCTTCCTCTATTCCTTCTCTTTTCTAACTCTTTTACTCCTTTCTCACTCTTCTTTATCTTTTCCTCACCCTCTACTTCTTTCACACTACTCCCTTTTTTCCTTCCCTCCTCCCTACTTCCCTTCCTTATATTTTACTTCACTTCCTTATCCTCTACTTTCCTTCCCTATCTTTTATCTTTTTCCCACTCTTCCTCCTTCACTCCTTTTCACTCCCTTTATTTTCCCTCCCTATCTTTTATCTCACGGGCTACCTTTTCCTTACGGGATATCATCCGAGGCCATGATGATGATTTGGATTTTGAAGTTCAGGGGGGGGGAAAAAATAATAATGGGGATATGGGGATTAAGAAAAATCTTACGGGGTTGTAGAAATAAAAGAGCTATGAAGGGGTGAAAAGGGTTAAAAGGGTTATAAGGGGGTGAAAAGGGGCTTAGGGGAATAAAACACAAGGGGGGGTTGGTTCCCAAAGCCAAGGAAGGGGCTTAAGGGGGAAAGGGGGCTTAAGAGGCCCCATAGAAGCTTCCCCCGGGAAGCTTCTAAGGCTTCTATGCCACGTGGGGGGGGGAAAGGGTTACGTGGTGAACTGGCGTCGGATGGTGGCTGAACGGCGACCGATGGGGGCTGAACAGTGGCTGCTGTGACTGGCGGCGTTGCTCCACGGTAGCCCCCCCCACCTCTCTCAAGCCACACCGACCTCTCCCTCACGGCTGCATCCTTCAGCCATAACGTCCTTCACCCTCTCTTTTGCGGCAGGCGACGGTATCTTCACCTCGCTCTATGGCGGCCTCTCTCCTACACAGCGATAGCAGACGGTTCCCCTCTCAGCTTCGTCCCCCTTGATTTAAATAGGGGAGGGGAGGGGGATCCTCCCTCCCCTGCGTGGCATCACGCATGCCTTCCCCTTCTCTCCAACCTCCACCAAGGAGCTTAATTACTCCTTCTATTCCCCTCCCCCTCCAGCTCGTGAGTCGGCTAGGGGGATAAGGGGAATAAAAAAATTTTCATTATCCTTATTTCCTAACAAGAGGTAGTCCACGCGAAAAAGATTTTTTTATAACGTTACATTCTCTCCCCCTTAGAGGAATCGAGATGTCCTCATCTCGAGATAAACTCGGGATATTGATGGATGAGAGTGCCTTCATCTACCCAGGTGGCATCCTCTTCAGAATAATCTTTCCACTGGATGAGGGATTCTCTTAAGGTTCTAGATCTTAACTGTCTCTCCCTCACATCTAAGATCCTATCTGGCCTTAGTTCAAGGACTCCTTGACTAGGCATTACAATTTGTTGGTCATCAAGTACATGATTAGGGTTGGGTACATATTTTTTCAATAGGCTTATATGGAATACATTGTGAACCTTTAGGTTCTCAGGGAGTTGCAATCTATAGGCATTGGGTCCTAGGCATTTGAGGATTTTGTACGGCCCACAATACCTTGGACTTAGCTTCTTGCATTCTCCTAGGGATAGAGAACACTTTTTAGGGCGTACATGAATGAAGACCATGTCTCCTTCTTCGAAGACTCTTTCTTGACGTTTCAAATCCGCGTATGCCTTTTGTCTATCCTTGGCCGCTTGTATGTCTTGTCTTATTGACTTTATTTGATCATCCATGTCTTCCAACATCTGTCTCGACGCTTCAACTCTTAGAGTTGGATCCGAAAAGTTTAGGGGACTTCGACAATCATGACCATACAATGCCTGGAAAGGAGTCATCAGAATGCTCTGCTGGTAAGAAGCATTGTAGGCAAATTCAACTAATGGCAAGTATTGAATCCACCTCTTCGGCTCTCGACAGCAGTATGCCCTAAGCATATCTTCAATGATTTGATTTACTCGCTCTGTTTGGTCATCCGTTTGGGGATGGTAGGCGGTGCTAAAATAGAGTTGAGTCGCAATAGCTTCAAAGATATCTCTCGAGAAGTGTGATGTGAAGAGAGAATCTCGATCACTAATGATTCTTCTAGGTAACCCATGTAGCTTGCATATTTCCTTGATAAACAATCTTGCAATGTCGGAGGCTTTATAATTTGTCTTTACTGGAATCAGGTGTGCAACCTTGGTAAGCATGTCAACCACAACCATAATGGAATTGTATCCTCCTTGGACTTGGGGTAAGCCCACAACAAAATCCATACTGATGAATTCCCATTTCATTTGGGGAATGTTAAGCGGTTGCAGTTTCCCTAGCATCTTGACATGTTCGGCTTTGATACGTTGGCAAGACAAGCACTCAGTGACATATTTGAGAACATCACCTTTAAGCCTCTCCCAATGATAGCTCTTCCTAACTGCATTAAGAGTCTTAGCATAGCCAGGATGTCCTGAAAAAGAAGAATCAGGAGCTTCCCATAATATCTTCTGCTTAAGTGACTGGCTTGCTCGTATACACAGCCTTGTTCTGTAGTAGACAAGTCCATTATCAATGGAAAATTCCTGATACTTAGCTTGCAACTTCTGATTCTGCTCCTTGGTAGATATTTCCTTTATCATTGTTTGGTAGGCCAAATCATGGCATGCTTCCTCTCTAGCTAGTTCAAGTATAGGGTTGTTTGGCATAGATACTTTTGTAGCCAGAGATCTAGCCGTTGATGGATTCTACAAGATTAGGGAATTTAGGAATGCCTTGCGACCCGATTGAGTGCATCGGCAACTACATTCTCCTTCCTTGGTCGGTACTTGATTTCAAAATCATATTCCTCCACAGTTAGTAATTCCAGATTATGCGTGGCATAATTCTTTTCATGACTTTTCAATTTCCTTGAAGAGTATGCTACTCGATGACCTTCCTGCATAAGTACACACCCCAAGGCAAGAATGCTAGCATCAGTTACTACCTCGAACTCCTTATTGAGGTCAAGAAGTTTTAGAATAGGTGCTGATACCAAACTTTGCTTCAATTTGTCGAAGCTATTTTGTTCGAGAGTTGACCATGTAATGGAAGTCTGCTTCTTTAGTTAGTCTGTAAGAGGTGCTGCAATCAAAGCATAGTTTTTGATGAAGACCCTATACCATCCTGTCAATCCAAGAAAGCTACGTATCTCTTTGACGTATACTGGTATTGGCCATTCAAGCACATCTCTGACCTTGGCTGGGTCTACTGATATTCCTTCTGATGATACTATGAATCCCAGATATTCAATCTGACGCTTGAAGAATGCACATTTCTTCATTTTTGCATACAGCTTATGAGACCTCATTGTCTCAAGGACAATCTGAAATTGAGGTTCATGATCTTCTTCCTGTTTAGAATAGACTAAAGTGTCATCAAAGAAGACAAGCATGAAATCATCAAGATATGGTCTAAAGATATCTTGCATTAATCTATTGAAGGTGGCAGGTGCATTTGTAAGCCCGAATGACATAACCAGGAATTCAAAGTGTCCATATCTTGTATTGAAGGCCGTCTTTGGAATATCTTCTTCCTTGATCCTTATCTGATAGTAACCTTACCTGAGATCAATCTTGGAGAAGATCTTTGCACCTTGAAGACGATCAAGAAGCTCATCCATTCTAGGAATAGGATACTTGTTCTTGACTGTTGATTGATTCAACCATCGGTAATCAATACATAGTCGAAGTGTCCCCTCTTTCTTTTTCTGGAATAGTACTAGAGCTCCCCACGGTGAGTTGCTAGGCTGGATGTAACCCTGATCTAACAGTTGCTTGAGTTGTTCCTTCAACTCAATTGCTTCCGGTATGGACATTCTATAAGGTTTCTTTGCAATTGGTGTAGCTCCAAGCACTAGCCTAATCTCATGATCTACTTCTCTTTGAGGCAGAAGTTCAATCAATTCCTCAGGGAATACATCAGCGTATTCCTTTAGCCAAGAGATACTTTGGCTAACTGGATTCTTGGCACTCCTGCCTCACCTTGAGTTGTGACAAATTCCCTTTCAGAGTTTCGAAAGGAAACTTGACCCTTTCCATAGTGGATGTGGGAATCGTTCGGCTTAAGCCAATCCATCCCAAGTAGACACTCATGGATACCTAAATTCATGAGTCTAAATTTGACTGAAGTCTTCTTTCCTCCCAGAAAGAATTCCACCTTAGCAGTTTGCCTGGTACAAGTTACCTCACGACCGTTTGCCAACTCCACAAGCAGGGTAGGTGCTTCTACTGTGGTTATTCCTAAACTTTTTGCACATGCTGGTGAGATAAAGGAATGTGTACTGCCACAATCAATCAAGGTTTTGAAACCTTTACCTTGATAGTCCGACGGTGTCTGAATCACCGAAAACTGGCGATTCGGCCCTTTTTTGTGTAAAGTGGCATGGACTGTCGCTTCTTCGAATTCAGCTTCCATAGTCGGATCTTCCTCTTCTTCTTCTTCGCATCTTTGCCTATTGGCAATGCAATCGGTTCTTCCTCTTCCACGGGTAACGGCTCCTTGACCGCGGCCTGCACCTTGGAAAGGCATTTGAGGATGTCCTCCGCTGAGCTTGGGACATTGCCTCTTGAAGTGACCGGGTTCGTTGCGATGGAAACAACGGAGGTTTCGGCCGTTTCTTTGAGTAGGAACAAAGTTGTTGATGTTATTTGTCCTTGCTTTCTTCCTTTGTCCCTGATTATGACCTTGAACTCTCTTCATTTGAGGTCTGAATGCTCCTCTATTCGGGTCACTATAGGACCAAGCTTTGTTACCCCTTGGTCTAGCTTGCACCTCCTGAATTATAGGAGCCGCTCGAATGAGTGCATCCTGAAGATCTAATGGACGCATAGATTCGAGACGGGTATTTACGGGTGGATATAAGCCCGCACAAAATTTGGACACCTGCTGCGTCATGTCCATCTATAGCGCATACTTTAAAAGTGAGACGAATTTAGAGTAGTATGCGTCAAGAGTGAGTCCTAGCTGTTTTAGCTCGTAGAACTCGTTCATTTTCTGCGTACGATATGCAGGTGGTAAATATCTTCCCTGCACGGCTTTCTTCAACTTCTTCCAGGTAACGGACCCCTCTAAAATCCCTTGATCCCTGCACCATTGCTTCCACCAAAGTCTGGCTTCGCAGGTGAGTTTTAACTTGGCGAGCATGGCCTGATTGGTAGGTGCAGTACCAGCTGTTTCAAAGTAATCCTCCATGGATTCAATCCAAATTTCAGCATCAGCCTGGACGAATCTGCCTCTCTCATCAAACTCGAGTGGCTTTATCTGCTTGAGGAGCAACTTCTTCTCCTGGGTCACAGTAGTACTTGATGTAGGAGGCGAATTTGGAACCTGTACCTTGGGTTGTGCCTGGTTAAAAGTGTTCTTAACGTTATTATATGATAATCGTCGTTAGCTTATCTTTCATTTTTAGTTCAGCTATCTCGTAAACAATGAAGCTACTTAAGTTTTTAACAACTCTTATGCACAGCCACGTATTGATAAAAAGAAGTCTTTATTTGTATTTACATAGGCATAGCCTTATACAACGTTTCGTGTGATGATAAGCCAATCATTACATTCAGTTTGGGGAGAACAACGTTGTATTGCATTTGTCTACAGGAACTGTGTAATAGTAGGGTTTTGGGTCATGGCTCTTTAGGAATCGATAGTTCATTGGAAGTTCAGGATACCCTTTTCGTTGGAATCCATACTTCTCATGGCGTCCCAACACTTTAATCCTGTCAGCTGGGATTACACGGGTTACTTCCTGATATACATATGAGTTCATTTCAACCCTCCGACCTTGAATATGTAAAGTCAAATTTACGTGAGCTTCCACAAAAATGAACAGCTTCACGACTTTCAAGTCTTCCAACCACTTAATCCTCTTTAGGTTGGTCTGTAGATAAGCAAACCGGTGGGCGCCTATATAGTAGATTCCTGAAGTCCCCGTCCATCTTCGTTCTATGTATAAAGGTGATGGATTATAAATCTGCTCCAGGATGTTCATCATCCCAATTCTTTGTCTATAAAGGGGAGAATGCATTGCAGTCATAAACATGACCCGAAATACCAAAAACTTGTTCCACGCTTCATAATTCTGCAAGACAGCATTGAAGGTGAGAAAATGTTTGGACAGTAACAATTTCTTTACTTCATTTTATTGAGATCTCGTAAAAACAATTCCGTTGTTGGTCGGCTCTGATACCAACTGTAACGTGTCCACTAGTATCATCCAGGACACGTCTTAGCAGTCCATCGGAAAGGATGTCTAGAAAACTCCGCCCGGCACTCCCATGGAACGTTACGCGTTTTTCGGTCTAGGTCTTCCCGCGTCTGCCACGTAGCGGAAATATCCTAGCCGTTCCCACTTAGGATCGACCGGAATTAGGGTTTTCCTGATTGGTCATTAGCTAACAGCAACTAGCGTCAGACCCGAGCGAACTACTTTACGCAGAAACGCCACGTCCGAAGCGGATTCACGATGCACTTGGTTCAAGGAGAATGGGAAACGAGAGGGATGCAAAGCTCAACCTCTCTGCCATAAGGCATAGTCCCATTCCGTTCCCCTAAAACAGCATAGATCGGGTAAGACGTAACTCTAGGTCATCGCTCTCGTTATTCGTTTTGATGATGATGATCATTCCGCCGTTCTTCGAGATTTTTGAGAAAAGTTCCCGGCTAATCGGGACCACCCAACCGTAGGACGGGCCCATGGCCCATCCTCCGCACTTTCCTCGGTTTGTTTTAGTTATGTAATTATCTAACACATTAATTTGACATATAACAATCAACTTCTTTAATTAACCCTGTTAAGCACTGGTTCCTTCACGTAATCTTATCACGTGACATAGAAAAACAATATCAAGCAAGTTCTTTTTTAACATTTCACCATTTTATCATTGAAATACAAGGAGTTCCGCCCGTAGGCTTGTCCATAATCCGCCCGAAAGCTATCCAGTAATCCCCAGGGATCACTATTCCAAGCTTCTGCCCGTAAACTAGTATGCGGGCCTCGAGATCCAATCCCGAGTCACGTTAGACTATTGTGCAGGACCCGGAAGGTGAGGGATTTACGGCCAGAGCCCCCCTGGCACCCAAGCGTCCTCCTACTCCAAGTAGAGCTCAACGGAGAGACCTCTCGCGGCGAGTTCGGTCCACGTTCCCAGCGCAGTGAACAACCCCCTTGGTTAGGGTTAGGCAGGTAGTCGGGGGTAACTGAAACTGCCTCTTCCTTCAGGCCTTTAACCTGAAGTATAGGTACTTCATTAATTTGTAATTCATAATTCAAATAGAGACCTAAATCTCTAGCAAGAAAAAACATTTCCATTAATCAACCGTGTTGTTTGGCAAACTGCTAAGGAAGTGTTCTTTCCTTTTTGAGTGTATCAGCACTCGTTCCCAAGGTGTCTTGTAAATTGGCAAGATCTTTTACATTCCAGTGTAGGGCATACCTTATTAACCCAACTTGGTTAACCCTAAGGTTCCTTAGATATGCTAGTTTCCGGTTTACAACTTTCCTTATTTAGAAGGATATCCAAAAATACGTCCTTTGCAAGATAACTTACGTAGGGATCTGCCATCCTTGATGAGGGTTTTTACCCTTTCTCCTTGTGAATCAATCACAAGACTAAATGATTTCGTACTTGTTGCGCAAGTCCTGCGATGGAAGAATCTGTTTTAGATCCTTTAAGCTGACGTATGTCAGGCCTAGGGTTTCTTTTTTTTAAGAACCTTAGGGACAAACCCTAGTTCCTTATCTTTACGAATTTATTGTCCCTACAGTAAGGAAAGTAGTCAAGTGCTTAGGGTATGAATGTTTTGTTGAGAGAGAGAGAGAGTACGAGAGAGATACACAAGACATGCTCCCAAAGAATGATTCATATTGATGTAGTGTTAGTATATATAGGTGAGACAAAAGTCAAGTGAGAGATGATATATATAGTTGTAACATCCCCACTCAAACAAAGGTCTCTGGTTGCGAGTGAAAAAACCCTTGGGGAGAACAAGGGAAAAACCCGAGCCCCTACACATACCTACGATACAAAAATGATTTACTATAAAGTTTTCTTGAATACAATGATACATGCCTCAATCAATGAGACAAGAACTTGGAACAATACCAAGTTCATGTCTTAATGAGCTAAAGCGAGCTTCACTAAGAGCTTTTGTGAAGATGTCTGCAACCATTTGATCACTGGGACAATGCTCCACCATAATGGAACCTTTCTTGACTTCATGTCGAACATAATGATAATGAATAGCAATATGCTTTGATTTACTATGTTGTATATAGTCTTTGGTAAGACTAATAACACTTTGGTTATCGCATCGAAGAGGTGTACTAGATCATGAAGGATGTCCCAAATTTGCAAGTAGTTGTCGAAGCCAAACTAGCTCGTGAGCTGCTAATGATGCAGCAACATATTCGGCTTCAGTTGTAGAAACCACAACACATCGTTGTTTCTTGCTGGACCAAGAAACCAAACATCCATTTACAAAGAAACAATTCCCACTTGTAGATTGCATGGATAAGTGTGAACTTGCCCAATCAGTGTCTGTATATCCAATAAGGTCAAGAGAAGTTGAAGAAGATAAAGAAGAATCCTCTCGACGACGATAAATAAGACCAAATTCCTTGGTACCCTTGAGGTACTTAAGAATATGTTTTGCAGCACTCCAATGAATAGTGGAAGGGGAAGAAAGATACTGTCCCAAAAAGTTAGCTGCAAATAAAATATCTGGTCTTGTGTTTAAACTAATAAATTGAAGACAACCAACAAGATTAGCAAAAGGTTGATGAATGGCTGATTCTTCATTGTGTGTTGTAGATGTACCCTTGGTAGATCTTGAAAGAATGGGAGTGTTAGCAGAGTGCGCATTTGTCAACCCAAACTTCTTAACAATATCATTAATAAACTTTGTCTGGCGAAGAAGAAGAATGCCTTGTTGTCGGTGTCGTTGAACTTGAATACCCAAACAAGAATGTATCTCACCAAGATCCACCATTTCAAATGCAGTCGATAAAAGCTTCTTCATAGCATCCAAGAAAGCAATATTATTTGACACAAGAATAGTATCATCAACATATAGAGCAATAATAATAAAATATTTGTCCTCCCTTTTGATGTAAAGATTTGGGTCAGCAAAACATGCAACAAAACCTTTAGATGTGAGGAACTGATCAATCTTAATATACAAAGCATGAGAGGCTTGCTTCAATCCATATAATGCACGATGAAGTTGACATACAAGATGCTCCTTTCCTGCAATCATAAAACCTTCAGGTTGCTCCATATAGATTTCTTCTTCAAGATCTCCATTGAGAAAAGCCGTTTTAACATCCATTTGGTGAATTTCTAGATCAAATAGTATTGCAAAAGCCAAAATCATACGAACAGTTGTGGAGCGCACAACGGGAGAAAATGTTTCTTGATAATCTACTCCTGCAATCTGTGAGTAACCTTTTGCAACAAGTCGTGCTTTGAACTTATCAAACGAGCCATCAGCTTTGGTCTTGGTTTTATAAACCCATTTACATTTGATAGGAACACGATTTGGGGGGAGTTTAGTAAGAATCCATGTACCTTTGGAGATTAAAGAATCGTACTCAGCTTGCATAGCTTCTTGCCATTGATCCCTTTAAGATGAATTGATAGCTTCCATATACGATATTGGATCCTCTTGGACAGACATAGCATCATCAAAGACGTCATATTCAATAGAATAGAATCCATGCTCTATCTCAATAGGAAGATCAACATAGATCTCCAAATTTTCATCAATCTTCTTTGGAGGTGAAGGAGGTTTATGATCATCAGAATTAGTAGAATCACAAAGCAAGTAAGGAAATGCACTAAGCAAAGATTGTGTATCATCTAAAACATCTGACGACCATGTGCCACCCATAGTCTTCTCATCAAATATAGCATCATAACTAATGATAACCTTTTGAGAAGAAGGATCATAAAATTTGTAACCTTTGGAATGATCTGAATAACCAAGAAAAATAACCTTCAAACCTGGAGGATCCAACTTATGTTGAGTGTCCTTGGGCACATGAATATAAGCAATGCAGCCAAATGTGTGAAAGTGAGAGACTGAAGGTGTCTTCCCTGTCCAAATTGTTATAGGAATTTTACCAGCAGGTGCAGTAGTTGGAAGATGATTTTGAATAAAAACAGCTGTTAGAAGTGCTTCAGTCCAAAACTTTCGAGACAAACCAGAGTGTATAAGCATGCAACGTATAGCATTAAGAATCGTGCGATTTTTGCGCTTAGCAACACCATTTTGCTGAGGAGAATAAGGAACTGTAAACTCATGATGAATACCTTGATCCTTACAGAAGTCATCAAATAGATTGGATACATATTCACCGCCGTTGTCACTGCGAAGCGTCTTTATAGAGAATCCAGTTTGAAGCTCCACACTTATCTTGTATTGTTTAAATATAGATAAAGCCTCAGACTTACGTCAAAGAAGATAGACATGTGTGTACCGTGAGAAATCATCAATAAAAGTTATAAAATATCGATATTGAGACTTTGAGGCAGGAAAAGGACCGCAAATATCGGTATGAACCAAATCCAAGAGAGCACAGGAATGTGATGAAGTAGAAGTGTGGAAAGGTGAACGATGGTGTTTTCCAAGTGCACAGTACTCACATATTCCCATACGTGGATGAGATTTAAGATCCATACCTTGCACAAGACCATGACGATGAAGATCAAGAATTTTGGCAAAATCGAAGTGTGCAAATCGTTGATGCCATAATTTGCAATCTGCATATCCAGGGGCAGTAACAACATTTGCAACTGTATCATTCAATGATAGCTCAAATAGATTACCATGTCGAAGAGCCACTGCTATAGTATGCCCGTCTTTCTCTATACGACATTGATTATGATCAAAGCCAACAAACAAACCAAGATCAACTAGATGAGCAAAGAAAGAAGATTTCTTTGCAAATCTGGAACATGAAGAACTCCTCTTAATATTCTAGTGGATGAAATAGTCCCCAAATATAAATCACCCACTCCTTTGACTTGACAAGTCGTATCATCCGCAAGGTAAACTGGAGAGATATCATAATGGACGAAATTGAGCTCCTGATGAGTATGATCATCATCAGTTGTAGTTTGTTGAACAATATAAGCTCGAGAACGTTCTTCATCATATTTGCATTTATAACAACGACGAGATGGATGATCTGTATGTGCACAATAATCACAAGGAGGAAAACTTTTGGACGAGCGAGGTTGCTTTGTAGTAACTCCATGCTCCTCATCATATTGACGTGCCCAGCAATCAGAAGCCACATGACCTTTCTTATCACAATAAGAACAATGTTTGTTAGGATAAGCAAGACGAGAAGATTTACTACCTGGATTAGGGCGTCCACCCTGCTGAAAACATGAAGCAGGACGCTTGCGAGCAACAAAAGCAGCATCAAAATCCCTTTGTTCCCGAGTGACCAAAACAGCATCAGATTTTTCCAAATGATGCTCATGACATTGAGAATATTCAATAAGAGATATACATGCTTTGTCAAAGTGGATATCATCCTTGTTAGACAAAATAGTGATGATATTGTCATATAAAGGATCTTTGATGGTATGAAGAAGTTGAGTAACAATCTGATTTTTAGCAACAGGAGCGCCGACAGCACCAAGCTGATTGATAATGTCTTTAAAAGCCTCGATATGAGAGTGCATAGAGGTACCAACCTTATATTGAAGATTCTTCAAACAAGTTTGGAGATATAAAATTTCAGTGATCGATTTCTTCTCAAACGTTGAGATAAGATACTCCCAAATAGCATGAGAGGTTTCCAGATGAAAGACATCCAACATAAGTGAGTCAGGAAGTGCAGACAATATATAACGACGAGCCGCTTTGTCACGACGAATCCAATCAGTATGATCAATTTTCCATTGTTCAAATAATGGACCATTAGTACTCACAGAATTGTTATTCATGACATCAATAGGTTGAACTGGGCAAGACAGGTCGCCCAAAACAATATCAAATAATTCGTCACCTTCAAGAATTAGCATCATCTTTGCTTTCCACCCAGGAAAGCCTTGTCCTTGGAAGAAGGGAACCGAACGTTGGCCAGACGGATATCCGTTAACAATTACACAATTGGCCATGCCTGTATGTCGAGAGAAAACAAATAAGATGAGATCGTAAAATCTGCAAACCATGATCAAGACGAGCGTAGTTGAGACGCATGACAATCAAAATAGGGATATGCACGTAAGAACGACGAAAAGTATTGAGTGACTAAAAAGAAAGCCCAAAATAGAGAGGCGTAACGTGCAAGACGAGATGACACATATAAGAAAAGTGCTATTTCGGTCGAGCAAAGAACGTGAACGATAATAAAATATCACTAAAAATAGCAAGATGTTTGCTTGTCGTAATAAACATCATTAACGAAGACGAGCGATTAATAGACTGTAATTGGGGATTAAGGAACTGTAATTAGAAATACAGTTTTAAATAAAGAATCGCAGATTCGAGCAGAATTGCTGTCTTGAATCCTGAACTGTCATAACTTTTGATGCAGAACTCCGATTGACAAGCGGTTTTTAAAGACAAAATTAACTAATACTTCTAATTTGAACAAGTTCATGTATCAAATCATTACTTGTGCAAAGAATTCAATCAAGTATAAACAATGAAAAAACTTATCTTCCTTGTTGTTGCTACGCATCCATAGCTTTGATACCATGTTGAGAGAGAGAGAGAGTACGAGAGAGATACATAAGACATGCTCCCAAAGAATGATTCATATTGATGTAGAGTTAGTATATATAGGTGAGACCCAAGTCAAGTGAGAGATGATATATATAGTTGTAACATGTTTCTATGTTTAGATTGGTTTAGTTATCTTTTGGAAGGTAATATTAATCGTCTTGTCACGGTTTTGCTATCCTTGTGACAATTTACTTTCCAGTCAATACAGTTTAATTTTAACTTCCGTTTTCCTTACAGATGAACTCATGCCAAATAACAACATTTGCCTTGCTAAGATGTGCAATTAGCAAAGATAACTTCCTAGTACTTTGAGCATCGAAAGAAACCTTTCATGAATTTAACCATTTACAATGATTCGTTGCGAAAGGAATAAGACTAATGGTGCAAGATATAATTTCTATACCTTTAGGATTTAACTAAAATATACTACTATAGTAAATGGATAGTCTTGCTCGTAATTTATAATGCTTGATGCAATTCGAAGGAAACTAAGTTCTATACATTATCATTCATAAGCTAAACTCCTTCGTTACAAATAACTCGAACAAATATATCCTATCCTTAACAATTTCTCTTTGCATAATCGACTTAAAACAGAATGAAAGCCAAGAAGAAAAACCTGGTTTTGGGGTGAGATATCCACATGGATACTGGGAGATGACCCTCCCACAGCTACACCTTGGACTTTCTTAGGCGGCATCGTAGTTCGAATGTGGGATAGCCTTTTTCTCTTTCTTCTGGAATTCCACCGTCTCTTTGGAAAAAAAGTTTATGGGTGAGTGTGGTTTTGCAACCACAGGAACCCTTGGAGGACTTTGACTTGGGGTAAGGGAATAGAAGGCACTTATTCTCCTTCCTTGCCCTTCCTCTATTCCTTCTCTTTTCTAACTCTTTTACTCCTTTCTCACTCTTCTTTATCTTTTCCTCACCCTCTACTTCTTTCACACTACTCCCTTTTTTCCTTCCCTCCTCCCTACTTCCCTTCCTTATATTTTACTTCACTTCCTTATCCTCTACTTTCCTTCCCTATCTTTTATCTTTTTCCCACTCTTCCTCCTTCACTCCTTCTTTTCACTCCCTTTACTTTCCCTCCCTATCTTTTATCTCACGGGATACCTTTTCCTTACGGGATATCATCCGAGGCCATGATGATGATTTGGATTTTGAAGTTCAGGGGGGGGAAAAAAATAATAATGGGGATATGGGAATTAAGAAAAAGCTTAGGGGGTTGTGGAAATAAAAGAGTTATGAGGGGGTGAAAAGGGTTATAAGGGTTATAAGGGGGTGAGAAGGGGCTTAGGGGAATAAAACACCGGGGGGGGTTGGTTCCCAAAGCCAAGGAAGGAGCTTAAGGGGGAAAGGGGGCTTAAGAGGCCCCTTAGAAGCTTCCCCCAGGAAGCTTCTAAGGCTTCTATGCCACGTGGGGGGGGGAAAGGGTTACGTGGTGAACTGGTGTCGGATGGTGGCTGAACGGCGACGGATGGCGGCTGAATAGCGGCTGCTGATGACTGGCGGCGTTGCTCCATGGCAGCCCCCCCCACCTCTCTCAAGCCACACCGACCTCTCCGTCACGGCTGCATCCTTCAGCCATAATGTCCTTCTTTCTCTCTTTTGCGGCAGGCAATGTTATCTTCACCTCGCTCTATGGCGGCCTCTCTCCTACACAGCGACAGCAGACGGTTCCCCTCTCAGCTTCGTCCCCCTCGATTTAAATAGGGGAGGGGAGGGGGATCCTCCCTCCCCTGCGTGGCATCACGCATGCCTTCCCCTTCTCTCCAACCTCCACCAAGGAGCTTAATTACTCCTTCTATTCCCCTCCCCCTCCAGCTCGTCAGTCGGCTGGGGGGATAAGGGGAATAAAAAAATTTTCATTATCCTTATTTCCTAACAAGAAATAGTCCACGCGAAAAAGATTTTTTTAGAACGTTACATTCTCTCCCCCTTAGAGGAATCGAGATGTCCTCATCTCGAGATAAACTGGGGATATTGATGGATGAGAGTGCCTTCATCTACCCAGGTGGCATCCTCTTCGGAATAATCTTTCCACTGGATGAGGCATTCTCTTAAGGTCCTAAATCTTAACTGTCTCTCCCTCACATCTAAGATCCTATCTGGCCTTAGTTCAAGGACTCCTTGACTAGGAATTACAATTTGTTGGTCATTAAGTACATGATTAGGGTTGGGTACATATTTTTTCAATAGGCTGATATGGAATACATTGTGAACCTTTAGGTTCTCAGGGAGTTGCAATCTATAGGCATTGGGTCCTAGGCATTTGAGGATTTTGTACGGCCCACAATACCTTGGACTTAGCTTCTTGCATTCTCCTAGGGATAGAGAAATCTTTTTAGGGCGTACACGAATGAAAACCATGTCTCCTTCTTCGAAGACTCTTTCTTGACGTTTCAAATCCGTGTATGCATTTTGTCTATCCTTGGCCGCTTGTATGTCTTGTCTTATTGACTTTATTTGATCATCCATGTCTTCCAACATCTGTCTCGATGCTTCAACTCTTAGGGTTGGATCCGAAAAGTTTAGGGGACTTCGACAATCATGACCATACAATGCCTGGAAAGGAGTCATCAGAATGCTCGGCTGGTAAGAAGCATTGTAGGCAAAGTCAACTAATGGCAAGTATTGAATCCACCTCTTCGGCTCTCGACAGCAGTATGCCCTAAGCATATCTTCGATGATTTGATTTATTCGCTCTGTTTGGCCATCCGTTTGGGGATGGTAGGCGGTGCTAAAACAGAGTTGAGTCCCAATAGCTTCAAAGATAGCTCTCCAGAAGTGTGATGTGAAGAGAGAATCTCGATCACTAATGATTCTTCTAGGTAACCCATGTAGCTTGAATATTTCCTTGATAAACAATCTTGCAATGTCGGAGGCTTTATAATTTGTCTTTATTGGAATCAGGTGTGCAACCTTGGTAAGCATGTCAACCACAACCATAATGGAATTGTATCCTCCTTGGACTTGGGGTAAGCCCACAACAAAATCCATACTGATGAATTCCCATTTCATTTGGGGAATGTCAAGCGGTTGCAGTTTCCCTAGCATCATGACATGTTCGGCTTTGATACGTTGGCAAGACAAGCACTCAGTGACATATTTGAGAAAGTCACCTTTAAGCCTCTCCCAATGATAGCTCTTCCTAACTACATTAAGAGTCTTAGCATAGCCAGGATGTCCTGAAAAAGGAGAATCATGAGCTTCTCATAATATCTTCTGCTTAAGTGACTGGCTTGCTGGTATACACAGCCTTGTTCTGTAGTAGACAAGTCCATTATCAATGGAAAATTCCTGATACTTAGCTTGCAACTTCTGATTCTGCTCCTTGGTAGATATTTCCTTTATCATGGTTTGGTAGGCCAAATCATGGCATGCTTCCTCTCTAGCTAGTTCAAGTATAGGGTTGTTTGGTATCGATACCTTTGTAGCCAGAGATCTGGCATTGATGGATTTTGCAAGGTTAGGGAATTTAGGAATGCCTTGCGACTGAGTGCATCGGCAACTACATTCTCTTTCCCTAGTCGGTACTTGATTTCAAAATCATATTCCTCCAATACTTCAATCCACCGACGTTGCCTCATGTTGAGCTCGTTCTGGGTAAAAATCCATTTGAGACTCTTATGATCGGTTACTAGAGTAAACTTGTTACCCAACATGTAGTGTCTCCAAAGCTTTAGAGCATGAATGACAGCTAGTAATTCCAGATCATGCGTGGCATAATTCTTTTCATGACTTTTCAATTTCCTTGAAGAGTATGCTGCTCGATGACCTTCCTGCATAAGTACACACCCCAAGGCAAGAATGCTAGCATCAGTTACTACCTCGAACTCCTTATTGAGGTCAAGAAGTTTTAGAATAGGTGCTGATACCAAACTTTGCTTCAATTTGTCGAAGCTATTTTGTTTGGGAGTTGACCATGTAATGGAAGTCTGCTTCTTTAGTAAGTCTGTAAGAGGTGCTGCAATCAAAGCATAGTTTTTGATGAAGACCCTATACCATCCTGTCAATCCAAGAAAGCTACGTATCTCTTTGACGGATACTGGTATTGGCCATTCAAGCACATCTCTGACCTTGGCTGGGTCTACTGATATTCCTTCTGATGATACTATGAATCCCAGATACTCAATCTGACGCTTGAAGAATGCACATTTTTTCATTTTTGCATACAGCTTATGAGACCTCATTGTCTCAAGGACAATCTGAAATTGAGGTTCATGATCTTCTTCCTGTTTAGAATAGACTAAAGTGTCATCGAAGAAGACAAGCACGAAATCATCAAGATATGGTCTAAAGATATCTTGCATTAATCTATTGAAGGTGGCAGGTGCATTTGTAAGCCCAAATGACATAACCAGGAATTCAAAGTGTCCATATCTTGTATTGAAGGCTGTCTTTGGAATATCTTCTTCCTTGATCCTTATCTGATAGTAACCTTACCTGAGATCAATCTTGGAGAAGATCTTTGCACCTTGAAGACGATCAAGAAGCTCATCTATTCTAGGAATAGGATACTTCTTCTTGACTGTTGATTGATTCAACCATCAGTAATCAATACATAGTCGAAGTGTCCCATCTTTCTTTTTCTGGAATAGTACTAGAGCTCCCCACGGTGAGTTGCTAGGCTGGATGTAACCCTGATCTAACAGTTGCTTGAGTTGTTCCTTCAACTCAATTGCTTCCGGTATGGACATTCTATAAGGTCTCTTTGCAATTGGTGCAGTGGTGCGCAGATCGGATGCAGGTAGCTCCCGTAGTGAATTCCCAAAGGTCCTCAAGAACAAAGCACTCTACTTTTTAGCACGAAAATCAATGTGAAAGCAAGCACGACATGAGACAAGAGACAAATTGGGTTGAATCTCCCCCATGCCTTGTATGAGCGCTTCACAAAGCATGTATTTAATATATATTTTCAATCTTTTTGCTCAAAAATAGCCCAATTACAAAAATATACAAGCTTTTAGCTTTTGAGTTTGCTTTCTACCAAAAATAGGAAAATAAAGCTAATGGACGGTGCCCAAAGAGTCTGGCACGCCCAATCTCAATGTCCAAATAAAAATAACATATCCAGGCGCATAAGCGCATACAAAATAATAATAAATAGTCGATGTCTCTATAGACATAATCAAAATATAGGCGTGGCGCCTATCAAAATATATCCAAAAGTCGGAAACCCGCTAGACTCCAATGCTTTCCTCCGCCACTCCTGCTATCTCTACACATCAACTGAAGCATTCACAATCGTTAGTAAAATAACACAATTAAACCGACAAAAGTGAATACCTAGCAGTCTTCAGCTACATAAATAAATCAACTGGTTAGAAATAAATCCTAACCTTAATTTATTACGAGTGCGCACTCTAAACTCATAAACGTTTATTAATTTAATATGCATTTTGCGGAATCACCCGCTATGGAATCACCCATGTACACACTAAATTAATGAAACGCCCGAAAAGGACAGGCGTCCCCATCAACTTCTCGCACAAAGAATCCTCTTTGCGTATGAGCCCCGGTCATCTAAGTTTACGGAATCCACCGTAAAACCTCACGGAATCCACCGTGGAATATGCCTCCTGGCATCATACCCCCGGGGTGGGATAGCAATTGACCTCAATTGCTATTAGCTCAATGTGGAGCTAACAGAGTGGGGAAAGCATTTAGGTCTCTAGCGTGCATCCATTGTGCTTCTTCTACAGGATGGTTCTTAAATTTCACGAGATATCTAGAGTACCTTCGGCCAGTTCTAGTGGTCATGTAGTCAGTGTCTATGATGGCTTCTGGTTCAAGGATTTCAGTCTCTTCTTCTAGTAAAGGTGGGTTTTCATAGACAGGGTGGATAGGTAATTGTCCTCTAAATGGTCTCAACAAACTAATATGAAATGTATTATGAATTTTCCAATGTGATGGCAGTTCTAATTTGAATGCATTGTCATTAATCTTATAAATGATTCTAAATGGTCCGTAGAATCTAGGGGCTAATTTGACAACTGGATGTCTATCTACACTTTGCAGTCTACGTTTCTCTATTCTAAGCCAAACATAATCATCAACTTTGAAATTCATGGCTTGTCTTTTCTTGTTGGCTTGTTTGGTATATGATTGTTGGGCTTTAGCAATCATATCCTTGACCTCATCAAAAATAGTGTTATGCATAACAGCAATATCATCGGCACTTTGTATTCTATTAGACAAAGATGCAACAGGTGTAGATAATCTATGTCCATAAATAACTTCAAAAGGTGCTTTCTTTGTAGATGTGTGAGGTGTATTATTATATGCAAACTGTAATAAATGTAAATGAGTATCCCATGTTTGAGGTTTAGAGATAGTGTATGCACGTAAAAGATCTAGAATAGTGCTATTTGTGGCTTCTGTTTGTCCATTTGTTTCTGGATGAAATGCAGATGAGAAATCAATCTTTGTGCCTAGATTTGCAAACAGTGTAATCCAGAAATTATTACAAAATCTAGAATCTCTATCTGAAATAATCACTTTCGGCAATCCATGGTTAGTAAAAATAGTTTTCAAAAATAACTGTGCTGCTTGTGATGCTGTTAAAGTTTTCTTACATGCAATGAAATATGCTTGCTTACTAAATCTATCTACAATTGTCCAAATCATGTCATGGTTAGATTTAGTATTTGGTAAGCCAGTAATGAAATCCATAGATATATGTTCCCAAGGTTTAGATGGAATAGATAAAGGCATTAATGACCCATACTGTTTACCATGATGTCTTTTTATTCGTTGACAAATCAAACATTCAGAAACAAAATTAGACACATCTGCATCCATATGCGGCCAATAAAAATCTTCAGTTAACATGCGTAATGTAGAAATGATACCTCTATGACCTTGATATGGGGGACAATGAATTTCATTCAAAACAAAAGATCGGAATGGAATAGTAACACACAGTCTCTTTTCAAAGAACATGAATCCATCATTATATGACAATGAATCAACAGGAATGAAATTATTTTGAACTAATTTTTGCCAATCAGAATGAAAAGTAATATCCTGGTGATATGTGTCTTTCATAGCAATCAAAGAATCAAAAGATATGATAGAAATGTTATGAATTGCAGGTCTTCTACTTAATGCATCGGCAACTACATTTTCTTTTCCAGGTTGGTATTGAATGATAGGATGGAAACTTTGAATGAATGAAGCCCATTTGATATGGCGGTCAGAAATTTGGGGTTGGCTAAGTAGATGTCTAATGCTTTGCTGGTCAGTCTTTATCATGAATTCTGAACCCATTAAATAATGCTTCCATTGTTTCAATGCTTGAACAACTGCTAAGAGTTCCTTGTCATAAGTGGAATATTTGAGCTCAGAGGGTTTCAGCTTAGAACTAGAATATGCTATTGGATGGTTATCTTGCATTAACACGGCTCCTATTCCTGATCCGCTAGCATCGGTCACAACTAAAAAGAATGGTCTATTAAAGTCAGGCAATTGTAGGACATGGGCATTGGTCAATGCACGTTTAAGTAAATCAAAGGATTTCTGCTGGTTTTCAGTCCATTGATAAACAATGCCTTTCTTAAGAAGTTTGGTCAGTGGTAAAGCAAGTAATGAGAAATTACGTACAAACTTCCTATAGAAACTAGCAAGACCAAGGAATGAACGTAATTCATGTACATTTTTAGGAATAGGCCAATGCAATATTGCGTCAATTTTCTTAGGATCAACTTTTATTCCTTCTTTTGATACAATATGACCTAGATATTCTATTTCTGTCTTAAAGAATTCACTCTTGTCAGGATTTGCAAACAATTGATTTTCTTTCAGTAATTGAAAAACTAATGATAAATGCTCATAATGCTCTTTTTCACTTTGACTGAACACTAAAATATCATCAAAGAAAACAATCACACAATATTGATATTTTAGAAAAATACGGTTCATCATTCTACTGAAAGTGGCAGGTGCATTAGTTAATCCGAATGGCATAACTAAGAATTCGTAATGGCCAAACTGTGTCCTGAATGTAGTCTTAAATATATCGGATCTATCTAACCTCACCTGATGATATCCAGATTTAAGGTCAATTTTACTAAATATAGAAGATCCTTGCAGTTTGTCCATAAGGTCATCAACTCTAGGTATAGGATACCTATTCTTTACAGTGATCTTGTTTAATGCTCGGTAGTCAATACACATCCGATAAGTATTATTCTTTTTCTTGACTAAGAGCACAGGTGCACCGAATGGGGAACTGCTAGGTCGAATTAAACCTCTATTTAGTAATTCTTCTACTTGACTCTGGATTTCTTTTTGCTCTATTTGATTGTGCCTATATGGGGCTTTGCAAGGTGGTTGTGTGCCAGGTATTAGGTCAATTTTATGGTCTTCTGGACGTGATGGAGGTAAACCTGGTGGTAGGTCTTCTGCAAAACAATCCTTAAAATATGCAAGAAATTCCTTATGTCTAGGGTGCATATGAGTTTCTTTTGCGTGCAATTCATTCACCCAAATGAGATATGATTTAGTGTTCTTGCGTAGTGCACGTTTTGCTTGAGTATGCGAAAGCAGTGGAAACATATGAGATGCATGCATACCAAATAATGTAATAGATTTTCCTTGAAAATTTATATTCATTGTGTGTGTGGAATAATCTATATTGGGATTATGTTGGTGTCTCCATGGCATTCCTAGAATAATGTCGCTAGACTGTAATGGGACAACTAAGAAATTTCTTCTTTCAATATATGGACCAATTTGAATTTCTAAATCTTGAACTTCTTGTGTGCCATTGTACCTAGTGCCTAAAAATGCAGCTTTTATGCGATAATGCGTAGGTACTGTATGCAATTTCAATTCCTTTACCAATTTTGCTGAAATAAAGTCATGCGTACTACCGTCATCATGCAATAAAGTTCTTTCTTTTCCATGCACCATACATTTCATAGTCAACAATGAATGTAAAGTAGGCATACCTGGTAGAGTGTCGGAAGTAGTAGTAGGATCATCTTCTTCTTCAGTGAAATCCGGCATATCCTCATGCTCTTCTTCGTCCATAGCTCCAAGGTAGTTGATATGTGCTGATGGCTTCTTTGAATGACAATTTGCTGCGAGATGGCCTGGCTGGTGACACTTGTAGCATACGATGGGCTTGGCTTTGGTCACATTATTTGCAATGGCTGGGAGTCTGGGTATATTTGGATTTGCTTGTTGGATAGGCTTAGGATTTGGATTGACAGTGGATGGTAATGCAGGTGGTTTAGGCCAATTCTTGCGGAAAGATGGTGATGAAAAACGACCTGGATTAAACCTTCTGAAATTGGAATTGAATTGTTTAGATCCATAATTACCGTTTGCTTGGAATGGCTGTGGTCGTCGATCTCTTCCACGTAACTTATCTTCAGTGTCATGAGCTAAGGAGATGGCATCTTCAAGGGTAGCAGGCTTGAACATATTTACCTCAGCGTAGTAATGTCCAAGAAGTCTAGACATGTACTTCCGCTTATGTGTCGTCTCTGGTACGTCTTCAAGCATGCGTAGCTGTAGGAGTGCATTCCAAAAACGCTCTGTATACTGTGGAATAGGCTCACGGTCGCGTTGTTGAAGTAGATCCCATTGCTTAATAGCCTTCTCATGAAATTGCGGTGGAAGGAAATTTTGCATGAACTTCTTCTTAAAATCTTCCCATGTAGCAGGACATTCTATGCTCTTGCGGACGACAGTCCACCAAAGTGATGCTCTATCTATCAGATGATTAGTAACACACTTGATTTTATCTTTCTCAGGATAAGTTTCCTCATGGAAATAGTCATCAAACTGGCTAATGAATGATAAAACAGTCTTTCCTTCTCTTATGCCATTGAAAGTGCGAAACTTGAAACTTCGTTTACTTATCTTGGATTCCTTGCGAATGGTTTGTGCTTCAAGAGTGGCGTCGATGGTACGGCGTATCAAATCTTCAGCTTGGGGTTCTTCTTTATCAGTGGACGCTCCTTGTAGCTTTGTCAATTGCGCTTGCAAGGCTTGCCTAGCTCTTCGCTCTTCGTCTAATTGCAACATGATAAGATCCAGCTTTTGTTCC
This sequence comes from Lygodium microphyllum, assembly GCF_053477565.2. NCBI lineage: Eukaryota > Viridiplantae > Streptophyta > Polypodiopsida > Schizaeales > Lygodiaceae > Lygodium > Lygodium microphyllum. The sequence continues at coordinate 52,085,143 of NC_141148.1, read as the reverse complement.
ATGGTAGGCTCGGGTAGGTCGTCTTCAGCCATAGGATCATCCATAAGTGGGGTAGTCATCCTGTAAAACTCAACAAACCTTTCTCACTCAAAATCAGTTAGCGGGATGAGCGTAGCTCAAATTTGGGGTTACAAGGCTATGTATTTTTGGGTATTTTCTTCTTCAATTTTCAGAAATTCTGAAATATTTCTGTCTCTGTTTGCTGAAAGTACTTCAACGAAGTTGCAGATAGGTAAAACAGCTTGCTGCGAACAACTTTCCAGTTCTGAGTTTTTGCAAACGAACAAGTCTTCTAGGAGTTTCGAGCGTTAGTCAGTTCTGATTTAGTCTGACTTGCAGAGTTGCAGACTTAACAGACTTGCAGGGTTATGAACTTGCTGAACTTAGCCGATTTGCAGGACTTGCAGTACTTGATTAGTGTCGACTTGCGAAACTTGACTTCTGATGCGCAGGACCCGGAGTTTGGTGACTTCTCTGCCTTGTCTGACTTGAGAGTAGTTTAATGACTTAAGCTTAATAAATAAGCTTAAGCTAATAAGCTTAAGAGGATCAGCAGTAAGTCCGCCGTTTTTCAATCGTGGGGGGGGGGGGGGGGGGCGTTTTTGATTCCGCCGAAAATTTCGGGGGTCCTCCTCTTGACGACGAGTTGAAGATTATGAAGCTTATAAGCTTCTTAAGCTTAAAACTAAGCTTTTTAATGAAGTAGATTAGAGATTTCTCACTGGTTGATCACGACTTGTTCATGGAGTTGAGGGAGTGGTCCTCCGCCGACAGAGAGTGGTCCTTCGCGATCTGACAGTAGAAATAGGGGTTCTTGATCGCCAGAAGTCTGCCTGTATCGACGGTTCGCGACGAGATTGACTGTAGAGGCCGTTTGTTCCTGGAGCTCCGCCTTCGCCCGAGATTGGTAGCGATTGGAAGCCCTTGATCTCTGCTCCGCTCTGATACCACTGGTGCGCAGATCGGATGCAGGTAGCTCCCGTAGTGAATTCCCAAAGGTCCTCAAGAACAAAGCACTCTACTTTTTAGCACAAAAATCAATGTGAAAGCAAGCACGACATGAGACAAGAGACAAATTGGGTTGAATCTCCCCCATGCCTTGTGTGAGCGCTTCACAAAGCATGTATTTAATATATATTTTCAATCTTTTTGCTCAAAAATAGCCCAATTACAAAAATATACAAGCTTTTAGCTTTTGAGTTTGCTTTCTACCAAAAATAGGAAAATAAAGCTAATGGACGGTGCCCAAAGAGTCTGGCACGCCCAATCTCAATGTCCAAATAAAAATAACATATCCAGGCGCATAAGCGCATACAAAATAATAATAAATAGTCGATGTCTCTATAGACATAATCAAAATATAGGCGTGGCGCCTATCAAAATATATCCAAAAGTCGGAAACCCGCTAGACTCCAATGCTTTCCTCCGCCACTCCTGCTATCTCTACACATCAACTGAAGCATTCACAATCGTTAGTAAAATAACACAATTAAACCGACAAAAGTGAATACCTAGCAGTCTTCAGCTACATAAATAAATCAACTGGTTAGAAATAAATCCTAACCTTAATTTATTACGAGTGCGCACTCTAAACTCATAAACGTTTATTAATTTAATATGCATTTTGCGGAATCACCCGCTATGGAATCACCCATGTACACACTAAATTAATGAAACGCCCGAAAAGGACAGGCGTCCCCATCAACTTCTCGCACAAAGAATCCTCTTTGCGTATGAGCCCCGGTCATCTAAGTTTACGGAATCCACCGTAAAACCTCACGGAATCCACCGTGGAATATGCCTCCTGGCATCATGCAGCTCCAAGCACTAGCCTAATCTCATGATCTACTTCTCTTTGAGGCAGAAGTTCAATCAATTCCTCAGGGAATACGTCAGCGTATTCCTTTAGCCAAGAGATACTTTGGCTAATTGGATTCTTGGCACTCCTACCTCACCTTGAGTTGTGACAAATTCCCTTTCAGAGTTTGGAAAGGAAACTTGACCCTTTCCAGAGTGGATGTGGGCATCGTTGGGCTTAAGCCAATCCATCCCAAGTAGACACTCATGGATACCTAAATTCATGACTCTGAATTTGACTGAAGTCTTCTTTCCTCCCAGAAAGAATTCCACCTTAGCAGTTTGCCTGGTACAAGTTACCTCACGACCGTTTGCCAACTCCATAAGCAGGGTAGGTGCTTCTACTGTGGTTATTCCTAAACTTTTTGCACATGTTGGTGAGATAAAGGAATGTGTACTGCCACAATCAATCAAGGTTTTGAAACCTTTATCTTGATAGTCCAACGGTGTCTGAATCACCGAAAACTGGCGATTCGGCCCTTTTTTGTGTAAAGCGGCATGGACTGTCGCCTTTTCGAATTCAGCTTCCATAGTCGGATCTTCCTCTTCTTCTTCTTCGCATCTTTGCCTATTGGCAATGCAAGCGGTTCTTCCTCTTCCACGGGTAACGGCTCCTTGACCGCGGCCTGCACCTTGGAAAGGCGTTTGAGGATGTCCTCTGTTGAGCTTGGGACATTGCCTCTTGAAGTGACCAGGTTCGTTGCAGTGGAAACAACGGAGGTTTCGGCCGTTACTTTGAGTAGGAAAAAAGTTGTTGACGTTATTTGTCCTTGCTTTCTTCCTTTGTCCCTGATTATGACCTTGAACTCTCTTCATTTGAGGTCTGAATGCTCCTCTGTTTGGGTCAGGACATGTCTTAGCAGTCCATCGGAAAGGATGTCTAGAAAACTCCGCCCGGTACTCCCATGGAATGTTATGGGTTTTGCAGTCTAGGGCTTCCCGCGTTTGCCACGTAGCGGAAGTATCCTGGCCGTTCCCACTTAGGATCGACCGAAATTAGGGTTTTCTTGATTGGTCATTAGCTAACAGCAACTAGCGTCAGACCCGAGCGAACTATTTTACGCAGAAATGCCAGGTCCGAAGCGGATTCACGCTACACTTGGTTCAAGGAGAATGGGAAACGAGAGGGATGCAAGGCTCAACCTCTCTGTCATAAGGCATTGTCCCATTCCATTTCCCTAAAACAACATAAATCGGGTAAGACGTAACTCTAGGTCATCGCTCTCGTTATTCGTTTTCATGATGATGATCATTCCGCCATTCTTCGAGATTTTTGAGAAAAGTTCCCGGCTAACCGGGACCACCCAACCGTAGGACGGACCCATGGCCCATCCTCCGTAATTTCCTCGGTTTGTTTTAGTTATGTAATTATCTAACACATTAATTTGACATATAACAATCAGCTTCTTTAATTAACCCTCTTAAGCACTGGTTCCTTCACGTAATCTTATCACGTGACATAGAAAAACAATATCAAGCAAGTTCTTTTTTAACATTTCATCATTTTATCATTGAAATATAAGGAGTTCCTCCGGTAGGCTTGTCCATAATCCGCCCGAAGGCTATCCAGTAATTGCGAGGGATCACTATTCCAAGCTTCTGCCCATAAACTAGTATGCGGGCCTCGAGATCCATTCCCGAGTCACGTTAGCCTCTTGTGCAGGACCCGGAAGGCAAGGGATTTAGCCAGAGCCCCCCTGGCACCCAAGAGTCCTCCTACTCCAAGTAGAGCTCAATGGAGAGACCTCTCGCGGCGGGTTCGGTCCACGTTCCCGGCACGGTGAACAATCCCCTTGGTTAGGGTTAGGCAGGTAGTCGGGGGTAACTGAAACTGCCTCTTCCTTCAGGCCTTTAACCTGAAGTATAGGTACTTCATTAATTTGTAATTCATAATTCAAACAGAGACCTAAATCTCTAGCAAGCAAAAACATTTCCATTAATCAACCGTGTTGTTTGGCAAACTGCTAAGGAAGTGTTCTTTCCTTTTTGAGTGTATCAGCACTCGTTGCCAAGGTGTTCCCAAGGTGTCTTGTAAATTGGCAAGGTCTTTTGCATTCCAGTGTAGGGCATACCTTATTAACCCAACTTGGTTAACCCTAAAGTTCCTTAGATATGCTAGTTTCCGGTTTACAACTTTCCTTATTTAGAAGATATCCAAAAATACATCCTTTGCAAGATAACTTGCGTAGGGATCTGCCATCCTTGATGAGGGTTTTTACCCTTTCTCCTTGTGAATCAATCACAAGACTAAATGATTTCGTACTTGTTGCGCAAGTCCTGCGATGGAAGAATCTTGCTTTGTTTTGCTTTGTTTGCTCAAAGAATTAAAGAATGAAAATATATCTAATGCTTCATGTTGAAGGCGTGAAGGGAGAGGCAGCTGTAGTTACCCCCGACTGCCTGCCTAACCCTAACCAAGGGGGTTGTTAACCGCGCCGGGAAGGTGGACCGAACCCGCCGCGAGAGGTCTCTTCGTTGAGCGTTACTTAGAGGAGGAGGATGCTTGGGTGCCAGAGGGGGCTCTGGCCCCGTAAATCCCTCACCTTCCGAGCCCTGCACAAGAGGCCAACGTGACTTGGGATTGGATCTCGAGGCCCGCATACTAGTCTATGGGCAGAATCTTGGATTAGTAATCCCTGTGGATTGCTAGATAGCCTTCAAGCGGATTATGGATAAGCCTACGGGCTGGATGTTATAAATGTGTTTCAAAGATAAATATGATAAGTTGTTGAAAAGGAACGTGTTTGACATTGCTTTTCTATGCCAAGTGTTATGATTACGTGAAGGAACCAGTGCCTAATGGGCTAATTAAGGAAGCTGTATGATGCATGTCCAAGTAAATGTGGTAGGTAATTAGATAACTAAAATAAACTGAGGAAAGTGCGATGGATGTGGCCATGGGTCCGTCCTACAGATGGGTGGTCCAAATTGGGCGGGAACTTTTCTCAATCACGATGGACAGCAAGAATATCGTTTTCAGAGGACACGAACAGCAAGGGCGCTGACCTAGAGTCTAAGTGATAATAATCTCGATTTATGCTGTTTTAGGGGAACGGAATGGGACTATGCCTCATGGCAGAGAGGTCGAGCCTTGCATCCCTCTCATTTTCCATTCTCCTTGAACCAAGTGCAGCGTGAATCTGCTTCGACCTTGGCATTTCTACGTAAAGTAGTTCGCTTGGGGTTCGACGCTAGTTGCGGTTTGGGAAATGACCATTAGGGAAAAACCCTGATTCAGGTCGGTCCTAAGTGGGAACGGCCAAAATACTTCCACTACGTGGCAGACGCAGAAATTCCTAGATCGCAAATCCCGTGACATTCCATGGGAGTGTCGAGCAGAGCTTTCTAGACATCCTTTCCGATGGACTGCTAAGACATGTCCTGAAGATTACAGGCGGACACGTTACAATTGGGTACATAAAATCCATGAATCTTGAGTTCAGGTATATAGCAGATAAAGATGTCCCAGTAGTTGATATGCTTTCATGAGTGAGATATGCATTAGGATAAATATGGACTCTCTTTTTTGCTCCTTAAGGAGTGAATAAATAAATATAGGCCTAGCCAATGAGAGAGATGAGATTTGAGATTCATGTAACATGAATCTTCTAGCCATATCTTGGCCCAAATCTTCCCTCAACAATAAAATAAGGAAAAATGTGAGGAATACAATGTTGAGACTTCTTGAAAGTATGTGACTCGAATTTTCATTTTTTTATTTTTTATGTTTGACTTTTCATTTCTTCCCTTTTTAGTTTCCCCCTCTTTCTTAGGCGGAACTCAAATTTATCATATCTCTTTCCCCGCTTCTTCTTTCCTAACAAAATTTCACAGCCTCATTGTTGCTTGCCCTACCTATAACCCTATGAAATTTCATTATCTCTACACAAGCATAGAGTGTGTTTCACATGTTTTATGAGAGCAGAGCTTGTTCTACCAAAGCCCTAAGATTTTCTTCACAAAACTTTATAGGTATATTTTTCTCTTCCATGGATATTATATGGTAAAGTTTTATCTCGTTTGGACAAAATATGTTTAGGTTATGTGCATTCTCTGACATGTAATTTCTTTTGTTTTGGTGCTCTAGGAGTCTCTTACAGTCAAGAACAATGATCTTTCAAACACTCAACTTCTTCTTGAACATCTTATGGTTTCTTTGTAAACAAAGTTGCAGGTATGTTGTATTGTTTTTTTGCTACTTCAGAGTTAAATTTTATCTCATTTGGATAAAATGTATGAAAGCTATATGCATATTGAGCTTTTCTTTGTTTTTTTACTCCAAGAGTCTCAAAGGGTGGAAAATATGAAATTTTAAAAACACAACTTTTTTAACATCTTTGGGCTTCTTTCAAAGAGAACCACAGGTATATTGTAAACTTTTTTTGTTGCTCCATGGTTAAATTTCAACTCATTTGGAAAAATCCTATATAATTTATATGTATGCTTTAACTCGAGATTTCTTTTGTTTTTGTACTCTAGGAATTGGTTAGTGAAGAAACAATGGTCTTATTATATAAGTCAACTTCTTGTTCAACATCTCTTGGCTTCGTTGTGAAAAGAAGTATAGATACAATGTTTTTTAAATTTTTCTCCATTTAAATTTCATTTCATTTAAAGAGAAAATTTGAAAATTATACACATATTGATATGTAAATTTTCTATTTGGTTATTATAAATGATTTCACGGAGAGAAACTATCAATAATATACTTGATGTGGAGGTCTTCAATAGGAAAGATAGTGGCAATAATTGGATTTGTGATAAGTACTATAAGTTGGATTGGATTTTGATGCACCCAAGTACTCAAGGGAGTTTCAAGGTCAAGCATAAGGATGTTGCAAACCCTAGCAAACATTGGAAAGGTAGAATATTAGAGTTCAAAAAAGTGTCTAATAAAACAAGTACAGTAACAGAAGTGTTGATCCAACATGTTTATATGCACAAACATATCCCTGTACATGACAAGAACTACATTGTAAATTATAAACAAAAAATTAAAATTTTTAAATTTTATCATTGTTTATTCTTTTGCATCTGATTTTTTAAAAAAAATCTTTGCAATGTTCTAATTCAATCTTGTTTTATCGACAGCTCTATATCCATCAACTTTGCATGAATGGTAGAATGTGGAATGTTTGAGCGGCAAGATACATGTTTAGCATGAAGACATAGGTTCTTTGATCTATGATAATAACTTTGCAAATCAACTTGCAACTCAAAACATCTTTTTTTATAATTCATTGTATATAGTAGAAAGCCAGAGATTGTAGCTTGTCCATTACTGCCACTATCTTCTGGTGGTGAATGGTTGATTGGTAGCTCAGAGTTGTCAGGAGCATGTAAGTCCAAGATAAAATCCGATGACATCAATAGTGCTATGTGTTGAGAGAGAGAGAAAGAGTACAAGAGAGATACACAAGACATGCTCCCAAAGAATGATTCATATTGATGTAGAGTTAGTATATATAGGTGAGACCCAAGTCAAGTGAGAGATGATATACATAGTTGTAACATCCCCACTCAAACAAAGTTCTCTGGCTGCGAGTGAAAAAACCCTTGGCGAGAACAAGGGAAACGCGAGCCCCTACACATACCTACGATACAAAAATGATTTACTATAAAGTTTTCTTGAATACAATGATACATGCCTCAATCAATGAGACAAGAACTTGGAACAATACCAAGTGCATGTCTTAATGAACTAAAGCGAGCTTCACTAAGAGCTTTTGTGAAGATGTCTGCAACCATTTGATCACTGGGACAATGCTCCACCATAATGGAACCTTTCTTGACTTCATATCGAACATAATGGTAATGAATAGCAATATGCTTTGATTTACTATGTTGTATATAGTCTTTGGTAAGACTAATAGCACTTTGGTTGTCGCATCGAAGAGGTGTACTAGATGATGAAGGATGTCCCAAATCTGCGAGTAGTTTTCAAAGCCAAACTAGCTCGCGAGCTACTTATGATGGAGCAATATGTTCGGCCTCAGTTGTAGAAACCGCAACACATCGTTGTTTCTTGTTGAACCAAGAAACCAAACATCCATTTACAAAGAAACAATTCCCACTTGTAGATTGCATGGATAAATGTGAACTTGCCCAATCAGCATCTCTATATCCAATAAGGTCAAGAGAAGTTGAAGAAGATAAAGAAGAATCCTCTCGATGACGATAAATAAGACCAAACTCCTTAGTACCCTTGAGGTACTTAAGAATACGTTTTGCAGCACTCCAATGAATAGTGGAAGGGGAAGAAAGATACTGTCCCAAAAAGTTAGTTGCAAATAAAATATATGGTCTTGTGTTTAAACCAATAAATTGAAGACAACCAACAAGATTCGCAAAAGGTTGATGAATGGCTGATTCTTCATTGCGTGTTGTAGATGTACCCTTGGTAGATCTGGAAAGAATGGGAGTGTTAGCAGAGTGCGCATTTGTCAACCCAAACTTCTTAACAATATCATTAATAAACTTTGTCTGGCGAAGAAGAAGAATGCCTTGTTGTCGGTGTCGTTGAACTTGAATACCCAAACAAGAATGTATCTCACCAAGTTCCACCATTTCAAATGCAGTCGATAAAAGCTTCTTCATAGCATCCAAGAAAGGAATATTATTTGACACAAGAATAGTATCATCAACATATAGAGCAAGAATAATAAAATATTTGTCCTCCCTTTTGATGTAAAGATTTGGGTCAGCAAAACATGCAACAAAACCTTTAGATGTGAGGAACTGATCAATCTTAATATACCAAGCATGAGAGGCTTGCTTCAATCCATATAATGCACGATGAAGCTGACATACAAGATGCTCCTTTCCTACAATCATAAAACCTTCAGGTTGCTCCATATAGATTTCTTCTTCAAGATCTCCATTGAGAAAAGCCGTTTTAACATCCATTTGGTGAATTTCTAGATCAAATAGTGTTGCAAAAGCCAAAAGCATACGAACAGTTGTGGAGTGCACAACGGGAGAAAATGTTTCTTAATAATCGACTCCTGCAATCTGCGAGTAACCTTTTGTAACAAGTCGTGCTTTGAACTTATCAAAAGAGCCATCAGCTTTGGTCTTGGTTTTATAAACCCATTTACATTTGATAGGAACACGATTTGGGGGGAGTTCAGTAAGAATCCATGTACCTTTGGAGATTAAAGAATCGTACTCATCTTGCATAGCTTCTTGCCATTGATCCCTTTGAGACAAATTGATAGCTTCCATATACGATATTGGATCCTCTTGGACAGACATAGCATCATCAAAGACATCATCTTCAATAGAATAGAATCCATGCTCTATCTCAATAGGAAGATTGACATATATCTCCAAATTTTCATCAATCTTCTTTGGAGGTGAAGGAGGTTTATGATCATCAAAATTATAGACTCACGCAGTTGTTGGAAGATGATTTTGAATAAAAACGGCTGTTAGAAGTGCTTCAGTCCAAAACTTTCGAGACATACTAGAGTGTATAAGCATGCAACGTAGAGCATTAAGAATAGTGCGGTTTTTGCACTTAGTAACACCATTTTGCTGAGGAGAATAAGGAACTCTAAACTCATGATGAATTCCTTGATCCTTACAGAAGTCATCAAGTAGATTGGATACATATTCACCGCGATTGTCACTGCGAAGAGTCTTTATAGAGAATCCAGTTTGAAGCTCCACACTTATCTTGTATTGTTTAAATATAGATAAAGCCTCACGAAGAAGATAGACATGTGTGTACCGTGAGAAATCATCAATGAAAGTTATAAAATATTGATATTGAGACTTTGAGGCAGGAAAAGGACCGCAAATATCAGTATGAACCAAATCCAAGAGAGCATAGGAATGTGATGAAGTAGAAGTGTGGAAAGGCGAACGATGGTGTTTTCCAAGTGCACAGTACTCACATATTCCCATACATGGATGAGATTTAAGATCCATACCTTACACAAGACCATGACGATGAAGATCAAGAATTTTGGCAAAATTGGAGTGTGCAAATCGTTGATACCATAATATGCAATCTGCATCTCCAGGAGCAGTAACAACATTTGCAATCGTATCGTTCAATGATAGCTCAAATAGATTACCATGTCGAGGAGCCACTGCTATAGTATGTCCAACTTTCTCTATATGAAATTTATTATAATCAAAACCAACAAACAAACCAAGATCAACTAGACGAGCAACAGAAAGAAGATTTCTTTGCAAATCTAGAATATGAAGAACTCCTCCTAATATTCTAGTGGATGAAATAGTCCCCAGATATAAATCACCCACTCCTTTGACTTGACAAGTTGTATCATCCACAAGGTAAACAAACTTCCTGATAGGAAGAGAATGATAATTGTGAAGCCACTGTGATTGGTATGTCATGTTTTAGTGGCACCTGAATCAACAATGAATAGAGAACCATCATGAACATGAAGTACCTTTTTTGAAGAGATATCATGATGGACAAAATTGACCTCCTGATGAGTATGATCATCATCAATTGTAGTTTCTTGAACAATATAAGCTCGAGAATGTTCTTCATCATATCTGCGTTTATAACAACGACGAGATGGATGATCTGTGTGTGCACAATAATCACAAGGAGGAAAACTTTTGGACGAGCGAGGTTGCTTTGTAGTAACTCCATGCTCCTCATCATATTGATGTGCCCAGAAATCAGAAGCCACATGGCCTTTCTTATCACAATAAGAACAATGTTTGTTAGGATAAGCAAGACGAGAAGATTTACCACCTTGATTAGAGTGTCCACCCTGCTAAAAACGTGAAGTGGGACGCTTGCGAGGAACAAAAGTAGCATCAAAATCCCTTTGTTCGCGAGTGACCAAAACAACATCAAATTTTTCCAAATGATGCTCATGACGTTGAGAATATTCAATAAGAGATATACATGCTTTGTCAAAGTGGATATCATCCTTGTTAGACAAAATAGTGATGATATTGTCATATAAAGGATCTTTGATGGTATGAAGAAGCCGAGTAACAATCTGATTTTAGCAACAGGAGCACCGACAGCACCAAGCTGATTGATTATGTCTTTACAAGCCTTGATATGAGAGTGCATAGAAGTATCAACCTTATATTGAAGATTCTTCAAACGAGTTTGGAGATATAAAATTTCGGTAACCGATTTCTTCTCAAACGTTGAGATAAGATACTCCCAAATAGCATGAGAGGTTTCTAGATGAAAGACATCCAACATAAGTGAGTCAGGAAGTATAGACAATATATAACGATGAGCCACTTTGTCACGATGAATCCAATCAGTATGATCAATTTTCCATTGCTCAAATAACGGGCCATCAGTAATCAGAGAATTGTCATTCATCACATCAATAGGTTGAACTGGGCAAGACAGGTCGCCCAAAACAATATCAAATAATTCGTCACCTTCAAAAATTAGCATCATCTTCGCTTTCCACCGAGGAAAGCCTTGTCCTTGAAAGAAGGGAACCAAACATTGGCCAGACAGATATCCATTAGCAATTACGCAATTGGCCATGCATGTATCTCAAGGGAAAACAAATAAGATGAGATCGCAGAATCTACAAACCATGAACAAGACGAGCGTAGTTGAGACGCGTGATAATCAAAATAGGGAGATGCACGTAAGAACGATGAAAAGTATTGAGTGACTAAAAAGAAAGCCCGAAATAGAGAGATGTAACGTTCAAGACGAGATGACACATATAAGAAAAGTGCTACTTCGATCGAATAAAGAATGTGAACGAGAATAAACATCGCTAAAAATAACAAGATGTGTGCTTGTCATAATCAATGTCATTAACGAACTGTAATTGGGGATTAACGAACTATGATTAGAATTACAGTTTTAAATAAAGAATCGCAGATTCGAGCAGAATTGTTGTCTTGAATCCTGAACTATCGTAACTTTTGATCCAGAACTCCGATTGACAAGGGGTTTTGACAGGATTCGAGAGCATGACGAGAGCTATGCAGATTTTTAAAAAAAATAAAAAATTAACTAATACTTCTAATTTGAACAAGTTCATGTATCAAATCATCACTTGTGCAAAGAATTCAATCAAGTATAAACAATGAAACAACTTATCTTCCTTGTTGTTGCTACGCATCCATAGCTCTGATACCATGTTGAGAGAGAGAGAGAGTACGAGAGAGATACACAAGACATGCTCCCAAAGAATGATTCATATTGATGTAGAGTTAGTATATATAGGTGAGACCCAAGTCAAGTGAGAGATGATATATATAGTTGTAACACTATGAAACCTAGCACAGGCTCCAAAGATGTGCATCTTAGTTGGTTTATTTCATTCTCATTGTTGGCACATGTGTTTGGTTTATGTGATGTTCTAAAGAAAATAAAGATTACTTATCAATTGTAACGTGTCCACTAGTATCCTCTAGGACACGTCTTAGCAGTCCATCGGAAAGTATGTCTAGAAAGCTTCGCCCGGTACTCCCATGGAATGTTACAGGATTTGCGATCTAGGGCTTTCCGCATCTGCCATGTAGCAGAAGTATTCCGGCCGTTCCCACTTAGGATGGACCTGAATTAGGGTTTTTCTGATTGGTCATTTCCTAACAGCAACTAGCGTCGAACCCAAGCGAACTACTTTACGCAGAAATGCCAGGTCCGAAGCGGATTCACGCTGCACTTGGTTCAAGGAGAATGGGAAATGAGAGGGATGCAAAGCTCAACCTCTCTGCCCCCTAAAACAGCGTAAATCGGGTTAAGACATACTCTAGGTCAACGCTTCTGTTGTTCATGTCCTTTGACGATCATTCTGTTGTTACTCGTGATTTGAGAAAAGTTCCCGGCCAATCGGGACTACCCAACTGTAGGACGGACCCATGGCCCATCCTCCACACTTTCCTCAGGTTGTTTTATTTATGTAATTATCTAACACAGTAGTTGGACATGTAACAACCAGCTTCTTTAATTAACCCGTTAAAGACATGTTCTTTCACGTAATCTTATCACTTACTATAGAAAAACAATATCAGACAAGTTCTTTATTAACAGGTCATCATATTTATCTTTCAAATAAAAAAAGTTCTGCCCATAGGCTTATCCACAATCCGTATGCGGGCCTCGAGATCCAATCCCGAGTCACGTTAGCCTCTTGTGCAAGACCCAGAAGACGAGGTATTTACGGCCAGAGCCCCCCCTGGCACCCAAGCGTCCTCCTGCTCCAAGTAGTGCTTAATGGAGAGACCTCTCGCGGTAGGTTCGGTCCATGTTCCCGGCGCGGTTAACAACCCCCTTGGTTAGGGTCAAGCAGGCAATCAAGGGTAACTGAAGCTGCCTCTCCCTTCAGGCCTTCAACCTGAAGTATAGATATTTATTTATTTTGTAATTCAGTGGTCAAACAAGTCAAACAGTGCTCAAAAATCTCTAACAAGCACAAACATTTCCATTGATCGATTTTGTTGTTGGCAAACTGCTAAGGAAGGAATCCTTCCTTTCGAATGCATCCAGCACTAGATTCGAGGTGTCTTGCAACTTGGTAAGATCCCTTATATTCTGGGTTAGCGCATACCCTATTAACCCAACTTGGTCAAACCCTAAAGCTCATTGGATACTTCAGTTTCTGGTTTTTAACCTTCCTTACTCAGAAGGATATCAAAGTATACATCCTCTTGCAAGATAACTTGCGTAAGGATCTGCCATCCTTGTTGCGAGAATTTAGCCTTTCTTCTTGTGATTCAATCACAAGACCATATGACTTCGTACTTGCTGCGCACGTCCTGCATTGTACTATGCGATAATGGGGTTACGAAACAATCCGTTTCAGTTTCTTTAAGCTGACGTTGTTAGACCTAGGGTTTCCTAGCTTTATTATTTTCTTTTAAGAAACTCAGGGACAAACCCTAGTTTCTTTTACGTTTACAATTTACTGACCCTACAATCAGGGAATGTGGGCAAGTATTTAAGGTATATACGTTTCTTGGATTTTAATTCATTCCCAATGAATATTTCGCAGCATAGGTTTTTCTAAGTCTATATTAATTTGGTTAACTTTAGAAGGTAATATCGAGATTAGCTTCGCATGATTTGTTATCTATGTGTCAATTGATTTTTCAATCCTAAACTTTATCGATTTGAGGTTAGGTTAATTCAATTAATCTTCCCTTTTCCTTGCGAACGAACTCATGCTAAATAAGCAACCTTTTCCTTGCTAAGTTATGCAGTTAACAATTATAATTTCATAGAGTTTATGCATCGTAAGAGTCCTTTCATGATTTGCATTTTCCATGCATAAAGCTATTTGAAAAAAAATTATGCTTATGCTTTGTCTATTTTGCATGTTCCATTAAACTAAATTCCTTCGTCGTGAACAACTAGCAAAAAATATATCCTCTCCCTAACAATTCATCCTGCATGATTGAATTACAACGATATAAAATTAAGAAGAAAAAAACCCGGGTTTGGGGTGAGATATCCACATGGATACCGGGATATGACCCTCCCGCAGCTACTCCTTGGACTTTCTTAGGAGGCATCACAATTGTAGTCCTTCGAACGTGGAAGCAGCCTTACACTCCTTTTCAGAATTCCACCATCGCCCGCTTGCACGTCAATACTCTTCTTTTTTTGAGTAGGGGAAAAAAAAACCAAGTTCCAAGGGTATTTTGGAAAGGGCAAGGAACAGTTAAGGGTTTAACCACAAGGAGGGGTAATAGGACCTTTAAGGTCTTAGTTCTTTTGGGAGGGAAAGGCTTACAAAGCCCAAGGAAAAGGCCCTATAGGGGTTTACACACGGGGGGGACGGGGGGGGGAGAAGTAACAAGCCCAAAACAAAGGGGCTTAAGGGATAAATACGGGGGAAGAAAGGTTTAAATTACGGGGTTCCAACACCCATGGGATGAGGGGGCTTAAAACACGGGGGGGGGGGGGGGGGAAGGGTGTGTGTGTGTGGTTTCAAAAGGCATAAGAAGGGGGCCTTTGGGACTTTTAGGACATGGGATAATAATAAGGCTTTTGAAAAATACAATAAGGGGGAGAAAGGCCCTTAAGAGGGTAAAACCGGGAGGGGGTTTAATAAGACCTTCAAGGACTTAGATCTTTGGGGGGAATGGGGCTTATGAAACTTCTTTTTTAGAAGCTTCTTGGAAGCTTCTGGGTGTGTGCAATCTACGTGGAAGAGGGGAGATGATAGTTACGTGGAGGGGGAAAAGGATGATGTCCACGTGGAAGAGGGACAGGGGTGGTGCTGACGCGGAGTATGGGGGGTCGGTGGCGAATCCAGACGACAGGGTTGGCGGCTCCCTCTTTTTCTCACGGCGCAGTGACTCTTATGCCACAGGTGGTGGTGCTCTGATTGGCAACCCCCTCCTGCACGGCGGCTCCACGGACGACAGGAGCTTCTTCCTCCCCTTCAGATTCCACAGCTCTTCCTTGGCATGGTGCAGTACACGACCAACTCTCTCTCTCCTTTCACCCTTCTCACGGCGGCTGGCGACTCGCACAGAATCCTTAGCTCTCTCCCTTTGATAACATTCACGTATTCTCTTCCTGTCCATTTCCCCTTGACCTTTAGAGGGGGAGGTATTTATGGGAAGAGGGAGGGTAGGGCCTCCCTCTCCCACGTGGAGCCTGCATGCAGTCCCTCCCCTCCACCTCTACATTCTCCATTTAGCACCATCCTCTTTCCTCAGCCACGCTTCGGCTAGGGGAAAGAGGATTAAAAAATTTTGCATTAAATCCAATATTATTCCCTCCTCCCAAGAGGAGGTTCTCATGAAAATATTCGGTTTCATTAAGCCATGTCTCGTTTGGGCACAATGGAGAGTGTATTAGTAAAGACCAAACCGTCCCTAACCACAATGCAGCATTGTCATTTTCCTGAGACTTCACACGGCCTCATAATATTTTTAACAGAAATATTACATTCTCTCCCCCTTGGAGGAATCGAGATGTCCTCATCTCGAGATAAACTAGGGATATTGATGGATGAGAGTGCCTTCATCTATCCAAGTGGCATCCTCTTCGGGATAATCTTTCCACTAGACAAGGCATTCTCTCAAGGTTCTGGATCTCAATTGTCTCTCCCTAACATCTAAGATCCTGTCAGGCCTTAGTTCAAGGACTCCTTGACTAGGCATTACAACTTGTTGGTCATCAAGTACGTGGTTAGGATTAGGTGCATACTTTTTCAATAGGCTAATGTGGAATACATTATGAACTTTTAGGTTCTCAGGGAGTTGCAGTTTATAAGCATTAGGTCCTAGGCTTTTGAGGATTTTGTATGGCCCACAATACCTTGGACTTAGCTTCTTGCAATCTCCTAAGGATAGAGAACTCTTTTTAGGGCATACGCAAATGAAGACCATGTCTCCTTCTTCGAAGACCCTTTCTTGACGCTTCAAATCCATGTATGCCTTTTGTCTATCCTTAGCCACTTGTATGTCTTGTCTAATTGACTTAATTTGGTCATCCATCTCTTCCAACATTAGCCTTGAAGCTTCAACCCTTAGGGTTGGATTAGAAAAGTTTAGGGGACTTTGACAGTCATGTCCATACAATGCTTGGAAAGGGGTCATCTGAATGCTTAGCTGGTAAGAAGCATTGTATGAAAATTCTACCAAAGGCAAGTATTGAATCCACCTCTTCAGCTCTGGACAGCAGTATGCCCTAAGCATATCCTCGATGACTTGATTTATTCGCTCTGTTTGGCCATCCGTTTGGGGATGGTAGGCGGTACTAAAACAGAGTTGAGTCCCAATAGCTTCAAAGATAGCTCTCCAGAAGTGTGATGTGAAAAGAGAATCACGATCACTCATGATTCTTCTGGGTAAACCATGTAGCTTGAATATCTCCTTGATAAACAATCTTGCAATGTCTCAGGCTTTATAGTTTGTCTTTATTGGAATAAGGTGTACAACCTTAGTAAGCATGTCAACCACAACCATGATGGAGTTGTATCCTCCCTGGACTTGGGGTAGGCCTACAACAAAATCCATACTAATGAATTCCTAGTTCATTTGGGGAATGTCAAGCAGTTGCACTTTCCTTGGCATCATGACATGTTCACCTTTGATACGTTGGCAAGACAAACACTCAGTGACATATTTGAGAACGTCACCTTTGAGCCTCTCCCAATGGTAGCTCTTCCTAACTACATTAAGAGTTTTAGCATAGCCAGGATGTCTTGCGAAAGGAGAATCATGAGCTTCCCGCAATATCTTCTGCTTAAGTGACTTGCTTGCTGGTATACATAGCCTTGTTCTGTAGTAGACGTCCACTATTAATGGAAAATTCCTGATACTTAGCCTGCAACTTTTGGTTCTACTCCTTGATAGAGATCTCCTTTAGCATTGTTTGGTAGGCCAAATCATGGCATGCTTCCTCTCTAGCTAACTCAAGTATAGGGTTGTTTGGCATAGATACTTTTGTAGCTAGAGATCTGGCTGTTGATGGATTTTGCAAGATTAGGGAATTTAGGAATGCCTTGCGACTAAGTGCATCGGCAACTACATTCTCTTTCCCAGGTCGGCACTTGATTTCAAAGTCATATTTCTCTAACACTTCAATCCACCGACGTTGCCTCATGTTGAGCTCATTCTGGGTAAAGATCCATTTGAGACTCTTATGGTCAGTTAGTAGAGTAAACTTGCTACCCAACAGGTAGTGTCTCTAAAGCTTTAGAGCATGGATGATAGCTAGTAATTCCAGATCATTCGTAGAATAATTCTTTTCATGACTCTTCAATTTCCTTGAAGAGTATGCTACTGGATGACCTTCCTGCATAAGTACACACCCCAAGGCAAGAATGCTAGCATCAGTTACTACCTCGAACTCCTTATTGAGGTCTGGAAGTTTTAGAATAGGTGCTGATACCAAACTTTGCTTCAATATATCAAAGCTATTTTGTTCGTGAGTTGACCATGCAATGGAAGTCTGCTTCTTCAGTAAGTCCGTTAGAGGTGCTGCAATCAAAGCATAGTTTTTTATGAAGACCATATATCATCCTGTCAATCCAAGAAAGCTACATATCTCTTTGACGGATACTGGTGTTGGCCACTCAAGCATATCTCTGACCTTGGCTGGGTCCACTGATATTTCTTTTGCTGATACTATGAATCCCAGTTATTCAATCTGACGCTTGAAGAATGCACACTTCTTCATTTTAGCATACAGCTTATGTGACCTCATTGTCTCAAGGACAATCCGAAGTTGGGGTTCATGATCTTCTTCCTGTTTAGAATAGACTAAAGTGTCATCGAAGAAGACAAGCACGGAATCATCAAGATATGGCCTAAAGATATCCTGCATTAACCTATTGAAGGTGGCAGGTGCATTCGTAAGCCCGAATGACATAACTAGGAACTCAAAGTGCCCATTTCTTGTATTGAAGGCCGTCTTTGGGATATCTTCTTCCTTGATCCTTATCTGATAGTAACCTGACCTAAGATCAATCTTGGAGAAGATCTTCACATCCTGAAGATGATCAAGAAGCTCATCTATTCTAGGAATAGGATACTTGTTCTTGACTATCGATTGATTCAACCCTCGGTAATCAATACATGGTCGAAGTGTCCCATCCTTCTTTTTCTGGAATAGTATTGGAGCTCCCCACGGTGAATTGCTAGGCCAGATGTAGCCCTGATCTAATAGTTGCTTGAGTTGTTCCTTCAGCTCAATTTCTTCTGGTATGGATATTCTATAAGGTCTCTTTGCAATTGGCGCAGCTCCTCGTACTAACCTAATCTCATGATCCACTTCTCTTTGAGGCGGAAGTTCAGTCAACTGTTCAGGGAATACGTCCGCATATTCCTTTAGCCAAGAAGGTCCTTCATGAGACTCTTGCTTCTAATCTAATTTGTTGAGTTTGATCAAGTAAACAAGTAATCCTTTTCTGACTCCTTTTATGATCCAAGATACTTTGGCCAACTGGATTCTCGACACTCCAACCTCACCTTGAGTTGTGACTAATTCCCTTTCAGAGTTTCGAAAGAAAACTTGACTCTTTCCACAGTGAATGTGGGCGTCGTTAGGATTAAGCCAATCCATTCCGAGTAGACACTCATGGATACCTAAATTCATGACTTTGAATTTGACGAAAGTCTTCTTTCCTCCCAGAAAGAATTCCACCTTAGCAGTTTGCCTGGTACAAGTAACCTCACGACCATTTGCCAATTCCACAAGCAGGGTAGGTGCTTCTACTATGGTTATTCCTAATCTTTTTGCACATGCTGGCGAGATAAAGGAATGTGTATTGCCACAATCAATCAAGGTCTTGAAACTTTTACCTTGATAGTCTGACGGTGTCTGAATCACCGAGAACTGGCGATTTGGCCCTTTCTTGTGTAAAGCGGTATGGACTGTCGCTCTTTCGAATTTTGCTTCCATGGTTGGATCTTCTTCTTCTTTTTCTTCGCACATTTGCCTATTGGCAATGCAGGCGGTTCTTCCTCTTCCTCGAGTAGCAGCTCCTTGACCATGGCCTATTCCTTGGAAAGGTGCTTGGCGATTTCCTCCACCAAGCTTGGGACATTTCCTCTTGAAGTGATCGGGTTCGTTGCAGTGGAAACAACGGAGGTTTCGGCCATTACTTTGAGTAGGAACAAAGTTGTTGACGTTATTCGTCCTTGCTTTCTTTCTTTGTCCTTGATTATGACCTTGAACTCTCTTAATTTGAGGTCTGAATGCTCCTCTGTTGAGGTCATTGTAAGACCAAGCTTTGTTACCCCTTGGTCTAGACTGCACCTCCTGAATTATAGGCGCTGCTCGAATGAATGCGTCTTGAATATCTAATGGACGCATAGATTCAAGACGGGTATTGATTGGTGGATTTAAAACCGCACAAAATTTGGACACCTGCTGCGTCATGTCCAGCTATGGTGCGTACTTAAGAAGTGTGACAAATTTAGAGTAGTATGCATCAAGCGTGAGCCCCAGCTGTTTTAGCTCGTAGAACTCATTCATCTTCTGAGTGCGATATGCAGGTGGCAAGTATCTTCCCTGTACGGCTTTCTTCATCTTCTCCCAGGTAACGGATCCCTCTGCGATCTCTTGATCCCTACACCATTGCTTCCACCAAAGTCTGGCTTCGCCGGTGAGCTTTAAGTTGGCGAGCATAGCCTGATTGGCGGGTGCAGTACCGGCTGCTTAGAAGTAATCCTCCATAGATTCAATCCAAATTTCAGCATCAGCTTGGATGAATCTGCCTCTCCCGTCAAACTCGGGGGGCTTAATTTGCTTGAGAAGGAACTTCTTCTCCTGGATTACATCAGTACTTGATATAGGAGGCGAATTAGGAACCTGTACCTGGGGTTGTGTCTGGTGAAGGTTTCTTAACATTATTATACGATAATCGTTATTGATTTATATTACATCTTTAATTCAGCTATCTCGTAAACAATGTAGCTACTTAACTTTTTATCAACTCTTGTGCACAACCAGACATTGATAAAAAGAAGTCTTTACTTGTATTTATATGGGCATAGCCCTTTTGAATACAACGTTTCATGTGATGATAAGCCAACTGCTACATTTAGTTTGGGGAGCATGTATTAGCACAGTTATCTACAGGAACTGTATAATAGTAAGGTTTTGGGTCATGGATCTTTAGGAATCGATAAGTCATTGGAAGTTCAGGATATCCTTTCCGTTGGAATCCATACTTTAATCCTGTCGGCGGGGATTACACAGGTTACTTCTTCATATACATATGAGTTCATTTCAACCCTCCAACCTTGAGTATGTAAAGTTGAGTTTACATGAGCTTCCGCAAAAATGAACAGCTTCACGACTTTCAGGTCTTCCAACCACTTGATCCTCTTTAGGTTGGTCTGTAGATAAGCAAACCGGTGGGTGGCTATATAGTAGATTCCTGAAGCACCCATCCACCTTCGTTCCATGTACAAAGGTGATGGATTATAGATCTACTCTAGGATGTTCATCATCTCAACCCTTTGTCGATAATGTGGAGAATGCATTGCAGTCATAAACATGACTCGAAATACCAAGAACTTGTTCCACGATTCGTAATTCTGCAAGACAGCATTAAGGTAAGGAAATGTTTGGACAGCAACATTTTCTTTACTTCATCTTATTATAGTTTCATAAAAACAATTCCGTTGTTGGTCGGCTCTGACACCAACTTTAACGTGTCCACTAGTATCCTCCAGGACACGTCTTAGCAGTCCATCTGAAAGGTTGTCTAGAAAGCTTTGCCCGGTACTCCCATGGAATGTTACAGGATTTGTGATCTAGGGCTTTCCGTGTCTACCACGTAGCGGAATTATTCCAGCCGTTTCCACTTAGGATCCACCTGAATTAGGGTTTTCCTGATTGGACATTTCCTAACAGCAACTAGCGTCGGACCCAAGAGAACTACTTTGCGCAGAAATGCCAGGTCCGAAGCGGATTCACACTGCACTTGGTTCAAGGAGAATGGGAAATGAGAGGGATGCAAAGATCAACCTCTCTGCCATAAGGCATAGACCCATTCCCTTTCCCTAAAACAGCTTAAATCGGGTTAAGACATACTCTAGGTCAATGCTTTTGTTGTTCTGTCCTTTGACGATCATTCTGCTGTTACTCGTGATTTGAGAAAAGCTCCTGGCCAACCGGGACCACCCAACTGTAAGATGGACCCATGGCCCATCCTTCGTACTTTCCTCAAGTTGTTTTAGTTATGTAATTATCTAACACAATAGTTGGACATGTAACAACCAGATTCTTTAATTAACCCATTAAGCACTGGTTCTTTCACATAATCTTATCACTTGACATAGAAAAACAATATTAGACAAGTTCTTTATTAACAGGTCATCATATTTATCTTTGAAATACAAAGAGTTCTCCCCGTAGGCTTATCCACAATCCACCCGAAGGCTATCCAGCAATCCACAGGGATCACTATTCCAAGTTTTCGCCCGTAGACTAGTATGGGGCCTCGAGATCCAATCCCGAGTCATATTAGCCTCTTGTGCAGGACCCAGAAGGTGAGGGATTTAGGGCCAGAGCCCCCCTGGCACCCAAGTGTCCTCCTGCTCCAAGTAGCACTTAACAGAGAGACCTCTTGCGGCGAGTTCAGTACACGTTCCTGGCGTGGTCAACAACCCTCTTGGTTAGGGTCAAGCAGGCAGTCGGGGGTAACTGAAGCTGCCTCTCCCTTCAGGCCTTCAACCTGAAGTATAGATATATATATTTTTTAAATTCATTGGTTAAACAAGTCAAACAGTGCTCAAAAATCTCTAGCAAGCACAAACATTTCCATTGATCGATTTTGTTGTTGGCAAACTGCTAAGGAAGGAATCCTTCCTTTCCAATGCATCCCGCACTCGATCCGGAGTGCCTTGCAACTTGGCAAGATCCCTTATATTCTAGGTTAGGGCGTACCCTATTAAACCAACTTGGTCAAACCCTAAAGTTCATTGGATATTTCAGTTTCTGGTTTTTAACCTTTCTTACTCAGAAGGATTTCAAAGTATACATCCTCTTGCAAGATAACTTGCGTAACGATCTACCATCCTTGTTGTGAGAATTTAGCCTTTCTTCTTGTGATTCAATCACAAGACCATATGACTTCGTACTTGCTGTGCAAGTCCTGCATCATACTATGTGATAATGGGGTTACGAAACAATCCGTTTCAGTTTCATTAAGCTGACATTGTTAGACCTAGGGTTTCCTAGCTTTATTATTTTCTTTTAAGAAACTCAGGGACAAACCCTGGTTCGTTTTACATTTACAATTTACTGACCCTACAATCAGGGAATGTGGGCAAGTATTTAAGGTATAAACATTTCTTGGATTTTAATTCATTCCCAGTGAATATTTCGCAGCATAGGTTTTTCTAAGTCTATATTAATTTGATTAACTTTAGAAGGTAATATCGAGATTACCTCCGCATGATTTGTTATCTATGTGTCAATTGATTTTTCAATCCTAAACTTTATCGATTTGAGGTTAGGTTAATTCAATTAATCTTCCCTTTTCCTTGTGAATGAACTCATGCTAAATAAGCAACCTTTTCCTTGCTAAGTTATGCAGTTAACAATGATAATTTCATAGAGTTTATGCATCGTAAGAGTCCTTTCATGATTTGCATTTTCCATGCATAAAGCTATTTGAAAAAAAATTACGCTTATGCTTTATCTATTTTGCATGTTCCATTAAACTAATTCCTTCGTCGTGAACAACTAGAACAAAATATATCCTATCCCTAACAATTCATCCTGCATGATTGAATTACAACGATATAAAATTAAGAAGAAAAAAACCTGCGTTTGGGGTGAGATATCCACATGGACACTGGGAGATGACCCTCCCGCAGCTACTCCTTGGACTTTCTTAGGAGGCATCGCAATTGTAGTCCTTCAAATGTGGAAGCAGCTTTACACTCCTTTTCGGAATTCCACCGTCGCTCCCTTGCACGTCAATACTGTTCTTCTCTTTTTCGAGTAGGGAAAAAAAAAACCAAGTTCCAAGGGTAATTTGGAAAGGGCAAGGAACAGTTAAGGGTTTAACCACGAGGAGGGGTAATAGGACCTTTAAGGTCTTAGTTCTTTTGGGAGGGAAAGGCTTAAAAAGCCCAAGGAAAAGGCCCTATAGGGGTTTACACACCAGGGGGGGAGAAGTAACAAGCCCAAAAGAAAGGGGCTTAAGGGTTAAATACGGGGGAAGAAAGGTTTAAATTACGGGGTTCCAACACCCATGGGATGAGGGGGCTTAAAACATGGGGGGGGGGAAGGGTGTGTGTGTGTGGTTCCAAAAGGCATAAGAAGGGGGCCTTGGGGACTTTTAGGACATGGGGTAATAATAAGGCTTTTGAAAAATACAATAAGGGGGAGGAAGGCCCTTAAGAGGGTAGAACCGGGAGGGGGTTTAATAAGACCTTCAAGGACTTAGATCTTTGGGGGGAAATGGGGCTTACGAAACTTCTTTTTTAGAAGCTTGTTGGAAGCTTCTGGGCGTGTGCAATCTACGTGGAAGAGGGGAGATGATAGTTACGTGGAGGAGGAAAAGGATGAAGCCCACGTGGAAGAGGGACGGGGGTGGTGCTGACGTAGAGTATGGGGGGTGGGTGGCGAATCCAGACGACGACTGGCAGCTCCTGCTTTTCCTCACGGCGCAGTGACTCTTATGCCACAGGTGGCGGTGCTTTGATTGGCAACCCGCTCCTACACGGTGGCTCCACAGATGACAGGAGCCTATTCCTCCCCTTCAGATTCCACAACTCTCCCTTGGCACGGTGCAGTATATGACCAACTCTCTCTCTCCTTTCACCCTTCTCGCGGCGGCTGGCGGCTGGCACAGAATCCTTAGCTCTCTCCCTCTGACAGCATTCACTGAGAGCGGAATTTTGGTGCTGAGAAGTGCTTAAAAATAGCTAAAAATTATGAATATCAAGGGAAAAATATTCAACATCGAAGGCGGCGGCTCGATCTAGGACAATTTTAAGCATCAAAGTGCTTTAAAGGTGCCCGAGCAACACTTGTTGACTTTTCATAATTTTTCAGATTGTCGTGCGGGTTGACAAGAGTTCATGGTCAATGTGCGATGCCAAGCCGGATGCCCAGGATTTTTCAGAGCTCAATTCGGAGTCCAGACGGGGAAATGGCCACAAAGTGGGCTAGATTTGAAAAGGTGGACATGAGTTTGGCCAAAGGAGTGGTGACCTTTGGGGGGCTAGGGGGCATTTTATCCCAAAATTTTAGTTAACATGAAATCATGGGATGAGAGAGGAGAAAAAACATGATCAGGGAGGCGCCGAAATTTGCGCCCCCTTGTTGATCATGCCATCTCCTGCCTGTGAGCAACCCCCCCAATTGATCATGGGGCTTCAATCCCCCCTGCATGCTGACTCTATCGCCGTGCTTTGCTCCTCCAATGGCGGTCTCTATGAAGAATTCTGATTTCATTCTTTCTCTCTCCTCCCTCTCTCTCTTCTAAGGGCATATTCATGTGGTGAAGAAGAATAGGTAGAATGGATGACAGATGCTTGTCCAATTAAGAATGGATTGCTCCGTGGTTCAAGAGGAATGAAAATTGCTGATTGTGTACTGTCATGAGCATTAATGGTGGCTGGAAATCAGTCCCGAGATATGACAATTAAAAACCCGCAACCCGCAAAGAATGGTAATTCCATTTTTACAAAGGAAATTGATGTTTTATGCAATTTACTTCATGAATATTTGTTCCCATGGGATGATTTTGCATTATAATATTGTTTGTAATGTCTTCCAACTGTTTGAAATCAAGAAATTAGAAAATCATAAGTGTTGTGGATGAAATTAATAGTGTAAAACCCGTAAAACACGCGAAATATGGGAAAATTGGGTGTTTTTGAGATATAAATGGAAAATATAATAAGACACACCAACTAAATTTGTGTTTTTGCTGCAAATGAACCTAAGGGCCACAGCCCAGAACTCACTTTGTATTTTTAGTTATTTAATATTGCGAAAAATACAAGAAAAATAGGAAAAATGGAGGGAAAATAGGGAAAAAATGGATTTTGAGTGCCGAAAATTAAGAAAAAATAAGATTCATATTTGTGGATGTATGGGGGGTTTGAAGTATGAGGTTTAGCCTCAGTTCAGCACTACCTTTATGTTTTAGTGAGTTTTTATTGCTCAACAAAAACATGGAAAATGAACCCTAAACCGATCAATAATGCGGGTGAGAGGGTAGAGTATATAAAAGGTGTTTAAATGCTGAATGAAATGATGAAAAGCTTACTGGTTTTTATACAAACCATTTAGGTTGGTCGATAATAAAAAGTTAAAAATCTAGTAGCACGAGGGTTTCTCGGTGCTAGGTTCATGCAACGTCGCATACGAGCGATAGTCGAAATCATTGAAAGAAATGTTTTTCACATGTGCACTAATGCTGATTTTTCTTTGTTTGAGCACGTGGGCATTCACAATTGGCATGAAGCATGAAATTTAAAAGGTATCAGATAATATCTCCTAGATGCATGGCAATTGCTTTCTAGAGGAATATGACCAATGTTGAGTGAGTAAGGTTGTCCAAGTTGTAGGCTAGGCGTTGGGTCCTAGGGGAAAGAAAGTGAGGTAAGGTACATTCCTGGATACGATCAATTGGTACCTTGAGTGGAACTATGTGCGATGTTGTGTTATATATGTTTAGAAACGCATCGAGGGGCCAATCTCCAAGGTGTAGGAGAGTCGCAGTGAGGTAGCGACAGTCAGTCGTGGGAGGACGTCCTATGTTTGTACTTCGTGCTATTTGACAATGTGCTGGGACTCCCTCTGAGGAGTGTTAATTGGGTTAGAGTTGAACTACGATACGTGATACAAACGCAAGATGTTTAGGAAGATGATGTATGTGTCATCCACGCTCCTGGCCGCGAGACCGTGGGGTTGTTGAGCGCATGATAGAGGTCCGGCTAGTGCATGAGCCAGTGCCGGCCCATTTTAGGTCCCATCATTCATCTATTCTCTTCCTCTCCCTTTTCCCTTGACCTTTAGAGGGGGAGTTATTTATGGGAAGGGGGGGTAGGGCCTCCCTCTCCCATGTGGAGCCTGCATGCAGTCCCTCCCCTCCATCTCTACATTCTCCATTTAGCACCATCCTCTTCCCTCAGCCACGCTTCGGCTGGGGGAAAGAGGATTAAAAAAAAAATCATTAAATCCAATATTATTCCCTTAACCTCCTCCCAAGAGGAGGTTCTCATGAAAATATGCGGTTTCATTAAGCCATGTCTCGTTTGGGACAGTGGAGAGTGTATTAGTAAAGACCAAACCATCCCTAACCACAATGCAGCATTGTCATTTTCCCGAGACTTCACACGGCCTCATAATATTTTTAACAGAAATATTACATCAATGCAAGTTTCCATCCAAGGAATGGATGAGTCAGCTATTGGATGAGTCTTGGCAAGTCAAAAGAACACATTTTGATAGGACGATTGAGTGTAGGGTCAACCAATCTAATCTCACATTCATGTAAATCTTTTTTACTACTTTGAATCCCTTGATTTAATTGGCATAGGTATTGCTTCGATGAATTGTTGTGTTATTCGCATTTACTTACCATAATTTTTTTTTAATTACACGTATTTCATTGCTATACAAACTCTATGTATCTAATTTTGATGTATAAGATGGCAAATTTTGCAAGGGGATGGGATCAGCTTGGATTAAGATACCCGAGATAAGACACATACAACTCTCATAGGTGTGGTTATCTTATGGAATGGTCATAATCCTTTTGTGCTGAATGCAGAGAGCTATTCGCCCATTTCTTTTCTGAGACAAGAAATCCAATTAATGTCCAATGAGCCCCTCTACAACTTCTATTTCAAGTTAGACAATAGAAAATTCAAGATTCGTAGTGAGCAATCCATGATATGTAACCAATGTGCTTCTCCACATATCCTTGAGATAGTTAAATCCTTGTAACTTTTTTTTAAATAAATAACAAATATAAACGTGTTTTAAACTTTTGAATACTTTTAATTTAGATAATCT
This sequence comes from Lygodium microphyllum, assembly GCF_053477565.2. Taxonomy (NCBI): domain Eukaryota; kingdom Viridiplantae; phylum Streptophyta; class Polypodiopsida; order Schizaeales; family Lygodiaceae; genus Lygodium; species Lygodium microphyllum. The sequence continues at coordinate 52,057,851 of NC_141148.1, read as the reverse complement.
TAGTTTACTATGATCCAAGCATGTGATAATACATACTGTAATAAGTCAATCATGCTAGTTAAGATCATAATTAAATTGCAGGCTGGAATTCTATAACCTAGGCAATATTGTCTTTCCATAATGATATATTGTAGCTCATCTCTTCTACTCATTTCTTAAATATTAAATTGGATCCAAGGGATTTTGAAGGTCTTTTAGATTTCTTTTCCTAAAAATTTTCTATATTTTCTCTACTCGAACTTGAATATACTCAACAATCCAAGTATGTTCGAGGATTTAATAATGTAGAACGAAGTGTTTGTATGTCTCTATAATTTAAACAATGACTTTAAAGTATTAAAATAAAGAATCTAAGGTAAGAGTTTTAATTTGAAACTTTAGGATTAAAAAAGAGCATTTATTTAAAACCTTAGATACATAAAAGCTATAACTCCAAACTCATTTTTACTTTCATTCTCTACTTCCCTACACTTGTGCTCTCCTTCCTTCTCTCTTTGTGTGCCATGGCTACCACTCTCACCTTCGTGGCATGGATTAGCTCCACACGCTACGCACACATAGGAGACCAGATATACCCTAGGTTTTGCATGACCTTGAATCTGGAAAGCTTGCTTTCCAGCATAGACCCTAGCTCTAGTATAGTGGCATCATTTTGTGATGTGAAAAATCCTCTTACTTGCTCTATTTCAAACTCTTCTCTCAAATATGTCCCTAAAGATTTTTTATATAGTTTATGTGCTAGATTGCGCCATGCAAAGGTCATAAATCAAGCCCTCATGCATGTGGGACAGCATCTCCACACTAGAGCCATGCCCACATCATACTAGGACCACACCACGATGGATCTCATTAAGCATGAAACAACTTTTGCCATATATATTTTTTGCAAGAGGAAAATGACAAAGACATCGAGGCACCCTCTCAGCCACAGCTAGATTATTTCGAGAGGGAGCTTGAGGAGAATGCACTCCATCCGAGCGTAGGGGCAGCACAAAGCTTAGCCATTGTGCACCCATGTCCTTGCCGTGATGAGATGCAGACAAGCAATGAGGCACCCTTAATTCTCTCCATGCTATTATCATGGAAGGGATGAAATATCTACTCATGCACGATGTACTAGAAATTTTGAAGCTAAGAGAATAACTATATTGTATCATGGTGCCTAATGCACATGATGATTTTATAGATTTTGATATACAAGATGCCCTAGCACATGTTGATGAGGTGGCTCAATACTATGGCACGAGTGTTGATGACATCTCTACCATTGCGAGTATCCAGGAGCAGATTGAGGATGCGGCGCCACAATATGAGATCTCAAATGAGGAGTTTTAGCGGTTACAAGAAAGCATTTTTGGACCTTGACTTACTACATAGTACCTTCCCAAGAGAGAGATGAGGGTGGCCCAGTTGTAGGAGCAGACCTGGATGCTCCATTACAGTAGTAGATAAATGATGCAGAGAAGGTAATGTTATCGGATTCACGTGCAAATTTACTAGTAGGGCCTCTAGGGTAGCGGGACTATTGGGATAAATTTTTGCTGGGATCAGTCCCCTAGAGCAGCTCGAACGCTCACATCTATAGGCCTCAATTAGCACTGGTAAATTTGTGTACGAATCCGATATATATATCTTTAGCACAGTCCATGCATAGTGAGTCTGACACTAAACTTGTGTGATACAGGACATGGCCTATATAGATGAATTTTCATCTAGACAAGGTGGACGAATTAGTAGCTAAGGAAGGGTATAGGACTCGAAATTCAAGGAATATAACGGCCTGCTTGTGTGTGACATTATTGTATCTCATAAGACATGATCTCTGGCTTTTATTGAGAAATTCTTAAAGTTGAGGACACTAACAAAGGCAAGGAACTTCAAGACCATCCCAATGAACTCTAGCTTGGAGAAAGTAGTGTTGCTTCGATGTTTGAAGCTCCTCTACTTATTCTCTAGTACTGGGTATGGGCCACTTTTTTCCATGGTGGTGTGTGGCATAGTTGCTGGTGTTCAAGAACCCAATGTCATTAGGTAGGAACTACTAGGGCAAAATGTGTTTCTACCTATGATCTGACTATGGGGAGTGTAGCTCAAAGAAGCATAGGAGAGAGTAGATGTACTTATTGCCAAATGATATCTCATCACCAATGTAATATACTTTGTAATCTTCTCTTAATGTAATGAAAACCGATATTTGTTGGATTTACGTGAAATGTAGTTTGTCATACATGTCATTTATTATTGTTTTTTACATGAATGTTACATTTATTTATCGAATTTATATGCAACACGATTTGCATCCTAAATTTAATACGTAGTGCTTTATCGAGTTCATACTCAACATATATTCATTCAAACGCATGTAACAATAACTCAAAGACATAAATAAAATAAATAACAAGTGAATAAACAAAAATAAGATACGAAAAAAAATTTGTATTCATATTCATAACATTTTACATGGGATCCATTACCACTAGGGTTTTACAAAATCTCTTTGGAAGCTACATTCGGTATTTGTTTTAGTAATATACCTCTATTGTTGTTGATCTTCGCAAGAACTATCCTTCCATTGCCGGAAGAACCTCACTATCCACAAATCCCTATCGGTGGTGACAATGACTCTCCTTGCATGCACTTCTGCATAGATCGAGTCTCCGAACAAGCCGATGAGGTAAACTTCCGTAGCTTCCTATAGTGCAAGGAGGGCTTGGGCAGTCGAGCGATCAAATTGTTGCAAGCGTGATCCATCTAGGAAGTGCCTCTTGCTATTTTTAATCAATATATTGTCCATAATCTCCTGCACTAGCTTCTAGAATTAATCCTTTGGTATTGGGAGATGTGTGGTCTTCTTGTAATGGCAGATATCAAGAATAGCCAATGTGCCTAGCCTCCACTTGCAATGCTGGCATGGTGGTGGATTTGGGGGAGGTGGCTTGTACATGGGATTTCTAAGGGGTGTCTCCAGGTCGCTTGCTTGGTGCATGTCATGTCTTCTAGGAGAGAAAACTCAAAAGTGAAATGTGTAAAATGAGGTGAAACTTTAAACTTACAGCAAAACTTTTTGAAAACCCTTAAACTTAAATTAATGTATCCAGGCTTTGGAAAAATATGAGTAGTTATCCGATTAATGTGAAATTTTACCTATGAATTCCTCTAGGACACATCAACTACCCAACAAAAAATTGGCCTTATCAGAAGTCTCTAGGATACCTGTCTGGAGGCTAGGATATGGGGCTCTAAATCCCCAAATTCAGGGCCCCAGATGCAAGCCTCCGGACAGGTGTCCTAGAGGTTTTGATGGGGCCAATTTTTGATTATCCATGAATTTTTATGATGCCCGACATGTGGGTGAAGTTTCACCAAATTTCAATTTATAAAATTGACGATTGAATCATTTTTTGAAAATGCATTAACTAGATTATACTTCATTGATAAACACATAAACTCACCACCAAGTGTGAGCAATTGCATATTAAATGTGTTGTCAACCAAACTATGTGAAATATTGGAAACTTAGAAATTCACATAAAATAAGTCATGGGTCAAATGGAATATTGCATATTGGATATAGTGTTGCCAAATCGCAAAATACAATGAAGATATAGTGCATCAGCACATGTACAACTGATCATTGATGTGTGCATGATTGCACACTGACTTTATACACAACGAAACTACTTTCAAAATTAGAAACTTGGAAATATGCACAATGCAAATCATGGAAAAATGGAATATCAACTATCGTATTTGGCATTACAAAACCATGAAATACACGGTAGATAGTGTATCACACCAAGTCCAACTACAGCTAGACAAAATTTAGCTCCATTTTGCAAGCCACTACTATCAAATACTTGAATGTCTATTGGAAAGATAACCCAAAGCTAAGCTCCTTACAATCTATAGCCAAACCTGAGCTAAAAACGTAGATCCAATTACAAGGTAGCTTCTCAAAGCATATTGTTGACATTACAAGGTAGCGGTGCTGAACCCTTATAAGGGAGTGGATCTAGTGGTCTTGGTGCCACAAGCAGTAAGTTAGGAGAAGGTGGAAGCTCTAGCGCTCCCCTTTCTTCCATAAGCCAGTCTACATCAAGTGCGGGAGGTGTAACCCCACCGTCCCCTATTTCTAGTGCAAATCCAATTTCCGTCATGGCGCAGCCTATTGCAATTCCTGCAAGAACAACGAATTTGCTGGCTCTAGGTTACCCACTACCCATTTTTAATGGGCTAGTTGAGGAAGATGCGGAACTCCACATCAGGGAGTTTCAAAAGCTGATGTCTAACTGTCGCATCCAAGAAGGACATTTAATGATGTTCTTCAACATGGCTCTCAAAGGAAGAGCTGCAATCTGGTATCATGGCTTAGAAGCTGGAACCATATTGAATATTGATTCATTTTATGGAGCTTTTCAAAGGGAGTTTGCCCGTGAAAGGGGTGGGCAATATTGGTTGCGTGTACTTAACGTGACCCACCAAGAACCACACGAGGATATTCGGGCTTATGCGAAGAAACTAAAGGAGGTTTTCCGTAAGTTGGACACCTCTATTCCTATCCCCGCAGTTGCCCAATTGCAATATTTTCTACATGGTTTGGACTTTAATATCCAGTTGTAGTTGAGTAGTGTCCCTTTGAGGGATATAGATACTGCCATTACACGAGCATAAGAAGTGGAATCCCGACTACAAGCAGCCTATGCCTCTCGAGGCAATTCGAATATGGCTCTAGCATTGGGAAATAATATGGTGACGGCCAATGGCAGTAGTAGCCAAGGGATAGCGATGGGTAATCCTAATGGGAGAGGAAACATGATGCAGAATGTGCCTTTATTACCAGCTCCCCCTAGCATGCCGATGCCTACCAGCAGTCAAATGGCTCCAAATGGTGGAGGCTAGGTAGTTAATCCTAATATCATGCCTGTGGTTCAACAACCAGTGCCTAATCGAATTGTTAGGCCGAATGGAACGATAGGGTAATGATCAAGGCTACGAGTCGAGTGCTTCCAATGTTCTTGGCGAGCTAAAGGACATGATGAAGCATTATACCGACATGATTACGGAGCAGTATTGACAAATAGCCGTTGATGTCAACTTTCTTAAAAAACAACAAAACATGATAGGAAGTAGACACCCAGATGAGGGTGCACCTTCGAGGTTTAGCTGCAAATGGTGTGGTGGGCAACATTATCCATGAAATTGCCCAAATGTCAAGTGCGACATCTGTGGAAAATCCGGCCATTTAGCAGCCACTTGCTGGAGTAAGATTAGTTCCCTCCAGTGAGGAAGTCGGCAACCAGGGCCTGTTAATCATCATGCGCAAGGAAATGATTCCCAGCAAGAAGACGGGCCTAAACAAATACTCCAACGACCAAATACTACAGTGGAGGAGGTGCCTAGTGGTAGTGGGGTTAGTTTGATTGAGGCTGTGCTTGTTAATGATGTTGAAACCTCTAATCTGCGAGCTGTCCTTACAAGAGGTCAAAAGGATAGAGAGGCTGACAAGGATAAGCCTGTCGACGGAAACCCTAAACAAGGCGACAAAGGAACACAAGTTCTAGACCCTGCCATGGACGGAGGACTCTGAAGCCCGTGGAGAGTAAATCTGATGCTAAGAAGGATAAGGAACCACTGAGGAAGAAGGTGAAAGTTAAAAAAGAGGCAATAAAGCCGGTGCAGCGATCTAAAGAGCGGATGGTTTGGCGTGAAAAGCGAACTCTACCCAACTATCATGAATTCGATTTGGCGAGCTCTCTTTGTGAAGTCAAGCCGGATGTGAACCTTTTACAGCTCATTAAGCTTTCCCTAGGAGTACGTAAGGAATTCAGAAAGATCCTGCATACCGGGTATATCGTAGAACCTTTGGGTATTACGCGAGTTGGTGATGACTGGTTCGAGCATGCTGAGAAGCATTGCCCAAGGGTTATAGCCTATGTCGATGGGATATTAGTAGATTATGCCATTGTCGACATGGGATCATCTGTTAACATTATGAGCTCTGAACTGATGGAAAGGTTGGGTCTTGCGATCCAGAAAGATACGTCCACAATTCTCAGAATGGCGGATGATAGTTTGAGACAGCCGAAAGGCTGCATTACTAACGTCCATGTCACTGTTGCAAATGTAGAATGCCTGTTGGACTTTAGGGTGATTCGTTTTGCAGGGTGTCCAAGTTACCAAGTATTACTTGGATGACCTTGGATCTTGCAAGCGGACTGTCAAGTGGATATACCCGCCGGTCGGCTGATATTCGGCAGAGGTGCTCAGCGCGTGGTAATTGATGCCTATTTTAAGTCCCCGCAGAGTGAGAGAGCTCCTCTATCTTCCACAGAATTGGAGACATTAGAGGATTTATCCGCCAGGGAGACATCATTGAGTGACGAGTCCAAAGAGGGATCCACCACTGAAGACATCTATCAGATCACTTTGAACGAGCCGATAGAGGCCCAAGTTCGTATAAGAGATGCAGATGTTATCGAGCTAGACCTTGGCACGCCAAATGATTTGCGACCAATAAAATTAGGTTCTATGCTCAGCTCAGCAGAAAGGGAGGACTATGTGTCCTTGATTGAAGAATTCCGCGACATCTTTGCTTGGAGTTATGATGAGCTGAGAGGCATTCCTCCCAACCTAGCTGTTCATACTAATCCTGTAAAAGAAGGCAGTCATCCTGTGCGTCAAAAAGTAAGGCCTATGCCTTTTGAATTGAGGGACGGGTTGTTTGAGGAGTTGCAGAAGCTGAGAAAAGCTGGTTTAATCTTCCCTGTTCAACACACAGAATGGTGTTCATCAGTTGTTATCAGGAAGAAGAAAAATAATCAAATCTGATTATGTGTAGATTTTAGAGAGCTGAATAAGCAAACAATTAAGGATTACTACCCGTTGCTGTTTATTGACCAGATTTTGGATCAATTAGCGAGTAGGGAGATATATTCGTTTATGGATTGCTTTGCAGGATATAACCAGATGGCAATTGCAGAAGAGCACAACTTGAAAACAACTTTTATTACTGTCTTTGGTACTTTTGTATACCATGTGATGGCCTTTGGTTTATGCAATGCGCCTGGTTCGTGGCAACGAACAGCAGATAAGACATTCGGTGACATATCCCGTGAAGAGTTGAAGGTGTTTATTGATGACTTAGGGGCCGCCACCGTGAGAGAAAGGCAGTTGATCATTTTAAGAAAATGCTTTGAGCACTGCAGACAATTTTGTATCGCTCTAAACCCACGGAAGTGTGTTTTTGGTGTACCTTATGGGCTCTTGCTGGGCCATGTGGTCAGTTCGGTAGGAATTGCGACAGATCCTGAGAAGGTCAAAGTCATAGTTGCCATGGGTCCACCACGCACTCCGAAAGAAGTTCATAGCTTTCTGTCTTCGGTTGGTTATTACCGTAGATTCATAAATACCTTGGCAGAAAGAACGTTGCCGCTTACAAATCTATTATCCTTTAGCTGTTCATTTGATTGGAGCGACCCTTGTAAGGTAGCATTCGAGGATGTGAAGCAGGAGCTAGTAAAAGCTCCCGTTTTAAAAGCGCCTAAAAGAGGTGAGGTGTTCTATATATTTTTAGCAGCCACCATGCACAGCTTTAGCTGCTGTTTAGCCCAAATTTGGGAGGAAAAGTGGTATCATCCGATAGCCTTTGCTAGTCGAAAATTGGGCATTTCAGAGATCAATTATACCTACATGGAAAAGTTGTGTCTTGCGATGGTCTTTGGGACCAAGAAATTCAGGCACTATATCCTCTATGAGAAAGTTGTGCTTTATACAAAGGCGGAGGGGCTTCGATTATTGATGAATAAGCTGCAGCCGCCTGATCATCTAGCAAAGTGGTTAATCACTTTGCAGGAGTTTGATTATGAGATCAGGAGTAAGCCACCAAGGTTACAGGGTATTGTGGAATGTCTTGTGGACTTTGGGGAGTCGAAAGAATCTGTGGCTGAAGGTAGTGACATGGAGTCATTATTTAAGATAGATACGGCATCTATTCCCTCCTGGTATCCTGCAATAATGCATTATTTATCGACAGGAGAGGCTGGATCCGAACTATCTAAAGCTAAGAGAAGGAAAATTAAGTAGCAAGCATTAAAGTTTTCCTTGATCACAAGTACACTATATCGGCAAGGGGTTGATGACATCTATCGCGGATGTGTGATGCCTGATGAGGTGCCATTCATTCTGGAAGAGTGCCATGATTCCGCTTGCGGAGGCCATTTTGCTGGACGGCTTACAGCACAAAAGGCTTTAAGAGCAGGTTACTGGTGGCCTGCCATCTTCCAGGATGCGTTCGCGTATGTTAAGAGATGCGATATTTGTCAACGACATGATAGTCGAGAGAATAGGAAAGGTCCACTCACCCCTATTATGGCGATACTTCCATTTGAGAAGTGGGGAATAGACTTTGTGGGTCCTATTACTCCATCGTCGACTACGCAAAAGAGGTATATTATTGTAGCAATGGACTACTTCACAAAGTGGTCAGAAGCACGTGCAACAAGGAAAGATGATGCTAAAGAAACTGCTAGTTTCCTTTTAGAGCAGATAATATGCCGTTTTGGTCCCCCGAAAGAATTGGCGTCGGATCGTGGAACCCATTTCCTGAATAAGGTGATCAAAAGCTTGACTGAGGCTTGGCAAATCAAGCACAATAAAACGACTCCTTATAATCCGCAAGCAAATGGACAAGTTGAGAGTACTAATAAACAGCTTGTGAGTATCTTGTCTAAGATAGTCTCTGAGAAGAAACGATGTCATGTTGCTGCGCATCCGAGTCGTATACACCTCCATTTCTTTTGTTGTGCATTTGTGTTAATTTCTGCGTGTGATTCATTGTGTGTGATTGATGCATTATGATAATCCGTCCTTTCAGTACCCGCATCCAATGTATATATTCCCTTAATGCATTGCACACTGATCATGTTCTGGAGTTACTATCTGAAGTTGAGAAGACTGACCTCAAACCACTCCAACCATGTTTTGACACTGCCATGAATATGTATTTGCAATTGAAGTGCTAAAAAGAAGTGGAGTCTTTGTTCGACAGGGTAAAGGCTGCGAATGTGCGGCCTGCACATGCTACTTTTAATATGCTTATAAAGGCTTACATAAACAGTGGACAGATGGAAAAGGCAGAACGTGTTTATCAAGAAATGAAGCAAACTGGTGGTATTGGTGCAAATTCACTCACATACAATTGGATGATAGAGGCCTATGGTGTGATCTGTCTTAAAGATAAGGTACAAGAAGTTCTAAAGGAAATGCTAGCAAGAGGATGCATAAACAGTGGACAGATGGAAAAGGCAGAACGTGTTTATCAAGAAATGAAGCAAACTGGTGGTATTGGTGCAAATTCACTCACATACAATTGGATGATAGAGGCCTATGGTGTGATCTGTCTTAAAGATAAGGTACAAGAAGTTCTAAAGGAAATGCTAGCAAGAGGATGCCTTGTGGATTCTAATGTCAAAGACCACATACAATCCATGATTGGTGTAAATAAACTTGTGTCGGAATGAGGGAAAAAGCTAAGTAAAGAGAGATATTTTTGAAAAGGCGAATATGGCGGGCTGGAGAGGACCAAAGGGCCAGACGAATGCTGGAGCTTGATATGGCGAAAGGAGGGGGGGAGCAATGCTAATTGGGGGGAAAGAATTTGAATGAGATAGCTTTTTCTGCCATTTTGGGATCTCTCGGCCTGTTTTGGTGTCTGTGGTGGGTCTACTTGTGATGACGGATTCGGCAGGCATGGCGTTAACGGACATGGGCTGCTCTCTAACAAAGGGAAGCGCGAAGACTTGCACGTGGCCGATCACATCTACTCCTAGCGTGCCTACTACAGCTACGCACATCACGGCATTTATGTTGGTGATGGCAAGGTCATTCATTTGACTCGAAGGCAGGGTCAAGAGCTTGGGACAGGCACTTTTGTTGATCAGTTTATCGGAAGTTTCGCCCCACCATCGACTCGCTTCTGTGAGGAGTGCAGCCAGATAAGGAGGGAATGTGGTGTTGTGAAATCATGTCTGGATCGCTTTTTGAATGGAAGGCCCCATGTGCTGCAGCTTTATAGAACGGAGAAGGGTTCAGAGTATGCCTAATTCCTCCATCTGCCGAAGAGATGGTTTGCAGATCTTGTTGCTGTGAGGAAGGAGATATCTGATGAAACCGATAGGATGACTGAAAGTATAGTTGCTGATATCGAAAACATGGTTCGCTCGTATGTTCTTTGAGATGATCGTTATCGATGATGCAAGTCCTGATGGCACTCAAGACATTGTTCGACAGCTACAGGAAATTTATGGAGAGAATCGTATTCTCTTGAGACCGTAGGTCAAACGGATCCACGCTTACCTTTGTTACCATAATCTCGAAGATCACTGAGTTCTTGGCAACTACTTGGTGCCTGCACTGGTCGAGTGTGGTTGACTGGTCGAGTGTGGCTGTTTGCCAGAAACCGTTTGTGTCTTCCGTAGGATGAGCTCTCGTAACGAGCATTGCTGGAGCTCCCTCATCTCTGGTTTCGCTCAATCTGAAGATCTACACCCTCATAGAGGTCTCCGAGCATAGCAACTCTAAGGACTGCTGGCTTATCATTTTTCTGTGGCAAGCAACTCTAACATCTGATACAGCGATGTTTTTTTTTTCATTGCTATTATAACTGGCAACTCTGCTGTTCCATGGCTGATCAAGCCCTTATGTGGATTCATAAGTGATGGGGTTCCACTTTTTGGTTATCGAAGGCGATCTTATCTATGGAAAGAGCTCGTGGAGAACCTCAAGGGACGTCTGGGTCTATACAGTCCCTTTGCTAGGGCTCTTCAGCAATTGGAGGCATTTTGCAGTATTTGTCAGTGAGGAGTCAAATACTCATTCCCTGCTACCTAATAACTCAAAACATGATGATTCTCTCTCTACAACTGAGCCTACTGCGCTAGAGTATGCCAAAGCACAATTATTTTACCTATGGAAAACTATCAGAGAGCCTGCGTTATTCCTCCCAACATTATTCATTTTTCTCCATGTCAAGCAAGCTTTCCTCCAATATATCAACTCCAGTCTTATGAAATTTTATGGAGTATAAAACCACCTTTCAACTCATGGGACTGATGGAGTTAAAAATTCAAGAAAATTGAACACAGGGATTGCTGCCCAGCTGAGCTCTTCAAGTCTAAGTGCCAAAGTCTGATCTGCCTTGCCTTCTCCTTTTTCAATTTATGTTGCCTATCATTTTTCTTCCGTGTGCTCTGGACCTTCTTATCCCAAAGGATCAATGGTAGTCTCTCTGAACAACAGAAAGAGATCGCAAAACCAGAATTTCCTGCAACTGAAACTGTAAGGATTTTTATGGAGTTTGAACGTGCTAAACAGAGACTATTAAGGCATTGATGAACTTGAATGGGAGATTGTTTTTGGGGATAAAGTTGTAGCAGTCAGTTTCTATTATGAAGAGAGGTTCAAAGTGAATGAACTAGAACCACTTCCTGGAGAGATACCAGCACTGATGGCTTCTTGATCTGGCTCTCTGAATGTTATGACTTGCTAGATGTTCAAGGACTTGACAATGCTGTGTTTGATTGTACAACCTGGAGTCTTTAAATCTGTCCAATCTACTGGAAACTTCAAAGACATCCTTCATATTTGGGATTTAGAGATGCTGAACATGCCTGTAATGGTGAAAGAAAACTGTTTGATTTGAAGAAGTGAAGAATTAATTGTGAAAACATATGAGATACTACAGATTTTTCTAAACATGGACCTCATGTAATTTACTGAACAAGGAATATAGTGAACTTTGGCATCAAATTTTTGAGTTCTTCTTGATAGTCTCTTCCATTGCTGTACCTTGAACCCCGTGTTCTGCAGCTCTTGCACGAACTCTACGACATTTCTGGTGAACCCGACGTGAAAGTGCTGCGTCATCAGCAAGATGGGAGACTCGCAAGAAGAGATGACAGATGATAATGTCATGAAGAACCTGTTTCAGTCATTTACCATGTATATGCAGCAGCAAGTTCATGCAAAACGAGACAGTGATGCTATGGATGCCTTGAAAGCTGTCCAACAGGAGATGAAGCAGTTTAATGGCCAGCAAGTGTCAACTTACCTGCATTTGTATGAAGAAAAGATGAAGTTTTTTGGGGTTTCTCAAGATGTTTGGAGCCGCTACTTCTTGCGGATCGTGGTGCGCGCTCTTGAAGGTTGAATTGCAGAAATTCAAGAGGCACATGCAGGTTGGGCTGAATTTAAAAAGGCATTAAAAGATGAATATTTCCTGGAGGATACAGGTCTTATGAATCGCAGGAATTTTTTAGCATGGGTTTCTATGCCTAATAAGGGACTTTCTGTTACCGCTCTTCTGCGAGAGTTTGAAAGCCGTTATGATCAGTTGGATGGGACTGAACAGCAAGCTTTGGAGATGCAGAAAGTGGAGTTATTTTTGCAAGCTGCAGATGCTGATTTGCAGGAAAAGTTGGATGATCTTTTGGAAGATCAAGCTACTGATTCAGGTTTAAAGACTGAGTGGAGACATGTCATTGATGCTGTGAATGCTCTTGTCAAGAAGCAGCGCAGGAGAGTCAGATTGCATCGAAACACAGGATCAGTTCCTGAAAAATCCTTGGAGACTTCTTCTTCTACCCCTGCTACTTCTTTGCCTAAGCCTACTCTTCCTGCTGTGAATCCACCAGTACCTGCTGCTCCAGTGCCCTTATCTGTAGATGATGTTATTAAAGGCTTGGCAGATTTGACGATTGAAGCAGTCAAAGTTGAAGTTGGTAAGTTAAAGGAGCAACTTATGTCAGTACCTGCTGTAGCACCTGCTCCAGTGACTGCTTTTCCAGTTGGTCAAAGGAAAGGGCGACGATGTATTTGGTGTGATAGTATAGAGCACCAACACTGCAGAGATTGTGATGCTTTTCAGGAAGCACGTAAGAAGAATGTAGTGTTCTGGGGACAAGATGGGAAGATATGGCTGACAGAGACTGGCGCTCCTCTTGACACGAACTTTGGCAAGGGGGGTATAAAGAAGCTTGTTGATGATATGGCTGCGCGATCAACTTATGTGAGTGTTAGAGGAGATGCTTCAGCTTTTGGAGTCCAGCTTGAGCAGAAATCTGATGGAGACTCTGCCTTATGGTCTTCTGCCTTGGAGATAGCGAGAAGAGAGAAAGTTCAAACTTCTACTATGACTTGTGTGGGCTCTAGCATCCGAGGAGAAACAGGATGGGATTCTCCTGTTGACAGGTATTCTATTTTTGCTTATATGGCTAAAATGCAGGGTTTAGATGCCATGGTTGAAGAAAAGAGAAGAAGAGATGAGGAGGGTCCTAGCTCCTCCAAAAAGACTAGAGGGGGTGACTTTGTTTCACCACCTGTTACAGCTCCACCTATGTCAAATTCTCCAGCTCAAACAGGTTCTGATCAACCAATGGGAGACAAGCAGAAAGAAAAGAGGCAACCAAGAAAAGAGCCAGGATTCAAGCTCTTGTCAGACCTTGATATGCAAACGGATATGAGTAAGATTTTCATGAAAGAATTTTGAATAGTGAAGTCACTTTTACTGTTGGAGAGGCTCTTGGGATTGCTAGAAGAGAAATACAGGATCAGATGCAGGATCTTTTGCGGAGGAAACGACATGCGATGGAAGGACCTGCTTTACAGGGATTGTGGCATGGAGCTCTTGGGGAAGAGCATGATGATGCAGTGATGGTTGAGAATGCTTCTGTTAATCCGCAATTGGAGAAAATAGTGCAGCCTACGCAGTATGAAGATGATGAGACCCCTATTCTCATTCCTCGCAGCCATTTTTCACGAAGTCATTGGGCTAGAGCGACCACTGAGACAGTGGTAAGGATTGGAGAGAAACAAATTTCCTTGATCACTTTAGTTGATCATGGTTCTGAGATTAATCTTATTGCTCGAGGTGTTTATGAGAGTGGCAAGTGGCCTATGGATGCAGAGCATGGCTGGCGCATGAGAGCCGCCAACAATACTTCTGGTGATATGTATGCTGCTTGTCCGAGTATCAGAATTTCTATTGGTAATGTTGAAGAGGATTATCATTGCTTTGTTCAGGATTCATGCTCTTATCCGATTATTCTTGGATAGCCTTTCATTACAGAAGCAAGAATGGAAACAAAAGTGATGGATGACGGATCAGCTTATGCGCGGATACGCAATAAAGATGGTATGCGAGCTGTTCAGTTTATGACTGTTGGGGTAAATCATCCGAGAAACAGGGACTCCTTGCGTGAGGCACCACTACCTGCGAAGGAGTTGGATTTTCATTAGGTACCGCTGTCTTGCGAGACGCCAGTGGTACGGAGCGGAGAAAAGAGGAGATCTCGCCTCCTGGCAGCCAGTCTTTCTCCAATAACTTTGTTGGGTTTACTTCAGATAGTTCAGTGAGTTATCAGAAAATTTCAGATTTGCCTAGAGCTGCCAGGCAGTACATTGGTCGTAAGGAGAAAGAGTTGAAGAATGCAGGTATTTTACAAGCAGAAGAGCATGTAGATGGATTATATGAAGGGATGTCTTATGCAGATACATTGTTTGAGATAAGAGCAATGCTGAAAACTGATGTATGCAAGGGTTCAAAGATCATACATGTGCAAACCTTGGATATGTTTCAGGAAATTTCTGGTTTTATGCTGCAAACAGAGTTAGAGGCTGAGAAAACTCAGCAAACTGAATTTATGGCTGATCTTGATCAGCTAATAGAACTGCAGAGGGCTGAATCCATTCAGCCAACAGAGTTGAATGCAGAAAAATTTCTGCATACAGAGTTTCAGGATGCGTCTATGCAATCCATTGACCCGAGGGCTGAATTCATTCAGCCAACAGAGTTGAATGCAGAAAAATTTCTGCATACAGAGTTTCAGACTGCACCCATGCAGTCCATAGAGCTAAAGGCTGAAATTTTTCAGCCAACAGAGTTGAAAGATGCTGAAAATTTGCAGAAATTGCAGCAAAGAAAAGAGTGCTTGAATGATGCCAAGGTTGACACAAAATATAAAACAGTTGATAAGAAGGTTAAGCCGGTTGCAGGGCCGCTTCCTTCTGATAGTGATGAGCAGATTGAAAAAGCTATGAAGCAGCCTATGTTGAGGGATCCTGCAAATATTGGACATAAGTTTACAGCTGAAACTCTTGCAGAATTGAAGATTGGAAATGATGATTTTTTGCTTCCAGTGGAAAAAGAATGTTTTAGAGAGATGCTTGGACGTCATGGTAAGGCATTTGCTTTCTTTCCACATGAAATTGGCTGCATTAGTCCCGAATTGGTTGCACCCATGGTCATCTTCACTGTTCCTCATGTACCATGGAATATACGTCCTATACCTGTGCCTAAAGCATACTTGCCAAAGCTGATAGAGTTGCTGAATGAGAAGATTAAAATGGGGATTTTGGAACCCTCTTCTGCACCTTATTCTAACAGGTGGTTTACTGTACCAAAGAAGAATGGTACTTTGAGATTTATTCAGGATATGCAGCCCGTGAACAAAGTGACAATCAGGAATGTGGGTACAGGTCCAGTTGTGGATGAATTTGCTGAGGCTTTTGCAGGACGAGCCATCTATTCACTAGGTGACTTGTATTCAGGTTATGATCAGTTTCAGCTTGCCTTGGAAAGCAGGGATATTACTACTATGCGGACACCTATTGGTCTTGTAAGGATGTGTACCTTGCCTCAAGGTGCTACAAACTCAGTTGCTCATATGATGAATGCTATGCATAGAGTTCTTCGAGACTATATTCCGCAGTATACCATGCCTTTTCTAGATGATGTGCCTATTAAGGGTTGTGCAGAAGAAGAAAAGAATGAAAGTCTTGATTTGCGTGGATGTAGACAGTTTGTGGCTGATCACTTGATTGCTTGTGAGCAAATTTTGACACGATTAGAGGAGGTAAATTTGACACTTTCAGGGCTGAAATCTGTCTTTGCTGTTAATGAAGTCATCATGGTTGGGCATATGGTTGGATATTATGGCAGAAAGCCTTCTCCTGCAAAGGTGGATGCCATAAACAGGATTGCAGAGTATTGCTCGACTACTTCAGAGGTGCGGAGATTTGTGGGAGCTTGTGTATTTTACATGATTTGGATTCCTCATTTTGCTCATATTGCAGATGTTCTCTATCAGCTGTTTCGAAAGGGGCAGAAATTTCATAGGGATGATGAAGCTGATGGAGAAACAGGTTTACTAGAATCAGAAGATGGACTTGACCTGTTTGTGGACTTGAATGATCCTGGATAGTTGGCACATCCGGAGGATGCGCAGGTTTAGAGGGGGTGGATGTCGTGTTGCTACGCATCCGAGTCGTATACACCTCCATTTCTTTTGTTGTGCATTTGTGTTAATTTCTACGTGTGATTCATTGTGTGTGATTGATGCATTATGATAATCCGTCCTTTCAGTACCCGCATCCAATGTATATATTCCCTTAATACATTGCACACTGATCATGTTCTGGAGTTACTATCTGAAGTTGAGAAGACTGACCTCAAACCACTCCAACCATGTTTTGACACTGCCATGAATATGTATTTGCAATTGAAGTGCTAAAAAGAAGTGGAGTCTTTGTTCGACAGGGTAAAGGCTGCGAATGTGTGGCCTGCACATGCTACTTTTAATATGCTTATAAAGGCTTACATAAACAGTGGACAGATGGAAAAGGCAGAACGTGTTTATCAAGAAATGAAGCAAACTGGTGGTATTGGTGCAAATTCACTCACATACAATTGGATGATAGAGGCCTATGGTGTGATCTGTCTTAAAGATAAGGTACAAGAAGTTCTAAAGGAAATGCTAGCAAGAGGATGCCTTGTGGATTCTAATGTCAAAGACCACATACAATCCATGATTGGTGTAAATAAACTTGTGTCGGAATGAGGGAAAAAGCTAAGTAAAGAGAGATATTTTTGAAAAGGCGAATATGGCGGGCTGGAGAGGACCAAAGGGCCAGACGAATGCTGGAGCTTGATATGGCGAAAGGAGGGGGGGAGCAATGCTAATTGGGGGGAAAGAATTTGAATGAGATAGCTTTTTCTGCCATTTTGGGATCTCTCGGCCTGTTTTGGTGTCTGTGGTGGGTCTACTTGTGATGACGGATTCGGCAGGCATGGCGTTAACGGACATGGGCTGCTCTCTAACAAAGGGAAGCGCGAAGACTTGCACGTGGCCGATCACATCTACTCCTGGCGTGCCTACTACAGCTACGCACATCACGGCATTTATGTTGGTGATGGCAAGGTCATTCATTTGACTCGAAGGCAGGGTCAAGAGCTTGGGACAGGCACTTTTGTTGATCAGTTTATCGGAAGTTTCGCCCCACCATCGACTCGCTTCTGTGAGGAGTGCAGCCAGATAAGGAGGGAATGTGGTGTTGTGAAATCATGTCTGGATCGCTTTTTGAATGGAAGGCCCCATGTGCTGCAGCTTTATAGAACGGAGAAGGGTTCAGAGTATGCCTAATTCCTCCATCTGCCGAAGAGACGGTTTGCAGATCTTGTTGCTGTGAGGAAGGAGATATCTGATGAAACCGATAGGATGACTGAAAGTATAGTTGCTGATATCGAAAACATGGTTCGCTCGTATGTTCTTTGAGATGATCGTTATCGATGATGCAAGTCCTGATGGCACTCAAGACATTGTTCGACAGCTACAGGAAATTTATGGAGAGAATCGTATTCTCTTGAGACCGTAGGTCAAACGGATCCACGCTTACCTTTGTTACCATAATCTCGAAGATCACTGAGTTCTTGGCAACTACTTGGTGCCTGCACTGGTCGAGTGTGGTTGACTGGTCGAGTGTGGCTGTTTGCCAGAAACCGTTTGTGTCTTCCGTAGGATGAGCTCTCGTAACGAGCATTGCTGGAGCTCCCTCATCTCTGGTTTCGCTCAATCTGAAGATCTACACCCTCATAGAGGTCTCCGAGCATAGCAACTCTAAGGACTGCTGGCTTATCATTTTTCTGTGGCAAGCAACTCTAACATCTGATACAGCGATGTTTTTTTTTTCATTGCTATTATAACTGGCAACTCTGCTGTTCCATGGCTGATCAAGCCCTTATGTGGATTCATAAGTGATGGGGTTCCACTTTTTGGTTATCGAAGGCGATCTTATCTATGGAAAGAGCTCGTGGAGAACCTCAAGGGACGTCTGGGTCTATACAGTCCCTTTGCTAGGGCTCTTCAGCAATTGGAGGCATTTTGCAGTATTTGTCAGTGAGGAGTCAAATACTCATTCCCTGCTACCTAATAACTCAAAACATGATGATTCTCTCTCTACAACTGAGCCTACTGCGCTAGAGTATGCCAAAGCACAATTATTTTACCTATGGAAAACTATCAGAGAGCCTGCGTTATTCCTCCCAACATTATTCATTTTTCTCCATGTCAAGCAAGCTTTCCTCCAATATATCAACTCCAGTCTTATGAAATTTTATGGAGTATAAAACCACCTTTCAACTCATGGGACTGATGGAGTTAAAAATTCAAGAAAATTGAACACAGGGATTGCTGCCCAGCTGAGCTCTTCAAGTCTAAGTGCCAAAGTCTGATCTGCCTTGCCTTCTCCTTTTTCAATTTATGTTGCCTATCATTTTTCTTCCGTGTGCTCTGGACCTTCTTATCCCAAAGGATCAATGGTAGTCTCTCTGAACAACAGAAAGAGATCGCAGAACCAGAATTTCCTGCAACTGAAACTGTAAGGATTTTTATGGAGTTTGAACGTGCTAAACAGAGACTATTAAGGCATTGATGAACTTGAATGGGAGATTGTTTTTGGGGATAAAGTTGTAGCAGTCAGTTTCTATTATGAAGAGAGGTTCAAAGTGAATGAACTAGAACCACTTCCTGGAGAGATACCAGCACTGATGGCTTCTTGATCTGGCTCTCTGAATGTTATGACTTGCTAGATGTTCAAGGACTTGACAATGCTGTGTTTGATTGTACAACCTGGAGTCTTTAAATCTGTCCAATCTACTGGAAACTTCAAAGACATCCTTCATATTTGGGATTTAGAGATGCTGAACATGCCTGTAATGGTGAAAGAAAACTGTTTGATTTGAAGAAGTGAAGAATTAATTGTGAAAACATATGAGATACTACAGATTTTTCTAAACATGGACCTCATGTAATTTACTGAACAAGGAATATAGTGAACTTTGGCATCAAATTTTTGAGTTCTTCTTGATAGTCTCTTCCATTGCTGTACCTTGAACCCCGTGTTCTGCAGCTCTTGCACGAACTCTACGACAACGAGACTGGGACAAGAAGTTGTATGTGGCAGTATGGGCATATAATACAACGTTTAAGCGAGCCACTGGCCACATGCCATTCAAACTAGTTTATGGTGAGGAGTGCATTTTACCCTTAGAAATTGAGTTGCCGACCATTAGATTCGCAAAAAACCATTCTTTGGGTAATGAGGACGCCCTATTAGAACGTTTTACGACTTTAGCATACCTAGATGAAATTAAGTTGCAAAGCCTATTACATCAAGAGGTTGCTAAGCATCGGATGAAACAGTTGCATGACCTAAAAGCGAAGAAGTATACCTTTAAGAAAGGACAACTGGTTTTATATTATGATGCGCGTAGGGAGCTGTTTCCAGGGAAGGTGGAACCTAAATGGGATGGCCCCTACAAGATTGTCAGGTTAGGGAAGAATAGGTCTACGGCCCTATTAGCTGATCTACAGGGAGTAGAGTTTAAGAATAAGGTTAATCTTAATAAGATTAAACCTTATTACTTCTAGGTATGCTAATACAAAGAAAATGCATTGCAGGTCCATGCTAGAAATGATCTGAGACCTAGGAAAGAGTTTAAAAGACGGTTGATGGGTCAGTTAATCCCTTATTTGGAGCACCCATATTTGGAGCAAAGATACCATCAGGGGAAACTCATCTGGGGGAGAAAAGGGTATAAAGTGATTGAGCAAGAAGACGAAACCTTTGTGTGGGAGATTAAAGTCTTCTACCACCACTGTTTACGACTGTTGACCTGTATCCCTGTTGAGTTCAATGAAGAAGGTGGGATGGAGCCGTCAGTTCATCCTCTCAACATGATAAAATTTGATTATCATAATTATGAATAGAGGAGTTCGTGATGGCCGGCTGTGTAAACCCATTGTGGACATATACATTATATTTTGATGGAGCATCCAGGGGCCCTAATAAAAAAGGGAGTGTTGGAGTAGTAATCCGAGACCCCCGACGTAGAGTTACGATGAAGTTAGCTGCTTATCTCAGCGTAGGATTCACTAACAATATGGCGGAGTATAAAGCCTTGATTATGGGACTGTATATTGCCAAACAAGGTGGTATTCGTCGATTGTTAGTAAAAGGGGATTCCCAGTTGATCCTGAATCAGTTAGATGGGACGTACACAGTGCGGAATCCCATTCTTTGTATGTATCATCGGACTGCTATGACCCTACTAGAGGAGTTTGAGAGAGTGTCTTTTCAGTTGATTCCACGCTACTGGAATCAGTTTGCGGATTCATTAGCAAATCTTGCTTATGAAGAAGATCTCTTCTTTAATTGTGGTCCTAGTCTGGATATTGTGATCAATGATGAAACAAGACCCGGTCGCTTGTGGGGAATGTTATTAGAGCATGCAATATATGGCAGACGATGGTTGATATGGGTGATGCAAAGAGTATCCGAGACCAATCTACCGTTATTATCTGGGACCCATAGGTTGATTAGATAACATATTATGCGTACGCCTCTTGCTATCTATGCAGGAGGGATGGGTCATAACCTTATGCATTTAGTTTAGGGCTACGAGCCTGTTTTTCCTCCTTGGGAAGGAGCTTATTATTGTCTATCTGGATTCTTCCAGGGAGGGATGTGGAGGAGTTATTTTGTTTGATTTCGTTAGGCCAAGAGGGCCAGTGTTGCGAGGTTTTGAATGCTTTATTTCGTTAGGCCAAGAGGGCCGATTAAGTTTTGTAGAGAAGTGTTTTATTTCGTTAGGCCAAGAGGGCCAGTTGTCAGTTTAGTGCAGGTACCATTAATGGTTTCTTGTTTGAGTTCTGTGCTAGACAGGTTTGAAGAAGAGCTTGGAAGGAGCCTTTTGTTGCGTGGAAGCTTTTTGTGACCCTATCCAGGTGATATCTTTCCTTTATGAGTACTGTGGTTTTTATGTTATATGTGTTTGTGTACATGTTAAAGGGGATTTTTCGTTTCTTATTGGGGACCATCGTCCAAGGCATGAAGTCCTGAGGTTTCGATTTAGTATGTTTGAGGGAGGTCTGAGTAGTCGTTGCCTCCTCTCAAGACATTGTCAAGCATCAGAAGACCTGTTTTAGAAGGGAGTCCTAGTGACCCTGTTCTGCAAGCCTGCTAGGCAGCCGTTCCAGGAGCTCTTGTTAGATGTGAGGCAGTTAGGGAAGCCTACCAGAAGAAAAATAAAGATGATAAAGGGGAAAAAAAAACCCTGAATATATTAAAGACAATAAATATATATACGGACGTCGAAAAGAAAGAAATAAAAATTTATAAGCAGTTGACCATTGCCTTGCGAAGACCTGGTAGGTTCCTGGGGATGAGTCAGACCCGGGGCCATACCTTGTCTTCCTAGGGGTGGCTTCTTGCTGAAGAAAGAAGAAACAAGGAAGGTTGGAGCGAAAATAAAAGTGAGCGTCAGAAAAGGATTAAGTGTTGCCTTGTGAGGGCTTGGTAGGTTCTTGGGTACCGAGGCACGACCTAAGGCCGATGCCCTGTTCTCCTTGGGTCACTACGCTCAGCTCCCTCCTTTTTACATGCCCGAGTATGGAAACATAAAACCCTCAACGAAGAAATGTGTTAAAAGAAAATACTTCTTGATCAGGCTATAGGAGTCCTCGCCTAGTAGGAGCTCCTGGTTGTGTTGTCCTTAGTCAGGGAGGTAGTTCAGACCACCACTTAGGGCAACCTCTTTGACAGTTCTTTTTAGTTTGGCCGTGTTGGAGCAGTCAGTTAGTGACTAGCTTCGAACTTTTTATCAGATTATGCTCGGCCTACTCCTTGTGGATGTCATGCCTTGGTTCTGTCGGGGGGTAGGATGAGCATTGTGCTGTGATTAGTATACGTCTATTTTTAGCAGCTTGATGCTTCCTTTGGTTGTTTTTGTGCACATCTACTGTGGGATTCGACAGGCTGAGTCACCCTATCCCGTGGTCGCCAATGAGAGCGGAATTTTGGTGTTGAGAAGTGCTTAAAAATAGCTAAAAATTACGAATATCAAGGGAAAAATATTCAACGTTGAAGGCGGCGGCTCGATCTAGGACAATTTTAAGCGTCAAAGTGCTTTAAAGGCGCCCGAGCGACACTTATTGATTTTTCATAATTTTTCAGATTGTCGTGCAGGTTGACAAGAGTTATTGGCCAATGTGGGATGCCAAACTGGACGCCCAGGATTTTTCAGAGCTCAATTTGGAGTCCGAACGGGGAAATGGCCACAAAGTGGGCAAGATTTGAAAAGGTGGACATGAGTTTGGCCAAAGGAGTGGTGACCTTTGGGGGGCTAGGGGGCATTTTATGCCAAAAGTTTAGTTAGCATGAAATCGTGGGATGAGAGAGAAGAGAAAAAACATGATCAGGGAGGCGCCCAAATTTGCGCCCCCTTGTTGATTATGCCATCTCCTGCCTGTGAGCAACCCCCCCAATTGATCATGGGGCTTCAATCCCCCTGGATGCTGACTGTATCGCCGTGCTTCGCTCCTCCAATGGCGGTCTCTATGAAGAATTCTGATTTCAGTCTTTCTCTCTCCTCCCTCTCTCTCTTCTAAGGGCAGATTCATGTGGTGAAGAAGAAGAGGAGGAATGGATGACGGATACTTGTCCAATGAAGACCGGATTTCTCCGTAGTTCAAGAGGAATAAAGATTGCTGATTGTGGACTCTCATGAGCATTAATGGTGGCTGGAAATCAGTCCCGAGATATGACAAATAAAAACCCGGAACTCGCAAAGAACGGTAATTCCATTTTTACAAAGGAAATTGATGTTTTATGCAATTTGCTTCATGAATATTTGTTCCCATGGGATGATTATGCATTATAATGTTGTTTGCAATGTCTTCCAACTGTTTGAAATCAGGAAATCAGAAAATCATAACTGTTGTGGATGAAATTAAACGTGTAAAACCCGTAAAACATGCGAAATATGGGAAAATTAGGTGTTTTTGATATATAAATGGAAAATATAATAAGACACACCAACTAAATTTGTGTTTTTACTGCAAATGAGCCTAAAGGCCACAGCCCAGAACTCACTTTGTATTTTTAGTTATTTAATATTGCGAAAAATACAAGAAAAATAGGGAAAATAGAGGAAAAATAGGGAAAAAATGGATTTTGAGTGCCGAAAATTAAGAAAAAATAAGATTCATGTTTGTGGATGTATGGGGGGTTTGAAGTATGAAATTTAGCCTCAGTTCAACCCTACCTTTGTGTTTTAGTGAGTTTTTATTGCTTTTCATACAACAAAAACATGGAAAATGAACCCTAAACCAATCAATAATGCGGGTGAGAGGGTAGAGTATATAAAAGGTGTTTAAATGCTGAATGAAATGATGAAAAGCTTTCTAGTTTTTATGCATATCATTTAGGTTGGTCGATAATAAAAAGTTAAGAATCTAGTAGCACGAGGGTTTCTCGGTGCTAGGTTCATGCAACGCCGCATACGAGCGATAGTCGAAATCATTGAAAGAAATGTTTTCCACATGTGCACCAATGCTGATTTTTCTTTGTTTCAGCACGTGGACATTCACAATTTGCATGAAGCATGAAATTTAAAAGGTATCAGATAATATCTCCTGGATGCATGGCAATTTCTTTCTAGAGGAATATGACCAACGTTGAGTGAGTAAGGTTGTCCAAGCTGTAGGCTAGGCGTTGGGTCCTAGGGGAAAGAAAGTGAGGTAAGGTACATTCCTGGATACGATCAATTGATACCTTGAGTGGAACTCTGTGCGATGTTGTGTTATATATGTTTAGGAACGCATTGAGGGGCCAATCCCCAAGGTGTAGGAGAGTCGCAGTGAGGTAACGACAGTTAGCCGTGGGAGGACCTCCTATGTTTGTACTTCGTGCTATTTGGCAATGTGCTGGGATTCCCTCTGAGGAGTGTTAATTGGGTTAGAGTTGAACTACGATACATGATACAAACGCAAGATATTTAGGAAGATGATGTATGTGTCATCCACGCTCCTGGCCGTGAGGCCGTGGGGTTGTTGAGCGCATGATAGAGGTCCGGCTAGTGCATGAGCCAGTGCCAGCCCGTTTTAGGTCCCATCATTCACGTATTCTATTCCTCTCCTTTTTCCCTTGACCTTTAGAGGGGGAGGTATTTATGGGAAGAGGGGGGTAGGGCCTCCCTCTCCCACGCGGAGCCTGCATGCAGTCCCTCCCCTCCACCTCTACATTCTCCATTTAGCACCATCCTCTTCCCTCAGCCACGCCTCGGCTGGGGGGAAGAGGATTAAAAAAAATTGCATTAAATCCAATATTATTCCCTTAACCTCCTCCCAAGAGGAGGTTCTCATGAAAATATGCAGTTTCATTAAGCCATGTCTCGTTTGGGACAGTGGAGAGCGTATTAGTAAAGACCAAACCGTCCCTAACCACAATGCAGCATTGTCATTTTCCCGAGACTTCACACGGCCTCATAATATTTTTAACAGAAATATTACATCAATGCAAGTTTCTGTCCGAGGAATGGATGAGTCAGCTATTGGGTGAGTCTTGGCAAGTCAAACGAACACATTTTGATGAGACGATTGAGTGCAGGGTCAACCAATCTAATCTCACATTCATGTAAATCTTTTTTACTACTTTGAATCCCTTGATTTAATTAGCATAGGTCTTGCTTCGATGAATTGTTGTGTTATTCACATTTACTTACCATAATTTTTGTTTTTATTACAGATATTTCATTGCTAGACAAACTCTGTGCATCTAATTTTGATGTATAAGATGGCAAATTTTGCAAGGGGATAGGATCAACTTGGATTAAGATACCCGAGATAAGACACATACAACTCTCATAGATGTGGTTATCTTGTGGAATGGTCATAATCCTTTTGTGGTGAATGCAGAGAGCTATTTGCCCATTTCTTTTCTGAGACAAGAAATCCAATTAATGTCCAATGAGCCCCTCTACAACTTCTATTTTAAGTTAGACAATAGAAAATTCAAGATTCGTAGTGAGCAATCCATGATATGTAACCAATGTGCTTCTCCACATATCCTTGAGATAGTGAAATCCTTGTAACTTTTTTTTAAATAAATAACAAATATAAACGTGTTTTAAACTTTTGAATACTTTTAATTTAGATAATCTTAGTTTACTGTGATCCAAGCGTGTGATAATACATACTGTAATAAGTCAATCATGCTATTTAAGATCATAATTAAATTGCACGCTGGAATTCTATAACCTAGGCAATATTGTCTTTCCATAATGATATATTGTAGCTCATCTCTTCTACTCATTTCTTAAATATTAAATTGGATCCAAGGGATTTTGAAGGTCTTTTAGATTTATTTTCCTAAAATTTTTCTATATTTTCTCTACTCGAACTTGAATATACTCAGCAATCCAAGTATGTTCGAGGATTTAATAATGTAGAACGAAGTGTTTGTATGTCTCTATAATTTAAACAATGACTTCCCTACACTTGTGCTCTCCTTCCTTCTCTCTTCGTGTGCCATGGCTACCACTCTCACCTTCACGGCATGGATTAGCTCCACACGCTACGCACACATAGGAGACCAAATATACCCTAGGTTTTTCATGACCTTGAATCTGGAAAGCTTGCTTTGCAGCATAGACCCTAGCTCTAGTATAGTGGCATCATTTTGTGATGTGAAAAATCCTCTTACTTACTCTATTTCAAACTCTTCTCTCAAATATGTCCCTAAAGATTTTTTATCTAGTTTATGTGCTAGATTGGGCCATGCAAAGGTCATAAATCAAGCCCTCATGCATGTGGGATAGCATCTCCACACTAGAGAAATGCCCACATCATACTAGGACCACACCACGATGGATCTCATTAAGCATGGAACAAATTTTGCCATATATATTTTCTGCAAGAGGAAATGACAAAGACATCGAGGCACCCTCTCAGCCACAGCTAGATTATTTCGAGAGGGAGCTTGAGGAGAATGCACTCCATCCGAGCGTAGGGGCAGCACTGATGAGATGCGGACAAGCAATGAGGCACCCTTGCTTCTCTCCATGCTATTATCATGGAGGGGATGAAATATCTACTCATGCACGATGTACTAGAAATTTTGAAGCTAAGAGAATAACTATATTGTATCATGGTGCCTGATGCACATGATGATTTTATAGATTTTGATATACAAGATGCCCTAGCACATGTTGATGAGGTGGCTCAATACTATGGCACGAGTGTTGATGACATCTCTGCCATTTTGAGCATCGAGGAGCAGATTGAGGATGCGGCGCCACAATATGAGATCTCAAATGAGGAGTTTTAGCGGTTACAAGAAAGCATTTTTGGACCTTGACTTACTATATAGTACCTTCCCAAGAGAGAGATGAGGGTGGCCCAGTTGTCGGAGCAGACCTGGATGCTCCATTATAGTAGTAGATAAATGATGCAGAGAAGGTAATGTTATCGGATTCATGTGCAAATTTACTAGTAGGGCCTCTAGGGTAGCGGGACTATTGGGATGAATTTTTGCTGGGATCAGGCCCCTAGAGCAGCTCGAATGCCCGCATCTATAGGCCTCAATTAGCACTGGTAAATTTTTGTACGAATCCGATGTATATATCTTTAGCACACTCCATGCATAGTGAGTCTGACACTAAACTCGTGTGATACAGGACATGGCCTATATAGATGAATTTTCATCTAGACAAGGTGGACGAATTAGTAGCTAAGGAAGGGTATAGGACTCGACATTCAAGGAATATAACGGCCTGCTTGTGTGTGATATTATTGTATCTCATAAGACATGATCTCTGGCTTTTGTTGAGAAATTCTTAAAGTTGAGGATACTAACGAAGGCAAGGACCTTCAAGACCATCCCAACGAACTCTAGCTTGGAGAAAGTAGTGTTGCTTCGATGTTTGAAGCTCCTCTACTTATTCTCTAGTACTGGGTATGGGCCACTTTTTTGCATGATGGTGTGTGGCATAGTTGGTGGTGTTCAAGAACCCAATGTCATTAGGTAGGAACTACTAGGGCAAAATGTGTTTCTACCTATGATCTGACTATGGGGAGTGTAGCTCAAAGAAGCGTAGGAGAGAGTAGATGTACTTATTGCCAAATAATATGTCATCACCAATGTAATATACTTTGTAATCTTCTCTTAATGTAATGAAAACCAATATTTGTTGGATTTACATGAAATGTAGTTTGTCATACATGTCATTTATTATTGTTTTTTACTTGAATGTTACATTTATTTATCGAATTTATATGCAACACGATTTGCACCCTAAATTTAATACGTAGTGCTTTATCGAGTTCATACGCAACATATATTCATTCAAACGCATGTAACAATAACTCAAAGACATAAATAAAATAAATAACAAGTGAATAAACAAAAATAAGACACGAAAAAAATTTTGTATTCATATTCATAACATTTTACATGGGATCCATTACCACTAGGGTTTTACAAAATCTCTTTGGAAGCTACATTCGGTATTTGTTTTAGTAATATGCCTCTATTGTTGTTGATCTTCACGAGATCTATCCTTCCATTGCCGGAAGAACCTCACTATCCACAAATCCCTATCGGTGGTGACAGTGACTCTCCTTGCATGCACTGCTGCATAGATCGAGTCTCCGAACAAGCCGATGAGGTAAACTTCCGCAACTTCCTATAGTGCAAGGAGGGCTTGGGCAGTCGAGCGATCAGATTGTTGCAAGCGTGATCCATCTAAGAAGTGCCTCTTGCTATTTTTAATCAATATGTTGTCCATAATCTCCTGCACTAGCTTCTAGAATTAATCCTTTGGTATTGGGAGATGTGTGGTCTTCTTGTAATGGCAGATATCAGGAATAGCCAATGTGCCTAGCCTCCACTTGCAATGCTGGCATGGTGATGGTAGTGGTGGTGGTGGATTTGGGGGAGGTGGCTTGTGCATGGGATTTATAGGGGGTGTCTCCAGGTCGATTGCTTGGTGCATGTCATGTCTTCTAGGAGAGAAAACTCAAAAGTGAAATGTGTAAAATGAGGTGAAACTTTAAACTTATAGCAAAACTTTTTGAAAACCCTTAAACTTAAATTCATGTATCCAGGCTTTGGAAAAATATAAGTAGTGATCCGATTAATGTGAAATTTTACCTATGAACTCCTCTAGGACACATCAACTACTCAACAAAAAATTGGCCTTATCAGAAGTCTCTAGGATACCTATCCAGAGGCTAGGATATGGGGCTCTAAATCCCCAAATTCAGGGCCCCAGATGCAAGCCTCGAGACAGGTGTCCTAGAGGTTCTGATGGGGCTGATTTTTGATTATCCATATATTTTTATGATGCCGGCATGTGGGTGAAGTTTCACCAAATTTCAATTTATGAAATTGACGATTCAATCATTTTTTGAAAATGCATTAACTAGATTATACTTCATTGATAAACACATAAACTCACCAAGTGTGAGCATATTAAATGTGTTGTCAACCAAACTATGTAAGATATTGGAAACTTAGAAATTCACATAAAATAAGTCATGGGTCAAATGGAATATTGCATATTGGATATAGTGTTGCCAAATCGCAAAATACAGTGAAGATATAGTGCATCAGCCCGTGTACAACTGATCACTGATTTGTGCATGATTGCACACTGACTTTATACACAACGAAACTACTTTCAAAATTAGAAACTTGGAAATATGCACAATGTAAATCATGGGAAAATAGAATATCAATTATCGGATTTGGCATTACAAAACCATGAAATACACGATAGATAGTGTATCACACCAAGTACAACTACAGCTAGACAAAATTTAGCTCCATTTTGCAAGCCACTACTATCAAATACTTGAATGTCTATTGGAAAGATAACCCAAAGCTAAGCTCCTTACAATCTACAGCCAAACCTGAGCTAAAAACATGGATCCAATTACAAGGTAGCTTCTCAAAGAATATTGTTGACATTAAGATTAAATGCATCCTTGTTGTTGTGGATCCTACGAACAAGAACCATATCTATGGGCTTAATAGTGATACATCCCGGCATGAATGCCTAAACATTTGAAAATCACTCCTTAGATCAATCAAATAACTTTCAGGTGCTTCTTGGAGAGCAAGCAAGGCATTGCTCCACATTCCTAGCCTGGTTTCTTGAAAAGAACTTGTGATGATGCCCTAACTGCTGAACTTGTAGTATTTCTCACACCAACCTAGAGAATGGTGCCTTAGGAATAATTAAGTTGGCACTCTTCTCGAATTTTATTATCTCACGTAGCGCAGTTGTGCCTCGTCTCCATCTTTGCTTCTTATGTGTTGGAGGATGTGTATTACCAGCATGAGTAGTACTGGGAGGTGGAGCACTTGGAGCATGTGGACCACCGTTTCTAGACAATGGTGAACCATCATTATTGACCACACTAGGGCCACCATTGTTGGACATAGTAGCACCACCATTATTAGTTGCAATAGGGCAATCATTATTGGCCACTAGGGGACCTTTGTCACTCACAGTACACTCACTAGATTTGAAAGTGTATTGAACTCTTGCTCTTGCACAGGCGCCTTCTTGATAGGAAGCTTGGAACGTGCCATGGTTGTGATGATGCAGGATAGAAAGGTGGAGGGTAGAGTGAAGAGTAATGGAGAAAAATGAAAGTAGAGACTTGACTTAAGTATAAAACTCTTAAAATTACTGTGGTGTAAATGAACTTTAAAATTATCATTTCATTTAATTTCTCCACCCCATCCTTGCCTCTCTCTGTCTCCTACCAAACCCCTCATGCCCCTCTCTGTCTAGGCCAGTGAATGTTCCAAGGTTTGGAATTTTCATATCTTTGTCTTAGGATTTCGAAATAGACTTTTCATAATTAAAAAACATAGTTTGAAATCGACTTTGAAAAACGTAGTGACAAACCTTTGAAATTTTAAACAAAATTTGCAAGACATCTCATGTTAGAAATAGGAGTATTGATGTATCATATCCTTAGTACCTCTGTTCTCTCATGGACTCTAAATGCATCAAAGGTATTATCTTTATCTAGGTATCTGTAATATTTCCACTCAAAAATATTGTTGAACTTGACTCCCCGCACGCCGCGTAAAAACCTGTGCAAGATCATCTCTCACATCGTAATTATCGGCAGCTTAATCCATACCCCGCACGCGCAAGAATGAGGCCTCCGCATTGTGAAATCCAGGCCCGGGTTGAAGATCGTAGAAATCCATGGGAGAACACCCTTTTTGAAGGGGCAATTGGGATAACGATGAAATTTAAGTCAAATTTGTTTATTATTATCCCTTTTCCCAACCGATACATGGCTGGAGGAGAGGGAGTGTGGGGAGGAATGGGCTAGGTAGAGTGGTGTGGGTTGCATGAGGGGGGGAGCCATGCATAATCCACATGGTGGAGCTTTCCTTTCCCCCCCTTGGCCTATATAAACACCCCTTATGCATTGGGGGAGGACAGATCAGGAAGAAAGGCTGTTGTGCTGAGGAGGGAGGCTGTCGTGTTGAAGAAACGTTGCCATCATCATCTCACACGTGAGCCCTTGTGATCAAGTGGGAGGAGGATAGAGGAAGGAGAGAGGGAAACACTGCTGTGAGGAAGGGAGGAGGCTATCGTGACTGCCACTACTCCCAGATCCCCGCCTGCTACTGCCGTTGCAGCTCGGCTATCGCCCGTAGCTCCACGTTGCCGCCACCTAGTCAATCTCCCCCCATTCGTCGTCATCCTCTCACCCAATTATTACCCCTCCACGTCTTCTGAATAGGACAGGATCTCTTTAGAAGCTTCTAAAGGCAAGGGGCTTAAGCCTTGTGCACGCGGTTCTTACCCGAGTGCTTATAACCCACAATTATAAAGGTTATTCCCACGTAAGGAAGAAGCGGACCAGATTTTGGAGCTTGCAGGGAATTCATAGTCCGCGAAGACAAACTGGAGTCCATAAACACTACGTCTACCATGGCTCCCAAGAAGTTGCAAGGCGCACCCGCGAGAGGCTCTTCCCCGAACTTACACGTGGACATCACCGCGGATCCACAAGCCCATGTTTTTCAAATTTAATCCTACGTATAAGAAATACTTTGAACATGCTTAATTCCATAGGGAGAATGCAATTTGCGTTGATCATTAATTCATGTGGTAGTGATAAAAGGACATTTGATAAATTACCTCTTTGAACGACAGATAAGGATTGGTGCATATCATGCAATTGGATTGTTTGCATCTCCAAAGTTATAAATGTAAATCACTTACTTGTCCTATGAACTTAGTCGCAAAGTGCCTTGTCATGCATTTCAAAGTGGAAGTCTAAAATGCATATTGCCTAGCGTTAAAGAGGAAATTGTTAAGTGCGTTGACCGTGAAGGAAAAGAGTATCTTGCATTTAGTCAATAAATTTCTTGTTATGACTCACATGGAAAGAATTGTTAACGTCCGTTGCACGGCATGAAAATGAAACAATGGACATTGCAAGTTGCATGCAAAAGATGCTTGGAAATGGATTATGTCAACACTAGCCTTAGTTTTGCATGAACTTCATTCACGATGTTGTATCTAAGGGTTGCATGTTACATATTCATAAATATCATTTCATCAAGTTGCATTTAGAAAAGATTGCATGGCTTATCAAAGCATGAAATGCTAAAGCTAGACAAAAGGGTTGTAGGCATGATTCTTTGATGTAAACCCTAGTAGGTTTCATGCAAGTTATCATTCACTGTGGCTTTAGTAAGAAAAGTAAAGGGGTATTGCATACCTTATAGAACATAGATGTAACAAATCGTATACTTGCATGAAATGTGGTATCTAGCATCTGTTTACACCTTTAGAACAAGGTTAGCATCTCTAGGAAAGGATCGCCCTTGTTGCAAGACAAGTAGATCAATTTATCTAAATCACCTAAACCGCAAGGGATTCGTAGAGGCATAATTTGGTCGATACGATAAATACCTCAAGTACTAGCTAGGGCTTGGCACGTCAGAAATGCAACCTAGTATCGTACTTGGATGCCAAGTCGAAGCCCTCAAACCCAACGGTCCTACCCACATTCACGGAATATTTGGGTCAATTGGATGCCCATGCAAACAATGATCTAGGGTTTCTACCTTAAGGATCGTTCAACCTAAATTTGCTAAAACTCAGATTGAGTTTGGAAACCCTAGGATTGAACGTTGTCAGCCTAGTACAATTAGGGTCGGGTGGGTAAGAAGACACCCTAAACCCTGCATATTGTCTAAATAAAAGTCCTTGACCAGGAAACGTCGTTGAATGGGTGAAATGATCCCATGAGATAGATACGACACTTGTGCAACAAGTGCAACATCTCATGGCCTTGTGGTTTAATCACAAGAGAGATTTGCCATTCCTTGGAATGAGGTTGGCAGGTGCTAGTGCAAGTCTTACTTGCAAGAGGATGAGTAGACATCCTGTTACATCACCTTTCTTGGGCTAACTTTCCAGGTTAAGGGAAGTTACGTTTTGCCTGATAAGCAAAGGATCAATCACGTTAGAGCGACATGGTCGCTAGGATTCACTGACTAAACTTATGAAACCTAAGGTAAACGGTTAATTTGGGTTGACAGGGTATGGCCCTAACCGAAGGATATTAAGGGTGAACAAACAAACCCTTGGGGATCTTGTCAAGTCACAATTGATCCCGGATCGAATGCTGGATGCATTCAGAGAAAAGGATTCACTCCTTAGTAGTTGGCCAATTTAAACGACCACTAGATTGATTGTGCTTGTGACAGTTTAGGAGGCATGTTTGCATTGTTTGGTCAAGGAAATAAAGATCGAAAGATAACTAATGCTTCAGGTTGAAGGCATGAAGTGAGAGCGGAATTTAGGTGACGGAAAGTGCTTAAAAATAGCTAAAAATTATGAATATCAAGGGAAAAATATTCAATGTCAAAGGCGGCGGCTCGATCTAGGACGATTTTAAGCGTCAAAGTGCTTTAAAGGCGCCCGAGCGACACTTGTTGATTTTTCATAATTTTTCAGATAGTCGTGCAGGTTGACACGAGCTACTGGCCAATGCGGGATGCTAAGCCAGACGCCCAGGATTTTTCAGAGCTCAATTCCGAGTCCGGACGGGGAAATGGCCAAGAAACCGGTCAAGATGCGAAGAGGTGGACAAAATTTGGCCAAAATGGGCAAGTGACCCTTGGGAGCCCAATTTTAAATGTAGCATGAAAGTTTGATGTAGGAGATGAGGAAAAAACGTGGAGAGGAGGGGGCGCCATACTGCGCCGAAAAATGCGCTCCATGCTCTTGATGGTGATCTCCAGCCTGCAAACAACCCATGCCAATCATCATTGCCCCTCATTCCCCCCTGGATGCCAATCACTTCGCCGCCCTTCGCCCGTCAAATGATGCTCTCTTTGAAGATCTTTGATTTCAGTCTTTCTCTCTCCTCCCTCTCTCTCTTCTAAAGGCAAGTTCATGTGGGAAGAAGAAGGAAGAAGAAAGAATGATGGAGGCTTGTCCGGCATGGATCGGATTGCTCCATGGGCTGGAAATGGTGTTTGGTGATTGTGCTGGACATGAAGTGCTGCTGATTTTCAGACTTGCAGCCATGGACATGAAACCCGAAACACGCAAATAAGCGGTAATTCAAAATTTTCAAAGGAAATTTGAGATTTTATGGCTTTTGATTGATGAAATGTTGTTCATGTGGGCTAAAAATGGTGTATGTTGCTGTTCTTCATGAGTTCTTGCTGGTCATAATCAGAAAATCAGAAAAATATGCATCTTGTGGTTCAAAATAACATGCTAAAACACGTAAAATATGAAAAATAAGGGAAAATGATGGTTTTTTGGCATAAAAATGGGAAAGTAAATAGGAACACCAACTAAACTTTCATTTTTCTGCAAGAAGGAACTAAGGGCCACAGCCTATAACCTGTTTTGAATTTTTAGTAATTAAATAATGCATAAAAATAAGGGAAAATACAAGAAAAGGGTGGAAAAACCCTAAAAAATAGGGAAAAAATACATTTTGGGTTTCGAAAAATAAGGATAAATAAGAGCAATGTTTGTGAATGTTTGTGGGGACTGAAGCATAAGGATTTGCCTCAGTTCAACCCCACCTTCTTGTTCTAGTGTGTCTTTTTCCGTTTTTTCACATAAAATGATGGTAAAATGCCTCATAAATCTATGCAACGATGCAATATTTAAACGGGGAAGGGTAGAGGAGTTGAAATATGTCTAAATGCCGTGTGAGATGATGGGAAAGTTGCTGATTTCTATGCATAGCATTTAGGACAGATGATAATTAAAATTAAGAGCTTAGTAGCACGAGGATCACCTCGGTGCTAGGCCCATGCAACGAAGCACGAACGGTAGTTGGAAACCATTAAAAGAATGTTTTTTCACTTGTGCACGATACTGTTTTGCTAAATGTTTGAGCACTAGGCATCCACCAAATGCATAGAGCATGAAAAGAATTTAGAAAAGTCTCAGTGACCAGCTCCTAGATATGGATTGCAATTGGTTTATTGGAACCTGACCTACGATGAGAGGCAGTGAGGTACCCATGCTGTAGGCTAGTCGTGGGGCCAGGGGAAAGAGAAGTAAGGACAATGGTACATTCCTGGACATGCTTATTTGGTACCTTGAGCGACTTTTGTGCGAAATGTTTAGATGTTGAGCGACGCATCGAGGGGCCAATCCCCAAGGTGTAGGAGAGTCGCAGAGGGTTGACGGCATTCAGCCATAGGAGGAACCCCATGTGTATGTGATTCGAGCCTTTTGGCTATGTGAAAGGGACTCCCTCTGAGGAGTAATATTGGGATAGGATCAGTTGGACTACAACGTATTACAAACGCAATGTTTAGGAAGGCAGAGATTTTAATAGACGCTCCTGGCCGCGAGGCCGAGGGGTTGCCTTGTGCGTAGTGATGAGGCCCAGCTAGTGCATGAGCCAGTGCCGGTCCGTTTTTAGGTCCATCAGTGGTGCGTCTGCCGGGAGCCACTTAAAAGTGGCGGTTCTCGAATCCTGGTTGTTTAGGGACCAACTAGCAGTTTATGCCAAAGGATACTGAGATTGATCCGTTATTTATTGATAAGCATCGTCTAGCAGAAATCCAAAAGCAAGAAAGAGACAAAAGAGCTAGGCGACGTGCTGAAATTTTTAGGAGATATTCCCCTAAGCGTAGCAGTGCTGAACCCTTACGAGGGAGTGGATCTAGTGGTCTTGGGGCCACAAGCAGTAAGTTAGGAGAAGGTGGAAGCTCTAGTGCTCCCCTTCCTTCTATAAGCCAGTCCACGTCAAGTGCGGGAGGTGTAACCCCACCGTCCCTTATTCCTAGTGCAAATCCAATCCTCGTCATGGCGCAGCCTATTGCAATTCCAGCAAGAACGACGGATTTGCCGGCTCTAGGTTACCCGCTACCCATTTTTAATGGGTTAGTTGAGGAAGATGCGGAGCTCCACATTAGGGAGTTTCAAAAGCTGATGTTTAATTGTCCCATCCAAGAAGAAGGACATTTAATGATGTTCTTCAATATGACTCTCAAAGGAAGAGCCGCTATATGGTATCATGGTTTAGAAGCCGGAACCATATTGAACATTGATGCATTTTATGGAGCTTTTCGAAGGGAGTTTGCCCCTGAAAGGGGTGGACAATATTGGTTGCGTGTACTCAATGTGACCCGCCAAGAACCACACGAGGATATTCGTGCTTATGCGAAGAAGATAAAAGAGGTTTTCCGTAAGTTGGACACCTCTATTCCTATCCCCGCAGCTGCCCAATTGCAATATTTCCTACATGGTTTGGACTTTAATATCCAATTGCAGTTGAGTAGTGTCCCCTTGGGGGATATAGATACTGCCATTACACGAGCACAAGAGGTGGAATCCCGACTACAAGCAGCCTATGCTTCTCGAGGCAATTCGAATATGGGTTTAGTATTGGGAAATAATGTTGCAATTGCCAATGGCAGTAGTGGTCAAGGGATAGCGATGGCTAACCCTAATGGGAGAGGGAACATGATGCAGAATGTCCCTTTATTACCAGCTCCCCCTAGCATGTCGATGCCTACGGGCAGTCAAATGATCCCAAATGGTGGAAGCCAGGCGGTCAATTCTAACACCATGCATGTGGCTCAACAACCAGTGCCTAATCGAATTGTTAGGCCGATGGAACGACAGGGTAATGACCAAGGTTATGAGTCGAGTTCTTCCAATGTTCTGGGCGAGGTTAAGGACATGATGAAGCATTATACTGACATGATTATGGAGCAGTATCGGCAAATAGCCGTTGATGTCAACTTCCTTAAAAAACAACAAAATTTGATAGGAAGTAGATACCTAGAGGAGGGTGCACCTAAAGGTTTAGTTGCAAATGGTGTGGTGGGCAGCACTATCCAAGAAATTTCCCAAATGTTAAGTGCGACATTTGTGAAAAATCTGGCCATTTAGCAGCTACTTGCTGGAGTAAGATCAGTTCCCTCCAGCGAGGAAGTCGGCAACCAGGGCCTGTTAATCATCGCGTGCAAGGAAATGATTCCCAGCGAGAAGACGGGCCTAAACAAATACTTCAACAACCAAAGACTACAATAGAGGAGCTACCAAGTGGTAGTGGGGTTAGTTTGATTGAGGCTGTACGCGTTAATGATGCTGAAACCTCTAATTTGCGAGCTATACTTACAAGAGGTCAAAAGGGTAGAGAAGCCGACAAGGATAAGCCTGTCGACGGAAACCCTAAACAAGGCGACAAAGGAACGCAAGTTTTGGATCTTGCCATGGAAGGGGGACCTTTGAAGCCCGTAGAGAGTAAAGCTAATAAGGAACCACCAAAGAAGAAGGTGAAAGTTAAGAAAGAGGCAATAAAGCCGGTTTAGTGACCTAAAGAGCGGATGGTTTGGCGTGAAAAGCGAGCTCTATCGAACTATCATGAATTCGATTTGGCGAGCTCTCTTTGCGAAGTCAAGCCGGATGTGAATCTTGTACAGCTTATTAAGCTTTCCCCAGGAGTACGTAAGGAATTTAGAAAGATTTTACATACCGGGTATATCGTAGAACCTTTGGTTATTGCGCGAGTTGGTGATGACTGGTTCGAGCATGCTGAGAAGCATTGCCCAAGGGTTGCAGCCTATGTCGATGGGATATTAGTAGATTATGCCATTGTCGACACGGGATCATCTGTTAACATTATGAGTTCTGAACTGATGGAAAGGTTGGGTCTTGCGATCCAGAAAGATACCTCCACAATTCTCCGAATGGCAGATGATAGTTTGAGACAGCTGGAAGGCTGCATTACTAAGGTCCATGTCACTGTTGCAAACGTGGAATGCCTGTTGGACTTTAGGGTGATTCGTTTTGCAGGCCATCCAAGTTACCAAGTATTACTCGGACGACCTTGGATCTTGCAAGCGGACTGCCAAGTAGATATACCCGCCGGTCGACTAATATTCGGCAGAGGCGCCCAGCGTGTGGTAGTTGATGCTTATCCTGAGTCCCCGCAGAGTGAGAGAGCTCCTCTATCTTCTACAGAATTGGAGACATTAGAAGATTTATCTGGCAGTGAGACATCATCGAGTGATGAGTCTAAAGAGGGATCCACCACGAAAGACATCTATCAGATCACTTTGAATGAGCCGATAGAGGGCCAAGATCGTATAAGAGATGCAGATGTTATCGAGCTAGACCTTGGTACGCTTGATGATTCGCGGCCAATCAAATTAGGTTCTATACTCAGTTCAGCAGAAAGGGAGGACTATGTGGCCTTGATCCAAGAATTCCGTGATATCTTTGCCTGGAGTTATGATGAGTTGGGAGGCATCCCTCCTAGTCTTGCTGTTCATACAATTCCGTTGAAAGAGGGCAGTCGTCCTGTACGGCAGAAAGTAAGGTGTATGCCTTTCGAACTGAGAGACGGCCTGTTTGAAGAGTTACAAAAGCTTCAAAAAGCGGGTTTGATTTTTCCTGTGCAACACACGGAATGGTGTTCGCCAGTTGTGATCAAAAAGAAGAAAAGTAATCAAATCCGTTTATGTGTAGACTTTAGGGAGCTGAATAAGCAGACAGTTAAGGACTACTACCCGTTGCCATTTATTGACCAGATTTTGGATCAATTAGCGGGTAGGGAGATATATTCGTTTATGGACTACTTTGCAGGATACAACCAAATGGCAATTGCAGAAGAGGATAAGTTGAAAACAACTTTTATCACTGTATTTGGTACTTTTGCGTACCATGTGATGGCCTTTGGTTTATGCAATCCGCCTGGTTCGTGGCAACGAACAGCAGATAAGGCATTCGGTGACATATCCCCTGAAGAGTTGAAGGTGTTTATTGATGACTTAGGGACTGCCACCATGAGAGAGAGGCAGTTGATCATTTTAAGAAAATGCTTTGAGCGTTGTAGACAATTCTGCATCGCCTTAAACCCACTTATGGACTATTGCTGGGTCATGTGGTCAGTTCGGTAGGAATTGCGACAGACCCCGAGAAGGTCAAAGTTATAGTTGCCATGGGTCCACCACGCACTCCGAAGGAAGTTCATAGCTTTCTGTCTTCGGTTGGTTATTACCGTAGATTTATAAACGCCTTGGCAGAAAGAATGTTGCCGCTTACAAATTTATTGTCCTTTAGCTGTTTGTTTGAATGGGGTGACCCTTGTAAGGTAGCATTCGAGGATGTGAAACAAGAGCTAGCAAGAGCACCCGTTTTAAAAGCACCTAAAAGAGGTGAGGTGTTCTATATATTCTCAGCAGCCACCATGCATAGTATCAACTGTTGTTTAGCCCAAATTTGGGAAGAGAAGTGGTACCACCCGATTGCTTTTGCTAGTCGGAAGCTAGGGGTATCCGAAATCAACTATACTTACATGGAGAAATTGTGTCTAGCGATGGTCTTTGGGACCAACAAATTCAGGCATTACATTCTCTATGAGAAAGTCGTGCTTTATACGAAGGCGAAGGGACTTCGACTATTGATGAATAAGCTACAGCCGCCTGATCGTCTAGAAAAGTGGTTGATCACTTTGCAGGAATTTGATTATGAAATCAAGAGTAAGCCACCAAGGTTGCAAGGCCTCGTGGAATGCCTTGTGGACTTTGGGGAGCCGAAAGAATCTGTGGCTGAAGGTAGTGACATGGAGTTGTTATTTAAAATAGATACGGCATCTATTCCCTCCTGGTATGCTGCAATAACGCATTATCTATCAACAGGAGAGGCGGGATCCGAATTATCTAAAGCTGAGAGAAGGAAAATTAAGCAGCAAGCGTTAAAGTTTGTTTTGATCGCAGGCATATTATATCGGCAAGGGGTTGATGACATCTATCGCCGATGTGTAATGCCTGATGAGGTGCCATTCATTTTGGAAGAGTGCCATGATTCTGCTTGCGGTGGCCATTTTGTTGGACGGCTCACAGCACAAAAGGCTTTAAGAGCAGGTTATTGGTGGCCTGCCATCTTCTAGGATGCGTTTGCGTATGTTAAGAGATGCGATATTTGCCAACGGATGTACAGGGTTTCTTGGCATCATCATTATTAGCTTCTGGTAGGCTTCTCTAACTGCCTCACTACTAACAAGAACTCCTAGAATGGCTGCCTAGCAGGCTAGCAGAGCAGGGCCACTAAGACTTCCTTCTAAAACAGGTATTTCGATGCCTAACAATGTCTTTACAGGAGGCAATGACTACTCCGACCTCCCTCAAACATACTTAGCCTAAACCTGGGACTTCATGCCTTGGTTGCCGGTCCCCAACAAAAATGTGTCCCCTCGACAAGTACAAATACACATATAACAGGAAAGAAAGGTACTCATAAAGGAGAGGTATCACCTGGATGGGCCACAAGAAGCTTCCATCGATGCCGCAACAAAGGCTCCCTCCAAGCTTGCCTTCAAACCTGTCTAGTAGAGAACTTAAAACAGAAACCCAATTAAACGCACCTGCACTAGACAGGCAAATGGCCCTCTTGGCCTAATGAAATGCAATACTTCACTACAAAACTGAATTGGCCCTCTTGGCCTAATGAAATAAAACAATACTACATAATATCCTCCTAGAAACAACTATGATAGACAGCAAAGCATACTATTCCCAGGGGAACAGAGGCTCGTAGCCCTAAACTAGGTGCATTAAATTATGACCCATCCCTCCTGCGTATATCGCAAGAGGTGTTCGCATCACATGTCGTCTAATCAGTCTTTGGGTCCAAGATAATAAAGGCAGATGAGTCTCGCTTACCCTCTGCATCACCCAAATCAACCATCGTCTGCCAAAGAGGGCATGTTCAGAAAGCATACCCCACAAACGACCAGGTCCTGTCTCACCATCAATAGATATATCGGGACAAGGGCCACAATTAAAGAAGAGGTCTTCTTCATACGCAAAATTAGCCAATGAATCGGCAAACTGATTCCAATGCCGTGGAATCAGCTGAAAAGACACTCTATCAAATTCGTCTAGTAGGGCTATGGCAGTATGATGGTACATGCAAAGGATGGGGTTTCGTACCATGTACGTCCCATTGAGTTGATTTAAAACCAACTGAGAGTCCCCTTTCACCAATAACTGGCGGATACCACCCTTCTTTGCAATATTCAAACCCATAATCAGGGCTTTGTATTCTGCCATATTATTGGTAAAATTCACCCCAAGATAAGGAGCTAACTTCATGACAATGCGTCGTCGGGGGTCTCGGATGACAACTCCTACACTTCCTTTTTTGCATGCACCCCTGGACGCCCCATCAAAGTACAAGGTGTACGTCCATAAAGGGTTTACATATCCCGACATCCTGAACTCTACTCGTAATTATGGTAATCGAAATTCAGCATATTCAACGGGTGGACTGTAGGCTCCATCCCTCCATCATCATTGAATTCAACAGGGATGCTCGTCAAAATTTGTAGGCAGTGATGGCAGAAGACCTTGATCTCCCAAATAAATGTCCCGCCTTCTTGCTCAGTCACCTTATATCCTTTGCTCCACCAAATGAGCTTTCCCTAATGATACCGCTGTTCTAAATATGGGTGTTCTAAATAAGGGATCAGACGACCCATCAACCTCTATCACGATTTCCTTGCAGATATTTGATCAATCTCTCCTAGACCTGCAAGGCAGTCATAGTATTAGTGCAATCAGAAATAATAAGGTTTAATCTTATTAAGATTAACCTTATTTTTAAATTCTATCCCCTCAAGGTCAGCTAACAAGACTGTGGATTTATTCTTTCCTATTCTAACAATCCTATAGGGCCCATCCCATTTGGGCTCTAGCTTACCTGGAAATAATTCACGTCGTGCGTCATAATACAGAACAAGCTGTCCTTTCTTGAAGGTGTATTTCTTGGCTTTGATGTCGTGTAACTGCTTCATTCGGCGCTTCGCCACTTCTTGGTGCAATAAGCTCTGCAATTTAAGCTCATCTAAATGTGCCAGTGACGTCAAGCGCTCAAACAGTGCATCTTCATCGCTCAAAGAATGATTGATGGCAAACCGAATGGTCGGCAGCTCAATCTCTAAAGGCAAGACACACTCCTCCCCATATAGTAACTTGAACGGGGTATGCCCAGTGGCTCGTTTGAAAGTCGTATTGTAGGCCCACATTGCCACGTATAACTTTTTATCCCAATCTCGTTTCTTTTCCGACACAATTTTAGACAGAATGCCCACAAGCTGCTTGTTGGTGCTCTCGACTTGCCCATTGGCTTGCAGATTATATGGGGTTGTCTTGTTATGCTTGATGTGCCACAACTCTGTCAAACCTTTGATCACCTTATTTAGGAAATGGGTTCCACGGTCCGACACTAATTCTTTCGGCGGACCAAACCGGCATATTATCTGCTCTAAAAGGAAACTAGCAGTTTCTTTAGCATCATCTTTCCTTGTTGCACGTGCTTCTGACCACTTTGTGAAGTAGTCAGTTGCGACAATGATGTACCTCTTTTGCGTAGTCGACGACGGAGTAATAGGACCCACAAAGTCTATTCCCCACTTCTCAAATGGAAGTATCGCCATATATAAGTACGAAGGTGTGTAAAAAGGGGTTCTAACCCCTATCAAAGAAAAGAAAATGAATGAAAATATATAAGCAGTTGATCATTGCCTTGCGAGGGCCTGGTAGGTTCCTGGGGACGAGTCAGACCCGGGGCCGATACCTTGTCTTCCTAGGGGTGGCTTCTTGCTGCAAACAAAATGAAATGACAAAACAAGGAAGGTTGGAGCGAAAATAAAAGTGAGCGTTAGAAAAGGATTAAGTGTCGCCTTGCGAGGGCTTGGTAGGCTCTTGGGTGTCAAGACAGGTCCTGAGGCCGATGCCTTGTTCTCCTTGGGTCACTACACTCAGCTCCCTCCTTTTTACATGCCCAAGTATGTTGCTAAACAAAAAAACCCTAAAAGAAGAAATGTACTGAAAGCAAATATTCTTTGATCAGGCTATAGGAGTCCTCGCCTTGTAGGAGCTCCTAGTTGTGTTGTCTTTAGTTGGTACGTAGTTCAGACTACCACTTAGGGCAACCTCTTTGCTAGGTTTTTTTTAGTTTGGCTGTGTTGGACCAGTTGGTTAGTGACTCACTTCGGATCTTCTATTAGATGATGCTAGGCCTATTCCTTGTGGATATTATGCCTTGGTTCTGTCCAGGGGTAGGGGGAGCATTGTGCTGAGTTTTATTATAGATTTGTTTTGTATCAGTTTGATGCTTCTTTGGTTGTTTATGTGCAGATATGTTCGTGGATTCGACGGGCTGAGTCGCCCTATCTCGTGGTCGCCAATGAGAGCGGAATTTAGGTGACGGGAAGTGCTTAAAAATAGCTAAAAATTATGAATATCAAGGGAAAAATATTCAATGTCAAAGGCGGCGGCTCGATCTAGGACGATTTTAAGCGTCAAAGTGCTTTAAAGGCGCCCGAGCGACACTTGTTGATTTTTCATAATTTTTCAAATAGTCGTGCGGGTTGACACGAGCTACTGGCCAATGCGGGATGCTAAGCCGGATGCCCAGGATTTTTCAGAGCTCAATTCCGAGTCCGGACGGGGAAATGGCCAAGAAACCGGTCAAGATGCGAAGAGGTGGACAAAATTTGGCCAAAATGGGCAAGTGACCCTTGGGAGCCCAATTTTAAATGTAGCATGAAAGTTTGATGTAGGAGATGAGGAAAAAACGTGGAGAGGAGGGGGCGCCATACTGCGCCGAAAAATGCGCTCCATGCTCTTGATGGTAATCTCCAGCCTGCAAACAACCCATGCCAATCATCATTGCCCCTCATTCCCCCCTGGATGCCAATCACTTCGCCGCCCTTCGCCCGTCAAATGATGCTCTCTTTGAAGATCTCTGATTTCAGTCTTTCTCTCTCCTCCCTCTCTCTCTTCTAAAGGCAAGTTCATGTGGGAAGAAGAAGGAAGAAGAAAGAATGATGGAGGCTTGTCCGGCATGGATCGGATTGCTCCACGGGCTGGAAATGGTGTTTGGTGATTGTGCTGGACATGAAGTGCTGCTGATTTTCAGACTTGCAGCCATGGACATGAAACCCGAAACACGCAAATAAGCGGTAATTCAAAATTTTCAAAGGAAATTTGAGATTTTATGGCTTTTGATTGATGAAATGTTGTTCATGTGGGCTAGAAATGGTGTATGTTG
The DNA here is from genome assembly GCF_053477565.2 of Lygodium microphyllum. NCBI lineage: Eukaryota > Viridiplantae > Streptophyta > Polypodiopsida > Schizaeales > Lygodiaceae > Lygodium > Lygodium microphyllum. The sequence continues at coordinate 52,014,086 of NC_141148.1, read as the reverse complement.
CTGTTCTTCATGAGTTATTGCTGGTCATAATCAGAAAATCAGAAAAATATGCATCTTGTGGTTCAAAATAACATGCTAAAACACGTAAAATATGAAAAATCAAGGAAAAATGATGGTTTTTTGGCATAAAAATGGGAAAGTAAATAGGAACACCAACTAAACTTTCATTTTTCTGCAAGAAGGAACTAAGGGCCACAGCCCATAACCTGTTTTGAATTTTCAGTAATTAAATAATGCATAAAAATAAGGGAAAATACAAGAAAAGGGTGGAAAAACCCTAAAAAATAGGGAAAATATACATTTTGGGTTTTGAAAAATAAGGATAAATAAGAGCAATGTTTGTGAATGTTTGTGGGGACTGAAGCATGAGGATTTGCCTCAGTTCAACCACACCTTCTTGTTCTAGTGTGTCTTTTTCCATTTTTTCACATAAAATGATGGTAAAATGTCTCATAAATCTATGCAACGATGCAATATTTAAACGAGGAAGGGTAGAGGAGTTAAAATATGTCTAAATGCCATGTGAGATGATGGGAAAGTTGCTGATTTCTATGCATAGCATTTAAGACAGATGATAATTAAAATTAAGAGCTTAGTAGCACGAGGATCACCTCGGTGCTAGGCCCATGCAACGAAGCACGAACGGTAGTTGGAAACCATTAAAAGAATGTTTTTTCACTTGTGCACGATACTGTTTTGCTAAATGTTTGAGCATTAGGCATCCACCAAATGCATAGAGCATGAAAAGAATTTAGAAAAGTATCAGTGACCAGCTCTTGGATATGCATTGCAATTGGTTTATTGGAACCTGACCTACGATGAGAGGCAGTGAGGTACCCATGCTGTAGGCTAGTCGTGGGGCCAGGGGAAAGAGAAGTAAGGACAATGGTACATTCCTGGACACGCTTATTTGGTACCTTGAGCGACTTTTATGCGAAATGTTTAGATGTTGAGCGACGCATCGAGGGGCCAATCCCCAAGGTGTATGAGAGTTGCAGAGGGTTGACGGCATTCAGCCGTAGGAGGAACCCCATGTGTATGTGATTCGAGCCTTTTGGCTATGTGAAAGGGACTCCCTCTGAGGAGTAATATTGGGATAGGATCAGTTGGACTACAACATATTACAAATGCAATGTTTAGGAATGCAGAGATTTTGATAGACGCTCCTGGCCGCGAGGCCGAGGGGTTGCCTTGTGCGTAGTGACGAGGCCCGGCTAGTGCATGAGCCAGTGCCGGCCCGTTTTTAGGTCCATCATGAAGGGAGAGGCATCATCAGTTACCCTCGACTATCTGTCTGACCCTAACCAAGGGGGTTGTTAGCTGCACCGGGAGCGTGGACTGAACCCGCCGCGAGAGGTCTCTCTGTTGGTCACTACTTGGAGCAAGAGGATGCTTGGGTGCCGGGAGGCTCTGGCCGTAGATCCCTTGCCTTCCGGCCCTGCACAAGAGGCCAACGTGTCTCAGGATTGGATCTCGAGGCTCGCATACTAGTCTTCCGGTAGAATCTTGGATTAGTAATCCCTGTGGATTGCTGGATAGCCTTTGGGCAGATTATGGATTAGCCTACGGGCTAGATTATATGGATGTATTCCAAAGATAAATAAGATAACTTGTTGAAAAGGAACTTGTTTGACATTGTTTTTCTATGTCAAGTGTGCTAAGATTACGTGAAGGAATGGGTGTCTAACTGGATAATTAAGGAAGCTACTTGATGCATGTCTAACTAAATGTGGTAGGTAATTAGACAATTAAAGAAACCCTGAGGAAAGTGTGGTGGATGTGGCCATGGGTCCATCCTACGGATGGGTGGTCCCGATTGGCCGGGAACTTTTCTCAAACAAAATGGACAGCAGGGAACTTCGCTCGAAGGAAACGAATAGCAAGGAACGTTGACCTAGAATCTAGGTTACTAGAACCCGATTTATATTGTTTTAGGGGAACGGAATGGGACTATGCCTTATGGGCAGAGAGGTAAAGCTTTGCATCCCTCTCATTTCCCATTCTCCTTGAACCAAGTGCAATATGAATCCGCTTCGACCTTGACGTTTTTGTGTAAAGTAGTTTGCCTGGGGTTTGCCTAAGGTTTGACACTAGTTACTCTCTAAGAATTTGAACACAAGAGGAAACTGTGATTCAGGTCGGTCCTAAGTGGGAACGGCCAGAATACTTCCACTACGTGGCAGACTCGAAAAGACCTAAATTGCAAACCCCGTAACATTCCATGGGAGTGCCGGGCGGAGCCTTCTAGACCCTCTTTCTGATGGCTACTAAGACGTGTCCTGCAAGTGAACAGGCTGACGCATTACAGTTGGTATCACAGCGAACCAACGAACAATTTGTCTTTATAAGAAAAATTAATAAGAAGAAGTAAAGCAAATGTTGTTGTTAAGAACATTTCCTTACTTATCGATGCTGTCTTGTAGAGTCATGAAGCATGGAACAGGTTCATGGTATTCCAGGTCATGTTTATGACCGTGATGCATGCCTCTGATTATCGACGAAGGATCGATATGATGAACATCCTAGACCGCATTTACAATTCATCACCTCTGTACATGGAATGGAGATGGATGGGTGATTCATGCATCTATTACATAGCTGCTCACCGGTTTGCGTACCTTCGAACCAACCTAAAGAGAATCAAGTGGTTGGAGGACCTGAAGATCGTGAAGCTATTCATTTTTGTTGAGGCTCACGTAAATGCAACTTTACATGTCGAAGATTGGAAGGTCAAGTTGAACACGTATGTGTACGAGGAAGTGACCCATATAATCCCCGCCGCGACAGGATCAAGGTGTTGGGACACTATGAGAAGAATGGGTACCAAAGGAAGGGATACCCTAATTGTCCAATGACTTATCGATTCCTGAAGATCCATGATCCAAGTCCATATTATTACCCAGTTCCCATAGCTAAGAAATATTGTACTCCGAAAGGGCTATGCCCATATGAATGAAATAAAACTTCCTTTTATCAATGATGGTCTTGTCTATGAGTATAGATAAAAAGTTAAGTGGTTAGGTTTCTTGACTAAAGGTTGAATTGGGTATGAAATATAATAGTAACAATTAGCGAGTTGTTAACGTTAAGAATCCTTTACCTAGGCATAACCCCAAATACAGATTCCTAGTCCGATCCCTATACCAAGTACGGCCATGATTTAGGAGAATGATTATCTCAAGTAGATCAAGCCGCCAGAATTTGATGGGAAAGGAAGGACTGTCCAAGCTGATGCTGAGATTTGGATCGAGTCCATGGAAGATTACTTTGAAGTGGCCGGTACTACGCCCGCCAACTAGGAAATGCTCGCCAAGCTGAAGCTTATCGTCGAAGCCAGGCTTTGGTGGAAGCAATGGTGCAGAGACTAAGGGATCTTGGAAGGATCTGTTACCTGGGAAAAGCTGAAAAAAGCTGTGCAAGGAAGATACTTACCACCTGCATATCGCATGCAGAAGATGAATGAGTTCTATGAGCTGAAACAGCTGGGTCTGACTCTTGACGCATACTACTCAAAGGTCTCTCTTTTGAAGTATGCACCACAAATGGATATGACACAATAGGTTTCGAGATTTTATGCTGGATTAAACTCACCTATAAATACCCGCCTCGAATCAATGCACCCAATAGACCTTCAGGGCACTCATTCAAGCTGCACCCATAATTCAAGAGGTGTAGACCAGGCCAAGAAGTAACAAGACTTGGTCTTTTAATGATTAGAACAAAGGAGTATATAGGTCCCAAGCAAAGAGAATTCAAGGTCAAAACCAAGGACAAAGGAAGAAAGCGAGGACCAACAATGTCAATAACTTTGTTCCTACCCAAGGTAATGGCCGCAATCTCCGTTGCTTCCATTGCAACAAGCCCGGTCATTTCAAAAGGCAATGTCCCAACCTTGGCGGAGGAAATGTCAAGGACCATTGCAAGGAACCACCCGTGGCCAAGGAGCCGCCACCCGAGGTAGAGGAAGAACTGCCTGTGTTGCCAACAGGGAAATGTGCGATGAAGAAGACCCGACCATGGAAGCAAACTTTGAGAGGGCAACAGTCCCCATGCCGCCCTTCACAAGAAAGGCCTGAATCGCCAGTTTTCGGTGATTCAGAAACCATCGGACTATCAAGGTAAAGGCTTCAAAACCTTGATTGATTGTGGCAATATACTTTCCTTTATCTCACCAGCTTGTGCAAGAAGATTAGGAATAGCCACAATAGAAGCACCTACCTTGCTTGTGGAATTAGCAAATGGTCGTGAGGTCACTTGTACCAGGCAATCTGCTAAGGTGGAATTCTTTCTGGGAGAAAAGTCAATTTTGATCAGATTCAGGGTCATGAACCTAGGTATCCATGAGTGTTTGCTCGGAATCGATTGGCTTAAACCTAATGACACCCACATTCATTGTGAAAAGGGCCAAGTTTCCTTTTGAAACTCTGAAGGGGAATTGGTCACAACTCAAGGAGAGGCTCGAAAGCCAAAAATTCAATTGGCCAAAGCATCTCGGATTATAAAGGAAATTAGAAAGGGACTACCTATCTACTTGATTAAGCTTAATAAGCTAGATCAAAATTAGGAGTCTAGTGAAGAACCTTCATGGCTAAAGGAGTACGCAGACGTATTTCTTGAAGAGCTGACAGAACTTCCACCTCAAAGGGAAGTTGATCATGAAATTAAGCTAGTGCCAGGAACTGCACCAATCGCAAAGAGGCCATATAAGATGTCCATTCTGGAAGCGATTGAGCTAAAGGAGCAACTCAAGAAACTGTTAGATCAGGGCTACATCCATCCCAACAGTTCGTCATGGGGAGCTCCAGTGCTGTTCCAGAAGAAGAAAGATGGAACGCTTCAGTTGTGTATTGATTACAGAGGGTTGAATCAATCAACCGTTAAGAACAAGTACCCTATTCCAAGAACAGATGAACTTCTTGACCATCTTCAAGGTGCGAATATCTTCTCCAAGATTGATCTCAGGTCTGGATACTCTTAGCCTCTTTTTGTTTTTCATCCATTCCTTCTCCTCTCTCCCTCTCTCTCTCTCTTTCTCTCTTTCTTTATGATGTTTCATGTTTATTCCCTCTCTCTCTTGCTCTTTATTTCTTTTTCTCTCTTCCTCTCCCTCTCTCGTTTCCTCTCTTTCTCCTTTAATACACATCATTCTTGAAAAAAAAACAAATAAAATGAGAAAAAACAAGAACAAACCAAGACGAAGCAATGCACTCACCGCAAAGGCCCAAGGATGGATTCAGCAGCTCCTCTTCGTCCTTTGTGCAATTTCTCCTCTTCTTCGCGAACCACAACAACAGCAATGAGAAGCTCTCATTCTCCCTCTTTCTCTCTTTCTCTCCCTCTCCTCCCAAACGCACGATGTAGTTCACTCTCTTTTGCTCTTTCACACAAAATGACGCGCTCGGGTTTCGGCCCGTTTTTTTTCATTTGAGTATCGTTGCTATTTGTGATGCAAATAAGGACACTGCTAATTTGCGTCGGAAATGGCCATCACTATTCCCCTATATCCTTGTATTGACTACAATATCATAGTAGATTAATTTCCAAGGATCTAAGTTGAGACAACTCCAAGTTTCGAGGGCAGTAAAGTGAAGTGTATGTCATTGAGTCCTTTAGCAAATATATATGCAATCATATTATCCCTTGGATAATGTTCAATCATGATTGTGTCTTTTTTTGCTTCATATCAAATATAATGATAATGCACTATAATATCTTTAGACCTGTTAATATATTGAACGCAGTTCGATAGATAGCACTTTGGTTATCACATCGAAGTGGTATACTTGAGACACGAGGTTAGCCAATATTTCATAAAATTTATCGAGGAAATACTAACTCTGGAGGTACTAAATATGTAGCTACATATTCAACCTCTATAGTGAAAATAGTGATACAACATTTTTTCTTGCTAGTCCACGAAACAAAACAATCATTGATAAAGAAATGATTTCTACTTGTAGAATACATAGATAAATTAGAGATTGCCCAATCTGCATCTATATAACCCAAAATTTGAAGTGAATAGAGAGAATCAAAGTTTGTTGGCACTGATAAACCAATCCAAAATCTTTAGTACCTCTCAAATACTTCAAAACTCATTTAGCTATAATCCAATGTTAAAGACATAAAGAAACAAGATGTTGTCCAAGAAAATTTGCAACAAAAAGAATGTCAGGGTGAGAATTTAAGCAAATAAATTAAAGACATCCAACAAGATTAGCATGAGGTTAATGTAACACTAATTGTCCATCATTCTATAGAAAGTGAGAGTTTTTGGTAGAGCTCACAAGACAAGGACTAGTAGCAAGATGTGCAAAAACCCAAACTAAACTTCCACATAATATCTTCAATGAACTTTATTTGATGGGGTAATAAAACATCCTGAAGGGGAGCTACAAGCTCTACCCCGAGACCTATGGACCGCCTATTGATCAAGCATTTCAAGCCGAGCGGGCATGGCTACCTCACACATAGCTGACGCGCCATGCCTACCTCACGAGTGTAGTGAGCTCACCTTGATGCTCGATCGAGTACCCTCCTCTCTCTTGCACACCGGTAGCTCCACAATCCTTGTGGCAAGCTCAAGCAACCTCAATCCTCCATAGCCACGTGCGTGAGAAAAGAGAAGAGAAGAGAAGAGAAGAAGAGAAGAGGAGATGGTGAAGAGCTTCACCCTCTTGATCCCTCACTCCCACACACTCACTCCCTCACACTCTCACACTCCCTCTCTCAAGAGAGCACACAAGCAAGAAGAAGAGAAGAAGAGAAGAAGAAGAGAGCCACTTTTTGCTACACACAAGAATGAGCTTCTCATTCACTTTTGAACTTTATATACATGCCCTCCCTTCTTTGGGCGGTCATCCCCTTTTTTACATGGCCGGCCATTAGCCTAAGCCCATTTCTCATTTCCCACCATTCTAATTTATCCTATTCCCAACTAATGCCTACAATTTGCACAGGAGCGAGCCTGGCACACTTTTACAAGGATTCGAGAGCGCTTCCATATTTAATGGTGCACTTTTTACTCTTTTGTTTTCTCGGGGCGACACTGAGACTTTCTGGGGGTCATGCCCAAACATTTAAAATTTGCAGGGTTTGGTTACCAGTCAAGGCGCCTTTTCCTTATTTTATCTTGCGCCTTTTTTGCTATTTCCTTTTTTCCATTTTCCCGCTCCTCTGTGCTGCAGTAAACACGGTAAACATTACTCCCCTCCTAGCCAAGTGCCAGTCCCATGGCACTACGGTGGGAAGTAGTGGGATAGTTGGGTCTACTGCTAAGCGGAACTGGTGGGTAGATGACACTGATTCAAAGGTGAGGGTGTGAATGAGAGGTGATGGAGTTTAATGATGATGACCAGGAGAGATTCCGACGTGCTTTAGGCTTCATGAAGGTGCTTGGTATTTCTCACACAGTTGTGGCTTCCATTCTACGACGACTGATAGGGGTTCTAGTTGGCTGGTGAAAAATATGTAGTCGGTCATCCCTTGAGCATCAGAAACGCTTGATCAATAAAAAGAAATCCCTTGGGAGGATGATGTTGGAGGGATTTATCCTGGAGAAGCCCCCCGAACTCTGCCTTGACAAAGATATTCTTTGTCTTCGCATTGAAGATCTGTGTCTTTGATTTGAAGATCTTTGTCTTTTGTTTGAAGATCTTTGTCGGTGATTTCAAGATCTTCAGTGCTGCGTTGAAGATCTTCACCCTTGCATTGAAAATCTTCAAGCTTGTGGAATCAATAAGCGATCTGTAGATCTTGAGGTGTTAGGCATGCATCGTTGGAAGATGAGGTTCCAAGATCTATGACAATGGCAGATCTATTACTGAGTACTCCTTTTGCTTGATTTGGTTCAGTCATGGTAGCCATCAGCAGGAAGATGATTGGCGACATGAAGCATGTTGGTCCATCCAATCCAATGTAGAAAAGCTCCTGGAACAGTAGCAAGGGAGTCATGTCCGACACATGGAAAAAAAATTTGGTCATTAAAGGATGCCATGGATGATCTTGTTTAGCTGAGTAGCTAGTTCTTGAAACATGAACATAACCTGCAAGAAAAGTTGTGCACTCCCTAAGAGGTGCGTCTGCCTCACCGTGTAGTGCATGGTGCCCGTGGCAGTGGAACTGGGAGATGGGTCTTGGGCAAGCCCTTGGTAATGTCCCACACTTGAGGACCCAGTTCGTGTGTCGTTGGAGGTGCGGTGCAAATCTTAGGGTGACAGGTCTCAAAGTCCTGCCCTTGATGTGCCCCAAGTGTGAAGTGGGGAAGGGGCTAGGGAGAACCCTAGATGCAGTGACTATGGTGCACAACAAGGAGAAGGGAAGTTGCAAGCTCATCATGGAAAGTCTTCTCTCTCTTATCTTTGCTTAGTAGTAGGTTCATCCCTTGGCTTTGCTATTCTTTGCTGTTGTCTCTTCTTTCCAATTCACCTTTTCTTTTGTTGCCTTATGGCTTTTTTTTTTTTGAAGAGGTTATACATAGATGCATATGATACAAGGGCATGATGGGAGTTTAATCCTCGTCATCCGAATGGCAGGTAGGGGATGGTGGAGGGCGAGGGGCTTTGTTAAGGAATCTGCGGCTCAGCAAGTAGCCCTTGAGATTGAGGTGGGTCTTGAGAGTGGTGGTGGAAAGGAAAGGGTGGTTGGATAGTGTGAATTTACTATCGCTCATATCCTCAAGCAGTGCAATACAGAAGGATGGCAAAAGAGTAGCGCACATCATGAGGCAAGTCATGGTGCTGCTATCTATGGCATTGGGGTCGAAGTAAAGGGGTAGAAGGTGGCGTTCTTGAGGTGCAGGCTCTTGGTAGATTAGGACCCTAATTAGTCTAAGATAATTACAGGTTGTTATGAAGGCGCGGTCAGGACAGGATGTGAACTCACTAAGGAATCTATCTATGGAACTGTACAAATTAGGGAGGGTAAATACAAGAGCATCTTTATAGGAGGTGCTATTGGCGTTATAGATGATAGGGAAGTCAAACCTACCGTGGATGGACGGATTAAAATCCACGCCTACCCTTCGAGGATACGGCATGAATATGGGGTCGTTTTCTCTCAAAAGAAAGGGAGTTACAAAATGCCATCCAAGCGTCAAGGTTGACATTAAAAATGCATCTTCTCCAGATGGGTTGGCAATTGTAACCCTCCACCAATCTAGGCACCTGGAAGACTTTATCATGCCGAAATTGGCGGTCCTCGGTTCCCCAAGCAGTTGGGTTGGCCTCTCTCTCCGCTAGCCACTTGTCCTTGAGCCTTGCACCCATAGAGATTACATCGTTTACAACTTCAATGGGCATTACTCTATTTAGTTTAGTGGAAAGCTTGAAGCTCAAGTCAAAGGGGTTGCGGGCACATTCTTGCTATTCCTAGATGAGTAATTCTACATGGAATCTAGTGGGGAGGTCCTCAGGGCGCAGTGGGAGAGGAGCAGCTTGCCTTGGGACAGGTCTAATGTTCAGCTTCCTCCTTGCTTTCTCCACCATTTCTCTTCTAAGCTTAGCCAGGGCTGCTTTCCTCTCAACGGATGTGTTAGTGGGTTGCACTTCATCTTGTCATGGAGGAGAGGGTGGTGGGAGATAGTCCTCCTCCTGAGGTCCCAGATAAAACTCTGGTCCACCCCCTTCTGCTTGCACTTCTTCTTGCACCTTCTCTTCTGTGAAACCAAGTTCGTCAATTTCTTGCACCGTCAAGCCTACCTGTGTAAGGTATTTTCTTTGCTCCTCCAGGCTCTGCGGCAAGCCTCCTAGTTGCAATGGTACGTGCAGGCCTGCTATTAGGGCTCTGCATGCAATGGCTAGCTTCTTCTACAGCTGATCATTGGACTCGTTTTCTTTTGTTTTGGTGGAATGAAGCAGCGTGTTGAGGAAAGTGTGCTGTTGGGCCATCATAGAGAGCTGGGCAGCCTCTGTCTGATTTTCAGCCAACACTCTATCTCCTTCTACTTTGGCCAATCGGCGTGCTAGGTCTCCTACCCTCCTTTTATTGTGGTCAGTCCATTCCTTCGCTCTCTTCTCCATATCTTCCAGGCTCTCCCTTGATGGAGGGTCATAGCCATGAGTCATTGTTCTTGGTCTTCGAGCTGGCGGTGTAGGCGGGACTGCTCCTGGTGTTCATTGGCGATATGCGCACTGAGTTGATCCAGCTTCACTTACATTCTTTGCACTTGCTCTTCTCTTAGCTTGTCTAGCTCTACAATCTCCTATTTGATCTTCTCAAGATGGTTTTGTGCCTCCTGGTTGACTGCAGTGAGCTTGTCGTTCCTATGCCGCAAGTGAGCAGTGGTCTCCCTCTCTCTGTTGAGGCGATCCATTAGGATTTTTCTTCTTTCCTCCTAGGCAACATCATGTTCCTTTAGGTTTTTTGCTTCTTCTGCATCTCTATTGCTGGCTTCCTCCTTTAGCACAGCAATCTCCTTTTGGTACTCTGCTATCTGTTTAGTTTTCTCCAGCTGGAGAGTGGCTCTTGATTCTCGCTCTGTTGCCAACTCTTCCATGGTACTCTTTTCTTCCTTGGCCTTTTCTAGCTGCAAGAGCAGCTCTTTAACATACTCATCAAACTGGCCTGCTGGAGGTGGGGGATGGGACATGGTGGCGGCGGTGGTAGTAGCTTCTATTTTTTGTCTTTTAAGCTCTAGGCTTGGCTCCACATCAGCCATGGCTGACCTCTTCACTCCTGACACTGGGGTGGCTATGCTAGCTTCTCTTGCTAACTCCCTTTCCACCAGGAATTACAGCCATGTGACCATATTGCTCTCATCGACCTTCGGCGAAGTTCCTGGGGTGGGGATGGTTATTACAGAATCAGCAGGGCTAGTTGGCACAAAACTGGTAGGGACAGGCGTGATGGCCTCCTTGCCCTTGCCCTCTGAGACCGGTGGTGGGATGGGATCTAGCACATTCAGGCTCGTGTCCAGGTTCTCATCCTTCTGGGGAAAGGTTTGCTTTCTTTGTCATTGATGTTGTTCCACAGATAGGCGAATTGCAAGTTCTACATCTTCTTGTTCCTTCTTCCTCAAGGCTTCTTCCTCCTCCTTAGTCCTTCTTTTCCTCTCCTCTTCTGCCTTTCTAGACTCCTCTTTCACTCTCTGTGCATCCTCTTTTTCTTTCCTTTTCCTCTCTGTTTCGTGGGCTCTTGACCCTCTTTGCGCTTTTTACAGTTCTTCTTTCTCTTTCTTCCTCCTTTCTTTTTTCCTTTCCTGTTGGAAACGCTTAGTTCGCTGCTCTCTTTGCTGTTGCTGGCGCTGTTCTTCTTGCCTTTCTTCTTCATCACTACTCTCATCAGTTTCTGTTTCCTCATCAGAGCCAAAGGATTCTTCCTGGTGTGGTGAGGGTGGCGGTCTCTCCTGCTCCTCCTCTGCTGCTCCTGCCTCCTTTACTGCTTCTTCAATGAGGGCAGTTAGTACACCGCCATATCCAATGAATGATGCTTTGGAGGCTTCTTCCTGTCTTTTGCTACTGGGGATTCACCTCCAGCAGGTTGGCTTCCCAGATCAAGCGCTACGGCAGCCTTCTCAATTGTGTGTCTTACATAATCATTCCAGTCGATCTCTTATGGTGCATTGGCCGCGAGGCTTTCGAGCACATACACATTTATTCTGCCCATATAGGAAGTGTATTGATGGCTGGAGAAGAGGGTGTGCATGACTTTAGCATGCATGCGGATTTCGTCATCAGGGATATCCTGGATATTGACTCCGTTGTTGGACCGCACTTGGCCCCTATCCATTTTTAGCATGGCGAAGACATCCCTTTTTGGTCTCTTTACGGCCCTTGATTCCAAGCCCAGTGCCTTTTCTACTAGTTCCTTGCTTAAGGATACCCTGACTTGCCTGGCAGCATCCCCCCTTCCCACAGTCACAGTGGCACTCTTGGAGGTAGAGTCGAAAGTTCGTAAGAACTCAACACACCTTGCATGATCTACATTTTGCTCCACCTTCTCCACATACTTGGTCATATTGCACTTTTCTATGACCTGCTTAGCTGCTTTTTCCGTTTCCACGACCCTGGATAGGTTGTGGACAGTTCAGAAATTCAGCCGTTCGTAAGCTTGAATTTCCAGATTCAGCATATATTTTTGCTTTTCTTCTTCCGTGAAGGGAAGCTTATGAGCGCAATCTTGATGAGCCATCTTGTGTTCCTGCCCAGCAAAAATACTTTTCATTAATCACAAGTGGAAAAGGAAAACATGGCTAAATGAAGCTAAGTATGAAAAATACGCAAAATAGGAATGCAAAAAACTTGAAAATTTTTGCTAACTAATTTTTATTTTTATTTATTTATTTTTTCTTAATCACTGAGTTCAACCTTTCAACAATTATTTATGCCTTCTTAGCCTTATTCCTCCCCCTCAGAGAGATGAAAATCCTTCCTAGGATTGAACGAAGTGGTGAGGATATCAAAGGTGATTCTGATGGGGTGTTCTGGCCAATAGCCACTCATAAAATGCAAGGTTGTACTCAAGTTGAGCATGACGATCGAGTTCACAGGGTTGTTCAGAAACTTGGGAGATATAGGTCAAGACATCGTGAAAAATATCTACCGTATTAAGGCGGCTTGCAACGTACAGTTCTTCTTCCGTAAGGAATTGGTCAATGAAAGGATGGGCTAGGACCTGGTCATCTAAGCATTGGTTCTGGGTAATAGCCAAAACTCTAAATGAAAGAGGTGCCACATAAGTAGGACCATACTCAATGGTCTTGATTGCCCTCCTTTGTTCAGCATTTGTCATGATACGACAATCTTTCTTTTCCCATTGGGTCCGCAAAGTGAACCACTGCTGTAAGAACGAGGAAGTTGAGCGTGCAAGTTGCGTGAGCTCATGTGATTCTTGTTTGGGAGCAGTAGAACAAGGAGGCTTATGGTATGAGGTGATTAGTCGGCTGAGAACAGCTTCCTCCTTTGAGATTTCTTCAATTGCTACTAGTTCAGCAGCAATCTTGGGGAATTTGATGGTCATAAACTCGTATTCCTCCCAAGTGCATGGTAATGCACGAACATCGGAAACAAGTGGTTCATCACGAAGACCTAGGTCCAATCGCTCATAACTCCTAGCAAATGTGGTGAAAGTGTTGTCTAACACCTTAATGTAGGTCACAAGCTCATCTCCCGAAGTTTCAACAAGGTCTTTAGCCAAGGAAAGGAAAGATCGTACCGCATAAGAAGGCCTAAGACCTGCTAGTGGTGATGGTGCAATTGAGCTGCATAGCAGTGACTCCATTGCTAGTGTCGCGGGTGTGGCTTTGCACTTCGAAGCACTTTGAAGTGCTCTAGGAAGCTGTGGTGGCATGGAAGTTGTGCTGGATTCCAAGTGCACAGTCATGAAAGTATTCAACTCTTTTGAGTGAGGTAAGCTTGAGGCTTTTAGCGATTGCTTTGGTCGATAAATTAGCTGGGACTTATTAGTCACAACCGGCAGTGGTTTGCTAACTATGGCCCAGGCGCTATGTTTGCAAGCCTCTCTCACTAGAGTGAGGTTGCTTGGAGATGAGCCTTTAGACTTGCCATTCTTAGGCACCCAAATCCAGGGGTTGCCTTCATAGTAGCCTTGCGCTTGCAAGAGATCTTTGGGGATCTATCGCGGCATGGTTGTGTGCCTACGTTGATAGCATCCAAATTGCCTCTTAGGCTGTGATGATTGATTGTTTTGGCATTTAGAAGCACGTTTGGGTAGTCTACCCGGAGGTGGTGTCTGCCGCTTTGGCACCCATATAAGCTTAGACTCCTTGGCCTTGTGAGCACTCTTGGTGGCTTTGGGTCTAGGGTCTAGAGCTTGGCGTGAGACCTTAGTGTCCTTCTATGTAGACTTGAGCGTAAGTGCAGTCGTAGTGATTTCTACTGGTGGCTTCATGATGTTGGAAGGGTCAGAACAGCCCTTGCTGAAAGTCGTCACTATGCGCACATTGCCTATAGCAAGATGGATGCGATCTAGATTATAATCCACATTACATTTTGTTTGCTTCTTAAAAGTACGACCTAATAGTGACATATTACCGGCCCTTTTGTGTTAGGCAACACTTGAAAGAAAGCTAGTATACGCTCAGACTCGATAGAAATGACCACTTTGCACTTCCCTAAGAGCGTGTAAGCATTGCCCCCAAATGGGGTGAGTTTGGCATTGGTAGGCTACAGTTTAGGTTGACCAATGCGTGTCCAGTGGTCATGCATCAAGATATTGTAATCGGCACCTTCGTCAATCAAAGCATAGGTGGCTCATGCAACAGGTGGGAAGGAGGATAGTATTTTTTTATGTGGCTGCCATTGAAAAAGCCGATTCCTTCGCCGTCGAGCATCTCTAATTCAACATTGCCCATTCGACTAATTGCACATACTAGAAAAGGTCCCAGTCCACGGAATTTCATTTTCTGTTTGTGACCCTTCATCGAGTATAGCAGAATGAGATCCCCCTGATCAAAGTCGCGTTGTTTGACATGCTTGTCAAACCACATTTTCCTCCATGCTTTCTCACAGATCAGCGCATGGGTGGCCAAGAGCCAGGTTTCCGTGAGACGTTCTAGCTCTACCAAGCGATTTGTCCAAGCATCTCTTCCCTCCCAGTGCTCCTGCATTGCTATCCTTAAGCTAGGGACAAAAAACTCTAAGGGCAGAATGGTCTCTGTTCCATAAGTCAGCCTAAAGGGCGTCTGGTCTATAGCCGTTTTATAAGCCGTACGATAGGCCCACAAGGCTGCCATTAACTTGTTGTCCCAGTCACTCCGAGATGTAGATACCACTTTTGTGAGTACATTGACTAGGATTTTATTTGTGGATTCTGCTTGTCCATTAGCCTGAGGGTAATAGGGTGAGGATTTTCTGTGAATGATTAGAAAAGTAGAGAGCAGATACGATATCACCTCATTAATGAAGTGTGTACCCTGATCACTGACTAATTCTATTGGACACCCAAACCGTGAAATGACCTGCTCCCACAAGAACTTTGCAGTGGTTCTAGTGTCATTCTTCCTTGTAGCTCTTGTCAAGATTGTGGAAGAGAAGGAAGGAGTCTCACTTGTAGCTTTCTTGCTTGCACAATGGGGGAATACACACAAAGGTGGAGGCTGAAAAACAGTTTTCCTCTTCTTAGTTGTGTAAGCAAAAAAAAACTCTCATACAAAGAAATAGAAGAACCCTATATATGGGTCTCAAACCAAACTCAACTAACTAAGGTGGCATGCTAACTAAGCCAGGAACTAGAGTAGATAAGGATAGCTGTCATCTAGCTATTATTCATGGGCGGTGTACCAACCGCATCTGCAACTGACAAGTCGGTGACATAAATGCACAACTGTCACCCTAGCATATCACGAATGGAGCTTGATATCTCAACACTCCCCCTCGAGCTCAATCCCAATTCCTACACACCAAGCAGGTCTCTGAACTTGCGCAGCTTCTCTACACCCAATGCCTTCGTGAATATGTCAGCTACCTGATCCTCTATGCTGACATAAACTAGATCAATAAGACCTAGTAAAACCCTCTCCTGCAGATAGTGATAATGCACCTCAATGTGCTTTGTTCTAGCATGATAGACTGGGTTATTTGCCAAGTGTATACTACTCATGTTGTCACAATAAATGACAATTGGCCCATCTATAGGCTGATGCATATCATAAAGTAGCTTATGCAACCAAGCTACCTCACATGCAGCCATTGCTGCACCCCTATACTCAGCCTCTGTGCTCGACAAGGCAACTGTAGGCTGTTTCTTGCTGCTCCAAGTGACTGCAGCACTCCCAAAAGAGAACACATATCCACTGGTAGATCGTCTATCAGAAATACTACCAGCCCAATCAGCATCAGTGTATCCATGCAACTATATCTGAACCCTCAGTCTCATAAAATAGTCCATACTGCAATGTCGACTTCATATACCTAAGTATGCGTCTAACCGCATCTAAATGCGGTTTCCTTGGAGCCTGCATAAACTAACTTACCAATCCAATAGCATAGCTCAAATCTGGCCTGGTAATAGTCATATAAATCAAACTTCCTACTATGCGTCTATACATAGTAGGGTCTTCTAGAAGCTCACCTGCATCTGCGCTCAGCTTCACATTCTGCTCCAAAGGAACTGAAATAGGCTCACAGCCTGTCATCCCATATTTGGATAGCATGTCCAATCCATACTGCCTCTGTAAGAGCCATATCCCACTTGGTGATCTAATCACCTCAATGCCCAAGAAATAACACAGCTCTCCCAAATTCTTCATCTCAAACTTCTGCTTCAATAGCATTTTCACATGAAGGATATCTTCATCACTATCACCTGTGATAATCAAATCATCAACATAAATGACAAGCAGCATAATATCTTTCTCTGTTTTTCTCACATAAAGTGAGAAATCTGCCTTGGAAATATGAAAGCCAATAGTGACAAGATACTGTCCTATCTTGTTAGACCATGCTCTAGGTGCTTGCTTCAAGCCACACAATGCTTTCTTCAACCTGCAAACAAACTCAGGATGAACAGCATGGACATAACCTAGTGGCTGCTCCATATATACCTCTTCTTGCAAATCACCATGCAAGAAGGCATAATTTACATCCATCTGATGTAAAGACCATTCCTTTGATGCAGCCATAGCAATGACTGCTCTTACGGTTGCCATCCTTGCAACCGGACTGAATGTTTCTTCATAATCAATGCCATATCTTTGTGCATACTCCTTGACTACTAATCTTACCTTGTATCTGTTCACAGAACCATCTGCATTGTGCTTCACCTTATAAACCCACTTACAGCCAATTGCATTCTTACTTTTAGGCAAAGGTACCAATTCCCATGTAGCATATGCTTCCAAGGCATCCATTTCTTCATCCATGGCTTTCTCCCATTTTTCTTTTCCCATGGCTTGCTCAAAAGAAGTGGGTTCTGGTTCATGTATCACTTTGACCATATAGGCATAGTGAATGGCTGTAAATCCATCATATTTCAGCCTATCCACAGGATACCTAGCTCTGGTAGACCTACGCAAAGTAGGTTCACTCCCAGGTGCTCTCAAAACATCCCTGGTCTGCCTTACTCCAGGTGTAACAATAGAAGGAATACCCAACTCATCATCAATGCTTTGTTCTGAGCCACTGGATTCACCATCCACATAAGAGTGACCTGCATTCACATCAAACATAGGCTGATCTACCTTCTCTTTTCCTTTTCGTGATACCTGAATACCACTATCTACATTGCTTTGAGAAGATTCTCCTGATCTCAATCTGCCTGTCCATGGCGAAGAATGTGAACCACTGCTAGAGGACGCTCTAGGTCCACTAATATTTTGTAACTGCTGCTGTGAATTCTGTGCAGCATTACCATTTTTTGCATCTACATCATCAATCACATTTACTGGTTTATACCAACTATTCATCTCATCAAAAACAACATCTCTACTGGAGCCCCAAGAGGAACACCAAGGAAAAGGGAATTCTCTTGCAAGAAAATCTATCTTGTAATATCAAAAAGCTTGTTTATCATGTTTCATATAATCACAATGAAGAAAAGAACACCAGGCACAACAAATCTTCATGCAGCACCATGTAGATCTCCCACGGATTTGATAGAATCAACCATATTCTTCAATATCTTCACAAAATCCATCTATAGAACAAAGAAAGCAAAGGAATACACCATCTTTGAATGGAAATACATCACATAGTATTCATCTTCAATATCTTCATAGTCTTCTCTCTCAATCTCTCATATACAATCACTCTGTTTCAGTAGAATTGGCTATCTCTGACTCTCTCTCTCTCTCTCTCCATCAATAATACATTATGTCCTCACTACAATCTCTCAAAATCACTCTCAATAATCCCTTTTAGGTCGTGGATACCCCTCCCAAGAGGTATGTCTGATATGAAGGGTCACCAGAGCCACTACAATGTCCTTTCATAGCTCACTACTGTCACTTCACTCTAGTTTTCACTTGAGT
This sequence comes from Lygodium microphyllum, assembly GCF_053477565.2. Taxonomy (NCBI): domain Eukaryota; kingdom Viridiplantae; phylum Streptophyta; class Polypodiopsida; order Schizaeales; family Lygodiaceae; genus Lygodium; species Lygodium microphyllum. The sequence goes on along the minus strand of NC_141148.1, from coordinate 51,996,160 downwards.
CTTTAGCAGCTACTTCTTCCACTTCTTTCAGCTCTTTTGCACTTGTATTCACCTCTTTCCAAGGCTAGAAAACTTTCCCAAGCTACACTCTCATCCATCAGAATATATACAGAAGCATACAGAATAGTCTACAGAACAGTACCAGAACAGCTACAGTACAGAACAGAACAGAACAGAACAGAACAGAGACAGAGGCTCTACAGAAGACCTACAGAAGGTTACAGAAGGTCATCAAAACCTCATAACTCATTCTCAAATCATTCCAAGCTCTCACAAACCATTCAATAAACTTTCTCAATATCTCAATCTTCATCAATCAATACTCCATCCCTCCTTACAGAAGATAATCAGAACAAAACAGAGCAAAACAGAGCAAAACAGAACAAAACAAAAGGTATACAGAACCAATCAGAACCTATCAGAACATCACAGAACCTCCAATAAACATCATGAACTTCCAAAACCCAATCAATATCATCCAAAACACTCTCAAACCACTTCCAAATCAATCAATCATCTCATAAAATCAACCATTCAGCTCTCAAAAACAACAAAAATCAGCCAAAAAATAAGTCATTTCAACACTCAACATATCCCCACACTTAATAAGGAAGCATCCTCGCGACCCAGGAAAAAGGGAATACAAGTTCATCGAAAAGCTCAACTTTGATCGTCAATATCTCTTCAAAAAGAATCCATCCACCACGACCCCAACTTATAACCTGGTTATGATATAAAAATACAAAGAAAGGAAAACCCTTTATACATTAACACCTCTTAGTAAACTAAAAATCACAACAAATTTGTAAAGGATATAAAAGTTTTCTTCTTCTTTATCAGTATCAACTTCAACTCTGCATCCACGAACCCAGCACCACAATTCTCCAAAACGTAGCTCGCACACGAAATCCAATAGGAAATCACCACGTTCGTATAACATAAATGATCTCACATATAAACACTAATACACAACACAACCATCTGAATGACTCCTCCAAAAAGAGAGATGTTCATTAAAAAGCTTCCACCATACATTGGAAAGGTATCAATGAAGATGATCCCTCTTGAAAGATTGATGTTGTCGGAAACGATCCATAGATAAGGATTCATCTACAAAGTTTTTAGGAGGATTTTGAAAAAATTGGAGATAGCACATCCTTTCCAACAGGACCAGGTATCTGCTAAGCAAACAGAGGGCATGAAAATACAATATATCCAGCTGTTGGGAATCAATGCTGACATTGACATTCATGCACAACTTTGGAATAGGCTTGGAATCATTATGAGAGTGCCTATGCATATACGCCAGGTACCAAGCAAAGTGAGCAGTTAATCTCACTGAGGGATCTGCAGACTGTGAATATTGCTGAGCAAAATGAACATAGTTCTGATAAGCTTGACTGGAAGCTGTCCATTCTCCTGGAATTACTGGCCAATTGATCTGCGGTCCTGTAAGGCAATCATCCGAACTCCATCCCCTTCTTCTGGAAATCTGATTATCAAACCCGTCACAGTCACTAACCAACTGAGGTGGTTGAGATATGGAAGTGTTAGGAGAGGGTAGTGGAATAAGGAAGAGTGGATGAAGGGAAGGATAGGAAAAATCATAAAAAGAAGAAAAGGTTAAAGAAGGAGTGGCAGAAATTTGGAGGGAATCACTAAGGAAGGGTGTTAACTGATAAATAGGAAATGTGGAGGGTACATTAATGGATGGAGAAGGACAAGGCGGAGAAGGGGAAAATACCCTATCCTCAATAAAGGAACAGTATGTAAAAATGGGAATTTGAGGGAAAGATGAAGGTTGAAAAAGAAGGGGTAAAATAGTTGTGGAATTAGATTGACAAAGGGAAAGATATATAGCATAGCGGTGAGCCATTTGTTGGTAATAGAGGAGGGTAGGAACAGAAGGTCCTAAGAGAGATCGTTTATGATAGGCATCAAAGAAGGTAGCATCAAACGGATTATGTTTTGAAAGATAGGCTAAGAGATCCAGCCTCAGTCGATTAGTACTCTGGGCAAAGGTAGGAGCTGTGTTTTGTCTTTGATTTAGGACCACCAAATCAATCATGGGATGCCACGAATTATCATGACAATCAGCTACTTTGGAGGAATAACCCTGGAACATGTCAGCTATGCGCAACTCCAAATGGTTGACATACAAAACAGCCTGTAAGACCACATCCCCCACATACCATGTCATATCCACCTCATCTGGAATTAACAAGTCTCCTCGTAGATACATATATGACATCAACATGGTATCTGGCGTGACAGAATCTTCAAAGACCATCCTGACTACCTCTGTCAATAACTCAGCAGACCAAGCCCCACTCCAGCCATCCTCTGGAAGAGGTAAATCCATCGTGGAAAGCTTCATGTAGAAGACCAAATTCTGTAAGTGGTAGTGGACAAAGAAAGAATGGTCTGGTAGAATATATTCCTGAAACTGCTCAAAGGTAGACCATAACAAGTCCATTCTGGACTGTAATCTTTCCACTTTATCTTGGAATAGAGGGCACAAAGTAGCCTGTCTTTGAAGAGCAGCCAAGTCCTGCTGTGAAAGAGAAGGAATCAAGGGAACATTAGGGCTTGGAGGAACAGAGCGGGACTTTGCAAGTTGATCTTGCAACTGCTGGATTTGGGAGGCTTGGTTGGCCATTGTGTCATTAGCAATCTGTAAAGCTGAAAGTTTGTCATCTAAGATAGCTTGGAACTCCTGTGCGTCTCTAGACATCCTCTCCTTCTCCTCTGAAAGGCTAGTAACCTGGGATTGAGCCTCTAGTAACTGGGTCTTCAAAGAAGAGATCTCATCGCTTTGGGTGGCAACCAGTTGGGTTTGTTGTTCCATTTGCTTAAATAAATCTGCTAGAGTATCCTTAGCAGAAGCTAACTCAGATGTTGCCTTATGCAACTGGTCCTTAGACTGCATGAGTTCTTCATAAAAGGACGCGTACAGCTGTTGAACACAGGCTGTCACTAACAATTCAATGGAACTTTGAATATCCTTGCAGAGGAAAGGAATCGCATCTCCTGAAACGAGACTGTTCAAGGAGGGAACTGAGATCGCCAATGATCCTTCTCGATGTGCTCTGAACAGGTTAGTACAAGTGAGATACCCAGGGAGTTCACTGCCAGAGGTAGCAGGGATGGACACTGAAGGAAGTACGGAAGGAGCTTTATCCGCTACCCTCTTCAAGCGTTTGCGCTAGATGACCAGGGGAGGCGGAGAATCATCATCCTCTATGTCAATGGGTTCTGACTCATCTGAAGGTGGAGGAGGAGGTACTAGATCTGATGGAGGAGGTGGAGGCACAGTCTTCTGTAAACCTGAATAGGTCAAGAAGGCAGACAAATATGATCCATATGTGACATTGGTAACATTACCTCTGGTGACTTTAACGAAATGGTGATCCATTTTAGTGAGGAGGTAAGTGCTCCAATCAATAGCAACTCCTTTCAGCACCATCCTGGAAGCTGTGAAAAGCTCTTTGGACAAATACTGGGATGGTGTTTTGGCAGGCATAAACCTGTCCTGAAGAAACTGACAGATCGTCTTCCATACGGGATCAGTGATCATAGAAAAGGAAACTCCTGAAGAGTTGATCACCTTCTTAACATCCAGCATTTCCCTTGTCTGCTTTTGCAACAGCTTCAGAATCTCTTCATTAGAGAAAAGCTGACGAGTGGTCACAAAAGGTTCACCTTTGAAGGGTAGAGACAGAGCCTTCCCTAAGCCTCGAGGTGTCAAAGTCATAGAAATGCCCTGGACTAGTCCTGTGTTCTTGCTGTAAGAGGCCAGAAACTCATCACATAACGACGGATCCTCTGGAAGCAGGGGAAAAGGAGTAGCCACAAAAGCAGCAAGTCCCGCCTTCGTGAGAGGCTCAAAAGTAAGTAGGGAAGAGTAATCCCTACTAACTAGTGGGACATACTCGATAGGGGGAGGAGCATGAGAAGGCGCCATTCAGATGGTTACACACACACCACAAACATAGACAATCAAGGAGAATGCCTGCAAAGCAACAGACAAAAATCCAAGGATAAGAGAACAACCAAAATAATAAAACGTGACTCGACCAACTAACCCCAAGCAAACCACATCCTAGAAAAAATTTGACATGACCTTGAGACAAATGCGACCGAAAGCTTCATGCGATGCATCAAACAAATACCCAGAACCCTGTATCAGGCAATAAAAGAAAAAACTGCATACCGTACCCTTAACCGTAACAAAGACAGTAAACCAAAACAATACCATATCTGACACATATCAATACTACATCGATGATAAACCAGGACTGGACCAGGAAAATAACTCTAATGACTGCGCATACCCATCCCACGAAACGGTTCATTAAAAAGGGGAATTAAGTGCAGTGAGGGGGAATTAATTTAATGAAGGGTTGATTTTAATAAATTATTAAGAATGGGTGAATTTTTATTAGGTGATAAACCTTAGCAAGAAAACGACGGTTCCTTATTAGAAATTTAATTACCAATTATTAGGTTAAAACGGTGCTTTTATTCGAATCTCGGACTTCGATACCCGACTGGGTCTCTAAATGCAAGTTCATTGATTACAAATTAAGGTGATGTGGAGCACTTTTTTGCCAGCGCGTGCTCATGTGACGGCTGGTTTATTTTAATTAAAAATTAAAGTGCCTCTGTAGCGCACGTAGCGCGTGCTAAGTGAACGGCTGGTTTATTTTAATTAAAAAGTATGTGTGTGTATAGCGCGAATGCGCGTGGAAACTGTGGGTGAATAAAGAGTTCATTTTAACAATTAATTGGTGATTAAGGGGGAAATGAAAATAAATAAAACACATAAAAATAAATACCTGGAAGGGGTGTGTATGTAATGCAGAAATGCGCACGGAAGAGTCTCCCAAAAGAAGTGAATCCAGTAAAGGAAAAGTAAAGATCACTGATGAAACAACAAACACAACACCTTAGCAGATGTGTTGATTTGGTTTTTGTTGGTTTTTTAATTTTTTTAAATTGTGATTATTTATGGTTGGTTATTTTTTGTGGGTGGTTATTATGGGTTGTGGATGTGTTTTATTGGTTTTTATTTGTGTAGGTTGTTGGTTTGTTAGTGTGTTGTTCTTTTGTTTTTTTTTTTTTTTAACAATAGGGGTACCATGTATGATAATTTTGTAAAAGTGAAAAATAAATGAAAAATGAATGAAAAATGGTGAAGGGGGGTGAGGGGAATTTTTTAGAATTTTTTATAGAAATTTTTTACTATTTTTAAATGAATTTTCGACATTTATTGGTAATTTGGGGGTAAAATTAGGAAATGTGTAATTTTCAGAAATTGTGGGGTGGGTAATTTCCAGCGGACAAACTCCTAAAAATTGGCAAAAAGCAAAGGGAATTTTTAGAAATTTTTTTGAATTATTTTGATGGGAAAATTAATTTAGAAATTAATTAAATCATATAAATCATGTTAATCTAATAAGTAAGTTAGAAGTAAGTAAGTTAAGTCTGGTTAGTAGAAACTAACCTAAAGGAGGTTAGGAAACCTAATGTGGGTTAGGGTTAGGGTTAGGGTTAGTGGTCCTAGTTAGGGTTAGGGTTAGGGTTAGGGTTAGTGGGATCCTAACCCGAGTTAGGTTAAGTTAACTCTAATGGGGTTAGGGTAACTAAAGGGGGTTTAGTTAGGTTAGTTTTGAGCTTGAGTTAAGTTAGAGGTTAACTGAAGTTAAGTTAGTTATTAACCTAACCTAGGTTAGTGTTAACTTAACTTAGGTTAGTGGCTAACGTAACTGAGGTTAGTGGCTAACCTGGGTGTGGTTAGAGGAGGAGGAGGTGGAGGTGGTGGGGGAGGAGGAGAGGGGGGGCGGCGCCGGCGTTGCGGTGGCGATCGCGGGCGGCGAGGCAGGTCGGCGGCGGCGAACTGGCAACTTCCGGCGGCACCACAGGCGATGTCGGCGCTGTTCAGGCTTAGAGGGCGGCGTCAGGCGTCCAGGCGACGGGCTCCGGGCAACGGCGGGCGTCCAGGCGGTGGCGCGGTCCACGCGGCGGCGGCGGTAGAAGGCGGGGTTGGCAGGAGCAGTCCGAGGGGAGGGAGGCGGAGCAAGTGGGGGAGAGGAAGCTGCCGGGGGGGCTTCGCAAGCGGCCTGTGGAGGAGAGGGAGGCCGCCGAGGAGGGAGAGGAGAGAGGCACGAGGCAGAAGGGAGGAGCGATGAGCATGGGGTTGCTGAGGAGGAGGCACGGCCGAAGGAGAAGGAGGGAGAAGGAGGGAGGAAGAAGGAAGAAGGAGAGAGGAGAGGTGGAGGAAGAAGGAGATGAAGAAGAAGAAGCAGTTGTAGGGGGAGAGGGAAAAAAAAAAAGGGAGGAGGAAGGGGAGGGCGAAGCAGGCGGAAGGAGGAGTAGGAGGAGAGCGAGTGAAGGAGGAAGAAGGGGAGGGGATGGAGGAGGCAGAAAGGGAGGAAGAAGGGAGGAAGAAGGAGGAAGGTGGGAGGAGGAAGGGACGCAGGGAGAAGAGGGAGAGGGAGGTTGTTGGGGGGAAGGGGTTGGGTGGTTGGGGGGAAGGGGTGGGCAGGGCCATGGGGGGTGGGCAGGGTCAAGGGGATAGGGGTTGGGCACGTACCCCCGTCCCGCGCACGTGCGCGGGGCGGGGTAAAATTTTTTTTTCCGTGACGGGATTGAAATGGCACCGGGATGACGGTACAGGTCATGACACGACCGGGGCGCGTGGAGACGCGTAAAATCGAAAAAGGGCGCATTCACGCGCAAAACGGGCGCGTTAATACACGTAAAAAATAGAGAAAAATTAATGACTCCCAATCCGGACGTCAAAACGAAATAGCGTAAAAACAAAAAGTGGGCAGGACGACAGGGGGAAAACAAGAAAAATATATGACGGAGATTCCAGGAGGGGTAAAGGGCGGTCACGTGCAAAAAAACACAAAAAATGAACCAAAAAACACAATTAAAAATTAATATCAAAAAATCCGTGCATCGGAATGAGGTGCAAAAAAAAGGAAAACTGTGCAAAAAGATGTGTCCGACAATCTTATCACATCAAAACATGATTCCGACGGAGATAAAATGCATTCACATGGGAAAAACCCAAAAAACAAACCGAAAAATGGGATCGGAAATTAATATCGGACGAACCGTGCACCGGAATGACATGCAGTAAGAAGGAAAAATGTTCGCAGGAAGGAATGACACAGGGTTATCATGTTAAACCGCAGTTCTGGTGGAAATAGGAGGGGTTCACATGTGAAAAACACCAAAAATACTCCCGAAAACATATTTAAAAATTAATAAGTAAAAATACGAAAGTCGAAAGAGGGTGGAGGAAAAAGGAAAAAGGTGGGGGAAGGAACACAGGACACGGCTGTCAGATCAAATTGGAATTCCAATGCAAACAGGGCAGGTTCACATGGAAAAATGTCAAAAATACGCACGAAAAAGGTGTAAAAAACCGGAAAATTAATAATGGATAAACCGTGTATCGGAATGATGCGGAGGAAAAAGGAAAAATGTCAGGGGAAAAGTGGTTGGCAGGGCTATGACGTCAGAGCATGGTTCCCAAGCAAGCAAAGTGCGTTCACATGGAAAACCGACTAATTTGCGCAAAATGCTTCAAAAATTAATAACTCAAAAACCGTACACCGGAACAAGGGTAGGTAAAAAGGAAAAATGGTCCGTTCAAAGGGAGGAACAGGGCTATAAGGTTGGATTTGGACTTTGGTGAAGGTAGGGTGCATTCACATGGAAGGACCTCAAAATCAGGGAATGAAGGAAAACTGCAAGGAAACAGCCCCAAGGGTGGGTGGAACATAACCGGGTGGGTGGGAAGGGACCCGAGCAGGGTAAAAGCAAGTCATGGCATACATGCATGAACATATTAAAGCATATGCAAAAGGGTATACAAGATAGACGCGCAGGGACGCGTCCCCACACTTAAGACCTTAACGGATAGGGTTAACCGAGCAACAGGGACCTAGGACCACGCCACAGACCATCCACTAACGTCCCCACACTTAAAACATGACCGTCACTGAGAAACCAAAGTGGGAGGGTTAGAAAAACTTGGCCCATTTCGTCAAGAATCAAGGTTGAGTGTCGATGGCACGTCTAGTGTGGTTGTCGGCGCTGGAGGGACCAAGACATCTTCTCGGCACACGTTCGTCATGGCAGGGACCACGCGGCAGCATCCAAGGAGATAGCTGGTTGAAGGAATCGCAGCAAAAGCGTTGTCGATGATGAGGGATATTGCACTCAACTCGCAGTCACTCAAATGAAATGAAAGAACAGTCACTCACCCCATGACTAATAGCACTCGAGGAATAAGGATTGAAACCCATATCTCGTACCCGATTGAGGAATCGACAAGGGGGAATGGTACAGAAAGAGTATGCCAGGGCACACAGTTGATGGTGCATTAGTGCGTCCAACCCGTCTGGCATAAGTGCAAGGAGGAAGGCAAGGGAGCCTTACAGTGCAATGTACAGAATAGGGTGCCGTGTCTTGTGTTGACGGTAAAGACCCATCCCGTGGGTGCATAGGGAAAGTGGAACATACCTGACTCCAAGTGTCGGAACGTCCCTCAATCTCACCTCTCGGTAATTGATTGAAGAAACTCCAGTCACACTCATCCCACCCTCTATCTCACTCTCTGTTGATAGATACAGGAGGGCAGCCTTTTCCTGAAACCCATTGATGTAATCGTCACGGTCACTTGTGCAAAGGTTGTATGCCTTGTGTGCATTTGATGGTGCAACAGTGCATCCCGCCCTGTGCCGGCATACGGTGCAAAAAGGAAGACCAGGGAGCCTTATGGTGCAGTGCACAGAGACAAATTGTGCTTTGTGCATTGAGAGGCCCATCCCGTGTGTGAAACACTTCATTCACACTACTCACCTCTCATTTGATTTGAAGGGAAAAGACTGGTCTCTCGACCCACCCTCTGTCTCACTCTCTGTTGATAGATACAGAGGGCAACCTTACTCACTTCCCCATCCGGTTAGGATGAAAGCTCATGTCACTCTATTGTTTGTCGATGAAGATCGCGTCGTCAGTTGTTGAAGAGGCGTACCCAGGGAGGTAGCTATCAAATCGAACGTTGTATTGAATAGGACATGTCATCTGCTAGAGGATAGTTAGTCACTTTGCAAAGAGACCCAGGACACAGCGTACCAAGGGAGGCAGCTTCGGAATTGGATCCTGGAAATATCAATTAATGAATCCACTTTCTGGACTGCTGGGTGTTACCACCTTTTCCACAGCCAGCTTCCCGCCCAAGGGTGTTGACCACCTTTTCTTGGAACGAGGCTTGCTATGACAGGGAATTGCTTCCTTTTCTCTCATAACAGATTTGTTTTTCTTTTGTTTTTTTTTTTCTTTTCTTTTTTTCTCTTTTTCTTGTTTTCCCCTATTCTCGAGGGTGTTTCCACCTTTTCTTGGAGAATAGGTCGGCATGACAGGGACCTAAGTCCTTTTCTCCCATGACCGATATGTTTTGTTTTTTTTTTCTTTTTTTTTCTTCAAATTGAGCAAGGGAATAGTGGAAAGACCATGTGTCAAGACCAACCTCGCCATTGTCGCTGATGGAAAATAGAGGATAAGAGATCAAGGCTGGAAGGGGGATTTGAGGGAACAGAGGGTTGTGTCCACTTCATCAGGAGTGATTGAAGAATGACTATTAGAAGTAGCATCATAAGAAGTACAGTGCCGCGCCAATGAGAGAAAAGATCAAGTGACCGTAATTGTCAAGATCCCCAAGGAGGGAAGTACTTCTTCAGGCGATATCCATTGATCAGAAAGGGATCATCAGAGACATCAACGGTCTACACTTGGACAGAACCATTAGGGTTGACGGCAAGTACCTTATAGGGGCCCATCCACCGCTGCTGGAGCTTGCCAGGAAACTTGCCAAATCATGAATCATAGGCTAGGACCAAATCACCTTCTTTGAACTCCTTGTGCTTGATGAAGAGATCATGGTAAGCCTTGCGTCGAGCTTGCGTGGCTTCCATGCACTGTAGAGCCATCCTACGAATTTCGTCCAAACATTCCAGGTGCAGGAGACGACGTTGCAGTGAATCATCATCCCCCAAACGCTCTTTGATAGCCACTCTCAAAGAGGGTAGTTCCAATTCAACAGGAAAAACAGCTTCTGTACCATACACCAGCTGGAAGGGTGTCTGTCCTGTTGCTGCTTTATGGGAGGTTCTGTACGCCCAGAGGGCCTCTGTAAGTCGATCATCCCAATCACAACGATGTGCGGCAATTGTTCTTGTCAGAATCGAGCAGAGGATGCGATTCGTGACTTCGACTTGGCCGTTGGCTCTGGGGTAATAAGGAGTGGACTTGCGATGGCGGATCTTATACAACTCTGTCAACTCCTCCATGACTTTGTTAAGGAAATGAGTGCCTCTATCACTTACCAGCTCTAAGGGACTACCAAAATGGGTGATGATATTCTCGTACATGAACAGGGCTACGCTGTTACCATCGTCCCGCTTTAGGGCTTTAGCTTCGCACCACTTTGTAACATAATCCGTACATACGAGGATATATCGGTTCTGTTTCCTTCTGGTAGGAGGATCGATCAGACCTACGAAGTCGATGCCCACTTCTCAAACGGCTTCAAAGGAAGGATAGGTTGCAGTGTCATGGCACTTGTCTTGGTGGGTTTCCCCATTCTTTGACAAGCATCACATCTTTTACAGTAATCATAGGCATCCTTGTGAATGGTAGGCCACCAATAACCTGCTAGCAGCGCCTTTCTGGCTGTAGCTTCTCCTGCAAAGTGACCTCCACATGGCTCGTCATGGCAAGCCTTCAGAACAATCCCAATCTCATTTCTCGCAACACATCTTCTGAGCACTTCATCTTTGTCTTTCTTGTACAGTGCACCGCCTAGCAGGGTGTAGGGGACTGATTCTAGCATAAGCTTCTTCTTTTCCCAACTAGAGATACCAGGAGGGTACTGTTGGGTTGCCAGCAGATTGGCAATGTCTGCATACCAGGGAGTTACAGTTTCTACCAAAAATAGGGAAGCATCAGGGAGGTCTGGATCATCTTGCTCCTCATCTGCAGTTTGTGGGATACGCGACAGATGATCAGCCAGAACATGGGAACGACCAGGCTTAGTAATCACCTCAAAGTCGAACTCCTGAAATAGAAGGAGCCATCTCATCATTCGTCCTTTCACATCTGCTTTGTTCATCAAGAAGGACAGGGCCTCATGATCCACATAAAATTTAAAGTGGGTAGATAGGAGGTAATGGCGAAACTTCTCCAGGGCAAACACCATTGCCAAGCACTCCAGCTCTGTCACTGTGTAGTTCGGTTCCCTATCAGTGACTTTTCGGCTTGCGTAATAGATTGGTTGATCCAACTTCGAAGAGCCCTTTTGGCAGAGGACAGCACCTAAACCTTCAATTGATGCATCAGTGTGTACATGGAACTCTTTTGTCCAATCAGGAGGTTGCAGAATGGGTGCCTAAATCAGACACTGCTTCAGAGTGTGGAAGGCTTTGTCACATTCTTCCGTCCAAGTAAACTCCGCATCTTTCCTCAGAAGCTTGTGCAAGGAAGTTGCCTTTGTCGCAAAATGGGCTATAAACCTTCTATAGTAACCCACATGGCCTAGGAATCCCCTCAACTGTTTGAGGTTGGTGGGTGCTGTCAGAGCTGCAATCTTTTCAATCTTTGCAGGGTCTGTTGATATCCCTTGTGCAGAGACAATGTGGCCCAACAAAACTCCAGAAGAGACCCCAAAGATGCATTTGTCGGGGTTGAGGAAAATCCCATACTCCCGGCATCGGTCAAAGCATTGTTCCAGGTGTTCCCAGTGTTCACAGATCAAACTATAGACACAGAAGTCATCCAAATATACCTCAATGAAGTCGTGCAGATGATTTTGAAATGCAGCCATCATGACTCGCTGGAAAGTAGCAGGGGCATTGCAGAGCCCAAACGGCATCACTCGGTAAGCGTAGGTCCCCCATTCTGTGGTGAAGGTTGTTTTGGATTAGTCTTCTTCTGCGATTTGGACTTGGTTGTATCCGCTGAATCCATCCACAAGAGAATAAAGCTCATGTCCTGCCACTGTGTCCAACAGTTGGTCTGTGAAAGGGATAGGAAGATGATCCTTCTTTGTTTTATAATTGAGCTTTCGGAAATCCACACATATTCGCAATTTGCCATTCTTCTTGGGTACAACCATGGTGGGTGAAACCCATTCACTATTTGCCACTGGATAGATGAACTCGGCTTCCAGAAGCTTCAACAGCTCCGCTTTCACCAATGTGGAATAATTCGGATTCATTCGCCTCTATCATTGACGTACTGGCTTGGCATCAGGCTCCAAGTCAATATGATGTTGACATATTGTGGGATCAATCCCCTTTAGGTCTTTGTAGGACCATGCAAACACGTCCAAATTTTCTTTCAACAAGTTGTACAAGGTTGAAAACTCCTCTTCTAGGAAGCTTCTACCCACCTTCAAGTGGCATTCAGTGCCTTCTGCATCCACAAAGGTTAACTGCCTTTCACCTTCTACTTCACGGATGAAGGTCCTGCGGACTGCTTCTGGGTGCAGATCCGACTCCTTCAAGGGAGTGGTGTCCTCTTCTGATGTCCCACTAGAACCAATTTCTTCTTTTGGTGGAGACTTAGGTTGCTCTTTAAGACGTTGGAATGGGATAAGAGCCGTTTCGGGTTTGGTTTCAAAATTAAATACCTCTTGGCTTGAAGACTCATCTTCTGATGATACATCCAGGAACGTCACATAACAGGGACCCTCTGATGCCTGTTGGATTGGTGGGACTGGTGCTTGTTGGCACGGTGCATCATCATCTTTCTTTGGCACAAATGGGTTAGGACGGCATGAGCCACTACTAAAAGACGGCTTGTTCTTCTTAATCCATTTCTTATAAAGGTTTTGCATATGAGAAGATCCATTTACCAGACCAAATGGTACCATCACCATTCTGTCCCATAGCATGAGCTCATCTGCTTCTAATGCTTCTGGAACTTCTTTCTCAAATGTATCCTCTTCAGGTGGAATAGATTCTTCTGGCTCACTTTCATAACCTTCTTCATCCATATCATATCCCTCCTCTTCTGTCTCTGTCGCTGCTTCTGCTTCTGTCTCTGTGTCTGCTTCTGCTTCTGCTTCTGCTTCTGTCTCTGCTTCTGCTTCTGCTTCTGCTTCTGTCTCTGCTTCTTTCTCTGCGTCTGCTTCTGTCTCTGTAAGAGCTCTGTAAGAGAAGAACAGGTTTTCTATTTCATCTTCTGCCTCTGTCTCGGCTTCTGCTATGGCCATGTAACAGGGAGAGCAGTACATCCATGCTTCTATCTCACTGTCAGAAGTGATTTCAGAAGTCATTCCTGGTTCAGGCAGGAAGTATTCACCCATTGATAATGGCTTTGCATCTTTTGGAAGTCGGCTTACAGTATCCACTGTTAAGGAATGTGCCACTGTTTTCTTGGGAAGGATCTGTTTGACAGCATCTTCCTCTGCTGATGTTACATCTGTAGCCTCATTAGGAGAGTCAGAAGATAATTCCAAGGAGGTGGATCCATGTCCTTTTTGAGAACCATACAGTTTCAGCACCACTTTGTTGGGTCCTCTACCCAAAGTCAAGGTTCCTTTGAACCAATCCGTCCTTACTCGGGCTTCAAAAAGCCATGGTCTGCCCAGTAATAGAGGATAGGATGTACCATAAGAGTTTGGCTTCACCACCAGATAGGTCAACCAATAATCTTTTCCAGCCACTGTAGTCTTCACATATGGGAGAATGCCCAAAGGCTTGATTCTACTCTGATCCGCTAATCTGATGAGCCATTGGGTGGGTTGCATACCTTGTAGGCCTAGATCCTTCATTGTAACATCCGTCATAATGTGCACTGATGAACCACCATCAATCAGTGCATTTGAAATAAAGCAGCCTTCTATCCACACGCCAGTCTCTGGAGTACCTGGATCTAGGAAAGCGTTAGCCACATCCACTTCTTTTACAGGCTCTGAAGCCTTGTTGGACTTTGTTGCTATTGAGGGAGCAATCCTTAAACCACGTCTTCTTGTCAGTATACTTTTGAACCTTTTCCGGCAACTGGGAGACAACATCAATAATTGTCGGAATGTGAGGTTTGGTCTAAAGGTATCTAGATCTCTAACTAGATCGTATTCCTTAATAGGATCCATTGGCTTCTCTAATCGGTTAGGGAATGGGGCAACACCCATTTTCATTTTCCATCTTTCTTCCAACAGAGGAATTACAGGAACTTCTTCTGCCACTTGTGGCACTTCCTCTTCTTCTGTCTCCTGGACCTCTGGTCCTGTCTCTGTAACTGTCTCTGTAACTCTCTGTGGCACTGTAGTGCTCTATACGGCACTGTTAGGCTCTGTTCTGTTCTGTTCTTCTGGTGGAAGATTGAACTTCACTGTTCTGGCAAGAGGGTTATTTTCTTTCTGGATAGGTGGTTCCTTCTGCTTTGCACGCGTGATGGCAGCAACTTCCAATTCTACTAAATTGGAGGTAGGCTCTTGGGCCTTGGCCGGACTGTCAGTAGCACTGTTTTTCACTGGGGCTGGGCTTGGACAGTCCTTTGCAGTGTGGCCTTCTCCTTTGCATCGACTGCATAAGGGCTTGTAATCCACTGACCTTTGAGGATTTGGACAATTTGGTGAGATGTGTCCCTTTTCTCCGCATCTGTAACATTCCACTTCTGATCTCTGACCACCGCCAGACTGTCTTCCTCTGTAACTTTGAGAGGGAAATCTTCTGGGTCCAAAATTAGGACCAAACTCTCTAGGCTTGGGTCCAATATCTTGTGTTGTCATTTTGGATTCCAGCAAGTTGAATCTTGCGTCTTCTTCCTTCCTTCTCCTATCATGCATCTCCTTCAGAGAGCAAATGTCCTCTGTATGGTTCTTCCGCAAACAGTAGGAACAGAAGGCCCCAGGAATAGTTGGTTTTCGTGTACATTCAGTGGCTAAATGGCCTGCTTGATGACACTTACCACACCAAGTATTTGGCCGCATCACATCTCTTCCTGCTCCTGCAACGTTGGATATGCTCGCTATGTTCACTTTCAACGTCTCTAGTTTCTCTGTAATCACATCCATCAACTCCTTTTTTATGTTTGCAATTGAGTTAGATAAGTAGTCCTTCAAGCTTTCTCCTCCTGAGACACTGGCAGGAGGGTTTTGAGGAGTCTCTGTAATCACTGCATAAACGGGCTGGGCTAGTACAGAGGGGTCTCTGTTCTGGTTCTGATTCAGAGCTCCTGTTTGAACTGTTGGCTGTTGGCTCCAGTTGGTAGGATTCCACTGTTGCTGCTGATTTGGCATTGAGGAAATTGGTTGGGACCATTGTTGTTGTGGTTGAACCATCATTTGAGGCATGGATTGTGGCCACTGTGGATTTGGTGCACTGTACTGTGATACCAAGGACATCTGTTGGTAAGGGTAGGGGACAGTCCCAGGAACTGCATTGGGTGGATACATCATTCCTGGCATCAGAGGAGGTAGGACTCCTCTTCCTGTATTCATCACTAGTCTAGCTTCCACTTCATCGTACAGTCTTGCACCTTCTATTGCAGCTTGCAGTGTGGCTGGTCTTTGCAGCTCCACAAACTTACGGACTTCTGGTTGTAATCCTCTGAGAAACACCCCCTTCTGAATGCCATCATCTAGATTATGGTTAGTCCATCTCTTAAGGATGGATTCCATTCATGAGACATAAGCTTCTACTCTTTCTCCAGAAGATTGACTTAGGTTCATAAATTCCTCTCGCATTCGCTCTTCAAAATCTTCACGCCTGAATTTAGTGAGGAATGCCAACTTTAGGTCGTCCCATGTGCCAAAAGTTCCTGCTGCTTGTCTCTCATACCACTGAAATGCCGCGCCCTTGAAAGTGGCGGGGAATATTGCTAACCAATGCTCAGGGGTTCTGGCATTGTTAGCCACACACGCTACCATAAACTCTGCTACATGAAGATCGGGGTCTTCATTGTACTCTCCCTTAAAAACTGGCAATGGGACTACATTCGCTGGTCTGTCATCAATATTTCCAAGACGGATCTGGCTTGGAAGTGGACCTCTAGCAGGAGGAAGGGCTTGATGTGCCATTGGGACTTCTGTAAAGAGTTTCGCAAGGGCGTCAAAGGCAGCTTCTGTTGCTAGCTCATTCTCAGCCTTGATTTTTACTTTCTCTCTTCTCACATACCTCTGGACTCGTTCTAACGCTTGCCTCTTTATTACGTCATTCATCAGGGGTGTGGCTCCACTAGGTTATTAGTGCTCCACAGAGGGTTAACAAAAGGCTTCAGTCTCTGGAGGACTCTCTTGCAAACATTTCTTCTACTTCTTCCTTTTCAACGTCCCTGAATTCTGCTTTCACGCCACTGCACAGGGGAAGGTATTCGGTTCGGAAGGTGTCAAAATGCATACGTCTAAGCATTGTGGTGGTGCCATCATCATAATAATGCCAGCTTCTGATGGTTTCAACAGTGTATGTTGTGAAAAACACTCTGTCTACCAACTTCCAGTGGGTTGCTAATTGAACAAACAGAAGATTATCAGTACACCAAGCATCCCATGTATCTTGCTGTTGAGCGTCCACGAACAAATTCCAACTTTTTTCCTTCTTGTCTTTGTGAACCTCTACAGACCAAGACTCCTGAAGCTTCTTTACAATCTCCCACTTGATGTTGTCTGGAAACTTTTCAATGAATACCAACTCTTCCATGGATGGTCATTCTCTCTGTTTCTGCTCTTCAGTTTGTTCCCAAACAGTTTGCCACCAAGATGCAAGTTTCTGCTGCTTCAACAGGAAGAGGAAACTGTCCACCACATAGAGCATGCATCATGATGGTGATGTGTTTCCGCCATTGTGGGATGAACTTCTTGTGGAAAGTGGCTTTGATTATGAGGAATTTCAACTCTTCAGTGGAAGAAGGAACTTTACAAACATCCATTGAATTCTTCTCTTCTTGGCAATGCCATTTCCTTCATTTTCAGCCTCTTCTGGTGCTTGTTGATGGCAAGTTTCCCCGGCTGCGCACCAAAAACATGGAGCCCCAAGAGGAACACCAAGGAAAAGGGAATTCTCTTGCAAGAAAATCTATCTTGTAATATCAACAAGATTGTTTATCATGTTTCATATAATCACAATGAAGAAAAGAACACTAGGCACAACAAATCTTCATGCAGCACCATGTAGATCTCCCACGGATTTGATAGAATCAACCATATTCTTCAATATCTTCACAAAATCCATCTATAGAACAAAGAAAGCAAAGGAATACACCATCTTTGAATGGAAATACATCACATAGTATTCATCTTCAATATCTTCATAGTCTTCTCTCTCAATCTCTCATATACAATCACTCTGTTTCAGTAGAATTGGCTATCTCTGACTCTCTCTCTCTCTCTCTCCATCAATAATACATTATGTCCTCACTACAATCTCTCAAAGTCACTCTCAATAATCCCTCTTAGGTCGTGGATACCCCTCCCAAGAGGTATGTCTGATATGAAGGGTCACCAGAGCCACTACAATGTCCTTTCATAGCTCACTACTGTCACTTCACTCTAGTTTTCACTTGAGTCTTTAGCAGCTACTTCTTCCACTTCTTTCAGTTCTTTTGCACTTGTATTCACCTCTTTCCAAGGCTAGAAAACTTTCCCAAGCTACACTCTCATCCATCAGAACACATACAGAAGCATACAGAACAGTCTACAGAACAGTACCAGAACAGCTACAGTACAGAACAGAACAGAACAGAGACAGAGGCTCTACAGAAGACCTACAGAAGGTTACAGAAGGTCATCAAAACCTCATAACTCATTCTCAAATCATTCCAAGCTCTCACAAACCATTCAATAAACTTTCTCAATATCTCAATCTTCATCAATCAATACTCCATCCCTCCTTACAGAAGATAATCAGAACAAAACAGACCAAAACAGAGCAAAACAGAAGGTATACAGAACCAATCAGAACCTATCAGAACATCACAGAACCTCCAATCAACATCATGAACTTTCAAAACTCAATCAATATCATCCAAAACACTCTCAAACCACTTCCAAATCAATCAATCATCTCATAAAATCAACCATTCAGCTCTCAAAAACAACAAAAATCAGCCAAAAAATAAGTCATTTCAACACTCAACATCTACTCACTATAAACTTACAAGTAGAAGGGTTATAGCATGTATACCCTTTCTGCTGCAAAGAGTAACCAATAAAGATGCACTTCTCAGCTTTTGGATCCAACTTGGATCTCAACTCATCTAGCACATGAACATAGGCAATGCAACCAAAAAATTTCAAATGAGAAATATCTGGTTTCCTACCAGTATACCTCTCCTCTGGAGTCATCCCATGTATTGCTGCAGTGGGAGTCATGTTCATTATGTAGACTGTTGTAGCAACTGCCTCAGCCCAATAAAAATCTGGCAGGTCTTTTTCATTGAGCATGGCACGAGATACCTCTCCAATATGCCTGTTTTTACTTTCTGCAATTCCATTTTGTTGTGGGGTATGACTGCATGAATACTACTGCTTTATGCATGCTCCTGCAGGAACCTTGCAAACTCATTTGAGAGGTACTCTCCCCCTCCATCTGACCTTAGGCATTTTATTTGCAGGCCTGTTTCTTTTTCAACCATAGCTTTAGGAGTTTTGAAATGGCCAAAAACTTCACTTTTCTTTTTCATAAAATACACCCAAACTTTTCTGCTATAGTCATCAATAAAAGTGACAAAATAATGACAGCCTCCAAGAGATGCAGCTTTAGTAGTCCACACATCAGAGTGGATTAATTCCAATGGCTTCTTACTCTCTTGAACATGTCTAGGAAATGGTTTCCTTGCCCGTTTTCCAAACTGACAGGCTTCACATACCTTATGCATTTCTGAAACCTTGAATTTTGGCAATCGTGCAACAATATTTTGGGCCTGCATTGATTTAAGTCACTGTACATTAACATGACCAATGCGTTTATGCCAGATATCAATATCTGCAACTACACCAGTCCCATGTACAAACATTGCTGCACTCAATTCAGACATGTCTGCATCCAACGTAAACATTTTGCTCTTCTTCTTTCCTTTTGCTATCAAGCGACCTTTATTTTTCATATCCTCAACAAAGCATCCATGGGAATTAAATCTAACCTGCAAGCCCTGCTCAACCATTTGACCAACAGAAACCAGGTTCTTAGTGATATTTGCGACATGAAATACATCTGACAGGTATTTCTTTTTCCCATCCTGCATAGACAAAGGAAATTTTCCAATCTGCACAATAGGATGTGCAGTATCATCACCAGTCTCCACAAATCCTGGTTTTTCCATTTTCCTTGCATCCTCCATCCATTCTGCATGACCTATCATGTGGTTTGATGCACCTGAGTCAACATACCATACATCGTTGCTTTCTTCTACACTTGTCACAGAATTGTTCATGTGTTGCACCATAAACAAATGCTCATTTCTGTCATCACCTTGTCTACTAGAAGATGCATAATTCCCTTGTTGCAATTTTTCATTCATGATGTCATTCTGCTTTTTATAGCAGTCTTTAGCCATATGACCCATTTTACCACAGTAGTAGCATTCAACATTGCTGTTTGCATTTTGCCCTCTTTGCCATCCACCACGACCTCTTTGGCTCGCCCTACCTCTAGAGTTACCATGTCCTCCTCCATAGGACTGGTTTTCTTGAGTTTGCTGCATATTCTGATTTCTACCACGGCCTCCAGATCGATCTCCTCTACCTCTGCCTCTACCTCTTCCAGTATTTGAGTAGAAGACAGCTTCTTTTGAAGTTTCTCCTGAAGAAGATGCACCACCATTTCTATGCTCCTCAGAAATTAGAAGAGCAATCAACTCCTCAAAATCAGGAAATCTTTCACGAACTGAAATGGATGTCCGAAACTGTGCATAATCCTTTCCTAGACCATTCAAGGTCACAGAAACTAAATCATCTTCCACTGACGACCCAATGGAAGCAAGTGCATTTGCAATCTTCTTCACCTTCATATGGTAGTCATTGATGCTCATATTTTCTCTTTGCACATTATGCAACTCTTGCTGGAGCTACATTTTCCTGGCTTGCATATTTGTGCTATACATTTTTGACAAAGTATCCCATGCCTCCTTTGGCGTACTTGCATCCTGAATATGCACAATCATAGAGTCTGAAATACTGATAGACAGCTAGTACATAACTTTCCTGGCTCTCTCATGCCATGCTTTAAATGCGTGCATTTGCTGTTGATTGGGAACATCAAGAAGAACTGGTTCTTCTTCATTTTCTGCAACAAATTCCCAATATCATTTTCCCATAAGGAAATTCGTCATTCTAAACTTCCATGCTTGAAAGTTGTTCTTGTTAAGTTTTTCAGTGACAATCTGTGAAAGAGAATCAGACGCCATTACAGAACACTGCAAAAAATTCTGTCACTGCAAAGAACACAGCTTCAGTCTCATAAGGGCAAATCTGCAAAACTTACGAAAGTGGTATTTGACCACACAGTCACTTCCTAGTGACGATTTTGCATCAACAGGCAACAAGGATGATTCTCTATCTCCCAATGTCTCTGCACACAGGCATACGATGCAATTTCTACAGTAATTTTTCACCAACCTGTAGAACAGTGGTCGCACAGCATAAAACTGGGCATTTTCTTGAGTGCGTGCAGAAAACTTCTGCCTCCAAAACAAGCCTTGAAATGGCCTCAAATCAAAAAAACAAGGTCACCTAGGGCTAAAGCCCTATCCCGCAGCATATATGCCCTCTTGCTTCACTTGGAAGGGCGTCTCAACCTGAGACAATGCACTCTTGCACTTTCCGACTGTGCTACCTGCAGAGACTTGCTCCCAAAATAGAAGAATGAAAGAAACACTGGTCCTCTTACCAGAATACCGCGAACTTGGCTTGCTTTCTTGAGCTCCTTACCACGAATAAGGCTCTGATACCATGTCAGGATTGTGGGAGAGAAAGAAGGAGTCTCACTTGTAGCTTTGTTACTTGCACAATGGGGGAATACACACAAAGGTGGAGGCTGAAAAACAGTTTTCCTCTTCTTAGTTGTGTAAGCCAAAAAGAACTCTCATACAAAGAAATAGAAGAACCCTATATATGGGTCTCAAACCAAACTCAACTAACTAAGGTGGCATGCTAACTGAGCTAGGAATTAGAGTAGATAAGGATAGCTATCATCTAGCTATTATTCATGGGCGGTGTATCAACCGCATCTGCAACTGACAAGTCGGTGACATAAATGCACAATGGTCACCCTGGCATATCACGAATGGAGCTTGATATCTCAACAGCTCTTGCCTCTGCCCACTTC
Organism: Lygodium microphyllum; assembly: GCF_053477565.2. NCBI lineage: Eukaryota > Viridiplantae > Streptophyta > Polypodiopsida > Schizaeales > Lygodiaceae > Lygodium > Lygodium microphyllum. Next base: position 51,974,813 of record NC_141148.1, on the reverse strand, counting down.
ATTAGGTAATCAGTTGCTATGATGTAGCGAGCCTGAGAGTACTGTGCCGTAGGATTGATAGGTCCAATGAAGTCGATGCCCCATTTTTCAAAGGGTTGTCGGGCTATGACAGGGGTCAACTCCATTTTATCTTTGCGCATGGGCACCTTGGTTCTTTGGCTTTCGTCGTAGTGCTTCACAAATTTAGCAGTATCACGGAATAGGGTGGGCCACCATAGTTGGGATTGCAGCACCTTTCGGGCTATTGTATCCCTGCTAAAGTGTCCTCCAGCAATTCTGCCATGTGCTTCTTTCAATGCATCATGCATCTCGTGCTCACACATGCATCAGCACAACAAATCGTCTTGTCCTAACCTATAGAGTTGGCCGGCTATTAATTAGTATGGTTGGATTTTCAAAATAAGTCTCCTCAACCTGGCCTTCTCAATTGGTCTCTCAGGTAATCCGTTCTTCAGCACCTGAACTACATCATCGGCCCAATATGGTGTCAGATAAGCTTTAAACAATTCTCTCTCACTAGGCAGGTTAAAGAGATGAGCATCCGGTAAATCGTCAGGTATGCCTTGTCTAGCGGCTTCTCCTGTGGGTATGCGGAACATATGGTCAGCCATGTAATGCTGCTTTCCTTTGCGTACAACCACAGAGAAGTCAAATTTCAATAGGAGAAGTAACCATCTAGCTATGCGTCCTGTAGCGCAAGGCTTGTTCACAAGGTAGAGCAAGGCTTGATGGTCAACAAAGAAGACAAAGGGAGTGGCCAACAGATAATGTCTAAATTTCTTTACAGCAAATACCATGGCCAACCCCTCCCTTTCTGTGGTGGAATAATTCATCTCGGTCTCTGTGAGCTGCGTGCTGGAAAAACTCACCGGATAGTCTAAGTTATGTTCACCAGGCTGGCATAGCACGGCCCCAATAGCAAACTTAGAGGCGTCTATGTGCACATGAAACGTTATGTCCCAGTCTGGGGCTCGTAAGATTGGTACAATGGTAAGAGCCTTCTTCAACTCTTCATATGCGCGCTGGCATTCCTTAGTCCACTCGAACATGATCAACAGCTTGTACAATGGTCTAGCAATCAGTGTGTAATTTAGTACAAAGTGGCGATAGTATCTAGTATGTCCTAAGAAACACTAAACTCCCTTGTAATTATTGGGTGGCGGAAGGTCAACAATGACTATGACTTTTGAAAAGTCCGTGGCAATGCCATTCTTTGACACCATGTGCCCTAGGATTTATTCGTGTTTCACCCAGAACTGGCACTTCAAGGGGTCCAATGAGAGGTTGTATAACCGACACCATTCAAAGACTGCTCTCAAATTCGTGCCTAAGCATATCTTTGAAGATAGTGCACATTAAGCGTTGGAAAGTCGCAGGCGCATTCATCAGCCCAAAGGGCATGAAAATGTAGGCGAATACACCCCATTCCATGGCGAAGGCAGTCTTGTGCCTATCATCAGGATGAACTTGCAGTTGATTGTAGCCCTCGAAGCCGTCCAGAAAACTGTAGGCCTCTTTACCTGCTACCCTCTCAAGCATGTGCTCGGTGTATGGTAAAGGGTAGTTATCCCTCTTCGTAGAGGCATTAACTTTCTTGTAATTAACGCACACTCGGATTTTTTCGTTCTTCTTCATCACAATCACAATTGGTGATACCCAGTCCGTGTGCTGAATCTCATATATGAATAACGCCTTCATGAGCTTATCAATCTCCTCTTTTACTGCATGGGTATGTTTGGGATTCATGGGGTAAGGTGGTTGCTTTGTTGGCACTGCATCAGGGACGATTGGGATATTATGACTCACAACCCTAGGGTCGACCCCTTTAAGTTCTTCCAATGTCCAAGCAAATACATCAATATACTTTTGCAAGACTGCAACAAGTTTGGCCTCCTCATCCTTGGTCAAATCGTGTGCAATGAATACAGGTCTTGGCTTTTCACCCTCCCCAGCCAAGTTGACTTCCTTGACTTTGGTGGGTCCTTCGATCAGTTCACTAGTTTGGCTCTGCCTCTTTGCACCTAGTAGAATCACTACTCTGTCACCCTTTTTAAATTTTGTAAACCGTTTGGGTAGATTCTACGGTTTCTTTTGCCTCTCTACTTCTGAGTCCTTCGCTCGCGTCCTAGCCTCCTCCTTTAATCTCCTGCGCCTTAGGTGGACTGGCAAGTCCCCTTTTGTACCTTTGACCTTAGAGGGTTGGGGTATCTCAGGATCACTCTCAGTGCTGACTTTCGACTCCGAGTTAAACTCGCATCCCTTGCTCAAGGAAGGAGTTTCCCCATGGGGTTGTAGTTCAGTAGGTGCGTACATCTTGAGTACTGGGATCACCCATGGTCGTGCTACTCCAGCTTGCTTGTAATCCACGGCTCCTATGTGTTCTAGCCAGGATCTATCACACTCCATCCGCATGACTCCTTTTTCACTCCAATTCGTCTTTTCCTTCCTCGGTCTCGAGTCTGCCTTGATTTGTTCTATCATTCTCCCTTCTGTGTCATACTCTACTATGTCTATCTCTTCCTCACTTTCATCTCCTGTAGAATGGCAGTCCTCATATTCCTCGTCGTCAGAGTCTTGCTCTTCAGACTGTTCATCATCGCCTAAGATTTCCTCTTCAGTCTCCTTGTCGTCAGTAACTAAAGCCCAATTGTATAACAAATTCAGATCGTGGACTTTGGTCCATTTCCATTCTGGCTTAGTCAACAGATCCCGTAGAGGCTTTAGGTTGGCAGCCAAGTTGCCCTTCAGTGTGTCTGTCAGATACTCTACGATTTCCTGAAGCTCTAGCTTATTGGTGGGGATATGGAACGAGACAGGTTTCCTTGGGTTGAGTGAGCTTCCCACCATCATGCAGAGTGGCACAGTTGGCTCCTCCATTGGCATGGTTGCGGCTTTAGCCACCTGCCGATATAGTTCTTCCTCATCTGAGAATGGTAGGTCAATGGTTGCCAAGACGTGCATCTAATCCCGCTCATCCTCAGGGCAGGGTATATATTTAGTGAGTGATCCATTGGGTTTGGTCATTTGAGTATCTCCTTTCATCATTTCAGCATGGCTGAGATTGCATTTAGGTCAACGAGGGTCGTTTTCCAAGTGTCCATCTCTACCCTTACTACTTCAGTTCTGCTCCCTAGGAAGATCAAACCATTCCCCCAATCTTCAATGACTCGAGTGTTTCTCATCCAAGGTCGGCCTAGCAGTATGTCGTAGTCCACTCCCTTCATGACAATGAAGTTCACGGAAAACTGCACATGTACAATCTTTACTGGCCAATTCTTTAAGACTCCAAATGGTCGTATCTTCATTCCATTTGCTAACGTGACATTGAACCTGGTAGTCTCTATAGGAGGGTTTCCCCATGCCTCTAAAACTGCATGGCTCAGTATGCTAACATCGACACCTGTGTCTACAATTCCTTTCGGCGTCATATCTCCTAAGGGTAGAATAGGTAGAACTGCATGCATTTCAGTGCCTTCCCAGAAAGCATTGATGTGCAATGACTTAGGAGTTGAGTGTAGAGTTAGACTTGGGATTCGCGTAATTGCATCATGATCTTGCTTATCAGCACCCGTAAGTCCTGTGTGTCCCTCCACCAAATCTTTTAACTCCTGCCATAAAGATGGATTCTGCCTAAGAAGGTCTTCTACACTTAGAGTTACTAGGTTGGACAGCAAGGTTGCAAACAGACTGCTGGGCTCTTGTCTTCCCCTAAGGCTAGCACTCCTGGGCCATGCATTCTGTCTGCCCTGGTAAGTCTCCCTTTGGCCTTTCTGCTGAGTTGCCCCCTGTGGCAAGGATACACTTTTAGTTTGTGGTTTTGTGGGTGAGACTGGTGTGCTCACGCTAGAAAAATCGTCCATTGGATCTTCTAGTATGGGTTCATCATCCTTGAGGTTCTCCTGGGCATCCTTAACCTACTCCTTGACTTTGGCTATAGCTTCAAGTTGCCGTTTGGAATGGGGATATTCCCCTACCTTGGCACTCCCTAGCTCAGCTGTCTTCGGGGCTGAGGTCTCTGCCTCTGTATCCGTGACTTTCTTTCCTGTCACTAACGTCATGGCTTCCTCAGTTTTAAGGGTTATCTTCGCGTCTGTTCTCTTTTTCCTTCTCCTTTGGATTTTCTTTGCTATTGAGGATGTGTCAAGGTTACTTGGTCCAGGAAGGAGGTACATGCCTGCCTTGTTTAAGCTCGCATCATAACATGTAGTGGGATACGTGTGTCCTCACTATCAAAGGTTTCCACTCCAAACAGCCCCAGAGGTACTGACGGTACGTTGGCAGAGCTAGCTAATGGTTTCTACCTAGGACAATCAGGAAATAGGTGAGTGATCCCACATTCTGTGCATTGGAGATCCGCTTTGTCATTGTTAGCCTGTTACTTCTCTGGGCAACGTGATGAAATGTGGCCTGGATGGCCGCAGGTCCAGCATGTGATCGGATCTTGGCTTGGCCCTCCAAGTCCTCTGCCTCTTCCTTTACCTAATGCCATCACCGGCACCGGCCGATAGTCCATCAGGACTGGGTTGCCCTCCTCGTCATAGGATATGTATGGGTTGACATATATCTCCTCTTCACTAGGCTCTTCCACATAGTGAATTGGAGCATCGCTCCGTGGGTGGGTTACAAAATTCCCTGATGGTCTTAATATACCTGTTGGGTTCATCTCCAGCCTAGGTACAACAGGTCTTGAGTCATTTGGTGCAGGGAGTGCCAATTGGGCTCCCCTCCCAAAGAAATTGGGTGGTCTATTACCTAAGTACGGAGGATTGTACTACTGTGCATATGGGAATCTCCTCGGCATCCTGCAATACAATGCATCATGCCCGAATCTACCACAATTTGAGCATGGCCTAGATCAAGGATCTTGGCATTCAGCTGGGAGGTGATTGCCGCCACAGTATACACACTGTACATGCGATCGCGTAGGCTTCCTTATCAGTTCCTACCAGTCATGCAATCTCCATTCTCATCTCCGCCATCTCCTGGCCTTGGAAAATACTCTTTCCCTTTTCCTCCACACTAGCGGTTACTTTTTCTCCCGAAATAGTTGATCTCTCTGGATCCCTCAGATTTGCACTTTCTCGGCTGGTAGTCCTCATGCTTCGTTCCCTAAGCTGATCATCTACACATATTACCTCTTCGAAAACTCTAGCTAGCACGTCTCGTTGCAAGGTAGAGTTACTAGCCAAAGCCTTGTAAAGCTCCTCACTCCAAATTCCGTTCATGAATACTGTAGACACTGCCCTCTCAGTAGGTCATTCATTCACAGGGATCCTTTTGAAGAGGCTATGCACATGAGTGATGTAGGCCCTAACGTCTTCCTTCTCCCTTTGGCTGATATTCATCAACTAGACGATGAGGTTGTCAGAATACCCTGCTTCTGCGAATCTCTTGATGAAGAGGTCCTTAAGGCGAGCAAATTTTGTACATTGTGCGTCATCGAGGCTAGAATACCAGATTCTCCCCTTATCGCCTAAGCACAGGCCAAAAGCTTGAGAGCGTTGCACAAGGTCAGGAAGACCGTTTGCTTCGCACACTTGCTCGAACTGCTCCATGAAGTTGTATGGGTCACTAATAGGCTCATACTTCGCTAGCTGTTTTGCTACGATAGGGATTCTAGCCTGCCCTTTAGCCCCTTGCGTGACTCCCAATCCCGAGAGTAGTGCGGTGGCTAGGGCTGTAGCACTCTGCTCAACGGACGTATTGTCCATGAGTCGCTTGGCTATAAGTTCGCTCAATGTCATGTCAGCCTCTGCTGCCCGTTCCCTCTCTTCATTCGGTCCAGATTTGCCTGCCCCAACTAGGTCTAGCACCCTTCTAGCCTCGTACATATCTACGTCTTGATGTAGCTTTCTAGCCCTTTGCTCGTGGTTGTAGGCAATTATGCCTTCTAGCGCTCTCCTGATTTCTCTTCTCTCTTCTTCGAGGCTTGCTACCACTTCTTCTACAGGTCTGCCTTGGATCACGGTCCTAGTAAGTAAATCATAGTCATGGACTAATTCATGTACTGAGACTGGGAATTCTCCTAGGTCTAGCCAGTCCTCTTCTTGGTCGCCTCTTGATCCTGACATTGTTTCTGCCTCCAATTCCACAAGGCCGTGGATTAGTTCGAGTAGTTCTGGCAGCGCCCGATCCTATATGTTGTTGTCTTCTGGATCCTTGCGTCCACTTAATGTCCTTCTGGGTCCTAACCCTGTTTGTTCACTAAGTCTTGGGGCTCACTCCTATTGGTGGGTTCCTTGAATGATTATGTTCGAGTGTATTCCTTGTTATTACAACCAATCCTCAAATTATGTACACTCAATGTGGTGTCTGTGCGTTCGGTGCAAAATCAGGCTTTCTGCTCTTTCAGTGCACAACCAATGTGGCCAACTGTTTGTGCAGGATTACGGCACTCAAGTGCAATGTCAATGCTACCTTCAGCTCTTGGCCACTGGGTATGAGGTCAGCACATGGCTGCGTGGTTGAAATCTGGGTCTCTACTGCGTCTCTCATGTATGTGGGGGTCTGATGTCTCTACTGCGTCTCTCATGTATGTGGCTGCGACAACACACTTCGCTAGGTTTCCTAGCCACACAGCCAAGTTTTCTATGATTTTCTCGCACCTACAGGGTCGCACTAGTGTCGGCAACGTGGGTCTGGGCTTAAATTATTAAAATAATATCAAAAAATTCATTCGGCCCAAATCGGCCCGAATGGCAGGGTTCGAATCCTAGAATCGGCGTCCGAACCGCCGAAGTCCAAATGTCTCATTCGGCCGGGCCAAAGGTTGAGTGGCCGAGTCTGAGGTTTGAAGGCCGAATGGCCGAGTTCGGGTGGGCCGATTCGGCCATCCGAACACGAATGGCCAAATCCCGAATTCGGAGGGGCCAAACCGCCAAAGCCCGAATGATAAGGTCTGAATAGCTAGATAGCCCGAAGGCCTTCGTTCGGGCGGCGGAAGCCCGAAGCCCAAAGCCCGAATGGCACGTGGCCGAATGCCCGAAGGCCGAACGTCGAGCCCTAGGTTCGGGGCAGCCAACTACTGTACGTCCAAACGCATCGAGATCGGCGCACTTTCGACAAGGAAAATGGTGACGAATCTAGTGTTATGCTGATGATTAGCTATTCTAGGTTGTTAAATACACACAAGGCCATGCCGGGGAAGAGATTTGTATACTTGTAGCAACCCAAAAGTGTGATCGAAGGGCGTCCGCTCCTCTCCTGTGCCTGTAGCTCTCTCACTCTCTCTTGCTCTCTCTCAACTAAGTCAGAATGCAAATGAGCTCTTCTCCCCTTACCCCAGTCTTACATAGCATTGCCCAACCACTCTCTAACCTTAGAGCCTTTCCCCGTTGCGATTTCCCCCTTAAAAGACACGAATTTTGCCTTCTTTTTCTTATTGCAACCAGATTTACAGTAGCAAAAACCCTACCATTTCAGTTTCGAATCTTAATCCTATCCTACCTAATGCTAACAAAAAATCGCAAAACCAAGCATGGGTTGTATTTACCTACTCAAGAACTCATAAAAAAACTCAAAATACTTACTTGTTCCAACAATTAAACATCCTAAATCTCCTATCTATCTCAAGCACTGTTTCGGGCAAAGGCCCTGCTCCTATGCTCGATTTGATGCGCGCGGCACTCAAGGCTCGATTCCGTCGGTCCCGGCAACGGAACCAAAATGAAGGGGAGCTACAAGCTCTACCCCAAGACCTACGGACCATCAAGAGTTTCAAGCCGAGCAGCCACGGCTACCTCTCACATAGCAAACGCGCCATGGCTACCTCACGAGTATAGTGAGCTTACCTTGATGCTCGATTGAGTACCCTCCTCTCTCTTGTACACCGGTAGCTTCACGATCCTTGTGGCAAGCTCAAGCAACCTCAATCCCTCTCCCATGAGCTCCATCCTCCATAGCCGCGTGCACGAGAAAAGAGAAGAGAGGAGAAGAGAAGAAGAGAAAAGGAGATGGTGAAGAGCTTCACTCTCTTGATCCCTCACTCCCACACACTCACTCCCTCACACTCTCACACTCCCTCTCTCAAGAGCACACACAAGCAAGAAGAAGAGAAGAAGAGAAGAAGAAGAGAGCCACTTTTTGCTACACACAAGAATGAGCTTCTCATTCACTTTTGAACTTTATATACATGCCCTCCCTTCTTTGGGCGGTCATCCCCTTTTATACATGGCCGGCCATTGGCCTAAGCCCATTTCTCATTTCCCACCATTCTAATTTATCATATTCCCAACTAATGCCTACAATTTGCACAGGAGTGAGCCTGGAACTCTTTTACAAGGATTTGGGAGTGCTTCCACATTTAATGGTGCGCTTTTTACTCTTTTGCTTTCTCGGGCCAAAACTGATACTTTCGGGGGGTCGTGCCCGAACATTTAAATTTTTCAGGGTCTGGTTACCAGTCAAGGCGCCTTTTCCTTCTTTTATCCTACGCCTTTTTTGCTATTTCCATTTTTCCGCTCCTCTATGCTGCGGTAAACACCGTAAACACATCCTTTTCTCGATAGCATTGAATCTGAATACCAAGATATGAACGTATGTCTCCAAGATCCACCATGTCAAATGCAGAAGATAAAACCTTCTTTACTTGCTAAAGGAAGTTGAGATTGCTAGAAACAAGTATGATATCATCCACATATAGAGCAAGAATAATAAAACTATCATTGCAGCACTTGACATATAAGTTAGAATTTGAAGAATAAGAGATAAAACCTTATTTGTTAAGGAAGAGATCAATCTTTTGATACCAAGCTCGTGAAGATTGTTTGAGACCATAGAGTGCTCGATAAAGTCTGCATATAATGTTTTCCCTATGTTTCACTAGAAATACCTTTGATTGCTCCATATATATCTCTTCCTTCAAATTTCCATTAGGAAAAGTAGTTCTCACATCCATTTGGTAAACTTCCAAATCAAAGTCAGTAGCAAAAACTAACAAAACCTGAATACTAGTAAAATACAAACAACAAGTGAGAAGGTTTCTTGATAATCAACTCCTATAATTTGTGAGAAACCTTTGGCAACTAGTCTTGCTTTGAATTTGTCAAATATTCCATTTACTTTTTTTCAAGCCTTATAAACCGACTTGCATTTCATAGTAGTACATCCAAGTGGTAACTTAGTTAGAATCTATGTACCTTTAGAGAGAAGAGTTTCATACTCAACTTTCGTAGCCTTCTACCATTATTTCTTTTGTGGGGATGACATGGCATCACTATACGACGAGACAAGGTCTTCACAAATATTGAGAGCATTCTCAAGAATATCAATATCATAAACATGATAGGTACCATACTCATTATCAATTGAAAGATCAATATAAAGATCAAGGCCAAGGTCATCATCAGTAATAATGGGTGTAGGTTGTGAATCCTCATTTGAAGAGTCAATATTATCCCATGAAGAAGGTTCATCACTGTATAGAAAAGGAAAAGTAGTGATTAATTACTTTGTACCATCAATGTCCTCTATTGACCATGTCCTCTCAGCAACCTTCTCTGAGACCATTTGCTACCCATAAGTTGCTCATTGAGAATACATCGTGAATTATGATTACCTTCTTGGAGGATGGATCATAAAACTTTATCCCTTAGAAAATTTTGAATATCCAATGAAAATAACTTTCAAACTAGGAGGATCAAGTTTTTGCAAATTTCATTGGGTACATGAATATAAGCAATGTATCTAAAGGTTTGAAAATATGAAACAAAATGAGTTTTACATGTTAATGTAGTAATCAATATTTTACCAGAAGGAGCAGTAGGAAGATGATTTTGCACAAATACTGATGTTAAGACTACAAAGAAACATTGAGATAAGCCAAAATGAATGAGTATACATCGCATGGCATTGAGGATAGTCCTATTTTTACATTCACCAATACCATTCTATTAAAGAGAGTAGAGAACAATATATTCATGTTGAATACCTTGATTATTACAACAATCATCAAAATCATTTGAAATGTATTCTCCACCATTATGATTGCAAAGTTTCTTGATTTGAATATGAAGTCCTATAGCTTTTTGATATTTCTTAAAAGATAATAAAGCCTTAGATTTATGTCATAAGAGAAAAATAGTGGTGTATTTTGAAAAGTCATTAATAAAAGTCATGAAATATCAATATTGAGATTTCGATGGGAAAAAGGGTCCACAAATATCAGTTTGAATAAGATAAAGAAAATATTTGTAGTGAGTTTGTGGTGGAAATGAAAAAGGGTTTATAAAAATGCCTTCCAACTGAATAATATTCATAAATGCCCATGTGAGGATGAGCTTTGAATTCCATATCTAGAGAAAAATCACACGAATAAAGATCGAGAATCTTAGAAAAATCAAAGTGAACAAAGCGATGATGTCATATTTTTCTATTAAGATTTCCAGGAGTTGTAACAACATTTGTAATATCTTCATTTAAAGATAATTCAAAAAGTTTACCATTTCGAGGAGAGTGACACCTATGGTTTGGCCATCGTTCTCAATGTGACACTTGGTATGGCCAAAACCAATAAAGAGACCAATATCCACAAGTCTTCCAACTGAAAGAAGATTCCTTTGTAGATTTGGGACATGTTAAACCCCATGTAGAATTCTTCTTGAAGAAAGAGTACCAAGATATAAATCACCCATACCTTCATAGGTTGTGCCATAAACTCAGGTAATTTACTCATGAATATATGCGTGCATCACGTCGGTTCAAAGTAAGATATTTTTAAAATAGCATTTTTATACATATTTTATATATAGAAGGGTATAATATGAAGGGGTTATTTATAGGTTGAATAGAAAAAAGTTATGTTTTATTCAAAAAAAAATCATAGATAAGGATATTCATAAATAGGCCTTGAATGCACATGATGTAGAGAATATACATATAGTAACTTTTTTGAGGTCGTCAACAAGATAAACCAATTTCTTAATAGGAATAGAATTATAATTATATAATCATTGTGACTAATATATCATATTCCCTATAGCACCAAAGTCAATAATAAAAAGAGATCCATTATGAACATGAAGTATCCTTTCCAGAGAGAGATAAAAACTCACACAATTTCCTTCTTTATTAGTGTTTTCATGTGTGGTAGCATATGCTTTATTACTATGTAAATCCAAATGTCTCTTGAAACATAGATGGGCTGGATGATCACTCTTTTTTCAGTAGTCACAAGGAGAATAATCTCTAGATAAACATGGTTGTTTATTTGTAGTACCATATTCTGTTGGAGCTATATATAGCTCACCCTATCTAGACTAGGTCTCACCTATATATATGTAGATTTGTGATCAATATGATGTAGTCTTAGAGTATATATGGTGTGTCTCTTCTCTCACATCTCTACATATATTCTCTCTCTACATCTCAACATGGTATTAGAGTTATCTCAATCGACTACTACCAATTCCTTGAAGAAGATAATCAGGAAGTATATCTATGTAGTATCTCTTCAATTATTGATTCATATCCTTTTTATGCTTAAATTTGATGTATTGTGTATGTTATGAGAATCTTATGTTATGAATTTTAAGCATAGAAGAAGTTCACTAGATCATTATCATCATCAATCATAATTTAGAAAGCAAATATGTTGAATTGTAGATATTCCTTGCTTTTCACTCTAAAAGTTTCTATTTGGGAAACTCTTAAGGAAAGACATTTATCAACAAAACCTATTTTTGTCATGTGCTAGGACTGAGAAGCTTTTTTTCTTTCAAATCTATGCTAATTTTTGAGTTCTATGTCAAAATTTATGTCAATTCAAGTAAATAGACTTGAATCATGGAAACAAACAGGATAATAGCTTTTCATGTAGACCTCCACGACACAAGTTTCATCATGATTACTCACTCTTGCATTTCTACGTTTCTACCAAAATTAACGAGATCATCATCTATTTTTTGCCAAAAAGTAAAGCAATAAGGTTTTGAGGGTTGTTCATATTTCTCGTCTACGTTGGAATGATTTTTCTCTCACACATTTTCTCTATTTTGGGTCACTTTATTCTTACCCATGTTTCGTCTATCTTGGGTCTCTTTCTTTTGGTGTATGTTTTTTGAACTAAAAATCTTTCTTTATAGCATAGCTTCTGCGTATGATTTGTTGTGCTACACTTTCATCTCATCATTTGTATATGGTGTGCAAATTCTATGATCTTATATCGTATGTATTCTCTTATTCAGCTATGTCAAATTCGATATCGTCAATGGATTTCCTTTTAGACAACGTTTCATTCCTTACTTTCAAGGACAAGGATTCCTTGGGTGGAAAGTAAAGATGTTGTTATCCAGAGATTATTATCCTTGTGACTACTACAAAAAGAGTGATCATCCAACCCATCTATGTTTCAAGAGGCATTTTCATTTAGATCCTAATAGAGCATATGCTGCTACACATGATAGCACTATTGAAGAAACTGTAACGTGTCCACCTATCTACTCCTAGGGCACGTCTTAGCAGCCCATCGGGAAGAGAGTCCAGAAAGCGCCACCCGGCACTCCCATGGAATGTCACGGGGTTTGCGATCTAGGTCTTTCCGAGTCTACCACGAAAAGTGGAAGCATTTCGGCCGTTCCCACTTAGGATCGACCTGAATCAGGGTTTCCCTAATGGTCAAGTTCCTTGGAGGTAACTAGCGTCGAACCCCAGATGAACTACTTTACGCAGAAACATTAGGGTCGAAGCGGATTCATGCTGCACTTGGTTCAAGGAGAATGGGAAATGAGAGGGATGCAAAGCTTGACCTCTCTGCCTGTAAGGCATAGTCCCATTCCATTCCCCTAAAACAACATAAATCGGGACTCTAGTACTCTAGATTCTAGGTCATCGTTCCTTGCTATGAATTTCCTTCGAGAAAAGTTCTCGGCCAACTGGGACCACCCTTCCATATGATGGACCCATGGTCACATCCACTGCACTTTCCTTAGGGTGCTTTAGTTATCTAATTACCTATCACATTTAGTTCGACACGCAAAAACAACTTCCTTAATTAGCCAATTATTCATCGATTCCTTCACGTAATTTAAGCACTGAAATAGAAAAACAATGTAAAGCACGTTCCTTTTCAACAATTGATCTTATTTATTAGTCTTTGAATACATCTTATAATCCAGCCCGAAGGCTATTCCATAATCCTATCGAAGGCAATTCCATAATCCGCCCGAAGGAAATTCCAGCAATCCTCAGGGATCGCTATTCCAAGTTTCCACCCATAGACTAGTATGCGGGCCTCGAGATCCAATCCCGAGTCACGTCGACCTCTTGTGTAGGACCCGAAGGCAAGGGATTTACAGCTAGAGCCCCCCCTGGCACCCAAGTGTCCTCATACTCCAAGTAGCACCCACGGAGAGACCTCTCGCGGCAGGTTCGGTCCACGTACCCAGCGCGGCTAACAACCCCCTTGGATAGGGCCAGGCAGATAGTCGGGGGTAACTGAAGCTGCCTCTCCCTCCAGGCCTTCAACCTGAAGCATTAATTATTTTTCCAAATTTAGTTCATTGAGAAAGAAGTACAAACAATGCTCCTAACTGTACAAACACAATCAATCTAGTGGTCGTTTGATTTGATCAACTACTAAGGTGTGAATCCTTCTCTCCGAATGCATCCAGCATTCAATCTGGGATCAATTGTGACTTGGCAAGATCGCCAAGGGTTTTGTTGTTTGTTTACCCTTTTATCCTTGGGTTAGGGTTTATACCCTGTTAACCCAAATTAACAAATACCTTAGGTTCCCTAAACTAAGACAGTAAATCCTGGACAAACTTGTCATTCTAACTTGATTTGTCGATTGCTTGCTAGCCAATTCATAGTTACGCTATCTTGGCAACTCAGCCTCCCATAAGGGTGATGTAGCAGGATGACTACTCGTCCTCAAGATAGTTTAACTTGAACTTAGGACTTGCCAACCTCGTTTTTAGGAGTAGCAATACCATTTTGTGTTCTAGACACATAAACCATGCAACATTGCTACTTGTTGCATGAGATAAGTCTCGCACCTAACTTGTGGGATCATTTCTCCCGTCAAACGGGATTCCTTGGTCAAGATGTAGGGTTTTGGGATGTCTTCTTGACCCAACCCAACCCTAACCATACTAGATGGAAAACATTTGGCCCTAGGGTTTCTAAATACAAATGGAAGTCTAGTATTTGGCCAATTTATCCTTGGGGTAAAACCCTAGATCATTGTTGCATGGGCGTTTAGCTAACCTTAACATTCTGTGAACGTGGGTAGGACCTTTGGGATTGAAAGTCTTGACTTGACATCCCAAGTGCCATACTAGGCATATTTTTTTTTAACGTCACTAAACCCTAGCTAGTACTTTGAGGTGTTCATTGTACTAACTATTTATGCTTTTATGAATCCCATGTGGGTTATTCCATTACAAGTGATTTAGCTAAATCAATCTACTTGTCTTGCGACAAGAAATGATCTTTTCTTAGAGACACTAATATTTGTCCTAAAAGGTGTAAATAGTTGCAAGACATAACATTACATGCAAATATGCGATTCATTGACTTTTTCCTTCTATGAACTATAAAATGTAAAATGACCATTTCTTTTCCTTACCTAAACTATAATGATTGACAATTTACGGCAAACTTGTATAAAACCTACGTTGAATTTCATCAAGAACTAAGCTCATAACCCTTCGCTTAATGCATTGAATTCAAGCTTTAATATGAAATTGCATTCTTTCCTAAAATATAATCTTTGATGGAAAGTCTCCATGCATGAACGAATACCATGAGACCATTATCAATTCAATTCGTCCTTCGACAATCAGCCCAACCTAGGATATAGTTATCACCGCATGCCATTTGCAAGGTACTTAAATCCCCTTCATGCAATGCGACTACTTGGACAACATTTAATGGACGTCAATGATTAACTCATACGAATCACAACTAGGAAATTATTGCCTAGATGCATTATGCATTGTTCTTTTTCGCAAGGCAATCAAGGATGCATTTAGACAAATCCACATTTTAACCTATGCAATAGGATTGCACTTGGAAATGCAAGCAATTTCAAAATGCACATCATGCAACAAATTCTTGTACATCGGCGACCATTTAAAATTTCCAAACATGATTAAACTTGCCTATGAGAATTGGATATGCTTAATGCATTCTTCCCATGCGGAATCAATTTTTAAGAACCTAGGCATTGAGGTTCGGGGTGTTATCCGCACGTGAACTTGGAGTGGAGGCTCCCGCATGTGCGCATCGCGTCTTTAGCTTCAGAGCCATCTATGCAATGTATTTTGTCGCAGCAACTCCCCCTTTGATTATTCGCATGTCCGGAAGTCTCATAGTCTGCTATCTCCCTCTCCCGCGCAAGAGACGGTCCTTGGAGACTTGGCTTTAAAGTTCGTAGGGAAGGCACAGGGGAACGGGACTTTAGGAAGCTTCTAATTTTAAGCTTCTGTCTCTGATAGAAAACGTGGAAAAAAACGTGATGATGGAGAGGATGAAGGAGAGGACGATGGCGATGATTATGATGATGGTGATGGTGAGGTGGTGGCAGCATGGCAGCAATGGCCTGGCAGTGGCAGCGGATGGTGGCGATGGTGGCAGCGCGATGCAGGGCAGCAGCTCCTCTGACTCTCTTTCCTCCCCCCCTCAATCCTAAGGGGGGTCATATAGTGTGTAAGGGGGGGGGGGGGGGGGGGGAGATAGCCACACATGTGGCTGGTTTGCATGCTTCCTCCTCCCCCCGTGCTCTCCTACTTTTCATCACTCCTCTCACACTCCCTCTCCCCCTGCCATGCATTGGCGGTTGAGGGGGGAGGGGATTATTAAAAACTTTTGTCAAAATTTTAACCAGTATCCCCTTTTTCCCTCTAGAAGAGGTGTTCTTGCGCAGGCTTGTGGTCTTCAAGACAGGGCCTCTTATGCACGTCACGAAGCTGGAATTTATCAATGCGCATGGGGTAAACACTTAACCACCACATTTATCGATGCAGGGGATTATTTTAGTTTTCTCTTTGCACGGATTACGGGTCTTCAATATTTTGAGGCGGAAATATTACAGAAAAAAATTGTGTGAGTTATTCTATCTCTTTGGAAAAGATACTTCATGTTCATGATGGATCTCTTTTTATTATTGATTCTAGTGCTACAGGAAACATGGCATATCAGCCACAATGGTTACATAATTATCATTGTATTCCTGTCAAGAAATTGGTTTATCTTGTTGATGACACAACAACCTACCAAGTCAAAGATATAGGTGATTTATATCTCGGTACTCTTTCTTCAACACGTATTCTGCATGGAGTTTTACATGCCCCAGATGTGCAAAGAAATCTTCTTACAAAACTTGTGGATCTTGGTCTCTTTGTCAGTTTTGACCATACCAAGTGCCTTATTGAGAAAGATGGCCAAACAATCACTATTGCTCCTTGAAATGGTAATCATCTATAGTGTGACCATTTCTATTTCAATAAGAACAATGTCTATTAGGAAACTTGAGATGAGGGAAGCTACCACCATGATGACTCCTACATATAAAATGTGGAAAGGAATGCCTTCAAGAAAGTAAAGATTGGTTAATTTGTTTTGAGTATGTGTCCTCTTGTGATATCATAGCTATTTCTTGATTTGTGTATTGTCATTCATACCATTGTGAATATTTAATCAAAGATATACAAGATTGATCAAGATTGATTGCATGTTTGTTAGATAATATGGTAACTATATTATCATAAGAAGGACCCTTTACAATGCCAAGAAGTTGTGTTACCAATTAATTTTGTAGAATGGCATCACCAATAGCAGCAAGCTGATTGATAATGTTGTTGATTGATTCAATATGTGTTTTCATAGAAGTTTTGATGTTGTATTGTAAATTAGTAAGCCAACTACAAATATAAAATATTTATGTAATAGGTTCTCAAAATTTTCTATAAAATACTCCCATATAGCTTGTGAGGTTAAAAGATTACATACATCAGGCATAAGAGATTCTTCAAGAGCAAAAAGAATATATTGGCAAGCTACTTTATTTCATCTAACCCACTCATTATTTAAAAAATTCCATTCTTCGAAGATAGTTCCTTTAGTTATACAAGGGTATTATCATGAGCCTAATCTATTGGTTGAGGTAGATCGACATTCATAAGTACCAAGAGTAGTATCATGCAAGTCATCACCTTCAAGAATTAACAGTGTCTTTACTTTCCCTCCAAGGAATCCTTGCCCTTGAAAGTGAGGGAAATAATGTTATCAAGAACAAAATCCATTTACGATCATAGAAATTGACATATTTGGCTAAGAAAATACGTATAATATGAGATCACAGAATCTGCACATCACAACAAAAGTATAGCACAATAAGTCGTACTTATGTAGAAGATATATTGAAAAGAAAGATGCTTAGTTCAAAAAGCATACTCCAAAGTAAAGTGACCCAAGATAGTTGAAATGTGGGCAATAATAAAGGGGCCCAAAATAGATGAAATGTGTGCAATAATAAATCAATTGAAACATGGATAAGAAATCTGAACAATGATCAAAACATTATTGCTTTACTTTTTAGCCAAGAATATATGATGATCTGATAATTTTGGCAGAAATTTAAAAGTGAGTAATCATGACGAAACCTGTGTCATAGAAGTGTACACAAAAAGTTGTTGTGATGTTTATTTTCCTATTTCAAGTTTAGTTTACCTGAACTAATATAACTTATGACACAAAACTCCAAATTGAGCATGGATTTTCTAGAAAGAAAACTTTTGAGTTCTAGCATTTTTTCTTGAGAAAGATATTGCCCTAAGAGTTTGAACCCAAATAGAAACTTTTAGCAATGCATCTCTATAATTCAACATATTTGCAATCTAAATGATGATTGAGTGAATGTCTTTTATACTTAAAATTCATAATATAAGATGCTCACAACACACACAATACATAAATTTTTAGCATGAAAAGAACATGAATCAAGAATTAAAGAGATATTACATAGGTATACCTCCTGATTGTCTTCTTCGAGAAATTGATTGTAGTTGATCATCATAGCATTGATACCATGTTGAGATGTAGAGAGAGAAGATATATGGAGACAGAAGACATAGAGAGAGAGAGAGAGAGAGAGAGAGAGAGAGAGAGAGAGAGAGAGAGATAAGACAAACCATGTACAATCCGAAAGACTATTTCATATTGATCAGAATCTACATATATATAGATGAGACCTAGTCTACATAGGGTGAGTTATATATAGCTCTAACACTTCCAACACCATGTGTTGAGTAATGTTCCATAAAGTAATTACATATTGAATACAAAATTATCATCAAGATAGGTGTATCATGAGATATTAGAAAAAAGAATGATTGATTCAATATTCAAATAAGTACAAGAGTGATGATGATAACTCATAAAACTACATTGAACCATAGAGAAGAGAGTCTAATACAAACGTGGAAATGTATCTATAAACATCACAAAATGCAAGTTTATAGAAAGGATTACATAAAAGAAGCCTGCATGGATTAGAGGGCCAAATTTTTTTTAATGTGCCCCACAAATCCAAGCATATGCTACAACTCCATCTGAAAGTTCGTCTTGACCCAATGAAGCATCGAATGGACTTTGCAATATAAACAACCAGATATTAATCCACAATATATAATGTATCAGAAGAAAGCTAATTACTACAAACAAAAAAGAGGATTGACTTATTGGACCGCCATGCGTATACAATCTATTGATGAGTATAGTAAGATTGTGTCTTTCTATACACATCGAGTCTCCAAATCTATAGCATCATAGTTAATGATGGAGTGTTGCAAAGAAAAACAACTAGCATTGATAGAAATAAGGTTGTTAGTACAAGTGATATTCCAAATAAGAAAGTAAAAAGAACCAAAATAACAGTCATAAAATTCTACAAATAAGTCCTATGATTGCCAATTCTCCTAGATGATACACGATTAGTATCTTCAATCGTGTCCTTTCTGCCTCCCGTTGTGCTACTGCTACTATCATCTTGGAGAGTCTATGGCCTCCTTGGTCTTTTTCAATCCTCTGTGTCTAACCACTTGGATTTTGAGGCACCACTCTTAAATCTCCTTACATGCATACAATTCATCATACAATTCATCATCCACTTAGTGAAAAACCTCTTTGTAATCCATACATACTAGGAACTCCTTGTGCAATGATACTACCACGTAGTCCTTGCTCCCCTCTAGTACATTCTTCTAATGGTATAAAACATTATGCCTAAATACTTATTAGCAAAACTCTCTCATATGGATCCTCCCCTCATCATTCATGATCATAGCACTTGTTCTCTCATCTCTACAAGGTATCTGTAAAGTATTAGGGTATATCTAAGGTGTGCCCTCTCTGACAACAACTAACAACTATGCTCTTAGGTAAGCAAATCAATTATAATAAAATTGATTTTGACAAAACTCTCCGAGTATTCTTGTGCTATTCTTTTCATTATATTTCATGTAAATGGTATGATTAATATGATGCCTTGAAATTGAGTCTATACTTTGTGTCGATGTGCATATCCACATGCATTTTGATATCAATGTTTGTGTCAGTTTACAAAAATGTAAACATCTCTTAATGCCATGCTAATTTGAATTGCATATTACCGATTACTAGATAGACTTAAAATGCTTATTATTTAGGGATTAATACATACTTATTTACATCTAATGCGTAGGTTATAATGATTGAGAGAAGAAAAAACATTCTCTTGATAGAAGTACGTAATAGAAAAGATGAAGAAGGGAATTGGATCACTAATACATATCATTGGTCATCTTGGGTACATATGCGTCCAAGTATGAAGGGAGCTTTTAGGGTGAAAGAATCAGCAATTGCAGATGTATCAATGCACTGGAATGGTAAAATTCTAGCTCTCAGACAAAGGAATGTTGATTCTCACCTTGTAACAGAGGTGTTTGTACAACATGTATTCATGCAAAAACAAATACATACTGTGTCCACTGTGTCCTTTCAATGAAACATTGCAAACAATAAGTATTTAGAACTCACAGAGAATGAGAAATTTCATGATATCCATGTAACAACTTGTCTTGTATTTATAGAATTATACCCTTCGGATTGTTGTGAGTGGCAAAATGTTGAGATTTTCACATGTTCTTTTAAGTGTTACCAGCTCGAAATCGGTAGATTGCTCTCTGAGGGCTGTACAGCTAAGCAACTCATAGAGGACCTTGGTTTTTTTTATGACTCCAAGTACATATTGCCCAAGGGGAGTCGAGAATATGGAACCCTTGAGTCTATGCACATATCGAATCTCAATAGCATAGAATGGCTATTGTGTAGAAGTGACATTTTGCACGTCTAGCACAAAAATTTCAACATACATTAAATTGTATGAAGCCAAGCATCGGCTCAAAGAATGTACATCTAAGCTGGTTCATACCAATTGCAATTTTTGCACACATGTTCAAAGAATGTAAGGGTTTGAGAAGTACCAAAAGCATGGATGTCATAAAAAGTGCATGAGATGATTATGTAACAAGGATTCTAAGCAGAACTTGGACATAAAAAATGAGTCACAGTCTTGACACAGTGGAGTGCCGATTCACAACAAGGGACATGGCTTTTAGAAAAAAAAAATCTCTCTTAGTTGACTATTATCTTACTTTGGGATGAATCGGCTAACTTTCCTTTCCAATTACCAGTACTTTGTCACACAATAGACTTTATGCCTAGTGTTCAAGTATCGTAGATGGAGGATGCTCAAGGGTAAATGGTTGTACCTTAATCAAGACATGCGTAAAAGTGCAGCTATGGATGTTATTATCATTTGTGAGGGCCACGAGCCGCAAGTGTTACAAATGGAGGATAATTGGCCCTTGAGCATAATGCGCCAGGAAATTATAATGTTATCCACTTGTTAGCTCCTATTTTAAACTAGATGGTAGGAAAATTTGAAGCCGAGTTGAGGATATTGTTATCAGTGGAAAGTGTGTGGCTCTACATATTTTAGAAATTATAGAGTCTCCCTAAAAATCCCAACACCGCAAGTTGTAATATCCAACACCTATAAATTTTTGGATTTTTTAGGCCAATAGAATATTGTCACTTGCAAACTTGCAATATTTAAAAATTATAGTATTTATGCAAAATCATACTCTTATTATAGACTTTCCACATCAACACATTTACAAATGCATGTAAACTTTACAAAGACGTAAGTAAAGCCATAACTAAATATCATATGCAAACAGTTCTTAATGGTTTAAAACTTAAGGTTTTTAAGGTAGAACTAGTTTAGTTCTTGTTTCATTATTTCATTTCACACTTTCTCTCTTCGTCTCTTTATATCCACCACATCCCTCCTACCTGCTAGCAAGGGTGATGAGATATTTGATGATCGGATCCACGAGACTATCTTTGCTATCCAAATCTTGGCCCAAATCTTCCCTCAGTAATAAAATAAGGAAAATATGGGGAATAAAATGCTAACACTTCCTGGAATTTTGTGACTCCAATTTTCATTTTCTTATTTTTATATGTTTGACTTTTCATTTCTCCCCTTTTCAATTTCCCCCTCTTTCTTAGGCGGAACTCAAATTTATCATATCTCTTTCCCCGCTTCTTCTTTCCTGACAGAATCTTATAGCCTCATTGTTGCTTGCCCTATCTGTAACCCTATGAAATTTCATTTCCTCTACACAAACACACAGTGAGTTTCACACGTTTTATGAGAGCAAAGCTTGTTCTACCAAAGCCCTAAGACTTTATTCACAAAACTTTATAGGTATATTGTTCTCTTCCATAGATGTTCTATGGTAAAGTTTTATCTGATCATTTGGACAAAACCTGTGCAAGCTATATGCATTCTCTGACATGTAATTTCTTTTGTTTTGGTACTCTAGGAGTCTCTTACAGTCAAGAACATTGATCTTTTGAACACTCAACTTTTTCTTCAACATCATACTGTTTCTTTGTAACAAAACTGCAAGTATGTTGTCTTTTTTTCTGCTACTCCATGGTTAAATTTTATCTCATTTTTTGGACAAAATGTATGCAAGCTATATGCATACTGAGTTTTCCTTTGTTTTTTTACTCCTAGAGACTTTGAGGGTGGAGAACAATGATTTTTTAAAACCTCAACTTCTTCAACATATTTGAGCTTCTTTGCAAAGAGAGCCATAGGTATATTGCAACTTTTTTATGTTGCTCCATGGTTAAGTTTCAACTCATTTGGACAAAGTCTATGTAAGTTATATGTATGCTTTGACTCCATATTTCTTTTGTTTTTGTACTATATGAATTTTTCAGTGAAGGAACAATGGTCTTGTTATAAGTCAACTTCTTGTTCAACATCTCTAGGCTTCTTTGTGAAAAGAAATGCATGTACAATGTTTTTTTAATTGCTCCATTTAAATTTTATTTCATTTGGAGAGAACATTTGCAAATTATATACATGTTGATATACATATGTTCTTTTATCTATGATAACAACTCTGCAAGTCAACTCGCAACTCAAAATATCTTTTTTTATAATTCTTTGTATGTAGTAGAAAGCCAAAGATTGCAACATGTCCCATTGCTGCCACTATCTAGTGGTGAATGGTTAATTGGTAGCTTGGATTTTTCAGGAGCATGTAAGTCCAAGATAAAATATTACATCAATAGTGCTATGAAACCCACCATAGGCTCCAAAGATGTCCATCTTAGTTGGTTTATTCCATTCTCATTGTTTGCACATTTGTTTGGTTCATGTGATGTTTTGAAGAAAACAAATATTACTTATCAATGCAAGTTTCCATCCGAGGAATGGATGAGTTAGCTATTGGTTGAGTTTTGGCAAGTCAAAAGAACACATTTTGATGAGATGATTGAATGTAGGGTCAATGAATCTGATCTCACATTTAGGTGAGTTTTTTTTACTACTTTGAATGCCTTGATTTAATTGACATAGGTCTTGCTTAGATGAATTGTTGTGTTATTCACATTTACTTACCATTATTTTTGTTTTTATTACATGTATTTCATCACTAGACAAACTCTGTGCATTCACTTTCGATATACAAGATGGCAACTTTTGCGAGGGGAGTGGATCAGCTTGGATCAAGATACCCGAGATGAGACACATAAATCTCTCATAGATGTGGTTATCTTGTGGAATGGTCATAATCCTTTTGTGGTCAGCACAAAGAGTCATTTTTCCATTTCTTTTCTGAGACAAGAAATCCAATTAGTGTCCAATGAGCCCCTCTGTAACTTCTACTTCAAGTTAGATAATAGAAAAGTTAGGATTCATAGTGAGCAATCCATGACATGTAAACAATGTGCTTCTCCACATATCCTTGAGATAGTGGAATCCTTGTAAATATATATATATAAAGAACGAATACAAACTTTTTTTAAACTTTTGAGTACTTTCAATTTGGATAATCTTAGTTTACTATGATCCAAGAGTGCAACAATACATATTATAATTAGTCAATCGTATTGGTTAAAATCATAATTAAATTGCAAGTTGAAGTTCTATAATCTATGCAATATTGTCTTTACATAATGATATATTGTAGCTCATCTCTTCTACTTATTTCTTAAAATTAAATATTAAATTGGATCCAAGGGATTTATAAGGTCTTTCAGATTTCTTTTCTTAAAAAATTTCTATGTTTTCTATAGTTGGACTTGAATATACTCAGCAATCCTAGTATAGTTGAGGATATAATAATGTAGAACGAAGCATTTGTTTGTATGAGTAATTTTAACGGTTACTTTAAAGTATTGAAATAAAGAAACTAAGGTAAGAATTTTAATTTGAAACTTTAGGGTTTAAAAAGAACCTTTATTTAAAACACTAGATACATAAAAGCTATAACTCCAAACTTATTTTCACTTTCATTCTCTACTTCCCTACACTGGTGCTCTCCTCCCTTGTCTCTTTGTGTGCCATGTCTACCACTCTCGTCGTCGCCGGATGGATTAGCTCCACACGCTACATACACATAGGAGATGAGATATACCCTAGGTTTTGTGCAACCTTGAGTCTAGAGAGCTCACTTTCGATGGTAGACCCTACCTCTAGTGTATTGGCATCATTTTGTGATGCGGCAAATCCTCTCACATGCTCTATTCCGGACTCTGCTCTCATATGGGTCCCCATAGATTTCCTATATAGTTTACATATTGGATCAAGCCGCAAAGGTAATAAATCAAGCCCTTGTGCATGTGGGGCATCATCTCCATGATAGAGTAGTGCCCACCTCATCCCAGGATCACGCCACGATGGATCTCATCAAGCGCCATGCAGCATTTTCCATATATGTTTTGTGCATTGAGGTGTAAGAGGATAGTAAGAAAGACATCGACACACCCTCTCGACCACAACAAGAGTATTTTGAGAGGGAGCCTAAAGAGATCATACTTGATCCGAGAGTAGAGGCAGCACAAAGCTTAGCCATTGTGCACCCACCTCCTTGCCCTGTTGAGATTCCGACAAGCGACAATGAGCCACCCCTCGCTTCTGTCCATGCTATCATCATCGAGGGGGTTGAATATTTACTTATGCAAGATGTAGTAGAAATTTTAGAGCTATGGGAAGAAGAGATATATTGTATCATGGTCTATGATGCACTTGATGATTTTATAGATTTTGATATACAAGATGTGGCAGTACATGTTGATGAGGTGGCTTGATATGATGGCAGGAGTGTCGATGACATATCTACCATTGTAAGCATCCAAGAGTAGATTGAGAATGCGGCACCACAGTATGAGATCTCAGATGAGGAGTTTGAGCGGTTGCAAGAAAGCATTTTTGGACCTCGACTCGACTACGCAATACCATCCCAAGAGAGAGATGAGGGTGGCCTAGTTGCTGAAGCAAACCTGGATGCTCCATTACAACAACAAATAGATGATGCAGAGAATGTAATGTTATCGAATTAATGCTATCCAATTTGCATCAAAATTTACCAGTAAGGCCTCTTGAGTATCAGGAGTATGACATCAAATTTTTTCGGGATCAAATCCCCAAAGCTGCCCTGTCTCGCATCCGGATAGGGTACCTCTGGGGGCCCGATCCCAAAAAATATTGATGTGCATACTCCTGATACTTGCATATACATGTCCCCCAGATGGGAGCCTCCAGACAGGGTAGCTTTGGGGGCCCAAACCTGGCAAAATTTGATGTGCATACTCTCGATGCCCTAGAGGCCCTACTGGTAAATTTTGACACAAATCGGATGTATATATCTTTACCACATGCCATGCATAGTGAGTTTGACACAGTGAGTCTAACATTGAACTTGTGTGATGTAGGACATGGTCTATATAGATGAATTTTCATCTAGATAAGGTGGCCAATTTGGTAGCCAAGGAAGGGTGTAGGACTCGGCATTGTAATCTTCTCTTGAAGTAATGAAAACCAATATTTGTTGGATTTGTGTGCAATGTAGTTGGTTATGTGCATCGTTCATTATTGTTTTTTACTTGAATATTATGTTTATCTATCGGATTTATACACAACACAATCCATACCGTAAATTTAATGCGTAGTGCTTTATCGAGTTCGTGCACAACATGTATTCATTCAAATGCATGTAATGATAACTCAAAGACATAAATAAAACATATAACAAGTGAATTAAAAAAAATAAGACACACCAAAAAATTGTATTCATATTCATAACATTTTATATGGAATCCATTACAACCTCAGTTTTACAAAATCTCTTTAGAAGCTACATTCTGTATATGTTTTAGTAGTACACCCCTATCATTGCTAATCTCCGCAGGGAGTATCCTTCCATTGTTGAAAGAATCTCACTATCTGCAAATCCCTATCAGTGACAATGACTCTCCTTGCATGTACTGCTGCATAGACCGAGTCTCCAAACAAGTCAATGACATAAGCTTTGGCAGCTTCGTGTAGTGCAAGGAGGGCTTGGGAAGACCAACGATCGGGTTGTTGTCAGCGTGTTCCATCCGGAAAGTTCCTCCTGCTATTCTTAATGATTATGCCATCCATAATCTCACGTACTAGCTTCTAGAATGGAGCCTTTGGTATCAAGAGGTGCGTGGCCTTCTGGTAATGGTGGATCTCACAAAGAGCTATTGTGTTTGGCTTCCATCGACGCTTGCAATGCTAGCGTGGTGGTGGTGGTGGTGGTGGTGAAGCTGGGGGAGGTGGCCTCTGCATAGGATTTCTAGGGGGTATCTCCGAGCCGCTTGCTTGGTACGTGCCATTTCTTCTAGGAGAGAAAACTCAAAACTCAAAAGTGAAATGTCTAAAATGAGGTGAAACTTTAAACTTATAGCAAAACTTTCAAAAAACCCTTAAATGTGAATTAATGTATCAAGGCTTTGGAAAAATATGACCAGTGATCTGATTGACGTGAAATTTTACATGTGGACTCCTCTAGGTACATCAACTACGAAAAAAAAAATTTGGCCTCATCAGAAGTCTTTGGGATACCTATCCAGAGGCTAGAATCTGGGGCCCTAAATCCCCAGATTCAGGGCCGCAGACGCTGCCGTATTGCTACGCATCGGAGGTAAGGAATCCACCAAAAAGTTGTGTGTGTCACATTTGTTACTTTGTACATACTTAGTCGTTGTGTTTGCATTTTGTTTTGTGTGGGTAGTATAGTGGAGAAGGGGTTAGAGCAAGAGGAACTTATCTATAATGCTCTAGTTGGCATGTATGCCAAGCATGGAAACCTACCAGATGCTGATGCACAAAAGTGCATTTTCCTTTCAGACATGTTTCTCTGCACATGCAGATTTTAATCAGACGAGTACGTTTCTGAATGAGTTGAGACCACCTAACATTATTCTAGTTCATGGGGAGGCAAACGAAATGGAACGTTTAAAAGCCAAGTTTCAGATTCAGTTTCAAGAGCATAATGTGAATGTTTTGTCCCCAAAAAATTGTCAGACTGTAGAGATGTTCTTGAAAGGAGAAAAGACAGCAAAGGCAATTGGCAGGCTAGCAGAGAAGCCCCCCAAAGAGGGAGATTCGTGAGTGGACTACTTGTGAGAAAAGGTTTCACCTACCATCTCATGGCTCTTGAGGACTTACATGTTTACACTCAGTTGACCATGGGTAGTGTAATGCAGCGGCAGCTAGTTCCTTACAAAGGTGCATTTTTGGTTTTACACCACCGCATACAACAGATGTATGAAAGTATGGAGATGTTGCCAAAAGCAGAGATGCCCTCTCTAAGAGTGTACGAAAAAGTCACTATAAATCAGGAAGGTTGAGATTTCGTTGTCTTGCAGTGGGTCTTAGATCCACTCAATGACATGATGGTTGATTCCATTGTTGCCATCATTCTGAAGTTGAATGCATGCCCAACTTCTGGATTGGAAGTTAATGGCAATGGGTTTAAGGGTTATGCAACAACTAATAAAAACAGCTTCAAGATACTGCATTCTTTGCTTGTCTCATTGTTTGGGGACGTGACAATTGATGCAGAGCATCAGAAGCTAATGCTTACAGTTGATAGTGTGGAGGCCAGCATGGACTTTGCCACCAAGGAAATTGAATGTGACAATGAGGACCTCAGAAAACGTAGAGAATGATGACCCAACCACAAGTTATATGCTTCAAGCATGGGCAAGGCTTTGCAAGTGCTTGGGCCAGGATTTTCTACCTTACATGGATATTGTCATGCCCCACTTCTCAAGTCTGCATAGCTTAAGCCTAATGTAACGATTACAGATGCTAATGACTCGGAGGATGATGGCATTGATTCTGATGATGAAAGTGTTGAGACAATCATGATTGGTTATAAGAAGATCGGCATATGGACAAGCGTATTAGAGGAAGAGGCTACAGCTTGCAACATGCTTTGTTGCTATGCAGTGGAGCTGAAGGAAGGCTTTTTCCGCCGGATTGATCAGGTTGCTCATATACTTGTACTGCTTTTGAAGTTTTACATTCATGAGGAAGTGCGAAAGGCAGTTGTGTCTGCAATGCCAGAGTTGCTGCGTGCTGCCAAGCTTGCAGTTAAAAAGGGGGCCGCTTTTCTGGGGCGTATTGTAGGCCTGGGGAATAGAAAGCAATGAGTGGCAAAAAAGGGGAGCTAGTGTGGAAGGAACAGGCGATTGTGAAGGAAATCATCGGGAGAGATTTGAATCAGATTGAGAAGCTTTTGAGATTACGATGGACCATTCCTTGGTTGCGCAAGTGATTTTGACCAAGGAATGCCGTCTCACGAAAGTGCCTCCTGACGTTCTTAATGAGTATGCCATCCATAATCTCACGTACTAGCTTCTAGAATGGAGCCTTTGGTATCAAGAGGTGCGTGGCCTTCTGGTAATGGTGGATCTCATGAAGAGCTATTGTGTTTGGCTTCCATCGATGCTTGCAATGCTGGCGTGGTGGTGGTGGTGGTTGCGAAGCTGGGGGAGGTGGCCCCTTCATAGGATTTCTAGGGGGTATCTCCGAGCCGCTTGCTTGGTACGTGCCATTTCTTCTAGGAGAGAAAACTCAAAACTCAAAAGTGAAATGTGTAAAATGAGGTGAAACTTTAAACTTATAGCAAAACTTTCAAAAAACCCTTAAATGTGAATTAATGTATCAAGGCTTTGGAAAAATATGACCAGTGATCCGAATGACGTGAAATTTTACATTTGGACTCCTCTAGGGTACATCAACTACGAAAAAAAAAAATGGCCTCATCAGAAGTCTTCGGGATACCTATCCGGAGGCTAGAATCTGGGGCCCTAAATCCCCAGATTCAGGGCCCCAGACGCTGCCGTACTGCTACGTATCGGAGGTTTGGAGTCCACCAAAAAGTTGTGTGTGTGACATTTGTTACTTTGTACATACTTATTCATTGTGTTTGCATTTTGTTTTGTGGGTAGTATAGTGGAGAGGGGTTTAGAGCAAGAGGAACTTATCTATAATGCTCTAGTTGGCATGTATGCCAAGTATGGAAACCTACTAGATGCTGATGCACAAAAGTGAATTTTCCTTTCAGACATGTTTCTCTGCACATGCATATTTTAATCAGACGAGTACGTTTCTGAATGAGTTGAGACCACCTAACATTATTCTAGTTCATGGGGAGGCAAACGAAATGGCACGTTTAAAAGCCAAGTTTCAGATTCAGTTTCAAGAGCATAATTTGAATGTTTTGTCCCCAAAAAACTATCAGACTATAGAGATGTTCTTGAAAGGAGAAAAGACAGCAAAGGCAATTGGCAGGCTAGCAGAGAAGCCCCCCAAAGAGGGAGATTCAGTGAGTGGACTACTTGTGAGAAAAGGTTTCACCTACCAGCTCATGGCTCTAGAGGACTTACATGTTTACACTCAGTTGACCATGGGTAGTGTAATGCAGTGGCAGTTAGTTCCCTACAAAGGTGCATTTTTGGTTTTACACCACCGCATACAGCAGATGTATGAAAGTGTGGAGATGTTGCCAAAAGCAGAGATGCCCTCTCTAAGAGTGTACAAAAAAGTCACTATAAATCAGGAAGGTTGAGATTTCGTTGTCTTGCAGTGGGTCCTAGATCCACTCAGTGACATGGTGGTTGATTCCATTGTTGCCATCATTCTGAAGTGGAATGCATGCCCAACTTCTGGATTGGAAGTTAATGGCAATGGGTTTAAGGGTTCTGCAACAACTGATAAAAACAGCTTCAAGATACTGCATTCTTTGCTTGTCTCATTGTTTGGGGACGTGACAATTGATACAGAGCATCAGAAGCTAATGCTTACAGTTGATAGTGTGGAGGCCAGCATCGACTTTGCTACCAAGGAAATTGAATGTGACAATCAGGACCTCAGAAAACGTAGAGGATGATGACCCAACCACAAGTTATATGCTTCAGGCATGGGCAAGGCTTTGCAAGTGCTTGGGCCAGGATTTTCTGCCTTACATGGATATTGTCATGCCCCACTTCTCAAGTCTGCACAGCTTAAGCCTGATGTAACGATTATAGATGCTAATGACTCGGAGAATGATGGCATTGATTCTGATGATGAAAGTGTTGAGACAATCATGATTGGTTATAAGAAGATCGGCATACGGACAAGCGTATTAGAGGAAGAGGCTACAGCTTGCA
The DNA here is from genome assembly GCF_053477565.2 of Lygodium microphyllum. Classification (NCBI taxonomy): domain Eukaryota; kingdom Viridiplantae; phylum Streptophyta; class Polypodiopsida; order Schizaeales; family Lygodiaceae; genus Lygodium; species Lygodium microphyllum. The sequence continues at coordinate 51,944,780 of NC_141148.1, read as the reverse complement.
CATGCTTTGTTGCTATGCAGTGGAGCTGAAGGAAGGCTTTTTCCACCGGATTGATCAGGTTGCTCATATACTTGTACTGCTTTTGAAGTTTTGCATTCATGAGGAAGTGCGAAAGGCAGTTGTGTCTGCAATGCCAGAGTTGCTGCATGCTGCCAAGCTTGCAGTTAAAAAGGGGGCCGCTTTTCTGGGGCATATTGTAGGCCTGGGGAATAGAAAGCAATGAGTGGCAAAAAAGGGGAGCTAATGTGGAAGGAACATGCGATTGTGAAGGAAAGCATCAGGGAGAGATTTGGATCAGATTGAGAAGCTTTTGAGATTACGATGGACCATTCCTTGGTTGCGCAAGTGACTTTGACCAAGGAATGCCGTCTCAGGAAAGTGCCTCCTGTTGTTCTTAATGAGTATGCCATCCATAATCTCAGGTACTAGCTTCTAGAATGGAGCCTTTGGTATCAAGAGGTGTGTGGCCTTCTGGTAATGGTGGATCTCACGAAGAGATATTGTGTTTGGCTTCCATCAACGCTTGCAATGCTGGCGTGGTGGTGGTGGTGTGTTGGAATGAGCGGGATATAGGACATGGTAGTCAGCTATGGTGGATGAAAGGAGAAGAGTAAACTCATGATGGAGAAGAAAAAGACACTGTTTGTTACACAAGTGAATTAGGTTCCAAGATTGAGACTTGGACTCATAAACACAATCTTGTGTATGTGGACAATGACACTGACACTTTACTGATAAGAAAAGAGTACTATCATTGCATTAAGAAAAGGAAGCAAGTACAATGCTTTATAGGAAGGGAGGAAACTGCAGTAGGCACCACTGTGCATATGGGATAGGTAAGCCTGCATGTCCTTGGCCCTGAAGCTCCATACAAAGAGGCTGTTAGTGAGTGTGATTTCTGAATCTCAACACCCCTCCTCAATCACAACTAGAAAGGCACAAAGTGTGTAGAGGCTGTAATGAGAACCACTTGCAAAGTGTGGGCACACCACAAACATGGTAGACACCAGAGGCTGTTGCAGAAAAGGCTAAGTGTGGGCACCAAAACATGATGGACATCCAGAGGCTATAACAAGGACGTCACAAAGTGTACAGGGACTATAGTGCCAAGTTACATGAGGAGTTTACAAAGCTTATGGCAAGAAGCATTAGGGCAAGGAAATACAAGGCTTTTAAAACATTCTATCAGAGTAATGAGAGTAGAAGGACTGATGAGTCTTGTCCTTCCGATCCTGGTGAAAATAGCTTTGTGGTATGCAAAGGGGGGAAAGGTTGCTTAAATTCCGGGTTATAAAGACCCCTTTTGGAAAGGGTTTATTAAAAAAACCTAGGAAGGGCTTTTAAGATAACTTGTGAGGGGGAAATCCACGAGAATTGCTAAAATGGCTATTTGTGTGGGAAGGATTTAAAAGGAACTTGGGGTTAAATAGCCTTGTGGAAATGCTATAAAAGGGCTTAAAACCGGCTAGGGGAGGGGAAAATCCACGAGAATTGATTTGAGGGCTTGTGTGGGAAGGCTAGGGAAAGGCCTTTAAAATCCGACTAGTGTGGCTTATGGGGGATACAAAGAGAAAAGGTCCAATTTCTACGGATATAAGTGACTGCTTGGGAAGGCCAATAAAAAGGGAGTTCTAAAGGAACCCGGGTTAAGAATCCCTTTGTGTAAGAACGCAAGGGGGGAAAGGGGGTTAAAAGGGCTTTAAAGGGCTTGGATGGGACCCCACGAGAAGGGCTTAGGAAAGCCCACAGGAAGGGGGGCTTCCTAAGGGACCTTGGAAGCTTCCCAAGAAGCTTCTAGGAAGCTTCTGGGGTCATGGAAAGCCCCACGTGGTCAAATAATGGAGGTGGAAGATGGTGGTCTGATGGCGGTGGTGGCGTTCCCTCCTCTTCACGATCTCCTTCAGCCTATGATGGCAGCGCTGGTGGTCTTCCCACACTCTATGCTTCTCCGCGACTCTTCTTAGCCGTAGCATTTTGGTCCTCCTTTTTCCTTCACACGACCACCACTACTCTTTTTGGCGGTGTCTTGGCCTTCATTTTTTCCCTTACTCCCCTCCCAAAGGGCTTTATAGGTGAAGGGAGGGGAACCTCCCTCCCCCACACGGCCTTACGCATGGCTATATTCCTTCTACGAGCTCCAGCGCAAGGAGCTTGGTCATCCGTGTCATATCCCTCTCCTCCAGCACGGCCTTCGGCTGGAGAAAGAAGGGATAATTACAAAAAAAATTTGCCATAAGTTAATCATTTTTCATCTTGACCTCCTGCCAAGAGGAGGTTCACACGAGCATATGCGGTTTCCTAGTCCCTAGCCTTGATTGGCCATGGAGAGTGTGCTGTTTAATGACTGAATCATTCACAACCACAATGCTGTCATTGTCTTTTTCCCGAGACTTCATACGTATACTTGTTCTTAACAGTTGCTTGATTTAACCCTTTGTAATCAATAGACAGTCGAAGCGTTCCATCTTTCTTTTTCTGGAACAGTACTGGAGCTCCCCATGGTGAACTGCTAGGATGGATGTAGCCCTGATCTAGAAATTTCTTGAGTTCTTCCTTGAGCTCAATTGCTTCGGGTATGGACATTTTATAGGGTCTCTTTGCAATTGGTGCAGCTCTTGGCACTTGATCTCATGATCCGCTTCTCTTTGAGGCAGGAGTTCTGTTAACTCTTTAGGAAATACGTGCGCATATTCCTTTAGCCAAGAAGGCCCTTCACTAGACTCTTGCTTCTGATCTAACTTGTTGAGCTTAATCAAGTAGACATGTAGTCCTTTTCTGACTCCCTTTATAATATGAGATGCTTTGGACAATTGAATTTTTGGCACTCCAACCTCGCCTTGAGTTGTGACTAAATCCCCTTCAGAGTTCCGAAAGGAAATTTGGCCCTTTCCACAATGAATGTGGGCATCATTAGGAGAGCATAAGGAGGTCTCTCAGTCCACTTTGCCTGAGAAAGATGTGTTGATCCAAGATCAAGTTCTGACGCCTCGTAATCGCAATCAATTGTGTCCACAATCATGTTTGATGGACTCGTGATGATGGTTAGTGTGTCCTGATCAACTGCGTCCCTCATGGTGGTCAATGGACTCATGATCGTGGTTGATGTATCCTGTATCCGATGATTCATTAGTGGATCCAACACTATTTGTTGTGTGACCAATTCTAATGATGCATCATTATTGGTCAGAGTATGACTTATTGATTTACAATGGGATGAAGAAAAGGTTGGTTAATAAATATGTGCCCTGGCAAGGAGAGAGACAATGTGGGAGTTTGTTTCTATACACCTGTTGTGGAACAATGTACACATAGGTGAAAACTGGAAGCATAGAGGGTTGTGCCTTTGCATCCCACTCAAGTTTTGGCTTTCTTACCATGCTAAGCAGATGTTAGGAACTCATATGCATCGGACAGAAGTGTTTCTATTGTTGTGATGTGGAGATATGGTATTTGCAGCAAGAAAAGCAGATGAAGGGCATCTGGCTTTTATCCATACCTACAGAGGTTGATAAGGCTGTGTATTGTAGATAAACACCATGGTTTTCACCAAAGTTTGCCATTTGATTACTAGCAGTTACTGATTATGGACAGCATGGAATGTTGAGGCTTCTCTATACTTTGATTGGATGGGATAAGCTTCTGGTTTTGCACATTGAAGTTGCTGTTAAGCTAGACACGATTCCTGTGCCTATTGTAATGGTAGTCTCAGATTGGCTAGTTAAGAAGAGTCAAGTTAAAGAACTGGCTATTTGAATGCAGAGATTGGGATCTTTTCTTCCCTCATAGGCACCAACAAAGATAATGCATTGAATAATAATGTGGAATGCGTATGCTGGGAATGCCCATCCTCTTCGCATATCTGGTTATGCTGTCAACAACAATTATGGATATCTATAGCTGATTGAATAGTGGATTCTGTAGATTTTTCTGGCACAGTATTAGTGCTTTTGCTGCTCACAAATCCTCTCATCTTGCTTTTTTTTATGATTGATCTTCTATCATGAAATTAGTCAAGGTCCTCTGTGGTCGCGACTTTGCTTTCGAAAACCCTTCGACAACACCAGCCTCCGGATAGGTGTCCCAAAGACTTTTTGATAGGGCCAAGTTTTTAATACCCATGAGTTTTTATGATGCTCAGCATGTGGGTGAATTTTCACCGAATTTCAATTTATAAAATTGATGATTCAATCATTTTTTGAAAATGCATTAATTGGATTATACTTCATTGATGACAAAAAAACTCACCACCGCACCGAGTGTGCACAATTGCATATTAAATGTGTTGTCAACCAAACTACGTGAAATATTGGAAACTTAAAAATTCAAAAAAAATAAATCATGGGTCAAATGGAATATTTCATATCAAATATAGTGTTGCCAAATCACTAAATATAGTAAAGATATAGTGCATCGGTCCCCATGTAAAACTGATCACTGATGTGTGTATGATTGCGCATTGAATTTATCCTTAACAAAACTACTTTCAAAATTAGAAACTTGGAAATATGCACAATACAAATCATGGTGAAATAGAATATCAAAAAACATATTTGGCATTACAAAACCATAAAATACACGGTAGATAGTGCATTGCACCAAGTACAACTAGAGCTAGGCAAAATTTAGCTTCATTTTATAGACCACTAGTATCAAATACTTGAAGATCTACTGGAAAGATAAACCAAAACTAAGCTCCTTACAATCTACAACCAAACCTAAGCTAAAAACATAAATCCAATTACACAGTAGCTTCTCAAAGCATATTGTTGACATTAAGATTAAATGCATCCTTGTTGTTGCAAATCCTACGAGCAAGAACCATATCTATGGGCTTAATAGTGATAATCGGGCATGAACGGCTAAAACTTGAGAATTACCCATTAGATCAATCAAGTATCTTTCAGCTGTTGCCCCACATTCCTTGCGTGGTTCCTTCAAAAGAACTTGTGATGATGCCTTAATTGTAGATCTTGCAGTATTTCTCACACCAACCTAGAGAATAATGCCTTAGGAATAATCAAGTTTGCACTCTTCTAGGATTTCCTTATCTCACGTAGTGCACCCATGTCTAGTCTCCATCTTTGCTTCTTATGTGTTGAAGGATGTGTATTACTAACTGGAGCATTAGTGGGAGATGGAACAACTGGAGCATGTGGACCACCATGTCTGGAAAATGGCAAACCATCATTATTGACCACACTAGGGCTACCATTTTTTGACACAGTAGCACCACCATTATTAGCTATAGTAGGGCCACCGTTGTCAGCCACCAAGGGACCTTTGTTACTCACAATACTCTCACTAGATTCGGAAGAGTGTTGAGCTCTTGCTCTCGGAGGTGCCTTCTTGATAGGAAGCTTGGAACGTGCCATGATTTTGATAATTAGGAATAGAAAGGTGAAGGGTAGAGTGAAGAGTAATGGCAAAAAATGAAAGGAGAGACTTGACTTAAGTACGAAACTGATGGAACCTAGAATGGGCCGGCACTGGCTCGTGCATTAGCCGGACCTCTATCTCACGCGCTCAACAACCCCACGGCCTCGCGGCCATGAGGTTGATGACACATACATTGCCTTCCTAAATATCTTGCGTTTGTATTATGTCGTTTGTAGTCCACTCTTCTCTCACCCACTACTCCTCAGAGGGAGTCCCTCACACATTGCCTAATGGCACGAAGCACAGACATAGGGGGTCCTCCAACGGCTGAGTGCCGCCACCCCTCTGCGACTCTCCTACACCTTGGGGATTGGCCCCTCAGTGCGTCGCTCAACATATAAACATTTCGCACAAAATCCACTAAAGGTACCATTTAATCGTATACAGGAATGTACCATTGTCCTTACTTCTCTTTTCCCCAGACCCCACGACTAGCCTATGGCTTAGGGTGTCCTGTCTCTCACTCAACGTGGGTCAAGGTCCTAATGAAAGCAATTGATATGCATCCAGGATTTCTGATACCTTTAAATATTTCCATGATTTATGCATATTGTGGATTCTAAGTGCTCAAACAATTGTAAAATCAATATTGTGCACATGTGGAAAACATCATTTCAATGATTTTCAACTACCGTTCTTATGCGGCGTTGCACGAACCTAGCACCGAGGAAACCCTCGTGCTACTAGGCCCTTATTTTATAATTATTCACCGACCTATATGGCATGCAAACAAAAAACCAGCAATATTTTCATCATTTTACTCCGCATTTAGACACATTTTAACCACTCTACCCTCCCATTGATCAAATGTTGCATTGTTGTATAGATTTATAAGGCATTTTGCCATCATTTTATGTGTAAAAAGCGGGAAAAACGCACTAGAACAAGGAGGTGGGGTTGCACTGAGGCAAATCCTCATGCTTCAGTCCCCACAAACATTCACGAACATTGTTCTTAATTTTCATTAATTTTCCGTACCCAAAATGCATTTTTCCCCTATTTTTAGTGGTCTTTCTCTATTTTCCTTGTATTTTCCCTTATTTTTTGCATTATTTAATTACTAAAAATTCAAAATAGGTTATGGGCTGTGGCCCTTAGTTCCTTCTTGCAACAAAAATGAAAATTTAGTTGGTGTTCCTATCCATTCTTCCATTTTTATGCCCAAAAACCATCATTTTCCCTTGATTTTTCATATTTTACGTGTTTTAGTTATTATTTTGAGTCACAAGATGCATGTTTTTCTGATTTTCTGATTATGATCAACAAATACTCATGGAAAACAGCAGCATAAATAATTTTTAGCCCACATGAACAACATTTTATCAATCAAAAGCCATGAAATCTCAAATTTCCTTTGAAAAAATTGAATTACCGCTTATTTGCGTGTTTCGGGTTTCATGTCCATGGCTGCAAATCTAAAAATCAGTAGCACTTCATGCTCATGATGATTTCACAAGTCACCATTTCCAGCCCGTGAAGCAATCCGATCAATGCCGGACAAGCCTCCATCATTCTTTCTTCTTCCTTTCTCTTCCCACATGAACTCCCTCTTAGAGGAGAGAGAGGGAGGAGAGAGAAAGACTGATTTTCTCTCTCCCTCTACAGGCTGCCATTGACTGCGTGGAACAGAGCGATACGGAGCATAGGATGAATGTAGTGGCCTGTAGTAGTTGGTTTCATGGCTTACTTTCAAGCCACACTGTCGATTTGTGGGGGGGGGGGGGGGGGGGGGCATTTTTTTCGCGGCAACTCTGATCAGCCGCCGCCCCCCTCCTAATACGTTTTTTTTGGAAGGGGGGGTGCCCCTTCACAAAGGCACCCCTTCCCTTCTCCTTTTTTGGGCACCTCCCAATTTTTGGCCACTTGGCCCTTTTCCCGTCTCTCTCGCATGCGGTGTCCAAATCGCAATCTGAAAATTTCTGTGAGCTCGTGTCGGCATCCCGCACTGACTGACAGCTCCACTGACCTATGCAGGCGCATGGAAAAATTACTAAAAATCCACAAGTGTTGCCCGGGCGTCCTTAGAGCACTTTGACGCTTAAAATCGTCCTAGGTCGAGCCGCCGCCTTTGACATTGGATATTTTTCCCTTGATATTCATAATTTTTAGCTATTTTTAAGCAATTTTCGGCACCAAAATTCCGCTCTCATTGGAAACCACGAGATAGGGCGACTTAGCCCGTCGAATCCATGAACATATTTGCACATAAACAACCAAAAAAGCATCAAACTGATACAAAACAAACATATAATAAGACTCAGCACAATGCTCCCCCTACCCCTGGACAGAACCAAGGCATGACATCCACAGGGAGTAGGCTGAGCATCATCTAATAGAAGATCCGAAGCGAGTCACTGACCAACTGCTCCAACATAGCCAAACTAAAAAACCTATCAAAGAGGTTACCCTAAGTGGTAGTCTGAACTACTTACCAACTAAAGACAACACAACTAGGAGCTCCTACAAGGCAAGGACTCCTATAGCCTGAGCAAGGAGTATTTTCTTCCAGTACATTTCTTCTTTTAGGGTTTTTATTTTATCAACATACTTGGGCATGTAAAAAGGAGGGAGCTGAGCGTAGTGACCCAAGGAAAACAGGGCATCGGCCTCAGGACCTGTCTCGGCACCCAAGAACCTACCAAGCCCTTGCAAGGCGACACTTAATCCTTTTCTAACGCTCACTTTTATTTTCGCTCCAACCTTCCTTGTTTTGTTATTATTTTCCCCAGTAAGAAGCCACCCCTAGGAAGACAAGATATCGGCCCCGGGTCTGACTCGTCCCCAGGAACCTACCAGGCCTTCGCAAGACAATGATCAACTGCTTATATATTTTCATTTCTTTTCTTTTCTTTGATAGGGGTTAGAACCCCTTTTTACACGCCTTCGTATTTATATTCATCTTGTAGGATGTTCAGGGTTTCCTAGCATCATCATTATTATCTTCTGGCAGGCTTCTCTAACTGCCTCACTACTAACAAGAACTCCTAGAACGACTGCCTAGCAGGCTAGCAGAACATGGCCACTAGGACTTCCTTCTAAAATAGGTCTTTCGATGCCTGACAATGTCTTTACAGGAGGCAATGACTACTCCGACCTCCCTCAAACATACTTAGCCTAAACCTGGGACTTCATGCCTTGGTTGTCGGTCCCCAACAAAAAATATATCCCCTCGACAAGTACAAATACACATATAATAGGAAAGAAAGGTACTCGTAAAGGAGAGGTATCACCTGGATTGGCCACAAGAAGCTTCCATCGCAGCAAAGGCTCCTCCAGGCTCCACCAAATTCCACGAATCACAAAACCTGTCCAGCACAACACTTAAAACAAAAACCCAATTAAACGCACCCGCACTAGACAGGGAAATGGCCCTCTTGCCTAATGAAATAAAACATGACTTTGCCAATAGATTGGCCCTCTTGGCCTAATGAAATCAAACAATACTACTCATAACATCCTCCTGGAAACAACTATGATAGACATCAAAGCATACCATTCCCAAGGGAACAGAGGCTCGTAGCCCTAAACTAGGTGCATTAGATTATGACCCATCCCTCCTGCGTATATCGCAAGAGGTGTTCGCATCACATGTCGTCTAATCAGTCTGTGGGTCCAAGATAATAAAGGCAGATGAGTCTCGCCTACCCTCTGCATCACCCAGATCAACCATCGTCTGCCAGAGAGGGCATGTTCAGAAAGCATACCCCACAAACGACCAGGTCCTGTCTCATCGTCAATAGATATATCAGGACAAGGGCCACAATTAAAGAAGAGGTCTTCTTCATATGCAAAATTAGCCAAGGAATCGGCAAACTGATTCCAATTCCGTGGAATTAGCTGAAAAGACACTCTATCAAATTCGTCTAGCAGGGCTATGGCAGTATGATGGTACATGCAAAGGATGGGGTTTCGTACCATGTATGTCCCATTGAGTTGATTTAAGACCAACTGAGAGTCCCCTTTCACCAATAACTGGCAGATACCACCCTTCTTTGCAATATTCAGACCCATAATCAGGGCTTTGTATTCTGCCATATTATTGGTAAAATTCACCCCAAGATAAGCAGCTAACTTCATGACAGTGCGTCGTCGGGGGTCTCGGATGACAACTCCTACACTTCCTTTTTTGCATGCACCCCTGGACGCCCCATCAAAGTATAAGGTGTACGTCCATAAAGGGTTTACATATCCTGCCATCCGGAACTCTACTCGTAATTATGGTAATCGAAATTCAGCATATTCAACGGGTGGACTGTAGGCTCCATCCCTCCATCATCATTGAATTCAATAGGGATGCTCGTCAAAATTTGTAGGCAGTGATGGCAGAAGACCTTGATCTCCCAAATAAATGTCCCGCCTTCTTGCTCAATCACCTTGTATCCTTTGCTCCACCAAATGAGCTTTCCCTGATGATACCGCTGTTCTAAATACGAGTGTTCTAAATAAGGGATCAGACGACCCATCAACCTCTATCACGATTTCCTTGCAGATATTTGATCGATCTCTCCTAGACCTGCAAGGCAGTCATAGTATTAGTGCAATCAGAAGTAATAAGGTTTAATCTTATTAAGATTAACCTTATTTTTAAATTCTATCCCGTCAAGGTCAGCTAACAAGACTGTGGACTTATTCTTTCCTATTCTAACGATCCTATAGGGCCCGTCCCATTTGGGCTCTAGCTTGCCTGGAAATAATTCACGTCGTGCGTCATAATACAGAACAAGCTGGCCTTTCTTGAAGGTGTATTTCTTGGCTTTAAGGTCGTGTAGCTGCTTCATTCGGCGCTTCGCCACTTCTTGGTGCAATAAGCTTTGCAGCTTAAGCTCATCTAAATGTGCTAGTGTCATCAAGAGCTCAAAAAATGTGTCTTCATCACTCAAAGAATGATTGATGGCAAACCGAATAGTTGGCAGCTCAATCTCTAAAGGCAAGACACACTCCTCCCCATATACTAACTTGAACGGGGTATGGCCAGTGGCTCGTTTGAAGGTCGTATTGTAGGCCCACAGTGCCACGTATAACTTTTTATCCCAATCCCGTTTCTTTTCCGACACAATTTTGGACAAGATGCCCACAAGCTGCTTGTTGGTGCTTTCAACTTGCCCATTGGCTTGCGGGTTATATGGGGTTGTCTTGTTATGCTTGATTTTCCAAGTCTCTGTCAAACTTTTGATCACCTTATTCAGGAAATGGGTTCCGCGGTCCGACACTAATTCTTTCGGCGGACCAAAATGGCATATTATCTGCTCTAAAAGGAAACTAGCAGTTTCTTTAGCATCATCTTTCCTTGTTGCACGTGCTTCTGACCACTTTTTGAAGTAGTCAGTTGCTACAATGATATACCTCTTTTGCGCAGTCGACGATGGAGTAACAGGACCCATAAAGTCTATTCCCCACTTCTCAAATGGAAGTGTCGCCATAATAGGGTTGAGTGGTCGTTTCCTATTCTCTCGACTATCATGTCGTTGACAAATATCGCATCTCTTAACATAGGCAAACGCATCCTGGAAGATGGCAGGCCACCAATAACCTGCTCTTAAAGCCTTTTGTCCTGTAAGCCGTCCAGCAAAATGGCCTTCGCAAGCAGAATCATGGCACTCTTTCAAAATGAATGGCACCTCATCAGGCATCACACATCAGGGATAGATGTCATCAACCCCTTGCCGATATAATGTACCTGCGATCAAGGCAAACTTTAACGCTTGCTGCTTAATTTTCCTTCTCTCAGATTTAGATAATTCGGATCCCACCTCTCCCGTCGATAAATAATGCGTTATTGCAGCATACCAGGAGGGAATAGATGCCGTATCTATTTTAAATAACAACTCCATGTCACTACCTTCAGCCACAGATTCTTTCGGCTCCCCAAAGTCCACAAGACATTTCACGATGCCTTGCAACCTTGGTGGCTTACTCCTGATTTCATAATCAAATTCCTGCAAAGTGATCAACCACTTTGCTAAACGATCAGGCGGCTGTATCTTATTCATCAATAATCAAAGTCCCTCCGCCTTCGTATAAAGCACGACTTTCTTATAGAGAATATAATGCCTGAATTTCTTGGTCCCAAAGACCATCGCTAGACACAACTTCTCCATGTAGGTATAATTGATCTCTGAAATGCCCAATTTCTGACTAGCAAAGGCTATCGGATGATACCACTTCTCTTCCCAAATTTGGGCTAAACAGCAGCTGATGCTATACATGGTGGATGCTGAGAATATATAGAACAGCTCACCTCTTTTAGGTGCTTTTAAAATGGGCACTCTTGCTAGCTCTTGTTTCACATCCTCGAATGCTACCTTACAAGGGTCACCCCATTCAAACAAACAGCTAAAGGACAATAAATTTGTAAGCGGCAACGTTCTTTCTGCCAAGGCGTTTATGAATTTACGGTAATAACCAACCGAAGACAGAAAGCTATGAACTTCTTTCGGAGTGCGTGGTGGACCCATGGAAACTATAACTTTGACCTTCTTGGGGTCTGTAGCAATTCCTACCGAACTGACCACATGACCCCGCAATAGCCCATAAGGTACTCCAAAAACACACTTCCGTGGGTTTAGGGCGATGCAAAATTGTCTACAGCGCTCAAAGCATTTTCTTAAAATGATCAACTGCCTTCCTCTCACGGTGGCAGCCCCTAAGTCATCAATAAACACCTTCAACTCTTTAGAGGACATGTCACCAAATGTCTTATCTGCTGTTCGTTGCCACGAACCAAGCGCATTGCATAAACCAAAGGCTATCACATGGTACGCAAAAGTACCAAATATAGTAATAAAAGTTGTTTTCAACTTGTCCTCTTCTGCAATTGCCATCTGGTTATATCCTGCAAAGCAATCCATAAACGAATATATCTCCCTACCCGCTAATTGATCCAAAATTTGGTCAATAAATGGCAACGGGTAGTAGTCCTTAACTGTCTGCTTATTCAGCTCTCTAAAGTCTACACATAATCGAATTTGATTATTTTTCTTTTTTCTGATCACAAACGGCGAACATCATTCTGTGTGTTGCACAGAAAAAATCAAACCCGCTTTCCGAAGCTTCTGTAACTCTTCAAACAGACCGTCCCTCAGTTCGAAAGGCATACGCCTTACTTTCTGTCGTACAGGACGACTGCCCTCTTTCAACGGAATTGTATGAACAGGAAGACTAGGAGAAATGCCTCTCAGCTCATCATAACTCCAGGCAAAGATATCATGGAATTCCTGAATCAAGGCCACATAGTCCTCCCTTTCTATTGTGCTGAGCATAGAACCTAATTTGATTGGCCGTGAATCATCAGGCGTACCAAGGTCTAGCTCGATAACATCTGTATCTCTTATACGATCTTGGCCCTCTATCGGCTCATTCAAATGGATCTGATAGATGTCTTCCGTGGTGGATCCCTCTTTGGACTCATCACTCGATGATGTCTCACTGGCAGATAAATCCTCTAATGTCTCCAATTCTGTAGAAGATAGAGGAGCTCTCTCACTCTGCGGGGACTCAAGATAAGCATCAACCACCACACGCTGGGCACCTCTGCCGAATATCAGTCGACCGGTGGGTATATCTACTTGGCAGTCCACTTGCAAGATCCAAGGTTGTCCGAGTAATACTTGGTAGCTTGGACGGCCTGCAAAACGAAACACCCTAAAGTCCAACAAGCATTCTACATTTGCAACAGTGACATGGATCTTAGTAATGCAGCCTTCTGGCTGCCTCAAACTATCATCTGCCATTCTGAGAATTGTGGAGGTATCTTTCTGAATCGCAAGACCCAACCTTTCCATCAGTTCAGAACTCATAATGTTAACAGATGATCCCTTGTCGACAATGGCATAATCTACTAATATCCCATCGACATAGGCTGCAACCCTTGGGCAATGCTTCTCAGCATGCTCGAACCAGTCATCACCAACTCGCGCAATACCCAAAGGTTCTACGATATACCCGGTACGTAGGATCTTCCTAAATTCCTTGCGTACTCCTGGGGAAAGCTTTATAAGCTGTAAGAGATTCACATCCGGCTTGACTTCACAGAGAGAGCTCGCCAAATCGAATTCATGATAGTTCGATAGAGTTCGCTTTTCATGCCAAACCATCCGCTCTTTAGGTTGCTGAACCGGCTTTATTGCCTCTTTCTTAACTTTCACCTTCTTCTTTGGTGGTTCCTTATCGGCTTTAATTTCTACGGGCTTCAAGGGTCCCCCTTCCATGGCAGGATCCAAAACTTGTGTTCCTTTGTCGCCTTGTTTAGGGTTTCCGTCGACAGGCTTATCCTTGTCGGCCTCTCTACCCTTTTGACCTCTTGTAAGAACAACTCGCAGATTAGAGGTTTCAACATCATTAACGCGTACAGCCTCAATCAAACTAACCCCACTACCACTAGGTAGCTCCTCCACTGCAGTCTTTGGTCGTTGAAGTATTTGTTTAGGCCCATCTTCTCGCTGGGAATCATTTCCTTGCACACGATGATTAACAGGCCCTGGTTGCCGACTACCTTGCTGGAGGAAACTGATCTTACTCCAGCAAGTAGCTGCTAAATGGCCGGATTTTCCACAGATGTCGCACTTAACATTTGGGCAATTTCTTGGATAGTGCTGCCCACCACACCATTTGCAGCTAAACCTCGAAGGTGCACCCTCATCTGGGTATCTACTTTCTATCAAATTTTGTTGTTTTTTAAGGAAGTTGACATCAACGGCTATTTGCCGATACTGCTCCATTATCATGTCGGTATAATGCTTCATCATGTTCTTAACCTCGCCAAGAACATTGGAAGCGCTTGACTGATAGCCTTGGTCATTACCATGTCGTTCCATCGGCCTAACTATTCGATTAGGCACTGGTTGTTGAGCCATAGACATGGTGTTGGAATTGACTGCCAGGCCTCCACCATTTGGAGCCATTTGACTGCCCGTAGGCATCGACATGCTAGGGGGAGCTGGTAATAAAGGCACATTCTACATCATGTTTCCTCTCCCATTAGGGTTAGCCATCGTATCCCTTGGCCACTACTGCCATTGGCCATCGCCACATTGTTTCCCAATACTAAATCCATATTAGAATTTCCTCGAGAAGCATAGGCTGCTTGTAGTCGGGATTCCACCTCTTGTGCTCGTGTAATGGCAGTATCTATATCCCCCAAGGGGACACTACTCAACTACAATTGGATATTAAAGTCCAAACCATGTAGGAAATATTGCAATTAGGCAGCTGCGGGGATAGGAATAGAGGTGTCCAACTTACGGAAAACCTCTTTTATTTTCTTCGCATACGCACGAATATCCTCGTGTGGTTCCTGGCGTGTCAGGTTGAGTACACGCAACCAATATTGCCCACCCCTTTCAGTGGCAAACTCCCTTCGAAAAGCTCCATAAAATGAATCAATATTCAATATGGTTCCAGCTTCTAAACCATGATATCATATAGCGGCTCTTCCTTTGAGAGTCATATTGAAGAACATCATTAAATGTCCTTCTTCTTAAATGCGACAGTTAGACATCAGCTTTTGAAACTCCCTAATGTGGAGTTCCGCATCTTCCTCAACTAGCCCATTAAAAATGGGTAGCGGGTAACCTAGAGCCGGCAAATCCGTCGTTTCTGCTGGAATTGCAATAGGCTGCGGCATGACGAGGATTGGATTTGCACTAGGAATAAGGGACGGTGGGGTTACACCTCCCGCACTTGATGTAGACTGGCTTATGAAAGAAAGGGGAGCACTAGAGCTTCCACCTTCTCCTAACTTACTGCTTGTGGCCCCAAGACCACTAGATCCACTCCCTCGTAAGGGTTCAGCACCGCTACGCTTAGGGGAATATCTCCTAAAAATTTCAGCACGTCGCCTAGCTCTTTCGTCTCTTTCTTGCTTTTGGATTTCTAATAGACGATGCTTATCAATAAATAACGGATCAATCACAGTATCCTTTGGCATAAACTGCTAGTTGGTCCCTAGACAACCAGGATTCGAGGACCGCCACTTTTAAGCGGCTCCCGGCAGACGCACCACTAATGGAACCTAGAACGGGCCGGCATTGGCTCGTGCACTAGCCAGACCTCTATCTCACGCGCTCAACAACCCCACGGCCTCGCGGCCAGGAGCGTTGATGACACATACATTGCCTTCTTAAATATCTTGCGTTTGTATTACGTCGTTTGTAGTCCACTCTTCTCTCACCCACTACTCCTCAGAGGGAGTCCCTCACACATTGCCTAATGGTACGAAGGACAGACATAGGGGGTCCTCCAACGGCTGAGTGCCGCCACCCCTCTGCGACTCTCCTACACCTTGGGGATTGGCCCCTCGGTGCGTTGCTCAACATATAAACATTTCGCACAAAATCCACTCAAGGTACCATTTAATCGTATACATGAATGTACCATTGTCCTTATTTCTCTTTTCCCTAGACCCCACGACTAGCCTATGGCTTAGGGTGTCCTGTCTCTCACTCAACGTGGGTCAAGGTCCTAATGAAAGCAATTGCTGTGCATCCAGGATTTCTGATACCTTTAAATATTTCCATGATTTATGCATATTGTGGATGCTAAGTGCTCAAACAATTGTAAAATCAATATTGTGCAGATGTGGAAAACATCCTTTCAATGATTTTCAACTACCGTTCTTATGTGGCGTTGCACGAACCTAGCACTGATGAAACCCTCGTGCTACTAGGCCCTTATTTTATAATTATTCACCGACCTATATGGCATGCAAACAAAAAACCAGCAATCTTTTCATCATTTTACTCCACATTTAGACACATTTTAACCACTCTACCCTCCCATTGATCAAATGTTGCATTGTTGTATAGATTTATAAGGCATTTTGCCATCATTTTATGTGTAAAAAGCGGAAAAAATGCACTAGAACAAGGAGGTGGGGTTGCACTGAGGCAAATCCTCATGCTTCGGTCCCTACAAACATTCACGAACATTGTTCTTAATTTTCATTAATTTTCCGCACCCAAAATGCATTTTTCCCCTATTTTTAGTGGTCTTTCTCTATTTTCCTTGTATTTTTTCTTATTTTCTGCATTATTTAATTACTAAAAATTCAAAATAGGTTATGGGCTGTGGCCCTTAGTTCCTTCTTGTAGCAAAAATGAAAATTTAGTTGGTGTTCCTATCCATTCTTCCATTTTTATGCCCAAAAACCATCATTTTCCCTTGATTTTCCATATTTTACGTGTTTTAGTGTATTATTTTGAGTCACAAGATGCATGTTTTTCTGATTTTCTAATTATGATCAACAAATACTCATGGAAAACAGCAACATAAACAATTTTTAGCCCACATGAACAACATTTTATCAATCAAAAGCCATGAAATCTCAAATTTCCTTTGAAAAAATTGAATTACCGCTTATTTGCGTGTTTCGGGTTTCATGTCCATGGCTGCAAATCTGAAAATCAGCAGTGCTTCATGCTCATGACGATCACAAGTCACCATTTCCAGCCCGTGAAGCAATCCCGATCGATGCCAGACAAGCCTCCATCATTCTTTCTTCTTCCTTTCTCTTCCCACATGAACTTCCTCTTAGAGGAGAGAGAGGGAGGAGAGAGAAAGACTGATTTTCTCTCTCCCTCTACAGGCTGCCATTGACTGCGTGGAACGGAGCGATATGGAGCGTAGGATGAATGTAGTGGACTGCAGTACTTGGTTTCATGGCTTACTTTCAAGCCACACTGCCGATTTGTGGGGGGGGGGGGGCATTTTTTTCGCGGCGGCTCTGATCAGCCGCTGCCCCCCTCCTAATACGTTTTTTTTGGAAGGGGGGGGTGCCCCTTCACAAAGGCACCCCTTCCCTTCTCCTTTTTTGGGCACCTCCCAATTTTTGACCGGCCACTTGGCCCTTTTCCCGTCTCTCTCGCATACGGTGTCCAAATCGCGATCTGAAAATTTTTGTGAGCTCGTCTCGGCGTCCCACACTGACGGACAGCTCCATTGACCCACGCAGGCGCATGTAAAAATTACTAAAAATCCGCAAGTGTTGCCCGTGCGTCCTTAGAGCACTTTGACGCTTAAAATCGTCCTAGGTCGAGCCGCCGCCTTTGACATTGGATATTTTTCCCTTGATATTCATAGATTTTAGCTATTTTTAAGCAATTCTCGGCACCAAAATTCCGCTCTCAGAAACTTTTAAACTTACTATTGTCGTACTACTGCGCATCCAAGGTGTGGAATCCACCAAAAAGTTGTGTGTGTGACATTTGTTACTTTGTACATACTTAGTCATTGTGTTTGCATTTTGTTCTGTGTGGGCAATATAGTAGAGAGAGGGGTCTTCTGCTACCTTTCCTTTCAGCTGGGGTTGCACCTGATAGATCCTCCTCAACAATGGTGGGCATGCGATGTCTTCTATGGCTTTTCTTGGCTTCTGATTCCCAGGCGAAAAGAAGGAATGGATCTCCACATTTTATTCCCTTGGCATTTTTATCAAGTTGGGATGCTTTTCAAAATCAAGTGCTAAATGTATGATACAAGCTGAGTTAATCATGGTTTCTAAACCTCTTTTGACATGGGTTTGCAGCATATTATAGCCAGTTTACTTAAGCTGGCCACATGGTCTGAGGTGGTTCATTTTATGTTTTGTGCAGACATGCCCTCTCCTTGTTAAAGAGCAGGGTACCATAATGACATGATGAGTTGTATTCTTAATTTCTTTGTGATTGCAGAAAGCCAGTCACCTTCAAATGAGGTTGAGAATTTGGTTTGGCTGTATAGTTGGAGATATGTGCACATCTATGTGATGGGTAAACAACTGCAATATGCTATTGGGAGACGTTGTTGAAGGCCAAGGGCTATGTACTGGATAAAGATCCGTAAACATGGCATACCTTGAAGGCCAAAGGCAGGTATTGAGATGGCATTTAAATGTCTCTTCCTGTCTTATAAGTTACTGATATTGCCTTCAATGGTACCATGGAAGCTCAATGAATAGGGTATGCAAGGGGCTTGCTGTTCAAGTTCTTTATGCATTGTAAATTGAAGCTGGGTGGCTGAAGATGCCTTAAGTGGTCCAATGCATGAGGAAGCCTCCAGTTTTTTTTTGACATTGGGATTTTATCCTACCGTGGTTCACTTAAAACTTCTGTATCTGGTGGGATAAAGTTTACTTGCAAAGCATAGATCTTGGTGTCTCCAATTATGGACTGTGAAGAACATATCTTGGTGGCTTGATGTATTATGTTATATTTGAAATGGCTAAGGTCCTTTCTATTATCTGCCTAAGATGCAGCATTCAAGGGAAGTAGCAGTTTGGAACTCGGTATTTGAAAGAGCACAAGACTTGCTGACCGTGTCCTGGTAGGCATGAGCCAGCACTTTATGAAGAGCTACACCGAGCTTGCTGAATCGAACCGCCTTATTCCCAGTTTAATGTTCATGGGACCCACTAGAGTGGGAAAAATAGAATTGGTAAAAGCTTTATCTACTGCTATTGTGGGAGGGGCCTCTTTTCTGGTCAGAAAGAGGCGTGTTATAGACTGCCTACTAGAGGAAGAAAAAGCTCCGTTGGGTGGTTTCGAGGGGAAAAATAAAAGGCTTTGGTTTGCAGATTCTGGGAGGAACCTTCATTATTGAGTATGTTGGAGAGGTGCTAGATATGATGGCATATGAAGCCGGCAAAGAGATGTGAAATTGGCACCATCAATCGGATGGAGGACATGCTTTCGACCTGCTAGGATTCCTGTTGATGAGAGGAGGATCGAATTTGTTGATGAGAGGAGGATCAAATTTGTTGATGAAAGGAAGATCAAATGCTGGAGGGGAGAACAGTTTGGATGCTCTAAATTCTAGGACTACATGGCTGGGTTTGGCAATGACACAATCGTATAAAGGAAATCGGCTGGATTTGCCGTGCAGCTCTGCATAACAACAGACCCTTGGTGATGGATGTTTTGTGTTACTACTACACTAAGCTGGCCTAATGTATCTCTCACAAGCAACACAAGGTATCGTGGAATAATACGTGAAAGCAAGGATCGAATTTGGGGAAAAGAGGAAGAGCTGTCTATTGGGAGTCAGCATCCAAATCCTTGGGGGGTCCAATTGGATCGCAGACGGACGAATAGAGGGCATCATTCATAATGTGTGGATAAGCCGTGAAGGTTTCGCTCTCTAGATGTTCTGTGTCCACGCCATAGCCAGGATTGGTGCTGATCCTTGGGATCTAGGACAAGCAAAGCCAACACAGATGGACATTGTTTGCTGGGATTTCTGTGCTCTGGGCGGATGTGCTGGAAGAACTAACGAGGAAGTGCTACGCCAGGCTTGAGAAACAGAGCAGGGTCTCCCCGACCACAATGACAACATTGCATAGGAGCTTTTGTGAACAGGAGATTCACAGATGCCTTATATCTAAACGCTTGAGTTGCAGAGACAAGTGGATGGTTTGAGCCTCCAGTTGTTTGAATGCAGAGATTGGGATCTTTTCTTCCCTCATAAGCACCAACAAAGATAATGCATTAAACAAGCATGTGGAATGCGCATCCTGGGAATGCCCGTCCTCTTCGCATATCTGATAATGGTGCAACAACAATCTGTAGCTGATTGAATAGTGGATTCTGTAGATTTTTCTGGCACAGTATTAGTAGCATTGCTGCAACTCTGATGCTGCACTTTATTGAGGAAATTTTCCTCATTTGTGTAATGTGGAATGACCAAAAGCAGCATACATTGTTTGTATTTACTGGAAGGATGTTATTGATTGCAGTGTTCATGTAAGCAATCAAGTTTCATGTTTCACGGGAAGACAAGGTGTATAAATACTCCAGTATTCGAGTAGATTTTCCACAACAGATTCACTTGAATGGGCGTCTAACTTCTCTGCAAGATGCAGTGTTTTCTACCATTCAGAGTATGAACATGCCCTCCGTTTTCTGCCGCTTTTGCTACTCACAAATCCTCTGTCAGTAACAATCAATCCAACCATTGCAAGACTCCACCTTGTAGCTCTCTTTTTCAATAGCAATTTTCACGTGAACCAATTCTGTATGTCCCAGATTGGGTTCAGAATTCTCAGAAGCTACGTGAGGCTGTGGATTTGAACATAGACAATAATTTCCTGTCTGAATCAAAAAGATCATATTGTCACAACAGAATTCAGCTCTTCCGATGTAAAAGAGAGAGTTGCTAAGCTAGAAAGCTGTTTGTCTCATCAGTCTTCTGAAGGGTTGTTGGAATGTAAACATGAACGTTGTGGAGGTTGCCACTATAAGCTAATTTGGCTTTCTATTCGTCTTCAGTTATTGGCAGAAATAAAAACAGAGACTTGACATCATTTTCTCATCTTTCTTATTCGTATGATTGATCTTCCATCCTGAAATTAGTCAAGGTCCCCTGTGGTCGCGACTTTGATTTCGAAAACCCTTCGACATCTTTGGTGAGCCCTACGTGAAAGTGTCGCATTAAAAAAATTTCAGGATGGGAGATACTTCAGCATCAATTTCAGCCTCTTCTACGATTCTTGCTTTGTCCTCTACTTCAGCTTCATCATCGACTTCTGCTTCAAGTACTTCTACAAATGATTTAAAGCAGATTTTGCAGAATATGTCTATGTATATGCAACTTCAAAATCAGTAGACACAATTGTATATGCAGGAGCAGCAACAGTTACATCAACAACAATTGTCTCAGCAAAGGCAACTATATCAATCAGTGCGACTATATTTGGAGCAAGAGAATGTATTGAGCGCGACTAAGGTGATTGAAGTAGTTGAGAATGAAAAGAAGCTATTTGATGGCTGTAATGTATCGGCTTATTTGAAGACGTATGAGATTAAGATGGGATTTTTTGGAGTACCAATAGGACTTATGAGTAAATATTTTCTTCCCCTTGTCACACCTTCCTTGAGGGTAAAAGTGACTGATCTTTTCCTTCCAAATTCGCATTGGCAAGATTTTAAGAAGGCCCTGAAAGAGGAGTATTTTCTTGAGGAATTTGGAATGGCTACACGGCGGTCATTTCGAGAGTGGATCTACATGCCAAACAAAGGTCTAGCTGCTTCAGAATTGATATGAGAATTTGAAGAGAAGTATAGTCATCTTGATGCCATTGAACAAAGAGCATTGGATGTTGAGAAAGTTGAGCTTTTCTTGCAAGCTGTAGATCCTGCTCTTTAGGAAGAATTAGGAGAGCTTCTTGAGGATCGCATGAAGCCTATGGGTCTTAAAATAGATTGGCAAGATGCCCAGGATGCGGTCTCGACTTTTACCAAGAGGCGGATATGGAAGACCCGCCTACATAATGGATCTATGACACCAACGTTGTCTTCTGCTCCTATGTCTGCTTCTACCCTTGTCATTTCTTCTCTTCCTCAGCCAGTTACTTGGCCTATGCAGTGCCTACTGTTTCTAATCCTCCTGTTCCTCTTGATCCAAGACCGATGCCGGCTCCTTCTGCTCCAAAATCATCCACTCCTTTGGTTCCTTCCTCTCTTGATGACATAATCAAAGGCATAATGGATTTGACACTGGAGTCAGTTAAAGTAGAATTGGTGGTAAAATTGAAAGAGCAGTTTGCTTCGACCGCGCCTACTATATCTTCTAGTGCTCCTAGTGCACCTAGGAGAGATCAAAGATATATTTGGTGTGATAGTACGGACCATTAGCATTGCAGGGATTGTGAATCTTTTCAAGATGCAAGGGGGAAGAATTTGGTATTTTGAGGACAAGATGGCAAGATCTGGTTGACTGAGACAGGAGCTCCGCTTGCTACCAATTTTGGGAAAGGCAAAATGAAGAAATTAGTTGATGATATGGCTGCGCGTACTTCTTATGTGGTAGCTAGAGGAGATGCTTCTGCATATGGAGTCCATATTGAGAAAGGATCAGAGAGTCAGTCAGCATTATGGACCTATGCTATGGAGATGGCAAACAAGGGGAAAATTCAACAGACTGTTTTGACTAGTGCAGGTTCTAGCATCAAATCTGAGACAGGTTGGGATTCGCCTGTTGGCAGGTACACTATTTATGCCTACTTGGCTAAGTCTCAGGGAGCAGATGTACTTGTTGAGGAGAAGCGTAAGAAAGATGAAGAGAATCCAAATGCAGCTAAAAAGACTAGAGGGGGTGAGTTTGTTACTCCACCTACTGCAGGGCCATCTTTGAGACCAGGGCCAGAACGACAAATGGAAGATGCTAAAAAGAAAGAAAAGAGTCAGGAGCCTAGACAAAGAAAGCAGCCATGATTTAGATTAATGTCTGATATTGAGACATCTACAGACATGAAGAAAATCTTTAATGACAAGGTACTTGGTAGTGAGGTGACTTTTTCTATTTCTGAGGTTTTGGGCATCTTGAAAAGAGAGTTTCAAGATCAGTTCCAAGAAGTCCTGAAGAGGAAAAGACATACATTGCCTACTACTGATACGCAGGGAGTTTTGATTGGGGAGTTGGATGAGGATGAGGATGAGGTTATGGTTGAGAATGCTTCCGTCTTTCCACAAACAGAGAAGAGGGTTCAGCCTATGCATTATGCTGAAACTGATGAGCCTATCTTGGTACCACGTAGTCACTTTTCGCAGAGTCATTGGGCTAGGCAACTACCGAAAAAATGGTAAAAATTGGAGAGAAACATGTGCCTTATGTTGCTTTGGTGGATCATGGTTCAAAGATTAATCTCATAGTTCGTGGAGTTTATAAAAGTAATAGATGGCCAATGGATGCAGCATGGGTGGCGTATGAGAGCCGCCAACAACACTGCACGTGATTTGTATACTGCTTGTCCCAGTGTCAGGATTTCTATTGGAGATGTAGAGGAGGATTTCCATTTCTTTGTGCAGGATTCATGCTCTTACCCCATAATCCTAGGACAACCATTCATCACACAGATGCACATGGAGACGAAAGTAATGGATGATGGATCTGCTTATGCAAAAAATGAAAGGAGAGACTTGACTTAAGTACGAAACTTTTAAACTTACTGTTGCTGTACTCTGCACACTTGAGATGTGGAATCCACCAAAAAAGTTGTGTGTGTGGCATTTGTTACTTTGTACATACTTAGTCGTTGTGTTTGCATTTTGTTCTGCGTGGGCAATATAGTAGAGAGAGGGGTCTTCTGCTGCCTTTCCTTTCAGCTGGGGTTGCACCTGATAGATCCTCCTCAACAATGGTGGGCATGTGATGTCTTTTATGGCTTTTCTTGGCTTCCAATTCCTAGGAAAAAAGAAGAAATGAATCTCCACATTTTATTCCCTTGGCATTTTTATCAAGTTGGGATGCTTTTCAAAATCAAGTGCTAAATGTATGATACGAGCTGAGTTAATCATGGTTTCTAAACCTCTTCTGACATGGGTTTGCAGCATATTATAGCCAGTTTACTTAAGCTGGCCACATGGTTTGAGGTGGTTCATTTTATTTTCTATGCAGACATGCCCTCTCCTTGTTAAAGAGCAGGTACCATAATGACATGATGAGTTGTATTCTTAATTTCTTTGTGATTGCAGAAAGCCAGTCATCTTCAAATGAGGTTGAGAATTTGGTTTGGCTGTACAATTGGAGATATGTGCAGATCTATGTGATGGGTAAACAACTGCAATATGCTATTGGGAGACGTTGTTGAAGGCTAAGGGATATGTATTGGATAAAGATTTGTAAACATGGCATACCTTGAAGGCCAAAGGCAGGTATTGAGATGGCATTTAAATGTATACTCCTATCTTATAAGTTGCTGGTATGCCTTCAATGGTAAAATGGCAACTCAATGGACAAGGTATGCAAGGGGCTTATTGTTCAAGTTCTTTATGCATTGTAAATTGAAGCTACGTGGCTGAAGATGCCTTAAGTGGTCCAATGCATGAGGAAGCCTCTAGTTTTTTTTGAGGTTGGGATTTTATCATAGTATGATTCACTTAAAACTTCTGTATCTGGTGGGATAAAGTTTACTTGCAAAGCATAGATCTTGGTGTCTCCAGTTATGGTCTGTGAAGAACATATCTTGGTGGCTTGATGTATTATGTGATATTTGAAATGGCTATGGTCCCTTCTATTATCTGCCTAAGATGCAGCATTCAAGGGAAGCGGCAGTTTGGAACTCGGTATTTGAAAGAGTACAAGACTTGCTAACCGTGTCCTGGTATGCATGAGCCAGCACTTTATGAAGAGCTACACTGGGGTTGCTAAACCAAACCGTCCTATCGCCAGTTTAATGTTCATGGGACCCATTGGAGTGGGCAAAATAGAATTGGTAAAAGCTTTATCTACTGCTATTGTGGGAGAGGCCACTTTTTTGGTCAGAAAGAGGCATGTTGTAGACCATTTAGAGGAAGAAAAAGCTCTGTTGGCTGGTTTCGAGGGGAAAAAGAAAAGGCTTTGACTTGCAGGCACGGTCGAACCTTCATTATTGAGTATGTTGGAGAGGTGCTAGATATGATGGCATATGAAGCTGGCAAAGAGATGTGAAATTGGCACCATCAATTGGATGGAGGACATACTTTCGACCTGCTAGGATTCCTGTTGATGAGAGGAGGATCGAATTTGTTGATGAGAGGAAGATCGAATGCTTGAGGGGAGAAGGGTTCGGATGCTCTAAATTCCAAGACTACATGGCTAGGTTTGGCAATGATACAATCGTGTAAAGGAAATCGGTTGGATTTTCCGTGTAGTTCTGCATAACAGCAGACCCTTGGTGATGGATATTTTGTGTTACTACTACACTAAGCTAGCCTGATGTATCTGTTACAAGCAACAGAAGGTATCATGGAATAATACGTGAAAGCAAGGATCAAATTTGAGGGAAAAGAGGAAGAGCTGTCTATTGGGAGTCAGCATCGGAATCCTTGGGGGGGTCCAATTTGATCGCACATGGACGGATAGAGGGCATCATTCATAATGTGTGGATAAGCCGTGCAGGTTTTTCTCTCTAGATGTTCTGTGTCCACGCCATAGCCAGGATTGGTGTTGATCCTTGGGATCTAGGACAAGCAATACCAACACAGATCGACATTGATTACTGGGATTTCTGTGCTCTGGGCGGACGTGCTGGAAGAAGTGACGAGGGAGTGCTACAGCATGCTTGAGAAATGGAGCAAGGTCTCCCCAACCACAGTGACAACATTGGGTAGGAGCTTGCGTGAACAAGAGGTTCACAGATGCCTTATATCTAAACGCTTGAGTTGCAGAGACAAGTGGATGGTTTGAGCCTCCAGTTGTTTGAATGCAGAGATTGGGATCTTTTCTTCCCTCATAAGCACCAAGAAAGATAATGCATTGAACATGCATGTGGAATGCGCACCTGGGAATGCCCGTCCTCTTTGCATATCTTGTAATGCTACAACAACAATCATGGCTATATCTATAGCTGATTGAGTAGTGGATTCTGTAGATTTTTTTGGCACAATATTAGTAGCATTGCTGCAACTCTGATGCTGCACTTTTATTGAGGAAATTTCCCTCATTTGTGTAATGTGGAATGACTAAAAGCAGCATACATTGTTTGTATTTATTGGAAGGATGTTATTGATTGCAGTGTACATGTAAGCAATCAAGTTTCATGTTTCATGGGAAGACAAGGTGTATAAATACTCCAGTATTTGAGTAGATTTTCCACAGAAGATTCACTTGAATGGGCGTCTAACTTCTCTGCAAGATGCAGTGTTTTCTACCATCCGGAGTATGAACATGCCCTCTGTTTTCTGCCGCTTTTGCTGCTCACAAATCCTCTGTCAGTAACAATCAATCCAACCATTGCAGGACTCCACCTTGTATCTCTCTTTTTCAATAGCAGTTTTCACATGAACCAATTTTGTATGTCCCAGATTGGGTTTAGAATTCTCAGAAGCTACGTGAGGCTGTGGATTTAAACATAGACAATAATTACTTGTCTGAATCAAAAAGATCATATTGTCACAACAAAATTCAGCTCTTCTGATGTAAAAGAGGGAGTTGCTAAGCTAGAAAGATGTTTGTCTCATCAGTCTTCTGAAGAGTTGTTGGAATGTAAACATGAACATTGTGGAGGTTGCCATTGTAAGCTAATTTGGCTTTCTATTCATCTTCAGTTATTGGCAGAAATAAAAACAGAGACTTGACATCATTTTCTCATCTTGCTTATTCGTATGATTGATCTTCTATCTTGAAATTAGTCAAGGTCCTCTGTGGTCGCGACTTTGCTTTCGAAAACCCTTCGACACTGTGGTGTAAATGACTTTTAAAATTAAAAAACATAGTTTGAATATGACTTTGAAAATTTTAAACAAAATTTGCAAGACATCTCATATTAAAGATAGGAGTATTGATGTGTCATATCTTGGGTACCTATGCTCTCTCGTGGACTCTAAATGCATCAAAAGTATTATCTTTATCTAGGTCTCCATTTCTTGCTATCTCTCTCTTGAGTTGCCAACCATTTCTGTGTGGCGTTGTCTAGCTGTGTTGTTTTCATATCTTGCTTTTCTCACTTCATATATTGCCCTACTTATAAATTCTGCTTGAGAGGTTTTGGACTTCTTTTCCTTTTCCTCGTATCGTATCTCTAATGCTGTACAAGAAGAGATTAGAAACATAAACTAATTTGAAATGATGATATTTTTTTGTAATGATGACAATACTAACCATGTAGTGTATTATATTGTTTGTAGTCCATGTCTCCACCACAGACTTATGAAATTTAGCAACTGTCTCTTTAAATGTATTTGCATCACCATCCCTAAACCTCAACTTTTGTAAGAGAGCTACTAATCTATCTAGGTGTATCCACACTTCTGCCTTTGCAATCCTCGTTCGTCCCCCATTGCTCCAATTCGGAACAATAAGGTGCAACTTTTTTCATGCTTCATACTTCTCTTGATTTACAAGTATATTACCTTCCTCATCTCGAGCTAGAGATATAAACTTCCTAGCCTTGGGTCCACCAAAGCATAGTTTACAAGGGATATTTCCACTCTTTCCCAAATTTTTCTCTTCCTTTTTTATTTCTACTTGGCCCCCATGCAATCCAACTTCAAAGAGGACTCGTTCTACCTTTTTGCATGTAGCATGAGCTTGACCTTTTCTCTTTGCATCCCCCATAAGCCACACTAGTCGGATTTTAAAGGCCTTTCCCTAGCCTTCCCACACAAGTCCTCAAATCAATTCTCGTAGATTTTTTCCTCCCTAGCCGATTTTAAGCCCTTTCATAGCATTTCCATAAGGCTATTTAACCCCGGGTTCCTTTTAAATCCTGCTCACACAAATAGCCATTTTAGCAATTCTCGTGGATTTCCCCCTCACAAGTTATCTTAAAAGCCCTTCCTATGGACTTTTATAACCCTTTCTAAAAGGGGTCTTTATAACCCGGAATTTAAGCAACCTTCCCCCCCTTTGCATATCACAAATCTATTTTCTTTTTCCCCTTTCTGTGTAGACAAATTGCATCCCCCGAGCTTCTACAAAAGGAAGGGAAAATTCATAAGTTCCATTTCTAAAGCCTGGTTCCAAAAGACGGTGAAATTGGTCAAGAAAGCCGAATCTCAAAAGGGAGCTTTCACGTGCGAAGGAGACGAGCCAAGATCATAGGTCTGCAACCAAGTCGAGAAGATTGAATACGCAATGGCTCCTAAGAAGACACAAGGCGCAAACGCAGGAGGATCATCTCCTAACATTCATGTGGACATTTCACCACAAGTCCAGGTTTTTCTTCCTAATTTTGATTAACGTCGTAATATTTCGATTGTGCATGGATCATTTATAAAATTAGGATGCACCTTTTTGATTGAAATACCTTGGCTAAATTAAAGGAAATAACTTCGATCAAAGAATCGGTCATTTGTATTAAACGAATGAAAAAGAAGAGCATAAGATCTCTATGCATTCCTAGCAAGTGGTTTTTATGCATTGCAAAGTAACGAACTTAGATTAACTAATGCCCATCATTACAAATCAAAATAATGATAGTACACTTCGATTATGCATGGGAGGAATAAATCGCATGTCGCACTATTGGACATCTTTCCTTCGAAATGATTCTTTAAAGAAGGTTGCTAACAACCGTAGGAAATAACTAGTCATGAAAATGATTCTAGGGTTGCATGAAGAAGATTAAACCCTATGCAATTGGCATAAATCTCGTTTCAACTGCATATTTGTTAGAAAAGGCTGCATGGTTCAATCAAAATAACCCTAAATCTTAGTAGCATGAGTCTTCAAAGCATGTTATAAAACGATCAATTGGAATTATGCCATAACTCAACATATACTTTAATTTGATCTTAACCAGAAAAGTTAGGGTTTGTAAATCAAATCATACATAGGCAATGAATCATGTGATTACGAGAATAGTATCGTAAATATCTTCAAGAATAGACAAGTACATTGGTTTACCCTAAAAACACCTAAACGGCGAGGGACTCATAGGAATGGTTAAATCGATGCAACTTATCTCAAGTGCTAACTAGGATTTAGCATGTCCCTAATCGCTCTTATTGCCAAAACTGAAACTCTTATACCCTAAAGACTTGCCCACATTCACGGAATGTAGGGACAATAGGACATACTTGGGAGAAACGATCTAGGGTTTTTATCCTAAGGTTCACTCACTAAAAGGATGAAACTCGATATGAAATGGGAACCCTAGGTCCGACAATATCGGCCCAATGCAATGATGAACGGATTGTTATGAAGATACCCTAGTCCTATTTCCTATCTAATCGTGATTTTGATATTAGAAGACTCCATTCAATGGGTAAAATAGTCTGATAGTTTTGATGCGACACCTGTGCAACAAGTTGCAGTGTCGCATGATCTTGTGATTTGATCACAAGGGAATGACAAATTCCTCAGAATGAGATTGGCTGATTCTTACACAAGTTTATCTTGCAAGAGGATAAATAATCGTCCTAATATAGTACCTTTCTTGGGTAAAGTAACCAAGATACAGGGATTATATATTTTCTTGGAAGCAAAACACCAATCAGTAAATTGGAATAATATATTTACTACTAATAGAACTTAAGGTATTGGTTAAGTTGGGTTAGTAGGGTACGGCCCCAACGAAAGGATATAAGGGTTAACAAACAAACCCTTGGGGATCTTGCCAAGTCGCAATTGATCTCGGATCGAGTGTTGGATGCATTCGGAAAGAAGGATTCCCTCCTAAGCGGTTGGCTAAAAATAACGATCACTAGAAATGACTGCCTACTTGACCCTAACCAAGGGGGTTGTTAACTGCGTGGGGAAGGTGGACCGAACCCGCCGCGAGAGGTCTGTCCGTTGAGTGCTACTTGGAGCAGGAGAACGCTTGGGTGCCAGGGGGCTCTGGCTGTAAATCCCTCACCTTCCAGGCCCTACACAAGAGGCCAACGTGACTCGGGATTGGATCTTGAGGCCCGCATACTAGTCTACGGGCAGAATCTTGGATTAGTAATCCCTGTGGATTGCTGGATAGCTTTCGGGAGGACTATGGATAAGCCTATGGGCTGGACTTTATAAATATATTTCAAAGATAAATATGATAAGCTGTTGAAAAGGAACTTGTTTGACATTGCTTTTCTATGTCAAGTGCTATGATTACGTGAAGAAACCAGTGCCTAATGGGCTAATTAAGGAAGATCATTGATGCATGTCCAACTAAATGTGGTAGGTAACTAAATAACTAAAACAACCTGAGGAAAGTGCAGCAGATGTGGCCATGGGTCCGTCCTATGGATGGGTGGTCCCGGTTGGTCGGGAACTTTTCTCAATCATGATGGACAGCAAGAAGATCGTTCAAAGGACACGAACATCAAGGGCGCTGACCTAGAGTCTAAGTTATAATAATCCCGATTTATGTTGTTTTAGGGTAACGGAATGGGACTATGCCTTATGGCAGAGAGGTCCAGCCTTGCATCCCTCTCACTTCCCATTCTCCTTGAACCAAGTGTAGCATGAATCCACTTCGGCCCTGGCGTTTTTGCGTAAAGTAGTTCGCCCGGGGTTCAACACTAGTTGTCATTTAGGAAATAACCATTAGGGAAAACCCTGATTTAGGTCGGTCCTAAGTGGGAACAGCCAGTATACTTGCGCTACGTGGTAGACGCGAAAAGTCCTAGATCGCAAACCCCGTGACATTCCGAGGGAGTGCCGGAGGAGCTTTCTAGATCTCCTTTCCGATGGACTGCTAAGACGTGTAATGAAGATAACAGGTGGACACATTACAGTTGGTATCAGAGTGAACCAATGAAGGATTTGTTGTAAGAAATATTTATAAGAAGAAGTAAAGCAAATGTTGTTTTTTCAAACATTTTCTTACTTTCAATGCTGTCTTGTAGAATTATGAAGCATGGAACAGGTTCTTAGTGTTCCGAGTCATGTTTATGACTGCGATGTATTCCTCGGATTATCAACAAGGGATTGAGATGATGAACATCCTAGAGTGTATTTATAATCCATCGCCTTTGTACGTGGAACAAAGATGGACGGGTGCCTCAGGAATTTACTATATAGCTGCCCACCGGTTTGCATACCTTCAAACCAACCTAAGGAGGATCAAGTGGTTGGAAGACTTGAAGATCGTGAAGCTGTTCATTTTTGTGGAGGCTCGCGTAAACTCAACTTTACATGTTCGAGGTCGGAGGGTTGAGCTGAACTCATATGTATATGAGGAAGTGACCCATGTAATCTCCACCGCAACAGGATCAAGGTGCTGGGACGCTAGGAGAAGAATGGGTTCCAAAGGAAAGGATACCTTGATCTTCCAATGACTTACTGATTCCTGAAGATCCATGACCCAAAACCATACTATTATCCAGTTCCCGTAGATAAATGTAATACAACACTATTCTCCCCGAACTAAATGTAACAGCTGCTTTGCCATACCAAGAGATGTTGTACTCCGAAAGGGCTAGACCCATATGAATGCAATAAGACTTCTTTTTATCAATGTTTTTTTTGTCGATGAGAATTGAAAAAAAGTTAAGTGGCTAGGATTCTTGATTGATAGCTGAATTTGGGTATGTAATATAAATCATAACGATTAAACGAGTAATAATTTTAAGAAACCGTTATCTAGGCACAACACCAAGTACAGATTCCCGGTTTGCCTCCTACATCAAGTATTGCCATAATCCAGGGGAAGAAGTTTCTTCTCAAGTAGATTAAGCCACCTAAATTTGACGGGAAAGGCAGGTCTGTCCAAGTGAATGCTGAAATTTGGATAGAGTCTATGAATGATTACTTTGAAGCAACCGGTAATGCACCCGCCAACCAGGCTATGCACGCCAAGCTGAAGCTCACTGGTGAAGCCCGGATTTGGTGGAAGCAATGGTTCAGAGATCAAGGGATCGTGGAAGGATCCGTTACTTAGGAGAAGTTGAAGAAAGTCGTGCAGGAAAAATACTTACCACCTGCGTATCGCATGTAGAAAATGAATGAGTTCTATGAGCTAAAACAGCTGGGACTCACTCTTGACACATACTACTCTAAATTCGTCTCACTTCTTAAGTATGCGCCAGAGATGGACATGACACAACAGGTGTCAAAATTTTGTGCTCGTTTAAATCCACCAGTGAATACACGTCTCGAATATATGCGCCCGTCAGATCTTCAAGACGCACTCATTTGAGCTGCACCTATAATTCAGGAGGTGTAGGCTAGACCCAGAGGTAACAAAACTTGGTCTTATAATGACCCGAATAGAGGAGCATATAGGCCTCAAATGAAGAGAGTTCAAGGTCAAAATCGGGGACAAAGAAAGAAAACAAGGACTAATAATGCCAACAGCTTTGTCCCTACTGAAAGCAATGGCCGAAAATTCCAATGTTTCCACTGCAACGAGCCCGGTCATTTCAATAGGAAATGTCCCAAGCTTGGAGGAGGACATCGCTAGGCACCTTTCCAAGGAACTAGCCATGGCCAGGGAGCCACTACCCGAGGCAGAGGAAGAACCGCCTGTGTTTCCAACAGGGAAATGTGCGAAGAAGAAGATCCGACCATGGAAGCAGAGTTTGAAAGGGCGACAGTCCATGCCGCTGTTCACAAGAAAGGGCCGAATCGTCAATTCTCGATGATTCAAACACCATCGGATTATCAAGGTAAAGGTTTTAAAATCTTGATAGATTGTGGCAGTACACATTCCTTTATCTCACTAGCTTGTGCAAGAAGATTAGGAATAGCCAAAGTAGAAGCACCTATCTTGCTTGTGGAATTGGCAAATGGTCGTGAGGTTACTTGTACCAGGAAAACTGCTAAGGTGGAATTCTTTCTGGGAGGAAAGACGACTTCGGTAAAATTCAGAGTCATGAACTTAGGTATCCATGAGTGTCTACTCGGAATGGATTGGCTTGTCACAAAATACATCACCACACTTCTTGCAATGATGTCGTCTCAGGAATGGTCCAAAATCACTTGCACAACCAAGGAATGGTCCATCATAATCTCAAAAGCTTCTCAATCTGATCCAAATCTCTCCCCGATGCTTTCCTTCACAATCGCTTCTTCCTTCCCTACTAGCTCCCCTTTTTTGCCACTCATTGCTTTCTCTTCCCTAGGCCTACAATATGCCCGAGAAAAGCGGCCCCCTTTTTAACCGCAAGCTTGGCAGCATGCAGCAACTCTGGCATTGCAGACACAACTACCTTTCGCACTTCCTCATGAAAGTAAAACTTCAAAAGCAGTACAAATATATGAGCAACCTGATCAATCCGACGGAAAAAGCCTTCCTTCAGCTCCACTGGATAGCAACAAAGCATGTTGCAAGCTGTAGCATTTTCCTCTAATACGCTTGTCCGTATGCCGATCTTCTAATAACCAATCATGATTGTCTCAACACTTTCATCATCAGAATCAATGCCATCATTCTCCGAGTCATTAGCATCTGTAATCGTCACATCAGGCTTAAGCTGTGCAGACTTGAGAAGTGGGGCATGACAATATCCATGTAAGGCAGAAAATCCTCGCCCAAGCACTTGCAAAGCCTTGCCCATGCTTGAAGCATATAATTTGTGGTTGGGTCATCATCCTCTACATTTTCTGAGGTCTTCATTGTCACATTCAATTTCCTTGGAAGAAAAGTCGATGCTGGCCTCCACACTATCAATTGTAAGCATTAGCTTCTGATGCTCTGCATCAATTGTCACGTCCCCAAACAATGAGACAAGCAAAGAATGCAGTATCTTGAAGCTGTTTTTATCAGTTGTTGCAGAACCCTTAAACCCATTGCCATTAGCTTCCAATCCAGAAGTTGGGCATGCATTCAACTTCAGAATGATGGCAACAATGGATTCAACGACCATGTCACTGAGTGGATCTAAGACCCACTGCAAGACAACGAAATCTGAACCTTCCTGATTTATAGGGACTTTTTTGTGCACTCTTAGAGAGAGCATCTATGCTTTTGGCAACATCTCCACACTTTCATACGTCTCGTGTATGCGGTGGTGTAAAACCAAAAATGCACATTTGTAAGGAACTAACTGCGCGGCTGCATGACACTACCCATGGTCAACTGAGTGTAAACAAGTAAGTCCTCTAGAGCCATGAGCTGGTAGGTGAAACCTTTTCTCATAAGTAGTCCACTCACTGAATCTCCCTCTTTGTGGGGCTTCTCTGCTAGCCTACCAATTGCCTTTGCTGTCTTTTCTCCTTTGAAGAACATCTCTACAATCTGACAGTTTTTTGGGGACAAAACATTCACATTATGCTGTTGAAACTGAATCTGAAACTTGGCTTTTAAACGTGCCATTTTGTTTGCCTCCCCATGAACTAGAATAATGTTAGGTGGTCCTAAATCATTCAGAAATGTACTCGTCCAATTAAAATCTGCATGTGCAGAGAAACATGTCTGAAAGGAAAATGCACTTTTGTGCAACAGCATCTGGTAGGTTTCTTAACCTTCTTATCAACTGTTTTATATTTTGTGTCGACCTTGGCATCATTCAAGCACTCTCTTCTTTGCTGCAATTTCTGCAAATTTTCAGCAACTTTCAACTCTGTTGGCTGAAAAATTTCAGCCTTTAGCTCTATGGACTGTACGGGTGCAATCTGAAACTCTGTATGCAGAAATTTTTCTGCATTCAACTCTGTTAGCTGAATGGGTTCAGCCCTCGGCTCTATGGACTGCATAGATGCATCTTGAAACTCTGTATGCAGAAATTTTTCTGCATTCAACTCTGTTGGCTGAATGGATTCAGCCCTCTGCAATTCTATTAGCTGATCAAGATCAGCCATAAATTCAGTTTGCTGAGTTTTCTCAGCCTCTAACTCTGTTTGCAGCATAAAACCAGAAATTTCCTGAAACATATCCAAGGTTTGCACAGGTATAATCTTTGAACCCTTGCATACATCAGTTTTCAGCATTGCTCTCATCTCAAACAATGTATCTGCATAAGACATCCCTTCATACAATCCATCTACATGCTCTTCTGCTTGCAAAATACCTGCATTCTTCAACTCTTTCTCCTTACGACCAATGTACTGCCTGGCAGCTCTAGGCAAATCTGAAATTTTCTGATAACTTACTGAACTATCTGAAGTAAACCCAACAAAGTTATTGGAGAAAGACTGGCTGCCAGGAGGCGAGATCTCCTCTTTTCTCCGCTCCGTACCACTGGCGTCTCGCAAGACAGCGGTACCTAATGAAAATCCAACTCCTTCGCAGGTAGTGGAGCCTCACGCAAGGAGTCCCTGTTTCTCGGATGATTTACCCCAACAGTCATAAACTGAACAGCTCGCATACCATCTTTACTGCGTATCCGCGCATAAGCTGACCCATCATCCATCACTTTTGTTTTAATTCTTGCTTCTGTAATGAAAGGCTGTCCTAGAATAATCGGATAAGAGCATGAATCCTGAACAAAGCAATGATAATCCTCTTCAACATTACCAATAGAAATTCTGATACTCGGACAAGCAGCATACATATCACCAGAAGTATTATTGGCGGCTCTCATGCGCCAGCCATGCTCTGCATCCATAGGCCACTTACCACTCTCATAAACACCTCGAGCAATAAGATTAATCTCAGAACCATGATCAACTAAAGCGATCAAGGGAATTTGTTTCTCTCCAATCCTTACCATTGTCTCAGTGGTTGCTCTAGCCCAATGACTTCGTGAAAAATGGCTGCGAGGAATGAGAATAGGGGTTTCATCATCTTCATACTGCATAGGCTGCACTATTTTGTCCAATTGCGGATTAACAGAAGCATTCTCAACCATCATTGCATCATCATGCTCTTCCCCAAGAGCTCCATGCCACAATCCCTGTCTCTTCTAGCAATCCCAAGAGCCTCTCCAACAGTAAAAGTGACTTCACTATTCAAAATTCTTTCATGAAAAATCTTACTCATATCCGTTTGCATATCAAGGTCTGACAAGAGCTTGAAACCTGGCTCTTTTCTTGGTTGCCTCTTTTCTTTCTGCTTGTCTCCCATTGGTTGATCAGAACCTGTTTGAGCTGGAGAATTTGGCATAGGTGGAGCTGTAACAGGTGGTGAAACAAAGTCACCCCCTCTAGTCTTTTTGGAGGAGCTAGGACCCTCCTCATCTCTTCTTCTCTTTTCCTCAACCATGGCATCTAAACCCTGCGTTTTAGCCATATAAGCAAAAATAGAATACCTGTCAACAGGAGAATCCCATCCTGTTTCTCCTCGGATGCTAGAGCCCACACAAGTCATAGTAGAAGTTTGAACTTTCCCTCTTCTCGCTATCTCCAAGGCAGAAGACCATAAAGCAGAGTCTCCATCAGATTTCTGCTCAAGCTGGACTCCAAAAGCTGAAGCATCTCCTCTAACACTCACATAAGCTGATCGCGCAGCCATATCATCAACAAGCTTCTTCATACCTCCCTTACCAAAGTTCGTGTCAAGAGGAGCGCCAGTCTCTGTCAGCCATATCTTCCCATCTTGTCCCCAGAACACTACATTCTTCTTACGTGCTTCCTGAAAAGCATCACAATCTCTGCAGTGTTGGTGCTCTGTACTATCACACCAAATACATCGTCGCCCTTTTCTTTGACCAGCTGGAAAAGCAGTCACTGGAGCAGGTGTTACAGCAGGTACTGACATAAGTTGCTCCTTTAACTTACCAACTTCAGCTTTGACTGCTTCAATCGTCAAATCCGCCAAGCCTTTAATAACATCATCTACAGATAAGGGCACTGGAGCAGCAGGAACTGGTGGATTCACAACAGGAGGAGTAGGCTTAGGCAAAGAAGCAGCAGGGGTTGAAGAAGAAGTCTCCAAGGATTTTTCAGGAACTGATCCTGTATTTCGATGCAATCTTACTCTCCTGCGCTGCTTCTTGACAAGAGCATTCACAGCATCAATGACATGTCTCCACTCAATCTTTAAACCTGAATCAGTAGCTTGATCTTCCAAAAGATCATCCAACTTTTCCTGCAAATCAGCATCTGCAGCTTGCAAAAACAACTCCACTTTCTGCATCTCCAAAGCTTGCTGTTCAGTCCCATCCAACTGATCATAACGGCTTTCAAACTCTCGCAGAAGAGCGGTAACAGAAAGTCCCTTATTAGGCATAGAAACCCATGCTAAAAAATTCCTGCGATTCATAAGACCTGTATCCTCCAGGAAATATTCATCTTTTAATGCCTTTTTAAATTCAGCCCAACCTACATGTGCCTCTTGAATTTCTGCAATTCGACCTTCAAGAGCCCGCACCACGATCCGCAAGAAGTAGCGGCTCCAAACATCTTGAGAAACCCCAAAAAACTTCATCTTTTCTTCATACAAATGCAGGTAAGTTGACACTTGCTGGCCATTAAACTGCTTCATCTCCTGTTGGACAGCTTTCAAAGCATCCATAGCATCACTGTCTCGTTTTGCATGAGCTTGCTGCTGCATATACATGGTAAATGACTGAAATAGGTTCTTCATAACATTATCATCTGTCATCTCTTCTTGCGAGTCTCCCATCTTGCTGATGACGCAGCACTTTCACGTCCGATTCACCAGAAATGTCGTAGAGTTCACGCAAGGGCTGCAGAACACGGGGTTCAAGGTACAGCAATGGAAGAGTCTAACAAGAAGAACTCAAATTTTTGATGTCAAAGTTCACTATATTGCTTGTCAAATGAGTTACAAGAAATTCATGTTCAGAATAATCCGAAGTATCTCATAAACTGTTTACATTCAGGTGTATGTTGACAGTTGCAGTAGGAAGGGAAACACTCTTCACATCAGCATGTTCATTTCGTAACTTGGCAGTTGCTAGATCAGCAGAGAATTTCAGAAACTCCAGAAGAACATCTCTATAATGAGGTCAAGTCCATCATTATTTGCTGAAAAGATATCAGAAAGTCTTTACAACTTCCATCTTTTGTTGATTGGATTCATGGCTAAAGAAGAGGGCAGTGTCACAACTAAATGTTCAAGACATTGGTACTTAGACTTGAAGAGCTCAGCTGGGCAGCAATCCCTGTGTTTAATTCTTTGAAATCCATACATACAGTGCCAATACATTGAAGAGTTCTGTAAGCAATTAGAATAACATACAAAACTGCATTCCCTCAGGCCTTTGATATCT
The DNA here is from genome assembly GCF_053477565.2 of Lygodium microphyllum. Taxonomy (NCBI): domain Eukaryota; kingdom Viridiplantae; phylum Streptophyta; class Polypodiopsida; order Schizaeales; family Lygodiaceae; genus Lygodium; species Lygodium microphyllum. Next base: position 51,906,918 of record NC_141148.1, on the reverse strand, counting down.
TCTGCAGCATTGCCTTAAGCTCTTCCTTCAAGTCTACTTTCTTATTCTTATGAAGCATTCTATCTCCCACAAGCATGTCAATCTCTGTGGAATCACCTTCAGCTGCAAGGACAATAGCTTCCTGAAAGCTTGAGCATCTCCAGACCCAATATTCACAACAAGGTAAGGGTACAGGGTCAGGTTGCCTTCTATCAATACACCACTTTCACAAGGACTCTCAGGTACTCTAGTATTTCTCACACTCTTTGTTTCCTTTACATTCTTCTCCTTATCACTGTGAGGATTGACAGCAGGTTCCTCCAGTTCATTACCAAGTAAAACCTCATCTTCTCCAGAAGATCCATCACTCTCGGAGGTGTTCTCTTCTGGTGACTTAATAGGTCGCTGAATGACACCCCCTTGGAAGGACCCAGATAAATCTGTTCAACCACCAGTTTCATTCGATTGTAGTCACGTAAAACAATTTGAGTGGAAATTCATTCTCTGCCGTGCTGCAATGTTTCTGTATATAGCCACCTTCACGGCCAATTAGATACCAGTGGTCATACCATTCAAAGCACCTTCATACGGTTGAAGGAGCTCTTTACTGTCTTCGAATATACAAAAGTGGCTATCAGGGCTGATAATCAAGAACCACATGCATGAAGCCAGCAGACTCACTAGCTGTTGATTTCTGGAGGATTAGCAGAGGGGTGAGGTCAGGAGCATGCGATTGCTGCTGCAAGACGGCTGTCAGGTTGCGCACTTGTTGTCATACTACAGACCTTGGAAGAATCTGTGACTGCCAGACGACGCACAAAAACAACAGAACACCAGAAGCTCTCCCTCAGAACACCTAGGACATGATCCGCACGCTTCAAGAAACTCAGATAGAGCTAATATAACAGCAGCATCATAGGGTGAAGAGCAAAGACGAGACGGATCTCAGAAGCAATGATGGCCTCAGACACAAAGATTGGTGGTTGTCTTCTATCATTTAGCATTATCAGAGTGGTGCACGATGACAGTGTCTCATCACAGGCCATCATTAGTCACCGGAGAGCCGACGTAGCAGAAAGAAAATCGATGTTGAGAAAGAGATGGACTTCTTGAGGCAGATCTTCTGCTCCTCTCAATGAGCTTTGCTAAGATTGAAGGCAGGATCGTTTGGAGCTGCTAGACGATATCCGAACTGATCACAGGCGCCATCTTCCCCTCGGCTTCGTCTTCTGCAGCTTTGTCATCCCCTTCAAGCATATACTGACCTTCCTTGGAAGCATATCACGTCGCTCTCTTCCCCTCTGTCCCCAGCTTGCTTACCCCCTTTTGTTCGTTTTCCCTCCATCCATTCGAATTCTCTCCCGAATTAGTCTCTTTTCCCCTTCCTTTTCTCCTCTATTTTTAGTTTTTCTTTTTCTTGTTCACATGTCAAAATTAGGCAAGCGACCTTCCTCATTCCAGCACTTTTATAAAAGTCTGACATGAGCATAATTTTTGTCAAAGCATTGCTGTGCTAGCAATATGTCACCATGCCTTTTGCATTAATTTAACATTGACATCCAAGCAACCAAGATTATTTGCAAGCGGCATATCTTGCAGCAACTCTGCTTCCTCCTTTAAATGTCCCTCTTGTAGCATATCTTCAAAACACTTGCACCAAGGCTGTCATGTTGGAGCAAACTTTGATTGCAGAAACAAAAGTAACTTCATTTGGTTGTTTGAAAACAGTAACCTTTTTCCTCAACCCTGAAGTTCCTGGTTTTTGACCTTCATACCGAGATGTATAGCATGTGGTGATCTTAAAGACTGTCATTGCACATAGAGCTAGAACAAATAGCAGCAGGACAAGGATCCTTTGGCATCAGTTTTTCATATTTTTCTAATACACGCACATCATGCATCCAAACAAAATCATGCGCATGCACTAAGGGAATATATACATTGGATGCAGATTATTAAAATGCATCACACAAACAATGAATCACACGCGGAAATTAACACAAATGCACAACAAAAGAAATGGAGGTGTATATGACTCGGATGCGCAGAAACACGACAACGTAGGCAATGAGTCATGTGATTACGAGAATGGTATCGTAAATATCTTCAAGAATAGACAAGTAAATTGGTTTACCCTAAAAACACCTAAACCGCGAGGGACTCGTAGGAATGGTTAAATCGATGCAACTTATCTCAAGTGCTAACTAGGATTTAGCATGTTGAGGACGTGACCTAATCGCTCTTATTACAAAAATTGAAACTCTTTTACCCTAAAGACTTGCCCGAATTCACGAAATGTAGGGACAATAGGATATACTTGCGAGAAATGATCTAGGGTTTTTACCCTAAGGTTCGCTCGCTAAAAGGATGAAACTCGATATGAAATCGGAACCCTAGATCCGACAATATTGGCCTAGTGCAATCATGAACGGATTGTTATGAAGATACCCTAGTCCTATTTCCTATCTAATCATGATTTCGATATTAGAAGACGCCATTCGATGGGTAAAATAGTCCCATAGTTTTGATGCGACACCTGTGCAACAAGTTACAGTGTCGCATGATCTTGTGATTTGATCACAAGGGAATGGCCAATTCTTCGGAATGAGATTGGCAGATTCTTATGCAAGTTTATCTTGCAAGAGGAATAATCGTCCTGATATAGTACCTTTCTTGGGTAAAGTAACCAAGATACGGAGATTAGATATTTGCTTGGAAGCAAAAGACCAATTAGTAAATTGGAAAAACATATATATTGCTAATAGAACTTAAGTTATTGGTTAAGTTGGGTTAGTAGGGTACGGCCCTAACCCAAGGATATAAGGGTTAACAAACAAACCCTTGGGGATCTTGCCAATTCACAATTGATCCCGGATCGAGTGATGGATGCATTCAGAAAGAAGGATTTGCTCCTTAGCAGTTGGCAAAAAATAACGACCACTGGAAATGATTGTGCCTGTAGCAGTTTAAAGAGCACTGTTTTGCTTTATTTTCTCAAGGAATTAAAGGATGAAAAGATATCTAATGCTTCAGGTTGAAGGCCTGAAGAGAAAGGTAGTCTCAGTTACCCTCGACTGCCTACCTAACCCTAACCAAGGGGGTTGTTAACCGTGCCAGGAAGGTGGACCGAACTTGCCGCAAGAGGTCTCTTCATTGAGCGCTACTTGGAGCAGGAGGATGCTTGGGTGCCAAAGGGGGCCCTGGCTGTAAATCCCTCTCCTTCCGGACCCTACACAAGAGGCCAACGTGACTCGGGATTAGATCTCGAGGCCCGCATACTAGTCTACGGGTGGAATCTTGGATTAGTAATCCTTGTGGATTGCTGGTTAGCCTTCAGGTGGATTATGGATAAGCTTACGGGTTGGACTTTATAAATATATTTGAAAGATAAATATGATAAGATGTTGAAAAGGAACTTGTTTGACATTGCTTTTCTATGTCAAGTGCTATGATTACGTGAAGGAACCAGTGCCTAACGGGCTAATTAAGGAAGCCGATTGATGCATGTCCAAGTAAATGTGGTAGGTAATTAAATAACTAAAACAACCTAAGGAAAGTGCGGTGGATGTGGCCATGGGTCCATCCTACGGATGGGTGGTCTCGATCGGCCGAGAACTTTTCTCAATCATGATGGACAGCAAGAATATCGTTCAAAGGATACGAACAGCAAGGGCGTTGACCTAGAGTCTAAGTTATAATAATCCCGATTTACGTTGTTTTAGGGGAACGGAATGGGACTATGCCTTATGGTAGAGAGGTCCAGCCTTGCATCCCTCTCGCTTCCCATTCTCCTTGAACCAAGTGCAGCATGAATCCGCTTCTGCCCTGGCATTTTTGTGTAAGGTAGTTCGCCTGGGGTTCGATATTAGTTGCCGTTGAATAAGTGACCATTAGGGAATACTTGCTCTACGTGGCAGACACAGAAAGTCCTAGATCGCAAACCCCGTGACATTCCAAGGGAGTGCCGGGAGGAGCTTTCTAGATCTCCTTTCCGATGGACTTCTAAGACGTGTCCTGAAGATAACAAGTGGACATGTTACAGTTGGTATCAGAGAGAAACAACAAAGGATTTGTTGTAAGAAATCTTAATAAAAAGAAGTAAAGCAAATGTTGCTGTTCCAAACATTTCCTTACTTTCAATGCTAGAGCGTATTTATAATCCATCGCCTTTGTACGTGGAATGAAGATGGATGGGTGCCTCAAGAATCTACTATATAGTTGCCCACCGGTTTGCATACCTTCACACCAACCTAAAGAGGATCAAGTGGTTGGAAGACCTGAAGATCGTGAAGTTGTTCATTTTTGTGGAGGCTCACGTAAACTCAACTTTACATATTCGAGGTCAGAGGGTTGAGCTGAACTCATATGTATATGAGGAAGTGACCCGTGTAATCCCCGCCGCGATAGGATCAAGGTGCTGGGGCGCTATGAGAAGAATGGATTTCAAAGAAAAGGATATCCTGATCTTCCAATGACTTACCGATTCCTGAAGATCCATGACCCAAAACCATACTATTATCCAATTCTCATAGATAAATGTAATACAACACTATTCTCCCCGAACTAAATGTAACAGCTGCTTTGCCATACCAAGAGATGTTGTACTCCGAAAGGGCTAGACCCAATTGAATGCAATAAGACTTCTTTTTATCAATGTCTGTTTTGTCGATGAGAATTGATAAAAAGTTAAGTGGCTAGGATTCTTGATTGATAGCTGAATTTGGATATGTAATATAAATCATAATGATTAAACGAGTAATAACGTTAAGAAACCGTTATCCAGGCACAACCCCAAGTACAGATTTTCGGTTCGCCTCCTATATCAAGTATTGCCGTAATCCAGGAGAAGAAGTTTCTTCTCAAGCAGATTAAGCCACCTGAATTTGACGGGATAGGCAGGTCTGTCCAAGTGGATGCTGAAATTTGGATACAGTCTATGGAGGATTACTTTGAAGCAGCCGGTACTACACCCGCCAACTAGGCTATGCTCGCCAAGCTGAAGCTCACCGGTGAAGCTAGGGTTTGGTGGAAGCAATGGTTCAGAGATCAAGGGATTACGAAAGGATCTGTTACCTAGTAGAAGCTGAAGAAAGCCGTGCAGGGAAAATACTTACCACTTGCATATCGCACGTAGAAAATGAATGAGTTCTATGAGCTAAAACAGCTGGGACTCACTCTTGACGCATACTACTCTAAATTCGTCTCACTTCTTAAGTATGCACCAGAGATGGACATGACACAACAGGTGTCAAAATTTTGTGCTCGTTTAAATCCACCAGTGAATACACGTCTCGAATATATGCACCCATCAGATCTTCAAGATGCACTCATTTGAGCTGCACCTATAATTCAGGAGGTGTAGGCTACACCCAGAGGTAACAAAACTTGGTCTTATAATGACCCGAACAGAGGAGCATATAGGCCTCAAATGAAGAGAGTTCAAGGTCAGAATCGGGGACAAAGAAAGAAAACAAGGACTAATAATGCCAACAGCTTTGTCCCTACTAAAAGCAATGGCCGAAAATTCCAATGTTTCCACTGCAACGAGCCCGGTCATTTCAAGAGGCAATGTCCCAAGCTTGGAGGAGGACATCGCTAGGCACCTTTCCAAGGAACTAGCCATGGCCAGGGAGCCACTACCCGAGGCAGAGGAAGAACCGCCTGTGTTTCCAACAGGGAAATGTGCGAAGAAGAAGATCCGACCATGGAAGCAGAGTTTGAAAGGGCGACAGTCCATGCCGCTGTTCACAAGAAAGGGTCGAATCGTCAATTCTCGATGATTGAGACACCATCAGATTATCAAGGTAAAGGTTTTAAAACCTTGATAGATTGTCGCAGTACACATTTCTTTATCTCACCAGCTTGTGCAAGAAGATTAGGAATAGCCAAAGTAGAAGCACCTATCTTGCTTGTGGAATTGGCAAATGGTCGTGAGGTTACTTGTACTAGGAAAACTGCTAAGGTGGAATTCTTTCTGGGAGGAAAGACGACTTCGGTTGAATTCAGAGTCATGAACTTAGGTATCCATGAGTGTCTACTCGGAATGGATTGGCTTAAACCTAATGTTGCCCACATTCATTGTGGAAAGGGCCAAATTTCCTTTCGGAACTCTGAAGGGAATTTAGTCACAACTCAAGGCGAGGCTCGAGTGCCAAAAATTCAATTGTCCAAAGCATCTCAGATTATAAAGGGAGTCAGAAAAGGACTACATGTCTACTTGATTAAGCTCAACAAGTTAGATCAGAAGCAGGAGTCTAGTGAAGGGTCTTCTTGGCTAAAGGAATATGCGCATGTATTTCCTAAAGAGTTGACAGAACTCCTGCCTCAAAGAGAAGTGGATCATGAGATCAAGCTAGTGCCAGGAGCTGCGCCAATTGCAAAGAGACCCTATAGAATGTCCATATCCGAAGCAATTGAGCTGAAGGAACAACTCAAGCAATTGTTAGATCAGGGCTACATCCGTCCTAGCAGTTCGCCATGGGGAGCTCCAGTACTGTTCCAGAAAAAGAAAGATGGAACGCTTTGACTGTGTATTGATTACAAAGGGTTAAATCAATCAACTGTTAAGAACAAGTACACGTATGAAGTCTCGAGAAAAAGACAATGTTAGCATTGTGGTTGCGAACGATTCGGTCATTAAACAGTACACTCTCCATGGCCAATCAAGGCTAGGGACTAGGAAACCGCATATGCTCGTGTGAACCTCCTCTTGGGAGGAGGTCAAGATGAAAAATGAATTATCCCTTCTTTCTCCAGCCGAAGGTCGTGTTGGAGGAGAGGGATATGACATGGATGACCAAGCTGCTTGTGCTGGAGCTTGTAGAAGGAATATAGCCATGCGTAAGGCCACGTGGGGGAGGGAGGTTCCCCTCCCTTCACCTATAAAGCCCTATGGGAGGGGAGTAAGGGGAAAAACGAAGGCCGAGACGCCGCCAGAAAGAGTAGTGGTGGTCGTGTGAAGGAAAAAGGAGGACTAGAACGCTACGGCTGAGAGGAGTTGTGGAGAAGCATAGAGTGTGGGAAGACTGCCAGCTATCGTCGTAGGCTGAAGGAGATCGTGAAGAGGAGGGAATGCTGCCACCGCCATCAGACCGCCATCTTCCGCCTCCATTATTTGACCAGGTGGGGCTTCCCACGACCCTAGAAGCTTCCTAGAAGCTTCTTGGGAAGCTTCCAAGGTCACTTAGGAGGCCCCCCTTCCTCTGGGCTTTCCTAAGCCCTTCCCGTAAAATCCTATACAAGCCCTTTAAAGCCCTTTAAGCCCCCTTTCCCCCCTTGCATTCTTACACAAAGGGAATCTTAATCTCAGTTCCTTTAGAACTCCCTTTTTATTGGCCTTCCGAAGCAGTCACTTATATCCCCAGAAATTGGACCTTTTCTCTTTGCATCCCCCATAAGCCACACTAGTCGGATTTTAAAGGCCTTTTCCTAGCCTTCCCACACAAGTCCTCAAATCAATTCTCGTGGATTTTTCCCTCCCCTAGCCAGTTTTAAGCCTTTTCATAGCATTTCCACAACACTATTTAAACCCAAGCTCCTTTTAAATTGTTCCCACACAAATAGCCATTCTAACAATGCTCGTGGATTTCCCCCTCACAAGTTATCTTAAAAGCCCTTCCTAGGGACTTTTATAAACCCTTTCCAAAAGGGGTCTTTATAACCCAGAATTTAAGCAACCTTTCCCCCCTTTGCATATCACAAAGCTATTTTCTTTTTCCCCTTTCCATGTAGACAAATTGCATCCCCGGAGCTTTACGAAAGGGAGAGAAAATTCATAAGTTCCATTTCTAAAGCCCGGTTCCAAAAGATGGTGAAATTGGTCAAGAAAGCCGAATCTCAAAAGGGAGGTTTCACGTGCGAAGGAGATGAGCCAAGATCATAGGTCTGCGCCACCAAGTGGAGAAGATCGAATACACGATGGCTCCTAAGAAGTCACAAGGCGCAAATGCGGGACGATCATCTCCTAACATTCATGTGGACATTTCACCACAAGTCCAGGTTTTTCTTCCTAATTTTGATTAACATCGTAATATTTCAATTGTGCATGGATCATTTATGGAATTAGGATGCACTTTTTTGATTGAAATACCTTGGCTAAATTAAAGGAAATAACTTCGATCAAAGAATCGGTCATTTGTATTAAACGAATGAAAAAGAAGAGCATAAGATCTTGATGCATTCCTAGCAAGTGGTTTTTATGCATTGCAAAGTAACAAACTTAGATTCTTTACAAATCGAAATAATGATAGTACACTTTGATTATGCATGGAAGGAATAAATCGCATGTTGCACTATTGGATATCTTTCCTTCGAAATGATTCTTTAAAGAAGGTTGCTAACAACCGTAGGAAATTACTAGGCATGGAAATGATTCTAGGGTTGCATGAAGAAGATTAAACCCTAGGCAATTGGCATAAATCTCGTTTCAACTCCATAGTTGTTAGAAAAGACTGCATGGTTCAATAAAAAAAACGCTAATGCACTACAACAAAAACGAGGCATAGACGCGCATGTTAGACGCGCAAAGTCGGGCGCGTCTATCATTGCGTCTATATGTGCATGTAAAAGTGTGTGTAAATAGACGTGAATTTTGCGTCTATATATCCGCACAAATAGACGCCAATATAGACGCTCCAACAGACACGCAATTATTTAACCACCTAAAATTGGAATTAATATAATTAAAAAACCAAAGTCAATAATTATTTAACCACCTGAAATTGATTCTTGAGCATGCACGTGTGCGCATGATAAAAACCATAGAATTAAGAATACACATTGAATCATTGAATTAAAAAAATAGAGTTAATAATTACTTTTTCATTGCTCTCTAATGAATGGCAGTTCCTCCAGTTGACAAGCCTGATATAAGTAATTAGCGGCAAGCGACAGAAACCTTACAATTAGTAGCAAGCATTGCAATATGTATCTCGTAATTTCTCTACTTGAAGATGATAAAAAATACTTCCTTTTTATTATGGAAAATTCAATTTAGCTTTAAACTTGACTATTGATTCTTAAGTATGCACGTGTGCGCATGATAAAAACCATAGAATTAAGAATACACATTGAATCATTAAGAAAATTAAGTATGTTACAGTGAATGATCCATCTCATCTTCAATGAGATCAAACTATCTACTTCTAGGTCTATGTTACCAAGAGGTAACGAAACAAATAAGTCTATCCCACAATCAGATGTGTTGCTATATTGCTCAATAACTTCATCAATATCATCGACAATCACAATATTGTCTTTTTTTGCGTTTCCTTGAACATCCTTGCGAGGTTCATCTTGTACTATATCACGCATATCATCCATTATGGTATCATCATGCACATCATCATTAATTGTTGGATTGTCATCTTCTATCTCCATGTCGGTAATATTATCATATATTGGCTTTGAACGAATATATATAGGGATGACATACCACCATCAGTTATTGTTTACCATTGGATGATACACAACCTGTATTTAAAAAACAAAAGCAAGAAACTTAAATACTTATTATATTGTGTATATGTATCACATGTATACATATTAAAAAATTAGCCTTTGCATATATACCTGCTCGCATTGTTGAGGTAGTACTAATGTGTCATTCTTGTTTTGCTGAAATTTTGTAGAGTCAATGATTACAAAACCACTTGGATGACATCTGATTGTGCAATGCTCACCATTTGTTACCACTTCTTTAAACCACTTCACATCCAGTACATATATAAAGAATCGTCTGAAGTCAAGCTTCAGAATATCTTGGATCAAGCCACAATAACCTTCCATGCTACCATTGGCATCCTCGAAGTGAGCAAGGACACCACAATCTTGGGTATTTCTCTTTTCATCTATACGTTGAGTTCGAAGATGTTTACCCTCACACCAAAGTGCATTGAATAATGTGCACTAGTAGTAAAAGATAAAAGATCAAACATGTCAATTATTTATATAAAATAAAACTTATAGAAACAAATTAATTGATAGTATATCTCACCTTTGATAAACAACCTCCTGCGTATTCCCACTCTTCTTGAGATATATTAATTTCCTTCTCTTTTTCCATTCTCTCCATTTCCTCATGTAACCAATCTATATCAATATGACGTGGGAGCGCATTTAGATGATCTGGAAATGAGACATTACGTCCATTTCTAGTGCGAAATTCTTGTCTTTCGCTTTTTATTCTTGCCCTTGCTTCATTATATAGTGTCACCCATTTGCTCATTACATCACTATTGAGCACACAAAAACTATTTAACTTACGAAGTTCTTCTTTTGTTAGCACTTTACTCATTCCTTTTCCTTGAGGTACTATAGAGGTCATCCTCAAGTCTTCATCATCTTTCCATAGTTGTGGTTGAGAGGGATCCACTTCAGCAAGATATTCAGAGATATAAACAAGGGATGATTGCACTAACCAACCCTCAGCCATGCTTTCCTCAGGTCATGCTTTTTGCCTCACAAAATCTTTCAAGGTTTTCATGAAGCGCTCAAGAAAAAACATCAACCTTGCATGAACTGCCCCACAAAGTGCGATCTCATTAATCAAATGTAAGAGTAAATGTAATTGAGTAGTCAAAATGAATCGAGGAAAAATTTCCTCCACCAAACAAACCACCTCAACAGATAATACGCGAGCATCTTGCAATGTGTTTGGATCAATTTCCTTCGAGCTCACGTATTTGTCAGGATGTATTTGAGAATTGTTTATTTTTGTGTAGAAATTCAAAGATATATAATGAAAAAATGCAATGTATACACACCTCACAAGCTCTCCCATCTTGTAAATGATATCACGTACATCTTTGGATACACAATGGGATATGCTAGTAGGAAGTACGAACTGAATGTAAACAATATTCATAGATCAAATGATTAGTTGAGGAAAAAGTCATCATATCCCAAAGTTTACACATAGTTACTCCACTAATTACTATATTCATGGTTAAGATACCCTTATGAAGGCTCCCTTGAGACATCTCATACATCCTGTGGGTGTTCGAAAGCTATATATTTGTTCCTTCACAAAAATTTCCTCGTTCTTTGACAACATACAAGGTGCATAGGGTAGCTCAATCTTTCCTCTGGGTCCAATGCATGGCCAGGCTCGTCTCATGCGACCAATGTTACATAAATCCTCCCTTACATTAATTGAATCACAAGCCCCTATCAAGTGATCCCATAATGTAGATACAACATTTTTGAATATGTGCATGGGGTCCAACAGGTGATTGATCTTGAATTCAGTCTAGTATGGAAGATGAAAAAATATAGAAAACCTAACAAACAAACAATATATTATGTAAACAATTCATCATGCTAAATACTTTAAAGTCAATCGAGAGAAATGCACTTCTTACCGACTCATGCCAAATGGAGGGTGGCTGTCGGCATTAATCCATCTCTCATTCCAGTCTCGAATGGTTAGAGATTGTGGAGTCATTCCATTAGTAAGGAGAACATATTTGGGATGGTCAATAGGAAGAAATCGATGATGATTGTCGTAGATAACCTTCTTTAAACGTTCCGGCCTAGAGGAAACTAGAGAGGGACCGCAAATAGGACATGCATGATATCCTGATGTGGTTAAACCTGAAAAAACAAGTGAATTAATAAAATGTAATTGATTCAAGTCTTGAATTTCAAATATAGAGTTATATACATGTATTTGAATACTGTCCGTATCCTGGAAAGTCATGCATGGTCCACAACAACATGGCCTTCAATGTGAAATCTCTAGAGGATGCAGATGCACTTGTATCTTGCACCTCAATATCTTCCCATAACATTTCTAACTCTTTAATCAAAGTCTCTAAGTAAATATCCATGTTTTTTACCTTGTGCTTTCCATGAATCAGAAGGGACAACATTACATGTCCCTTTTTAATTGCCGTGGATGGAGGAATATTATAGTTCACCAATACCACTAGCCATACACTGTATGATGTGCTTTTGATGCCAAATGGATTGATTCCATCCATACCTAAACCAAATCTCAAATTTCTTGGCTTTTCTTTGAAAACGGGCCACAAATTATCTATATGTTGCCATGCCGATGTGTCTACAGGGATCCTCCATTTTCCATCACTTGAACGATGACTAGCATGGCATGACATGAGCTTTCCAATAGACTTATACTTGAACATAAGTTTTATACGTGGAACAATTGGAAAATGTCACAAAACCTTACGAGGCACATCCATTGACTTCATCTCCACTTCGTATCTTGATTTGCCACAAACAGGACACTCTCGTGTGAACTCATGAATCCCACGAAATAAGACACAATCATTGACACATGTATGGATCTTGACATAATCGAGGCCTCCCAGAGATGTCAAGTAATGTCTTGCTTGCTCTCTCTTAGTTGGCAATTTGTTTCCTTTTGGAAGAATTTGTGATAATAACCTACATATATTTTTAAAAGTGAGTTAAAAAACCACCAACATATATTTCTATCTGATTTCAAAATAGAACAATTAATATTATGATTCATAAGCCAAACTGAATTGATACCTACTTCAATAATGCATCCAAACCGACATTACTCCATCCATAAATTGTTTGCAAGCTAAGTGTCTCGAGGGACGCATGAAGAACGGAGTACGTACAACTTTCATACAATGGAGTATATGATGCTACATATAGTGGATCATCTGGCTTCGTAGAGTGACCTTCTCCCTGAACCGGTTGCGAAAATAGATGGTATACCATGTTGTCCAAAATCTCATCCTCTATGACTTGATGGGGCATTTCATGAGGGCTATTATCATGGTTGTGAGTCTCTACTCTTCTTGAAAACTCTGCCTCCTGGCGTCGACGTTTTGCAACCTCTTGATGCCCGGGAGGGAGCATCTGAGGATGTGGCACCACATCTTGCTCAACCACAAAAGGGAGTTTCATGTACGTTGATATATAATTCTCGTAACATAGACTAGCAATCTTAGTGGTAAAAAAAAACAATGAATACCGGTGATTTTTCTCGGTCCCATAACAAATTTATCTTTTTTCTGTGTTTTTTTTGTAGATGTCGTATCCTATTTCATCTAGCAATGACCCGGATTTGGATTGCATGAATGATACATTGGCCTCGTTTGGCAAGGGGGTCCATGCATTTTTTGGAGGTTTTCCTAGTAGGGAAGACTTCATGGGATAGATGACCAGATACCTTGTCCGCTCTCCCACAGCGGACGAGATGTTTAGTGTCATGTCTGGAATGCCTCTGATGTCTTTGCCTGGCACTACTTCCCAAACTCCAATCGCAGGTATTCCACATGCAGGTACTCCATATGCATGTACTCCACGTGCAGCACCTATACGTGCATCGACTGAAGCACAAGCATCTGCAGAAGCACGTGCATCTAGCAAGACAAAGGGTAGCCGAGAGAGAGGGAGGAGGGAGAGTCGAGGGGGAGGACGAGGCTTGTGTGGGGGTTGCCTAGGAGGTGGCGAGCGATCACCCTCCTATAAGAGTAGATTTTTTGTTTTCCACTCGCGTCTACGGGTGCTTGTAAAAGTGCGTCTATAAGCGTGTCTATATGCCCATCTAACTGCCAAATAGACGCGCTAATAGACGCACAAAATGAATTAAATAAATAGAAATTTTGGTTTATTATGCGCTTGTATTCACGCATCTATATGTGCATCTATCGCGCGTCTATTTTTACATTAAATTCGTTCATACATGCGATTATAGACGCGACACGGTAGACGCCCAAATAGACGGGTGGATAGACGTGCCCGTAAGATTTTCTCTATATTCAAAAATCACGTCTAAAAGTGTATCTATGAGGCTTTTTTGTTGTAGTGATGCTTAGTAGCATGAATCTTGAATGCATGTTATAAAAGGATCAATTGGAATTATGCCATAACTTAACATATGCTTTGATCTTAACCAGAAAGGTTAGGGTTTGTAAATCAAATCATACGTAGGCAATGAATCATGTGATTACGAGAATGGTATCGTAAATATCTTCAAGAATAGACAAGTAAATTGGTTTACCCTAAAAACACCTAAACCGCGAGGGACTCGTAGGAATGGTTAAATCGATGCAACTTATCTAAAGTGCTAACTAGGATTTAGCACATTGAGGACGTGACCTAATCACTCTTATTGCCAAAATTGAAACTCTTATATCCTAAAGACTTGCCCACATTCACGGAATGTAGGGACAATAGGACATACTTGCAAGAAACAATCTAGGATTTTTACCCTTAGGTTCGCTCGCTTAAAGGATGAAACTCGATTTGGAATGGGAACCCTAGGTCCGACAATATTGGCCTAGTGCAATCAGGAACGGATTGTTATGAAGATGCTCTAGTCCTGTTTCCTATGTAATCATGATTTTTTGATTAAAAAATGGCATTCGATGGGTAAAATAGTCCCATAGTTTTGATGCGACACCTGTGCAACAAGTTGCAGTCTCGCATGATCTTGTGATTTGATCACAAGGGAATGGCCAATTCCTTGGAATGAGATTGGCAGATTCTTATGCAAGTTTATCTTGCAAGAGGATGAATAATCGCCCTGATATAGTACCTTTCTTGGGTAAAGTAACCAAGATATAGGGATTAGATATTTGCTTGGAATCAAAAGACCAATTAGTAAATTGGAATAACATATTTACTGCTAATAGAACTTAAGGTATTGGTTAAGTTGGGTTAGTAGGGTACGGCCCTAACCCAAGGATATAAGGGTTAATAAACAAACCCTTGGGGATCTTACCAAGTTGCAATTGATCCCGGATCGAGTGCTGGATGCATTCGGAAAGAAGGATTCGCTCCTTAGCAGTTGGCCAAAAATAACGACCATTGGAAATGATTGTGCTTGTAACAGTTTAAAGAGCACTGTTTTGCTTTGTTTGCTCAAGGAATTAAAGGATGAAAAGATATCTAATGCTTCAGGTTGAAGGCCTGAAGAGAGAGGCAGTCTCAGTTACCCCCGACTGCTTGCGTGACCCTAACCAAGGGGATTGTTAACCGCGTCGGGAAGGTGGACCAAACCCACCATGAGAGGTCTCTCCGTTGAGCGTTACTTGAAGCAAGAGGACGCTTGGGTGCCAGGGGGGCTCTGGCTATACATCCCTCCCCTTCTGGGACCTGCACAAGAGGCCAATGTGACTCAGGACTGGATCTCGAGGCCCGCATACTAGTCTACAGGCAGAATCTTGGATTAGTATTCCCTGTGGATTGCTGGTTAGCCTTCGGGTGGATTATGGATAAGCCTACGGGCTGGACTTTATAAATGTATTTCAAAGATAAATATGATAAGTTGTTGAAAAGAAACTTGTTTGACATTGCTTTTTTATGTCAAGTGCTATGATTACGTGAAGGAACCAGTGCCTAATGGGCTAATTAAGGAAGTTGATTGATGCATGTTCAACTAAATGTGGTAGGTAGTTAAATAACTAAAACAACGTGAGGAAAGTGTGGTGGATGTGGCTATGGGTCCATCCTATGGATGGGTGGTCTCGATTGGCCGAGATTTTTTCTCAATCATGATGGACAGCAAGAAGATCATTCAAAGGACACGAACAGCAAGGGCGCTGACCTAGAGTCTAGGTTATAATAATCTCAATTTACGTTGTTTTAGGGGAATGGAATGGGACTATGCCTTATGGCAGAGAGGTCGAGCCTTACATCCCTCTTGCTTCCCATTCTCCTTGAACCAAGTGTAGCGTGAATCCGCTTCGGCCCTGGCGTTTCTGCATAAAGTAGTTCGGGGTTCGACGCTAGTTGCCATTTAGGAAATGACCATTAGGAAAAACCTTGATTCAAGTCAGTCCTAAGTGGGAACGGCCATTATAAATGCGCTACGTGGCAGAGGTAAAAAGTCCTAGATCGCAAACCCCGTGATATTCCGAGGGAGTGCGGGAGGAGCTTTCTAGATCTCCTTTCCGATGGACTGCTAAGACGTGTCCTGAAGATAACAGGTGGACACATTACATCTTCATTGCCTTCACAAACGAAATTTACAAATTATGTAAGCGCTTCAAATTGTGGTTGTCTTTGAGTGATTAGATCTAGTGGATAAATGCGCCCATCAACCCAAAGGTCCACATTTTTTTTCCTACATTTACTCGTATAGACCGTTCGCGATGAGATTGACCGTAGAGCTCGATCGTTCCAAAAGCTCCGCTTTCGCACAAGATGGGTAGCAATTGGAAGCTCTCAATCTCAGCTTCGCTCTGATACCACTGGTACGCAGATCGGATGCTGTATTCTCACGTAGTGAATGCCAAAAGGTCCCCAAGAACTAAAGAACTCTACTTTTTGCACAAAACTCAAGGTAAAAAGCATGCAGACATGAACAAGAGACCAATTGGGTGCAATCTCCCCCCATGCCTTGTGTGAGCGCTCCACAAAGCATGTATTTTATGTATTAATCATCTTCAAGCTCAAATAATAGCCCAAATTACAAAATAGCAAGCTTTTGGCTTTTGAGTTTGCTTTAGCACTAAATAGAAATAAAGCTAATGGGCGGTGCCCAAAGAGTCAGGCATACCCAATACAATGTCCAAGTAAAAATAACATAATCGTGCGCCCATGCGCATATAAAATAATAAACAAATATCCAACGCCTCAATAAATAGGCGCGAATATAGGCACCATGCCTAAGGTATGCACCCATCAAAATATAAGTGATAACTCGAATACTCGCTATCCTCCAATGCTTTTCCCTCGCCACTGTTGCTATCTCTACACATCAACTGAAGCATTCACAATCGTTAGTAAAATAATACAATTAAACCGACAAAAGGGAATACCTAGCAGTCTTCAGCTACATAAATAAATCAACTGGTTAGAAATCAATCCTAACCTGAATTTATTACGAGTGCGCACTCTAAACTCATAAACGTTTATTAATTTAACATGCATTTTGCGGAATCACCCGCTATGGAATCACCCATGTACACACTAAATTAATGAAACGCCCGAAAAGGATAGGCGTCCCCATCAACTTCTCACACAAAGAATCCACTTTGTGTATGAGCCCCGGTCATCAAAGTTTACGGAATCCACCGTAAAACCTCACGAAATCCACAGTGGCACGGAATCCACCGTGAAATATGCCTCCTGGCATCAAGTTTACTCTTTGTCACTCTATTTCTCAATTCATCTCGCATAGTCCTCTCTCTTCCACCCTCCCTTCTCCCTCTTTCCCTCTCTCTCTCTCTCTCTCTCTCTCTCTCTCTCTATGAATTGATACTTAAGGATTAAACAATAACTATGCAGAATAATAACATCATAGAGATTTAAAAAATAAAGATATCTCCATTATCACTTGATTGCTTGTAGTATAAAGTGTTGAAGAGGAAGATATCTTATAGCACAATGCTGAAGAGGGAGATTGCTTGTACTAGGGTAGAGAGTGTTGTAAATAGAAATTATCTGATTTCAGCAAATGCTATCAAAACCGCTCTTGAGATTGCTTGTAGCAAGGAGAATTAGTATGCAAGAAACCATATTCTGGAGGGAAAGAGAAGAGCACACAAAATTTCGAACAAGACTAGAGCTTTGAGAGGAAACGAAGAAATGTCGAAAAATAGGTATATACTTGTCCAAAAACAATAAATATTTACAAGGAAACTCTCGATTCAAAAAGGTGTCTCTAGGTAAAAAATCATCTTAAAATATGATGTGTACGTCATTTTATATCGTTTTTTAACGTCAGTCCTTTTAAGAAGCAAGAATTCGAATGATTCTAATATATTTTCATGTTGAAAAGTCATGAGGGCATTAAAGAGTCATATATTAATGATTGGCTCCGTTTTTATAGAAAATAGAATTGTATTTTTTTAGTTATAAGGATTTTGAGAAAAAGTGACCTTATCCTACAGTTTGAGAATAAAATAATAGGTGAAATCTATTGAAAATACAAATACGAGTTTTACTTGATTGTACAAGATATCTTATTCTAATATTATTTTGGAATCTCTTTTTAGAGAAAGAGAGGTGAGAGAAACCCCTTAAGGGGCAAAAAAGAGAATCCATATTTCTCCTAATAGATGTGAAATATTATCTTGCATATTAGAAACATCAGTATCCTAAACAAATACATCCAAAGATAGTGCATTTTGCACTACAAGTAGTGGCACTTCTTGAAGTTTTGGCAAAGTTCCTTCATTGACATCCAACTTAGTAGCTACATTATCTCCCTTAGCATCAATAAGAAAACCAAGAAAGTTATACACAATGACATCTTCTGGTGCACAGATCGGCTGCCGTAAGCGCGCGTAGTGAGCGTCAGAAGGTCCCCAAGAACAAAAGAACTCTACTTTTTGCACAGAAATCAATGTAGAAAGCTTGCACAACATGAACAAGAGACCAATTGGGTGCAATCTCCCCCCATGCCTTGTGTGTGCGCTCCACAAAGCATGTATTTCATATATTAATCATCTTTAAGCTCAAATAATAGCCCAAATTACAAAATAGCACGCTTTTGGCTTTTGAGTTTGCTTTTGTGCCAAATAGAAATAAAGCTAATGGATGCCCAAGAAGTCAGGCGTACCCAAATACAATGTCCAAATACAAATATCTAAATCATGCGCCCATGCGCATACAAAAATAATAAATAAATATCAAGTGTCTTGATAAATAAGCGCGACACGCCATGCCTAAGACATGCGTCCATCAAAATATTGACGATAAATTTGAATACACACTATCCTCCAATGCTTTCCACTGCCACCGCTGCTATCTCTACACATCAACTGAAGCATTCACAATTGTTAGTAAAATGATACAATTAAACCGACAAAAGTGAATACCTAGCAGTCTTCAGCTACATAAATAAATTGGTTAGAAATCAATCCTAACCTTAATTTATCACGAGTGCGTACTCTAAACTCATAAACGTTTATTAATTAAATATGTATTTTGCGGAATCACCCGCTATGGAATCACCCATGTACACATAAAATTAACAAAACACCCGAAAAGGATAGACGTCCCCATCGACTTCTCACACAAAGAATCCACTTTGTGTATGAGCCCTGGTAATAAAAGTTTAGGAAATCAGCCGTAAAACCTCACGGAATCCACCGTGGCATGGAATCCACCGTGTAATATGCCTCCTGGAATCATACCCCTGGGGTGGGATAGCAATTGTCCTTAATTGCTATTAGCTCAATGTGGAGCTAACAGAGTGGGGAAAGCATTTAAGTCTCTAGCGTGCATGCATTGGGCCTCTTCAACAGGATGGTTTTTAAACTTGACCAAATATCTAGAATATCTACGGCCAGTTCTAGTGGTCATAAAGTCAGTATCTAAAATAGTTTCAGGCTCAAGTATTTCAGTTTCTTCATCTAGCAAAGGTGGGTTTTCATAGACAAGGTGTACAGGTGATTGGCCTCTAAAGGATCGTAATAAACTGATATGGAAGGTGTTGTGTATTTTCCAATGTTGTGGTAGTTCTAGTTTAAATGCATTTTCATTGATTTTGTGTATAATCTTGAATGGTCCATAGAATCTAGGTGCTAGTTTCACAACTGGGTGTTTATCTACACTTTGTAATCTACATTTTTCTATACATAACCAAACATAATCATCAACTTTGAAATTCATAGCTTGTCTTTTCTTATTGGCTTGTTTTGTATATGATTGCTGGGCTTTGGCAATCATATCTTTAACTTCATCAGAAATAGTGGCATGCATGTTAGCAATATCATCAGCAGTCTGAATTTTGTTTGATAATGATGCAACAAGTGTAGGCAATCTATATCCATAAATAACTTCAAATGGTGCTTTCTTTGTAGTTGTATATGGTGTATTATAATATGCAAACTGAAGTAAATGTAGATATGTATCCCATGTGTGTGGTTTTGAAATAGTGTAAGCACGTAAAAGATCTAAAATAGTACTGTTAGTAGCTTCTGTTTGACCATTAGTTTCAGGATGAAATGCAGATGAAAAATCAATCTTTGTTCCTAAGTTAGCAAACAAAGTAATCCAAAAATTATTACAAAATCTAGAATCACGATCAGAAATAATAACTTTTGGTAAACCATGATTAGTAAACACAGTTTTCAAAAACAATTGAGTTGCTTGAGATGCAGTTAAAGTTTTCTTGCATGGAATGAAATATGCTTGTTTGCTAAACCTGTCGACAACAGTCCAAATCATATCATGGTTAGCTTTAGTGTTAGGTAAACCAGTGATAAAATCCATAGAAACCTGTTCCCATGGTCATGATGGAATAGATAAAGGCATTAGTAAACCATATTGTTTTCCATGGTGTCTTTTAACTGGTTGACAAACTAAACATTCAGATACAAAGCTAGATACATCAGTGTCCATATGTGGCCAATAAAAATCTTCAGTCAATGTACGCAAAGTAGATATAATACCTTTATGACCTTGATATGGAGGACAATGAATCTCATGCAAAACAAAAGATCTAAATGGAACTGTCACACATAATCTCTTTTCATAAAACATGAATCCATTATTGTAAGATAGTGAATCAATAGGAATCCAATTATTTGCAACTAATTTATTCCAATCAGCTTGAAAAGTAAGACCCTAATGATAAGTATCTTTCATAGGGATAAGGGAATCAAATGATATCACATAAATATTATGAATTGTCGGTCTTCTACTTAAAGCGTCGGCTACAACATTCTCTTTTCCTGGATGATATTGTATAAGGGGATGAAAACTTTGAATGAAAGCTGCCCATTTAATATGTCAGTCAGATATTTGGGGTTGACTAAGGAGATGTCTAATGCTTTGTTGGTTAGTTTTAATCATAAATTCAGAACCCATTAAGTAATATTTCCATTGACGTAAGGCTTGTACTACAGCTAGCAATTCTTTATCATAGGTAGAGTATTTAAGTTCGGATAGTTTTAGTTTACAGCTAGAGTAGGCTATGGGATGATTATCTTGCATAAGGACGGCTCCTATTCCAGATCCACTAGCATCAATAACTACTAAGAAGAATGGTCTATTGAAATCAGGTAGTTGTAATACAGAAGCATGGGTTAATACATGTTTCAATAAATCAAAAGATTTTTGTTGATTATCAGTCCAGTTACACACAATACCCTTCTTTAAAAGTTTAGTCAAAGGTAATGCAAGTAATGTGAAATTTTACACAAAATTTCTGTAAAAACTAGCAAGACCTAGAAAAGAACGTAACTCATGCACATTTTTGGGTATGGGCCAATTTAAATTTGCTTCTATCTTTTTAGGGTCAACCTTAATACCTTCTGATGAAACAATATGTCCTAGATATTCAATTTCTGTTTGAAAGAGTTCACTCCTTTCTGAATTAGCATATAATTGATTATCTTTTAACAACTTGAAAACTAAAGACAGATGTTCATAATGCTCATTCTCATTTTTACTGAATACTAATATATCATCAAAGAATACTATAACACAATGCTGATATTTCAAAAATATGCGATTCATCATTCGACTAAATGTAGCTGGTGTATTAGTTAGACCAAAAGGCATCACTAGAAATTCATAGTATCCAAATTGTGTTCTAAATGCAGTTTTGAATATATCAGATCTATCCAATCTTACTTGATGATAACCAGATTTAAGATCTATCTTACTGAATATGGCAGAACATTGTAGTTTATCAATAAGATCATCTACCCTAGGAATCGGATATCTATTCTTAATAGTAATTTTATTTAGGGCACGATAATCAATGCACATGCGATAAGTATTATTCTTCTTCTTTACCAATAAGACATGTGCGCCAAATGGAGAACTACTAGGTCTAATTAATTCTCTGTTAAGAAATTCCTCCATTTCATTTTGAATTTCTTTTTGTTCAATTTGGTTATGCCTATATGGTGCTTTACATGGTGGTTGTGTACCAGGAATTAAATCTATTTTGTGATCTTCAGGACGTGAAGGTGGTAGTCCAAGTGGTAAATCATCAGCAAAACAATCTTTAAATTGAGCAAGAAATTGTTTATGCCTAGGATGCATATGTTTTTCTTTAGCTTGAAGTTCATTTACCCATATTAAATAAGATTTGCTACTTTTACGTAATGCACGTTTAGCTTGAGTATGAGTAAGCAGTGGAAATTTATTAGAAGCATGCATACCATTCAATGTGATTTGTTTTCCTTGAAAATAAATTTTAATTGAATGCGTAGAATAATCTATGGCAGGATTATACTGATGACGCTAAGGCATTCCGAAGATAATGTCACTAGACTACAAAGGTACAACTAGAAAATTTCTTCATTCAGTATATTCACCCATTTTAATTTCTAAGTTATGCACTACTTGTGTTCCATTATATCTTGTGCCTAGGAATGCAGCTTTAATGCGATAATGTGTAGAAACAGTTTGTAAATTCAATTCTTTCACTAACTTTGCAGAAATAAAATCATATGGAATACCACCATCATGTAAAATAATCTTTTCTTTACCATGCACTAAACATTTCATTGTCAACAAAGAATGTGGAGTTGGCATACCTGGCAAAGTATTCGAAGTAGTACCAATGTCATCATCATCTTCTGTAAAGTCAGGCATTTCCTCACGTTCTTCTTCTTCCATTGCTCCAAGATAATTGATATGGACAGGTGGCTTTTTAGATTGACAACTCGCTGCTAGATGTCCAAGTTAATGGCATTTGTAACAAACTATTGGTTTGGCTTTAGATACATTGTTGGTAATGGCAGGAAGTTTAGGAATGTTAGGATTTGGCTATGAGGATGGCTTAGGGTTTGGATTGGTATTTGATGGCAAAGCAGATGGTCATGTCCAAGACTTACGGAATGAAGATGGAAGAAAACGACTTTGATTGAATCTTCTAAAATTTGAATTGAATTGTTTGGAACCATAGTTACCATTAGTTTGAAATTGTTGTGGACGCTTGTCTCTTCCTCGAATCTTGTCTTGAGTGTCATGAGCCAAAGAAATTGCATCTTCAAGGGTTGTTGGCTTGAACATATTGACTTCAGCATAGTAATGTCCAAGTAGACCAGACATAAACTTGCGTTTGTGAGTCGCTTCAGGTACATCTTCGAGCATGCGTAGTTGCAGTAGGGCATTCCAAAAATGTTCAGTGTATTGGGAAATAGGTTTACGTTCTCTTTGCTGTAGAAGATCCCATTGCTTTATGGCTTTTTTATGGAATTGAGGAGGAAGGAAATTTTGCAAAAACTTCTTTTGGAAACTCTCCTAGATAGTGGGACAATCAATGCTCTTGCGAATCACAATCCACCATAAAGATGCTCGATCGACTAAATGGTTAGTGACACATTTAATTTTTTCTTTCTCGGCATATGTCTCTTCTTGAAAGTAATCATCAAACTGACTGATAAATGCAAATACAGTCTTTCCATCTCAAGATCCATTGAAAGTACGAAATTTGAAGTTTCTTTTATTTATCTTTGTTTCTTTGCGGATGGATTGGGCTTCAAGTGTCGCATCGATGGTACGTCGTATAAGATCTTCGGGTTGCGGTCCATCTTTGTTAGTGGTACTTCATTGTAGATTGGCCAATTAAACTTGCAAAGCTTGTCGGGGTCTTCGTTCTTCATCAAGCTACATCATAATCAAATCCAATTTTTGTTCCATCGTTGGTTTGGATAAATCACCTTCATCCATTACATCGTCCATGTTTTGTTCCGTCATCCATTAAAATCCAACAGACCTCACACTCTCGAAATCTGTTTAGCGGGACGAGCATAGCTCAAAGTCGGATATACAAGGCTTATGATTTTTTTTTTGGCTTTTATGGTCTTTCTTCTTTGCGATTGCAGTGTTCGTTGTCTTTGTAGAAATTGCGTATGAACTGCGTATGACCTTCTGTGTTTGCTGAAACTGGTTCAGCAAGTCTACAAATAGGAATAGCGTCTTCGAGAGAGAAATAAACGGTTTCTGTGCTTCTGCGTGTGAACACTCTTTATGGGAATAGTTGGATAAGTCTGCACTACAAGGAATTGGGCAATTAGCGACGGCGGATATCGGTGTCGCTATTGGCGTCGCAAGTGGCGTCGCTATTCGACGCAAATAGCGACGCAAATAGTGATGCCAATAGCGACGCCGCAGGGAAAAAAAGCGCGGCCGAAACCAGAGCGCCGTTTTCATTTTCTTTTCTTCGCCTTTTGAGAGCGAGAGCGAGGGAGAGAGCGAAGGCTTTGTGAGAGAAGAAGAGGAAGAGACTTGCTGCCGCCGCTGCCGCCGTTGTTCGCGAAGGAGAGGAGGAGCCCTCGTTGCAAAGAGAAGCCGCCCACACTCGCCATATCTCATTGGTGAGTCTCCCTCTCTCTTTCTTTTGCTTGTCGAAGGTTTAAATCGTTCTCTTTTGCTTGTTTAGGAGAGGAAATGAAAGAGAAGGAGAGGGAGAGGGAGAGAGAGGGAGAGAAAGAGAGGGAGAAAGAGAGGGAGAGGGAGAGGGAGAGGGAGACAAAGAGAGGGAGAGTGCATTCTCTCTCTCTCTCTCCCTTTTGCTTGTTTAATGTTTAAATTACTTTCTTTTTTGCTTGTTTAGGAGAGGAAACGAGAGAGTAAGAGAGAAAGAGAGGGAGAGGGAGAGGGAAAGAAAGAGAAAGAGAAAGAGAAATAGAAATAGAGGGAGAGGGAGAGGGAGGGGGAGGAAATAAGAGAGGGAGAGAAAGAGAAAGAGAGGGAGAAGGAGGGAGAGTGCATTCTCTCTCTTCCTCTCCCTTTTGCTTGTTTAATGTTTGAATCACTTTATTTTTTGCTTGTTTAGGAGAGGAAATGAGAGAGAAAGAGAGCGAGAGGGAGAGGAAGGGGAAGGAAATGAGAGAGGGATAGAAAGAGAAAGAGAGGGAGAGTGCATTGTATCTCTCCCTCTCCCTTTTGCTTGGAGGATGTTTAAATCACTTTATTTTTTGCTTGTTTAGGAAATGAGAGAGAAAGAGAGATAGAGAGGGAGAGGGAGAAAAAGAGAAAGAGAGGGAGAGGAAGAGGAAGGGGAAGGAAATGAGAGAGGGAGAGAAAGAGAACGAGAGGGAGAGGGAGAGGGTGAGAGAAAGAGAGAAAGAGAGGGAGAGGGAGAGAAAGAGAGGGAGAGGGAGGGGAAGGAAATTTAAGATAATAGACTTATTGATAATGGTATGCAATGTGCTTTGCCATGGGCCACGTACTTCATCAAAATGAACCCAAAATTATTGTTATAGAAGAAGAAACCCTTAAATTGAGTATAGGATGATTTCTCTCAGGTCTTATGACTATGAGTAGAATTGATTGAAATAAATTTTATTACTATAGTTATAAAATTTCATAGATGGCACGCATTAATTTTAAAATGGATTACTTATACTCAAAGCCGAGATATAACAAATAATTATCTACCGGGACAAACAAATCGTTGAGCATGATACAAGGCCGAGATATAACATCGGAAAATCTCTCGACTACTATATACAATGCAAGGTTTATGGTCAACTTGCAACTTGACGTACATCTCCATAAAGCTATCCATTTAAGCCTCGTTTGCTGTAATGTAGATAAGATGGCAACCGAAGAAGGTCTTATTGTTCAAGTCCGCGAGACGTATCTTAATCAGCGTGTCCCATGTCCTTGCTCTCAATGCAAGTTGGCAATTAGACGGAAATGCCGATTGTCTATAGAACACGTACGACGATTTGGCGAGTTTCAATCTGAGATCATTGATCAGGCGATTGCGGATTTTCAGCAAACGGTAATTTGAAGTTAGCATTTTTCATGCATTGTACTCTCAAGCTAATTGAAAACCATACACAATAAGATTGGGTCTTGTTGGAAAATTTTGTATCCAGGGGGGTGATGTCTCGACCTAAGGGGGAGTGCACCCTTTGCGGCCAATTAGAAGAGTTTGTGGATGTGCGATGGATGGATTGCAGGAGCCAATCGACCACTCGCAAGGCCCATCTATACCGTCAATGCCAGAGGAGACAGACAACCTTCCCGACTTGCCTACAATCTTGGAGCTTGAGATGGAGGCAATGATCGATGCATTTACAAGTTGTCGACTTTGGTGCAATGGATCTCACAGAAAGAGATTAAGACGTCCTCTATTGAATCCGCAAGGCGGGGAGCAGTTGAGACGGTCTGTCTCTTTGAGAAATACCTGCCCACTAGCATGCTCACGATACAAGTTCACCTTCTTGTGCATCTTGTGGACGAAGTGGAGATTGCTGGACCTGTCCATACGCGATGGATGTTCTTCTTGGAGCGCTTCATGAAAACCCTGAAAGGCTTTGTGCGACAACGAGGTCGTCCGGAAGGTAGCATGGCGGAAGGTTGGTTGGTGTCATAGGCGTTAGTGCATATCTCACAATGGCTACCAACGGTGGAACCAGACAATGAAATGCTATGGACGCTGAAGGACGA
The DNA here is from genome assembly GCF_053477565.2 of Lygodium microphyllum. NCBI lineage: Eukaryota > Viridiplantae > Streptophyta > Polypodiopsida > Schizaeales > Lygodiaceae > Lygodium > Lygodium microphyllum. The sequence goes on along the minus strand of NC_141148.1, from coordinate 51,880,620 downwards.
TGATAGGCTGACTGGAGATGTGGTGGTTGGAAATGGGGTAGAAAAAAGAATGGATGCCTCAATGGAAGAGAAGGTGAATCGCTTTTGTATGTTGCACCATGCCTCCATGGAGACGTGGCTCGCCAAGTACCAGATTGCAAGGCAAGATCGAGAGGAAGCGCGAGCTGAATTCCGACGCAGTATGCGTCACCGACCGATTCGATATCCCGAAGGTGTAACGTGTCCACTGGAATCATCCAGGACACGTCTTAGCAGTTCATCGGAAAGGATGTCTAGAAAGCTCCGCCCTACATTCCCATGGAATGTTACGGGACTTGCGATCTAGGTCTTCCCGCATCTGCCTCGTAGCGGAAGTATCATGGCCGTTCCCACTTAAGATCGACCTGAATTTGGGTTTTCCTGTTTGGTCATTAGCTAGCAGCAACTAGCGTCAGACCCTAGCGAACTACTTTACGCAGAAACGCCAGATCCGAAGCGGATTCACGCTACACTTGGTTCAAGGAGAATGGGAAACGAGAGGGATGCAAAACTCAACCTCTCTACCAATAGGCATAGTCCCATTCCGTAAATCGGGTAAGACGTAACTCTAGGTCATCGCTCTCATTATTCGTTTTGATAATGATGATCATCCCGCTGTTCTTCGAGATTTTTGAGAAAAGTTCCCGGCTAACCGGGACCACCCAACCGTAGGACGGACCCATGGCCCATCCTCCACACTTTCCTCAGTTTGTTTTAGTTATGTAATTATCTAACACATTAATTTGACATATAGCAATCAGCTTCTTTAATTACTCCTGTTAAGCACTGGTTCCTTCACGTAATCTTATCACATGACATAGAAAAACAATCTCAGCCAAATTCTTTATTATCATTTCATCATTTTATCTTTGAAATACAAGGAGTTCCGCCCGTAGGCTTGTCCATAATCTGCCCGAAGGCTATCCAGTAATCCGCTAGGGATCACTATTCCAAGCTTCTGCCCGTAGACTAGTATGCGGGCCTCGAGATCCAATCCCGAGTCACGTTAGCCTCTTGTGCAGGACCCGGAAGGCGAGGGATTTACAGCCAGAGCCCCCCCTGGCACCCAAGCATCCTCCTGCGCCAAGTAGAGCTCAACGGAAAGACCTCTCGCGGCGGGTTCGGTCCACGTTCCCGGCGCGGTCAACAACCCCCTTGGTTAGGGTCAGGCAGGCAGTTGGGGGTAACTGAAGCTGCCTCTCCCTTCAGGCCTTCAACCTGAAGCATTAGATATCATTTCATCCTTTAGTTCTTTGAGCAAACAATGCAAACAGTGCTTTCTAAACTGTTACAAGCACAATCAATTCCAGTGGTCGTTTATTTGGCCAACTGTCAAGGAGTGAACCCTTCTTTCTGAATGCATCCAGCGTTCGATCGGGATTAATTGCGACTTGGCAAGATTCCCAAGGGTTTATTTGTTCACCCTTTTGTCCTTGGGTTAGGGCCATACCCTGTTAACCCAACTTAACCAATACCTTAGGTTTTATTAACAGTAAATCCTGGCGACCATGTCGCTTTAATTTATTGATTGATCATTTGCTTCCAAGCAAATACCTAACTTCCCTTTACTTGGCAATTTTTCCCCAAGACAGGTGATGTAATAGGATGACTACACATTCTCTTGCAAGTTAAACTTGCGCAAGAACTTACCAACCTTATTTCAAGAAATGGCAAAACTCTCTTGTGAACAAACAACAAGTCTATGCAATGTTGCAACTTATTGCACAAGTGTCGCATCTATTCTATGGGATCATTTCACCCATTGAACGACGTTTTCTGGTATTGGAATTATCTTCAGACGAGAAGCAGGGTTTAGGGTGTCTTTTTACCCAACCCATTCCTAATTACACTAGACCAACAACATTTGGTCCTAGGGGTTCCAACTCAATTCGCGTTTCATCATTTGAACGAGTGATCCTTAGGGTAGAAACCCTAGATCGTTTCTTGCAAGCCCATCCAATTGACTCACCATTTCGTGAATGTGGGTATGATCTTTGGGTTTGAGGGTTTTTGACTTGGCAACAAGTGCAAAACTAGGTCGAATCCTTAACGCGCTAAACCCTAGTTAGCACTTGGGATATTTATCATATCGACTGAATCATGCCTATATGAATCCCTTGTGGGTTAGGTGATTTAGACAATTCAATATACTTGTCTTGCGACAAGGATGAACCTTTCCTAGAGATAATAAACTAGATCTAAAGGAGAAAAATAGTTGCAACTACCACAATACATGTAAACATGCGATTCATTGCTTCTACGCATCACATAGTTCACAATAACTCTATCTTTCCTTGGTAAAGTAAAAATACATGATAATCTAGATACTAACTTTCCTAGGACCTACTAGGACTTATATCAAATAATCATGCCTACAACCTTGTTATCTACACTTTAGAATCTCATGCTTTGATAAACCATGCAACCTTTCCTAAATACGGCTCCTGATGAATGAAATTTTTGCATGACGACTATGCAACACGCAACTTTCTCCTAGCTACAAGGAAGTTAATGAAGTTCATACAAAACTAAAGCTAGTGTTAACTTATTCCATTTTACATGCCACTTGCAAGTCCATAAGATCAATTTCGTGCTCTTCTATTTCTTTTCGGATAACAACTTATGGGTGTTAACTTTTCCTCATGAATCATTACAAGGAAGATGTTGCCTAAAAATACAACATACGCTTAATCTTTCCATGTCTAGTCAACGGTGCACTTTAACAATTCCAACCTTATAATGATAGGCAACAGGTGTTCTAGGCTCGTCACTTTGAAAAGCACGACAAGGCAACATACTATTAAGGTCGTAAGATGGATAGACAATTTGCGTTTATTGCATTGAAAATACCAATTTTCCCAATTGCATTTAACTAGGCTAGGTGAATTTGAACATGCACGGGTGCTCCATGCAGTTATCATGCTTAATGCATTACTTTTGTATGAAATCACAATAGTAAAAACCTGGGTTTGTGGGCTCGGGGAGATGTCCACATGAATGCTAGGAGAAGAACCTCCCGCAGGCGCGCCTTGCGACGTCTTGGGGTCCATCGTAGGCATGATTACGGACTTCCGGTTTGCCTTTGCCCTTACACAATTATGGACTTCCGGTTAGCCTTTGCCCCTACATGATCCATGAATCTCCTCAGCCTTGGTAAGCAGCCTCAAGATCTTGCCCTTCTCCCTCGTACACAAGAGATACCTTCACCGAACTTCGGATCTTTAAAAAGCCAGGGCTTGTGAGAATTGGACTTAAGGGATTTGGGCTTATGGGATTTGAGCTTTATTTGCGGAAATGGGGCTCTTATGGATGGAGCTGCGAAAATGGAGGCTTACAAGGACTTACGAGAATTGGAGTTTTACGAGGAAGCTACGGGAATAGAGCTTAATGAGCTCGGTCTTAAACCCGAGAAGGCCGCAGGAACAAGGCCAAAGCCTTATCCCTTAGAAGCTGTGGAAATGGGCTTTAAGGGGAGGTTTTTAACCCCCGAGGTGGAACCCGTGTGCACAAGGCCTTAAGCCTTGTACTTTAGAAGCTTCCAAAAGCTTCTAGGAAGCTTTTGCTCCCCACGAAACCATGTGGGGTCAAAGGAAATGATTGAGGGGAATTAGGAAAGGAAGAATGATGTCGAATGGGGGAAAATTGACTTGTTTAGCATGTGGAGCCACGGCCGACAGCAGTAATGCGATGGCGCCTTCAACCGAGCAGGATAGAGGTGATGTCAGTGCGTTGCTACAAGCGATGGGGGAGTTCTTGGAGGCCGGGGAGCATGTCGTGGAGGACGTGCTTCCTCTTCTGAGCAAGCCGAGCAGGATGGGGGCGATGGCAGCTTGCTTTCTCACTCCTCTCCCTCAGCACGGCATCGTCCTTTGATCTCTCCCCATGATGTCGATGACAGCAGCTTCCCTCTCACTCTCCACGCAACCTTCTTTTTTCCTTCCCAGCACGGCGATGGCAGCAGCCGTTTGTCCCCACCCATCCTCCCTTCACACCTTAGAGGGTGTATTTATAGGACAAGGGGGGGAAGAGAAGAGCTCCACCACGTGGCCACTGCATGGCTTCCCCCCTCCTCATGCAGCCCCACCTCCACCAAGCCCATCCCCCCACACTCCCTCTCCTCCAGCCGTGCATCGGCTGGGGGAAAGGGATAAATATAAAAAAAATTTGCTTTAATAATATCCATTTTGCCCCTCCCAAGAGGGTGTTTACGTGTGATTTGTGGATTTGAACCCTCGGGCTTGCTTTGCCAATGCGGAGGTCTCGATTTCTCGCGTGCAGGTCACAGATTACACTGTGGCAATTCCAATATGAAAGATAACCTTTGCACGAGGTTTACGCAGTGTACGGGAAGTCAATATTCACGAGTGGGAATATTACATTCTCTCCCCCTTAGAAGAATCGAGATGTCCTCATCTCGAGATAAACTGGGGATATTGATGGTTGTGAGAGCTTTCATCTATCCAGGTAGCATCCCCTTCGGGATAATCTTTCCACTGGACGAGGCATTCTTTCAAGGTTCTAGATCTTAACTGTCTCTTCCTAACATCTAAAATCTTATCCGGTCTTAGTTCACGGACTCCTTGACTAGGCATTACAATTTGTTGGTCATCAAGTACATGATTAGGGTTGGGTACATATTTTTTTAAGAGACTAATATGGAATACATTGTGAACTTTTAGGTTATCAGGAAGTTGCAATTTATAAGCATTGGGTCCCAGGCATTTGAGGATTTTATACGGCCCACAATACCTTGGACTTAGCTTCTTGCATTCTCCTAGAGATAGAGAACTCCTTTTAGGGCGTACACGAATGAAGACCATGTCTCCTTCTCCGAAGACCCTCTCTTGACGTTTCAAATCTACATATGCCTTTTGTCTATCCTTGGCTGCTTGTATGTCTTGTCTTATTGACCTTATTTGGTCATCCATGTCCTCCAACATTTGTCTTGAAGCTTCAACTCTTAGGGTTGGATCAGAAAAGTTTAGGGGACTTCGACAATCATGACCATATAATGCCTGGAAAGGGGTCATTTGAATGCTCTGCTAGTAAGAAGCATTGTAGGCAAATTCTACTAACGGCAAGTATTGAATCCACCTCTTCGGCTCTCGACAGCAGTATGCCCTAAGCATATCTTCAATGATTTGATTCACTCGCTCTGTTTGTCCATCCGTTTGGGGATGGTAGGCGGTGCTAAAACAGAGTTGAGTCCCAATAGCTTCAAAGATAGCTCTCCAGAAGTGTGAAGTGAAGAGAGAATCTCGATCGCTAATGATTCTTCTAGGTAACCCATGTAGCTTGAATATCTCCTTGATAAACAATCTTGCAATGTCGGAGGCTTTATAGTTTGTCTTTACTGGAATCAGGTGTGCAACCTTAGTAAGCATGTCAACTACAACCATAATGGAATTGTATCCTTCTTGGACTTGGGGTAAGCCCACAATAAAATCCATACTGATGAATTCCCATTTCATTTGGGGAATGTCAAGTGGTTGCAATTTTCCTGGCATCATGACATGTTCAGCCTTGATACGTTGGCAAGACAAACATTCAGTGACATATTTGAGAACGTCACCTTTGAGCCTCTCCCAATGGTAGCTCTTCCTAACTGAATTAAGAGTTTTTGCATAGCCAGGATGTCCTGCGAAAGGGGAATCATGAGCTTCCCATAATATCTTCTGCTTAAGTGACTGGCTTGTTGGTATACACAGCCTTGTTCTGTAGTAGACAAGTCCATTATCAATGGAAAATTCCTGATACTTGGCCTGTAACTTCAGATTCTGATCCTTGGTAGATATTTCTTTTATCATTGTTTGGTAGGCCAAATCATGGCATGCTTCCTCTCTAGCTAGTTCGAGTATAGGGTTGCTTGGCATAGATACCTTTGTAGCCAGAGATCTGGCCATTGATGGATTCTGTAAGATTAGGGAATTTAGGAATGCCTTGCGACTGAGTGCATCGGCAACTACATTCTCTTTCCCTGGTCGGTACTTGATTTCAAAATCATACTCCTCCAATACTTCAATCCACCGCCGTTGCCTCATGTTGAGCTCGTTCTGGGTAAAAATCCATTTGAGACTCTTATGATCGGTTACTAGAGTAAAGTTGTTACCCAATAGGTAGTGTCTCCAAAGCTTTAAAGCATGGATGACAGCTAATAATTCCAGATCATGCGTGGCATAATTCTTTTTATGACTCTTCAATTTCCTTGAAGAGTATGCTACTGGATGACCTTCCTGCATAAGTACACCCCCCAAGGCAAGAATGCTGGCATCAGTTACTACCTCGAACTCCTTATTGAGGTCAAGAAGTTTTAGAATAGGTGCTGATACCAAACATTGCTTCAATTGGTCGAAGCTATTTTGTTCGGGAGTTGACCATGTAATAGAAGTTTGCTTCTTTAGTAAGTCTGTAAGAGGTGCTGCAATCAAAGCATAGTTTTTGATAAAGACCCTATACCATCCTGTCAAGCCAAGAAAGCTACGTATTTCTTTAATGGATATTGGTATTGGCCATTCAAGCACATCCCTAACTTTGGCTGGGTCTACTGATATTCCTTCTGATGATACTATGAATCCTAGATATTCAATCTGACGCTTGAAGAATGCACACTTCTTCATTTTAGCATACAGCTTATGAGACCTCATTGTCTCAAGAACAATCCGTAGTTGAGGTTCATGATCTTCTTCCTGTTTAGAATAGACTAAAGTGTCATCGAAGAAGACAAGCACGAAATCATCAAGATATGGTCTAAAAATATCATGCATTAATCTATTGAAAGTGGCAGGTGCATTTGTAAGCCCGAATGACATAACCAAGAACTCAAAGTGCCCATATCTTGTATTGAAGGCCATTTTTGGAATATCTTCTTCCTTGATCCTTATTTGATAGTAACCTGATCTGAGATCAATTTTGGAGAAGATCTTTGCACCTTGAAGGCGATCCAGAAGTTCATCTATTCTAGGAATAGGATACTTGTTCTTGACTATTGATTGATTCAAACCACGGTAATCAATACATAGTCGAAGTGTCCCATCTTTCTTTTTCTGGAATAGTACTGGAGCTCCCCATGGTGAGTTGCTAGGCTGGATGTAACCCTGATCTAACAGTTGCTTGAGTTGTTCCTTCAACTCAATAGCTTCCGGTATGGACATTCTATAAGGTCTCTTTGCAATTGGCGCAGCTCCAGGCACTAGCCTTATTTCATGATCAACTTCTCTTGGAGGCGGAAGTTCAGTCAATTCCTCAGGGAATACGTCAGCGTATTCCTTTAGCCAAGAGGGTCCTTCATGAGACTCTTGCTTTTGATCTAACTTGTTGAGTTTGATCAGGTAAACAGGTAATCCTTTTCTAACTCCTTTTATGATCCGCGATACTTTGGCTAACTGGATTCTTGGCACTCCTGCCTCACCTTGAGTTGTAACAAACTCCCTTTCAGAGTTTCGAAAGGAAACTTGACCCTTTCCACAGTGGATGTGGGCGTCATTAGGCTTAAGCCAATCCATCCCGAGTAGACACTCATGGATACCTAAATTCATGACTTTGAATTTGACTAAGGTTTTCTTTCCTCGCAGAAAGAATTCTTCCGTAGCAGTTTGCCTGGTACAAGTTACCTCACGACCGTTTGCCAATTCCACAAGTAAGGTAGGTGCTTCTACTGTGGCTATTCCTAATCTTTTTGCACATGCTGGTGAGATAAAGGAATGTGTACTGCCACAATCAATCAAGGTTTTGAAACCTTTACCTTGATAGTCCGACGGTGTTTGAATCACCGAGAACTGACGATTCGGCCCCTTCTTGTGTAAAGCGGCATGGACTGTCGCTCTTTCAAATTCTGCCTCCATAGTCGGATCTTCCTCTTCTTCTGCTTCGCATCTTTGCCTATTGGTGATGCAGGCAGTTCTTCCTCTTCCACGGGTGGCGGCTCCTTGACCGCGGCCTAGACCTTGACGATGTCCCTCACTGAGCTTGGGACATTGCCTTTTGAAATGACCGAGTTTGTTGCAGTGGAAACATCGGAGGTTTCGGCCATTACTTTGAGTAGGAACAAAGTTGTTGACGTTATTTGTCCTTGCTTTCTTCCTTTGTCCCTGATTGTGACCTTGGACTCTCTTCACTTGGGGTCTGAATGTTCCTCTGTTCGGGTCGCTATAGGACCAATTTTTGTTACCCCTTGGTCTAGCTTGCACTTCCTGAATTATAGGTGCCGCTCGAATGAGTGCATCCTGAAGATCTGACGGACGCATAGATTCGAGACGGGTATTTACGGGTGGATTTAAGCCTGTGCAAAATTTGGACACCTGCTGCGTCATGTCCATCTGTGGCGCATACTTTAAGAGTGAGACAAATTTAGAGTAGTATGCGTCAAGGGTGAGTCCTAGCTGTTTTAGCTCGTAGAATTCATTCATTTTTTGTGTACGATATGCAGGTGGCAAATATCTCCCCTGCACGGCTTTCTTTAACTTCTTCCAGGTGACGGACCCCTCTGAAGTCCCTTGATCCCTGCACCATTGTTTCCACCATAGTCTAGCTTCGCCGGTGAGTTTTAATTTGGCGAGCATGGCCTGATTGGTAGGCGCAGTACCAGCTGCTTCAAAGTAATCCTCCATAGATTCAATCCAAATTTCAGCATCAGACTGGACGAATCTGCCTCTCCCGTCAAACTCGGGTGGCTTTATCTGCTTGAGGAGGAACTTCTTCTCCTGGATCACAGCAGTACTTGATGTAGGGGGCGAATTTGGAACCTGTACCTGGGGTTGTGCCTGGATAAAAGTTTCCTTAACGTTATTACATGATAATTGACGTTAGCTTATCTTTAGATCAGCTATCTCGTAAATCATGAAGCTACTTAACTTTTTTAACAACTCTGATGCACAGTCGGATATTGATAAATGAAGCCCTTATTTATATTTACATGGGCGTAGCCTTATATAACATCTCGTGTGATGATAATCCAATCATTACATTCAGTTTGGGGAGAACGACGTTGTATTGCATTTGTCTACAGGAACTGTGTAATAGTAGGGTTTTGGGTCATGGATCTTTAGGAATCGGTAATTCATTGGAAGTTCAGGATATCCTTTTCGCTGGAATCCATACTTCTCATGGCGGCCCAACACCTTAATCCTGTCGGCTGGGATTACACGGGTTACTTCCTCATATACATATGAGTTCAATTCAACCCTCCGACCTTGAATATGCAAAGTCGAATTTACGTGAGCTTCCACAAAAATGAACAGCTTCACGACTTTCAAGTCTTCCAACCACTTGATCCTCTTCAGGTTGGTCTGTAGATAAGCGAACCGGTAGGCAGCTATGTAGTAGATTTCTGAAGACCCAGTCCATCTTCGTTCTATATATAAAGGTGATGGATTATAAATATGCTCCAGGATGTTCATCATTCCAACTCTTTGTCTATAATGCGGAGAATGCATTGCAGTCACAAACATGACCCGGAACACCAAAAACTTGTTCCACGCTTCATAGTTCTGCAAGACAGTATTGAAGATGAGGAAATGTTTGGACAGCAATAATTTCTTTACTTCATTTTATTGAGATCTCATAAAAACAATTCCGTTGTTGGTCTGCTCTGATACCAACTGTAACGTGTCCACTGGAATCATCCAGGACACGTCTTAGCAGTCCATCGGAAAGGATGTCTAGAAAGCTCCGCCCGACATTCCCATGGAATGTTACGGGACTTGCGATCTAGTTCTTCCCGCATCTGCCTCGTAGTGGAAGTATCATGGCCGTTTCCACTTAAGATCGACCTGAATTTGGGTTTTCCTGTTTGGTCATTAGCTAGCAGCAACTAGCGTCAGACCCTAGCGAACTACTTTACGCAGAAACGCCAGATCCGAAGCGGATTCACGCTGCACTTGGTTCAAGGAGAATGGAAAACGAGAGGGATGCAAAACTCAACCTCTCTACCAATAGGCATAGTCCCATTTCGTAAATCGGGTAAGACGTAACTCTAGGTCATCGCTCTCATTATTCGTTTTGATAATGATGATCATCCCGCTGTTCTTCGAGATTTTTGAGAAAAGTTCCCGGCTAACCGGGACCACCCAACCGTAGGACGGACCCATGGCCCATCCTCCGCACTTTCCTCAGTTTGTTTTAGTTATGTAATTATCTAACACATTAATTTGACATATAGCAATCAGCTTCTTTAATTACTCCTGTTAAGCACTGGTTCCTTCACGTAATCTTATCACATGACATAGAAAAACAATCTCAGCCAAATTCTTTATTATCATTTCATCATTTTATCTTTGAAATACAAGGAGTTCCGCCCGTAGGCTTGTCCATAATCTGCCCGAAGGCTATCCAGTAACCCGCTAGGGATCACTATTCCAAGCTTCTGCCCGTAGACTAGTATGCGGGCCTCGAGATCCAATCCCGAGTCACGTTATCCTCTTGTGTAGGACCCGGAAGGCGAGGGATTTACAGCCAGAGCCCCCCCTGGCACCCAAGCATCCTCCTGCGCCAAGTAGAGCTCAATGGAAAGACCTCTCGCGGCGGGTTCGGTCCACGTTCCCGGTGCGGTCAACAACCCCCTTGGTTAGGGTCAGGCAGGCAGTCGGGGGTAACTGAAGCTGCCTCTCTCTTCAGGCCTTCAACCTGAAGCATTAGATATCATTTCATCCTTTAGCTCTTTGAGCAAACAATGCAAACAGTGCTTTCTAAACTGTTACAAGCACAATCAATTCCAGTGGTCGTTTATTTGGCCAACTGTCAAGGAGTGAACCCTTCTTTCCGAATGCATCCAGCGTTCGATCGGGATTAATTGCGACTTGGCAAGATTCCCAAGGGTTTATTTGTTCACCCTTTTGTCCTTGGGTTAGGGCCATACCCTGTTAACCCAACTTAACCAATACCTTAGGTTTTATTAACAGTAAATCCTGGCGACCATGTCGCTTTAATTTATTGATTGATCATTTGCTTCCAAGCAAATACCTAACGTCCCTTTACTTGGCAATTTTTCCCCAAGACAGGTGATGTAACAGGATGACTACTCATTCTCTTGCAAGTTAAACTTGCGCAAGAACTTACCAACCTTATTTCAAGAAATGGCAAAACTCTCTTGTGAACAAACAACAAGTCTATGCAACGTTGCAACTTATTGCACAAGTGTCGCATCTATTCTATGGGATCATTTCACCCATTGAACGGCGTTTTCTGGTATTGGAATTATCTTCAGACGAGAAGCAGGGTTTAGGGTGTCTTTTTACCCAACCCATTCCTAATTACACTAGACCAACAACGTTTGGTCCTAGGGGTTCCAACTCAATTCGAGTTTCATCATTTGAACGAGTGATCCTTAGGGTAGAAACCCTAGATCGTTTCTTGCAAGCCCATCCAATTGACTCACCATTTCGTGAATGTGGGTATGATCTTTGGGTTTGAGGGTTTTTGACTTGGCAACAAGTGCAAAACTAGGTCGAATCCTTAACGCGCTAAACCCTAGTTAGCACTTGGGATATTTATCATATCGACTGAATCATGCCTATATGAATCCCTTGTGGGTTAGGTGATTTAGACAATTCAATATACTTGTCTTGCGACAAGGATGAACCTTTCCTAGAGATAATAAACTAGATCTAAAGGAGAAAAATAGTTGCAACTACCACAATACATGTAAACATGTGATTCATTGCTTCTACGCATCACATAGTTCACAATAACTCTATCTTTCCTTGGTAAAGTAAAAATACATGATAATCTGGATACTAACTTTCCTAGGACCTACTAGGACTTATATCAAATAATCATGCCTACAACCTTGTTATCTACACTTTAGAATCTCATGCTTTGATAAACCATGCAACCTTTCCTAAATACGGCTCCTGATGAATGAAATTTTTGCATGACGACTATGCAACACGCAACTTTCTCCTAGCTACAAGGAAGTTAATGAAGTTCATACAAAACTAAAGCTAGTGTTAACTTATTCCATTTTACATGCCACTTGCAAGTCCATAAGATCAATTTCGTGCTCTTCTATTTCTTTTCGGATAACAACTTATGGGTGTTAACTTTTCCTCATGAATCATTACAAGGAAGATGTTGCCTAAAAATACAACATACGCTTAATCTTTCCATGTCTAGTCAACGGTGCACTTTAACAATTCCAACCTTATAATGATAGGCAACAGGTGTTCTAGGCTCGTCACTTTGAAAAGCACGACAAGGCAACATACTATTAAGGTCGTAAGATGGATAGACAATTTGCGTTTATTGCATTGAAAATACCAATTTTCCCAATTGTGTTTAACTAGACTAGGTGAATTTGAACATGCACGGGTGCTCCATGAAGTTATCATGCTTAATGCATTACTTTTGTATGAAATCACAATAGTAAAAACCTGGGTTTGTGGGCTCGGGGAGATGTCCACGTGAATGCTAGGAGAAGAACCTCCCGCAGGCGCGCCTTGCGACTTCTTGGGGGCCATCGTAGGCATGATTATGGACTTCCGGTTTGCCTTTGCCCTTACACAATTATGGACTTCCGGTTAGCCTTTGCCCCTACGTGATCCGTGAATCCCCTCAGCCTTGGTAAGCAGCCTCAAGATCTTGCCCTTCTCCCTCGTACACAAGAGATACCTTCACCGAACTTCGGATCTTTAAAAAGCCAGGCCTTGTGAGAATTGGGCTTAAGGGATTTGGGCTTATGGGATTTGAGCTTTATTTGCGGAAATGGGGCTCTTATGGATGGAGCTGCGAAAATGGAGGCTTACAAGGACTTACGAGAATTGGAGTTTTACGAGGAAGCTACGGGAATAGAGCTTAATGAGCTCGGTCTTAAACCCGAGAAGGCCGCAGGAACAAGGCCAAAGCCTTATCCCTTAGAAGCTGTGGAAATGGGCTTTAAGGGGAGGTTTTTAACCCCCGAGGTGGAACCCGTGTGCACAAGGCCTTAAGCCTTGTACTTTAGAAGCTTCCAAAAGCTTCTAGGAAGCTTTTGCTCCCCACGAAACCACGTGGGGTCAAAGGAAATGATTGAGGGGAATTAGGAAAGGAAGAATGATGTCGAATGGGGGAAAATTGACTTGTTTAGCATGTGGAGCCACGGCCGACAGCAGTAATGCGATGGCGCCTTCAACCGAGCAGGATAGAGGCGATGTCAGTGCGTTGCTACAAGCGATGGGGGAGTTCTTGGAGGCCGGGGAGCATGTCGTGGAGGACGTGCTTCCTCTTCTGAGCAAGCCGAGCAGGATGGGGGCGATGGCAGCTTGCTTTCTCACTCTTCTCCCTCAGCACGGCATCGTCCTTTGATCTCTCCCCACGATGTCGATGACAGTAGGTTCCCTCTCACTCTCCACGCAACCTTCTTTTTTCCTTCCCAGCACGGCGATGGCAGCAGCCTTTTGTCCCCACCCATCCTCCCTTCACACCTTAGAGGGTGTATTTATAGGACAAGGAAGAGCTCCACCACATGGCCACTGCATGGCTTCCCCCCTCCTCATGCAGCCCCACCTCCACCAAGCCCATCCCCCCACACTCCCTCTCCTCCAGCCGTGCATCGGCTGGGGGAAAGGGATAAATATAAAAAAATTTTTCTTTAATAATATCCATTTTGCCCCTCCCAAGAGGGTGTTTACGTGTGATTTGTGGATTCGAACCCTCGGGCTTGCTTTGCCAATGCGGAGGTCTCGATTTCTCGCGTGCAGGTCACAGATTACACTGTGGCAATTCCAATATGAAAGATAACCTTTGCACGAGGTTTACGCAGTGTACGGGAAGTCAATATTCACGAGTGGGAATATTACAGAAGGCATGGATGAGATGCCATGGTTTATGTCAACACGATGGTTGTATGGAGCCTTGACCGCAGCATCCAGCGAAGGGACAGAGGTCTCAATGGAGGAGTGGGAGTTCTCGAGGGGATGTAGTCCAAAGGTAATGAGGGGTTTAGAATGTGTCGTATCTAAATTTGCTTGCTACATCTAATTTGAGTGTTTCAATGTGCAGTACAAAATATATAGTGCAGCGTGGTCGCGCGGACGGCATTTTCAGGTGGAGCCTATTGACCAAATGCACTCCACAATGGACTCTGGTGTCATGGCAAGGTTTGAGCAAGAGAGCCAACGACGAGCAACGGATCCGAACACGGTTGTGGATGAGATGGAGTATTTTGGGAACTTGCAAAGTATTATTACGGTGGATTACCGTAGCTTCTCCATGATACTATTAGATGTGCAGTGGTTCAAAGTGGTACTTGGAGGAGCTGGAGCAACAATTCGACGAGGTCCATCTGGATTTCTCGAAATAGATTCTGAAAAAAAATGGATGGATTTGCACGACACCTTTGTGTTGCCGGCCCATTGTAAACATGTACAAATAGTCATTTGCTTGCTAATTGTAATACGACATGGTTTATGTCACAATGGTTTGAGGTCGCTTTGTAAGTGTTTGTGAACAGGTAATCTTCTATCCAAACCCCCGACAACCTCGATGGTGGTATGTTATACATTCAACTCCTCGAGGTGCGAGAGTATATGATCAAAGCGATGTTCCAGGCATAGATGAAGAAAATATGCAAATAGAGGGATCGAAATTACAAAGGGTGGAGGCCACCGCAAGCTTGGAGCCCGCATCGGCTAACAATGATGGAAATACAGAAGTCGTAGAATTTTTTGAGAACGAGGCAGACTCGTTCTTTTGTGGTGACATGTCTATCGACCTTCTAGTGTATGCAGAGTTGTGTCAGGAGATTAACATGGGACCATAGAATACTTCATTCTTGGAGAATTGTATTACTCAATTCGTTGTTTAGATCTTCCATAAAGGTAGATAAGATATTCATTTTAAGAGGGATTTTTCAAAAATGATTTATATTAATGTGCTTTGTATCGTTTAAATTGATTATTCTAACATCATTTTTTATCTATGCAGGTATCGACATTTTCAGGATGAGTCGAGGGATGAGCGATGAGGAGTTTCAGAACATGATGGCACACATGTCTCCAGATCAGCTCACAAGATTCAGAGAGATGGTAGATCAGGAGCTGTCTCGTTCTTCATCAGGGCGCTCTGCTAGATCAGCTTCAGCTAGATCAGCTTCAGCGCGATCAGATGCTTCAGCTTCGAGCAGACGATCTCGACGCTCGCGACTTGGGCCAGAGGGAGGGACTGCGACTGCAGGAGGATCAGGGGGTGCTGCTGTGGAGACACGGACACGGTGTCTCCGTCTCGTTGTTCAGCTGGAGCAGTGTCACCTCCAGGATTTGTCACACGTGTGGGGACGTCCACTCCAGTTACTCCGGCTTTTGCGCAGCCGTCGGCAGATGGCACGCCTTTTGGTGGCACCCCTTTGAGTGGCACTCCGGGAGAGGGTACCCCCGTCGGTACACCGGATGTACAGGGGTCTCCTGGATATGCCCAGGAGCATGGACGGAGATGGGAGAGGGCCCATCTTAGGCATACTCCTAGGGGTTATGGATACCTAGTGGATGGTAGGTCAGGAGTCATCATCATAAATGATGAGGGGAGGAGGGTGATGGCTCGCATGAGGGAGTTGTGCCAACAAGTTTTTCGGCACAACGTCCTGGATCATTGGAGGAACATACCGGAGGGGAGCAAGGACTACATAGTAGCATCCTTGCACGAGGAGTTCCCGGTGACAGCCGCAGTGGATAGATTCTCTACGGGCTGGATGATGGATTGCATGCATGCATACATGTCACATAGACGATCCGACGCACGCAAGGCAATCAAGAGTGGGGCTCCAAAGCCCAAGTGGTTAGATGCAGACGACTTGCGCCGACTGAGGGAGGAGGCTACAAATTCGCCAGGACGTTGGAGTCAGCAGCAGGAGGCGGCGAGGGCACGAATCGAGGCCGGATCGGTACATCATCTTGGGAGTGGCAGCCACAGGACATATTTGGAGGACTTTGTAAGTTTCTCTTTTGTTTTGCTTATTTGTTTTTTTGAGATAGTCTTTGTACTGACAATCATGTTTCTAACAGTTAGCATTTTGTTTTCTTTGCAGCACTCCATTACAAATCGTGATCCGCAAGGCCTTGAGACTCGATATGCAAAGAGGCACGGTCTCAGGGCATTGATCGACCGATTGTATAGACGCGGCGGCCCTGTAAGTCACTCATCTTTCTTGTCCGTAGTTGCCCTGTAATTCTATATGCAAATGCGACGCATATAGTGTCCTTAGTTTCATTGCAAATGCGACGCATATAGTGACAATTCTATGGCGTCGTCAATAACGACGCTTTTTGTGACGACGGGGGCAAATTTTGTTGTTTGTATTTTCGTCACTTTAAACGTCGCTATAAGGTCTATATCTTGTAGTGCTGTTTTGAACCTCTATGACTTGCAAAACTTGGAGATTGCTTAGTAGACTGGAAAACTTAGTAGATTTAGGGACTTTGAGCTTGCCTGACTGATCACGATTTCGTTTTAGGATGGGGGGGCCGTTTTTCGCTGCCGTTGGTGACGTCAAGATGTCACTACCGCCGATTATCAAATTCTTGGGCTTAAGCTTTCTTATTAAGCTTAATAATAAGCTTTTTAACCTTTGAATTAAAGCTTTTAAGCTTTTAAGCTATGGATTCTTATCTCTTTTTGAAGACGACTTGATGTAGGAGATATCCATGTGGTCCTCCGTCTCCTCAGGCCAGTCCTTCGCGATCAGAGAGTGCAGAAGGGGGTTCTTGACCGCCAGGAACACACCGGTATCGACCGTTCGCAATGAAACTAGCTGTAGAGCTTGATCGTTCCAGAAGCTGCACCTTCGCACAAGATGGTAAGCGATTGAAAGCTCTCAATCTCAGCTTCAGTCTGATACCATTGTTGCACAGATCGGATGCCGTAAGCGCGCGTAGCGAGCGTTAGAAGGCCCCCAAGAACAAAATAACTCTACTTTTTGCACACAAATCAATGTAGAAAGCTTGCACAACATGAACAAGAGACCAATTGGGTGCAATCTCCCCCCATGCCTTGTGTGTGCGCTCCACAAAGCATGTATTTCATATATTAATCATCTTCAAGCTCAAATAATAGCCCAAATTACAAAATAGCACGCTTTTGGCTTTTGAGTTTGCTTTTGTGCCAAATAGAAATAAAGCTAATGGGTGCCCAAGAAGTCAGGCGTACCCAAATACAATGTTCAAATACAAATATCTAAATCATGCGCCCATGCGCATATAAAAATAATAAATAAATATCAAGTGCCTTGATAAATAAGCGCGACATGCCATGCTTAAGACACGCGCCTATCAAAATATTGACGATAAATTTGAATACACACTATCCTCCAATGCTTTCCACTTCCACCGCTACTATCTCTACACATCAACTGAAGCATTAACAATCGTTAGTAAAATAATACAATTAAACTGACAAAAGTGAATACCTAGCAGTCTTCAGCTACATAAATAAATTGGTTAGAAATCAATCCTAACCTTAATTTATCACGAGTGCGCACTCTAAACTCATAAACGTTTATTAATTAAATATGTATTTTGCAGAATCACCCGCTATGGAATCGCCCATGTACACATAAAATTAATAAAACGCCCGAAAAGGATAGGCATCCCCATCGACTTCTTGCACAAAGAATGTGTATGAGCCCCAGTAATAAGAGTTTACGGAATCCACCATGTAATATGCCGCCTGGCATCATCTTCACTGCAAAAACCATAATTCTCAAACTTATCATCTATAAAAGCATCATCTTCTTGAATACATAACTAATCCTCATGATCACCAATCTAATCATCTTCATTGTTCATAAACTGCTAGCTTGCTTCCTTCTTAATTAAATTTGGCTGGAGATTGATTATGATAGTTTGAAAAATACCAAAATATGAAAAATATCAAGATTATTGATGCAAAGTGTGTGATGATCCACTCTCTCATTGACAAGCTTCTCTATTAGGTTTGAACATTATATTAGGGAATTTGGGAATTTCCATATAGTTTAGGAATCCCCAATATAGTTAATATTTGGTCACATTATCAATTCTTGTCCCCTTACTTGAAAGTGGAGTCTACCCAAATTACTACTATATAGGTTGTCTTTCCAAGTTGCACTTTGAAGCATGAATTAAGATTTAGTCACATGGCCAAATCTTTACCCCTTATTTGAAAGTGCAACTTGGGAGATTCCCAAATTCTCCAATATGGTGTTTTTGGGACACTCACGGATTCTTGGCTTCTTTGGCTCTTGTCCTCTCTCACTCCCTTTACCTCAATCTTTGGCAAGGCCATGGGTAAAGAGCACCAATCATCATCATCACTCAAACTTGAATCGGAATCCAAAATATCTTCTTATATTTCCTTAAGCTTTTCAACTGCTATAAGCAATCTCCAATATGTGTAACACTTGAACAAGACCTGCCTTTCTTGCCTTCATGATCATCATGCCATTCATAAGAATCATGAAGAATATCCTCAAAAGAAATATCCAAATTCTACCATGCTTTATCCATCTTCGAACTTGAAGCCTTCTTTGTTTTGCTGATGAAAACCTCTTGTGGATATGATCAAACTCATTACATAAATCAAACATGCAGAAGTACTTGTAGGATTTTCCTTCTTCACAAGACCCATGAACATAAGAACAGTCAAAACTCAAAGCAAACTCATGCTATTGTTACTTTGTTAATGGTTTTTCTAATTCCTAAGACTTGTTACTAGACAAAATAACAGAGTAAGGTAGTTGTCACTACTTCAAGTAGTTGTCATTGCTTTAGGTAGTCTGCCCCACTACTTCAGGTCTTGACAAAAATTTTAGATTTCCGACATCAAAGAGAAGTATTTTAATTAGGCTTTAGATCCAGAAATAGAGAACATCATAGAAGGGGTTGTATCATCTTGCTTCCCAAAATATATTACTACTTCATACGAAACATTCTACTTCATAAAGAAACTCTACTTCATGCAAGAATTTTGCTTCATATAGGAACTCTACTTCATGTAGAAATTTTTCTTCATGCAAGAAATACAAATTTCTGGCCTCAAACAAAGTAATTTTTGTTGATTCTTTAAACCAAAGATATAGAGAATCAATGATAGGATATACAAATAGAAAACCCTTAGTAAAGTCATTTTTTGTCCATAAAACTGTCATTTTTCATAAATTCGAGGTACTTCTTCAAGTCTTTGCACAAATTTTGCACCCAGAAAACCTTTCAAATTTCATATAGGAAATTAGGTTTTCTTCCCAAAAACAAGGTCATTTTTTATAGAGCTTCAAATTTCACGCATCAATTAAATGTGTTTTTTGTTAAACCTCTATACCAAAGATTCAAAAAAGCATAGCAGGATTACCAAGTGTTCTAGCCCCAAATCTATGTCGAATGCATAGTAGGACTGAACTGCCTCATACAAAAATACCTAATCCAATATCACACATCTTATAGGAAACTTGAAAGGTGAGAAGGGTCGAAGCTTGTACGTGAGCTATGGCGGGAGAGCAAGAGCAAGAAAGAGAGAGACAAGAAATGGGAACTCCAACAGTCACAATGTGTGACCGGGCCTTCCTTTATTTACTAGTCACTAAAACGAATGTAAAGAATAAAGTGACGTGACGGGCGCCCGCCACCTGCAGTGTGCAGTGGCGGATAATGTCAGTGTTGTAATACATAGGGCGGCATGGCGGAGGCACCTTTACCCCAACAACCTCCCACTTAAAGGCAAATCTGCCCCAGTGAGAGAGAAAAGAAAAGAAAAAAACAGTACAACTGTACATAGGTACAAGGGATGAGGAAAGGCAACATCTCATCCAACACCCATCAATCTCGTGAGGAAGGCAAAGCGCTCAGTAGTGAGGCTTTTCGTGAGCAGATCTACAGGATTCTCATTAGTGGAGATCTTGACAAGGTCAACAGACTTGTCATCCACGACACCACGTATGAAGTGATACCTCACCTCAATGTGTTTCATCTTCGCATGGAAGACCGGATTCTTAGCCAACTGAATGGCACTCATAGAATCCGAATGTAGTGTAGGTATATCATCAATCCCAAGGTCAGCAACTAGATGACCTAGCCATATGGCCTCCTTGCAAGCCTCAGTGGCTGCAATATACTCGGCCTCAGTGGTAGACAAAGCCGTACACTTCTAAACCCTGGACATCCAAGAGACAGCACTTCCAGCGTAGGTGAATACATAGCCAGAAGTGGACTTCCTACTATCTGCATGTCATGCATAATCGGAGTCAGTGTACCCCACAACCCCTGTATCCTGGCTGCCATAGCAAATACACATATCTGTTGTGCTCTTCAGGTACCTCATGATACCCTTCACGACATCCCAATGTTTCCTGCCAGGTGTAGCCATATAGCGTGCCACAACACTAATTGCAAAGGCAATATTTGGATGAGTGGCTATCATGGCATACATCAAACTGCCCACGACTGAAGCATAAGGGATGTGGGCCATCTTGGCCCTCTGCTCATCTGTCTGCAGACAATCGGCCTATGATACCTTCACATAACAAGGCAATGGACAGCCAATAGGATTTATGTCTTGCATATGGAAGCGCTCAAGGACTTTATGAATATACTCCCTCTGTGACAAGTAGAGGAGTCCCTGATGCCTGTTGTGTCTAATGTGCATACCAAGTATGTGAGAGGCCTGTCCCAAATCCTTCATCTCAAAGCTCTTCTTCAGCTGAGATTTAAGAGCATCTAGCTCATCATGAGCTTTCCCTGCTCTATCAGCATATCATCCACATAGAGTACCAAAATAAGCAATGAACCATCACGGGCTTTCTTCGTGTAAAGACACGGATCCATACCACTCCTGCTGTAGCCCTGTGACTGCATAACGGCATCAAACTTATGATACCATTCCCTAGGTGCCTGCTTTAAGCCATAAAGACTTTTCATCAACTTGCACACTAGGTGCTCCCTGGCAGGTTCTGCAAAGCCCTTATGCTGCTCCATATAGATCTCATCATGCAAGTCCCCATGTAAGAAAGACATCTTGACATCCATCTGATATAGATCTAAGTCAAGCTGAGCAACCAAAGCCAAGACCAAGCGCAGGGTGGTCATCTTAA
This sequence comes from Lygodium microphyllum, assembly GCF_053477565.2. Classification (NCBI taxonomy): domain Eukaryota; kingdom Viridiplantae; phylum Streptophyta; class Polypodiopsida; order Schizaeales; family Lygodiaceae; genus Lygodium; species Lygodium microphyllum. The sequence continues at coordinate 51,859,580 of NC_141148.1, read as the reverse complement.
CCACAGGAGAAAAGATCTCATCAAAGTCTAAACCATGCTCCTGCTTAAAACCCTTTGCTACCAATCTAGCCTTGTATGCTGGCTTGGGGTGTCCAGGGGTACTTTTCAGCTTGTACACCCACTTGCATGGCAAAGCCTTATTGCCCTTAGGCAAGGCAACCGAATCCCAAGTCTCATTCTTATGCAAGGAGTCAATCTCAGACTGCATAGCCCTCTCCCAGGAGTGACTGTCACCCCTGCGCATAGCCTCATCATAAGTGAAAGGCTCTCCTGCATCTGTAACCAAAACATAATGCATGGAGGGCTGAAATCTATCAGGTGGACGTCTGTCTCTAGTAGACCGTCTCACTGTAGGCTCTGCTACTTGCCCAGCTGCCTGTCCAACACCCTGACCATGAGCATCTACTACAGCTGTAGGCTGTCCAACTGGCTGTGCAGGAGCTCTAGGCTCCTCCTGAAAGATCACTCTGTGGATCTCAACCACCTTCTCAGGCTGCCTGTGCATCTTGTCTTCATGGAAGACTACATCATGGCTGCGTACTATTTTTTGCGCCTGCTGATCCCATAGGCGATAGCCCATCTCTCCTGAATCACCATAACCAAGAAAGATGCATTTAATGCTCTTTTGATCCAACTTATTCCTCTTGTCCTTGGGCACATGGAAGAATGCCTCACATCCAAAGACACAGAGATGCGCATAAAAGGGTGGCTTACCAGCCCAAACTTCCTCTGCAACCTGAAAATCCAATCCACTAGAAGGCAATCGGTTTATGACATGCACTGCCGTACTAACTGCCTCAGCCCAAAAGCTCTGCGGTAGGCCTGCATGGCTAAGAATAGAGTGGACACGCTCCTGAATAGTCCTGTTCATGCGCTCAGCCAAACCATTCTGGGCGGGGGTGTAAGGGGCGGTCAACTGACGCTTAATACCCCTGTCATCACAAAACTGCTCAAAAGCACGTGAGATATATTCTCCCCCATTATCAGCCCTAAGGCATTTCAGCCTATACCCAATCTGGTTCTCAACAAGAGCAAGCCAACGCTGAAAGACTGCCAAGACATCGGACTTTTGCTTTATGGGATAAGCCCACACTTTCCTAGCCTAAAATCATCAATGAAGGTAAAAAAGTACTTCACACCACCCATAGACATACACGGCATGGGCCCACAAACATCTGAATGCACTAAAGCCAAGGGCTCACTCATGCATGGCCTACCCGATTTCTTATGCGTAGACCTATTCTGCTTACCATAAAGACAATGATCACACGAGTCAAAACATGCATAGTCCAAAGGCAGAAGATACTGCAAACCACATAACATTTTCATTCCCTTCAAAGACATATGCCCCAAACGGGCATGCCAAAGTGATACATGTGGGATAGAACCCACTGCCAAAACATGGTCTACAGAATACCCAGATACAACAAGAGGATAGAGGCTACCAGCCTTGGCGCCTCTAGCAAGCACAAGTCTGCCTCTGGTAATCTTCAAGGCAGAATCCCCAAAACAGGCATGAAACCCTGCATCATCCAATTGTCCTGCAGACATAAGACTGCTCGTAAGTGTAGGTACATGATGTACATCCCTGAGCAAAAAGGAACTGCCAGTGGAAAACTGCAACTGAATATCTCCACATCCCACAATATCAAGAGACCTGTCATCTCCAAGTCTGACTGATCCAGATACAGTACGGTAAGAGTGAAACCACTCACGGTAAGGCGTCACATGGAAGAACGCACCTGAATCCAATAACCAGCACTGTTCATACATACTAGGTGTCTCAGTCAAGTGTGAGACATCAGAAGAACTAGCTACAAGTATGAACTCATCACCACCATCAGAATCCTCGGTCTGCGTGACATTAATTTCCTCACTCTTGATGCTAGACTTCGCAGGTACTATGCTGCAATGAGAGGACTTCTCCTACACTTTCTCTTTCCCCTTATCATTGCACTTCTCATTGCACAACTCATGACACTGTGGTCTGATATGGCCCGTTTTCCCACAATGATGACAAGTGACATTAGCGTTGCACCCACGCGACTTACTACGCGACTTTCCACAAGATTTAGGCCGACCCTTCTGTGAGTCACGGCCACGGCCATGACCACGATCATTCCTATCATTCTTGCCTCTAACTTTCAAAGCATGTGAAAAATGAGAGGCATCCAAGTTTTTGGGATTAACCTCTTCCTGCAGAAGAGCACTCTCAACATTATTCAGTTTCAGAGTAGCACTAGAGGCACATAGGGCAGTGTGGGATACATCCCATGACTCATTCAGAGTCCCAAGCAAGAAATGAGGAGTTACTTCCTCTCCAAAGGTGATATCCTGCGAAGTCAGGTTCTTCAGTATAGCATGGAGCTGGCTCAAGTGAGCAGACATAGTCGCATTATCCTTCATGTGCAGATCCATAAGCTGCTTCAACCAGTACATCTGACTCGCTGGACTTTTCTTATCATAAAGATTCTTGATCTTATTCCATAGATCCCATGCACTTTGTGCTTCCTCAAATACATTATAATGTACCTGTTCAATGAGAGACAATACAATCGTGGACTTACATAGCTCATCAAGTTCAAGCCAGTCGTCATTGTCCATAGTTTCAGGCTGCTCCCCGCTCAACGAAAGTGGCTTAATCTGAGATTTCTTCACCAAGACCTGCCAAATTTGACTCTTCCAATAAGAGTAGTTGGTACCATCTAACTTTTGATGTTAAATATGGCATTATCAGTCGAAGAGGACGCCATAATGCAGGCTGGAAATGCACAGACAATATAAAACTGCTGGCTGTTTTACTGCAGAAAATGCTCAAAATCTGCTGAAATGAGCTCCAAATGGCGAGAAAAGTGTGCCAAAAGATGCTCCCCACTTAGTACTAGGTGCGGCACACCAAATCAGGATATTTCAGCATAAAAAATACTGCTCAATGCACCAATAAATGCTTGCTGTAATAAATTTCAGAACTGCAATAATGAGAGCAGATTGTCCCAAAAGTGGATCTAATGTAAACAATGCTAGGTCCAAAGCCGGCATAAAGAGGACAAAGCAAAGCCAAATGATAGTGAAAATACATAAGCATAACACCGAGAGATGTCAAATAGCATCTGCTAGTAAGAGGCACACCCCCAGACAATCTAGGCAAAATGTAGAACCAACTGCTAAAACCTGACACAACTAGGCGTCTGCTCAAAAGAAAGCGGATCCAAAACTGAGACTCAGCTCATAAGCATCCTGTGAACCAAGACATATACTCAATGCAACATCCAATTGTCGGAGTATAATCCCAAAGTCTCAATACATCTGTAACTTCTCAATGACATAGACTGCTCCAATAGCATGTAATCCCTGCTCAAGGTCAAGTAAGCATGCAAGATGCTCCCATTGGCACAAAAGGCATACAAACGAGTTAAGGCTCAAGCAACCCAAGACAAAGTACCAATGACCAAGTCAATGCGTCATACGCATCCCAAGAGCATGACATACATGAAGCAACTGATGGACGCAACCAACGAGCAATACATAATCCCAAAATAAGATCTCTGTCAACTCAATGACATCTGATAGCAACCAAGTAAATGATCAAACTGAGTCAAAAATGCTCAAATATATCCAACGCAAAGCTCCCAATGTCAGTAAAGCATAGACGAACCAAGCGACATATATCACGAACCAAAGCATGTAATGTATGAAGCCTAACTGTCAAGCATAGACATGAGGCATAAGCGGTCCAAGAGCATGCCAAGTCGGTCCAAATGCCAGTGAATACCAACCAAGACGGAGCTTATGCGTAGCTCAAATACATTCCATAGATTCAAATATGAGCTCAAAGTCGTCCCTAAATGTCAGATACATGATGGCAAATCCCAAAGCATACATCCGGTACCAATAGGTAAGTGACAAAGCATCCAAAGTACCTTCAGTCCACTGTTATTACAGCCAAGTTTGACTGTCAAAACTGAGAAATTTCAGCCAATATTTCAGGCCAAAATCATGGCATAATCATGTGCATACATTCCCAAGGCACTAGGCATCATGTAGGCCGCATACGGGCATCAAACAAGGTAACCGAAGTAGAGTATAAGCATCAAATGCCAATGCCAAGTGTGGCTGCCCTATTTCCAGCAATGTATAATAGTAAATGACAGTCCCAAATCAGCCAATATTTCAGGCCAAAATCATGGCATAATCATGTGCATACATTCCCAAGGAACTAGGCATCATGTAGGCCGCATATGGGCATCAAACAAGGTAACCGGAGTAGAGTATAAGCATCAAATGCCAATGCCATGTGGCTGCCCTGTTTCCATCACTGTATAACAGTAAATGATAGTGCCAAATCAGAGAATGTCAGCCCCAAAGCTTCAATGCCAAGCAGAAGGCCTAAAGAGGCTTTCAAAGTAGCTCAAATGCCTTCTAAAAACCATTGTTTAAGTGCTCATTTAGGAGCCAAGGCATATAGGCTGAAAACTTGATGAGTAGGCAGGCAAAAATCTGGCACAAATTCAGCACACGCTGTCTTGGGAAGTGGCTGCTCCATGTGGCAATGTTGGTGTGGATGGAAGGCTCAAAGAGGCCCCAAAGAGGGCATACAACAAAGCCATGAATGCCCAAAGCAAAGGACAAGGGAGATATGGAGCTTTGAAGCTTCAAATGATGGCTGCTCCTCTTCTTCCACCTGTTTAAAACTGAGAACTGAAGTAAAATCCTTCAAACTCTGATGCAATACCTCAAGGGCAAGGCCTTGAAGAAGCCCAACAATACCGGGAGGGAGCTTGGGAAGCCGGGGAGTGTCGGAAGCTCGGGAGATCGGCTATGGCTGCCGAGATGGAGACCCAATGTGTGAAGGGAGTTGATGCGAAGGTAGAGAAGCACCGAGTCGAGCTCGAGCAAGAGGAAGCCAAGCTCTGATACCAGTTGAAAGGTGAGAAGGATCGAATCTTGCACGCGAGCTATGGCGAGAGAGCAAGAGAAAGAAAGAGAGAGACAAGAAATGGGAACTCCAACAGTCACAATGTGTGACCGGGCCTTCCTTTATTTACTAGTCACTAAAATCAATGTAAAGAATAAAGTGACGTGACGGGCGCCCGCCACTTGCAGTGTGCAGTGGCAGGTACTGTCAATGTAGTAATATATGGGGCGGCATGGCAGAGGCGCCTTTACCCCAACAAAACTCAAATGTAACCATGCAAAAATATGAGAACACATACTATATCACTAATACTTAGCAAATCAAAAATAGAACATAAATAACATGTTGGAAATAGAGCAAAGACATAATGAATTATGGCTCCAACTGTTAGATCTAATATATCATAATAGAAATCTACCATACACAGGTTGGGAACATCAAAGAGATAATCCCAAAGAACGAAGAGTGACATGAGTTGCCTCTTTAAGTCACATTCTTACAAGTGCCCATAAATTGCACTTCATGAGGTATACAACTTCATGAGGCATTTAAAGACTGCTTCATATAGGAAATAGTAAAGACTAAGGCTCTAAACCATGCTAAAGGAAAACATAGTGCATCAAGCCAATGGCTAACACCAATAATACCTCTCCTTGATCTTCTCATATGTCACCCATACACCCATATGACTAGCCCATAGGCTCTCTTGAGACTCTTGCATAACCTGCAGCAGAGCTAGGTAGCCCTATCAAAGACTGCATGCAAGGTTAGACCTCCTCTCTTCTTGGGGTGCTTCCAAAGAATTTATCCGCTCAAGAAATATCCATAGCCTTTTCTTTTGATCTTCTTGAATTCGACATTTATCCGCTCATCCCTCTTGGTTAGCATATTGAGATACTGACATATCTACAACCACTCTCTAGTTTAAAGCATCTCTAAGAAGGTCCCAATGGTAGAAACATGGCAAACATGACAAAGCATGGTAGCTAATATTTCTACATCATCCTCATTTGCAACCAATGACTCCTCATCCTCATACCTAGCTCTAGAAAGCATATCTATAATTGGGTTTACATTTTCTACTATATGCCTAGATTCTGGATTCAATAACTTGATGTAAGTAGTTCACCTCAACATAACTATATCTAGAGTAGGGCAACTGGTAGTCATGGCTAGGAAAGGCAAGCAATCTGTCTCAATCACAAACAGGGTTCCAATAAAATACTCTTTCTTGTAGTTGAGTGTTGTACCAACTCTCCATAATTCCCGCTTGATCTATGTTTACCCCCAAACCAAATGGCATACCTCTAATCCTCCCAATTGTCCTGACCAAGAGCCCAACCTATACCGATAGGATTAGTGTCAATAGTCAATACAATAGGTCTTCCACAAGTATACTTAACTTTTCTAAGAGTAAGAGTAGACTATAAACTCCATATTCGGGATTTTGGGAATTTCCCATCAATATGGGAAAACCAAATCAAAATGGATTTCATGAATTTTGGGAATTTCATTAATTTGGAACTTGGTGCAATTAAACATATTACTACTTATGGTTGTTTCCAAGAGATTGAAAAAAACTCAAAAAGGTGGTGTTAATAAACACCTTAGTTTTAATATCCTTGAAATATTCAAGGAAAATCTTCAAGCGATGGATTCATGTAGACTTTCTTTAGCCTTCAATACAACCTTTGGGGGAATTTTGATTTTTTTGGGAGATTTTGTACCTTTCTTCATCCAAGAGAAGACAATGCTATCTATTGTTTCCCATCGTTCAGGATCTTTTTTGTTGCACATCCAATATTTATCCCAACAATTAAAATACACCTCTGCATCTATAGCATTTTGACGACTACAAACTGGTGCCCAATATTGTATACGTACCTTGTTGAAGTTTTTGGAATGTCTATTTGTATCAACCTCAGTTTATGCAACACCAAGCCATATTGGATATATTGGATCTGAAGGTCTAACAAGCACAAAGTCATCTTTCTTAACATCAAGCATTGGTTCAAATGCATGTTTGGGTCATTTGCTCAAAGGACCACAATAGTGATCATTCAACTCTTCCAATCCAATGAAGTCATCTGCATTATCTACATCTATATTGGTTACATCACTTTGTGTTCTTGGCCAAAAATCTATGAAAAATAAATCTTCTTGGACATTTGGAGTTTGAAGAGCGTAGATCATATGTTTCCAATAATCAATCACTGGTGTTATAAACTTTGTGAACTCTGCTTCAGGTCCTTGTACATTTGACCATCTTTCCCAATACTTCAGATAATATTTAACTCCACTTACTACTTCTTGATGATCCTTAGCGTACTCAAACATGGGCAGCAACATTGGAACACCCTTTGGAAGAGTAGGCTTTCCTGCAAGGTCTCTCTTCCATAATGCAATGCCACCTTCTCTTGGTAACCAGTCTGGGGACTTTGGATGCATCTTGTATTGCATGACAGGTGTATCTCCTTGTATATAAAACCGAAATTGAAGAGGTTTTGAGTGACCAACAAGTGTATCTTTCGAATCACACAAGTATCCCTCAATGTATCTCTTAAAGTCAGGCACATGTGTCAATAAGAAAGGTGTAGGACTAGTCATCTGGCGTGATTGAAAATGTTGCATAAGATGAGGAAAAGTGAAGGTCATTCTCATCCTTAGCTTTTCTGAAAATTTGCTGAACATTGCATCGATGTCTTCATGTGTATGACCCACCATAAGAAACCCAAGCTGGATCATCTTGAATGTTCCTCGTGCAACAAGCAATGATAGATATGCAAAGATATAGCGATTTTTGTTTTCTGACCCACAATTATCAAGTTGTAGAAGTAAGTTCTCTGGCAATCGTTGGAAATGATGATGGTCATCCTGTGGTGTATTATCTTCCATGCATGATTTATTTTGTGCAACACCTTGATGGTGGTCTAGTGCTTTTTTCGAGTTGAGGGCATTTAGTAGCACAGAGGTTGATCTTGGCATTCCATCTACTTGTAGATCACCATTTGCATGCCTATGTAGTCGCTCCAAGTTCCTAAAGCACAATGACAATGAGGCAATTGTGAAGTTAGGATCATGAGGCCATAGATCAAGTGAGAAATGTCCATATCTACCTTCTCCATGTCCATGTGTAATCATGCCTGTTAAAGAAATTGGTAGTTGAGTAGATCTTTCAGTCTCTTTTGATCGAAGCCTTAACCTAGGGATAGCTGTCTTTTGCTGGTCCATTTTATCATGTATGATGCACAAGTTTTTATCTGAATCTAATGCTGAGGCCAAGCGCCAACTGTAGTATATGTTCCGACAACTTTGTTGTTGTAGCATGTGACATTGACGCTTCTTTAGAAGCACATTTCGCTCTTGAAGACACTTTGTTGCTGCAAGTTGCTCTTTGATCTCTGAGCAAATACTACATTTGGAGAACTCACTTGTCTTTGCTAAGGTTACATGCTTGAACTCTGTGTTCCAAATACGATTGAAGGTGGACAAGGACATTTGCTTACATCCAATACCACTCAATGTTGTATTTACTTCTGCCCATATATCTACCTGCTTATAAACATCTGGGATGACCAATTGTATCTCCCTTGATCCATCTTGCATTGTTCTACTCTTGTGTGGCATTTGCTCTGCATTCTTCTTAACAAAGTCTCTAAGGATGGCTCTTCCCATCTCTGTGTGATCCCAAGCTGCTCTTATTACCCCCTTGTTTCCATGCATTGTCCTTCTCACGCCATGCTCAAATTGTGTTTTGTACCTGTAAAAAGATGTCTTTGGGATTCCATGAATCTCATACCATGCCCTTCCACATACCACTTGTCCATTGAAGATAAAGCTGTACTTCCTTATTCCCAAGTAATCAATCCTGCATGATGATTCAAACTTGTCATAAACATAGTTTGTGTGGTCTTCAAATTGCAATCCCCAAAAGTATTTACGTAATTGTTGCATTGCTTCTCTATCAGCAAACTGACAACACTTTTCTTGGCAACAATCAATCATGGAAACCTGTGAAATGGAGTCCATAGAAGTCCTCAATTTTGCACCTTTAGGGGCAATAATTCGAGGCTTTCTATTGACCATACAATATGATCTCTTCTGAACAAAAATTGATTTTTTTGCAGAAACATAATCTTCATTGGTATCTTCCATGTTTTTGGCACAAGCATTTGTAGAGACAAATTGCATGTATGATTGTTGTTGTAGCAATGATGTTCCATCATCAAAGGTGACTTGTTTAATAGGCCATCTTTCCAAAGTGACACAGTGGAGGTTGTCATCTATGTATGTTCCTATGGTTTGATCAAGGGCTTTATCTACCACCACACCAACATCCTCTTCTCCTAGCAATTCAAAGTTTATCACATCATATGGAAAAGCCAATAACCCCTGTCCCAACACACACAGTGTTGCCTTCTGTCCATAGCATCACTCTACGTTCTCTCCAACTTTCACGAATGCTAAGCACATCAATATCCTCAGAAGGTAGGACATGGTCTGATTCGTAATCATCTCCTCTGTCATGAATTGTTATTGAGTTTGAAACAACCACCACATCTTTCTTTCCCCATTTTGCAAAACCACCTACAGCTTCATGAACCTTCGTTGCATCAATTGTTGGGAATGGCAAATACGCTGCTACATTTAAACATTTATCAATAGCCACTGAAATATATCCATCTTCAAGTGTTTCTCCATGGCATGTCTCATTTGGATGTATTGCATGCACTCTACCAAGTGCAACAATCTCATGATCAACTAGCAAATTCACAGTTTCTCCAAAATAAAATTCGTTATTCATGATACCTGTACAAGTGAGAAAATGGAGATTTTATCATTTGTATGTTGTCACCTCTCAGAAAGAAGAAAATAGTGATGAAATTGCTAAATACAATGAAGTATCAAATTTCATTGAAACAAAAAAAGTACTTAAACATTAGATAGAATGAGTCCAACTTCCATAATAGAAAGTATTAATGGAAACATCGTATAGAAAGAAGGGGATAGATTTGACCATATGGCCAAAAACAAACTTTCTCATGAACTGTGCCGCCCTAAAGTAAATAAGAAAAGTTTCTTCTATTATTTTTAGTTGCCTTGACTTTACTTTATTTTAGTAGCTACTCTTTGAGTAAGCAAAAACTTCATTGTGTGTTCTCATTGGGAAAAGATATAGTAGATGTTCAAAACTTGTACTATATCTATTCAACACGAGAATAATGATTAAAATTATTTATAATGTGTATAGGAAAAGATTTAGCCACGTGGTCAAAAATCTATTGTATGTATTCCATACTATAGCAAATAAAAAAATTATTTGTGATCCCCATAGGGGAAAACATAGTCAAATGATTGAAACCTTTGTTGTATGTATTTCACATGACAAAAAGGATAAAAGCTCATTGTGGTCTCCATAGAAAAATATTTAGCCAAATGGTCAAAACTCAAGCCAAATACATATAACAAGGATAAAAGTTCATTGTGATCTTTATGGAAAAGGATTTAGCCAGATGGTCAAAACCTCTATTGCAACTATTTTAGACAAGACTTAGGATTAAAATTCTTTGTGATATCCACAAGAAAAGATTTATCCATATGGTCAAAACATGTATTTAACCTAGATGATAGCAAGAATAATAATTTTTTGTGATGTCCATAGAACAAGATTTAGCCAAATGTTCAAAGCCTTTATTGTATGTCAACAAGAATAAATAATTTCTGTGATCTCCATTGGAAAATATCTGATCAAATGATCAAAACCTTTATTTCATGTATTCCACATGACAACAAGGAAAAATATATTTTTGAGAAACTTTGACCTTGTGCTTAAATGTTGAAACCACAATGATCTCTAAAGAATAGGAGATTTCATTCACTATGACACAAAGTTATAAATATTGAGAAAATTTTAGCATCAATTAGAAGCTATTTGAGAAGGAAAGATAATTTTTATCATGGTTAAATATTTATAAATCTTATACTACCTACTTGTTGATAATAGTAAAATGTATCATATTACATTTTATTTTTAAGTTATACTATTAGTCTAAATCATGTTATATTAGTATATCGTACTATGTGCATATTATGGAATATATTATCAAAATATAATTTAAAAAAATATATATTAAATTTATTTATTAATAATTAATAAATATAATTTAAATATATTAAATCATATTTTGTAAGATTATGTATATTAAATGTATCTAATATGTAATGTGTAATATCATTGAGGATTTTGAACCCACCTTAGTGATAGTTCGAGAGTAGAATCTCTAGTAGGGTAGGATAGAGAGTATGTAGGAGAAATCTCTAGCTGTGGAAATAGGGGCAATATCACAATGGCGGGTTCTTAAGGAGGGGCGAGGGGGAAAGAGCTGGTCTAGGAGAAATGCCCCTAGTAAGAGTTTGATGGCAATGACTTCCTCAGTTGGAGGTTTGGGAGCAATGCCCCTAGTTGGGGTTTCAAGATAGCACTCGTTGTAGGGATTTGGGGGCAAAGCTCCCAATGGGGCTTCTAAAAGACCCTACTATGTACAGACGCATAGTAGGAAGTTTGATTTATATGACTATTACCAGGCCATATTTGAGCTATGCTGTTGGATTGGTAAGTCAGTTTATGCAGGCTCCAAGGAAACCACATTTGGATGCGGCTAGACGCATACTCAGGTATGTGAAGTCCACATTGCAGTATGGACTATTTTATGAGACTGGGGTTCAGATACAGTTGCATGGATACACTGATGCTGATTGGGCTGGTAGTATTTCTGATAGACGATCTACCAGTGGATATGTGCTCTCTTTTGGGAGTGCTGCAGTCACTTGGAGCAGTAAGAAACAGCCTACAGTTGCCTTGTCGAGCACAGAGGCTGAGTACAGGGGTGCAGTAGGGCCCTTGGTGGGGGTATGCGGGTAAACCCCTAGTAGGGGGTTGGGGATAGTGTCCTTGATGGGGGTTTGGGGGCAACGCCCCTAGCGGGGGTCCGAGGGTAGTGCCCCTGGTGTGGGGGTTTGGGGGCAATGTCCCTGATGGGGGTTTGGGGGCAAGGCCCCTAGCGGGGGTCCGCGGGTAGTGCCCCTGGTGTGGGGGTTTGGGGGCAAGGCCCCTAGCAGGGGTCCGCGGGTAGTGCCCCTGGTGTGGGGGTTTGGGGGCAATGTCCCCAACGGGGGGTCCAGGGGGTAGCGCCCCCTTGTGGGGGTCTGGGGGCAACGCCCCCAGTGAGGGTTCGGGGGCAGCGCCCCCGGTGGGGGTTTGGGGGCAACGCCCCCAACGGGGGGTCCGAGGGGCAGCGCCCCCCTGTGGGGGTCTGGGGGCAACGCCCCCAGCGGGGGTTCGGGGGCAGTGCCCCCGGTGGGGGTTTGGGGACAATGCCCCCAACGGCGGGGTCCGGGGGCCTACGGTATAGCCATTACGTGATTTTTGAAAAAATCGCAACTTGAAATCTTTAATAAAATTAAAAAATAGACACAAAAATAAGATCTAAATCTACTCGTATTCCGTAACAAGTTATGGTTATTCGAATAGCGTGATACATTAAATGATTCGTTTCATGAGTCGGTCTATACAACTAATCATGACGTTTTTCAAAATGAGTTTCTCTTCCCCTTCTCTTTCTTGCACGTAACTCTCTAACCTGGGTGTTTTCTCTGTTGCGTTTTTACAGTTGCAGGTTTCGCATCTCTGATCCTCTGCATTTTTATCTTTGCTCCTGTCGCCCCTCTCTTACTACAGGTGTTGCAGCCCTAATCTTTGGCAGTTCTATCCCCCTCCTCTTCTTTGACTACTCTCCACTGTTTCATTTTCTCAAACTGAAACAGATTGTGTAGTGCAATTTCTGGTTTGAATCAGGGTATTTCTTTGACTACTCTCCACTGTTTCATTTTCTCAAACTGAAACAGATTATACAGTTCAATTTCTAGTTTGAATCAGGATATTTCTTTGACTACTCTTCACTGTTTCATTTTCTCAAATTGAAACAGATTGTGCAATGCAATTTCTGGTTTGAATCAGGGTATTATGACCAAAAGTACGTGCGTCTTCAAATAAAAAATCTTGCTCCAAGGCTTCAGCAATTCAACAAGCTAGTGAATGATCGCTAGTCCACACCGTGCCTGCTCCTACTTCACTGGTGATTTCTGTTACGTTGGCACATATTACTGACCTACTAATTACAACAGGTTTTCAACTTTTCCCTACTTCATTTCTGATTTTGAGCTAAACTACATTGATTATGACCATTTCAATCCATACAATTACTACAAATCACACTACTACTCTTTTGTATGATTAGTATTGAATAATATTAAGATCAAATACCAAAAGCATTTTCTAAATAAGAATCATGTATGAAAACTAAATGCAATATGTATTTCTGTAGCAATGAGATTAGGCACTCACTCTTGAGAATTCAATGTCTTCTTCGTCTTCTTGATTGCTTGATTGATCTCCTGGAGTGCTTGTGTTTTTTATTCTCCAACCACTACCTTGCAAGTGATAGCTTCACTCTACGTCAATATTGAAAACATGACTTCTTGCACTGTTGAAAATACTCTTTTTGTTGTGAATATGAAGTATATGATTTGTGTAATGTTGAAAAAAGTCTCTTAGATGTGAATATGGAATAAATGGTTTGTGCAATGCTTTTATCAATGATGAGTGCTTTCAAAATACTAGCCTTTCTTTCTATTCTGTGATGCTATATACCTCAAGATTTTGCCTCAAGGCTAAACCTAGCCTTATATTTATTGTATCATTCTGTAATATTAGAGCATTTTATCAAGTTCTTATACATTGTATTATACTTTACTATATAGAACTTTCCATTATACTGTATTTTCATAGGAAAAGCATTACCATAAGATTTTATGGTTACACTGATTATAATTTTGCAATAAGCATATGGCTATAGAATACTTACAAATACTCAATATGATTTTGCCATAGGATGTAATTTGATTTTCTAACAACACATATCATGATCTTTCATCAATTTATAGATTAGACCATATGGTCAAAAAATTTCTTGCAATATAAGTACTTTTTGTTATTTTATTCAATACAATCTGAGATTTGGCCATGAGGTCAAATCGTTTCTTATAATATAAGAAGTAATTTATGTTCGTTCTTCCAATATACTATGAGATTTTGCCATGTGGCCAAATCTTCTCCTTAAGCTATCTCTTGGCCAAAATAAGGACTCTTGTAGTATCACAATATCTTGCAACCAATCAAGCACTTTGTTCATTTTACTACAAGAATGACATTTTGCCATTTGGTCAAATGCTTTCTTATATTATCAACCCTTGCTTACTTCCAAAGGGAAAGGCTACTTTCTATTTATAATTCCTTACTTTCTATAATTTGGCCATGTGGTAAAATCTTGTCTTGCAACAAACGAACCACTTTTTTATATTATCAACCCTTGCTTACTTCCAAAGGGAAAGGCTACTTTCTATTTATAATTCCTTACTTTCTATAATTTGGCCATGTGGTAAAATCTTGTCTTGCAACAAACGAACCACTTTTTTGGAATTTGATCCTAAAAAATTAAGACTAAATCTATGGTGGGTTCAATCACACAAATTTTGGGTATGCTAGATTTGGTTGTATGGAAAAATTTTCTAAGAAAAACATCTTCTATATTATCTCCAAAAAAGGAAGACCATGTTCTACTTGGAACTCCTTGATTACCCACTATATTTATAGGAAGTCTCGCCATGTGGTCAAAACTTGTTGTGCAACAAAAAAACCACTTTGTTTCCATTAACCATTTCTTTCATTTCAATTTTTCATTACTTCCTATAAATATCATATCATTTTTCCACATATTAGCCACATTTTCCATTCCACTACAAAATAAAAATTGGCCATATGGTCAAATCTTTCATTTTGTTATCAATGCTAGCATCCAAGAATCCCCCATTCTTGTCTTGTTGAGCCATATGATCAAATCTAATCTCATAAATCTTACAAACCATGAGACTACTTTTTCATTCCATTATAAAACAATATTTGGCTATATAGTCAAATCCAATTTCACAGCATGTTACAACAAATGAATCACTTTCTTCATATGGTTATGAAACTAGATTTGGCCATATGGTTAAAACTAGTTTATAGAAATCGTCTTGTCTTGTAGGTTTTGCCATGAGGTCAAATCTCCACCTTTCAAGTGTTTTTCGCTTTATCTTATATTGATATCTATGGGATTTGCTACATAGCTATATTTGTTTATATGTGAATCTCATATCACAATAAACTGCATCCTCCCTTTAACTAGCCTTTAAGAACCCTATGGTAAAAAACCATGGCAAAGTTTCTAATCTGATAGATAAGTCTTATGACTAAATAGGATTTGACCACATGGCTAAAACCAGTGACAATGTTTCTACAATATAGCTCATTTCAAGGGAAACTTACATGTGCAGTAATTAAAATGTTAACTTTGGGCCAAATAGAATTGTGAGATTGCTACATAACCACATTGATATATAGGTGGATCTCATGTTGGACTAAATCTCATTCTTTGATTAAATAGGATTTGACCACATGGCCAAAAATCTTAGTAAAGTTTGTAGAGTATGATCCTTGCATAGGAAACTTACATGGAGAAGAAATCCAATATTAACTTAGGGACAAAATCATCCATGACATTTTCTACATAACCACAATGATTTTTCACTATATCTCATACCACACTCACACTCAAAATTTCATTATCACTTGACCATTTGGTTAAGCCCATGGTCAAGTCTCACTATTAATAGAATTTGATATTCTCACCGAAGTCCATTGTAAAGTTTTTACTATATGATTCTTGTAAGAGAAACATAATTAATGCTAACTTAGGGCCAGGATAATCCATGAGATTTGATACATAAGCACACATATTTATGGTCGGATCTCATACCACACTTAATCTCAAATTTCAATATTCCATTTTATGGAAGAGTCCCTTTAGAGTACATTTGTCTTGTATTTCATAAAATCTTGTGTTGTTGTGTTTTCAATTTTCAACTTAGAAATCTTATACATTTATTTGGGTTTTGTGAATTTTGAATATTTTTAAATCCACTTTTGTCTAACAACTTTTTCTCTTTGTAGAACTATTCAATGGCAAAGAAAGATAACACATCCAAAAAGGAGACCCAAACCATTGATGGAGTTAGTGGTGGTTTTGTGTATCCATGGTATGTGGATGTTTATGATAGTCAAGGAAAAAGAGCTGACAATGTTCTCTTATTCACTTTGAAGAGTGATATTGCATTTTTTCAACAAGATGGTGTCATAGAGAAGATAACAGATGGATGTGCTGGGAAAGAGGGAATACCATGTAATCTTGTTAAGATCAAGGGGAAAAATGTAGTATACAAACTTGATCCTTTGTCATTTCACTTTGCCAGTATTAAAGAGGATGAAGAATACTCTTTGAAAACAATGGGATGGACCTTATTTGAGGAGGTAAAGGGCACAGAAGACATTATATTAGCATTCTAAGCTGTTCAAAATAGTGAGCTACTTTCCCTATCAAGAAAATGTGATCGCCCCAACAAAAGAATGAAGCTCCAAGATAAACAAATAGACCTGAGATCTTCATCTTCTCCTCAAGAAGAAAATAATTCATGGAATCCCACAAGCTCAAAGTCAAAATCACCTCAACAAAGTTCCTTGTCACAAGCTCTTGTTGTTAGTATGTCTGCTAACACTACTAAGAATGATGCCACGTTACCTTCCATGTTAGAAGTTACACCTGCAAAGCCAATAATTTCTCTTGAGGTCAAGGGAGTAGAAAGAACATTCGATTTTCCTGAAATAGTTAAGAAGAAGGGAAAGAAGGAAGAATCAGGATTTCACATGTTTGAAAAATTCTTTCCATTTGGGCCAACAACACAATTTCCTATTCTCGTTGATAGGTGTTATGAGGCACCTCCTTTGTATGCTTATAGGTCACTATGTTGGGATTATGTAGAGAAGCTAACCACGTCTTTCATAAAGACTCCCATGAGCCCAGCAACAGCAGCATATCTTATGCCTTTTGTACAAGACAACAATGAGAAAAGACCCATGCATCGTGATGAGGTGGATGCTAATAAGTTGGACACTTATAGTTATTGGATTATATCAGGGCTTCACTCAATTCATGCAGCAAAGATATATATTCAGAGTAATACTACACGTTGTCTAGCAACCAAGCATTTCTACACCACAAGAAATGCTAGAATATTAGTTGATTGTCCTGCGGAAATGTGCATTGAGCTTTCACGAATGACAAATATAAAATCACATAATGTTATGAAGAATGCACCTTATGTTGAGCAACTTCAACAATTAAGAGATCAGTGGCTAGCATTTGGTTCTCCACCAAAACCCCAACAAGGGCTTTCTAAGATAATCTCTCAAAGAGTACCATGCCAGGTAATCATATATAAGCTTACCTTCTTTTTTTGTGAAGATTAGTGTGATGCTCTTTCTTTTGTTCTATGCTCACTATTTTGATCTTTTTTTTACAGAGATTTGTGGCATACATTCACTACAAGATATAGACCTTATAGCGACGTTTAAAGCGACGAAAATACAAACAACAAAATTTGCCCCCGTCGTCGCAAAAAGCGTCGTTATTGATGACGCCATAGAATCATCGCTATATGCGTCGCTATGTGCGTCGCATTTGCAACGTATATAGCGACGCATATAGCGACGGTTACAGAGAATTTGCGACGCTGATAGCGACGACAATAGCGACGCGTGCAGTAAATTTGTGACGCAAATAGCGACGGTAACAGAGAAAAAAAAAATTTTGTGACAGGGCAGCAAGCTGCCCTGCCACATATAGCACTGTGTGCTGTATGAGAGCCATACAAAATAGTTTCTGCACTGCTGCATACAAAGCGTTTGCAAACAAAAAGAATGTATACTGAAATCATAAAACTGATAGATGAAATAAATACATGATATCGCATAAAATGCGATTGGTACAATCATAAAACAATATCACTAATACATAGAAAAAGTCTATATAGATCGGGCGACTAAAAACTAAAGGTATGTGAGCTCTAAGGATCCAAGGGCGAGCTACAAATCGTCGTCCCCCGAAAGCTCTTCCCGCTGTAAAGGAGCATCAAACGGATTCTGCAGAAAAAGAAACAACATATCAATCCACCATACAATAATGCATTCAAATATCTCATGGTAACTACGGACAAGAAAGATGAGTGACTTACTGGGCCGTCGCGTCTATACAATCGGTCGATCAATGATCTGAGACCGTGCCTCTCTGCATATCGAGTCTCAAGGCCTTGCGGATCGCAATTTGTAATGGAGTGCTGCAAAGAAAACAAAATGCTAACTGTTAGAAACATGATTGTCAGTACAAAGAATATCTCAAAAAAACAAATAAGCAAAACAAAAGAGAAACTTACAAAGTCCTCCAAATATGTCCTGTGGCCGCCACTCCCAAGATGATGTACCGATCCGGCCTCGATTCGTGCCCTCGCCGCCTCCCGCTGCTGACTCCAACGTCCTGGCGAATTCGTAGCCTCCTCCCTCAGTCGGCGCCAGTCGTCTGCATCTAACCACTCGGGCTTTGGAGCCCCATTCTTGATTGCCTTGCGTGTGTCGGATCGTCTATGTGACATGTATGCACGCATGCAATCCATCATCCAGCCCGTAGAGAATCTATCCACTGCGGCTGGCACCGGGAACTTCTCGTGCAAGGATGCTACTATGTACTCCTTGCTTCCCTCCGGTATGTTCCTCCAATGATCCAGGACATTGTGCCGAAAAACTTGTTGACACAACTCCCTCATGCGAGCCATCACCCTCCTCCCCTCATCATTCATGATGATGGCTCCTGACCTGCCATCCACTAGGTATCCATAATCCCTAGGAGTGTGCCTTGTATGGGCCCTCTCCCATCTCCGTCCACGCTCCTCGGCATATCCAGGAGACCCTTGAACATCCGGTGTACTGACGGGGGTACCCTCTCCCGGAGTGCCACTCAAAGGGGTGCCACCAGAGGGGGTGCCACCAAAAGGAGTGCCACCAGAGGGGGTGCCACCAAAAGGAGTGCCAGCAAAAGGCGTGACATCTGCCGACGGCTGCGCAAAAGCCGGAGTAACTGGAGTGGACGTCCCCACAGGTGTGACAAATCCTGGAGGTGACCGAGCTCCAGCTAAATGACGAGACGGAGACACCGCGTCCGTGTCTCCACAGCAGCACCCCCTGATCCTCCTGCAGTCGCAATCCCTCCCTCTGGCCCAAGTCACGAGCGTCGAGATCGTCTGCTCGAAGCTGAAGCATCTGATCGCGCTGAAGCTGATCTAGCAGAGCGCCCTGACGAAGAACGAGACAGCTCCTGATCTGCAATCTCTCTGAATCTCGCGAGCTGATCTGGAGACATACGTGCCATCATCTCCTGAAACTCCTCATCGCTCATCCCTCGACTCATCCTGAAAATGTCGATACCTGCACAGATAAAAAATAATGTTAGAATAATCAATTTAAACTATACAAAGCACATTAATATAAATCATTTTTGAAAAATCCCTCTTAAAATGCATATCTTATCTACCTTTATGGAAGATCTAAACAACGAATTGAGTAATACAATTCTCCAAGAATGAAGTATTCTATGGTCCCATGTTAATCTCCTGACACAACTCTGCATACACTGGAAGGTCGATAGACATGTCACCACAAAGAACGAGTCTGCCTCGTTCTCAAAAAATTCTACGACTTCTGTATTTCCATCATTGTTAGCCGATGCGGGCTCCAAGCTTGCGGTGGCCTCCACCCCTTGTAATTTCGATCCCTCTATTTGCATATTTTCTTCATCTATGCCTGGAACATCGCTTTGATCGTATACTCTCGCACCTCGAGGAGTTGAAGGTATAACATACCACCATCGAGGTTGTCGGGGATTTGGATAGAAGATTACCTGTTCACAAACACTTACAAACCGTCTTCAAACCATTGTGACATAAACCATGTCGTATTACAATTAGCAAGCAAATGACTAGTTGTACCTGTTCACAATGGGCCGGCAACACAAAGGTTTCACGCAAATCCATCCATTTTTTTTCGGAATCTATTTCGAGAAATCCAGATGGACCTCGTCGAACTGTTGCGCCAGCTCCTCCAAGTACCACTTTGAACCACTGCACGTCGAATATTATCATGGAGAAGCTACGGTAATCCACCGTAATAATACTTTGAAAATTTCCAAAATACTCCATCTCATCCACAACCGTGTTCGGATCCGTTGCTCATCGCCGGATCTCTTGCTCAAACCTTGCCATGACACCACAGTCCATTGTGGAGCGCATTTTGTCAATACGCTCCACCCGAAAATGCCGTCCGCGCGACTACGCTACACTATATATTTTGTACTGCACATTGAAACACTCAAATTAGATGTAGCAAGCAAATTTAGATACGACACATTCTAAACCCCTCATTACCTTTGGACTACATCCCCTACAGAACTCCCACTCCTCCATTGAGACCTCTGTCCCTTCGCTGGATGCTGCGATCAAGGCTCCATGCAACCATCGTGTTGACATAAACCGCGGCATCTCCTCCATGCCTTCGGGATATCGAATCGGTCGGTGACGCGTACTACGTCGGAATTCAGCTCGCGCTTCCTCTCGATCTTGCCTTGCAATCTGGTACTTGGCGAGCCACGTCTCCATGGAGGCATGGTGCAACATACAAAAGCGATTCACCTTCTCTTCCATTCAGGCATCCATTCTTTTTTCTACCCCATTTCCAACCACCACATCTCCAGTCAGCCTGTCATCGTCCTTCAGCGTCCATAGCATTTCATTGTCTGGTTCCACCGTTGGTAGCCATTGTCAGATATGCACTAACGCCTCTGACACCAACCAACCTTCCGCCATGCTACCTTCCGGACAAGCTCGTTGTCGCACAAAGCCTTTCAGGGTTTTCATGAAGCACTCCAGGAAGAACATCCATCGCGTATGGACAGGTCCAGCAATCTCCACTTCATCCACAAGATGCACAAGAAGGTGAACTTGTATCGTGAGCATGCTAGTGGGCAGGTATTTCTCAAAGAGACAGACCATCTCAACTGCTCCCCGCCTTGCAGATTCAATAGAGGACGTCTTAATCTCTTTCTCTGAGATCCATTGCACCAAAGTCGACAGCTTGTAAATGGCCTCGCGAATTTCTGAAGTTAGGCATCCCGCGATCGCGATCGGTAGGACAAACTGCCACAAATGAGAAAGCATTAAGAATAATGGTAACTTTTCAAATTTCAAAATGTCCACGCTAATTAAAATCCATTCTGTTCACAAACCTGACATATCTTATGCCAATCATGGGATTTTAGCCCAGACATTTGGTCATCTTTAGAAAATGCAGACCTGAGAGAACGCATCATACCCGTCGGAGTGCGGATAGACTTGATTACTTGCTTCACAATGCGCTCTTCTTTGGTAGACAAAACCCAGGGAGCATGAGGAAGCTGCACTCCCCCTTCAGCACTCGACTGTGGCCAAAGCGCCTCCATCTTAACTACCTCCTTTAAATCCATTCGTGACCCTATAGTGTCTCTCTTTCCTGTGATGTGGTCCCATAGCAAGCTGCCCACATTTTTGAAAATATGCATGGGATCCAACAAGTGGTTGACCTGTAAGTGGGTCCAATATGGCAACTCGTAGAAAATTGAGAACCGTCGCATTCCATTTGGATGTGAATCCGGGTTTACCATTTTTAGCTCGTACCAGCTAGCAGCGTTCATACGTGCTGGAGGTCGTCCAAGAAAACCTTCCCTGAGTTCATGATCCTCCAGCAAGAAAGCGGCGTGTCCTTGATATACCATCTTCTTCATGGTTCGTGACCTTCGGGAGTCTAACTGTGGCCCACACAATGGACATGCATGATAACCTGAGGTAACGAGACCTGCAAGGCGATCCATGACCTAGTGAATACTTGATTGAATGAAATAAAATATAGATATTACCGGCGAGAACAAAGGTCTGCTCACCTGAGCACTCTCCCAATCCCGGAAAGTCATGCATTGTCCACATGAGAATGGCTCGAATGTTGGCTGACCGCCGACCATTGCGCCTGCTCATATCTTGCACCATGACCCCCTCCTCCCACAAAATCTTAAGCTCATCGACTAATGGACGAAGATACACGTCCATATTTTTTACTTTGTAGCGGGCCGGGACGAGCAAGCTAAGGATGAGATGTCCTTTCTTCGTAGAAAGCCATGGAGGAATGTTGTAATTGACAAGCACTATAGGCCACACACTGTAAGAAGTCGAGCGCAGACCGAATGGGTTCACACCATCCATGGCGAGACCGAGCCGAAGATTCCTTGGCTCTCGCACAAAGCCTGGGAAGGTAGAGTCAATGTGGCTCCATGCGCGCGAATCTGCTGATATTCGTTGCACTCCATCCGTGGACCTATTCTGCACATGCCACGTTGTCAAGCTTGCCATGGCAGACGTGCGAAATATGTGGTTTATGCGGGGGATGAGCGGAAAGTGTCTGAGGACTTTTTGAGGGATGGTCTGCCCTTGCAAGTCCTGTCGATACCTATGAGCACCACACTTTGGACATGTCTCCATAGTCTCGTATTCATCTCGAAACAATATGCAGTCGTTGATACATACATGGATGTTATTGTAGTCTATGCTAAGCTTCCGTAAAACATGTCGTGCATCATCACGAGACTCAGGCATGGTGTTTGCAGGTGGCAATATATGACATTTCAATAACCTAAAAAAATCATAAAACACCTTGAAAAATCCATCCATGTTTGCAATAATACTGTTTAAAAAAAAAACAATGAAGTCTGTGTGCAAGGTACCTGAATAACTCAGTCACACTCATCGCTCCAACCGTATTTTGCTTACACACTTAAGAGTGCAAGCAATGTCTTCAACCGAGATACTCGGCACCCATCATATAATGGTATGGATGCTTCCTCTCTAAGCGGGTCAGATGTCTCAACATCCATGGGAATCAATGCATCAATCATTGCCTCCATCTCAGGCTCCAAGATTGTAGGCAAGTCGGGAAGGTTGTCTGTCTCCTCTGGCATTGACGGTATAGATGGGCCTTGCGAGTGGTCGATTGGCTCCTGCAATCCATCCATCGCACGTCCACGAACTCTTCTAATTGGCCGCAAAGGGTGCACTCTCCCTTGGGTAGAGACATCACCCCCCTGGATACAAAATTTGCCAACAAGACCCAATCTTATTGTGTATGGTTTTCAATTAGCTTGAGAGTACAATGCATGAAAAATGCTAACTTCAAATTACCGTTTGCTGAAAATCTGCAATCGCCTGATCAATGATCTCAGATTGAAACTCACCAAATCGTCGTACGTGTTCTATAGACAATCGGCGTTTTCGTCTAATTGCCAACTTGCATTGAGAGCAAGGACATGGGACACGCTGATTAAGATACGACTCGCGGTCTTGAACAATAGGACCTTCTTCGTTTGCCATCTTATCTACATTACAGCAAACGAGGCTTAAATGGATAGCTTTATGGAGATGTACGTCAAGTTGCAAGTTGACCATAAACCTTGCATTGTATATAGTAGTCGAGAGATTTGATGTTATATCTCGGCCTTGTATCATGCTCAACGATTTGTTTGTCCCGGTAGATAATTTTTTGTTATATCTCGGCTTTGAGTATAAGTAATCCATTTTAAAATTAATGCGCGCCATCTATGAAATTTTATAACTATAGTAATAAAATTTATTTCAATCAATTCTACTCATAGTCATAAGACCTGAGAGAAATTATCCTATACTCAATTTAAGGGTTTCTTCTTCTATAACAATAATTTTGGGTTCATTTTGATGAAATACGTGGCTGTATGCAAAGCACATTGCATACCATTATCAATACGTATATTATCTTAAATTTCCTTCCCTTCCCTCTCCCTCTCTTTCTCTCCCTCTCCCTCTCTTCCTCTCTTTCTCTCACCCTCTCCCTCTCCCTCTCGTTCTCTTTCTCTCCCTCTCTCATTTCCTCCCTCCCCCTCCCTCTCCCTCTCCCTTCCTCTTTCTCCCTCTCCCTCTCCCTCGCTCATTTCCTCCCTCCCCCTCCCTCTTTCTCTCCCTCTCTCATTTCCTTCCCCTTCCCCTCCCCCTCCCCCTCCCTCTCCCTCTCCCTCTCCCTCTCCCTCTCCCTCTCCCTCTCCCTCTCTTTCTCTTTTTCTCCCTCTCCCTCTCTATCTCTCTTTCTCTCTCATTTCCTAAACAAGCAAAAAATAAAGTGATTTAAACATCCTCCAAGCAAAAGGGAGAGGGAGAGATACAATGCACTCTCCCTCTCTTTCTCTTTCTATCCCTCTCTCATTTCCTTCCCCTTCCTCTCCCTCTCACTCTCTTTCTCTCTCATTTCCTCTCCTAAACAAGCAAAAAATAAAGTGATTCAAACATTAAACAAGCAAAAGGGAGAGGGAGGGAGAGAGAGAATGCACTCTCCCTCCTTCTCCCTCTCTTTCTCTTTCTCTCCCTCTCCTATTTCCTCCCCCTCCCTCTCCCTCTCCCTCTATTTCTCTTTCTCTTTCTTTCTCTTTCTCTTTCTTTCCCTCTCCCTCTCCCTCTCCCTCTCTTTCTCTCTTACTCTCTCGTTTCCTCTCCTAAACAAGCAAAGAAGAAAGTAATTTAAACATTAAACAAGCAAAAGGGAGAGAGAGAGAGAGAATGCACTCTCCCTCTCTTTCTCTCCCTCTCTCTCCCTCTCCCTCTCCTTCTCTTTCATTTCCTCTCCTAAACAAACAAAAGAGAATGATTTAAACCTTCAACAAGTAAAAGAAAGAGAGAGGGAGACTCACCAATGAGATATGGTGAGCGTGGTCGGCTTCTCTTTGCAACGAGGGCTCCTCCTCTCCTTCGCGAACAACGACGGTGGCGGTGGCGGCGGCGGCGGCGGCAGCAAGTCTCTTCCTCCTCTTCTCTCACAAAGCCTTGGCTCTCTCCCTCACTCTCTCCCTCGCTCTCGCTCTCAAAAGGCGAAGAAAAGAAAATGAAAACGGTGCTCTGGTTTCGGCCGCGCTTTTTTTCCCTGTGGCGTCGCAATTGGCGTCGCTATATGCGTCGCGTCGCGCAAATGCGACGCAAATAGCGACGCCAATTGCGACGCCAATAGCGACGCCTATAGCGACGCCGATATCCGCCGTCGCTAATCGGCGTCGCTATTGCCCCATTTCCTTGTAGTGATTGGAGAAAATTGTGCATCTAGAGATTGCCATATGATTGTTAGCTCCCAAGAAATATTTGATAGTTGGATCAAAATCATGAAGAGATACTCTAGAGGTGAACTTATATCCCAAGAGGAGAGTTTGAGAAAAAAGGGAAGGCAACCTTCTCCTGCTGCATTTCGTTGCCTTATGGGTTTAAAGGATGGAGACATCCTTACACTACAAGAGGAGATCAATGAAGGTCATATCCTTTTTCTTAGAAACAAATGGGATAAGGAAGATATGATTGACATGGAAACAAGGGCTAAGCAAATCAAGCAAGATAGGGTCCTAAAGGAGGAATTAGTCACTCTTTTCAATGCTTCAGTTCCAGAAAGTAGCGGTGTGATGAAGACTTGGGAAGAGCTTGTTGATGATTATGATATCAATGATGAAGTCTACACAAAGATTTTAGGCATTTGCAATGATTGGGTATCAAAGAAGCTCACACGTCGAGCTGATGCAGGGTCCCTACCAAATGGAGCAAAAGATATTGTGAACTTCCTAATTGGAAAAAAGCAAAATCCTCTTCAATCCTCCTCTACTTCCCCTTGGCATGTATATGTTATCGGATGCAATCTAGAAACCTTTGATCTTATACATAATGTTTACAGAGATCCAATTACCATTGGGGTTGTTGTTCTAGATGCAGCACATGGGGTTGAGGGAATGAAATGTGACTCTATAAAGTTTGGAAAGGTTGTATCCACTCTACTACAAATGACATGTGAACCTAAACAATTCATGTTGTTATCATTTCTTGATCGAAAGCAAATGGCAGCTTTGGAAAATGCTCTTGAAAGCATTTCTTGCAAGTATCGCATGCTAGTTGGTAGTGTTGACTTCCTACCAATGGATAGAACATTTGCTTTTGGATCTATAGATTCTTTTGTGGTTTTGACATTAGTGACCATGGAGAAAAGCTTCATCAATTTTGAGCGATATATAAACAATGTCAACAAGCCTTCCATTTTGGACTTTGAAGGCTTGGACAAGGAGTGCAATGATGAAGATCTTGAAGAAGAACAAAGGATTGTAAAGGCCGTTTTGAGAAAGAAAATGAAAGTTATCGAAACTACAATCAAAGCATTCAATGATGCTCATGAGGTTGTATTTGATGTATATGCAAGTGGACTTGCATCTAAGGTGGCATTGATAAATCATATGAAGACTATTGCAGTGGTTTGCAACACTCAAGAGCAAAGAGAGGTTGAAGCACAATTGTGGAGGGTCCATGAGAGTGCCAAACAAAATTCAAACTCCCAAGAGGTTCCTCCTACTGAAGTTCAAGTTCTTGAAGTACCACCCGAGGGCATAGAAGAATCAAGCCAAGATATAGCAAGTCTAATTATGAAAGAGAAATTAAGGGCTACTTCAGGTGTTTAAACTCCGTTCCTTCTCCTTTCATCAAGGAAGACACATTGATGTAATTTTGATTTTTTCTTGAGAAGTTACTTCCATTAGCATTTGCAATATTTTCTTTCTTTGATGATATTAATTAAAAAAACTATGTCTTTGGTTTTTTAATTTTTTATAAAAGGTACCAAGCATGTTTGGTTTAAAAATTTTATTTAAGTAAATATTTTACCAAATCGGTATTAAAGAGCTCATTAAAATTTATCATCCTTTGTAAGGATAACTATTTAATTGTAATCTAGTGTGTAAGAATACTTATCATAATGAAAAGTTTGAGCTATCTATGCAAAATTTACTTAAGTCTATTTTAGATCTTATTTCAATTAAACTCTTATATGTGTTGTGTTATGATCTTGTCATGTTAGTTTTGGTTCGATTTGTCCACATGGTCAAATCTCTTATCTCTTATAGCCTCTTTTACTACATCATTAGTGTATGTCTATGCATGTACCTTAGGATAAGAAAGCCAACAATATATTGCACACCCCAAAAAAGATTCATTGCACCTCCCAAAGGAGTTTTACCCCAGTTATAAATATTACAACAAAGATTTCTCTTCAATGTATCTTTTGAGATGTGTATATGGAATATTAAGGTAAAATCCTTGTTACAATTCATGAGTTTAAATATCTATGGGATATAACTAGTTCAAAAATAGAATGGTTAGTCCTTAAGAAGAAACTATGAAAACTTATTCAAATAAAGTATAACTTATCTCAATTAAATTGTCATGTGTCACTTATATGCGACATAGTTTTGGTCACATGGTCAAAAGTATCATGTTTAAATTTTGTTTTAATAATTAGGACTAATAAACATCTTCTTTGTACATGCCATTTTGAAGGTCTTTTTAAAAATTAAGTATGTTAAATATTATAATGATAATATAATTTGTGCAACTAATAATCTATTGTTAGTATCTCAAGTATACTTATAACTAGCGACAAAAAGTAGATATGGAAAAATGACTTTATTAGAATAGATTTTACTTCAAAAAATTTGTCATATATTTTTTTTTCACCTCATGATATTACTTTTGATTAGATTTGACCACATGGTCAATAGTCTCTTTTCTTAAGACATCATTTTTTAAGTAGTACCTATTTATGTATTTATCAATGTGAAGTTAAATTGCTTTAGTGTTCTATGCCAGTTTATAGCTCAAAAATTAGGTAGAATGATGAGGAAGTAAATGAATCTAATGTGCTTTTTTTTCTTCTTTGTAACTTCAAGTAAGACATTTATGGTTGGATATCTAGCAGATTCAACAACAGTAGAGCACGATGATGTGATTGATGTTTCCTTGATAAGAAATGCAATACAATTATGTGTAATACTTGATCTCAATGGTCTTCTTTTACAACGATGCTTTGCTAAGTCTAAAAGGTTTCAAAGCTTTCAAATGGGAAAGCAATGGCTTGTTCTTCGACCAGGATGTATGGAGTTTCTTGAAGCCTTATTTGCAAGATTCCAAGTGGGAGTTTGGTCAATAGCTTTACATAAGAATGTCATGGCAATTATTAAGTGCTTGGAGATCTCTGCAAAAAGGAAGTATCCTTTCTTCATGATTTGGGGCCAAGAACAATGTCATAGACATCGACTCAAAATCATATATAGGCCAGATAAGATGGGAGTAGAAGCAATGTTCAAGCCTCTGAAGTATGTATGGGATCAATATGGAGATGTTTGTCAGCATACCAAGACTATTCTCATAGATGATAGTCCTTACAAAGGATGTCCAAATCCTATTGAGAATTGCATTTATCCAAAAACATTTGATATTGATCGTGAAGACTCTATCTTGATCAAAGAACTTCTACCATACTTGACTCGCTTAAGCAAATACCATGATGCACGTGAAGTCATCAAGTTTGATCGATATGGACAGGATCCAGTTCAATATGGACATGAATTGTATGCTCAATTCAAGGTTGTCATTGATGAATGGACTAGAGTAGAGAATGATGGTATTTCATCTTCATCATCAGCACCGCAAGAGACCATGATTGATAAAGATGGTATATATGTTCAATCTTCAATTACTTCTTGCTTCAAGAGACCATCTATTATACAAACATCCTCAACAAATGCTTCACGTCATCCGTCTCTTACATTGAATAGCTCACAATTATCCATGTTGAAGCAAACTCCTTTAGTCTCTACTTTGAAAGATATGGAAGCAATGCAACTTGCTCATGAGTTAGGATATCAAACATTTCATAAATGGTAGTGCAGCCAAACGTTTTACACAAAATCTACAAAATTTGTATTTTTCCAATATACATGATGTAACAAGAAGCCGCTGACTCTATATGGATTAATTTCGACTTTCATAATAACTCATTTAGTCTCTACTTTGAAAGATATGGAAGCAATGCAACTTGCTCATGAGTTAGGATATTACAAACATTTCATAAATGGTAGTGTAGCTAAATGTTTTATACAAAATCTACAAAATTTGTAATTTTCCAATATACATGATTAACAAGAAGGCGCTGACTCTACATGGACTAATTTTGACTTTCATAATAAATATATCCCTTATATTAAAGTATTTTATATGGCTATGAAATATATGTTTGTTAGAAATTTAAAGTGTTTTATGTACTTACCTTTGTGTTTCTAAACACCACCAATATCAATGAGAGAATCTACTTGATGTTTTTTATTCTTTCAATAACATTAGTTAATTGTGTTGAAATTTTTTATAAAGTGGTTTAAATCCTATTTTGTACTTTATAACCATCTACTATACAAGCATACTCAACAAATGCCTCACATCTTCTATCACTTACATTGAATAACTCATAATTATCCATGTTGAAGCAGACTCATTTAGTCTCTACTTTGAAAGATATGGAAGCAATGCAACTTGCTCATGAGTTAGGATATCACAAACATTTCATAAATGGTAGTGCAGCTATCTACAAAAGTTGTATTTTTCCAATATACATGATGCAACAAGATAATGACTCTATATGGACTAATTTTGACTTCCATAGTAAATATATCCCTTACATTAAGGGCTTTTGCATGGCTATAAAATATATGCTTGTTAAAAATTTAAAGTGTTTTGTGTAGCTACCTTGGTGTTTTTAAACGCCACTAATATCAATGAAGAGAATCTACTTAATGTTTTTTATTCTTTCAATAACATTAGTTGATTGTGTTGAAATTTCTTATAAAGTGGTTTAAGTCCAATTTTGTACTTTATGTCTTAGCTAACAAATACGTCTTGATTGATTATAAAATTTATGTCTATTTCTTTGGAAGCACAAACCATTGGTCAAAGGTTAAATCTTTAGTCTTAGAAAAATCATAAACTGCTAGCTTGGTATATAAATCTTTATTTTATGATATGAAAATTCATTTAGCTAGTCAAGGTGTGAAACTCGTTAATTTTGGCCAAAGTCAATATCCATCTTGTCCATATATTGTCAAGATAGATAGAAATTTTGAATAAAAGATATTTATATATCATGCATATACATACAAAAAATGTAAATGGAGTGAGCAATTATTTGACATACTTGTGTCTATTGGTTTACACAAAAAAAGAACCATCACATCATAGGTTATCCAAACTTATTACGATATGGTATTAGATCAAGTTATTAAACCACACCTAGTTAGTGGTGACTCTTTTAAGGTCCTAGTTCATGAAACTTATACATGTCACTTTAAATGATGCTATATCTAAAAGAAAAAACTCGTATTATAATATCTTCAAATCCATAACATTATAAATTTTGGCCATGATAATATATTTTCATACAATGTTTAAGGCTCTTGTATTCTAAATTCTCTCTCCGCTCCATCAAACCTTTGTATTCTTACATTAAACTTGGAAATTTCCTAGGTATATACTAGTTAAGCCTCCCTTGACATTTCCACCACCATACAACATCATATTTTGTTAGTATGCTAGAAAAGATAAAGGTGAATTCCAAATCTTATAACAGCCACATAGCTTACATTCATCATTTAAGCTCTCAAGATGTCTGATCTCATATTTGTAACATACAAAGTGCCCTTTAAAGATAAACATAAACATAGTGCTCTCTTTCATTCACAAAAGTAAGACATTCATTCAAAGTGGGACTTGGGAAATTCCCAAAATCTCTAATATGGTGTTTATAGCAATTTCTTCAATTTCAAGATCATAGTCAAATTTTTTGAAAAGGAGAGTATTAAAGTTGAAGGTAAATAACGGAAAGAGAAAACCAAGAGGTGTTAACTCCAAATCTAGAGGAAAATAGGGAAATTCATGAGATAACCTTTTTTTCCTATCTTATCAAGTTACAATGTGATTGAGAAATTCATCAAACACTCATTTCACTCTACTTACAAAATGAACATATACTATAGCCTGAATTAAGCTATATTGTACTTTCACTTCTTTCTTTTTGCACACCCACACTCTCTCACATCACATTTAAAAAGAAAGATAGAAGTTATACAAACAATAGGAGAAACGAAAATTAGTGAAAAAGTAAGGGAGAGCGCATACTTGTCTTATCAATGAGCTAAAGGCTTAGATTAGCATCACTATTGTAGCGATGAGACTTTGCTTACCGATAAGTTAGAGGCTATTCGATTCGCTATTTTGGGTAGCATCGAGGATGGCGAAAAAAGTCAAAATTGGAACTAGGTAATTAAGAAAACGCAGCATAATTTATTTCACAAATTCTCTTTCGTTTGCTTCCACGATGCCACTAGCAACTACAAGCACCTTAGAAACGTTTTCCGCAGAGGTGGGGAAATCGAGTTATCCTCTCTATCTCTCTCTCTCTCTCACTTGCATAGATCGATTGTACAAAGCTGTATTCTGCGGTGTATCACGTTAAAGCAGGTTATAGCATAAATATATGCTAAAACAAGCGATGGCAATGGGCATAAAGATAAACGATCTGTGTATGAATAAAGTGGAAGCTTAGTACATGCCGGACTGTCCGACGAGAGGAGGGCTTGCCAAGTGCTGTACGGCCAAAGCACTAAGAGTAATTTGATCTTGAGATCAGGGCACAACAAAATATCTCAGATTCATCTTGCACAACCTAAAAATAAAAAATGGACCCTGGAAAACTAGACACGAGGATGATGAAGGGTGAATAAGATCAGAAGGGTGGTGGAGGAGGTACGCTTGCATCACTGCCTGGATCATTATTCGCAGTGGGGTCTTGATAATCCATATGCGCCATCACCTCATTACTAGCATGATTCTTTGTCTCCTCGCCAGTGGAAGTATTCAAGGGAGACGGCACTGTCTCCAAGTGCTGCACATAAAAACCAGTCAGATGCGCTGGGTTAGGATAACGATGAAAACCAGAGACTGACCCCAGAGGAGGGTCACTCGTAGGGTCTGCGTTGGGTCCTGGGCGCTGGTAATCCCCCAAGTCCGTCTGCTTCATCCTCCTGGCCGGCATCAAGTGACGCGCGGAATACACAGTATTCCTGTCGATTTCTGTGGAGGCTGCATAAGAAGCAATGAAAAGCCATATAGCGGAGGTAAGCATAGTATCGTATGACCAAATGGATTCAGAACGCGACACAGCAAAATATTTACGAGCGAGAGAGAAAGAAGGGGGAGTGGGGGCTCACCACACGCCACCGATCCCATAACGATGCATGCTAGAAGTGATAGCAGAGCCACGTCCGAACGAAAACACCCACGATCACGTACTGCACCCATGGAGAATAACTCTTGCATACACGATAATATCAGGAATCTACCAACGCTAAGCAAAAAACACAGTCTGGTGCCTATTTCTATACGAGAGAGGGGTTATTCCGCTCGTATACATTCTCTCGATCTGCGGGCGTGATGCTAAACCTCGTACTAGTGCTTGCACGTGCCCCATTTCACGAACGTTTTTCCCCCGGACAACGAGGTTAAATGACACTTACAAGCTATTATATTCTTAGCATTATTCCTCCATTATATCTCTTACTATTATTCGAATTAGTATTAACCTTGAAACTAAGGGTTAGGGCTGACATCACGAAAAATGGACCCCCCGTGTAAACAAGACATTGAGTTTGGCAAGTACCTTCTCCCAGCCCCACAATCGCAACAATAAGCAAGAGGAAGAGACTATATGCAATGGTGACTCATCATAAACCTCTCAACATAAGCTTTTTTTGCATAACAAGGAGATCTTCTTGCCATGCCTACAAGCCTTAATCTACAAAATTGAAAGAAAGTGCAAATCTCTTTCTCACATTGACCATACTTAAACTATCTATGTCTTAGAAGTATAGGTGGGGTGGAGGCCAAATATATAGGAGGGCAAGGGACAAATGGCAATAATCTGATGCCAGGAGGCATATTCCACGGTGGATTCCATGAGGTTTTACGGTGGATTCCGTAAACTTAGATGACCGGGGCTCATACGCAAAGAGGATTCTTTGTGCGAGAAGTTGATGGGGACGCCTGTCCTTTTCGGGCGTTTCATTAATTTAGTGTGTACATGGGTGATTCCATAGCGGGTGATTTCGTAAAATGCATATTAAATTAATAAACGTTTATGAGTTTAGAGTGCGCACTCGTAATAAATTAAGGTTAGGATTTATTTCTAACCAGTTGATTTATTTATGTAGCTGAAGACTGCTAGGTATTCACTTTTGTCGGTTTAATTGTGTTATTTTACTAACGATTGTGAATGCTTCAGTTGATGTGTAGAGATAGCAGCAGTGGCGGAGGAAAGCATTGGAGTCTAGCGGGTTTTCGACTCTTGGATTAGATTTTGATAGGCGCCACGCCTATATTTTATTATGTCTATTGAGACATCGATTATTTATTATTATTTTGTATGCGCTTATGCGCCTGGATATGTTATTTCTATTTGGACATTGAGATTGGGCGTGCCAGACACTATGGGCACCGTCCATTAGCTTTATTTTACTATTTTTATAGAAAGCAAACTCAAAAGCTAAAAGCTTGTCATATTTTTGTAATTGGGCTATTATTGAGCATGAAGATTGGAAATATAAATAAAATACATGCTTTGTGAAGCGCTCACACAAGGCATGGGGGAGATTGAACCCAATTTGTCTCTTGCCTCTTGTCGTGCTTGCTTTTACATGGGTTTTTGTGCTAAAAAGTAGAGTACTTTGTTCTTGGGGACCTTCCGGAATTCACCACGTGAGCTATCTGCGACCGATCTGTGCACCAGTGGTATCAGAGCGGAGCAGAGATCAATAGCTTCCAATCGCTACCAATCTCGGGCGAAGGCGGAGCTCCAGGAACAAACGGCCTCTACAGTCAACCTCGTCACGAACCGTCGATACAGGCAGACTTCTGGCGATCAAGAACCCTTGTTTCCACTGTCAGATCACGAAGGACCAGGCTCTGCAGGCGGAGGACCACGCATCCAACTCCTTCATCAAGTCGTGGAGTTACAGAGATAAGCTTCATTGTTTTTCTCAAAATTTATTTCAATAAGCTTAGAGAAAGCTTAAGAAGCTTATTAAGCTTCAAAACTTCAAGTCGATTTGCAAGAAGACCCCCCAAAATTTTCGCGTGGAGAAAAAAAACGGCCCCCCCCTTCACGAAAAAAACAGCGGCCTGTTCTCCACCATTAAGCTCTCTTAATCCTTAAGTCAAAGCTTAAATCACTAAGCTTCCTTCAAGTCACACAATCCTCTGCAAGTCACACTGGGCAAACAAGTTCAGTAACTCCGGGTCTCGCACTCCTAAAGTCAAGTTCTGTAAGTCGACGGTAATCAAGTTTTGCAAGTTCTGCAAGTCGGCCTAAGTCCAGCAAGTCAACAACTCTGCAAGTCTGTTAAGTTTGCAACTCTGCAAGCCAGACTAAATCAGAACTGACTAGTGCTTAAAACTCATAGAAGACTTGTTCGTATGCAAAAACTCTGAACTGGAAAGTTGTTCGCAGCAAGCTGTTCTACCTATCTACAAGTTCGTTGAAGTACTTTCAGCAAACGGAGACAGAAATATTGCAGAATTTCTGAAAATTGAAGAAGAAAATACCCAAAAATACATAGCCTTGTAACCCCAAATTTGAGCTACGCTCATCCCGCTAACTGATTTTGAGTGAGAAAGGTTTGTTGAGTTTTACAGGATGACTACCCCACATATGGATGATCCTATGGCTGAAGACGATCTACCCGAGCCTACCATGGAACAAAAGCTGGATCTTATCATGCTGCAATTGGAAGAAGAGCGAAGAGCTAGGCAAGCCTTGCAAGCGCAATTGACAAAGCTACAAGGAGCGTCCACTGACAAAGAAGAACCTCAAGCTGAAGATTTGATTCGCCGTACCATCGACGCCACTCTTGAAGCACAAACCATTCGCAAGGAATCCAAGATAAGTAAACGAAGTTTCAAGTTTCGCACTTTCAATGGCATAAGAGAAGGGAAGACTGTTTTATCATTCATTAGCCAGTTTGATGACTATTTCCATGAGGAAACTTATCCCGAAAAAGATAAAATCAAGTGTGTTACTAATCATCTGATAGACAGAGCATCACTTTGGTGGACTGTAGTCTGCAAGAGCATAGAATGTCCTGCTACATGGGAAGATTTCAAGAAGAAGTTCATGCAAAATTTCCTTCCACCGCAATTTCATGAGAAGGCTATCAAGCAATGGGATTTACTTCAACAGCGCGATCGTGAGCCTATTCCACAGTATACAGAGCGTTTTTGGAATGCACTCCTACAGCTACGCATGCTTGAAGACATACTAGAGACGACACATAAGCGGAAGTACATGTCTGGACTTCTTGGATATTACTACGCTGAAGTGAACATGTTCAAGCCTGCTACCCTTGAAGACGCCATCTCCTTAGCTCACGACACTGAAGATAAGCTACGCGGAAGAGATCGACGACCACAGCCATTTCAAGCAAACGATAATTATGGATCTAAACAATTCAATTCCAATTTCAGAAGGTTTAATCCAGGTCGTTTCTCATCACCATCTTTCCGCAAGAATTGGCCTAAACCACCTGCATTACCATCCACTGTCAATCCAAATCCTAAGCCTATTCCACAAGTAAATCCAAATATACCCAGACTCCCAGCCATTGCAAATAATGTGACCAAAGCCAAGCCCATCGTATGCTACAAGTGTCACCAGCCAGGGCATCTCACAGCAAATTGTCATTCAAAGAAGCCATCAGCACATATCAACTACCTTGGAGCTATGGACGAAGACGAGCATGAGGATATGCCAGATTTCACTGAAGATGAGGATGATCCTACTACTACTTCCGACACTTTACCAGGTATGCCTACTTCACATTCATTGTTGACTATGAAATGTATGGTGCATGGAAAAGAAAGAACTATATTGCATGATGACGGTAGTACCCATGATTTTATTTCAGCAAAATTGGTAAAGGAATTGAAACTGCATACTGTACCTACGCACTATCGCATAAAAGCTGCATTTTTAGGCACTAGGTACAATGGCACACAAGAAGTTCAAGATTTAGAAATTCAAATTGGTCCATATATTGAAAGAAGAAATTTCTTAGTTGTCCCATTACAGTCTAGCGACATTATTCTAGGAATGCCATGGAGACACCAACATAATCCCAATATAGATTATTCCACACACACAATGAATATAAATTTTCAAGGAAAATCTATTACATTATTTGGTATGCATGCATCTCATATTTTTCCACTGCTTTCGCATACTCAAGCAAAACGTGCACTACGCAAGAATACTAAATCATATCTCATTTGGGTGAATGAATTGCATGCAAAAGAAACTCATATGCACCCTAAGCATAAGGAATTTCTCGCATATTTTAAGGACTGTTTTGCAGAAGACCTACCACCAGGTTTACCTCCATCACGTCCAGAAGACCATAAGATTGACCTAATACCTGGCACACAACCACCTTGCAAAGCCCCATATAGGCACAATCAAATAGAGCAAAAAGAAATCCAGAGTCAAGTTGAAGAATTATTAAATAGAGGCTTAATTCGGCCTAGCAGTTCTCCATTCGGTGCACCTGTGCTCTTAGTCAAGAAAAAGAATAATACTTATCGGATGTGTATTGACTACCGAGCATTAAACAAGATCACTGTAAAGAATAGGTATCCTATACCTAGAGTTGATGACCTTATGGACAAACTGCAAGGATCTTCTATATTTAGTAAAATTGACCTTAAGTCTGGATATCATCAGGTGAGGCTAGATAGATCCGACATATTTAAGACTGCATTCAGGACACAGTTTGGCCATTACGAATTCTTAGTCATGCCATTCGGATTAACTAATGCACCTGCTACTTTCAGTAGAATGATGAACCGTATTTTTCTAAAATATCAATATTGTGTGATTGTTTTCTTTGATGATATTTTAGTGTTCAGTCAAAGTGAAAAAGAGCATTATGAGCATTTATCATTAGTTTTTCAATTACTGAAAGAAAATCAATTGTTTGCAAATCCTGACAAGAGTGAATTCTTTAAGACAGAAATAGAATATCTAGGTCATATTGTATCAAAAGAAGGAATAAAAGTTGATCCTAAGAAAATTGATGCAATATTGCATTGGCCTGTTCCTAAAAATGTACATGAATTACGCTCATTCCTTGGTCTTGCTAGTTTCTATAGGAAGTTTGTACGTAATTTCTCATTACTTGCTTTACCATTGACCAAACTTCTTAAGAAAGGCATTGTTTATCAATGGACTGAAAACCAGCAGAAATCCTTTGATTTACTCAAACATGCATTAACCAATGCCCCTGTTCTACAATTGCCTGACTTTAACAGACCATTCTTTCTAGTTGTGACCGATGCTAGCGGATCAGGAATAGGAGCCGTGCTAATGCAAGACAACCATCCAATAGCATATTCTAGTTCTAAGCTGAAACCCTCTGAGCTTAAATATTCCACTTATGACAAGGAACTCTTAGCAGTTGTCCAAGCATTAAAACAATGGAAGCATTATTTAATGGGTTCAGAATTCATGATAAAGACCGACCAGCAAAGCATTAGACATCTACTTAGCCAACCCCAAATTTCTGACCGTCATATCAAATGGGCTTCATTCATTCAAAGTTTCCATCCTATCATTCAATACCAACCTCGAAAAGAAAATGTAGTTGCTGATGCATTGAGTAGAAGACCTGCAATTCATAACATTTCTATTATATCTTTTGATTCTTTGATTGCTATGAAAGACACATATCACCAGGATATTACTTTTCATTCTGATTGGAAAAAATTAGTTCAAAATAATTTCATTCCTGTTGATTCATTGTCATATAATGATGGATTCATGTTCTTTGAAAAGAGAATGTGTGTTACTATTCCATTCCGATCTTTTGTTTTAAATGAAATTCATTGTCCCCCATATCAAGGTCATAGAGGTATCATTTCTACATTACGCATGTTAACTGAAGATTTTTATTGGCCGCATATGGATGCAGATGTATCTAATTTTGTTTCTGAATGTTTGATTTGTCAAAGAATAAAAAGACATCATGGTAAACAGTATGGATTATTAATGCCTTTGTCTATTCCATCTAAACCTTGGGAACATATATCTATGGATTTCATTACTGGTTTACCAAATACTAAATCTAACCATGACATGATTTGGACAATTGTAGATAGATTTAGTAAGCAAGCATATTTCATTGCATGTAAGAAAACTTTAACAGCATCACAAGCAGCACAGTTATTTTTGAAAACTGTTTTTACTAACCATGGATTGCCGAAAGTGATTATTTCAGATAGAGATTCTAGATTTTGTAAAAAAATTTGGATTACACTATTTGCAAATCTAGGCACAAAGATTGATTTCTCATCTGCATTTCATCCAGAAACGAATGGACAAATAGAAGCCACAAATAGCACCATTTTAGATCTTTTACGTGCATACACTATCTCTAAACCTCAGACATGGAATATTCATTTATATTTATTACAGTTTGCTTACAATAATACACCGCACACATCTACAAAGAAAGCACCTTTTGAAGTTATTTATGGATATAGATTATCTACACCTGTTGCATCTTTGTCTAATAGAATACAAAGTGCCGATGATATTGCTGTTATGCATAACACTATTTTTGATGAGGTAAAGGATATGATTGCTAAAGCCCAACAATCATATACCAAACAAGCCAACAAGAAAAGACAAGCCATGAATTTTAAAGTTGATGATTATGTTTGGCTTAGAATAGAAAAGCGTAGACTGCAAAGTATAGATAGACATCCAGTTGTCAAATTAGCTCCTAGATTCTACGGACCATTTAGAATCATTCATAAGATTAATGACAATGCATTCAAGTTAGAACTGCCATCTCATTGGAAAATTCATAATACATTTCATATTAGTTTATTGAGACCATTTAGAGGCCAATTACCTATCCACCCTGTCTATGAAAACCCACCTTTACTAGAAGAAGAGACTGAAATACTTGAACCAGAAGCCATCATAGACACTGACTACATGACCACTAGAACTGGCCGAAGGTATTCTAGATATCTAGTGAAATTTAAGAACCATCCTATAGAGGAAGCACAATGGATGCACGCTAGAGACTTAAATGCTTTCCCCACTCTGTTAGCTCCACATTGAGCTAATAGCAATTGAGGTCAATTGCTATCCCACCCCGGGGGTATGATGCCAGGAGGCATATTCCACGGTGGATTCCGTGAGGTTTTACGGTGGATTCCGTAAACTTAGATGACCGGGGCTCATACGCAAAGAGGATTCTTTGTGCGAGAAGTTGATGGGGACGCCTGTCCTTTTCGGGCGTTTCATTAATTTAGTGTGTACATGGGTGATTCCATAGCGGGTGATTTCGCAAAATGCATATTAAATTAATAAACGTTTATGAGTTTAGAGTGCGCACTCGTAATAAATTAAGGTTAGGATTTATTTCTAACCAGTTGATTTATTTATGTAGCTGAAGACTGCTAGGTATTCACTTTTGTCGGTTTAATTGTGTTATTTTACTAACGATTGTGAATGCTTCAGTTGATGTGTAGAGATAGCAGCAGTGGCGGAGGAAAGCATTGGAGTCTAGCAGGTTTTCGACTCTTGGATTAGATTTTGATAGGCGCCACGCCTATATTTTGTTATGTCTATTGAGACATCGATTATTTATTATTATTTTGTATGCGCTTATGCGCCTGGATATGTTATTTCTATTTGGACATTGAGATTGGGCGTGCCAGACACTATGGGCACCGTCCATTAGCTTTATTTTACTATTTTTATAGAAAGCAAACTCAAAAGCTAAAAGCTTGTCATATTTTTGTAATTGGGCTATTATTGAGCATGAAGATTGGAAATATAAATAAAATACATGCTTTGTGAAGCGCTCACACAAGGCATGGGGGAGATTGAACCCAAGTTGTCTCTTGCCTCTTGTCGTGCTTGCTTTTACATGGGTTTTTGTGCTAAAAAGTAGAGTACTTTGTTCTTGGGGACCTTTCGGAATTCACCACGTGAGCTATCTGCGACCGATCTGCGCACCATAATCACAACTAAAAAAGAGCTAAAAAGTGTTGTGAAGATTGCTCAAAATTCATACCATACTTCTCTAAAAACAAGAAGATTGGAACGTGAATGCATGAGACACAAGTGCATAGGCAACTAGCATGATTCTTAATATAAAATCAGTAGTAGCAAACAACCATCAACAATACTACAACATCGAGGGGACATGACAATGGGTGTTGTGACAACTCTTGGTCTTCCACATAACCAATTGTTCTATCTTAGCATGTATTCATGTGTTAGGTATGAATAGGTTATAAGGATGAGAGAGAGCGAGAGAGAGAGAGAGAGAGAGAGAGAGAGAGAGAGAGATAGGCAGAGATAGATAAATATATGTTGGCCATGCTCCATGCCATCATCTCTCTTGTTTCTCTCATAAGAGAAGAAGTTATGAACCATATCATCTAATACATCCTCCTCTACCATCTTGTGAGGCAAGGGTGGAGGCACATCATTCTCAAAGTTATGAAACTTTGCAATTTGTGATGCCTCAATTTCCACACGTTGGTGCTTTGGCTCTTTGCATCTTGCAAATGGTAGTGTGTGGGTGTAGGTACAATGATTTTTTTTTTCAAAGACCTCTCTCGAGAATTGATCATTATTTGGTGACAAGGTTCTGAACTTTAGAGGTATCTTATCACATGTTGATATATGTTTTTGTAAGGATGTTTGTGAATTTAATATTTTTTCTCTACAAAAATAGTCATTTTAGGCAATTTAAACTTGATTAAGACATTAAAGGGATGGACCTTGCATATCATCTCTTATTATTACTTCGCCCCATGTATGAAAAGAAATGAACCCTATATTGGAATTATGTATGGATAATGTGAGTTCCCAATAAAATAGAAAAGCTATATTCGATACAACTTTCTTATACTAATCCCAAACTATTAAAACTTCTTGCTAACATGTTTATTAGACAACCTTGTCATAGATTTCTCCATACTCATACTAGAAGTAGAGATGAAAGATAATATAAGTGCAAATAAGAGAATGTGATATTGATAGGAGCGAGGTACTCATTAGCATTTAGGAACATTCACATCACATAAAAAAGAGGATTTGAGATTTTGTTGTGCATGACTCCAGAAACTATTTTGAAATATGGAATCTAGGCAATTGAAAGTGTCCCAATATATTTTGATAAAATACAATTATAATACACATGTATCGGGTTCTTTGGCTCACTAATTTAGGCAAGATTATTATAGGAAGTGTTAGGGGGTGCTAAAGATTACCAATCACAAACATTAAAATATGGTAGTTATTATAGTAAGAGTCAAGGAGTGGTATGCTAAACAAACTAACACTGAAAAAATTAGGGTGTGAGACTATGAAACCTATAAAGTTCTATTTTTAAACTTTAGCTATAAATATTAAGAGGGTTTTGCAAGTTATCAAATTCTCAACATGTGTGCAAATTATACATCCACAAGACAATGATATTTAGTATAAGTTGTATATACATGTTGACATGTGGGTCTTATAGTATGGATAAAGGCACATCTAATTGTTGATTATATAAGGGTTAGCAAAGTCATTATGACTATACATGAACATATAAGAGGCCTCAATACATTAAGTTGAATCTCTTTTCCTTTGGTGAAACTTCAATGCTATGATTATCTTAACGTTTGTAAACATAATGTGCACATGATATTCTATTCTCAACATGTTTTACATAAATAAGTTTCAATGTTATACTTTAATATCAAAATTGTATTTACTTAAAAGGCATATTGTAATTTTGTTAGAAAAACATTGAAAGCTCTTATTTATAGGCCTCCAAAACCCCATTAAGCATTATCTATCTACCTTATCTTTTGCACCACTTATTATTTATGATCCTCTTATCTTGTAGCACCTACCTAGTGGATACCTTTTTCCACCCCCACATTGACCTCTTTATGAGACACCTTGTATATAAACAATACTTGTGAATATAACAACATACTATCAAGCTTTTAATGAGGTCTTTTTCTTTCTTGCAATGGTACATTCTTGCTCTCTATTTTCTCACATGGTATTAGAGCATATCAAGATCGTACTCTATCTCATATGCGTTTCTTCTAGCTCTCTCTTTCTTCGACACAAGGTGATAGTGATCCAGATCACGATCATGTCTCAACAACAAGTAGCTACCACTCAATCCTCCTTTCTCACTTTCTGCTCCTACAAGATAGAGAAGTTGATGGGTTTCAACTATTAGACTTGGAGTTTCACGATGTGGATCTACATGATGCAAGTGAATCTATGGTCCATTGTTAATACTATAGAGAAGAATCTACCACAAGAGACAGATCTATCCTTTTCCATGTGGAAGAGAGAAATTGCAACTACCTCGATGGAAATCATACTCCATTGCAAGGTTGAGACTTTCGTTTAAGCATATGAAAGGATGGTGCCTTCTTTGTATGCAAATGTAATATGAACTATTCCCTAGAGTGTGGAGAGATGAGGATGATGAGTTGGCAGGATAAGGATCTAAGGTTGCAAGTTAAACTAGACTTAATGCAATGTATCCAATGTACTTATGTGCCTATTTAAGATGCAGCTCATGAAATGGAAGTATGTGGCTTTCTTTGCTTCTCAAACTTATGGCCTACATTGGTTCTGAGCCTCCATGAATCTTTTTGTGTTTTTAGTTAGTATAAGAGCCTCATCCTTAAGGCTTCTGAGGTAGAGAGGCATCCATAGCTATGCAAGATTGAAGGAAATTGAGGTAATGAAGGAGGTGGTGCTTAAGAAGTTCAAGGTTCTAGTTTGAAAACTTGCAAGGACATGGAATGCATTGGTCAAGGAAATGTTGAGCTATATTCCATTCATTTCTCATTGGTCAAGGAGGTACTAAGGGCATTTTCCATTCATTTCTCATCGTCATTTTGATAGCTATCATTATAAAGGAAGAAGAAAGGATGCATCCATTGCCCTAGGATTCAAATTAGTTAGTATTGTTATCTTGCATTCCTAGCCAAGAAGCAAAGGGCCATAGATGATTTTAGTGGCTATATGTCGTCAAATGGCTATACTTTTATTTTTTTGAATTTTTTTAAAAAAACTCGAGTAGGTGGAGTTATAACTCCAAATTTTTTTATTCGCCAACATTTCTAAGGTATATCAAGATTTTGA
Source organism: Lygodium microphyllum (assembly GCF_053477565.2). NCBI lineage: Eukaryota > Viridiplantae > Streptophyta > Polypodiopsida > Schizaeales > Lygodiaceae > Lygodium > Lygodium microphyllum. Next base: position 51,816,387 of record NC_141148.1, on the reverse strand, counting down.
AGGCTCTTTCACCATTCATGCGAAACAAATATTGAAAGAAATATATTAAATTCACCACAATATTTATAAGTTATGGGATATAGATAGAAACATTTTTCACATGTACATATGTACTCATACACATAGTACATACATAGACACATGACACATAATACTTATCCTTGCTCATTCTTTACATACTCATACACATGACTCACACACACCCCTCTGCACACACATATTACTCAGCGTTACATCTACTCTTGTATTCATACATACATATACACAATTCTTAGAACCAAAAGGCTTGAGGTACTCATGGTCCAATAACTTGAGCTAGTTAGATCTTTGAAGCATGCATCTTGAAAGTTGCAAAAGCAAGACATAGCTCTACCTAAAACCCATGAATGCTATGGGACTTTCCCTCTTCATAGAGTTGAGCACAAATAAGTACTCCCCTTCAATGAATGGTTTATACAAGAGCAAGCTAATTTTAGCAAGGTGCCAAGGATTCTCTCCATTTCCACATCCAAGATTTTAGCAACACACTAGGACCAATCAACAATACTATTGGACTTAACTCCAGCTAGCACTAAGAGACGCTTGTGGAAAACATTAGCATATCTAGTCATCAGTAAAGGTGCATATATTTTCATCCTAAATATATAAATGTGATAGTTATTTAGGATGAAAATAGATGCACCTTTACTGATGACTAGGATATGCTAGTTATTTGGGAAGAAAATAGATGCACATTTATTGATAACTAGGATATGCTAATGTTTTCCACAAGCATCTCTCAGTGCTAGCTGAAGTTGAGCTCAATAGTGTTGTTGGTTGGTCCTAGAGTGGAAATCAAAGAATTTAGCAACACACTAGGCCCAATAGTTAGTTGCTCCTGTTTTCCTTTTACTTTTCTTGTTCTTCTTCTTTATGTGTGTGTGTGCACGTGCACGCACATGTGTGTGTGTGTGTGTATGTGTGTAAGTCCTCTACCAGGGTGCCACAGCCATTCTCCATCATTTCTTATTTTCTTGTCTGATTTTCACCATAGAGTCTCAGGTCAATCAATGTGTACGAATATTTGTATCACATGAGTTAAAAAAAGGGGAATATAAAAAAATATAAGCTTACATATATACATTCATAGAAGGAAATATTTTAATATATATAAATTTATTCACATAAGGGGTTTTTATATTTTATATACATGATTTTTATAGAAGGGTATTGTTAATTTACAACATTAACCTGATCATTTTACAAAAGGGTATGATGAGCATATGCACAAAGCACCTAGTTACAAATATAAACTTCATTGTAGTTCCACACCTCACAACAGTATAAATATTTTACCTCTTTCAATACACATCAAATTTAAAAAAACAAAAGAGAAGCCAATGGGGTTCAATGTTCACAAAAAATATTTTTGGTAACAGATACAAAAACTTTTAACTCCAAAAATTTGGAGAGATATTTGAGTCAAATTATATGTATTTACCATTTTTACAACTAAATTTTTTCCAAAGTTGAAGGTTTTAAACCTTCTACTTTAAAATTTAAAGGTTGTTTTGAAAAATTACAATTTATTTTACATTAAACCTCAGTTTTTGACGAACACTCATGGGATTGTATCCTAGTGGTGTGAGTATTGTGGGTGCATGAATTCAAACCCTAGCTCCCCTTTCCGAGTGATACAAATCATTATGAGTCAAAAAATTTAAAGGGGAAAATAATTAAGTACATTATAAATACAACTATATATAATTGTGTGCAGGCATTTGTTTTTTGTTCTCCAAGGGAAGAAGAAGGGCTAGCCTTTTAAGCATTTGGAGGTTTAGGGAGTTTTATGTTGTCGTTTCCTACTCTCACCCCCTTGCCATTAGGCCTTAAGAAGTAGTAGGCACATACCATCGGAGAGCAATGGCATGCCCCCATGTGGAAGTGATTCACCATAGATGGTAAGGGAGGCTCCTCCTCTTGCACACATACATTACTCAACATTACATCTACTCTTGTATTCATACATACATATACACAATTCTTAGAACCAAAAGGTTTGATGTACTCATGGTCCAATAACTTGAGCTAGTCAGATCGTTGAAGCATGCATCTTAAAAGTTTCAAAGCAAGACAAAGCTCTAACTAAAACTCATAAATTCTAAGGGACTTTCCCTCTTCATAGACTTGAGCACAAATAATACTTGCCCTTCAATGAATGATTAAACCAAGATCAAGCTAATTTCAGCAAGGTGCCAAGGACTCTCTCCATTTCCACATCCAAGGTTTTAGCAACACACTAGAACCAATCAACAACACTCTTGGGCTCAACTTCGGCTAGCTGAGAGATACTTGTGGAAAACATTAGCATATCCTAGTCATCAGTAAAGGTACATCTATTTTTGTCCTAAATAAATGTGATAAACTAGCTCAAGAGTGTTATTCATTGGTCCTCATCATTTACTTATATATTAATTTTCATCAAAGAAAGTGAAAAATAAAAAAATAAAAAAATTGAGGGCCTGATATTCTATCATGTAGAGCAATGACATATCTTCAACGATTTCCCTCCAAATGAAATTGGCAAAGAACTTGGAGCCTAGATAAAAGAAAGGAAAGGAAGAAGAGGAGGCTCCACTTGAAATTAGAAAATTTGTGGTCCATCAAGAATGGCATTTTTAGCTTGAACATTGTGAAGAATATTGGACATCAATCATTGATCAAGTAGATGCAACCTCCCTTTTGTCATAGTCAAACAAGTCCCACTCCACCTAATACCTCAGGGAAGTTACTATATGTATATTCTCTACATCATGTGCGTTCAAGGCCTATTTATAAATATCCTTATCTGTGAGTTTTTCTTGAATAAAACATAACCCTTTTCTATTCAATCTATAAATAATCCTTTTATATTACACTCTTTTGTATGTAAAAAATGTATAAAAATGGTGTTTCAAAAATACCTTATTTTGAATCCATGTGATGCACACATATATTCATAAGTAACTTACCCGAGCCTAATACTAGCCATGTTGTAATAAATGGATGGAAGCTAACCTACGAATTCACAATCCTTCTCCGTTAGATTCACCCTTTTGTTGTAATTACCTTTTACTTTTAATACAACTAATACGTATTTCATTTTTAAAAAAACAAAAGAAGAAAAATAAAAGGAAAAATGGTAGTGTAGATCAGTTTTGAAAGTGCCTTCATCACTTGAAGACGAGGCTCCTTAGGAAGTGTCTTTACATCGCATACGTGCCATTTTTCGATAAAGATTTTTCTTCTTTTGAGCTTCTTTTGAAGACCATAGTGGTACTCTTGAGCAATGAATCCCTTGAATAGGGTTTGATGAAGATTGCTCCTTAGTGATAATTTGACAAACACTCGTTGAAGAAGAGGACAACTCCTTAGATATTTCTTCCTTCTTAGAAATTGTAGAGCGTAGCTTCAGAAGTTCCTCACTGGGGGAATAAAAAATGAGAGGTGAAAAGATTAGTGGGTTGCCTCTTATCTACCCAGCCTCCAATCCTCACTAAGAGAGCTAAAGAAGGGCACCACCTAGCCAAAGGGAGGATGGGCTAGGATATCCCTTTCCTAAGTGAATGGAAAGAACCAAAACACAACTTCACAAGATAGAATTTATAGCCCATCTTAAGAGAAATGAAGATGATGGAAGGTTAAGAGAGGTGATGACTCCTAATTTATCCCATGAATATATATACAACATGAGGAAATAAGGATTCCCCACCAATACATCATATGAAAAGTCTTGCTTAATAAGTTTAAGTATGAATGTAGAGGAAAAATTACAAGAGAGTACATATGATCTGGACACCATATGATCTAGATGTCATATTAGAATATGAGAGAGAGGGAGAGAGATGAGAAGAGAAGGAGACAAAAGGAGAAGAGGTAAAGAAAGCTTGCCATTATGTATTCATGGAATGCTATATAAAAAAAGAGAGACTCACTCATAGCTTACCTCAAAGATATGGACTAGCATGAGGGTGTTGCATAATGTGCTCTTAGTGGCTCCCCTTTAGGCTTGGTGATCTAGAGTCTCATGTGCTTGTGATTATGTGTCTCTTTACATCTCCATGGGTACCTTATATAGCCTCCATAAGATATTCGATTAAGCTAATATTGTTGATTAACATAATCCTAGATTATATATGGCATTTTTTATAATATGAAGAATAGTGGATAGAACAAGTCCCCACCTTGGTCATCATGCAAGAAGTCAAGGGTGGTGGTAGACAATTTAGATAAAGGGAGCTAGATTACAAGAGGTGATTGTCCGAAGCACATTATTATAATATATTTATAAGAATCATAAAATGGAAAGTTTATGTGATAAGGGTGAAAGAGAGAAGAAAATTTCCTGTAACTAGTAGTCTACGCCTTTGTAACTTCAAATCGGTGAAGAATCTAAAAAAGTTTCTTCTACAACTTTGTAGACTAGGTCGAAATTGGTCAAGCAGCGCGGGAATTTTCTTGAAATTTGATTTCCTCTAGGATTTATTAAAATGATTAAAAATGGCTTCCAAATGCTACTTTGACTTTAATTCCTTTTATATATATATAAATACATATAAGCATGTGATAGAGAGGGTCCATGCTTGTAAGCTTTTATGTAAGATCCAAATGATACCTTGATGTGGATATTGACTTGTGTACAAGGGTGAGGTGTCATCTAATGATGGTGATAGATTCCAAATCATGGTGATGCAGGTGGAACCCAAGTGTAGTTGGAGGTTAGTCCTTTGAAAAAAATCTATGCACTCACTCAACCCCTAGGTGTAATCCATTTCCATCTTCACTAAGATAATCCATCCATTTTACCCTTTACATTGACATCCCTCCCAAGTACTTGTTTCCCACTTACTAGAGTTATCATAAGTGAGAAGAAATGTAGCATACCTAGTACTTGAATTGTAAACCCAAAGTGATAAGATGTAGGGTTTAAGCTATGGATAAGGCTCTTGATAGGGGTTTTGGTCAAATTTTATGGTAGAAATCTAGTTTGTAAAAAATCCGGATCAGTTGCTTTCTCATGGAAGTCCCAGAATGGGCACTGGGTTAGGCTAAGTCATCACTTGAAGCATTAGATTTTCAAGTCCCTTTGTGTTGATCTAGATTTGAACACTATTTCTCTCTTCTTGGTATCTAAAGACTACCAACAAAAAAAAAGATCAATGTACTCTTGTTTAATCTCTAGAAATTGTTAAAGAAAAGTTTGTTCCCCACCCTATGCATAGGAATGTCCCATGAATACACAGATCTCTTAGCACACATTAAGGTGGAAAAAATTGAGTCCGTGACAAGATAGTAGCTTGTCATTGCTAACAAGCCTTCTAATAATTGGATGATTAGTAGTTGTAACCTTGAAGAAGTTCCTATTCTTGAATTGCCCCAAATGCTACTCACTCTTTGGAGTCACACTTTCATAAGTCTTATCATAATTTTCAAGGTCACTACACATGAGAAGGTCCTCTGGCTCTCCAACATTGAAGCTAAGCTTGGTGAATGTAGTAAAAGGGATCTAATCTAACATAGTCCATTCAGGCTGAATGTCAATAGAAGTGCGAAAGACAACAGCTTCAAGGCACTGCGTATTCCGGATATGATTGTAGAGTCGGTTGTGGCGGAGTTTCTCTTTCTCAACCTCATGCTTATTAGAGAGTTAAAAACTATAGAGCTATCTTGAAGCTTAATAAAGTAGCGGCAAGATAAGTTTCTCAAGTAGGACTACAATTTTGCTGGACTACCATTTTGTTGTGAATACCTTATTTCCAACCATGCTAACCTCCCCTCCATCATTGCTGAAGTGGAGGGAAAAAGTGAAAGCATAATTTTTTGTTCAAAGGGCCACAACAGAAGTTGCAGGCTGCAAGGGAAAAGCTGGCGGGAGAGCACTAAGAGTGTTACTGTGAAGACAAGAAGAGGAGTAGGTTGTTGGTTAGTTGGGCTGAAAGAGGCAATAGATCCGGTGTTGCAACGAAGGCAAGAAGAGGAGGAGCATGCTGTTGGACTCAGTTGTTTGTTGTTGGTCTCAATCGTCTGTTGGGCTGAAAGAGATGATAGATTTGGTTCTTTTTGAACAATATTTTAGAAGGGGATAGCGGATTTCTTAAAAACCCTCCATCTGGCCTTGTTTTTAGGCCAAAATCTATTTTGTCTTGGGCACCTTCTAGAAAACTATTCCCTTCCGGAAACCTGTGCTAGAACAGCTCCTTGGTGTCGGAGAAGCATATGCCATGCTTGCATTTTGAGGAATCAAAGTAATTGCAGATAGGATGGAACCCCAATCCTCCGATGGTGCCTGCAAAAAGTGTGATACCGAGGGGACAAGTCAAGCAACAAGGGTGGGGGAGGCTATAGTGTGGATCAGGTGTCATGTGGTCCACCCTAATCATGCACCCATCCAAAAACTAATTATTCATTTTCTTCTGTGCAAATTTGCTTGAGCCTCCTCAAGGAAGATGACAAAGCGAAAGCCCTTTGACCTGTTTGTCTCGTAGTCCATGATGACATGGCAGTTAATAATCTTGTTGTGTGCTTGGAAGGCCTTGTGGAGGGACTCCTTATCAATGTTGTATGCTAGGCTACTAACACATAGGTGGGACATGGCTCGTATCTAAAAAAAGCTAAATCCATGTCTCAGGGCTTGGCCTTGCATATTTTGATCCATTTCTTCTCTCACATATTTTGATCCTCTTTCTTATCCTTGGTATCGTCATGTCATTCTCAAACATCTTTGTCAAAGCATGTCACATGCAATAATTTACATCCATCAGATGTAGTCTTACCTTATCTAGAAACCTATCCTACAGGACCACCCTACAGAAAACTGCTTATATCTTTTGAGCCATAACTCGGATCACTGAGCTTTAAAAAGAAAAATTGTAGCTCTCCTTGTGATGTACAACTTTTTTGGAGACACTAGGATCAAATTCTGAAGTTTTCAGCCCCTAAAATTTTCTGCGCAACGTGCAACTATTCATTATAACATGTTGTCCGAGCTAGATATCGACCTTCCTGACTTTGTATCTCCTGCATATGAACATGGGTATCAACCAAACTTTGTAGGACCATTCCCAAGGTATTGAAGACCATTTTGGATGCATCTGTCACTATTAGTACTCTGCCAATCAAAACACTTATGCACATCTTCAGTTTAGCTGTGTCTTTCCACTATAGTTTCCAACAGTCATATCGCCCTCCTGGGTCATACATCCACTAGATAGTTGACCAATAAGGCATAAATACATGCAAGACATCCCCTTTTGCTTTAAATAACTTGTATATCACACAAAATATGCCAAGATCAAAGATCCACATCACTAACCTACCTAATCTATTTAGGTCATCTTTCTTTGCATCTCAAACAATGCTATCCTCTGTAGCCTGCATCAATGTCTCTCTTGTATTTTCTATTATGTGTTTACCCTTAATATTATCCACATTCTCTTTCTTAGTATCATTCATTCCTTCAAACTTTATAGCATCTACATCTTTAGTCTTCATATCCACATCATCAAACTCTATAGCATACACATCCACAAACTTTAAGTCATATTTGAGCTCTTTTTTCATCTTGAATCTCTATATCATCTACAAGATCTTCCATATTTCAGCCCCTAAAGTTTTCTATGCAACCTGCAACTGCTCATTATAGCATGTAGTCCTAGCTAGTAGACATCGACCTTCGCAACTCTGTATCTTTTGCATATGAAGTTGGATGTTAACCAAACTTTATAAGACCCTTCCCAAGGTATAAAATCCCATTTTGGATGTTTCAATCACCATTAATCCTCTCCCAATCAAAACAACTTTAGAAATCTTCAGTTCAGCTATACCTGTCCATTGGAGTCTCCTACTTGGTCAAACATCCATTGGATAGTTGACCAAGAAGACATACATACATGCAAGGCATCCCCTTTGGCTTTAAATAACTTTTATATCACATGTAATATGCCAATATCAAAGATCCACATCATTAACATATAGTCGATCACATGTGACATTCAAATATGGATTGAAGTCTGCTTCCATACACCCCCCTCTCCCAAAGGGGGGTTGGTTCATTGGATGCTACACATCCTTAATCTAGGCATGTTAGGTTTTGGAGAACTCACTAGTTGGGCAGAGACGGTGTAGAAGGACGGTGGCTCGCCTTAGCTATAGCCTACTGAATGATTGGCCTCATCGATTTGCAATCCGTTTTTGTGTTATAATCCACAATCAGCCCCTTAAGAACCTTAACATATGTCGTTGTCATTAATGAATTCTTTCCCTACAACACCCATCAAATTCTATCTAATAACATTAGGCAAGTCTTGCAGATTCTAGCGCCAGCAAGTGAAGTAGTTTACATATCAATCAGTTTTGTGAATTTTTTTATTTGTTTGGTGGCTAGACAAACTAGTACATTTGTTAATTCTGTTAAGGGAGTGTACATGTATTAGACCTCGAACTCTTAGCGTGGCCAATTCTAGACCTTTTTTTGATTGAACAGTTGTTCCATTTGCCCTCTTCAAAGAACTTTGGACTGTATCTTTACACAAGTTGTTTCCATAGAACCCTTTTGTTTCAATTGTATAGATATCATCTCCTAATCCTACAATTTCTTTGTACTCGAAAAACTGTCCTATCAGACCACCTTGTAGAAAACTACCCATATCTTTTGATCTCTAACTTGGATCGCTGAGCTTTCTTCTGCAAAGTTGTAGCCTTGATTTTGATCTAAAATCTACAACTCTTTTGAAGAACTCAAAACTAAGTTTCAAATATTTCAAATCCTAAAATTTTATGCGCAACTTGCAACTGTCTTTTACTACACGCAGTCTTGGCCAAACATCGATCTTCTTGTCCCTGCAACTTTTGCATACCAAGTCAGATGACAACCAAACTTGGTAGGCCTCTTCCCTAGGCATAGAAGCCCATCCTAGAAATTCTGGCCGCCATAAATCCTTGTTGACATAGAATAGTTTTCAAGATCTTCAATTCTGCTCCAACCTGACTACTACAGTAAACTATAGCAATATCCCTCCTCCTAGATCAAATGACCATTGGATATTCGACCAATAAGGCATGCATACATCCCATCCATTTGCTTTTTTGGTCTAAACAACCTATATAGCATACTTAGCAACACATGGAGTTTTCCAGGATTGAAAACTTGCTTCATCATTCTACATATGTCACCCTCTTGGAGACAATCACTTGAATATTCTATCATTCCTTTTTCAGGTTGGTGAAACTCTTGAAATCTAGAGATAAGTATGTATACATCTCCTTGTTTTAGCATCCATTTCTGAAACATAGATCGAGTATCATCAACCCCTCTAGCTTTGCAATCCATAGCATATCTCTGTGTGATTAATTTGGGAAAAACACCTATGAAAGTATCTTTGTCTTCCACAAGACACATTGTCACAATGTCTTCTTTGCTCTCCTCTCTAACTTCTGCATCTTGCATATGAACACCCTCAATCAAACTATCCAATTCTTCTGTATCATCCTGAGTTTATACCATCTACATGCACTTTATCCATTTCATTTACATTCTCAAGTGTTTTAGTATTAATACACTTAGTCAAGGTATCATCAGTATGCTCTTTTAGTGTCTCTTTTGCATTCATTGTCGATATAGCTTCGATCTTTCTAAAAATTGCATCAGTAGTGAGCATATTCTCCTCAAAGCATTGTCTCTTTGCAAGAAGTAAGAACTCCCCATTCTCGATCTTCAATTTTGCTACTGAAAAATATTTTTTGGATTCCTCAAATTCGATTGCTTGGCAACCCTCTTCATTTGCTCATCACTATTACAAGGAAAGGACCCTACAACTGGTTTCAATTTCTTGTCAACTATTTTGTACTTGGTTTGAACCTTGGCTTCACTCTTTTTCTCTTGTAAACCCAAATTTTGTTGCAAATGGGGAGTACCCAACCCTATCACTTGAAATAAATGCTTCATAGTCTCTTTGGAGGACTGCATATAAATAGCCTTAAACTTTGTATGCTGAAATGAATTAGCATACAACTCTTTTGGCTGAAATAACTCATCCCCATGTAACTCTACTAGTTGATAATTCAACACTTTTTTGTGTTTGCTGAAATACATAAGCAAATAACCCTTTTTGTTGAGAAAACTCAGTACCTAACCCTCTTTGTTGCATAAAATCAACAATCTCATGGTACATATCTAAGGAATGTACTTGCACAAAATTGGAACCACTTTGCACCTCTATTTTCAACATATATTCAATCTTCGTAATAGTATTAACATAAGACAACCCATCATACATCCCATAAATGCACTCCTCATCATGCAATAAACTTGATCTTCTCAACCCTTTTTCCTTTCTTCATACATATTGCTTGGCAGCTCAAGACATCTTTGCAACTTTGTGAAAACAAACAGAACTCTCAGCTGAAAGATCAATAAATCTTGAAGAAAAAGTTCGCCGCCACGAGGCGAGAGATTTTCTCTCCTTCTACCACCTTCAGCTTGTAGGATAGAGAAACCTAGTGAAAATTTGGCTCTTTTGCGGGTAGAGGAGAATCTGGCAATGTATCTTTGTTTCCTGGGTGATTTACACAAACTGTCATAAATTGCTCAGCTCTTTTCCCATCTTTTCTTCGGATCCGCATACATGTAGACCTATCATCTATAACCTTTGCTTCCATCTGTGCTTCATGATAAAGAGCTGACCCAAAATGGCATCTTAATAATATGAATCGTGCATTAAGAAATGACAATCACCCTGAGAATTTCCTATGGAAACCCTCATATTTGGACATGTTACATATAGCTCTCTTGCAATATTATTGGTGGCTCTCATCTATCAACCATGTTCTACATCTACAAGCCACTTTTCACTCTCATACAAACAAAAAACTATAACATTTATCTTTGAGCAGTGATTTAGCAATGCAACACATGGTGTCTCCATCTCTCCAATCTTAAGCACTATCTTAGTGGTTGCTTATGCCCAATGACTTTTAGAAAAATGCTTGCACGTAATCATTACACGTGCATGATCCTCTACATAGTGCACTGGCTGTATACTCTTCACAATCTTTGGATACACTACAACACTCTCAATGAGAATTTCATCATCACTCTCCTTAGTCAGCTCGTGAATTGTGATACCCTACATGGCAAGCTCTTCTATAGTCCAAATCACAGGTTTCTTTCTCTTTATGATGTCTATAATATCTTCATGAAACTCTCTCTTTACAATTCCCAAAATCTCTCCTAAGGTGATTTCAATCTTGTTATTTAAGATTCTCTCCTTCAATACGCTTTGAAGATCTATTCCAGACTTAGTATCTGAAGCAAGCTTGTAACTTGGTTGTTTCTTTGGTCTAGTATCTTGTTTCTTCTACTTCTTCTGTGCATCCTTTTTATTCTATTCACAGGCCTGGTCTAGAAGGTGGTGTTGTAGGCTCACCCCTATAGTCTTGTTAGAAGTATCATCCCTTTTTCACTTTTCCTTAGCAATCACTTATGTATCTAGGGCTTGTGTTTAATAGGTATAAACTGAGTATTTATCAATTGGAGATCCCCACCCAATCTTTGTTGTGATGCTCTTCCTTACACCAGATAAATATGCTACACTTAGTCCTTATTTGTAGTCTATAAAGCAAAACTCCATAACTTTGACTTACACTTTGGTTTCTTTTCAATCTGAACACCATAAGCCAAAGCATCTCCCATGGCTACATAATATATCTGAGTAGTCATATCCTCAAAAAGCTTCTTCATTTCACCCTTACCAAAATTTATAGCAATATACTTATCAGTCTTGGTTGCATAGATCTTTCCATCCAGTCAGAAAATATTTTTTTTTTACATAAGATTCTTAAATGATTCACAATCTTTGTACTCGTGCTTAGGGCTATCACACCATATGCATCCACACACAAAATTATTCTTAGACAGAGCTTGTGAATGACCAATTTTCTGAGAATCTTCCTACTTAACCAATTTAATCTGCAAATCCTCCATAGTTTTTCACTAGCTTATTAATGACATCCTCTTTCCTTGACACTTTAAACCTTTTATTACTTTATTATTTTCATAAAAAATATTCACCAACTCATTATAGGATATCTTTGGTTTAGAGAGCAAATCGCCACACTTTCGAAAGTCTAAAATGCAAGTTTTGCCACATATTCTATAACATGAAAGTATATGTTGGCTCTTAAAATCATCTATGCTAGGGACCAGCTTGAAGGCTTTAGTTAGGGGTTTGCTTCTTTCAAAGCTCACGAGCTACTTTATTAAATTTTTGGGGGCCTACTTTGTGTATATGATAGAAAGAGTTGAAGATAATAAGAAAAATAAGACACATTGTTTCCAACCAAGAGCTTCGAGCTCTTCGAAATAGGCCATTTGCATAGACGAGTGTTTCATTAATCCTAGTTTCATTATCTCGAAGGCCTAGGAAGTAGGCCCCATGCAAGCAACCTACAACTTTTTTATTTATTTTTTTCTTTCCTTCTTATTCTCCATTCAACTAAGGCTTAACAACCTTATCCTCAAAAATACTATTCACATTATCTCATTGTGAACTAGTTCCAAAATTTAATCCTTGTTCATACTTCAACCTCAAGCCAACTTATTTTCGGTCTTGTTCTTATTGATTGCTACTCAAAGTGAGATATGCATTCATTTGAGAGACAGTTCCTACTCGAGAATTGTAAAAGCATAAACTATTTATTCTTATGCAAATTCTAAAATGTCATTTCTCCAAAGCATCCCATGCAATTGAAGTTTGACACCACAAACAAGGATTGCTATAAACTTGGTAAGAACTCTTCATAAAAATCATAGCCTCAAATTTTACTAGTTTCTATGGCATAAAAAAATATGAGGGCGAGGAAAAAAATCACACTTGGACAACTCAAATGAAATTCCTATTCATGCATAAAAATTTATGGATGGTGATCTAGGATAGTGCACTACAACAAGTGATTGAAGAATTGTTAAGAAAATGATGGGTAACCACTTGCCTTAATTAGTTTACATCTTACTCCAAGCCTGATCCACCATATCAATAGCAATGGAACAACAAAGGAAGCATGAAGGAGTTAAATAAATTTTTTGGTGCTAAAGCAACAAATCAAGAGGTGTATTTGAAGATGGATTTCTATAGTTTGCATCATGAATACAAGGAATCACTTTTGAGCATGTATCAAAACTGAGAAGTTTAATTAATCAACTTAAAGGATCCAAGTCAAAATATGCAAAAAGGACGCAATACCAATGTTTCTTGAGAGTCTACCTAAAGATTATGCATCCTTAGAGGATTCTCTCCTTGTACATGAAACACTTAACCTTGAAGGATGCATATCTTCAATCCTTTTGAAAGAAAAGAAATTAAAGGACAAATTGATGTATCAACAAGCAACGACACTACGTTCTTTTGAAACAGGGATCTACCACTACAAACAGAAAGGATACATCAACAATGAATGCAGATTGAAGCAGCTATTCAAATGCAATCAATGTGAGAAGATAGGATGACATCATGAAGAAGCATGTAGATCTAAGAAACAATCAAAATTCATGGAGGAAAACAACCAAGACAAAAACGGAGAAGATAACATTTTCTAAAGACTCGAGACAAAAAAAATAGCGGCAGCGAGGAGGCAGTGCGTCGGCGGGACCAGGAGCAGCATAGGGAGGTGGCGTGGGCGGCGTGGCCAAGGGCAACGTCGGTGAAGAGGCAGGAGCGAGGAGGGAGGGTGGGTGGTGACAAGCACCCGAGCAAGAGGTGGCACCAGGGAGGGGAAGCAACATGGGGAGAGAGAGTGGTCGAGAAGAAAGCGAAGAAGAAGAAGAGAAGGAGGGAAGAAGCAGGAGAAGAAGAAGAAGAAGGGGAGGGGGGAGGAGAGGAGGAAGAGGAAGAGGAAGAAGGAGAAATACGGACGAAAATGTCCTGAAAATCCGCAAAAAGGAATAACCAATGAACCGTGCATCAAAATGATGGGTGCTAAAAAGAATAAATGGTAAGGGAAAGGTGTAGGGCAAGGTTAGCATGTGAGATGGTTGTTCCGAAGCAAAACGGATGTATTCACATGGAAACATGTCCAAGTGACAGAACATGGTTCAAAATTTAATGACTCAAGAACTCTTTGGTGGAATAGGGGTTGGTAAAAAGAAAAAATAGTCAATTCAAAGGAACAAAGGGGGTTGGAAGGTTGGATTTGGGTTCTGGTGAACATAGGGAGCGTTCATATGAAAAAAACTTCAAAGCAAGGGATAGAGGGAAATAGAGAAGAAATAGCCCCAGGAGTGGAGTGAAAGTAAAAGGGTGCATGCGGAAGAGACTCCATTAGGGTAAAAGCAGGTCATGGCATAGTTGCATGAGCAAATTGAGCATATGTAGGGGGTATGCATCATAGACACGCATGGATGCGTCCCCACACTTAAAACATTAACATGAAGGGTAAATCGAATATCATGGACCTAGGACCACACATCAGACCAATTGTTGATGTTCCCACACTTAAGACGACCTGATCGTCACTAATAAACAAAAGGTGTAGGGTTAGAAAAAATTGGCCCACGTTGGGGAGAGGATTGAGGTTGACTAGCGATGTCGCATATTGTGTCATAGTTGGATGCAAGAGAGACAAAGGTGTTTTTGTAGCATGTGCACATCTAGCGGGGTAGGGACCACATAGTAACAATACCCAGGGAGGTAGCTTTGTTGAGGGAATTGCGGGAAACTGTCGATAGGGAAGAATATTGCACTCAGCTCATGGTCACTCCAATGGAATGAAATAATAGTCACTTGCCCCATTATTGACATCACTCGAGTGAATCATGATTAAAATCCAAATCTCACACCCGAGTTAGGAATCGACAAGGGGGATGGTGTAGAGGGAGTATGCCAAGGTGCACAGCCGATGGTGCATTAGTGTGTCCAACCCCGTCTGGCATAGGTGTAAGTAGGAATACTAGGGAGCCCTATTGTGAAGTGTAGAGAAGAGGATTACCTATCCTGTGGTAATAGCAGAAACCAATCCCGTGTGTGCATAGGGAAAGGAAAACATACCTGACTCCAATGGTCGTAACGTCCCTTAGTCTCACCTCTCAATGAGTGATTTAGGAAACACCAGTCATGCTCAACCCCCCTCTGATTGACACTCTATATGTTGAAGAATACATGTTGGAGAACCCATTGATGTTATCCTCATAGTCAATTGTGCAGAGGTTGTATGCCTTGTGTGCATTTGCTAGTGCAACTGTGCATCCCGGCCTGTGCTGCAATACGGTGTGAGAAGGAAGGCCAGGTTGAGCCTTATAGTACTGTGCAGAGGAACATATTTCAATTTGTGCATTGAGAGGCCCAACTCGTGCGTGCAACACTCCATTCACACATCGCACCTCTCTGTTAAATATAAAGGGCAAGAATTGGTTACTCACCTCACCCCTTGTCTCACACTCACTGATAGATAGAGAGGGCAGACCATACTCACAGCCCATCCTCTTAGGATGAAAGCTCACATCACTCAATTGTTTGTCGATGAAGATCACTTTCTCTATTATTGTCATCAAGGTGTTGAAGATGAGGCATACCTATGGAGGTAGCCCATATATCTGGTAGGAGGTGGCATTGGAATTTCTTCTAGAAAAGTGTCTATTGGTGGTTCGACTATCCTGGACTGTGGGGTGTTACCACCTTTTCCACAGTCAGCCTCCCGTCCAGGGGTGTTTCCACCTTTTCTCCAAACGAGGCCTGTTATGACAGGGAATTTCATCCTTTTCTCCCATAATAGTTTTTCTTTTCTTTTCTTTTCTTTTCCTTTTCTTTCCTACTCCGAGGGGTTTTTCCACCTTTTCTCAAAGAATAGGTTGGCATGACAGGGACTGAAGTCCTTTTCTCCCATGACCGATATTTTTTCTTTCCTTTTTGTTTTTCTTTTGAATATCTTTGGAGCATGGAATGGTTGGGGCTCCATGTATGAGAACCATCTTCACCACGTCTGTTGGATTCGACAAGAGGAGAACAAAGTAGGGATGGGAGTTGTTTGGGAGGGGGTATAAGAAGGATTTCACCTCATAAAGAAGAGCGTTATGGCTATCCGTTTAGCACAAGGAGAAAGACAATGCAATGCCCAAGAGGAAAAGGGTGGGTCAACTGTGATTGTCAAGATCCCCAGGAAGGGAAGTACTGCTTTAAGAGATAGGCATTGATTAGGAAGGGATCATTAGAGGCATCAACTATTTGGACTTGGACTGAGCCATTCAGATTGGCAGCAAGTATGTTATAAGGACCCATCCATCATTGTTGAAGCTTGCCTGGAAACTTGCCAAATTGGGAATCATAAGCAAGAACTAAGTCACCTTTCTTGAACTCCTTCTACTTGATGAAGCTCTCATGATAGGCCCTTCTGCGAGCTTGTGTGGATTTCATGCACTATAGAGCCATCCTACGGATCTCATCAAGACACTCCAAGTGCAAGAGATGACATTGCAAGGACTCGGCATCTCCCAACCATTCATTGATAGCCATACGTAGAGAGGGTAGCTTGAGTTCAACGGGAAAGACGGCTTATGTTCCATACACCAACTGGAAATGAGTTTTTCCTATAGCTGCCTTATGGGAGGTTCTATATGCCAAGAGAGCCTCTCCAAGTTGATCATCCCAATCATGGCGCTATGCGGAAATTGTCCTTGTCAAGATCGAGCAAAGGATGCGATTGGTGACTTCAACTTGGCCATTGGCTCCTCTGCGGTAATAGGGGGTGGACTTGCGATGGCAAATCTTATACAGTTTTGTCAATTCTTCCATGATTTTGTTAATGATTTCTTCTCCTGCAACACATCTTTGCAAGACTTCATCCTTACCTTTCTTGTATAGAGTGCCACCTAATAGGGTATAGGGAGCTGATTCCAATAGAAGCTTCTTCTTCTTACAGCTCGAGATACCAAGGGGATATTTTTGGGTTGCCAAGAGGTTGGCTATGTATGTGTTCCATGGGGTAATTGTTTCGACTAGAAATAAGGAAGCATTCGGAAGGTTTGGATCATCTTGCTCTTTTTCATCATCACTTTGAGGGATTTGCAAAAGGTGATCAGTCACCCACCAGGACATGAGAGCAACCGGGTTTGGTAACCACTTCAAAGTCAAACTCTTGAAACAGAAGGAGCCATTTCATCATTCTTTCCTTCACATCAGCCTTGTTTATCAAGAAGGAAAGGGCTTCATGGTCCACGTAGAATTTGAAATGCATCGACCACAAATAATGTCGACAAAGCAAAACCCATTGCTAGACACTCAAGCTCTGGCATTGTGTAGTTTAGCTCTCTATCGCTTACTTTTGACTTGCATAATAGATTGGTTGATCTAGTTTAGAGGGGATCTTTTGGCATAAGACTGAACGTAGGCCTTCAACTAATGCATCAGTGTGAATATGGAATTCCTTCATCCAATTAGGTTGCTGTAGGATGGGTGCTTCAGGGTATTAAATGCCTCGTCACAATCAGTGGTCCATGTAAACTTGGCATCTTTTCTTAGGAGTTTACGCAAAGGAGCTGCCTTCGTTGCAAAGTATACAATGAACCTTCGATAGTAGCCCACATGGCCAAGAAATCCCCTCAATTGCTAAAGGTTAGTCGGGGTTGTCAAGGTAGCGATCTTCTCAATCTTAGCAAGATCTGTTGCTATCCCTTGTGCAGAGACAATGTGGCCCAGAAGAACTCTTGATGAGACACCAAAAACACATTTTTCGAGGTTGAGAGATATCCTATACTCTCGGCATCTATCAAAACATTGCTCTAGGTGTCCCCAATGCTTAGGGCTTAGGCTATACACATAGAAGTCATTGAGATATACCTCAATGAAATCATGTAGATGGTTTTGGAAGGCAGCCATCGTCACTCGTTGGAAGGTAGCAGGAGCATTACAGAGCCCAAATGGCATCAGCCTGTAAGCATAGGTTCCCCTTCTTGTTGTGAAGGTTATTTTGGATTGGTCATCTTCTCTGATTTGGATGTGGTTGTATCCATTGAAACCATCCAAGAGGGAATAGAGCTCATGGCGTGCCACTGTGTCCAATAATTGGTCTGTGAAAGGGATAGGGAAACGATCCTTCTTCATCTTGGAACTCAAGTTCCGAAAGTCCACACATATTCAAAGTTTCCCATTCTTCTTGGGTACTACCACAACAAAATAAATGAAATTAGCTTCAAGGAGCTTCAATAATTTATCCTTCACCAGAGCAGAATAATTGGGATTCATGTGCCTTTGTCTTTGCCTCACAGATTTGGCATCAGGCTAGATTGATGTGGTGTTGGCATACTGTGGGATCAATCCCCTTTAGATATTTATATAACCATGCAAACACGTCTAAGTTCTCCTATGGTAGGTCTCTCAGGATGAATAGTTCCTCTTCTAGAAGATTTAGACCCACTTTCAAGTGACGTTCAGTACCATCAGCATCATCTAGGAACATCAATTGCCTTTCACCTTCCACTTCATGGATAAATGTCCCACGGATTGCTTCTGGGTAAAGATCTGACTGCTTCAATGGAGTGGTCTCATCTTCTGATAATGCACAGGAGCTACTGTTGTCTTTGAATGGAGGCTTAGCTTGCTCTTTGGGAGGCTGAAAGGGTATCATTGAGGTTTTGAGTTTGGATTGGGGATGAGTTACTTCTTGGCTCGAGAATTTGTCTTTTGAATATGCATCCAAGAACGTCACCTAATAGGAACTTCTTGCATTCTGTCTAAGCTGCAAGACTAGGGGTTGTTGGCAAGGTACATTGTCATCATCTTCTTTAAGTACATCTTCTTTAAGTAAGGGTTACTTTGGACGAGAAGAGCCACTATCGAAGGAAGGCTTATTCTGCTTAATCTATTCTTACAAAGGCTTTGTGTATGACATGATTCATAGATCAATCCAAAGGGTACCACAATCATTCTGTCAAACAGAAAGGGATCTTCTGCTTCTGAGGCTTCAAGAACGTCAGGAACTTCTTCCTCATATTTGCCTTTTGTGCGTAGGATAGATCCTTCTAGCTCACTTTCATAATCTTCATTTACATTATCACTTTTGTCCTCTTCAGGTTTTGTTTCTACATCTATGGCTGTTCTGTAAGAGAAGAACAAGTTCTCTGTTGTTATGTCCTCTTCTTCTGCTTCTGCTTCTTTCTCTGCTTTTGTCTCTGTCTGTGACTTTGTCTCTGACTCTGTCTGTGACTGCCATGTAACAGGGGAGAACAATACATCCATGCTTCTATTTCCCTATCAGAGGTGATTTCATAAGTCAATTCGGGTTTAAGTAGAGAGGAGGTATTCTCCTATGGACAAAGACTTTGCTTCCTTCGGTAGTTGCCTTACAGTGCCCACTGTTAGGGAATGTGCCTTTGTTTTCTTGGGAAATATCTGTTTGATAGACTCTTAATCTCATGATGTACAATCTATTAATTCATTGGAAGAGTCTGGTATGACTTCGATGGATGTAGATCCATTATCTTTTTGTGATCCATACAACTTCAACACCACTTTATTGGGTCCTTTTCTAGGGTTAGGGTTCCTTGAACTAGTTAGTCCTTGCCCTTGCTTCAAAAAGCCAAGGTCTTCCCAATAGCAGAGGGTATGAGGTATCATAGGAATTTGGTTTGACCACCAAATATGTGAGCCAATAGTCTCTTCCTGAAAGCGTTGTTTTTAGGTATGGGAGGATGCCCAACAGTCTGATTCTGCTTTGGTCTGCCAAATCTGATAAGTCACTGTGTAGGTTGCATTCCTTGCAAGCTTGGATCCTTCATTGTCACATCTGTCATTATGTTTACTGATGAGCCTCCATCAATCAATGCATCTGTAATAAAGCACCATTCAATCCATACACCAATCTCTACAGTTCGAGGATCCAGGAAGGTGTTAGCCACATCTACTTCCTTCACGGGTTCTAAGGCTCCGTTGGACGTGGTCACCATGGAGGGAGCAATTCTTAGGTGTCTTCTTCTTGTTAATATGCTTTTGAATTTCTTTTGACAACTGGGAGACAACATCAGAAATTGTCAAAATGTTAAGTTTACTTTAAAAGTGTCTAGGTCTTTGACCAAATCATACTCTTTGATGGAATCCACAGGCTTTTCCAATAGATTAGGGAATGGGGCCACACCCACTTTTATTTTCCCTTTTTCTTCTAGCAGAGGTATCGTGGGAACTTCTTCTTCATGAGGAGGTTCTACATCATCTATTTCCAGGACCTCCGATCATGTCTCTACAACTCTCTCTATAGCTCTTTGTGGCTATGTAGTATTCTGTACTTCCTGATTTTGGATTGCATTGTTCTGCTTTTCCCTAAGAAAGTTGAACTTCACAATCTTGACAGAAGGAATGTTCTCTTTTGGAACTATGGATTCTCCTTTCTTTGCTCACGTTATTACGGCCACTTCCAATTCCACCAAATTGGAAGCACGTTATTGGTTCTTCTACTGGGTATCAGAAGTAGATCTCACAGGGATTGGACTTGGACAATTTTTTGCAGTGCGGCCTTCTCCTTTGCATCGACTACATAAGGGCTTGTACTCCACATATCTTCTAGGATTTTGACAATTCGGTGAGATATAACCCTTTTCTCCACATATGTAACATTCCACCTCTAATCTTTGACTACCACCATCAGACTCTCATCCTCTGTAACTTTGAGAGGGAAACCTTCTTAGACCAAAATTAGGACCAAAATCCCTAGGCTTTGGTCCAATATCCTATGCTGTCATTTTGGATTTCAGCAAGTTGAATCTTGCATTTTTATATTTCTTTCTTCGTTCGATGCATCTCTTTCAAAGAGCACATATCCTCTATATGGTTCTTCCTCAAACAGTAAGAACAAAAGGCTCCAGGCATGGTTGGTTTTCGGATACATTCAGTGGCTAAATGTCCCACTTGATGGCACTTTCCGCACCATGTATTAGAATGCATCACATCTCTCCCACTTCCTGCAAGAGTGGATATATTGGCGGTATTCATCTTCAATGTTTGTAGCTACTCTATAATCACATCCATAAGCTCTTTCTTGATACTTCCAAGTGATTTGGATAGGTATTCCTTCAGATTTTCACCTCTTGAAGTACTTGTAGTAGGGTTTTGGGAAGCTTCTCTGGTTACTGCATATACTGGCTGGGTTGATCTAGGAGGTCCTCTGTTCTAGTTCTGATTCAGAGCTCCTATTGAGACTTGGGGTTGTTGATTCTAGTGGGTAGGATTCCATTGTTGTTGCGTCGCCATTGGAGAAACTATTTGAGACCATTGTTTTTGTGGTTGAACCATCATTTGAGCCACTTTGGTCTATGGCGGCCACTGTGGATTAGGTGCACTGTACTGTGGCATTGTTTGCATTTGGGGATAGGGATAGGGAATTGTCCCTGGAACTGCATTTGATGGGTATACCATTCCTGGCATGGGAGGAGGTAAGACCCCTCTTCTTGAGGTCATTGACAACCTTGCTTCAACTTCGTCATATAGTCTTGCACCTTCCACTGCAGCTTGTAAATTGACTAGTCTTCTCAATTCCATGAAATTTCAAACCTCTAGTTGTAGGCCTCTGAGGAACACTCCTTTCTAGATGCCTTCATCTAAATGATGATTGGTCCATCTCTTGAGGATGGATTCCATTCACGAGACATAAGCTTCTACTCTTTCTCCAGAGGACTGATTTAGGTTCATGAACTCCTCTCGCACCCTCTTTTCAAAACCTTCACACCTAAATTTAGTGAGGAAGGCCAACGTCAAGTCGTAAGTTCCTGCTGCTTAACTCTCATACCATCGAAATGCCTCACCCTTGAAAGTGGCAGGGAATATTGCTAACTAATGCTCGGGGGTTCTCTCATTGTTAGCTACACATGCTACCATAAACTCTACTATATGAAGATCGGGGTTTTCATTGTACTCTTCCTTAAAAATTGGCAATGGGACTACATTTTCTAGCCTGTCATCAATATTTCCAGGACAAATCTGACTAGGAACGGGACCTTGAGTAGCCACGGGGACTTATATAAAGAGTGCTTTTAGGGCGTCAAAGGAGGCTTCTGTTGCAAGCTTGTCCTCGGACTTGATTTTTGCTTTCTCTCTTCTCATGTACCTTTGGACTTGTTCTAGTACTTGCCTCTTGATTACATCATTCATCGGGGGGTTGGCTCCAACCAATTGGTCTATACTCAATAGAACAAATTCAGAGGGGTTTTTAGTCTCTGGAGGACTCTCTGGCCAATATCTCTTCTACTTCTTGCTTTTCTACATCTCTGAATTCTACTTTCATGTGACTACACAGAGGAAGGTATTTAGTTATGAAGGTGTCAAAGTTCATGCATCTAAGCATTGTTGTGGTGCCATCATCATAGTAATGCTAGCTTCTGTTGTTTTCAATAGTGTATGTTGTAAATAACACTCTATCTACCAACTCCCAGTGGGTTGCCAATTGGACAAATAGAAGATTATCAGAACACCAACCATCCCACGTATCTTGCTATTGAGCATCTACGAATAGGTCCTAGCTCTTTTCTTTCTTATTCTTGTGAACCTCCATAGACCATGACTCTTGAAGCTTTTTGACTATCTCCCACTTGATGATATTTGGAAATTCTTCAATAAGGCCAAATCCTCCATTGATACTCATTCTCTCTATTCTACTCTTCAATTTTGTGGGAGGAACTTTACTATTGTGATGCAAGTTTTGGTAGCTTTACAAGGTAGTGGAAATTGACTATCATAGAGGAACCGATTCTTCAATAGTGACAGGAACTTTACACTCCATTGCTTCTCTCTCTTCAACACTGTCATTTCTTCCATTTTCAGCCTCTGTTCACACAAAGAACAAGAGCGTAAAAGATGTTTTGGATCCAGAATCATATATTGAGCTTCTAGTGATATGTAATCATATCCATTGCAATCAAGTATATAAAGCATGACCTCCTTCCTAAAGGTTGCCAGTGCAGATGGTTGGAACGAGATAGAGAAGACTTTCAAGTTTATTTGCAAATCATGTCAAACTCATATAGACAAGGAAAAATGGCTCTACAAGGTACATTTTATTGGCACACAATTTTTTTAAAAATCCCATGAAGTCTTTGATATAGATTGCTAAAATACATATTTTTTTGGTTTTACTTTGCTATATTATTACATCGGGATGGGTTTTAAGCCTTGAAGAGAACGCGTAAGAATTGTTGGGTTGTAGAGGTCAAGATCCTCAATGTTGGAAATAGCTCTTTTATTGGAGTAATTCCAGTTTTATTTATCCCATTTAGCTATAAAAAGGTGCTTAGGAGCTCTAGTAAGATTTTTCATGTCTTCGTGATGAGTTGGAAAGTATATTGTTTGTTTATGGATTTAAAGTACATTTCAATTATCCAACCACATGCATTGTTGAACACAAAAATTCTCGTAGTAAAATATTCATTGCACGTTGTCGTGCCACTACACGAACACAGTGTTGAAAAACCCTAGAGTGAATCATTGTCAGGGTTTCTTATTGACTTAGATAGTCAATGCCATATTAGTCATTAGTGTCAATGTCCATAATATGGATGACTCAAAAATACAAGATTTTTCGACAATCATAGTAATTTTTTTGATATTTTGAATATTATTTCTTATAAATATCCTAAAAAGTTGTAGAAAACTTCTAGAATAGGGTGACATCCAAAAAGCAAGTTGCTTTTCAATGAGTTTGGGAGATCTCATGCAACAAGAGGAGGCTTTCAAATTTTCATGACACGCGATTGCAGTTTTTAGGTAACAAACAACACTCAGGATGGGAAGGAAAAGAAAGAGAGATTTGGGAGAATTCTAATTGGGTGTCCTAGAGTTTTACCCCCCTTTTGGATCCAAGGGAACCATTGGATTTGCCATGATTCTAAGTAGTAGAGAAAAAGCTAGTGTTTGGTGCACATTTCTTGTCTACCAAGGAGCTCCAAGAGATCTAATGATTGGATATTTCTTCCGAGTAGTCCTAAACAAGGATTTTATTTTTCTCAGATTCTATCAATACATAGTGCTTTGAATCATTGAGCTTTTTTTTATAATGCATAAAGGCTTTGGCAGATTTGAATCCCTTGCCTATTCTTTTTCGTCTCTTTTATCTCCTATTCCCTACTTCCTTCTCTCTATAATCCCCAATGGATAATACAACCTTTCAACTAAAACCCCTTTGATATTGGTGAACCCAATGTGAAAGGTTGTCAGAAGAAAAGCGGAATGGAAGAACATTCAACTACAATTTTCCAGTTATGTTTTGCAGTAGTTAATGTAGAATATGAACATGCTTATGCAAATACAACAACAATAATAGGTGATGCAAGCTTCTGCTCAAACAAAAACTATTGTGCAAATACTCTATAGGAAATAGAGCATGAGACGAAGTTGTTTAATGGTAGGAACATATCTACATATTTGCATACCTATGCTTAAAAGATGGAGTACTTTGGGGTGGCTCAACTTTTATGGAGATGGTATTTTATATAGGTCACTCTACATGCAAAAAGCCTGAGTTATTGAATTGTACATGTAGGATGCTAACTCTGTAGCTTTCAAGAAGACACTTTGGGAAGAATTCTACATTGAAGATACCAATTTATATATCAATTTAGTCTAGATCATCCCTATTTTTGCCCTTTTTCTACATGCTTTTTCTTTCCAATCATTGGTTTTTGACTTTTTCTATCCAAGAGTATGAGATCTCTTTTGCTTTCCATCATCATGTTTTTCATTAGGAAAAAAATGAACTTAGAAATGGGCCCTTAAAAATAATATAGTTTAAGACGTGGGCCTTTTGGATTGTCCAATAGGAAGGCTAGATGTTGGCATCCATGGAGGGTGAATCTTCTCTCTTCAAATCTTGGGTTTTCTATTAAAAAAAGGGGTAGAGGGGGATTAAAAAAAGGGAGAATGAATAGTACATAAAATTTGAGTTTCTCTTACCTTATATTTCTCCCCTTTGTTTTGGAGAATTTTCAATTTCGGTTTCTTTCCCTCTCACAAAATTAGTTTGACCCAAAAGTTGAGCAACAAACCACTTTCCCTCTCTTCTCTATACTCCTGAATTTTCATCTCCATTGAAGCTCCCTGTTGAGAGTAATTAGGATTTTGAGCATTCTGCTTACCTCTACACTTTCTTCTCTACATAGCTGCAGATTTTGAGCAAAACACAGGTGCCCATCTCTCTTTTCATTTTCTCTTGTTTGCTATTTTTTCAATAGGGTTTGGTGTTGTTTCTTAATGTTGTTGTTGTTTTATTGCAGAGGTTGTTTGGGGCGAGAGACAAAGGTGTTCATCTCTCTCTCCTTTCTTTCCCTCCTCTCTCTATGTGTTGTTTCTCTTTTATGTTGTATTTTCAATAGAATTTGATGTTGATTCTAATTGTTGTTTTTTTGCAGAGTTTATTTGGAGCAAGAGGCAAAGGTGTTAATCTCTCTCTTTGTTTGGTTTTTTTTTGCTGATATCTTTTCAATACAACACAATGTTAGTTCTAACCCTTGTTATTTTATTGCAGAGATAATTTTAGGTGATATTGCATAAGTGCTTATCTCTCTCCCTCTCTCTTTCTCTCTCTATGTTTCCTCTTTTCTATTGTTTTTTCAGTATACCTTCATGTAAATACTAACTTTTGCAAAATTGTCTTTTGTAGAGATCAATTTGGGCAAGATTGGATAGGTGCTCATTTCTTTCTCTCTCCCGCGTATTCACACACACTCTCTTTCTTCCTCTCTACATTATCCCTTTTCTACCATCTTTACAATAGGGTTTGATGCTAGTTCTACCTTAAGGATCAATTGTTGTTGCAGCACTTAACACAAGGTAGAGCAGAGATTCTGTAGCTCAATTTACAAGTAAATCTGCCATATTTTGTGGTACCAAAATTTATTCATTTAATTAGTGACTTTTATGTTTGATGGGATTGATGTTTTCTTATATTCATAATTTGCAATGGGTTTTTATTAGTAATGATTCAATCTTATCTTCAGTAGATCAGCTTATAGGTAAATTGGCCCTGTTTTATATTGCTTTTATTCATGTAGTTATCTATATATTTTTTGCTAAAAGAGATTCATACAAGTATTTTTGTTAAAAGGGATTCATGCAAGTGTTTTTTTGTACATACAGGTATTGTACAAGGTTTAGGTGAAACAGATAATTCTCGATCAACTATTTTGATGTGGTGAGAGATTCCTTTGTATTGGATAATATGGATCTACTGGAAGTCAATGGTTCAAAAATCCTCTGCTTTATTGGTCCTATGTGTCCATTTGGATCTCCATGCCAATTGGGAATGATCCATGAAACTCTATATCATATCATCCATATAACACACAATGTGTTGAGTCTTAGAATATCTCAGGTGTCAATCCAATGTGCCTATTAAGATTTGCATGCCATGTGGCTGCTATCCTTGTAACAACTACTCTATAATACCCACATTTCATACAATGTATTGAGTCAAATAAGACTCCTCCTCATTATAATAAAACTTATTTTGGCAAAATTCTCTGAGTATTCTTGTGCTATTCTTTTCATTATATTTCATGTAAATGGTATGATTAAAGTGATGCCTTAAAATTAAATCTATACTTTGTGTTGATGTATATATCCACATGCCTTTCGATATCGATGTTTATGTCTATTTACAAAAGTGTAAATATCTCTTAATGCCATGTTGATTTGTATGACATATTGATGATTACTTGACGTACATAAAATGCTTATTATTTAGGGGTTAAGACATACTTCTTGACATCTAATGCGTAGGTTATAATGTCTGAGAGAAGAACAAGCATTCTCTCAATAGAAGTACGTAATAGAAGAGATGAAGAAGGGAATTGGATCACTGATACGTCTCATTGCTCGTATTGGGTACATATGTGTTCAAGTATGAAGGGAGCTTTCAGGGTGAAAGCATATGCAATTGTAGATGTATCAAAGCACTGGAAGGGTAAAAATTTAGCTCTCAGACAAAGGAGTGTTGATTCTCACCTTGTAACAGAGGCGTTTGTACAACATGTATTCATGCAAAAACAAATACATATTGTGCCACTATGCCCTTTCAACGAAACATTGCAAACAATAAGTATTTGCAACTAATTCAGAATGAGGAATTTCATGATACCTATGTAATAACTTGTCTTGTATTTACAGAAATATACCCTTCGAATTGCTGTGAGTGGAAAAATGTTGAGAGTTTCACTAGTTCTTTTAAGTGTTACCAACTCAAAATTGGGTAGATTGCTCTTTGAGGGATGTATAGCTAAGCAACTAGCATAGGACCTTTTTTTTTTCTATGACTCCAAGTACATATTACCCAAGGGGAGTCCAGAATATGAAACCATTGAGTCTATGCACATATCGAATCTTAATAGCATAGAATGGCCATTGTGTAGTATTAGCGACATTTTGCACATGTGTAGCACAAAAATTTCAGCAGACATATTGAATTCTATGAAGCCAAGCACCAACTCAAAGAATGTACATCTAAGTTGGTTCATACCAATTGCAATTTTTGCACACATGTTCAAGGAATGTAAGGGTTTGAGAGCTACCAAAAGTACGTGTGTCATAAAAAATACATCAAAGGATTATGTAACAAGGATTCTAAGCAGGACATCAAAAATAACTCACAGTCATGACACAGTGGAGTGTCGAGTCACAACAAGGGACATGGCTTTCAGGTAAAAGATTTCTCTCTTAGTTGACTATTATCTTACTTTGGGATGATTCGGCTAACTTTCGTTTCCAATTACAGGTACTTTGTCGCACAACAAACTTTATGCGAGGATGCTCAAGGGTAAATGGTTGTGCCTTGATCAAGACATGCATGAAAGTGCAGCTATGGATGTTACTGTCATTTTTGAGGGCCGCAAGCCCCCAAGTGTTGCAAATGGAGGATGATTGGCCCTTTAGTATAATGCGCTAGGAAATTACAATGTTAATGCAGAATCCACCTGTTAGCTTATATTTTAAACTAGATGGCAAGAAAATTCGAAGCCGAGCTAAGGATACTGTTACCAACGAAAATTGTGTGGCTCTACATATTTTAGAAATTGTAGAGTCTCCCTAAAAATCCCAACACCACAAGTTGTAATATCCAACACCTATAAATTTTTGGATTTTTTTGGCCAATAGAATATTGTCGCTTACAAACTTGCAATATTTAAAAATTATGGTATTTATGCAAAATCATACTCTTGTTATACACTTTCCACATCAACACATTTATATATGCATGTAAACTTTACAAAGATGTAAGTAAAGCCATAACTAAATATCGCATGCGAACAACCCTTAATGGTTTAAAACTCAAGGTTTTTAAGGTAGAACTAGTTTTGTTCTTGTTTCATTGTTTCATTTCACATTTCTCTCTTCATGTCTTTACATCTACCACATCCCTCATACCTGCTACGATGGATGCTTGTGCACACTTTGATGAGTGGATCCACAAGTCTGTCTTTGCTAATTAGGGTAAGAAGATATTCCAGGTTTTCTCTAAAAACTTCAACCTTGAAAGCGTGCTCTCATCGCTAGATCCCCCCCTTCAGGTTTTGGAAGACTGTGTGAGCACCATTGCTACATGCACATACTCCATCGAGGGATCCGACATGACTTTGGTGCCTCTGGAACAGCTCATGGCATTTCAAGCAGGAAAGAATCACCAAAAAGTGGTGAATAGGTGTCTGGTCCATGTGGATCCTTCGCAAGTATGTAGTGTTCCCATGGGAAGTGCACCAGGTACATCACCTTTGGATCTCGTGGAGTGTGATTACGCATTGGCAATTTACCTCCTTGCATTGGATACACCCCTAGAGGAGGAGAGCGATGAAGATACAACTCCATAGGTTATTTCTATCACATACACGGGAGAAGAACCGATTGAAGAGCTCATAAATGTTGAAGAGGAACATCGAGTGGTGATAGAGAAAGGGTTGGCTTTCATGGTGCCATCTTCTTCAAAACAGCCACAAGTTGACAACCCCAACCTTGCCTCCTTGACACCCATTGAAGTAGATGGTTTATAATACTTGCTTCTATCAGATGTACTACAATACTTGGAAATGAAGGAAGAGGAGTTGTTTTCTATCCTAGTCAAGGATTCAATGGAAGACCTGATCGATTATGATTACATGGATGTGCATCCAACAATGGCAGAGATTGGAAGATATGATGGCACAAGCTTAGATACTATGAGTGCGATCATAGTAGCACAGGAGTATATTACCTCGGTTGAAGAAGATTACCTTGTGCCCGATGCTGAATTTGAAGCACTACATCATGATTTGATTGGACCAAGGCCCCAGCTTCCTACCAAGGAGTTTGTAGATCCCTCTGCCCAAAGAGGTGCCTCCCTGACACATGAGAAAATGAAGATACAAGATAATCTGGAGAAGGTGAGATTTCTAACTACCACATATTTTTATGCAATGAAACTTGATAGTGGGGTGCGTCGGGTCCCCCGGAGTCTATCGGTGAAATCTTGGCTAAAAATGATGCCTGCAGCTGCCCTGGCCCCAGACACCAGACTTCGAATAGGACAGCTGCAGGCATCATTTTTGGAATCTTGGCTAAAAATGATGCCTGCAGCTGCCCTGGCCCCAGACACCAGACTTCGAATAGGACAGCTGCAGGCATCATTTTTGGCCAAGATTTCACCGGTGGACTTCTGGGACCCGACACACCCTAGCATCAAGTTTCATTTCTTTCTGATAACTCTAGGTTAGTCGCTAAATATATTGTTTGATTTGAATTGTCATTTAGGACATACTATATATAGATAAGTTTGCATCAAGGCAAGGAGGAGCTTGACATGAGGATCAATGCAAGGATTCACCTCTTAAGGAGTATATCGGTAACCTTGTTGCACATTTGGTGGTCTTCCATAAGAAGTGCTCACCAAGAGGGCAAGAAATAATCATGAAAATTCGAGATTTGACCAAGTTTGGACCATTTTGAGCGATACCTGTGACATCTAGCTTGGAGAAGGTGGTGCTAATCAAGCGGTCAAAGCTTCTTTACTTGTTTGACCAAATTTGTGGTGGAACAATATGTGTGCTTGTGACATTAGGGGACCTTGCTAAAGTGTAAGATTTGCTTCTTCTGGAGAAAGAGCTGAAGGGAAGAGCTAATCATTTTTGAAGCAAAGAAGAAACTTATATTTTCATTGGAAGCTGGCCCCTCCTCTCCACCGATGAAAAAGCCAAGGAACAATTGAGAGTTCTTGTTGGCTATCGGCTTTTTGTATCTACCATCGCTAACAGCCATCACATATATCTTTCTTGATGAATATAATATACTTTACTTTGTTCCTAAATAAATATTTATTAAATAAATGTGTGGTTCATATAAGTGTGACAATAATGTGTGGTACGTGAATGACACATTCGCATATGTTAACATAATTCAACGCGTAGTATTGCACTTGCGATTGTGTAAGTGTGAGGATAATGTGTGGTACGTGAATGACGCATCCGCACATATTAACATAATTCAACGCGTAATACTGCACTTTGCGATTGTGCATAAGCAATAACGTAACTTGTATCCATACATGTTACTACTTTTGATGTGTTCCTATGTTAAACAAAAATTAAGAGTCATGCGTTTCAAGAAACAAAAAAAATAAACTTTACTCAATTATTTGAATTCAGTACACATCGCATGAGATATTATGTATATATAAATAAATATTCCAATGTGGCAGAGTATACAAAATTTTTTGGGCTTCCAAGATGTTATGGTGCTATAACACTCATTACCAACCTTGTATCATTAATCTAGTAAACTATAGTGGAGTCCCCTTGCCATGTCGAAGCTGAATGATAAAGTTCATGTCTTTATTTGTGATTGTGACACGCTTTGCATGGATGGCCACAAGCTCTGTATCATCGAATAAGTCGATGAGAAACCCCTCTGCAACTGTTTGTAGGGCCTCCAGGCTGCAGCAGTCCACCTTCCTGCTGGTGGGCCATCCCGCACTCGTGCCCAAAATCTTCCTATCCCTTTCAGCTCCAAGACTTACATGACTTCTCGAACAACTTTATGAAAAGAACTTTTCGGGATGAGAAGCTTGTATCCACGTTGGATTCTCCTTATCTCTCGAAGGGTGACAGTGCCCGATTTCCATCTCCTCTTTTTCTATGGTAGTCCTTGTACTTTACACGGAGCACCTATTGCTGCACTAGAGGAGGCTCCACCTTGTGCTCCAGGTGGCGGGCCTTGGCATGATGTCTTTCTAGGGCCAAAACCGTGACATGCTTGCTTGGTGCGTGCCATGCAAGCTTAAGGAGAGCAAGATGGAGAAGAGACAGAGGTTGGGGATGTGAAAATGGAGGAAGCTAAGAAATCAAGATGTGAAAATGAGAAGAAGAATGAACTTTTAACCCATTTAAACCCCAAAAACGGGTTAATGCAGTTTCATACACACTATCCATCGTGTGATCGTAAATCCATAACCTTGTATCGGAATGCGAGGAAACTTCACATGCGCACTCGTTAGGTGGCCAAGAGCCCAAATTATTTTTTTCTTAAAAAAATTGCTTGCAGACCCCTGGTCCGTGGCTCCAGATGCCAGACTTTGGACCAGGGGTCTGCAAGCACTTTTTAAAAAAAAAATTGGGCTCTTGGCCACTTAACGGGTGCGCGTGTGAAGTTTCGTCGCATTTCGATACAGTTTAGTATTTTAAAAATTATCCCACACCAAAATTATAGATGGATTGATAATTGAGAAATCAACATCACGAGTACTGGCCCTTAGAAACTTCGCACCATATAGACTATACAGAGGCATTAGGAGTAAAGTCTACAACAAGAAATATCAAATTTTTGCAATTGACAGTGTTAACAAAAACTGTAAGTAAGAATTGAAAATATAGTGAAGATGCACAATCAAAGTTGAGAGCGAAGGACAAGTGTAAAATTTTAATTCATATTTTAAGGGCGCATACGATAGTTTTGCACTAGGACATAGTCATATATTCAATGCACAAGGATAACTCTATGCCAAAAAAGATAACATTGCAAACTGTGTTCATTCCATTGGAACAAATGCATCCTTCACTGCTTGAAGATTTCTTATAAGTTGGAAGTCTTTGGGAGTTACAGTGATGCGCTTCGCATGTATTACACAATGTTGAGCATCAGTCATCAAGTCAACTAAAAAGGCCTCTACAGCACACTGTAGAGCATGAAGACATTCTTTTGTGAAGAGATCGGGTCTATCCTGACCTTGTGCCAAAAACCACCTCCTTCTTTCTGTGCAGTAGAGGTCTTGCACAATCTCGCAAACAAGTCTTGAGAAGCTCGCCTTCAGAATGATAAGATCAAAAGAGTGTTGATACCTTCTAATTTCTCTCAAGGCCACTGTACCCTTGCGTTTCTTGTGGGGATGCTGAGGAGGACCCTTGTGAGGGCGACTTGAGGAAGGTGGATTAGGTTGAGGAGGGGGTGCATCTAAGCTAGTAAATGTTCCAAGGGGCTGAACACGATATGGGGCTCTGAGCGGAAGCTTATTTGGAACTACCTTAGACCTAGCCATCTTTCCTGCACAAGAGATGTGAGAACTCAATGAAAAAGATAGAAAGTGAAACCCTCTTTTATATAACCCTAAACTGTGAGACTCATTCACATAGATGCACACTCTCTCTTTCTCTCTTAAACTATGAATTGCATTCACACTGACTCACATTATTCATCTTATTATCTTAGCTCTTTTCGAACCCATTTGCTGCCTTGTCGAAGCCTTGTTTCTAGCCACTTGGCATGGTTTTCTTTGGCACTTGAGGCTTCATAACACACTCTTTTAGTGACACAATGTGATTCCATCATGTCTACAGCTGATTCATCAGCACTTCCATTTGCTCTCTTTTGCGAGAGGTTAGCTTCATCTGCTACTATAATCCTATACCACCAAGATAGCAATTGGATCATTGGATTGCTACCATTCACCCCTCCACCATGATCGGTTTTTCTTTGGTATGCACCACACGCTATCCAATGTGAATTTTCCATCCCTTGTGTGGACCAAATTCCAGTGCTTCCCTAATCTGCAAAGTATGGCCCATGTGCCTCAAGGATATGCTACAAAGACACATATCACACATGAGTAAAACTATGCTCAATAGTTTATACAATTCATACAATTTTAAAATATTAACTTAGTACGCACCATGTAATGTGTGATAGAGCTTTTGCCCCATGCTTCCACCATGTTTTCATAGAAGCTATGCACATCATTGATAAATTCTTGCTTATCTTCATTGTTAAACACCATCTTGCGAAGTAAGGGAGCCAATTTGTTAAGACTTATCCAAACCTTAGCTTTGGCCAATCTTGTTTTTTCTCCATTACTTCAATCAGGAACAGCAAAATGTAACTTTTTCCACCCATCGTAGTCCTGCGGCCTACGAACCATGACATTCCCTTCCTCATTGATGAGTACTGAGAGAAACTTCCTAGCCTTTGCTCCTCCAAAGCAAGGCTTTTTTGGCAAGTTACTAGATTTTCTTGATCTCTTCTCATCTTTTTCAATCGTCACTTGATGCTTTTGTAGCCCAATTTCTCATACACTTGCTCCACATTCCTACACGTTGCAATGGCTTCTTTTTTTGGTTGCATCCTATAAGCAAAGCAAATGTATTCATATACAAGTTTCTCCATGATTTTGACAAAATCATGCAATGAAAAACTGTAATCCAAGGGAATGTTGAAGATGGGCTTCCAAGTGGGATCTTCTCTATTGCGTGTCGGTGCAACACTTGTCACCTTTCACCATTTCTTCTTTCTGTCCTTTCCTTCCACCCTCTCTGTCAAGTAATACAGGCATGGATTCTTTGTATTTGCACCATTGGAGATTCCACACATGCATTTTAAAGTTTTCAAGTCTCCTGCAAGATGCCATTCAACCAAGTATTGACCATACCCTTCAACCAAGAGCATCTCACCATGTTTCTGACGATCTATGATGCTTGGAATGCTTGTGTGCATAAAGAATAGCTGCAACACCTCAAATGTTTCCTTAGGAACTTCAAATGTAGCAAGCCACCACACATGGCGCTCAGATTGAACACAAAAGTTCCCTGGGTTGTCTTTGTCAAATTGTAAAGCTCTATTCATCAGAGTTACACTAACTCTTTCAAGCTTTACTCCTTTGACGACCTCACTTTCATCTAATTTTATAACAAACTACAATTTACCATTACATTCCTCAATAGAATATTGTAGTACATTACTATTTCCGACTGCACCTTGTTCAAATCTAAATAGTAAATATTGAATTCGGTAAACTTCACCTCATATGCATTTTTGGTCCGAACCTTTAGTGTTTCCACACATTGAACATGTATGGGATCTCCTATCAACTCCAAAACCTTTGTATTAAGTTGCCATCGGGCCTCTATTAACCTTGAAGGTTGAGGAAGAGGCATGATTCTATTTCTCTTCAGCACACGACCAAACCCAGCCTTCATACTTTTGAATATATTTGAGTAAGTCGTTGTGCTAATACCGGTCCTGGCACAAATAGATTATGCATCCATAGTTGAGAACTTATTTGACACATCTTTTAATGTACACTCAATCACATTTTCCTTCACAACCTTAAACTTACGATTTCTCAAAGCATTTCCCAATGTACTTGCCTTCAGCAATCTACTAATACAGGATCCAACCTCGCCCTCACCTAGGTTCTCTTTTTGGGCTACCTTACATGCTTTGATACATCACTTCCACTAGCCACTATTCACAATTAACTCATTGATAGCTTCTTCTTTCGTTTGCGCTCCTGTGTTAGCTTGTTGTTGATCTTTCTCAAGTCTTCCAATTGTGCCTTTGCCTCCTCATATGAGATACCAATGTCATGGATAGTGTCTTGAATTGAAATAATTTGATTGTTTTGTTGAATTACAATGTTATTCAGTTGTACCACTGTCCTATGAGCTGTTGTATATGAAGTTGATGTGTAGTGATCACATCATGGCAATTTATTATGGTTGCTTGGCAAGTTGTAAATACTTTGAATGCCTGATCATTGAGCTGCCTAGTATAACCAAGTAACCCATTTTCAACCTTGCACACATACTTCAGCAAATTTGTGATTCCTGAGAAAGTTGGAGATCTATTATTTAAGGGGTCAATTGGGTAGATTCCCCCATCAATTCACAAATCCACATGTTTCAATCCCATTTGCTTGTAACTCTACAAAACTTGAGGGTTGACACTGGTATGCTGAGTTCTTTTGAATAATGAGGCATATTCAATCTCTACCTCAATATGCAGCTCCTTCTTTCACGTATTCATTTTACTATTAATAGAAACGGGGAGCCTACTTGGTTGTCACAAGAGGTAGAGTGGAGATGCACAGAGAGGCACACAAATGTGCCAAGGGAAAGGAGGGTGTAAGTAATTCACTCTGTTAATGAAGGTTGCATAAACACAAAGAAGAGGTCACAATAGAGCTGTGAGAGAGTATAGATATGGGGGGAAATAGCTCTGAGGGTATGGATGTCCAAGACTTTTCGTATTTTAGATATTTCTATTTTGCCTCCAAAAATATCTCCAAAAAACACGAAATTTGACCAGTTCATTTGTTTTTTGACCAAAAGCTAGGATATAAAAAATCCCCAAAATATCTTAAAAGAAACTTCCGAAATTTCATTTTCCTTGTTCTCGATTAAAAAAACAATTACCTCGTATCTACTAATCATTTTGCATTGAAAACGAAGCACCACACTCCCGTAATAACTAACTGTTTTTTGAATATAAAATTTGGTTGAAAAAGACTTCTTGAATGAGGAGAGAGAAGGAATTTGAGTATATCTTTGTAGATAATATAAGAAAGGCAAAATGAGATTGCAAAAGTGGAGAGAGAGGAGGATTATTTTACTATTCTTCTCTCCTCTTTTCCTTGTTTTAAGGAGGAGAGAGAGGGGGGATAAAAGGCCCATTTGTGAGTTCATTTTTTTCCTAGTGTATCTTCCAAGTCTCTTCTAGGTGAATCCAAATCTATAGTAACTCATGGACTGCATACCTTGCATCATCTCTCATTGATCATGCTTTTCAACCACTTTGTTTTTTTTACCCAGCTTACACTTCATGCTTTAGTCCATCATAATGGTTCCACCTTTTTGGTTTGAATATGGCACCCCTGATCATCATAAGGCAACATTCAACTCAAATTTTGGCATCTTACATGCAACCCATGACTCTCCATAACCTAATCATGACTTTTATAAAGAGATTTTTAAAAACTCTTTAGCCAGCATTCCTTTGAACTTGGCCATTTACTTAGGTCATGGGCACTATCTTGGGCACTTTTGGACTTGTCGAATGGAATTGAAAAGGGCATTCAAATTACATTTTATTTTCTAACACTCTTTCTACAATCTAGGTAATGAAAAATCATATAAATGCTTCAAAGAAACTATTATATTGCCTTGAAATACTCTCTCTACCATGTCATCATGTCCATAATATATTTGGCAATAGTATTCTTGGCCATTTACTTAGGTCATGGACACTAGTATGGGAACTTTTAAACTTGTCCCATAGACTCGAAAAGGACACTCACATTCCCTTTTACCTTCTAACACTCTTTACACAATCTAGGTAATGGAAAATCATGTAAATGCTTCAAAGAAACTACTATATTTCCCTTGAGTTACTTCCTTTGCCATTTCATCTTGTTCCTCATATACTTGGCAACAATATTACTTTCATCCATGGTCTTGCCTCTATAGCTCATAGCAATATTATCATGCACTAGGTAGGTAATCATTCCCTTTGTTTTAGTTTAGTTAACTCTTGGCTTTTGACATCCTGTAAACTCTTGTACACTTGAATAACCTTGAAAAATAGATCTAATCCACAAGAAACACACTAAGCAAATTAAATAAAAAAGAGGTCAACATGTTTTCGTGACACTGTGCATCCACCACTCCAAACTTGAGGGCGGAGTTTTTTGCTATGAATTTGAATACATTAGTCAACATCATTAGGAATTTGTTTTTTGTTGTGTATGTCTTTTTATTTACATTTTGCATGATGCATGAGCACATGTAGTTAGGTAGGGCCATCAAGTTTGAAGGGAGTGGCTTGAGGTTGAGCATTGAGCACCTCACCTACATTGAAGTTTTCGCCATCAAGGTGCATATTAGGGTGGCTTGAGTTTGAGATTTGTGCTCCTCGCTCAAAGATCTTGCAACAAGTTCTAGGAGAGAGGCTCTTGAGTTTGAGCTTTAAGCTTATTGGATGAGGCTATAAAGTTTGAGCGTTGAGATCCTCACCCTTCTTGAAGTTCTCTCCATCAGTCACTTTCCAGCTTCTTCTCTTCTCTCTTAGTTTGAGATTACGACCTTTTCTTCCAATTGGCCAGTGATCCTTTGCTTGCTTAAAAGAGACATGAAATTTTTTTCTACAATAATCTCATCGTCTTTTCTACCTGACTTTATATCAATAAACAAATTGTCATCACAAGTTCCATCTCAAGCTGATCATATGTCTTTTGATCATATCCTTTAACTCCCCTTGACCAAGAGTCTTTTGAACTTTGTATATTGTCTATATCTTTAATCAATGATTTCTTCGGCCATTATGATGGAGAATCTTTAGATGTAGTTATCAATGCAGCAATTGGATCAACAAATGACTATTGTATCAAGAATAGGAGCATATACAAGGTTCAACCAAGGCAATCAAGGTTGTGGTTAGTGAGCAAAAATTATTTGATGGCCCGAATGTTTTAGCCTACATCAAAGCCTTTGAAAGCTAGATGTGCTTTTTTGGAGTTCTATCCAATTGGAGCAATTATTTATCATGGCTTGTCATGCTTGCTTTGCGGGCTAGAGTGACACATTTTTTTGTGTAGGGCTCTAACTCAAATGTTTTTAAGAAAGCACTCAAAGATGAATATTTCTGAAGGATTATGGTATTGCTATTCAAAAGACATTCAAAGAATGGGTTTATCAGCCCCCAACAAATGTCTTGTTGCTTCTAAATTGTTGCAGGAGTTTGAAGAGTGAAATAACCAATTGATGCACTAGAGCAGAGAGCTTTGAACTCGGAGAAAGTGGAGTTATTCTTGCAGACGGTTGATGCTGCACTTCAGGATGAGTTGGGAGAGCTTCTTGAAGACCGTATGTAGTCTATGTGATTGAAGATAGATTGGCAGGATGCTATCGATGTAGTTTCTACAGTGACAAAGAGGAGGAGATAGAAGGCTCGCTTGTAGAATGGAATGCAGTCACCATCAGTAATATCTTCTCCTACCATGACCTTTCCTACTTCTTCTCTTGCCACATCCACTACTTCTCCTATTTCTCATCCTGTGTCTATGCCTATGCCTATTCCTGCTGTGGTTGTCAAACCATTTGCAAAATTAACTATCGCAGATATGGTGGAGGAGATCTCAAAGAACTTAAAAGACCTACAAATTAAGATGACTAGAATGGACCAGCAGCCACTTAGTCCAACTCCAATTTTAGCCCCAACTTCTTTCACTCCAACGAATTCTTCCAATAATGATCATGTTTGTCATTGCATGTGGTACGAGAGTCTAGACCATGAGCAAAAGGACTGCCAAGACTTTGAAGAGGCGAGAAGATTGAAGTTGGTAGTCTAGAAGGACAAGATGATATGTTTTGGAAATACAAAACAACCGATCAAACCAAATTTCGGTAAGGGTGGTATGAAGAAATTGTTGGAGGAGTCTCTTTTGCACTTTTCTTATGTGATGCGAGAGGTGGCAAGGGAAGTTGCTCCCTATGGCTTTCAATTGGAGCAATTTTTCTGAAGGACAAATCTCCTTTATGGTCCTATGCACTACACATAGAGAAGAAGGGAAAAGCTTCATCATCCAAACATTCAACCATAGGTGATGCAATAAAAAAAGGGACTAGATGGGATGATCAAGTTGATGTCTTTTCTATCTATGCTTATATGGAGAAATCTCAAGGATTTGAAGTGCTTGTTGAGGAAAAGTAGAAAAGAGATAATGATTAGCATGAAGGTTCAAAGAGAGTGACTAGGAGGGATGATCCAGCTTCTCAACCTTCTTTTTTAGGATCAAAGCAGAGTATGGTTGATGTTCAGAAGACAAAGTACAGGAAGATCAAAAAGCCTCAAAGACAAAGGATTGGAAGGTGAAAAAGTAACTTGGATCAAGCTGCTTTTCGACATTGATATGACTACGGACTTGAAAAAGGTACTTGAGGATCAGATTCTTAACTGCAAAATTGAATTTACTCTTAGAGAAGTCTTGGGGATTTCCAAAAGACAATTTCATGATGTTATCATCGATATCATTAAAAGAAAATGACATGTTATTGAAGAGTGGACACATGATATGATCCATCGAGAGGCTTTAGCAATTGTTGAAGCTATTATCTATGGGTTGCAGATTGAGGAGATTGATTCTTATGAGGAGATTACTGAGGAGTCTATAGATGGAGCTTTATGTATGCAGTCCAAGAAGACTCTTTGGCCATTATTTCAATCCATACAGTATGCTAAGAGTGATGATGTGCCTAGATTGGTGCGTTGTAGCCATTTTTCTTGTAGTCAACACTTGGCTCATGCAACTACAAAGACTATAGTCAAACTTGGTGAGATAGAGAACCCTTTTGTTTCTCTTTTGAATCATGGCTCCGAGAATAATGTCATAGTGCATGGACTATATGATGCTGGTAGATGGCCAGTTCATGTGGATCATGGTTGGTGTATGCGTGCAGCCAACCATACTGCAAAGGATTTGTATGCTGCTCGTATGCTGCTCGTCTAAACTTGAGAATTCCTATTGGAGATGTGGATGAGACTTATCATTTCTTTGTGAAAAATTCTTGTTCCTATCGTACTATTTTGGGGCAACCATTTATTGCTGAGTCTCGTATGGAGACAAAGGTTTTGGAGGATGGGTCGCCTATGTGTGGATCCGAAGCAAGGATGGCAAGAGGGCTGTCCAGTTTATGACAATTCGTATCAACCATTAGTAGAATAGGGATACCTTGAGGGATTCACCTCTTCTAGTAGAGGAGAGTCGGATTTTTATTAGGTACCACTGTCTTGCAAGACAATGGTGATACAAAATAGAAAAAGCTCTCGCCTCTTGTCTATGGAAGTTTTTCCTTGTGTGTTTATGGTGTATTTACTAAAAGTACTTTGTGTTTCTAGCATATTTTAGACATGCCTAGAGCCGTTAGGTAGTATTTGAAGAGAAAAGAGAAAGAATTGAAGCTTTCAGGTGTTTTACAAGATGAAGACAAGGTAGTTGGTCTCTATGATGGGCTATCATGCTTAGATACTATGGAGGATCTTTTAGTATTGCTGAAATTTGAAAATCAAGAGTTGTCATATGTCTCACAGATCCATTCTCTAGCGATGTATTGTGAAATTTCTTATTTCATGCTTCAAGAGACTTTGGGTGCTAAGAATTCTCAATAAAAAGTGTTCTTTGTTGAAATATTTTAGCAAAAAGAGTTGGGTGATGTTTGTACACACTAAAATTTGTGTTTACTAGGGTATTTACAACAAGGGTTGAAATTTGCAGGTTGTAGCAAAAAAGCTAAAGTATAGACAAAATATAAGATAGTTGACAAGAAGGTTAGACTAGTTGCACGACTGCTACCATTGGAGAGTGATGAGATTATTAGGAGAGCAGCTATGGAACCTTCTTTATGAGATCTTACAGGTATTGGACATAGGTTTTCAGTTGAGATACTGAAAGAAATGAAGATTGGGACTGAAGGATTTTTGCTTCTAGAGTAGAGGCGAGATATTTTGATGTTGAGTAGACATGGAAGAGCTTTTTCTTTTTTCCCACACGAGATTGGATGTGTTGATCCTAGGGTTGTGACACCTATGGTTATTTTCACCATTCCGCATGTCCCTTGGAATCTATGGCTTATTCATTTGCCTTGTGCCTAGGGCTCACTTGGTTAAATTGGTGGAGCTTTTAAATGAGCAGATCAGGATGGGGATTCTAGAACCATCTTCAACTCCATATTCTAAAAGATGATTCACAATTCCTAAGAATAATGCGATACTCAGACAAATAATGAACAAAAGGATGGACAATGTCTTCTGAAAGCAAGACAAATAGAGTGTTTCAATAGGCTCAACATGGTTGGGCTTCTCTTGCATTGTACAACCTCACATGCAAGTATTTATTTCTATCATAAGGGAATATCTTTAAAAATACATGCAAACCATCATCCACAAGTAGAGAGAAAACACAATGTAAGCATAAAGATGATCTATTCTAACTTGCTCCATGTCATGTTTGGTGATAGCCACTTGAAATCTAACCATGAACTCCATTTATAGCCATGAACTCGGATTACAACCATAATCTTGGAAAGCTAGTTGTTCCTCCCTTACCAAGAGTCTTAAAAAGCACACACTAGGCATGCAAACTATGGCTAGTTCTAGCTTGCCCTTGAGAGTAGATATTTGACTATGATGAAGATACCTTTAGGCCTTATTTGGATGTGTGCACTTCCATAGGGAGCTACTGATTCAGTTGCTCATATGATGAATGGAATGAACAAGGTCTTAGGGGATTTTATTCCTGAGCTTACCATGCCTTTCATTGATGATCTACCTATTAAGGGTTGTCTGGAGAAAGAGAAGGATGATACTTTAGATGATCATGGATGCAGGTACTTTGTGGCTGCACATATCAAAGATGTTGAGAGGATCCTTTGCAGGCTAGAGGAAGTGAATTTGACCTTGTAGGGTTGAAGTCTATTTTTGGTGCCATAGAGGTTTTGATTTTTGGACATATATGTGGTTATTATGGCATGAGGCCTTCCCCCTTGCGAAGTTTGATGCCATACAAAAGATTTCAGTGACTTACTCTTCTACTTTAAAGGTTCGTAGGTTTCTTGGAACTTGTGTATTTTATCTTATTTGGATTCCTCATTTTGCTCATATTGCACATGATCTCTACCAAATCTTAAGAAAAGGGCATCGTTTTTCTTGGGACATGAGTCACACTAGAGAAATATGCACAAACTAAAGAGATTGTTGAGAGCTACTCCCACTCTTGGGGAAGTAGATTATGAGTGTGGAAGACCTATTATACTCACTGTGGATACTAGTCCTATCGGCATTGGATGGGCTATTGGCCAAGACAATGAAGATGGGAATAGGTATGCTATTTGGTTTGGGGAAAAAGTCCTAAATGAGTGACAACATAGGTATCCATAGATTAAGAGGGAGCTCTTGGGAGTTGGCACGACTCTCAAGAATGATAAAGAGTACTGCATTGGTGGTTTTGTGGTGTTCCAAACTGATTACTTGACTCTTCTAGGTATAATCACGAGTTGTTCTACTCTAGATATTCCATGCTTAGGTGGATTGTGTACATAAAATCCATGAATCCTGAGTTTAGGCATATAGCAGGTAAAGATGTCCTAGTAGTTGATATGCTTTCATAAGCGAGGTATGCACTTTGAGAAATATGGACTCTCTTTTTTTCCCCTTAAGAAGTGAATAAATAAATATAGGCCTAACCAATGAGAGAGATGGGATTCCAGATTCATGTAATATGAATCTTCTAGCTATATCTTGGCCCAAATCTTCCTTCAACAATAAAATAAGGGGAAATGTGGGGAATACAATGCTCACACTTCTTGAAACTATGTGACTTTTCTTATTTTTTATGTTTGACTTTCCATTTCTTCCCTTTTTAGTTTCCCCCTCTTCCTTAGTTGGAACTTAAATTTATCATATGTCTTTCCCCGCTTCTTCTTTCGTGACAAAATTTTACAGTCTCATCGTTGCACCCTACCTATAACCCTATGAAATTTCATTTTCTCTACACAAACACAGAGTGCATTTCACATGTTTTCTTCACAAAACTTTATAAGTATATTTTTCTCTTCCATGGATATTCTATGGTAGAGTTTTATCTTGTTTGGACAAAATCTGTTTAAGTTATGTGCATTCTATGACATGTAAATTCTTTTGTTTTGCTACTCTAGGAGTCTCTTATAGTTAAGAACAATAATCTTTTGAACACTCAACTTCTTCTTCAACATCTTATGATTTCTTTGTAAACAAAGTTACAAGTATGTTGTCTTGTTTTTTTGCTGCTCCATAGTTAAATTTTATCTCGTTTGGACAAAATGTGTGAAAGCTATATGAATACTGGGCTTTCCTTTGTTTTTTTACTCCAAGAGTCTCAGAGGATGGAGAATAATGAATTTTTAAAAACTCAACTTCTTCAACATCTTTGGGCTTCTTTGCAAAGAGAGCCACATGTATATTGTCACTTTTTTTTGTTTCTCCATGGTTAAGTTTCAACTCATTTGGACAAAGCCTATGTAAGTTATATGCATGCTTTGACTTGAGATTTCTTTTGTTTTTGTACT
Organism: Lygodium microphyllum; assembly: GCF_053477565.2. Classification (NCBI taxonomy): domain Eukaryota; kingdom Viridiplantae; phylum Streptophyta; class Polypodiopsida; order Schizaeales; family Lygodiaceae; genus Lygodium; species Lygodium microphyllum. The sequence continues at coordinate 51,773,030 of NC_141148.1, read as the reverse complement.
CCAATAATTGTCAGTGAAGGAACAATGGTCTTGTTATATAAGTCAAATTTTTGTTCAACATATTTGGGCTTCTTTCTAAAAAGAATTAGAGGTATAATGTTTTTTTTAAATTACTCCATTTAAGTTTCATTTCATTTAGAGAGAACATTTGCAAATTATACACATATTGATAGGTAACTTTTCTATTTGGTTATTATATATGTCTTCATGGAGAAAAAATATCAGTAATATACTTGATGTAGAGGTCTTCAATATGAAAGATAGTGGCAGTAATTGGATTTGTGATAAGTACTATAAGTTGGATTGGATTTTGATGCACCCAAGTACTCGAGGGAGTTTCAAGGTCAAGTGCAAGGATGTTGCAAACCCTAGCAAACATTGGAAATGTAGAATTTTAGAGTTCAAAAAAGTGTTTAATAGAACAAGTAAAGTAACAGAAGTGTTGATGCAACATGTTTATATGCACAAACAAATCTTTGTACATGACAAGAACTACATTGCAAATTATAAACAAAACAATAAGTTTTTTAGATTTTATCATTATTTATTCTTTTTCGTTTGAGTTGTTTTTAAAAATCTTTGCAGTGTTCTAATTCAATCTTGTTTTAGTGACAGCTCTATATCCATCAACTTTATATGAATGGTAGAATGTGGAATGTTTGAGTAGCAAGATACATGTTTAGCATGAAGACGTAGGTTCTTTGATTTATGATAATAACTATGCAAATCAACTTGCAACTCGAAACATCTTTTTTTATAAATCATTATATGTAGTAGAAAGCCACAGATTGCAGCATGTCCAATTGCCGCCACTATCTTGTGGTGGTGAATGGTTGATTGGTAGCTTGGAGTTGTTAGGACCATGTAAGTCCAAGATAAAATCTGACATCAATAGTGCTATGAAACCCACCACAGGCTCCAAGATGTGTATCTTAGTTAGTTTATTCCATTCTCATTGTTGGCACATTTGTTTGGTTCATGTGATGTTCTGAAGAAAACAACAATTACTTATCAATGCAATTGTCCATCAAAGGAATGGATGAGTCAGCTATTAGGTGAGACTTGGCAAGTCAAAGAACAAATATCGATGAGACCATTGAGTGCAGGGTCAACCAATCCAATCTCACATTCACGTAAATCTTTTTTACTGCTTTGAATGTCTTGATTTCATTGACATAGGTCTTGCTTAGATGAATTGTTGTATTAGTTGCCTTTACTTACCATAATTTTTGTTTTTATTATAGGTATTTCATGGCTACAAAAACTCTGTGCATTCGCTTTCAAAGTATAAGATGGTAACTTTTGCGAGGGGAGTGGATCAACTTGGATCAAGATACCCGAGATGAGACATATACAACTCTCGTAGATGTGGTTGTCTTGTGGAATGGTCATAATCCTTTTGTGGGCAATGTAGAGATTCATTTTCCCATTTCTTTTGTGAGAAAATAAATCCAATTAATGTCCAATGAGTCCCTCTGCAACTTCTATTTCAAGTTAGATAATAGAAAAGTCAGGATTTGTAGTGAGCAATCCATGACATGTAAACAATGTGCTTCTCCACGTATCCTTGAGATAGTGAAATCCTTATAATTTTTTTTATAAATAAAAAATATAAATCTATTTTAAACTTTTGAGTACTTTTAATTTAGATAATCTTAGTTTAGTGTGATCCAAGCGTGTGATAATACATATTGTAATTAGTCAATCATATTGGTTAAAATCATAATTAAATTGTAGACTAGAGTTCTATAAACCCATGCAATATTGTCTTTCCATAATGATATATTGTAGCTCATCTCTTCTACTCATTTCTTAAATTTGAATATTAAATTGGATCCAAGGGATTTTGAAGTTCTTTTAGAATTCTTTTCTTAAAAAATTTCTATGTTTTCTCTACTCGGACTTGAATATACTCAGCAATCCAAGTATGTTCGAGGATTTAATAATGTAGAACGAAGTGTTTGTATGTCTCAGTAATTCTAACGATGACTTTAAGGTATTAAAATAAAGAAACTAAGATAAGATTTTTAATTTGAAACTTCAGGATTAAAAAATAGCCTTTATTTAAAACCCTAGATATATAAAAGCTATAATTCCAAACTCATTTTTACTTTCATTCTCTACTTCCCTACACTTGTGCTCCCATTCCTTCTCTCTTTGTGTCCCATGGATACCACTCTCACCTTCGCGGCATGGATTAGCTCCACACGCTACGCACACATAGGAGACCAGATATACCCTAGGTTTTGCATGACCTTGAATCTAGAGAAATCGCTTTCCACCATAGACCCAAGCTCTAGTAGTATAGTGGCATTGTTTTGTGATACGAAAAATCCTTTTACTTGCTCTATTTCACACTCTGCTCTCAAATGGGTCCCCATACATTTCTTATATAATTTACGTGCTAGATCGAGCTATGCAAAGGTCATAAATCAAGCCCTCATGCATATGCGGGAGCATCTCCACACTAGAGCAATGCCCACCTCATACCAGGACCACACCATGATGGATCTCATCGAGCATGATACAACCTTTGCCATATATGTTTTGTGCAAGAGAAGAGTGACAAAGACATCGACGCACCCTCTTGGCCATAGCTAGAGTATTTCAAGAGAGAGCTTAAGGAGATTGCACTCCATCCGAGTGTAGAGGCAGCACAAAGCTTAGCCATTGTGCACCCACCTCCTTACCATGATGAGACACTGACAAGCAATGAGCCACCCCTTGCTTCTCTCCATGCTATCATCATCAAGGGGGTGGAAGAGTCTACTCATGTAGGATGTACTATAAATTTTGGAGCTAAGAGAAGAAATATAGTGTATCATTGTGCCTTATGCATATGATGATTTTATACATTTTGATATACAAGATGTCCTGGCACATGTTGATGAGGTGGGTTGATACGATGGCATAAGTGTTAATGACATCTTTGCCATTGTGAGCATCCAAGAGAAGATTGAGGATGCGGTGCTACAATATGAGATCTCAGATGAGGAGTTCCAACGGTTGCAAGAAATCATTTCGATTTGACTATACAGAGGAGGGTAGCCAAGTTGCAGGAGTAGACTTGGATGCTTCATTCTGGCAACAGATAGATGATTCAAAGAAGATAATGTTATCCAATTTTCATGTAAATTTACTAGTAGGGCCTCTAGGAAAGCGAGACTATTGGGATGAATTTTTTTTGGGATCACGTCCCCAGAGTAGCTCAGACGTTCGCATCTGCGGGCTTGAATTAGTACTACTGAATTTGTGCACAAATTTGATGTATATATCTTCAGCACACTCCATGCATAATGAGTTTGACACAATGATTCTGACAGTGAACTTCTGTGATACAGGATATTGTCTATATAGATGAATTTTCATCTAGACAAGGTGGACAAATTGGTAGCTAAGGAAGGGTGTAGGACTTGACATTGAAGGAGTATAATGGCTAGCTTGTGTGTGACATTATTGTATTTCATAAGACATGATCTCCGGCTTTTGTTGAGAAATTCTTGAAGTTGAGGGCACTAACGAAGGCAAGGACATTCAAGACCATCCCAACGAACTCTTGGTTGGAGAAAGTAGTGTTGCTTGGATGTTTGAAGCTCCTCTAGTTATTCTCTACTACTAGGTTTGGGCCACTTTTTTCCATGGTGACCTGTGGCATAGTTGATGGTGTTCAAGAACCCAATGTCATTAGGTAGGAACTACTAGGGCAGAAGGTTTTATTGCCTATGATCTGACCATGGGGAGTGTAGCTCAAAGAAGCCTAGGAGAGAGTAGATGTACTTATTGCTAAATGATATCTCATCACCAAGGTAATACACTTTGTAATCTTCTCTTAAAGTAATGAAAATCGATATTTTTTGGATTTACGTGCAATGTAGTTTATCATACACCTCGTTTATTATTGTTTTCTACTTTAATGTTACATTTGTTTATCCAATTTATATGCAACACGATTTGTACCCTAAATTTAATACGTAGTGCTTTATCGAGTTCATATGCAACATGTATTCATTCAAATGCATGCAATGATAACTCAAAGAAATAAATAAAACAAATAACAAGTGAATAAACAAAAATAAGACACACCAAAAAATTTGTATTCAAATTCATAACATTTTACATGGGATCCATTACCACCAAGGTTTTACAAAATCTCTTTGGAAGCTACATTTGGTATTTGTTTTAGTGGTATACCTCTATTGTTGTTGATCTTCACGAGGACTATCCTTCCATTGCCGAAAGAACCTCACTATCCACAAATCCCTATCGATGGTGACAGTGACTCTCCTTGCATGCACTCTTGCATAGATCGAGTCTGCGAAGAAGCCAATGAGGTAAACTTCAGTAGTTTCCTATAGTGCAATGAGGGCTTGGACAGCGATCAAATTGTTGCAAGCGTGATCCATCTAGGAAGTGCCTCTTGTTGTTTTTAATCAGTATGCCAACCATAATCTCCCCCATTAGCTTTTGGAATTAAGCCGTTGGTATTAGGAGGTGCGTGGTCTTCTTGTAGTAATAGCTGATCTCAGGAGGAGCCAATGTACCTAGCCTCCACTTGCGATGCTGGCATGGTGGTGGTAGTGGTGGCGGTGGAGCTGGGGGAGGTGGCTTGTGCATGGGATTTCTAGGAAGTATCTCTAGGCCACTTTCTTGGTGCATGTCATGTCTTCTAGGAGAGAAAACTCAAAATTGAAATGTTAAAATGAGGTGAAACTTTAAAATCATAGCAAAACTTTTTGAAAAACCTTAAACTTAAATTAATGTATTCATGCTTTGGAAAACTATGACTAGTGATATGATTAACGTGAAATTTTACATGTTGACTCCTCTAGGACACATCAGCCACCCAACAAAAAATTGGCCTTATAAGAAGTCTCTAGGACACCTATCTAGAGGCTAGCATCTAGGGCCCTAGATCCCCAAATTCAGGGCCTCAAACATAAGCCTTTAGATAGGTGTCCTAGAGGCTTGTAATGGGGCCAATTTTTTTAATATCTGTGAGTTTTTATGATGCCTGACATGTGGGTGAAGTTTTGCCATATTTTTATTTGTAAAATTGATGATTTAATCAATTTTTGAAAATGCATTAATAGGATTATACTTCACTGATAAACAAAAAAACTCACCATCGAGTGTGCGCAATTGCATATTAAATGTGTTGTCAACCAAACTATGTGAAATACTGAAAACTTAGAAACTCACAAAAAATAAGTCATGGGTCAAATGGAATATTGCATATTGGATATTGTATTGCCAAATCGCTAAATAGAGTAAAGATATAGTGCATCGACCCGTGTACAACTAATCACTAATGTGTGTGTGATTGCGCATTGAATTTATACACAACCAAAATACTTTCAAAATTAGAAACTTGGAAATATGGACAATGCAAATCATGGAAAAATAGAATATCAATTATCGGATTTGGCATTACGAAACCATGAAATACACGGTAGATAGTGCATCACACCAAGTACAACTAGAGCTAGGAAAACTTTAGCTCCATTTTGCAGGCCACTGCTGTCAAATACTTGAAGGTCTATTTGAAAGATAACCCAAAACTAAGCTCCTTATAGTCTACAACCAAACTTGAGCTAAAAACATAGATCCAATTACAAGGTAGCTTCTCAAAGCATATTGTTGACATTACGATTAAATACATCCTTGTTGTTGTGGATCCTACGAACAAGAACCATATCTATGGGCTTAATAGTGATACGTCAGGCATAAATGCCTAAAAGTTGACAATCACTCCTTAGATCAATCAAATAACTTTCAGCTGCTTCTTGGAGAGCAAGCAAAGCTTAGCTTGAACATCGCCCCGCATTCCTAGCCTGGTTTCTTGAAAAGAACTTGACATGATGATGCTCTAACTGTAGATCTTGTAGTATTTCTTGCACCAACCTAGAGAATGGTGCCTTAGGAATAATCGAATTGGCACTCTTCTATAATTTTCTTATCTCACGTAGCGCATCTATGCCTGGTCTCCATCTTCGCTTCTTATGTGTTGAAGGACGTGTATTACCAGCAGGAGTAGTACTAGGAGGTGGAGCAACTAGAGCATATGGACCACCATTTCTAGACAATGGTGAACCATCATTATTGACCACACTATGGCCACCATTGTTGGATAGAGTAGCACCACCATTATTATTGCAATAGGGCCACCATTATCGGCCATTAGGGAACCTTTTTCACTCACAATAGGCTCACTAGATTCCAAAGAGTGTTGAGCTCTTGCTCTTGCAGGCGCCTTGATAAGAAGCTTGGAATGTGCCATGGTTGTGATGATGAAGGATAGAAAGGTGGAGGGTAGAGTGAAGAGTAATGGGAAAAAAATGAAAGGAGAGACTTGACTTAAATATGAAACTTTTAAACTTACTATGGTGTTAATGAACTTTAAAATTATCATTTCATTTAATTTCTCCACCCCATCCCTACCTCTCTTTGTCTCCTACCAACCCCCTTCTGCCCCTCTTTGTCTAGGCTAGTGAATGTTCCAAGGATTGGAATTTTCATATCTTTGTCTTAGGATTTTGAAATTGAAATTTCATAATTAAAAAACATAGTTCAAAATCAAATTTGAAAAACATGGTGACAAACCTTTAAATTTTAAACAAAATTTGCAAGACATTTCATGTTAAAGATAGGAGTATTGATGTGTCATATCCTTAGTACTCTCTCGTGGACTCTAAATGCATCAAAGACATTCTCTTTATCTAGGTCTCCATTTCTTGTCATCTCTCTCTTGGGTTGCCAACCATTCTGCATGGCACTATCTAGTTGTGTTGTTTTAATATCTTACTTTTCTCACTTCATATATTACCCTACTTATAAATTCTGCTTGAGAGGTTTTGGACTTCTTTTCTTTTTCCTTGTATTGTATCTCTAATCTCCTATACCACCATTGTAATAATTGTCTCATAGAATTGGAGTCATTGATGCCACCTCTATGATTAGTTGCCTTTTGAAAAGCACAGCGAGATTACCAATGTGATCGTTCCACACCTTGAGTTGACCATACTGCCAAACTTCCTTGATCTGCAAAATATGGACCATGTACTTCAAGTATATGATGCACAAGAAGAGAGATTAGGAACACAAACTAATTCAAAATGACGATAATTTTTTGTAATGGTGATAATAATGACCCTATAGTGTGTTATGCTATTTGTAGTCCATGCCTCCACCATGGACTAATGATATTTAGCAACTGTGTCTTTAAATGTATTGGCAACACCATTTCTAAACCTCAACTTTTGTAAGAGAGCTACTAATCTATCTAGGTGTATCCCCACTTTCACCTTTGCAATCCTTGTTCGTCCCCCATTGCTCCGATTTGGAATAGCAAGCTGCAAATTTTTCCATGCTTCATACTTCTCTGGTTGTTTTACAATTATATCGACTTCCTCATCTCAAGGTGGAGATATAAGCTTCCTAGCCTTGGGTTTTCCAAACATCAGAGGGGACTTGTTCTACCTTTTTGCATATAGCTTCAGTTTCTGACACAGGCTGCATCTTGTATGCGAAAAATTTCTATTCATTTACTAGCTTCTTAATTACTCTAACCAAACAATGCACTGTGCAAAAGTGAACCCTTGTTAGTTGTATTTCCAAAATAGGGCACTAGTTTGGATCCACTGAAACTAGCATTCCATTTCTCATGACTTTATGATCCCATGTTGGAGCACCTTGTTGTCCTGCCTCCTTGGCAAGCCATTCTTTCTTTCCATCTTTCCCTTTCTTCCTAGTTTGCATGTAGTATATGCATGAAAATTTTGCATTCACTACATTTGATAAACCAAACATAGACTTCAATGTTTTTAAATTACCTGTAAGATGCCATTCAACTTGATAGTTCCCAAAACCCTCGATGTGTAAAATTGCTCCATTATTTTGCTGTTGAATAGCAGTAGGTATATTAGTGAGGTTTAAATAAACTTTACGTACTTCGTGGTCCTCCTTTGGTAATTCAAATGCTGCAAGCCACCATATTTCATTCTCTGATTATACACTGAAGTGTAAAGGATGGTTCTCATCGATGTTGGGATCCAAATCTCGATTCATAAGTGTTATACTCACACGTTGAAGTTTTTTCCCCTTAATAATCTCACTCTCATCAAGTTTGAGGACAATCATCTCTACATTCTTCCATAGACATATTGTAGAGCTTGATCATATCAATCTAAACCCTATATATATCCAATACAAAGTTGATGGATGCATTCAATACAAATGCAACTTCTTTAAAACCATACTTCAATATATGTGTATTTTCCATATGCATTGGCTCACCAATTAGTTCTAAAATTTTATCATTTAGTTTTTTTCGAGCCTTTTTCACGTGAAATGGTTTTGGCAGAGGCATTACTCACTTAGTCTTGAAGAGTTTCTTAAAATTTTTATCCAATTATTATCAGAGCATACTATATGACTCAGAACTCATTCCCACCTTGTCACATAATCCCTGAGCATCTGTAGGAGTAAACACGTTACTCACATCCTCAAGATGTTCACTTGCGACACCATCTACAATGTCCTTGAATTTACGATTTTCCAATGCATTGTTTACCATATCCTTGCTTAGGACTTTGGCAATAGTATTATTCTCTACAGGAGGAAACATATTTCTCATTGTAGCAGATTGAGCATATATCTGTCTATGATATTATCCACTTCTTTTGGTTAATTGATGAATTGGTTTAACTAATCAGATGCACTGACATGCTTCTTTGGTTTTTCAAGTGGACCCTATCTCCAAAGTTTTTGTGAGCTTCCTCTTTATGTTTTGATTCCACTTCTCCAAGTCCATAACTTTAGGCTGTAACTCCATATTCTCCATGTGTGTAGCATGCAGAGCTTCTTTAATGACACACATTGCTTATTGTAATATCTGGCTCTCCCTATCCTTCTCAAAGAATAATCTATCCTTTTTCATCAAAGACAACATATTCACTTATAATTTTTTCTGCATATTTGTCAACGCTTGATGAACCCCTACTAATACTTGTGTGACAAGTCTGCATGTGTATCCATACATTCCTTCATTGCCTTCTCAAACAAACTTTACAAATGATGTAAGTCCTTCAATTTGTGGTGACCTTTGAATGACTGGATCTGGTGGATAAATTCACCCATCAGCCCAAAGGTCCACATTTTTTCCCCTACATTTCTTTCTTGTTGCATCATGTATCCTATTCCATCATCCCTTTCCACAGTTCTTTTGAACATTGGTGCATATTCATCCTCCAATTGAAAGTAAATATCTTTCTTTCTTTGGTACATCCTGCGCCTACATCCTATAAAGAAAAATATATGCCATTTTTAACTTGGATTAACATTCAAATCACACAATTACGCCCCTTTGATTCACTATATCTGTGTCCTTTTTTACCCATTTGGATCTTATCTCTTTATCTTGATTTCAATCATGATAGACCCTAATCAACCCCTAATCTACCTATAATCTTAGCTTTTCATCTACCTCTTATTACCATCCAATCTTATCTTTGGTTCTATCCAAAATATTCTCTCTCTCTCTCTTTCTCTCTCTCTCTCTCTCTCTCTCTCTCTCTCTCTCTCTCTCTAGCTTATGCTTTATTGGTTCTATGTGTCCATTTGGATCTCCATGCCAATTGGCAATGATCCATGAAACTCTTGTATCATATCATCCATATAACACACAATGTGTTGACTCATAGAATATCTTAGGTGTCAATCCAATGTGCCTATTAAGATTTGCATGCCATGTGGCTGTTATCCTTGTAACAACTACTCTATAATACCCACATTTCATGCAATGTATTGAGTCAAATAAAACTCCTATTCACTATAATAAAATTGATTTTGGAATTTTTTTTTGAGTATTCTTGTGCTATTCTTTTCATTATATTTCATGTAAATGGTATGATTAAAGTGATGCCTTCGATGTACATATCCACATGCATTTCGATATCGATGTTTGTGTAACGTGTCCACCTGTTATCTTCAGGACACGTCTTAGCAGTCCATCGGAAAGGATGTCTAGAAAGCTCCACCCGGCACTCCCATGGAATGTTACGGGGTTTGAGATCTAGGGCTTTCCGTGTCTGCCATGTAGCGGAAGTATTCTGGCCGTTCCCACTTTAGGACCTACCTAAATTAGGGATTTTCCTATTGGTCCAAGTTTTTTTTCAACAAGTTATCATTTTTATCTTTGAAATACATAAAATCCTGCCCGTAGGCTTATCCATAATCTGCCCGAAGGCTATCCAGCAATCCATAGGGATTACTAATCTAAGATTCTGCCCATAGACTAGTATGCGGGCCTCGAGATCCAATCCCGAGTCATGTTGGCCTCTTGTGCAGGGCCCGGAAGGTGAGGGATTTACGGCCAGAGCCCCCTCTAGCACCCAAGCGTCCTCCTCCTCCAAGTAGCACTCAGCGGAGAGACCTCTCGTAGCGGGTTCGGTCCACCTTCCTGCCACAGTTAACAACCCCCTTCGTTAGGGTCAAGCAGACAGTCGGGGGTAACTGAAGCTGCCTCTCCCTTCAGGCCTTCAACCTGAAGAATTAGATATCTTTTCATCCTTTAATTCTTTGAGCAAACAAAGAAAAACAGTGCTCTTAAAATTGCTACAAGCACAATCATTTCCATTGGTCATTATTTGGCCAACTGCTAAGGAGTGAATCCTTCTTTCCGAATGCACCCAGTACCCGATCCGGGATCAATTGCGACTTGGCAAGTTCCCCAAGGGTTTATTTGTTAACCCTATATCCTTGGGTTATGTCCGTACCCTATTAACCCAGCTTAACCATAACCTTAAGTGCTATTAGCAGCAAATATGTTATTTCAATTTACTGATTGGTCCTTTGCTTCCAAGCAAAAATCTAATCCTCGTATCTTGGTCACTTAACCCAAGAAAGGTACTATATCAGGACAATTATTCATCCTCTTGCAAGATAAACTTGCGTAAGAACCTACCAATCTCATTCCGAGGAATTGGCCATTCCCTTGTGATCAAATCACAAGATCATGCGACTCTACAACTTGTTGCCAAGTGTCGCGTCAAATTATGGGACTATTTATCCATCAAATGGAGTCTTATAATCATGATTCATGATTAGATATAACAATCCGTTCCTGATTCTATTAGGCTGTTATTGTCGATCCTAGAGTTCCAAGTTCAAACCGAGTTTCAACCTTTTAGCGAGCGAATCCTAGGGTAAAAACCCTAGCTCGTTTCTCGCAAGGATGTCCTAATGTCCCTACATTCCGTGAATGTGGGCAAGTCTTTAGGGTATAGGTGTTTCAGTTTTGGTAATAAGAGCGACTGGGTCACGTCCTCAACGTGTTAAATCCTAGTTAGCTCTTTGGGTCATGTTGTATTGAATTAACCCTTTCTAAACGAGTCCTTCGCGGATTTTAGGTTTAAACCAATTTAACTTGTCTATTCTTGAAGATAATTATGCTATCATTTTTGTAACCACATGATTTATTGTCTACGTATAAGTTGATTTACAATCCCTAACTTTTCGGGTTCAAGGCGAAAGCATAGGTTAAGTTATAGCTTAATTCCAATTGATCATCCCATAACATGCAAACAAGATTCATCCTAAAACATGCAGCCTTTATCTACTTTCATTTACAAATGAATTTGTCGTATCCTGAACTTACACACTCTTTCATTGATTTAAGTTTTTAGGCCACTTGCCTAGGGTTAAATCTTTTTCATGCAACCCTAGAAATTCTCTATGGTTGCTAGCAATTTTCTATAAGGAATCATTTCAAAGAAAATATGTTCAATAATGTGATATGCAGTTTAATCCTTCCATGCTAAAGTGTACTATCATAATTTTGTTTTGTAAAAATGGACATTAATTAATATAATTTCATTTATTTGCAATGCATAAAAACCACTTGCTAGAATGCATTTATGCTCACTTTATTTTGTTCCTTCTACTGAAAAATACTAATGACCGAATCCCTCAATTGTAATCTATTAGCCAAAGTTATTTCAAACAAAAAAAACATGCATTCCTTATTCCTCAAATGATCCATGCATAATTGAAATATTACGATGTTTATTCAAATTTAAGAAGAAGAACTTAGACTTGTGGTGAAATGTCCACATGGATGTTAGGAGGCGATCCTCCTGCAGTTGCGCCTTGTGCCTTCTTAGGAGCCATCGTGAATGCGGCCCTTTTGTTTTGGATGCGGCTTTATGATGTTGTCCGTCTCCTTTGCACGGAAACTTCCTTTGTGATTCCACCGTCCTTCGAAAACGAACCTTAGAGATGGAACTTATAAATTTCTCCTTCCTTTCGTAGAAGCTTCGGGGTGCAAATTGTCTGCACGGGAAGGGGTTTAGCACTTGGGATAATTGGAAGATTGTAGGAAATTCAAGAGGGGAAAAGGGCTTGACGGGGTTTTTTTAAGGCCTCGGATGGGACTCCACGGGAAAGGCTTTGAAGAAGGCCCACAAGAAAGGATTATGGCCTTTGAATTCCGGGGTTGGGGAAAACCCACGAGAAAGGGTTTTAAAACCTTTCGAGGGTAAGGCTTAGTAAAGCCACGGGAAAGGGCTTAATGGCCTTTTTCAAGGTTTGCCGAGACGCCACGGAAAAAAAGGAAACAAGGGGTGTATAAGCCTTTAAAAAGGGGATGTTATGTGGGGGGGCAAAGGGGCTTAAAGAGCCCTTTAGGAGGGAATTTTGTGTGGGGAGAAAAGGGTATGAAAGAGCCCTTAGGAGGGAATGAAGAGCCCTTAGAAAGGAATTTTGTGTTGGGGGGGGGGGGGACAGGGAAGAGGCTTAAGGACCCTCCCCCTTAGAAGCTTCTAAGAGCCTTAGAAGCTTCTGATGATCTATGGCCATCTATGGCCCAACACGTGGTCGGATTGGGACGACGGCCAATACACGCGGCGGGGCATATGACGATGGCTGCTCCTCGATTCCGCAGCACTAGTGGCTCCTCCCTCCACTCTTGGTGGTAGTGCTTCAATGGCAGCGTCAAAAATCTCTCCCTCTCGACAGCAGTGCTTCAACGGCAATGTCAATCTCTCCCCTACGACAGTCTGACGGCGTCCTCCTCTTGCTCCACGATAGCCACCACCCCACTGGCTATGTCCCCTACCTACTTATATAGGTGAGGGGAGGGGGATCCTCCCTCCCCCACGCGGCATCTTGCATGCTTCTTCCTTCAACAAGCTCCAGCAAGGAGCTTGCTCACCCCTTGCTATTCCCTTCTCCTCCAGCACGACAGTCGGCTAGAGGAGAGAGGGATTATTTTTTAAAAAATTTTCCATTAATCATTTAATTATCCTCACGACTTATAGAGGCGGTTCATGCATGTTTCTGGAAAATCAGAATATTACATTCTCTCCCCCTTGGAGGAATCGAGATGTCCTCATCTCGAGATAAACTGGGGATATTGATGGTTGAGAGAGCTTTCATCTATCCAAGTGGCATCCTCCTCGGGATAATCTTTCCACTCGATGAGGCATTCTCTCAAGGTTCTGGATCTCAGTTGTCTCTCCCTAATATCTAAGATCCTGTTAGGCCTTAGTTCAAGGACTCCTTGACTAGGCATTACAACTTGTTGGGTTAGGATTAGGTACATACTTCTTCAATAGGCTGATATGGAATACATTATGAACCTTTAGGTTCTCAGGGAGTTGTAGTCTATAAGCATTAGGTCCTAGGCACTTGAGGATCTTGTATGGTCCACAATACCTTGGACTTAGCTTTTTGCAATCTCCTAAGGATAGAGAACTCTTCTTTGGACGTACGCGAATGAACACCATATCTCTTTCCTCGAAGATTCTATCTTGATGCTTCAAATCTGCATATGCATTCTGTCTATCCTTGTTGGCTTGGATTTCTTGTCTTATTGACTTTATTTGGTCATCCATCTCTTCCAATATCTGCCTTGAAGCTTCAACCCTCAAGGTTGGATCTGAGAAGTTTAGGGGACTTCGACAGTCATGACCATATAATGCTTGGAAAGGGGTCATCTGAATGCTTTGTTGGTAAGAAGCATTGTAGGCAAATTCAACCAAAGGCAAGTATTGAATCCACCTCTTTGGCTCACGACAGCAGTGTGCCCTAAGCATATCCTCGATAACTTGATTGACTTGCTCTGTTTGGCCATCTGTTTGGGGATGTTAAGCTATGCTAAACCAGAGTTGAGTCCCAATGGCTTCAAAGATAGCTCTCGAGAAGTGTGATGTGAAGAGAGAATCACGATCACTAATGATTCTTCTGGGTAGCCCATGTAGCTTGAATATCTCCTTGATAAACAATCTTGCAATGTCTGAGGCTTTATAGTTTGTCTTTACTGGAATAAGGTGTGAAACCTTAGTAAGCATGTCAACCACAACCATGATGGAGTTGTATCCCCCCTGAACTTGGGGTAGGCCAACAACAAAGTCCATACTGATGAATTCCCATTTCATTTGGGGATCAAGCGGTTGCAACTTCCCTAGCATTTTGACATGTTCGGCTTTGATACGTGGACAAGAAAAACACTCAGTGACATATTTGAGAATGTCACCTTTAATCCTCTTCCAATGGTAGCTCTTACTAACTGCATTGAGAGTCTTGGCATAGCCAGGATGTCCTGAGAAAGGGAAATCATGAGCTTCCCACAATATCTTCTGCTTAAGTGACTGGCTTGCCAGTATACATAGCCTCGTTCTATAGTAGACAAGTCCACTATTGACAAAGAATTCATGATACTTAGCCTACAGCTTTTGGTCCTGATCCTTGATAGAGATCTCCCTTAGCATCTTTTGATAGGCTGGATCATGGCATGCTTCCTCTCTAGCTAACTCAAGTATTGGATTGTTTGGCATAGATACCTTTGTAGCTAGAGATCTAGCCGTTGATGGATTTTGCAAGATTAATGAGTTAAGGAATGCCTTGCGACTAAGTGCATCGGCAAATACATTATCTTTTCCTGGTCGGTACTTGATTTGAAAGTCATACTCCTCCAACACTTCAATCCACCGACGTTGCCTCATGTTGAGCTCGTTCTGGGTAAAGATCCACTTGAGACTCTTATGATCAGTCATTAGAGTAAACTTGTTACCCAACATGTAGTGTCTCCAAAGCTTTAGAGCATGGATGATAGCTAACAATTCCAGATCATGGGTAGCATAATTCTTCTCATGACTCTTCAGTTTCCTTGAAGAGTATGCTATAGGATGACTTTCTTGCATAAGCACACATCCTAGGGCAAGGGTGCTAGCATTAGTTACTACCTCAAACTCCTTAGTGAGGTCTGGAAGTTTTAGGATAGGTGCTGATACCAAACTTTTCTTCAATCTATCAAAGGTAGTTTGTTTGGGAGTTGACCATGGAATGGAAGTTTGCTTCTTCAGTAAGTCCGTCAGAGGTGCTGCAATCAAGGCATAGTTTTTTATGAAGACCCTATACCATCCTGTCAATCTAAGAAAACTGCATATTTCTTTAACAGTTGTTGGTATTGGCCATTCTAGCACATCTCTGACCTTGGCTGGGTCTGCTGAGATTCCTTCCGCTGATATGATGAATCCCAGATATTCAATCTGACATTTGAAGAATGCACACTTCTTCATTTTAGTATACAGCTTATGTGACCTCATTGTCTCAAGGAAAATCCAAAGTTGGGGTTCATGATCTTCTTCCTATTTAGAATAGGCTAGAGTGTTGTCAAAGAAGACGAGCACGAAGTCATCAAGATATGGCCTAAAGATATCCTGCATTAGCTTGTTGAAGGTAGCAGGTGCATTCGTAAGCCCGAATGACATAACTAAGAACTCAAAGTGCCCATATCTTGTGTTGAAGGCCGTCTTTGGGATATCTTCGTCCTTGATTCTTATCTTAGGTCAATCTTGGAGAAGATCTTCGCACCCTGAAGATGATCAAGAAGCTCATCTATTCTAGGAATAGGGTACTTGTTCTTGACAGTTGATTGATTCAACCCTTGATAATCAATACATAGTCGAAGCATTCCATCTTTCTTTTTCTGGAACAGTACGGGAGCTCCCCATGGTGAACTGCTAGGACAGATGTAGCCTTGATCTAGTAGTTGCTTGAATTGTTCCTTTAGCTTAATTGCTTCCGGGATGGACATTCTATTAGGTCTCTTTGCTATTGGCGTAGCTCCTGGTACTAGCTTGATCTCATGATCCACTTCTCTTTGAGACGGGAGTTCTGTCAATTCTTTAGGAAATACATCCGTGTATTCCTTTAGCCATGAAGGTCCTTCACTAGACTCCTGCTCTCATGATCTAACTTGTTGAGCTTAATCAAGTAGACAGGTAGTCCTTTTCTGACTCCCTTTATAATCTGAGATGCTTTGACCAATTGAAATTTTGGCTTTCTTGCCTCACCTTGAGTTGTGACTAAATCCCCTTCAGAGTTTCAAAAAGAAATTTGGCCCTTTCCATAATGAATGTAGGCTTCATTAGGTTTAAGACAATCCATTCCGAGTAGACACTCATGGATACCTAAATTCATGACTCTGAATTTGATCGAAGTCGTCTTTCCTCCCAAAAAGAATTCCACCTTAGTAGTTTGCCTAGTACAAGTAACCTCACGACCATTAGCCAATTTCACAAGCAAGAGAGGTGCTTCTACGGTGGCTATTCCTAATCTTTTTGCACAAGCTAGTGAGATAAAGGAATGTATACTGCCACAATCAATCGAGGTCTTGAAACCTTTACCTTGATAGTTCGACAGTGTCTGAATCACCAAGAACTGGCGATTTAGGCCTTTCTTGTGTAGAGCGGCATGGACTATCACCCTTTCAAACTCTGCTTCCATGGTCGGATCTTCTTCTTCTTCGCACATTTGCCTATTGGCAACGCAAGCGGTTCTTCCTCTACCTCGGGTAGCGGCTCCTTGAACATGGCCAGGTCCTTGGAAAGGTGCTTGGCGATGTCCTCCTCCAAGATTGGAACATTGCCTCTTGAAATGACCGGGCTCGTTGCAGTCAAAACAACAGAGGTTTAGGCCATTGCTTTGAGTAGAAACAAAGTTGTTGACATTGTTACTTCTTGCTTTCATTCTTTGTCCCTGGTTCTGACCTTGAAATCTCTTCATTTGAGGCCTGAATGGTCCTTTGTTCGGGTCATTATAAGACCAAGTTTTGTTACCTCTTGGTCTAGCGTGCACCTCCTGAATTATAGGCGCAGCTCAAATGAGAGCATCCTGAAGATTTGATGGACGCATAGATTTGAGACGATTATTTACTCGTGGATTTAAACCAACATAAAATTTTGACACCTGCTGTGTCATGTCCATCTGTGGCGCAATCTAAAGCATTAGATATCTTTTCATCCTTAAATTCTTTGAGCAAACAAAGCAAAACAGTGCTCTTAAAATTGCTACAAGCAGAATCATTTCCATTGGTCATTATTTGGCCAACTGCTAAGGAGTGAATCCTTCTTTCCGAATGCACCCAGCACTCGATCCGGGATCAATTGCGACTTGGCAAGATCCCCAAGGGTTTATTTGTTAACCCTATATCCTTGGGTTAGGGCCGTATCCTATTAACCCAGCTTAACCATAACCTTAAGTGCTATTAGTAGTAAATATGTTATTTCAATTTACTGATTGGTCCTTTGCTTCCAAGCAAAAATCTAATCCCCGTATCTTGGCCACTTAACCCAAGAAATGTACTATATCAGGACAATTATTCATCCTCTTGCAAGATAAACTTGCGTAAGAACCTACCAATCTCATTCCGAGGAATTGGCCATTCCCTTGTGATCAAATCACAAGATCATGCGAGTCTGCAACTTGTTGCCAAGTGTCGCATCAAATTATGGGACTATTTACCCATCGAATGCAATCTTATAATCATGAAATCATGATTAGATATAACAATCCGTTCCTGATTGTATTAGGCTGTCATTGTCGATCCTAGGGTTCCAAGTTCAATCCGAGTTTCAACCTTTTAGCGAGTGAATCCTAGGGTAAAAACCCTAGCTCGTTTCTCGCAAGGATTTCCTAATGTCCCTACATTCCGTGAATGTGGGCAAGTCTTTAGGGTATAGGTGTTTCAGTTTTGGTAATAAGAGCGACTGGGTCACATCCTCAACGTGTTAAATCCTAGTTAGCTCTTTGGGTCATGTTGTATTGAATTAACCCTTCCTAAACGAGTCCTTCGCGGATTTTAGGTTTAAACCAATTTAACTTGTCTATTCTTGAAGATAATTACGCTATCATTTCCATAACCACATGATTTATTGTCTACGTATAAGTTGATTTACAATCCCTAACTTTTCGGGTTCAAGGTCAAAGCATAGGTTAAGTTATAACTTAACTCCAATTGATCATCCCATAACATGCAAACAAGATTCATGCTAAAACATGCAGCCTTTATCTACTTTAATTTACAAATGAATTTTTCATATCGTGAATTTACACACTCTTTCGTTGATTTAAGTTTTTAGACCACTTGCCTAGTGTTAAATCTTTTTCATGCAGCCCTAGCAATTCCCTACGGTTGCTAGCAATTTTCTATAACGAATCATTTCGAAGAAAATATGTTCAATAATGTGATATGCGGTTTAATCCTTCCATGCTGAAGTGTACTATCATAATTTCGTTTTGTAAAAATGGAAATTAATTAATCTAATTTCATTTCTTTGCAATGCATAAAAACCACTTGCTAGAATGCATTTATGCTCACTTTATTTTGTTCCTTCTACTGAAAAATACTAATGATCGAATCCCTCAATTGTAATCTATTAGCCAAAGTATTTCAAATGAAAAAACATGCATTCCTTATTCCTCAAATGATCCATGCATAATTGAAATATTATGACGTTTAATCAAATTTAAGAAGAAGAACTTGGACTTGTGGTGAAATGTCCACATGGATGTTAGGAGACGATCCTCCTGCAGTTGCGCCTTGTGCCTAATTAGGAGCCATCACGAATGCGGCCTTTCCATTTTGGATGCGGCTTTTTGATGTTGTCAGTCTCCTTTGCATGCCAAACTTCCTTTGTGATTCCACTGTCCTTCAGAAACGAACCTTAGAGATGGAACTTATAAATTTCTCCTTCCTTTAGTAGAAGCTTCAGGGTGCAAATTGTCTGCACAGGAAGGGGTTTGGCACTTGGGCTAATTGGGAGATTGTAGGAAATTCAAGAGGGGAAAAGGGCTTGATAGGGTTTTTTTAAGGCCTCGGATGGGACTCCACGGGAAAGGCTTTGAAGAAGGCCCACAAGAAATGATTAAGGCCTTTGAATTCCGAGGTTGGGGAAAACCCACAGGGAGGGTTTTAAATCTCGGGGAGGGGGTTTTAAAACCTTTCGAGGGTAAGGATTAGTAAAGCCATGGGAAAGGGCTTAATGGCCTTTTTCAAGGTCTTCCGAGACCCCACGGAAAAAAAATGAAACAATGGGTGTATAAGCCCTTAAAAAGGGGATATTATGTGGGGGGGAAAGGGGCTCAAAGAGCCCTTTAGGAGGGAATTTTGTGTGGGGAGAAAAGGGTATGAAAGAGCCCTTAGGAGGGAATGAAGAGCCCTTAGAAAGGAATTTTGTGTGTGTGTGTGTGTGGGGGGGGGGGGGTGGGGGGCAAAGGGGCTTAAGGACCCTCTCCCTTAAAAGCTTCTAAGAGCCTTAGAAGCTTCTGATGATCTTTGGCCCAACACGTGGCCGGACTGGGATGGTGGCCAATACACGCGGTGGGGCATATGACGGCGGCTGCTCCTCGATTCCGCAGCACTAATGGCTCCTCCCTCCACTCTCGGCAGCAATGCTTCAATGGCAGTGTCAGAAATCTCTCCCTCTCGATGGCAGTGCTTCAACGGAAACGTCAATCTCTCCCTTATGGCAGTCTGACGGCGTCCTCCTCTTGCTCCACGGCAGCCACCACCCCACTGGCTATGTCCCCTACCTACTTATATAGGTGAGGGGAGGGGGATCCTCCCTTCCCCATGCGGCATCTCGCATGCTTCTTGCTTTAGCAAGCTCCAGCAAAGGAGCTTGCTCACCCCTTGCTATTCCCTTCTCCTCCAGCACGACACTCCACTGGAGGAGAGAGGGATTATTTAAATTTTTTTTTCCATAAATCATTTAAATATCCTCACGACTTATAGAGGCGGTTCATGCGTGTTTTTGTAAAATTAGAATATTACAGTTTGTGTCTATTTACAAAAGTGTAAACATCTCTTAATGCCATGTTGATTTGAATGGCATATTGGTGATTATTAGACAGACTTAAAATGCTTATTATTTAGGGGTTAATACATAATTCGTTACATCTAATGCATAGGTTATAATGCTAGAGAGAATAGCAAGCATTCTCTTGATAGATCTACGTAACAGAAAAGATGAATAAGGGAATTGGATCACTGATACGTATCATTGCTCATCTTGGGTACATATGCGTCCAAGTATGAAAGGAGCTTTTAGGGTGAAAGCAACTGCAATTTCAGATGTATTACAGCACTGGAATGGTAAAATTTGGCTCTCAAACAAAGGAATGTTGATTCTCACCTTGTAACAGAGGCATTTTTACAACATGTATTCATGCAAAACCGAATACATATTGCGTCCATTGTGCCCATTCAATGAAACATTGCAAACAGTAAGTATTTGCAACTCATTGACAATGAGAAATTTCATGATATATATGTAACAACTTGTCTCGTATTTAGAGAAGTATACCCTTCAGATTTTTGTGAGTGGCAAAATGTTAAGAGTTTTATAGGTTCTTTTAAGTGTTACCACCTCAAATTTGGTAGATTGCTCTTTGAGAGGCATATAGCTAAGCAGCTCCTAGAGGACCTTGTTGTTTTCTATGACTCCAAGTATATATTTCCCAAGGGGGGTTGAGAATATGGAACCCTTGAGTCTATGCACATATTGAATCTCAATAGCATAGAATGTCCATTATGTAGAAGTGACATTTTGCACATGTGTAGCACAAAAATTTCAGCATACATATTGAATTCTATGAAGTCAAGCACCAGCTCAAAGAATGTACATCTAAGCTGGTTCATACCAATTGTAATTTCTGCACACATGTTCAAGGAATGTAAGGGTTTGAGACGTACCAAAAGCAAGTGCATCATAAAAAGTGCATCAGAGGATTATGTAACAAGGATTCTAGGCAAAGCTTGGACATAAAAAATGACTCACAGTCCTGACAGAGTATTCTAACAGGTCTAGAAGATCGGAGCAGTCAAGGCCTCATTCATCCCACCTTCTCTTTGTGTTTCTACACAAAGTCCCCCCCCTTCACCCCACCCCAAACAATACGTCATTATTCAATTTTGGAGGTTTAGGATTCTCTCCATCAGCCTATGCATTCTTGTGTATTTGATGCTAGATCTCGCCGTCTATTATTGACTTCTCTACAGCTAACATTCATATGTTCTATTTTCTTTTTCTCTAATTGACCTTGTAAGAGCCCCTTGAGATGCTAGATGAGAGATGCCATGCCAAACCTAGACTGACATAACAAAAAGGGTGAGATATGGTGAAAGTGATCTTTCGGCCCGGATGAGAAAGTGTGAAATATTTCGGGTTGAATATTTAGAAAATATCTCGCCAGAAAGGCCGAATATTTAGAGCATACCTCGCACATAAGAGAAAGGCAATCTTGATTCAGAGCATACCTCATGCAAAACCAGGACATGTTCATATTTCAAAACCAAGGTGAGGATTCCACAAAGCCCTTACTCTCAATCCCACCCGAGGCCCTGATGTCATGAATCTAGATAGAACAATTATAAGCACTAGGCAAGCAATTACAATAAACTTAAAAAATCACATTTCAATATACTACATAAGCGGCCATCAAATTCACCTGTAGTACCAGGCAGCAAGATGCACCGTTTGTGCTCTCTCTCTCTCTCTCTCTCTCTCTCTCTCTCTCTCTCTCTCTCTCTCTCTCTCTCTCTCTCTCTCTCTCTGATGTACCTACACAAGACTAGTTCTTCTTCCACCTCTCTCTCGTATTCGAGCTTGGTGCCAATTAGTGAACGTTGCTAACTCTAGCTGCTACACCTACCTACTAGCCAAGAAATACACACCACTAAATTTCTCCCCAAAAACATCATCCTTCTCAAGAAAAAATGTATCTTCCACACCCAAATTTCTTTCAATATAGATGAAAATATCACTCCTTACCATTTCTTTTAGGACAAAAAAGGTGACAAGTGTAGCTTTATAACCCTCCACTTATTCAAGCTATTTTTCAACAATGGAGTACAGTTGATGAAGAAATCTTCCAGAAATGCCTTCTTCATTTTTGTGATGGATTGGTACATGGATGCTCCTACCATCATCTCATGAGCCTTCAATTATATCTCTGTAGTTGAAATTTATCACTTTGTTGATTATTAATATAACTCCACGAAAGGAAAATAAGAATCTTTAGAACTTGAGAGCAATACCTCTAAATTATTAAATATATAGTGTGACTTTCTACCCATCATATATTTAATATCCCTATGGCTTTTGCAAAGCTACATTATAGATTTTATGCTTGCTCTCCACTTCTTAAAGGGATAAAGTTTTACTAAAGCCATTACTTTCTATGCACTTTGCAATTCCTTTACAAAATTTTGTTTGAAGAAAAAGACATGTAAAGTTTAAAACGACTTAGAGATTTATAAGTCTTTCTCTCACATACTAACCTTAGGGGGGGTAATTAGTATTGAGACATAATCTAAGGCATAGTACTCCCCCAATATTGCATATCTGATGCCAAGTGATACCCACTTATCCATCAACACAGGGCGCATACATCTTGTCTAGTCTTGATCCCCTCCATATCTCTCCAATGTGTTTATCATGCCACATAAATTTATGATGGACTTGTAATGTTAGATTTATTGTATTCATGAGGCCATCACTAGCATTGAGTGACCAAGCATATCAGTCCTCTTTAATTTTCCTCCTAATATAGGTGATGTGTCCTTACGTATTTCATTTTATTGGCCATCCACCAAAACATTCTTTGCATTTCATTTCTAATGTAGACCTTTATCCTTTGTATCTCGCTTGATTACCTTTCTTGGATAGGATCTCACAAAGTGACTTAATTTGTGACAATCGTAACACACGTCCAAAAATTGTGAAAACTTGACTCACATACCACTTTAGAACCATAAGTGTCTTGTATCTCAAACACTTCAAGGGGTTCACCTTGACAATACCACAATATTTCATGCACAATGTTTGCTTTTTAAGACTCTTGGTAAGGGAGGAACAACTAGCTTGTCGAGTTCATGGTTGTAATCCAAGTTCATGGTTCTAAACTGAGTTCATGGTTAGATTTCAAGTGGCTATCACCAAACATGACATGGAGCAAGTTAGAATAGATAATCTTTATGCTTATATTGTGTTTGCTCTCTACTTGTGGATGATGCCAGGAGGCATATTCCACGGTGGATTCCGTGAGGTTTTACGGTGGATTCCGTAAACTTAGATGACCGGGGCTCATACGCAAAGAGGATTCTTTGTGCGAGAAGTTGATGGGGACGCCTGTCCTTTTCGGGCGTTTCATTAATTTAGTGTGTACATGGGTGATTCCATAGCGGGTGATTCCGCAAAATGCATATTAAATTAATAAACGTTTATGATTTTAGAGTGCGCACTCGTAATAAATTAAGGTTAGGATTTATTTCTAACCAGTTGATTTATTTATGTAGCTGAAGACTGCTAGGTATTCACTTTTGTCGGTCTAATTGCGTTATTTTACTAACGATTGTGAATGCTTCAGTTGATGTGTAGAGATAGCAGCAGTGGCGGAGGAAAGCATTGGAGTCTAGCGGGTTTTCGACTCTTGGATTAGATTCTGATAGGCGCCACGCCTATATTTTGTTATGTCTATTGAGACATCGATTATTTATTATTTTGTATGCGCTTATGCGCCTGGATATGTTATTTCTATTTGGACATTGAGATTGGGCGTGCCAGACTTTATGGGCACCGTCCATTAGCTTTATTTTCCTATTTTTGGTAGAAAGCAAACTCAAAAGCTAAAAGCTTGTCATATTTTTGTAATTGGGCTATTATTGAGCATGAAGATTGGAAATATACATTAAATACATGCTTTGTGAAGCACTCACACAAGGCATGGGGGAGATTGAACCCAATTTGTCTCTTGCCTCTTGTCGTGCTTGCTTTTACATGGGTTTTTGTGCTAAAAAGTAGAGTACTTTGTTCTTGGGGACCTTCCGGGATTCACCACGTGAGCTATCTGCGTCCGATCTGCGCACTAGTGGTATCAGAGCGAAGCAGAGATCAAGAGCTTCCAATCGCTACCAATCTCGGGCGAAGGCGGAGCTCCAGGAACAAACGGCCTCTACAGTCAATCTCGTCGCGAACCGTCGATACAGGCAGACTTTTGGCGATCAAGAACCCCTGTTTCCACTGTCAGATCCCGAAGGACCAGGCTCTGTCGGCAGAGGACCACGCAATCATCTTCTTCACTAAAATCGTGGATAACAGACAAAAAGAGTAATTCTTTTTCTTCATTAAGCTTCAAAGCTTAAAGTTATTAGTTAATAAGCTTAGTTATAAGCTTAAGAAAGCTCAAACCAACAATTCGTCAATCGGCGGCGTGAGGCTGTCCAGGGCGGCGCAAATCCGTGAAGGACATATTCTTGTCCTCAAAATCCACGACAGATTAAGAAGCTTAAAGCTTCTTAATCCATTAAGTCAAACAAAGCTTCTAAGCTTTTTGCAAGTCACACAGGGCAGAGAAGTCGATATACTCCGGGTCTCGCACTACTGAAGTCAAGTTCCGTAAGTCGACAGAAATCAAGTACTGCAAGTTCTGCAAGTCGGCCTAAGTCCAGCAAGTCCACAACTCTGCAAGTCTGCTAAGTCTGCAACTCTGCAAGTCAGACTAAATCAGAACTGACTAGTGCTTAAAACTCATAGAAGACTTGTTCATATGCAAAAACTCTGAACTGGAAAGTTGTTTGCAGCAAGCTGTTCTACATATCTACAAGTTCGTTGAAGTACTTTCAGCAAACAGAGACAGAAATATTGCAGAATTTTTGAAAATTGAAGAAGAAAATACCCAAAAATACATAGCCTTGTAACCCCAAATTTGAGCTACGCTCATCCCGCTAACTGATTTTGAGTGAGAAAGGTTTGTTGAGTTTTACAGGATGACTATCCCACATATGGATGATCCTATGGCTGAAGACGATCTACCCGAGCCTACCATGGAACAAAAGCTGGATCTTATCATGTTACAATTGGAAGAAGAGCGAAGAGCTAGGCAAGCCTTGCAAGCGCAATTGACAAAGCTACAAGGAGCGTCCACTGACAAAGAAGAACCTCAAGCTGAAGATTTGATTCGCCGTACCATCGACGCCACTCTTGAAGCACAAACCATTCGCAAGGAATCCAAGATAAGTAAACGAAGTTTCAAGTTTCGCACTTTCAATGGCATAAGAGAAGGAAAGACTGTTTTATCATTCATTAGCCAGTTTGATGACTATTTCCATGAGGAAACTTATCCCGAGAAAGATAAAATCAAGTGTGTTACTAATCATCTGATAGACAGAGCATCACTTTGGTGGACTGTAGTCCGCAAGAGCATAGAATGTCCTGCTACATGGGAAGATTTCAAGAAGAAGTTCATGCAAAATTTCCTTCCACTGCAATTTCATGAGAAGGCTATCAAGCAATGGGATTTACTTCAACAACGCGATCGTGAGCCTATTCCACAGTATACAGAGCGTTTTTGGAATGCACTCCTACAGCTACGCATGCTTGAAGACGTACTAGAGATGACACATAAGCGGAAGTACATGTCTGGACTTCTTGGACATTACTACGCTGAGGTGAATATGTTCAAGCCTGCTACCCTTGAAGACGCCATCTCCTTAGCTCACGACACTGAAGATAAGTTACGTGGAAGAGATCGACGACCACAGCCATTCCAAGCAAACGGTAATTATGGATCTAAACAATTCAATTCCAATTTCAGAAGGTTTAATCCAGGTCGTTTCTCATCACCATCTTTCCGCAAGAATTGGCCTAAACCACCTGCATTACCATCCACTGTCAATCCAATTCCTAAGCCTATTCCACAAGCAAATCCAAATGTACCCAGACTCCCAGCCATTGCAAATAATGTGACCAAAGCCAAGCCCATCGTATGCTACAAGTGTCACCAGCCAGGGCATCTCGCAGCAAATTGTCATTCAAAGAAGCCATTAGCACATATCAACTACCTTGGAGCTATGGACGAAGACGAGCATGAGGATATGCCGGATTTCACTGAAGAAGAAGATGATCCTACTACTACTTCCGACACTTTACCAGGTATGCCTACTTCACATTCATTGTTGACTATGAAATGTATGGTGCATGGAAAAGAAAGAATTATATTGCATGATGACGGTAGTACCCATGACTTTATTTCAGCAAAATTGGTAAAGGAATTGAAACTGCATACTGTACCTACACACTATCGCATAAAAGCTGCATTTTTAGGCACTAGGTACAATGGCACACAAGAAGTTCAAGATTTAGAAATTCAAATTGGTCCATATATTGAAAGAAGAAATTTCTTAGTTGTCCCATTACAGTCAAGCGACATTATTCTAGGAATGCCATGGAGACACCAGCATAATCCCAATATAGATTATTCCACACACACAATGAATATTAATTTTCAAGGAAAATCTATAACATTGTTTGGTATGCATGCATCTCATATTTTTCCACTGCTTTCGCATACTCAAGCAAAACGTGCACTACGCAAGAACACTAAATCATATCTCATTTGGGTGAATGAATTGCATGCAAAAGAAACTCATATGCACCCAGGCATAAAGAATTTCTCGCATATTTTAAGGATTGTTTTGCAGAAGACCTACCACCAGGTTTACCTCCATCACATCCAGAAGACCATAAGATTGACCTAATACCTGGCACACAACCACCTTGCAAAGCCCCATATAGGCACAATCAAATAGAGCAAAAAGAAATCCAGAGTCAAGTAGAAGAATTACTCAATAGAGGCTTAATTCGACCTAGCAGTTCTCCATTCGGTGCACCTGTTCTTTTAGTCAAGAAAAAGAATAATACTTATCGTATGTGTATTGACTACCGAGCATTAAACAAGATCACTGTAAAGAATAGGTATCCTATACCTAGAGTCGATGACCTTATGGACAAACTGCAAGGATCTTCTATATTTAGTAAAATTGACCTTAAGTCTGGATATCATCAGGTGAGGCTAGATAGATCCGACATATTTAAGACTGCATTCAGGACACAGTTTGGCCATTACGAATTCTTAGTCATGCCATTTGGATTAACTAATGCACCTGCCACTTTCAGTAGAATGATGAACCGTATTTTTCTAAAATATCAATATTGTGTGATTGTTTTCTTTGATGATATTTTAGTGTTCAGTCAAAGTGAAAAAGAGCATTATGACCATTTATCATTAGTTTTTCAATTACTGAAAGAAAATCAATTGTTTGCAAATCCTGACAAGAGTGAATTCTTTAAGACAGAAATAGAATATCTAGGTCATATTGTATCAAAAGAAGGAATAAAAGTTGATCCTAAGAAAATTGACGCAATATTGCATTGGCTTGTTCCTAAAAATATACATGAACTACGCTCATTCCTTGGTCTTGCTAGTTTCTATAGGAAGTTTGTACGTAATTTCTCATTACTTGCTTTACCATTGACCAAACTTCTTAAGAAAGGCATTGTTTACCAATGGACTGAAAATCAGCAGAAATCCTTTGACTTACTCAAACGTGCATTAACCAATGCCCCTGTTCTACAATTGCCTGACTTTAACAGACCATTCTTTCTAGTTGTGACCGATGCTAGCGGATCAGGAATAGGAGCCGTGCTAATGCAAGACAACCATCCAATAGCATATTCTAGTTCTAAGCTGAAACCCTCTGAGCTTAAATATTCCACTTATGACAAGGAACTCTTAGCAGTTGTCCAAGCATTAAAACAATGGAAGCATTATTTAATGGGTTCAGAATTCATGATAAAGACCGACCAGCAAAGGATTAGACATCTACTTAGCCAACCCCAAATTTCTGACCGTCATATCAAATGGGCTTCATTCATTCAAAGTTTCCATCCTATCATTCAATACCAACCTGGAAAAGAAAATGTAGTTGCTGATGCATTGAGTAGAAGACCTGCAATTCATAATATATCTATCATATCTTTTGATTCTTTGATTGCTATGAAAGACACATATCACCAGGATATTACTTTTCATTCTGATTGGCAAAAATTAGTTCAAAATAATTTCATTCCTGTTGATTCATTGTCATATAATGATGGATTCATGTTCTTTGAAAAGAGACTGTGTGTTACTATTCCATTCCGATCTTTTGTTTTGAATGAAATTCATTGTCCCCCATATCAAGGTCATAGAGGTATCATTTCTACATTACGCATGTTAATTGAAGATTTTTATTGGCCGCATATGGATGCAGATGTATCTAATTTTGTCTCTGAATGTTTGATTTGTCAAAGAATAAAGAGACATCATGGTAAACAGTATCGGTTATTAATGCCTTTATCTATTCCATCTAAACCTTGGAAACATATATCTATGGATTTCATTACTGGTTTACCAAATACTAAATCTAACCATGACATGATTTGGACAATTGTAGATAGATTTAGTAAGCAAGCATATTTCATTGCATGTAAGAAAACTTTAACAGCAACACAAGCAGCACCATTATTTTTTAAAACTGTTTTTACTAACCATGGATTGCCGAAAGTGATTATTTCAGATAGAGATTCTAGGTTTTGTAATAATTTTTGGATTACACTGTTTGCAAATCTGGGCACAAAGATTGATTTCTCATCTGCATTTCATCCAGAAACAAATGGACAAACAGAAGCCACAAATAGCACTATTTTAGATCTTTTACGTGCATACACTATCTCTAAACCTCAGACATGGGATACTCATTTACATTTATTACAGTTTGCTTATAACAATACACCGCACACATCTACAAAGAAAGCACCTTTTGAAGTTATTTATGGATATAGATTATCTACACCTGTTGCATCTTTGTCTAATAGAATACAAACTGCCGATGATATTGCTGTTATGCATAACACTATTTTTTATGAGGTCAAGGATATGATTGCTAAAGCCCAACAATCATATACCAAACAAGCCAACAAGAAAAGACAAGCTATGAATTTCAAAGTTGATGATTATGTTTGGCTTAGAATAGAAAAGCGTAGACTGCAAAGTGTAGATAGACATCCAGTTGTCAAATTAGCTCCTAGATTCTACGGACCATTTAGAATCATTCATAAGATTAATGACAATGCATTCAAGTTAGAACTGCCATCTCATTGGAAAATTCATAATACATTTCATATTAGTTTATTGAGACCATTTAGAGGACAATTACCTATGCACCCTGTCTATGAAAACCCACCTTTACTAGAAGAAGAGACTGAAATACTTGAACCAGAAGCCATCATAGACACTGACTACATGACCACTAGAACTGGCCGAAGGTATTCTAGATATCTAGTAAAATTTAAGAACCATCCTGTAGAGGAAGCACAATGGATGCACGCTAGAGACTTAAATGCTTTCCCCACTCTGTTAGTTCCACATTGAGCTAATAGCAATTGAGGTCAATTGCTATCCCACCCCGGGGGTATGATGCCAGGAGGCATATTCCACGGTGGATTCCGTGAGGTTTTACGGTGGATTCCGTAAACTTAGATGACCGGGGCTCATACGCAAAGAGGATTCTTTGTGCGAGAAGTTGATGGGGATGCCTGTCCTTTTCGGGCGTTTCATTAATTTAGTGTGTACATGGGTGATTCCATAGCGGGTGATTCCGCAAAATGCATATTAAATTAATAAACGTTTATGAGTTTAGAGTGCGCACTCGTAATAAATTAAGGTTAGGATTTATTTCTAACCAGTTGATTTATTTATGTAGCTGAAGACTGCTAGGTATTCACTTTTGTCGGTCTAATTGCGTTATTTTACTAACGATTGTGAATGCTTCAGTTGATGTGTAGAGATAGCAGCAGTGGCGGAGGAAAGCATTGGAGTCTAGCGGGTTTTCGACTCTTGGATTAGATTCTGATAGGCGCCACGCCTATATTTTGTTATGTCTATTGAGACATCGATTATTTATTATTTTGTATGCGCTTATGCGCCTCGATATGTTATTTCTATTTGGACATTGAGATTGGGCGTGCCAGACTTTATGGGCACCGTCCATTAGCTTTATTTTCCTATTTTTGGTAGAAAGCAAACTCAAAAGCTAAAAGCTTGTCATATTTTTGTAATTGGGCTATTATTGAGCATGAAGATTGGAAATATACATTAAATACATGCTTTGTGAAGCGCTCACACAAGGCATGGGGGAGATTGAACCCAATTTGTCTCTTGCCTCTTGTCGTGCTTGCTTTTACATGGGTTTTTGTGCTAAAAAGTAGAGTACTTTGTTCTTGGGGACCTTCCGGGATTCACCACGTGAGCTATCTGCGTCCGATCTGCGCACCAGTGGATGATGGTTTACATGTATTTTTAAAGAGATTCCCTTATGGTAGAAATAAATACTTTCATGTGAGGTTGTACAATGCAAGAGAAGCACAAGTAGGTTCAGCCTACTGAAACACTCTATTTGTCTTTTGCTTTCAAAAGACATAGTGCATCCTTTTGTTAATGATTTGCTGCAATTACTGGTTCTGTTTGTATCAACCTCTTTTCATAGTTTGGTCACCTTCTTCACCATGGTCTTCTTCTCAATGAGGCATTTAGAATATCATTTGCCTCCCTTGAAAGATAGTAGTAGCCCCTACTCAAGGTTCTCATGGACCCACCACAATTTGTTCCTTCTTATCTTATCCAGGAATAGCCCCCCTTGTTTGTCTTTTTTAGTTGCCTCTACCCTGATGATGCATAGTGGAATTATCATAGAGCTAGCAAGAGGTTGAAAATTTGTTGAAGGTTCAAATGAAAAAGATATACCTCAACTATCTACATATCAGTAAAGACATGCAAAAAATTGATTGTTGAATATATTAGACGTAGATCAAGAGCAACTATTGCCCACTTCTAATGACCTTTTTTGCTAGAAAATTAAAGTGTATCTGAGAGCACATAATCTACCTTTAATAACGACAAATGCCTTTTAGGGATCTATTAGCACATGAAACCCAATGGGATCCATTTTGAGCTCCTAACACTATAATATTGAAGCGATTGAGGCACACTTCAGAAACCACATAGGTACAAGTCATCCAAAAGCTCACGTGCCATAACTAGAATCAAACTTTGTTCCTATTTCACATACATCCACTTTTTCTCTTCGTGATGTATTTTGATTGGTGTAATTCAATTTTCTCTAGGGTATCTTTGATAACTATATTGCATTAGATGTATCCTCATCACCAAATTGGATTGTACTTTTGATAATTGTAAGTTAGATAAGATTTCAGCCCCCACAAGCCAACAAGTGTGATTTATGAATAGACTTGGAATGGTGCTCTATCTAATCTTGGCTAGATGTACTAGGTTATGAAATAGACTAGGTATGGTGCTTTGTTGGTTAGACATACTAGGCTACGCATGTAGAGAGCCAAAGTTGACGTGTGGGCCTAATCACCTTGAGAAACATTGTTGGCTTAGGAAGGTTTCATAGATGTCCAAATGAACAAACACATTAGAATGCATAAATCAAAATAAATGAAAGGCAGATCAAACATGATTTGGGTGCTCTTTCTTTCAAATTCGTTTGGATGCTTGCATGCATTTGATTGGTGGCAATGGCTAGCCACTCCTTTTTGTATACTATAGAAAACTATCCACTCACCTCTTGTGTGTCAAATTGAGTAATGCTAAGATAGTTCTATCCCCCATTGGATAATCCCAACCTCAATTAATGGCTTTGTTGCACACATTCGTCCCCAAATGAATATGAAATGGCCCTTAGTCATTCTGGAGCATTGATCCAAATGGAAAAAACTTTTGTCTTAATTTATATGCTTAGGTTCCTTACAAATTACATGGATATAGCTAAAAAATGGATGTTTGCTAGCATCATCAATCTAGAATGAGTTGTGATAAAGAAGAAAAAGTGGAGTTCTTATTTATGGCTACTGCCCCACCCAATCTTATAGTGCCATCCTTACATTCATTTAGAGAATTGCTCTATCACAATGACTACCAACCAAGCCATCACAATGGGTTGTTGAACTATGTTCCTTTGTATTTTGTATTTTTCTTTTTATGATTGCAATAGTCATATAGTGTAACTCCTCCTTTCTAGGAACCTCTAAACATTAGTCCATAAGGGGCCTTACTAGGAGACCCTAGGGTTTTTGAGTTATCTGGAGTATACAGCATATGTGTCTTGCTATTTAAGAACTACTATAGGAAGATTATGGCTCATTGGACACTTGTTTTCACTATGGCAATCGAAGGAAAGCATCATCTTGCTCATTTAAAGAAGTTATACAAATACCAGCATTTTCTTCTAACAAGAGTAATAGGATATCTCAAAAAAATTGGACCATTTCAACCATCTAGGTCATTAGTCCAAACACTATAACCATTCAAAATCTTGATGGTTTCTCATCCAAGGGTCATAGAGTGCTAGACCAAGATTATGTTTACATTGAAATGTCCAAGATTGCAAGGATGAGTATTTTACTATTGTTCTTACAACCATGATTTGTAGAAAAATTTATGTAAGGCGTGCATGAAGACCTATATTAAGGTTTTTAATCCAAACATTGTCATGTATGCCAGTATACAATATTCTATACCTACAAGAAATATCAAAACATAGGCATTAAATGGTTACATCACCAGAAAAGTTAGAGAAAAGAGAGTAATGTTGCACAAAATAGGTATGTAACTACTTGGTTTGAGGCTTAATTTTTCTACAACATGGTGGTCATTTCCAACATTTAGTGCTAGGATAAACAAGCCCATGACTATATTTAGATATGGCCTTTTGACTAAAATTAAAGAGGCTTGCATGTGTGTGTGTCTATGTGCACATGTAAGCATGTGCACATGTGTTTCTGTGGGTACATGTACATGTAGGCACATGTGTATGCAACATGTTTATATGTGTGTGCAGGGGGGGTTAGAAAATCTAGGATCACCATCATATGGTTACTTCCAATTTCATTAATTTCAATTTGTGTTTATGAGCTAGATCAAAGCTTGAATTTCTTATAATCTCCTATATAGAGATTTTTGAGAGAAGGTAGGAAATTCTCTATGTACTTATAGTTTCCTACTATTACAATTAGGAAATGGCACTCTTTCCTAATTTTGTTATATAGGGAGTTTAGAGATAACATAGGAAATCTTCATAGTGACCTATGATTCCCTACGAGGAGAAGTAGGGAATTACATTCATGTGTACTCTTACATAGGGAATTTTAAAAGAAGGTAGGAAATAGTTTATATTGACCTTTAATTCCCTACTATTAGATGTGGGAAATGTGATTTCCTAGTTGTATATAGGGACTACATGCGTACACACATAGAAAATATTGAAACATTTCCTAGATTTCACAAGATTTCCTATATAGGGATTGATTAAAAGTCCCTTGTGCGATGGCAGAGATTGGAAGATATGATTGCATAAGCTTCAGATACAGTGAGTGCCATCATAGCAGCACATGAGCATATTATCTCATTTGAAGGAGATTAACTTGTGCCGGATGCTGAGTTTGAAGCACTACAGCATGATCTATTTGGATCAAGGCCCCAGATTCCTACCAAGGAGTTTGTAGATCCCTCTACCCAAAGATTTGCCTCGCTGACACATGAGGAAATGAAGATATGAGATGATCTAGAGAATGTGAGATTTCTAACTACCATATATTTTTATGTGACAGAACTTGATGATAGAGTGCGTTGGGTCCCTGGATTCCACTGCTGAAATCTTGGCAAAAAATGATGCCTACAGTTGCCTTGTTCGAAGTTTGGTGTCTGGGGACTAAGATTTTACCAGTGGACTTCGAAGACCTGACGCACCCTACCGTCAAGTTTCATCGCTTTCTGATAACTCTAGGTTAGTCACTAATTACCTTATAAATGTATTGCTTTTTGAGCATGAATGGGTTTGGTCTCAAGAGCATACATATTCTTGGCTTGTGATGCACAAAGTATGTGGTTGGCGGAGAGAGAAAAAAATGCATAGAAGGAAAGTTTGTGCAAACACTAACCTAACTTAGAAACGTGTATTTATTTATAAACGATCACCTTAGAACTTGCTCAAAAGGTACCATGCACTAACTCAAAATGGCTATATTTAAACTAAAGAAAAAAGACCTAGAAATCTTCTCTTTCATCCAAAAAATAATACCATAAAAGTGTCATAATGTCCAGTCTAAAGGTCAATGATACATGGCACAAGTTTCGAGGTGAGAACAATATACCCACTGTATGTGTGAAGTAATTTCTCATTTTACTTCAATGAAAGGTTCTTTTAAGAAAAATTTTGAAACCACAAAGAAAATTTGTAAAACATTAAGCTCTTTTCTTACTCTAATTTACCAACACGAGGCACCTTCATTACAACTCAAAAATTTTTTAGTACCTACACAAGGTAAGATTTTATCACATAGGTTCCATAATGCAAGGTATTTGCTATAGTCTTGGGCTTGTAATTTTCTTTCATAGATCTCACCTACCTCAATACTAGTGATATAATTTCTCAAATTGTTGACAATTTTTCTCTAAAATTTTCTCTATATTTTGTTCAAAATTTTGTTTGCAATGTTTCTTTGAAATTGTTTTTTCCAAATTTTGTCAGAAATTGTTTTCTCCAAAATTTCTGTCAAATTGTTTCTAGACATATGAAATGCATAAATGGCATCTCTCTCTCTCATGCAATGTCTTCAGTTCACATTTGATATGTCAGCTCAATGTCGAAGGGAGGGCTTCTTCTGCATTACGTTTTTATATTATTGCTCCTAGAGTTCTACCTTCTACTGCTAAACCTAGTCCTAAAGAGCCATATTCTCTTACAACACTGCTACATTTTTCTCCAAATCTTTAGAACTTGCTAGTGAATCCATTGTGCCAATAGATTCTTGTTGCACATAAGTGGGCAGCACTGGTCTTTTTTTTTTTGAGCTTGAGAACTTGGTACTGAACCCATTGTGCCAATAAATTCTTACTACCATATAAGTGGGACAACATTAGGATATTTTGGGGTAAATTTCTATCAAGATAAAAACTTCAACAACATAGGTAGAGTGCTGAGTTTGGTTCTGTAATTAGTCAATCGTGCTAGTTAAAATCATAATTAAATTGCAGGCTGGAGTTCTATAATCTATGCAATATTGTCTTTGCATAATGATATATTGTGGCTCATCTCTTCTAATTATTTCTTAAAATTAAATTTAAATTGGATCCAAGGGATTTTGAAAGTCTTTTAGATTTATTTTCTTAAAAATTTTCTATATTTTCTATAATTGTACTGAAATATACTCAGCGATCCAAGTATATTCGAGGATATAATAATGTAGAATGAAGCATTTGTATGTATGAGTAATTTTAACGGTTACTTTAAAGTATTGAAATAAAGAAACTAAGGTAAGAGTTTTAATTTGAAACTTTAGGGTTAAAAAATAACCTTTATTTAAAACCCTAGATACATAAAAGCTATAACTCCAAACTCATTTTCACTTTCATTCTCTACTTCCCTACACGTGCTCTCCTCCCTTCTCTCTTTGTGTGCCATGGCTACCACTCCCACCTTCACTGCATGGATTAGCTCCACGCGCTATGCACACATAAGAGACCAAATTTACCCTAGGTTTCGCGTGATCTTGAGTCTAGAGAGCTCACTTTGCGCCGTAGACCCTAGCTCTAGTATACTGGCATTATTTTGTGCTACGGCAAACCCTCTCATTTGCTCTATTCCGGACTCTGCTCTCATATGGGTCCCCAAATTTCCTATATAGTTTACATGCTGGATCAAGCCATGCAAAGGTAATAAATTGAGCCCCCTTGCATGTGGGGTAGCATCTCTGTGCTAGATTAGTGGCCACCTCATCCTAGGACCATGCCATGATGGATCTCATCGAGCACAATGCAGCATTTGCCATATATTTTTTGTGCACTTAGGTGCAAGAGGACACTGAGAAAGACATCGACACACCCTCTCTGCCACAACTAGAGTATTTTGAGAGGGAGCCTGAAGAGATCATGCTTGATCCAAGAGTAGAGGCAGCACAAAGCTTAGCCATTATGCACCGACCTCCTTGCCCTGTTGAGATGCCGACAAGCAATGAGCCATCCCTCGCTTCTCTCCATGCTATCATCATGGAGGGGGTGGAATATTTACTTATGTAGGATGTAATAGAAATTTTATAGGTAAGGGAAGAAGAGCTATATTGTATCATGGTACATGATGCACTTTATGATTTTATAGATTTTGATATACAAGATACGCCAACACATGTTGATGAGGTGACTCGATATGATGGCACGAGTGTCGATGACATCTCTGTCATTGTGAGCATCCAAGAGCTGATTGAGAATGCGACACCATAGTATAACATCTTAGATGAGGAGTTCGAGCGGTTCGAAGAAAGCCTTTTGGACCTCGACCCGACTACGCAGTACCTTTCGAAGAGAAAGACGAGGGTGGCCCAGTTAGAGGAGCAGACCTGTATGCTCCATTGCAACAACAGATAGATGATGTAGAGAAGGTCATGTTATCAGATTTGCATCAAAATCTACCAATAGGGCCTCTAAGGCATTGGGAGTACGCACATCAAATTTTGTTGGGATCGGACCCCAAAGCTGCCCTGTTCGGAGGCTCGTGTCTGGGGGCCTGAATTTGCAAATTCAAGCCTCTAGATGCAAGCCTCTGGACAGATTCAGGCCCGTAGATGCAAGCCTCTAGATAGGGCAGCTCTAGGGGTCCAATGTCAGCAAAATTTTATGTGCATACTCCTGATGCTTGCATATTCAGGCCCCCAGATGCGAGCCTCCAGATAGGATAGCTTTGGGGGTTCGATCCTGGCAAAATTTGATGTGCATACTCTTGATGCCCTAGAGGCCCTATTAGTAAATTTTGACTCAAATCCGATGCATATATCTTTACCATACTCCATGCATAGTGAGTTTGACACAGTGAGTCTGACACTCAACTTGTTTGATGCAGGACATTGTCTATATAGATGATTTTTCATCTAGACAAGGTGGCCGATTTGGTAGCCAAGGAAGGGTGTACAACTCACTATTGAAGGAGTATATCGGCCAGCTTGTGAGCGACATATTCGTATTCCATAAGACATGCTCTGCGGCTTTTTCTGAGAACTTCTTAAAGTTAAGGGCACTAATGAAGGATGAGCCCTTCAAGACCATCCGAACGAACTCTAGCTTAGAGAAAGTAGTGTTGCTTCAATATTTGAAGCTCCTCTACTTATTCTCTAGTACTAGGTTTAGGCCACTTTTTTCCACGGTGGCCCATGGCATGGTTGCTGGTGTTATAGACCCCAATGTCGTTAGGTAGGAGCTACTAGGGCAAAATGTGTTGCTGCCTATGATCAAGAATAGCTATGACCATGGGGAGTCTAGCTCAAAGAAGCCTAGGAGAGAGTAGATGTACTTAGTGTGCCAAATGATATCTAATCACCAATATTATGTAATTTGTAATCTTCTCTTGAAGCAATGAAAATTGATATTTGATGGATTTCATGCAATGTAGTTTGTCATACATGTCTTTTATTATTATTTTTTACTTGAATATTATGTTTATTTATCGGATTTATAGGCAACACGATTCGTATCCTAGATTTAATACGTAGCACTTTATTGGGTTCGTTTGTAACACATTATTCATTTGAACGCATGTAATGATAACTCAAAGACAAATAAAACAAATAACAAGTGAATAAACAAAAATAAGACACACCAAAAAAATTGTATTCATATTCATAACATTTTACATGGGATCCATTACAACTAGGGTTTTACAAAATCTCTTTAAAAGCTACATTCGGTATATGTTTTGGTAGTACACCCCTATCGTTGTTGATCTCTGCGCGGACTATCCTTCCATCGTCGGAAGAACCTCACTATCCACAAATCCCTATCAGTGATGGTGACTCTCCTCGCATATACTGCTGCATAGACCGTGTCTTTGAATAAGTTGATGATGTAAGATTTAGCACCTTTCTGTAGTGCAAGAAGGGCTTGAGCAGTCAAATTGATCGGGTTGTTGCAAGCGTGTTCCATCTGAGAAGTGCCTCCTATTGTTCTTAATGAGTATGCCATCCAAATCTCACGCACTAGTTTCTGGAATGGAGCCTTTGGTATTACAAGATGCATGGTCTTCTCGTAATGGTGGATCTCATGAAGAGCCAATGTGCCTAGCTTCCATCGACGCTTGCAATGCTGGCATGGTGGTGGTGGTGGTGGTGGAGCTAGGAGAGGTGGCCTATGCATAGGATTTTTAGGGGGTGTCTCCAGGCTACTTGCTTTGTGCATACCATGTCTTCTAGGAGAGAGAACCCAAAACTCAAAAGTGAAATGTGTAAAATGAGGTGAAACTTTAAACTTATAGCAAAACTTTAAAAAAATCCTCAAACCTGAATTAATGTATCCATGCTTTGGAAAAATAAGACTAGGGATTTGATTGACATGAAATTTTACCTGTGGACTCCTCTAGGGTACATCAACTACAAAAAAAAAAGGCCTCATCAGAAGTCTCTAGGACACCTATCCAGAGGCTCACGTCCCTGAATCCCTAGATTTAGGGCCCCATACGTGAGCCTCAAGATGACAATTTAGGGCCCCAAATGTGAGCCTCCGGATAGGAGCCCTAAGTCCCCAGATTCAGGGCCCTAGATGTGAGCCTTCGAATAGGTGTCCCAGAGACTTCTGATGGGGCCAATCCTCTGGATAGGTATCCCAGATACTTCTAATGGGGCCAATCTTCTAACATCCATGAGGTTTTATGATGCCCGGTATGTGGTTGAAGTTTCACCAGATTTCAATTTATAAATTGACAGTTCAATCATTTTTTGAAAATGCATTACCTGACTTTATAAAGTTGCCAAATCACTAAATATAGTAAAGATATAGTGCATCGGCCCCATGTACAAGTAATCATTGATGTGTGTGTGATTGCGCATTGAATTTATCCTTAATAAAACTACTTTCAAAATTAGAAACTTTGAAATACACACAATGCAAATCATGGCAAAATAGAATATCAAATATCTGATTTGGCATTATGAAACCATGAAATACATGGTAGATAGTGCATTGCACAAAGTACAACTAGAGCTAGGAAAAATTTAGCTCCATTTTGTAGACCACTGCTATCAAATACTTGAAGGTCTACTGCAAAGATAAACCAAAACTAAGCTCCTTACAATCTACAACCAAACATGAGCTAAAAACATAGATCCAATTACAAGGTAGCTTCTCAAAGCATATTGTTGACATTAAGATTAGATGCATCCTGGTTGTTACGGATCCTATGAACAAGAACCATATCTATGGGCTTAATAATGATACGTCTGGAATGAATAGCTAAAACTTGAGAATCACCCATTACATCAATGAAGTAACTTTCAACTACTTCTTGGAGAGCAAGGAAGGCTTGGCTTTACCATCGCCCCACATTCCTTGACTGGTCCCTTGAAAAGAACTTGTGATGATGCCCTAACTGCAGATCTTGCAGTATTTCTTGCACCAACCTAGAGAATGGTGCCTTAGAAATAATCAACTTGGCACTCTTCTGAAATTTCCTTATCTCACTTAGTGCAGATGTGCCTGGTCTCCATCTTCGCTTCTTATGTGTTG
The DNA here is from genome assembly GCF_053477565.2 of Lygodium microphyllum. Classification (NCBI taxonomy): domain Eukaryota; kingdom Viridiplantae; phylum Streptophyta; class Polypodiopsida; order Schizaeales; family Lygodiaceae; genus Lygodium; species Lygodium microphyllum. The sequence continues at coordinate 51,733,244 of NC_141148.1, read as the reverse complement.
AAGGATGTGTGTTACCAAGTGGAGCAGTAGTGGGAGGTGGAGCAACTGGAGCACGTGGACCACCATTTCTGGGCAATGGAAAACCATCATTATTGACCACACTAGGGCCACCATTTTTGGACACAGTAGCACCACCATTATTAGCTGCAGTAGGACCACTGTTGTCGGCTACCAAGGCATCTTTGTCACTCACGATACACTCACTAGATTCGGAAGAGTGTTGAGCTCTTTCTCTTGCAGCGCCTTCTTGATAGGAAGCTTGGAATGTGCCATGGTTGTGATAATGAAGGATAGAAAGGTGGAGGGTAGAGTGAAGAGTAATGGGAAAAAATGAAAGGATAGACTTGACTTGAGTACAAAACTTTTAAACTTACTGTGGTGTAAATGACTTTTAAAATTAAAAAACATAGTTTGAAATTGACTTTGAAAAACATAATGAAAAACCTTTGAAATTTTAAACAAAATTTGCAAGACATCTCATGTTAAAGATATGAGTACTGATGTATCATATCCTGAGTACTTATGCTCTCTCGTGGACTCTAAATGCATCCAAAGTATTATCTTTATCTAAGTCTCCATTTCTTGCCATCTCTCTCTTCAATTGCCAACCATTTTGTGTGGCGTTGTCTAGCTATGTTGTTTTCATATCTTGCTTTTCTCACTTCATATATTGCCTTGCTTATAAATTCTGCTTGAGACATTTTGGACTTCTTTTCTTTTTCCTCGTATCATATCTCTAATCTCCTATACCGCCATTGTAATAATTGCCTCATAGAATTGGAATCATTGATGCCACCTCCATGATCAGTGGCCTTTTGAAAAGCACAACGAGCTTGCGAATGAGATCGTTCCATGCCTTGAGTTGACCATACTGCCAAACTTCCTTGATTTGCAAAGTATGGACCATGTGCTTCAAGTATATGTTGCACAAGAAGAGAGATTAGAAACACAAACTAATTCAAAATGATGATATTTTTTTGTTATGGTGACAATACTAACCATGTAGTGTGTTATACTATTTGTAGTCCATACCTCCATCATGGACTTATGAAATTTAGCAATTGCCTCTTTAAATGTATTCGCATCACCATCCCTAAACCTCAACTTTTGTAAGAGAGCTGCTAATCTATCTAGGTGTATCCACACTTCTTCCTTTGCAATCCTCGTTCGTCCCCCCTTCCTCCAATCCAGAACAACAAGGTATAACTTTTTCCATGCTTCATACTTCACTGATTATTTTACAAGTATATTACCTTCCTCATCTCAAGATGGAGATATAAACTTCCTAGCCATGGGTCCACCAAAGCATGGTTTACAAGGGATATTTCCACTCTTTCCCAAATTTTTATTGTCCTTTTTAATTTCTACTTGGCCCCCGTGCAATCCAACTTTAGAGAGGACTCGTTCTACCTTCTTGCATGTAGCATCAACTTCTAACACAAGCAAAGCATGTATATTCATATACTAGCTTCTCAATTATTCTAACTAAATAATTCAATGTGCAAAAGTGAACCCTTGTTAGTGGTATTTCCAAAATAGGGCACCAGTTTGGATCCATTAGAACTAGCATTCCATTTCTCATGAGTTTTGATCACGTGTTGAAGCACCTTATTGTCTTGCCTTAGCAAGCCATTCTTTCTATCAATCTTTTCCTTTCTTCCTAGTTTGCATGCAATATATGCACGTAAATTTTGCATTCACTATATTTGATAAAACAAACATACACTTGTGTTAACCCCAAGCCAAGAAGGCGGAAAGACGAATGAAAAAGCACAAAAAATATGGAAAAGGAGCAAGGACATGCATGCGGGCTCTAAAGCTAAGCAGGGGCCAAAAGCGTAGTTTTAAATAAAAGGCGTCTCAAAAACTCCAAAAACTCTTGTAAAAGAGCGCCAGGCTCCCTCTTGTGCCACTTGTAAAAGAATAGTCAAATATATGCCTAGGGCATGAAGCAAAAAGAGGGAATTAGAAAAAGGGACCTTGCCACAATGGCCGGTCGTGTAAAAAAGGATGGGTGCCCATGGGGTTTTAGGGTTTGTATATATAAAGTTCAAAAAATGAATGGAAGCTCATTATTTGGTGTGTATCCAACAAGAGCTCTTCTCTTCTTCTCATCTCCTTGCTTGTGTGTGCTCTTGAGAGAGGGAGTGATTGTGAGAGTGAGTGAGGGAGTGAGTGGAAGTGAGGGATCAAGGGGGTGAAGCTCTTCACCATCTTCTCTTCTCTTTCCTTCTTTTGCGCACACGGCTATGGCGGCTAGAACTTGGAGAAGGAGGAGGCTTGAGCATGCTTGAGCTAGCATCTAGGATCGTGGAGCTACCGGAGTGTGGAAGAGAGGAGGCAACTCATATCGGCATCAAGGTAAGCTCACTACACTCGTAGGATCGAGGACGCGTCGGCTATGTGAGAGATAGCCATTAGAGCTCGCTTGGAACGCTTGAAACAATAAGCGGTCAATGGATCTTGGTGGTTGAGCGAAAGCTCCCACTTTTGGGTTCCATTGCTGAGACCAGAGATTCAATCTTGAGTGCTTGCGTGCCTCATATCAAGCATCGAAGTAAGGGATTCTCCCCTGAAACGAAGCTTGAGATAGGTAGGAAAGTTGGGTGTTTTGATCTTCGAAACAAGTAAGGATTTTGGGTTAGTTAGTTAGTTTGATGATTGGAAAATAAGGAGAAATCATGTGAGTTTGTTGCTTTTGATTCTCATTGCATTTAGTGTAGGATAGCATTAGGAAATCGAACCGGGAAAGGGTAGGGTTTACTGTTGCAAACAGGGAAAAACGTGACATAAAACATGCAAAAAATGGCAAAAAGATAGCTTGGGATGCTTAATGTTCGCAAGTGAATGATTGAGAGTGTCAAAGCCCTGCCCGGGAAGGGGTTTAAGGGTCAGGAGGCCAAGGGAGAGCTCATTTGCAACCATTGCAGAGAGAGAGAGAGAGAGAGAGAGTGAGAGAGAGCCCCCACAAAGATTCGATTCGATCATGTCGTCGGAGAGCCTATCGTCACCCCAGGTATGCTAATCACTTCCCTTGCTGCCTTAGCCAAAATCTAGAAGCTTATGCAGGGGATGATTGCCTCACTAGGGAGATTCGATTGAAATCGTCATTGCACGGCATTCGTCGCGCCACGTTCGGCCCGTTCGAACGGCCCTTGTTAGGCTGAGTCCCAGACTCGGCCCTCAGACCTGGCCATTCGGGCCTCGACCCAAAAACCCTACTCAACCCTCAGACCTGATACTCGACTCGGCCTGTCTGAGTTACTCGACTCGGCCCATCCACATTACTCAACGCAACCGTTTGACCAAACTAACACTCGGCCCCGAGTCCACTCGGCCCAAGACACGATACTCGGCGCTCGGCCCAACATCTAGCTCGAGTGTCCACTCGGCCCAAGACACGATACCCAAGCCCTCGGCCCAACATCTGGCTTGGCCCGTTTGAGTTACTCCGCTCGGACCTTGATCTACGAAAAAAACTTTTTGCACTCAGACAGGTGAGAGTCCGAGTCACCCAGTCGGCCCCTGCAATTTGGACCAGTTGGGCCGAGTGTGTGCCCCAACTCAGTCTTAGAGATTTGACTTGACCCAACTGGAGCTCAGCAGCGCAACCTGTGGTAAGCCTTCCTGATATTTAAAGCCTGATTCTGGCATACCGAGTAGACAAAATCGTAAGGCATGGCCGCTTAACAGTTTGAGTGGGCTGTTGCGATACCTAGAAACCCAGAGACCTAGAGGTAACCCGCCGAGCCATAAAACCCTCATCGAGCCCAAAATAAACAACAAGGCAATGTAGCCGAGAGGCCCTAAATCCCTCCTAGATGGCTAGAGAATCTACCAAGCCTATCAAGCCCAAGGGTGCATGAGACGCTTAGAAGTTGTTTGTCGCACTCACCTTGAATTTCCACACTTGAAGGGCACTTAAGAAAAACTGAAAGCCTGGTTGAACACACGTGCACCGGAAAGAACACACGCATAGAGTGGAGATAACTTGAGAACTGCATTTAATAAGTCAAGGAACTCACTCAGATAAGCTACTCAAGGAACCCACGAATAGGAGAGAACCCAGGACGGAGACAAACCATCAACATGCAAAGTAGGACCAAGCAAGCGGCGCAAACAAAGAGGATTTGACAAACCCACTCAATCCGATTGATAGCTTGGTGAAGCACGAGAACCTGACTATGGCAGACCAAAGCTCGGACCTCAGGTCTAACGAGGAACTCAACTTGGGCGTCCTCATAGAGGCTATTTAGCAATTGGTCAGCAGCTACGATGCGCACGCTCGATATGAGCACCGCGGTCGGACAGCAGAGGCTATCATCGCAGACTTGGAAGAAGAGAGGAAGCTATCCCATAAGGCATTACAAGGCATATTCGCATACAATAGAGACCAGTAGGTCAGGATCCAAAGGAAAAGCATGGAGTTGCGTGAGGTACAGCGAGTGCTGAACTTAGCTGGCAGAAACCGAACGGATCACGAGAGAGTCCTAGAAGGAGACTTAACGCTGAGCGAACTTCTTATGAAACGCTTGTTAGACAACACCGCATCAGAGCAAAGTGTTGCAGCATTAGCAATCTCACTGCTGGCAGGGTTAGAAGCAACCCAAGGCTCTAAGGGCCAGTCTAAAATCCCAATAGTCGCAAAGCACCTCGACAAGTACCAACCCCATGACGACCCATACAGCTTTGTAGAGCAGTTCGAGCAAGTCTGCAAAGCCAAACGGCCTCAGCGACCTGACTCAACATTCTCAAGCATTCAAACTCTGCTTAGGAGAGAAGGGCAGGACCTGGTATACAGTTTTAGATGCTGCAAAGGGGGCAAACTTCAACAGCCTCAAGGATCTCTTCATTAAGAGATTTGCCGAGCCTGGATACTCCGACAATCTGCTGGTGCGATTGATGAATGTCAAGCAGAAAGAGGAGGACATTCGCGATCACATAACCCATGTAAGGGGACTCTTCAAGAGAATCTCTACAAGTGAACAACCGACTAAAAGAGCAGTTTCAACTGTGTTCATCAGTGGAATTTGAAATGAGGAATTGTATAAGGCTTTTGCAGTCAACTCGAGCTTGCAGCGAGACGCGCTAGCTAGGGTTTTTGAGGAAGCTATCAGAGTTGATGACCAATTGAAAGAGAGGAGCTCCACGAACTCCAATTCAGAAGAAACCAACTCGCGAGGTTTGGAAAGAGCACCAACCTCTGGTGAGCAACCCGCACCATCATCCTAAGATAAGGGGAAGGCCACCGAGACAAACCATGACTTGGCTGACGTCAAGATGGAGATAGTCAAGCTACAAGACCTGTGGAGACGACCAACGCGGCCACACATCCAATGTGTGTACTGTGGCAGAAATCATTTGCCAACCGAGTGTCAAGACCCTCGGTCGAGACCTTGTGCTAACTGCGGCACGCTCCCTCATGACGCTATGCACTGCAGATTCCCTAGGAGACTTCCGTACTCCCAACCATATGGTCAGCCTTACCTAGCAAATAGATCGCAACCACTTTTCTGAAGGGGAGTCCCATTGGCCCTTCTCGCGCCTAACGACATGAAGTTGGCTATCCCCAGGATGGACATAAACCCCACAGGTATACCTAGGCCGCCCGGTCCCTATGTGACCCATCCACCGAGTGATGCTCCAGTCCACTACATGGAAGAGCCAAATGAGGAAGAGACTTACTTATACCCTTATGTCTCTCACGACGAAGAGGGTAACGCGGTCCTCATGAACTATCGACCAGTACTAGTGATGGCATTAGGAAGACGACGAGGTAGAGGCCTAGGGGGGCAAACGCAGGATCCAATCATCTGTTGAACCTATGGACACCCAGGCCATGTCTCATCACGTTGCCCCGAGAGGGAGTAGCAGAACAGAGACAAGGCTGACCTAAGGAGTGTAGAGTGTGGAATCACCCATCTCTTCATTGATTGACCATCCCGTTGTGGGTCATGACCCGTGCCCAAACAAAGCAGGCCGGCATATCACTACCAGGGCCTAGCAACTTCGATACAGCCTCGACGCAAAAAAAGAGCCATAGGCAAAGGAAGAGGAGGTCAGAGGCTAAGATCGCACTGAAAGATGAAAGTGCTACAACTCTACCTGTTGGAAAGAAAGTCGAGGACGCAGAGACAAAAAATTCAGCCCCCAAGACAACCGAAAAGGGGAGTGCCAAGGTAGGGTAGTACCCGCGTCTGAAGAGCCAACTCGAGGCCATAGAGAAGGTGAGGGACTGGGTAAAAGAGGCACAAGCGCACTTAAGAGATGCTGAGCCCATCCTAGAGGACGGGAGCAAGGATCTCATCAGTATGGCCACGGCAGACTCACCCCCTCAACCAAAGTCAAGAAGGGCAACTGCAACCGAGACAACACCCCTTAGGGCAAGCCTTGATGCCGAAGGCCCACAAATTAGTTACGGCCATTGGCCAAGACAATTTGGCATAGGAGAGAGATGAGCAACCGATAGCCTCCTCACCATGCTAGTGACCACCCCAGTGACGTTAAGCCTAGGAGACTTGCTTAAGCAGCACCCCACCCTATGGTGAAACCTCAAGCAGTGGGTTGAGGAGTCACAAGAATAGGCATCGGATCTATAGGATCAGGGTCCAAAAACACAAATACCAAGTCTAACGCTACACTATGTGCCAAAATCCTTGCACGTTAACGCTTTCTGGGAAGGCATCGAGATGCATGTAGTGTCACCAGTCCTAGCCTTAGGAGACACAACAAGAAAGGGGATCATAGACACGGGAGCCAGGGTTAGTGTGTTAAGCCATGCAGTACTGCAAACCTGGGCAAACCCACCTGTTGAGACCGCTCGATTTAATGTCACGTTAGCAAATGGCATGAGGGTGAGGCCATTCGGGGTACTAAAAAATTGGCCAATAAAAATTGCAGGTGTCCAGTTCTTGGTCGACTTTATAGTCATGAAGGGGGTGGATTACAATGTCCTGCTAGGCCGGCCCTAGATGCGTAATGCCAGAGTTATTGAAGATTGGGGTACCGACTTGATATTCTTAGGCAACAGGACAGAAGCTTTGAGGGTGGAGATGGACACTTTGAAAACCTCAGTAGTCAACTTGGATGCCATTTTCTTGATGCTCAAGGGCGACAGTCAGGTCAAGAAGTCTTATGGGCCCTTGACCAAGTATATCCCATGTCCAGAAGATGAGCGAGATTGGATGCATTTCCTTGCTACAATTGACCTGCCGTTCTTGGACCAAGAAGCGCATGAGAAAGCCATCAAGATGATGGGCGCCATCAATGGTACGCCCACTATACCAGTGTGCATGATGGAAGGAACCCATCTTGGGAGACCCAAGCCCGTCACCTTCCAAGTGCGAAGCAACAAGAAAGAACTCCAAGAGGCCTTGGAATACTTAACAGACAAGCTGGCTGACAACTCAGTAGCAAACCTCACACCTCTCGAGGACCTCTTAGGAAAATCCAAGTGGCAATGGACCAGAGTGCATGACTTGAACCTCATGTACAACTAGGCCTTAGTCCCGGATCAACGACAAGAGAAGTACCAAGCCCTATGAGATGACAAACCGGCTAGTGCAGAGAACTGTGACAACGAGTACCAAGACTGCCAATCCTTCAGGGATGAAAGTGAGGGTGAGGTAGATTCGATAGAGTATGACACAAAAGGACATGAAATAGAACAAATAGAGGCAGATTCCAAGCCGCAAAAAAGAAGTGCCTACAAGATAAAGCAAGGACTCTTGCACATGAATTGTGACCGTGCCTGGTTAAAATACGTAGCAGCCATAGACCTTCAGCAAGCAAGCCTAGCTCAACTAGGGGCAACACAAGTGCTTAGAGCGGAATCACCATCTGAACTACGACCACCAGGGGAGACCCTCTCTTCTAGCGAAGACGGTGAGTCAGAAGTGAGCTTGGATAGCGACCCAGAAATACCTAGGCCGCCCAAGTCCCGATGCACAGCTGGGAACTTACCTATCCACTTGAGGTGCAAACTATTGAAGCAAGAAAGGACGAACCAACCTAGGGACACTCGAACAGAGGAGCAATGAAAACCATGGGACCTTCCAAAATGATTTATGAAATTCAATAAAGGTGATAGGGTAGTGATCTTGATGGGTGCCAAACGACAAGGACAAATGAGCAAACCAATCGAGGGACTAGCCAGGGTCAAAGAGGTGAACTTAGCCTAGGAACGAAGACACCCCGACCAGTCTTCGTTGTCGATGACTTGGCTGAGGATGAGGAGGCAAGTATGGTCACCCTCTTGCGAGAGTATGTGGACGTGTTCGCATGGTCCTTGGAAGAGCTTAAAGGGGTAGATCTGAGTGTGGTGACTCATAATATACCCATGACACCAGACACAGCACCGATGAAGCAGCGACTGTACCCAATGAATCCCAAGCATGCTCATGCTATCAAGGAAAAATTTGATAAGCTGATGAAAGCAGGATTCATTTATGAAATTGAGCACACGGACTGGGTATCACCCATAGTCATTGTGATGAAGAAAAATGGAAAAAATAGAGTGTGAATCAATTATAAAAAGGTGAATGCTGCTACAAAAAAGAGATAACTATCCATCGCCATACACTGAGCACATGCTTGAAAGAGTGGCAAGTGAGGAGGCCTACAATTTCCTGGACGGCTTCTCAGGATACAACCAGGTGCAAGTGCATCCTACCGACAGGCATAAGATTGCCTTCGCCACCGAGTGGGGCGTCTTTGCATACATAGTCATGCCTTTCGGGTTGACTAATGCCCCTGCCACCTTCCAATGTCTCATGTGCACCATATTTAAAGACATGCTTTGCAAGGAGTTAGAAGTCTTTGTCGATGACCTCTGCGTTCACTCGACCTGGATGGAACACTTGAACAAACTCCAAGCAGTCTTTGATCGGTGTCGCCTATATCATCTCTCCCTGAACCCCTTGAAATGCCAGTTTTGGGTGAAACATGGATGAATCCTCGGCCATGTGGTGTCAAAGAATGGCATCGCCACTGACTTCTTGAAGGTCAGGGCTATTGTCGACCTACGGGATACTATCGACGGTTTCTGTTGAATTACGCATTGATAGCAAGACCTTTGTACAAATTGTTGATTGTCTTTGAATGGACTGAAGCCTGCCAATGTGCATATGAAGAGCTGAAGAAGGCTCTAATCACAGCACCAATTCTACAAGCCCTGGATTGGACCATAACCTTCCACGTGCATACTGATGCTTCTAAAATCGCTGTGGGGATAGTGTTGTGCTAACCTAGTGAGCACAACCTAGATTATCCAGTGAGCTTTGCTAGCCAATAGCTGACGGAGATGGAAATGGATTACTCGACGACCGAAAGAGAGGGCTTGGCCATGTTGTTTGTTGTAAAGAAGTTCTGGCATTATCTATTGGCTACACCCTTTACCTTCTTTGTAGACCATCAAGCCTTGCTATTCCTAGTGAACAAACCTTGCGCTACAGGACGCATAGCTCAGTGGCTCCTTCTGCTTTTGGAGTTTGACTTCTCTATGGTTGTATAGAAGGGGAAACAACACTACATGACTGATCATATGTCATGCATCCCCATAGGGAAATCCGCTGAAGACAGCATTGCCGATGAATTGCCAGACGCCCACTTCTTTAACCTCGCCAATGGGAGGGATTTATTCAAGGTCGATTTAACACCATAATGGGCGGATGACGTAGTCCAACTGCTTAAGCACGGACTACCTGAATGACCAATAGAGAAGGCAAGACTGAGGTAACTTACTCTCAAAATCTAGCCTTACCAATTGATAGCAGGCCAGCTATATCGCTTAGGGCAAGATGAATTGATGCGCAGATGCGTGTGCGAACATAAGATGCACGACGTGCTCTCGGAGCACACAGTGGGATTGCTGCTGGACACTTTTGCAGAGACACAACCACCCCCAAGGTGTTGCAATCTCAACTATGGTGGCCAATGCTGTTTCGTGATGACAATTTGTTAAGCATTGTGACGAATGTCAGCAGACAAAGGTCCCAATTCGCAAGGATCAGATGGAGTTGACCCTAGTCATTGCACAACAATCCTTTGAAAAATAGGGGATCGACTTCATGGGACCGATCAGTCCTGCTGCACAGTATTCTCAGGCCAAATACATCATTGTGGCCACGGAATACCTAACGAAATGGGCAAAGGTGAGAGCAACTTGAAAGAATGATGCTCGAATGACTACCAAGTTCTTATGGGAATATATGATCTCACGATTGCGATGCCCCATCGAACTAGTCAATGACCAAGGGACACACTTCATCAATGAAGTGATAACTCATCTCCTATCCACCTTCCTAATTATCCATTGGAAATCCTCTCCATACTACCCTCAAGCAAATGGCTAGGTGGAATCCACAAATAAGATTCTTGTCAACATCCTAACCAAGATAGTCTCGGCCTCACGCAGTGACTGGGATAACAAGCTGATGGCGGCCTTGTGGGCTTATCGCACAGCTTATAAAATGGCCGTCGTAAAAATCTCGTTTAGGCTGACCTACGAAACAGAAGAAATTCTCCCCGTATAATTCTTTGTGCCTAGCCTATGAATTGCACTTCAGGAGCGATGGGAAGGAAAGGAAGCATGGACACAACGCCTAGTAGAACTTGAACGCCTCTCGGAGACCTGTCTTCTAGCCACTCATGCACTCATATGCGAGAAGGCACAATGCAAGAGCTGGTTTGACAAGCATGTCAAGCAACGCGACTTTGAACATGGCGACCTAGTGCTCCTATACATAGTAAAGGGGCACAAGCAAAAAATGAAGTTTCGAGATCTTGGACCTTTCAAGGTCCATGCAATCAGCCGAACGGGCAACGTCGAGCTCGAAACTCTAGCCGGTGAAGAAACTAGCTTCTTCAATGGTAGCGGTGTCAAGAAATACTATCCCCCCATACATCCTTTCCATGAACCACTAATGCTGAAACCACCAGTCAATGTTGGTGTAGCCACCATCACCGAAATCGATGATGCGGATGAGAAAATCGTGAAACCTGCATACCTGCACATCATGGTCACTACCAAGTAGACATGCATCTTCAAAACTACCAAGCGAACATGCATCTTCAATGCCTTAATTGATGAGGGAGCAGACTTCAATGTCCTAACTCACGATCATTGGACCCAACTTGGCAAACCACCACTACAACCCACTAATGCCAGGTTAAATTCATATGGGGGCTGCTCCTATGTACTCCTCGACAAGTGCAGGGCCGTTGTTTCTATCGAGACTGAAACTATATCAATGATCTTCTACGTGTTGCCAAACACCAAGGACGCAGGCATGGAGACGCTGCTAGGGTGAACCTTCAAGAAGCAAACTCGTTGCCATGTCGATTATGAGTCGCAACGCGTTCACCTTGCCATAGGCAACATCCGCATTGATACACCTTTCACGAAGAGTGGCACGATGGAACAGTTTGCACGACCACCGATAGAACTATTAGCATCTGAATCTAAGAAGAAGGGTAGTGCCCGGCCGCCCCCCATCACCACTAAAGAACCACTATTCGTGGTGACAAAAGCTAAGGCTCAACAACATAGTTTCCAATGGAGGCCTAAACAGCCACAATCGCCGCCTAGGAGTCGTCACACACGACCTCATAAGATCCATAGCTCTAAAACTAGGACACCAAGGCGCAGCTACAAAAATCAAGGCATGATCCGGCGCAGGTGGGTCTCCAAAGCTCTCCTACATGCGCAACGCTACTATGAGGGAAACACCAGGTTGTATATCCCTAAAACCCACCTGGCCAAGACCGCCACTCGTATGCTACCCCTGAGCTTAATCACCCCCAGCCCCATCAAACCTCCAAACCACGAGCCGCAGTGCTCCCCAAGACCACATCCATCCAGCCCATCTACATATATGCCCGAGAGACTCGAACAAGCCTATCGGCCCAAATGACAGACACCATCGCATGACACATTGCCCACTAGAGTCCATCTGACAACAATGATCCACTCTAAAGGCAGCAGTCCATCAGAAGTGGCTGCTGCTCCCCCAGCCCTAAGCCAGGAAGCCCAACCGCTACCTAAGGCACACCTGCGACCACAACTATCCACGGTCAAAGGCTCTAGTGCCATCAAACCCCAACCACCAGCACGTCTTAAACCCTCCTATGTGACTGGAAGTCATTTTTGACACTGGCCTCAGATCTAGCCGCAGATACAAGGGATGACATGGTTGATTGCATTAGATGGCTTGATGCCACCTTCAGAGACCTGGCTCTGAGCTATGACCGCTTGGAATTAGGCTTGTTGCCCAAGCCTTTTATAACTGAAATTCGCACGATGCCTTGTTTTAGGGAGACGTTTGGACTTGCCTTTGCAAAGGCAGCAAACTCCACTGTTGTATTGCTCGACAGCAAGGTTTCTAAGGAGCAAGCCCTCAAACAGTGCCTCATAATCTCATACGATCAACGAACCACTTTGGCCATCACCGACCAAGAAATTGCAGAATTATCCCAACTTCCTGCGGTTGAATCCCCATTTTTGCGGCATTGGTACACTCTTAGGTTGCAATGGAAGTAGAGGGATGCCAAGTCATGACCAACACGGAGCAGCACCACACAATCAAAACAGCAGAGTATGACCCCACTTATATTGTGCCAACCTCCTACATAGTGTTAACCACTCTTTGCAACTGCCCCCTGGAAGAGCACATCAAGGGACATCCTTACCTTGATCACTTGTTGCTGACTGAGGAGGAACTACACATTGCTAGTCGAGGTGCCTCAGGTTACTTCCTAACAGATGTCCTCACTTACGTAACACATGTTGGCACTCGCCCGTTTGATCTCGATCGCACAGCTCAGTTAGAGTACAACCCCGATTTTTAGACTTGGTTCCTACATCGATGACTCCTAAGACCCATTGCCGAAGGTCCTCAACCTCCTACACCTTCAATCCTAGTAAGGATTATTCTCAAGCTGGGAGGGGAAGGGGAGTAAGGTAGATCAAGAGATCAATTAAAATCAGTGGGAGTCAAGCAAAATGCATAAGTGCATAGGCAGCAAGGTGAATCAGGAGATGAATTAAAATCAGTGGGAGTCAAGAAAAACACACAAGCACGTAGGTAAAAAGCGAGGTAGAAAAATGTCAAGAAAACTTTAAAATAAAAGGAAAAAAGTTAAGTTGAAAAGGGGGGCTCCACATTGGATAGGTTTTTAAGGCTTCCGTTCAATAAACACATAGAGTCTTTTCTTTTCAGTCTGTGATGTTTTGGTATTGTCAATTTGAAAGAACTAATGGAAACTGGGATTCATGACAGGAACGAAAAATGTTGCAAGACCGTGCCCACCGGCTTCCATTCACAAAAGAGGAGAGAGCGCAGTATAGCATCACCTTGGAGAGCTGCACCTACAACCAACTAAAATTCCAAACCATTCACAACATAGAAGGATTGGTGGCCAAGGAGGAGGCTGGAATTTCTTAGGTATTACGACCTCGACAACAATTGCAGCACCGTCACAATAGGAAGGGGACAAAACGCCAAGTAGGTGCTAGTTCACTTAACCCTCGCCTTAGTGTAAAAGGCGTTGGGACTAGAATCAAAAATATAAAAGAAGCAGAAGAGAGATGTGTACGCCATGCTAGGGATGAGAAAGGAAGACGTGTTGACAAACGATGGCATCAACATTCAAGATATCCCTAATGCAGAAACCAGATTGCAAGCAAAATTGGTACGCGTGCTCTTCTCCAGCCAGCGCGACAACACATTGATGCACCGAATCAGTGTGCTTGTGCTAGAGAACGTAGCGACTCATACCCTGCATGAAGTTGATTGGAACGACTATGTGCATAAAACTATCGACCAGGTGGCTAAAGTGCTGGCTTTAGGAAGCACGCCCGCAGAAGGAGAGTCTCCAGCGTCTAAGGCTACAGAAAGAAAGAAGGCCTCGTCCAAGGCCTCGTTCATCACCTATGGAAGCCTCTTAATAGTGCTCATCCAGGAGGCCATGAAAGAGACGCAGGATATAGAAGAGGAGGAAGGGAAAACGACCGACAGGTTACCCCCTCATCAGTACCAAGAGAGGTCGAGCGATAGGACTGAGACCGATAAGGAAGGATAGGGGCAAGAAGAACAATCAAGCAAAAAGAAGGTCAAGGAAACCAAGAAGAAGACAGTGCAAAAGAAAAAGAGATCAGATGAAGGCTGCAGAAAGGAGAAGGAGGATCTCGAAAAAGCAAAAAGATAATCCCTCAAGGAGGCCGAGGAGAGGGAGAAGAAGAGGAAGTAGAAAGAAGAAGAAACAACAGAGAAAGTCAAGAGGACTAAAAAGGCGTCGAAACAGGAGGCTAAAAAGAGAAAAAGAGAGGAGGAGGAAGAAAAGGAGAAACTGGAGGAAGAATACAGGAAGGCCGAAAAAGAAAGGCATAGAAGAGCTGCGGAGGAAGAAGAGGAATTAAGAAGAAAGGAAGAGAAGGACTTGGTCGAGGCCACACACCGGCCCATTGATCAACAATGTAGGGCTGATGATTTAGGAGCCTGGAGCCATCTGAGGGAAGAAGGGCCTAGCTTTAGCGCATAGGTACCAGAAGTCTTGCCGCCCGCAGTCTTAGAAGGCAAAGGCAAAGCACCCCTCCATCCTATCCCCACCCTCGTAGCACCCTCCACTGAACCCACTATGCTTACCCCTAGCATCCCCACCAGCATGGAAGTTTCCAACATTGTGGCCTAGATGCAATACTTCATCAGTAAAGAAATGGCCCAAGGGAAGAGCACAGAAACCATGGCCATGGGGCAAAAGAGGCCAGCCATGGATGCTAAGTTGAGGCAGGACCAGAAGCGTCTGCGTGTAGAGGCCTTGACCATTCCCACCCACGCAACAATGACGCCACTAGCCAATTATGACAAATACGTCGCCGAGCTGCTCTCCCAATTGGAGAGGGCGAAGGAGGAAAAGAGAATGGTGTGGTTGAATTGGTGGTAGAGAAAGAGTCAGTAGCTGACTTCCAACTAGAGAAAACCCACATCATAGCCATGCAACAACGACAAATTTTTTACCTCAAGCAAGAATTGAAAGCAAAGAAAGACATGGAAGAAAGCTACAAAGAGCGGCTTGAGGATGAAAATCAAAAACTTGTGCAGATGCAGCGGGAATACAAGCTCCTCCTGATGCAACATGGGGAACTGGAGGTGAAAATGGCCAACATTGAGTAAATGATGGAGGAACTAAATGCCAAAGAAGAGGAGAGAAGACGAGAGAGGTAGCACCAACGACAAGAGATCGATGATCAACTGCATCTCGGAAGGAAAGAGCACAAGAATATGAGCAAAGAACTTAGAGCCCAGGAGCAGAACCTCGCAACCCTGGCACAGAGGCAGGGGGAGAGCATGGAAGGAATGAACAAAAGGGCTGAGGAATGGGCCGCACAAAACAAGAAATGGGTGAACGCACTGGCGTGATGCCTTGCTTTGGTGGAAAAAGAAAAAATCGTGGCAGAAAGCAAAGCAGACGCCATCGAGACAGCCTTCACTACCCAGTAACAAGCCTTTCTCAACACATTACTGGACACGACCCGGCCAGAGGGAAAGGAGTCGTTGGAGGTGGTGCAGAAGAAACTGAGCATTGCACACAGGGCCCAGCATGTGGGGCTATAGATCCCACCCCAACCTAGGGAGGTTAGTCTGGGTTTAGAAGAACAACGAAAGTACCTATTATTGGCCGGCCTAACCCCCAAAGAGTTGGACACACTCCGCTTTGGGGAAGGAGTGCAACTAGATGACCGACAGGGGGAGGAGACTGACATTGAATTCGTCATAAGGAGAACCAGCGAAAAATAATCCCACAACCCCCCTCGCCGCATGATCAGGAGTATCAAAAGATCCACCCACCCTCGGACAAACAAACCGTGCTCAGGGAGTGACATAGGAAATTAGTTGAAGAAACCAGGAGGCAATTAAGAGCCAAACTAGTCGTGCGGCCATTTGCACCCCTCCCGCCATGCCCCGATGACCTCCCGGCGGGATTCAACGTGGAGCTGGTGATTTGGGAACGGCAAGAAAACAAAAAGGATCCTTTTACTTTCAATTTCTTCATGCCTAACAACGTGAGAAGGGTCCTATCAATTAAGGTAATGGAGGAAGTGATCGCAACTGTCAGTCGACTGGGCCAAAAATGGCTTGAAGAAAGAGCGAAGACCCCCACTCTGTGAGACACGAAGGAAGTAGAGTTTTGGCAAGACAAGGTGTTCGAGATACCACACATTGTACAAGGCTACAACTACCAACTTCTTTGGAGAATGTGAGTATGCGATATTAGCATGCTCGCCTGAATAGTATTTTGCAACACCCTACCCTACGAGAGGAACGACCCCACATCAATGGCGTATCCTCATAGGGTAGCTATGGATTTTGTTTCCACTCTCCATGGGCGGCATGACTTCCCCATCATCTACAACTCCAATGTCGCCTCCTTCGAGCATGCCTTCCTTTTTTATTTAGGAAGCCTAAATGATTCCATGACGCGCTTTCTCACACACCTCCTCCTATCCAGATTCCGCCTTTATAACTACATGTAATTACCTTAGGCTTCTTAAGCTATTACTCAAGTAAAACCCGACACCACAAGAGTGTGGCTTTCCCCCCCTCTTTTTTGACCCCAATGCTATTGATAGTTGCGCCATGGGCCGCCTAATGATGAGAGCTAGCCTTCTTCCCTCCTTTTGCCTAGCTCTCCTAGAAGATATGAACGAGAGTCAATTTACTAGGTGCAACAATCCCTTCCTCTCCACCACCTCTCTCCACGTCCACATGAACCTCAAAGGGTACATACAAAGCCGTCAATTTTTGAGCAAGTCCATCCGACCCCCTTCTCTGCCTCAATCAAACCAGGAAGCTTAGGTATAAGCTGTCGTTATCCTAGTATAGCAAAAAAAAAAAACTAGAATAAACAAAACCACTCACTTTGACAATCACTCAGCACCACATAAAGCACAATCACCGCACCTAGGGGTCCTCAAGTTAGGCGTGCCCAGTGGCTTCGATCGGCCGGCTCCACTCCTAATCCCCTAGCCCTTTGTTGCTCCCCCATTTCACACTTAGGGCCCATCAAGGGCAGGATATACCTAGGGAGGCCACTCACCTATGGTTAGACCTGTCACCCTGAGCCACTGGCAATGCACACTAAGATAGACCTCCCCCTTCTTAGGTGGAGCACCACCCCCTGTCCTTCCAAGCACCACCAATGCATCCACCCACTGACTTCGGAGGGCCCCGTCAACATCCATTACTTCTCCAACCAACCTTAATACCATGCTTCCACGTGCACCCGAGTCTACATGCTACCCTACCCTCACATAACTGCTCCGTCAACTAGCTCTTCAAACACAAACAGTCTACAAGAGTGCCATGGGACTGGCACCTGTCTCGGAGGGGGTAATATTAAACCCAAGCCAAGAAGGTGGAAAGACAAATGAAAAAGCAAAAAGAAGATGGAAAAGAAGCAAGGACACGCAGGCAGGCTCCAAAGCTAAGCCGGGGCTAAAAGCGTAGTTTTAAATAAAAGGCACCTCAAAAACTCCAAAAATTCTTGTAAAAGAGCGCCAGGCTCTCTCCTGTCACACCTGTAAAAGAATAGTCAAATATAGGCCTAGGGCATGAAGCAAAAATAGGAAATTAGAAAAAGGGACCTTGCCACAATGGCCGGTCATGTAAAAAAGGATGGGTGCCCATGGCGCTTTAGGGTTTATATATATAAAGTTCAAAAAGTGAATGGAAGCTCATTATTTGGTGTGTGCCCAATAAGAGCTCTTCTCTTCTTCTCCTCTCCTTGCTTGTGTGTGCTCTTGAGAGAGGGAGTGATTGTGAGAGTGAAGGAGGGATTGAGTGGAAGTGAGGGATCAAGGGGGTGAAGCTCTTCACCATCTTCTGTTCTGTTCTCTTCTCTTGAGAGAGGGAGTGATTGTGAGAGTGAAGAAGGGAGTGAGTGGAAGTGAGGGATCAAGCGGGTGAAGATCTTAACCATCTTCTCTTCTCTTTCCTTCTTTTGCGCACACGGCTATGGCGGTTGAAGCTTGGAGAAGGAGGAGGCTTGAGCATGCTTGAGCTAGCATCTAGTATCGTGGAGCTACCGGAGTGTGGGAGAGAGGAGGCAACTCCTATTGGCATCAAGGTAAGATCACTACACTCATAAGATTGAGGGCGCATCGACTATGTGAGAGGTAGCCATTAGAGCTCGCTTGGAACGCTTGAAACAATAAGTGGTCCGTGGGTCTTGGCGGTTGAGCGAAAGCTCCCACATGAATGTTTTTAAATCACCTACAAGATGCCATTCAACTTGATAGTCCCCAAAACCCTGAATGTTTAAAATTGCTCCATTATTTTGCTATTGAATAACACTGGGTATATTAATGAGGATAAAAATAAATTTAAGTACTTCATGGTCCTCCTTTGGTACTTCAAATGCTACAAGCCACCATATTTCATTCTTTGACTATACATGAAGTATAAATGATGGTTTTCATTGATGTTGGGATCCAATGCTAAATTCATGAGTGTTATATTCACACATTCAAGTTTTTGCCCCTTAATAATCTCACTCTCATCCGATTTGAGGATAAGATTGCCTCTACATTCTTCCATAAACATATTGTAGAACTTGACCATAGCAATCTGAACCCTACATATATCCAATACAAAGTTGTTGGATGCATTCAATACAATGCAACTTCTTTGGAACCATACTTCAATATGTGTGTATTTTCGAGACGCATTGGCTTGCCAATTAGTTCTAAAACTTTCTCATTTTGTTTTCAAGCCTTCTTTACATGAAATGGTTTTGGCAGAGGCATTACTTGCATAGTTTTGAAGACTTGCTTAAATCATGTATCCAATTGTTGACAGAGCATACTATATGACTCAGAACTCATTCCCACCTTGTCACATAATCCGTGAGCATTTGTAGTAGTAAACAAGTTGCTCACATCCCTAAGTTGTTCACTTGCGATACCATCTATAATATCCTTGAATTTATGATTTTCTAACGCATTTTTGACCATATCCTAGCTAGGACTTTGGCAATAGTATTATTCTTTGCATGAGGAAACATATTTCTCATTATAGCAGATTGAGCATATATCCATCTAAGATATTGTCCACTTCCTTTGGTTAATTGGTGAACTGGTTTAACTAATGGGATGCGCCCATGTGCTTCTTTGGTTTTTAAAGTGGGCCCAATCTCCAAAGTTTTTGTGAGATTCCTCTTTATGTTTCGATTCTCCTTCTCCAATTCCATAACTTTAGACTGTAGCTCCATATTTTGCACATGTGTAGCATGCATAGCATCTTCAATGACACACATTGCTTGTTGTAGGCTCTGGTTCTCCCTATCCTTCTCAACAAATAATCTATCCTTTTCCATCAAAGATTCCATATTCCCTTGTAATCTTCTTTGCATATTTGTCAAGGCTTGATGAACCCTTGCTAATCCTTGTGTGATAAGCCTGCATGTGTATCCATATAATCCTTCATTGCCTTCACAAAAAACTTTACAAATGATGTAAGCCCTTCGAATTGTGGTGGCCTTTGAGTCATTGGATCGGGTGGATAAATGCACCAATCAACCCAAAAGTTCTTTTTTTTTTCGCATTTCTTTCTTGTTGCATCTTATATCTTATTGCCTCATCCCTTTCTACAGTTCTTTTGAAAATTTATGCATATTCACCCTCCAATTGAAAGTGAATATCTCTCTTTCTCTTGGTACGCCCTGCACCTACATCCTATAAAGAAAAATATATGTCAATTTGAATAGTACACAATTACACCCCTTTGATTAATAGTAAGCTAAGGAGTTGATGTCAATTTTTTTATCAATAGCAAGAACGTCTAAATATCTGGGAGCTGCAGGTTAGCATGAATCTAGTAGCATGCAACTAATTCTAGATTGGCTCAAATCACACAATTATACCCCTTTGATTCACTATCTCTACGTTCTTTTTTACCTTGTTGCATCTTGTCTCTTTCTCTTGAATTCAGTCATGATAGACCCTAATGAACCCCTAATCTGCATGTAATCTTAGCTTTTAATCTACTTCTAATCATCATCCAATCTTATCTTCTATTCGATCCAAAATATTATATCTCTCTCTCTCTCAGAATTGATCAAAGATATTTAAACACATTTATACAGAATCTTCGCTAGTGGAGAACAATAACATCATCTTATCTTCTACCCCTATTGACTCTCTGTCACTCTATCACTTATTTTCTTACTTCATCTCACATTGCCCTCTCTCTTCCCCCCGTCTCTTCTCCCTCTTTTCCTCTCTCTCTCTCTCTCTCTCTCTCTCTCTACAAATTGACACTTAAGGATTAAATAACAACTATGAAGAATAATAACATCACAGAGATTTAAAAATAAAGATACCTCCATTAACACTTGATTGCTTGTAGTATAGAGTGTTGAAGAGGAAGATATCTTATAGCATATTAATGAAGAGGGAGATTGCTTGTAGCAGGGTAGAGAGTGTTGTAGATAGAGATTATCTTATTTCAGCAAATGCTATCAAACCACTCCTCAGATTTCTTATAGCAGGATAGAGAGTGTTGTAAATAGTATTGAGTATTGCTTTTCAGAAGAATTCATAAGCAAGAAACATATTCTAGAGGGAAGGAGAAGAGTACACAAAATTTCGGACAAAACTAGAGCTTTAAGAGGGAATGAAGAAATGCCCAGAAATAGGCATATAGTTGTCAAAAAACAATAAAAAATTTATAGGGAATGATGTGTATGCCATTTTGTATCATTTTTTAACTTCCGCCCTTTTAAGAAGCAAGAATCAAAATGATTCTAATATATTTTCATGCTGAAAAGTCATGAGGGCAGAGTCGTATATTAATGATTGGCTCCGTTTTTATAGAAAATAGACATGTATTTTTTTAGTTATGAAGATTTTGAGAAAAAGTGACATTATCCTACAGTTTGAGAATAAAATAATAGGCAAAATCTATTGAAAATACAAATACAAGATTTGCCTGATTGTAGAATCTATCTTATTCCAATATTATTTTGGAATCTCTTTTTGGAGAGAGAGAGGTGAGAGAAACCCCTTAAGGGGCAAAAAAGAGAGTCCATATTTCTCCTAATGGACCTGAAATATTTAATCCTTTGATTTACCCATTGCAATTAATCATATTAAAATTTTAAACTTGAGAACTCAAAATGAAACCTGAATGCCCTCTCGTTAATCCTCCGTAGGCTTCCAATAGTAGTAGGCAAAAGATAGTGCTTTCTCTTTCTCATTAGATTTAGTCGGAGTTTGTCACAGAGATGGTAATCTTGAAATAGTGCTTTCATTTTGAAATATCCTTATGAACAATCCATCTCTGTTTTCATCTAGGATTGAAAATCTTCATGCTTGTCCTCCTTTAATTTTTTGAAACTCATGCTATTGTTACTTTGTTAATGGTTTTTCTAATTCCTAAGACTTGTTACTAGAAAAAATAAGAGAGTAATTGGCCATTACACAAGAAGAAATAAAAAATTAACCCTTTAAAATATATCATCCTGCTATAGGTAATATATCACTATTTTAGGCAATTCTCATTGCTTCAGGTAGTTGTCACTACTTCAAGCAGTTATCATTGCTTTAGGTGGTCTACCCCACTACTTCAGGTCTTGACAAAAACTTTAGATTTCTGACATCAAAGAGAAGTATTTTGATTAGGCTTTAGATCCAAAAATAGAGAACATTATAGAAGGGATTGTATCATCTTGCTTCCCAAAATATATTACTACTTCATACGAAACATTTTGCTTCATGCAAGAATTTTGCTTCATATAGGAACTCTACTTCATGCAAAAAATTTTCTTCATGCAAGAAATACAAATTCCTGGCCTCCAACAAAGTCATTTTTCTTGATGCTATAAACCAAAGATATAGAGAATCGATGATAGGATATACAAATAAAAAACCCTTCAAACTCAATATAGTAAATTCATTTTTTGTTTATCAAACTATCATTCTTCATAAATTCAAAGTACTTCTTCAAGTCTTTGCACAAATTTTGCACCCAGAAAACCTTTCAAATTGCATATAGGAAATAAGGTTCTCTTTCCCAAAACAAGGTCATTTTTTATAGAGCTTCCAATTTCATGCATCAATTAAAGGTGTTTTTTATTAAACTTCTATACCAGAGATTCAAAAAAGCATACCAGGATTGCCAAGTGTTTTAGCCCCAAATCTATGTCGAATGCATAATAGGATTGAACTGTCTCATACAAAAAATACCTAATCCAATATCACACATCTTATAGGAAACTCAAATATAACCATGCAAAAATATGTGAAAACATACTTTATCACTAATACTTAGAATAAAAAATAGAACATAAAGAACATGTTGGAAATAGAGCAGACACATAACCTCAGAGGTGGGGAAATCGCGTTCTCCTCTTTATCTCTCTCTCTCTCTCTCACTCTCTCACATGCATAGATCGATTGTACAAAGCTGTATTCTGTGGTGTATCACGTTAAAGCAGGTTGTAGCATAAATATATAGGGCGAAGATAAATTTTAGTATGGGTCCCGCTTTTTTGGGGACGTGCCGGTAACTCCCGGTTGCTTGCCGGTCTCTCAACGTTTTTGTTCTTTAAAAATCAGATTAAAACGAGATGCTTAGTCTTCATCAATGTGATTCGCGGGCGCGTGGTTAAAGCTCCACAGTGTTGGTTCGGGGATACAGCGTTCGATACTCGGGATGATCCTCCGGGCGAGACCAATGCCCCCTTTTAGGGGGCTTTTAATCCGTGGGCCCCACAGTCACCCAACGACCGGGTAAACCCGTGAAAGAACGTGGGGCCCTTGCTGATATATATCCACAGCCAAATATATATGCTAAAACAAGCGATGGCAATGGGCATAAAGATAAACGATCTGTGTATGAATAAAGTGGAAGCTTAGTACATGCAGGAATGTCCGACGAGAGGAGGGCTTGCCAAGTGCTGTACGGCGAAAGCAGTACGAGTAATTTGATCTTGAGATCAGGACACAACAAAATATCTCAGATTCATCTTGCACAACCTAAAAATCTAAAATGGACTCTGGAAAACTAGACACGAGGATGATGGAGGGTGAATTAGATCAGAAGGGTGGTGGAGGAGGTACGCTTGCATCACTGCCTGGATCATTATTCGCAGTGGGGTCTTGATAATCCATATGCGCCATCACCTCATTACTAGCATGATTCTTTGTCTCCTCGCCAGCGGAAGTATTCAAGGGAGACGGCACTGCCTCCAAGTCCTGCACATGAAAACCAGTCAGATGCGCTGGGTTAGGATAACGATGAAAACCAGAGACTGACCCCATAGGAGGGTCACTCGTAGGGTCTGCGTTAGGTCCTGGGCGCTGGTAATCCCCCAAGTCCGTCTGCTTCATCCTCCTGGCCGGCATCAAGTGACGCGCGGAATACACAGTATTCCTGTCGATTTCTGTGGAGGCTGCATAAGAAGCAATGAAAAGCCGTATAGCGGAGGTAAGCATAGTATCGTATGACCAAATGGATTCAGAACGCGACACAGCAAAATATTTACGAGCGAGAGAGAAAGAGGGGGGAGTGGGGGCTCACCACACGCCATCGATCCCATAACGATGCATGCTTGAAGTGGTATTAGAGCCACGTCCGAACGAAAACATCCACGATCACGTACTGCACCCATGGAGAATAACTCTTGCATACACGATAATATCAGGAATCTACCAACGTTAAGCAAAAAACACAGAGTCTGGTGCCTCATACTACTGCTTGCACGTGCCCCATTTCACGAACGCTTTTCCCCCGGACGACGAGGTTAAATGACACTTACAAGCTATTATATTCTTAGCATTATTTCTGCTTCTGTTACTATTATTCGGATTAGTATTAACCGTGAAACTAAGGGTTAGGGCTGACGCCACGAAAAATAGACCCCCCGTGTAAACTAGACATTCAGTTTGGCACGTACCTTCTCCCAGCCCCACACTCGCAACAATAAGCAAGAGGAAGAGACTATATGCAATGGTGACTCATCACAAACCTTGCAACAAAAGCTTTTTTTGCGTAACAAGGAGATCTTCTTGCCATGCCTACAAGCCTTGATCTACAAAATCAAAAGAAAGTGCAAATCTCTTTCTCACATTGACCATACTTAAACTATCTATGTCTTAGAGGTATAGGTGGGGTGGAGGCCAAATATATAGGAGGGCAAGGGACAAATGGCAATAATCACAACTAAAAAAGAGCTAGAAAAGTGTTGTGAAAATCGCTCAAAATTCATACCATACTTCTCTAAAAACAAGAAGATTGGGACCTAAATGCATGAGACACAAGTGCATGGGCTCGGGGGGTTCACTATATATATATTCTCTATATAACGTGCGTTCATGGTCTATTTATAAATATCCTAATCTGTGAAATTTTCTTGAATAAAACACAACTCTTTTCTATTCGATCTGTAAGTAACCCCTTTTTATGACACCCTTCTATATGTAAAAAAAAGGTCTTTTAAAAACCCCTTATTTTGAGCTCATGTTATATATACATATATTCAAGAGTGACCCCCCTGCGTGCATAGGCAACTAGCATGATTCTTAATATAAAATCAGTAGTAGCAAACAACCATCAACAATACTACAACCTCAAGGGGACATGACAATGGGTGTTGTGACAACTCTTGGTCTTCCACATAAGCAATTGTTCTATCTTAGGACGTATTCATGTGTTAGGTATGAATAGGATATAAGGATGAGAGAGAGATATATATATATAAATATATGTTGGCCATGCTCATTGCCATCATCTCTCTTGTTTCTCTCATAAGAGAAGAAGTTATGAACCATATCATCTCATACATCCTCCTCTACCATCTTGTGAGGCAAGGGTGGAGGCACATCATTCTCAAAGTTATCAAACTCTGCAATTTGTGATGCCTCAATTTCCACACGTTGGTGCTTTGGCTCTTTGCATCTTGCATATGGTAGTGTGTGGATGTAGGTATAGTGATTTTTTTTTCAAAGACCTCTCCTCAAGAATTGATCATTATTTGGTGACAAGGTTCTGAACTTCAGAGGTATCTTATCACATGTTGATATATATTTTTGTAAGGATGTTTGTGAATTTTATTTTTTCTCTACAAAAATAGTCATTTTAGGCCATTTAAACTTGACTAAGACATTAAAGGGATGGACCTTGCATGTCATCTCGTATTATTACTTCGCCCCATGTATGAAAAAAGGTGAACCCTATATTGGAATTATGTATGGATAATGTGAGTTCCCAATAAAATAGAAAAGTTATATTTGATACAACTTTCTTATACTAATCCCAAACTATTAAAACTTCTTGCTAACATGTTTATTAGACAACCTTGTCATAGATTTCTCCATACTTATACGATGAAAGATATTATAAGTGCAAATAAGAGAATGTGATTTTGATAGGAGCGAGGTACTCATTAGCATTTAGGAACATTGACATCACATAGAAAAGAGGATTTGAGATTTTGTTGTGCATGACTCCACAAACTATTTTGAAATATGGAAATTAGGCAGTTGAAAGCGTGCCAATATATTTTGATAAAAGACAATTATAATACACATGTATTGGGTTCTTTGGCTCACTAATTTAGGCAAGACTATTATAGGAAGTGTTAGGGGGTGCTAAGAATTACCAATCACAAACATTGAAATATGGTAGTTATTATAGTAAGAGTTAAGGAGTGGTATGCTAAACAAACTAACACTAAAAAATTTAGGGTGTGAGACTATGAGACCTGTAAAGTTCTATTTTTAAATTTTAGCTATAAGTATTAAGAGGGTTTTGCAAGCTATCAAATTCTCAACATGTATGCAAATTATACAGCCACAAGACAATGATATTTAGTATAAGTTGTATATACATGTTGACATGTGGGTCTTATAGTATGGATAAAGGCACATCTAATTGCTGAGTATATAAGGGTTAGCAAAGTCATTATGACTATACATGAACATATAAGAGGCCTCAATACATGAAGTTGAAGCTCTTTTCCTTTGGTGAAGCTTCAATGCTATGATATTCTTAACATTTGGAAACATAATGTGCACATGATATTCTATTCTCAACATGTTTTACATAAATAAGTTTCAATGTTATACTTTAATATCAAAATTGTATTTACTTAAAAGGTATATTGTAATTTTGTCAGAAAAGCATTGAAAGCTCTTATTTATAGGCCTCCAAAACCCCATTAAGCATTATCTATCTACCTTATCTTTTGCACCACTTGTTATTTATGATCCTCTTATCTTGTAGCACCTACCTAGTGGATACCTTTTTCCACCCACCACATCGACCTCTTTATGAGACACCTTGTATATAAACAATACTTGTGAATATAACAACATACTATCAAGCTTTTAATGAAGTCTTTTGCTTTCTTGCAATGGTACATTCTTGCTCTCTATTTTCTCACATGGTATTAGAGCATACCAAGATCATACTCTATCTCATATGCATTTCTTCTAGCTCTCTCTTTCTTCGACACAAGGTGATAGTGATCCAGACACTATCTACCATCATGTCTCAACAACAAGTAGCTACCACTCAATCCTCCTTTCTCACTTTTTGCTCCTACAAGATAGAGAAGTTGATGGGTTTCAACTATCAGACTTGGAGTTTCACGATGTGGATCTACATGATGCAAGTGAATCTACCATTGTTAATACTATAGAGAAGAACCTACCACAAGAGACAGATCTACCCTTTTCCATGTGGAAGAAAGAAATTGCAACTACCTCCATGGAAATCATACTCCATTGCAAGGTTGAGACATTTGTTTAAGCATATGAAAGTATGGTGCCTTCTTTGTATGCAAATTTAATATGAACTATTCCTTAGAGTGTGGAGAGATGAGGATGATGAGTTGGAAGGATAAGGATCTGAGTGTCAAGATTGTGGGAGAGAAGAAAGGAGTCTCACTTGTAGCTTTCTTGCTTGCACAATGGGGGAATACACACAGAGGTGGAGGCTGAAAACAGTTTTCCTCTTCTTAGTTGTGTAAGCCAAAAAGAACTCTAGTACATAGAAATAGAAGAACCCTATATATGGGTCTCAAACCAAACTAACTAACTAAGGTGGCATACTAACTGAGCCACGAACTAGAGTAGATAAGGATAGCTGTCATCTAGCTATTATTCATGGGCGGTGTACCAACCGCATCTGCAAACTGACAAGTCGGTGACATAAATGCACAACAGTCACCCTGGCATATCAGGAGTGGAGCTCGATATCTCAACACTCCCCCTCAAGCTCAATCCCAATTCCTGCACACCAAGCAGGTCTCTAAACTTGCGCAGCTTCTCTGCGCCCAGTACCTTCGTGAATATATCAGCTACCTGATCCTCTGTGCTGACATAAACTAGATCAATAAGACCTAGTAAAACTCTCTCTCGCACATAGTGATAATGCACCTCAATGTGCTTTGTTCTAGCATGATAGACTGGGTTATTTGCCAAGTGTATACTACTCATGTTGTCACAATAAATGACAACTGACCCATCTATAGGCTGATGCATATCATAAAGTAGCTTATGCAACCAAGCTACCTCACGTGTAGCCATTGCTGCACCCCTGTACTCAGCCTCTGTGCTCGACAAGGCAACTGTAGGCTGTTTCTTGCTGCTCCAAGTGACTGCAGCACTCCCAAAAGAGAACACATACTCACTGGTAGATCGTCTATCAGAAATACTACCAGTCCAATCAGCATCAGTGTATCCATGCAACTGTATCTGAACCCCAGTCTCATAAAATAGTCCATACTGCAATGTGGACTTCATATATCTGAGTATGCGTCTAGCCGCATCAAAATGTGGTTTCCTTGGAGCCTGCATAAACTGACTTACCAATCCAACAGCATAGCTCAAATTTGGCCTGGTAATAGTCATATAAATCAAACTTCCTACTATGCGTCTGTACATAGTAGGGTCTTCGAGAAGCTCACCTGCATCTGTGCTCAACTTCACATTCTGCTCCAAAGGAACTGAAATAGACTTACAGCCTGTCATCCCATATTTGGACAACATGTCCAATCCATACTGCCTCTGTATGAGCCATATCCCACTTGGTGATCTAATCACTTCAATGCCCAGGAAATAACGCAGCTCTCCCAAATCCTTCATCTCAAACTTTTGCTTCAATATCATTTTCACATGAAGGATATCTTCATCACTATCACCTGTGATAATCAAATCATCAACATAAATGATAAGCAGCATAATACCTTTCTCTGTTTTTCTCACATAAAGTGAGAAATCTGCCTTGGAAATCTGAAAGCCAATAGTGACAAGATATTGTCCTATCTTGTCAAACCATGCTCTAGGTGCTTGCTTCAAGCCATACTGTAACGTGTCCCATAGTATTATCCAGGACACGTCTTAGCAGTCCATCGAAAAGGATGTCTAGAAAGCTCCGCCCGGCACTCCCATGGAATGTTACGGGTTTTGCGATCTAGTTCTTCCCGAGTCTGCCACGTAGCGGAAGTATCCTGGCCGTTCCCACTTAGAATCGACCGGAATTAGGGTTTTCCTAATGGGTCATTAGCTAATAGCAACTAGCGTCAGACCCGAGCGAACTACTTTACGCAGAAACGCCAAGTCCGAAGTGGATTTATGCTGCACTTGGTTCAAGGAGAATGGGAAACGAGAGGGATGCAAAGCTCAACTTCTCTGCCATAAGGCATAGTCCCATTCCGTTCCCCTAAAACAGCGTAAATCGGATAAGACGTAACTCTAGGTCATTGTTATCATTATTCTTTTTGATGATGATGATCGTTCCGCTGTTCCTCGAGATTTTTTTTTTGAGAA
Source organism: Lygodium microphyllum (assembly GCF_053477565.2). NCBI lineage: Eukaryota > Viridiplantae > Streptophyta > Polypodiopsida > Schizaeales > Lygodiaceae > Lygodium > Lygodium microphyllum. The sequence goes on along the minus strand of NC_141148.1, from coordinate 51,704,416 downwards.
AAGTTCCCGACTAACCGGGATCACCCAACCGTAGAATAGACCCATGGCCCATCCTCCGCACTTTCCTTGGTTTGTTTTAGTTATGTAATTATCTAACACATTAATTTGACATATAACAATCAGCTTCTTTAATTAACCTTGTTAAGCACTGGTTCCTTCACGTAATCTTATCACGAGACATAGAAAAACAATATCAAGCAAGTTCTTTTAACATTTCATCATTTTATCTTTGAAACACAAGGAGTTCCGCCCGTAGGCTTTTCCATAATCTGCCCGAAGGCTAACTAGTAATCTCCAGGGATCACTATTCCAAGCTTCTGCCCGTCAACTAGTATGTGGGCCTCGAGATCCAATCCCGAGTCACGTTAGTCTCTTGTGCAAGACCCGGAAGGCGAGGGATTTACGGCCAGAGCCCCCCCTGGCACCCAAGCATCCTCCTGCTCCAAGTAGAACTCAACGGAGAGACCTCTCGCGGCGGGTTCGGTCCACGTTCCCGGCGCGGTCAACAACCCCCTTGGTTAGGGTCAGGTAGGTAGTCGGGGGTAACTGAAGCTGCCTCTCCCTTCAGGCCTCTAACCTGAAGTATAGGTACTTGTTTAATTTGTAATTCATAATTCAAATAGAGCCCTAAAATCTCTAGCAAGCACAAACATTTCTATTAATCAACCCAGTTGTATGGCAAACTGCTAAGGAAGTATTCTTTCCTTTTTGAGTGTATCAGCACTCGTTCCCAAGGTGTCTTGTAACTTGGCAAGATCTCTTACATTCCGGTGTAGGGCATACCCAACTTGGTTAACCCTAAGGTACCTTAGATATGCTAGTTTCTGGTTTACAACTTTCCTTATTTAGAAGGATACCCAAAAATACGTCTTTTTGCAAGATAACTTGCGTAAGGATCTGTCATCCTTGATGAGGGTTTTTCCCTTTTCTCCTTGTGAATCAATCACAAAATGATTTCATACATGTTGCGCAAGTCCTGCGATGGAATAATCTGTTTAGATTCCTTAAGCTCACGTATGTCAGGCCTAGGGTTTCTTCATTTAGGGACAAACCCTAGTTTCTTATCTTTATGAAATTATTGTCCTTATGGTAAGGAAAGTAGTCAAGTGTTTAGGGTATGAATGTTTCTATGTTTAGATTGGTTCGGTTAGCTTTTGGAAAGATTGGTTCGGTTAGCTTTTGGAAGGTAATCTTACTCGTCTTGTCACGGTTTTACTATCCTTGTGACAATTAACTTTCCCAATCAATACAGTTTAATTTGGCATATAGCATAATGCCAAGATGATACAAAGAGCGACGATACTCCTTGCGACAAAGGCCTAGCTGAGAAATTGGTGTATACACACTTTATTAGTCCCAAGTCCTCAAATAGCAGGGGAAAAGTGTTAATAGAGTGTCATCCAGCAATTCCCCATTACATTTTCTTTCCAAATGAGTTCGTATATCTAATTTTTATACTTGTTAATTCCTAACATTTAACTTTCCTTTTCTTTAAAGATGAACTCATGCCAAATAACAACAGTTGCCTTGCTAAGATGTGCAACTAGCAAAGATAACTCCCTAGTAATTTGAGCATCGAAAGAAACTTTCATGAATTTAGCCATTTTACCATGATTCGTTGTGAAAGGAATAAGACTAATGGTGCAAGATATAATTTCTACATTTTAGGAATATATTACTATAGTAAATGGATAATCTTGCCTATAATTTTATAATGCTTGATGCAATTTGAAGAAAGCTAATTTGTATACATTGTCATTCATAAGCTAACTCCTTCGTTAAAAATAAATCGAACAAATATATCTTTCCTTAACAATTTTTCTTTGCATGATTGACTTAAAACTGAATTAACACCAAGAAGAAAAACCTGGCTTTAAGATGAGATATCCACATGGATACCGGGAGATGACCCTCCCGCAGCTACGCCTTGGACTTTCTTCGGCGGCATCGTAGTTCGAATGTGAGATAGCCTTTTCCTTTTTCTTCTTGGAATTCCACCGTCTTCTCCTTCCTTTTCTTTTTCTTTTTCCCCACTCTTCCTCCTTACGGGATACCATACGAAGCCATGATGATGAATTGGATTTTTAGGACATGGGAGTGTGTCGACACCGGCTTATTTGATAAGACTAAGAACACAAAGCTCAACTACGAGAGCACTTGCACAAAAAGATTTAAAAGTGAGTGCAAGAGGATGGAAGTCCGCAAGGTAGCCTAAGGACAAGGTAGGCCTATGGGTGTGAAAAGAGCTAAGAGAGGGAAAAAAAACAGAACAAGGGCTTAGGGGGAAAATTAAAACCGGAAAGGGAAACAAGGGGGGCTTAGGGGGGGGGAAAATTAAAACCCGGGGGGGGGGGGGGGGGGTAATAAGGACTTTTGGGGGATTAAAATCCGGAGGGGAAAAGAACAAGGCTTAGGGGGGGGATTATACCGGGAGGGGGGGAAACAAGGCCTTACGGGGGTTTAAAATCCCGAGAGGGGGGGGAAGAAAACAAGGGGCTTAGTGGGGGGATTTAAAACCCCAGGAGGGGGAAAAACAAGGGGGCTTAGGGGGGGAATTTTAAAACCCGGGAGGGGAGAGGGTAATAAGATTTTAAGGGAAGGGTATAGGAAGGGGGGCTTAGATGACCCCCCCCTTAGAAGCTTCTCAAGAAGCTTCTGAGAAGCTTCTGTGGGCAGCCACGTGGAGAAAAAAAAGGCCACTTAATGGATTACGAGGGGCGGCGTCAACAACAACTGGTCGTGGCGTAGTGACAAGCGGCGCTGGCAGCGTAATCTAGCTCGGCGCGGCTGACGGTTTGGACAGGCGGTGACCACCATTCTCCCACCACGACGATCTCCGGTAGCAACGAAGCCTCCCTCAGTCTAGCATGCAGCATGGCAGCACTTCCCTTCCTCACGGCTCCGCCTCCTCACGCTTTATATAGTGGAGGGAGGGGGCTCTTTACTTCGTGTGTGTTGACACGCATGTCCTCCCTCCCTCCACAGGCTCCACCAAGGAGCCTAGTGTCTCCTTCTATTCCCCTCCCCCTCCAGCTCATCAGTCGGCTGGAGGGATAAGGGGGGAATTAATAAAAAATTTTCCAAAAGTCCGATTTATTTTCTCCACGCGGAATTTTACACATACAAGGCTTTCTTCGACCTGCAAACAAACTCAGGATGAACAGCATGCTCATAACCTGGTGGCTGCTCCATATAGACCTCTTCTTGCAAATCACCATGCAAAAAGGCATTCTTTACATCCATCTGATGTAAAGACCATCCCTTTGATGCAGCCATAGCAATGACTGCTCTTACGGTTTCCATCCTTGCAACCGGACTGAATGTTTCTTCATAATCAATGCCATATGTTTGTGCATACCCCTTGACTACTAATCTTGCCTTGTATCTGTTCACAGAACTATCTGCATTGTACTTCACCTTATAAACCCACTTACAGCCAATTGCATTCTTACCTTTAGGCAAAGGTACAAACTCCCATGTAGCATTTGCTTCCAAGGCATCCATTTCTTCATCCATGGCTTTCTCCCATTTTTCTTTTCCCATGGCTTGCTCAAAAGAAGTGGGTTCTGGTTCCTGTATCACTTTGACCATATAGGCATAGTGAATGGTTGTAAATCCATCATATTTCAGCCTATCCACAGGATACCTAGCTCTGGTAGACCTGCGCAAAGTAGGCTCACTTCCAAGTGCTCTCAAAACATCCCTTGTCTTCCTTACTCCAGGTGTAACAATAGAAGGAATACCCAACTCATCATCAATGCTCTGTTTTGAGCCATTGGATTCACCATCCACATAAGAGTGACCTGCATTCACATCAAAGATAGGCTGATCTACCTTCTCTTTTCCTTTTCGTGATACCTGCATACCATTATATGCATTGCTTTGAGAAGATTCCCCTGATCTCAATCTGCCTGTCCATGGCGAAGAATGTGAACCACTGCTAGAGGATGCTCCAGGTCCACTAATATCTTGTGACTGCTGCTGTAAATTCTGTGCAGCATTACCATTTTGTGCATCTACATTATCAATCACATTTACTGGTTTATACCAGCTACTCATCTCATCAAAAACAATATCTCTGCTCACTGTAAAAACTTACGAGTAGAAGGGTTATAGCATCTATACCCTTTCTGCTGCAGAGAGTAACCAATAAAGATGCATTTCTTAGCTTTTGGATCCAACTTGGATCTCAACTCATCTGGCACATGAACATAGGCAATGCAACCAAAAATTTTCAAATGAGAAATATCTGGTTTCCTACCAGTATACCTCTCCTCTGGAGTCATCCCATGTATTGCTGCAGTGGGAGTCCTGTTCATAATGTAGACTACTGTAGCAACTGTCTCAGCCCAATAAAAATCTGGCAAGTCTTTTTCATTGAGCATGGCACGAGATACCTCTCCAATATCCCTGTTTTTCCTTTCTACAATTCCATTTTGTTGTGGGGTATGACTGCATGAATATTGCTGCTTTATGCCATGCTCTTGCAGGAACCTTGCAAACTCATTTGAGAGGTACTCTCCCCCTCCATCTAACCTTAGGCATTTTATTTGCAGGCCTGTTTCTTTTTCAATCATAGCTTTAAGAGTTTTGAAATGCCCAAAAACTTCACTTTTCTTTTTCATAAAATACACCCAAACTTTTCTGCTATAGTCATCAATAAATGTGACAAAATAATGATAGCCTCCAAGAGATGCAGCTTTAGTAGTCCACACATCAGAGTGGATTAATTCCAATGGCTTCTTACTCTCTTGAACATGTCTAGGAAATGGTTTCCTTGCCTGTTTTCTAAACTGACAGGCTTCACATACCTTATGCATTTCTGCAACCTTGAATTTAGGCAATCCTACAACAATATTTTGGGCCTGCATTGATTTAAGTCACAGTTAACATGACCAATGCGTTTATGCCAGATATCAATATCTGCAACTACACGGTCCCATGTGCAAACATTGCTGCATGCAATTTAGGCATGTGTGCATCCAATGTAAACATTCTGCCCTTCTTCTTTCCTTTTGCTATCAAGCGACCTTTATTTTTCATATCCTCAACAAAGCATCCATGAGGATTAAATCTGACCTGCAAGCCCTGCTCAACCATTTGACCAACAGAAACCAGATTCTTGGTGATATTTGGGACATGAAATACATCTGACAGGTATTTCTTTTTCCCATCCTGCATAGACAAAGGAAATTTTCCAATCTGCACAATAGGATGTGCAGTATCATCACCAGTCTCCACAAATCCTGATTTTTTCATTTTTCTTGCATCCTCCATCCATTCTGCATGACCTGTCATGTGGTTTGATGCACCTGAGTCAACATGCCATACATCGTTGCTTTCTTCTGCACTTGTCACAGAATTATTCATGTGCTGCACCATAAACAAATGCTCATTTATGTCATCACCCTATCTACTAGAAGATGCATAATTCCCTTGTTGCAATTTTCCATTCATGATGTCATTCTGCTTTTTATAGCAGTCTTTAGCCATATGACCCATTTTACCACAGTAGTAGCATTCAACATTGTTGTTTGCATTTTGCCCGCTTTGCCATCCACCACAACCTCTTTGGCTCCCCCTGCCTCTAGAGTTACCACGTCCTCCTCCATAGGACTGGTTTTCTTGAGTTTGCTGCATATTCTGATTTCTACCACGGCCTCCAGATCGGCCTCCTCTACCTCTGCCTCTACCTCTTCCAGCATCTGAGTAGAAGACAGCTTCTTTTGAAGTTCCTCCTAAAGAAGATGCACCACCATTTCTCTACTCCTCAGAAATTAGAAGAGCAATCAACTCCTCAAAATCAGAAAATCTTTCACGAACTGAAATGGATGTCCGAAACTGTGCATAATCCTTTCCTAGACCATTCAAGGTCACAGAAACTAAATCATCATCTTCCACTGGCGATCCAATGGAAGCAAGTGCATCTGCAATCTTCTTCACCTTCATGTGGTAGTCATTGATGCTCATACTTTCTCTTTGCACATTATGCAACTCTTGCTTGAGCTCCATTTTCCTGGCTTGCGTATTTGTGATATACATTTTTGACAAAGTATCCCATGCCTCCTTTGGCGTACTTGCATCCTGAATATGCACAATCATAGAGTCTGAAATACTGATAGACAGCCAGTACATAACTTTCCTGGCTCTCTCATGCCATGCTTTGAATGCCTGCATTTGCTCTTGATTGGGAACATCAGGAAGAACTGGTTCTTCTTCATTTCCTGCAACAAATTTCCAATATCCTTTTCCCATAATGAAATTCGTCATTCTAAACTTCCATGCTTGGAAGTTGTTCTTGTTAAGCTTTTCAGTTACAATCTGTGAAAGAGAATCAGACGCCATTACAGAATACTGCAAAAAATTCTGTCACTGCAAAAAACACAGTTTCACCCTCACAAGGGAAAATCTGCAAAACTAACGAAAGTGGTATTTGACCACACAGTCACTTCCTAGTGACGATTTTGCATAAACAGGAACCAAGGATGATTCTGTAACTCCCAATGTCTCTGTGCACAGGCATACGATACAATTTCTACAGTAACTTTTCACCGACCTATAGAACAGTGGTCGCACAGCATAAAACAGGGCCTTTTCTTGAGTGTGTGCAGAAAACTTCCGCCTCCAAAACAGGCCCCGAAATGGCCTCAAATCAAAAAAACAGGGTCACCATGGGCTAAAGCCCTCTCCCGCAGCATATACTGCCCTCTTGCTTCACCGCGAAGGGTGTCTCAACCAGAACACCGCGAACTTGGCTTGCTTTCTTGAGCTCCTTACCACGAACAAGGCTCTGATACCATGTCAAGATTGTGGGAGAGAAGGAAGGAGTCTCACTTGTAGCTTTCTTGCTTGCACAATGGGGGAATACACACAGAGGTGGAGGCTGAAAACAGTTTTCCTCTTCTTAGTTGTGTAAGCCAAAAATAACTCTAGTACATAGAAATAGAAGAATCCTATATATGGGTCTCAAACCAAACTCAACTAACTAAGGTGGCATACTAACTGAGCCACGAACTAGAGTAGATAAGGATAGCTGTCATCTAGCTATTATTCATGGGCGGTGTACCAACCGCATCTGCAAACTGACAAGTCGGTGACATAAATGCACAACGGTCATCCTGGCATATCACGAGTGGAGCTCGATATCTCAACACTGAGGTGCAAGTTAAACTAGACTTAATGCAATGTATCCAATGTACTTGTGTGTCTATTTAAGATGCAGCTCATGAAATGGAAGTATGTGATTTTCTTTGCTTCTCAAACTTATGGCCTACATTGGTTACGAGCCTCCATGAAGCTTTTTGTGTTTTTAGTTAGTATAAGAGCCTCATCCTTAAGGCTTGTGAGGTAGAGAGGCATCCATAGCTATGCAATATTGAAGGAAATTGAGGCAATGAAGGAGGTGGTGCTTAAGAAGTTCAAGGTTCTAGTTTGAAAACTTTTAAGGACAAAAAAATTGACTGCAACTAGCAGTCTATGCGTTTGTAACTTCAAATCGGCGAAGAATCTAAAAAAGTTTATCCTACAACTTTGTAGAGTAGGTCGAAATTAGTCAAGCAGTGCGGGAATTTTCTTGAAATTTGATTTCTCTTGGGATTTATTAAAATGATTAAAAATGGCTTCCAAAAGCTGCTTTGACTTTAATTCCTTATATATATATATAAATACATATAAGCATGTGACAGTGAGGGTTTATGCTTGTAAGATTTTGTCTAAGATCCAAATGATACCTTGATGTGGACATTGACTTGTGTATAAGGGTGAGGTGTCCTCTAATGATGGTGATAGATTCCAAATCTTGGTGATGTAGGTGAAACCCAAGTGTAGTTGGAGGTTAGTCCTTTGAAAAAAATCTATGCACTCACTCAACCCCTAGGTGTAACCCATTTCCATCTTCACTAAGATAACCTATCCATTTTACCCTTTACATTGACATCCCTCCCAAGAACTTGTTTCCCACTTGCTAAAGTTATCATAACCAAGAAGCAATGTAGCATACCTAGTGCTTGAATAATAAACCCAAAGTGATAAGATGTAGGGTTTAAGCTATGGGTAAGGCTCTTGATAGGGGTTTTGGCCAAATTTTATGGTAGAAATCCAATTTGTAAAAAACCCGAATCAGTTGTTTTTTCATGGAAGTCCTAGAATGGGCATTGGGTTAGGCTAAGTCATCACTTGAAGCATCATATTTGCAAGTACCTTTGTGTTGATCTAGATTTGAACACTATCTATCTCTTCTTGGAATCTAAAGACTACCAACAAAAAAAAGATCAACGTACTCTTGTTTGATCTCTAGAAATTGTTAAAGAAAAGTTTTTTCCCCACCCTATGCATAGCAATGACCCAGGAATACACAGATCTCTGAGCACACATTAAGGTGGACAAAACTGAGTCAGTGGCAAGATAGTAGCTTGTCATTGCTAACAAGCCTTCTAATAATTGGATCATTAGTAGTTGTAACCTTGAAGAAGTTCCTTTTTTTAAATTTTTCCAAATGCTGCTCACTCTTTGGAGTCACACTTTCATAAGTCTTATCATAATATTCAAGGTCACTACACATGAGAAGGTCGTCTGGCTCTCCAACATTGAATCTAAGCTTAGTGAATGTAGTAAAAGGGATCTAATCTAACATAGTCCTCAATGTCAACAGAAATGTGAAAGACAACAGCCTCAAGGCACTGCGTATTTCGGATCTGATTGTAGAGTCGATTGTGGCGGAGTTTCTCTTTCTCAACCTCATGCTTGTTAGAGAGTTAAAAACTATAGATCTATCTTGAAGCTTAATAAAGCAGCAGCAATATAATTTGCTCACGTAGGACTACCATTTTGTTGTGAATACCTTATTTCCAACCATGCTAACCTCCCCTCCATCATTGTTGAAGTCGAGGGAGAAAGTGAAAGCAGAATTTGTTGTTTGAAGGGCCACAACAGGAGTTGCAAGCTGCAAGGGAAAAGATGGCGGGAGAGCACTAAGAGTATTGAAGTGAAGACAAGAAGAGGAGTAGTTTGTTGGTTAGTTGGGTTGAAAGAGGCAATAGATCCGGTATTGCAACGAAGGCGAGAAGAGGAGGAGAATGTTGTTTGTCTGAATCGTTTGTTTTTTGTCTCAATCGTATGTTGGGCTAAAAGAGATGATAGATTTGGTGCTTTTTGAACAATATTTTAGAAGGGGGATAGGGGATTTTTAAAAAACCCTCCATGTGGCCTTATTTTTTGGCCAAAATCTATTTTGTCCTGGGCACCTTCTGGAAAACTATTCCCTTTCGGAAACCCTTGCTAGAACAGCTCCTTGGTGTGGGAGAAGCATATGCCATGCTTGCATTTTGAGGAATCAAAGCAATTGCAGACAGGATGGAGCCCCAATCCTCTGATGGTGCCTACAACAAGTGTGATACTGAGGGGAAAAGTCACGCAACAGGGGAGGGGGAGGCAGTAGTGCAGATGAGGTGTCATGTGGTCCACCCTAATCATGCGCCCATCCAAAAACTGATTATTAATTTTCTACTGTGCGAATTTGCTTGAACCTCCTCAAGGAAGGTGACAAAGCATAAGCCCTTTGACCTGTTCATCTCGTAGTCCATGATGACATGGCAGTCGATAATCTTGTTGTGTGCTTGGAAGGCCTTGTGGAGGGACTCCTTATCAATGTTGTATGCTAGGCTACTAACAAAGAGGTGGGGCATGGCTCATATCTACACAAAACTAAATCCATGTCTGAGGGCTTGGCCTTGCATATTTTGATCCATTTCTGCTCTCACATATTTTGATCTTATTTTCTATCCTTGGTATCATCATGTCAGTCTCAAACATATCTGTCAAAGCATGTCACATGCAATAATTTACATCCATCAAATGCAGTCTTATCTTATCTAGAAACCTGTCCTACAGGACCACCCTGTAGAAAACTGCTCATATCTTTTGAAGTATAACTCGGATCACTAAGCTTTAAAAAGAAAAAATGCAGCCCTCCTTGTGATTTACAACCTTTTGGGAGACACTAGGATCAAATTCTGAAGTTTTCAGCCCCTAAAATTTTCTTTGCAACGTGCAACTATTCATTATAACATGTTGTCCGGGTCAAATATCGACCTTCCCGACTTTGTATCTCCTGCATATGAACATGGGTATCAACCAAACTTTGTACGACCATTCCCAAGGTATCAAAGACCATTTTTGATGCATCTGTCACTATTAATACTCTCCCAATTAAAATAGTTCTACACATCTTCAGTTTAGTTGTGTCTGTCGACTATAGTTTCCAATAGCCATATCACCCTCCTGGGTCAAATATCAACTAGATAGTTGACCAATGAGGCATAAATACTTGCAAGACATCCCCTTCGGATTTAAATAACTTGTATATCACATAGAATATGCCAAGATCAAAGATCCACGTCATTACCCTGCTTAATCTATTTAGGTTATCTTTCTTTGCATCTAGAACAACACTATCCTCTGTAGCCTACATCAATGTCTCTCTTTTTCTATGATTTGTTTACCCTTAATATTATCCACATTCTCTTTCTTAGTATCATTCATTCCTTAAAACTTTGTAGCATCTACATCTTCGGTCTTCATATCTACATCATCAAACTCTATAGTATACACATCCACAAACTGTGTTATATTCGAGCTCTTTTTTCATCTTGAATCTATATATCATCTGCAATCTCTTCCATAGTTTCCTTTGCATCATCAAGTTTTTCTGCATTCCTGCATGTCATGTGCTCTATCTGCTAATATTGCATCTATAATTACCATTAATGCATCTCTATTGCTAAGCAAAAGCCGAAATCTCTATATCTTTGGTGTTCTCCTATAATGCCTTTAGTAATGTTGGTACCTTGCCTCTATCATCTAATCATTCATTGAGCTCTATTTTTGAGGCCTTACATGCTTGACTTGGGCTTCTCTTTTTCCTCAATTCATGGTTTTCCTAGTCTCGGGACTCATATTGACTACATCGAGAGCTAGCTGTCTTTGTTGCATTTTCTTCTATAGAATCTACTTTTGTGATAGGTTGGCAGAAGAGGGGGATACATGACCTCATGTCAGTCTCAAATTTCTCTATCAAAGCATATGCCAACATGTAATAATTTACATCCATTAGATTTGGCCAGGAAACTGTCCCACAAGACCACCCTGCAAAAAAATGCTCGTATCTTTTGAACCATAACTCAGATCATCATGATTTAAAAAGAAAAAATGTTGTCCTACTCATGATCTACAAGTTATCTGAAGACACTTTGACTGAATTCTGAAAATTTCAGCCCCTAAAGTTTTCTGTGCAACCTGCAACTGCTCATTACAGCATGTAGTCCTAGATAGACATCAGCCTTCGCAACTCTATATCTCTGGCATACGAAGTCGGATGTTAACCAAACTTTATAGGACCCTTACCAAGGTATAAAAGCCCATTTTGGATGTGTCGATCACCATTAATCCTCTCCCAATCAAAAAAATTTTAAACATCTTCAGTTCATCCCTACCTGTCCATTGGAGTCTCCTACTTGGTCAGACATCAATTGGATAGTTGACCAAGAAGACATACATACATGCAAGACATCCCCTTTGGCTTTAAATAACTTGTATATCACATGTAATATGCCAATATCAAAGATCCACATCATTAACCTATGGTCAATCACATGAGACATACAAATATGGATTGAAGTCTGCTTCCATACACCCCCCTCTCCCAAAGGGGTGTTGGTCCATTAGATGCTACACATCCTTAATCTAGGCATGTTAGGTTTTGGAGAACTCACTAGTTGGGTAGAGAGGGTGTAGAAGGAGGGTGGCTTGCCTTAGCTATAGCCTACTAACTGATTGGCCTCATTGAATTGTAGTCCCTTTTTGTGTTTTAATCCATAATCAAATCCTTAGGAACCTTAACATCTGTCATTGTCATTAACGACTTCTTTCCCTATAGCACCCACCAAATTCTATCTAAAAAATTAAGCAAGTCTTGTAGATTCTAGCACTAGCAAGTGAAGTAGTTTACATATCAATTAGTATTGTGAATTTTGTTATTTTTTTGGTGGCTGGACAAACTAGTACATTTGTTAATTCTGTTAAGGTAGTGTACAACAAAAAGGCTCCATAGACGTGCTTGTAGACGCAATATTTGAATTGTGTTAAAAAATGTCGGGTGCGATTATTACCGCGTCTATTGCTGGGTCTAAAATTTCGCATCTAAAAGTGCGCTTATAGTGAGAGTTACATGCCCATATATACGTGCATATAGACGCGCGTATTGACGCCTTACATAAATATATAATCATATTTATAAAAAAGTGGATATATTCATATTTTGCATCTATACACGCGTGTATCTGCGCGTCTAAAAAAGTGTTTACTCTGCAAGTTTTTGACGAGAATAGACGCGCTTTTATCCTGCAATTTAGACGCGCTGATAGACGCGCAAAACAGAGGTATGAAAAAAAAACCAGAGAGCAAGCCACATGCTCTCTGGTTTTTTCCCCCCCATCAGCATCAAATTGTATGCTTAGGGAAAACAGAGAAAGATTATTTCGAAGATTTTTGTAATGAAAACAAAACAATGTATGTAGAACACGAAATTTCATATATATAGATGAAACGTTTTTACATGATGAGTTATAGTGCTTGTGACCTCAAGCATGGTCATGGTTGCAAGTACTAGTAGCTGAAAGTAATACATATCAAAAATGAAAACTACAAGCCAAGGGGAGGCATGCATGCATGGGGCTCCTCTACATCTCCTCAGAAGAGGCATCATCGTCGCTACCACCACCGCTGCCTGTGCCGCTACTGCTGCCGCCACCGCTATTGCTAGTCCCCCCTTCGCTATCGTCAACTGCATCAGGGTTTGCCTACACAAAGGATTAAGGTATATAAATACCATTACAAACAATAAATTAGAGTTACCTATACTTTTCATGTAAAAAATAAAACATACCTCTTCTAGTTGTGGAATCCTCATGGCACAATTATATTGCTCCTTCGTGATGAGTCCCTCCTTGTAGAAATGATGCCAAGTGGATACCCGGTTATGACCTCGATGGTAGCCTACCTCTCTAGGAGTAGGCATCTTACCAACGATATGATACTACAAAACAATTTGAACATACAACGTATTAGAACACACTATATAATGAAGTGAAACAAATTACAAAATTTAATTAAAAAGAGAAATAAAATAATACTTACAAACTTAGCCTCCCATGACTCCCTGCCACCCGATCCATAATGCGACGATCCCATGGTTGCCATCTGGATATGTCACGCCTCTGCATGCTCGCGACTTGTCCTTTTCTCTACTGCTCTCTTCTTGGCCTCTTTCCACTCCCTCTGGTGGCAATTGGGTGGTTGGCCATATCCAACGTGCCCCTGCTCTTGTCTCCGTAGTGACTCCTTGGCGCGCGTCATAAGGTGAGACCTCTTATTATGAAGCATGTCTCTCACCTTTGATCGTCCCCAATCATCTGAGAATCGTGAATTCTTGGGATTAGGGTACCTTCTATGTACTGTCCGCAGCACCTCTTGCCACAAACCATTTTTTTGGTGCTTGAAGGGACTCATGCAATCTTTGTATGTGGCATGCACGACACTCCTGAAGTAGCTATCACTTCCCTCCCCTCAGAGTCATGCAAGATACCACCAACATCAGGGACTGAGTAGTACATTTGTGGAGGCTCACCTCTCTCATTTCCCGGTGAGGGTGATCGAGAGCCACCTCCTAGGCAACCCCCACAAAGCCCTCGACCTCCTCGTCCTCCCGCACGACTCTCCCTCCTCCCTTGACGGGCACTACTCTCTACCTCACTCAATGCACATGCTTCGGCAGATGCACGTGCTTCGGTCGATCCATGTACTTCAGCTGATCCTTGTGCATCAGCTGATCGGTGTGTATGCATAGTACGTGGAGTACCTGTTAGTAGAGGTGTACCAAGGTTTGGTATGCCAAGGTTTGGTGTTTGTGCAGAAGTGCTAGGCAAAGATGTGATAGGTGTCCCACACATCACACTGAAAACCTCCTCTACAGTGGGAGGGCGACCAAGATAATTGGTCATCTCCCCCATGAATTGCTCCTTGTTTGGAAAACCTCCAAAAAAGCTACTAACACCTCTAGAAAACTCTGCTAACATGTTGTTCATGCGTTCCAACTCAGGATCAGTGTTGGAAGATCTAGGATTCCACATCTACACAAGAAAAATGATATTACCCAGTGCAAATAAAATATATTACATGCTGTGTCTATATCTGTGTCTCTGTGTGTGTCTGTGAGCATATCTATTTCTGCATCTATACCTGCGCCTACACTGTCATCTAGACGTGTTGATAGACGCACACTCTCGGACCATTTTTTTCAAACTTGGTTAAAAAACGCACAAAAAAACCTCCATAGATGACAGTCTATAGCATGTAAAGAGAGAGAGAGAGAGAGAGAAACAGACAGAGAAAGCAAACAAGATTGAGAGAGAGAAGAAGAACTCACCTTCTTTGCTTGTTCCGATGGGTGGTGGCTAGGTTGCAAGCTCCTTGTCCTTCTTCTCCCTTCCCTTGGTAAGTTGCTTGAATCTTCTTCTCTTCCTTGCTGTTTGGCTCTTGTTCTTTACTCTTTGGCTCTTCCTTCCTCCTGTCCTCTTTTTACTCTTATTTCCTTTCCTCATTGTCTTCATGAAGTGATAGATAGACATGATTAGTGATGTCGAGCTCTAACTGCAGAAAACGTGCAAAAAACGCAAGAAAGCACTGGTTTGAAAAGAAAGCCACAACTTTGTTTTTTTTAAAAAAAAATTTGCGTAGCACGTCTGTAAGCACGTGTATATGCACAGATAAGATATATTACACGCATTGATAGACGTGCAGTTACAATTAAACTGATTAGATGCTAGCTTTTGGTTGTTTTTTGATCAACATGGCATGATTTTCCTAGTCTTTCAATATCAAAATGTTTGCCTGCATGTTGTAAGTATCAACGCATGCATTTAGGGAATATGACATATATACCAAATGAAATCACATTTGTCCTTATGATCCAGGTGTAATTATGTCGTCATCTTCTACTAGTATGGGACATACTGAGTCAACAAATAGTACATCCTCCAGTGAGGATGAGACATTGCGTCTTCACAATCGAGACACTTGGCTTGGACGGAAAATCAAATGTATGTGTGATCGTTGTCAAGGATGTTTTTTTCGAGCACATCGAATTACTTATTTTGTACACTTGTCGAGGAGTCGGTAACTAGTTTACTTCTTTTGTTTGTCTTTAAAGTACACTCCATTATGAGAATAAGAAATAATATATTGTTTGTGCCTTAGATTCTCTATATTTTTTCGTCTCCCATATTGGACTGAACTCAAGATCAATCACCTGTTGGACCCCATGGATATATTCAAGAATATTGCCTCTATATTATGGGATCACTTAATCGGGGCTCGTGATTCTGTCAATGTAAGGGAGGATTTACGTAGCATTGGACGTATGAGACGAGCTTGGCCACGCATCGGACCTAGAGGAATGATGCTAGGAGGCATATTCCACGGTGGATTCTGTGCCACGGTGGATTCCGCGAGGTTTTACGGTGGATTCCGTAAACTTTGATGACCGGGGCTCATACACAAAGTGGATTCTTTGTGCGAGAAGTTGATGGGAACGCCTGTCCTTTTCGGGCGTTTCATTAATTTAGTGTGTACATGGGTGATTCCATAGCGGGTGATTCCGCAAAACACATATTAAATTAATAAACGTTTATGAGTTTAGAGTGCGCACTCGTAATAAATTAAGGTTAGGATTTATTTCTAACCAGTTGATTTATTTATGTAGTTGAAGACTGCTAGGTATTCACTTTTGTCGGTTTAATTGTATTATTTTACTAACGATTGTGAATGCTTCAGTTGATGTGTAGAGATAGTAGCAGTGGCGGAGGAAAGCATTGGAGTCTAGCGAGTATTCAACCTATGGATTATATTTTGATAGGCGCCACGCCCATATTTTGTCATGTCTATTGAGGCATTGATTATTTATTATTATTTTGTATGCGTCTATGCGCACGGATATGTTATTTCTATTTGGACATTGTGTTGGACGTGCCAGATTCTATGGGCACCGTCCATTAGCTTTATCTTCTATTTTTGTAAAAGCAAACTCAAAAGCTAAAAGCTTGTCATATTTTTGTAAATTGGGCTATTATTGAGCATGAAGATGGAAATATACATAAAATATATGCTTTGTGAAGCGCTCACACAAGGCATGGGGGGAGATTGAACCCAATTGGTCTCTTGCTCTTGTCATTCATGCTTTTTACATTGTAATTTGTGGGTAGAGTTCATTGTTCTTGGGGACCTTCCGGGATTCACTACGTGATCATACTGCGATCGATCTGCGCACCAGTGGTATCAGAGCGGAGCTGAGATCAAGAGCTTCCAATCGCTACCCATCTCATGCGAAGGCGGAGCTCCTGGAACGATCGGGCTCTATGGTCAATCTCATCGCGAACCGTCGATACAGGCAGACTTGTGGCAATCAAGAACCCTTGTTTCTATCATCAGATCGCGAAGGACCAGGCTGTACAGGCGGAGGACCACTCCCTCATCTCCATCAACAAGTCGTGGATAAACAGAGTAATTTCTTTTCATCAAGCTTCAAAGCTTAAGATTACTAATCAATAAGCTTGGATTAGAAGCTTAATAGCTTCACAAATTCAATCGTCTGATCTCGAAGGATGTCCAAAAATTCCGCGTGGCGGAAAAAACGCCCCCCCCCACGATTGCGCCGTTTTCCTGGTTCATAGTCCCCTTATCAAGCTTAATCTATTAAGCTTAATACATTAAGCCTTAATCAAGTCAGACAAGACAAGTCATCTCCTGCAAGTCATCAAACTCCAGGTCCCGCGCCTCAGAGATCAAGTTCTGCAAGTCAACTGTGATCAAGTTCTGCAAGTTCACTAAGTCGGCTAAGTTCTGTAAGTCTGCAACTGTGCAAGTCACCTAAGTCTGCAACTCTGCAAGTCAGACTAGTCAACTGGAGTCAGAACTGACTTGTGCTCAAAACTCCTAGAAGGGCTGTTCCTGCGCAGAAACTCCGAACTGCAAAGTTGTTCATGGCAAGGTATTCTACCCATATGCAGGTTTGCTGAAACATTTTCAGCATACGAAGAAGGAAAAATCGCAGATTTTCTGAAGACTGAGAAAGAAATACCCAAAAACACATAGCTTTGTAACCCCGAATTTGAGCTACGCTCATCCCGCTAACCTGATTTTGAGTGAGAAAGGTCTTTTGAGTTTTACAGGATGACGGAACCACATATGGATGATCCTATGGCTGAAGACGACCTACCTGAGCCTACGATGGAGCAAAAGTTGGACCTAATCATGATGCAATTGGAAGAAGAACGAAAGGCTAGGCAAGCATTGCAAGCGCAATTGGCAAGATTACAAAGAGCATCTACCGACAAAGAAGAACCTCAAGCTAAAGATTTGATTCGACGTACCATCGATGCCACTCTTGAAGCTCAAACCATTCGCAAGGAATCAAAGATAAGTAAACGAAGTTTCAAATTTCGCACTTTCAATGGCATACGAGAAGGAAAGACTGTTCTAGCATTTATTAGTCTGTTTGATGACTATTTCCATGAGGAAACTTATCCAGAAAAAGATAAAATCAAGTGTGTTACTAATCATTTGGTAGACAGAGCATCACTTTGGTGGACTGTAGTACACAAGAGCATAGAATGTCCTGCTACTTGGGAAGATTTCAAGAAGAAGTTCATGCAGAATTTCCTTCCACCGCAATTTCATGAGAAGGCTATCAAGCAATGGAATCTACTTCAACAACAGGATCGTGAGCCTATACCTCAGTATACAGAGCGTTTTTGGAATGCACTCCTCCAGCTACGCATGCTTGAAGACGTACTAGAGATGACACATAAGCGGAAGTATATGTCTGGACTTCTTGGACATTACTACGCTGAAGTGAACATGTTCAAGCCTGCTGCCCTTGAAGATGCCATTTCACTAGCTCACGACGCTGAAGATAAGCTACGAGGTAGAGACAGACGACCACAGCAATTCCAAGCCAATGGTAATTATGGATCTAAACAATTCAATTCCAATTTTAGGAGATTTAATCCAAGTCGTTTCTCTTCATCATCTTTCCGCAAGAATTGGGCTAAACCACCTGCATTACCATCCAATGTCAATCCAAATCCTAAGCCTATTCCACAAGCAAATCCAAATGTACCTAGACTTCCTGCCATTGCAAATAATGTAACCAAACCCAAGCCAATAGTATGCTATAAATGCCACCAGCCTGGACATCTCGCAGCAAATTTTCATTCAAAGAAGCCACCAACTCATATCAACTATCTTGGAGCCATGGACGAAGACGAACATGAGGATATGCCTGATTTTTCACTGAAGATGAGGATGACACTTGTTGAGTGTTGAAATGACTTGTTTTTTGGCTGATTTTTTGTTGTTTTTGAGAGCTGAATGGTTGATTTTGTGGGATGATTGATTGATTAGGAAGTGGTTTGGGAGTGTTTTGGATGATAATGAGAGTGTTTTGGAAGATCATGATGTTTGTTGATGGTTCTGTGATGTTCTGATAGGTTCTGATAGGTTCTGTATACCTTCTGTTTTGTTCTGTTTTGGTCTGTTTTGTTCTGATTGTCTTCTGTAAGGAGGGATGGAGTATTGATTGATGAAGAATGAGATATTGTGAAAGTTTATTGAATGGTTTGTGAGAATTTGGAATGGTTTGAGAGTGAGTTATGTGGTTTTGATGACCTTCTGTAACCTTCTGTAGGTCTTCTGTAGAGCTTCTGCTTCTGTTCTGTTTCTGTTCTGTTCTGTACTGTAGCTGTTCTGGTACTGTTCTGTAGACTGTTCTGTAAGTGTTCTGTGGAATGTATGTGTGACTTTTGGGAAAGTTTTCTAGCCTTGGAAAGAGGTGAATACAAGTGCAAAAGAGCTGAAAGAAGTGGAAGAAGTAGCTGCTGAAGACTCAAGAGAAGACTAGAGTGAAGTGACAGTAGTGAGCTGTGAAGAGACACTGTAGTGGCTCTGGTGACCTTTCATATCAGACATACCTCTTGGGAGGGGTATCCACGACCTAAGAGTGATTATTGAGAGTAATTTTTGAGAGATTGTAGTGAGGATATGATGTATTATTGATGGAGTGTGTGAGAGAGAGTCAGAGATAGCCAATTCTACTCAAACAGAGTGATTGTATATGAGAGATTGAGAGAGAAGACTATGAAGATATTGAAGATGAATACTATGTGATGAATTTCCATTCAAAGATGGTGTATTTCTTTGCTTTCTTTGTTCTATTGATGGATTTTGTGAAGATGTTGAAGAATATGGTTGATTCTATTAAAAACCGTGGGAGATTTACATGATGCTGCATGAAGATTTGTTGTGCCTGGTGTTCTTTTCTTCATTGTGATCATATGAAATATGATAAACAAGCTTGTTGATGTTACAAGATAGATTTTCTTGCAAGAGAATTCCCTTTTCCTTGGTGTTCTTCTCGGGGCTCCAACACTACTACTATTTCCGATACTTTACCAGGTATGCCTACTCCACATTCATTATTGACTATGAAATGTTTGGTGCATGGAAAGAAAAAGACTATTTTGCATGATGATGGTAGTACTCATGATTTTATTTCAGCAAAATTAGTCAACGAATTGAAATTACAGACTGTACCTACGCATTATCGCATAAAAGCTGCATTTTTAGGCACTAGGTATAATGGTACATAGGAAGTGCAAGACTTAGAGATTCAAATTGGTTCATACACTGAAAGAAGAAATTTCTTAGTTATTCCATTACAGTCGAGTGACATTATTTTAGGAATGCCTTGGCGACACCAGCATAATCCAGATATAGATTATTCCACACACATAATGAATATTAATTTTAAAGGAAAATCTATTACATTATATGGTATGCATGCATCTAATGTTTTTCCACTGCTTTGGCATACTCAAGTTAAACGTGCATTACGCAAGAGTAGTAAATCATATCTCATTTGGGTGAATGAATTGCAAGTAAAAGAAAATCATATGCACCCTAGGCATAAGGAATTTCTTGCATATTTTAAGGACTTTTTTGCAGAAGACCTACCACCTGGTTTACCTCCTTCACGTCCAGAAGACCATAAGATAGATTTGATCCCTGGCACACAACCACCTTGCAAAGCACCATATAGGCAAAACCAAATAGAGCAAAAAGAAATCCAGAGTCAAGTTGAGGAATTACTAAATAGAGGTTTGATTAGACCTAGTAGTTCTCCATTCGGTGCACCTGTATTGTTAGTCAAGAAAAAGAATAATACCTATCGTATGTGTATTGACTATCGAGCTTTAAATAAGATCACTGTAAAGAATAGGTATCCTATTCCTAGAGTTGATGACCTTATGGACAAACTGCAAGGATCTTCTATATTTAGTAAAATTGACCTTAAGTCTGGTTATCATCAGGTGAGGCTAGATAAATCTGACATATTCAAGATTGCATTCAGAACACAGTTTGGTCATTACGAATTTTTAGTCATGCCATTCGGATTGACTAATGCACCTGCTACCTTTAGTAGAATGATGAACCGTATCTTTTTGAAATATCAGTATTGTGTAATTGTTTTCTTTGATGATATTTTGGTGTTTAGTCAAAATGAGAAAGAACATTATGAGCATTTGTCATTGGTTTTTCAATTATTGAAAGAAAATCAACTGTATGCAAATCCTAAAAAGAGTGAATTCTTTAAGACAGAAATTGAGTATTTAGGTCATATTGTATCATCTGAAGGAATTAAAGTTGATCCTAAGAAAATTGATGCAATATTGAATTGGCCTGTTCCTAAAAACGTGCATGAGTTACGCTCATTCCTTGGTCTTGCTAGTTTCTATAGGAAGTTTATACGTAATTTTTCATTACTTGCTTTACCATTAACCAAACTTCTCAAGAAAGGAATTGTTTATCAATGGACCGAAAATCAACAGAAATCCTTTGACTTACTGAAACATGCATTAACCAATGCCCCTGTTCTACAGTTGACTAACTTTAATAGACCATTCTTTCTAGTAGTGACCGATGCTAGTGGATCAGGAATAGGAGCCGTACTTATGTAAGACAATCGTATGACAAAGAACTATTAGCAGTTGTACAAGCATTAAGACAGTGGAAACACTACTTAATAGGTTCAGAATTTATGATAAAGACCGATCAGCAAAGTATTAGACATTTACTTAGCCAACCCCAAATCTCTGACCGTCATATCAAATGGGCTTCCTTTATTCAAAGTTTTCATCCTATCATTCAATACCAACCTGGAAAAGAAAATGTAGTGGCTGAAGAATGCCATTCATAATATTTCTGTCATATCTTTTGATTCTTTGATTGCTATGAAAGATACATATTACCAGGATATTACTTTTCATTCTGATTGGAATAAATTAGTTCAAAATAATTTCATTCCTGTTGATTCATTGTCATATAATGATGGATTTATGTTTTATGAAAAGAGATTGTGTGTTATTATTCCATTCCGATCTTTTGTTTTGAATGAAATTCATTGTACCCCATATCAAGGTCATAGAGGTATCATATCTACATTACGTATGTTAACTAAAGATTTTTATTGGCCGCATATGGATACAGATGTATCTAATTTTGTTTCTGAATGTTTGATTTGTCAAAGAATTAAGAGACATCATGGTAAACAGTATGGATTACTTATGCCTTTGTCTATTCCATCTAAACCTTGGGAACAAATTTCTATGGATTTCATTATTGGTTTACCAAATACTAAATCTAATCATGATATGATTTGGACAGTTGTAGATAGATTTAGTAAACAAGCATATTTCATTCCATGTAAGAAAACTTTAACAGCATCACAAGCAGCACAGTTATTTTTGAAAATTGTTTTTACTAACCATGGATTGCCAAAAGTTATCATTTCAGATCGTGATTCTAGATTTTGTAACAATTTTTGGATTACACTGTTTGCTAATCTAGGCACAAAGATTGATTTCTCATCTGCATTTCATCCAGAAACTAATGGACAAACAGAAGCCATAAACAGCACCATTTTAGATCTTTTACGTGCATATACTATCTCTAAACCTCAGACATGGGACACTCATTTACATTTATTACAGTTTGCATATAACAATACACCGCACACATCTACAAAGAAAGCACCGTTTGAAGTTATTTATGGATATAGATTATCTACACCTGTTGCATCTTTGTCTAATAGAATTCAGAGTGCTGATGATACTGCTAGTATGCATAACAGTATATTTCATGAAGTTAAAGATATGATTGCTAAATCCCAGCAATCATATGCCAAACAAGCCAACAAGAAAAGACAAGCCATGAATTTCAAAGTTGATGATTATGTTTGACTGAGAATAGAAAAACATAGATTGCAAAGTGTAGATAGACATCCAGTCGTCAAATTAGCTCCTAGATTCTATGGACCATTTAGAATCATTCATAAGATTAATGACAATGCATTCAAGTTAGAATTACCATCTCATTGGAAAATTCACAACACATTTCACATTAGTTTATTGAGACCATTTAGAGGCCAATTACCTGTCCACCCTGTTTATGAAAACCCACATTTATTAGAGGAACTGACTGAAATACTTGAACCAGAAGCTATCATAGACACTGACTTTATGACCACTAGAACTGGCCGAAGGTATTCTAGATATCTAGTCAAATTTAAGAACCATCCTGTAGAGGAAGCACAATGGATGCACGCTAGAGAATTAAATGCTTTCCCCACTCTGTTAGCTCCACATTGAGCTAATAGCAATTGAGGTCAATTGCTATCCCACCCCGGGGGTATGATGCCAGGAGGCATATTCCACGGTGGATTCCGTGAGGTTTTACGGTGGATTCCGTAAACTCTGATGACCGGGGCTCATACACAAAGTGGATTCTTTGTGCGAGAAGTTGATGGGGACGCCTGTCCTTTTCGGGCGTTTCATTAATTTAGTGTGTACATGGTTGATTCCATAGCGGGTGATTTCGCAAAATACATATTAAATTAATAAACGTTTATGAGTTTAGAGTGCGCACTCGTAATAAATTAAGGTTAGGATTTATTTCTAACCAGTTGATTTATTTATGTAGCTGAAGACTGCTAGGTATTCACTTTTTTCGGTTTAATTGTATTATTTTACTAACGATTGTGAATGCTTCAGTTGATGTGTAGAGATAGCAGCAGTGGCGGAGGAAAGCATTGGAGTCTAGCGAGTATTCGACCTATGGATTATATTTTGATAGGCGCCACGCCTATATTTTGTCATGTCTATTGAGGCATTGATTATTTATTATTATTTTGTATGCGCCTATGCGCACGGATATGTTATTTCTATTTGGACATTGTGTTGGGCGTGCAAGATTCTATGGGCACCGTCCATTAGCTTTATCTTCTATTTTTGTAAAAGCAAACTCAAAAGCTAAAACCTTGTCATATTTTTGTAAATTGGGCTATTATTGAGCATGAAGATGGAAATATACATAAAATACATGCTTTGTGAAGCGCTCACACAAGGCATGGGGGGAGATTGAACCCAATTGGTCTCTTGCTCTTGTCGTTCAAGCTTTTACATTGTTTTTTGTGCAAAAAGGTAGAGTTCATTGTTCTTGGGGACCTTCCGGGATTCACTATGTGATCATACTGTGACCGATTTGTGCACCAAGGAAAGATCGAGTTACCGCGTGCACCTTGGATGTTGTTGAAGACCGAAGAAAAGATGGTGAAGCAGCAGATATGTAGCTTTCAAACTCCCACAGGATATATGAGATGCCTCAAGGGAGCCTTCATAAAGAAAAAGAAAAGAGGTGTGGAGCAACTATCCGGTTTAAAGTCTCACGATTGGCACAAAATGATTCAGGTAAGGATTTTCATAGCCATAAATATATTAATCAGTGGAGTAACTATGTAGACTAATTAACAATGTATGAATATTTACATACAGTTCATCCTTCCTACTAGCATATCCCATTGTGTTTCGAAAGATGTGCGTGATATCATTTACAAGATGGGTGAGCTAGCGAGGTATGTATACTTTATACTTATTTTTTAGTTTACATATTACATACATCACATAGTAAACCCGCTTGAATTTATGGACAAAACTAATTATCGTTCTCAAATGCATGTTGGTAGATTTGTGAGTTTGAAGGAAATCGATCCAAATACATTGCAAGAGGCTCAAGTATTGTCCATTGAGGTGGTTTGTTTGGTGGAGGAAATTTTTCCTCGCTCTATTTTGACTACTCAAGTACACTTACTCGTACATCTGATTGATGAGATCGCAATTTGTGGGGTAGTTCATGCAAGGTGGATGTTTTTTCTAAAGCACTTTATGAAAACCCTAAAAGATTTTGTAAGGCAAAATGCACGGCCCGAGGGAAGCATGGCTGAGGGTTGGTTAGTGCAATCATCCCTTGTAAAAATCTCTGAATATCTTACTAAAGTGGACTCCTCTTTACCACGACTATGGAAAGATGATGAAGATTTGAGGATGACCTCTATAATACCTCAAGGAAAAGGAAGGAGCAAAGTGCTAATGAAAGAGGAGCTTTGTAAGTTAAATGTATTTTGTGTGCTTAACAGCGAAGTAATGAGCAAATGGGTGACACTATATAAAGAAGCAAGGGCAAGAAGAGTAAGCGAAAGGCAAGCATTTCGTGCTAGACATGGATGTAATGTCCCATATCTAGAACATTTAAGTCCACTTCCATATCATATTGATATAGATTGGCTACATGAAGAAATGGAGAATATGAAAAAAGAGGAGGTGATGGATATATCGCAAGAGGAGTGGGAATACGCACGAGGTTGCTTATCAAAGGTGAGACATACTTATAATTAAATTATCTTTAGTTATATATGATATAATAATTTCACATGTTTCATCTTTAACTAAATCATTAATATGATCTCAACAATGTACTACTAGTGCACATTGTTCAATGCTATTTGGTGTGAAGGCAAACATTTTCAAACTCAAGGTATAAATGATAAGAGAAATACCCATGATTGTGGTGTCCTTGCAAACTTCCAGGATACCAATGGCACCATGGAAGGTTATTGTGGCTTGATCCAAGATATTTTGAAGCTTGACTTTAGGCAATTTTTTATGTATGTGCTAGATGTGCAGTGGTTTAAAGAAGTAGTAACAACAGGTGAGCATTGCACGATTAGACGTCATCCAAGTGGTTTTGTAGTGATTGACTCTACAAAATTTTACCAAGGCAAGAAAGACACATTCGTACTACCTCAACAATGCGAGCACGTATATTAGAAGCTATTTATTTTTATATATATTACTTCTTGATACATTCTCAAAATACAATAAATATCTAAGTTGCTAATTACTTTTTATTTTTTAAATGTAGGTTGTGTATCACCCAATGGTAAACAATAACCGATGGTGGCACATCATCCCCATATTTAATCGTTCAAAACCAATATATGGCAATGCTACCAACATAGAGATAGTTGATGACAATCCAACAATCAATGATGATGCACATGATGATGCCATGATCGATGATATACATGATGTAGTGCAAGATGATCCCCGCAAGGATGTTCAAGGAATCACAGAAAAGGATAACAATATGGTTGTAGATTATGATGAAGAAATTGATCATAGCAATACATCTGACATTGGGATAGACTTATTTGTTTCATTGCCTATTGGTAACATAGACCTAGAGGTAGATAGTCTAGCAAGGGCCGATCTCATTGAAGATGAGATTGATCATTCAATGTAGCATATATAATTAGCTTTGAATGATTGGATGTATATTTGTAATACTCAGAAAGAAGTAAAGTTGGTAATATATTCAAACAAATACTAGATGTTAAGATGTTTGGTCATATTTGGGGACTTTATGAGAAATGAAAAATATGTGCATTTATTTTCGCATCTATAGGCACGTTTATAAACGTGGGTATATAGACGCGTTCTGTATACTAGCGTGAATAGACGCGCTGATACATGCACTTATAAACACGCTCGCTATTTCGTATGTACAGTGCGCGTCTATAGGGCCTTTCTCTTCTAGTGTAAATCATTCATAGTCTCTTTGTACTCCATATAAATAGCCCCAAACATTGCATGCTAAAATGAATCAACATAAAACTCTTTTGGCTAAAATAACTCATCCCCATGTAACTTTGCTGGTTGATAATTGAGCCCTTTTCTGTGTTTGCTGAAATACATAAGAAAATAACTCTTTTTGTTGAGAAAACTCAGTACCTAACCCTCTTTGTTGTATAAAATCAACAATCTCATGGTACATATCTAAGGAATGTACTTGCACAAAATTGGAATCGCTTTGCACCTCTATTTTCAACATATCTTCAATCTTTGTAAT
The DNA here is from genome assembly GCF_053477565.2 of Lygodium microphyllum. Taxonomy (NCBI): domain Eukaryota; kingdom Viridiplantae; phylum Streptophyta; class Polypodiopsida; order Schizaeales; family Lygodiaceae; genus Lygodium; species Lygodium microphyllum. The sequence continues at coordinate 51,678,007 of NC_141148.1, read as the reverse complement.
AGTATTCACATAAGACAACCCATCATACATCCCATAAATGCACTCCTCATCACGCAATAAACTTCTTCTCAACCCTTTTTCATTCTTCATACATATTTCTTGGCAACTCTAGACATCTTTGCAACTTTGTGAAAACAAACAGAATTCTCAGCTGAAAGATTAATAAATCTTGTAGAAAAATCATCGCTGCCAGGAGGCGAGAGCTTTTCTCTCCTTCTACTACCTTCACCTTGTAGGATAGAGGAACGCAGTGAAAATTTGGCTCTTTTGCGGGTAGAGGAGAATCTCGCAATGTGTCTTTATTTCATGGGTGATTTACACAAACTGTCATAAATTGCTCAGCTCTTTTCCCATCTTTGCTTCGGATCCACATACATGTAGACCTATCATCTATAACCTTTGCTTCCACCTGTGCTTCATGGTAAAGAGTTGACCCAAAATGACATCATAAGGACATGAATCCTGCATTAAGAAATGACAATCACCCTGAACATTTCCTATGGAAACCCTCAGATTCGGACATGTTACATATAGCTCTCTTGCAATATTATTGGTGGCTCTCATTTGTGAACCATGATCTACATCTACAAGCCACTTTTCACTCTCATACAAAAAACAAACTATAACATTTATCTTTGAGCTGTGATGTAGCACAGAAACACACGGTGTCTCCATCTCTCCAATCTTAAGCACTATCTCAGTGGTTGCTTGTGCCTAATGACTTTTAGAAAAATGCCTACAACACACGGTGTCTCCATCTCTCCAATAGCACTATCTCAGTGGTTTCTTGTGCCCAATGACTTTTAGAAAAATGCCTGCAGGTAATCATTACAGGTGCATGATCCTTTGCATAGTGCTCTGGTTGTATACTCTTCACAATATTTGCATATACTGCAACACTCTCAACAAGAATTTCATCATCACTCTCCTTAGTCAGCTCCTTAGTTGTGATACCCTGCATGGCAGGCTCTTCTATGGTCTAAATCACAAGTTTCTTTCTCTTTATATGATGTCTATAATTTCTTCATGAAACTCTCTCTTTACAATTCCCAAAATCTCTCCTAAGGTGAATTCAATCTTGTTATTTAAGATTCTCTCCTTCAATATGCTTTTAAGATCTATTGCAGACTTAGTATCTGAAGCAAGATTGTAACTTGTTTGTTTCTTTGGTTTAGTATCTTGTTTCGTCTACTTCTTCTGTGCATCCTCTTTATTCTATTCACAGGCCATGGTCTAGAAGGTGGTGTTGTAGGCTCACCCCTATAGTCTTCTTGGAAGTATCATCCCTTTTTCACTTTTCCTTAACAATCACTTCTGTATCTAGGGCTTTTGTTAAATAGGTATAAACTAAGTATTTATCAATTGGAGATCCCCACCCAATCTTTGTTGTGATGCTCTTCCTTGCACCAGATAAATCTACTTGCTACACTTAGTCCTTATTTGTAGTCTATAAAGCAAAAAACCATAACTTTGACTTACACTTTGGTTTCTTTTCAATCTGAACACCATAAGCCGAAGCATCTCCCATGGCTGCATAATATATATGAGTAGTCATATCCTCAAAAAGCTTCTTCATTTCACCCTTACCAAAATTTATAGCAATATACTTATCAGTCGGTTGCACAGATCTTTCCATCGAGTCAAAAAATCAAAATTTTTTACGTAACATTCTTAAATGATTCACAATCTTTGTGCTTGTGCTTAGGACTATCACACCATATGCATCCATGCACAAAATTATTCTTAGGCAAAGCTTGTGAATGACCAATTTTCTGAGAATATTCCTACTTTGCCACTTTAATTTACAAATCCTACATAGTTTTTCACTAGCTTATTAATGACATCCTCTTTCCTTGACACTTTAAACCTTTTATTACTTTAGTATTTTCATAAAAAATATTTGCCAACTAATTATAGGATATCTTTGGTTTAGAGAGCAAATCGCCACACTTTCAAAAGTCTAGAATACAAGTTTCACCACATATTCTATAACATGAAAGTATATGTTGGCTCTTAAAATCATCTATGCTAGGGACCAGCTTGGAGGCTTCAGCTCTACGGGTTTGCTTCTGTTAAAGCTCACGATATACTTTATTAATATGTTGGGGGTCTACTTTGTGTATATGATACAAAGAGTTGAAGAGAATATGAAAAAGATAAGATAAGTTGGGGGTCTACCTTGTGTATATGATAATTTTTTTTTAAAAACGATAAGTTTTTTTTTTAAATTGTGTTTTAAAAGAAAATAAGGTAGCCCCCCGCATCTCGCGTATAAGCACGGGGGGTAGGGGTAAAAAAATTTGCGACGACGGGAGCAGACGGGGTCAAGACGGCAATGATAGAGGCAGGAACACCACGGGGGTGTCACGGGGTGCGTAAAAGCAAAAACACGCATGTGTATGCGTGACGCGAGGTGTGTGGCAACACGACAAAATAAAGAAAAATTAATAACATGCATGACGCTCGAAAACACATTGAAATTTTTATAACGAAAAATCCAGCAGGTAAAATAGGGTGGAGAAAAAAGAAAAATGTGGAAAAGAGTAGTTAGACAAGGTTGTCAAATTAAACTCGAATTTTGGTGAAAATAGGGCATGTTCACATGGAAAAATGTAAAACAATACGCAGAAAATGTCCCAAAAATCCACAAAAAGGAATAACCAATGAACCATGCATCAAAATGACAGGTACTAAAAAGGAAAAATGGTAAGGGAAAGGTGTAGGAAAGGGTTGGCATGTGAGATGGTTGTTCCGAAGCAAAAAGCATGCGTTCACATGGAAACATGTCCAAGTGACGAAAAATTGTTCAAAAATTAATGACTCAAGAACCGTCTAGCGGAACAGGGGTTGGTAAAAAGGAAAAATAGTCACTTCAAAGGGACAAACGGGGTTGGAAGGTTAGATTTGGGTTTTGGTGAACGTAGGGTGCATTCATACGAAAAAAACTTCAAAGTAAGGGATAAAGGAAAAGAGAGAAGAAACAGCCCCAAGAGTGGAGTGAAAGTAAAAGGGTGGGTGGGAAAGAGACTTGATCAGGGTAAAAGCAGGTCATGGCATAGATTCATGAGCAAATTGAGGCATATGTAGGGGGGTATGTATCATAGACGCACAAGGATGCGTCCCCATGCTTAAAACCTTAACATGAAGGGTAAATCGAATATCAGGGACCTAGGACCATACATCAGACCAATTGTTGGTGTCCCCACACTATAGACCTGACCGTCACTAATAAACAAAAGGTGTAGGGTTAGAAAAACTTGGCCCATGTTGAAGAGAATGGAGGTTGACTAACGATGTCGCATATTGTGTCGTAGTTGGATGTATGAGATACCAAGGTGTTTTTGTAGCATGTGTATATCCAACGGGGTAGGGACCACACAGTAGCAATACCCAAGGAAGCAGCTTTGCTGAGGGAATTGTGGGAAACCGTCGATAGGGAAGAATATTGCACTCATCTCATGGTCACTCCCATGGAATGAAATAATAGTCACTCACCCCATTATTGACATCACTCGAGTGAATCATGATGAAAACCCAAATCTTACACCCGAGCTAGGAATCGACAGAGGGATGGTGCAGAGGGAGTATGCCAGGGTGCACAGTTGATGGTGCATTAGTACATCCAACCCCGTCTAGCATAGGTGCAAGCGCAAATGCCAGGAAGCCTTGTTGTGTAGTGTATAGAAGAGGATGATCTATCCTGTGGTAATAGCAGAAACCAATCCCGTGTGTGCATAGGGAAAGGAAAACATACCTGACTCCAATGGTCGTACGTCCCTTAGTCTCACCTCTTGATGAGTGATTTAGGAAACACTAGTCACGCTCAACCCCCCTCTGATTGACACTCTGTTTGTTGGAGAATACATGAGGGTAGTCCGTTCCTAAAACCCATTGATGTTATCCTCATAGTCACTTGTGCAGAGGTTGTATGCCTTGTGTGCATTTACTGGTGCAATTGTGCATTCCGCCCAGTGGTGGCGTACGGTGCGAGAAGGAAGGCCAGGGAGCCTTATAGTACTATGCACAGGAACATATCGTGCTTTGTTCATTGAGAGGCCCAACCCATGCAACACTCCATTCACACATCGCACCTCTCTGTTAAATGTAAATGGCAAAAATTGGTCACTCACCCTACCCCCTGTCTCACACTCACTGATAGATAGAGAGGGCAGACCATACTCACTGCCCATCCTATTAGGATGAAAGCTCACATCACTCAATTTTTTGTTGATGAAGATCACTTTCTCTAGTATTGTCATCAAGGTGTTGAAGATGAGACATAGCTAGGGAGGTAGCCCATATATTTGGTACTATAGATTTTTTGGAGATCGTGTCGTGTGTATAAGGGAATCACATGTTTTACAAGGAGTACAGAGATAGCACACCAAGGGAGTTGGCTTTGGAATTTCTTCTGGAAAAGTGTCTGTTGGTGGTTCGACTATCCTGGACTGTGGGGTGTTACCACCTTTTCCACAGCCAGCTTCCCGTCTAAGGGTGTTTTCACCTTTTCTCCAAACGAGGCCTGCTATGACAGGGAATTCCTTCCTTTTCTCCCATAATAGTTTTTCTTTCCTTTTCTTTTCTTTTCCTTTTCTTTCCTACTCCGAGGGGTGTTTCCACCTTTTCTTGAAGAATAGGTTGTCATGACAGGGACGGAAGTCCTTTTCTCCGATGACCGATATTTTTTCTTCCTTTCTTGTTTTTCTTTTGACTATCTTTAAAGCATGGAATGGTTGGGGCCCCATGTATCAGAACCATCTTCACCACCTTTGTTGGATTAGATGAGAGGAGAATAGAGTACAGATGGAAGTTGTTTGGGAGGGGCTAGTAAAAGGATGCCACCTCATAAAGAAGAGAGTAATGGCTATCCATAGCACAAGGAGAAAGACAGTGCAATGCCCAAAAGGAAAAGGATGGGTCAACTGTGATTGTCAAGATCCCCTGGGAGAGAAGTACTGCTTTAGGCGATAGGCATTGATCAGGAAGGGATCATTAGAGGCATCAACTATCTAGACTTGGACTGAGCCATTTAGATTGACAGCAAGTACGTTATAAGGACCCATCCATCATTGTTGAAGTTTTCTTGGAAACTTGCCAAATCGGGAATCATAAGCGAGAACTAAGTCACCTTCCTTGAACTCCTTCTGCTTGATGAAGCTCTCATGATAGACCTTTCTACGAGCTTGTCTGGCTTCCATGCACCATACAGCCATCCTACAGATCTCATCAAGACACTCCAAGCGCAAGAGGTGGCGTTGCAGGGACTCACCATCTCCCAAGCATTCATTGATAGCCACACGTAGAGAGGGTAGCTTGAGTTCAACAGGAAAGATGGCTTATGTTCCATACACCAACTCGAAATGAGCTTTTTATATAGCTCCCTTATGGGAGGTTCTATACGCCCAGAGAGCCTCTCTAAGTCGATCATCCAGTCATGGTGTAGAAATCGTCCATGTCAGGATCGAGCAGAGGATGCGATTGGTGACTTAAACTTGGCCATTGGCTCTGGGGTAATAGGGGTAATAGGGGGTTGCTGATGCATTGAGTAGAAGACCTGCAATTCATAATATTTCTATAATATCTTTTGATTCTTTGATTGCTATGAAAGACACATATCACCAGGATATTGCTTTTCATTCTGATTGGTAAAAGTTAGTTCAAAATAATTTCATTCCTATTGATTCATTGTCATATAATGATGGATTTATGTTTTTTGAAAAGAGACTGTGTGTTACTATTCCATTCCGATCTTTTGTTTTGAATGAAATTCATTGTCCCCCATATCAAGGTCATAGAGGTATCATTTCTACATTACGCATGTTAACTGAAGATTTTTATTGGCCGCATATGGATGCAGATGTATCTAATTTCGTTTCTGAATGTTTGATTTGTCAAAGAATAAAGAGACATCATGGTAAACAGTATGGATTATTAATGCCTTTGTCTATTCCATCTAAACCTTGGGAACATATATCTATGGATTTCATTACTGGTTTACCAAATACTAAATCTAACCATGACATGATTTGGACAATTGTAGATAGATTTAGTAAGCAAGCATATTTCATTGCATGTAAGAAAACTTTTTCAGCATCACAAGCAGCACAGTTATTTTTGAAAACTGTTTTTACTAACCATGGATTGCCAAAAGTGATTATTTCAGATCGAGATTCTAGATTTTGTAATAATTTTTGGATTACACTGTTTGCAAATCTAGGCACAAAGATTGATTTCTCATCTGTATTTCATCCAGAAACAAATGGACAAACAGAAGCCACAAATAGCACCATTTTAGATCTTTTACGTGCATACAGTATCTCTAAACCTCAGACATGGGATACTCATTTGCATTTATTACAGTTTGCATATAACAATACACCGCACACATCTACAAAGAAAGCACCTTTTGAAGTTATTTATGGATATAGATTATCTACACATGTTGCATCTTTGTCTAATAGAATTCAGAGTGCTGATGATATTGCTACTATGCATAACAGTATTTTTGATGAGGTTAAGGATATGATTGCTAAAGCCCAACAATCATATACCAAACAAGCCAACAAGAAAAGACAAGCCATGAATTTCAAAGTTGATGATTATGTTTGGCTTAGAATAGAAAAACGTAGACTACAAAGTGTAGATAGACATCCAGTTGTCAAATTAGCTCCTAGATTTTATGGACCATTTAGAATTATTCATAAGATTAATGATAATGCATTCAAGTTAGAATTGCCATCTCATTGGAAAATTCATAATACATTTCATATTAGTTTATTGAGACCATTTAGAGGCCAATTACCTATCCACCCTATTTATGAAAACCCACCTTTATTAGAGGAAGAGACTGAAATACTTGAACCAGAAGCCATCATAGACACTGACTATATGACCACTAGAACTGGCCGAAGGTATTCTAGATATCTAGTAAAATTTAAGAACCATCCTGTAGAGGAGGCACAATGGATGCACGCTAGAGACTTAAATGCTTTCCCCACTCTGTTAGCTCCACATTGAGCTAATAGCAATTGAGGTCAATTGCTATCCCACCCCGGGGGTATGATGCCACGAGGCATATTCCACGGTGGATTCCGTGCCACGATGGATTCCGTGAGGTTTTACGGTGGATTCCGTAAACTTAGATGACCGGGGCTCATACACAAAGAGGATTCTTTGTGCGAGAAGTTGATGGGGATGCCTGTCCTTTTCAGGCGTTTCATTAATTTAGTGTGTACGTGGGTGATTCCATAGCGGGTGATTCCGCAAAATGCATATTAAATTAATAAACGTTTATGAGTTTAGAGTGCGCACTCGTAATAAATTAAGGTTAGGATTTATTTCTAACCAGTTGATTTATTTATGTAGCTGAAGACTGCTAGGTATTCACTTTTGTCGGTTTAATTGTATTATTTTACTAACGATTGTGAATGCTTCAGTTGATGTGTAGAGATAGCAGCAGTGGCGGAGGAAAGCATTGGAGTCTAGCGAGTATTCGACTTTTGGATTATATTTTGATAGGCGCCATGCCTATATTTTATTATGTCTATTGAGACATCGATTATTGATTATTATTTTGTATGCGCCTATGGAAACGGATATGTTATTTCTATTTGGACATTGAGATTGGGCGTGCCAGACTCTATGGGCACCGTCCATTAGCTTTATTTTCCTATTTTTGTAGAAAGCAAACTCAAAAGCTAAAAGCTTGTCATATTTTTGTAATTGGGCTATTATTGAGCATGAAGATTGAAATATACATAAAATACATGCTTTGTGAAGCGCTCACACAAGGCATGGGGGAGATTGAACCCAATTTGTCTCTTGCTTCTTGTCGTTCAAGCTTTTACATTGTTTTTTGTGCAAAAAGGTAGAGTTCATTGTTCTTGGGGACCTTCTGGGATTCACTACGTGAGCATTTTGCGACCGATCTGTGCACCACCTTCTTGATAAACAAGGCTGATGTGAAGGAAAGAATGATGAGATGGCTCCTTCTATTTAAAGATTTTGACTTTGAAGTGGTTACCAAACCCAGTTGCTCTCATGTCCTGGCTGGTCACCTTTCATGAATCCCTCAAAGTGATGATGAAGAAGAGAAATATGATCCAAACCTTCCTAATGCTTTCTTATTTCTAGTCAAAAAAATTACCCCATGGCATACATACATAGCCAACCTCTTGGCAACCCAACAGTATCCCCTTGGCATCTCGAGCCGTAAGAAGAAGAAGCTTCTATTGGAATCACCTCCCTATACCCTATTAGGTGGCACTCTATACAAAAAAGGTAAGGAGGAAGTCTTGCAAAGATGTGTAGCAAGAGAAGAAATCATTAACAAAAACCATGGAAGAATTGACAAAACTGTATAAGATTCACCATCGCAAGTTCACCCCCTATTACCCCAGAGCCAATGGCCAAGTTTAAGTCACCAATCGCATCCTCTATTACCCCTATTTACATTTTCTTTTCCAGGTTGGTATTGAATGATAGGATGAAAACTTTGAATGAAGGAAGCCCATTTGATATGACGGTCAGAAATTTGGGGTTGGGTAAGTAGATGTCTAATGCTTTGCTGGTCGGTCTTTATCATGAATTCTGAACCCATTAAATAGTGCTTCCACTGTTTTAATGCTTGTACAACTGCTAATAGTTCTTTGTCATAAGTGGAATATTTGAGCTCAAAGGGTTTCAGCTTAGAACTAGAATATGCTATTGGATGGTTGTCTTGCATTAGTACAGCTCCTATTCCTGATCCGCTAGCATCGATCACAACTAGAAAGAATGGTCTATTAAAGTCAGGCAATTGTAGAACAGGGGCATTGGTTAATGCACGTTCCAGTAAGTCAAAGGATTTCTGCTGAGTTTCAGTCCATTGATAAACAATTCATTTCTTAAGAAGTTTGGTTAATGGTAAAGCAAGTAATGAAAAATTACGTACAAACTTCCTATAGAAACTAGCAAGACCAAGGAATGAGCGTAATTCATGTACATTTTTAGGAACAGGCCAATGCAATATTGCATCAATTTTCTTAGGATCAACTTTAATTCCTTCTTTTGATACAATATGACCTAAATATTCTATTTCTGTCTTAAAGAATTCACTCTTTTCAGGATTTGCAAATAATTGATTTTCTTTCAGTAATTGAAAAACTAATTATAAATGCTCATAATGCTCTTTTTCACTTTGACTAAATACCAAAATATCATCAAAGAAAACAATCACACAATACTGATATTTCAGAAAGATACGGTTCATCATTCTACTGAAAGTAGCAGGTGCATTGGTCAATCCGAATGGCATGACTAAGAATTCGTAATGGCCAAACTGTGTCCTGAATGTAGTCTTAAATATGTCAGTTCTATCTAGCCTCACCTGATGATATCCAGACTTAAGGTCAATTTTACTAAATATAGAAGATCCTTGCAGTTTGTCCATAAGGTCATCAACTCTAGGTATAGGATACCTATTCTTTACAGTGATCTTATTTAATGCTCGGTAGTCAATACACATACGATAGGTATTATTCTTTTTCTTGACTAAGAGTACAGGTGCACCGAATGGAGAACTGCTAGGTCGAATTAAGCCTCTATTTAGTAATTCTTCAACTTGACTCTGGATTTCTTTTTGCTCTATTTGATTGTGCCTATATGGTGCTTTGCAAGGTGGTTGTGTGCCAGGAATTAAATCAATCTTATGGTCTTCTGGACGTGAAGGAGGTAAACCTGGTGGTAGGTCTTCTGCAAAACAGTCCTTAAAATATGCAAGAAATTCCTTATGCCTAGGGTGCATATGATTTTCCTTTGTATGCAATTCATTCACCCAAATGAGATATGATTTAGTATTCTTGCGTAGTGCACGTTTTGCTTGAGTATGCGAAAGCAGTGGAAAAATATGTGATGCATGCATACCATATAATGTAATAGATTTTCCTTGAAAATTAATATTCATTGTGTGCGTGGAATAATCTATATTTGGATTATGCTGGTGTCTCCATGGCATTCCTAAAATAATGTCGCTTGACTGTAATGGGACAACTAAGAAATTTCTTCTTTCAATGTATGCACCAATTTGAATCTCTAAATCTTATACTTCTTGTGTGCCATTGTACCTAGTGCCTAAAAATGCAGCTTTTATGGGATAATGCGTAGGTACTGTATGCAATTTTAATTCCTTTACCAATTTTGCTGAAATAAAGTCATGAGTACTACCGTCATCATGCAAAATAGTTCTTTCCTTTCCATGCACCATACATTTCATAGTCAACAATGAATGTGGAGTAGGCATATCTGGTAAAGTGTCGGAAGTAGTAGTAGGATCATCCTCATCTTCAGTAAAATCTGGCATATCCTCATGCTCGTCTTCGTCCATGGCTCCAAGGTAGTTGATATGTGCTGGTGGCTTCTTTGAATGACAATTTGCTGCGAGATGCCCTGGCTGGTGAAACTTATAGCATACTATTGGCTTGGCTTTGGTCACATTATTTGCAATGGCTAGAAGTCTGGGTACATTTGAATTTGCTTGTGGAATAGGCTTAGAATTTGGATTGGCAGTGGATGGTAATGCAGGGGGTTTAGGCCAATTCTTGCGGAAAGATGGTGATGAGAAACGACCTGGATTAAACCTTCTAAAATTGGAATTGAATTGTTTAGATCCATAATTACCATTGGCTTGGAATTGCTGTGGTCGTCTGTCTCTTCCACGTAACTTATCTTCAGTGTCGTGAGCTAAGGAGATGGTGTCTTCAAGGGTAGCAGGCTTGAACATGTTCACTTCAGCGTAGTAATGTCCAAGAAGTCCAGACATATACTTCCGCTTATGTGTCGTCTCTGGTACGTCTTCAAGCATGTGTAGCTGTAGGAGTGCATTCCAAAAACGCTCTGTATACTGTGGAATAGGCTCACTGTCCCGTTGTTGAAGTAAATCCCATTGCTTGATAGCCTTCTCATGAAATTGGGGTGGAAGGAAATTCTGCATGAACTTCTTCTTGAAATCTTCCCAAGTAGCAGGACATTCTATGCTCTTGCGGACTACAGTCCACCAAAGTGATGCTCTGTCTATCAGATGATTAGTAACACACTTGATTTTATCTTTTTCGGGATAAGTTTCCTCATGGAAATAGTCATCAAACTGGCTAATGAATGATAAAACAGTCTTTCCTTCTCATATGCCATTGAAAGTGCGAAATTTGAAACTTCGTTTACTTATCTTGGATTCCTTGCGAATGGTTTGTGCTTCAAGAGTGGCGTCGATGGTACGGCGAATCAAATCTTCAGCTTGAGGTTCTTCTTTGTCGGTGGATGCTCTTTGTAATTTTGTCAATTGCGCTTGCAATGCTTGCCTAGCCCTTCGTTCTTCTTCTAGTTGTAGCATGATTAGATCCAGCTTTTGTTCCATGGTAGGCTCAGGTAAGTCGTCTTCAGCCATAGGATCATCCATATGTGGGGTAGTCATCTTGTAAAACTCAATAAACCTTTCACACTCAAAATCAGGTTAGCGGGATGAGCGTAGCTCAAATTTGGGGTTACAAGGCTATATATTTTTGGGTATTTCTTTCTCAATTTTTAGAAAATCTGCAATATTTCTGTATCCGTTTGCTGAAAGTACTTCAACGAACTTGTAGATAGGTAGAACACCTTGCCACGAACAACTTTCCAGTTCAGAGTTTTTGCATAGGAACAAGTCTTCTAGGAGTTTTAAGCACTAGTCAGTTCTGACTCCAGTTGACTAGTCTGACTTGCAGAGTTGCAGACTTAGCAGACTTACAAAGTTGTTGACTTGCAGGACTTAGGCCGACTTGCAGAACTTGATTCCACTTGACTTGTAGAACTTGACTTTTGCAGTGCAGGACCCGGAGTTTGTCGACTTGTGTGCCCTATGTGATTTGGTGAAAGCTTAATGACTTAAGCTTAAGTGATTAAGCTTAAGCTTAATAAGCTTAATGGAGGAATAACAGGCGGCGTGAAATTTCGTGGGGGGGGCTGTTTTTTTGGCCGCGCGGAATTTTCGGAAGGGTCTTCTGAGACCACGATTATGAATTTTGTGGAGCTTCAAGCTTGTTTTAAGGCTTCTAAGCTTAAGATTAAGCTTTGATAAAGTAATTAACTTGATTATGAGGAGAGCTTATCTCTATTTTCAACGACTTGATGAAGGAGGTGTATGCGTGGTCCTCCGCCTGCAGAGCCTGGTCCTTCGCGATCTGACAGTAGAAACAAGGGTTCTTGATCGCCAGAAGTCTGCCTATATCGACGGTTCGCGACGAGATTGACTGTAGAGCCCGTTTGTTCCTGGAGCTCCGCCTTCGCCCGAGATTGGTAGCGATTGGAAGCTCTTGATCTCTGCTCCGCTCTGATACCACTGGTGCGCAGATCGGTGGCAGAATGCTCACGTAGTGAATCCCAGAAGGTCCCCAAGAACAATGAACTCTACCTTTTTGCACAAAAAACAATGTAAAAGCTTGAACGACAAGAAGCAAGAGACAAATTGGGTTCAATCTCCCCCATGCCTTGTGTGAGCGCTTCACAAAGCATGTATTTTATGTATATTTCAATCTTCATGCTCAATAATAGCCCAATTACAAAAATATGACAAGCTTTTAGCTTTTGAGTTTGCTTTCTACAAAAATAGGAAAATAAAGCTAATGGACGGTGCCCATAGAGTCTGGCACGCCCAATCTCAATGTCCAAATAGAAATAACATATCCGTGCCCATAGGCGCATACAAAATAATAATCAATAATCGATGTCTCAATAGACATAACAAAATATAGGCATGGCGCCTATCAAAATATAATCCAAAAGTCGAATACTCGCTAGACTCCAATGCTTTCCTCCGCCACTGCTGCTATCTCTACACATCAACTGAAGCATTCACAATCGTTAGTAAAATAATACAATTAAACCGACAAAAGTGAATACCTAGCAGTCTTCAGCTACATAAATAAATCAACTGGTTAGAAATAAATCCTAACCTTAATTTATTACGAGTGCGCACTCTAAACTCATAAATGTTTATTAATTTAATATGCATTTTGCGGAATCACCCGCTATGGAATCACCCACGTACACACTAAATTAATGAAACGCCTGAAAAGGACAGGCGTCCCCATCAACTTCTCGCACAAAGAATCCTCTTTGTGTATGAGCCCCGGTCATCTAAGTTTACGGAATCCACCGTAAAACCTCACGGAATCCACCGTGGCACGGAATCCACCGTGGCACGGAATCCACCGTGGAATATGCCTCCTGGCATCAGAAGGAAAGGGCTTTATGGTCCATGTAGAATTTGAAATGTGTTGACAACATATAATGTCGACAAAGCAGACACCATTGCTAGACACTCAAGCTATGTCATTGTGTAGTTCAACTCTCTATCGGTTACTTTTCGACTTGCATAATAGATTGGTTGATCTAATTTAGAGGGGCTCTTTTGGCATAGGACTGAAACTAGGCCTTCAACTAATGCATTAGTGTGAACATGGAACTCCTTCATCCAATCAGGAGGCTGCAGGATAGGTACTTCAATCAAACAATGCTTCAGGGTATTAAATGCCTCATCACAATCAGTAGTCCATGTAAACTTGGCATATTTTCTTAGGAGTTTACGCAAAGGAGCTGCCTTCATTGGAAAGTGTACAATGAACCTTCTATAGTAGCTGACATGGCCAAGAAATCCCCTCAATCTCTAAAGGTTAGTTGGGGTTATCAAGGCGGTGATCTTCTCAATCTTAGTAAGATCTGTTGCTATCCCTTATGCAAAGACAATGTGGCCCAAAAGAACTCTTGATGTGACACCAAAAACACATTTGTCGAGGTTGAGATAAATCCTATACTCTCGGTATCTGTCAAAACATTGCTCTAGGTATCCCCAATGCTCAGGGATTAGGCTATGCACACAAAAGTCATTGAGATATACCTCAATGAAATCATGTAGATGGTTTTGAAAGGCAGCCATTGTCACTCATTTGAAGGTAGTAGGAGCATTACATAGCCCAAATGCATCAGTCTGTAAGCATAGGTTCCCCATTCTATTGTGAAGGTTGATTTGGATTGGTCCTATTCTGTGATTTGGGCATGGTTGTATCCACTGAACCCATCCAAGATGGAATAGAGCTCATGGCCTGCGATTATGTCCAACAATTGGTCTATGAAAGGGATAGGGAAATGATTCTTCTTCGTCTTGGAACTCAACTTCCGAAAGTCCACACATATTCAAAGTTTCCTGTTCTTCTTGGGTACTACCACAATGGGCGAAACCCATTCACTATTAGCCACAAAATAAATGAACTTAGCTTCAAGGAGCTTCAATAATTCAAACTTCACCAGAGCAAAATAATTGAGATTCATGTGCCTCTATCTTTGCCTCAGAGATTTGGCATCAGGCAAGATTGATGTGGTGTTGGCATACTCTAGGATCAATTCCCATTAGATATTTATACAACCATGCAAACACATCTAAGTTCTCCTATGGTAGGTCTCACAGGATAAATAGTTCCTCTTCTAGAAGATTTAGACACACTTTCAAGTGACATTCAATACCATGAGCATCATTGAGGAACATCGATTGACTTTCACCTTCCACTTCATGGATAAATGTCCCACGGATTGCTTCTGGGTAAAGATCTAACTCCTTCAAGGGAGTGGTCTCATCTTTTGATGATGCACATGAACTACTGTTGTCTTTTAATGGAGACTTAGCTCACTCTTTGGGAGGCTGAAAGGGTATCATTGAGGTTTTGAGTTTGGGTTGGAGATGAATTACTTCTTGGCTCGAGAATTCGTCTTGTGAAGATGCATCCAAGAACGTTACATAACATGAACTTCTTGTGTTCTGTTTGAGCTGCAGGACCAGGGGTTGTTGGCAAGGTGCATTGTCATCATCTTCTTTAAGTAAGGGTTACTTTGGACAAGAATAGGCATTGCCAAAGAAAGGCTTATTCTTCTTAATCATTTTCTTATAAAGGCTTTGTGTATGACATGATTCATGGATCAATCCAAAGGGTACCGCAATCATTCTGTCAAACACAAAGGGATCTTTTGCTGTTGAGGCTTCAAGAACGTCAAGAACTTCTTCCTTATATTTGCCTTCTGTGAGTAATATAGATCCTTCTAGCTCGCTTTCATAATCTTCTTTTGAATTGTCACTTTCATCCTCTTCAGGTTTTGTTTCTACATCTGTGGGTATTCTGTAAGAGAAGAACAAGCTCTCTGTTGTTATGTCCTCTGCTTCTGCTTCTGTTTCTTTCTCTACTTCTATCTCTGTCTATGACTTTGTCTTTGACTCTCTCTATGACTGCCATGTAACAAGGAGAAAAATACATCCATGCTTCTATTTCGCTGTCAGAGGTGATTTCAGAAGTCAATTTGGGTTTAGGTAGACAAGAGGTATTCTCCCATGGACAAAGACTTTGCTTCCTTTGGCAGTTGGCTTAGAGTGCCCACTGTGAGGGAATGTGCCTTTGTTTTCTTGGGAAATATCTATTTGACAACCTCTTCATCTCTTGATGTACCATTTGTTGATTCATTGGAAGAGTCTGTTATGACTTCGATGGATGTAGATCCATTACCTTTTTGCGATCCATACAACTTCAAGACCACTTTATTGGGTCCTTTGCTAGGGTTAGGGTTCCTTTGAACCAATCAGTCCTTGCCCTTGATTCAAAAAGCTAAGGTCTTCCCAACAGCAGAGGGTATGAGATATCATAGGAATTTGCTTTGGCCACCAAATATGTGAGCCAATAGTCTCTTCTTACAAGGGTTGTTTTTACATATGGGAGGATGCCCAACAGTTTGATTTTGCTTTGGTTTGCCAAATCGAATAAGCCATTGTGTAGGTTGCATTCCTTGCAAGCATAGATCCTTCATTGTCACATCCGTTCACTATGTTTACTGATGAGCCTCCATCAATCAATGCATCTACAATAAAGCACCCTTCAATCCATATGCCAATCTCTAGGGTTCTAGGATCCAGGAAGGCGTTAGCCACATCTACTTCCTTCATAGGTTTTGAGGCTCGGTTGGACTTGGTCACTGAGGGAAGAATTCTTAGGCCTCTTCTTCTTGTCAATATACTTTTGAATTTCTTTTGACGGCTAGGAGATAACATCAGCAATTGTGAGAATGTTAAGTTGACTTTAGAAGTGTCTAGGTCTTTGACCAAATCATACTCTTTGATAGAATCCATAGGCTTTTCCAATCGATTGGGAAATGGGGCCACGCCCATTTTTACTTTCCCTTTTTCTTCTAGCAGAGGTATCATGGGAACTTCTTCTTCATGAGGAGGTACTTTGGCATCATCTATTTCCTAGACCTTTGATCCTGTCTCTGCAACTCTCTCTGTAGCTCTTTGTGGCTTTGTAGTGCTCTATACTTCCTTATTCTGGATTGCATTGTTCTACTTTTCCCTAGGAAAGTTGAACTTCACAATCTTGGCAAAATAAACATTCTCTTTTGGAACTACGAATTCTCCTTTCTTTGCTTGCGTTATTGCGGCCACTTCCAATTCCACCAAATTGGAAGTAGGTTATTGGGTCTTCTATTGGGTATTAGAAGTAGATTTCACAGGGACTGGACTTGGACAATCTTTTGCTGTGTGCCGTTCTTCTTTGTAATGACTACATAAGGGCTTGTAATCCACATATCTTCTAGGGTGGTTTGGACAATTCGGTGAGATATTACAATTTTTTTCACATATGTAACATTCTACCTCTGATCTCTGACCACCACCAACAGACTGTCATCCTCTATAACTTTGAGATAGAAACCTTCTTGGACCAAAATTAGGACCAAACTCCCTAGGCTTTGGTCCAATATCCTACATTGTCATTTTGGATTCCAGCAAGTTGAATCTTACGTCTTCATCTTTCTTTCTTCGTTTGATGCATCTCTCTCAGAGAGCACATATCCTCTATATGGTTCTTCCTTAAAAAATATGAAAAAGAAGCTCCAAGAATGGTTGGTTTTCGGGTACATTCAGTGGCTAAATGTCCCACTTGCTGGCACTTTCCGCACCATGTATTAGAATGCATCACATCTCTCCCACCTCCCGCAAGAGTGGATAAATTGGTGGTATTCACCTTCAACATCTGTAGCTACTCCATAATCACATCCATAAGCTCTTTCTTGATACTTGTAACTGATTTGGATAGGTAGTCCTTCAGATTTTCACCTCGTGAAGTACTTGTAGTAGGGTTTTGGGAAGCTTCTGTGATTACTGCATACACTGGTTGGGTTGATCTAGGAGGTCCTTTGTTCTGGTTCTAATTCAGAGCTCCTCTTGAGAATTGGGGTTGTTGATTCCAATGGGTAGGATTCCATTGTTGCTGCATCGCCATTGGAGGAACTATTTGAGACCACTGTTGTTGTGGTTATGTAACGTGTCCACCTGTTATCTTTAGGACACGTCTTAGCAGTCCATCGGAAAGGATGTCTAGAAAGCTCCGCCTGGTACTCCCATGGAATGTTACGGGGTTTGCGATCTAGGACTTTCTGCGTCTGCCACATAGTAGAAGTATTCTAGCCGTTTCCACTTAGGACCGACCTGAATCGGGTTTTTTCCCTAATGGTCATTTCCTAAATGGCAACTAGCGTCGAACCCCAAGCAAACTACTTTACGCAGAAACATCAAGTCCGAAGTGGATTCACCCTGCACTTCGTTCAAGGAGAATGGGAAACGAGAGGGATGCAAGGCTCGACCTCTCTGCCATAAGGCGTAGTCCCATTCCGTTCCCCCTAAAATAGCGTAAATCGGGATTATTATAACTTAGATTCTAGGTCAGCATTGTTTTTGTTCATGTCCTTTGAACGATCTTCTTGCTCTCCATCATGATTGAGAAAAGTTCCCGGCCAACCGGGACCACCCATCCGTAGGACGCATCTATGGCCACATCCTCTGCACTCTCCTCAAGTTGTTTTAGTTATTTAATTACCTAACACATTTAGTTAGACATGTATCAATCAGCTTCCTTAATTAGCCCGTTAGACACAAGTTTCTTCACGTAATCATAGCACTTGACATAGAAAAGAAATATTAAACAATTTCCTTTTCAACAAGTTATCATATTTATCTCTGAAATACATAAAGTCCAACCCGTAGGCTTATCCATAATCTACCCGAAGGCTATCCAGCAATCCACATGGATTACTAATCCCAGATTCCACTCGTAGACTAGTATGCGGGCCTCGAGATACAATCCCGAGTCACGTTGACCTGTTGTGCAGGGCTCGAAAGACGAGGGATTTTCGGCCAGAGCTCCCTCTGGCACCCAAGCATCCTCCTGCTCCAAGTAGGGCACAATGGAGAGACCTCTCATGGCAGGTTCGGTCCACCTTCCTGGTGCAATAAACAACCCCCTTGGTTAGGGTCAGGCACGCAGTCGGGGGTAACTGAAGCTACCTCTCCCTTCAGGCCTTCAACCTGAAGCATTAGATATCTTTTCATCCTTTAATTCTTTGAACAAACAAAGCAAAACAGTGCTCTTAAAACTGTTACAAGCACAATCATTTCCATTGGTCGTTATTTGGCCAACTGCTAAGGAGTGAATCCTTCTTTTCGAATGTATCCAGCAGTCGATCTGGGATCAATTGCGACTTGGCAAGATCCCAAAGAGTTTATTTATTAACCCTTATCCTTGGGTTAGGGCCGTACCCTATTAACCCAACTTAATCAAATCCTTAAGTTCTATTAGCAATAAATATGTTATTCCAATTTACTGATTGGTCTTTTGCTTCCAAGCAAATATCTAATCTGTGTATCTTGGTCACTTTACCCAAGAAAGGTATTATAATAGGATGATTATTCATCTTCTTGCAAGATAACTTGCATAAGAATCTGCCAATCTCATTCCGAGGAATTGGCCATTCTCTTGTGGTCAAATCACAAGATCATGCAACTCTGCAACTTGTTGCACAAGTGTCGCATCAAACTATGGGACTATTTACCCATCGAATGGAGTCTTATAGTCACGAAATCATGATTAGATATACAATCCGTTCCTGATTGCATTAGGCCGACATTGTCGGTCCTAGGGTTCCAAGTTCAAACCGAGATTCATCTTTTTAGCGAGAGATTCTTAGTGTAAAATCCCTAGATCGTCTCTCGCAAGTAAGTCCTTTTGTCCCTACATTCAGTGAATGTGGCCAAGCCTTTAGGTCTAAGAGTTTCAGATTTAGCAATAAGAGCGATTAGGTAATGTACTCAACATGCTAATCCTAGTTAGCTCTTTGGGATATGTTGCATTGAATTAACCCTTCCTAAACGAGTACCTCGCGGTTTTAGGTGTTTAGATTTAAACCAATTTAACTTGTCTATTCTTGAAGATAATTACGCTACCATTTTTATAACCACATGATTCATTACCTATGTATAAGTTGTTTTAAAAACCCTAACTTTTTGGGTTAAGGTCAAAGCATAGGTTAAGTTATAACATAATTCCAATTTATCATCCTATAACATGCAATAAGATTCATGCTACTAAGCTTTAGAAATTTATGTTTAAACAAGCACTCTTTTTCTACTTTCATTTCTGAATGAATTATCGTATGCTGAACTTACACAAACTTTCATTGATTTGTGTTTTTTAGGCCACTTGCCTAGAGTTAAATCTTCTTCATGCAGCCCTAGCAATTTCCTACAGTTGTTAGCAACTTTCTTTAAGAATCATTTTGAAAAAGATGTTCAATAATGCGATATGTGGTTTATTCCTTCCATGCTTAATCGAAGTGTACTATCATAATTCCGTTTCGTAAAGATGGACATTAGTTAATCTAATTAATGCATAACAACCACTTGCTAGAAATGCATAGAAATTTTATTCTCACTTTATTTTGTTCGTTTTATTGAAAAATACTGATGACTGAATTCTTCCATCATGAGCTATTTCTTTTAAATTAGTCGAAGTATTTAAATCGAAAAATGCATCCTATCTCCAAAAATGATCCATGCACGATTGAATTATAATGACGTAAATCAAAATTAGGAAGAAAAACCTGGACTTGTGGTAAAATGTCCACATGGATGTTAGGAGACGATCCTCCTGCGGTTGCACCTTGTGCTTTCTTAGAAGCCATCACGAATGCGGCCTTTCCACCTTGGACACAGATTTATGATGTTGGTCGTCTCCTTTGCATGCGAAACTCCCTTTCTAATTTCACCGTCCTTCAGAATTGAAAACCTTAGAAATGGAACCTATGAATTTTCCCTTCCTTTTGTAGGAGCTCCGGGGGTGCAAATTGTCTACACGAAAAGGGGGAAAAGAAAATACCTTTGTGGTATGGAAAAGGGGGAAAAGGTAGCTTAGGAATCCGAGTTATAAAGACCCCTTCAAAAAGGTTTTATAAAAGTCCCCAGGAAGGGCCTTTAAGATGACGTGTGAGGGGGGAAAATCCACGAGAAGGGATTTGAGGACTTGTGTGGGAACCTCACTGAAAGGGGGTTAGGTGGAATTTCTAAGGGAATGGGTGGAAAAATCTCGGGGGCAAGGGGTATAAGACCAACAATAGGGGGCTTTGGATTCCAGGGGTGGGGAAAACCCACGGGGAGGGTGTTTAAAAATTCTCTTGGTGGAAATAAAAGGAGGGGAAAAAGGTGTAAGGATCGCCTGTGAGGGGATTAAATCCCGGGGAGTGAAAAAGTGGTAAAAAAACTTTCTAGAGTAAGGTTTAATAAAGCCATGGGAAGGGGGGCTTAGCTCCTCCCCTTGGAAGCTTCCAAGAAGCTTCTTGGAAGCTTTTCTAGTTCACAAGAACCACGTGGAGGGAAGGGAGGGACTTAATGGCAGCATATTAGCAGCATCAGCGGCGTCCTGCGGCGACAGCTTTTGGAGAACTTCAGCAGCTTCTTCCCTCTGTCTCGGCGGTCTTGCTCCTTCTCGACTCCCTTCCGACTGGTGATGTCCTCTCCTATCTCACAGCTTCCCTTCCCCACTACGGCAGCATCAGGTAGTGTGACGGCTTTTCTCTCCACTTCCCTCCAATTGCATTTTATAACTGAGGGGAGGGGATCCTCCCTCTCCCACGCGGCATCCTGCATGGGTTCATCCCCCCGGCATCCAGCAATGATGCTCAATCATCCTTGCTATATCCCTCTCCTCCAGCACGACTGTCGACTAGGGAGAGAGGGATAATTCAAAAAAAAAGTCTTATTTCTAAAAAGATTTTTAATCCTTTTTGGCCTCCTAAGAGGCGATTCGTATGAAGAGCACAGTTTTTAATAATCCCTAATTCTAAGTCTCAATTTGGCCCGTGGAGACCGTATGAGTATCATGGGATTTAGAAATATTATCGCGAAAATATTATATTCTCTCCCCCTTGGAGGAATCGAGATTTCCTCATCTTGAGATAAACTGGGAATACTGATGGTTGAGAGTGCTTTCATATATCCACGTGGCATCCTCCTTGGGATAATCTTTCCACTAGACGAGGCATTCTCTCAAGGTTCTGGATCTTAGTTATCTCTCCCTAACATCTAAGATCTTGTGAGGCCTTAGTTCAAGGACTCCTTGACTAGGCATTACAACTTGTTGGTCATCAAGTACATGGTTAGGATTAGGTACATACTTCTTCAATAGGCTGATATGGAATACATTATGAACCGTTAGGTTCTCAGGGAGTTGCAATCTATAAGCATTAGGTCCTAAGCACTTAAGGATCTTGTATGGTCCACAATATCTTGGACTTATCTTTTTGCAATTCCCTAAGGATAGAGAACTCTTCTTTGGACGTACGCAAATAAAGACCATATCTCCTTCCTCGAAGATTCTATCTTGACGCTTCAAATCCGCGTATGCCTTCTGTCTATCCTTGGCAGTTTAGATGTCCTGTCTTATTGACTTTATTTAGTCATCCATCTCTTCCAACATCTGCCTTGAAGCTTCAACCCTCAAGGTTGGATCTAAGAAGTTTAGGAGACTTCGATAGTCATGACCATACAATGCTTGAAAAGGGGTCATCTGAATGCTCTGTTGGTAAGAAACATTGTAGGCAAATTCAACCAAAGGCAAATATTGAATCCACCTTTTTGGTTCACGATAGCAGTATGCCCTAAGCATATGCTCGATGACTTGATTGACTCGCTCTGTTTGGCCATCCGTTTGGGGATGGTAAGCTGTGCTAAAATAGAGTTGAGTCCCAATGGCTTCAAAGATGGCTCTCCAAGAGTGTGATGTGAAGAGAGAATCACGATCACTAACGATTCTTCTGGGTAGCCCATGTAGCTTGAATATCTCCTTGATAAATAATCTTGCAATGTCTGAGGCTTTATAGTTTGTCTTTATTGGAATAAGGTGAGAAACCTTAGTCAGCATGTCAACCACAACCATGATGGAGTTGTATCCTCCCTGAACTTGGGGTAGGCCAATAACAAAGTCCATACTAATGAATTCCCATTTCATTTGGGGAATGTCAAGCGGTTGCAACTTCCCTGGCATTTTGACATGTTGTTCGGCTTTGATACGTTGACAAGACAAACATTCAGTGACATATTTGAGCACGTCACCTTTAAGCCTCTCCCAATAGTAGCTCTTCCTAACCGCATTGAGAGTCTTGGTATAGCCAGGATGTCCTGAGAAAGGGGAATCATGAGCTTCCCACAATATCTTCTGCTTAAGTGACTGGCTCGCCGGTATACATACTCTCGTCCTATAGTAGACAAGTCAACTATTGATAGAGAATTCATGATACTTAGCCTGTAGCTTTTGGTCCTGATCCTTGATAGAGATCTCCCTTAGCATATTTTGATACGATGGATCATGGTATGCTTCTTCTCTAGCCAGCTCAAGTATTGGATTGTTTGGCATGGATACCTTTGTGGCTAGAGATATAGCTGTTGATGGATTTTGCAAGATTAATGAGTTAAGGAATGCCTTGCAATCGAGTGCATCAGCAACTACATTCTCCTTTCCTGATTGGTACTTGATTTCAAAGTCATACTCCTCCAGCACTTCAATCCACCGACGTTGCCTCATGTTGAGCTCGTTCTGGGTAAAGATCCACTTGAGACTCTTATGATCAGTTACTATTGTAAACTTGTTATCCAACAGGTAGTATCTCCAAAGCTTTAGAGCATGGATGAGAGCTAACAATTCTAGATCATGGGTAGCATAATTCTTCTCATGACTCTTCAGTTTCCTTAAAGAGTATACTACAGGATGACCTTCCTGCATGAGCACACATCCTAAGGCAAGCGTGCTAGCATCAGTTACTACCTCGAACTCCTTACTGAGGTTTGAAAGTTTTAGGATAGATGCTGATACCAAACTTTGCTTTAATCTATCAAAGCTGGTTTGTTCGGGAGTTGACCATGCAATGGAAGTTTGCTTCTTCAGTAAGTCCATCAGAGGTGTTGCAATCCAAGCATAGTTTTTTATGAAGACCCTATACCATCCTGTCAATCCAAGAAAACTACGTATTTCTTTGACAGTGGTTGGTATTAGCCATTCTATCACATCTCTGACTTTGGTTGGGTCCACTAAGATTCCTTCTGTTGATACGATGAATCCCAAATATTCAATCTGATGCTTGAAGAATGCACATTTCTTCATCTTAGCATACAGCTTATGTGACATAATTGTCTCAAGGACAATCCGAAGTTGGGTCTCATGATCTTCCTCCTATTTAGAATAGACTAAAGTGTCATCGAAGAAGATGAGTACGAAGTCATCAAGATATGGCCTAAAGATATCTTGCATTAACCTGTTGAAGGTGGCAGGTGCATTCGTAAGCCCGAATGACATAACTAGGAACTCAAAGTGCCCATATCTTGTGTTGAAGGCCGTCTTTGGGATATATTTGTCCTTGATTCTTATTTGATAGTAACCATACCTAAGATCAATCTTGGAGAAGATCTTCGCACCCTGAAGACAATCAAGAAGCTCATCTATTCTAGGAATAGGGTACTTGTTCTTAACAATTGATTGATTCAACCCTCGGTAATCAATACATAGTCGAAGCGTTCCATCTTTCTTTTTCTGGAACAGTACTGGAGCTCCCCATGGTGAACTGTTAGAACGAATGTAGCCCTGATCTAGCAGTTGCTTGAGTTGTTCCTTCAGCTCAATTGCTTCTGGTATGGACATTCTATAAGGTCTCTTTGCAATTGGCGTAGCTCTTGGTACTAGCTTGATCTTATGATCCACTTCTCTTTAAGGTGGGAGTTCTGTCAACTCTTCAGGAAATATGTCCGCGTATTCCTTTAGCCAAGAAGGTCCTTCACTAGACTCCTGCTTTTGATCTAACTTTTTGAGCTTAATCAAGTAGACATGTAGTCCCTTTCTGACTCCCTTTATAATCCGAGATGCTTTGGCCAACTGAATTTTTGGCTTTCCTGCCTCACCTTGAGTGAATAAATCCCCTTCAGAGTTCCGAAAGGAAATTTGGCCCTTTCCATAATGAATGTGGGTGTCATTAGGTTTAAGCCAATCCATTCCGAGTAGACACTCATGGATACCTAGGCTCATGACTCTCAATTTGACCGAAGTCATCTTTCCTCCCAGAAAAAATTCCACCTTAGCCGTTTGCCTGGTACAAGTAACCTCAGGACCATTTGCCAATTCCACAAGCAAGATAGGTGCTTCTACTGTGGCTATTCCTAATCTTTTTGCACAAGCTTGTGAGATAAAGGAATGTGTACTGCCACAATCAATCAAGGTCTTGAAACCTTTACCTTGATAGTCCGACGGTGTCTGAATCACCGAGAACTGGCGATTCGGCCCTTTCTTGTGAAGAGCGGCATGGACTGTCGCCCTTTCAAATTCAACTTCCATGGTTAGATCTTCTTCTTCTTTGCACATTTGTCTATTGGCAACGCACGTGGTTTATCCTCTACCTCGGGTAGCGGCTCCCTGACCACGGCCAGTTCCTTGGAAAGGTGCATGGCGATGTCCTCCTCCAAGCTTGGGACATTGCCTCTTGAAATGACCGGGCTCATTGCAGTGGAAACAATGGAGGTTTCGGCCATTGCTTTGAGTAGGAACAAAGTTGTTGACATTGTTAGTCCTTGCTTTCTTTCTTTGTCCCTAACTTTGACCTTGAACTCTCTTCATTTGAGGCCTAGATGTTCCTCTGTTTGGGTCATTATAAGACCAAGTTTTGTTACCTCATGGTCTAGCCTACGCCTCTTGATTATAGGGGCAGCTCGAATGAGTGCATCCTGTAGATTTGATGGGCGCATAGATTCGAGACGGGAATTCATTGGTGGATTTAAACTAGCACAAAATTTTGACACCTGCTGTGTCATGTCCATCTGTGGCGCATACTTAAGAAGTGAGATGAATTTAGAATAGTATGCGTCAAGAGTGAGTCCCAGCTGTTTAAGCTTGTAGAACTCATTCATTTTCTTAGTGCGATACGCACGTGGTAAGTATCTTGCCTGCATGGCTTTCTTCAGCTTCTCCCAGGTAACGGATCCTTCCGTGATCCCTTGATCTCTGCACCATTGCTTCCACCAAAGCTTGGCTTCACCGATGAGCTTCAACTTGGCGAGCATAGCTTGGTTGGTGGGTGTAGTACCGGCTACTTCAAAGTAATCCTCCATGGATTCAATCCAAATTTCAGCATCTGCTTGGACGGACTTGCCTCTCCTGTCAAATTCGGGGGGCTTAATTTGCTTGAGAAAAAACTTCTTCTCCTGGATTACAGCAGTACTTGATGTAGGAGGTGAACTGGGATTCTGCACCTGGGGTTGTGCCTAGATAAAGGTTTCTTAACATTATTACTCGTTAATCGTTACAATTTTTATTTCATCTCCATCTCAGCTATCAAGCAAGCAATCTAACCACAACTTTTTACCAATTCTCATGAACACAACAGACATCGATAAAAAGAAAGTCTTATTGCATTTAGATGGGCATAGTCCTTTCGGAATACAACATTTCCAGAGGTGATAGATCAACTGTTTACATTTAGTTTGGGGAGAATAATGTTGTATTACATCTATCTATAGGAACTGGATAATAGTATGGTTTCGGGTCATGGATCTTTAGGAATCGGTAAGTCATTGGAAGATTAGGGTATCCTTTCCTTTGGAATCCATTCTTCTCATGGCGCCCCAATACTTTGATCCTGTTGGCGGGGATTACACGGGTCACTTCCTCATATATACATATGAGTTCAGCTCAACCCTCCGACCTCAAATATGTAAAGTTGAGTTTACGTGAGCCTCCACAAAAATGAACAGCTTCACGACTTTTAGGTCTTCCAACCACTTGATCCTCTTTAGGTTGGTCTGAAGGTATGCAAATTGGTGGGCAGCTATATAGTAGATTCCTGAGGTGCCTGTCCATCTTCGTTCCATGTACAAAGGTGATGGATTATAGATACGCTCTAGGATGTTCATCATCTCAAACCTTTGTCGATAATCCGAAGAATGCATCGCAATCATAAACATGACTCAAAACACTAAGAACTTGTTCCATGCTTCGTAATTCTGCAAGACAGCATCGAAAGTAAGGAAATGTTCGGATCGCAACGTTTGCTTTACTTCTTTTTATTAAGATTTCTTAAAAACAAATCCTTCGTTGGTTCGCTCTGATACCAATTGTAACGTATCCACCTGTTATCTTCAGGATACGTCTTAGCAGTCCATCGGAAAGGATGTCTAGAAAGCTCCCTACGGCACTCCTAGGGAATGTTAGGGGGTTTGCAATCTAGGACTTTTTGTTTCTGCCACGTAGCGGAAGAATTCTGGCCATTCCCACTTAGGACCGACCTGAATCAGGGTTTCTCTCTAATGGTCATTTCCTAAATGGCAACTAGCATCGAATTCCAAGAGAACTACTTTACGCAGAAAGGCCAGGTCTGAAGCAAATTCACGTTGCACTTGGTTCAAGGAGAATAGGAAACGAGAGGGATGCAAGGCTCGACCTCTCTGCCATAAGGCATAGTCCCATTCCGTTCCCTTAAAACAGCGTAAATTCAGATTATTATAACTTAGATTCTAGGTGAGCGCCCTTGCTGTTCGTGTCCTTTGAACGATCTTCTTGCTGTTCATCATGATTGAGAAAAGTTCCCGGCCATCCAGGACCACCCATCTGTAGGACGGACCTATGGCCACATCCTCCGCACTTTCCTCAGGTTATTTTAGTTATTTAATTACCTAACACATTTAGTTGGACATGTATCAATCAGCTTCCTTAATTAGCCTGTTAGGCACAAGTTCCTTCACGTAATCATAGAACTTGACATAGAAAAGCAATGTCAAACAATTTTCTTTTCAACAGGTTATCATATTTATCTATGAAATACATAAAGTCCAGCCCGTAGGGTTATCCATAATCCGCCCGAAGGCAATCCATCAATCCACAGGGATTACCAATCGAAGATTCCACCCATAGACTAGTATGCCGGCCTCGAGATCCAATCCCGAGTCACATTGGCCTCTTGTGCAGGGTCGGGAAGTCGAGGGATTTACGGCGAGAGCCCTCTCTGGCACCCAAGTGTCCTCCTACTCCAAGTAACGCACAACCGAGAGACCTCTCGTTGCGGGTTTGGTCCACCTTCCCGGCGCGGTTAATAACCCCCTTCGTTAGGGTCAGGCAGGTAGTCGGGGGTAACTGAAGCTGCCTCTCCCTTCAAGCCTTCAACCTGAAGCATTAGATATCTTTTTATCCTTTAATTCTTTGAACAAACAAAGCAAAACAATGCTCTTAAAACTGTTACAAGCACAATCATTTCCATTGGTCGTTATTTGGCCAATTGCTAAGGAGTGAATCCTTCTTTCCGAATGCATCCAGCACTCGGTCTGGGATCAATTGCGACTTGACAAGATCCCCAAGTGTTTGTTTGTTAATCCTTATCCTTAGGTTAGGGATGTACCCTATTAACCCAACTTAATCAAATCCTTAAGTTCTATTAGCAGTAAATATGTTATTCCAATTTACTGATTGGTCTTTTGCTTCCAAGCAAATATCTAAACCTCGTATCTTAGTCACTTTACCTGAGAAAGGTATTATAACAGGATGATTATTCATCTTCTTGCAAGATAACTTACATAAGAATCTACCAATCTCATTCCGAGGAATTAGCCATTGCCTTGTGGTCAAATCACAAGATCATGCGACTCTGCATATCTCCAGTACACTCCATGCATAGTGAGTCTGACACAATGATTCTGACACTGAACTCGTGTGATACGGGACATTGTGTATATAGATGAATTCTCATCTAGACAAGGTGGCCAACTGGTAGCTAAGGAAGGGTGTAGGACTTGACATTGAAGGAGTATAACGGCTAGCTTGTGTGTGACATTATTGTATTTCATAAGACATGATCTCCGGCTTTTGTTGAGAAATTCTTGAAGTTGAGGGCACTAATGAAGGAAAGGACCTTCAAGACCATCCTAACGAACTCTAGCTTGGAGAAAGTAGTGTTGCTTCGACGTTTGAAGCTACTCTACTTATTCTCTAGTACTGGGTTTGGGCCACCTTTTTCCATGGTGGCCTGTGGCATAGTTGATGGTGCTCAAGAACCCAATGTCATTAGGTAGGAACTACTAGGGAAAAAGGTGTTGTTGCCTATGATCTAACCATGGGGAGTGTAGCTCAAAGAAGCCTAGGAGAGAGTAGATGTACTTATTGCCAAATGATATCTCATCACCAAGGTAATACACTTTGTAATCTTCTCTTAAAGTAATGAAAACCGATATTTGTTGGATTTACGTGCAATGTAGTTTGTCATACACCTTTTTTATTATTGTTTTCTACTTGAATGTTACATTTATTTATCGAATTTATATGCAACGCGATTTATACACTAAATTTAACAACTGATCACTGATGTGTGCGTGATTGCGCATTGAATTTATACACAATGAAACTATTTTCAAAATTACAAACTTGGAAATATGCACAATGCAAATCATGGAAAAGTAGAATATCAATTATCAGATTTGGCATTACGAAACCATGAAATACACGGTAGATAGTGTATCACACCAAGTACAACTAGAGCTCAGAAAACTTTAGCTCCATTTTGCAGGCCACTGCTATCAAATACTTGAAGATCTATTAGAAAGATAACCCAAAACTAAGCTCCTTATAGTCTACAACCAAACATGAGCTAAAAACATAGATCCAATTACAAGGTAGCTTCTTAAAGCATAGTGTTGACATTAAGATTAAATGCATCGTTGTTGTTGTGGATCCTACGAACAATAACCATATCTATGGGCTTAATAGTGATATGTCAAGCATGAAGGCCCAAAAGTTGGCAATCACTCCTTAGATCAATCAAATAACTTTCAGCTGCTTCTTGGAGAGCAAGCAAAGCTTAGCTTGACCATCGCCCCACATTCCTAGCCTGGTTTCTTGAAAAGAACTTGTGATGACGCCCTAACTATAGATCTTGTAGTATTTATTGCACCAACCTAGAGAATGGTGCCTTAGGAATAATCAAATTGGCACTCTTCTATAATTTTCTTATCTCACAAAGTGCAGCTGTGCTGCCTGGTCTCCATCTTCACTTCTTATGTATTGGAGGACGTGTATTACTGGCAAGAGTAGTACTAGGAGGTTGAGAGAATGTGAACCACCATTTCTAGACAATGGTGAACCATCATTATTGGCCACACTACGGCCACCATTGTTGGATGAAGTAGCACCACCATTATTAGTTTCAATAGGGCCACCATTATCGGCCACTAAGGGACCTTTGTCACTCACAATCGGCTCACTAGATTCCAAAGAGTGTTGAGCTCTTGCTCTTGCATGCACCTTCTTGATAGGAAGCTTGGAAGGTGCCATGGTTGTGATGATGGAGGATAGAAAGGTGGAGGGTAGAGTGAAGAGTAATGGGAAAAAATAAAAGGAGAGACTTGACTTAAATACGAAACTTTTAAACTTACTCTGGTGTAAATGAACTTTAAAATTATCATTTCATTTAATTTCTCCACCCCATCCCTGCCTCTCTCTATCTCCTACCAACCCTGTCATGCCCCTCTCTATCTAGGCTAGTGAATGTTCCAAGGTTTGGAATTTTCATATCTTTTTCTTAGGATTTTGAAATCAAAATTTCATAATTAAAAAACATAGTTCAAAATCGAATTTGAAAAACATGGTGATAAACCTTTTAAATTTTAATCAAAATTTGCAAGACATTTCATGTTAAAGATAGGAGTCTTGATGTGTTATATCCTTAGTACCTATGCTCTCTCGTGGACTCTAAATGCATCAAAGGTATTATCTTTATCTAGTTGTCCATTTCTTATCATATCTCTCTTGGGCTACCAGCCATTCTGCGTGGCATTGTCTAGTTGTGTTGTTTTCATATCTTTCTTTTCTCACTTCATATATTAACCTACTTATAAATTCTGCTCGAGAGGTTTTGGACTTGTTTTCTTTTTCCTCGTATCCTTCTCTCTCTCTCTCTCTCTCTCTCCCCCTCTCTCTCTCTCTCTCTCGTATTCGAGCTTGGCGCCAATAAGTGAACTTTGCTAACCCTAGATGCTACACCTACCTACTAGTCAAGATATACATGCCACTAAATTTCTCCCCAAAAAAAACTTCCTTCTTTTAAAAAAAAGTTTCTTCCACACCCAAAGTTCTTTCAATAGAGAGGGAAATATCACTCTTTACCATTTCTTTTAGGAGCAAAAAGGTGACAAGTGTAGCTTTATAACCCTCCACTTATTTAAGCTATATTTCAACAATGGAGTACAATTGATGAAGAAATCTTCCAGAAATGCCTTCTTCATTTTTGTGATGGATTGGTGCATGGATGCTCCTACCATCATCTCATGAGCCTTCAATTATATCTCTGTAGTTGAAATTTATCACTTTGTTGATTATTAATATAACTCCAAAAAGATTTTATGCTTGCTCTCCACTTCTTAAAGGGATCAAGTTTTACTAAAGCCATTACTTTCTATGCACTTTGCAATTCCTTTACAAAATTTTATTTGAAGAAAAATACATGTTAATTTTAAAAGGACTTAGAGATTTATAAGTCTCTCTCTCACATACTAACCTTAGGGGGGTAATCAATATTGAGACATAATCTAAAGCAGAGTACTCCCCCAATATTGCATATCTGATGCCAAGTGATATCCACTTATCCATCACACTACAAGGGAATGGGGAAATAGCGACGCCGATTAGCGACGGCGGATATCGGCGTCGCTATAGGCGTCGCTATTGGCGTCGCAATTGGCGTCGCTATATGCGTCGCAAATAGCGACGCCAATTGCGACGCCGCAGGGGAAAAAAGTGCGGCCGAAACCAGAGCGTCGTTTTCATTTTCTTCTCTTCGCCTTTTGAGAGCGAGAGCGAGGGAGAGAGCGAGGGAGAGAGCCAAGGCTTTGTGAGAGAAGAGGAGGAAGAGACTTGCTACCGCCGCCGCCGCCGCCGCCGCCATCGCCACCGTCGTTGTTCGCAAAGGAGAGGAGGAGCCCTCGTTGCAAAGAGAAGCCGCCCACGCTCTCCATATCTCATTGGTGAGTCTCCCTCTCTCTTTCTTTTACTTGTTGAAGGTTTAAATCGTTCTCTTTTGTTTGTTTAGGAGAGGAAATGAAAGAGAAGGAGAGGGAGAGGGAGAGAAAGGGAGAGAAAGAGAGGGAGAGGGAGAGAAAGAGAGGGAGAGTGCATTCTCTCTCTCTCTCTCCCTTTTGCTTGTTTAATGTTTAAATTACTTTCTTCTTTGCTTGTTTAGGAGAGGAAACGAGAGAGTAAGAGAGAAAGAGAGGGAGAGGGAGAGGGAGAGGGAAAGAAAGAGAAAGAGAAAGAAAGAGAAAGAGAAATAGAGGGAGAGGAAGAGGGAGGGGGAGGAAATAGGAGAGGGAGAGAAAGTGAAAGAGAGGGAGAAGGAGGGAGAGTGCATTCTCTCTCTCCCTCCCTCTCCCTTTTGCTTGTTTAATGTTTGAATCACTTTATTTTTTGCTTGTTTAAGAGAGGAAATGAGAGAGAAAGAGAGTGAGAGGGAGAGGAAGAGGAAGGAAATGAGAGAGGGATAGAAAGAGAAAGAGAGGGAGAGTGCATTGTATCTCTCCCTCTCCCTTTTGCTTGGAGGATGTTTAAATCACTTTATTTTTTGCTTGTTTAGGAAATGAGAGAGAAAGAGAGATAGAGAGGGAGAGGGAGAAAAAGAGAAAGAGAAAGAGAGGGAGAGGGAGAGGGGGAGGGAGAGGGAGAAGGAGGGGGAGGGGAAGGAAATGAGAGAGGGAGAGAAAGAGGGAGGGGGAGGGAGAGGGAGCGAGGGAGAGGGAGAGGGAGAGGGAGAGGGAGAAAGAGGGAGGGAGAGGGAGAGGGAGGGGGAGGGAGAAAATGAGAGAGGGAGAGAAAGAGAACGAGAGGGAGAGGGAGAGGGTGAGAGAAAGAGAGGAAGAGAGGAAGAGAGAGAGAGGGAGAGAAAGAGAGGGAGAGGGAAGGGAAGGAAATTTAAGATAATATACGTATTGATAATGGTATGCAATGTGCTTTGCATACGGCCACGTACTTCATCAAAATGAACCCAAAATTATTGTTATAGAAGAAGAAACCCTTAAATTGAGTATAGGATAATTTCTCTCAGGTCTTATGACTATGAGTAGAATTGATTGAAATAAATTTTATTACTATAGTTATAAAATTTCATATATGGCGCGCATTAATTTTAAAATGGATTACTTATACTCAAAGCCGAGATATAACAAAAAATTATCTACTGGGACAAACAAATCATTGAGCATGATACAAGGCCGAGATATAACATCGGAAAATCTCTCGACTACTATATACAATGCAAGACGTACATGTCCATAAAGCTATACATTTAAGCCTCGTTTGCTGTAATGTAGATAAGATGGCAAACGAAGAAGGTCCTATTGTTCAAGACCGCGAGTCGTATCTTAATCAGCGTGTCCCATGTCCTTGCTCTCAATGCAAGTTGGCAATTAGACGAAAATGCCGATTGTCTATAGAACACGTACGACGATTTGGCGAGTTTCAACCTGAGATCATTGATCAGGCGATTGCAGACTTTCAGCAAACAGAAATTTGAAGTTAGCATTTTTCATGCATTGTACTCTCAAGCTAATTGAAAACCATACACAATAAGATTGGGTCTTGTTGGCAAATTTTGTATCCAGGGGGGTGATGTCACGACCCAAGGGGGAGTGCACCCTTTGCGGCCAATTAGAAGAGTTCGTGGACGTGCGATGGATGGATTGCAGGAGCCAATCGACCACTCGCAAGGCCCATATATACCGTCAATGCCAGAGGAGACAGACAACCTTCCCGACTTGCCTACAATCTTGGAGCCTGAGATGGAGGCAATGATCGATCCATTGATTCCCATGGATGTTGAGACATCTGACCCGCTTAGAGAGGAAGCATCCATACCATTATATGATGGGTGCCGAGTATCTCGGTTGAAGACATTGCGTGCACTCTTAAGTGTGCAAGCAAAATACGGTTGGAGTGATACGAGTGTGATTGAGTTATTCAGGTATCTTGCACACAGACTTCATTGTTTTTTTTTTAAACAGTATTATTGCAAACATGGATGGATTTTTCAAGGGTTTTATGATTTTTTCAGGTTATTGAAATATCATATATTGCCACCTGCAAACACCATGCCTGAGTCTCGTGATGATGTACGACATGTTTTACGGAAGCTTGGCATGGACTACAATAACATCCATGCATGTATCAACGACTGCATATTGTTTCGAGATGAATACGAGACTATGGAGACATGTCCAAAGTGTGGTGCTCACAGGTATCGACGGGACTTGCAAGGGCAGACCATCCCTCAAAAAATCCTCAGACACTTTCCGCTCATCCCCCGCATAAACCACATGTTTCGCACGTCTGCCATGGCAAGCTTGACAACGTGGCATGTGCAGAATAGGTCCACAGATGGAGTGCAACGAATATCAGCAGATTCGTGCGCATGGAGCCACATTGACTCTACCTTCCCAGGCTTTGCGCGAGAGCCAAGGAATCTTCGGCTCGGTCTCGCCATGGATGGTGTGAACCCATTCGGTCTGCGCTCGACTTCTTACAGTGTGTAGCCTATAGTGCTTGTCAACTACAACATTCCTCCATGGCTTTCTACGAAGAAAGGACATCTCATCCTTAGCTTGCTCGTCCCGGGCCGCTACAAAGTAAAAAATATGGACGTGTATCTTCGTCCATTAGTCGATGAGCTTAAGATTTTGTGGGAGGAGGGGGTTACGGTGCAAGATATGAGCAGGCGCGATGGTCGGCGGTCAGCCAACATTCGAGCCATTCTCATGTGGACGATGCATGACTTTCCGGGATTGGGAGAGTGCTCAGGTGAGCAGACCTTTGTTCTCGCCGGTAATATCTATATTTTATTTCATTCAATCAAGTATTCACTAGGTCGTGGATCGCCTTGCAGGTCTCGTTACCTCAGGTTATCATGCATGTCCATTGTGTGGGCCACAGTTAGACTCCCGAAGGTCATGAACCATGAAGAAGATGGTATATCAAGGACACGCCGCTTTCTTGCCGGAGGATCATGAACTCAAGGAAGGTTTTCTTGGACGACCTCCAGCACGTATGAATGCTGCAAGCTGGTACGAGCTGAAAATGGTAAACCCAGATTCACATCCAAATGGAATGCAACAGTTCTCAGTTTTCTACGAGTTGCCATATTGGACCCACTTACAAGTCAACCACTTGTTGGATCCCATGCATATTTTCAAAAATGTGGGCAGCTTGCTATGGGACCACATCACAGGAAAGAGAGACACTATGGGGTCACAAATGGATTTAAAGGAGGTAGGTAAGATGGAGGCGCTTTGGCCGCAGTCGAGTGCTGAAGGGGGAGTGCAGCTTCCTCGCGCTCCCTGGGTTTTGTCTACCAAAGAGGAGCGCATTGTGAAGCAAGTAATCAAGTCTATCCGCACTCCGACGGGTCTGATGCATTCTCTCAGGTCCGCATTTTCTAAAGATGACCAAATTTCTGGGCTAAAATCCCATGATTGGCATAAGATATGTCAGGTTTGTGAACAGAATGGATTTTAATTAGCGTGGACATTTTGAAATTTGAAAAGTGACCATTATTCTTAATGCTTTCTCATTTGTGGCAGTTTGTCCTACCGATCGCGATCGCGGGATGCCTAACTCCAGAAATTCGCGGGGCCATTTACAAGCTGTCGACTTTGGTGCAATGGATCTCACAGAAAGAGATTAAGACGTCCTCTATTGAATCCACAAGGCGGGGAGCAGTTGAGACGGTCTGTCTCTTTGAGAAATACCTGCCCACTAGCATGCTCACGATACAAGTTCACCTTCTTGTGCATCTTGTGGATGAAGTGGAGATTGTTGGACCTGTCCATACGCGATGGATGTTCTTCCTGGAGCGCTTCATGAAAACCCTGAAAGGCTTTGTGCGACAACGAGCTCGTCCGGAAGGTAGCATGGCGGAAGGTTGGTTGGTGTCAGAGGCGTTAGTGCATATCTCACAATGGCTACCAACGGTGGAACCAGACAATGAAATGCTATGGACGCTGAAGGACGATGACAGGCTGACTGGAGATGTGGTGGTTAGAAATGGGGTAGAAAAAAGAATGGATGCCTCAATGGAAGAGAAGGTGAATCGCTTTTGTATGTTACACCATGCCTCCATGGAGACGTGGCTCGCCAAGTACCAGATTGCAAGGCAAGATCGAGAGGAAGCGCGAGCTGAATTCTGACGCAGTACGCATCACCGACCGATTCGATATCCTGAAGGCATGGAGGAGATGCCGCGGTTTATGTCAACACGATGGTTGCATGGAGCCTTGACCGCAGCATCCAGCGAAGGGACAGAGGTCTCAATGGAGGAGTGGGAGTTCTCGAGGGGATGTAGTCCAAAGGTAATGAGGGGTTTAGAATGTGTCGTATCTAAATTTGCTTGCTACATCTAATTTGAGTGTTTCAATGTGCAGTACAAAATATATACTGTAGCGTGGTCGCGCGGACGGCATTTTCGGGTGGAGCGTATTGACAAAATGCGCTCCACAATGGACTGTGGTGTCATGGCAAGGTTTGAGCAAGAGAGCCGACGACGAGTAACGGATCCGAACACGGTTGTGGATGAGATGGAGTATTTTGGGAATTTTCAAAGTATTATTACGGTGGATTACCGTAGCTTCTTCATGATAATATTCGACGTGCAGTGGTCCAAAGTGGTACTTGGAGGAGCTGGCGCAACAATTTGAAGAGGTCCATCTGGATTTCTCGAAATAGATTCTGAAAAAAAATGGATGGATTTGCGCGACACCTTTGTGTTGCCGGCCCATTGTGAACAGGTACAACTAGGCATTTGCTTGCTAATTGTAATACGACATGGTTTATGTCACAATGGTTTGAAGACGGTTTGTAAGTGTTTGTGAACAGGTAATCTTCTATCCAAATCCCCGACAACCTCGATGGTGGTATGTTATACCTTCAACTCCTCGAGGTGCGAGAGTATACGATCAAAGCGATGTTCCAGGCATAGATAAAGAAAATATGAAAATAGAGGGATCGAAATTACAAGGGGTGGAGGCCACCACAAGCTTGGAGCCCGCATCAGCTAACAATGATGGAAATACAGAAGTCGTAGAATTTTTCGAGAACGAGGCAGACTCATTCTTTTGTGGTGACATGTCTATCGACCTTCCAGTGTATGCAGAGTTGTGTCAGGAGATTAACATGGGACCATAGAATACTTCATTCTTGGAGAATTGTATTACTCAATTCGTTGTTTAGATCTTCCATAAAGGTAGATAAGATATGCATTTTAAGAGGGATTTTTCAAAAATGATTTATATTAATGTGCTTTGTATAGTTTAAATTGATTATTCTAACATTATTTTTTATCTGTGCAGGTATCGACATTTTCAGGATGAGTCGAGGGATGAGCGATGAGGAGTTTCAGGAGATGATGGCACGTATGTCTCCAGATCCGCGAGATTCAGAGAGATTGCAGATCAGGAGCTGTCTCGTTCTTCGTCAGGGCGCTCTGCTAGATCAGCTTCAGCGCGATCAGATGCTTCAGCTTCGAGCAGACGATCTCGACGCTCGCGACTTGGGCCAGAGGGAGGGATTGCAACTGCAGGAGGATCAGGGGGTGCTGCTGTGGAGACACGGACGCGGTGTCTTCGTCTCGTCGTTTAGCTGGAGCTCGGTCACCTCCAGGATTTGTCACACCTGTGGGAACGTCCACTCCAGTTACTCCGGCTTTTGCGCAGCCGTCGGCAGATGTCACGCCTTTTGGTGGCACCCCCTCTGGTGGCACTCCTTTTGGTGGCACCCCTTTGAGTGGCACTCCGGGAGAGGGTACCCCCGTCGGTACACCGGATGTTCAAGGGTCTCCTGGATATGCCGAGGAGCGTGGACGGAGATGGGAGAGGGCCCATACAAGGCACACTCCTAGGGATTATGGATACCTAGTGGATGGCAGGTCAGGAGCCATCATCATGAATGATGAGGGGAGGAGGGTGATGGCTCGCATGAGGGAGTTGTCCCAACAAGTTTTTTGGCACAACGTCCTGGATCATTGGAGGAACATACCGGAGGGAAGCAAGGAGTACATAGTAGCATCCTTGCACGAGGAGTTCCCGGTGCCAGCCGCAGTGGATAGATTCTCTACGGGCTGGATGATGGATTGCATGCGTGCATACATGTCACATAGACGATCCGACGCACGCAAGGCAATCAAGAGTGGGCTCCAAAGCCCGAGTGGTTAGATGCAGACGACTGGCGCCGACTAAGGGAGGAGGCTACAAATTCGCCA
This sequence comes from Lygodium microphyllum, assembly GCF_053477565.2. Classification (NCBI taxonomy): domain Eukaryota; kingdom Viridiplantae; phylum Streptophyta; class Polypodiopsida; order Schizaeales; family Lygodiaceae; genus Lygodium; species Lygodium microphyllum. Next base: position 51,640,324 of record NC_141148.1, on the reverse strand, counting down.
GGACGTTGGAGTCAGCAGCGGGAGGCGGCGAGGGCACAAATCGAGGCCGGATCAGTACATCATCTTGGGAGTGGCGGCCACAGGACATATTTGGAGGACTTTGTAAGTTTCTCTTTTGTTTTGCTTATTTGTTTTTTTGAGATATTCTTTGTACTGACAATCATGTTTCTAACAGTTAGCATTTTGTTTTCTTTGCAGCACTCCATTACAAATCGCGATCCGCAAGGCCTTGAGACTTGATATGCAGAGAGGCACGGTCTGAGATCATTGATCGACCGATTGTATAGACGCAGCGGCCCAGTAAGTCACTCATCTTTCTTGTCCGTAGTTACCATGAGATATTTGAATGCATTATTGTATGGTGGATTGATATGTTGTTTCTTTTTCTGCAGAATCCGTTTGATGCTCCTTTACAGCGGGAAGAGCTTTCGGGGGACGACGATTTGTAGCTCGCCCTTGGATCCTTAGAGCTCACATACCTTTAGTTTTTAGTCGCCCGATCTATGTAGACATTTTCTATGTATTAGTGATATTGTTTTATGATTGTACCAATCACATTTTATGCGATATCATGTATTTATTTCATCTATCAGTTTTATGATTTCAGTATACATTCTTTTTGTTTGCGAACGCTTTGTATGCAGCAGTGCAGAAACTATTTTGTATGGCTCTCATACAGCACACAGTGCTATATGTGGCAGTGCAGCTTGCTGCCCTGCCACAATTTTTTTTTTCTCTGTTACCGTCGCTATTTGCGTTGCAAATTTACTGCACGCGTCACTATTGTCGTCGCTATCAACGTCGCAAATTCTCTGTAACCGTCGCTATATGCGTCGCTATTTACGTCGCAAATGCGACGCATATAGCGACGATCCTATGGCGTCGTCAATAACGACGCTTTTTGCGACGACGGGGGCAAATTTTGTTGTTTATATTTTCGTCGCTTTAAACGTCGCTATAAGGTCTATATCTTGTAGTGTCAGCACATGGCGCATACATCCTGTCTAGTCTTGATCCCCTCCACATGTCTCCAATGTGTTTATTATACGACATAAATTGATGATGGACTTGTCATGATAGATTTATTGTGTTCATGAGGCCATCACTAGCATTGAGTGACCAAGCATATTAGTCCTCTTTAATTTTCCTCCTAATCTAGGTGATGTGTCCTTATTTATTTCATTTTATTGGTCATCCACCAAAACATTCTTTTCATTTAATTTGTAATGTAGACCTTTATCCTTTGTATCTTGATTGATTACCTTTCTTGGATAGGATCTCACAAAGTGACCTAATTTGTGACAATCGTTACACACGTCCAAAAATTGTGAAAACTTGACTCACATACCACTTTAGAACCATAAGTGTCTTGTATCTCAAACACTTCAAGGGGTTCCTTGACAATACCACAGTATTGCATGCATAGTGTGTGTTTTTTAAGACTCTTGGTAAGGGAGGAACAACTAGCTTGCCGAGTTCATGGTTGTAATCCGAGCTCATGGTTGTAAATCGAGTTCATGGTTAGATTTCAAGTGGCTATCACCAAACATGACATGGAACAAGTTAGAATAGATCATATTTATGCTAACATTGTGTTTGCTCTCTACTTATGGATGATGGTTTGCATGTTTTTTTAAAGAGATTCCCTTATGGTAGAAATAAATACTTGCATGTGAGGTTGTACAATGTAAGAGAAGCCCAACCAGGTTCAGCCTACTGAAACACTCTATTTGTCTTGCTTTCAGAAGACATTATCCATCCTTTTGTTAATGATTTGCTGCAATTACTAGTTATGTTTGTATCAACCTCTTTTCAAAGTTTATTCACCTTCTTCACCATGGTCTTCTTCTCAATGAGGCATTTAAAATATCATTTGCCTCCCTTGAAAGATAGTATTAGCCCCTACTCAAGGTTCTCATGGACCAACCACAATCTGTTCCTTCTTGTCTTATCCAAGAATAGGCCCCCTTGTTTGTCTTTTTCAATTGCCTCTAGCCTGATGATGCATAGTGGAATTATCATAGAACTAGCAAGAGGTTGAAAATTTGTTGAAGGTTCAAATAAAAAAGATATACCTCAACTATCTACATATCAGTAAAGACATGCAAAAAACTGATTGTTGAATATATTAGACACAGATCAAGAGCAACTATTTCCCACTTCTTTTTTATAGAAAATTAAAGTGGATCTAAGAGCACATAATCTACCTTTAATAATGAAAATTTCCTTTTAGGGCTCTATTAGCACATGAAACCCAATGGGATCCATTTTGAGCTCCTAACACTATAATATTGAAGCGATTGAGGCACACTTCACAAACCACATAAGTACAAGTCATCCAAAAAAGCTCACCTGCCATAACCAATATCAAACTTTATTCCTATTTCACACACATCCACTTTTTCTTTTTGTGATGTATTTTGATTGGTTTAATTCAATTTTCTCTAGGGTATCTTTGATACCTATATTGTGTTAGATGTATCCTCATCACCAAATTGGATTATACTTTTGATAATTGTAAGCTAGACAAGATTTTAGCCCCCACAAGCCAACAAGTGTGATTTATGAATAGACTTGGAATGGTGCTCTATCTAATCTTGGCTAGATGTACTAGGTTATGAAATAGACTTGGAATGGTGCTTTGTTGGTTAGACATACTAGGCTACACATGTAAAGAGCCAAAGTTGACTTGTGGACCTGATCACCTTGAGAAACATTGTTGTCTTAGGAAGGTTTAATAGATGTCCAAACGAACAAACACATTAGATTGCATAAATCAAAATAAATCAAAAGGTAGACTCTTGTGTGTGTCAAATTTAGGAACACTAAGATAGTTTTATCCCCCATTGGATAATTTCAACCTCAATTAATGGCTTTGTTGCACACATTTGTCCCTGAATGAATATGAAATGGCCCTTAGTCATTCTGGAGCATTGATCCAAATGGCAAACACTTTTGTCTTAATTTATATGCTTAGGTTCGTTATGAATTACATGGATATAGCTAAAAAATGGATTATTGCTAGCATCGTCACTCTAGAATGAGTTTTGATAAAGAAGAAAAAGTGGAGTTCTTTTTATGGCTACGGCCCCACTTAAGCTTATAGTGCCATCCTTACATTCATTTAGAGACTTGCTCTATCACAATGACTACCAACCAAGCCATCACAATGGGTTGTTGAACTATGTTGCTTTGTATTTTGTATTTTTCTTTTTTATGATTTCAATAGTCATACAATGTAACTCCTCCTTTCTAGGGACCTCTAAAAGTTAGTCCATAAGGGGCCTTACTAAGAGATCCTAGGGTTTTTGAGTTATCTAGAGTATACAACATATGTTTCTTGCTATTTAAGAACTACTAAAGGAAGATTATGGCTCATTGGACACTTGTTTTCACTATGGCAATCAAAGGGAAGCACCATCTTGCTCATTGAAAGTAGTTATACAAATACCAACATTTTCTTCTAACAAGAGTAATAGGATATCTCAAAAAAATTGGACCATTTCAACCATCTAGGTCATTAGTCCAAACACTATAACCATTCAAAATCTTGATGTTTTCTCATCCAAGGTTCATAGAGTGCTAGACCGAGATTATGTTTACATTGGCATGCCCAAGCTTGCAAGGATGAGTATTTTACTATTGTTCTTATAACCATGATTTGTAGAAAAATTTATGTAAGGCGTGCATGAAGACCTATATTAAGGTTTTTAATCCAAACATTGTCATGTATGCCAATATACAATATTCTATGCCTACATGAAATATCAAAACATAGGCATTAAATGGTTATATCACCAAAAAAGTTAGAGAAAAGAGAGTAATGTTGCACAAAATAGGTATGTAACTACTTCATTTCTACAACATGGTGGTCATTTCCAACATTTAGTGCTAGGATAAACAAGCCCATGACTATATTTAGATATGGCCCTTTGACTGAAACTAAAGAGGCGTGCATGTGTGTGTCTATGTGCACATGTAAGCTTGTGCACATGTGTTTCTGTGTGTATGTGTGCACATGTACATGTAGGCACGTGTGTACGCAACATGTTCATATGTGTGTGTAGGGGGGGTTAGAAAATCTAGGATCACCTTCATATGGTTACTTCCAATTTCATTAATTTTGATTTGTGTTTACGAGCTAGATCAAAGCTTACAATTCTGATAATCTCCTATATAGATATTTTTGAGAGAAGGTAGGAAATTCTCTATGTACTTATAGTTTCCTACTATTACAATTAGGAAATGGCACTCTTTCATAATTTTGTTATATAGGGAATTTAGAGATAAATATTAGAGAAGTCTTGGGGATTTCCAAAAGATAATTTCATGATGTTATCATTGACATCATTAAAAGAAAATGGTAGGCTATTGAAGAGTGGACACATGATATGATCCATCGAGAGGCTTTAGTAGTTGTTGAGGCTATTATATATGGGTTGTAGATTGAGGAGATTGATTCTGATGAGGAGATTACCAAGGAGTCTACAGATGGAGCTTTATGTATGTAGTCTAAGAAGACTCTTCCACCATTACTTTACTCCATACAGTATGCTGAGAGTGATTATGTGCCTTGATTGGTGCCTCGTAGCCATTTTTCTTGTAGTCAACACTGGGCTTGCGCGAGTGCAGAGATTGTAGTCAAGCTTGGTAAGATAGAGAACCCTTGAGTTTCTCTTTTGGATCATGGATTCAAGATTAATGTCATAGTGCATGGATTATATGATACTAGTAGATGGCCAATTGATGTGGATCATGGTTGGTGCATGCGTGTGGCCAACCATATTGCAAAGGATTTGTATGCTGCTTGTCTCAACTTGAAAATGTCTATGGGAGATGTGGATGAGACTTATCATTTCTTTGTGCAGAATTCTTGTTCCTATCGTACTATTTTGTGGATACCATTTATTGCTGAGTCTCAGATAGAGACTAAGGTTTTGGAGGATGGGTCTGCCTATGCGCAGATCCAAAGCAAGGATGGAAAGAGGGCTATCTAGTTCATGAAAGTTTGTATCAACCATCACCAGAATAAGGATTCGTTGAGGGATTCCCCTCTTCTAGCAAGAGAGCCAGATTTTTTTTAGGTACCAGTGTCTTGCAAGATGATGGTGGTACGAAATAGGAAAAGCTCTCGTCTCCTATCAGCGGCAATTTTTCCTCATGTGTTTATGGTGTATTTACTGAAAGCACTTTGTGTTTTTAGCATATTTCAAACATACCTAGAGCTGCTAGATAGTATTTGAAGAGAAAAGAGAAAGAATTGAAGCTTGTAAGTGTTTTACAGGATGAAGACAAGGGAGATGGTCTCTATGATGGAATATCATGCTTAGATACTATGGAGGATCTTTTAGTATTTCTAAAAATTGAAATTCAAGAGTTGTCATATGTCTCACAGGTGCATTCTCTAGCGATGTAATGTGAAATTTCTTATTTCATGCTTCAAGAAGAAATCTCAACAGAAAGTGTTCTTTGTTGAAATATTTCAGCAAAAAGTGTTGGGTGATGTTTCTACACAGTAAAATTTGTTTTTACTAGGATATTTACAAAAAGGGCTAAAATTTGCAGGTTGTAGGAAAGAAGCCAGAGCATAGACAAAATATAAGATAGTTGACAAGAAGGTTAGACCAGTTGCACGACGGCTACCATTGGAGAGTGATGAGAGGATTAGAAGTGCAGCTATGGAGCCTCCTTTACAAGATCCTACAGGTATTGGACATAGGTTTTCAGCCGAGATACTGAAAGAAATGAAGATTGGGACTGAATATTTTTTGCTTCCGCAGGAGAGGTGAGATATTTTGAAGAGATGTGGAGTAGACATGGGAGAGATTTTTCTTTTTTCCCACATGAGATTGGATGTGTTGATCCTAGGGTTGTGACATCTATGGTTATTTTTACCATTCCGCATGTCCCTTGGAATCTATGGCTTATTTCTTTGCCTTGTGCCTAGGGATTACTTGCCTAGATTGGTGGAGCTTTGAATGAGTAGATCAGGATGGGGATTCTAGAACCATCTTCAACTCCATATTCTAATAGGTGATTCACAATTCCTAAGAATAATGCTATACTCAGATTCATTCAGGAGTTACAGCCGGTGAACAGGGTCACTATACAGAATGTTGATGTATGACCTATTGTGGATGAGTTTGTAGAGGCTTTTGCTAGACGTGCTATCTATTCACTTGGAGATCTTTATTTTAACTATGACCAGTTCTAGCTTGCCCTTGAGAGCAGAGATTTGACTACGATGAAGACAGCTTTAGACCTTATTCGGATGTGTGCACTTCCGTAGGGAGCTACTAATTCCATTGCTTATATGATGAATGGAATAAAAAAGGTCTTAGGGAATTTTATTCTTGAGCTTACCATGCCTTTCATTGATGATTTGCCTATTAAGGGTTGTCTAGAGAAAGAGAAGGATGATACTTAAGATGATCATGGATGCGGGTACTTTGTGGTTGTGCATATCAAAGATGCTGAGAGGATTCTTTGCAGGCTAGAGGAAGTGAATTTGACCTTGTCAGGGCTGAATTCTATTTTTGGTGTCAGAGAGGTTTTGATTGTTGGACATATATGTGGTTATTATGGCACAATTCCTTCCTCTTTTCAAAGGTTGATGCCATAGAGAAGATTGCAGTGACTTACTCTTCTACTTTGAAGGTTCGCAGGTTTCTTGGATCTTGTGTATTTTATCTTATTTGGATTTCTCATTTTGCTCATATTGCACATGATCCTACCAGATCTTAAGAAAAGGACATCATTTTTCTTGGGACATGAGACAAACTAGAGCTATGCAGAAACTAAAGAGATTGTTGAGAGCTGCTCCCACTCTTCGAGAAGCAAATTATGAGTGTGGAAGAACTATTGTACTCATTGTGGATACTAGTCCTATAGGCATTGGATGGGCTATTGGCCAAGACAATGTAGATGGGAATAAGTATACTATTCCGTTTGGGGAAAAAGTCCTAAATGAGTGACAACATAGGTATCCATAGATTAAGAGGGAGTTCTTGGGAGTTGGCATGACTCTCAAGAATGATAAAGAGTCCTTAATTGGTGGTGTTGTGGTGGTCCAAACTGATTGCTTGCCTATTCTAGGTATGATCACGAGTTGTTCTACTCCAAATATTGCCATGCTTAGGTGGATTGGGTACATAAAATCCATGAATCTTGAGTTCAGGCATATAGCAGGTAAAGACATCCCAATAGTTGATATGCTTTAATGAGCGAGGAATACACTAGGAGAAATAAGGACTCTCTTTTTTGCCCCTTAAGGAGAAAATAAATAAATATAGGCCTAACCAATGAGAGAGATGGGATTCGAGATTCATGCAGCATGAATCTTCTAGCCATATCTTGGCCCAAATCTTTCCTCAACAATAAAATAAGGGAAAATGTGAGGAATACATTGCTGACACTTCTTGAAAGTATGTGACTCAAATTTAATTTTCTTATTTTTTATGTTTGACTTTTTATTTCTCCCCTTTTTAGTTTTCGCCTCTTTCTTAGGTGGAACTCAAATTTATCATATCTCTTTCCCCACTTTTTCTTTCGTGACAAAATTTTACAACCTCATTGTTGCTTGCCCTACCTATAACCCTGTGAAATTTTATTTTCTCTACACAAGCATAGAGTGTGTTTCACATGTTTTATGAGAGCAGAGCTTGTTCTACCAAAGCCCTAAGATTTTCTTCACAAAACTTTACAGGTATATTTTTCTCTTCCATGGATATTATATGGTAAAGTTTTATCTCATTTGAACAAAATATATTTAAGTTATGTGCATTCTCTGACATGTAATTTCTTTTGTTTTGCTACTCTAGGAGTCTCTTACAATCAAGAACAATGATCTTTTGAACACTCAACTTCTTCTTGAACATCTTATGGTTTCTTTGTAAACAAAGTTACAGGTATGCTGTCTTGTTTTTTTACTGCTCCATAGTTAAATTTTATCTCGTTTGGACAAAATGTATGAAAGCTATATGCATACTGAGATTTCCTTTTTTTTTTTTACTCCACGAGTCTCAAAGGGTGGAAAATAATGATTTTTTAAAAACTCAACTTCTTTAACATCTTTGGGCTTCTTTGCAAAGAGAGCCACAGGTATATTGTCACTTTTTTTTGTTGCTCCATGGTTAAGTTTCAACTCATTTGGAAAAAGCATATATAAGTTATATGTATGCTTTAACTCGAGATTTCTTTTGTTTTTGTACTCTAGGAATTGGTCAACGAAGGAACAATGGTCTTGTTATATAAGTCAACTTCTTATTCAACATCTCTTGGCTTCTTTGTGAAAAGAATTATAGATACATTGTTTTTTTTAATTTGCTCAATTTAAATTTCATTTCATTTAGAGAGAAAATTTGCAAATTATACACATGTTGATAGGTAAATTTTCTATTTGGTTATTATAGATGACTTCACGGAGAGAAACTATCAGTAATATACTTGGTGTGGAGGTCTTCAATAGGAAAGATAGTGGCAATAATTGGATTTGTAATAAGTACTATAAGTTGGATTGGATTTTGATATACCCATGTACTCAAGGGAGTTTCAAGGTCAAGCGTAAGGATGCTGCAAACCCTAGCAAACATTGGAAAGGTAGAATATTAGAGTTCAAAAAAGTGTTTAATAAAAAAAGTATAGTAACAGAAGTGTTGATCCAACATGTTTATATGTACAAACATATCCCTGTACATGACAAGAACTACATTGAAAATTATTTTAAAAAAATACAGCTCTATATCCATCAACTTTGCATGAATGGTAGAATGTGGAATGTTTGAGCAACAAGATACATGTTTAGCATGAAGGCATAGGTTCTTTGATCTATGGTAATAAATCTACAAATCAACTTGCAACTCAAAACATCTTTTTTTATAATTCATTGTATATAGTAGAAAGCCAGAGATTGTAGCATGTCCCATTACTGCCACTATCTTCTGGTGGTGAATGGTTGATTGGTAGCTCGGAGTTGTTAGGAGCATGTAAGTCCAAGATAAAATCTGACATCAATAGTGCTATGAAACCCAGCATAGGCTCCAAAGATGTGCATCTTAGTTGGTTTATTTTATTCTCATTGTTGGCACATTTGTTGGGTTTATGTGATGTTCTGAAGAAAACAAAGATTACTTATTAATGCAAGTGTCCATCTGAGCAATGGATGAGTCAGCTATTGGGTGAGTCTTGGCAATCCAAAAGAACACATTTTGATGAGACAATTGAGTGCAGGGTCAACCAATCTAATCTCACATTCACGTAAATCTTTTTTACTACTTTGAATGCCTTGATTTAATTGACATAGGTCTTGCTTCGATGAATTGTTGTACCGTAATTTTTATTTTTATTACAAGTATTTCATTGCTAGTCAAACTCTGTGCATTTTCTTTGGATGTATAAGATGGCAAATTTTGCGAGGGGATGGGATCAACTTGGATCAAGATACCCGAGATGAGACACATACAACTCTCATAGATGTGGTTATATTGTGGAATGGTCATAATCCTTTTGTGCTGAATGCAGAGAGCTATTTGCCCATTTCTTTTCTGAGACAATAAATCCAATCAATGTCCAATGAGCCCCTCTACAACTTCTATTTCAAGTTAGACAATAGAAAATTCAAGATTCGTAGTGAACAATCCATGACATGTAACCAGTGTGCTTCTCCACATATCCTTGAGATAATGAAATCCTTGTAACTTTTTTTTAAATAAATAACAAATATAATTTTTTTAAACTTTTGAATACTTTTAATTTAGATAATCTTAATTTACTGCGATCCAAGCATGCGATAATACATACTGTAATTAGTCAATCATGCTAGTTAAAATCATAATTAAATTGCAGGCTGGAGTTCTATAACCTATGCAATATTATCTTTCCATAATGATATATTGTAGCTAATCTCTTCTACTCATTTCTTAAATATTAAATTGAATCCAAGGGCTTTTGAAGGTCTTTTAGATTTCTTTTCCTAAAAAGTTTCTATATTTTCTCTACTCGAACTTGAATATAATCAGCAATCCAAGTATGTTCGAGGATTTAATAATGTAGAACGAAGTGTTTGTATGTCTCTATAATTTTAACAATGACTTTAAAGTATTTAATTTGAAACTTTAGGATTAAAAAAGAGCCTTTATTTAAAACCCTAGATACATAAAAGCTATAACTCCAAACTCTTTTTTACTTTCATTCTCTACTTCCCTACACTTGTGCTCTCCTTCGTTCTCTCTTTGTGTGCCATGACTACCACTCTCACCTTCGAAGAGATGGATTAGCTCCACACTCTACGCACACATAGGAGACCAGATATACCCTAGGTTTTGCATGACCTTGAATTTGGAGAGCTTGCTTTCCGCCATAAACCCTAGCTCTAGTATAGTGCCATCATTTTGTGATGCGAAAATTCCTCTTACTTACTCTATTTCAAACTCTCCTCTCAAATGGTTCCCTAAAGATTTTTTATATAGTTTACGTGCTAGATCAGGCCATGCAAAGGTCATAAATCAAGCCCTCATGCATGTGGAACAACATCTCCACACTAGAGCAGTGCCCACCTCATACTAGGACCACACTACGATGGATCTCATCAAGCATGATACAACTTTTGCCATATATTTTTTTTGCAAGAGGACAATGACAAAGACATTGAGGCACCCTCTCAGCCACACCTAGAGTATTTCGAGAGGGAGCTTGAGGAGATTGCGCTCCATCCGAGTGTAGGGGCAGCACAAAGCTTAGCCATTGTGCACCCACCTCCTTGCCGTGATGAGACATGGACAAGCAATGAGCCACCCCTTGCTTCTCTCCATGCTATTTTCATGGAGGGGATGAAATATCTACTCATGCATGATGTACTAGAAATTTTGAAGCTAAGAGAATAACTATATTGTATCATGGTGCCTAATGCACATGATAATTTTATAGATTTTGATATACAAGATGCCCTAGCACATTTTGATGAGGTGACTCAATACTATGGCACAAGTGTTGATGACATCTCTGCCATTGTGAGCATCCAGGAGCAGATTGAGGATGCGGCGCCACAGTATGAGATCTCAAATGAGAAGTTCTAGTGGTTACAAGAAAGCATTTTTGGACCTCGACTGACTACATAGTACCTTCCCAAGAGAGAGATGAGGGTGGCCCAGTTGTAGGAGTAGACCTGGATGCTTAATTACAGTAGTAGATAAATGATGCAGAGAAGGTAATGTTATCGGATTCACGTGCAAATTTACTAGTAGGGCCTCTAGGGTAGCGAGGCTATTGGGATGAATTTTTGCTGGGATCAGGCCCCCAGAGTAGCTCGAACGCTCGCATCTGCGGGCCTGAATTAGCACTGGTAAAATTGTGCACAAATCCGATGTATATATCTTTTGCACACTCCATGCATAGTGAGTCTGACACTAAAATCGTGTGATACAGGACATTGCCTATATAGATGAATTTTCATCTAGACAAGGTGGCCGAATTCGTAGCTAAGGAAGGGTACAGGACTTGACATTCAAGGAATATAACGGCCTGCTTGTGTGTGACATTATTGTATTTCATAAGACATGATCTCTAGCTTTTGTTGAGAAATTCTTGAAGTTGAGGACACTAACAAAGGCAAGGACCTTTAAGACCATCCCAACAAACTCTAGCTTGGAAAAAGTAGTGTTGCTTCAACGTTTGAAGCTCCTCTACTTATTCTCTAGTACTGGGTCTGGACCACTTTTTTCCATGGTGGTGTGTGGCATAGTTGCTAGTGTTCAAGAACCCAATGTCATTAGGTAGGAACTACTAGGGCAAAATGTGTTTCTGCCTATGATCTAACTATGGGGAGTGTAGCTCAAAGAAGCCTAGGAGAGAGTAGATGTACTTATTGCCAAATGATATCTCATCACCAATGTAATATACTTTGTAATCTTCTCTTAATGTAATGAAAACCAATATTTGTTGGATTTACATGCAATATAGTTTGTCATACATGTCGTTTATTATTGTTTTTTACTTGAATGCTACATTTATTTATCGATTTTATATGCAACACGATTTGCACCCTAAATTTAATACGTAGTGCTTTATCGAGTTCATACGCAACATATATTTATTCAAACACATGTAACAATAACTCAAAGACATAAATAAAACAAATAACAAATGAATAAACAAAAATAAGACGCGACAAAAATTTTGTATTCATATTCATAACATTTTACATGGGATCCATTACCACCAGGGTTTTACAAAATCTCTTTGGAAGCTACATTCATATTGTTTTAGTAATATACCTCTATTGTTGTTGATCTTCATGAAAACTATCCTTCCATTACCGGAAGAACCTTACTATCCACATGTAACATGTCCACCTATTCCCTTCAGGACACGTCTTAGCAGTCCATCACAAAGATAGTCAAGAAAGCTCCGCCCGACACTCCCATGGAATGTTATGAGGTTTGCAATCTAGGACTTTTCGCATCTTCCACGTAGCAGAAGTATTCCAACCGTTTCCACTTAGGACCGACCTGAATCAGGGTTCCCCCCTAATGGCCACTTTCCTAAATAGCAGCTAGTGTCAAACCCTAAGCAAACTACTTTATGCAAAAACGCCAGGGACAAAGCGGATTCATGCTGCACTTGGTTCAAGGAAAATGGGAAACGAGAGGGATGCAAGGCTCAACCTCTCTGTCCATAAGGCATAGTCCCATTCCGTTCCCCTAAAATAGCATAAATCGAGATTCTAGTGATCTAAACTCTAGGTCAATTCCCTTGCTATTCATTTCCTTTGAGAAGATCTCTTTGTTGAGAAATCGAGCTCCACTCGTGATATGCCAGGGTGACCGTTGTGCATTTATGTCACCGACTTGTTAGCTGCAGATGCGGTTGGTACACCACCCATGAATAATAGCTAGATGACAGCTATCCTTATCTACTCTAGTTCGTGGCTCAGTTAGTATGCCACCTTAGTTAGTTGAGTTTGGTTTGAGACCCATATATAGGGTTCTTCTATTTCTTTGTACTAGAGTTCTTTTTTGCTTACACAAACTAAGAAGAGGAAAACTATTTTCAGCCTCCACTGTGTGCAGAGACATTGGGAGTTACAGAATCATCCTTGTTGCCTATTGATGCAAAATCGTCACTAGGAAGTGATTGTGTGGTCAAATACCACTTTCGTCAGTTTTGCAGATTTGCCCTTGTGAGGCTGAAGCTGTGTTTTTTGCAGTGACAGAATTTTTTGCAGTGTTCTGTAATGGCATCTAATTCTCTTTCACAGATTGTCACTAAAAAGCTTGACAAGAACAACTTCCAAGCATGGAAGTTTAGAATGACGAATTTCCTTATGGGAAAAGGATATTGGGAATTCGTTGCAGGAAACGAAGAAGAACCAGTTCTTCCTGATGTTCCCAATCAACAGCAAATGCAGGCATTTAAAGGATGGCATGAGAGAGCCAGAAAAGTTATGTACTGGCTGTCTATCAGTATTTCAGACTCTATGATTGTGCATATTTAGGATGCAAGTACACCAAAGGAGGCATGGGATACTTTGTCAAAAATGTATAGCACAAATACGCAAGCCAGGAAAATGCAGCTCAAGCAAGAGTTGCACAATGTGCAAAGAGAAAGTATGAGCATCAATGACTACCACATGAAGGTGAAAAAGATTGCAAATGCACTTGCTTCCATTGGGTTACCAGTGGAAGATGATGATTTAGTTTCTGTGACCTTGAATGGTCTAGGAAAGGATTATGCACAGTTCTGAACATCTATTTCCATCCGTGAAAGATTTCTTGATTTTGAGGAGTTGATTGCTCTTCTAATTTCTGAGGAGTAGAGAAATGGTGGTGCATCTTCGTCAGGAGGAACTTCAAAAGAAGTTGTCTTCTACTCAAATGCTGGAAGAGGTAGAGGCAGAGGTAGAGGAGGCCGATCTGAAGGCCGTGGTAGAAATCAGAATATGCAGCAAACTCAAGAAAACCAGTCCTATGGAGGAGGACGTGGTAACTCTAGAGGCAGGGGGGCCAAAGAGGTCATGGTGGATGGCAAAGAGGCCAAAATGCAAACAGCAATGTTGAATGCTACTACTGTGGTAAAATGGGTCATATGGCTAAAGACTGCTATAAAAAGCAGAATGACATCATGAATGGAAAATTGCAACAAGGGAATTATGCATCTTCTAGTAGACAGGGTGATGACAGAAATGTTTATGGTACAGTACATGACCAATTCTGTGACAAGTGGAGAAGAAAGTAATGATGTGTGGTATGTTGACTCAGGTGCATCAAACCACATGACAGGTCATGCAGAATGGATGCAGGATACAAGGAAAATGGAAAAACCAGGATTTGTGTAGACTGGTGATGATACTGCACATCCTATTGTGCAGATTGAAAAATTTCCTTTGTCTATGCAGGATGGGAAAAAGAAATACCTGTCGGATGTATTTCATGTCCCGAATATCACCAAGAACCTGGTTTCTATTGGTCAAATGGTTGAGCAGGGCTTGCAGGTCAGATTTAATTCTCATGGATGCTTTGTTGAGGATATGAAAAATAAAGGTCGCTTGATAGCAAAAGGAAAAAAGAAGGATAAACGCATTGGTCATGTTAATGTACAACGACTGAAATCAACACAAGCCCAAAATATTGTTGCAGGATTGCCTAAATTCAAGGTTGTGGAAATGCATAAGGTATGTAAAGCCTATCAATTTGGAAAAAAGGCAAGGAAACCATTTCCTAGACATGTTCAAGAGAGTAAGAAGCCATTGGAATTAATCCACTCTGATGTGTGGACTACTAAAGCTGCATCTATTGGAGGCTGTCATTATTTTGTCACTTTTATTGATGACTATAGCAGAAAAGTTTAGGTGTATTTTATAAAAAAGAAAAGTGAAGTTTTTGGGCATTTCAAAACTCTTAAAGCTATGGTTGAAAAAGAAACAGGACTGCAAATAAAATGCCTAAGGTCAGATGGAGGGGGAGAGTACCTCTCAAATAAGTTTGCAAGGTTCTTGCAGGAGCATGGCATAAAGCAACAATATTCATGTAGTCATACCCCAGAGCAAAATAGAATTGCAGAAAGAAAAAACACGCATATTGGAGAGGTATCTCGTGCCATGCTCAATGAAAAAGACCTGCCAGATTTTTACTAGGCTGAGGCAGTTGCTAGAGCAGTCTACATAATGAACAAGACTCCCGCTGCAACAATACATGGCATGACTCCAGAGGAGAGGTATACTGGTAGGAAACTAGATCTTTCTCATTTGAAAATTTTTGGTTGCATTGCCTATGCTCATGTGCCAGATGAGTTGAGATCCAAGTTAGATCCAAAAGCTGAGAAGTGCATCTTTATTGGTTATTCTCTGCAGGTATAGATGCTATAACCCTTCTACTCGTAAGTTTACAGTGAGCAGAGATGTTGTTTTTTATGAGATGATTAGCTAGTATAAACTAGAAAATGTGATTGATAATGTAGATGCACAAAATGGTAATGCTGCACAGAATTCACAGTAGCAGTCTCACAAGATATTAGTGGACCTAGAGCGTCCTCTAGCAGTGGTTCACATTCTTTGCCATGGACAGGCAGATTGAGATCAGGAGAATCTTCTCAAAGTAATGCAGATAGTGGTATGCAGGTATCACGAAAAGGAAAAGAGAAGGTAGATCAGCCCATGTTTGATGTGAATGCAGGTCACTCTTATGTGGATGGTGAATCCAGCGGCTCAGAACAAAGCATTGATGATGAGTTGGGTATTCCTTCTATTGTTACACCTGGAGTAAGGAAGACCAGGGATGTTTTAAGAGCACCTGGAGTGAACCTACTTTGCGCAGGTCTACCAGAGCTAGATATCCTATGGATAGGCTGAAATAAGATGGATTTACAGCCATTCACTATGCATATATGGTCAAAGTGATACAGGAACCAGAACCCACTTCTTTTGAGCAAGCCATGGGAAAAGAAAAATGGGAGAAAGCCATGGATGAAGAAATGGATGCCTTGGAAGCAAATGCTACATGGGAATTGGTACCTTTGCCTAAAGATAAGAATGCAATTGGTTGCAAGTGGGTTTATAAGTTGAAACACAATGTAGATGGTTCTGTGAATAGATACAAGGCAAGATTAGTAGTCAAGGGATATGCACAAACATATGGCATTGATTATGAAGAAACATTCAGTCCGGTTGCAAGGATGGCAACCGTAAGAGCAGTCATTGCTATGGGTGCATCAAAGGGATATCTTTACATTAGATGGATATAAAGAATGCCTTCTTGCATGGTGATTTGCAAGAAGAGGTTTATATGGAGCAGCCACCAAGTTATGTGCATGTTGTTCATCCTGAGTTTGTTTGCAGGTTGAAGAAAGCCTTACATGGCTTGAAGCAAGCACCTAGAGCATGATCTGACAAGATAGGATAGTATCTTGTCACTGTTGGCTTTCAAATTTCCAAGGCAGATTTTTCACTTTATGTGAGAAAAACAAAGAAATGTATTATGCTACTTGTCATTTATGTTGATGATTTGATTATGACAGGTGACAGTGATGAAGATATCCTTCACGTGAAAATGCTATTGAAGCAGAAGTTTGAGATGAAGGATTTGGGAGAGCTACGTTATTTCTTGGGCATTGAGGTGATTAGATCACCAAGTGGGATACGGCTCTTGCAGAGGCAGTATGGATTGGACATGCTGTCCAAAAATGGGATGACAGGCTGTAAGCCTATTTCAGTTCCTTTGGAGCAGAATGTGAAGCTGAGTGCAGATGCATGTGAGCTTCTGGAAGACCCTACTATGTACAGACGCATAGTAGGAAGTTTGATTTATATGACTATTACCAGGCCAGATTTGAGCTATGCTGTTGGATTGGTAAGTCAGTTTATGCAGGCTCCAAGGAAACCGCATTTGGATGCGGCTAGACGCATACTCAGGTATGTGAAGTCCACATTGCAGTATGGACTACTTTATGAGACTGGGGTTCAGATATAGTTGCATGGATACACTGATGTTGATTGGGCTGGTAGTATTTTTGATAGACGATCTACCAGTGGATATGTGTTCTCTTTTGGGAGTGCTGCAGTCACTTGGAGCAGCAAGAAACAGCCTACACTTGCCTTGTCGAGCACAGAGGCTGAGTACAAGGGCGCAACAATGGCTGCATGTGAGGTAGCTTGGTTGCATAAGCTACTTTATGATATGCATGAGCCTACAGATGGGCCAGCTATCATTTATTATGACAACATGAGTAGTATACACTTGGCAAATAACCCAATCTATCATGCTAGAACAAAGCACATTGAGGTGCATTATCACTATGTGCAGGAGAGGGTTTTACTAGGTCTTATTGATCTAGTTTATGTCAGCAGAGAGGATCAAGCAGCTGACATATTTACGAAGGCATTGGGCGCAGAGAAGCTGTGCAAGTTCAAAGACCTGCTTCGTGTGCAGGAATTGGGATTGAGCTTGAGGGGGAGTGTTGAGATATCGAGCTCCACTCGTGATATGCCAGGGTGACCGTTGTGCATTTATGTCATCGACTTGTTAATTGCAGATGCGGTTGGTACACCGCCCATGAATAATAGCTAGATGACAGCTATCTTTATCTACTCTAGTTCATGGCTCAGTTAGTATGCCACCTTAGTTAGTTGAGTTTGGTTTGAGACCCATATATAGGGTTTTTCTATTTCTTTGTACTAAAGTTCTTTTTGACTTACACAAACTAAGAAGAGAAAAACTGTTTTCAGTCTCCACCTTTGTGTGTATTCCCCCATTGTGCAAGTAAGAAAGCTACAAGTGAGACTCCTTCCTTCTCTCCCACAATCTTGACACTCTTTGCTGTCCATTTCAATTGAGAAAAGTTCCTGGCCACCATCGGGACCACCCATCCGTAGGATGGACCCATGGCCACATCCACCGCACTTTCCTCAAGGTTGCTTTAGTTGTCTAATTACCAACCACATTTAGTTGGACATGCATCAAGCAACTTCCTTATTTAGCCCGTTAGACATTGGTTCCTTCACGTAATCGTAGCACCTAACTTTCCTTATCCTAGCAAATTTCCCCAAGAAAGGTGATGTAGCAGGATGACTACTCATCCTCTTGCACATTAAACTAGCGCAAGAATCTACCAACCTCGTTCCAAGGAATGGAAAAACTCTCTTGTGATCAAACCACAAGACCATGCCACGTTGCAATTTGTTGCACAAGTGTCACATCTATTCCAAGGGATTATTTCACCCATTGAACGGTGTTTTCTGGTCAAGGAATTATGATTAGACAAAAAGGAAGGTTTAGGGTGTCTTCTTACCCAATCCAATCCTAATTGCACTAGGCCGACAACGATCAGTCCTAGGGATTCCAAACTCAAACTGAGTTTTAACATTTGAACGAATGATCCTTAGGGTAGAAACCCTAGATCATTACTTGCATGAGCATCCTCTTGACCCTAAATTCTGTGATTGTGGGTTGGACCTTTGGGTATGAGGGTTTTGACTTGGCAACAAGTGCAAAACTAGGCCAAATTCTTAACGTGCTAAACCCTAGCTAGTGCTTGGGGTATTTATCGTATCGATTGAACCATGCCTATAGGAATCCCTTGTGGGTTAGCTGATTTCAATAATTCGATCTACTTGTCTTGCGACAAGGATGAACCATTTCTAGAGATGTTAGCTTGATCTAAAGGAGAAAACTAGTTTCAACATGTCACAATTCACGTAAACACACAATTCATTGCTTCTACATACCACTAAATTCGCAATAACCCTAACTTTTCTTGTTAAAATCAAATCACATGATAAATTGCAGAATAACTTCCATTGAATCTACTAGGTCTTACATTCAAGAATCATGCCCACAATTCTTTTTCTAAGCTTTTAAAATTTCATGCTTTAATAAACCATGCAACCTTTCCCTAAATACAACTCTTGATGAATGAATTTTTGCACACGAAGAATGTGCAACATGCAATCCTTTCCTAACAACAACGTAATTAAATGAAATTCATGCTAACTAAAGCTAGAGTTAACCTATTCCATGCAAGCTCATAGAATCATTTTCCATGCTCTGCTATTTCCTATGGGTGTTAACGACTTTCCTTAATGAATCATTACAATGAAAATATTGCCTTAAAATGTGACATACGCTTAATCTTTCCATGTCTAGTCAAAGGTGCGCTTAATAATTTCAACCTTATAATGATAGGCAATAGGTGTTCTAGGCTCATCACTTTAAAATACAGGACAGGGCAACATACTATTAAGGACGTTAGATGGATAGACCATTTCTTTATATTGAAAATACCAATGACTCAATTTCATGTCATGAACTAATTCTAGTAATTGTTCAAATTGTCAATTTATTCCCAATTGCATTTAACTAGGCTAGGTGAATTTGACATGCATAGGTGCTTCCTAGTCCATGAAGCTATCGTGATTGATGCAATACTTTTGTGTGAAATCAAAATCGAAAAAAAAACTGGGCTTGTGGGCTCGGGGACATGTCCACATGAATGTTAGGAGAAGACCCTCTTACAGGCGTGCCTTGTAACATCTTAGGGGCCATCGTAGGCATGATTATGGACTTCCGGTTTGCCTTTACCCTTATGCGATCGGTGGATTTACTCGGCCTTGATAAGCAGCCTCAAGATCTTGCCCTTCTCCCTTGTATATAGGAGATACCTTCACCGAACTTCGGATCTTTAAAAGGCCAGGGCTTGTGAGATTTGGGCTTAAGGGATTTGGGCTTATGGAATTGAAGCTTATGTTTGCAGAAATGGGACTCTTACAAATGGGGCTTGAGGGAATGGAGGCTTTATGAGCTTCGTTTAAAAACTCGGGGTGGCTAGGAATGGACTTATGGATGGCTTATGGGAATGGGATCTAAGAAAGCCCCCTTAGAAGATTAATAAGAAGCTTCTAGGAAGCTTCTGATGTCACAGAACGTGGCGTAACTTAGGAATGCGGAATGATTGACAAATCAGATGGCGCTGTCGTTGGCGGCGATGGGCAGCGGCCTGGCAGCGAATACAGCGGTGGCCTACAGCATGTGGTGGTAGCGATTTCCCCCTCTCTCCTCGAACGGTGTCGTCCTCTGAGTCCCTTCCTCTTCCACACAGCCTTTTCCCTTTCCCTTCACCAAGTCTTAAGGGGGGGTTTTTATAGCCTAAGGGGTGGGGAGAGAAGCTCCCCCACGTGGGCAATTGCATGGCTCCCCCCCCCCCTCATGCAGCCCACATCTCCATCTAGCCCATCCCTCCCCACACTCCCTCTTCTCCAGCCATGCATCGGCTGGGGAAAAGGGATAAAAATAAAACAATTTGCATTAATATTATGCATTTTGCCCCTCCCAAGAGGGTTTTTACCCACGGTTCACGGATTTGAAGCCCCGGGCTTTATTTGCCAATGCGGAGGTCCTATTTTCATGCGTGTGGGTTATGGATTAAACTGCCAAAATTTTCCATACGGAAGATAACCTTGCACAGCGTTTACGCGGTGTGCGGGGAGTGAAGTTCAGTAATATTTCAAGCGAGAATATTACATTCTCTCCCCCTTGGAGGAATCGAGATGTCCTCATCTCGAGAAGAACTAGGGGTATTGTCGGTTGAGAGTGCTTTCTTCCATCCAAGTGGCATCCTCCTCGGGATAATCTTTCCACTGGACGAGGCATTCTCTCAAGGTTCTGGATCTCAATTGTCTCTCCCTAACATCTAAGATCCTATCAGGCCGTAGCTCAAGGACTCCTTGGCTAGGCATTACAACTTGTTGGTCATCAAGTACATGGCTAGGATTAGGTACATACTTCTTTAGTAGGCTGATATGAAATACATTATGAATCTTTAGGTTCTCAGGGAGTTGTAGTCTATAAGCATTGGGTCCTAGGCACTTGAGGATCTTGTATGGTCCACAATACCTTGGACTTGTCTTCTTGCAATCTCCTAAGGACAGGGAACTCTTCTTTGGGCATACGCGAATGAAGACCATGTCTCCTTCATCGAAGGTTCTATCTTGACTTTTCAAATCTACGTATGCCTTTTGTCTATCCTTGGCGGCTTGGATGTCCTGTCTTATTGACTTCATTTGGTCATCCATGTCTTCTAGCATCTTCCTTGAAGCTTCAACCCTCAAGGTTGGATTTGAGAAGTTTAAAGGACTTCGATAGTTGTGCCCATACAATGCTTGAAAAGGGGTCATCTGAATACTTTGTGGTTAAGAAGCATTGTAGGCAAACTCAACCAGTGGGTGGCAAGTATTGAATCCACCTTTTTGGTTCACGGCAGTAGTGTGCCCTTAGCATATCCCCAATGAATTGGTTGACTCGCTTCGTTTGACAATCTGTTTGGGGATGGTAAGCTGTACTAAAACAAAGTTGAGTCCCAATGGCTTCAAAGATAGCTCTCCACAAGTGTGATGTGAAGAGAGAATCACGATCACTAATGATTCTTCTAGGCAACCCATGTAGCTTGAATATCTCCTTGATGAACAACCTTGCAATGTCTGAGGCTTTATAGTTTGTCTTAACAAGAATAAGGTGTGCAACCTTAGTAAGCATATCAACCACAACCATAATGGAGTTGTATCCTCCCTAAACTTGGGGTAGGCCAACAAGAAAGTCCATACTGATGAATTCCCATTTCATTTAGGGAATGTCAAGTGGTTGTAACTTTCCTAGCATTTTGACATGTTCAGCCTTAATATGTTGACAAGACAAACACTCAATGACATATTTGAGAACGTCACCTTTAAGCCTCTCCCAATAGTATCTTTTCCTGACTGCATTGAGGGTCTTGGCATAGCCAGGATGTCTTGAGAAAGGGGAATCATGAGCTTCCCAAAGTATCTTCTGCTTGAGCGACTGGCTTGCCGATATACATAATGTCGTTCTATAGTACACAAGTCCACTATTGATAGAGAATTCATGATACTTAGCTTGTAGCTTTTGGTCCTGATCCTTGATAGGGATCTCCCTTAGCATCTTTGGATAGGTTGGATCATGGCATGTTCATCTCTAGCTAGCTCAAGTATTGGGTTGTTTGGCATGGATACCTTTGTGGCTAGAGATCTAGCTGTTGATCGATTTCGCAAGATTAGAGAATTAAGGAATGCCTTGCGACTGAGTGCATCGGAAACTACATTCTCCTTTCTACGTCAATATTTGATTTCAAAATCATACTCCTCCAGCACTTCAATCCACTGATGTTGCCTCATGTTAAGCTCATTCTGAGTAAAGATCCACTTGAGACTTTTATGATTCGTCACTAGAGTAAACTTGTTACCCAATAGGCAGTGTCTCCAAAGCTTTAGAGCATGGAGGACAGCTATGAGTTCTAGATCATGGGTAGCATAATTCTTCTCATGGCTCTTCAATTTTCTTAAAGAGTATGCTACAGGATGACCTTCTTGCATAAGCACACATCCTAAGGTAAGCGTGCTAGCATCAGTTACTACTTCGAACTCCTAACTGAGGCCCGAAAGTTTCAGGATAGGTGTTGATACCAAACTTTTGTTTAATCTATCAAAGCTACATTATTCGACAGTTGACCATGCAATGAATGTTTGCTTCTCCAGTAAATCCGTCAACGGTGCTGCAATCAAAGCATAGTTTCTTATGAAGATCCTATACCATCCTGTCAATCCAAGAAAACTGTGTATTTCTTTGATAGTTATTGGTATTGGTCATTCTAGCACATCTCTGACTTTGGCCGGATCCACTGAGATTCCTTCCGGTGATACGATGAATCCCAAATATTCAATCTGACGTTTGAAGAACACACACATCTTCATCTTAGCATAAAGCTTGTGTACCCTCATTGTCTCAAGGACAATCCAAAGTTGGGGTTCATGATCTTCTTCCTATTTCGAGTAGACTAGGGTATTATTGAAGAAGACGAGTACGAAGTCATCAAGATATGGCCTAAAGGTATCCTACATTAACCTGTTGAAGGTGGCAGGTGCATTCGTCAGCTCAAATGACATGACTAAGAACTCAAAGTGTCTATATCTTGTGTTGAATGCCGTCTTTGGGATATCTTCTTCCTTGATCCTTATTTGATAGTATTCAGACCTAAGATCAATCTTGGATAATATCTTCTCATCTTGAAGACGATCAAGAAGTTCATCTATTCTAGGAATAGGATACTTGTTCTTAATCGTTGATTGATTCAACCCTCTGTAATAATCAGTACACAGTCGAAGTGTTCCATCTTTCTTCTTCTGGAACAGGACTGGAGCTCCCCATGGTGAACTGCTAGGACGGATGTAGCCCTGATCTAGCAGTTGCTTGATTTCTCCTTCAGCTCAATTGCTTCTGCCATGGACATTCTATAAGGCCTCTTTGCAATTTGCGCAGCTCCTGGCACTAGCTTAATCCCATGATCCACTTCTCTTTGAGGCGGAAGTTCTATCAGCTCTTTAGGAAATACGTCCACGTACTCCTTTAGCCATGAAGGTTCTTCACTAGACTCCTGCTTCTGATCTAGCGTATTAAGCTTAATCAGGTAGACAGGTAGTCCCTTTCTAATTCCCTTTATAATCTGAGATGCTTTGGTGAATAGAATTTTTGATTTTCCAACCTCTCCTTGAGTTGTGACCAATTCCCCTTCAGAGTTTTGAAAGGGCCAAGTTTCGAAAGGAAACTTGGCCCTTTCCATAATGAATGTGGGTGTCATTAGGTTTAAGCCAATCCATTCTGAGCAAACTCTCATGGATACCTAAGTTCATGACCCTGAATCTGACCGAAGTTGACTTTCCTCCCAGAAAGAATTCCTCCTTAGTAGTTTGCCTGGTATAAGTGACCTCACGACCATTTGCTAATTCCACAAGCAAGGTAGGTGCTTCTACTGTGGCTATTCCTAATCTTCTTGCACAAGCTGGTGAGATAAAGGAATGCATACTGCCACAATAAATCAAGGTTTTGAAGCCTTTACCTTGATATTCTGATGGTGTCTGAATCATCGAAAACAGGCAATTCAGGCCTTTCTTGTGAAGGGCGGCATGGACTCTTGCCCTTTCAAAGTTTACTTCCATGGTCGGGTCCTCTTCTTTGCACATTTCCCTGTTGGCAACATAGGCGGTTCTTCCTCTGACTCGGGTGGTGGCTCCCTGGCCACGGGCGGTTCCTTGGAAAGGTCCTTGATGTTGTCCTTTGCCAAGTTTGGGACATTGCCTTTTGAAATGACTGGGCTCGTTGCACTGGAAACAATGGAGATTGCGGCCATTACCTTGGGTAGGCACAAAGTTATTGACATTATTGGTCCTTGGTTTCTTTCTTTGTCCCCGATTTTGACCTTGAACTCTCTTGGCTTGGGGCCTATACGCTCCTCTGTTCTAATCATTATAAGACCAAGTTTTATTACTTCTTGGCCTAGCTTGCACCTCCTGAATTATGGGCGCAGCTTGAATGAGTGCATCCTCTAGATCTGTTGGGCGCATAGATTCGAGACGGATATTCACTGGTGGATTTAAACCTGCACAAAATTTCGACACCCACTGTGCCATATCCATTTGTAGCGCATACATCAGAAGTGAGACGAATTTTGAGTAGTATGCATCAAGAGTCAGACCCATCTGTTGTAGCTCATAGAACTCATTCACTTTCTGTGTGCGATATGCAGGTGGTAAGTATCTTCCTTGCACAGCTTTTTTTAGCTTTTCCCAGGTAATGGATCCTTCTGAGATCCCTTGATATTTGCACCATTGCTTCCACCAAAGCTTGGCTTCGTCGGTGAGCTTCAGCTTGGTGAGCATAGCGTGGTTGGCGGGTGCAGTACCGGCTGCTTCAAAGTAATCTTCCATGGACTCTATCCAAATCTCAGCATCAGCTTGGACCGTCCTTCCTTTTTCCTCAAATTCTAGCGGCTTGATCAACTTAAGAAGAAACTTCTTCTCCTGAATCACGGTCGTACTTGATGTAGGGGACGGACTGGGAATCTGTACATAGGGTTGTGCCTGAGTAGAGGATTCTTAATGTTAACAACTCGCTAATCGTTACGATATATTTCATACCTAATTCAACTTTCAGCCAAGAAACCTAGCCACAACTTTTTATCAATACTCATAGACAAGACAATAATTGATAAAAAGAAGTATTATTTCATTCATATGGGCATAGCCCTTTCGGAGTACAATATTTCTTGGGATGGTAGAGCAACTTGTACATTAGTTCGGGGAGAATAATGTTGTGTTACATTTAGCTATGGGAATTAGATAATAGTATGGATTTGGCTCATGGATCTTTAGGAATCGATAAGTCATCGGAAGATTAGGGTATCCTTTCCTTTGATACTAGTTCTTCTCATAGTATCCCAACACCTTGATCCTGTTGGCGGGGATTATGCGGGTCACCTCCTCGTACACATATGAGTTGAGCTCGACCCTCCAACCTTCGAGATGTAAAATTGTGTTTACGTGAGCCTCAACAAAAATGAAGAGCTTCACGATCTTCAAGTCCTCCAACCACTTGATTCTCTTTAGGTTGGTTCGACGGTATGCAAACCGGTGGGCAGCTATGTAGTAGATTCCCGAGTCACCGGGGGTGAATCTTCGCTCCACGTACAAGGGCAATGGATTATAAATACGATCTAGGACATTCATCATATCGATCCTTCATTGATAATCCGAGGCATGCATCGCGGTCATAAACATGACTTGGAATACTAAGAATCTGTTCATGCTTCATAATGTTGCAAGACAACATCGAAAGTAAGGAAATGTTCTTAACAGCAACATTTTCTTTACTTCTTCTTATTAAGTTTTCTTATAAAGATAGATCCTTTGTTGGTTCACTCTGATACCAACTGTAACGTGTCCACCTATTCCCTTCAGGACACGTCTTGGAAGTCCATAGGAAAGATAGTCTAGAAAGCTCCGCGCGGCACTCCCATGGAATGTTACAGGGTTTGCTAACTAGGACTTTCCACGTCTACCACAGAGCGGAAGTATTCCGACCGTTCCCACTTAGGACCGACCTGAATAAGGGTTTTCCCTAATGGTTACTTTCCTAAACGGTAGCTAGCATTGAACCCTAAGCGAACTACTTTACGCAGAAACGCTAGGGAGGAAACAGATTCATACTGCACTTGGATTAAGGAGAATGGGAAACAAGAGGGATGTAAGGCTCAACCTCTCTGCCCATAAGGCATAGTCCCATTCCATTCTCCTAAAACAACATAAATCGGGATTCTAGTAACCTAAACTCTAGGTCAGTGCCCTTGCTGTTCATTTCCTTTGAGAAGATCTCTTTGCTATCCATTTCGATTGAGAAAAGTTCACAGCCAACCAGGACCACCTATCCGTAGGACAGACCCATGGCCACATCCACCGCACTTTCCTCAAGGTTGCTTTAGTTGTATAATTACCTACCACATTTAGTTGGACATGCATTAAGTATAAGTAGCTTCCATAATTAGCCCGTTAGACACTGATTCCTTCACAGAATCTTAGCACTTGACATAGAAAAACTGACTCAAACAAGTTCCTTTTCAATAGGTTATCATATTTATCTTTGGAATACATCCATAAAGTCCAGCCCGTAGGCTAATCCATAATCCGCCCCCGAAAGCTATCCATAATCTGTCCGAAGGCTATCCAGCAATCCACAGGGATTACTAATCCAAGATTCTGCCCGTAGACTAGTATGCAGGCCTCGAGAGTCACATCGGCCTCTTGTACAAGGCCTGTAAGGCAAGGGATTTATGGCCAGAGCCCCCCCTGGCACCTGAGCATCCTCCTACTCCAAGTAGTGCCCAAGGGAGAGACCTCTTGCGGCGGGTTCGGTCCACGTTCCCGGCGCGGCTAACAATCCCCTTGGTTAGGGTCAAGCAGACAGTCGGGGGTAACTGATGCTGCCTCTCCCTTCAAGCCTTCAACCTGAAGCATTAATTATCTTTCCATCTTTAGTTCCTTAAGCAGACAATGCAAAAAGTGCTTCTAAACTGTTACAAGCACAATCAATCTAGTGGTCGTTTATTTGGCCAACTGCTAAGGAGTGAATCCTTCTCCCCGAATGCATCCAGCATTCGATCTGCGATCAATTGCGACTTGGCAAGATCCCCAAGGGTTTTTTTGTTAACCCTTTTGTCCTTGGGTTAGGGCCATACCCTGTTAACCCAACTTAACAAATACCTTAGGTTTTATTAACAGTAAATCCTGGCGACCATGTCGCTTTAAATTGATTGATCCTTTGCTTCCAAGACAATACCTAACTTTCCTTATCCTGGCAATTTTCCCCAAGAAAGCTGATGTAGCAGGATGACTACTCATCCTCTTGCACATTAAACTAGCGCAAGAATCTACCACCCTCGTTCCAAGGAATGGCAAAACTCTCTTGTGATCAAACCACAAGACCATGCGACATTGTAATTTGTGGCACAAGTGTCGCATCTATTCCAAGGGATTATTTCACCCATTGAACGGTGTTTTCTGGTCAAGGAATTATGATTAGACAAGAAGCAGGGTTTAGGGTATCTTCTTACCCAATCCAATCCTAATTGCACTAGGCCGCTAGGGATTCCAAACTCAACCCGAGTTTTAACATTTGAATGAATGATCATTAGGGAAGAAACCCTAGATCGTTACTTGCATGAGCATCCTCTTGACCCTACATTCCGTGAATGTGGGTTGGAACTTTGGGTATGAGGGTTTCGACTTGGCAACAAGTGCGAAACTAGGCCAAATCCTTAAGGAGCTAAACCCTAGATAGCGCTTGGGGTATTTATCGTATCGATTGAACCATGCCTATACGAATCCCTTGCGGGTTAGGTGATTTAGATAATTCGATCTACTTGTCTTGCGACAAGGACAAACCATTCCTAGAGATGTTAACTTGATCTAAAGGAGAGAACTAGTTGCAACATGTCACATTTCACGTAAAAATGTGATTCATTGCTTCTACGTACCACTAAATTCGCAATAACCCTAACTTTTCTTGTCAAAATCAAATCGCATGATAAATTGCAGAATAACTTCCATTGAATGTACTAGGTCTTACATTAAAGAATCATGCCCACAATTCTTTTTCTAAGCTTTTAAAATTTCATGCTTTAATAAACCATGCAGCCTTTCCCTAAATACAACTCTTGATGAATGAATTTTTGCGCACGACGAATGTGCAACATGCAATCCTTTCCTAACTACAACGTAGTTAAATGAAATTCATGCCAATTAAAGCTAGAGTTAACCTATTCCATGCAAGCTCATAGAATCATTTTTCATGTTTTGCTATTTCTTACGGGTGTTAATGACTTTCCTTAATGAATCATTTCCATGAAGATATTGCCTAAAAATGCAACATACGCTTAATATTTCCATGTTTAGTCAAAGGTGCACTTAATAATTTCAACCTTATAATGATAGGCAATAGGTGTTCTAGGCTCGTCACTTTAAAATACACGACGGGGCAACATACTATTAAGGACGTTACATGGATAGACCATTTCTTTATATTGAAAATACCAATGACTCAATTTCATGTCATGAGCTAATTCTAGTAATTGTTCAAATAGTCAATTTATTCCCAATTGCATTTAACTAGGCTAGGTGAATTTGACATGCATAGGTGCTTCCTAGTCCATGAAGTTATCGTGATTGATGCAATA
The DNA here is from genome assembly GCF_053477565.2 of Lygodium microphyllum. Classification (NCBI taxonomy): domain Eukaryota; kingdom Viridiplantae; phylum Streptophyta; class Polypodiopsida; order Schizaeales; family Lygodiaceae; genus Lygodium; species Lygodium microphyllum. The sequence goes on along the minus strand of NC_141148.1, from coordinate 51,611,767 downwards.
CTTTTGTGTGAAATCAAAACTGAAAAAAACCTAAGCTTGTGGGCTTGGGGAGATGTCCATGTGAATGTTAGGAGAAGACCTTCCTACAGGCGCGCCTTGTGACTTCTTAAGGGCCATCATAGGTGTGATTATGGACTTTCAGTTTGCCTTTACCCTTGGGCGATTGTGGTGGATTTGCTCGGCCTTGATAAGCAGCCTCAAGATCTTGCCCTTCTCCCTCCTATGCAGGAGATACCTTCACTGAACTTCAGATCTTTAAAAGGCTGAGGCTTGTGAGATTTGGGCTTAAGGGATTTGGGCTTATGGAGTTGGAGCTTATGTTTGTGGAAATGGGACTCTTACGAATGGGGCTTGCAGGAATGGAGGCTTTATGAGCTTTGTTTAAAAATCCGGGGTGGCTAGGAATGGACTTATGGATGGCTTGTGGGAATGGGGTCTAAGAAAGCCCCCTTAGAAGCTTAATAAGAAGCTTTTAGGAAGCTTCTGATGTTACAGAATGTGACATAACTAAGGAATGAAGAATGATTGATGGATCGGATGGCGCTGTCGTTGGCGGCGATGGGCAACGGCCTGGCAGCAGCAAATAGAGCAGCGGCCTACAGAATGTGACAACGATTTCCCCCTCTCTCCTCGAACGGCATCATCCTCTGAGTGCCTTCCTCTTCCACGCAGCCTTTTCCCTCTCCCTTCACCAAGGCTTAAGGGGGGGTTTGTAAAGCCCAAGGGGTGGGGAGAGAAGCTCCCCCACATGGGCGATTGCATGGCTTTCCCCCCCTCATGCAGCCCACATCTCCATCTAGCCCATCTCTCCCCACACTCCCTCTCCTCCAGCCATGCATCGGCTAGGGGAAAGGGATAAACATTAAAAAAATTTCATTAAAATTGTTCATTTTGCCCCTCCCAAGAGGGCTTTTACCTGCGGTTTGTGGATTTGAACCCCCTGCTCGATTTGCCAATGCAGAGGTCCCATTTTCACACGTTCGGGTTACGGATTAAACTGCTGACAGTTTCCATATGGAAGATAACCTTGGATAGCGTTTACGCGGCGTGCGGGGAGTCAAGTTCAGTAATATTTTAAGCGGGAATATTACATTCTCTCCCCCTTGGAGGAATCAAGATGTCCCCATCTCGAGAAGAACTAGGGGTATTGTCGGTTGAGAGTGCTTTCTTCCATCCAAGTGGCATCCTCCTCGGGATGATATTTCGACTGGACGAGGCATTCTCTCAAGGTTCTGGATCTCAATTGTCTCTCCCTAACATCTAAGATCCTGCCAGGCCATAGCTCAAGGACTCCTTGGCTAGGCACTACAACTTGTTGGTCATCAAGTACATGGCCATGATTAGGTATATACTTCTTCAGTAGGCTGATATGAAATACATTATGAACCTTTAGGTTCTCAGGGAGTTGCAGTCTATAAGCATTGGGTCCTAGGGAATGTAAAATACCAAATACTACATACATGAACCCCCTTTTTGTATTTTTTTTGGTAGTGGGATGATAATATTGCATTTTGAAAATTTACTAAGGTTATTGGAAATTTTTTTGCTTACCTCCCCCCCCCAGCCGACGATCGTGCTGGAGGGGGAGAGGAGAATAGAATGTCCAGCAAGCTCCTTGCTGGAGCTTGCTCACCCTTAGTGCCATGCCTCTTGACATATTAGGAGAGGGAGGATCCCCCTCCCCTCCCCTATTTAAGCAAGGGGGGCTGCTGTCGTGAAGGGACGAAGGAGGAAGAGAGAGAGGGTTGCCGTGATCCCCACTCGTAAAAGAGAAGAGAGTGTTGAGGGCTTTTAACACCTCCCTTTCCCACTCAAAAACCCTCGTAAGGGATTCCACACTTTATTTATTCCCCGTTTGTGTGAGTCGCTATAAGGCCATTAAGCCCTTCCATGGCTTTATGGGTCTTATCCGCAAAAGATTTTGAAACATCCCTTCTTTCGAAATCCCTACTTCAAGGAGGGAGCATTATAAAAATACTTTCGACAGACGGTGCAAGGGAGCGATAGTGGAATTCCAAAGAGGAGTTGTAAAGCTACTTCCACGTCCGAAAGACTACAATTGCGATGCCTCCTAAGAAAGTCCAAGGCGTAGCCGCGGGAGGGTCGTCTCCCAGCATCCACGTGGATATCTCACCCCAAGCCCAGGTTTTTCTTCCTAATCTTTATTTGATATTGTTGTAATTCAATCCTACAAGGTTAATTGTTAGAAATAGGATATATTTTTGTCCTAGATGCTCACAACGGAGGAACTTAGTCATCAATACTTTTAAATGAAACATGCAAATTAAAGAAAGCATAAACACTTCTAGCAAATAGCTTTATGCATTGAAATGAATTATAAAATAGATTATTGTCCATTAGAATAGTATACTTCATTAAAGCCTAGATGTATAATTTGCATATCGCACTATTAACCCATATCCTCTTCGCAATGAATCATCATGGAAAGTGCAAAGCATGAAATGATTCTTACAATGCATAAATTTAGGAAAGTATCGTTTGTCAAATGCATAAATTATCAAGGAAAAGGTTGCTTGTTTAGCATGAATTTTGTTTGCAAAGTATAGGAAGATTAGTCAGAATTAATCTAACCTATGCCTGGCCTTAATCGATAAGTTAAGGTTGAAAAATTTAATTTACGCATAGATACCGAGTCATGTGGAAATGATCACGTATTTATTTTCTAGAGTTAACCAAATTGGTATAAACCTAAAACACCTAAACCACGGAGTACTCGTTTAGAAAGAGTTGAATTCCAAGAAATTCACTAGGAAATTAACGCATGACCTAATCATTACGTATCGCTAAAACTCAAACTCCTATACCTTAAATACTTGCCCACATTCACTAAATGTAGGGGACAGTGAAATGAAATTGGAAAGTGAGCTAGGGTTTGTCCCTAAGAATCTTACAATATGAAACTTAGAAACCCTAGGTCTAACGACGTCAGCCTAGTAACCTGGAATAGATTGTTTCGTGACTCCATTGTCTCATAGTTTGATGCGACACTTGCGCGACAAGTGCGGAGTAATATGATCTTGTGATTGGATCACAAGGAAAAGCCCAAGTTCTTGCAATGAAGTTGGCATGTCCTTACGCAAGTTATCTTGCAAGAGAATGAATAATCATCCTAATTTAGTAGTCTTTCTTGAGAAAGAAGATTGATTGGAAACTAAAGACCAGCCGATAAACTGAAGCAACCAATGAACTTAAGGTTTGACCAAGTTGGGTTAATAGGGTACACCCTAACCGAGGATATAGGGGATCTTGCCAAGTTGCAAGTCATCCCGGATCGAGTGTTGGATGCATTCGAAAGGAAGGATTCATTCCTTAGCAGTTTGCCAACAAAAAAATGATCAATGGAAATGTTTGTGCTTGCTACAGATTTTAGAGCATTGTTTGGCTTTGTTTTATCAATGAATTAAAAGATAAATGGATATCTATACTTCAGGTTGAAGTCGTGAAGGGAGAGGCAGCTTCAGTTACCCCTGACTGCCTGCTTGACCCTAACCAAGGGGATTGTTAACCGCACCGCGCATGTGGACCGAACCTGCCGTGAGAGGTATCTCTGTTGAGTGCTACTTGGAGCAAGAGGACGCTTGGGTGTCAGAGAGGGCTCTGGCTCTAAATCCCTCGCCTTCCAAGCCTTGCACAAGAGGCTAACGTGACTCAGGATTGGATCTCGAGGCCCGCATACTAGTCTACGGGCAAAAACTTGGATTAGTGATCCCTGTGGATTGCTAGATAGCCTTCGGGCGGATTGTGGATAAGCCTACGGGCTGGACTTTTTCTATTTCAAAGGTAAATATGATAACATGTTAATAAGGAACTTGTCTGATATTGTTTTTCTATGTCAAGTGATATGATTACGTGAAAGAGCTAGTGCCTAATGGGCTAATTAAAGAAGATGATAGTTACATGTCCAACTAATGTGTTAGGTAATTAAATAACTAAAACAACCTGAGGAAAGTGCGGAGGATGGGCCATAGGTCCGTCCTATGGATGGGTGGTCCCGGTTGGCCGGGAACTTTTCTCAAATCACGATGGACAGCAGGAAGATCGTCAAAGAACACGAACAACAAAAGCATTGACCTAGAGTTATGATTAAACCCGATTTACGTTGTTTTAGGGGAACGAAATGGAACTATGCCTTATGGCAGAGAGGTTGAGCTTTGCATCCCTCTCGTTTCCCATTCTCCTTGAGCCAAGTGTAGCATGAATCCACTGGCATTTCTGCGTAAAGTAGTTTGCTTGGGTCTGATGCTAGTTGCCGTTAGGAAATGACCAATCAGGAAAACCCTAATTCAGGTCGATCCTAAGTGGGAATGGCCGGAATACTTCCGCTATGTGGTAGACACGGAAAGCCCTAGGTTGCAAATCCCGTAACATTCCATGGGAGTGCCGAGCGGAGCTTTCTAGACATCCTTTCCGATGGACTGCTAAGACCTGTCCTGAAGATACAAGTGGACAAGTTATAGGACTTGAGGATCTTTTATGGTCCACAATACCTTTGACTTAGCTTTTTGCAATCTCCTAAGGATAGGGAACTCTTCTTTGGGCATACGCGAATGAAGACCATGTCTCCTTCATCGAAGGTTCTATCTTGACTTTTCAAATCCGTGTATGCCTTCTGTCTATCCTTGGCGGCTTGGATGTTCTATCTTATTGACTTCATTTGGTCATCCATCTCTTCTAGCATCTGCCTTGAAGCTTCAACCCTCAAGGTTGGATCTGAGAAGTTTAAAGGACTTCGACAGTCATGCCCATACAATGCTTGAAAAGGGGTCATCTGAATACTTTGTTGGTAAGAAGCATTGTAGGCAAACTCAACCAGTGGCAAGTATTGAATCCACCTTTTTGGTTCACGGTAGCAGTGTGCCCTTAGCATATCCTCAATGACTTGGTTGACTCGCTCCGTTTGACCGTCTGTTTTGGGATGGTAAGCTGTATTAAAACAAATTTGAGTCCCAATGGCTTCAAAGATAGCTCTCCAGAAGTGTGATGTGAAGAGAGAATCACGATTACTAATGATTCTTCTAGGCAACCCATGTAGCTTGAATATCTCCTTGATGAACAACCTTGCAATGTCTAAGGCATAATAGTTTGTCTTAACAGGAATAAGGTGTGCAACCTTAGTAAGCATATCAACCACAATCATAATGGAGTTGTATCCTCCCTGAACTTGGGGTAGGCCAATAACAAAGTCCATACTGAAGAATTCCCATTTTATTTGGGGAATGTCAAGTGGTTGTAACTTTCCTGGAATTTTGACATGTTCGGCCTTAATACGTTGACAAGACAAACACTCAGTGACATATTTGAGAACGTCACCTTTAAGCATCTCCCAATAGTAGCTTTTCCTGACTACGTTGAGGGTCTTAGCATAGCCAGGATGTCCTGAGAAAGGGAAATCATGAGCTTCCCAAAGTATCTTATGCTTGAGCGAGTGGCTTGCCGGTATACATAATGTCGTTCTATAGTAGACAAGTCCACTATTGATAGAGAATTCATGATACTTAACATGTAGCTTTTGTCCTGATCCTTGATAGGGATCTCCCTTAGCATCTTTTGATATGTTGGATCATGGCATGCTTCATCTCTAGCTAGCTCAAGTATTGGGTTGTTTGGCATGGATACCTTTGTGGCTAGAGATCTAGCTGGTGATGGATTTTGCAAGATTAGAGAATTAAGGAATGCCTTGCGACTGAGTGCATCGACAACTACATTCTTCTTTCCAGGCTGGTATTTGATTTTAAAATCATACTCCTCTAGCACTTCAATCCACCGATGTTGCCTCATGTTGAGCTCGTTCTCGGTAAAGATCCACTTGAGACTTTTATGATCCGTCACTAGAGTAAACTTGTTACCCAACAGGTAGTGTCTCCAAAGCTTAAGAGCATGGATGACAGCTAACAGTTCTAGATCATGGGTAGCATAATTCTTCTCATGGCTCTTCAATTTTCTTGAAGAGTATGCTACAGGATGACCTTCTTGCATAAGTACACATCCTAAGACAAGCGTGCTAGCATCAGTTATTACTACTTCAAACTCCTTACTGTGGCCTGGAAGTTTCAGGATAGGTGCTGATACTTTGCTTTAATCTATCAAAGCTACTCTTCTTCAGTAAATTTGTCAGCGGTGCTGCAATCAAAGCATAGTTTTTTATAAAGACCCTATACCATCCTGTCAATCCTGGAAAACTGCGTATTTCTTTGGCAGTTGTTGGTATTGGCCATTCTAGAACATCTTTGACTTTGACTGAATCCATTGAGATTCCTTCCACTGATACAATGAATCCCAGAGATTCAATCTGACAATTGAAGAATGCACATTTCTTCATCTTAGCATAAAGCTTGTGTGCCCTCATTGTCTCAAGGACAATCCGAAGTTGGGGTTCATGATCTTCTTCCTATTTGGAGTAGACTAGGGTATCATTGAAGAAGATGAGTACAATGTCATCAAGATATGGCCTAAAGATATCCTGAATTAATTTGTTGAAGGTGGCAGGTGCATTCGTCAGCCCAAACGACATGACTAGGAACTCAAAGTGTCCATATCTTGTGTTGAATGCCGTCTTTGGGATATCTTCTTCCTTGATCCTTATCTGATAGTATCCAGACCTGAGATCAATCTTGGAGAAGATCTTCGCACCTTGAAGACGGTCAATAAGTTCATCTATTCCAAGAATAGGATACTTGTTCTTAATCGTTGATTGATTCAACCCTCTTAATCGATACACAGTCGAAGCATTCGATCTTTCTTCTTGTGGAACAGCACTGGAGCTCCCCATGGTGAACTGCTAGGATGGCTGATCTAACAGTTACTTGAGTTTCTCCTTTAGCTCAATTGCTTTTGGGATGGACATTCTATAAGGCCTCTTTGCAATTGGCGCAACTCTCGACACTAGCTTGATCTCATGATCCACTTCTCTTTAAGGCAGAAGTTCTATCAGCTCTTCAGGAAATACGTCCGCGTACTCCTTTAGCCATGAAGGTTCTTCACTAGACTCCTGCTTCTGATCTATCTTATTAAGCTTAATCAGGTAGACAAGTAGTCCCTTTCTAACTCCCTTTATAATCCGACATACTTTGGCCAATTAAATTTTCGATTTTTGAGCCTCTCCTTGAGTTGTGACCAATTCCCCTTCAGAGTTTCAAAAGGAAACTTGGCCCTTTCCACAATGAATGTGGGCATCATTAGGTTTAAGCCAATCCATTCTGAGCAAACTCTCATGGATATCTAGGTTCATGACCCTGAATCTGACCGAAGTCGAATTTCCTCCCAAAAAGAATTCCACCTTAGTAGTTTGCCTGATACAAGTGACCTCACGAACATTTGCTAATTCCACAAGCAAGGTAAGTTCTTCTACTATGGCTATTCCTAATCTTCTTGCACAAGCTGGTGAGATAAAAGAATGCGTACTACCACAATCAATCAAGGTTTTGAAGCCATTACCTTGATAGTCCAATGGTGTCTGAATCACCGAAAACTAGCGATTTGGGCCTTTCTTGTGAAGGGCGGCATGGATGCTTGCCCTTTCAAAGTTTGCTTCCGTGATCGGGTCCTCTTCTTCGCACATTTCCCTGTTGGCAACACAGGTAGTTCTTCCTTTGCCTCAGGTGGCGGCTCCTTGGCCACGGGCGGTTCCTTGGAAAGGTCCTTGACATTGTCCTCCGCCAAGTTTGGGACATCGCCTTTTGAAATGACCGGGCTCGTTGCAGTGGAAACAATAGAGATTGCGGCCATTACCTTGGGTAGGGACAAAGTTATTGACATTATTGGTCCTTGCTTTCTTTCTTTGTCCCCGATTTTGACCTTGAACTCTCTTGGCTTGGGGCCTATATGCTCCTCTGTTCTAATCATTATAAGACCAAGTCTTGGTACTTGTTGGCCTAGCTTGCACCTCCTAAATTATGGGCGTAGCTCAAATGAGTGCATCCTGTAGATCTGTTGGGCGCATAGATTCGAGGCGGGTATTCACTAGTGGGTTTAAACCGACACAAAATTTCGACACCTGTTGTGTCATATCCATTTGTGGCGCATACTTCAGAAGTGAGACAAATTTTGAGTAATAAGCCTCAAGAGTCAGACCTAGCTGTTTTAGCTCATAGAACTCATTCATTTTCTACGTGCGATCATAAGTGGTAAGTATCTTCCTTGCACAGCTTTTTTCAGCTTTTCCCAGGTAGCGGATCCTTCCGAGATCCCTTGATCTCTGCACCATTGCTTCCACCAAAGCATGGCTTCACTGGTGAGCTTGAGCTTGGCGAGCATTGCCTGGTTGGCGGGTGCAGTACCGGTAGCTTCAAAGTAATCTTCCATGGACTCTATCCAAATCTCAGCATCAGCTTGGACTAACCTTCCTTTTCCATCAAATTATGGCGGCTTGATCTACTTGAGAACTTCTCCTGAATCATGTCCGTACTTGATGTAGGGGACAGACTGGGAATCTGTACCTGGGGTTACGCCCAGGTAGAGGATTCTTAACGTTAACAACTAGCTAATCGTTACGATATATTTCATACCTAATTCAACTTTTAGCCAAGAAACCTAGCCAGTTAACTTTTTATCAATACTCATAGACAAGACAATCATTGATAAAAAGAAGTATTATTTCATTCATATGGGCATAGCCCTTTCGAAGTACAATATTTCTTGGGATGGTAGAGCAACTGGTACATTAGTTTGGGGAGAATAATGTTGTGTTACATTTAGCTATGGGAATTGGATAATAGTATGGATTTGGCTCATGGATATTCAAAAATTGATAAATTCATCGGAAGATTAGGGTATCCTTTCCTTCGATACCTGTTCTTCTCATAGTGTCCCAACACCTTGATCTTGTCGACGGGGATTATGCGAATCACCTCCTCGTACACATATGAGTTCAGCTCAACCCTCAGACCTTCGACATGTAAAATGGTGTTTACATGAGCCTCAACAAAAATGAACAGCTTCACGATCTTTAGGTCCTCCAACCACTTGATTCTCTTAAGGTTGGTTCGAAGGTATGCAAACCGGTGGGCAGCTACGTAGTAGATTCCCGAGTCACCCGTCCATCTCCGTTCCACGTACAAGGGTGATGGATTATAAATACGGTCGAGGACATTCATCATATCGATCCTTCGTGGATAATCGGAGGCATGCATCGCAGTCATTAACATGACTTGGAACACTAAGAATCTGTTCCATGCTTCATAATTTTGCAAGACAGCATCAAAAGTAAGGAAATGTTCTTAACAGCAACATTTTCTTTACTTCTTCTTATTAAGTTTTCTTATAAAGACAAATCCTTTGTTCGTTTGCTCTGATACAAATTGTAACCTGTTCCCTTCAGGACATGTCTGAGCAGTCCATCGAAAAGATAGTCTAGAAAGCTCTGCCCGGCACTCACATGGAATATTACGAGGTTTGCAAACTGGGACTTTCCGCGTCTGCCACATAGCGAAAGTATTCCTACCGTTCCCACTTAGGACCAACCCAAATCACGGTTTTCCCTAATGGTCACTTTTCTAAACGGTAGCTAGCGTCAAACCCTAAGCGAACTACTTTACAAAGAAATGCCAGGAACGAAGCGGATTCATGCTACGCTTGGTTCAACGAGAATGGGAAACAAGAGGGATGCAAGGCTCAACCTCTCTACCCATAAGGCATAGTCCCATTCCGTTCCCCTAAAACAGCATAAATCGAGATTCTAGTAACCTAAACTCTAGGTCAGCACCCTTACTATTCATTTTCTTTGAGAAGATCTCTTTGCTGTCCATTTCGATTGAGAAAAGTTCCCGGCCAACCGGGACCACCCATCCGTAGGACGTACCCATGGCCACATCCACCGCACTTTCCTCAAGGTTGCTTTAGTTGTCTAATTACCTACCACATTGTAATATTTCTGGCCATGTGAAGTCTCGGGAAAATAATAAGGTTGCATTGAGATTTGGGACGGGATACTCTAAACTAATACACTCTCCATAGAGCCCAAACGAGACACAGCTTTATGAAACCGCGTAATTCTCATAGGAACCTCCTCTTGGGAGGAGGATAAGGGATAAATATGGGATTTAATGCAAATGTTTGTGCTTGCTAGAGATTTAAGAGCACTGTTTGAATTATGAATTACAAATTAAATGAATACCTATACTTCACGTTAAAGGCCTGAAGGGAGAGGCAGTTTCAGTTACCCCCGACTGCCTACCTGACCCTAACCAAGGGGGTTGTTGATCGTGCCGGGAACGTGGACCGAACCCGCCGCGAGAGGTCTCTCCATTGAGCTCTACTTGGAGCAGGAAGATGCTTGGGTGCTAGGGGGGCTCTGGCCGTAAATCCCTCGCCTTTCGGGTCCTACACAATAGGCTAACGTGACTCGGATTGGATCTCGAGGCCCTCATACTAGTTTACGAGCGGAAGCTTGGAATAGTGATCCCTGCGGATTACTGGATAGCCTTCGGCGGATTATGGACAAGCCTACGGGCGGAACTCCTTGTATTTCAAAGATAAAAATAATGTTATGTAATAAAGAACTTGTTTGATATTGTTTTTCTATGTCACGTGATAAGATTACGTGAAGGAACTAGTGCTTAACGATTTAATTAAAGAAGCTGGCTGTCATATGTCAAATTAATGTGTTAGATAATTACATAACTAAAACAAACCGAGGAAAGTGCGGAGGATGGGCCATAGGTCCGTTCTGCGGTTGGGTGGTCCCGGTTAGTCGAGAACTTTTCTCAAAGAACAGCGGAATGATTGTAAAAAAAACGAATAACGAAAGCGATGACGAAAATCATGCCAAATAACAATCATTTCCCTTGCTAAGACGTGTCCTGGATGATACTAAGAGGACACGTTACAGTTGGTATTAGAGCCGACCAATAACGGAATTTCTTTTATAAAATCTCAATTAAATGGAGTAAAGAAATTGTTGTTGTCCAAATATTTCCTTACCTTCAATGCTGTCTTGCAGAGTTACGAAGTGTGGAATAAGTTTTTGGTATTTCGGGTCATGTTTATGACTGCAATGCATTCTCTGCTTTATAGACAAAGAATTGGGATGATGAACATCCTGGAGCAGATTTATAATCTATCACCTCTTTACATAGAACGAAGATGGACGGGGTCTTTAGGAATCTACTATATAGCCGCCCACCGGTTTGCTTATCTACAAACCAACCTAAAGAGGATCAAGTAGTTGGAAGCGAAGTCGTGAAGCTGTTCGTTTTTGTGCAAGCTCGCGTAAATTCGACTTTACATATCCAAGGTGGGAGGGGTGAGATGAACTCATATGTATATGAGGAAGTAACCCATGTAATCCCCGCCGACAGGATTAAAGTGTTGGGCCGCCATGAGAAGTATGGATTCCAACGGAAAGGGTATCCTGAACTTCCAATGACCTATCGATTCCTAAAGATCCATGACCCAAAACCCTACTATTACTCAGTTCCTGTAGATAAATGCAATACAATATTGTTCTCCCCAAACTGAATGTAACGATTGGCTTATCATCACATGAAACATTGTATTCGAAAGGGCTATGCCCATGTAAATACAAATAAAGACTTCTTTTTATCAATATCTGGTTGTGCATAAGAGTTGTTAAAAGTTAAGTAGCTACATTGTTTACGAGATAGCTGAACTAAAAATGAACGATAAGCTAACGTCGATTATCATATCATAACGTTAAGAAAACCTTTATTCAGGCACAACCCCAGGTACAGGTTCCAAATTCGCCTCCTACATCAAGTACTGCTGTGATCCAGGAGAAGAAATTCCTCCTCAAGCAGATAAAGCCACCCGAGTTTGACGAGAGAGACAGATTCATCCACGCTTATGCTAAAATTTGGATTGAATCCATGGAGGATTACTTCGAAGCAGCCGGTACTGCACCTACCAATCAGTCCATGCTCGCTAAGTTAAAACTCACCGGCGAAGCCAAAATTTGGTGGAAGAAATGGTGCAGGGATCAAAGGATTGCAGAGGGATCCGTTACCTGGGAGACGCTGAAGAAAGCTGTGCAGGGAAGATACTTACCACCTGCATATCGCACGCAGAAAATGAACGAGTTCTACGAACTAAAACAGCTAGGACTCACTCTTGATGCATACTACTCTAAATTCATTTCACTTTTAAAGTATGCGCCACAGATGGACATGACGCAGCAGGTGTCCAAATTTTGTGCGGGCCTAAATCCACCAGTAAATACCTGTCTCGAATCTATGCATCCATCTGATCTTCAGGATGGACTCATTCGAGCGGCGCCTATAATTTAGCAGGTGCAAGCTAGACCAAGGGGTAACAAAACTTGGTCTTATAGTGACCCGAAGAGAGGAGCGTTCAGACCTCAAATGAAGAGAGTTCAAGGTCATAATCAGGGACAAGGAAAGAAAGCAAGGACAAATAACGTCAACAACTTTGTTCCTACTCAAAGTAATGGCCGGAACCTCTGTTGTTTCCACTGTAACGAACCCGGTCACTTCAAGAGGCAATGTCCCAAGCTCAACGGAGGACATCCTCAAGTGCCTTTCCAAGGAGCAGGCCGTGGTCAAGGAGCCGCTACCCGTGGAAGAGGAAGAACCACCTGCATTGCCAATAGGCAAAGATGCGAAGAAGAAGAAGAGGAAGATCCGACTATGGAAGCAGAAATTCGAAAGAGCGACAGTCCATGCCACTTTACACAAGAAAGGGCCGAATCGCCAGTTCTCGGTGATTCAGACACCGTCGGACTATCAAGGTAAAGGTTTCAAAACCTTGATTGATTGTGGCAGTACACATTCCTTTATCTCACCAGCATGTGCAAAAAGATTAGGAATAGCCAGAGTAGAAGCAACTACCTTGCTTGTGGAATTGGCAAATGGTCGTGAGATAACTTGTACCATGCAAACTGCTAAGGTGGAATTCTTTCTGGGAGGAAAGAAGACTTCAGTCAAATTCAGAGTCATGAATTTAGGTATCCATGAGTGTCTACTCTGAATGGATTGGCTTAAGCCCAATGACGCCCACATTCACTGTGGAAAGGGTCAAGTTTCTTTTCGAAACTCTGAAAAGGAATTTGTCACAACTCAAGGTGAGGTAGGAGTGCCAAGAATCCAATTGGCCAAAGTATCTCGGATCATAAAAGGAGTCAGAAAAGGATTACCCGTTTACCTGATCAAACTCAACAAGTTAGATCAAAAGCAAGAGTCTCATGAAGGACCTTCTTGGCTAAAGGAATACGCTGACGTATTCCCTGAAGAATTGACTGAACTTCCGCCTCAAAGAGAAGTAGATCATGAGATTAGGTTAGTACCTGGAGCTGCGCCAATTGCAAAGAGACCTTATAGAATGTCCATACCAGAAGCAATGAGCTGAAGGAACAACTCAAGCAACTCTTAGATCAGGGCTACATCCGGTCTAGCAATTCACCGTGGGGAGCTCCAGTACTATTTCAGAAAAAGAAAGATGGGACACTTCGACTATGTATTGATTACCGAGGGTTGAACCAATCAACAGTCAAGAACAAGTATCCCATTCCTACAATAGATGAGCTTCTTGATCGTCTCTAGGATGCGATATTCTCCAAGATTGATCTCAAGTCAGGTTACTATCAGATAAGGATCAAGGAAGAAGATATCCCAAAGACGGCCTTCAATACAAGATATGGGCTCTTTGAGTTCTTGGTTATGTCATTCGGGCTTACGAATGCACCTGCCACCTTCAATAGATTAATGCAGGATATCTTTAGACCATATCTTGATGATTTCGTGCTTGTCTTCTTCAATGACACTTTAGTCTATTCTAAACAGGAAGAAGATCATGAACGTCAACTGCGGATTGTCCTTGAGACAATGAGGTCACATAAGCTGTATGCAAAAATGAAGAAGTGTGCATTCTTCAAGCGTCAGATTGAATATCTGGGATTCATATATCATCAGAAGGGATATCAGTAGACCCAGCCAAGGTCAGAGATGTGCTTGAATGGCCAATACCAGTATCCATCAAAGAGGTACGTAGCTTTCTTGGATTGACAGGATGGTATAGGGTCTTCATCAAAAACTATGCTTTGATTGCAGCACCTCTTACAGACTTACTAAAGAAGCAGACTTCCATTACATGGTCAACTTTCGAACAAAATAGCTTCGACAGATTGAAGCAAAGTTTGGTATCAGCACCTATTCTAAAACTTCCTGACCTCAATAAGGAGTTCGAGGTAGTAACTGATGCTAGCATTCTTGCCTTGGGGTGTGTACTTATGCAGGAAGGTCATCCAGTAGCATACTCTTCAAGGAAATTGAAGAGTCATGAAAAGAATTATGCCACGCATGATCTGGAATTACTAGCTGTCATCCATGCTCTAAAGCTTTGGAGACACTACCTGTTGGGTAACAAGTTTACTTTAGTAACCGATCATAAGAGTCTCAAATGGATTTTTACCCAGAACGAGCTCAACATGAGGCAACGTCTGTGGATTGAAGTGTTAGATGAATATGATTTTGAAATCAAGTATCGACCAAGGAAAGAGAATGTAGTTGCCGATGCACTCAGTCGCAAGGCATTCCTAAATTCCCTAATCTTGCAAAATCCATCAACGGCCAGATCTCTGGCTACAAAAGTATCTATGCCAAACAACCCAATACTTGAATTAGCTAGAGAGGAAGCATGTCATGATTTGGCCTACCAAACAATGCTAAAGGAAATATCTAACAAGGAGTAGAATCAAAAGTTGCAAGCTAAGTATCATGAATTTTCCATTGATAATGGACTTGTCTACTACAGAACGAGGCTGTGTATACCAGCAAGCCAGTCACTTAAGCCGAAGATAATGTGGGAAGCTCATGATTCCCCTTTTGCAGGACATCCTGGCTATGCTAAGACTCTTAATGCAGTTAGGAAAAGCTACCATTGGGAGAGGCTTAAAGGTGACATTCTCAAATATGTCACTGACTGTTTGTCTTGCCAACGTATCAAAGCCGAATATGTCATGATGCCAGGGAAACTGCAACCGCTTGACATTCCCCAAATGAAATGGGAATTCATAAGTATGGATTTTGTTGTAGGCTTACCCCAAGTCCAAGGAGGATACAATTCCATTATGGTTGTGGTTGATATGCTTACAAAGGTTGCACACCTGATTCCAGTAAAGACAAACTATAAAGCCTCCGACATTGCAAGATTGTTTATCAAAGAGATATTCAAGCTACATGGTTTACCCAGAAGAATCATTAATGATCGAGATTCTCTCTTCACATCACACTTCTAGAGAGCTATCTTTGAAGCTATTGGGACTCAACTCTATTTTAGCACCACCTACCATCCCCAAACGGATGGCCAAACAGAGCGAGTAAATCATATCATCGAGGATATGCTTAGGGCATACTGCTCTCGAGAACCCAAGAAGTGGATTCAATACTTGCCTTTGGTAGAGTTTGCCTACAATGCTTCTTACCAACAAAGCATTCAGATGACCCCTTTCCAAGCATTGTATGGTCATGATTGTCGAAGTCCCCTAAACTTTTCTGATCCAACCCTAAGGGTTGAAGCATCAAGATAGATGTTAGAAGACATGGATGATCAAATAAAGTCAATAAGACAAGACATACAAGCGGCCAAGGATAGACAAAAGGCATACGCAGATTTGAAGCGTAAAGAAAGAGTCTTCAAAGAAGGAGACATGGTCTTCATTTGCGTACGCCCTAAAAAGAGTTCTCTATCCCTAGGAGATTGCAAGAAGCTAAGTCCAAGGTATTGTGGGCCGTACAAAATCCTCAAATGCCTAGGACCCAATGCTTATAAATTGCAACTCCCTGAGAACCTAAAGGTTCACAATGTATTCCATATCAGCCTATTGAAAAAATATGTACCCAACCCTAACCATGTACTTGATGACCAACAAATTGTAATGCCTAGTCAAGGAGTCCTTGAACTAAGGCCGGATAGGATCTTAGATGTTAGGGATACACAGTTAAGATCCAGAACCTTGAGAGAATGCCTCGTCTAGTGGAAATATTATCCCGAAGAGGATGCCACTTGGGTAGATGAAGACACTCTTAACCATCAATATCCCCAGTTTATCTCGAGATGAGGATATCTCGATTCCTCTAAGGGGGAGAGAATGTAATATTTCTTACCATGTGAAGTCTCGGGAAAATAATAAGATTGCATTGAGGTTTGGGATGGGATAGTCTAAACTAATACACTCTCCACAGAGCCCAAACGAGACATAGCTTTACGAAACCGCGTAATTCTCATAGGAACCTCCTCTTGGGAGGAGGATAAGGGATAAATATGGGATTTAATGCAATACTTTTTTTTCCTTTCCCCTCAGCCGAAGCGTGGCTGAGGGAAGGGGATGGTGCTAAATTGGGATAGTGTAGAGGTGGAGGGGAGGGATCACATTCAGGATCCACATGGGAGAGGGAGGCCCAACCCCCCTCTTCCCATAAATACTCATCTTCTAATGACGACGGGAAAGGGAGGAAGAGGGTGATACTCAGTCCGTGAGGGAGACGACTGCGAAAAATTGCTGTGCCATGGAGGGAAGGGGGAGGAGATAAGAGGCTACGCCCCTTCTACGCACATCACCGTCCCCCGTTAGCTGTTGCAGGGCCCTTGAGGCTGCTGACTGGAAGCTCCCCCCCTCCTCGCTTGATAACGCTGCACACCCCTCCCCTGGGCCTTCGGCCATAGTTTCCAGACGCTGCCTCGACCTCCGAACGGCGATGTCCCCCTTCGTTCTGCTACAGGATAGCCGTAGGGCTGACGTACTACACCGCCACCCAGGCAAACGTCTCAGCCTACCTTTCCCCCCCGTCCTGCTGAACGGGCCCTAGGCCACGATCTTAACCACCACCCCCTCTGACTACCTGCCATGCACTAAAACGGGCCTTGGACTACTACGATCGTAACCACACACCCCCCTCTGATCACCAGCTGCGTGGGGCCCCGTGAGGAAGAGTAAGAAGAGTGGAAGTAGAGGGAGAGAAGGAGTAGGAAAGAAGTAGAGGGTGGGAAAAGATAAATAAGAGAAAGAGAGGAGGGAAGGAGAAAGAGTAGTGTGAAAGAAGGAATAGGGTGGGGGAAAAGATAAAGAAGAGAAAGAGAGGAGTGAAGGAGAAAGAGTAGGGTGAAAGAAGGAATAGGGTGGGAAAAGATAAAGAAGAGTAAGAGAGGAGTAAAAGAGAAAGAGTAGAGAAGGAATAGAAGGAGGTAGAAGAGTAAAAAAAAGAGGGAAAAGAGGAGTGAAGGAGAGTAGGAGAAGGAAAAAGGTAGAGGAAGTGCAAGAAAAGAGAATAATTTCCTTCTATACCTTTTACCCCAAGGCCAAAGTTCTCCAAAGGTTCATGTGGTTGCAAAACCACACTCGCCCATAAACTTTTTGCCAAGTATATACCCTATAGGGCCTTCTTAGGCTTTATAAATATTTTCCTCTCTGAAGAATCTAATAACCTAAAGGTCCTATTATTCCTTCTCATGATCAACCATTTAAACGGCACCTTGCCTCGAAAGAGAGACGGTGGAAATCCAGAAGAAAGAGTAAAAGCTACCTTCACGTTCGAACTATGATGCCGCCTAAGAAAGTCCAAGGAGTAGCTGCGGGAGGTTCATCTCCCGGTATCCATGTGGATATCTCACCCCAAAACCAGGTTTTTCCTTCTTGGCTTTAAATCGGTTTTAAGTCAATCATGCAAAGAGAAATTGTTAGGGATAGGATATATTTTTCCGAGTTATTTACAATGAAGAGTTTAGTTTAATTGAACAATGATAATGTATATAACATAGTTTCCTTTGAATAGCATCATGCATTATAACGAATTACGAGCAAGATTATCTACTTACCATAGTAGTATATTTCAGTTAAATCCTGAAGGTATAAAAATTGTATCTTGCACCATTAGTCCTATTCCTTTTTGCAACGAATCATTGTAGATGATTAAATTCATGAAAGGTTTCTTTCGTTGCTCAAATTACTAGGAAGTTATCAGTGCTAATTGCACATCTTAGCAAGGGAAATGATTGTTATTTGGCATGAGTTTCGTCTGCAAGGAAAAAGGAAGATTAAATTGAATTGTACCGACTGAAAAATCAATTGTCACAAGGATAACAAAACCGTGACGAGGTGATCAATATTACCTTCCAAAAGATAACCAAACCAATCTAAACTTAGAAATACCATGCTGCAAAAATATGCCTTGGAAATTATTTAAAGACCAAAGAAACGTTTATACCTTAAGCACTTGACTACTTTCCTTATTGTAGGATCAATAAATTCGTAAAGATAAAGAACTAGGGTATGTCCCTAAGGTTCTTAAAAAGAGACCCTAGGTCCGACATACGTCAGCTTAAATCTAAAACGGATTATTCCATCGCAGGACTTGCGCAGCAAGTACGAAGTCATTTAGTCTTGTGATTGATTCACAAGGAGAAAGGGTAAATAGCCTCAACAAGGATGGCAGATCCTTACGCAAGTTATCTTGCAAAAGGACGTATTTTTGGATATCCTTCTAAAGAAGGAAAGTTATAAACCGGAAACTAAAGTATCTAATGAACTTTAGGGTTGACCAAGTTGGGTTAATAAGATACATCCTAACCCGGAATATAAAGGATCTCGCCAAGTTACAAGACACCTTGGAAACGAGTGCTGATACACTCAAAAGGAAAGAATAATTCCTTAGCAGTTTGCCAAGCAACACGGTCGATTAATGGAAATGTTTGTGCTTGCTAGAGATTTAAGAGCACTATTTGAATTATGAATTACAAATTAAATGAATACTTATACTTCAGGTTAAAGGCCTGAAGGGAGAGGCAGTTTCAGTTACCCCTGATTGCCTGCCTGACCCTAACCAAGGGGTTGACCGCACCGGGAACGTGGACCGAACCCGCTGTGAGAGGTTTCTCCGTTGAGCTCTACTTGGAGCAGGAGGACGCTTGGGTGTCGGGGGGGCTCTGGCCGTAAATCCCTCGCCTTCCGGGTCCTGCACAATAGGCTAATGTGACTCCGGATTGGATCTCGAGGCCCACATACTAGTTTACAGGCAAAAGCTTGGAATAGTGATCCCTGTGGATTACTGGATAGCCTTCGGCAGATTATGGACAAGCGTACGGGTGGAACTCCTTGTATTTCAAAGATAAAAATAATGTTATGTAATAAAGAACTTGTTTGATATTGTTTTTCTATTTCACGTGATAAGATTACGTGAAGGAACTAGTGCTTAACGGTTTAATTAAAGAAGCTGGTTGTTATATGTCAAATTAATGTATTAGATAATTACATAACTAAAACAAACCAAGGAAAGTGCGGAGGATGGGCCATAGGTCCGTCCTGCGGTCGGGTGGTCCCGGTTAGCCGGGAACTTTTCTCAAAGGATAGCGGAATGATCGTTAAAAAAAACGAATAACGAAAGCGATGACCTAGAGTTATGTCTTAACCGATTTACGTTGTTTTAGGGGAACGGAATGGGACTATGCCTTGTGGCAGAGAGGTTGAGCTTTGCATCCATCTTGTTTCCCATTCTCCTTGAGCCAAGTGCAGTGCAAATCCGCTTCGAATCTGACGTTTCTGCGTAAAGTAGTGCGCTTGGGTCCGACGCTAGTTGCTCTTAGTTAATGACCAATCAGGAAAACCCTAATTTTGGTCGATCCTAAGTGGCAACAGCCAGGATACTTCCGCTACGTGGCAGACGTGGGAAGACCTAGATCGCAAATCCTGTAACATTCCATGGGAGTGCCAAGTGGAGCTTTCTAGACATCCTTTTCGATGGACTGCTAAGACGTGTCTTGGATGATACTAAGAGGACACGTTACACACATTTAGTTGGACATGCATCAAGCATCTTCCATGATTAGCCCATTAGACATTGATTTCTTCACGTAATCTTAGCACTTGACATAGAAAAACAGACTCAAACAAGTTCCTTTTCAATAGGTTATCATATTTATCTTTGGAATATATCCATAAAGTCCAGCCCGCAAGCTAATCCATAATCTGCCCAAAAGCTATCCATAATCCGCCCAAAGGCTATCCAACAATCCATAGGGATTACTAATCCAAGATTCCACCCGTAGACTAGTATGCGGGTCTCGCGATCCAATCCCAAGTCACGTCAGCCTCTTGTACAGGGCCCGAAAGGCAAGGGATTTACGGCCAGAGACCCCCTTGGTACCCAAGCATCCTCCTGCTCCAAGTAGCACCCAACGGAGAAACCTCTCATGGCGGGATCGGTCCACGTTCCCAGCACGGATAACAACCCCCTTGGTTAGGGTCAGGCAGACAGTCGGGGGTAACTATTCATGCCTCTCCCTTCACGCCTTAAACCTGAAGCATTAATTCTCTTTCCATCTTTAGTTCCTTGAGCAAACAATGCAAACAGTGCTCCTAAACTATTACAAGCACAATTAATCCAGTGGTCGTTTATTTGGCCAACTGCTAAGGAGTGAATCCTTCTCTCCCTATGCATCCAACATTTGATGAGCGATCAATTGTGACTTGGCAAGATTCCCAAGGGTTTGTTTGTTAACCCTTTTGTCCTTGGGTTAGGGCCATACCCTGTTAACCCAACTTAACCAATACCTTAGGTTTTATTAGCAGTAAATCCTGCCAACCATGTCGCTTTAAATTGATTGATCCTTTGCTTCCAAGCAAATATCTAACTTTCCTTATCTTGGAAATTCTTCCCAAGAAAGGTGATGAAGAAGGATGACTACTCATCCTCTTGCACATTAATCTAGCGCAAGAATTTGCCAACCTCGTTCTAAGGAATGGCAAAACTCTCTTGTGATCAAACCACAAGACCATGCGACGTTGCAATTTGTTGCACAAGTTTCACATCTATTCCAAAGGATTATTTCACCCATTGAATGATGTTTTCTGGTCAAGGAATTATGATTAGACAAGAAGCAGGGTTTAGGGTGTCTTTGTATCCAATCTAATCCTAATTGCACTAGGCCAACAATGATCAATCCTAGGGATTCCAAACTCAAACCGAGTTTTAACATTTGAATGAATGATCCTTAGGGTAGAAACCCTAGATCATTACTTGCATGGGCATCCTCTTGACCCTACATTCCGTGA
The DNA here is from genome assembly GCF_053477565.2 of Lygodium microphyllum. Taxonomy (NCBI): domain Eukaryota; kingdom Viridiplantae; phylum Streptophyta; class Polypodiopsida; order Schizaeales; family Lygodiaceae; genus Lygodium; species Lygodium microphyllum. The sequence continues at coordinate 51,590,733 of NC_141148.1, read as the reverse complement.
ATGTGGGTTGGACCTTTGGGTATGAGGGTTTCGACTTGGCAACAAGTGCAAAACTAGGCCAAATCCTTAACGAGATAAACACTAGCTAGCGCTTGGGGTATTTATCGTATCGATTGAACCATGCCTATATGAATCCCTCGCGGGTTGGGTGATTTAGATAATTTGATCTACTTGTCTTGCGACAAGGACGAACCATTCCTAGAGATGTTAACTTGATCTAAAGGAGAAAACTAGTTGCAACATGTCACAATTCACGTAAACACGTGATTCATTGCTTCTACGTACCACTAAATTTTGCAATAACCCTAACTTTTCTTGTTAAAATCAAATCGCATGATAAATTGTAGAATAACTTCCATTGAACCTACTAGGTCTTACATTCAAGAATCATGCCCACAATTCTTTTTCTAAGATTTTAAAATTTCATGCTTTATTAAACCATGTAGCCTTTCCCTAAATACAACTCTTGATGAATGAATTTTTGCGCACGACGAATGTGCAACATGCAATCCTTTCCTAACTACAACGTAGTTAAATGAAATTCATGCCAATTAAAGCTAGAGTTAACCTATTACATACAAGCTTATAGAATCATTTTCCATGCTCTACTATTTCCTACGGGTATTAATGACTTTCCTTAATGAATCATTACAATGAATATATTTCCTAAAAATGTGACATACGCATAATCTTTCCATGTCTAGTCAAAGGTGCACTTAATAATTTCAACCTTATAATGATAGGCAATCGGTGTTCTAGGCTCGTCACTTTAAAATGCACGACAGGGCAACATACTATTAAGGACGTTAGATGGATAGACCATTTCTTTATATTGAAAATACCAATGACTCAATTTCATGTCATGAACTAATTCTAGTAATTTTTCAAATAGTCAATTTATTCCCAATTGCATTTAACTAGGCTAGGTGAATTTTACATGCATAGGTGCTTCCTAGTCCATGAAGTTATCGTGATTGATGCAATAGTTTTGCGTGAAATCAAAATTGAAAAAAATCTCGGCTTGTGGGGTCGCAGAGATGTCCACGTGAATGCTAGGAGAAGACCCTCTTGCAGGCGCGCCTTGTAACTTCTTAGGGGTCATCATAGGTGTGATTACGGACTTCCGGTTTGCCTTTACCCTTACGCGATCGGTGGATTTGCTCGGCCTTGATAGGCTGCCTCAGAATCTTGCCCTTCTCCCTTGTACGCAAGAGATACCTTCACTGAACTTCGAATCTTTAAAAGGTCGGGGCTTGATAGATTTGGGCTTATGGAATTGGAGATTATGTTTGTGCAAATGGGACTCTTACGAATGGGGCTTCCGGGAATGGAAGATTTATGAGCTTCATTTAAAAACCCGCGTTGGCTAGGAATGGACTTATGGATGGCTTATGGGAATGGGGTTTAAGAAAGCCCCCTTAGAAGCTTAATAAGAAGCTTATAGGAAGCTTTTGATTTCATAGAACGTGACGTAACTAAGGAATGGGGAATGATTGACGGATCGAATGGCGCTGTCGTTGGCAGCAATAGGCGACGGCCTGGCAGTGAATACAGCGGCGGCCTATAGAAAGCGGCGGCAGTGATTTCCCCGTCTCCTCGAACGGCGTCGTCCTGTGAGTCCCTTCCTCTTCCACGCAACCTTTTTCCTCTCCCTTCACCAAGGCTTAAGGGGGGGTTTTTATAGCTCAAGGGGTGGGGAGAGAAGCTCCCCCACGTGGGCAATTGCATGGCTTCCCCCCCCTCATGCAGCCCACATCTCCACCTAGCCCATCCCTCCCCACACTCCCTCTTCTCCAGCCATGCATCAGTTGGGGTAAAGGGATAAACATAAAAAAATTTGCATTAATATTATTCATTTTGCCCCTCCCAAGAGGGTTTTTAACCGCAGTTTTCGGATTTTAACCCCCCAGCTTGATTTGCCAATGCGGAGGTCCCGTTTTGTGACGTGTCCACCTGTTACCTTCACGACACGTCTTAGTAGTCCATCGGAAAGATAGTCTAGAAAGCTTCGCCAGGCACTCCCATGGAATGTTACGGGGTTTGCAATCTAGGACTTTCTGCGTCTGCCTCGTAGCGGAAGTATTCTAACCGTTCCCACTTGGGAACCACCTGAATCAGGGTTTTTCCTAATGGTTATTTCCTAAACGACAAGTAGCGTCGAACTGGAGCGAACTAGTTTACGCAGAAACGCCAGGTCCGAAGTGGATTCAGGCTACACTTGGTTCAAGGAGAATGGAAAACGAGAGGGATGCAAGGCTCGACCTCTCTGCCATAAGGCATAGTCCCATTTTGTTCCCCTAAAACAGCGTAAACCAGGATTATTGTAACTTAGATTCTAGGTCAACGCCCTTGCTGTTCATGTCCTTTGAACGATCTTCTTGCTGTCCATCATGATTGGGAAAATTTCTCTGCCAACCGGGACTACCCATCCATAGGACGGACCCATAGCCATATCCATCGCACTTTCCTTAGGTTGTTTTAGTTATTTAATTACCTACCACATCTAGTTGGACATGCATGAATGAACTTCCTTAATTAGCCCGTTAGGCACTGGTTCCTTCACGTAATCATAGCACTTGACATAGAAAAGCAATGTCAAACAAGTTCCTTTTCGACAAGTTATCATATTTAACTTTGAAAATACATTTATAAAGTCCAACCCGTAGGCTTATTCATAAGATGCCCGAAGACTATCCAGCAATCCACAAGGATCACTAATCCAAGATTCCGCCTATAGACTAGTATGTGGGCCTCGAGATCCAATCCGGAGTCACGTTGGTCTCTTGTGCAGGGCCGGAAAGGCGAGGGATTTATGGCTAGAGCCCCCCCTGGCACCCAAGCGTCCTCCTACTCCAAGTAGCGCTCAACGGAGAGACCTCTCGCGGTAGGTTCAGTCCACCTTCCCTGTGCGGTTAACAACCCCCCTGGTTAGGGTCATGCAGGCAGTCGGGGGTAACTGAGGCTGCCTCTCCCTTCAGGCCTTCAACTTGAAGCATTTAGATATCTTTTCATCCTTTCATTCCTTGAGCAACAAAGCAAACATTACTCTTTAAATTGTACAAGCACAATCATTTCCATTGGTCGTTATTTTTGGCCAACTGCTAAGGAGTGAATCCTTCTTTCCAAATGCATCCAGCACTCGATCCGGGATCAATTGCAACTTGGCAAGATTTCCAAGGGTTTGCTTGCTAACCCTTATGTCCTTGGGTTAGGGTCGTACCCTATTAATCCAACTTAACCAATACCTTAAGTTCTATTAGCAGTACCTATGTTATTCGAGTTAATGTTATTCCAGTTACTAATTGGTCTTTTTCTTCCAAGCAATTATCTAATTCCCTTATCTTGGTCACTTTTCCCAAGAAAGGCGCTATGTCAGGATGACTACTCATCCTCTTGCAAGAAAAAGTTGTGCAAGAATCTGCCAATCCTATTCCGAGGATTTGGCTATTCCCTTGTGATCAAATCACAAGATCATGTGACTCTGCAACTTGTTGCACAAGCGTCGCATAAAAAATCATGGGACTATTTTACCCATCGAATGGCGTCTTCTAATCATGGAATCATGATTAGATAGGAACAGGGTTGGGGTGTCTTCATAACAATCTGTTCCTGATTGCACTAGGCCGACATTGTCGGTCCTAAAGGTCCAAATCCAAATCGAGTTTCATTCTTTTAGCGAGCGATCCTTAGGGTAAAAGCCCTAGATCGTCTCTCACAAGTACATCCTAGTGTCCCTACATTCCGTGAATGTGGGCAAGTCTTTAAGGTATAAGGGTTTCAGATTTGGCAATAAGAGCAATTAGGTCACGTCCTCAACGTGCTAAATCCTAGTTAGCACTTGGGATATGTTGCATTGATTTATCCATTCCTAAACGAGTCCCTCGCGGTTTAGGTGTTTAGGTTAAACCAATTTACTTGTCTATTCTTGAAGATATTTATGATGCCATTTTCATAACCACATGATTCATTGCCTATGTATGAGTAGATTTACAAACCCTAACTTTTTTGGTTAAGATCAAAGCATATGTTAAGTTATGGCATAATTCCAATTGATCCTTTTTTTATCATGCATTCAAGGTTCATGCTACTAAACTTTAGGGTTTTATGTGAACCATGCAGGTTTTTCTAACTTCTTTTCTTAGTGAGATATTCATACGCTCAATGAGCATCACACAACCTCTCGTAACTATTTACGTAGTTGATTGAGATTTAAGCCAATTGACTAGAGTTTAATCTACTTCATGCAGCTCAAGAACCATTTCCATGCCTTGCAAATTCCTACGGATTATTAGCAACCTTCTTTTAATGAATCATTTCGAAGGAAAGATGCCTAATAATGTGACATGCGATTTATTCTTTCCATGCCTAGTTGAAGTGTACAATAATAATTTTGACTTTATAAAGATGATCTTTAATTGATCTAAATCCGTTACTTTGTAATGCATAAAAATCACTTGCTAAGAATGCATAGAGATCTTATGCTCTTTTTTCATTCGTTTATTTGAAAATACAATTGATCGATTCTTTGATCGTAAGCTATTTAGCCAAAGTATTTCAATCGAAAAAAAGTGCATCCTAATTTCATAAATGACCGATGCACAATTTGAAATAATACGACCTAAATCAAAATGAGGAAGAAAAACCTGGACTTGTGGATTCGGTGAAATGTCCACATGGATGTTAGGAGATGATCATCCTGGGGTTGCGCATTGTGCCTTCTTAGGGGCCATCGTGAATTCGGCCTTTTTGCCTTGGACGCAGATTTATGTTCTTGGGCCATCTCCTTTGCATGAAAAACTCCCTTTGTGATTTGACTTCCTTGATCGATTCCACCGTCTTTCAGAATCGAGCTTTAGAAGGCCTTAAAGTTGCCTCCTCAAAGTAGGGAATGATTTCACGAATAGGACTTTACAATCGTCAAAAATGACTTTGTGGAATGCAAGAGTTTAAACTCCGGGTTTGAAAAACCCACTTTGTAGGGCCGATGGGAAAAGGGTTTTGAACCCGGAAGTAAGGATTTCCACGAGGAGGTTTACTTTAAACCCAAGGCAAGGTGAGCTTATAGGATTTTAGTGGGATGAAAAAGGGGGGAAAGGGCTTAATTCTCCGGGGGTAAATGGGCTTTTAAAGGGGCTTGGATGAACCCCACGGGAAAGGGGGTTTAAATCCCTGGGAGGGGGTTATAAAACCCACTTGGAAGGCTTATGGAAACCCACAAGAAGGGGGGCTTCCTAAGGGGACAGCTTCTAAAGCTTCTTGGGTAGGGGGGTTTGTGATTTTGACACGTGGAGAAGAGGAGATACTCTACTGGCGGCCTTGTTGGTAGACTGATGGCAGCGGCAGCGTTATGGCCCTCCTCTTCTCAATCTCAACAGCCTCATGATGGCAGCTGGGGTAGTCCATGATCCAAGGGAGAGAGAGGCGGCGCTTTGCCTGGCACGGCGGCTCTAAACGACTCCTCCCTCCTCACAGCAATCACGACTCTCTTTTTTTTTCTTGTCCCGGCAGTGTTATGGCTTTCCCCTCCTTCTCCACGGCAGCGTCATGATTATCACCGCCTCCTTTCTCCCTTCTTTCTCACCCCCCCCCCCCACAGGGGGTTTTTATTGGGTGAAGGGAGGAGGACCTCCCTACCCCCACGTGGCCATTTGCATGGCGTTTACCACCCCCCATGGCATCTAGCGCGGTGCTGAATCAGCCGCCCTTTAATCATCCATGACCTCTAGCAAGGCTTACGTGCCCGTGCCTTACTCCCCCTCCTCCAGCACAGCCTTTGCCTTGGGAGAAAAGAAGGATTAAAAAGAATTTTTTTTTCATAAATCTTCTTAATTTCCTATTGACCTCGTCCCAAGAGGGGGTTCACACGAAAACATGTGGTTTCATTAAACCTTAGTCTCGGTTCTGCCAATGGAGATTATGATACATCGTGTTAAAGTTTGCACCATCTGTGACCACAATGTCGGCATTGTCATTTTCCGGAGACTTCACACGTGTACGTAATAATTTTTCACAGGAATATTATATTCTCTCCCCCTTGGAGGAATCGAGATGTCCTCATCTCGAGATAAACTAGGGATATTGATGGTTGAGAGTGCTTTCGTCCATCCATGTGGCATCTTCCTCAGGATAATCTTTCCACTAGACGAGGCATTCTCTCAAGGTTCTAGATCTGAGTTGTCTCTCCCTAACATCGAGGATCCTATCAGGCCTTAGTTCAAGGACTCCTTGACTAGGCATTACAACTTGTTGGTCATCAAATACATGGTTAGGATTAGGTACATACTTCTTTAATAAGTCCATTAGAGGTGCTGCAATCAAAGCATAGTTTTATATGAAGACCCTATACCATCCTGTCAATCCAAGAAAACTACGTATTTCTTTGACACTCGTTGGTATTGGCCATTCTAGCACATCTTTGACTTTGGCTAGGTCCACTGAGATTGCTTTTGCTGATACGATGAATCCCAGTTATTCAATCTGACGCTTGAAGAATGCACATTTCTTCATCTTAGCATACAGCTTGTGTGACCTCATTGTCTCAAGGATAATCCAAACTTGGGGTTCATGATCTTCTTCCTGTTTGGAATAGACTAAAGTATCGTTGAAGAAGATGAGTACGAAGTCATCAAGATATGGCCTAAAGATATCTTGCATTAATCTATTGAAGGTGGCAGACGCATTCGTAAGCCCGAATGACATAACTAAAAACTCAAAGTGCCCATATCTTGTGTTGAAGGACATCTTTGGGATATCTTCCTCCTTGATTCTTATCTGATAGTAACCAGACTTGAGATCAATCTTGGAGAAGATCTTCGTACCCTGAAGACAATCAAGAAGCTCATCTATTCTAGGAATAGGATACTTGTTCTTGACAGTTGATTGATTCAACCCTCTGTAATCAATACATAGTCGAAGCGTTCCATCTTTCTTTTTCTAGAACAGTATTGGATCTCCCCATGGTGAACTGCTAGGACGGATGTAGCCCTGATCTAGCAATTGTTTGAGTTGTTCCTTCAACTCAATTGCTTCCGAGATGGACATTCTATAAGGTCTCTTTGCAATTGGCGCAGCTCCTGGCACTAGCTTGATCTCATGATTCACTTCTCTTTGAGACGGGAGTTCTGTTAACTCTTCAGGAAATACGTCCCTGTATTCCTTTAGCCAAGAAGGTCCTTCACTAGACTCCTGCTTCTGATCTAGCTTGTTGAGCTTAATCAAGTAGATAGGTAGTCCTTTTTTGACTCCCTTTATAATCCGAGATGCTTTGGCCAATTGAATTTTTGGCACTCCAGCCTCACCTTGAGTTGTGACTAAATCCCCTTCAGAGTTCCGAAAGGAAATTTGGCCCTTTCCACAATGAATGTGGGCATCATTAGGTTTAAGCCAATCCATTCAGAGTAGACACTCATGGATACCTAAGTTCATGACTCTGAATTTGACTGAAGTTGTCTTTCCTCCCAGAAAGAATTCCACCTTAGCAGTTTTCCTAGTACAAGTGACCTCACGACCATTTGCTAATTCCACAAGCAAGGTAGGTGCTTCTACTATGGCTATTCCTAATCTTTTTGCACAAACTGGTGAGATAAAAGAATGTGTACTGCCACAATCAATCAAGGTCTTGAAACCTTTACCTTGATAGTCCGACGGTGTCTGAATCACCGAGAATTGGCGATTCGGGCCTTTCTTGTGAAGAGTGGCATGGACTGTCGCCCTTTCAAACTCTACTTCCATGGTCGAATCTTCTTCTTCGCACATTTTCCTATTGGCAACACAGGCGGTTCTTCCTCTGCCTCGGGTAGCGGCTCCCTGACCAGGGCCAGTTCCTTGGAAAGGTGCTTGGCAATGTCCTCCTCCAAGCTTGGGACATTGCCTCTTGAAATGACTGGGATCATTGCAGTGGAAACATCGGAGGTTTCGGCCATTGCTTTGAGTAGGGACAAAGTTGTTGACATTGTTAGTCCTTTCTCTCTTTCTTTGTCCTCGATTTTGATCTTGAACTCTCTTCATTTGCGGCCTATATGCTCCTTTTTTCGGGTCATTATAAGACCAAGTTTTGTTACCTCTTGGTCTAGCATGCACCTCTTGAATTATAGGTGCAGCTCGAATGAGTGTGTCCTTTAGATCTGATGGGTGCATATATTCGAGATGGGTATTCACTGGTGGGTTTAAACCAGCACAAAATTTTGACACTTGCTGTGTCATGTCCATCTATGGTGCATACTTAAGAAGTGAGACGAATTCAGAGGAGTATGCGTCAAGAGTGAGTCCCAGCTGTTTTAGCTCGTAGAACTCATTCATTTTCTGCCTGTGATACGCAGGTGGTAAGTATCTTCCTTGCACGGCTTTCTTCAGTTTTTCCCAAGTAACAAATCCTTCCACGATCCCTTGATCTCTACACCATTGCTTCCACCAAAGCCTGGCTTCGTCGGTGAGCTTCAGCTTGGCGAGCATAGCCTGGTTGGCGGGTGCAGTACCCGGTTGCTTCAAAGTAATCCTCCATAGACTCTATCCAAATTTTAGCATCCGCTTGGACAGTCCTACCTTTCTCGTCAAATTTGGGCGGCTTAATCTGCTTTAGAAGAAACTTCTTCTCCTGGATTACAGCAGTACTTGATGTAGAAGGCGAACTGGGAATCTGTACCTGGGATTGTGCCTGAATAAAAGTTTCTTAACGTTATTACTCGTTAATCATTATGATTTATATTTCATATCCATTTCAGCTATCAATCAAGGAATCTAACTACTTAACTTCTTATCAATTCTCATGGAGAAAACAGACATTGATAAAAAGAAGTCTTATTGCATTTATATGGACATAGCCCTTTCGGAATACAACATTTCTCGGGATGATAGGGCAACTGTTTACATTTAGTTTGGAGAGAATAATGTTGTATTACATTTATCTATGGGAACTGGATAGTAGTATGGTTTTGGGTCATGGATCTTCAAGAATCGGTAAGTCATTGGAAGACCGGGGTATCCTTTCCTTTGGAACCCATTCTTCTCATAGCTCCCAAATACCTTGATCTTGTCGGCGGGGATTACACTGGTCACTTCCTCATATACATATGAGTTCAGCTCAACCCTCCGACCTCGAATATGTAAAGTTGAGTTTACGTGAGCCTCCATAAAAATGAACAGCTTTACAATCTTTAGGTCTTCCAACTACTTGATCCTCTTTAAGTTGGTTTGAAGGTATGCAAACCGGTGGGCAACTATATAGTAGATTCCTGAGGCACCTGTCCATCTTCGTTCCACGTACAAAGGCAATGGATTATAAATACGCTCTAGGATGTTCATCATCTCAACCCTTTGTTGATAATCCGAGGAATGCATCACAGTCATAAACATGACTCGGAACACTAAGAACATGTTCCATGCTTCATAATTCTGCAAGATAGCATCGAAAGTAAGGAAATGTTCGAAAAAGCAACATTTTCTTTACTTTTTTTAATTAAGATTTCTTAGAAAAATTCCTTTGTTGGTTTGCTCTGATATCAACTGTGACGTGTCCACCTGTTATCTTCAGGACACGTCTTAGCTGTCCATCGAAAATTATGTCTAGAAAGCTCCACCCGGCACTCCCATGGAATGTTACGGGGTTTGCGATCTAGGACTTTCTGCATCTGCCATGTAGCGGAAGTATTCTGGCCATTCCCACTTAGGACCGACCTGAATCATGGTTTTCCCTAATGGTCATTTCCTAAACGGCAACTAGCGTCGAACCTGAGCGAATTACTTTACACAGAAACACCAGGTTCGAAGTGGATTCACACTGCACTTGGTTTAAGGAGAATGGGAAACGAGATGGATGCAAGGCTCGACCTCTCTGCCATAAGGCATAGTCCCATTGTGTTCCCCTAAAACAGCGTAAACCAGGATTATTGTAACTTAGATTCAAGGTCAACGCCCTTGTTGTTCGTGTCCTTTGAACGATCTTCTTGCTGTCCATCATGATTGAGAAAAGTTCTCGGCCAACCAGGACCACCCATCCGTAGGACGGACCCATGGCCACATCCACCGCACTTTCCTCAGGTTGTTTTAGTTATTTAATTACCTACCACATTTAGTTGGACATGCGTCAATCAGCTTTCTTAATTAGCCCGTTAGGCACTGCTTCCTTCACGTAATCATAGCACTTGACATAGAAAAGCAATGTCAAACAAATTCCTTTTCGACAAGTTATCATATTTATCTTTGAAAATACATTTATAAATTCCATCCCATAGGCTTATCCATACTCCGCCCGAAGGCTATCCAGCAATCCACAGGGATCACTAATCCAAGATTCTGCCCGTAGACTAGTATGCGAGCCTCAAGATCCAATCCCGAGTCACGGCGGCCTCTTGTGCAGGGCCCAAAAGGCGAGGGATTTATGGCCAGAGCCCCCCCTGGCACCCAAGCGTCCTCCTACTCCAAGTAGCGCTCAATGGAGAGACCTCTCGCGGCAGGTTCGGTCCACCTTCCTGGCACGGTTAACAATCCCCTTGGTTAGGGTCAGGCAAGCAGTTGGGGGTAATTGAGGCTACCTCTCCCTTCAGGCCTTCAACTTGAAGCATTTAGATATCTTTTCATACTTTAATTCCTTGAACAACAAAGCAAACAGTACTCCTTAAATTGTACAAGCACAATCATTTCCATTGGTCATTATTTTTGGCCAACTGCTAAGGAGTGAATCCTTCTTTCCAAATGCATCCAGCACTTGATCCGGGATCAATTGCAACTTGGCAAGATTCCCAAGGGTTTGCTTGCTAACCCTTATGTCCTTGGGTTAGGGTCGTACCCTATTAATCCAACTTAACCAATACCTTAAGTTCTATTAGCAGTAGCTATGTTATTCTAGTTACTGATTGGTCTTTTCCTTCCAAGCAATTATCTAATTCCCTTCTCTTGGTCACTTTTCCCAAGAAAGTTGCTATGTCAGGATGGCTACTCATCCTCTTGCAAAAAAAACTTGCGCAAGAATCTGTTAATCCTATTCTGAGGATTTGGCTATTCCCTTGTGATCAAATCACAAGATCATGCGACTCAGCAACTTGTTGCACAAGTGTCGCATCAAAAATCATGGGACTATTTTACCCATTGAATGGCATCTTCTAATCACAGAATCATGATTAGATTGGAACAGGGTTGGAGTGTCTTCATAACAATCCGTTCCTGATTGCACTAGGCTGACATTGTCCGTCCTAAAGGTGCAAATCCAAATCGAGTTTCATTCTTTTAGCAAGCGATCCTTAGGGTAAAAACCCTAGATCGTCTCTCACAAGTACGTCCTAGTGTCCCTACATTCTGTGAATGTGGGCAAGTCTTTAAGGTATAAGGGTTTCAGATTTGGCAATAAGAGCGATTAGGTCACATCCTCAACATGCTAAATCCCAGTAAGCACTTGGGATATGTTGCATTGATTTATCCATTTCTAAACGAGTCCCTTGCGGTTTAGGTGTTTAGGTTAAACCAATTTACTTTTCTATTCTTGAAGATATTTACGATACCATTTTCGTAACCATATGATTCATTGCCTACGTATGAGTATATTTACAAACCCTTACTTTTATGGCTAAGATCAAAGCATATGTTATGTTATGGCATAATTCCAATTGATCCTTTTTTTATCATGCATTCAAGATTCATGCTACTAAACTTTAGGGTTGACAGGATGGTACAAGATTTTCATCAAAGATTATCCTGTTCAATTGGCCAATTTGCAATGATCTAACATAGACAAAGATGGACCACAACCCGAAGATCTTATCCGACGTACCATCAATGCGACGCTCGAAGCTCAATCCATCCACAAAGAAATAAAGATAAGTAAAAGAAATTTCAAATTCCATACTTTCAATGGAACTCGAGATGGAAAGACTGTCCTTGCATTTATCAGTCAGTTTGATGATTATTTTCATGAAGAGACATACCGTGAAAAAGATAAAATTAAATGTGTCACTAATTATTTAGTCGATCAAGCATCTCTTTGGTGGACCGTGGTTCGTAAGAGCATTGATTGTCCCACTACCTGGGAGAGTTTCAAAAAGAAGTTTCTGCAGAATTTCCTTTCTCCTCAATTCCATGAAAAAGCCATAAAGCAATGGGATCTTCTACAGCAAAGAGATCGTGAGCCTATTTCCCAATACACCGAACGTTTTTGGAATGCCCTACTGCAACTCCGAATGCTAGAAGATGTACTTGAAGCGACTCACAAACGCAAGTTTATGTCTGGCTTACTTGGACATTACTATGCTGAAGTCAATATGTTCAAGCCAACAACTCTTGAAGATGCAATTTCTTTGGCTCATGACACTGAAGACAAGATTCGAGGAAGAGACAAGCGTCCACAACAATTTCAAGAAAAGGGTAACTATGGTTCCAAGCAATTCAATTCAAATTTTAGAAGATTCAATCAAAGTCGTTTTCCTTCATCATCATTCCGTAAGTCTTGGACACAACCACCTGCTTTGCCATCAAATACCAATCCAAATCCTAAGCCATCCTCACAGCCAAATACCAATATTCCTAGACTTCCTGCCATTGCAAACAATGTATCTAAAGCCAAACCAATAGTTTGTTACAAATGCCAACAACCTAGACATCTAGCAACCAATTGCCAATCGAAGAAACCACTTGTCCATATTAATTATCTTGGAGCAATGGAAGAAGAAGAACGTGAGGAAATGCCTGACTTTACGGAAGATGAAGACGACATTGCTACTCCTTCAGACACTTTACCAGGTATGCCAACTCCACATTCTTTGTTGACAATGAAATGTTTAGTGTATGGAAAAGAAAAGATTATTTTGCATGATGATGGTAGCACACATGATTTTATTTCTGCAAAGTTAGTGAAAGAATTGAATTTACAAACTGTTTCTACACATTATCGCATTAAAGCAGCATTCTTAGGCACAAGATATAATGGAACACAAGAGGTAAATATTTTAGAAATTAAAATTGGTGAATACACTAAACGAAGGAATTTCCTAATTGTACCTTCTGATACCACTGGTGCACAGATCGGATGCCGTAAGAGTGCGTAGTGAGCGTTAGAAGGTCCCTAAGAACAAAAGAACTCTACTTTTTGCACAAAACTCAATGTAGAAAGCATGCACGACATGAACAAGAGACCAATTGGGTGCAATCTCCCCCCATGCCTTGTGTGTGCACTCCACAAAGCATGTATTTTATATATTAATCATCTTCAAGCTCAAATAATAGCCCAAATTAAAAAATAACACGCTTCTGGCTTTTGAGTTTGCTTTAGTGCCAAATAGAAATAAAGCTAATGGGCGGGCGCCCAAGAAGTCAGGCATACCCAATACAATGTCCAAATACAAATATCTAAATCGTGCACCCATGCGCATACAAAATAAATAAATAATTATCAAACGCCTTGATAAATAGGCGCAACAAAATATAGGCGCCATACCTAAGGTATGCACCCATCAAAATATAGATGATAAATCGAATACACGCTATCCTCCAATGCTTTCCTCCGCCACTGCTGCTATCTCTATACATCAACTGAAGCATTCACAATCGTTACTAAAATAATACAATTAAATCAACAAAAGTGAATTCCTAGCAGTCTTCAGCTACATAAATAAATCAATTGGTTAGAAATCAATCCTAACCTTAATTTATCACGAGTGCGCACTCTAAACTCATAAACGTTTATTAATTTAATATGTATTTTGCGGAATCACCCATGTACACACTAAATTAAGGAAACGCCCGAAAAGGATAGGCGTCCCCATCGACTTCTCGCACAAAGAATCCACTTTGTGTGTGAGCCCCTGTACCAGGAGGCATATTTCACGGTGGATTATGTGCCACGGTGGATTCCGTGAGGTTTTACGGTGGATTCCGTAAACTTTGATTACTGGGGCTCATACACAAAGTGGATTCTTTGTGCGAGAAGTCGATGGGGATGCCTATCCTTTTCGGGCGTTTTGTTAATTTAGTGTGTACATGGGTGATTCCATAGCGGGTGATTCCACAAAATACATATTAAATTAATAAATGTTTATGAGTTTAGAGTGCGCACTCGTGATAAATTAAGGTTAGGATTGATTTCTAACCAATTGATTTATTTATGTAGATGAAGACTGCTAGGTATTCACTTTTGTCAGTTTAATTGTATTATTTTACTAACGATTGTGAATGCTTCAGTTGATGTGTAGAGATAGTAGTAGTGGCGGTGGAAAGAATTGGAGGGTGGCATGTATTCAAGTTATCGTCAATATTTTGATGGGCGCATACCTTAGGCATGGCGCCTATATTTTGTCGCGCCTATTTATTAAGGTGTTGGATATTTATTTATTATTTTTGTATGCGCATGGATGAACAATTTAGATATTTGTATTTGGACATTGTATTGGGTATGCCTAACTTCTTGGGTGCCCTCCCATTAGCTTTATTTTTATTTGGCACTAAAGCAAACTCAAAAGCCAAAAGCGTGCTATTTTGTAATTTGGGCTATTATTTGAGCTTGAAGATGATTAATACATAAAATACATGCTTTGTGGAGCGCTCACACAAGGCATGGGGGGAGATAGTGTCTACATGGGTGATTCCATAGCAGGTGATTCTGCAAAATACATATTAAATTAATAACATTTATGAGTTTAGAGTGTGCACTCATGATAAATTAAGGTTAGGATTGATTTCGAACCAATTGATTTATTTATGTAGCTGAAGACTGTTAGATATTCACTTTAGTCGGTTTAATTGTATTATTTTACTAATGATTGTGAATGCTTCATTGATGTGTAGAGATAGCAGCAGTGGCAGTGGAAAGCATTGGAGGATAGCGTATATTCAAGTTATCATCTATATTTTGATGGGTGCATATCTTAGGTATGGCGCCTATATTTTGTCGCGCCTATTTATTAAGGCATTGGATATTTATTTATTATTTTTGTATGCACATGGGCACACGATTTAGATATTTGTATTTGGACATTGTATTGGATATGCCTGACTCCTTGGGCGCCCGCCCATTAGCTTTATTTCTATTTGGAACTAAAGCAAACTCAAAAGCCAAAAGCGTGCTATTTTGTAATTTGGGCTATGATTTGAGCTTGAAGATGATTAATACATAGAATACATGCTTTGTGGAGCGCTCACACAAGGCATGGGGGGACATTGCACCCAATTGGTTTCTTGTTCATGTCGTGCATGCTTTCTACATTAAGTTTTGTGCAAAAAGTAAAGTTCTTTTGTTCTTAGGGACCTTTTGATGCTCACTACGCGCGCTTACGGCATCCGATCTGTGCATGAGTGACAGAGGTACTCATTTCCTTAATAAAATTATGGAGCTGACGGAGCTGTATAAGATCCACCATCGCAAGTCCACTCCCTATTATCCCAGAGCCAATGGCCAAGTTGAAGTCACCAATCACATCCTTTTCTCGATTCTGACAAGAAGGATTGCCACACATCGTCGCGACTAGGACGATCGACTTATAGAGGCCCTCTGGGCGTACAGAACCTCTCATAAGGTAGCAACATGACAGACCCCTTTCTAGCTAGTATATGGTACAGAAGCTGTCTTCCCTGTTGAGCTGGAATTGCCCTCTTTGTGAGTGGCAGTTAAAGAACACTTGGGAGATAGTGAGTCACTGCAACGCTGTCTCCTACACTTGGAATGCTTGGACGAGATATGGCGGATGGCCCTACAGTGCATGGAAACCACTCAAGCGCGACGCAAGGCTTATCATGACAGTTTTATCAAGTACAAGGAGTTCAAAGACGGTGATCTTGTTCTAGCCTATGATTCGAGATTTGGCAAGTTTTCTCACAAGTTTTAATAGTGCTGGATGGGCCTGTACAAGGTATTAGCCACCATCAATCCTAACGGTTCTGTTCAGATGCAGACCGTTGATGCCTCTGCTGATCCTTTCCTCATCAATGGATATCACCTGAAGAAGTAATTCCCTCCTTGGGGATCTTGACAATCACAGTCGACCTACCCTTTCCCTTTTGGGCATCGCACTGTCCTTCTAGTCGTGCTTCTGATAGTCCTTATGATTCTCCTCATGAGGCGGTCTCGTTTCACTACCCCCTCGTAGAAACATCTCAACCCGACATTGTTCTCTTCTCGTCTGATCCAATGAGGTGGCGAGGTTGGTCCTGATATATGGTATTTCTACCATTCCATTTATTAAGAAATTTAAAAAAAAAGAAAAAAAACACTACAACATATAGACCCAATAGCGACGTTTAAAGCGACGGAATTATTCATGGAAAAAATTACCCCTGTCATTGCTATTCGCGTCGCTATCAGCGACGCGATCGATTCGTCGCTATTTGCGTCGCTATATGCGTCGTTATTAGTGTCGCTATATGCGTTGTTATTAGCATCGCTAATTGGGTTAGCGATGCAAATAGCGATGCATATAGTGACGCTAATAGCGACGCATATAGCGACACTAATAGCAACAGTTGCAGAGTAAATTTGCGATGCAAATAGTGACGATTATAGAGGGGGGGAAAATAGGTGGCCGGGCATGCAGCCCTGCCACCCTTCTAGCTATATTCACTAAATATTCTTGCATAATTCATTTGCCAATGTCAGCTACATCTCATGTCTAAAAATTGTGTATCAGGTTATTAAAAAAGAACTGAATCTTTGATTGCAAAAGCAAGATATATTTAATTCGAATAGGTATTTCGCAAGGAGCTTTTTCATCACTTGCTTCGGCCCGAGAAGAAAGAGAGATTGTGATTACAAAAGCTAGATGTAATCAATTCAAAAAAGTATTACTCAAGGAGCTTTTTTATCACTTGTTAGGCCCAAGAAGAAGAGCTTCACTTCAAGCTTTCATTATAGTCAGGATACTGAGGTATGAATAAGTCCCATTGATCTTCTGCTCACTCTAGCTTATTCTAAAATTGTTCAAGTCTTTTTGGGGGAGCATTTGGACATCTGTAAGAGTTATACCATGGTGTTGGAGCCAGAAACCCTTATATAGGGAGTGGTAGTGTCTCTAAGCTCTACTTCTTCCTTTTTGTTTTTACCTATGTCTAAGTCATCTTCTATATCTTCTTTCTTGTCTTCACCCTCAATCTCAATGGATGGAGGTGTTTTAAGATCAAAAGAATAAAGCTCGTCCTCCCCCTTCTCAAACTCCATTTCTTGAGCTCAGATTAGTTACTATACTCCAAGTAGATCCATGAAATAAACAAAATTCTCTTTACCAAGTGATTTGGTAAAGATATCGGCTACCTGGTCTTGTGTCTTCACATGAAGTAGATCAATCTGTCCTACAAGTACCATTTCTCTGATGATATTATAATGAATCTCTATGTGTTTGGATCTAGCACGATAGATGGGGTTGCTAGCTAGTATCCATATACACCTCAGGTTGTATACATAACCCTCACGCTACTCCATATATACCTCTTCAAGCAAGTTGCCATTCATGAATGCATTTTTGACATCCACTTTTCATAATTTTTAGCCCTTAGAAGCCACTAATGCAATGACTATTCTCACCATTTCCATCTTGGCAACCGAGCTGAAAGCCTCCTCATAATCTAGGCCGTATTACTGTGCATATCCCTTTGTAACGAGCTAGGCTTTTATACCTTTCCAACGAACCATCTGACTTGCATTTCTCTTTATAAACCCATTTTCTTAAAGACATCGAGTACCTCATCCTTGTACTTCCGAATTTACAGCCATGTGTATCAGTTGAAATCATCTATCCAACCGACACTAGATTCTTGCAAATTTCGTTCTACCATCTGTCCAATCGACAATAGACTCTTGGTAATAGAATATACATGTAGTACATCATGTAGGCTCTTCTTTCTATTGTCATAACTGCAGCAGTCTACCTTCCTACTAGTGGCTTGTCTTGCACTCGTGCCCAAAATCTTTCCAGCCCTTTTAGCTCCAAGTCTTGCATGACTTCCCGAACAACGTCCTTATGAAAAGATCTTTTCGGGATGAGAAGCTCATATCCGCACTGCATTCTCCTTATCTTCCCAAGGGCGATAGTGCCTCGTTTCCATCTCCTCTTCTTCTCTGGTGGTCATTGTGCTCTATGGGGAGCACTTGTTGCTATACTAGAGGAGGCTCCACCTTTTACTCCAGGTGGCGGGCTTTGGCATGAGGCCTCTCCATGGCCGAGAAACGGGGACATGCTTGCTTGGTGCCTGCCATGCAAGCTCGAGGAGGGCAAGATGGGGAAGAGACAGAGGTTGGGGGTTCCCTCCTTCTCCTTTGTAGTTGTCCCCTCTCTTTTAGTGGATGTGGTGGCAATGGTAGTGGCAATGGCAGCTTCTCTCTCTCTCTCTCTCTCCCTCTCTCTCAATCTCCCTTGTGTTGATCTATCTCCCTTCTTCTCTCTATACATCTCTTCATCAAAAAAAAGAAAAAGAGAACTAAATAAAAGAGAAAAACAAAGAGAGAAGATATAATACATTTACCTCAAAGCTTGAAGAAGAATCCTTTCCCGCTTCTCTCCTTCTTCTTCTTCTCCTTCATGGGTTCCTTCATACTTCTTTGCAGTTGTCTCCTCTATTTTTGTGGTGGATTGGCAGTGGCAGTGACCTCTCTCTCTCTCTCTCTCTCTCTCTCTCTCTCTCTCTCTCTCTCTCTCTCTCTCTCTCTCTCTCTCTCTCTCTCTATCTATCTCCCTTGCGCACGTTAATCTCTCTCACTTCTTCTCTCTATACACTCTTCATCAACAAAAAGAAAGAGAGAAGTAAAGAAAAGCGAAAAACAAAGAGAGAAGAGATAATGCACTTACCTCAAAGCTTGAAGAAGAATCCGTTTGCACTTCTCTTATTCTTCTTCTTCTCCTTCATAGGTTCCCTCCTTCTTTGTAGTTGTCCCCTCTCTTTTTGTGGTGGATTGGCGGTGGCAGCGACCTCTCTCTCTCTCTCTCTCTCTCTCTCTCTCTCTCAATATCCCTTGTGCACGTTGATCTCTATCACTTCTTCTCTCTATACACTCTTTATCAACAAAAAGAAAGAGAGAAGTAAAGAAAAGAGAAAAATAAAGAGAGAAGAGATAATGCACTTACCTCAAAGCTTGAAGAAGAATCCCTTCGCACTTCTCTCCTTCTTCTTCTTCTCCTTCATGGGCTCTCTCCTTCTTCTTTGCAGTTGTCCCCTCTCCTTTTGTTGTGGATTGGCGATGGCAGCGACCTCTCTCTCTCTCTCTCTCTCTCTCTCTCTCTCTCTCAATCTCCCTTGCGCATGTTGATCTCTCTCACTTCTTCTCTCTATACACTCTTCATCAACAAAAAGAAAGAGAGAAGTAAAGAAAAGAGAAAAACAAAGAGAGAAGAGATAATGCACTTACCTCAAAGCTTGAAGAAGACTCCCTTCGCGCTTCTCTCCTTCTTCTTCTTCTCCTTCAAAGGTTCCCTCCTTCTTCTTTGCAGTTGTCTCCTCTCTTTTTGTGGTGGATTGGCGGTGGCAGTGACCTCTCTCTCTCTCTCTCTCTCTCTCTCTCAATCTCCCTTGCACATGTTGATCTCTCTCACTTCTTCTCTCAATACACTCCATCAACAAAAAGAAAGAGAGAAGTAAAGAAAAGAGAAAAACAAAGAGAGAAGAGACTATGCACTTACCTCAAAGCTTGAAGAAGAATCCCTTCGTACTTCTCTCATTTTTTTCTTCTTCGGGAGTTCCTTCCTTATCCTTTACACTTGTCTCCTCCCTCTTCATGGATGGCGGTAGTGGCAACGGCCTCTCTCTCTCTCTCTCTCTTGCTTGTTTACAAACTTGTAAAATGCCATGCTCGGGTTTTGACAAATTTTTATGAAGCCCCTCTCTCTCCTGTTTTTTATTTCTCTCCATCTCTCTCTTCCTTCCCCTCCCTTCTTCTCTCTATTTCTCTCCCTCCTTTCGTCCCCACTCTCACTCAACTTATCTCATTGCAAAGACAATCAAAGATAGAAAATAAAAAGCTTAAGAAACAAAGATATTGAAAGAAATGTCACCCCACTTCTCTTTATCTCTCTCTCCCCCCTCTCCCTTTACTTTTCTTTATTAACCTTCTCTCTCATTCTCTCATTGTTTTCCTATTTCTCTCTCCCTCTCTCTCGCTCTCTATTTTTTCTCTCTATCTCTCTTTCTCCCTCTCTCTCTCTCTTCGTTTCACTCTCCTTCCTCTCTTTATCTCATCCTTCTTTTCTGTGTCCTCCTCCTCTCTTCCTTCCCTCTCCCTCTCTCTATTTCTCTCCCCCTCCCCTCTCCCTCTATCTATTTCTCTCCCCGTCTCTTTATCTCTCTATTTCCCTTTCTTTGTTTCCTCTCTCTTTGTTTTCCCCCCCCTCTCTCTCGTTGTTTCTCTCACTCATCCTCTCTCCCTCCCTTCATCTCTCATTTCTCTCTTCCTCTTTCTCTTTATTTTTTCTCTCCCTTTTTCTCTCTTTCTCTCCCTTCATTATTCTCCCTTCTTTCCTCCCTCCATCTCTTTCCATGTATCTCTTTGCAAAGAAAAATAAAAAAAGAAAACAAGAGAACACAAAAATAAAGCAAGAAGAGGCAATGTACCTATCTCAAAGGCCTGAAGATGAAACCCTTTGTACCTCCTCTTTGCACCTTCCCTCCCTTCTCCGTTGCACACTTCTCTTTCTTCTTCATGTATAGCAGCAGTGGTGGTGACAATGGTGATGAGCTCCCTCTCCCTCTCCCTCCCTCTCTCTTTCTCTCCCTCTTCCTCTCTCTCTCTCTCTCTCTCCCTCTCAAAGCTTTAAGCTCTCTCGCTCTCTCTTTCATTCTTTCTCGCAAATGTTTTCTCGGCAAATGTTACGCTCGGGTTTTCAAACTTTTTTCCCCAGACCGGCGTCGCTATATGCGTCGCTATTTGCGTCGCTATTAGCGTCACTATTTGCGTCGTTATATGCGTCACTAATAAAATTAACGATGCAAATAGCGACACTTTTAGCAACACCACTTTTTTACGTCGCAAATGGCCGTTGCTATTGCCCCATTCCCTTGTAGTGAAAAAAGTAAAAAAGAAAACAAAAGAAAAAAAATGAGAAAAGAAAAAGCAAAAGAAAAAAAAGAAAAACAAACAAAACTTTTATGGGAGAAAAGGAAGAAATTCCCTGTCATAACAGGTCTCGTTCCAAGAAAAGGCGGAAACACCCTTGGGCAAGAAGCTGATTGTGGAAAAGGTGGTAATACCCCTCAGTTCAGGATAGCTGACTCACCAGCAGAATCTCTTCAACAAGCAATTTGAAGCCATCTCCCTTGGTGCACTGTCTCTACAATATCAATTCGTCCGCCCTTCTTAACAGACGACTCTTTTTACCAATCATTGAAGTACATGATTTGTAAGCTGCCTCCCTAGGTATGCCTCCTCTTCAAAATCCTGATAACACAAACATCCGACATGATCTTCATCACCAATCCCTTGAGTGATGCGAGCTTTCATCCTAACAAGATGGGGACGTGAGTATGGGCTGCCCTCTGTATCTATCAGAGAGTGAGACAGAGGGTGGGGTGAGTGACATGTCTTTCCCTTTAAATCAAATGAGAGGTGAGATGTGTGAATGGAGTGTTACATGCACGGGATGGGCCTCTCAATGCACAAAGCACGATTTGTTCTTGTGCACTGCATTATAAGGCTCCCTGGCCTTCCCTCTTGCACTGTATGCCTGCATGGATGGGATGCACAGTTGTACCATTAAATGCGCACAAGACATACAACCTTTACACAAGTGACTGTGAGAATTATGTCAATGGGTTTTAGGACATGGCTGCCCTATGTATCTTCCAACAGAGCCTGAGACAGAGGGTGGGCTGAGTGTGATTGGAGCTTCTTCAATCAATTATCGAGAGGTGAGGATTGAGGGACGTTATGACCTTTGGAGTCAGGTACATTCCTGTTTTCCTATGTACCCATGGGTTGGGTTTCTGCCATCAACACATGACACATCATTCTGTTCTATACACTACACTACAAGGCTCCCTTGCCTTTCTCCTTGCACCTATGCCAGACGGGTTGGACGCACTGATGCACCATCAATTGTGCACCATGTCATACTCCCTCTACATCATTCCTTTGTCGATTCCTAAAACGTGTGAGCTATGGTTTTCATCCTGATTTCCTCGAGTGATATTAGTCATTGGGTGAGTGACTACTCTTTCATTCCAATTGAGTGACCGTGAGTTGAGTGCAATATTCTTCATCATCGACGAATTTCCTGCGATTCCTTCAACCAGCTACCTCCCTGGGTGCTGCCGTGTGGTCCCTACCACGAAGGATGTGTGCTGTGAAGATACCTTGGTACCTCCTACAGCCGACAACGACAGTGGACGTGCCTTCGATAGTCAGCCTTGATTCTCGACAACATGGGCCAAGTTTTTCTAACCCTATACCTTCTATTGTTAGTGGCGGTAATGTTTTAAGTGTGGGGACGTTAGCGGTTGGTCTATTGTGTGGTACTATGTCTCTGTTGCTCGGTCAACCCTATCCGTTAAGGTTTTAAGTGTGGGGATGCGTCCCTATGCGTCTACATTGCATACCCCTCTGCATTTGCCTTAACCTGATAATGTATCTATGCTTGCCCTGCTTTTACCCTGATGGGGTCCCTTCCCCACCTACCTGTCCATTTTCAACCCACCCTTGGAGCCGTTCCCTTGCAGTTTTTCTTCATTCCCTGATTTTGTTGTTCTTCCATGTGAACGCACCCTACGTTCACCAAAATTCCAATCCAAATTTATAGCCTTGTTCATCCCTTTGAACTGCCTATTTTTTCTTTTTACTAACCCCTGTTCGGACAGACGATTCTCAAGTTTTTAATTTTTGAAGTATTTTGCGTAAATTGGACAGTTTTCCATGTGAACACGTCTTGCTTGCTTCGAAACTCTGATCTGATGAGTCATGCCTGTTCTACCCTTTCTCCCTGACATTTTTTCTTTTTACTCCATGTCATTTTGATGTACGGTTCACCCATTATTAATTTTTGCGAGTTTTCGAGTCTTTTTTGTGCTTATTTTTCACAATTTTCCATGTGAACCTACCCTATTTTCACTGCAATTCCAGTTTGATTTGACAGCCGTGTCCTGCCAGCCTTCCCTCCACTTTTTCCTTTTTCTTTCCCCTTTTTCGACTGCTGAATTTTTAGTTATTAATTTTTTCGAGCATTTTTAAATCCATTTTTTGTGTTTTTTGCATGTGAACCCCTCCTAATTCCACCGTAACTCAGTTTTGATGTGATAGAGTTGTGCAACTCCTTCCCTCGCACATTTTTTCTTTTTTCTATCCTCTGTTCCGGTAAATTGATTTTTTGTTATTAATTTCTGACCTCGTTTTTGTGTGCCATTTTTCTGTTTTTTCCATGTGAACGCCCTCCTTTTCCTCCGAACAAACCGTCTTACTTTTCCATCATTTTCTCCTCCTCTCTTCGCCCATTTTTCCTTTTCACGGATTTTCGTTTGGACGAACGGTTTATGCGTTATTAATCTTTCTTTGTTTTTTCGTGTTCTCGCATGCCTCACCTTGCGCGTGAATGCGTGCATTTTTGTTTTTCCGTATCTCGAGACGCCACCTCCTCTCCTCCTTAGCACCGCCCTCGCCGCTGCTCCCCTTCGCGCCGCCTGTCGTTTTACGACTAGCCGCCCGCCATTTCGAGCTGCCGTGCTGTGCCGCCCGGCTCTGCCACCCCTTCGGCGCCTCCACCCAGTGCCCTAGCCCGCACCGCCGCCCTCGCCACCCACTTCCCTCCTCCTCCTCCTCTTCCCTCCTCCTCCTCCTCCTCCTCCTCCTCTTCCCTGTAACTATAGGTTAGTCAACTAACTCCACCTCAGTTAACTAACCACAATTCACTTACCTAACCTTAATTAACTTAATTAACCCTAGTTAAGTTAGGTTAACCTTACTTAAGTTAGTCTAACCTCCCCTAGTTACACTAACCCCCCTAGTTACACTATCCCCTCCCTAGTTACATTAACCCCCCCTAGGTTAACTAACCTCTCCCTAGTTAGGTTAACCCCACGTTAGTTAGGTTAACCCTCGGTTAGTTAGGTTAATCTAACCCTCCTTAGGTTAAACTAACCCTACCCTAGTTAGAGTAACCCTACTTAGGTTAACTAACCCTACCCTAGTTAAACTAACTTTACCCTAGTTACACTAACCCAACTTAGGTTAGTCCCCACCTTAACCTAACTAACCCTAGGTTAGTTAGAATCTGACTTAGTCTACCTAACTGACTTTGACTAACCAAGACTAACCTAGTTCCCTTTGACTAACATGACTTAACTTAGTTTGACTTACATGATTTACACATACTAACACGACTTAGCTGACTTGATTTGACCCTACTTACCCAACTAACCTGCTTTTCTTGATTTAATTGATTTAATTAATTTATTCATTTCCACTCAAAAAAAATTCAAAAAATTTTCTAAAAATTCCCTTCGATTTTTGCCAATTTTTGGAAATTTGTGAGGTGGAAAATTCTACCCCCAACATTACAGAAAATTAAATATTTGCCAATTTATTTAAAATTACCTAAAAATGTAGAAAATTCATTTAAAATTAGTAAAAAAATACAAAAAAAAATTCTAAAAAATTATAGAAAATTCAACCCATCCCCTTGACTTTTTTCTATTCTTTTTTTACTTTAAAATATTTTCATATGAGGCACCAATTTTTTCAAAAAAACAAAAAAAAACCCAAAAAAAAACATACATAACAGATTAAATATAACAATCCAAATCTTATTTTCATACCATAACTTGTGGATATTTCCTAACTGGTTGAAATTTTCTTTTTCCTTCATCCCATATCCATATTTAATTATTATTATTTTTTAAAAAAAGAAACAAACACCCACATACAATTTATTGAAAAACAAATCCAAAAAAACACACATAACTCCAACCACCACACATAATACCCCTCAAATATCAAACACACAATATATAAAATTCAAAAACAAAAAACAAAAAATATTACTCCATCCTAATAAAATTAAAAAAATATATAATAATAATACAAAATCGACACATCCACTAAGGTGTTGTCTTTGATCTTCAATCAATGGTCTTTGATTTTTTTTAACTGGATTCATTGCTTTTGGGGGACTCTTTCGTGCGCCTTCAGGCCCTTGCATACACACCCCTTCCATGTATTTATTTTATGTGCTTTATTTATTTTCATTTCCCCCTTAATCACAAATTAATTATTAAAATAAACTATTTATTTACCCACATTTTCCACGCGCATTCGCGCTAAATACACAATTTCATAATGTTAAAAATCAACCAGCCAATCACTTTGCACACGCTACGTGTGCTTAAGAGGCACCTTAAATTGTTAATAAAAATGCACCAGCCGTCACCAAGAGCACGCGCTAGCAAAAAAACACTCCACATCACTCTTAATTTCCAATTAAGAAAATTGCATTCAAAGACCCAGTCTGGGCATCGTAGTCTGGGTTGCATTAAAGCACCATTTCAACTTAATAATTTGTAATGAAAATTTTAAGAAAGAACCGTCATTTTCTTATTAAGGTTTATCACTTAATAAAATGTCACCCATTGTTAATAATTTATCAAAATGAACCCTTTATTAAAATAATTGCCCTCACTACACTTCTTTTTCATTTTTTTAAATAAACTCGCTTCGTGGGATGGGCGCGTAAAAGTCTATTAGTTGCCACTGATGGTTCCAGTTGTGGTCATGTCTTTATGTACATTTTTATGGTAGTCTGATTTGTCCATGTGTTACAATTATGGGTACGGTGTGTAGTTTTTTCTTTATTGCCTGATACGAGGATTTGGGTGCCTGCATAGGCTATGTATTGTCTGGGGTGGTACTTGGGTTAGTTATGTCTATATTTATATGGGTGTCTTTCTTTTTAGATTGATTCCTTTTTTATAGCCCTTTGGTTGTTTTACAAGAATTCTTTGTGACTGTCTGTATTGTGGTGTGTGTGTTTACCATCCGAATGGCGCCTCACGCTCCTCCCCCTATCCAGTATGTCCCACTAGTCAGTAGGGATTACTCTTCCCTACTCACTTTTGAGCCTCTCACGAAGGCAAGACTCACGACTTTCGTAGCTGCCTCCTTTCCATTGCTTGCAGAGGATCCATCCATGTGTGATGAGTTCCTGGCCTCATACAGCAAGAAGTGGGGACTAGTCTAGGGTACTTCCATGACTTTGACACCTCGAGGATTAGGGAAGACTCTGTCTCTTCCCTACAAAGTTGAACCCTTTGTTACAGCTCGCCAGCTATTCTCTAACGATGAGATTTTGAAGCTGTTACAAAAACAGACCAAGGAAATTCTGGATGTCAAGAAGGTGATCAATACTTCAGGAGTTTCCTTTTCCATGATCACTGATCCTGTATGGAAGTTGGTATGTTAGTTCCTCCAAGACAAGTTTATGCCTGCAAAAATGCCATCCCATTACTTGTCCAAAGAGCTCTTTACAACTTCAAGGATGGTGTTAAAAGGAGTAGCTATTGATTGGAGCACTTACCTACTCACTAAGATGGATCAACATTTCGTTAAAGTAACCAGGGGAAATGTTACCAATGTCACCTATGGATCCTACTTGTCTCCCTTCTTGACCTACTCAGGTTTACAGAAGAGTGTGCCTCCACCTCCTCCATTTGATCTAGTACCTCCTCCTCCACCTTCAGATGAGTTAGAACCAATTGATATAGAGGATCTAGATTCTTCTCCCCCCCGGTCATCCAGCGTAAACGCTTGAAGCGGGTAGCAGATAAAGCTCCTTCAGTTCTTCCTTCAGTGCCCATTCCTACTACATCTGGCAGTGATTTTTCTTTTTATCTCACCTGTAACAACCTGTTCAAAGCACATAGAGAGGGTTCTTTGGACATATCAGTCCCTTCACTGAATAGTCTAGTCTCGGGAGATGCCATTCCTTTCCTATGTAAAGATATTCAGAGTTCCATTGAACTGTCAGTGACAGCCTGTGTTCAACAGCTGTATCCTTCCTTTTATGAAGAACTGATGCAGTCTAAAGACCAGTTGCATCAGGCAACATCCGAGTTAGCCTCTGCTAAATATAACCTGATAGATCTATTTAAGCAGATGGAGCAACAAACCCAACTGATTGAAAACCAACGAGATGAGATATCTTATTTGAAGATTCAGTTAATAGAGGCTCAACTAGAGGTGGCTAGAATCTCAGAGGAAAAGGAGAGGATGTCCAAAGAAGCGCAAGAGTTTCAAACTCTCTTACATGTCAAACTTTCAGCCTTACAGACTGCTACTGACAAAGTGGAATCACAAGCTTCCCAAATCAGACAGTTGCAAGACCAACTGGCAAAGTCACGGTCTGTTCCTCCTAGCCCTAATGTTCCTTTGATCCCTTCTCTCTCACAGCAAGACTTGACAGTTCTTCAGAGACATGCTACTTTGTGTCCTCTATTCCAAGATAAAGTCGAACGATTGCAATCCACGATGGATCTGCTATGGTCTACATTTGAGCATTTCCAGGAATATGTTCCTCCGAACCATTATTTCTTTGTCCACTATCAAATGCACAAGTTGGCCTTTTACATGAAGCTTTCAACGATGGATCTTCCTCTGCCAGAGGATGGTTGGAGTGGGGCTTGGTCTCTTGAGTTGCTGACAGAAGTGGTATGCATGGTGTTTGAAGATTCTTTCACGACAGATACCATGTTGCTATCATATATGTATCTACGGGGAGACTTGTTGATTCCAGATGAAGTGGATATGGCCTGGTATGTGGGAGACGTGGTTTTACAAGCTATTTTGTATGTCAACTATTTGGAGTTACGAATAGATGACATGTTCTAGAGTTACTTCTCAAAAGTGGCTACTTGCCCTGATAATTCCTAGCATTCCATGATTGATTCTGTGGTCCTGGATCAACGACAGAAGATAGCTTCTACCTATGTAAAGAGTACTAACCAATTGAGGGTAGATCTCTTAGCTCACCTTTCCAAAAATAATCCATTTGATTCCACCTTTTTTTATGCCTATCAGAGAAGATCTATTTTAGGTCCCTCTGTTCCTAGCCTACTATATTACGAGCAAATGGCTCACCGTTATGATACATATCTTTCCCTCTATCAAACCAATTCCACAACCATCTTACCCCTTCTTTTCCAATCTCAAACTTTTCCTCAAATTCCCATATTTACATACTGCTCTTTTATCGAAGATAGAGTATTTTCCCCTTCTCCACCATGTCCTTCTCCATCCATTCATGTACCCTCTATCTTTCCTATTTATCAATTAACACCCTTCCTAAGTGATTCCCTAAAATTTTCAGCCACTCCTTCTTTAACCTATTCCTCCTTTTATGATTTTGTCTATCTATCTCTTCATCCACTTTTCCTTATTCCACTTCCATCTTCTGCCACTTCTATCTCTCAACCCCCTCAGTTGGTTAGTGAATATGAAGGGTTTGATAAGCAAATTCCAAGAAGAAGAGGATGGAGCTCGAGTGATTCTCTTACAGGACCTCAGATAAACTGGCCAATTATTCTAGGGGATTTGACAACTGCCAGTCAAGCATACCAGAACTATATTCATTTTGCTCACCAATATTCACAATCTCTGGATCCTTCGGTGAGATTGACAGCTCATTTTGCTTGATATCTAGCATACATGCATAGGCATTCCCATAATGATCAAAAGGCCATTCCAAAACTTTGTATGAATGTCAGAACATTGACTCCCACCAGTTGGATGTCCTGTATTTTCATGCCCTATGTCTCCCTAGCAGATACCTTGTCTTGCTAGAAAGGATGTGATTCCTGCAGTTCTTTCAAAATCCTCCAAAGACATTTGTAGATGAATCCTTCTCCATGGATTGCTTCCAAAACCACCAAGCCTTCAAAAGGGATCATCTGCATTGATGCCTTTGCAATGTATCTTGGCAGATTTTTAATGATATATCTCTTTTTGGAGGTGTCATTCAGATGGTTGTGTTAGTGTTTGCGTATGTGTTATCTTAATTGTATGTGATGAGTTCGTATTGATTGCGAATACTTATTCGAGAGCTCTTTTCAAAAGATTGCTGGTGGATGAAAAGCCTATGGTGGAAAGCTGAAGAGAACCTCTTATATCCTTTAAAAATTTGTTATGGTTTTTTAAATGATTAATTAGATGAGTTATTGAATAATGAAAGTTTTCCTTTAGTAGTTTTTTCTCTCAGATACAGGTGATAAGTTGGGGTCGTGTTTTGGCAAGACTATTGAAGATCTGACAGAAGACAAAATTGAGCTCTTTAGTGAACTTATATTCTTCTTTTCCTTAGGTCGTGAGGATGCTTCCTTTCTAAGTGTGGGGATATGTTGAGAGTGAAAAAAGACTGAATTTTTGTTGTTTTTAAGGTCTGAATGATTGATTTTTGATGGATTTAGAGTGATGTATGGTTGTAAGGGAATTATTTGAGAGTGTTTTGGATGACATTGATTATTTTTGGAAGTTCATGATGATTCTCAGTGGAGATATCAGGTTCTGTGATGTTTTGATAGGTTCTGATTGGTTTTGTATAGCTTTTGTTTTGTTCTAATTATCTTCTGTATGAAGCATGGATTGATGATTGATGAAGATTGAGATCTTTTGAAAGCTTATTGAATAGTTTTTGATAGTTTGGAATGGTTTGAATATTAGTTATGAGGTTTTGATGACCTTCTGTAGACCCTCTGTAGACCCTCTGTCTCTGCTCTGTCTCTGTATTGTAACTGTACTGTAGCTGTTCTTGTGTTGTACTCTCACTGTTCTGTAGACCTTCTGTAGGTGTTTTGTAAAATGTATCTGTGATTTTGGAAAAGTTTTTTAACCTTTGAAAAGGATGAATCTAAGTTCAAAAGAGCTAAAACAAGTGGAAGAAACAGCTCATGAAGACTGAAGAGAAGACTAAGTGATAGTGACAGTAGTGCAGAGATAGCCAATTCTATAAAAATAGTGTAATTGTATGTGAGAGATTGAGAGAGAGAACTATGAAGACATTAAACATGGATAATATGTGATTGATTTCCATTCAAAGATGGTGTATTCCTTTGTGTTCTTTATTATATTGATGGATTTTGTGAAGATCTTGAAGAATATAGTTGATTCTATGAAATCCGTGGGAGAAATCTATCATGGTGCTGCGTGAAGAATTGATGTTTTCTTTGTTTTGATGATCAAAAAAATGAAATAAAAGCTTGTTGATGTTACAAGATAGATTTTCTTGCAAGAGAATTTCATTTTTCTTGGTGTTCCTCTTTGGGCTCCAGAGAGATTAAAGAATTGAATAATATCCATCAAATTTCAGCCAACCTTTGCTTGAATCAATCCATTCATGCAATGCAATGCTTGCTCTATGCATACTAGTTCTAATTAGTGAATTAGAGGCTTCAATCTGAAATTTCCAGCATAACACTTGAATCCAATTGATTGAATCTATTGATTGATGAATTTTTTCAATCTAATCCATTGATTGGCTGAATTCTTTTACCCAAGCTAAAATATTGTAAAAGGGTAAGTACTAGCAATTAGTGAGTCACTGAATTGCATTGGTAAGACCGTTCCCCTATCCAAACTTTCAAGATTCCATTCAATTGCATCTCATGAAGGATGAATGAATATTTCAAAAATGCATCTCATGCTAATTGATTAGATTAGCAAGCTACTGCCATGTTGATATACCCACCAAGGAAAAAGGTGGATGCCAGAGGAGATAGTGGGACAAAAGAGAGGTGACCCTCCCTCACTATCAAAGATCCTGAAGGGGTGCAACCAACCGACCCGGGGGGAACTTTACCCACCTCCCGGTGATTCGGAGCCCTTATAGGGAGCCTATCATGCCATTTTATCCCTCACACAGGTACATCTAGTGGAGAATTGAAGATTAAAGACTTTCCAAAGGCTCAAGTAGCTATAGATTCAAAAGAGAGTAAAATAGGGAATTTACAGGGTGCTACAGGGCATTTACAGGTCGTTATAAGTACACCCTTCATTACTAAAGTATAGGTGCAAGTACTACAAGGTACCACATGTCCTATCTATCCTTCTACAGGGTTTGGTAACCATTTGGGGTTACTATCTTGCATTACAGGGTCAAAACAGGGCACTTACAGGTTTAGACAGGGTGTAGGCCTGGATAGTTCAGACTCAGAAATTGAGCTACAGAATTTTCTATCCTAAATTTGTTATAGCATGCGATATCTCATCTCAAAGAGGGCATTCTTGGCTTTGATTTGAACTAAAAATATTTGAAATCGGAGTTCCCCAGCAAAAGTTATAGCCATTTTTTTGAGAGGGGTACTATAGGACTGCACTATTATGGCACGACATAAGGGCAAAAATAAGGTCCAGAAAGATACACCTCAAGAGAGCCATGAAGAGCCTCAACAACAAGGGGAAGTTAGTATACTCAATAATACATTGTGCATCCATGAACAAAGACATAGGGAACGACATGAGACCATATTATCAAGAATGAAGCAAAAGGTTTTATCTACTGATCAAATGAAGTCTTCCATTGAGAAGTTGGTGGATTCAATGACTCAAACAAAGAATTCTATAGATAATTTTGTGGAATATAATGCTCAACTTATGGCACAATTCTCCCAATGGATACAAATGCAAATGGGAACAAAAGAAGCTAAGGAGAAAGCTTATTCAAACAGTGAGCCTTCAGTCCCACTTCAACCATCTAACCAAAATGGTCATGGACATGGGATTATTGGAAGAAGAGGCATCCCAAATAGCGAATATGAAGTAGGAGAGGCTTCACAACGGCATGATGACTATTTGGACAGTTTGAATGGAGCTAATTCTCAAGATTTTGGGCTGAATACTCAAATTCCTAGGGGTTCTCTACCAACAGGAAGATTACATAGTGGTTCTCAGCCACATGTGAGATTTCCATCTCAATTTAGGGGTTCCATACATGGTATTCATGATCAGCCTATTTTGGGACAACAACCATTTCATGAAAGAGAGCTAAAGGACAAGATTGTTTTAGCTAAATTTAATGGTCAGTCATCTTCACCATCTGATTTAAAGGAGTGGACCTCTAAGATGGAATCCTACTTTGACATATTCCCTAAAACTGATGACATGAAGATTCATTTGTCTTTCTTGCATTTGGAGGGATTTTCCCATACTTGGTGGAGGTATATAAAAAAAGAAAACATACTTATAGAGAATTGGGAAGCTTTCAAGGCACTTATGGCTGAAGTATTTGTCTCCCCTCTTGAAAAAGAGAAATTGGCACGGAGATGGTATGGTTTGGAACAAAGAGGCCTAAGTGTAAGAGAGTACACTAACCACTTCCTCAACCTAATCATGTATGTGGAAAACATCAGTGATGAGGCTAATCTCCATAAGTGTATGTATGGTTTAGAGCCATCTTTATTAGCTGATGTCATGGCACAAAATCCTACTGCCCTCTTTAAGGCTATTGAGCTTGTGGAGCACTATGGAAGAAAGTATAGAAGAAAATATTCATTTCAGCCTAGTTTTGGACAGCCAAGGACTGTTTTTAAGCAGGGGAAAGTTGGTAACGCTTATGGCATCAATCATGTGCCAAATGGGAGCTTACGGGTATCAACTTATCCTGCATTTAATGCTTCTAGACCTCAAAGTAATTTCAGGACAACAAATAGTCCAAGAGTTGACTTCAAACAAGGGGACAGCAAACCTAAATCCATTTTAGCCAATACGAATCCTAAATCTATTCCTATGGGTCTTTATAAAGAAGGAAAGGAGAAAGACTTATGTTTCAAGTGTGGGGAAAAGTATACACCTGATCATGCCTCAAAGTGTGTATACAAAAATGTCAAACCCAAGCTTTAGAGTATGTTAGTTTTTGAGGATTTTGAAGATGACATGGATGAAGCTAATGCAATGGCACTTAATGCTGAAAATGAAGATCTTGAGGAAGAAGTTGGGCAAGAGTATTTATATGATCCAGCCAACTTTTTTCCTTTTGATCCAGGTGGAAGTGTTTCGTTTGATCCAGATGGGACTTGTTATGAGCCACTTGCTGCCACTAATTGTTCTATTTCTATGGATGCTTGGACAGGATCTAAGAGCCCTAATACACTCCGTATGAAGGGAAGTGTATGTCAAAAGCCAGTGTTCATTCTGATAGACAGTAGCAGTACTCATAGTTTTGTGAATAAGTCCATCATGGACAAGTTGAATTGTATTCCCACAGATTTATAGCAGCCCATTAGAGTTCAAGTGGCCAATGCTGAAGAGGAAATCAGCATATGGATATGCCCACAAGTTTCTTTACAGTTGGCTGATAATTTTGAAGCAAAAGTAAACCTGATCACTTTGAAAATGAGCCCTATAGACATTGTACTCAGTTGTGATTGGTTGATGACATTAGGCAGGATCACTATGAATTTCTCATAGTTGTATATGGAGTTCATCTTCAATGGAAAGCTTATCCATTTACAGGGAATTCCTAATAGATCAGATTTTCAGCTTATTACCATTCAACAACTCAAAAGGGAGTATAAGAGGTGCTCACAAATATTTGTTTTGCATTTGAATAAAGAAATGCAAGATCAGCCCAATAATTCAACAAACCATCCAGCCTTGACAGCTCTTCTTGAGGAGTATAGAGATTTGTTTGAGGTACCTACTTCATTGCCTCCCAAGAGGGTAGTAGATCACCCCATTGATTTGGAGCCCAACTCAAAGACAATCAATAAGCCACCTTACATATTATCAAAGTGTGAACAAGAGGAAGTAGCCAAGCAAATCAATGAACTTCTTGAGATGGGATTCATTGAACCAAGTTCTTCACCTTATGCATCTCCAGTCCTGTTAGTCAAAAAGAAAGATGGATCTTTCAGAATGTGCATTGACTACAGGGATCTTAATAAGATCACAGTGAAGAACAGGTATCCGATACCCAGGATTGATGATTTTCTTGATCAGCTTAAGGGGGCTTGATTTTTTACGAAGATTGATTTGAGGTCAGGGTATCATCAGATTCGCATGCGAGAGGGTGATGAAGTCAAGACTACTTTCAGGACTGATCATGGGCTCTATCATTTCTTAGTGATGCCATTTGGGCTTACAAATGCTCCAGCTACCTTCCAAAGTTTGATGAATAAGATTTTACAGCCTTTCCTCTTTCAGTTTGTCTTGGTGTTCTTTGATGACATTCTGATCTACAGTAAGACTTTACAGGATCACTTGGCACATATGAGGAGGGTTTTTTATGTATTGAGACATCACAGGCTTTTTGCTAAAGAGAAGGAGTGTTCTTTCATGCAGACTGAAGTGGAATACTTGGGACATATTGTCAGTGAAAAATGAATACAATTTGATCCCAAGAAGGTGCAATGTATAAAAGATTGGCCAACACCTACTACTACTACCTCTCTTAGAGGATTCCTTGGTTTATCTTCATTCTATCGCCGATTTATTAAGCATTATGAGGCCATTGTAGCTCCTTTGATTGATAGGTTGAAGAAGGAGTCTTTCTTTTGGAATGCTCTTGCAGATAGCAGCTTCAACCAGTCAAAGGAACTCCTTACCTCTGCTCCTATCTTAGTATGCCCGGACTTTTCCAAAGAATTTACTATACAGTGTGATGCTAGTGGCCGTGGCATTGGGGCTATTTTGCTATAGGAGCATGGAGTAATTGACTTTGAGAGCTGTAAGCTTACAGATAAAGAAATGTCCATGAATGTTTATGACCAGGAGATATTGGCTATCTTGCATGCAATTAAGAAGTGGCACCATTACTTGTATGGCAGCCGATTCAGAGTACACAGTGATCAGAGGGTACTTAAGTATTTCCTTACTTTGTCCAATCTTACTCCAAAGCAACACCGTTGGGTAGCTACATTACAGAATTATGATTTTGACATCACTTACACAAGGAGCAAAGATAATATAGTAGCCGATTCTCTTTCTTGTATGTGGGGTTGCAAAGTTTCAGCAATGACAGAATTACATAATGATTGGATTGAAGAATTACAAGAGACTTATCTTCTAGATGAAGAATTCAGCCCTATTTTTCAGAAACTACAGCAAGGTCTTATGGAAGAAAACTTGCATTACGAGTTCAAAAATGGCCTTATTTGGTTGAAAGACAAGATTATTATTCCTTCTACCTCTTCTTTTACGCGAAAAATTATGGAGGAACTACATTCTTCACCTCTAGCTGGAAATTTAGGAGTTTTCAAGACCTATGACAGGATCAACAAAAGTTTCTATTGGAAAGGAGTGTGAAAAGATGTCAAGGACTTTGTTATGAAGTGTATGCCATGGTTAGTAGAATAAGGACATCACCCATAAGCCAGGAGGCTTGTTACAACCATTACCCATTCCTACGGATAAATGGACTCATATTACTATGGATTTCATTACTGGCTTACCTACTACCAAGAAGGGATGGAATGTCCAAACTTCATGGGATTCTTGGTTACACTTGGTTGAGTTTTCTTATAACAATTCTATCCACGCTAGTATCAGAGTTTCACCCTTTGAGGCTTTATATGGTTACAAGGTGCCCTTACCCACAGTCATCTTTAATGAAAGGATCAATCCTCATGGAAAGGAAGAGTTAGAAAGAATGCAGACCCTTCTTCAGCAATGTAAGATGAATCTTAGGAAGGCTCAAGACCAAATGAAGATGTATGCTGATGAGAAGAGGCGGCATTTAGAGTTCCAAGAAAGAGAGTTGGTCTTACTAAAGGTGCCCAAGTCCAAGTACTCTACATTAAAAGATGGATCTAGTAATAAGCTTGCCCACAAGTTTTATGGCCCTTACCAGATCCTTAAGCGAATTGGAGATTTGGCATACAGATTAGAGCTTCCCTCTTCCACAAAGATTCATAATATCTTCCATGCTAGTCAGCTCAAGCCCTTTTATGGTGATCCAGTGGCTATAGTTGATGAGCTACCACGTATTGATGAAGAAGATCTTATTCACTACATCCCAGAGGCTGTTATAGGTCAGCGTCGTGAGAAGAAGTTTCGATCTCGTTCTAACGTGGAATATCTGATCAAATGGAGAAGTTTACCACTTGAGGAAAGATTCTCTTGTAGAGGCTACACACCTGAGTGACGTAATCCCTAACGTCTTCCTTCTCCCTTTGACTGATATTCATCAACCTAACGATGAGGTTATCCGAATACCCTGCCTCCAAAAAACTCTTGATGAAGAGGCCCTTAAGGCAAACAAATTTCGTACGTTCTGCGTCATCTAGACTAGAATACCAAGTCCTCCCCTTATCGCCTAAGCACAGGCCAAAAGCTTGAGCTCACTTGCGCAGGGTCAGTAAGACCGTTTGCCTCACATACTTGCTCGAACTACTCCATGAAGCTGTACGGGTCACTGCTAGGTTCGTATCTAGCTAGTTGTTTTGCTATGATGGGGATTCTAGCCTTCCCTTTAGCCCCTTGCATGACTCCAAATCCCGATAGTAGCGCGGTGGCTAGGGCAATAGCGCTCTGTTCAACAGGCGTATTGTCCAAGAGTCGCTTTGCTACCAGTTTGCTCAATGTCATGTCAGCCTCTGTTGCCCATTCCCTCTCTACATGCGGTCCAGATTTGGCTGCTCGAGCTAGATCTAGCACTCGTCTAGCCTCGTACATATCTATGTCTTGCTGTAGCCTTCTAGCCCTTTGCTCATGGTTGTAGGCAATTATTCCTTCTAGCGCTCACTTGATTGCTCTTCTCTCTTCTTCTAGGTTTGCTACCACTTCCTCTATAGGTCTGCCCTGGATCATGGCCTTAGTGAGTAAACCGTAGTTGTGGACCAGTTCTTGGACTGAGGTTGGAAATTCTCCTAAGTCTAATTGGTCCTCTCCTCGTTCGCCTCTTGATCCCGACATTATTTCTACTTCCAGCTCCACGAGGTTTTGAATAAATCCAAGCAGCTCCGGTAGTGTCCAATCCTTTATATTGTTGCTTTTCGTGTCTTCTGTCTTCTCCAGGTCCTAGTAGTAGGGCACTCAGGCACCTGTCTGAGTCTTGGGGTCTTCTCCTACTAGTGGGTTCCTTAATGTTATTAGATATCCTGATGTGTTCCTTGTTATTTGAAAGCAGCTGCAATCCTTATTCACACGTTATGCTTAGTGCTTTCGTGGTGCTTGGTGCAAAAACAGGCTTTTCTCTTTTCTTGCAGTACAAACTTAGTGGAACACAAGAGTGAAGTGCTGATGCAGAAAGCATTTAATGCGAACTCCACTCTCTTTCTCTCCACATTCTTAGCCTGATTTGAGTTCTAAGCTCCGTTCCTGGCTATTCTATGGTCTTTTTGAAGTTCTGTGCTGCGTTTTCTATTCTGCTCTAAGTTCGATTGGTCTTTGAGGTTCTAATGGTCAAACTGGGTCTTGGGGGTGTTCAGGGTTGTGTCCTGGGGGTCAGGTTTGTGGCAGGGTCAACTAAAGATCCTTATTTTTCCTTCTAGTAGGATGGTCCGATTCTAGTAGTCGGACGGTCCGATTCTTGCAATCGGACAAGGCTGGTCTGACTCTAATAGTTGGACGGTCCGATTCTTGTAGTCGGACAGAGCGGTCTGAGTGCCACATGGCACATCCGATTCGGTAGTGGGGTCCGATTCTAAAATTGTTTGGTCTGATCCGAATATTGGATGGTCCGACTAGCACACAGTCCGACTCCCTCAGTCGGATGGTCCGATTCTTGGAATCGGACGGTCCGACTCCAAGACTCGGGTGGTCCGATTCTGGGAATCGGACCACTGAGACCTGGTCCGACTACATCTGGCGGCAGGTGCGATTTCGACGCGTTTCGATCCCACTTGACGCCTGCTACACACAATCACAAGAGACTTTCCAGATATGATTAGGGCACTATTAAGAAGCACCAGACTCACCTGGAGTAGCATAAATTGATGGCATCTAGAATCGTTGAATCTGGTCCCCTGTTTTCCTGTTTCTAGCAGCAGCCAAAACCTTTTGTTTTCTCTTTTCTTAACCTAATCTAACCTTAATCTAGTTGCAGCCAAAATGCAAAACAGAGATGCAGAATGGTAGTCCTACACTAATGCTTCCAAAAACCAAAACACTTACTTGTTTCACGGATTAAAACCTCCTAAATCTCCTAGCTATCTCGAGCACCGGTTGGGGCTGCAAACCCTACTTCTATGCTCGATTTGATGCGTGTAGCGCTTAAGGCTCGATTCTGTCTATCCCGGCAATGGAACCAAAATGAAGGGGAGCTACAAGCTCTACCCCAAAACCTACGGACCACTTATTGCTCAAGTGTTTCGAACCGAGCGGCCATGGCTACCTCTCACATAGCGGACGCGCAATGCCTACCTTACGGGTGTTGTGAGCTTACCTTGATGCTCGATCGAGTACCCTGCTCTTTCTTGCACACCGGTAGCTCCACAATCCTTGAGGCAAGATCAAGCAACCTCAATCCCTCTCCCATGAGCTTCATCCTCCATAGCCACGCGCGAGACAAGAGAAGAGAAGAGAGGAGGGGAAGATGAAGAGAGAAGATGGAGAGCTTCTTCTCCAAGATCCCTCACTCTCACACAATCACTTCCTCACACTCTCTCAATCCCTCTCTCAAGCACAAGCAAGAAGGCAAGAAACAAGAGAAGAAGAAGAAGAAGCTTTGGCCACACACAAGAATGATCTTCTCATTCACGTTTTGAACTTTATATACATGCCCTACTTTTCATGGGTGGTCATCCCCTTTTTTACATGGCCGGCCATTAGCCTAGGCCCATTTCTCATTTCCCACCGTTCTAATCTATCCTATTCCCAACTAATGCATAAAATTTGCACAAGAGTGAGCCTGGCGCTCTTTTACACGGATTCGAGAGCGCTTTCACACTTAATGGTGCACTTTTTACTCTTTTACTTTCCTTGGGCGACTCTAAGACTTCTTGAGGGTCGTGCCCGTGCTTTTATTTTTTTCAGGGTCTGGTTACTAGATAAGGCGCCTTTTTCTTCCTTTTGTCATGCGCCTTTTGCTATTTCCTTTTTTCCATTTCCCACTCCTCTGTGCTACGGTAAACATATTATGCCATGTCACGCTGACATTGTTATAAAAGGAGAGGACATGTAATTTTTCATATCTTTTTGACACATTAATACAATTGTAGTCCTCTCTGATCTTATTCACAGCTTCCATGGCTTCTCCCTCTTTCCTGTCTTTCTCTCTCCAAATGTAGTCTTTCTCTCTCCTCATCACTCTTCTTCTCTCTCTTCCTACATTATTTCTCTCTCTTCTACAGTCTTCTCTCTCCCTAGTTCACTCTCTGACACATTCATTCTAGATTATCTTGATATTTCTGGGTTCAAGCAGTCTTAATAGTAGTATTTGTGCAAAATCATATTCCTACAACTGCACCTTCTGGTAAAATACATATTACTACTTGGACATGTGAAGCTCCTTCTGTTTCATATTTTTGAACTTTTGGATGTATTGCTTATTTATGTATCCAAAAAGAGACTCGTGAAAAATTTGATCCTCTCGGTTTGAAAGTTATTTTCATTAGATATTCAACTTTTTCTAAGGGATATAAGTTTTATGATCCATCTTTCAAGAAGGTAATGATAAGTTGTGATGCTATTTTGAATGAGAAACTTATGGGCAACACATGGTATCAAGAGGATATTGGGTGAACGTGGTCACTAGAGGATATTGAGGATCTAAAGGTACATGGGTTCAAAGTGAGTCATCACCTGGATGTACTACTATTAAATGCAAGTGGGTTTATAAGACTTAAAAAAAAAGCTGATGGAACATTTGACAAATTCAAGGAAAGGCTAGTTGCCAAAGGTTTCTCACAAATTGCAAGATTTGATTATCGAGAAAATTTCTAGCCTATTGTTCGTATTACCCATATTCGAGTCTTGTTAGTTTTTACTGTTGAGTTTGATTTGGAGGTTCACCAAATAGATGTGAGAACAACTTTCTTAATGGTGATTTAAAGGAAGAGATATACATGGAGCAACCATAGGGATTTGTAGTCAAACATAAAGAAAATTTTGCTTATAGACTTCATCGGGCACTCTATGGTCTCAAAGAATCTTCACGACCTTGGTATCAAAAGATTGATCTCTTCCTTACAAAACAATGTTTTATCTCTTGTTCTTCAGACCCTAACTTATATGTCAGGTGTTGTAATTGTAGTTTTTTTATTCTTGCTCTATATGTGGATGAAACTATACTTGTTTCTAACAATGTCAACTTCCTTCACCAAGTAAAGAAGGTTTTGTCAAGAATCACGTGGTGGGGA
Source organism: Lygodium microphyllum (assembly GCF_053477565.2). Lineage (NCBI taxonomy): Eukaryota > Viridiplantae > Streptophyta > Polypodiopsida > Schizaeales > Lygodiaceae > Lygodium > Lygodium microphyllum. Next base: position 51,550,575 of record NC_141148.1, on the reverse strand, counting down.
GACTTGCTCAAGATGTTGCGCCGAACACACATAGAATGCACAAGGAGAAGCTCACTCAAGAGACAAGAAGAGAGATGGAGGCCAAAACGTTTTCTTGCTGGTTTCTTCTTCTTCTTCAACACACTTTACAATATACACAAAGTATAGATAAGATACAACATAAAGGAAAGTGGCCTACTAAGTCAAACAATACATAACCGACTACACTAGTCGACTGGCACTGTAACTATGCCAGCTATAAATAGTGTAACAACTTGAATATAATAAGTAATGAGTTAGTGGCCATGTGAGAGTCATAATGACCACCAACATGCTAAGTGTAGATGTGTGGACCCATCTAACCAGGCGGTCCATCATTAATGTCTGCATGTGTTGAGCTTGTCATCTCAACACTCCACCTCAAGCTCAACTGCATCTCTGCAACTCCAAGTAAGCTTCGAAACTTTTGAAGCTTCTTTGTACCCAATGCCTTCATGAAGATGTTAGCTATCTGATCCTGTATGCTTACATACACCAAGTCAATCTCACGTGCTAGTACCTTCACTCTCACAAAGTGGTAGTTTACCTCAATATGTTTTGTCCTGGCATGGAACACAGGGTTCCTAGCCAACTGTATACTGCTCATGTTATCACAATAAATGACAACTGGACCTTCCACTTGCACATCTAAATAAGCCAATAAATTTTGCAGCTATACTACCTCACATGCTGCAATAGCATCACCTATATACTCAGCCTCTATACTCGACAAAGCAACTGTAGATTGCTTTTTGCTGCTCCAAGTAACTACTGCACTACCAAGAGAGAACATGTCCGCTGGTAGATCTTCTATCAGACATACTACCGGCCCAATCTGCATCTGTGTATCCAAACACCTCTGTATCTGTACCTACCTCATAGAAAAGTCCATAATGTAATGTGGAATTCACATATCTCAATATGCGTCTAACTGCATCCAAATGTGGCTTTCTAGGTACTTGCATAAACTAACTCACAAGACCAACATTGTAGCTCAAGTTTGGCCTTGTAATGGTCATGTAGATCAAACTTCCCACTATCCTCCTGAATATAGTAGGGTCTTCTTGGGACAGCCATATACCATCATCATATCTGATCACCTCAATGCCAAGGAAGTACCTTAGGTCACCTAAATCCTTCATCTCAAACTTCTTCAAAAATTCATTGACTTCAGCAATCCCACTATCACCATCACCTATAATATACCTCTAAAGTTACCACGACCTCCTAAAACTTGCATATCGCCAAATTGCTGATTCAATATGTTTTGTTGGTTGTCACTACCACATCCTGTACCACGGCCTCTTGAAGAGAACTTGCCATGTCCCCTTCCTGAAGTGGAGTAGAAAGCTTGGACCTGTTCACCGCTTCTTTCAGATGTCTCACTCTGCACGTTGATCTCTTTAGTGATTATAAGGGAGACAAACTCATCAAAATATGGAAATGGCTTTCTCACATATACGGAAGTTACAAAAGACTTCCAAGCCTTTTCATTGTTAAGTCCACCCAAGGTAGACAACACCAAATCATCATCATCGGGCATTGCATCAATCGCTGCCAAGGCATCTGCAATGCTCCTTACCTTCAGTGCATACTCATTTATAGACATCTTCCCTTTCTTCAATGTATTCAACTCTTGCTTGAGTTGAATCTTTCGTGCCTTTGTATTTACGGAAAACATACTTTCAAGTATGGTCCAAGCTACATATGAATTCTCTGCATTTCTGATATATCCCAACATATTATTGTCAATTACTGCAGATATCCAATACATGACCTTTTTGTCTTTTGCATTCCACTCCTTCCATGTCTTTGTCTCTTCTGCAGTTGGAGGATCACTCACCTCCAGCTCCTTTTCTTCACTTGACACAAACTCGTAGAGGCCTTTTCCAATAAGGAAGTTCGTGACATGGAACTTCCATGAAGGGTAGTTGTCCTTGTCAAGCTTCTCAATGATGGGGTTTCCACTGTTCTCTGCCATTATCACAAAATTAATACCAAAGAGCAAGCAAATCTTCTGCAACCCTTGACCTGTAGTGCACAGCAATATGCCAGACAGCCTTTTTCACTGTCTGCTCAATAGTACATGCAATATGCAACCAGTTTGCAGATAAACCTTGTGTTTATTCTCTAGTAAACACCTTTAAACTTCTTGATTTGCAATCTGTAACTTGTGCACCTGTATATGGCAGACAGCTAAAATTGCAGGATATCTCGAATTGTTTTCTGCAACCTTGCGGCTCTAAAACAGGGCCTAAGATGACCTCGAATGGCCAAAGTAGCAAAGGGATGGCCCTAAAGGGCTTATCTGCAGAATACACAGTGCTCTTCGCGCACATCAAATCTCACTGCAATCTGAGATTTTTACTGTGCCCTGCTTCTGGTGCCTCCATAGGCACTATCCAAGAGAAAGAGTGAAAGAATGGGAGAGCTTCTTATCCGTGTCTTGCTTGCTCGAACCTTGCTTCTTCTCCTTCACTTCAACCCTTCAAAATTAGCCTTTCTCAGTGGCGTGGATCTGATACCATATCAAGAATCGCATGGTGGGGGGATTTGGAGGACACACAGAGTACACGGGCCTCGAGATCCCATCTCGAGTCACGTTGGCCTCTTGTGTGGGATTCAGAGGCAATGAATTTACAGCCAAAGCCTCCCCTGGCACCCATGCGTCCTCCCGCTCCAAGCAACACTCACGGAGAGACCTCTCGCAGCGGGTTAGGTCCATATACCTGACGCGGCTAGCAACCCCCTTGGATAGGGTCAGGCAGACATTCGGAGGTAACTGATCCTGCCTCTTCCTCCAAGCTTTTAACCTAAAGCATTAAGTGTTTGGCCTTGAATTAGTTTCTTGAGCAAAGAAGTTCAAACAATGTACCTAAGTGTACAATCACGATCATCTCAAAGGTCATTTGTATGACCAACTACTAAGGTGTGATTCCTTTTTCGCGGATGCTCCCAGCATCCGATCCTAGATCATTCGCAACTTGGTGAGATCCTAAGGGCTTGGCAAGCTAGGTTGCATGTTTCCCTTTTATCTTTGGGTTAGGGTTTGTACCCTACCGACCTAATTATCTTTACCTTAGGTCTCCTTGTAAGATAGACCATGGAAAACCCCATTGTCCTCAGTTGGTCAACTTACTGGCTATCTCCTAGATCCCTTGAACTATCTATGTGATCTTTCCTTCGATCCCTAATTGACCAAGGATACTTTTGGTGATACAAGAATATGTGATCTTAACCCCCTTTTTCAATAGTACTCACATGCACTAATGTTTGCCCCTTTCTAACCCTTTCTTTGAGCTTGTTTAACTACGTTGATTAAGACAAGTATTGACTTTGCTCAACAATTTCAAGGCCAATGTACAAATCATGAATTCAAGCATTCTAATGCACATTAATTTCATGCAATATTTCTATGCGTGCAATCTTGATATTACCCATGCTTGCAATAGTTCCTTCGTATGCATCTAATATGAATGCGACAACCATATCACTTGATTTCGCTAATCAATTCAAGAGAAAGACGCTTAAGTTATGTCTACCCTTCCATGCACTTATCTTTTCATGATCATGCAATTAAGGTATGAAAGAAACCCATGATAAATACTAGTTACAAGCAATAGTTTTGTATGACACATGCGAAGGTGCTTTCAATGCATGTGACTTAACATGTTGCTTGTTTATGCGAGAATCTTTCCCATGCATGTAGAAGTTTTCCTTGCATGTATCTAATATGACTGTGATACTTTATGCATTTCACTATAAATCTCACGAGAAGATCCTAGGATATACCATTTCCAATTTAATACACGATGGAGCGTAATTAACATATTTGGGACACGAAGGTAATACTGAGTTGTTTCATTAGTGCAGCTGCCTTCCATGAAATCACCCCGTGTTTGCAAATATTCATGCAACTCATGTGCTAGACTTTTTTATCAAATTCAAGAGAACCTTCTTAAACAATGCAATGAAACAATTTTTATGAGAGTGTCTAATGCAAAAATTCCCTATGAATTCATTCGATACATATTTCATGAACTTTGTATATACGAGTTTACGTAATCATTTAACGTATTGAGTTCATCGACAAGGAGTGCGGGATCATGGACCTGATTCTTAACAATCAAAATCCCATTAGCAGCCACTTCTTTGCCTTGGGTAGAAACACTTGCAGAGTTGCTAGTTGCATGCCTCTTGGGTGCTATCTTTCGCGGAAATCTAGTGGCCTTCATGTGCGGGGATAGCTATTAGATGGGTAGGAATTTCCTGTAAATTGTCCAGCAGCTTTCCACCAATCCTCATGGCCTTTGCGCTTGATACGATGTGGTCATGGATTAAGGAAAAATTAAGCCAGGTCTTGCGGGTGAAACACCTCCTAAAGGAGATGCCTTGGAAGCTTCCAAACTCCTTTCTCTTCTCTGACAGAAAAATCAGACGACGTCTTCTCTCCTTCTTCTTCTTCTTCTTCTCTTCTTCTCCTTCTCTCTCTCCCTCTTCTTCTTCTTCTCTTCTTCTCCTCTCTCTCTCTCCCTCTTCTTCTTCTTCTCTTATTCTCATTCTCTCTCTCCCTCTTCTTCTTCTTCTTCTTCTCTTCTTCTCCTTCTCTCTCTCCCTCTTCTTCTTCTTCTTCTTCTTCTTCTTCTTCTTCTCTTCTTCTCACTCACGACCAGGGGGCGCACCTGTTGGAGACCACGGGGGAGGGGGGGTTTTGTGATGGCAAGGGGGGGGTTGTCCAGGATGACAAGGGGGGGAGGGCTTCTTATAAGGCGGAGGGAGGTGGTAAGGGAGGGAAACGACGCTACCCTCCATCTGGGGGGCTGCATGCCCCCCCCTTCACTCACTTCACTCCCTCTCTCTCTCTCTCTCCCCGACGTGCTATTGGCAGGGAGAGAGAGAGGGAGTTAAAAAAATTTGTATTAAAATTAAAATTTTTAAGGGGGGAGTATATTACATTCTCTCCCCCTTAGAGGAATCGAGATGTCCTCATCTTGAGAAGACCTGGGGGTATTGTTGATTGAGAGTATTTTTATCCATCTAGGTGGCATCCTCTTTGGGATAATCTTTCCATTGGATGAGGTATTCTCTCAAGGTCCTTGTTCTCAAATGCCTCTCCCTGACATCTAAGATTCTATCAGCCCGTAGCTCAAGGACTCCTTGGTTAGGCATTACAATTTGCTGATCATCAAGTACATGATTCGGATTAGGTAGATACTTTTTCAATAGGCTAATGTGGAATACATTATGAATCTTTAGAGTTGCAAGTAGCTATAGTCTATAAGCATTAGGCCCTAGGCACTTGGTGATCTTATAGGGTCCACAATACATTGGACTTAACTTCTTGTACTCTCCCAAGGATAGTGAACTCTTTTTAGGGTGTACACGGATGAAGACCATATCACCTTTGACGAAGGATCTGTCTTGCCATTTCAAGTCAGCGTAAGCCTTCTGTCTATCCTTGGCAACTTGAATGTCTTGTCTTATTGATTTGATTTGATCATCCATGTCTTCCAACATCTGTCTAGAAGCCTCTACCCTCAAAGTTGGATCCGAGAAGTTCAAAGGGGTACGACAATCATGCCCATGCAATGTCAAGATTGTGGGAAAGAAGGAAGGAGTCTCACTTATAGCTTTCTTGCTTGCACAATGGGGGAAGACACACAAGGGTGGAGGCTGAAAACAGTTTTTCTCTTCTTAGTTGTGTAAGCCAAAAGAACTCTAGTACAAAGAAATAGAAGAACCCTATGTATGGGTCTCAAACCAAACTCAACTAACTAAGGTGGCATACTAACTGAGCCACGAACTAGAGTAGATAAGGATAGCTATCATGTAGCTATTATTCATGGGCGGTCTACCAACCGCATCTGCAACTGACACGTCGGTGACATAAATACACAACGGTCACCCTGGCGTATCACGAGTGGAGCTCGATATCTCAACACTCCCCCTCGAGCTCAATCCCAATTCCTGCACACCAAGCAGGTCTCTGAACTTGCGCAGCTTCTCTGCGCCCAATGCCTTCGTGAATATGTCAGCTACCTGATCCTCTGTGCTGACATAAACTAGATCAATAAGACCTAGTAAAACCCTCTCTCGCACATAGTGATAATGCACCTCAATGTGCTTTGTTCTAGCATGATAGACTGGGTTATTTGCCAAGTGTATACTACTCATGTTGTCACAATAAATGACAACTGACCCATCTGTAGACTGATGCATATCATAAAGTAGCTTATGCAACCAAGCTACCTCACATGCAGCCATTGCTGCACCCCTGTACTCAGCCTCTGTGCTCGACAAGGCAACTGTAGGCTGTTTCTTGCTGCTCCAAGTGACTGCAGCACTCCCAAAAGAGAACACATATCCACTGGTAGATCGTCTATCAGAAATACTACCAGCCCAATCAGCATCAGTGTATCCATGCAGCTGTATCTGAATCCCAGTCTCATAAAATAGTCCATACTGTAGTGTGGACTTCACATACCTGAGTATGCGTCTAGCCGCATCCAAATGTGGTTTCCTTGGAGCCTGCATAAACTGACTTACCAATCCAACAGCATAGCTCAAATCTGGCCTGGTAATAGTCATATAAATCAAACTTCCTACTATGCGTCTGTACATAGTAGGGTCTTCCAGAAGCTCACCTGCATCTGTGATCAGCTTCAAATTTTGCTCCAAAGGAACTGAAATAGGCTTACAACCTGTCATCCCATATTTGGATAGCATGTCCAATCCATACTGCCTCTGCAAGAGCTGTATCCCACTTGGTGATCTAATCACCTCAATGCCCAAGAAATAACGCAGCTCTCCCAAATCCTTCATCTCAAACTTCTGCTTCAATAGAATTTTCACATGAAGGATATCTTCATCACTGTCACCTGTCATAATCAAATCATCAACATAAATGACAAGTAGCATAATACCTTTCTCTGTTTTTCTCACATAAAGTGAGAAATCTGCCTTGGAAATCTGAAAGCCAATAGTGACAAGATACTGTCCTATCTTGTCAGACCATGCTCTAGGTGCTTGCTTCAATCCATACAAGGCTTTCTTCAACCTGTAAACAAACTCAGGATGAACAGCATGCACATAACCTGGTGGCTGCTCCATATAGACCTCTTCTTGCAAATCACCATGCAAGAAGGCATTCTTTACATCCATCTGATGTAAAGACCATCCCTTTGATGCAGCCATAGCAATGACTGCTCTTACAGTTGCCATCCTTGCAACCGGACTGAATGTTTCTTCATAGTCAATGCCATATGTTTGTGCATACCCCTTGACTACTAATCTTGCCTTGTATCTGTTCACAGAACCATCTGCATTGTGCTTCACCTTATAAACCCACTTACAGCCAATTGCATTTTTACCTTTAGGCAAAGGTACCAATTCCAATGTAGAATTTGCTTCCAAGGCATCCATTTCTTCATCCATGGCTTTCTCCCATTTTTCTTTTCCCATGGCTTCCTCAAAAGAAGTGGGTTCTGGTTCCTGTATCACTTTGACCATATATGCATAGTGAATGGCTGTAAATCCATCATATTTCAGCCTATCCACATGATACCTAGCTCTCGTAGACCTGCGCAAAGTAGGTTCACTCCCAGGTGCTCTCAAAACATCCCTAGTCTTCCTTACTCCAGGTGTAACAATAGAAGGAATACCCAACTCATCATCAATGCTCTGTTCTGAGCCACTGGATTCACCATCCACATAAGAGTGACCTGCATTCACATCAAACATGGACTGATCAACCTTCTCTTTTCCTTTTCGTGATACCTGCATACCACTATCTGCATTACTTTGAGAAGATTCTCCTGATCTCAATCTGCCTGTCCATGGTGAAGAATGTGAACCACTACTAGAGGACGCTCTAGGTCCACTAATATTTTGTGACTGCTGCTGTGAATTTTGTGCAGCATTACCATTTTGTACATCTACATCATCAATCACATTTACTGGTTTATACCAGCTACTCATCTCATCAAAAACAACATCTCTGCTCACTGTAAACTTACGAGTAGAAGGGTTATAGCATCTATACCCTTTTTGCTACAGAGAGTAACCAATAAAGATGCACTTCTCAGCTTTTGGATCCAACTTGGATCTCAACTCATCTGGCACATGTACATAGGCAATGCAACAAAAAATTTTCAAATGAGAAATATCTGGTTTCCTACCAGTATACCTCTCCTCTGGAGTCATTCCATGTATTGTTGTAGTGGGAGTCCTGTTCATTATGTAGACTGCTGTAGCAACTGCTTCAGCCCAATAAAAATCTGGCAAGTCTTTTTCATTGAGCATGGCACGAGATACCTCTCCAATATGCCTGTTTTTTCTTTCTGCAATTCCATTTTGTTGTGGGGTATAATTGCATGAATATTGCTGCTTTATGCCATGCTCCTGCAAGAACTTTGCAAACTCATTTGAGAGGTACTCTCCCCCTCCATCTGACCTTAGGCATTTTATTTGCAGACGTGTTTCTTTTTCAGCCATAGCTTTAAGGGTTTTGAAATGCCCAAAAACTTCACTTTTCTTTTTCATAAAATACACCCAAACTTTTCTGCTATAGTCATCAATAAAAGTGACAAAATAATGACAGCCTCCAAGAGATGCAGCTTTAGTAGTCCACACATCAGAGTGGATTAATTCCAATGGCTTCTCACTCTCTTGAACATGTCTAGGAAATGGTTTCCTTGCCTGTTTTCCAAACTGACAGGCTTCATATACCTTATGCATTTCTGCAACCTTGAATTTAGGCAATCCTGCAACAATATTTTGGGCCTGCATTGATTTAAGTCGCTGTACATTAACATGACCAATGCGTTTATGCCAGATATCAATATCTGCAACTACACCGGTCCCATGTGCAAACATTGCTGCACTCAATTCAGACATGTCTGCATCCAACGTAAACATTCTGCCCTTCTTCTTTCCTTTTGCTATCAAGCGACCTTTATTTTTCATATCCTCAACAAAGCATCCATGAGGATTAAATCTGACCTGCAAGCCCTGTTCAACCATTTGACCAACAGAAACTAGATTCTTGGTGATATTCGGGACATGAAATACATCGGACAGGTATTTCTTTTTCCCATCCTGCATAGACAAAGGAATTTTTTCAATCTGCACAATAGGATGTGCAGTATCATCACCAGTCTCCACAAATCCTGGTTTTTCCATTTTCCTTGCATCCTCCATCCATTCTGCATGACCTGTCATGTGGTTTAATGCACCTGAGTCAACATACCATACATCATTGCTTTCTTCTGCACTTGTCACAGAATTGTTCATGTGCTGCACCATAAACAAGTGCTCATTTCTGTCATCACCCTGTCTACTAGAAGATGCATAATTCCCTTTTGCAGTTTTCCATTCATGATGTCATTCTGCTTTTTATAGCAGTCTTTAGCCATATGACCCATTTTACCACAATAGTAGCATTCAACATTACTGTTTGCATTTTGACCTCTTTGCCATCCACCACGACCTCTTTGGCTCCCCCTGCCTCTAGAGTTACCACGTCCTCCTCCATAGGACTGGTTTTCTTGAGTTTGTTGCATATTCTGATTTCTACCACGGCCTCCAAATCGGCCTCCTCTACCTCTGCCTCTACCTCTTCCAGCATTTGAGTAGAAGACAGCTTCTTTTGAAGTTCCTCCTGAAGAAGATGCACCACCATTTCTCTGTTCCTCAGAAATTAGAAGAGCAATCAACTCCTCAAAATCAAGAAATCTTTCACGAACTGAAATGGATATCCGAAACTGTGCATAATCCTTTCCTAGACCATTCAAGGTCACAGAAACTAAATCATCATCTTCCACTGGTGACCCAATGGAAGCAAGTGCATCTGCAATCTTCTTCACCTTCATGTGGTAGTCGTTGATGCTCATATTTTCTCTTTGCACATTGTGCAACTCTTGCTTGAGCTGCATTTTCCTGGCTTGCGTATTTGTGCTATACATCTTTGACAGAGTATCCCATGCCTCCTTTGGCGTACTTGCATCCTGAATATGCACAATCATAGAGTCTGAAATACTGATAGACAGCCAATACATAACTTTCCTGGCTCTCTCATGCCATGCTTTAAATGCTTGCATTTGCTGTTGATTGGGAACATCAGGAAGAACTGGTTCTTCTTCATTTCCTGCAACAAATTCCCAATATCCTTTTCCCATAAGGAAATTCGTCATTCTAAACTTCCATGCTTGGAAGTTGTTCTTGTCAAGCTTTTCAGTTACAATCTGTGAAAGAGAATCAGATGCCATTACAGAAGACTGCAAAAAGTTCTGTCACTGCAAAAACCACAGCTTCACCCTCACAAGGGAAAATCTGCAAAACTGGCGAAAGTGGTATTTGACCACACAGTCACTCCCTAGTGACGATTTTGCATCAACAGGCAACAGGGATGATTCTGTAACTCCCAATGTCTCTGCGCACGAGCATACGATGCAATAAATGTGGTAACTTTTCACCGACCTGTAGAACAGTGGTCACACAGCATAAAACAGGGCTTTTTCCTGAGTGCGTGCAGAAAACTTCCGCCTCCAAAACAGGCCCCGAAATGGCCTCAAATAAAAAAAACAGGGTCGCCGTGAGCTAAAGCTCTTACCCGCAGCATATACTGCCCTCTTGCTTCACCGCGAAGGGCGTCTCAACCTGAGACAATGCACTCTTGCAATTTCCAGCTGTGCTACCTGCAGAGATCTGCTCCCAAAACAGAAAATGAAAGCAACACTGCTCCTCTTACCAGAACACCGCGAGCTTGGCTTGCTTTCTTGAGCTCCTTACCACGAACAAGGCTCTGATACCATGTCAAGATTGTGGGAAAGAAGGAAGGAGTCTCACTTGTAGCTTTCTTGCTTGCACAATGGGGGAAGACACACAAGGGTGGAGGCTGAAAACAGTTTTTCTCTTCTTAGTTGTGTAAGCCAAAAGAACTCTAGTACAAAGAAATAGAAGAACCCTATGTATGGGTCTCAAACCAAACTCAACTAACTAAGGTGGCATACTAACTGAGCCACGAACTAGAGTAGATAAGAATAGCTATCATGTAGCTATTATTCATGGGCGGTCTACCAACCGCATCTGCAATTGACACGTCGGTGACATAAATACACAACGGTCACCCTGGCGTATCACGAGTGGAGCTCGATATCTCAACATGCAATGCTTGAAAAGGGGTCATCTGAATACTGTATTGGTAAGAAGCATTGTAGGAAAACTCAACGAGTGGTAAATATTGAATCCACTTTTTGGGTTTGCGAAAGTAGTATAATCTAAGCATATCTTCAATGACTTGATTGACTAATTCTGTTTGACCATCAGTTTGGGGATGGTAAGCTATAATGAAACAGAGTTGAGTTCCAATAGCCTCAAAGATAGCCCTCCAGAAGTGTGATGTGAAAAGAGAGTCACGATCACTAATGATTCTTCTCAGTAACACATGAAGCTTTAATATTTCCTTGATGAATAATCTTGCGATGTTTGAAGCTTTATAGTTCGTCTTGACAGGGATGAGATGTGCGACCTTGATGAGCATATCTACTACAACCATAATAGAGTTATATCCTCCCTGAACTTGGGGTAGACCAACAATGAAGTCCATACTAATGAACTCCAATTTCATTTGTGGAATGTCAAGTGGTTACAGTTTCCCAGGCATTTTAACATGTTCTGCCTTAATGCGTTGAGAGGACAAACATTCCGTGACATATTTGAGTACGTCTCCCTTGAGATTTTCCCAATAATAGCTCTTTCTGACCGCATTAAGGGTCTTGGCATAACCAAGATGTCCTAAGAAAGGGGAGTCATGGGCTTACCAAAGTATCTTCTGCTTGAGAGTTTGGCTTGTAGGGATACATAATCTTGTCCTAAAGTAGACAACTCCACTACTAATGGAGAAATCTTGATACTTCGTCTTTAGCTTCGGGTCTTGATCCTTGATACTTCGTCTTTAGCTTCAGGTCTTGATCCCTTAGCATTTTCTAATAGATTGGGTCATGATATGACCCTTTTTTTGCTAGCTCAAGAATCCGGTTGTTTGGCATTGACACCTTTGTGGCTAGAGACCTTGCTGTTGATGGATCTTGCAAAATGAGAGAATTTAGAGATGCCTTGCGAGACTGAGTGCATCGGCAACTACATTCTCTTTTCTAGGCCTATATTTGATTTCAAAATCATATACTTCGAGCACTTTGATCCATCGACATTGCCTCATATTGATCTCATTTTGGGTGAAGATCCATTTAAGGCTCTTGTGGTCCACTACTAAGGAAAATTTGTTACCTAGCAAGTAATGTCTCCAAATTTTGAGAGCATGGATGACAGCCAACAGCTCCAGGTCGTGGGTAGCATAGTTCCTTTCATGGCTCTTTAATTTTCTTGAAGAATATGCTACGGGATGACCTTCTTGCATAAGTACACATCCTAAAGAAAGTGCGCTAGCATCAGTTATCACTTCAAATTCCTTACTGAGATCACGAAGTTTCAGGATGGATGCTGATACTAAGCTTTGCTTTAGTTTGTCAAATCTGGTCTGTTCAACAGGTGACCATGCAATTGCTACTTTCTTCTTTAGTAGATTAGTCAGAGGTGCTACAATCAAAGCATAATCTTTGATGAAAATCTTGTACCATCCTGTCAACCCAAGAAAACTACGTATTTCTTTGACAGAAGTTGGTGTTGGCCATTCCAGAACATTTCAGACCTTAGCTGGATCTACTGAAATTCAATCTGTTGCTTGAAAAATGCACACTTCTTCTTCTTGGAATAAAGCTTGTGTGCTCTCATTGTTTCAAGAACAATGCGAAGCTCGGGTTCATGGTCCTTTTCATGTTTCGAGTAGACTAGGGTATCGTCAAAGAAGACGAGTACAAAGTCATCAAGATAGTGCCTAAAGATATTCTACATTAACCTGTTGAAGGTAGCAGGAGCATTCATTAGCCTGAATGACATCACTAGGAATTCAAAGTGTCCATACCTTGTACTGAATGCAATCTTCGGGATATCTTCTTCCTTGATCCTTATCTGATAACATCTAGATATGAGATCTATCTTTGAGAAGATCTTCACCCCTTGAAGATGGTCAAGTAATTCATCTATTCTTGGAATGGGGTATTTATTTTTTATGGTTGCTTGTGATGCCAAGAGGCATATTACACGGTGGATTCCATGAGGTTTTACGGTGGATTCCGTAAACTTTTATTACCGGGGCTCATATACAAAGTGGATTCTTTGTGCGAGAAGTCGATGGGGACACCTATCCTTTTCGGGCGTTTTGTTAATTTTATGTGCACATGGGTGATTCCATAGCGGGTGATTCCGCAAAATACATATTTAATTAATAAACGTTTATGAGTTTAGAGTACGCATTCGTGATAAATTAAGGTTAGGATTGATTTCTAACCAATTTATTTATGTAGCTGAAGATTGCTAGGTATTCACTTTTGTCGGTTTAATTGTATTATTTTACTAACGATTGTGAATGCTTCAATTGATATGTAGAGATAGCAGTGGTGGCAGTGGAAAGCATTGGAGGATAGCGTGTATTCAAAATTTATCGTCAATATTTTGATGGGCGCATACCTTAGGCATGGCGCCTATATTTTGTCGTGCTTATTTATCAAGGCGCTTGATATTTATTTATTATTTTTGTATGCGCATGGGCGCATGATTTAGATATTTGTATTTGGACATTGTATTTGGGTATGCTTGACTTCTTGGGCGCCCATTAGCTTTATTTCTATTTGGTACAAAAGCAAACTCAAAATCTAAAGCGTGCTATTTTGTAATTTGGGCTATTATTTGAGCTTGAAGATGATTAATACATAAAATACATGCTTTGTGGAGCGCTCACACAAGACATGGGGGGAGATTGCACCCAATTGGTCTCTTGTTCATGTCGTGCAAGCTTTCTACATTGATTTGTGTGCAAAAAGTAGAGTTCTTTTGTTCTTGGGGACCTTCTGACGCTCACTATGCGCGCTTACGGTATCCGATTTGTGCACCAGCTTGATTCAATCCTCTATAGTCAATGCATAGGCATAGCATTCCATCTTTCTTCTTTTGGAACAGCACTGGAGCTCCCCATGGTGAACTGCTAGGATAGATGTAGCCTTGATCTAACCATTGCTTAAGTTGCTCTTTCAGTTCCATAGCTTCCGGGATGGACATCTTATACGGCCTCTTTGCGATCGGTGCAGCTCCTGGCACAAGTTTGATTTCGTGGTCGACTTCCCTTTGGGGAGGAAGTTTCGTCAAATCTTCAGAAAATACATCTGCATATTTCTTTAACCATGAAGGTTCTTCTCCAGATTTTTGATTTTGATCTAGCTTATTTAATTTAATAAGATAGACATGTAGGCCTTTTTGAACACCTTTTATTATCAGTGTTTCTTTTGCCAGCTGTATTTTTGGCTTACCAGCCTCACCTTGAGTCGTGTCTAGTTCCCCTTCAGAATTTTGGAAGGAGACTTGGCCCTTCCCACAGTGGATGTGGGCATCATTGGGAATTAGCCAATTCATTTTGAGTAAACATTCGTGAACCCCTAGGTTCATTACCCTGAATCTCACAGAAGTTGGCTTCCCACCCAGTAGAAATTTTACCTTAGCAATTTACCTAGTACAAGTGACCTCCTGACCATTTGCTAATTCCACAAGTAAAGTAGGTGCATCTATTGTGGCTATCCCTAATCTTTTTGCACAGATTGGTGAAATGAAGGAATGTGTACTGCCATAGTCAATTAGGATTTTAAAGCTTTTACCTTGATATTATGATGGGGTTTGAATCACCGAGAATTGGCGATTTGGACCCTTCTTGTGAAGAGTGGTGTGAACCATTTGCCCTCTCCATATCAGTATCCATGGATGGATCTTCTTCATTGTCCAGCTCCTTGTAGGAAACACTGGAGGTTCTCCCTCCGACCATAACGGTGGTTCCTTGGCCATGAGCGGCTCTATTTTGACCTTAGAATTGCCCTTAACGATGCCCTCTACCAAGCTTGGGACACTCCCTCCTGATGTGTCCGGGCTCGTTGCAATGGAAGCAACGTGAGTTGCAATCATTGCTTTGTGTTGGAACAAGGTTGTTGACAGCATTGCCCCTAGCTTTCTTTCTTTGGCCCTGATTTTGACCCTACGCTCTCTTGGTCTAAGCCTTGAACATACCCTTATTCTAATCCTTATAAGGCCAAATCCTGTTGTTCCTTTTGTTTGGTCTGCACCTCCTGTATTATTGGAGCAACTCGAATGAATGCATCTTGTAGGTCCGTTGGGCGCATTGATTCCAATCGAGTGTTTATGGGTGGATTCAACCCAATACAGAATTTCGACACATGTTGTGTCATATCCATAGGGGGTGCATACTTTAGGAGTGAAACAAAATTTAAATAATATGCTTCAAGAGATAATCCTAACTGCTTCAAGTCATAGAATTCATTCATCTTTTGTGTGCAGTAGGCAGGTGGCAGATACCTTCCTCGCACAGCTTCCTTAAGCTTATCCCAATTGAATGTCCCTTACGAGATCGCTTGGTCTCTCCACCACTGTTTCCACCAAATCCTCGCTTTGCCTGTAAACTTAAGTTTGGCAAGCATGGCTTGGTTAGCAGGTGCAGTTCCTGCTACCTCAAAATAGTCCTCCATGGACTCAATCCAGATCTCGACGTTGGCTTGAACAGTCCTTCCCTTGCCATCAAACTCGGATGGCTTAATTTTCTTGAGAAGGAATTTCTTCTCTTGAATCACCGTTGGGCTTAGTGCAGGAGTCGGATTTGGAACCTGTGCTTGGGGTTGCATCTGATCAATAAGATTCTTTATGTTAACATCTTATCATATACTCCCATATTATGTTAATATGAGTAGCACAACATTTAGCCAAGTGATTTAATCACTTAACATCTCAATTAATATTTATGATCAAGATAGATAATTGTAAAAGTTCTTATTTATTCATGAGGGCATAACCCTTGAGTACATTTATTTGGATAAGTAGGACAGGCTAATTAATACATTAGTTTGGGAAAAATAGGATTATGTTACAATCGGCTACAGGGACAGAATAATAATATGGAGTGGGGTCATGGATTTTTAGGAAACGGTAAGTCATAGGAAGCTTGGGATATCCCTTGTTTTGATACCCGTTCTTCTCATAGGGCCCTAACACTTTGATCCTATCAACAGAGATCACCCGCGTCACTTCTTCATAGACATACCTATTCTGCTTGACTTGCTGACCACTAACGTACAAAGTTGCATTTACATGAGCTTCGACAAAGATGAATAGCTTCACAATCTTTAAATCCTCCATCCACTTGATTCTCTTCAAGTAATTGGTCTGAATGTATACGAGTCGGTGGGCTGCTATGTAGTATAGTCCTGAATCTCCCGTTCATCTCCGCTCTGCGTACAGGGGCAAAGGATTATAGATGCAGTCCACGATATCCATCATGCCAAGCCTCTTGCGATAATTTGAAGCGTGCATTGCGGTCATGAACATGATGTGGAACACCAAGAACTTGCTCCATGCTTCGTGACTCTACAACCCAGCATTCATAAGTGAGTAAAGAAATGTTTTCAACAAAACACACTGTTCTATTCTACTCATCTTTCCTTGTTTATCCCTTATTCCCTTCATTTTTCTCCATTAAGTTCCCTTGTAATCTTCAGATCTCGTTGGTTTGCTCTGACACCAATTGTAATGTGCCCGCTCGTCCACTTGGGGGACAGGTCTTAGCAGCCCATCGGGAGGAGAGTCTAGAAAGTGCCGCCTGGTATTCGCAAGGAATCTCACATGGTTTGCAATCTAGGTCTTCCCGAGTCTGCCCCGAGTGGAAGTATCTGGCCTTTCCCACTTAGGATTGACCTAAAGTCAGGGTTCCTTTCCTATAAGCAAAGTCTCTAGGAAGTAGCTAGCGTCGAGCTCCAGATGATCCACTTTGCGTAGGAACAACAGAGTCGAAGTGGATTTATGCTGCACTTCGTTCATGGAGAATGGGAAATGAGAGGGATGCAAAGCTCAACCTCTCTACCATAAGGAATAGTCCCCTCCCTTTCCCCTAAAACAGCAAAAATAAGGATTCTAACTCTACTGATGCTAGGTCTTCATAGTCTCGTTGTCATGTCTTTTGAGAAAAGTTCCCAACTAATTGGGACTACCCTTTCGTAGGACGGACCCAAGTCATGTCCATTGCACTTTCTCGGTTTGCTTAGTTATCTAATTACCTACCACATTACATTTGACGTGAAAAAGCAGCTTCCTTAATTAATCAATTTAAACACAGGTTCCTTCACGTAACCTAGGCATTGACACAAAAACAATGTCAACCAAGTTCCTTCTTCAAATATCTGATCTTTATTTATCATAGTCCCGGAATACATCACGTATCATGCGCGAAGGCTATCCCATAAATCTACAGGATTGTTGCTCCAAGTTCCGCCCATAGACTAGTACACGGGCCTCAAGATCCCATCTCGAGTCATGTTGGCCTCTTGTGCAGGATCCGGAGACAAGGAATTTACAGCCAGAGCCTCCCCTGGCACCCAAGCGTCCTCCTGCTCCAAGCAGCACCCACAGAGAGACCTCTCGCGGCAGGTTAGGTCCATATACCCGACGCGGCTAGCAACCCCCTTGGATAGGGTTAGGCAGACAAACAAAGGTAACTGATCTTGCCTCTCCCTCCAAGCTTTTAACCTAAAGCATTAAGTGTTTGGCCTTAAATTAGTTCCTTGAGCAAAGAAGTTCAAACAATGTACCTAAGTGTACAATCACGATCATCTCAAAGGTCGTTTGTACGACCAACTGCTAAGGTGTGATTCTTTTTTCTGGATGCTCCCAGCATCCAATCTTCAATCATTCGCAACCTGGCAAGATCCTAAGGGCTTCGTAAGCTAGGTTGCTTGTTTCCCTTTTATCTTTGGGTCAGGGTTTTGTACCCTACCGACCTAATTATCCTTACCTTAGGTCTCTTTGTAAGATAGACCATGGACAACCCCGTTGTCCTCAGTTGGTCAACTTATTGGCTATCTCCTAGATCCCTTGAAGTATCTATGTGATCTTTCCTTCGATCCCTAATTGACCAAGGATACTTTTGGTGATACAAGAATACCTGATCTTAACCCTCTTTTTCAATAGTACTCATATGGTCTTGTGATTGAATCACAAGAAGAAAGGCTAAATTCTCGCAACAAGGATGGTGGATTCTTACGCAAGTTATCTTGCAAGAGGATGTATACTTTGATATCCTTCTGAGTAAGGAAGGTTAAAAACCAGAGACTCAAGTGTCCAATGAACTTTAGGGTTTGACCAAGTTGGGTTAATAGGGTATGCCCTAACCCAGAATATAAGGGATCTTGCCAAGTCGCAAGACACCCCGGATCGAGTGCTGGATGCATTCGAAAGAAAGGATTACTTCCTTAGTATGGAAATGTTTGTGCTTGCTAGAGATTTTAGAGCACTGTTTGACTTGTTGACCAATGAATTACAAAATAAATAAATACCTATACTTCAGGTTGAAGGCCTGAAGGGAGAGGTAGCTTCAGTTACCCTCGACTGCGTGCCTGACCCTAACCAAGGGGGTTGTTGACGGCGCCGAGAACGTGGACCAAACCCGCCGCGAGAGGTCTCTCTGTTAAGCGCTACTTGGAGCAGGAGGACGCTTGGGTGCCAGGGGGGCTCTGGCCGTAAATCCCTCGCCTTTCGGATCTTGCACAAGAGGCTAACGTGACTCGGGATTGGATCTCGAGGCCTGCATACTAGTCTATGGGCGAAAACTTGGAATAGTGATCCCTGTTGATTGCTGGATAGCTTTCGGGCGGATTGTGGATAAGCCTACGGGCGGAACTCCTTGTATTTCAAAGATTAACATGATGACTTGTTAATAAAGAACTTGTTTGAGATTGTTTTTCTATGTCAAGTGATAAGATTACGTGAAGTAACCAATGCTTAATGGATTAATTAAAGAAGCTGGTTATTACATGTCCAACTAATGTGTTAGATAATTACATAACTAAAACAACCCGAGGAAAGTGCGAAGGATGGGCCATGGGTCCGTCCTACGGTTGGGTGGTCTCGGTTGGCTGGGAACTTTTCTCAAATCACGAAGATCAGCGAGATGATCGTCAAAGGACACGAATAACAAAAGCGTTGACCTAGAGTTATGTCTTAACCCGATTTACGTTGTTTTAGGGAGACGGAATGGGACTATGCCTTATGGCAGAGAGGTTGAGCTTTGCATCCTCTTGTTTCCCATTCTCCTTGAACCAAGTGCAGTGTGAATCCACTTCAAACCTGGTGTTTCTGCGTAAAGTAGTTCGCTTGGGTCCGACGCTAGTTGCTGTTAGGAAATGACCAATCAGGAAAACCCTAATTCAGGTCGATCCTAAGTGGGAATGGCCGGAATACTTCCGCTACGTGGCAGATGTGGAAATCCCTAGATCGCAAATCGCGTAACATTCCATGGGAGTACCAAGTGGAGCTTTCTAGAATTCCTTTCCGACGAACTCCTAAGATGTGTCCTGGATGATACTAGTGGTGGACACGTTATAGTTGGTATCAGAGCCGACCAACAATGGAATTGTTTTTATAGAATCTCAAGGAAATGAAGTAAAGCAATTCTTCCTGTCCAAACATTTCCTAACCTTCAATGCTGTCTTGCAGAATTATGAAGCGTGGAACAAGTTCTTGGTATTTCGAGTCATGTTTATGATTGCAATGCATTCTCCGCTTTATAGACAAAGAATTGGGATGATGAACATCCTGGAACAGATCTATAATCCATCACCTTTGTACATGGAATGAAGATGGACGCGTGCTTCAGGAATCTACTATATAGCCGCCCACCGGTTTGCTTATCTATAGACCAATCTAAAAAGGATCAAGTGGTTGGAAGACCTGAAAGTCGTGAAGCTGTTCATTTTTGTGGAAACTCACGTAAATTCGACTTTACATATTCGAGGTCGGAGGGTTGAGATGAACTCATATGTATATGAGGAAGTAACCCGTGTAATCCCAACCGATAGGATTAAAGTGTTGGGCCGCCATGAGAAGTATGGATTCCAACGGAAAGGATATCTTGAACTTCCAATGACTTACCGATTCCTGAAGATCCATGACCCAAAACCTTACTATTACACAGTTTCTGTAGATAAATGCAATACAACATTGTTCTCCCCAAACTAAATGTAACAGTTGGCTTATCATCGCATGAAACGTTGTATTCAGAAGGGCTATGCCCATATAAATACAAATAAATACTTCTTTTTATCAATGTCTGGTTGTGCATAAGAGTTAATAAAAAGTTAACTAGCTACATTGTTTACGAGATAGCTAAATTAAAGATGTAATATAAATCAATAACGATTATTGTTTAGTAACGTTAAGAAACCTTTATCCATGCACAACCCCAGGTACAAGTTCCTAATTCGCCTCCTACATCAAGTACTACTGTAATCCAGGAGAAGAAGTTCCTTCTCAAGCAGATTAAGCCACCCGAGTTTGACGCGAGAGGTAGATTAGTCTAAGCTGATGCTGAAATTTGGATTGAATTCATGGAGGATTACTTCGAAGCAGCCGGTACTGCACCTGCCAATCAGGCTATGCTCGCCAAGCTAAAGCTCACCGGTGATGCCAGGCTTTGGTGGAAGCAATGGTGTAGGGATCAAGGGATCACAAAGGGATCCGTTACCTGGGAGAAGCTGAAGAAAGATGTGCAAAGAAGATAGTTGTGATGCCAGGAGGCATATTTCACAGTGGATTCCGTGAGGTTTTACAATGGATTCCGTAAACTTTGATGACCGGGGCTCATACACAAAGTCGATTCTTTGTGCGAGAAGTTGATGGGGACGCCTATCCTTTTCGGATGTTTCATTAATTTAGTGTGTACATGGGTGATTCCATAGCGGGTGATTCCGCAAAATGCATATTAAATTAATAAATGTTTATGAGTTTAGAGTGCGCACTCGTAATAAATTAAGGTTAGGATTGATTTCTAACCAATTGATTTATTTATGTAGCTGAAGACTGCTAGGTATTCACTTTTGTCGGTTTAATTGTATTATTTTACTAACGATTGTGAATGCTTCAGTTGATGTGTAGAGATAGCAGTAGTGGTGGAGGAAAGCATTGGAGGATAGCAAGTATTCGAGTTATCACTTATATTTTGATGGGTGCATACCTTAGGCATGGTGCCTATATTTTGTCGTGCCTATTTATTGAGGCGTTGGATATTTATTTATTATTTTGTATGCGCATGGGCGCACGATTATGTTATTTGTACTTGGACATTGTGTTGGGTATGCCTGACTCTTTGGGCACCGCCCATTAGCTTTATTTCTATTTTGTGCTAAAGTAAACTCAAAAGCTAAAAGCTTGCTATTTTGTAATTTGGGCTATTATTTGAGCTTGAAGATGATTAATACATAAAAATACATGCTTTGTGGAGTGCTCACACAAGGCATGGGGGAAGATTGCACCCAATTGGTCTCTTGTTCATGTCGTGCATGCTTTTTACCTTGAGTTTTGTGCAAAAAGTAGAGCTCTTTTGTTCTTGGGGACCTTTCGGCATTCACTACGCAAGCGTACAATATCCGATCTGCGCATCAGTGGTATCAGAGCGAAGCTGAGATTGAGAGCTTCCAATTGCTACCCATCTTGTGCGAAGGCGGAGCTCCTGGAACGATCAAGCTCTACGGTCAATCTCTGTAAAATATTACACGGCGCAGCGAACAGAATCTGAGAAAGAGATAGAGAGTACACAACAAATAAGAGGAGAATCAGTAAAATTCTTTAACTCCAAACAACTGATACAAAGATGGCTCTGTCCACCCGTGCGCTTCCAATGAATGAAGCTTAGATGGCGATCTAGACAGAAGATAGGTGAAGAGCTTAAGGCTAGCTGGAACAACAACTCTGACTGGGTGAAAGATGAGTGTTAGATGGCTACGAAGGGGTTTAGCTTTTATAGCCCGCGAAGGTCGTTAGGTCGGCCTGCTGACCGACCTACCATATGAGCCTCCACTAGTCGGCCAGGGAATATTCCAGGGAATATTCCCTTTACCATCGGGCCGGGGGCGCTGCCCCCGGACCCCCGCCAGGGGGGCCGCTGGCCCCCCTGGGACCCCCCAGCCAGGGGCCGCTTCCGCGGCCCCCGGACCCCACAATAGGGGCCCCTTTTAACTCCCTTACCACGCAACTCAATGCAATGTGCCTCGAGTTGCTACCAGCTTAACCACTCCGTCTAACCCAAAGATTAGACCCACAACAGTCACCTTTTTGCCATCCGGTCACATAGACCTCATCTGATATACAAGTCAGGACTCAACCAATGTCCGGGCTCACATTTGGCTTCTCCTCATAATGGGGGCCTTACAACTTTGAGCACCATGGATCATTGGTAGCACCTAATGAGGGTGGGGCATTGATCATATCTAACACCCCCCCTCAATGTCCACCCATAGGTGAACTATCTCCTCGGCCCAATGCCGAGTCTCTGAAGATGAACTTGAAGCAGATCCTTCGTAAGTGCTTTGGTGAAGATATCTGCTCCATTCTCCTCTGTTGGACAGTAGACCAATTCCACTATCCCATCCTCCATCAAATCACGCACATAGTGATACTGGATCTCTATATGTTTGGTGCGTGCATGAAACACTGGATTTTTGGCAATGGCGATGCAACTCTGATTGTCACATCTCAGCACAGTTGGTTCTTCATCCTGCACTCCCATATGCCATAGAATCCTTCTCAACCATACGGCCTCACATGCAGCAAAACAAGCTGCCTTGTACTCTGCTTCGGTAGAAGACAATGCCACTGTTGGTTGCTTCTTACTAATCCAAGAGAAAATTCCTGAACCCAAAGAGAAACAATAACCAGAAACTGACTTCCTGGAATCAATGTCTCCTGCCCAATCTGAGTCACAGTTCCCCACAAGAGAAGTTCCGAAACTGTATGTGATACCATAGTCAAGAGTTTTCTTCAAGTATCTGAGCACCCGCATCCCAGCATTCCAATGACTCTCATGAGGTTTGTTTGAGAACCTGCTCAAAACACCAACAGCAAAACTGATATCTGGTCTGGTGTTACACAAGTAGATTAGACTGCCGACCAACCTCCTATACCTCCCAATGTCTGCTAGTGCTGATGTATCCTCAACGGATAACTTTACATTCACCTCCATAGGTGTAGCTATCTCCTTGCACTCGGTCATGCCAAATGCCTTCAAGATCTCCCATGCATACTTCTTCTGAGAGATGAAGATCTTTCCTGGCTCTTGCCAGACTTCAATCCCCAAACAATAGTGCAGCAAGCCCAAGTCTGTCATTTCAAACTCAAAACTCAAAGCCTTTCGAGTTTGGTTGATCATATCTTCATAGTCACCTGTAATAAGAAGGTCGTCCACATATAGGACAATCACTACAGACTTTTTACCATCCCTGTAAACATACAAGTTAGCATCTGAGGCACATCTTTTGAAGTTTAGGTTTAAAAAGAACCTATCTATCCGCTGGTACCATGCTCTGGGGGCTTGTTTCAGCCCATACAATGCCTTCTTTAGTTTACACACTTTGTTCTCAGAATGGGGGGCCTCAAACCCTGGTGGCTGAGCCACGTACACCTCCTCCTTGAGGTCACCATTTAAGAACGCTGACTTAACATCCATTTGGTACACTGGCCACTTCTTGTGGGCAGCCACTGCAAGTACCGTGCGAATAGTGGTCATTCTGGCAGTTGGGGCAAATGACTCTTGAAAATCAAACCCTTCAACTTGTGAAAATCCTTGGGCAACCAGTCTAGCTTTGTACTTTTCTAAGGTACCATCAGCCTTGTACTTTACCTTCCAGATCCACTTGGTGCCAATAATCTTCCGCTTTGCTGGCCGATCCACTAGCTCCCAAGTGTCATTCTTCATTATGCTGTCATACTCCGCCTGCATAGCAGCCTTCCATGATGGATCTGCAAGTGCTTCTTCTAAGTCAGTTGGCTCCTTTACTTCTCTCATAATCTCAACCATCAAGGCCATGTTGACTATGTGAGCAGAAGCCCTCCTTTGCTCCTCTATTCTCTGAGACCTCCTTGGTCCGTCTGCCTTCTCCTCAACAGATGCAGGCATAGGATTATTGTGGTCATAGAGCTGCTTCACCCAGTGCGGCAATGGCTTTTCCGGTGGGGTGATGTCAGGTTGGTGAACTTTTTCCTCATCATCTGAAGATGATGCTTCCTCCTCCTTAAGGATAGGGATAGCTCTCGGGACAGGTTCATAGTGGACTACTTCTTCGCTTGATGATAAAGTGGAAGACCTTGCCTTCTCCTCCTCCACTGTATGCGGCTCCTCCTTGAACACCACATCACGGCTCACGATGATCTTCTTTGCCTCTTGGTCATATAACTTGTAAGCCTTCTGCTCATCACTATAACCCAAGAAGATACATTTTCTGCTTTTTGGTTGTAACTTGTTTCTCTTCTCATCTGGAACATGTGCATAACATTCACATCCAAAAATTCTGAAATGTGAAACAGATGGTTTCTTACTAGTGTAAGCCTCATGAGGTGTTTTTCCCTTGAGAGCCTTTGTGTAGCTCCGATTTAGAATGTAGACTGCAGTATTAACAGCTTCAGCCCAAAAATGGTTAGGCAATCCCTTGCCCTTTAGCATGCATCTTGCCATCTCCACAATGGTACGATTCCTGCGTTCCACAACACCATTCTGCTGAGGTGTGTGAGGCGTCGTCAATTGACGCTTGATCCCTTTGCTCTTGCAAAAGCCTTCAAACTCCTTTGAGTTGAACTCACCACCACCATCTGTTCTAAATTTCTTCACACTTTTCCCTGTTTCATTCTCAACAAGTATTAGCCATTCTTTAAACTTACCAAAAGCTTGAGCCTTATCACGAAGGAAGTACACCCACATCTTCCTACTGTAGTCGTCGACAATCAACATAAAATAAGAAGATCCCCCCAAGGCATGTGTAGGCATCTTACCACACAAGTCAGCATGCACCAACTCTAGAGGAGCATGTGCTCTATTCTTGCTTTCTTGTGGAAATGCCTTTCTCTGTTGCTTGCCCATCATACAAGCTTCACATGGTTCCTTCAATTCAGTTATTGTAGGTAGGTGAGCAACCATACCTTGCTTTTGCATCTCCTTCAATACTGCAAATCCGATGTGTCCAAACCTTTCATGCCAAAGCTTACTTGTGCCCACTCCAGCGGTGGCTGTAAGAGCACTTAGCTCATACAGGTTGTTCCTTCTTTCTCCTTTGCCAACAATTGTGCCAGCACTATCAATAATTTCTGCACCTGTCTTCTTGAACCTCACTTCATGACCAAGATCAGTTATGGCAGCAACTGATAAGAGATTTCTCCTGATTTCGGGAACATACAACACATTTGAAAGCTTTTTGACTTCACCATTTGCAGCAACAAAAGAAATAGTACCTGTGCCCACAGCAGGGCATTTAGCATCATTTCCAACCGTCACAGTGATGGATTCTTGTAGAGGCTGCATAGAACTGTATAGACCTTTCTTGTTGGTCATGTGACGGGAGGCCCCACTATCCAACACCCAAGAGTCAGTGGTAGATTCTTCTTGCGCCGAGGAGCACACTTCCTCAATGGTCGCCATGAATAATTCCAACTCTGCTTCAGCCGTATTGGCTGTCTCTTTCCCTTTAGTTTTAAGGGTACCATTCTTTTCATCTGCCTTCTTGACACGACAATCTGCAATTGCATGTCCTTTCTTCTTACAGTAGAAGCACTCTCCTTGAAACTTCTTCTTGCCGCCCTTTTTCTTTTTGTCACCATCATTTTTGGTGGAGGAAACACCTTTGCCTTTTGCATTGGCAGAGAATGCAGCATCTCCATTGTTGCTTCCTTCTCGGGCTTTCAGCCTTAACTCCTCCTCCATTAATAATGCACAAAACTCCTCAAAAGTCAAAGCTTGAGGTCTCACCTGAGTATTAAGGGCAGTTACTAGTCCATCAAACTTTTGTGGACAAATCCGAAGACACCTCCGAGCTAGCTCTTCGCTAGTCTTTTGTATCCCAGCGCCAGCCATCTGGTCGCGCAGATTCTTAATCCGAGTGATGAATGCTTCAACCGTCTCTCCTTCAGCAAACTTCTCCGCTGCTAGTTGATTCTCCAAGTTTTGAATCCTTGTTTGGTTTCGTGTTTCATACTGACTCCTTAGTACATTCCAAGCCTCTGACGCTTTGGTTGTATGCTGAATCAGAGTCAAAACACTGTCAGAACAGCTTGTAACTAAGGCACACAATGCATCTGCATTCCTTCGTTTCCAAGCTCGTAGAAGATCTGCATTCGGAGGAATCATCACACTAGGATTTGATGGGTCGGGGGTAGGCTGTGGTTCTGCGTCAGTCCCCAGCACAGTCTCCAGAAGCTCATAAGAATCAAGGATAGTAGTAATTTTGAACTTCCACAAGGTGTAGTTTGTACCATCTAACTTGCCTTCGCTGAAGGTTGGTGGACGAATCCTCAGTGTTTGAATAGCCGGTACAGCAGCACCACCTCCTGCACCGCTTCCTGATGCGCCAGAACTGCTTCCCGGAGTCGACATCGTTTCTCTTTGCTGTTGAAGCCTTTGCCTCTTGCACGCTCTCCGATCTCTAGAGCCCCCTGGGCTCTGATACCATGTAAAATATTACACGGCGCAGCGAACAGAATCTGAGAAAGAGATAGAGAGTACACAACAGATAAGAGGAGAATCAGTAAAATTCTTTAACTCCAAACAACTGATACAAAGATGGCTCTGTCCACCCGTGCGCTTCCAATGAATGAAGCTTAGATGGCGATCTAGACAGAAGATAGGTGAAGAGCTTAAGGCTAGCTGGAACAACAACTCTGACTGGGTGAAAGATGAGTGTTAGATGGCTACGAAGGGGTTTAGCTTTTATAGCCCGCGAAGGTCGTTAGGTCGGCCTGCTGACCGACCTACCATATGAGCCTCCACTAGTCGGCCAGGGAATATTCCAGGGAATATTCCCTTTACCATCGGGCCGGGGGCGCTGCCCCCGGACCCCCGCCAGGGGGGCCGCTGGCCCCCCTGGGACCCCCCAGCCAGGGGCCGCTTCCGCGGCCCCTGGACCCCACAATAGGGGCCCCTTTTAACTCCCTTACCACGCAACTCAATGCAATGTGCCTCGAGTTGCTACCAGCTTAACCACTCCGTCTAACCCAAAGATTAGACCCACAACAGTCACCTTTTTGCCATCCGGTCACATAGACCTCATCTGATATACAAGTCAGGACTCAACCAATGTCCGGGCTCACATTTGGCTTCTCCTCATAATGGGGGCCTTACAACTTTGAGCACCATGGATCATTGGTAGCACCTAATGAGGGTGGGGCATTGATCATATCTAACAATCTCACCGCGAACGGTCGATAGGGGTGGATTCTTGGCGGTCAAGAACCTCTGTTTCCATCTTCAGATCGCGAGGACCAGCCTGCAATAGCGGAGGACCACTCCTACATCCTCTCATACAAGTCGTGGAGTTACAGAGTGATAAGTCTTCTAATCCACAAGTTTAAAAGCTTAAGCAACCTTCATAAGCTTAATAAGGTTAGTTTAAGCTTAAAAAGCTTAATTCTTACAAGTTGTCAATGAACGGTATCAGAGGAGGTCCGCGAGATTTTCGCCGGGCAAAAAAACGCCCCCCCTAAAATTCGCCGTTTCCATCCATACAAGCTATAAGCTAAGTCTCCTAAGCTTCCAATCACACAAAATCTCCCAAGTTTTGCAAGTCTACAAAGTCTAAATCCTGCAAGTCAGCTAGATCACTCAAGTTTTGCAAGTTCTGGTACTCTGCAAGTCACATAAGTCTGCAACTCTGCAAGTGAGACAAGTCACCTGAAGTTAGAACTGACTTCTGTTCAAAACTCATAGAAGGGCTATTCCTGCGCAGAAACTCCGAACTACAAAGTTGTTCATTGGAAGGTACTGTTCGCATACGCAGGTTTGCTGAACCATTTTCAGCACACACAAAAGGATAAATCACAGATTTTTCAAAGATTACAAATCCTGCAATAGCCAAAGATGAAGATTGTGAAAGCCACACACAAAAATATATAAGCCTTGTACACCCGATCTTGAGCTACGCTCATCCCACTAATTGGATTTTGAGAGTGTGAGGTTTTTTGAAGTTTTGCAGGATGACGGAACCACATATGGATGATTTAATGGCTGAAGGCAATCTTCCTGAACCTATGATGGAGCAAAAGCTGGATTTAATTATGATGCAGTTGGATAAACAACGACGAGCTAGGCAAGCATTGCAAGCTCAATTGGCTAATTTACAAAGATCGACTACCAACAAAGAGGAACCACAATCTGAAGACCTTATTCGACGTACCATCGACGCGACTCTCGAAGCTCAATCCATCCGCAAAGAAACAAAGATAAGTAAAAGAAATTTCAAATTCCGTACTTTCAATGGCACTCGAGATGGAAAAACTATTCTTGCATTCATCAGTCAGTTTGACGATTACTTTCATGAGGAAACATATGCAGAAAAAGATAAAATCAACTGTGTCACTAATCACTTAGTGGATAGAGCATCTCTTTGGTGGACGGTGGTTCGTAAGAGTATAGATTGTCCCACTACCTGGGAGAATTTCAAGAAGAAGTTTATGCAGAATTTCCTTCCTCCACAATTTCATGAAAAAGCCATAAAGCAATGGGACCTTCTTCAGCAACGAGATCGTGAGCCTATTCCTCAGTACATCGAACACTTTTGGAATGCATTACTCCAGTTACGCATGCTTGAAGACGTACCTGAAGCAACTCAGAAGCACAAGTATATGTCTGGATTACTTGGGCATGTTCAAGCCTGCAACTCTTGAAGACGCAATTTCTTTAGCTCATGACACTGAAGACAAGCTTCGAGGAAGAGACAAGTGTCCACAGCAATTCCAAGCCAATGGTAACTATTGGTCTAAGCAATTCAACTCAAATTTTAGAAGATTTAATCAAGGTCATTTTCCTTCATCATCTTTCTGTAAAACTTGGGCAAAACCACCTGCTTTACCATCCAATACCAATCACAACCCTAAGCCAATTCCACAGCCAAATCCTAATATTCCTAGACTTCCTACCATTGCAAACAATGTAACCAAAGCCAAACCTATAGTGTGTTATAAATGCCACCAACCTGGACATCTAGGAGCCAATTGCCATTCGAAGAAGCCACCTGTCCATATCAACTACCTTGGAGCAATGGAAGATGATGAACATGAAGAAATGCCTGAAGATGAAGATGAAGATGACATTACTACTCCTTCGGATACTTTACCAGGTATGCCAACTCCACATTCTTTATTGACAATGAAATGTTTAGTGCATGGAAAGGAAAAGATTATTTTGCATGATGATGGTAGTACTCATGATTTTATTTTGGCAAAGCTAGTAAAAGAATTAAAATTACAAACTTTACCTACGCATTATTGCATTAAAGCAACATTCTTAGCCACAAGGTATAATGGAACACAAGAGGTGCATGACTTAGAAATTCAAATTAGTGAATACACTGAAAGAAGAAATTTTCTAGTTGTACCATTACAGTCCAGTGATATTATCTTAGGTATGCCTTGGCGTCATCAGTGTTGAGAGAGAGAGAGAGAGAGTACGAGAGAGATACACAAGACATGTTCCCAAAGAATGATTCATATTGATGTAGAGTTAGTATATATAGGTGAGACCCAAGTCAAGTGAGAGATGATATATATAGTTGTAACATCCCCACTCAAAAAAAGGTCTGTGGCTGCGAGTGAAAAAAACCCTTGGGGAGAACAAGGGAAAAACCCGAGCCCCTACACATACCTACGATACAAAAATGATTTACTATAAAGTTTTCTTGAATACAATGATTTCTTGAATACAAATGATACATGCTTCAATCAGTGAGACAAAAACTTGGAACAATACCAAGTTCATGTCTTAATGAGCTAAAGCGAGCTTCACTAAGAGCTTTTGTGAAGATGTCTGCAACCATTTGATCACTGGGACAATGCTCCACCATAATGGAACCTTTCTTGACTTCATGTCGAACATAATGATAATGAATAGCAATATGCTTTGATTTACTATGTTGTATATAGTCTTTGGTAAGACTAATAGCACTTTGGTTATCGCATCGAAGAGGTGTACTAGATGATGAAGGATGTCCCAAATCTGCAAGTAGTTGTCGAAGCCAAACTAGCTCGCGAGCTGCTAATGATGCAGCAACATATTCAGCTTCAATTGTAGAAACCGCAACACATCGTTGTTTCTTGTTGGACCAAGAAACCAAACATCCATTTACAAAGAAACAATTCCCACTTGTAGATCACATGGATAAGTGTGAACTTGCCCAATCAGCGTCTGTATATCCAATAAGGTCAAGAGAAGTTGAAGAAGATAAAGAAGAATCCTCTCGACGACGATAAATAAGACCAAATTCCTTAGTACCCTTGAGGTACTTAAGAATATGTTTTGCAGCACTCCAATGAATAGTGGAAGGGGAAGAAAGATATTGTCCCAAAAAGTTAGCTGCAAATAAAATATCTGGTCTTGTGTTTAAACCAATAAATTGAAGACAACCAACAAGATTAGCAAAAGGTTGATGAATGGCTGATTCTTCATTGCGTGTTGTAGATGTACCCTTGGTAGAGCTTGAAAGAATGGGAGTGTTAGCAGAGTGCGCATTTGTCAACCCAAACTTCTTAACAATATCATTAATAAACTTTGTCTGGCGAAGAAGAAGAATGCCTTGTTGTTGATGTCGTTGAACTTGAATACCCAAACAAGAATGTATCTCACCAAGATCCACCATTTCAAATGCAGTCGATAAAAGCTTCTTCATAGCATCCAAGAAAGCAATATTATTTGACACAAGAATAGTATCATCAACATATAGAGCAAGAATAATAAAATATTTTTCCTCCCTTTTGATGTAAAGATTTGGGTCAGCAAAACAAGCAACAAAACCTTTAGATGTGAGGAACTGATCAATCTTAATATACCAAGCACGAGAGGCTTGCTTCAATTCATATAATGCACGATGAAGCTGACATACAAGATGCTCCTTTCCTGCAATCATAAAACCTTCAGGTTGCTCCATATAGATTTCTTCTTCAAGATCTCCATTGAAAAAAGCCGTTTTAACATCCATTTGGTGAATTTCTAGATCAAATAGTGTTGCAAAAGCCAAAATCATACGAACAGTTGTGGAGCGCACAACGGGAGAAAATGTTTCTTGATAATCTACTCTTGCAATCTGTGAGTAACCTTTTGCAACAAGTCGTGCTTTGAACTTATCAAACGAGCCATCAGCTTTGGTCTTGGTTTTATAAACCCATTTACATTTGATAGGAACACGATTTGGGGGGAGTTCAGTAAGAATCCGTGTACCTTTGGAGATTAAAGAATCGTACTCAGCTTGCATAGCTTCTTGCCATTGATCCCTTTGAGACGAATTGATAGCTTCCATATACGATATTGGATCCTCTTGGACAGACATAGCATCATCAAAGACATCATATTCAATAGAATAGAATCCATGCTCTATCTCAATAGGAAGATCAACATAGATCTCCAAATTTTCATCAATCTTCTTTGGAGGTGAAGGAGGTTTATGATCATCAGAATTAGTAGAATCACAAAGCAAGTAAGGAAATGCACTAAGCAAAGATTGTGTATCATCTGAAACATTTGACGACCATGTGCCACCCATAGTCTTCTCATCAAATATATCATCACGACTAATGATAACCTTTTGAGAAGAAGGATCATAAAATTTGTAACCTTTGGAATGATCTGAATAACCAAGAAAAATAACCTTCAAACCTGGAGGATCCAACTTATGTCAAGTGTCCTTGGGCACATGAATATAAGCAATGTAGCCAAATGTGTGAAAGTGAGAGACTGAAGGTGTCTTCCCTATCCAAATTGTTATAGGAATTTTACCAGCAGGTGCAGTAGTTGGAAGATGATTTTGAATCAAAACAGCTGTTAGAAGTGCTTCAGTCCAAAACTTTCGAGACAAACCAGAGTGTGTAAGCATGCAACGTATAGCATTAAGAATCGTGCGATTTTTGCACTTAGCAACACCATTTTTCTGAGGAGAATAAGGAACTGTAAACTCATGATGAATACCTTGATCCTTACAGAAGTCATCAAATAGATTGGATACATATTCACCGCCGTTGTCACTGCGAAGCGTCTTTATAGAGAATCCAGTTTGAAGCTCCACACTTATCTTGTATTGTTTAAATATAGATAAAGCCTCACACTTATGTCGAAGAAGATAGACATGTGTGTACCGTGAGAAATCATAAATGAAAGTTATAAAATATCGATATTGAGACTTTGAGGCAGAAAAAGGACCGCAAATATCGGTATGAACCAAATCCAAGAGAGCACAGGAATGTGATGAAGTAGAAGTGTGGAAAGGCGAACGATGGTGTTTTCCAAGTGCATAGTACTCACATATTCCCATACGTGGATGAGATTTAAGATCCATACCTTGCACAAGACCATGACGATGAAGATCAAGAATTTTGGCAAAATCGGAGTGTGCAAATCGTTGATGCCATAATTTGCAATCTGCATCTCCAGGGGCAGTAACAACATTTGCAACTGTATCATTCAATGATAGCTCAAATAGATTACCATGTCGAGGAGCCACTGCTATAGTATGCTCGTCTTTCTCTATACGACATTGATTATGATCAAAGCCAACAAACAAACCAAGATCAACTAGATGAGCAACAGAAAGAAGATTTCTTTGCAAATCTGGAACATGAAGAACTCCTCTTAATATTCTAGTGGATGAAACAGTCCCCAGATATAAATCACCCACTCCTTTGACTTGACAAGTCGTATCATCCGCAAGGTAAACAAACTTCTTGACAGGAAGAGAATGATAATTGTGAAGCCACTGCGATTGGTATGTCATGTTTCCAGTGGCACCTGAATCAATGATGAATAGAGAACCATCATGAACATGAAGTACCTTTTCTGGAGAGATATCATAATGGACGAAATTGAGCTCCTGATGAGTATGATCATCATTAGTTGTAGTTTGTTGAACAATATAAGCTCGAGAACGTTCTTCATCATATCTGCATTTATAACAACGGCGAGATGGATGATCTGTATGTGCACAATAATCACAAGGAGGAAAACTTTTGGACGAGCGAGGTTGCTTTGTAGTAACTCCATGCTCCTCATCATATTGACGTGCCCAGCAATCAGAAGCCACATGACCTTTCTTATCACAATAAGAACAATGTTTGTTAGGATAAGCAAGACGAGAAGATTTACTACCTGGATTAGGACGTCCACCCTGCTGAAAACGTGAAGCAGGACGCTTGCGAGCAACAAAAGCAGCATCAAAATCCCTTTGTTCCCGAGTGACCAAAACAGCATCAGATTTTTCCAAATGATGCTCATGACGTTGAGAATATTCAATAAGAGATATACATGCTTTGTCAAAGTGGATATTATCCTTGTTAGACAAAATAGTGATGATATTGTCATATAAAGGATCTTTGATGGTATGAAGAAGTTGAGTAACAATCTGATTTTTAGCAACAGGAGCGCCGGCAGCACCAAGCTGACCTAGGTCTTGCTAGTTTCTACAAGAAGTTTGTGCGTAATTTTTCATTACTTGCTTTGCCTTTGACTAAACTTTTGAAGAAAGGTATTGTTTATCATCGGTCTGATAATCAACAGAAATCCTTTGACTTATTGAAACATGCATTAACCCATACTCCTGTATTACAACTGCCTGATTTTAATAGACCATTATTTTTAGTAGTTACTGATGCTAGCGGATCTGGAATAGGAGCCATACTTATGCAAGACAATCATCCTATAGCCTATTCTAGTTGTAAACTGAAACCCTCCGAACTTAAATATTCAACATATGATAAAGAATTATTAGCTGTAGTAAAAGCTTTAAGACAATGGAAACACTACTTAATGGGTTTTGAATTTATGATTAAGACTTATCAACAAAGTATTAGAAATTTACTTAGCCAACCCCAAATATCTGACCGACATATCAAATGGGCAACCTTTATTCAGAGTTTTCATCCGATTATCCAATATCAACCCGGTAAAGAAAATGTAGTCACTGATGCATTAAATAGAAGACCTGCCATTCATAATATTTCTGTTATATCATTTGATTCTTTAACTCCTATGAAAGATACTTATCATCAAGACATTACTTTTCATGCTGATTGGAATAAATTAGTTGGAAATAACTGGATTCCTATTGATTCACTGTCTTATAATGATGGATTAATGTTTTATGAAAAGAGATTATGTGTTACAGTTCCATTCAGATCTTTTGTTTTGAATGAGATTCATTGTCCTCCATATCAAGGTCATAGAGGTATCATATCTACTTTACGTACATTAACTGAAGATTTTTATTAGCCACATATGGACACTGATGTATCTAACTTTGTTTCTGAATGTTTGATTTGTCAAAGAGTTAAGAGACATCATGGTAAACAGTATGGATTACTTATGCCTTTATCTATTCCATCGAGACCATGGGAACAAATTTCTATGGATTTTATTACTGGTTTACCTAATACTAAAGCTAACCATGATATGATTTGGACTGTAGTAGATAGGTTTAGTAAACAAGCATATTTCATTCCATGTAAGAAAACTTTAACAACATCACAGGCAGCACAATTGTTTTTTGAAAACTGTTTTCACTAACCATGGATTACCAAAAGTTATTATTTCTGATTGTGATTCTAGATTTTGTAACAACTTTTGGATTACTTTGTTTGCTAACCTAGGAACAAAAATTGATTTCTCATCTGCATTTCATCCTGAAACTAATGGACAAACAGAAGCCACTAACAGTACTATTCTAGATCTTTTACGTGCTTACACTATTTCTAAACCACAGACATGGGACACACACTTGCATTTATTACAGTTTGCATATAACAATACACCACACACGTCTACAAAGAAAGCACCATTTAAAGTGATTTATGGTTATAGATTGTCTACACATGTTGCATCTTTATCAAATAGAATTCAGAGTGCTGATGATATTGCTAGTATGCACGCTACTATTTTTGATGAGGTTAAAGACATGATTGCCAAAGCCCAGCAATCATATACCAAACAAGCCAATAAGAAAAGACAAGCAATGAATTTCAAAGTTGATGACTAAGTTTGGTATTGAATAGAAAAACGTAGATTACAAAGTGTAGATAGACACCTAGTTGTCAAACTAGCACCTAGATTCTATGGACCATTTAAGATCATTCACAAAATTAATGACAATGCATTCAAGTTAGAATTACCACCTCACTGGAAAATTCACAACACATTTCACATTAGTTTATTAAGACCCTTTAGAGGCCAATTACCTGTACATCCTATTTATGAAAATCCACCTTTGTTAGAGGAAGAGACTGAAATACTTGAACCTGAAGCTATCATAGATACTGACTTTATGACCACTAGAACTGGCCAAAGATATTCTAGATATCTAGTCAAATTTAAGAACCATCCTGTAGAGGAAGCCCAATTGATGCACGCTAGAGACTTAAATGCTTTCCCTACTCTGCTAGCTCCACATTGAGCTAATAGCAATTGAGGTCAATTGCTATCCCACCCCGGGGGTATGATGCCAGGAGGCATATTTCACGGTGGATTCTGTGCCACGGTGGATTCCGTGACGTTTTACGGTGGATTCCGTAAACTTTGATGACCGGGGCTCATACACAAAGTGGATTCTTTGTGCGAGAAGTTGATGGGGACGTCTATCCTTTTCTGGCGTTTCATTAATTTAGTGTATACATGGGTGATTCCATAGCAGGTGATTCCGCAAAATGCATATTAAAGTAATAAAACTTTATGAGTTTAGAGTGCGCACTCGTAATAAATTAAGGCTAGGATTGATTTCTAACCAGTTGATTTATTTATGTAGCTGAAGACTGCTAGATATTCACTTTTGTCAGTTTAATTGTATTTATTTTACTAACGATTGTGAATGCTTCAGTTGATGTGTAGAGATAGCAGTAGTGGCAGAGGAAAGCATTGGAGGATAGCAAGTATTCGAGTTATCACTTATATTTTGATGG
Organism: Lygodium microphyllum; assembly: GCF_053477565.2. Lineage (NCBI taxonomy): Eukaryota > Viridiplantae > Streptophyta > Polypodiopsida > Schizaeales > Lygodiaceae > Lygodium > Lygodium microphyllum. Next base: position 51,514,443 of record NC_141148.1, on the reverse strand, counting down.
GTGCATACCTTAGGCATGGTGCCTATATTTTGTCACGCCTATTTATTGAGGCGTTGGATATTTATTTATTATTTTGTATGCGCATGGGCGCACGATTATGTTATTTGTACTTGGACATTATATTGGGTATTCCTGACTCTTTGGGCACCGCCCATTAGCTTTATTTCTATTTTGTGCTAAAGCAAACTCAAAAGCTAAAAGCTTGCTATTTTGTAATTTGGGCTATTATTTGAGCTTGAAGATGATTAATACATAAAAATACATGCTTTGTGGAGCGCTCACACAAGGCATGGGGGGAGATTGCAGCCAATTGGTCTCTTGTTTATGTCGTGCATGCTTTTTACCTTGAGTTTTGTGCAAAAAGTAGAGTTCTTTTGTTCTTGGGGACCTTCCGACATTCACTACGCAAGCGTACAGCATCCGATCTGCGCACCAACTTGCCACCTGCATATCGCACTCAGAAGATGAATGAGTTCTACGAGCTAAAATAGCTAGGGCTCACACTTGATGCATACTACTCTAAATTTGTCTCACTTCTTAAGTACGCACCGCAGATGGACATGACGCAGCAGGTGTTCAAATTTTGTGCGGGTTTAAATACACCAGTCAATACCCGTCTTGAATCTATGCGTCTATCTGATCTTCAGGACGCACTCATTCGAGCGGCGCTTATAATTTAGGAGATGCAGTCTAGACCAAGGGGTAACAAAGCTTGGTCTTACAATGACCCGAACAGAGGAGCATTTAGACCTTAAATTAAGAGAGTTCAAGGTCATAATCAAGGATAAAGAAAGAAAGCAAGGATGAATAATGTTGACAACTTTGTTCCTACTCAAAGTAATGGCCGAAACCTCTGTTGTTTCCATTGCAATGAACCCGGTCACTTCAAGAGGCAATGTCCCAAGCTTGGTGGAGGACATCGCCAATCGCCTTTCCAAGGAACAGGCCGTGGTCAAGGAGCCGCTACCCGAGGAAGAGGAAGAACCGCCTACATTGCCAATAGGCAAATGTGCGAAGAAGGAGAAGAAGAAGATCCGACCATGGAAGCAGAATTCGAAAGAGTGACATTCCATGCCGCTTTACACAAGAAAGGGCCAAATCACTAGTTCTCAGTGATTCAGACACCGTCGGACTATCAAAGTAAAAGTTTCAAGACCTTGATTGATTGTGGCAATACACATTCCTTTATCTCACCAGCATATGCAAAAAGATTAGGAATAGCCACAGTAGAAGCACCTACCCTGCTTGTGGAATTGGAAAATGGTCGTGAGGTTACTTGTAACCAGTAAACTGCTAAGGTAGAATTCTTTCTGGGAGGAAAGAAGACTTCGGTCAAATTCAGAGTCATGAATTTAGGTATCCATGAGTTTCTACTCGGAATGGATTGGCTTAAGCCTAACGACACCCACATTCAATGTGGAAAGGGTCAAGTTTCCTTTCGAAACTCTGAATGTGAACTAGTCACAACTCAAGGTGAGGCTGGAGTGCCAAGAATCCAATTGGCCAAAGTGTCTCGGATCATAAAAGGAGTTAGAAAAGGATTACCTGTTTACTTGATCAAACTCAACAAATTAGATCAGAAGCAAGAGTCTCATGAAGGACCTTCTTGGCTGAAGAAATATGCGGACGTATTCCCTGAAGATTTGACTGAACTTTCGCCTCAAAGAGAAGTGGATCATGAGATTAGGATAGTACCTGGAGCAACGCCAATTGCAAAGAGACCTTACAGAATGTCCATACCAGAAGCAATTAAGCTGAAAGAACAACTCAAGCAACTGCTAGATTAGGGCTACATCTGGCCTAGCAATTCACCCTAGGGAGCTCCAGTACTATTTCAGAAAAAGAAAGATGGGACACTTTGACTATGTATTGATTACCGTGGATTGAATCAATCAACAGTCAAGAACAAGTATCCTATTCCTAGAATAGATGAGCTTCTTGATCGTCTTCAGGGTGAAAAGATCTTCTCCAAGATTGATCTCAGGTCAGGTTACTATCAGATAAGGATCAAGGAAGAAGATATCCCAAAAATGGCATTCAATACAAGATATGGGCACTTTGAATTCCTAGTTATGTCATGGGCTTACAAATGCACCTGCCACCTTCAATAGGTTAATGTAGGATATCTTTAGGCCATATCTTGATGATTTCATGCTTGTCTTCTTCGATGACACTTTAGTCTATTCTAAACAGGAAGAAGATCATGAACCACAACTTCGGATTGTCTTTGAGACAATGAGGTCACATAAGCTGTATGCTAAAATGAAGAAGTGTGCATTCTTCAAGCGTCAGATTGAATATCTAGGACTCACAGTATCAACAGAAGGAATCTCAGTGGACCCAGCCAAGGTCAGAGATGTGCTTGAGTGGCCAATACTATTATCCGTCAAAGAGATACGTAGCTTTCTTGGATTGAGAGGATGGTATAGGGTCTTCATCAAAAACTATGCTTTGATTGCAGCACATCTGATGGACTTACTAAAGAAGCAAACTTCCATTGCATGGTCAACTCCCGAACAAAATAGCTTCGACAGATTGAAGCAAAGTTTGGTATCAGCACCTATTCTAAAACTTCCAGACCTCAATAAGGAGTTCGAGGTACTAACTGATGCTAGCATTCTTGCCTTGGGGTGTGTACTTATACAGGAAGGTCATCCAATAGCATACTCTTCAAGGAAATTGAAGAGTCATGAAAATTATGCTATGCATGATTTGGAATTACTAGCTGTCATCCATGCTCTAAAGCTTTGGAGACACTACCTGTTGGGTAACAAGTTTACTATAGTAAGTGATCATAAGAGTCTCAAATGGATCTTTACCCAGAACGAGCTCAACATGAGGCACGTTGGTGGATTGAAGTGTTGGAGGAATATGACTTTGTAATCAAGTACTGACCAGGGAAAGAGAATGTAGTTGCCGATGCACTTAGTCGCAAGGCATTCCTAAATTCCCTAATCTTGAAGAATCCATCAATGGCCAGATCTCTAGCTACAAAAGTATCTATGCCAAACAACCCTATACTTGAGTTAGCTAGAGAGGAAGCATGCCATGATTTGGCCTACCAAACAATGCTAAAGGAGATCTCTATCAAGGAGCAGAACCAAAAGTTGCAGGCTAAGTATCAGGAATTTTCCATTAATAGTGGACTTGTCTACTATAGAACAAGGCTGTGTATACCAGCAAGCCAGTCACTTAAGTAGAAGATATTGTGGGAAGCTCATGATTCTCCTTTCGCAGGACATCCTGGCTATGCTAAGACTCTTAATGCAGTTAGGAAGAGCTACCATTGGGAGAGGCTCAAAGGTGACGTTCTCAAATATGTCACCGAGTGTTTGTCTTGCCAACGTATTAAAGCCGAATATGTCATGATGCCAGGGAGATTGCAACCGCTTGACATCCCCTAAATGAAATGGGAATTCATCAGTATGGATTTTGTTGTAGGCCTACCCCAAGTTCAGAGAGGATACAACTCCATCATGGTTGTGATTGACATGCTTACTAAGGTTGCACACCTTATTCCAGTAAAGAAAAACTATAAAGCCTCAGACATTGAAAGATTATTTATCAAAGAGATATTCAAGCTACATGGTTTACCCAGAAGAATAATTAGTGATTGTGATTCTCTCTTCACATCACACTTCTGGAGAGCTATCTTTGAAGCTATTGGGACTCAACTCTGTTTTAGCACCGCTTACCATCCCCAAACGGATGGCCAAATAGAGCGAGTAAATCAAGTCATCGAGGATATTCTTAGGGCATACTACTGTCGTGAGTCGAAGAGGTGGATTCAATATTTGCCTTTGGTTGAATTTTCCCACAATGCTTCTTACAAGCAAAGCATTCAGATGACCCCTTTTCAAGCATTATATGGTCATGATTGCAGAAGTCCCCTAAACTTCTCTGATCCAACCTTAAGGGTTGAAGCTTCAAGACAGATGTTGGAAGACATGGATGACCAAATAAAGTCAATAAGACAAGACATACAAGCGGCCAAGGATAGACAGAAAGCATACGCAGATTTGAAGCGTCAAGAAAGGGTCTTTGAAGAAGGAGACATGGTCTTCATTCGCGTACGCCCTAAAAAGAGTTCCCTATCCTTAGGAGATTGCAGAAAGCTAAGTCCAAGGTATTGTGGGCCATACAAGATCCTCAAATGCCTAGGACCTAATGCTTATAAACTGCAACTCCCTGAGAACCTAAAAGTTCATAATGTATTCCACATTAGCCTATTGAAAAAGTATGTACCTAATCCGAACCATGTACTTGACGACCAACAAGTTGTAATGCCTAGTCAAGGAGTCCTTGAACTAAGGCATGACAGGATCTTAGATGTTAGGGAGAGACAATTAAGATCTAGAACCGTGAGAGAATGCCTCATCCAGTGGAAGGACTATCCAGAAGAGGATGCCACTTGGGTAGATGAAGGCACACTCAACCATCAATATCCCCTCTTTATCTCGAGATGATGACATCTAGATTCCTCTAAGGGGGAGAGAATGTGATATATCAAATATTTCATGGAAAATTCTTTACTCTATCGGCGACGGTTCGTGCTGGAGGGGGAAAGGGATTTAGAAAGGACAGCAAGCTCCTCGTTGGAGCTTGCGTATCCTCAAGGCCATGCCTCTCACCATGCCGGGAGGGAGGATCCCCCTCCCCTCCCCTATTTAAATCAAGGGGGGCTGCTGCCAGAAAAAAAAAGGAGAAGGGTAGGCTAAGGGTATAGTGCAGAGGGTCGCCGTTGAATGAGAGGGGGAGGGAATCCTGAGACTGCAGTGAAGGGGTGCCGTCACCCAGTGCGCCAAGCTTGAGGGAGAGGTTGGACGTGAGAGGGAGGAGCCGCCTCCACCAAAACCAGCACTGCTGCCTTCACTCACAGGCCCTTGTTGCCTCCCAGGATACGCCAGTTCGCGGACGCCAACACGGCGCCAAATCCTCCCCCCTACCACGTAGAAGCCGTGGAAGCTTCTAAAGAGAAGCTTCTAAGGGGGGGCTAGTTAAGCCGTTTTCACCCCCTTGTGTTCCCTTTTTGTCTTCCCTCCACCCCCCCCTCGGGTTTTAAAAACCCCCTAAGCCCTTTTCACCCCTGTGTCCACACCCCTCCCCCGTGTCCTGAAATCCCTCCAAGACCCCCCTTCCTATACCTTTCACTTCCGTATTCAAAAATCTCCCAAGGCCCCCTTCTTATGCCTTTTGGAACCACACACACACACCCTTCCCCCCCCGTGTTTTAAGCCCCTCATCCCATGGGTGTTGGAACCCCGTAATTTAAATCTTTTTTCCCCCGTATTTAACCCTTAAGCCCCTTTCTTTTGGGCTTGTTACTTTACCCCCCCCGTGTGTGTAAACCCCTATAGGGACTTTTCCTTGGGCTTTGTAAGCCTTTCCCTCCCAAAAGAACTAAGACCTTAACGGTTTTATTACCCCCTCCTCGTGGTTAAACCCTTAACTCTTCCTTAAACTTTCCAAAATATCCTTGAACTTGGTTTTTTTTTTCCCTACTCGAAAAAGAGAAGAAGAGTATTGACGTGCAAGGGAGCGACGGTGGAATTCCAAAAAGGAGTGTAAAGCTGCTTCCACGTTCGAAGAACTACAATTGTGATGCCTCCTAAGAAAGTCCAAGGAGTAGCTGCGGGAGGATCATCTCCCGATATCCATGTGGATATCTCACCCCAAACCTAGGTTTTTTCTTCTTAATTTTATATCGTTGTAATTCAATCATGCAAGATGAATTGTTAGGGATATGATATATTTTGTCCTAGTTGTTTACGACGAAGGAATTTAGTTTAATGGAACATGCAAAATAGATAAAGCATAAGCGTAATTTTTTTTTTTCAAATAGCTTTATGCATGAAAAATGCAAATCATGAAAGGACTCTTACGATGCATAAACTCTATGAAATTATCATTGTTAACTGCATAACGTAGCAAGGAAAAAGGTTGCTTATTTAGCATGAGTTTGTTCGTAAAGAAAAAGGAAAGATTAGTTGGATTTAACCTAACCTCAAATCGATAAAGTATAGGATTGAAAAATCAATTGACACATATATAACAAATCATGCGGAGGTAATTTGGATATTACCTTCTAAATTTAACCAAATTAATATAGACTTAGAAATACCTATGCTGCGAAATATTCATTGAGAATGAATTAAAATCCAAGAAACGTTTATACCTTAAATACTTGCCCATATTCCCTGATTGTAGGGTCAGTAAATTGTAAACATAAAAGGAACTAGGGTTTGTCCCTGAGTTTCTTAAAAGAAAATAATAAAGCTAGGAAACCCTAGGTCTAACAACGTCGGCTTAAAGAAACTGAAACAGATTGTTTCGTAACTCCATTATCGAATAGTACGATGCAGGACTTGCGCAACAAGTACGAAGTCATATGGTCTTGTGATTGAATCACAAGAAGAAAGGCTAAATTCTCGCAACAAGGATGGCGGATCCTTACGCAAGTTATCTTGCAAGAGGATGTATACTTTGATATCCTTCTGAGTAAGGAAGGTTAAAAACCAGAGACTGAAGTATCCAATGAACTTTAGGGTTTGACCAAGTTGGGTTAATAGGGTACGCCCTAACCCAGAATATAAGGGATCTTGCCAAGTTGCAAGACACCCCGGATCGAGTGCTGGATGCATTCGAAATGAAGGAGTCCTTCCTTAGTAGTTTGTGAACAACAAAATCGATCAATGGAAATGTTTGTGCTTGCTAGAGATTTTAGAGCATTGTTTGACTTAATAAATAAATACCTATACTTCAGGTTGAAGGTCTGAAGGGAGAGGCAGCTTCAGTTACCCCCGACTGCCTGCGTGACCCTAACCAAAGGGGTTGTTGACCGCGCCGGGAACGTGGACCAAACCCGCCACGAGAAGTCTCTCCGTTAAGCGCTACTTGGAGCCGGAGGACGCTTGGGTGCCAGGAGGGGCTCTGGCCATAAATCCCTCGCCTTCCGAGGCCTGCACAAGAGGCTAACATGACTTCGGATTGGATCTCGAGGCCCGCATACTAGTCTACAGGCGAAAACTTGGAATAGTGATCCCTGTGGATTGCTGGATAGCCTTCGGGTAGATTGTGGATAAGCCTACGGGCGGAACTCCTTGTATTTCAAAGATAAACATGATGACCTGTTAATAAAGAACTTGTTTGATATTGTTTTTCTATGTCAAGTGATAAGATTACGTGAAGGAAACAGTGCTTAATGGGTTAATTAAAGAAGTTGGTTATTACATGTCCAACTAATGTGTTAGATAATTACATAACTAAAACAACCCGAGGAAACTGCGGAGGATGGCCGTCCTACGATTGGGTGGTCCTGGTTGGCCGGGAACTTTTCTCAAATCACGAAGAACAGCGAGATGATCATCAAAGGACACGAACAACAAAACCGTTGACCTAGAGTTATGTCTTAACCCGATTTGCGTTGTTTTAGGGGAACGGAATGGGACTATGCCTTATGGCAGAGAGGTTGATCTTTGCATCCCTATCGTTTCCCATTCTCCTTGAACCAAGTGCAGCATGAATCCGCTTCAGACCTAGCATTTCTGCGTAAAGTAGTTTGCTTGGGTCCGACGCTAGTTGCTGTTAGGAAATGACCAATCAGGAAAACCCTAATTTAGGTCGATCCTAAGTGGGAACGGCCGGAATACTTTCGCTACGTGGCAGATACGGAAAGCCGTAGATCACAAATCCGGTTAACATTCCATGGGAGTGCTGGGCGGAGCTTTCTAGACTTCCTTTCCGATGGACTGCTAAGACGTGTCCTGGATGATACTAGTGGACATGTTACATAAGTAAAAAAAACATGACAAACATGTGAGTTACCACTTAAGACTCCTATCCATTAATACAACTCCTAGTGTAGTCAAATGAGCAACATTTACACCATTTATCTAGTTTGTCTACATGTGGAGACATATCCAAAATTGAGAATTTTCACACACCATGATTAGACTATTCCCCTAGTTAGGAACACAAAGTGTAAATAAACCTGTATTGGAAACTCCAAACCACCTCTGAAAAATACATTTTTTCACTTCCATAACATTATCAATCATCAGGACACCTAGGCACAAAATTACTCATAACTTTTGATTTGTAACATGGATCACCAAAGCATATCTCTAGTTCAAAAATATAACTTGTTATAAGATATCAAAGTCAAAATTAAAGATTTCAACTCCCACAAGACCTCTCAATTCTGTATTACTAGTTACAAGTTACAATAGCCTAGTAATATATGAAACTATGCATGGAGCAAACAATCAAATAAATAGAGAAATAAACTACACAACAATTCATTAAATAATCAATAATTTAAATTGTTAATATTTAGAACAAAAATTAAGTGCAATAAGAAATTTTAAACATACAATCACATGTGAATGTTATTCCAATATCATTTTGATAACTATATACAATACATGAGCACTATGCATTTAAATGATCAGTGAAAACTTAGAATAAATTTTTTATACACTAATTTGATACACATAATGCATGTGAGTCATGATAAAAAATAATTATAAAAAATATAAATAAATATACAATAAATATGTAACATTGAATGCTTTTACACCTCAAAAATACATATAGAAATAAGTAAATATATGAAAATATTATAAATATCCATAACTTTTATACCACATGAACATTGAATTTCACATACTTATATTGTAATATTACATGTTTAATTGATATGGAAAGAGTATACACACCTTATAATTAATAATTATAGCATTAATATTTAAAGCACATTTTTAAACTAATGATAAATAAAGCTGATGAACTAATATTTGTGGAGGGATAACATAGTCAAAATACCATCAAACAAAAACCATACCATGAACCAACATTGCCCAATATGAGATGTTAGCCCGTTAAAAAAATTGTACATATCTAATTGTTATTTTCTAACCTAATGCTTTATATCTAGGATACATGCAACCCATGAGAATACTAAATACCCAGGATATGAAACACTTTGTGGATGCGTCAATGTTTGTTCAAAAATAAGAACCAAGTATAATAAACATAATTGAATTAGTTTCCAAATGGCATCCTACTTGGGAGAACAATGAGCATATCTTTAGTACAAGCATCCTTGTCTAGGCAAAATTATTGAAGACCTTTATTGAGAAGAAATTATAATCCTACTAATTTGTCACCTCCTACTCTTTTGTGGCCAAAAGTTAACTATGATTAAAAATGCGAGAGCTTTGGAAGAAACACAACACCATGAGCCCCTTCTTAAGTTGCATTGCTATCGACTTGTACTTCTTTGTCATGGCAATTGCCATATGATGATAATTGAATAATGAGACATGTTTAGTACCCTACATGATGGTCTTACCTTTTATATCATCACTTCTTATTTTTCCATCATTTCTTGGGCGATTAGCTACATATAAGCCCCATATCATATGCATTCAAGAAACATTAAAAACTACTCTTATCTATGAGATTTTTCTAACTAAAATATAATTGTTTTCTATTTAATCTATGAATAATACCTTTTTATATCTCCCTTCTTTATGTAAAGAAAATGTAAAATTGGTGTTTAAAAAGTTCATTCTTTTGAGCCTACATGATATACTTATATATTAAAAGAATCTCAAATATAAGTCAAGTTACAAAATTTGGATTTGCCATCCAATTTACTACATTATCCCTTGTATGATAAGATACTTATAGAGAAGAACTTGCATGTTGGTGGTTACTTTGCACACCTTCTTTGTGTGGGCTTAGGTTCAACACTGTCTCTGTAGCAATAGCGAACAAAGGTTTGTTTTGCATACTAGTAGAAGTAGAGAAAGAACTAGAGTACTTTGGCTTGTACACACTAATAGTTCATGTTGATTGAGGATTTTGAGAAACCATAGAGAGCTTAGAGGACTCAAATGTGGTATTCAAAATGTGCTCAAATAGCAGTAGTTGGTCATTTGTTGTTTCCTTTGTGTTCCTCTTATGATTAATTTCATTGGTTTGGGAAAAAACATTGAGTATTGATATTGTGGTTACTATTTTTTCTTTGGCTTGGGTTCAAAGTTGTCTTGGCTACCTTGGATTGTGCCTTGTCAATACTTTTGCTTCTAGATTAAGCACATTTGTAGAACCAAAGATGATAACTACCTTGATAGTACCCTTGCACCTCAATGGGAGATTTGGATACCCATCTCAATGAGATATATGGCATGTTTGGATTCCCTTTCCATTGGATTATCTTTTCTAAAATGGTTTAGTTTTTTTAGGAGACTTTGAATTTGCCTAAGATTTGCTCTTAGGTTGCCACTAAGACCAAGTAGTTTTCTTGGTTTGTGAAGGCATCTTAGGCTTGCTAACAGGTTTTAGGTTCTTGAATTATTTGATCAAGCTATCACCCTTCCTACTAGCTAGAGGCTTGGGAGATGGGGAAGGATTTTTGGTTCTTTTCCTGCCCTCTAACTAATTTCCCTATGCTGAAAGTAGAAATAACTGTGGTTTCGTAAGACTACAAAAGAAATGTATTTGTTAACATAGTTGAAATTACACTAGGCTTGATGTTCAAGAGGACATCCCAAGAGGATCTATAACCCCAAAATTTCCAATTTAGCAAAATGTAAAAAATGAGACAAGTGCTTTAATTCTTCACTATGTATATGTTTACACTTACCTCACAGGTAGGGTTTTCCTACATAAAGATATAGGTTGGTGTCTATGGGAACCAATTATGATTGATCAACTCTGTTCTAGAAGTAACATGGTATAATATTGAAATCTAATCCTTCATCTCAATAAGGGCATCTACAATAATATCCTTTGTTGTGTTGAATCAAACTCTGAGGTAGACTAGAGGATTGATGATGGGATCATCCTAAAATCGTAAATTATTGAGGGAAACAACCTTAACATCACAATAGGGGTTTATAAGTGGGTACCCTAGCGGAGACAATGAATTGAGTTGATCATGCTTTTCAAGTTACTCATATCAAGTTTATTCTACCACCAGAACAACACTAATTGGAACATTAAGCTCCTTTATGGAGGGTTCATTAGGTCATGCCCTCAAAGCTCATCATGATGCAACTTCCATTAAAGTGCCATGTGGTCTCCTTTAGTAGGCTTTCTAATTCCACATGGCATGTTTAACTCTATTCATATTGAGGACATGAGAAGTTGAATTTTTGCTTATGGCCTTTGATTGAATACAAAAGAACTAGATCACCTTTTGTCAAAGGTTCTTTTATTGCACATGCTTATTAAATCATCCTATTCATCTAATTGTTTCAATACGGAATGGATGGCCAAAGGCATATCTCTATCAAGCACTCAAGTTAAACTAGGTGATTAGCCCAAGATTTAGTGCCTTTATAGCATTCTTGCACTACTATATAGAGACTAGGGATAATAAATTCAACAGGAATTATGGTATCAATGTCATATGTGATCTTGGAGGGGGCTTTTCCTATTGCTATCTAACATGCTATATGATAGGCCAATAAAGCTATCGTGTATTATGGACATCGCAAGTGCTCTTTGAGAGTGAGGAGATCGCTCTCACAACTCACAAGAGAAGAAATCGAAAGAGAAATTGAACTAGAACTTGATTGCGAGATAATTCAATTATAAGAGAATGCTCATGAGAGCATGGATTGATTACAAGACAATAACTCAATACAAGACAAGATTAAAAGAAGACAAGAACTAGAAGAGAATGCTCATGGCTTGATTACAAGACAAAACTAGAACAAGACAAGAACAAGACAAGAACTAGAAGAGGACTTACCTTGTAAGAGTCTCACAATTAGTGTTGGAAAGACACAAATGGTTACAACCCATGACCCCTATTTATATTATAGCCTAAGGAGATTAAGGGGGATATATGTAATATTACAAGAGGATGCCTTATGGCATGATATGCATGTTGACACATAGCAAGATATGGACACATGGTATGCTAACATTAGTAATGACATAAGAAATTATGCATATATATTCTAGAATGTTCGATAATCTTCTACAAACTTCATCGAAGTAGTGAGTGTCCCAACTTACATAGGAATGAAGCGATGTCCTTGAACCAAGGAATATTCTTGCTTAAGCATCCATTACACTACCCCCCTTATAGCCCCGAGTTCTATGAGGAGCGATGGTGTGCTGTTGAATAGGCCTTGGCTTGATTGGATATTGAAGATGAAATTTTCAAATATCCACAAGTAGATCTTGTGTTAGACATGCTACCAGCCCAATCTATATTTCTGTATCTAAACATTTCTCTATCCTTACTTGCCTCATAAAAAATTCCATAATGCAAAGTGGATTTTATGTAACACAATGTGTATCTAACTACATCCAAATGAGGCTTTCTAGACATCAACATAAAGTTACTGATAAGGCCAACATAATAATTGAAGTCTAGGCTTATGATAATCATGTAAATTAGACTTGCTACTATCCTCTTGAACATATTAGGGTCTTCTATCTCATCCCCAACTTCACATTTTTCTCCAATGGCACCGAAAGAGGCTTATAATAAGGTGTAAAGATTTGGCCATGTGGCTAAATCTTAACACATGCTTCAAAGTGGGACTTCGAAAGACAACCTATATAGTAATTAGGGTAGACTCCACTTTCAAGGAAGGGGACAAGATTTGACCATATGGCCAAATATTAAGTAAATTGGAAATTCCTAAACTAGATGAGAATTTCCAAATTCCCTAGTATAGTGTTCTAAAGATGTGCACACTAGAGGAAGAGATTTCTCAGGTGTAAGAAGAAGATATTGCTTAGTAAGTTGCTCACAAGTACAACTAGTACACTCTCTGTACACTTGAGAGTGACCTCCATGCTATTTATACATCCTCACTGAAGGCTAGGGTTAGGGTTTCCCTTACCCTCTAGTTCATTCACACCTCACCTTCCCTCATGCATTCTTGCTTACTCAAGGTCCCCTTGCTACACTTCTAATACCTCCCAATGCCAAAGTTGCATTGGATTACATAGCATGTAAAAAATGTTGGTCTTCATATAATTTGGAGACATAGTTTACCTCCCAACCTTTAGGAACTTCCGGAGAGTTTGGACATTTACTAGTGATATGCCCTATTTATTTTAATTTGTTGCACTTCATCTTGTTGCGATAAATTTTCCAAAAAATTCTTATAATATGTCTATTTTTGTTGCAAAAGGAGCATTTAGAAGTTACAATATGGAATAAGAGTTGTTTAGGGTTGTCGAGGTAGATGCTAAGCTTATGCTCCCTTCTTTTTTATTTCTCTTCTCTTTATCTACACAATATTGAGTGACATCTTTAAGTGTTGGATTTGATACCTTTGTTAGAGTAGTGACAAGGGTTGAAACAACCTTTCTTATGGATTCTAGAATATTGCGATGGCATATTCTTTAGCAAAGTAGATATTGAATTGAAGCTAATTGAGTCATCATACCCTTCAAGTGGGAAATGAATTTTGACATATGTTCTCGTTGCTTGTATTCCAACATGAAGAACTCTATTTGGAAAAATATATTGGAAATCTTCTCTCTTGTACCATATGATTTCTCGAGCTCATCCAGCTTCTCTTTTGCAGTTACAAGTTGATCAAAATGGTAAATTAATGATTCATCTAGGTGCAACATTATTATGTCTTGGGCTCTTTCATCATCTTGAACATCCATAGGGTTGGATGGATCAATGGATTTGATCCCTTTGATGAAGGGCAGGTTGCCTCTCTCTATCATTATGTTTTACTAACACTTTTCATGATGGAAGTCTCTCCCATCAAACTTGTGGATTTAAGGCTTTGCATCAATATAGGCCATGATAGAGGGGTCTTATCGATGATAATGTCTATTTTTTAATAATTATAGCAATACAAGCAGAAGAAATCAAGTTGAAAACAACTGATGTGAGCTCAAATAAATAGATTAGATGAAGAGAAGAAAATGCTCTATGTGTTTATATTATCTAACACATTGCCTTGCAATTTTTAGGAGAGATGATGATAGTTAGGTACTTAATGAGAATTCTTAGGGCCTGAAAACCTTTAGATTACTAAGATTAATTACCAAGTAATGATTACTGGTTTGATGAGTAGTGTTAAAAAAAACTATTATCCAAGCTTAGTGAAGCACTTATGTTGGAGGCCATCGGTCGGATCTCAATTTGAGATTCATATTCGAGGTAAGAAGCTCTAAGTTTTGAGCTTCCACATTTTCAATGAAATTGATCCTTACTGAGTTAGTGATTACAGTCATTGTTCATCAATTCAATGATAAGAAAATTGAAGAAAATCAAGCTTCAATCTTTTTGGTTGTGGTTGCATGTCAACCTAAGAAGAAGACTTCAGAAGAAATCAAAAGCAAATATGGCCTCCATTGCTCACACTTGTTTCTACAATGGAGGTGGGTCAGAACTCGCTATGGTTGAAAGGAGGATAGGTTGAAGAGATGAATATATCTTATGCACTTTAGCTAAGATGTGATTTTGGAAAGCTCAATGGATCAAAGGTGGCTTTGATATCATATTGAAAAAGAGAGAGAGAGCCTAAAGATGTATACACAAGAGGAAGAGAGTGCTCAAGTACAAGAATAAGATCTTACTTAGTAAGTTGCTCACAAGTACAATTAGTACACTCTCTCTACACTTGAAAGTGGCCTCTAAGCTATTTATATACTCGAGGAAGTTACTTTATATATATTCTCTACATCATGTGTGTTCAAGGCCTATTTATTAATATCCTTATCTGTGAATTTGTTTTGAATAAAACATAAACATTTTCTATTAAATCTATAAAAAATCCCTTTATAGTACACCATTTTGTATGTAAAAAATGTATGAAAATGGTATTTTAAGAATACCTTATTTTGAGCCCACATGATGCACACATATTCATGATTAACATACCCAAGTGTACCTAGCCTCACAATGGACTAGGTTTAGGGTTTTACCTACCCTCTACTTCATTCACACCTCACCTTTCCTCATGGACTAGATCGTAAGTCTTGTTGGTCTCTAATGTAACCATCTTCTCATTCATTGCTACATCTCAATGAGCATTATAAAAAATATCCTCAAAATAAGTGGGCTCAACATCCTTAACTACCTTTTTCATATAAATATAATGGTGATCTTTGTAACCTTTGAAAGTAAATATTTTAATATCATGCTAGACCTATATACCATAGATCACTCAGTCGAGCCTTTGTATTACTATTTTCTCTCTACCCTGACTGAAGGAATACCAATCTTAGCATCCAAACTCTAAAACCATTGGGATCTCCATCAAATCCCAAATGACTAGCAAATGTATCATTACCACTCGACACTTTTTTCTTCCCTTTGTCTTTGCATGAAAACTTATAGATGAATCTAAAGATGTGGGGCTACTCCTCAGTCTCCTAGACCAAGGGCTCGCTATAGGTGTAGTGCCAAATGATAGTTCTGGTCCACTAATACGCTGTGATTCTTACTTTTATTTCTATATATAACTATCATGATCACCATTATCATCCAATGCAACACCATTAAATGCAGAATGAGTGCTCATATCATCAAAAATAACATCCCTACTCACTCTGAACTCACATGTGATAATAGCAATACCATTTATGCTCTATAGAGTATCCAATGAAAATATATTTTTCAACCTTTGGATCAATCTTATTTTGTAGCTCCTTTGATATATAAACATCTATAATTCAACCAAGTACTTTCAAGTGTGACACATTGGGATTCTTGTTTATAAACTTTAGGGTCATTCCATGAATTACAACTACAGACATTCTATTCATAATATAGATGATAGTATAAACGGCTTCAAACAAAAAATATTTCAGTAAATTCTTTTTTTACCATCGATGCGAGTGTAACTTATACAATATGTCTATTTTTCCTTTCTGCAACCCCATTTTTCTGTGGAATATACTTGAAAATAAATCATCTCTTTATCCCATGAGACCTCAAGATGTTACTGAACTCATTAGAGAGATACTCTTCTCCTCCTTCTGACCTCAAGCACTTACTTTCAAGCATGTTGTAAGGTGTCCACTTGTATCTTCAGGGCACGTCTTAGTAGTCCATCGGAAAGGATGTCTAGAAAGCTCCGCCCGGCACTCCCATGGAATGTTACGGGGTTTGCGATCTATGACTTTCCGCATCTGCCACGTAGCGGAAGTATTTTGACCGTTCCCACTTAGGACCGTCCTAAATTAGGGTTGAAATCGAGTGAACTACTTTACGCAAAAATGCAAGGTCCGAAGTGGATTCACGCTGCACTTGGTTCAAGGAGAATGGGAAACGAGAGGGATGTGAAGCTCAACCTCTTTGCCATAAGGCACAGTCCCATTCCGTTCCCCTAAAAAAGCATAAATCGGGATCAGTTATAAGTCTAGGTCAACGCTCTTGTTGTTCATGTACTTTAACGATCTTTCTGCTATCCATCTTGATTGAGAAAAGTTCCCGGCCAACCAGGACCACCCATCTATAGGACAGACCTATGGCCACATCCACCGCACTTTCCTCAGGTTGTTTTAGTTATTTAATTACCTAACACATTTGGTTGGACATGTATCAATCAGCTTCCTTAATTAACCCGTTAGGCACTGGTTCCTTCACATAATCATAGCACTTGACATAGAAAAGCAATGTCAAACAAGTTCCTTTTTAACAAGTTATCATATTTATATTTGAAATACATAAAGTCCAGCCCGTAGGCTTGTCCACAATCCACCTGAAGGCTATCTAGCAATCCACAGGGATCACTAAACCAAGATTCCGCCCGTAGACTAGTATGCGGGCCTCGAGATCCAATCCCGAGTTATGTTAGCCTCTTGTGCAGGGTCCTAGAAGGCGAGGGATTTACGGCCAGAGCCCCCCCTGGCACCCAAGCGTCCTCCTACTCCAAGTAGTGCTTAACAGAGAGACCTATCGTGGGGGGTTCATTCCACCTTCCCGGCGCAGTTAACAACCCCCTTGGTTAGGGTCAGGCAGGCAGTCAGGGGTAACTAAAGCTGCCTCTCCCTTCAGGTCTTCAACCTGAAGCATTAGATATCCATTTATCCTTTACTTCTTTGATCAAACAAAGAAAAACAACGATCTTAAATCTGTAACAAGCAGAATCATTTCCATTGGTCGTTATTGTTGGCCAACTACTAAGGAGTGAATCCTTCTTTCCGAATGCATGCAGCACTCGATTCGGGATTACTTGCCACTTGGCAAGATCCTCTATATCCTGGGTTAGGGCCGTACCCTATTAACTGGACTTGGTCAATACCTTAAGTTCATATGTTATTCCAATTTATTGGTTGATCTCTTGCTTTCAAGCAATTATCTTTACCCAAGAAAGATACTATATTAGGACAACTATTCATCCTCTTGCAAGATAACTTGCGTAAGAGTCTGCCAACCTCATTCTGAGGAATTTGGCCATTTCCTTGTGTTCAATTCACAAGATCGTGCAACTCTACTACTTGTCGCACAAGTGCCGCATCAAGCTATGGGACTATTTACCCTTAGAATGGAGTCACGAAACAATCTGTTCATGATTACATTAGGCTGATGTTGTCAGTCCTAGGGTTCCAAGTTCCATATTTTTTTTAGCGAGAGATTCTTAGGGAAAAACCCTAGATCACTTCTTAAGTATGTTCCAATGTCCCTACATTCCGTGAATGTGGGTAAGTCTTTAGGGTATAGGAGTTCTAGCCTTGACCATACGAGTGACTAGGTCACGTGTTAAATCCTAGTTAGTTCTCTGGAATTGAATTAACTCTTCCTAAATGAGCTCCTTCACGGTTTTTTAGGTGGTTAGGTTTAAGCCAACTTGTTTAATTCTTGACGATAATTACGCTATCATTTCCATAAACACATGACTCATTGTCTATGCATAAGTTGATTTTCAACCCTAACTTTCGGTTTAAGATCAAGCACAGGTTAGGTTATAGCCTAATTCCAGTTAATCACCCTATAACTTGCGAACAAGATTCATGCTAAAACATGCAGCATTTTACTAAAAAATATGCAGTTGAAAAATGATATTTATACCAATTTACTAGACTTATGCAACTTAAGAATCATTTCATGCCTTGCAATTTGCTATGGATTATTAGCACTTTCCATAATGACTCATTGCGAAGAAGATATGTCCTAATAATGCAACATGCAGTTTATACTTCCATGCCTAAACGGAGTGCACTATCTTAATTTTGTTTTGTAAATATCGACATTAATCTAAGTTCAGTTCATTGAAATGTAGAAAAACTACTTGCGAGAAATGCATATCAATTTTTTGCTCACTTTATTTTGTTCGTTTTATTGAAAATACTAATGGCCAAACTCTTCCGTCCCATGAGCTAATTCTTTCAAAATTAACCAAAGTATTTAAGACAAAAAATGCATCCTATCTTCAAAAATTATCCACGCACGATAACAACATAAAATAAAAATTAGGAAGGAAAACGTGGACTTGTGGTGAGATGTCCACGTGGATGCTAGGAGACGATCCTCCTGCGGTTGCGCCTTGGGCTTTGTTAGGAGCCATTTCGAATTCAGCTTTTTCACCTTGGGCGCAGAGTTACGATCTTGTCCATCTCGGTAAGGGTATTAGATGGAATTCGCACGGAATTGGGTGGAAAAATCCCGGAGGGCAGGGGGTATAAGAACGATGATAGGGCTTTTAGGAGAAGGGATTTAAGGGCTTTGGATATAGGGGATTGTGTGTGGGGGAAAAGGGGCTAAAAGAGCCCTTAGGAGGGGATCTCACGTGTGGGGGGGGAAAAAAGGCTTAAAAGAGGAACATGAAGACCCTTCAAGTCAAATTCGGGAAGAAAAGGTCTTTACCGCGCCCACATGAACAAGGTCCTACAAGGGTAATTTATGGATGGGGAAAGGTGTAACATAAAGGCTTATGAAGGCCCTTCAAGTCAAATGTCGGGAGGGGAGGGGGGGGAGGGAAGGGGGCTTATAGAGGGGTCTTTTCTTTTTGTGTGGGGGGAAAACAAAGGTATAAAAGGGGCTAAGAAGAAAATTTTCACGGGGGGAAAGGGCCTAAGGACCACATGAAGGCCCTTCAATAGCAAATCAGGGGGGGAAAGGGGGGCTTATATGAAGGCCTTAAGTAGGCCACCTGAAAGGGAGACTTCTAGGAGCTATAGAAGCTTCCTAAGAAGCTTGTGATGCTGTGGAAGCCCACATGGTGGAAGAAGGGCAAGGAAAGGACTGGCATAGATGGCGGCATCTAATGGCTCATGGGAGCGATTACCTGGACCACGACAGCCGCGAGGAGTACTACTCCTCCCTCCACTCTAGTGATGACAACGGCCCCACGCGGTGTCTCCTCCCCTCTCAATGGTAGCCACAACACCAACCCTCTCTTCCCTCTCGATGGCCAGCATCTTCTCAGCATGCGCCACCTTGCATCTCCCCCCCATGGTATTGACTTAAATAAGGGAGGGGAGGGGATCCTCCCTCCCCTGCGTGGCATCTCGCATGCCTTTTTCCCCCTGCAAGCTCCATCGAGGAGCTTGATCACACCTTCTATTCCCTACCCCTCCAACACGATAGTCGGCTGGGGGGATAAGGGGAATAATAAAAAAAAATTGTCATTATCCTAATCCTTATAGCCTCCTAAGAGGGGATTCGTATGCGGAATGCGTGTCTTTGTTTTGGAAGCGTTACATTCTCTCCCCCTTGGAGGAATCCTGTGTTGGATATGATGAATGCCCCACCCTCATTAGGTGCTACCAATGATCCATGGTGCTCAAAGTTGTAAGGCCCCCATTATAAGGAGAAGCCAAGTGTGAGCCCGGACATTGGTGGAGTCCTGACTTGTATATCAGATGAGGTCTATGTGACCGGATGGCAAAAAGGTGACCATTGTGGGTCTAATCTTTGGGTTAGACGGAGTGGTTAAGCTGGTAGCAACTCGAGGCACATTGCATCAAGTTGCGGTGTAAGGGAGTTAAAAGGGGCTCATATGGTAGGTCAGCAGGCCGACCTAACGACCTTCGCGGGCTATAAAAGCTAAACCCCTTCGCAGCCATCATTCACTCATCATTCACTCATCTAGATCGCCATCTAAGCTTCACACAGTGGAAGCGCACGGGTGGACAGAGCCATCTTTGTATCAGTTGTTTGGAGTTAAAGAATTTATTGATTCCCCTCTTATCTGTTGTGTACTCTCTATCTCTTTCTCAGATTCTGTTCGCTGCGCCGTGTAATATTTTACATCCTGATATCCTTATCTCGAGATAAACTGGGGATATTGAATGTTGAGAGTGCCTTCATCTATCCACATGGCATCCTCCTTGGGATAATCTTTCCATTGGACGAGGCATTCTCTCAAGGTTCTGGATCTCAGTTGTCTCTCCCTAACATCTCAGTTGTCTCTCCCCATGGATCTCAATTGTCTCTCCCTAACATCTAATCTCCCTAACATCTAAGATATACACAGCCTCGTTCCATAGTAGGCAAGTCCATTATTGATAGAGAATTCATGATACTTAGCCTACAGATTTTGGTCCTGATCCTTCATAGAGATCTCCCTTAGCATCTTTTGATAGCCTGGATCATGGCATGCTTCCTCTCTAGCTAACTCAAGTATTGGATTGTTTGGCATAGATACTTTTCTAGCTAGACATCTAGCCATTGATGGGTTCTGCAAGATTAGGGAATTAAGGAATGCCTTGCGACTAAGTGCATCAGCAACTACATTCTCTTTTCCTGGTTGGTACTTGATTTCAAAGTCATATTCCTCCAGCACTTCAATCCATTGACGTTGCCTCATGTTGAGCTCATTCTGGGTAAAGATCCACTTGAGACTCTTATGATCAATCACTAGAGTAAACTTGTTACCCAACAGGTAGTGTCTCCAAAGCTTTAGAGCATAGATGATAGCTAACAATTCTAGATCATGGGTAGCATAATTCTTCTCATGACTCCTCAATTTCCTTGAAGAGTATGCTACAGGATGGCCTTCTTGCATGAGCACACAACCTAAGGCAAGCGTGCTAGCATCTGTTACTACCTCGAACTCCTTATTGAGGTCTGGAAGTTTTAGGATAGGTGCTGATACCAAACTTTTCTTCAATCTATCAAAGCTGGTTTGTTCGTGAGTTGACCATGCAAAGGATGTTTGCTTCTTCAGTAAGTCCGTCAGAGGTGCTCCATTCAAAGCATAGTTTTTTATGAAGACCCTATACCATCCTGTCAATCCAAGGAAACTGCGTAGTTCTTTGACACTTGTTGGTATTGGCCATTCTAGCACATCTCTGACCTTCGCTGCCTCCACTGAGATTCCTTCTGTTGATACGATGAATCTCAAATATTCAATCTGACATTTGAAGAATGCACACTTCTTCATCTTAGCATATAGCTTATGTGCCCTCATTGTCTCAAGGACAATCCGAAGTTGGGGTTCATGATCTTCTTCCTGTTTAGAATAGACTAGAGTGTCGTCAAAGAAGACGAGCACAAAATCATCAAGGAAATGGCCTAAAGATATCCTGCATTAACCTGTTGAAGGTGGCAGACGCATTCGTAAGCCCAAATGACATAATTAGGAACTCAAAGTGTCCATATCTTGTATTGAAGGCCGTCTTGGGAATATCTTATTCCTTGAACCTTCCAGATAGTAACCCAATCTGAGATCAATCTTGGAGAAGATCTTTGCACCCTGAATACGATCAAGAAGCTCATCTATTCTAGGAATAGGGTACTTGTTCTTGACACTTGATTGATTCAACCCTCTGTAATCAATACATAGTCAAAGCATTCCATCTTTCTTTTTATGGAACAGTACTGGAGCTCCCCATGGTGAACTGCTACGATGGATGTAGCCTTGATCTAGCAGTTGCTTGAATTGTTCCTTCAGCTCAATTGCTTCTGGTATGGACATTCTATAAGGTCTTTTTTGCAATTGGCACAGCTCCTGGTACTAGCTTGATCTCATGATCCACTTCTCTTTGAGGTGGGAGTATTGTCAGCTCTTCAGGAAATACATCTGCGTATTCCTTTAGCCAAGAAGATCCTTCACTAGACTCCTATTTCTAATCTAACTTGTTGAGCTTAATCAAATAGACATGTAATCCTTTTCTGACTCCCTTTATAATCCGAGATGCTTTAGCCAATTGAATTTTTGGCACTCCAGCCTCACCTTGAGTTGTGACCAGATCCCCTTCAGAGTTTCGAAAGGAAATTTGGCCCTTTCCACAATGAATGTGGGCGTCATTAGGTTTAAGCCAATCCATTCTGAGTAGACACTCATGGATACCTAGGTTCATGACTCTAAATTTGACGGAAGTCATCTTTCCTCCCAGAAAGAATTCCACCTGAGCAGTTTGCCTGGTACAAGTAACCTCACGACCATTTGCCAATTCCACAAGCAAGGTATGTGCTTCTACTGTGGCTATTCCTAATCTTTTTGCACAAGCTGGTGAGATAAAGGAATGTGTACTACCACAATCAATCAAGGCCTTGAAACTTTTACCTTGATAGTCCAACGGTATCTGAATCGCCAAGAACTGGCAATTCGGCCCTTTCTTGTGAAGAGCGGCATGGATTGTCGCCCTTTCAAACTCTGCTTCCATGGTGGGGTCTTCTTCTTCTTCACACATTTGTCTATTGGCAACGCAGGCGGTTCTTCCTCTGCCTCCGGTACCGGCTCCCTGACCATAGCCCATTCCTTGGAAAGGTGCTTGGCGATGTCCTCCTCCAAGATTGGGATATTGCCTCTTGAAATGACCGAGCTCGTTGCAGTGGAAACAACGGAGGTTTGGGCCATTGCTTTGACTAGGAACAAAGTTTTTGACATTATTAGTTCTTGCTTTCTTTCTTTGTCCCTGATTCTGACCTTGAACTCTCTTCATTTGAGGTCTGAATGCTCCTCTGTTCGGGTCATTATAAGACCAAGTTTTGTTAACCCTTGGTCTAGCTTGCACCTCCTGAATTATAGGCGCAGCTCGAATGAGAGCGTCCTGAAGATTTGATGGATGCATAGATTCAAGACGGGTATTTACTGCTGGATTTAAACCAGCACAAAATTTTGACACCTGCTATGTCATGTCCATCTGTGGCACATACTTAAGAAGTGAGACAAATTTGAAATAGTATGCGTCAAGAGTGAGTCCCAGCTCTTTTAGCTCGTAGAACTCATTCATTTTCTGCGTGCGATACGCAGGTGGTAAGTATCTTCCCTGCACGGCTTTCTTCAGCTTCTCCCAGGTAACGGATCCTTCCGCAATCCCTTGATCTCTGCACCATTGTTTCCACCAAAGCCTTGCTTCGCCTGTGAGCTTCAGCTTGGCGAGCATAGCCTGATTGGCGGGTGCAGTATCAGCTGCTTCAAAGTAATCCTCCATGGATTCAATCCAAATTTCAGCATCTGCTTGGACGGACCTGCCTCTCCCGTCAAATTCGGGTGGCTTGATCTGCTTAAGAAGAAATTCCTTCTCCTAGATTACAGCAGTACTTGATGTAGGAGGCGAACTGGGAACCTGTACTTGGGGTTGTGCCTAGACAAAGATTTCTTATCGTTATTACTCGTTAAATGCTATGATTTATATTTCATTTCCATTTCAACAATCAATCCAAGTAATCTAACCACTTAACTTCTTATCGATTCTCGACGACGAAACAAACATTGATAAAAAGAAGTCTTATTGTATTTATATGGGCATAGCCCTTTCGGAATACAGCATGTCTTGGGATGATAAGCCAACTGTTTACATTTAGCTTGGGGAGAATAATTTTGTATTACATTTATCTACAAGAACTGTATAATAGTATGGTTTCGAGTCATGGATCTTCAGGAATTGGTAAATCATTGGAAGTTCAGGGTATCCGTTCCTTTGGAACCCATTCTTCTCATGGCGCCCCAACACTTTAATCCTGTCGGCGGGGATTACACGAGTCACTTCCTCATATATATATGAGTTCAATTCAACCCTTCGACCTCGAATATGTAAAGTTAAATTTACGTGAGCTTCCACAAAAATGAATAGCTTCATGACTTTTAGGTCTTCCAACCACTTGATCCTCTTTAGGTTGGTGTGTAGGTATGCAAACCGATGGGCAGCTATATAGTAGATTCCTGAGGCACCCGTCCATCTTCGTTCCATGTACAAAGGTGATGGATTATAGATATGCTCTAGGATGTTCATCGTCTCAACCCTTTGTCGATAATCCAGGGAATGCATTGCAGTCATAAACATGACTCGGAACACTAAGAACTTGTTCCATGCTTCGTAATTCTGCAAGACAACATTGAAAGTAAGGAAATATTTGGAACAGCAACATTTGCTTTACTTCATCTTATTAAGATTTCATAAAAACAATTCCGTTGTTGGTTGGCTCTGATACCAACTGTAACATGTCCACTTGTATCTTCAGGATACATCTTAGCAGTCCATTCGAAAGGATGTTTAGAAAGCTCTGCCCGGCATTCCCATGGAATATTACGCGGTTTGCGATCTAGGACTTTCTGCGTCTGCCACGTAGCAGAAGTATTCTGGCCGTTCCCACTTAGGACCGTCCTAAATAAGGGTTTTCCCTATTGGTCATTTGCTAACAGCAACTAGCGTCGAACCAAAGCGAACTACTTTATGAAGAAACGCCAGGTCCGAATTGGATTCACGCTGCACTTGGTTCAAGGACAATGGGAAACGAGAGCGATGCGAAGCTCAACCTCTCTGCCATAAGGCATAGTCCCATTCCGTTCCCCTAAAATAGTGGAAATCGGGATCAGTTATAACTCTAGGTCAACGCTCTTGTTGTTCGTGTTCTTTGAACGATCTTTCTACTCTCCATCTTGATTGAGAAAAGTTCCCGGCCAACCGAGACCACCCATCCGTAGGACGGACCTATGGCCACATCCACCGCACTTTCCTCAGGTTGTTTTAGTTATTTAATTACCTAACACATTTGGTTGGACATGTATCGATCAGCTTCCTTAACTAACCCGTTAGACACTGGTTCCTTCACGTAATCATAGCACTTGACATAGAAAAGCAATGTCAAACAAGTACCTTTTTAACAAGTTATCATATTTATCTTTGAAATACATAAAGTCCAGCCCGTAGGCTTGTCCACAATCCACCCGAAGGCTATCGAGCAATCCATAGGGATCACTAAACCAAGATTTCGCCCTAGACTAGTATGCGGGCCTCGAGATCCAATCCCGAGTCACGTTAGCCTCTTGTGCAGGGCTCGAAAGGTGAGGGATTTACGGCGAGCGCCCCCCTGGCACCCAAGCGTCCTCCTACTCCAAGTAGCGCTTAACGGAAAGACCTCTCGTGGGGGGTTCGGTCCACCTTCCGGGTGCGGTTAACAACCCCCTTGGTTAGGGTCAGGCAGGCAGTCGGGGGTAACTAAAGCTGCCTCTCCCTTCAGGTCTTCAACCTGAAGCATTAGATATCCATTTATCCTTTAATTCTTTGATCAAACAAAGAAAAACAACGATCTTAAATCTTTGACAAGCACAATCATTTCCATTGGTCGTTATTGTTGGCCAACTACTAAGGAGTGAATCCGTCTTTCCGAATGCATGCAGCACTCAATCCAGGATTACTTGCGACTTGGTAAGATCCCCTATATCCCGGGTTAGGGCCGTACCCTATTAACCCGACTTGGTCAATACCTTAAATTCATATATTATTCCAATTTATTGGTTGGTCTCTTGCTTTCAAGCAATTATATTTACCCAAGAAAGATACTATATTAGGACGACTATTAATCCTCTTGCAAGATAACTTGCGTAAGAGTCTGCCAACCTCATTCCGAGGAATTTGGCCATTTCCTTGTGTTCAATTCACAAGATCGTGCAACTCTACTACTTGTCGCACAAGTGCTGCATCAAGCTATGGGACTATTTACCCTTCGAATGGAGTCACGAAACAATCTGTTTATGATTATATTAGGCTGATGTTGTCAGTCCTAGGGTTCCAAGTTCCATCTTTTTTTTAGCGAGAGATTCTTAAGGAAAAACCCTAGATCACTTCACAAGTATGTTCCAATGTCCCTACATTCCGTGAATGTGGGCAAGTCTTTACAGTATAGGAGTTCCAGTCTTGACCATACGAGTGACTAGGTCACGTGTTAAATCCTAGTTAGTTCTTTGGAATTGAATTAACTCTTCCTAAATGAGTTCCTTCGCGGCTTTTTAGGTGGTTAGGTTTAAGCCAACTTGTTTAATTCTTGACGATAATTACGCTATCATTTCCATAAACACATGACTCATTGTCTATGCGTAAGTTGATTTTCAACCCTAACTTTCGGTTTAAGATCAAGCATAGGTTAGGTTATAGCCTAATTCCAGTTAATCACCCTATAACTTGCGAACAAGATTCATGCTAAAACATGCAGCATTTTACTAAAAAATATGCAGTTGAAAAATGATATTTATACCAATTTACTAGAGTTATACAACTTAAGAATCATTTCATGCCTTGCAATTTGCTATGGATTATTAGAACTTTCCATAATGACTCATTGCGAAGAAGATATGTCCTAATAATGCAACATGCAGTGTATACTTCCATGCCTAAACCGAGTGCACTATCTTAATTTTGTTTTGTAAATATCGACATTAATCTAAGTTCAGTTCATTGAAATGCAGAAAAACTACTTGCTAGAAATGCATATCAATTTTTTGGCTCACTTTATTTTGTTCGTTTTATTGAAAATACTAATGGCCGAACTCTTCCGTCCCATGAGCTAATTCTTTCGAAATTAACCAAAGTATTTAAGACAAAAAATGCATCCTATCTCCAAAAATTATCCATGCACGATAACAACATAAAATAAAAATTAGGAAGGAAAACGTGGACTTGTGGTGAGATCTCCACATGGATGCTAGTAGACGATCCTCCTGCGGTTGCGCCTTGGGCTTTGTTAGGAGCCATTTCAAATTCAACTTTTTCGCCTTGGGTGCAGAGTTATGATCTTGTCCGTCTCGGTAAGGGTATTAGGTGGAATTCACACAGAATTGGGTGGAAAAATCCTGGAGGGCAGGGGGTATAAGAACGATGACAGGGCTTTTAGGAAAAAGGATTTAAGGGCTTTGGATATAAGGGATTGTGTGTGGGGGGAAAAGGGGCTAAAAGAGCCCTTAGGAGGGGATCTCGCATGTGGGGGGGCAAAAAAGGCTTAAAAGAGGCACATGAAGACCCTTCAAGTCAAATTTGGGAAGAAAAGTCTTTACCGCGCCCACATGAACAAGGTCCTACAAGGGTAATTTATGGAGGGGGAAAGGTGTATCATAAAGGCTTATGAAGGCCCTTCAAGTCAAATGTCGGGGGGGGGGGGGGGGGGGGGGGGGCAAGGGGAAGGGGAAGGGGGCTTATAGAGGGGTTTTTTCTTTTTGTGTGGGGGGGAAAACAAAGGTATAAAAGGGGCTAAGAAGGAATTTTTCATGGGGGGGAAGGGCCTAAGGACCACATGAAGGCCCTTCAATGGCAAATTAGGGGGGGAAAGGGGGGCTTATATGAAGGCCTTAAGTAGGCCACGTGAAAGGGCGGCTTCTAGGAGCTATAGAAGCTTCCTAACAAGCTTCTGATGTTGTGGAAGCCCAGGTGGCGGAAGAAGGGTAGCAAAAGGACTGGCACAGACGATGGCATCCAATGGCTGATGGCGGCGATTTCCTGGCCCACGGCAGCCACCAAGAGTACTATTCCTCCTCCACTCTGGTGATGACAGTGGCTCCACGCGGTGTCTCCTCCCCTCTCAATGGTAGCGACAAAACCAACCCTCTCATTCCCTCTCAATGGCCAGCATCTTCTCAGCCTGCGCCACCTTCCATCTACCCCCCATGGTATTGACTTAAATAAGGGAGGGGAGGGGATCCTCCCTCCCCTGCGTGGCATCTCGCATGCCTTTTTCCCCCTGCAACCTCCATTGAGGAGCTTGATCACACCTTCTATTCCCCTCCGCCTCCAACACGATAGTCGGCTGGGGGGGATAAGGGGAATAATTTAAAAAATTTATCATTATCCTAATCCTTATAGCCTCCTGAGAGGAAATTCGTATGCGGAATGCGTGTCTTTGTTTTGGAAATGTTACAATCTCTCCCCCTTGGAGGAATCCTGATGTCCTCATCTCGAGATAAACTAGGGATATTGAATGTTGAGAGTGCCTTCATCTATCCATGTGGCATCCTCCTTGGGATAATCTTTCCATTGGACGAGGCATTCTCTCAAGGTTCTGGATCTCAGTTGACTCTCCCTAACATCTAAGATCCTGTCAGGCCTTAGTTCAAGGACTCCTTGACTAGGCATTAGAACTTGTTGATCATCAAGTACATGGTTAGGATTAGGTACATACTTCTTCAATAGGCTGATATGGAATACATTATGAACCTTTAGGCTCTCAGGGAGTTGCACTCTATAAGCATTAGGTCGTAGGCACTTGAGGATTTTGTATGGTCCACAATACCTTGAACTTAGCTTCATGCAATTTCCTAAGGATAGAGAACTCTTCTTTGGACGTACACGAATGAAGACCATATCCCCTTCCTCGAAGATTCTATCTTGATGCTTCAAGTCCGCGTATGCCTTCGATCTATCCTTGGCGGCTTGGATGTCCTATCTTATTGACTTTATTTGGTCATCCATCTCTTCCAACATCTACCTTGAAGCTTCAACCCTCAAGGTTGGATCTGAGAAGTTTAGGGGACTTCAGTAGTCATGACCATACAATCCTTGGAAAGGGGTCATCTGAATGCTTTGTTGGTAAGAAGCATTGTAGGAAAATTCAACCAATGGCAAGTATTGAATCCACCTTTTCGGCTTACAACAACAGTATGCCCTAAGCATATCCTCGATGATTTGATTGACTCGCTCTGTTTGGCCATCTGTTTGGGGATGGTAAGCTGTGCTAAAACAGAGTTGAGTACCAATTGCTTCAAAGATAGCTCTCCAGAAATGCGATATGAAGAGAGAATCATGATCACTAATGATTCTTCTGGGTAGCCCATGTAGCTTGAATATCTCCTTGATAAACAACCTTGCAATGTCTGAGGCTTTATAGTTTGTCTTTACCGGAATAAGGTGTGCAGCCTTAGTAAGCATGTCAACCACGACCATGATGGGGTTGTATCCTCCCTGAACTTGGGGTAGGCCAACAACAAAATCCATACTCATGAATTCCCATTTCATTTGGAGAATGTCAAGCGGTTGCAACTTCCCTGGCATTTTGACATGTTCGGCTTTGATACGTTGACAAGACAAACACTCGATGACATATTTGAGAATGTCACCTTTAAGCCTCTCCCAATGGTAGCTATTCCTAACTACATTGAGAGTCTTGGCATAGCCAGGATGTCCTCAGAAAGGGGAATCATGAGCTTCCCATAGTATCTTCTACTTAAGTTGCTGACTTGCTGATATAGACAGCCTCGTTCCATAGTAGGCAAGTCCATTATTGATAGAGAATTCATGATAGTTAGCCTGCAGAATTTGGTCCTGATCCTTGATAGAGATCTTCCTTAGTATCTTTTGATAGGCTGGATCATGGCATGCTTCCTCTCTGGCTAACTCAAGTATTGGATTGTTTGGCATAGATACTTTTGTATCTAGAGATTTAGCCGTTGATGGGTTCTGCAAGATTAGGGAATTAAGGAATGCCTTGCCAGTAAGTGCATCAGCAACTACATTCTCTTTTCCTGGTTGGTACTTGATTTCAAAGGCATATTCCTCCAGCACTCCAATCCACTGACGTTGCCTCATGTTGAGCTCGTTCTGGGTAAAGATCCACTTGAGACTCTTATGATTAGTCATTAGAGTAAATTTGTTACCCAACAGGTAGTGTCTCCAAAGCTTTAGAGCATGGATGACATCTAACAATTCTAGATTATGCGTAGCATAATTCTTCTGATGACTCTTCAATTTCCTTGAAGAGTATGCTACAGGATGGCCTTCTTGCATGAGCACACAACCTAAGGCAAGCGTGCTAGCATCTGCTACTACCTCGAACTCCTTATTGAGGTCTCAAAGTTTTAGGATAGGTGCTGATACCAATCTTTGCTTCAATCTATCAAAGCTGGTTTGTTCGGGAGTTGACCATGCAAAGGATGTTTGTTTCTTTAGTAAGTCCGTTAGAGGTGCTGCAATCAAAGCATAGTTTTTTATGAAGACCCTATACAATCTTGTTAATACAAGGAAACTATGTATTTCTTTGATAGTTGTTGGTATTGGCCATTCTAGCACATCTCTAACCTTGGCTAGCTCCACTGAGATTCCTTCCATTGATACGATGAATCCCAGATATTCAATCTGACATTTGAAGAATGCACACTTCTTCATCTTAGCATATAGCTTATGTGCCCTCATTGTCTCAAGGACAATCCGAAGTTGGAGTTCATGATCTTTTTCCTGTTTAGAATAGACTAGAGTGTCGTCGAAGAAGACGAGCAAAAAATCATCAAGATATAGCCTAAAGATATCCTGCATTAACCTGTTGAAGGTGGCAGGTGCATTGATAAGCCCAAATGACATAACTAGGAACTCAAAGTGTCCATATCTTGTATTGAAGGCCGTCTTGGGAATACCTTCTTCATTGATCCTTATCTGATAGTAACCCGACTTGAGATCAATCTTGGAGAAGATCTTTGCACCCTGAAGACGATCAAGAAGCTCATCTATTCTAGGAATAGGGTATTTGTTCTTGACAGTTGATTGATTCAACCCTTTGTAATCAATACATAGTCAAAGCGTTCCATCTTTCTTTTTCTAGAACAGTACTAGAGCTCCCCATGGTGAACTGCTAGGACGAATGTAGCCTTGATCTAGCACTTGCTTGAGTTGTTCCTTCAGCTCAATTGCTTCTGGTATGGACATTCTATAAGGTCTTTTTTGCAATTGGCACAGCTCCTGGTACTAGCTTGATCTCATGATCCACTTCTCTTTGAGGCGGGAGTTTTGTCAACTCTTCAGGAAATACATCTACGTATTCCTTTAGCCAAGAAGATCCTTCACTAGACTCCTATTTCTGATCTAACTTGTTGAGCTTAATCAAGTAGACAGGTAATCCTTTTCTGACTCCCTTTATAATCCGTGATGCTTTGGCCAATTGAGTTTTTGGCACTCTAGCCTCACCTTGAGTTGTGACCAAATCCCCTTCAAAGTTTCAAAAGAAAATTTGGGCCTTTCCACAATGAATGTGGGCGTCATTAGGTTTAAGCCAATCCATTCTCAGTAGACACTCATGGATACCTAGGCTCATGACTCTGAATTTGACCGAAGTCGTCTTTCCTCCCAGAAAGAATTCCACCTTAGTAGTTTGCCTGGTACAAGTAACCTCACGACCATTTGCCAATTCCACAAGCAAGGTAGGTGCTTCTACTATGGCTATGCCTAATCTTTTTTCACAAGCTGGTGAGATAAAGGGATGTATACAGCCACAATCAATCAAGGCCTTGAAACTTTTACCTTGATAGTCCGACGGTATCTAAGTCACTGAGAACTGGCAATTCCGCCCTTTCTTTTGAAGAGCGGCATGGACTGTCGCCCTTTCAAACTTTGCTTCCATGGTGGGTCTTCTTCTTCTTCACACATTGGTCTATTGGCAACGTAGGCGGTTCTTCCTCTGCCTCGGGTACCGGCTCCTTGACCACAGCCCATTCCTTGGAAAGGTGCTTGGTGATGTCCTCCTCCAAGATTGGGATATTGCCTCTTGAAATGACCAGGCTCGTTGCAGTGGAAACAACGGAGGTTTCAACCATTGCTTTGAGTAGGAACAAAGTTGTTGACATTATTAGTTCTTGCTTTCTTTCTCTGTCCTTGATTCTAACCTTGAACTCTCTTCATTTGAGGCTTAAATGCTCCTCTATTCGGGTCATTATAAGACCAAGTTTTGTTACCCCTTGGTCTAGCCTGCACCTCCTGAATTATAGGCACAACTCGAATGAGAGCGTCCTGAAGATTTGATGGACGCATAGATTCGAGACGATTATTTACTGGTGGATTTAAACCAACACAAAATTCTGACACCTACTATGTCATGTCCATCTGTGGCGCATACTTAAGAAGTGAGACAAATTTGGAATAGTATGCGTCAAGAGTGAGTCCCAACTCTTTTAGCTCGTAGAACTCATTCATTTTCTGCATGCGATATGTAGGTGGTAAGTATCTTCCCTGCACGGCTTTCTTCAGCTTCTCCCAGGTAACGGATCCTTCCGTGATCCCTTGATCTCTGCACCATTGTTTCCACCAAAGCCTGGCTTCACCAGCGAGCTTCAGCTTGGTGAGCATAGCTTGATTGGCGGGTGCAGTACCGGCTGCTTCAAAGTAATCCTCCATGGATTCAATCCAAATTTCAGCATCTGCTTGGACGGACCTGCCTCTCCCGTCAAATTCGGGTGGCTTGATCTGCTTGAGAAGAAATTTCTTCTCCTGTATTATAGCAGTACTTGATGTAGGAGGCGAACTGGGAACCTGTACCTGGGGTTGTGCCTGGACAAAGATTTCTTATCATTATTACTAGTTAAATGCTATGATTTATATTTCATTTCCATTTCAGCAATCAATCCAAGTAATCTAACCACTTAACTTCTTATCAATTCTCGACGACGGAACAGACATTGATAAAAAGAAGTCTTATTGTATTTATATGGGCATAGCCCTTTCGGAATACAATATGTCGTGGGATGATAAGCCAACTGTTTACATTTAGCTTGGGGAGAATAATGTTGTATTACATTTATCTACAAGAACTGTATAATAGTATGGTTTCGGGTCATGGATCTTCAGGAATCGGTAAATCGTTGGAAGTTCAAGCTATCCTTTCCTTTGGAACCCATTCTTCTCATGGCGCCACAACACTTTAATCCTGTCGGCGGGGATTACACGAGTCACTTTCTCATATACATATGAGTTCAGTTCAACCC
The DNA here is from genome assembly GCF_053477565.2 of Lygodium microphyllum. Classification (NCBI taxonomy): domain Eukaryota; kingdom Viridiplantae; phylum Streptophyta; class Polypodiopsida; order Schizaeales; family Lygodiaceae; genus Lygodium; species Lygodium microphyllum. Next base: position 51,481,597 of record NC_141148.1, on the reverse strand, counting down.
TTCGACCTCGAATATGCAAAGTTAAATTTACGTGAGCTTCCACAAAAATGAATAGCTTCACGACTTTTAGGTCTTCCAACCACTTGATCCTCTTTAGATTGGTGTGTAGGTATGCAAACCGGTGGGCAGCTATATAGTAGATTCCTGAGGCACCCGTCCATCTTCATTCCATGTACAAAGGTGATGGATTATAGATACGCTCTAGGATGTTCATCATCTCAACCCTTTGTGGATAATCCGGGGAATGCATTGCAGTCATAAACATGACTCGGAAAACTAAGAACTTGTTCCATGCTTCGTAATTCTGCAAGACATCATTGAAAGTAAGGAAATGTTTGGAACATCAATATTTGCTTTACTTCATCTTATTAAGATCTCATAAAAACAATTCCGTTGTTGGTTGGCTCTGATACCAACTATAACGTGTCCACTTGTATCTTCAGGACACATCTTAGGAGTCCATCGAAAAGGATGCTTAGAAAGCTCCGCCCGGCACTCCCATGGAATATTACGGGGTTTGCAATCTAGGACTTTCCACGTCTGCCATGTAGCAGAAGTATTCCGGCCGTTCTCACTTAGGACACTCCTAAATTAGGGTTTTTCCTATTGGTCATTTGCTAACAGCAACTAGCGTTGAACCCGAGCGAACTACTTTATGTAGAAACGCCAGGTCTGAAGTGGATTCACGCTGCACTTGGTTCAAGGAGAATGGGAAACGAGAGCGATGCGAAGCTCAACCTCTCGGCCATAAGGTATAGTCCCATTCCGTTTCCCTAAAATAGTGGAAATCGGGATCAGTTATAACTCTAGGTCAACGCTCTTGTTGTTCATGTTCTTTGAACGATCTTTCTACTCTCCATCTTGATTGAGAAAAGTTCCCGGCCAACCGGGACCACCCATCCATAGGACGGACCTATGGCCACATCCGCCGCACTTTCCTCAGGTTGTTTTAGTTATTTAATTACATAACACATTTAGTTGGACATGTATCAATCAACTTCCTTAATTATTCTGTTAGGCACTGGTTCCTTCACGTAATCATATCACTTAACATAGAAAAGCAATGTCAAACAAGTTCCTTTTTAACAGGTTATCATATTTATATTTGAAATACATAAAGTCCAGCCCATAGGCTTTTCCACAATCCTCCCGAAGGCTATCGAGCAATCCACAGGGATCACTAATCCAAGATTCTGCCCGTAGACTAGTATGTGGGCCTCGAGATCCAATCCCGAGTCACGTTAGCCTCTTGCGCAAGGCCCGAAAGGGGAGGGATTTACGGCCAGAGCCCCCCCTGGCACCCAAGCGTCCTCCTACTCCAAGTAGCGCTTAACGGAGAGACCTCTCGTGGGGGGTTTGGTCCATTCCCGACGCGGTTAACAACCCCCTTGGTTAGGGTCAAGCAGGTAGTCGAGAGTAACTAAAGCTGCCTCTCCCTTTAGGCCTTCAACCTGAAGCATTAGATATCCATTTATCCTTTAATTCTTTGATTAAGAAAAGCAAAACAATGATCTTAAATCTGTAACAAGCACAATCATTTCCATTGGTCGTTATTGTTGGCCAACTACTAAGGAGTGAATCCTTCTTTCCGAATGCATCCAGCACTCGATTCGGGATTACTTGCAACTTGGCAAGATCCCCTAAATTGTGGGTTAGGGCCGTACCCTATTAATCGGACTTGGTCAATACCTTAAGTTCATATGTTATTCCAATTTATTGGTTGGTCTCTTGCTTTCAAGCAATTATCTTTACCCAAGAAATAACTTGCGTAAGAGTCTGCCAACCTCATTCCGAGAAATTTGGCCATTTCCTTGTGTTCAATTCACAAGATCGTGCAACTCTACTACTTGTCGCACAAGTACCACATCAAGATATGGGACTATTTACCCTTCGAATGGAGTCACGAAACAATTTCTTCATGATTACATGATGCTGACGTTGTCAGTCCTAGGGTTCCAAGTTCCATCTTTTTTTTAGCAAGAGATTCTTAGGGAAAAACCCTTGATCACTTCTCAAGTATATTCCAATGTCCCTACATTCCGTGAATGTGGGCAAGTCTTTAGGGTATAGGAGTTCTAGCCTTGACCATATGAGTGAGTAGGTCACGTGTTAAATCCTAGTTACTTCTTTGGAATTGAATTAACTCTTCCTAAACGAGTTCCTTCGCAGTTTTTAGGTGGTTAGGTTTAAACCAACTTGTTTAATTCTTGATGATAATTACGCTATCATTTCCATAAACACATGACTCATTGTCTATGCGTAAATTGATTTTCAAACCTAACTTTTGATTTTAGATCAAGCATAGGTTAGGTTATAGCCTAATTCCAGTTAATCACCCTATAACTTGCAAACAAGTATCATGCTAAAACATGCAGCATTTTACTAAAAAATATGCAGTTGAAAAATGATATTTATACAAATTTACTAGAGTTATGCAACTTAAGAATCATTTCATGCCTTGCAATTTCCTATGGATTATTAGCACTTTCCATAATGACTCATCGCGAAGAAGATATGTCCTAATAATGCGACATGCAATTTATACTTTCATGCCTAAATGGAGTCCACTATCTTAATTTCGTTTTGTAAATATGGACATTAATCTAAGTTCAATTCATTGAAATGCAGAAAAACTACTTGCTAGAAATGCATATCAATTTTCTGCTCACTTTATTTTGCTCGTTTTATTGAAAATACTAATGGCCAAACTCTTCCGTCCCATGAGCTATTTCTTTCAAAATTAACCAAAGTATTTAAGACAAAAAATGCATCCTATCTCCAAAAATTATCCTTGCACGATAACAACATAAAATAAAAATTAGAAGGAAAACCTAGACTTGTGGTGAGATGTCCACGTGGATGCTAGGAGACGATCCTCCTGCAGTTGCGCCTTGGGCTTTCTTAGGAGCCATTTCAAATTGAGCTTTTTCGCCTTGGGCGTAGAGTTACGATCTTGTCCGTCTCGGTAAGGGTATTAGGTGGAATTGGCACGGAATTGGGTGGAAAAATCCCGGAGGGCAGGGGGTATAAGAACAATGATAGGGCTTTTAGGAGAAAGGATTTAAGGGCTTTGGATATAGGGGATTGTGTGTGGGGGAAAAGGGGCTAAAAGAGCCCTTAGGAGGGGATTTCGCGTGTGTGTGGGGGGGGGGGGGCTTAAAAGAGGCACATGAAGACTCTTCAAGTCAAATTTGGGGAGAACAGGTCTTTACCACACCCACATGAACAAGGGCCTACAAGGGTAATTTATGGAGGGGGAAAGGTGTAACATAAAGGGCTCTTCAAGTCAAATATCAAGGGGGGGAAGGGGGCTTAAAGAGGGGTCTTTTCTTTTTGTGTGGGGGGGAAAACAAAGTTATAAAAGGGGCTAAGAAGGAATTTTTCATGGGGGGGAAAGGGCCTAAGGACCACATGAAGGCCCTTCAATGGCAAATCAGGGTGGGAAAGGGGGCTTATATGAAGGCCTTAAGTAGGCCACGTGAAAGGGGGGCTTCTAGGAGCTATAGAAGCCTTCTAACAAGCTTCTGATGCTATGGAAGCCCATGTGGCGGAAGAAGGGCGGTGGAAGGACTTGCGCAGACGGCGGCATCCAACAGCTGATGGCGACGATTTCCTGGCCCATGGCAGTCGCCAGGAGTACTACTCCTCCCTTCACTCTGGTGATGACAGCGGCCCCACGCGGTGTCTCCTCCTCTCTCAATGGCAATGACAACACCAACTCTCTCATTCCCTCTCGATGGCTAGCATATTCTCAGCGTGCGCCACCTTGCATCTCCCCCCCATGGTATTGACTTAAATAGGGGAGGGGAGGGGATCCTCCCTCCCCTGCGTGGCATCTCGCATGCCTTTTTTTCCCCTACAAGCTCCATCGAGGAGCTTGATCACACCTTCTATTCCCCTCCCCCTCCAGCACGACAGTCGGCTGGGGGGATAAGGGGAATAATAAAACAAATTTGTCATTATCCTAATCCTTATAGCCTCCTGAGAGGGGATTCGTATGCGGAATGCGTGTCTTTGTTTTGGAAACGTTGCACATGTTTCTCTTTCAATAGCATCCTTTAATGTTTTGAAGTACTCAAGTACATCACTCTTTTTTCATTCATGAAATACAACCACAACTTTCATAAACAATCAAAAAACGTGACAAAATATTTGGTACACCAAGCCTTCTTACCAAATTGACATGCTTCATATACTTTATGAAATTCTACAACTCTAAAGGTAGCAAACCGTGTAACCAACCCTTTGGGCTGTATTAATTTCAGTCTTTGCATGTTTGTATGCCTAATATATTTGTGCCATATTTCAATGTTTGCAACCACTCCTTTGCCTTTAGCATATATAGTAGTATTCATGGCAAGAATTCTAATATCTTAAGTGAACATGTAACCAAATCTCCTTTCTTTTGTGATTAACTTGCCATTATCATTTAAGTTTTCCACAAAACAACTTTTATATTAAATTCAACTTGTAGCCCTTGCTCTATGATCTAGGCACCAATAGAGACTAAATTCTTTGTAATCGATGGCACATATAATACATTTGACAAACTCTTTGTCTACTGACTATCATCATACAAGGACAAGGAAACTTTTCTAATGTGTGAAATTAGGTAGCATGAGCCATCTGCCATTTGTACATTACTTAGATTTTGTAAATCTTGCATCTCTCCAAACCATTCAACATGACTGGTCATATCATTAGATGCATCCAAATAAACATACTATTGACTGCGAATTTTAGGCATCGAAACGTGCCTAAAAATAGCGGAAAAATGTGGAAAAGCTGGGAAAAATATTTGATCGCGAAGGCGGCGGCTCGATCTAGGACGATTTTAAGCGTCAAGTGCTTGACGGGCGCCCGTGAGACGCTCTGTGAATTTTTGTAATTTTTTCGAGTGCCTGTGGTGGTCACTGAAGATGCCAGGCAGTGCAGGACGCGAAGAGGAAGTCACAGAAATTTTCAGAACGCAGTTCGGAGTTCGCACGCGAGAGTTGGCCCAAAACCGGCCGGCCGGGACCTAATATGGCCAAATATGAAAAGGCATGAAGGAGGGGGGCCATTGGGGGTGCCTTTTGGCTCCCCCCAAAAAAAAAATTCGTATCATCCAAGGGAGTGCCATGGCGGCAGCGCGCAGGAAAAAAACGGCCGCCCCCCCCCCCCCCCAAATGCCAAATCTACGATGAGAGAGACAGGAAGAGATGAAGACACAGCCCGACTTCTGATTTCTTTCGCCTCCAATCGCTTGTCTTCAGGCACGAAATGGCTGCCCGTGGAAGAAGAGGGGAAACCAGTCTTTCTCTCTCCTCCCTCTCTCTCCTCTTAAGCCTAGTTCGCGTATGCAAGAAGGAGATGGAGAATGCTTGATGGATGACGGCCCGGATGAAGGGGGATCGCTCCAACACCCATGATGAAGATAATTTACTGATTTCGGGCTGAAGGCATGGCTGGAAATCCGTCTCGGTGTGAGCAATTGAAAACCCGCAACCCGAAAAAAAACCGGTAATAAGAATTTTATGAAGAAAATGATGGTTTTTATGCAAATTGCTTTGCCAAAATGTGTTCCTATGGAGTATGATTAGAAGATAAATTTGGTTCTTGCTGTTTTCTTGCTGTTCATAAAAGGAAAAGAAAAAAAATCAGAGAAATACGCATTTCATGGTCGTAAATATTCAAACAATACACGCAAAAGCATAGAAAAATGGGAAAAATGGGATTTTTTGAGCATATAAAGGGGGAAAACCGTCGATACACATCAACTAATCTTTCAATTTTGTTGCAAATGAACTAAGGGCCACAGCCCACAAACTGGTTTTCATTTTCAGCAATTTAAAAAATACAAGAAAATGAAGAAAATGGCGGAAAAATGATAAAAAAAAACCTTCGGAAAATAGGGGAAAAATACATTTGGGGCTACGAAAAATATAGAAACATAGGATTTATGTTTGTTGATGTATAGCAAGGCTGGGGCATGAAGTTATGCTTCAGTTCAGCCTTGTTTATATGTTTTAGTGCGTGTTTCCTTCTTTTCTCCACATAAAATGACAAGGAAACCCTAAAAGAAATGAATGCAATGATGCACTATCAAAACGGGGAAGGGTAGAGTTGTGGAAAAAATGGTTAAATGCCGCTGAGCATGAGGAATCATTTGCTGATTTTATATGCATCGTATCTAGGACGGAATAATAATGATAAAAATTAAAACCTAGTAGCACGAAGATCACTTCGGTGCTAGGTGTTGCAGCGACGCACAAAGCGGTTAGAAAGAAAAGCATGAAAGAGATGTTTTGCACTTGCACGCTGCTGGTTTTTTAAAATGTTTGAGCACTAGGCATCCACCTCTTTGCATGATCATTTAGAGGAAATTAAAAGTATCAGAGTCAGCTCCTGGATACGCATAGCAATTGTTTTCAGTAGGCCCTTGACCCACCGTTGAGAGCGTGAGGTTCCTATGCTGTAGGCTGGTCGTGGGATCCTAAAGGGGAAATCAAGTAAGGACAATGGTACATTCCTGGATACGCTTATTTGGTACCTTGAGCGACGTTTGTGCGAAATGTCTAAATGTTGAGCGACGCATCGAGGGGCCAATCCCCAAGGTGTAGGAGAGTCGCAGAGGGTTGACGGCATTCAGCCGTAGGAGGAACCCCATGTGTGTGTGATTCGAGCCTATTTGGCTATGTGAAAGGGACTCCCTCTGAGGAGTAATATTGGGTTAGGATTAGTTGGACTACAACGTATTACAAACGCAATGTTTAGGAAGGCAGAGATTTTGATAGACGCTCCTGGCCGCGAGGCCGAGGGGTTGTCTTGTGCGTAGTGACGAGGTCCGGCTAGTGCATGAGCCAGTGCCGGCCCGTTTTTAGGTCCATCAGTGGTGCGTCTGCCGGGAGCCGCTTAAAAGTGGCGGTTCTCGAATCCTGGTTGTTTAAGGACAAACTAGCAGTTTATGCCAAAGGATACTGAGATTGATCCGTTATTTATTGATAAGCATCGTCTAGCAGAAATCCAAAAGCAAGAAAGAGACGAAAGAGCTAGGCGACGTGCTGAAATTTTTAGGAGATATTCCCCTAAGCGTAGCGGTGCTGAACCCTTACGAGGGGGTGGATCTAGTGGTCTTAGGACCCCAAGCAGTAAGTTAGGAGAAGGTGGAAGCTCTAGTGCTCCCCTTCCTTCTATAAGCCAGTCCACGTCAAGTACGGGAGGTGTAACCCCACCGTTCCCTATTCCTAGTGCAAATCCAATCCTCGTCATGGCGCAGCCTATTGCAATTCCAGCAAGAACGACGGATTTGCCGGCTCTAGGTTACCCGCTACCCATTTTTAATGGGCTAGTTGAGGAAGATGCAGAACTCCACATTAGGGAGTTTCAAAAGCTGATGTTTAATTGTCGCATCCAAGAAGAAGGACATTTAATGATGTTCTTCAACATGACTCTCAAAGGAAGAGCCGCTATATGGTATCATGGTTTAGAAGCCGGAACCATATTGAACATTGATGCATTTTATGGAGCTTTTCGAAGGGAGTTTGCCCTTGAAAGGGGTGGGCAATATTGGTTGCGTGTACTCAACGTGACCCGCCAAGAACCACACGAGGATATTCGTGCTTATGCGAAGAAGATAAAAGAGGTTTTTCGTAAGTTGGACACCTCTATTCCTATCCCCGCAGCTGCCCAATTGCAATATTTCCTACATGGGTTGGACTTCAATATCCAATTGCAGTTGAGTAGTGTCCCCTTGGGGGATATAGATACTGCCATTACACGAGCACAAGAGGTGGAATCTCGACTACAAGCAGCCTATGCTTCTAGAGGCAATTCGAACATGGGTTTAGTATTGGGAAACAATATGGCAATAGCCAATGGCAGTAGTGGCCAAGGGATAGAGATGGCTAACCCTAATGGGAGAGGGAACATGATACAGAATGTCCCTTTATTACCAACTCCCCCTAGCATGTCGATGCCAACGGGCAGTCAAATGGCTCCAAATGGTGGAGGCCAGGCGGTCAATCCTAATACCATGCCTGTGACTCAACAACCTGTGCCTAATCGAATTGTTAGGCCGATGGAGCGACATGGTAATGACCAAGGCTATGAGTCGAGTTCTTCCAATGTTCTTGGCGAGGTTAAGGACATGATGAAGCATTATACCGACATGATTACGGAGCAGTATCGACAAATAGCTGTTGATGTCAACTTCCTTAAAAAACAACAAAATTTGATAGGAAGTAGATACCCGGAGGAGGGTGCACCGTCGAGGTTTAGTTGCAAATGGTGTGGCGGGCAGCACTATCCAAGAAATTGCCCAAATGTTAAGTGCGACATTTGTGGAAAATCTGGCCATTTAGCAGCTACTTGCTGGAGTAAGATTAGTTCCCTCCAGCGAGGTAGTCGGCAACCCGGGCCTGTTAATCATCGTGCCCAAGGAAATGATTCCCAGCGAGAGGACGGGCCTAAACAAATACTTCAACGACCAAAGACTACAGTGGAGGAGCTACCAAGTGGTAGTGGGGTTAGTTTGATTGAGGCTGTACGCGTTAATGATGCTGAAACCTCTAATCTACGAGCTGTCCTTACAAGAGGTAAAAAGGGTAGAGAAGCTGACATGGATAAGCCTGTTGACGGAAACCCTAAACAAGGCGACAAAGGAACGCAAGTTTTGGATCCTGCCCTAGAAGGGGGACCTTTGAAGCCCGTAGAGAGTAAAGCCGATAAGGAAGCACCAAAGAAGAAGGTGAAAGTTAAGAGAGAGGCAATAAAGCCAGTTCAGCGACCTAAAGAGCGGATGGTTTGGCGTGAAAAGCGAGCTCTATCGAACTATCATGAATTCGATTTGGCGGGCTCTCTTTGCGAAGTCAAGCCGGATGTGAATCTTTTACAGCTTATTAAGCTTTCCCCAGGAGTATGCAAGGAATTTAGAAAGATCCTACGTACCGGGTATATTGTAGAACCTTTGGGTATCGCGCGAGTTGGTGATGACTGGTTTGAGCATGCTGAGAAGCATTGCCCAAGGGTTGCAGCCTATGTCGATGGGATATTAGTAGATTATGCCATTGTCGACACGGGATCATCTGTTAACATTATGAGTTCTGAACTGATGGAAAGGTTAGGTCTTGCGATTCAGAAAGATACCTCCACAATTCTCAGAATGGCAGATGACAGTTTGAGACAGCCGGAAGGCTGCATTACTAAGGTCCATGTCACTGTTGCAAATGTAGAATGCATGTTGGACTTTAGGGTGATTCGTTTTGCAGGGCGGCCAAGTTACCAAGTATTACTTGGACGACCTTGGATCTTGCAAGCGGACTGCCAAGTAGATATACCTGCCGGTCGACTGATATTCGGCAAAGGTGCCCAGCGTGTGGTGGTTGATGCTTATCCTGAGTCCCCGCAGAGTGAGAGAGCTCCTCTATCTTCTACAGAATTGGAGACATTAGAAGATTTATCTGGCAGTGAGACATCATCGAGTGATGAGTCCAAGGAAGGATCCACCACAGAGGACATCTATCAGATCACTTTGAACGAGCCGATAGAGGCCCAAGATCGTATAAGAGATGCAGATGTTATCGAGCTAGACCTTGGTACGCCTGATGATTCGCGGCCAATCAAATTAGGTTCTATGCTTAGTTCAGCAGAAAGGGAGGACTATGTGGCCTTGATCCAAGAATTCCGTGATATCTTTGCCTGGAGTTATGATGAGTTGAGAGGCATTCCCCCTAGCCTTGCTGTTCATACAATTCCGTTGAAAGAGGGTAGTCGTCCTGTACGACAGAAAGTAAGGCGTATGCCTTTCGAATTGAGGGACGGGCTGTTTGAAGAGTTACAGAAGCTTCGAAAAGCGGGTTTGATTTTTCCTGTGCAACACACGGAATGGTGTTCGCCAGTTCTGATTAGAAAGAAGAAGAATAATCAAATCCGTTTATGTGTAGACTTTAGGGAGCTGAATAAGCAGACAGTTAAGGACTACTACCCGTTGCCATTTATTGACCAGATTTTGGATCAATTAGCGGGTAGGGCGATATATTCGTTTATGGATTGCTTTGCAGGATACAACCAAATGGCAATTGCAGAAGAGGATAAGTTGAAAACAACTTTCATTACTGTATTTGGTACTTTTGCGTACCATGTGATGGCCTTTGGTTTATGCAATGCGCCTGGTTCGTGGCAACGAACAGCAGATAAGACATTCGGTGACATATCCCCTGAAGAGTTGAAGGTGTTTATTGATGACTTAGGGGCTGCCACCGTGAGACCAAGGCAGTTGATCATTTTAAGAAAATGCTTTGAGCGCTGTAGACAATTTTGCATCGCCCTAAACCCACGGAAGTGTGTTTTTGGAGTACCTTATGGGCTATTGCTGGGTCATGTGGTCAGTTCGGTAGGAATTGCGACAGACCCCGAGAAGGTCAAAGTTATAGTTGCCATGGGTCCACCACGCACTCCGAAAGAAGTTCATAGCTTTCTGTCTTCGGTTGGTTACTACCGTAGATTCATTAACGCCTTAGCAGAAAGAACGTTGCCGCTTACAAATTTATTGTCCTTTAGCTGTTCGTTTGAATGGGGTGACCCTTGTAAGGTAGCATTCGAGGATGTGAAACAAGAGCTAGCAAGAGCGCCCGTTTTAAAAGCACCTAAAAGAGGTGAGGTGTTTTATGTATTTTCGGCAGCCACCACGTATAGTATCAGCTGCTGTTTAGCCCAAATTTGGGAAGAGAAGTGGTACCACCCAATTGCTTTTTCTAGTCGGAAGCTGGGGGTATCCGAAATCAATTACACCTACATGGAGAAGCTGTGTCTAGCGATGGTCTTTGGGACCAAGAAATTCAGGCATTACATTCTCTATGAGAAAGTCGTGCTGTATACGAAGGCGGAGGGACTTCGACTATTGATGAATAAGTTACAGCCGCCTGATCGTTTAGCGAAGTGGTTAATCACTTTGTAGGAATTTGATTATGAAATCAAGAGTAAGCCACCAAGGTTGCAAGGCATCGTGGAATGTCTAGTGGACTTTGGGGAGCCGAAAGAATCTGTGGCTGAAGGTAGTGACATGGAGTTGTTATTTAAGATAGATACGGCCTCTATTCCCTCCTGGTATGCTACAATAACGCATTATTTATCAACGGGAGAGGCAGGATCCGAACTATCTAAAGCTGAGAAAAGGAAAATTAAGCAGCAAGCGTTAAAGTTTGCCTTGATCGCAGGTACATTATATCGGCAAGGGTTTGATGACATCTATCGCCGGTGTGTGATGCCTGACGAGGTGCCATTCATTTTGGAAGAGTGCCATGATTCTGCTTGCGGTGGCCATTTTGCTGGACGGCTTACAGCACAGAAGGCTTTAAGAGCAGGTTATTGGTGGCCTGCCATCTTCCAGGATGCGTTTGCGTATGTTAAGCGATGCGATATTTGCCAACGACATGATAGTCGAGAGAATAGGAAACGACCACTCACCCCTATCATGGCGATACTTCCATTTGAGAAGTGGGGAATAGACTTTGTGGGTCCTATTACTCCGTCATCGACTACGCAAAAGCGGTACATCATTGTAGCAACTGACTAATTCACAAAGTGGTCAGAAGCACGTGCAACAAGGAAAGATGATGCTAAAGAAACTGCTAGTTTCCTTTTAGAGCAGATAATATGCCGGTTTGGTCCGCCGAAAGAATTAGTGTCGGACCGCGGAACTCATTTCCTGAATAAGGTGATCAAAGGTTTGACAGAGTTGTGGAACATCAAGCATAACAAGACAACCCCATATAATCCGCAAGCCAATGGGCAAGTCGAAAGTACCAACAAGCAGCTTGTGGGCATCCTGTCCAAAATTGTGTCGGAAAAGAAACGGGATTGGGATAAAAAGTTATACGTGGCAGTGTGGGCCTATAATATGACCTTCAAACGAGCCACTGGCCATACCCCGTTCAAGTTAGTATATGGGGAGGAGTGTGTCTTGCCTTTAGAGATTGAGCTGCCGACTATTCGGTTTGCCATCAATCATTCTTTGAGTGATGAAGACACACTTTTTGAGCGCTTGACGACACTGGCTCATTTAGATGAGCTTAAGTTGCAGAGCTTATTGCACCAAGAAGTGGCGAAGCGCCGAATGAAGAAGCTACACGACCTCAAAGCCAAGAAATACACCTTCAAGAAAGGACAGCTTGTTCTGTATTATGACGCACGACGAGAATTAATTCCATGCAAGCTAGAGCCCAAATGGGATGGGCCCTATAGGATCGTTAGAATAGGAAAGAATAAATCTACAGTGTTGTTAGCTGACCTTGAGGGGATAGAATTTAAAAATAAGGTTAATCTTAATAAGATTAAACCTTATTACTTCTGATTGTACTAATGCTATGACAGCCTTGCAGGTCTAGGCAAGATCGATCGAACATCTGCAAGGAAATCGTGATAGAGGTTGATGGGTCGTCTGATCCCTTATTTAGAACACCCATATTTGGAACAGAGGTATCATCAGGGAAAGCTCATTTGGTGGAGCAAAGGATACAAGGTGATTGAGCAAGAAGGCGGGACATTTATTTGGGAAATCAAGGTCTTCTGCCATCACTGCCTACAAATTTTGACGAGCATCCCTGTTGAATTCAATGATGATGGAGGGATGGAGCCTACAGTCCACCCATTGAATATGCTGAATTTCGATTACCATAATTACGAGTAGAGTTCAGGATGGCGGGATATGTAAACCCTTTATGGACGTACACCTTGTACTTTGATGGGGCGTCCAGGGGTGTATGCAAAAAAGGAAGTGTAGGAGTTCTCATCCGAGACCCCCGACGACGCATTGTCATGAAGTTAGCTGCTTATCTCGGGGCGAATTTTACTAATAATATGGCCGAATACAAAGCCCTGATTATGGGTTTGAATATTGCGAAGAAGGGTGGTATCCGCCAGTTGTTGGTGAAAGGGGACTCTTAGTTGGTTTTAAATCAACTCAATGGGACGTACATGGTACGGAACCCCATCCTTTGTATGTACCATCATACTGCCATAGCCCTGCTAGACGAATTTGATAGAGTGTCTTTTCAGCTGATTCCACGGAATTGGAATCAGTTTGCCGATTCATTGGCTAATCTTGCGTATGAAGAAGACCTCTTCTTTAATTGTGGCCCTTGTCCCGATATATCTATTGATGGTGAGACAGGACCTGGTCGTTTGTGGGGTATGCTTTCTGAACATGCCCTTTTTGGCAGACGATGGTTGATTTGGGTGATGCAGAGGGTAAGCGAGACTCATCTGCCTTTATTATCTCGAACCCACAGACTGATTCGACGACATGTGATGCGAACACCTCTTGTGATATACGCAGGAGGGATAGGTCATAATCTACTGCACCTAGTTTAGGGCTACAAGCCCTGTTCCCCTGGGAATAGTATGCTTTGCTGTTTATCATAGTTGTTTCCAGGAGGATGTTATGCATAGTATTGTTTTATTTCATTAGGCCAAGAGGGCCGATGCAGTTTTGTAGTAAAGCGTTTGATTTCATTAGGCCAAGAGGGCCATTTCCCTGTCTAGTGCGGGTGCGTTTAATCGGGTTTTTGTTTTAAGTGTTGTGCTGGACAGGTTTCGTGGTTCGTGGAATTTGGTGGAGCCTGGAGGAGCCTTTGCTGCGATGGAAGCTTCTTGTGGCCAATCCAGGTGATACCTCTCCTTTACGAGTACCTTTCTTTCCTGTTATATGTGTATTTGTACTTGTTGAGGGGATACTTTTTGTTGGGGACCGGCAACCAAGGCATGAAGTCACAGGTTTAGGTTGAGTATGTTTGAGGGAGGTCGGAGTAGTCATTGCCTTCTGTAAAGACATTGTCAGGCATTGAAAGACCTGTTTTAGAAGGAAGTCCTAGTGGCCCTGTCCTGCTAACCTGCTAGGCAGCCGTTCTAGGAGTTCTTGTTAGTAGTGAGGCAGTTAGAGAAGCCTGCTAGAAGATCATAATGATGATGCCAATAAATCCTGACTGTCCTAAAAGATGAATATCAATACGAAGGTGTGTAAAAAGGGGTTCTAACCCCTATCAAAGAAAAGAAAAGAAATGAAAATATATAAGCAGTTGATCATTGCCTTGCGAAGGCCTGGTAGGTCCCTGGGGACGAGTCAGACCCGGGGCCGATACCTTGTCTCCCTAGGGGTGGCTTCTTGCTGGATAAATAATACCAAAACAAGGAAGGTTGGAGCGAAAATAAAAGTGAGCGTTAGAAAAGGATTAAGTGTCGCCTTGCGAGGGCTTGGTAGGTTCTTGGGTGCCGAGACAGGTCCTGAGACCGATGCCCTGTTCTCCTTGGGTCACTACGCTCAGCTCCCTCCTTTTTACATGCCCCAGTATGTCAATAAAATAAAAACCCTAAAAGAAGACATGTACTGAAGGAAAATACTCTTTGATCAGGCTATAGGAGTCCTCGCCTTGTAGGAGCTCCTAGTGGTGTTGTCTTTAGTTGGTAAGTAGTTCAGACTACCACTTAGGGCAACCTCTTTGGCAGTTCTTTTTAGTTTGGCTGTGTTGGAGCAGTTCGTTAGTGACTCACTTCGGATCTTCTATTAGATGATGCTAGGCCTACTCCTTGTGGATGTTATGCCTTGGTTCTGCCCGGGGTAGGGAGAGCATTGTGCTGTGCTTTATTGCATCTTTGTTTTGTGTCAGTTTGATGCTCCTTTGGGTGTTTTCTGTGCAGATATGTTCGTGGATTCGACGGACTGAGTCGTCCTATCCTGTGGTCGCCAATGACTGTGAATTTTAGGCATCAAAACGTGCCTAAAAATAGCGGAAAAATGTGGAAAAGCTGGGAAAAATATTTGATCGCGAAGGCGGCGGCTCGATCCAGGACGATTTTAAGCGTCAAGTGCTTGACGGGCGCCCGTGAGACGCTCTGTGAATTTTTGTAATTTTTTCGAGTGCCTGTGGTGGTCACTGAAGATGCCAGGTAGTGCGGGACGCGAAGAGGAAGTCACAGAAATTTTCAGAACGCAGTTCGGAGTTCTCACGCGAGAGTTGGCCCAAAACCGGCCGGCCGGGACCTAATATGGCCAAATATGAAAAGGCATGAAGGAGGGGGGCCATTGGGGGTGCCTTTTGGCTCCCCCCAAAAAAAAAATTCGTATCATCCAAGGGAGTGCCATGGCGGCAGCGCGCAGGAAAAAAACGGCCGCCCCCCCCCCCCAAATGCCAAATCTACGATGAGAGAGACAGGAAGAGATGAAGACACAGCCCGACTTCTGATTTCTTTTGCCTCCAATCGCTTGTCTTCAGGCACGAAATGGCTGCCCGTGGAAGAAGAGGGGAAACCAGTCTTTCTCTCTCCTCCCTCTCTCTCCTCTTAAGCCTAGTTCGCGTATGCAAGAAGGAGATGGAGAATGCTTGATGGATGACGGCCCGGATGAAGGGGGATCGCTCCAACACCCATGATGAAGATAATTTACTGATTTCGGGCTGAAGGCATGGCTGGAAATCCGTCTCGGTGTGAGCAATTGAAAACCCGCAACCCGAAAAAAAACCGGTAATAAGAATTTTATGAAGAAAATGATGGTTTTTATGCAAAATGCTTTGCCAAAATGTGTTCCTATGGAGTATGATTAGAAGATAAATTTGGTTCTTGCTGTTTTCTTGTTGTTCATAAAAGGAAAAGAAAAAAAATCAGAGAAATACGCATTTCATGGTCGTAAATATTCAAACAATACACGCAAAAGCATAGAAAAATGGGAAAAATGGGATTTTTTGAGCATATAAAGGGGGAAAACCGTCGATACACATCAACTAATCTTTCAATTTTGTTGCAAATGAACTAAGGGCCACAGCCCACAAACTGGTTTTCATTTTCAGCAATTTAAAAAATACAAGAAAATGAAGAAAATGGCGGAAAAATGATAAAAAAAACCTTCGAAAAATAGGGGAAAAATACATTTGGGGCTACGAAAAATATAGAAAAATAGGATTTATGTTTGTTGATGTATAGCAAGGCTGGGGCATGAAGTTATGCTTCAGTTCAGCCTTGTTTATATGTTTTAGTGCGTGTTTCCTTCTTTTCTCCACATAAAATGACAAGGAAACCCTAAAAGAAATGAATGCAATGATGCACTATCAAAACGGGGAAGGGTAGAGTTGTGGAAAAAATGGTTAAATGCCGCTGAGCATGAGGAATAATTTGCTGATTTTATATGCATCGTATCTAGGACGGAATAATAATGATAAAAATTAAAACCTAGTAGCACGAAGATCACTTCGGTGCTAGGTGTTGCAGCGACGCACAAAGCGGTTAGAAAGAAAAGCATGAAAGAGATGTTTTGCACTTGCACGCTGCTGGTTTTTTAAAATGTTTGAGCACTAGGCATCCACCTCTTTGCATGATCATTTAGAGGAAATTAAAAGTATCAGAGTCAGCTCTTGGATACGCATAGCAATTGTTTTCAGTAGGCCCTTGACCCACCGTTGAGAGCGTGAGGTTCCTATGCTGTAGGCTGGTCGTGGGATCCTAAAGGGGAAATCAAGTAAGGACAATGGTACATTCCTGGATACGCTTATTTGGTACCTTGAGCGACGTTTGTGCGAAATGTCTAAATGTTGAGCGACGCATCGAGGGGCCAATCCCCAAGGTGTAGGAGAGTCGCAGAGGGTTGACGGCATTCAGCCGTAGGAGGAACCCCATGTGTGTGTGATTCGAGCCTATTTGGCTATGTGAAAGGGACTCCCTCTGAGGAGTAATATTGGGTTAGGATTAGTTGGACTACAACGTATTACAAACGCAATGTTTAGGAAGGCAGAGATTTTGATAGACGCTCCTGGCCGCGAGGCCGAGGGGTTGTCTTGTGCGTAGTGACGAGGTCCGGCTAGTGCATGAGCCAGTGCCGGCCCGTTTTTAGGTCCATCAACTATATATCATCAGATGTTCCCTTTTCTATAATAATATTGATCATATGTTGCATAAAAATGAAAAACTTGTTTATGTGTCTATTCTATCCTAAAGATAATGTATAGCTTCCTTGCTATAATTTGCCACTGCAAATATCATCCTTCTTATTATAAGACTGGGTGGAAATGTGACATTTTTGCTACAATAATGATAAACAATACCAAAATTTATAGAGCCTCTACTCTACTATTTGCTGCTTCCTATAGAGTCTCTATTATGCTATCCACCCTTCCTCTAAAGCCTCCCCTACTTGTAAAGTTTTCATGGTCTCCTAAAATCTGCATTGCATCCAATTGCTAAATTAACTTGTTTATTGACTATCATCAGCATGTTCCATACCATGGCCTCTTAAAGAGGATCTACCATGTCCCCTTCTTGAACTTGGGTAAAATGCTTAGACCTGTTTACCATATTTTTTAAATGATTCACCTTACATGAGATTTGTTAATCTCTTCAATCATAAGAGAGACCAACTCATCAAAAAATGAAAATGGCTTTCGTACATACACAAAAGGGACAGATGATTTCTATGCCTTCTCATTATTAAGGCCACCCAAAGTAGATGAAACTAGATCATCATCATCATCAAGCATTGCATTAAAAGTCATATTAAGGCATCTGCAATGCTTGTCACTTTCAAAACATACTCATTTATAGATATCTTTCATTTCTTCAAGGTATTCAACTCTTACATGAGTTGAATCTTTCATTTTTTTGTGTTTATCAAAAATATATTCTCAAAGATTAACTAAGCTACATGTGAAGTTTTTTCATTCTGATATGCCCCAACGTAGTGTATCTACACATAGCCAATACATTATTCTTTTGTCTTTTGTATTCCATTCCTTCCACGTCTTTCATTCTTCTACAATCGCATGATTACTTAGCTCTAGCTTCTTCTTTTCAATTGAATTAAACTCTAGCGATATTTATCAATAAGGACATTTGTCATACAAAACGTCCATGATAGGTAGTTATTCTTATCTAGCTTCTCAATGATGGGGTCTCCATTGTACTTTGTCATTGTCACAAAATTAATACAAAAAACCAAGTAAGTCTTCTACAATCTTTTACAACAAGTATGCATCAACAAACCAATGAGCCTCTTTCATTGATTTGCAAATAAAACTTATGTTTATTTTCTAGCAAATACCTCAAAACTTATAGATTCAAAATGCATTATAACCTATGCACCCACTTTTGGTTGACACAACCGAAATCATAGTATATGTTAAAACTATTATCTACAATCTTGCAAATCTAAAATGGGACTTGAAACGATCTCAAATGGCTAAAAAAGTAATGAAAAAGTTCTAAAGTGCTTATCTACAAAATATACAATGCTTTACTTGCATAGCCAATCTCATCGCAATTTGAGATTTCTTACGTTGCCCTGCTTTAGGTGTCTCCATAGACACTATCCAAGAGAAAGAGAACAAGAACGCAAGAGAATTTTATCCCTTACTTTCTTGCTTGAATCCTTGTTCTTATTCTTCACTTCAACCTTGAAAACCATCCTCTCTTAGTGGTGTCACTTTGATACCATATCACGAATCATGTGGTAGGGGACTTGCTTGAGCTACCATACCAAACACACCATACACACAAGAGGAAGTTGACTCAAGAATATGAGAAGCAAGACGTAGGCCAAAAACGTTTTTTTGCTAGTTTTTTCTTCTTCTTCTTTACATAATAAAATGTACACAAAGTATATGTAAGATATAATATAAACAAGAGTGGTCTTCTAAGTCACAAAATACATAACTAACTATACTAATTGACTAGCACTATAATTATGCTAGCTAGGTAGGTGTGACAAATCCAATATAATAAAAAGACAATCAATTTTCATATAAGGATCATAATGAAAACTGAAATGCTAAGTGTAGATGTTGCGATCCATTTAACCATGTGATCAATCATTAATATCCACATGTATTGAGCTTGTCAAATCAATAGTAGAGACAACTGGATTCACTTAGCTGATGACTTCGTACTGGTCTTCTTTGATGACACTTTAGTCTATTCTAAACAAGAAGAAGATCATGAACCCCAACTTGGGATTGTCCTTGAGACAATCAGGGCACACAAGCTCTACGCTAAGATGAAGAAGTGTGCATTCTTCAAGCGTCAGATTGAATATTTGGGATTCATCGTATCAGCAGAAGGAATCTCAGTGGATCCAAGATGTTCTAGAATGGCCAATACAAACAACTGTCAAAGAAATACACAGTTTTCTTGGATTGACAGGATGGTATAGGGTCTTCATAAAAAACTATGCTTTGATTGCAGCACCTCTGATGGATCTACCGAAGAAGCAAACATCCATTGCATGGTCAACTTCCAAAAAAACTAGCTTTGATAGATTAAAAGAAAAGTTTGGTATCAGCACCTATCCTAAAACTTCTGGACCTTAGTAAGGAGTTCGAGGTAGTAACTGATGCTAGCACACTTGCCTTAGGATGTGTGCTCATGCAAGAAGGTCATCCTGTAGATACTCTTCAAGAAAATTGAAGAGCCATGAGAAAAATTATGCTACCCATGATCTAGAACTGTTAGCTGTTATCCATGCTCTAAAGCTTTGGAGACACTACCTGTTGGGTAACAAGTTTACTCTAGTGACGGATCATAAAAGTCTCAAGTGGATCTTTACCCAGAAGAGCTCAACATGAGGCAACGCCAGTGGATTGAAGTGCTGGAGGAATATGATTTTGAAATCAAATACTAACCTGGAAAGGAGAATGTAGTTGCCGATGCACTTAGTCGCGAGGCATTCCTTAATTCTCTAATCTTGCAAAATCCATCAACAGCTAGATCTCTAGCCACAAAGGTATCCATGCCAAACAACCCAATATTTGAGCTAACTAGAGAAGAAGCATGCCATGATCCAGCCTATCAAAAGATGCTAAGGGAGTTTCTTATCAAGGACCAGGACCAAAAGTTACAGGCTAAGTATCATGAATTCTCTATCAGTAGTAGACTTGTCTACTATCGAACGAGATTATGTATACCGGCAAGCCAGTCACTTAAGCAGAAGATACTGTGGGAAGCTCATGATTCCCCTTTAGGACACCCTGGCTATGCCAAGACTCTCAATGCAGTTAGAAAGAGCTACTATTGGGAGAGGCTTAAAGGTGACGTCCTCAAATATGTCACTGAGTGTTTGCCTTGTCAACATATCAAAGCCGAAGATGTCAAAATGCTGGGAAAGTTGCAACCACTTGACATTCTCTAAATGAAATGGAAATTCATCAGTATGGACTTTGTTGTTGGCCTACCCCAAGTTCAGGGGTGCTATTGTACCTCTGACTCGAGAACAAAGTGTGTATCATTTTTGCTTGCAGCTGGATGTCTGGGTTTGGGATGTCTGCCAAGCTAATCCCATTGTTGTTATGGACCTTCACCTTGTCCATTCCCAACATGGCGTAGGCATCCCTCTTCGACTTTCTTTCCACCTTATTTGGCAGCCCCAGTGCCCTTTCCACCAACTCTGGGTTCAGCTCGATCTGTACTTGTCGGGTGGCTTCATTCTCACGCACCGTGATGGTGCCTCTATTTCTGTTAAAGGTGCGCAAAAAGTCGGTGCACTGGGTGTAGTCCACCCTCTAGCCCACTGCGTCTAGGTATTTTTGCAGATGGCACTGGTCTATAATCTGGCGCACTGCTGGCTCTTCGATGGCCACGTCTTCAAGGTTGAAGATGTGACAGAACTTCAACTGGTTAAAGGCTCTAGTCTCCACCGTGAGGCTGTACTTCGCTTGCTCCTCCTCGGAGAAGGGGAGCTTGGCAGCCTTGTCTTGGCTTGCCATGATCAATGCTTGCAAGTTCAGCCATTTCCACCATTAGTGCTTTTTTACAAGTAACTTGCTGAAAGAAGAAAAGCGTAGCAGATTTTATTGATCTGAAATATTATAGCCTTAACTTTTCTTTTCAAACTTTTACCATTGCATTTCAAATTTTATTGACATTTCATACTTGGTTCACTTTTTAAATTCCACCTTACCCCCTCCCTCTTTGGAACGAGAAGAATCCGTCCCAGGATTGGAGGTTGAGAGGACAAGGGCGTTGAGCATAAAGAGCATCGGTCTATTTGCGCAGGAGCCAAGCATAGAAGTTGGGATTGTACTCTAGCTGAGCTTCACGGTCTAATTCGAATGGACGGATACCCACGTGCATGATGTATGTCAAAACATCAGTTAGGAGATCCCCAGAATCGACCCGACTTGCAATGTGGAGCTCTTCCTCTGTTAAGAGGTGGTCAAGGTAGGGATGCCCCTTGATGTGCTCTTCCATGGGTCGGCCCATGAAGAGTGGTTAATACTTGATACGAGGTTGGCGCGACATAGGTAGGTCATACTCTGTTGTTTTGATTGTGCGGCGCTGCTCAGCATTGGTCATTATGCGGCACCCCTCAACTTCCCATTGCAGCCTAAGAGTGTACCAATGCTTCAAAAACGTGGAGTCAGTACCAGAAAGCTTGGATAACTCGGTGATTTCCTGATCAGAGATAGCAGAAGTGGTTCGTTGATCGTAGGATGTGATGAGATGTTGTTTAATGGCTTGCTCTTTGGAGATCTCGCTGTTGAGCAACTTAGCAGCAGAGTGAGAAGCTTTTGCAAATGTGAATTCAAAGGTCTCCCAAGAGCAAGGTATATTGCGCACTTCCGTTGCAAAGGGTTCTTCCAATAGACCTAAGTCCAAGTAGTCGTAGCTAGGGGCTAGCGACACGAAAGGTGGCATCGAGTCATTTAATGCATTCCACCACGTCATCCCCGGCATCCTCCGCAAGGTCAGCGGCTAGCCCTAGGAAGGATTCTCGTTCGTAGGAGGGCGTAAGGCCGATAGGTGGTTGAGGTTTGACAGAACAAGCACTTTTGACAATGAAGATGGGCGGTTGGGAGTTTCCTTGAGCCTGCAGTTGGGCTATTTGGAATAGGGGTGGATTAGGGTCAGCCACAACAGATGGACTGCTGCATTCAGGTGTGCTTTGGGGAGTCAGATTGACTTGGTCGGATGATGCCTCCTGTGATGGTGGTGGCTGTTGCTTGGGCCGATAGGCCTGTGCAAATCTCATGGGCCGAAGTGTAGCTGAGTCAGATGGCTGGGGCTCTGGAGAGTAGTGCGTCTTATGGTTTTGAGGTGTTATGGGATGTGGGCTGATCAAGCTTGAGGGTGGCGTATGAATAGTGCGTTTGGCTGTGGGGGCCTTAGGGATCCACAGCCAGGTATTTCCCTCATAGTAGCCTTGTGCATGCAAGAGCGCTTTAAGGACCCATCTTTGCTTGATCACGTGGTGCTTCGTGTGATTGCGTCTTGGCCTCCTAGGTTTAGAGTTTTGGGTCTTTTGAGGATAGGAGCGTCGACTCCTAGGCGGTTGTTGCGGCTATTTAGGCAACCATTGAAGGCGAGGTTGTTGGGCCTTAGCTTTGGCTGTTGCGGGTTGCGGTTTATGGAAGTCGGGGAGTGGCGGCCGCGCACTATCCCCCTCCTTAGCCTTGTCCACGGATGTTTCTACCGGCGGCTTTGCGGATGGTGATGGTGTCGCGCAACCCTTGCTGAAAGTTGTAACAATGCGCACGTTGCCTATTGCTAGGTGGATGCACTACGACTCATAATCAACATTGCAGTGAGTTTGCTTTTTGAAGGTCTAGCCCAGCAGTGACTCCGTGCCTGCGTCTGTAGCACTTGACAATGCGTAAAAAAGCATTGAAACAGTCTTAGACTCGATAGAAACGACGACTCTGCACTTGCCGAGAAGTGCATATGAGTGGGCCCCATATGGGTTTAATTTGGCAGTTGTGGGCTGGAGTAGTGGTTTGCCAAGTTGGATCCAATGACTGTGGGTTAAGACATTGAAATCTGCTCCCTCGTCAATCAAGGTGTTGAAAGTGCATGTTTGCTTGGCGGTGACCATGATACGGAGGTAAGCGGGTTCTACGGCTTTCTCATCCTCTTCGTTGATTTTAGTGATTGTAGCTACTCATACTTTGACCGGTGGTTCTAACAATGGTGGCTCATGCAAACGATGCTGGGAGGGTAGTACTTCTTGACACGACTGCCATTGAAGAAGCCTATTCCTTCACCGTCTAGTATCTCAAGCTCGACATTGCCGGCTGATTGCACGAACCTTGAAGGGTCCGAGACCTCTAAATTTCATTTTTTGCTTATGTCCCTTAACTGAGTAAAGGAGCACTAAGTCACCTTGTTCAAACTCGTGCTGCTTGACATGCTTGTTAAACCAACTCTTGCATCGGGCTTTCTCACAAATAAGCATGTGGGTGGCTAGAAGACGAGTCTCTGATAGGCGTTCAAGCTCAACCAAGCGTTGCGTCCATGCCTCCTTCCCTTCCCATCGTTCTTGAAGTGCTATTCTCAGGCTAGGAACGAAGAATTCTAATGGTAGGATTGCCTCAGTTCCATAGTCAGCCTAAAGGGGGTTTGGCCAACAGCCATTTTATAAACTGTGCGGTAGGCCCACAAGGCTACCATCAGCTTGTTGTCCCAGTCGCTGCGTGAGGCTGAGACTACTTTAGTCAGGACATTGATAAGAATCTTATTAGTTGATTCTGCCTGGCCATTCGCCTGAGGGTAGTATGGTGAGGATTTGCGATGGATAATGAGAAAGGTGGATAGGAGATGTACTATCACTTTGTTGATGAAGTGCGTGCCTTGGTCGCTAACCAGCTCGATGGGGTAGCCGAAGCGAGAGATCACTTGCTCCCATAAGAACTTGGCAGTAGTCCTAGCATTGTCTTTTCGTGTGGCTCTTGCCTCTGCCCATTTTGTGAGGTAATCCGTGGCCACAATGATGTACTTGGCTTGTGAGTACTATGCCATAGGATTGATGGGCCCTATGAAGTCAATTTCCCATTTTTCGAAGGGTTGGTGAGCAATAATTGGGGTCAACTCCATTTGATCTTTACGAATCGGGACTATTGTCCGTTGGCACTCGTCACAATGCTTGACGAATCGCTTGGCGTCACAGAAAAGTGTGGGCCACTATAGTTGAGACTGCAGCACCTTTTGTGCTATCATGTCTCCACTAAAGTGTCCTCCCACGATGCCGTTGTGCACCTCTAAGAGCACATCATTTATCTCATGCTCACACACGCATCTACGCAACAATCCATCTTGCCCCAGCCTATAGAGTTGGCATGCAATCAGCTGATAGGGCTGGATTTTTAGAATCTAGTGCTTAAGTCCGACTTTTTCTAGTGGTCGCTCAGGTACTCCGTGCTCCAGCACTTGGACTATGTCGTCCACCCAATATGGCATTAGATCAGCCTTAAATAAATCTCTCTCGCTAGATAGGTGGAATAGGTGGGCGTCGGGTAACTCATCAACGATGCCCTGTCCAGCGGCTTCTCCCGTGGGGATGCGTGACATGTGATCAGCCATGTAATGCTGCTTTCCCTTCCGTACTACCACGGAGAAGTAAAAATCTAGAAGCAGGAGGAGCCATCGAGCTATGCGCCCTGTAGTACAAGGTTTGTTTACTAAATAGAGCAGGGCTTGATGGTCCACAAAAAAGATGAAGGGTGTGGCCAATAGATAATGCCAAAATTTCTTCATAGTGAACACCATGGCTAATCCCTCTCTTTCTGTTGTCGAGTAGTTACCTCGTCTCAGTGAGTTGTCTGCTAGCAAAGCTCACTGGATAATCTAAGTGGTGCTCACCAGGTTGGCACAACACTGCCCCCACGGCAAACTTAGAAGCATCGATGTGCACATGGAAGGTAATGGTCCAATCTGGGGCTCGTAGAATTGGTGCAGTTGTTAGAGCCTTTTTCAATTCTTCGTACGCTCGTTGGCATGCCTCGGTCCACTCGAAGACAATAAGCAGCTTGTACAATGGTCTGGCGATCAGCGCATAGTTCAGTACAAACCGCTGATAGTATCTTGTAAGAAGCATTGAACTCCCTTGTAATTAATTGGGGGTGGAAGGTCAACAATAACCCTGACCTTCGAGAAGTCAGTGGCAATGCCGTTCTTCGACACCACGTGTCCTAAGATGCATCCGTGCTTTACCCAAAACTGGCACTTCAAGGGGTTCAAGGAGAGACGACATAAGCGGCACCGTTCAAAGACTGCACGGAGTTTGTCCAAGTGTTCGATCCAAGTCGAATGGACACACAGGTCATCGACAAAGACCTCTAACTCCTTGCGAAGCATGTCCTTAAAGATGGTGCACATGAGCATTGGAAAGTGGCAGGGGCATTGGTCAACCTGAAGGGCATGACTATGTATGCAAAGACACCCCACTCAGTGGCAAAGGCAGTCCGCAGGATGCACTTGCACCTAGTTGTACCCTGAGAAGCCGTCCAGAAAACTATAGGCTTCCTTGCCTGCCACCCTCTCAAGCATGTGCTCGGTGTACGGCAATGGATAGTTGTCTCTCTTCGTAGCAGCGTTCACCTTCTTGTAATTGACACACACTCGAATTTTTCCATTCTTCTTCATCACAATGACTATGGGTGATACCCAATCCGTATGCTCAATTTCGTAAATGAATCTAGCTCTCATCAGCTTGTCAATTTCCTCTTTGACAGCATGAGCGTGTTCTGGATTCATAGGGTACGATCGCTACTTGACTGACATTGCGTCCAATGTCATGGGTATGTTGTGAGTCACGACACTCGGATCTACCCCCTATAGCTCCTCTAAGGACCAGGCAAACATGTCTATATACTCTCGCAAGAGAGCGACAAGACTCGTTTCTTCTTCACCAGTCAAGTTGTCGGCAATGAATACTGATCGGGGTGTTTCCCCTTCCTGGGCTAAGTCTACCTCCTTGACTTTGGCTGGTCCCTCGATTGGTTCGCTTGTTTGCCCTTGACGTTTGGCACCTAACAGAACTACCACCCTATCCCCTTTTTTAAACTTCGTGAAGCGTTTAGGGAGGTCCTGCAGCTTTCGCTATTCTTCTGTTCGTGTATCCCTGGGTTGCTTTGCCTCTTCCTACCTTAACCATCTGCGCCTCAAGTGGACGGGTAGGTCCCCCTTGGTACGTCTGCTAGTCATGGGCGGCCTAGGGATCTCTGGGTCACTGTCCGAACTAACTTCCGATTCAAAGTCAAACCCTCCGTCTTTGCTAGAAGAGGTGGTCTCCCCAGGTGGCCGCAGTTCAGATGGTAATTCAGTCCTAAGTATTGATGCCGTTCCTGGTTGGGCTAGGCCTGCTTGCTCAAGGTCTATGGCTCCATGCGCATGACTCCTCGCTCTACTCTATGGGTCTGCGGCTTGGCGTATGCTCGTATCTGCTCGATTTCTTGTCCTTCATTGTCGTATTCTACGGTATCTACTTCACCCTCGCTCTCATCACTGAAGGATTGGCATTCTTCGTATTCGTCGCTAGAATCTTTGTCATTCGACTGCTCGTCGTCTCCTAGGGTTTGGTATGCCTCATGTCGTTGGTCAGGAACTAGGGCCCAGTTATAAATGAGGTTTAAATCATGCACCCTAGTCCATTTCCACTTGGATTCCTCTAAGAGATCCTGGAGTGGTTTGAAATTTGCAGCTAGATTGATAGCTAGTTGGTTCGTTAGGTATTCCAGTATCCCCTGGAGTTCCCTTTTGTTGGATGGTACGTGGAAGGTGACAGGCTTAGGCTTTCCATGGAGGCTTCCTGCCATCATGCAGACTGGTGCAGAGAGCGCTTCATTAGACTTGCCGATCATTTTGATGGCTTGGTCATATGCCTCATGATCTCAGAATGACAGGTCGATTGTAGCGAGAATGTGCATCCAATCCCGCTCATCCTCTAGGCATGGGATATACTTGGTCAAGGGCCCATAGGACTTCTTGACCTGAGTGTTTCCCTTGAGCATAGCAGAGATGGCATCTAGGTCGACTGGTGATTGACGTGCAAGGATTTAGGCATCTCAGAGCCTTCCCAAAAGGCATTGACGTGCAAGGATTTAGGCACGGAGTGCAATGTCAAACTTGGTAATTGTGTTTCTGCATCATGGTCTTGAGGGTCTGCCGTGACCTGCTCTTGTGACCCTTCGACCCACTGCTTAAGATCTTGCCATAGGGTAGGATGCTGCTTAAGCAGATCTCCCATGCCAAGTGTTACAGGGGTAGTCACTAGCATGGTCAGGAGATCGTTGGATACTCATCCTTCCCCTAACCTAGATTGTTCGGGCCAATGGCCGCAGCTGATCTGCGGCTCTGTCGCGTCAAGGCTTGGTCTTAGAGGCACTGCTTGTGGCGTGGTTGCTTCTGTCAACTTAGGTTGAGGCAGTGATATTGGCATGCTTATGCTGGAGAGGTCATCGATCTCATTCTCTATGATGGGCTCAGCATCTTTGAGGTGCTCTTGAGCCTCCTTCACCCATTCCTTCACCTTTTCTATGCCTCTAACTGTCATTTCGGATGCGGGTATTCCCCTACCTTAGCACTTCCCTTTTTGGCCATCTTAGGGGCTGAAGTCTCTGCCTCTGCGTTATTATGCGAGCGATGATCGAGAGCAAGCCTCACTCACAACCCGATAACGAGACGTTAAGGAGTGTCGGTTAGGATAATTGACTTTGTTGAATGCACAACTCAATTTGAAAAATTCAAATATTCGATAAAATACCATAAGCCACACAAAAAACAAGACTAAAAACAATGCCTCTTATAGCTCAAAAAATTTAAAACCCGTATGCGGGTAGAGTATCACACAACCACACAATGGAAATACCAATAATTCAAAAAACAAACCAAGAGAAATATATTCTCGTACCTTAACAACCTTGAGCCGATGCTCAGCGCTTTGACACCCAAAAGCTCCAACTTCCAAATTGGCATGATAAGAGCTCACTCTAGCATACGACCCTCCTCTCTCCTCTCTCACATAATACAATTGTAAGCAAGGGGGAAGGCCCTTAACTCTTCAATCTCCTCTCCTTATATAGTTTTCTATCCACACTCACACACATTAGGCTTTTTGCTTTTAGCTTTTGGCTTTTGCTTTTCTACTGCTTTTCACTATTTTCGTTTTTTCTGCTTTATGCCTATTTACAACTTGTTTGGATCATAACTTCATCATTTGAACTCCAATTATAGACATTCGGGTACTCAAAACGATCGGAACCCATCTAGTCGACAAGTTAGCACGAGCAGAATTACGAAAAGCCATCAAAATCGGAAAAAAATACTGATTTTCGTAAATCACATCATTTTTCTCTATCTTTTATCTTGGACGACTTATTCCCTTCCTTGGCCTATTATTCTTGTGATTGCACATACTTTCACCACACATGTCCTCTTTTTCTTCAAGAAATACTCGCTGATTATGTAAAATGTACGACCTTTTCCTTTGATCCTTGAGTCTTCAAAATAAGCATTCTCTGGATATTTTTATGCAGTGTGCTCTAGTAGGAATATGATTTTTTGAAATGGACTCCATGCCCAATTATTCATGATTTGAAAAAATATGCAATTGATCGAATCCATGACATGCTACCATTCAAACAATGCTTACACAAAAAATATGGATGCACTGAAAGAATTGTGCCTAGCCTATCTAAATGTGATCGTGCGTCATGCAAAATGCAAACAAAAATTCTTGATTAATTTAAAATTCCTTATCCTCACCTCTCAACTCTCATAAAAAAGATATGATATACTCTGCTCCACCCATCCAAAATCTCAGAATCACTCTAGAAAATGATGGTCCTCAAGATGTTGACCAGATATGAACAACCCTTCTCACAATTGATGGCGTCCTTCACGACCCTCGAACTCTCCCAACCACCTTACACTCTCAACCAGAGGTTCCTAACTTTGTGATGAACATCCCAAATGGTGCGTGCAAGAAATGTGCATGCTCAATGACAGGTGCTCTCTCTTGTGCGTGTGCATCTAAAATTTACTGCATATAATTGTAGCGGACCTCATGCTGTGCTAGTGCTCAATGATGGTGCAAAGTGTGCATAATCCCAACCCATGGCATGGAAGTATTTGATAAGAACAGAAGATGACCCTCGAGTGCAGTGTATCAACAAGTGCAACGTGAAGTGCTCGTGAACCCATAATCCCTGTAATGTGCAAGAGTCTCGACAAGAAAACATACCTTGTCCAAAATTTTCGGTAGCTATTAGCAAATACAAACTTTATTCTATTAAAAAAAATACCAAGCTCGACCAAGGCTATCAAGTTTCACACTCAACAAATCAAACAAAATGATAGAAGCAAATCCTCAGCTAGAAAAACACAAGAAATCCAACTACGAAATAAAAAAACAAACTATCACGTAAATAACTAAACTAGCAAAAATCAAACCTAACTATAGTTTGACTGGGGCTTTTCAGTTTTCACAAAAACGCTTGACAGCGTCTGAAACCTTCTTTCCAGCAGGCAGAGTCATAGCACTCTCAGTCTTTAGTGCGACCTTAGCTTCCCATCTCTTCTTTCTCTGCCTGCGGCTTTTCTTTCCTATCGAGGTTGCGTCAAGATTGCTAGGTCCTGACAGGGAGATGCCGGCCTGCTTCATTTGGGCTCGGGTCATGACCCACAATGGAATAGGTGTGGCCTCCCCATCGAGGTTTTCGACA
Source organism: Lygodium microphyllum (assembly GCF_053477565.2). Lineage (NCBI taxonomy): Eukaryota > Viridiplantae > Streptophyta > Polypodiopsida > Schizaeales > Lygodiaceae > Lygodium > Lygodium microphyllum. The sequence goes on along the minus strand of NC_141148.1, from coordinate 51,452,153 downwards.
CCAAACAGCCCCAATGGGACAGATGGCAAGTTGATTGAGCTAGAGGATGGCTTTTTCTTTGGGCAATCTACGAAGAGACGGGTGATTCCGCACTCTGCACGCCTTTGGTCAGCCTTGTCTCTGTTTTGCTGCTCTCTTTCAGGGCAGCCTGATGAGACATGACCGGGGTGACCACAAGTCCAACAAGTGACTAGATCTTGCGGCTACCCTCCTAGGCCTCTACCTCATCCTCGTTCTAATGCCATCACCGGCACGGGTCAATAATCCACGAGGACCATGTTGCCCTCGTCATTGTACGAGACTTAAGGGTATATGTAGGTCTCTTCATCATTCGGCTCCTCCACGTAGTGGACTGTTGGAGCGTTGCTCGGTGGGTGGGTCGTGTAAGGACCAGGCAGTCTAGGGATGCCGGTAGGGTTTATATCCATTCTAGGGATGGTTGGTTTCATATCGTTAGGCGCGAGAAGAGCCAATGGGGCTCCCCTTTCGAAGAATGGCTCCGGCCTGTTCGTTAGGTAAGGTTGGCCATAGGATTGCGAGAATGAAAGTCTTCTTGGTAATCTACAATGCGCGACATCATGGTTGAACCTACTACAGTTAGCACAAGGTCTTGACGTAGGGTCTTGGCACTCGGCCGACAAGTGGTTTCCGCCACAGTACACGCATTGGACGTGTGGGCGTGTTGGTCGTCTCAACATGTCTTGCAACTTAGCTAATTCTATCTTGACCTTAGCCAAGTCTATCTCGGTGGCTTTCCCCTTATCTTGGGATGATGAGATTGCCTGCTCACTAGAGACTGACGTTCTCTCTGAGCTTCGCGAGTTGGTCCCTTCTAGATTCGAGCTCCTGGAGCTCCGCTCTTTTAGCTGATCATCGACTCTTATGGCTTCCTCAAACACTCTAGCTACCGCATCCCGCTACAAGCTTGAATTGCCTGCCAAGGCCTTATATAATTCCTCGTCTCGAATTCTGCTGATAAATACAGTTGAAACTGCTCTTTCAGTCGGTCGCTCGCCTAGAGGGATTCTCTTGAAGAGACTCCTCACATGGGTCACGTAGTCGCGGATGTCCTTCTCTTTCTGCTTGATGTTCATCAAGCGTACTAGCAGGTTATCGGAGTATCCGGGCTCGGCAAATCTCTTGACGAAGAGATCCTTGAGGTCATTGAAGTTGGCCCGCTCTACAGCATCTAGGCTCGTATAAAACGTTCTACCCTTGTCGCCTAGGCAAAGCCCGAATGCTTGCAAGCGTTGAGTTTGGTGGTTGAGGCCATTGGCTTCGCAGACTTGCTCAAACTGCTCAACAAAGATGTATGGGTCGTCATGAGGTTGGTACTTATTGAGTTGCTTGGCAACAATCAGTATTTTGACCTGGCTCTTTGAGCCTTGGTTCGCCCCTAATCCTGTGAGAAGCGACCTCGCTAGTGAGGTGGCACTCTGCTCTACTGCTGTATTATCAAACAGTCGTTTCATGAGAAGCTCGCTCAATGTCAAGTCTCCCTCTAGTGCTCTCTCATGGTCCGTTTGGTTTTGGCCAGCCAAGTTCAGCACTCGCTGCACCTCATGCAGCTCCATGCTTTGCCTTTGGCTCCTAGCCTGCTGATCCCTATTGTACTTGACTATGCCCTGCAATGCTTTGCGGGCTAGCCTTCTCTCCTCTTCTAGATCTGCAATGATTGCATCTGATGTCCTGCTGTGGTGCTCGTACCGGGCGTGCGCGTCGTAACTGCTCACCAGCTTTGCTGAATAGCATCTAGAAATACGTTCAAATCAAGCTCCTCATTAGACCGATGGTCTGAGCTCTCTTCCGTCATGGTCGAGTTCTCGCGCTCCACTATGCTGTCGGTCAGGTTGGATAGACTTGACAGATCCTCGTCGTTGGCGTTCCTTGCTTGGTCCTATTCTGAGCTTTGATGGTTTGTCTATGTCTTGGGTCCTCTCCTATTGGTGGCTTCCTTGAGTGGTTTTATCTGAGTGAGTTCCTTGACTTATTGAATATAGTCCTCAATTTAAGATCACTCAGTGTTTGTCGTTTCTCGTGCACTTGTGGTCAATCAGACTTTCAGCTCTCTTACGTATACCTCAAGTGTGGAATTCAATATGAGTGTGGCAATCAATCTCTATATGCTTACGCCCTCTTGTCTCATCTCGGGCCTGATAAGCTTCGTTGCTCAAGTCCTAGCCGTTCTAGCGGGTTCTAGGGTTTGCGCTGCTTCTTGCTGTTCACTAGGGGGTCGATCACAGGTCCTATGATTGGATTTCCGTTCTCAATGCATCAGGTCACTGGGGAGTGCTCTAGCACCGTCCCCTGTCCCTTGGTGGTGACTCCTACGTCGGGAACTGCCTACAAGGCACTCGCTATGTCGTCCTGAAGGTGCTTCCAGTCGATCGTGGGGGTAAATTTTCTTTTTTCTGCCTAAGGGTGTGTCCGATTTACCAGCGGTTCGATTTACCAGTGGTCAAATTCTCCGAATCGGACTAGGTGGGTCCGAGTTTGAGCTATCCGATTCTCAGAATTTGACAGGGGTCAAGTGTTCGATTTTTGAAGATTGGACAAGTGGTCCGATCGGACTAGGTGGATGGTCTGATTGCTGACGTGTCCTAATCCGTGGGTCCGATTCTACGAATCGGACAGGGGTGGGTGCGATTTCCTCGATTGGACGAAGCGTCCAATCGGACGGGGTTGGTCCGAGTATCTGAGTGTCTGAGTGGCCGACTGGTCCGAACATCTGATTCTCAGAATGGCTGTCCGATTGCGCCGACCCGAATGCACTTTCGAGTATGAAATCATCCAGAATCTTACGGTATTGATTATTGTAGGCTACAAGATTCAACATGAACGATGCTGGAGTGATGGGGAAGAGATCTATATACCTAGGGATCGCCGATGGCAGCATAACTCCTCGCACTCATCAATCGGAATGGGTCACCCAAGCTCTCTCTCTTTCTCTCTCTCTCTCTCTCTCTCTTTCTCTCTCAGCTGGTTGCAAATGAGGATTTCCTTGCCCTCCAAGAACTTATACCCCTGCTGGACATTACCCAGATGTTACTGATCACTCTCTTTGCGATTCCTACACATTCAAATGAGCATTTTCCCGATTTCTCACTAGTTTTCCCCGATTTTCTCCATGTTATATAGCAGCAAACCCTATGCCTCTTGGGTGCGATTTTCTAATGTTAGCCTACTCTAAATGCAACACAAATAGAAAGCAAAAAACTAAACAAATTTCTCCATGTTTTCCAATCATCAAACAACCAAAATATCCCAAAATACTTACTTGTTTTGAAGATCAAATACACCCAAACTTCCTACCTATCTTGTTGAGAATCAGCAATCACACTCACTAAACAGCCTCTTTGTATGGAGCTTCAGGGTCAAGGACATGCAGGCTAACTTATCCCATATGTACAATGGTGCCTACTGCAGTTTCCTACTTTCCTATAAAGCATTGTACTTGCTTCCTTTCTTAATGCAATGATAGTACTCTTTTCTTTTCAGTGAAGTGTCAATGTCATTGTCCACATACACAAGATTGTGTTTATGAGTCCAAGTCTCAATCTTGGAACCTAATCCACTTGTGTAACAAACAGTGTCTTTGTCTTCTCCATCATGAGTCCACACTTCTCATTTCATCCTCCATAGCTTCTGGTTTTGCCATGCTCTAGATCCCGCATTTGTCACATGGTATCAAAGCCCAGTTGGGCATGGCATTGCTTCTCTAGCCTCTCTTGATTCCTCTCAACCTCAGTCTAGCTCAATGTCAGCTCATGACTTCATCTCCCAACTCTACTCTCACTGAAGCTTCCATGGCAGCCATAGCCAGCAACACCCTGTCAGATTGAGCTGCTTATATCTCACTCCACAGGTCAAATCTCTTGGAGCTTCCTGCTGGAAAAGTATTCCCCAACTCACAAATCTTCCCTGTATCACATCAATCCAGGACATTGGACCATCTGGAGCTCAGCATTGTGAAAATCCTCAATCTCTGCTCTATGTCTACCATAGCCAGACAGGACCTACCTTACTTGGAGCTTCAATAACTCCTCAACCAGGCCATTTCAGCCCATGATTTCTTCTAGGGAGTTGTTCCTTTACTCAAGGCAATTCATCCTGGTACAAAAATCGACTGCATTACTACGTCCTGACTCCAGCATTGCGGAAATCGCGAAAATCTGTCAGAATTGCGCCTGCTTACGTTCGAGCTACCTGCGTGCTGCATACAGTCCACGACGTTGACGATTATCATGGGGCTTTGATAGCCCATGAAGTCAGCTTCCTAGGCATATAAAATTTTTTGAAAATGATCCATTGTAGCTCCTGCAATCAGCAAAAAACCAGGCTGCCCCCAAAAACCCTAATGCAAAAGCCATAGCCAAAGCTTCAAAATTCTGACATTTCTCACTGTTTCTCTCACTGAACTCTTTAAAATCCTGAACTTGTTGATATCCAGGCATTATATGTTGGCAAATCAACAACTCTTTAAAATCCTGAACTTGTTGATTAAAGGATTTTGCAAAAGTTCAGGATATCTGCAAAGTCCTTTACTCTTTAAAATCCAAGTGATCTTCCGCTTCTTGATTTGATGCTGATACCTTCAAATCTGAGTGAGAGTACTTTAATCAACATGCCAAATCCTGAACTTGTTGATATCCAGGCATCACTGTTAGAAGAAGAAAAGAAGCTAAAAACTAAGGAAGAACCAAGTACCTCTAGAGATGAGCATGCATTATATGTTGGCAACAGGTACAAAGGTAAGAAGGATCAGCTCTTCTGCGACTTTTGCAAAAGGACCGGACACACCGAGAAGTTCTGCCACGCAAGAAAGAGATCCCAAAAGGCCTATCTAGTCGCAGTCAAAGAAGAAGAAGAAAATGGAGCAAAGGAAGAGGAAGATGAAGATGAAGACCACCAGGATTGGAAGGACAAGACTCATCAGTCCTTGTACTCTCATAATTCTGATAGACTGTTTTAATAGCCTTGTATTTTCCTTGCCCTAATGGTTCCTGCCATAAGCTTTGTAAACTCCTTATGTAACTTGGCATTATAGTCCCTATACACTTTGTGAGGCCCCTGTTACAGCCTCTGGATGTCCACCATGTTTATGGTACCCACACTTAGCCTTTTCTGCGATAGCCTCTGGTGTTTTGCCATGTTTGTGGTATGCCCACACTTTGCAGGTGGTTCTCATTACAGCCTCTACACACTTTGTGCCTTTCTAGTTGTGATTGAGGAGGGGTGTTGAGAATCAGCAATCACACTCACTAAACAGCCTCTTTGTATGGAGCTTCAGGGTCAAGGACATGCAAGCTAACTTATCCCATATGCACAATGGTGCCTACTGCAGTTTCCTACTTTCCTATAAAGAATTGTACTTGCTTCCTTTCTTAATGCAATGATAGTACTCTTTTCTTTTCAGTGAAGTGTCAATGTCATTGTCCACATACACAAGATTGTGTTTATGAGTCCAAGTCTCAATCTTGGAACCTAATTCACTTGTGTAACAAACAGTGTCTTTGTCTTCTCCATCATGAGTCCACACTTCTCATTTCATCCTCCATAGCTTCCGGTTTTGCCATGCTCTAGATCCCGCATTTGTCGCATATCTCAAGCTCCATTTTGGGGATGCAACCCCTACTTTGATGCTCGATATGAGGTGCGTAAGTTCTCAAGCTTGAATTCGTTGGTCCCGGCAAACGGAACCAAAATGTGGGAGCTTTTGCTCAACCGCCAAGACCCATGGACCGCTTATTGCTTCAAGCGTTTCAAGCGAGCTCTAATGGCTATCTTTCAGCTAGCCGACGTGCCATCGATCCTACGAGTGTAGTGAGCTTCCCTTGATGCCAATGTGAGTAGCCTCCTCTCTTGCACACCTTGGTAGCTCCACGATTCTCGATGCTAGCTCAAGCATCCTCAAGCCTCCTCCATCTTTTAATGAGATCGTTCCAAAACTGGCCAAAAAGCAACTTACTTTTTGCATGTTTTCTACACCTTTTGAGGAAATTTACAAGAAATAATGTCCAAAATATCACAAATAGGCTAAAATTATAAAAAATCCTATCATTTTGAGCTATCCATACTATAGAGACTAACACTAATGACTAAAATGACAATGCCTCTTTAGATTAATAAGAAAGCCTGATGATAATGCACTTGAGGGTTTTTTAGACTACGTCTACATAGCGGCATGACATCCACGGCCTCTAAACTTGCATATCCTTTGATATGTGCCAACTATGCATCCACCCTTGTCAAACATCCAAATAATGAGTATTTCGCTTATCATGTACATCAGCAAGCATCCACCTAGATCATAGATCAACATACTCAGCATCTATATAACTCTTGAACCATCCTAGCACCCCCTCTAGGGTCATAAAGCCTTAGATGTTGAGAGCGGAATTTAGGTGATGGGAAGTGCTTAAAAATAGCTAAAAATTATGAATATCAAGGGAAAAATATTCACTGTCAAAGGCGGCGGCTCGATCTAGGACGATTTTAAGCGCCAAAGTGCTTTAAAGGCGCTCGAGCGACACTTGTTGATTTTTCATAATTTTTCAGACAATCGTGCGGGTTGACACAAGCTACTGGCCAATGCGGGATGCTAAGCCGGACGCCCAGGATTTTTCAGAGCTCGATTCCGAGTCCGGACGGGGAAATGGCCAAGAAACCGGTCAAGATACGAAGAGGTGGACAAAATTTGGCCCAAATGAGTAAGTGACTCTTGGGAGCCCAACATTTTATGCCAATTGACAAGAGATGCATGAAAAAAAAACGTGGGATGAAGGAGAAGAAGGCGCCATCAGACTGCGCCGAAAAATGCGCTAGGGAGAGGAGGAGGCAATCTTCAGCCTGCACACAACCCCCCCATTTGACAATGGCCCTTGCCTACCCTCTGTATCCTGACTCTATCGCCGCCCTTCGCCCGTCGAATGATGCCCTCTTTGGAAATCTCTGATTCTAGTCTTTCTCTCTCCTCCCTCTCTCTCTTCTAAAGGCAAGATCATGTGGGAAGAAGAAGGAAGAAGAAAGAATGATGGAAGCTTGTCCGGCATGGACCGGATTGCTACACGGTCTGGAAATGGTGATTGGTGATTGTGCTGGACATGAAGTGCTGCTGTTTTCCAAATCTACAGCCATGGACACAAAACCCGAAACACGCAAATAAGCGGTAATTTAAAATTTTCAAAGGAAATTTGAATTTTTATGGCTTTTGATGGATGAAATGGTGTTCATGTGGGATAATAATTGTTCATGATACTGTTTTCTATGAGTTCTTGCTGGTCATGATAAAAAAATCAGAAAAATATGCATTTTGTGGTTCAAAATAATATGTTAAAACACGTAAAATATGAAAAACAAGGAAAAATGAGGGTTTTTGGCATAAAAATGGAAAGATGGATAGGAACATCAACTAAATTCTCATTTTTCTGCAAGAAGGAACTAAGGGCCACAACCCATAACCTGTTTTGAATTTCCAGCAATTAAATAATGCAGGAAAATAAGGGAAAATAGGGAAAAACCATGAAAAATAGGGGAAAAATACATTTTGGGTTCCGAAAAATAAGGATAAATAAGAACAATGTTTGTGAATGGTTGTGGGGACTGAAGCATGAGGATTTGCCTCACTTCAACCCCACCTTCTTGTGCTAGTGTGGTTTTTTCCGCTTTCTATACATAAAATGATGTCAAAATACCCTATACACCTATCCAACGATGCACTATTTAAACGGGGAAGGGTAGAGAAGTTGAAATATGTCTAAATGCCGTGTGAAGTGATGGGAAAGCTGTTGATTTCTATGCATAGCATTTAGGACGGGTGATAATTAAAATTAAGAGCTTAGTAGCACGAGGATCACCTCGGTGCTAAGCCCATGCAACGAAGCACAAAGCGGTTAGAAAGAAAAACATGAAAGAATGATTTGCACTTGTGCACGATACTGTTTTGCTAAATGTTTGAGCACTAGACATCCACCAAATGCATGGGGCATGAAACGAATTTAAGAGTATCAGTGGTTAGCTCCTGGACATGCATTGCAATTGGTTTTGGAACACGACCTACGTTGAGAGGCAGTGAGATACCCATGCTGTAGGCTAGTCGTGGGATCCCAAAGGGGAAGTCAAGTAAGGACAATGGTACATTCCTGGACACGCTTATTTGGTACCTTGAGCGACGTTTGTGCGAAATGTCTAAATGTTGAGCGACGCATCGAGGGGCCAATCCCCAAGGTGTAGGAGAGTCGCAGAGGGTTGACGGCATTCAGCCGTAGGAGGAACCCCATGTGTATGTGATTCGAGCCTTTTGGCTATGTGAAAGGGACTCCCTCTGAGGAGTAATATTGGGTTAGGATCAGTTGGACTACAACGTATTACAAACGCAATGTGCAGGAAGGCAGAGATTTTGATAGACGCTCCTGGCCGCGAGGCCGAGGGGTGGTCTGGTGCGTAGTGACGAGGTCCGGCTAGTGCATGAGCCAGTGCCGGCCCGCTTTTAGGTCCATCAGTGGTGCGTCTGCCGGGAGCTGGTTAAAAGTGGCGGTTCTCGAATCCTAGTTGTTTAGGGACCAACTAGCAGTTTATGCCAAAGGATACTGAGATTGATCCGTTATTTATTGATAAGCATCGTCTAGCAGAAATCCAAAAGCAAGAAAGAGACGAAAGAGCTAGGCGACGTGCTGAAATTTTTAAGAGATATTCCCCTAAGCGTAGCGGTGCTGAACCCTTACGAGGGAGTGGATCTAGTGGTCTTAGGACCACAAGTAGTAAGTTAGGAGAAGGCGGAAGCTCTAGTGCTCCCCTTCCTGCCATAAGCCAGTCCACGTCAATTGCGGGAGGTGTAACCCCACCGTCCCCTATTCCTGGAGCAAATCCAATCCTCGTCATGGCGCAGCCTATTGCAATTCCAGCAGGAATGACGGATTTGCCGGCTCTAGGTTACCCACTACCCATTTTTAATGGGCTAGTTGAGGAAGATGCGGAACTCCACATTAGGGAGTTTCAAAAGCTGATGTTTAACTGTCGCATTCAAGAGGAAGAACATTTGATATTGTTCTTCAATATGACTCTCAAAGGAAGAGCCACTATATGGTATCATGGTTTAGAAGCCGGAACCATATTGAACATTGATGCATTTTATGGAGCTTTTCGAAGGGAGTTTGCCCCTGAAAGGGGTGGGCAATATTGGTTGCGTGTACTCAACGTGACCCGCCAAGATCCACACGAGGATATTCGTGCTTATGCGAAGAAGATAAAAGAGGTTTTCCGTAAGTTGGACACCTCTATTCCTATCCCCGCAGCTGCCCAATTGCAATATTTCCTACATGGTTTGGACTTTAATATCCAATTGCAGTTGAGTAGTGTTCCCTTGGGGGATATAGATACTGCCATTACACGAGCACAAGAGGTGGAATCCCGACTACAAGCAGCCTATGCTTCTAGAGGCAATTCGAACATGGGTTTAGTATTGGGAAACAATATGGCAATAGCCAATGGCAGTAGTGGCCAAGGGATAGCGATGGCTAACCCTAATGGGAGAGGGAACATGATACAGAATGTCCCTTTATTACCAGCTCCCCCTAGCATGTCGATGCCTACGGGCAGTCAAATGGCTCCAAATGGTGGAGGCCAGGCGGTCAATTCTAATACCATGCCTGTGACTCAACAACCTGTGCCTAATCGAATTGTTAGGCCGATGGAACGACATGGTAATGACCAAGGCTATGAGTCGAGTTCTTCTAATGTTCTTGGCGAGGTTAAGGACATGATGAAGCATTATACTGACATGATTACGGAGCAGTATCGACAAATAGCCGTTGATGTAAACTTCCTTAAAAAACAACAAAATTTGATAGGAAGTAGATACCCGGAGGAGGGTGCACCGTCGAGGTTTAGTTGCAAATGGTGTGGCGGGCAGCACTATCCAAGAAATTGCCCAAATGTTAAGTGCGACATTTGTGGAAAATCCGGCCATCTAGCAGCTACTTGCTGGAGTAAGATCAGTTCTCTCCAGCGAGGTAGTCGGCAACCAGGGCCTGTTAATCATCGTGCCCAAAGAAATGATTCCCAGCCAGAAAATGGGCCTAAACAAATACTTCAACGACCAAAGACTACAGTGGAAGAGCTACCAAGTGGTAGTGGGGTTAGTTTGATTGAGGCTGTACGCGTAAACGATGCTGAAACCTCTAATTTGCGAGCTGTCCTTACAAGAGGTCAAAAGGGTAGAGAAGCCGACAAGGATAAGTTTGTCGACGGGAACCCTAAACAAGGCGACAAAGGAACGCAAGTTTTGGATCCTGCCCTAGAAGGGGGACCTTTGAAACCCGTAGAGAGTAAAGCCGATAAGGAACCACCAAAGAAGAAGGTGAAAGTTAAGAAAGAGGCAATAAAGCCAGTTCAGCGACCTAAAGAGCGGATGGTTTGGCGTGAAAAGCGAGCTCTATCGAACTATCATGAATTCGATTTGGCAAGCTCTCTTTGCGAAGTCAAGCCGGATGTGAATCTTCTACAGCTTATTAAGCTTTCCCCCGGAGTGCGTAAGGAATTTAGAAAGATCCTACGTACTGGGTATATTGTAGAACCTTTGGGTATTGCGCGAGTTGGTGATGACTGGTTTGAGCATGCTGAGAAGCATTGCCCAAGGGTTGCAGCCTATGTCGATGGGATATTAGTAGATTATGCTATTGTCGACACGGGATCATCGGTCAACATTATGAGTTCTGAACTGATGGAAAGGTTGGGTCTTGCGATTTAGAAAGATACTTCCACAATTCTCAGAATGGCAGATGACAGTTTGAGACAGCCGGAAGGCTACATTACTAAGGTCCATGTCACTGTTGCAAATGTAGAATGCTTGTTGGACTTTAGGGTGATTCGTTTTGCAGGCCGTCCAAGTTACCAAGTATTACTTGGACGACCTTGGATCTTGCAAGCGGATTGCCAAGTGGATATACCCGCCGGTCGATTGATATTCGGTAGAGGTGCCCAGCGTGTGGTGGTTGATGCTTATCCTGAGTCCCCGCAGAGTGAGAGAGCTCCTCTATCTTCTACAGAATTGGAGACATTAGAAGATTTATCTGCTAGTGAGACATCATCGAGTGATGAGTCCAAGGAAGGATCCACCACAGAGGACATCTATCAGATCACTTTGAACGAGCCGATAGAGGCCCAAGATCGTATAAGAGATGCAGATGTTATCGAGCTAGACCTTGGTACGCTTGATGATTCGTGGCCAATCAAATTAGGCTCTATGCTCAGCACAGCAGAAAGGGAGGACTATGTGGCCTTGATCCAGGAATTCCGTGATATCTTTGCCTGGAGTTATGATGAGTTGAGAGGCATTCCTCCTAGCCTTGCTGTTCATACAATTCCGTTGAAAGAGGGCAGTCGTCCTGTACGGCAGAAAGTAAGGCGTATGCCTTTCGAATTGAGGGACGGGCTGTTTGAAGAGTTACAGAAGCTTCGAAAAGCGGGTTTGATTTTTCCTGTGCAACACACGGAATGGTGTTCGCCAGTTGTGATTAGAAAGAAGAAGAATAATCAAATCCGTTTATGTGTAGACTTTAGAGAGCTGAATAAGCAGACAGTTAAGGACTACTACCCATTGCCATTTATTGACCAAATTTTGGATTAATTAGCGGGTAGGGAGATATATTCGTTTATGGATTGCTTTGCAGGATACAACCAAATGGCAATTGCAGAAGAGGACAAGTTGAAAACAACTTTCATTACCGTATTTGGTACTTTTGCGTACCATGTGATGGCCTTTGGTTTATGCAATGCGCCCGGTTCGTGGCAACGAACAGCCGATAAGACGTTCGGTGACATATCCCCTGAAGAGTTGAGGGTGTTTATTGATGACTTAGGGGCCGCCACCGTGAGAGAAAGGCAGTTGATCATTTTGAGAAAATGCTTTGAGCGCTGTAGACAATTTTGCATTGCCCTAAACCCACGGAAGTGTGCTTTTGGAGTACCTTATGGGCTATTGCTGGGCCATGTGGTCAGTTTGGTAGGAATTGCGACAGACCCCGAGAAGGTCAAAGTTATAGTTGCCATGGGTCCACCACGCACTCCGAAAGAGGTTCATAGCTTTCTGTCTTCGGTTGGTTACTATCGTAGATATATAAACGCCTTGGCAGAAAGAACGTTGCCGCTTACAAATTTATTGTCCTTTAGCTGTTCGTTTGTATGGGGTGACACTTGTAAGGTAGCATTCGAGGATGTGAAACAAGAGCTAGCAAGAGCGCCAGTTTTAAAAGCACCTAAAAGAGGTGAGATATTCTATATATTTTCAGCAGCCACCATGTATAGTATCAGCTGCTGTTTAGCCCAAATTTGGGAAGAGAAGTGGTACCACCCGATTGCTTTTGCCAGTCGGAAGCTGGGGGTATCCGAAATCAATTACACCTACATGGAGAAGATGTGTCTAGCAATTGTCTTTGGGACCAAGAAATTCAGGCATTACATTCTCTATGAGAAAGTCGTGCTTTATACGAAGGCGGAGGGACTTCGACTGTTGATGAATAAGTTACAACCGCCTGATCATCTAGCGAAGTGGTTAATCACTTTGCAGGAATTTGATTATGAAATCAAGAGTAAGCCACCAAGGTTGCAAGGCATCGTGGAATGTCTAGTGGACTTTGGGGAGCCGAAAGAATCTGTGGCTGAAGGTAGTGACATGGAGATGATATTTAAAATAGATACGGCATCTATTCCCTCCTGGTATGCTGCAATAACGCATTATTTATCAACGGGAGAGGCGGGATCCGAGTTATCTAAGGCTGAGAAAAGGAAAATTAAGCAGCAAGCGTTAAAGTTTGCCTTGATCGCAGGTACATTATATCGGCAAGGGGTTGATGATATCTATCGCCGATGTGTGATGCCTGACGAGGTGCCATTCATTTTGGAGGAGTGCCATGATTCTGCTTGCGGTGGCCATTTTGCTGGACGGCTTACAGCACAAAAGGCTTTGAGAGCAGGTTATTGGTGGCCTGCCATCTTCCAGGATGCGTTTGCGTATGTTAAGAGATGCGATATTTGCCAACGGCATGATAGTCGAGAGAATAGGAAACGACCACTCACCCCTATCATGGCGATACTTCCATTTGAGAAGTGGGGAATAGACTTTGTGGGTCCTATTACTCCGTCATCGACTACGCAAAAGCGGTACATCATTGTAGCAACTGACTACTTCACAAAGTGGTCAGAAGCACGTGCAACAAGGAAAGATGATGCTAAAGAAACTGCTAGTTTTCTTTTAGAGCAGATAATATGCCGGTTTGGTCCACCGAAAGAATTAGTGTCGGACCGCGGAACTCATTTCCTGAATAAGGTGATCAAAGGTTTGACAGAGTTGTGGAACATCAAGCATAACAAGACAACCCCATATAATCCGCAAGCCAATGGGCAAGTCGAAAGTACCAACAAGCAGCTTGTGGGCATCCTGTCCAAAACTGTGTTGGAAAAGAAACGGGATTGGGATAAAAAGTTATACGTGGCAGTGTGGGCCTATAATACGACTTTCAAACGAGCCACTGGCCATACCCCGTTCAAGTTAGTATATGGGGAGGAGTGTGTCTTGCCTTTAGAGATTGAGCTGCCGACTATTCGGTTTGCCATCAATCATTCTTTGAGCGATGAAGACGCTCTTTTTGAGCGCTTGACGACACTGGCACATTTAGATGAGCTTAAGTTGCAGAGCTTATTGCACCAAGAAGTGGCGAAGCGCCGAATGAAGAAGCTACACGACCTCAAAGCCAAGAAATACACCTTCAAGAAAGGACAGCTTGTTCTGTATTATGACGCACGACGTGAATTATTCCCAGGCAAGCTAGAACCCAAATGGGATGGGCCCTATAAGATCGTTAGGATAGGAAAGAATAAATCCACAGTTTTGTTAGCTGACCTTGAGGGGAATAAGGTTAATCTTAATAAGATTAAACCTTATTACTTTTGATTGTACTAATGCTATGACTGCCTTGCAGGTCTAGGCGAGATCGATCAAACATCTGCAAGGAAATCGTGATAGAGGTTGATGGGTCGTTTGATCCCTTATTTAGAACACCCATATTTAGAACAGAGATATCATCAGGGAAAGCTCATTTGGTGGAGTAAAGGATACAAGGTGATTGAGCAAGAAGGCGGGACATTTATTTGGGAAATCAAGGTCTTCTGCCATCACTGCCTACAAATTTTGACGAGCATCCCTGTCGAATTCAATGATGATGGAGGGATGGAGCCTACAGTCCACCCGTTGAATATGCTGAATTTCGATTACCATAATTACGCGTAGAGTCCAGGATGGCAGGATATGTAAACCCTTTATGGACGTACACCTTGTACTTTGATGGGGCGTCCAGGGGTGCATGCAAAAAAGGAAGTGTAGGAGTTGTCATCCGAGACCCCCGCTGACGCATTGTCATGAAGTTAGCTGCTTATCTCGGGGCGAATTTTACCAATAATATGGCAGAATACAAAGCCCTGATAATGGGTTTGAATATTGCAAAGAAGGGTGGTATCCGCCAGTTGTTGGTGAAAGGGGACTCTCAGTTGGTTTTAAATCAACTCAATGGGACGTACATGGTACGGAACCCCATCCTTTGTATGTACCATCATACTGCCATAGCCCTGCTAGACGAATTCGATAGAGTGTCTTTTCAGCTGATTCCACGGAATTGGAATCAATTTGCCGATTCTTTGGCTAATCTTGCGTATGAAGAGGACCTCTTCTTTAATTGTGGCCCTTGTCCCGATATATCTATTGATGGTGAGACAGGACCTGGTCGTTTGTGGGGTATGCTTTCTGAACATGCCCTCTTTGGCAGACGATGGTTGATTTGGGTGATGCAGAGGGTAAGCGAGACTCATCTGCCTTTATTATCGGGGACCCACAGACTGATTCGACGACATGTGATGCGAACACCTCTTGCGATATACGCAGGAGGGATAGGTCATAATTTAATGCACCTAGGTTAGGGCTACAAGCCCTGTTCCCCTGGGAATGGTATGCTTTGATGTCTATCATAATTGTTTCCAGGAGGATGTTATGCATAGTATTGTTTTATTTCATTAGGCCAAGAGGGCCGATTCAGTTTTGTAGCAAAGTCATGTCTGATTTCATTAGGCCAAGAGGGCCATTTCCCTGTCTAGTGCAGGTGCGTTTAATTGGGTTTTTGTTTTAGTGTTGTGCTGGACAGGGTTCGCGGGTTGTGGAATTTTGTGGAGCCTGGAGGAGCCTTTGCTGCGATGGAAGCTTCTTGTGGCCAATCCAGGTGATACCTCTCCTTTACGAGTACCTTTCTTTCCTGTTATATGTGTATTTCTACTTGTCGAGGGGATACATTTTTTTGGGGACCGGCAACCAAGGCATGAAGTCCCAGGTTTAGGCTAAGTATGTTTGAGGGAGGTCAGAGTAGTCATTGCCTCCTGTAAAGACATTGTTAGACATTGAAAGACCTGTTTTAGAAGGAAGCCCTAGTGGCTCTGTTCTGCTAGCCTGCTAGGCAGCCGTTCTAGGAGTTCCTGTTAGTAGTGAGGCAGTTAGAGAAGCCTGCTAGAAGATAATAATGATGTCAAGAAATCTTGAATATCCTAAAAGATGACTATAAATGCGAAGGTGTGTAAAAAGGGGTTCTAACCCCTATCAAAGAAGAGGAAAAAAATGAAAATATATAAGCCGTTGCTCATTGCCTTGCGAAGGCCTAGTAGGTTCCTGGGGACGAGTCAGACCCGGGGCCGATACCTTGTCTTCCTAGGGGTGGCATCTTGCTGGAAAAATAATATCAAAACAAGGAAGGTTGGAGCGAAAATAAAAGTGAGCGTTAGAAAAGGATTAAGTGTCGCCTTGCGAGGGCTTGGTAGGTTCTTGGGTGCCGAGACAGGTCCTGAGACCGATGCCCTGTCCTCCTTGGGTCACTACGCTCAGCTCCCTCCTTTTTACATGCCCAAGTATGTTCATCCAATAAAAATCCTCAACGAAGAACTGTACTGAAAGAAAATATTCTTTGATCAGGCTATAGGAGTCCTCGCCTTGTAGGAGCTCCTAGTTGTGTTGTCTTTAGTTGGTCAGTAGTTCAGACTACCACTTAGGGCAACCTCTTTGGCAGTTTTTTTTAGTTTGGCTGTGTTGGAGCAGCTGGTTAGTGACTCGCTTCGGATCTTCTATTAAATGATGCTAGGCCTCCTCCTTGTGGATGTTATGCCTTGGTTCTGCCAGGGGTAGGGGGAGCATTGTGCTGAGTTTTATGATGATAATTGTTTTGTATCAGTTTGATGCTTCTTTGGTTGTTTATGTGCAGATATGTTCGTGGATTCGACGGGCTGAGTCGCCCTATCCCGTGGTCGCCAATGAGAGCGGAATTTAGGTGATGGGAAGTGCTTAAAAATAGCTAAAAATTATGAATATCAAGGGAAAAATATTCACTGTCAAAGGCGGCGGCTCGATCTAGGACGATTTTAAGCGCCAAAGTGCTTTAAAGGCGCCCGAGCGACACTTGTTGATTTTTCATAATTTTTCAGACAATCGTGCGGGTTGACACAAGCTACTGGCCAATGCGAGATGCTAAGCCGGACGCCCAGGATTTTTCAGAGCTCGATTCCGAGTCCGGACGGGGAAATGGCCAAGAAACCGGTCAAGATACGAAGAGGTGGACAAAATTTGGCCCAAATGAGTAAGTGACTCTTGGGAGCCCAACATTTTATGCCAATTGACAAGAGATGCATGAAAAAAAAACGTGGGATGAAGGAGAAGAAGGCGCCATCAGACTGCGCCGAAAAATGCGCTAGGGAGAGGAGGAGGCAATCTTCAGCCTGCACACAACCCCCCCATTTGACAATGGCCCTTGCCTACCCTCTGTATCCTGACTCTATCGCCGCCCTTCGCCCGTCGAATGATGCCCTCTTTTGGAAATCTCTGATTCTAGTCTTTCTCTCTCCTCCCTCTCTCTCTTCTAAAGGCAAGATCATGTGGGAAGAAGAAGGAAGAAGAAAGAATGATGGAAGCTTGTCCGGCATGGACCGGATTGCTACACGGGCTGGAAATGGTGATTGGTGATTGTGCTGGACATGAAGTGCTGCTGTTTTCCAAATCTACAGCCATGGACACAAAACCCGAAACACGCAAATAAGCGGTAATTTAAAATTTTCAAAGGAAATTTGAATTTTTATGGCTTTTGATGGATGAAATGGTGTTCATGTGGGATAATAATTGTTCATGATACTGTTTTCTATGAGTTCTTGCTGGTCATGATCAAAAAATCAGAAAAATATGCATTTTGTGGTTCAAAATAATATGTTAAAACACGTAAAATATGAAAAACAAGGAAAAATGAGGGTTTTTGGCATAAAAATGGAAAGATGGATAGGAACATCAACTAAATTCTCATTTTTCTGCAAGAAGGAACTAAGGGCCACAGCCCATAACCTGTTTTGAATTTCCAGCAATTAAATAATGCAGGAAAATAAGGGAAAATAGGAAAAAACCATGAAAAATAGGGGAAAAATACATTTTGGGTTCCGAAAAATAAGGATAAATAAGAACAATGTTTGTGAATGGTTGTGGGGACTGAAGCATGAGGATTTGCCTCACTTCAACCCCACCTTCTTGTGCTAGTGTGGTTTTTTCCGCTTTCTATACATAAAATGATGTCAAAATACCCTATACACCTATCCAACGATGCACTATTTAAACGGGGAAGGGTAGAGAAGTTGAAATATGTCTAAATGCCATGTGAAGTGATGGGAAAGTTGTTGATTTCTATGCATAGCATTTAGGACGGGTGATAATTAAAATTAAGAGCTTAGTAGCACGAGGATCACCTCGGTGCTAAGCCCATGCAACGAAGCACAAAGCGGTTAGAAAGAAAAACATGAAAGAATGATTTGCACTTGTGCACGATACTGTTTTGCTAAATGTTTGAGCACTAGACATCCACCAAATGCATGGGGCATGAAACGAATTTAAGAGTATCAGTGGTTAGCTCCTGGACATGCATTGCAATTGGTTTTGGAACACGACCTACGTTGAGAGGCAGTGAGATACCCATGCTGTAGGCTAGTCGTGGGATCCTAAAGGGGAAGTCAAGTAAGGACAATGGTACATTCCTGGACACGCTTATTTGGTACCTTGAGCGACGTTTGTGCGAAATGTCTAAATGTTGAGCGACGCATCGAGGGGCCAATCCCCAAGGTGTAGGAGAGTCGCAGAGGGTTGACGGCATTCAGCCGTAGGAGGAACCCCATGTGTATGTGATTCGAGCCTTTTGGCTATGTGAAAGGGACTCCCTCTGGGGAGTAATATTGGGTTAGGATCAGTTGGACTACAACGTATTACAAACGCAATGTGCAGGAAGGCAGAGATTTTGATAGACGCTCCTGGCCGCGAGGCCGAGGGGTGGTCTGGTGCGTAGTGACGAGGTCCGACTAGTGCATGAGCCAGTGCCGGCCCGCTTTTAGGTCCATCAGATGTGCATCATAAACGAGGATGTGGAGTGTCTATATACATGCTCAAAATGCATCCATCAAAAAATACATAAGAAT
Organism: Lygodium microphyllum; assembly: GCF_053477565.2. Classification (NCBI taxonomy): domain Eukaryota; kingdom Viridiplantae; phylum Streptophyta; class Polypodiopsida; order Schizaeales; family Lygodiaceae; genus Lygodium; species Lygodium microphyllum. The sequence goes on along the minus strand of NC_141148.1, from coordinate 51,433,625 downwards.
AAACCTACTCTTTCGGAATCCATCCTATAGGAAGCTACTTCTGATAACATTTTTTCTCCACATCCACTATAATCAATGCATCCAACACACTCACACTATCTTTGGAAACATTTAACCATTCTAAATCTTGAAGCATCTCTATATTTTCTATCAAGGCATTACACAAAGCATTCAAAACATTCTGCATTTCTGGAGCATCACATCTAATATTTTCTGTAGACATATCTGTAATATACCCCCTTAAAATTTTTAATTTTAATACAAATTTTTTAAACTCCCTCTCTCTCTCCACACCAAGAGCACCTCGGGGAGAGAGAGAGAGAGAGTGAGTGAAGTGAGTGAAGGGGGGGGGGCATGCAGCCCCCCCCAGATGGAGGGTGGCATTGTCTCCCTCCCTTACCACCTCCCCCCACCTTATAAGAAGCCCTCCCCCCCCTCGTCATCCTAGAGAGCCCCCCCTCACCGTCAGCAAAAACCCCTCCCCCCCCATGGTCTCCAGCAAGCGTTCCCCCCTGGCCGTGAGTGAGAAGAAGAGAAGGAGAAAAACAGGGAGAGAGAGAAGGAGAAGAAGAGATGAAGAAGAAGAGGGAGACAAAGAAGGAGAAGAATAGAAGAAGAAGAAGAGGGAGAGAGAGGAAAAGAAGAGAAGAAAAGAAGAAGAAGAAGAAGAAGAAGAGGGAGAGACAGAAGGAGAAGAAGAGAAGAAGAAGAAGAGGGAAACAGAGAGAGGAGAAGAAGAGAAGAAGAAGAAGGGAGAGAGAGAGAAGGAGAAGACGAGAAGAAGAAGAAGAAGAAGAAGAAGAAGAAGAAGAAGAAGAAGAAGAAGAAGAAGAAGAAGAAGAAGAAGAAGAAGGAGAGAAGACGTCGTCTAATTTTTCTGTCAGAGAAGAGAAAGGAGTTTGGAAGCTTCCAAGAATCTTCCAAAGCATCTCCTTTAGGAGGTGTTTCACTTGTAAGACCCGACTTAATTTTTCTGTAATCCATGACCACATCGTATCAAGCGCAAAGGCTATGAGGATTGGTGAGAAGCTGCTGGACAATTTGCAAGAAATTCCTGCGCGTCTAATAGCTATCCCCGCACACGAAGGCCAATAGATTTCCACGAAAGATGGTACCCAAGAGGCATGCAACTAGCAACTCTGCATATGTTTCTACCCAAGGTGCAGGAGTGGCTGCTAATGAGGTTTGGATTGTCAAGCATCAGGTCCATGATCCCGCACTCCTTGTTGATGAATTCAATATGTTAAATGATTACGTAACCTCGTATATACAAATACGTATCAAATAAATTCATAGGGAATTTTTGCATTAGAAACTTTCATAAAATTTGTTTCATTGCATTTTTTAAGAAGGTTCTCGTGAATTTAATAAAAAAGTCTAGCGCATGAGTTGCATGAATATTTGCAAACACGGGGTGATTTCATGGAAGACAGCTGCACTAATGGAACGACTCAGTATTACCTTCGTGTCCCAAATATATTAATTATGCTCCATCGTGTATTGAATTGGAAATGGCATAACCTAGGGTCTTCTCATGAGATTGATAGTGAAATGCATAAAGTATCACAGTCATATTACATACATGCAAGGAAAACTTCTACATGCATGGGAAAGATTCTCGCATAAATAAGAAACATGTTAAGTCCATGCATTAAAAGGACCTTCGCATGTGTCGTACAAAACTATTGCTTGTAACTGGTATTTATCATGGGTTTCTTTCATACCTTAATTCCATGATCATGAAAAGATAAGTGTATGGCAGGGTAGACATATCTTAAGGGTCTTTCTCTTGAATTGATTAGCGAAATCAAGTGATATGGTTGTCGCATTCATACTAGATGCATACGAAGGAACTATTGCATGCATGGGTAATTCCAAGATTGCACTCATAGAAAGATTGCATGAAATTAATGTGCATTAGAATGCTTGAATTCATGCTTTGTACATTCGCCTTGAAATTGTTGAGTAAAGTCAATACTTGTCTTAATCAATGTAGTTAGACAAGCTCAAAGAAAGGGTTAGAAAGGGGCAAACATTAGTGCATGTGAGTACTATTGAAAAAGAGGGTTAAGATCAGGTATTCTTGTATCACCAAAAGTATCCTTGGTCAATTAGGGATCGAAGGAAAGATCACATAGATACTTCAAGGGATCTAGGAGATAGCCAATAAGTTGACCAACTGAGGACAACGGGGTTGTCCATGGTCTATCTTACAAAGAGACCTAAGGTAAGGATAATTAGGTCGGTAGGGTACAAAACCCTAACCCAAAGATAAAAGGGAAACAAGCAACCTAGCTTGCCAAGCCCTTAGGATCTCGCTAGGTTGCGAATGATTGAAGATTGGATGCTGGGAGCATCCAGGAAAAAGGAATCACACCTTAGCAGTTGGTCGTACAAATGACCTTTGAGATGATCGTGATTGTACACTTAGGTACATTGTTTGAACTTCTTTGCTCAAGGAACTAATTTAATGCCAAACACTTAATGCTTCAAGTTAAAAGCTTGGAGGGAGAGGCAAGATCAGTTACCTTTGTTTGTCTGCCTAACCCTATCCAAGGGGGTTGCTAGCCGCGTCGGGTATATGGACCTAACCCACCGCGAGAGGTCTCTCTGTGGGTGCTGCTTGGAGTAGGAGGACGCTTGGGTGCCAAGGGAGGCTCTGGCTGTAAATTCCTTGTCTCTGGATCCTGCACAAGAGGCCAACATGACTCGAGATGGGATCTCGAGGCCCGTGTACTAGTCTATGGGCGGAACTTGGAGCAACAATCCTGTGGATTTCTGGGATAGCCTTCGGGCACGATACTTGATGTATTCCGGGACTATGATAAATAAAGATCAGATATTTGAAGAAGAAACTTGGTTGACATTGTTTTTGTGTCAATGCCTAGGTTACGTGAAGGAACCTGTGTTTAAATTGATTAATTGAGGAAGCTGCTTTTGCACGTCAAAAATAATGTGGTAGGTAATTAGATAACTAAGCAAACCCAGAAAGTGCAATGGACATGATTTGGGTCCGTCCTACGAAAGGGTAGTCCCAGTTAGTTGGGAACTTTTCTCAAAAGACGTGACAACGAGACTATGAAGACCTAGCATCAGTAGAGTTAGAATCCTTATTTTTGTTGTTTTAGGGGAAAGGGAGGGGACTATGCCTTATGGCAGAGAGGTTGAGCTTTGCATCCCTCTCATTTCCCATTCTCCATGAACCAAGTGCAGCATAAATCCACTTCGACTCTGTTGTTCCTACGCAAAGTGGATCATCTGGAGCTCGATGCTAGCTACTTCCTAGAGACTTTGCTGATAGGAAAGGAACCCTGACTTTAGGTCGATTCTAAGTGGGAAAGGCCGGATACTTCCGCTCGGGGCAGACTCGGGAAGACCTAGATTGCAAACCCTGTGAGATTCCTTGTGAATACCAGGCGGCACTTTCTAGACTCTCCTCCTGATGGGCTGCTAAGACCTGTCCCCCAAGTGGACGAGCGGGCACACTACAGTTGGTATCAGAGCAAACCAACGAGATCTAAAGATTACAAGGGAACTTAATGGAGAAAAATGAAGGGAATAAGGGGATAAACAAGGAAAGATGAGTAGAATAGAACAGTGTGTTCTGTTGAAAACATTTCTTTACTCACTTATGGATGGTGGGTTGCAGAGTCACGAAGCATGGAGCAAGTTCTTGGTGTTCCACATCATGTTCATGACCGCAATGCATGCTTCAAATTATTGCAAGAGGCTTGGCATGATGGATATTGTGGACCGCATCTATAATCCTTCGCTCCTGTATGCGGAGCAGAGATGGACGGGAGATTCAAGACTATACTACATAGCAGCCCACCGACTCGTGTACATTCAGACCAACTTGAAGAGAATCAAGTGGATGGAGGATTTAAAGATTGTGAAGCTATTCATCTTTGTCGAAGCTCACGTAAACGCAAATTTGTACGTTAGTGGTTGGCAAGTCAAGCAGAATAGGTATGTCTATGAAGAAGTGATGCGGGTGATCTCTGTTGATAGGATCAAAGTATTAGGGCCCTATGAGAAGAACGGGTATCAAAACAAGGGATATTCCAAGCTTCCTATGACTTACCGTTTTCTAAAAATCCATGACCCCACTCCATATTATTATTCCGTCCCTGTAGCCGATTGTAACATAATCCTATTTTTCCCAAACTGATGTATCAATCAGTCTGTCCTACTTATCCAAATAAATGTACTCAAGGGTTATGCCCTCATGAATAAATAAGACCTTTTACAATTATCTATCTTGATCATAAATATTAATTGAGATGTTAAGTGATTAAATCACTTGGCTAAAAGCTGTGCTAGTCATATCAACATAATATGGGAGCATATGATAAGATGTTAACATAAAGAATCTTATTGATTAGATGCAACCCCAAGCACAGGTTCCAAATCCGACTCCTGCACTACGCCCAGCGGTGGTTCAAGAGAAGAAGTTTCTTCTCAAACAAATTAAGCCACCCGAGTTTGATGGCAAGGGAAGGACTGTTCAAGCCAACGCCAAGATCTGGATTGAGTCCATGGAGGACTATTTTGAGGTAGCAAGAACTGCACCTGCTAACCAAGCCATGCTCGCCAAACTTAAGTTTACAGGCAAAGCGAGACTTTGTGGAAGCAGTGGTGCACAGACCAAGCGATCTCGAAAGGGACATTCAATTGGGATAAGCTTAAGGAAGCTGTGCGAGGGAGGTATCTGCCACCTGCCTACCGCACACAAAAGATGAATGAACTCTATGACTTGAAGCAGCTAGGATTATCTCTTGAAGCATATTATTTAAATTTTGTTTCACTCCTAAAGTATGCACCCCCAATGGATATGACACAACATGTGTCAAAATTCTGTATTGGGTTGAATCCACCCATAAACACTCGATTGGAATCAATGTGCCCAACGGACCTACAAGATGCATTCATTCGAGCTGCTCCAGTAATACAGGAGATGCAGACCAAACAAAGGAACAACAGGATTTGGCCTTACAAGGATTAGAATAAGGGTATGTTCAAGGCTTAGACCAAGAGAGCATAGGGTCAAAATCAGGGCCAAAGAAAGAAAGCTAGGGGCAATGCTGTCAACAACCTTGTTCCAACACAAAGCAATGATTGCAACTCACGTTGCTTCCATTGCAACGAGCTCGAACACATCAGGAGGGAGTGTCCCAAGCTTGGTAGAGGACATCGCCAAGGGCAATTCCAAGGTCGAAATAGAGCCGCTCATGGCCAAGGAACCACGATTATGGCCAGAGGGAGAACCTCCAGTGTTTCCTACAAGGAGCTGGACAATGAAGAAGATCCATCCATGGATGCTGATATGGAGAGGGCAAATGTTTCACACCACTCTTCACAAGAAGGGTCCAAATCGCCAATTCTCGGTGATTCAAACCCCATCAGAATATCAAGGTAAAAGCTTTAAAATCCTAATTGACTATGGCAGTACACATTCCTTCATTTCACAAATCTATGCAAAAAGATTAGGGATAGCCACAATAGATGCACCTACTTTACTTGTGGAATTAGCAAATGGTCATGAGGTCACTTGTACTAGGTAAATTGCTAAGGTAAAATTTCTACTGGGTGGGAAGCCAACTTCTAAGAGATTCAGGGTAATGAACGTAGGGGTTCACGAATGTTTACTCAAAATGAATTGGCTAATTCCCAATGATGCCCACATCCACTCTGGGAAGGGCCAAGTCTCCTTCCAAAATTCTGAAGGGAAACTAGACACGACTCAAGGTGAGGCTCGTAAGCCAAAAATACAGTTGGCAAAAGCAACACTGATAATAAAAGGTGTTCACAAAGGCCTACATGTCTATCTTATTAAATTAAATAAGCTAGATCAGAATCAAGAATCTAGAGAAGAACCTTCATGGTTAAAGAAATATGCAAACGTATTTTCTGAAGATTTGACGGAACTTCCTCCCCAAAGGGAAGTCGACCACGAAATCAAACTTGTGCCAGGAGCTGCACCGATCGCAAAGAGGCCATATAAGATGTCCATCCTGGAAGCTATGGAACTGAAAGAGCAACTTAAGCAATGGTTAGATCAAGGCTACATCTATCCTAGCAGTTCACCATGGGGAGCTCCAGTGCTTTTCCAAAAGAAGAAAGATGGAATGCTATGCCTATGCATTGACTACAGAGGATTGAATCAAGCTGGTGCACAGATCGGATACCGTAACCGCGCGTAGTGAGCGTCAGAAGGTCCCCAAGAACTAAAGAACTCTACTTTTTGCACACAAATCAATGTAGAAAGCTTGCACGACATGAACAAGAGACCAATTAGGTGCAATCTCCCCCCATGTCTTGTGTGAGCGCTCCACAAAGCATGTATTTTATGTATTAATCATCTTCAAGCTCAAATAATAGCCCAAATTACAAAATAGCACGCTTTAGATTTTGAGTTTGCTTTTGTACCAAATAGAATAAAGCTAATGGGCGCCCAAGAAGTCAAGCATACCCAAATACAATGTCTAAATACAAATATCTAAATCGTGCGCCCATGCGCATACAAAAATAATAAATAAATATCAAGCGCCTTGATAAATAAGCGCGACAAAATATAGGCGCCATGCCTAAGGTATGCACCCATTAAAATATTGACAATAAATTTTGAATACACGCTATCCTCCAATGCTTTCCACTACTACCACTACTATCTCTACACATCAATTGAAGCATTCACAATCATTAGTAAAATAATAGAATTAAACCGACAAAAGTGAATACCTAGCAGTCTTGAGCTACATAAATAAATTGGTTAGAAATCAATCCTAACCTTAATTTATCACGAATTTGTACTCTAAACTCATAAACATTTATTAATTAAATATGTATTTTGCAGAATCACCTGCTATGGAATCACCCATGTACACATAAAATTAACAAAACGCCCGAAAAGGATAGGCGTCCCCATCGACTTCTCGCACAAAGAATCCACTTTGTATATGAGCCCCGGTAATAAAAGTTTATGGAATCCACCATAAAACCTCACGAAATCCACCGTGTAATATGCCTCCTGGCATCACAAGAAACCATAAAAAATAAATACCCCATTCCAAGAATAGATTAATTACTTGACCGTCTTCAAGGGGTGAAGATCTTCTCAAAGATAGATCTCATATCTAGATGTTATCAGATAAGGATCAAGGAAGAAGATATCCCGAAGATTGCATTCAGTACAAGGTATGGACACTTCGAATTCCTAGTGATGTCATTCGGGCTAACGAATGCTCCTGCTACCTTCAACAGGTTAATATAGGATATCTTTAGGCACTATCTTGATGACTTCATACTCGTCTTCTTTGACGATACCCTAGTCTACTCGAAACATGAAAAGGACCATGAACCCCAGCTTCGCATTGTTCTTGAAACAATGAGAGCACACAAGCTTTATTCCAAGAAGAAGAAGTGTGCATTTTTCAAGCAACAGATTGAATTTAAGTAGATCCAGCTAAGGTCTGAAATGTTCTGGAATGGCCAACACCAACTTCTGTCAAAGAAATACGTAGTTTTCTTGGGTTGACAGGATGGTACAAGATTTTCATCAAAGATTATGCTTTGATTGTAGCACCTCTGACTAATCTACTAAAGAAGAAAGTAGCAATTGCATGGTCACCTATTGAACAGACCAGATTTGACAAACTAAAGCAAAGCTTAGTATCAACATCCATCCTGAAGCTTCCTGATCTCAGTAAGGAGTTTGAAGTGGTAACTGATGCTAGCACACTTTCTTTAGGATGTGTACTTATGCAAGAAGGTCATCTCGTAGCATATTCTTCAAGAAAATTGAAGAGCCATGAAAGGAACTATGCTACCCACGACCTGGAGCTGTTGGCTGTCATCCATGCTCTCACATTTTGGAGACATTACTTGCTAGGTAACAAATTTTCCTTAGTAGTGGACCACAAGAGCCTTAAATGGATCTTCACCCAAAATGAGCTCAATATGAGGCAATGTCGATGGATCAAAGTGCTCGAAGAATATGATTTTGAAATCAAATATAGGCCTAGAAAAGAGAATGTAGTTGCCGATGCACTCAGTCTCGCAAGGCATCTCTAAATTCTCTCATTTTGCAAGATCCATCAACAGCAAGGTCTCTAGCCACAAAGGTATCAATGCCAAACAACCGGATTCTTGAGCTAGCAAAAAAAGGGCCATATCATGACCCAGTCTATCAGAAAATGCTAAGGGAGATCCCCATCAAGGATCAAGACCCGAAGCTAATGACGAAGTATCAAGATTTCTCCATTAGTAGTGGAGTTGTCTACTTTAGGACAAGATTATGTATCCCTGCAAGCCAAATTCTCAAGTAGAAGATACTTTGGTAAGCCCATGACTCCCTTTTCTTAGGACATCTTGGTTATGCCAAGACCCTTAATGCGGTCAGAAAGAGCTATTATTGGGAAAAGCTCAAGGGAGACGTACTCAAATATGTCACAGAATGTTTGTCCTCCCAACGCATTAAGGCAGAACATGTTAAAATGCCTGGGAAACTATAACCACTTGACATTCCACAAATGAAATTGGAGTTCATTAGTATGGACTTCATTGTTGGTCTACCCCAAGTTCAGGGAGGATATAACTCTAATATGGTTGTAGTAGATATGCTCATCAAGGTCGCACATCTCATCCCTGTCAAGACAAACTATAAAGCTTCAAACATCGCAAGATTATTCATCAAGAAAATATTAAAGCTTCATGGGTTACCGAGAAGAATCATTAGTGATCTGACTCTCTTTTCACATCACACTTCTGGAGGGCTATCTTTGAGGCTATTGGAACTCAACTCTATTTCAGTATAGCTTACCATCCCCAAACTGATGGTCAAACAGAATGAGTCAATCAAGTCATTGAAGATATGCTTAGATCATACTACTGTCGCAAACCCAAAAAGTGGATTCAATATTTACCACTCGTTGAGTTTTCCTACAATGCTTCTTACCAATAGAGTATTTAGATGACCCCTTTCCAAGCATTGCATGGGCATGATTGTCGTACCCCTTTGAACTTCTCGGATCTAACTTTGAGGGTAGAGGCTTCTAGATAGATGCTGGAAGACATGGATGATCAAATCAAATCAATAAGACAAGATATTCAAGTTTCCAAGGATTGACAAAAGGCTTATGCTGACTTGAAATGGCAAGACAGATCCTTCGTCGAAGGTGATATGGTCTTCATCCGTGTACACCCTAAAAAGAGTTCACTATCCTTGGGAGATTACAAGAAGTTAAGTACAAGGTATTGTGGACCCTATAAGATCACCAAGTTCCTAGGGCCTAATTCTTATAGACTACAGCTACCTGCAACTCTAAAGATTCATAATGTATTCCACGTTAGCCTATTGAAAAAGTATCTACCTAATCCGAATCATGTACTTGATGATCAGCAAATTGTAATGCCTAACCAAGGAGTCCTTGAGCTACGGGCTGATAGAATCTTAGATGTCAGGGAGAGGCATTTGAGAACAAGGATCTTGAGAGAATACCTCATCCAGTGGAAAGATTATCCCAAAGAGGATGCCACCTAGATGGATAAAAGTACTCTCAATCAACAATACCCCCAGGTCTTCTCAAGATGAGGACATCTCGATTCCTCTAAGGGGGAGAGGATGTAATATACTCCCCCCTTAAAATTTTTGATTTTAATACAAAGTTTTTTAACTCCCTCTCTCTCTCTCTGCCAATAGCATGTCGGGGAGAGAGAGAGAGAGAGAGGGGGAGTGGAGTGAAGGGGGGGCATGCAGCCCCCCTGATGGAGGGTAGCGCCATTTCCCTCCCTTACCACCTCCCTCCACCTTATAAGAAGCCCTCCCCCCCCTTGTCATCCTGGACAAACCCCCCCCCCCTTGCCATCACAAAACCCCCCCTCCACCGTGGTCTCCAACAGGTGCACCCCCCCTGGTCGTGAGTGAGAAGAAGAGAAGAAGAAGAAGAAGAAGAGGGAGAGAGAGAAGGAGAAGAAGAGAAGAAGAAGAAGAAGAAGAGGGAGAGAGAGAAGGAGAAGAAGAGAAGAAGAAGAAGAAGAAGAGGGAGAGAGAGAGAGGAGAAGAAGAGAAGAACAAGAAGAGGGAGAGAGAGAAGGAGAAGAAGAGAAGAAGAAGAAGAGGGAGAGAGAGAAAGGAGAAGAAGGGAGAGAGAGAGAAGGAGAAGAAGAGAAGAAGAAGAAGAAGAAGAAGAAGAAGAAGGAGAGAAGACGTCGTCTGATTTTTCTGTTAGAGAAGAGAAAGGAGTTTGGAAGCTTCCAAGAAGCTTCCAAAGCATCTCCTTTAGGAGGTCTTTCACCCGCAAGACCCGGCTTAATTTTTCCTTAATCCATGAACACATCGTATCAAGCGCAAAGGCCGTGAGGATTGGTGGAAAGCTGCTGGACAATTTTCTAGGAAATTCCTACACATCTAATAGCTATCCCCGCACACGAAGGCCACTAGATTTCCGCGAAAGATGGCACCCAAGAGGCATGCAACTAGCAACTCTGCAAGTGTTTCTACCCAAGGCAAAGAAGTGGCTGCTAATGGGATTTCGATTGTCAAGAATCAGGTCCATGATCCCACACTCCTTGTCCATGAACTCAATATGTTAAATGATTACGTAACCTCGTATATACAAAGTTCATGAAATATGTATCGAATGAATTCATAGGGAATTTCTGCATTAGACACTCTCATAAAAATTGTTTCATTGCATTGTTTAAGAAGGTTCACTTGAATTTGATAAAAAAGTCTAGCACATGAGTTGCATGAATATTTGCAAACACGGGGTGATTTCATGGAAGGCAGTTGCACTAATGGAACAACTCAATATTACCTTCGTGTCCCATATATGTTAATTACACTCCATCGTGTATTAAATTGGAAATTGTATATCCTAGGGTCTTCTTGTGAGATTTATAGTGAAATGCATAAAGTATCACAGTCATATTAGATACATGCAAGGAAAACTTCTACATGCATGGGAAAGATTCTCGCATAAACAAGCAACATGTTAAGTCGCATGCATTGAAAGGACCATCGCATGTGTCATACAAAACTATTGCTTGTAACTAGTATTTATCATGGGTTTCTTTCATACCTTAATTGCATGATCATGAAAAGAAAAGTGCATGGAAGGGTAGACATATCTTAAGGGTCTTTCTCTTGAATTGATTAGCGAAATCAAGTGATATGGTTGTTGCATTCATATTAGATGCATACGAATGAACTATTGCATGCATGGGTAATACCAAGATTGCATGCATAGAAATATTGCATGAAATTAATGTGCATTAGAATGCTTGAATTCATGATTTGTACATTGGCCTTGAAATTGTTGAGCAAAGTCAATACTTGTCTTAATCAACATAGTTAAACAAGCTCAATGAAAGGGTTAGAAAGGGGCAAACATTAGTGCATGTGAGTACTATTGAAAAAGGGGGTTAACATCATGTATTCTTGTATCACCAAAAGTATCCTTGGTCAATTAGGGATCGAAGGAGAGATCACATAGATACTTCATGGGATCTAGGAGATAGCCAGTAAGTTGACCAACTGAGGACAATGGGGTTTTCCATGGTCTATCTTACAAGGAGACCTAAGGTAAAGATAATTAGGTCAGTAGGGTACAAACCCTAACCCAAAGATAAAAGGGAAACGGGAAACCTAGCTTGCCAAGCCCTTAGGATCTCACCAAGTTGCGAATGATCCAAGATCGGATGCTGGGAGCATCCACGAAAAAGGAATCACACCTTAGTAGTTGGTCATACAAATGACCTTTGAGATGATCGTGATTGTACACTTAGGTACGTTGTTTGAACTTCTTTGCTCAAGAAACAATTCAAGGCCAAACACTTAATGCTTTAGGTTAAAAGCTTGGAGGAAGAGGCAAGATCAGTTACCTCCGAATGTCTACCTGACCCTATCCAAGGGGGTTGCTAGCCGCGTCGGGTATATGGACCTAACCCGCTGCGAGAGGTCTCTCCGTGGGAGCGGGAGGACGCATGGGTGCCAGGGGAGGCTCTGGCTGTAAATTCATTGCCTCCGAATCCCACACAAGAGGCCAACATGACTCGAGATGGGATCTCGAGGCCCGTGTACTAGTCTACATGCAAAACTTGGAGCAGCAATCTTGTAGATTGTTGGGATAGCCTTTGGGCATGATACTTGATGTATTCTGGGACTATGATAAATAAAGATCAGATATTTGAAGAAGGAACTTGCTTGACATTGTTTTTGTGTCAGTGTCTAAGTTACGTGAAGGAACCTGTGTTTAAATTGATTAATTAAGAAAGCTGCTTTTGCATGTCAAACTTAATGTGGTAGGTAATTAGATAACTAGGCAAACCAAGGAAAGTGTGGTGGATGTTACTTGGGTCCGTCCTACGAAAGGGTGGTTCCAGTTAGCTGGGAAGTTTTCTCAAAAGACGTGACAACAAGACTATGAATACCTAGCATTAGTAGAGTTAGAATCCCGATTTATGCTGTTTTAGGGGAAAGGAATGGGACTATGCCTTATGGTAGAGAGGTTGAGCGTCGCATCCCTCTCATTTTCCATTCTCCATGAACCAAGTGCAGTATAAATCTGCTTCAACTCTGTTGTTCCTATGCAAAGTGGATCATCTGGAGCTCGACACTAGCTAGTTCTTAGAGACTTTGCTGATAGAAAAGGAACCCTGACTTCAGTCGATTCTTAGTGGGAACGACCGAATACTTCCACTTGAGGTAGACTTAGGAAGACCTAGATCGCAAACTCTGTGGCGTTCCTTGCGAGTGCCATGCGGTGCTTTCTAGACTCTTTTTCCGATGGGCTGCTAAGAAGTGTCCTCCAAGTGGACAAGCGGGCATGTTACAGTATTATTGAGCTCATGAACTATCTCAGAAACTATAACTGTATCTTGCAAATCATGTGCATCTAGAAAGTCACCAATCTCCCTCTGAGTCCTTACATAAATTAAAATATGAGCTTCATAAGCCTCTTCATACGCGCTAAGAAAATTGAAGACATCCAACAAGATTAGTGGAAGGTTGATGTAATGCTAATTGTTCATCATTCTGCAAAAAGTGAGAGTTTTTGGTAGAGCTCACACGACAAGGAGTACTAATAGGATGTGCATAACCCAAGCCAAACTTCTGAATAATATCTTCAATGAACTTTTTTTGATGCAATAATAAAACACCCTTTTCTTGATAGTGTTGAATTTGAATGCCAAGACATGAGTGTGTGTCTCCAAGATCGACTATGTCAAATGTAGAAGATAAAACCTGTTGAGATGAAAAGCTCAACACATACGGACATTAATGATGGACGGCCTAGTTAGATGGGTCCACACCTCTACACTGAGCACGTCAGTGGTCATTATGACTCTCACATGGCCACTAACTCATTACTTATTATATTCAGGTTATTACACCTATTTACAGCTGGTATAGTTATAGCGCTAGTCGACTAGTGTAGTCGGTTATGCATTGTTTGACTTATTAGGCCACTTTCTTTTATGTTGTATCTTATCTATACTTTGTGTACATTGTAAAGTGTGTGGAAGAAGAAGAAGAAACCAACAAGAAAACGTTTTGGCTTTCATCTCTCTTCTTGTCTCTTGAGTGAGCTTCTCCTTGTGTATTCTGTATGTGTTCGACGCAGCATCTTGAGCAAGTCCCCCCACCACGCGATTCTTGACATGGTATTAGATCCACGCCACTGAGAAAGGCTAATTTCGAAGGGTTGAAGTGAAGGAGAAGAAGCAAGGTTCGAGCAAGCAAGCCACGGGTAAGAAGCTCTCCCATTATTTCACTCTTTCTCTTGGATAGTGCCTGTGGAGGCACCAAAAGCAGGGCATAGCAAAAATCTCAGATTGCAGTGAGATTTGATGTGCGCAAAGAGCGCTGTTTATTCTGCAGATAAGCCTTTAGGGCCATCCTTTTGCTATTTTGGACATCCGAGGTCATTTCAGGCCCCGTTTTAGAGCCGTAAGGTTGTAGACAACAGTTCGAGATACCCTGCAATTTTAGTTGTCTACCATATACAGGTGCACAAGTTACAGATTGCAGATCAAGAAGTTTAAAGGTGTTTACTAGCGAATAAACACAAGGTTTATCTGCAAACTGGTTGCATATTGCATGTACTATTGAGCAGACAATGAAAAAGGCTGTCTGGTGTATTGCTGTGCACTACAGGTCAAGGGTTGCAGAATATTTGCTTGCTCTTTGGTATTAGTTTTGTGATAATGGCAGAGAACAGTGGAAACCCCATCATTGAGAAGCTCGACAAGAACAACTACCCTTCATGGAAGTTCCGTGTCACGAACTTCCTTATTGGAAAAGGCCTCTACGAGTTTGTGTCAGGTGAAGAAAAGGAGTCAGAGGTGAGTGATCCTCCAACTGCAGAAGAGACAAAGACATGGAAGGAATGGAATGCAAAAGACAAAAAGGTCATGTATTGGATGTCTGCAGTAATTGATAATAATATGCTGGAACATATTAGAAATGCAGAGAATTCATATGTAGCTTGGACCATACTTGAAAGTATGTTTTCCGTAAATACAAAGGCACGAAAGATTCAACTCAAGCAAGAGTTGAATACATTGAAGAAAGGGAAGATGTCTATCAATGAGTATGCACTGAAGGTAAGGAGCATTGCAGATGCCTTGGCAGCGATTGATGCAATGCCCGATGATGATGATTTGGTGTCGTCTACCTTGGGTGGACTTAACAATGAAAAGGCTTGGAAGTCTTTTGTAACTTTCGTATATGTGAGAAAGCCATTTCCATATTTTGATGAGTTGGTCTTCCTTATAATCACTGAAGAGATCAACATGCAGAGTGAGACATCTGAAAGAAGTGGTGAACAGGTCCAAGCTTTCTACTCCACTTGAGGAAGGGGACATGGCAAGTTCTCTTCAAGAGGCCGTGGTACAGGACGTGGTAGTGACAACCAACAAAACAGATTGAATCAGCAATTTGGCAATATGCAAGTTTCAGGAGGTCGTGGTAACTTTAGAGGTAGGGGGAGATTTAGAGGAAGAGGTGGATGGCAAAACAGACGTTCTAACAACTCTGGTATTGTGTGTCACTACTGTGGCAAAATAGGTCATATTGCAGCCCAATGTTATGCTATGAAAGATGATATTCGCAGTGGTAAGTTGCAGCAAGAAAACTATGCATCGTCTTTACGACAGAATGAACACAAAAATGAACGTCTGTTTATTATGCAAGATATGTTGAATGCTGTTACAGGAAAGGGAACACATGATGATGTTTGGTATGTTGATTCAGGTGCATCCAATCATATGACTAGCCTTGCAGAATGGTTTGGAGAGATGTAGGATTTGCAAAATGCAGGTTATGTGCAGACAGGTGATGATTCATGCCACCCAATTTTACACATTGGAAAAGTTCCCTTGTCCTTGCATGATGGTAAGACAAAGAGTCTTTCAGATGTATTACATGTGCCATCTATTACAAAGAACTTGGTGTCAGTCGGTCAGATTGTAGAGTAAGGGCTGCAAGTCAGATTCAATGCAAAGGGCTGCTTTGTAGAAGACTTCAATGACAAGTGCAGGTTAGTTGCAAAGGGAAGTAGAGTTGGACGTATGTTTACTCTGGATGCTGGAATTCCTACTATGAATGCTGCTATATATGCTAAAGAAAAAGGTGTTGTTGTAGATATTGAAATTTCGCACAAATGCATTGGACATGAAAATGTATAAAGGTTGAAATTAATGCAGTCCAAAGGGTTGGTTATAGGTTTGCCTACATTTAGAGTTGCAGAATTTCATAAGGTATGCGAAGTATGTTAGTTTGGTAAGCAGGCAAGACAACCCTTTTCACATGACAGAGATGTAAGCAAAAATATCCTTGATGTTGTGCATATAGATATTTGGGGGCCTACACAAAATGTCTCTCTTGGAGGCAATTCATACTTTGTCACATTCATTGATGATTGTTTTAGAAAGCTTTGGGTATATTTTATGAAGGAAATGAAGGAAAAGAGTGAAGCGTTTGAGTACTTTAGAACTTTCAAGGCTGCAGTTGAAAGAGAAACAGGCTTGAAAGTAAAGTTCTTGAGGTCAGATGGAGGGGGAGAGTACCTCTCGAATGAGTTCAGTGATTTTGTGAGGTCTCATGGGATAAAGAGACAGTTCACATGCAAGTATACCCCACAACAAAATGGGGTTGTAGAAAGGAAAAACATGCATATTGTAGAAGTTGCATGTGCCTTGATGGCTGAAAAGAATATGCCTAAGAATTTTTTGTCTGAGGCTGTTTATACTGTTGTTTATATTATGAACAGAACTCCCAAAGCTGCAATTCATGGGATGACTCCTGAAAAATGCTTTACCAGCAAGACGCTTGATGTTTCGCACTTGAAGATATTTGGCTGTGTTGCATATGTTCATGTGCTAGATGAGCTACGGAAGAAGCTTAATCCAAAGGCAGAAAAATGTGTCTTTATTGGATACTCTTTAGAGAAGAAAGGGTATCGCTATTATAACCCTGTCACATGTAAGTTTAGAGTGAGTAGGGATGTCATCTTTGATGAAATGAGCAGTTGGTATGCATCTAGTGGTGATGCATTGGATGATGATAATGATCATGACACTCATGTGCAGGCTAAAAAGCAAGAATCACGGACTCTTAGTGGACCAGAGACATCATTTGTTAGTCCTTGGTCTAGGAGACTAAGGAGTAGCTCTACATCTTTAGGTGCATCTAGTAGCACTAAAGGTAAAGACAAAGGAAAGAATAAAGTGTCAGATGGCATTGATGCAGCTCTTGATGGAGACTCCAGTGGCTCAGAGAGTTTGGATAATGAGCTTGGTATTCCTTCTGTCAGGACACCAGGTGTATAGAGAGCTCATAGTAATGTAAAGGAGATGAAAACTTCAATCCAGCTGCTAGGATGGCAACTGTCAGATGTGTGATTGCTTTGGCAGCAGCCAAAGGTTGGAGGCTGCAGTAAATGGATGTGAAGAATGCCTTCTTGCATGGTGATTTTCAAGAAGAAGTGTATATGGATCAGCGAGCAGGTTATGAAGATTTAGAGCATCCCATGTATGTGTGCAAGTTGAAGAAGGCGCTATATGGGCTCAAGCAAGCACCTAGAGCATGGTATGACAAGATCAGAGAGTATCTTGTCAATGTGTTGTAAAATTTATTGGCTTATTTAGATGTGTAAGTGGAAGGTTTAGTTGTCATTTATTGTGATAACATGAGCAGTATACAATTGGCTAGGAACCCTGTGTTCCATGCCAGGACAAAACATATTGAGGTAAACTACCACTTTGTGAGAGTGAAGGTACTAAAAGGTGAGATTGACTTGGTGTATGTAAGCACACAGGATCAAATAGCTGGCGTCTTCATGAAGGCATTGGGTACAGAGAAGCTTCAAAAGTTTTGAAGCTTACTTGGAGTTGCAGAGATGCAGTTGAGCTTGAGGTGGAGTGTTGAGATGACAAGCTCAACACATGCAGACATTAATGATGGACCGCCTAGTTAGATGGGTCCACACGTCTACACTTAGCATGTCAGTGGTCATTATGACTCTCACATGGCCACTAACTCATTACTTATTATATTCAAGTTGTTACACTATTTACAGCTGGCATAGTTATAGTGCCAGTCGACTACTGTAGTCGGTTATGCATTATTTGACTTAGTAGGCCACTTTCCTTTATGTTGTATCTTATCTATACTTTGTGTACATTGGAAAGTGTGTGGAAGAAGAAGAAGAAACCAGCAAGAAAACGTTTTGGCCTCCATCTCTCTTCTTGTCTCTTGAGTGAGCTTCTCCTTGTGCATTCTGTGTGTGTTCGGCGCAGTATCTTGAGCAAGTCTCCCCACCACGCGATTCTTGACAAAACCTTCTTTATTTGTTGAAGGAAGTTGAGATTGTTAGAAACAAGTATAGTTTCATCCACATATAGAGCAAGAATTAAAAAAATACAATTACAACACCTGACATATAAGTTAGGGTCTGAAGAACAAGAGATAAAACATTGTTTTGTAAGGAAGAGATCAATCTTTTGATACCAAGGTCGTGAAGATTCTTTGAGACCATAGAGTGCTTGATGAAGTCTATAAGAAAAATTTTCTTTATGTTTGACTACAAATCCCTATGGTTGCTCCATGTATATCTCTTCCTTTAAATCACCATTAAGAAAGTTGTTCTCACATCTATTTGGTGAACCTCCAAATCAAACTCAACAGTAAAAACTAACAAGACTGGAATATGGGTAATACGAACAATAGGCTAGAAATTTTCTCGATAATCAAATCTTGTAATTTGTGAGAAACCTTTGGCAACTAGCCTTTCCTTGAATTTGTCAAATGTTCCATCAGTTTTTTTTTTAAAAGTCTTATAAACCCACTTGCATTTAATAGTAGTACATCCAGGTGATAACTCACTTTGAACCCATGTATCTTTAGATCCTCAATATCCTCTAGTGACCATGTTCACCCAATATCCTCTTGATATCATGTGTTGCCCATAAGTTTCTCATTCAAAATAGCATCACAACTTATCATTACCTTTTTGAAAGATGGATCATAAAACTTATATCCCTTAGAAAAAGTTGAATATCTAATGAAAATAGCTTTCAAACCGAGAGGATCAAGTTTTTCACGAGTCTCTTTTTGGATACATAAATAAGCAATACATCCAAAAGTTCAAAAATATGAAACAGAAGGAGCTTCACATGTCCAAGTAGTAATATGTATTTTACCAGAAGGTGCAGTTGTAGGAATATGATTTTGCACAAATACTACTATTAAGACTGCTTGAACCCAGAAATATCAAGATAATCTAGAATGAATGTGTCAGAGAGTGAACTAGGGAGATAGAAGACTGTAGAAGAGAGAGAAATACTATAGGAAGAGAGAGAAGAAGAGTGATGAGGAGAGAGAAAGACTACATTTGGAGAGAGAAAGACAGGAAAGAGGGAGAAGCCATGGAAGCTGTGAATAAGATCAAAGAGGACTACAATTGTATTAATGTGTCAAAAAGATATGAAAAATTACATGTCCTCTCCTTTTATAACAATGTCAGCGTGACATGGCATAATATGTTTACCGCAGCACAGAGGAGTGGGAAATGGAAAAAAGGAAATAGCAAAAGGCGCATGACAAAAGGAAGAAAAAGGCGCCTTAACCGGTAACCAGACCCTGAAAAAATTAAAAGCACGGGCACGACCCTCAGGAAGTCTTAGAGTCGCCCAATGAAAGTAAAAGAGTAAAAAGCGCACCATTAAGTGTGAAAGCGCTCCCGAATCCGTGTAAAAGAGCGCCAGGCTCACTCTTGTGCAAATTGTATGCATTAGTTGGGAATAGGATATATTAGAATGGCGGGAAATGAGAAATGGGCCTAGGCTAATGGCCGGCCATGTAAAAAAGGGGATGACAACCCATGAAAAGTAGGGCATGTATATAAAGTTCAAAAAGTGAATGAGAAGATCATTCTTGTATGTGGCCAAAGCTTCTTCTTCTTCTTCTCTTATTTCTTGCCTTCTTGCTTGTGCTTGAGAGAGGGATTGAGAGAGTGTGAGGGAATGATTGTGTGAGAGTGAGGGATCTTGGAGAAGAAGCTCTCCATCTTCTCTCTTCATCTTCCCCTCCTCTCTTCTCTTCTCTTGTCTCGCGCATGGCTATGGAGGATGAAGCTCATGGGAGAGGGATTGAGGTTGCTTGATCTTGCCTCAAGGATCGTGGAACTACCGGTGTGCAAGAAAGAGGAGGGTACTCGATCGAGCATCAAGGTAAGCTCACTACACCCGTAAGGTAGGCATTGCGCGTCTGCTATGTGAGAGGTAGCCATGGCCGCTCGGTTTGAAACACTTGAGCAATAAGTGGTCCGTAGGTTTGAGGGTAGAGCTTGTAGCTCCCCTTCATTTTGGTTCCATTGCCGGGAGAGACAAAATCGAGCCTTAAGCGCTGCGCGCATCAAATCGGGCATAGAAGTAGGGTTTGCAACCCGAACCGATGCTCGAGATAGCTAGGAGATTTAGGAGGTTTTAATCCGTGAAACAAGTAAGTGTTTTGGTTTTTGGAAGCATTAGTATAGGACTACCATTCTGCATCTCTGTTTTGCATTTTGGCTGCACTAGATTAAGGTTAGATTAGGTTAAGAAAAGAGAAAAAGAAGGTTTTGGCTGCTGCTAGAAACAGGGAAACAGGGGACCAAATTCAATGATTCTGGATGCCATCGATTTGTGCTACTCCAGGTGAGTCTGGTGCTTCTTAGTAGTGCCCTAATCATATCTGGAAAGTCTCTTGTGATTGTGTGTAGCAGGCGTCAAGTGGGATCGAAACGCGTCGAAATCGCGCCTGCCGCCAGAGCAGTCATACCAGGTCTCAGTGGTCCGATTCCCAGAATCGGACCACCCGAGTCTTGGAGTCGGACCGTCCGATTCCAAGAATCGGACCGTCCGACTGAGGGAGTCGGGCTGTGTGCTAGTCGGACCATCCAATATTCGGATCAGACCAAACAATTTTAGAATCGAACCCCACTACCGGATCGGATGTGCCACGTGGCACTCGGACCGCTCTGTCCAACTACAAGAATCGGACCGTCCAACTACTAGAGTCAGACAAGCCCTGTCCGATTGCAAGAATCGGACCGTCTGACTACTAGAATCGGACCATCCTACTAGAAGGAAAAATAAGGATCTTTAGTTGACCCTGCCACAAACCTAACCCCCATGACACAACCCTGAACACCCCCAAGACCCAGTTTGACCATTAGAACCTCAGAGACCAATCAAACTTAGAGCAAAATAGAAAACGTAGCACAAACCTTCAGAAAGACCATAGAATAGCCGGGAACGGAGCTTAGAACTCAAATCAGGCTAAGAATGTGGAGAGAAACAGAGTGGAGTTCGCATTAAACGCTTTCTGCATCAGCACTTCACTCTTATGTTCCACTAAGTTTGTACTGCAAGAAAAGAGAAAAGCATGTTTTTGCACCAAGCACCACGAAAGCACTAAGCATAATGTGTGAATAAGGATTGCAGCTGCTTTCAAATAACAAGGAACACATCAGGATATCTAATAACATTAAGGAACCCACTAGTAGGAGAAGACCCCAAGACTTAGACAGGTGCCTGAGTGCCCTACTAATAGGACCTTGAGAAGACACGAAGACACGGAAAGCAACAATATAAAGGATTGGACGCTACCGGAGCTGCTTGGATTTATTCAAAACCTCGTGGAGCTGGAAGTAGAAACAATGTCGGGATCAAGAGGCGAATGAGGAGAGGACCAATTAGACTTAGGAGAATTTCCAACCTCAGTCCAGGAACTGGTCCACAACTACGATCTACTCACTAGGGCCATGATCCAGGGCAGACTTGTAGAGGAAGTGGTAGCAAACCTAGAAGAAGAGAGAAGAGCAATCAAGAGAGCGCTAGAAGGCATAATTGCCTACAACCATGAGCAAAGGGCTAGAAGGCTACATCAAGACGTAGATATGTACGAGGCTAGACGAGTACTAGATCTAGCTCGAGCAGCCAAATCTGGATCACATGTAGAGAGGGAACGGGCAGCAGAGGCTGACATGACATTGAGCGAACTGGTAGCAAAGCGACTCTTGGACAATACGTCCGTTGAACAGAGTGCTACTGTCCTAGCCACCGCGCTACTATCGGGATTGCGAGTCATGCAAGGGGCTAAAGAGAAGGCTAGAATCCCCATTATAGCAAAACAACTAGCTAGATACGAACCTAGCGTGACCCGTACAGCTTCATGGAGCAGTTCGAGCAAGTATGTGAGGGAAACGGTCTTACTGACCCTGCGCAGTGAGCTCAAGCTTTCGGCTTGTGCTTAGGCGATAAGGGGAGGACCTGGTATTCTAGTCTAGATGACGCAGAACGTACGAAATTTGTTTGCCTTAAGGGCCTCTTCATCAAGAGGTTTTCGGAGGCAGGGTATTCGGATAACCTCATCGTTAGGTTGATGAATATCAGTCAAAGGAAGAAGGAAGACGTTAGGGATTACGTCACTTAGGTGCGTAGCCTCTACAAGAGAATCCCTGCCAATGAGCAACCTACCGAGAGGGCAGTGTCTACAGTGTTCATGAATGGGATTCGGAGTGAGGAGCTCTACAAAGCTTTGGCCAGTAACTCCACCTTGTAACGAGACGTGCTAGCTAGAGTTTTCGAGGAGGCAATACACGTAGATGATCAACTCAGGGAACGCAGCATAAGGACTACCAACCAAGAGAGTGCAAGCCAGAGGGACCCTGAGAGATCAACTACTTCGGGGGGGAAAGCAACTGCTAGTGTACAGGATAAGGGAAAGAGTGTAGACCACGACCAGGGGATGGCAGAAATGAGAATGGAGATTGCATGGTTACAAGAGCTGGTAAGGAAGCCTGTGAGATCGCATGTACAATGTATACACTGCGGCGGAAATCACCTCCCAGTTGAGTGCCAAGATCCTAGATCTCGGCCATGCTCAAATTGCGGTAGATTCGGGCATGATGCAGTGCATTGCAAAATGCCAAGGAGATTCCCATATGCGCAGCAGTACAACCCTCCATACTTAGGTAATAGGACACCCAATTTCTTTGGGAGGGGAGCCCAGTTAGCTCTCCCAGCACCAACAGACTCAAGACCTGCCGTACCTAGGCTGGTGATGAACCCAACTAGTATACCTAGACCACCAGGGCCTTTTGTAACCCACCCATCTAGCGATGCTCCTGTTCACTTTGTGGAGGAGCCTAATGAGGAAGAAACATATGTCAACCCGTACATATCCTATGATGAGGAGGGCAACCCAGTCCTGATGGACTATCGGCCGGTGCCGGTGATGGCTTTAGGAAGAGGAAGAGGCAGAGGCTTTGGAGGGCCAAGCCAAGATCCAGTCACATGCTGGACTTGCGGCCACCCATGCCACATTTCATCACGCTGCCAAGAACGAGAACAAGCTAACAAGGACAAAGCGGATCTCCGATGCACAGTGTGCAATCAGACATCTGTTTTCTGACTGTCCTAGGTGGAAGCCATCAATCAGCTCATGCCATCGGTGCCTTTGGGGATTTTTGGAGTGGAAACCTTTGATAGTGAGGATACACCCATCCCACTACATGTTATGACACGAGCTCAAACAAAATAGGCAGGCATCTCTTTGCCAGGGCCAAGTAACCTTGACGCAACCTCAATAGGAAAGAAAAGCCTGAGGTGTAATATTCCCGCATATGAATCTCCTCTTAAGTTTAGATAATAGCAATTTTTTAAAAAAATTATCCCCTCCCTTCCCCAGCCGACGGTCGTGCTAGAGGAGAGGGAGGGGAGGCACGATGACTGTGCACCGTGCTGGAGCTCATCGAAGGCTTGATGCTCATGCATCAGGCCGCATGGAGGGAGGGAGGTACCTCTCCCTCTATCTATAAAAACCATGGCTATTTCAGGAGGAAGCTGGGAGAGTCGTAACACTGCTAGTTGTGGAGAGGAGAGAGCCGGGCTGCTCTGATCGTGCCGAGAGGGAGGAAGCTGGGAGAGTCGTAATACTACTAGTTGTGGAGAGGAGAGAGCCGAACCGCTCTGATCATGCCGAGAGGGAGGAAGTTGGGAGAGTCGTAACACTGCTAGTTGTGGCGAGGAGAGAGCCGGGCCACTCTGATCGTGCCAAGAGGAGGAAGCTGGGAGAGTCGTAACACTGCTAGTCCTGAGAGAGGAGGAGCGTAATGCTACTGGGCATGAGGGAGGAGGAGTGTAACGCTGCTGGCCGTGAGGGAGGAGAGCTAGGAGGAAAGGAAGAGGGTGTGGAGAGTCGGGATGCCGCCAGGACGAGAGAAGGAGAGGAGAGAGCCGGGCCGCACTAATTGTGCCGAGAGGGAGGAGGATTGCCTGAAGATCCGCTACTGCCATATTTTTCCTCCTCCCGCCAATAGCTATCGAAAATAGACATTCCCTCTCCCCCCACATGATTTCTAAATAGCCACAGAAGCTTCTAAGGGGACTCCCTAAGCCCCCTTTCCTATTGCAAGTCCCACAAAAGTTCCTTTCCTATGGATTTCTTTTTAAAGCCTTCTCTAAGTGGGTTTTTACCCCCCTGGGATTTAAGCACCCATTCCCTTGAAATTCCCACCCAAGTCCCCTTTCTCATTGCAAATTCCAAGCCCATTTCCTATTGAAATTTCCCTTTAAAGTTCATTTTAACCCTAGGTTTTAAGCATCTTTTTCCCCCTTAGACACAATAGTTGGGTTTTTCAAAACCCTTCCTTTAGCATTTCCACAAACCCATTCCCATGGTCCATTTAAGTTCCTTTCCCGTGGTCCATTTAAAACCCCCTTCCGTGGTTTTTCATAAACCCTTCTCAAGCGGACTTCTTATTTCCCCCCCCCCCCCACGAATTAAACTCTTTCGGCCTTGGTTTCCCCAAAAAGTCACCTAGCTCATGTTTTTAAGCCCTTTCATAGCATTCCCACAAGGCTATTTAACCCCCGTTTCCTTTTAAATCTTTCCCACACAAATAGCCATTTTAGCCATTCCCATGGATTTCCCCTCACAAGTTCTTCTAAATCCCGATTCCAAAAGACGGTGCAATCGGTCAAGGAAGCCGAATCACAAAGGGACTTTTGCATGCGAAGGAGATGGGCCAAGTTCATAAGTCTGCGTCCAAGGCAAAAAGGTCGAATTCGCGATGGCTCCTAAAAAGGCACAAGGCACAACCGCAGGAGGATCATCTCCTAACATCCATGTGGATATTTCACCACAAGTCCAGGTATTTACTATTTTTGATTCGTCGCAAAAGTAAGGCATTATGCACGACAAATTCATGGACTAGGAAGCACCTGCGCATGTCAAATTCACCTAGCCTAGCTAGATGCAATTGGAAATAGATTGACTATTGAAATAATTAGCTCATGACATGAAGTGGTCATTGGTATTTCCAACATGATGAACAAAATAACGTAAATTATCTATGCATCTCACAACCTTATTAGTAGTTTCCCTTGCGTGCTTATCAAAGTGACGGCCTAGAACACCTATTGCCTATCCTTATAAGGTCAAAAATTGTTAAAGTGCACCTTTGATTAAGCATGGAAAGATTAATCCCATGATTGCATTTTTAGACAAATCTTCATTGAATAATTCATTAGGGAAAGTCATTAATCCCGTAGAAAATAGAAGAGCCTAGAAATAATTCTGTAAATTTGCGTGTGGCATGGATTGTAAATTTGAATAAGTTAACTCTAGTTTTTTTGTTCCATAAATCTCAATCAATTACTAAGTAGTTACGAAAGTTGGTGTATTGCTCATTTAGTCTACGAATAATTCATTCAGAAATAAAATTAGGAAAAGGCTGCATGGGTCCATTTTAACATAAACCCCAAAAGCCTAGCAACATAAATCATGAAATGCATGTTTTAGAAGGGTCAATGAAAATTATGTCATAACTTAACCTATGCCTTGATCTTAACCAGGAAAGTTAGGGTTGGTAAATCTAATCATATGCAGGCAATGAATCATGTGATTATGAGAATGGTATCGTAAAAATCTTCAAGAAGAGACAAGTAGATTAGTTTACCCTAAACACCTAAACCGCGAGGGACTCGCTTGGAAATGGTTAAATCAAAGCAAACATATCTCAAGTGCTAACTAGGATTTAAAACGTTGAGGACGTAAGCTAGTTGTTCTTATTGCCAAGTTGAAACTCTCATACCCTAAAGACCTGCCCACATTCACGGAATGTAGCGAAAATAGGACATACTTGCGAAAACGATCTAGGGTTTGTTACCCTAAGGGTCGCTCGCTAAAAGGATGAAACTCGGTTTGAATTGGAACCCTAGGACCGAAAAGGTTGGCCTAGTGCAATCAAAAATGGATTAGATATTTGCTTGGAAGCAAAATACCAATTAGTAAATTGGAATAACATATTTACTGCTAATAGAACTTAAGGTATTGATTAAGTTGGGTTAGTAGGGTACGGCCCTAACCCAAGGATATAGGGTTAACAAACAAACACTTGGGGATCTTGCCAAGTCGCAATTGATCCTGGATCGAGTGCTGGATGCATTCGGAGAGAAAGATTCACTCCTTAGAAATTGGCCAAATAAACGACCACTGGAATTGATTGTGCTTGTAACAGTTTAGAAAGCACTGTTTGCATTGTTTGCTCAAGGAACTAAAGGATGAAAAGATATCTAATGCTTCAGGTTGAAGGCCTGAAGGGAGAGGCGGTCTCAGTTACCCCCGACTGCCTGCCTAACCCTAACCAAGGGGGTGTTGACCGCGCCGAGAACGTGGACCGAACCGGCTGCGAGAGGTCTCTCCGTTGAGCTCTACTTGGAGCAGGAGGATGCTTGGGTGCCAGGGGGGGCTCTGGGCGTAAATCCCTCGCCTTCCGGGTCCTGCACAAGAGGCTAACGTGACTCGGGATTGGATCTCGAGGCCAGCATACTAGTCTATGGGCAGAAACTTGGAATAGTGATCACTGAGGATTACTGGATAGCCTTCGGGCAAATTATGGACAAGCCTACAGGCGGAACTCCTTTTATTTCAAAGATAAAATGATGAAACATTAAAAATAACTTGCTTGATATTGTTTTTCTATGTCACGTGATAAGATTACGTGAAGAAACCAGTGCCTAACAGGATTAATTAAAGAAGCTGATTGTTATATGTCAAATTAATGTGTTAGATAATTACATAACTAAAACAAACCGAGGAAAGTGCAGAGGATGGACCATGGGTCCGTCCTATGGTTGGGTGGTCCCGGTTAGCCGGGAACTTTTCTTAAAAATCTCAAAGAACAGCGGGATGATCATCAAAACAAATAACGAGAGCAATGACCTAGAGTTACGTCTTACCCAATTTACGCTGTTTTAGGGGAACGGAATGGGGCTATGCCTTATGGCAGAGAGGTTGAGCCTTGCATCTCTCTCGTTTCCCATTCTCCTTGAACCAAGTGTAGCGTGAATTCGCTTCGGACCTGGCGTTTCTACGTAAAGTAGTTCGCTCGGGTCTGACGCTAGTTGCTGTTAGCTAATGACCAATCAGGAAAACCCTAATTCCGATCGATCCTAAGTGGGAACGGCTAGGATACTTCCGCTACGTGGCAGACGCGGGAAGACCTAGATCGCAAAACCCGTAACATTCCATGGGAGTGCCGGGCGGAGTTTTCTAGACATTCTTTCCAATGGACTGCTAAGACGTGTCCTGGATGATACTAGCGGACACGTTACAGTTGGTATCAGAGCCCACCAACAACGGAATTGTTTTTATGAAATGATAATAAGATGAAGTAAAGCAATGTTGCTGTCCAAACATTTCCTTACCTTCAATGTTGTCTTGTAGAATTACGAAGCATGGAACAAGTTGTTGGTATTTCGAGTCATGCTCATGACTGCAATGCATTCTCTGCTTTACAGACAAAGGATTGGGATGATAAACATCCTAGAGCAGATCTATAATCCATCACCTTTGTATATGGAACGAGGATGGACGGGTGCTTCAGGAATCTATTATATAGCGGCCCACCGGTTTGCTTATCTAGAGACCAACCTAAAGAGGACCAAGTGGTTGGAAGACCTGAAAGTTGTGAAGCTATTCATTTTTGTGGAAGCTCACGTAAACTTAACTTTTCATATTCAAGGTTGGAGGGTTGAGATGAACTCATATATATATGAGGAAGTAACCCGTGTAATCCCCGCCGACAGGATTAAAGTGTTGGGCCATCATGTGAAGTATGGATTCCAACGGAAAGGATATCCTGAACTTCCAATGACTTACCGATTCCTAAAGATCCATGTCTCGAAACCATGCTATTATCCAATTCCCATAGATAAATGCAATACAACATTATTCTCCCCAAACTAAATGTAACAGTTGCTCTATCATCTCAGGAAATGTTGTATTCCGAAAGGGCTATGCCCATATAAATGTAACAAGACTTCTCCTTATCAATGATTGTCTTGACTATGAATATTGATAACAAAGAAAAGTGACTACCTGTCTACTTAATTAAGCTCAATAAGTTAGGATAGAAGCAGGAGTCTAGTGAAGAACCTTCATGGCTAAATATATACGCAAATGTAGTTCCTGAAGAGTTAACAGAACTCCCGCTTCAAAGAGAAGTAGATCATGAGATCAAGCTAGTAATAGGAGCTGCGCCAATTGCGAAGAGACCCTATAGAATGTCTATACCGGAAGAAATTGAGCTAAAGGAACAACTCAAGCAACTGCTAGATCAGGGCTACATCCGTCCTAGCAGTTCACCATGGGAAGCACCAGTACTGTTCCAAAAAAAGAAAGATGGAACACTTCGACTATGTATTGATTACAGAGGGTTGAATCAATCAACTGTCAAGAACAAGTATCCTATTCCTAGAATAGATGAGCTCTTGATCATCTTCAGGATGGAAAGATCTTCTCCAAAATTGATCAAGTCAGGTTACTATCAGATAAGGATCAAGGAAGAAGATATCCCAAAGACGGTCTTCAATACAAGATATGGGCACTTTGAGTTCCTAGTTATGTCATTCCGGCTTACGAATGCATCTGCCACCTTCAATAGGATAATGCAGGATATCTTTAGGCCATATCTTGATGATTTCATGCTTGTCTTCTTTGATGACACTTTTCTAAAACTTCCAGACCTCAATAAGGAGTTCGAGGTAGTAACTATTGCTAGTATTCTTGCCTTGGGGTGTGTACTTATGCAGGAAGGTCATCCAGTAGCATACTCTTCAAAGAAATTGAAGAGTCATGAAAAGAATTATGCTACACATGATGTGGAATTACTAGCTATCATCCATGCTCTAAAGCTTGGAGACACTACCTGTTGGGTAACAAGTTTACTCTAGTAACTGATCATAAGAGTCTCAAATGGATCTTTACCCAGAATGAGCTCAACATGAGGCAATTTCGGTAGATTGAAGTGTTGGAGGAATATGACTTTGAAAGCAAGTACCGACCAGGGAAAGAGAATGTATTTACCGATGCACTTAGTCACAAGGCATTCCTAAATTTCCTAATCTTGTAGAATCCATCAACAGCCATATCTCTAGCTACAAAAGTATCTATGCTAAACAACCCTATACTTGAGATAGCTAGAGAGGAAGCATGCCATGATTTGGCCTACCAAACAATGCTAAAGGAGATCTCTATCAAGGTGTAGAACCAAAAGTTGCAGGTTAAGTATCAGGAGTTTTTCCATTAATAGTGGACTTGTCTACTACAGAACAAGGGTGTATACCAGTAAGCCAGTCACTTAAGCAGAAGATATTGTGGGAAGCTCATGATTTTCCTTTCGCAGGACATCCTGGCTATGCTAAGACCCTTAATGCAGTTAAGAAGAGCTATCATTGGGAGAGGCTTAAAGGTGACGTTCTCAAGTATGTCACTGAGTGTTTTTCTTGCCAACGTATCAAAGCCGAACATGTCATGATGTCAAGGAAACTGCAACCGCTTGACATTCCCCAAATGAAATGGGAATTCATCAGTGTGGATTCTTGTTGTAGGCCTACCCCAAGTCCTAGGAGGATACAACTCCCTCATGGTTGTGGTTGACATACTGACTAAGGTTGCATACCTTATTTTGGTAAAAACAAACTATAAAGCCTCAGACATTGCAAGGTTGTTTATCAAGGAGATAGTCAAGCTACATGGGTTACCCAAAAGAATCATTAATGATCATGATTCTCTCTTCACATCACACTTCTGGAGAGCTATCTTTGAAGCTATTGGGACTCAAGTCTATTTTAGCACAGCCTACCATCCCCAAACTGATAGTCAAACGGAGCGAGTCAATCAAGTCATCGAGGATATGCTTAGGGCACACTGCTCTCGTGAGCCAAAAAGGTGGATTCAATACTTGCCTTTGGTTGAATTTTCCTAAAATGCTTCTTACCAACAAAAGTATTCAGATGACCCCTTTTCAAGCATTGTATGGTCATGACTGTCTAAGTCCCCTAAACTTCTCAGATCCAACCTTGAGCGTTGAAGCTTCAAGGCAGATGTTGGAAGAGATGGATGATCAAATAAAGTCAAGAAGATAGGACATCCAAGCCGCCAAGGATAGACAAAAGGCATACGCGGATTTGAAGTGTCAAGATAGAATATTTGAGACTATTGAAGAAGTATGTACCTAATCCTAACCATGTACTTGATGACCAACAAGTTGCAATGCCTAGTCAAGGAGTCCTTGAGCTACGGCCTGATGGGATCTTAGATGCTAGGGAGAAACAACTGAGATCCAGAACCTTGAGAGAATGCATTGTCCAGTAGAAAGACTATCCTGAGGAGAATGCCACTTGGATAGATGAAAGCACTCTCAACCATCAATATCCCAGTTTATCTCGAGATGAGGACATCTCGATTCCTCCAAGGGGGAGAGAATGTAATATTCCCGCATATGAATCTCCTCTTAAGTTTAGATAATAGCAAATTTTTTTTAAAATTATCCCCTCCCTTCCCCAGCCGACGGTCGTGCTAGAGGAGAGGGAGGGGAGGCACGATGACTGTGCACCGTGCTGGAGCTCATCGAAGGCTTGATGCTCATGCATCAGGCCGTGTGGAGGGAGGGACGTACCTCTCCCTCTATCTATAAAAACCATGGCTATTTCAGGAGGAAGCTGGGAGAGTCGTAACACTGCTAGTTGTGGAGAGGAGAGAGCCGGGCCGCTCTGATCGTGCCGAGAGGGAGGAAGCTGGGAGAGTCGTAACACTGCTAGTTGTGGAGAGGAGAGAGCCGGGCCGCTCTGATCGTGCCGAGAGGGAGGAAGCTGGGAGAGTCGTAACACTGCTAGTTGTGGAGAGGAGAGAGCCGGGCCGCTCTGATCGTGCCGAGAGGGAGGAAGCTGGGAGAGTCGTAACACTACTAGTTGTGGAGAGGAGAGAGCCGGGCCGCTCTGATCGTGCCGAGAGGAGGAAGCTGGGAGAGTCGTAACACTGCTAGTCCTGAGAGAGGAGGAGCATAATGCTACTGGGCATGAGGGAGGAGGAGTGTAACGCTGCTGGCCGTGAGGGAGGAGAGCTAGGAGGAAAGGAAGAGGGTGTGGAGAGTCGGGACACCGCCAGGACGAGAGAAGGAGAGGAGAGAGCCCGGCCACTCTAATCGTGCCGAGAGGGAGGAGGATTGCCTGAAGATCCGCTACTGCCATATTTTGCCTCCTCCCGCCAATAGCTATCGAAAATAGCCATTCCCTCTCCCCCCACATGATTTCTAAATAGCCACAGAAGCTTCCAAGAAGCTTCTTGGAAGCTTCTAAGGGGGCTCCCTAAGCCCCCTTTCCTATTGCAAGTCCCACAAAAGTTCCTTTCCTATGGGTTTCTTTTTAAAGCCTTCTCTAAGTGGGTAAAAACCCTTGAAATTCCCACCCAAGTCCCCTTTCTCATTGCAAATTCCAAGCCCATTTCCTATTGAAATTCCCCTTTAAAGTTCATTTTAACCCTGGGTTTTAAGCATCTTTTTCCCCCTTAGACACAATAGCTAGGTTTTTCAAAACCCTTCCTTTAGCATTTCCAAAAACCCATTCCCATGGTCCATTTAAGTTCCTTTCCTGTGGTCCATTTAAAACCCCCTTCCATGGTTTTTTTCATAAGCCCTTCTCAAGCGGACTTCTTATTTCCCCCCCCCCCCCCCCCACGAATTAAACTCTTTCGGCCTTGGTTTCCCCAAAAAGTCACCTAGCTCATGTTTTTAAGCCCTTTCATAGCATTCCCACAAGGCTATTTAACCCCCATTTCCTTTTAAATCTTTTCCACACAAATAGCCATTTTAGCCATTCCCATGGATTTCCCCCTCACAAGTTCTTCTAAAGCCCGATTCCAAAAGACGGTGCAATCGGTCAAGGAAGCCGAATCACAAAGGGACTTTTGCATGCGAAGGAGATGGGCCAAGTTCATAAGTCTGTGTCCAAGGCAAAAAGGTCGAATTCGCGATGGCTACTAAAAAGGCACAAGGCACAACCGCAGGAGGATCATCTCCTAACATCCATGTGGATATTTCACCACAAGTCCAGGTATTTACTATTTTTGATTCGTCGCAAAAGTAAGGCATTATGCACGATAAATTCATGGACTAGGAAGCACCTATGCATGTCAAATTCACCTAGCCTAGCTAGATGCAATTGGAAATAGATTGACTATTGAAATAATTAGCTCATGACATGAAGTGGTCATTGGTATTTCCAACATGATGAACAAAATAACGTAAATTACCTATGCATCTCACAACCTTATTAGTAGTTTCCCTTGCGTGCTTATCAAAGTGACGGCCTAGAACTCCTATTGCCTATCCTTATAAGGTCAAAAATTGTTAAAGTGCACCTTTGATTAAGCATGGAAAGATTAATCCCATGATTGCATTTTTAGACAAATCTTCATTGAATGATTCATTAGGGAAAGTCATTAATCCCGTAGAAAATAAAAGAGCCTAGAAATAATTCTGTAAATTTGCGTGTGGCATGGATTGTAAATTGGAATAAGTTAACTCTAGTTTTTTTGTTGCATAAATCTCAATCAATTACGTAAGTAGTTACGAAAGTTGGTGTATTGCTCATTTATTCTACGAATAATTCATTCAGAAATAAAATTAGGAAAAGGCTGCATGGGTCCATTTTAACATAAACCCCAAAAGCCTAGCAACATAAATCATGAAATGCATGTTTTAGAAGGGTCAATGAAAATTATGTCATAACTTAACCTATGCCTTGATCTTAACCAGGAAAGTTAGGGTTGGTAAATCTAATCATATGCCGGCAATGAATCATGTGATTATGAGAATGGTATCGTAAAAATCTTCAAGAAGAGTCAAGTAGATTAGTTTACCCTAAACACCTAAACCGCGAGGGACTCGCTTGGAAATGGTTAAATCAAAGCAAACATATCTCAAGTGCTAACTAGGATTTAAAACGTTGAGGACGTAACCTAGTTGTTCTTGTTGCCAAGTTGAAACTCTCATACCCTAAAGACCCACCCACATTCACGGAATGTAGCGAAAATAGGACATACTTGCGAAAACGATCTAGGGTTTGTTACCCTAACGGTCGCTCACTAAAAGGATGAAACTCGGTTTGAATTGGAACCCTAGGACCGACAAGGTTGGCCTAGTGCAATCAGAAATGGATTAGATATTTGCTTGGAAGCAAAAGACCAATTAGTAAATTGGAATAACATATTTACTGCTAATAGAACTTAAGGTATTGATTAAGTTGGGTTAGTAGGGTACGGCCCTAACCCAAGGATATAGGGTTAACAAACAAACACTTAGGGATCTTGCCAAGTCGCAATTGATCCTTGATCGAGTGTTGGATGCATTCGGAGAGAAAGATTCACTCCTTAGAAATTGGCCAAATAAACGACCACTGGAATTGATTGTGCTTGTAACAGTTTAGAAAGCACTGTTTGCATTGTTTGCTCAAGGAACTAAAGGATGAAAAGATATCTAATGCTTCAAGTTGAAGGCCTGAAGGGAGAGGCAGTTTCAGTTACCCCCGACTGCGTGCCTGACCCTAACCAAGGGGGTGTTGACCGCGCCGGGAACGTGGACCGAACCCGCCGCGAGAGGTCTCTCCGTTGAGCTCTACTTGGAGCAGGAGGACGCTTGGGTGCCAGGGGGGGCTCTGGCCATAAATCCCTCGCCTTCCGGGTCCTGCACAAGAGGCTAACGTGACTCGGGATTGGATCTCGAGGCCCGCATACTAGTCTACGGGCAGAGAATTGGAATAGTGATCACTGAGGATTATGGAATAGCCTTCAGGTAGATTATGGACAAGCCTACGGGCGGAACTCCTTGTATTTCAAAGATAAAATGATGAAATTTTAAAAAGAACTTGCTTGATATTGTTTTTCTATGTCACGTGATAAGATTACGTGAAGGAACCAGTGCCTAACAGGATTAATTAAAGAAGCTGATTGTTATATGTCAAATTAATGTGTTAGATAATTACATAACTAAAACAAACCAAGGAAAGTGCGGAGAATGGACCATGGGTCCGTCCTACGGTTGGGTGGTCCCGGTCAGCCGGGAACTTTTCTCAAAAATCTCAAAGAACAACGGGATGATCATCAAAACGAATAACGAGAGCGATGACCCAGAGTTACACCTTACCCGATTTACGTTGTTTTAGGGGAACGGAATGGGGCTATGCCTTATGGCAGAGAGGTTGAGCCTTGCATCCCTCTCGTTTCCCATTCTCCTTGAACCAAGTGCAGCGTGAATTCGCTTCGGACCTGGTGTTTCTACGTAAAGTAGTTCGCTCGGGTCTGACGCTAGTTGCTATTAGCTAATGACCAATCAGGAAAACCCTAATTCCGATTGATCCTAAGTGGGAACGGCCAGGATACTTCCGCTACGTGGCAGACGCGAGAAGACCTAGATCGCAAAACCCGTAACATTCCATGGGAGTGCTGGGCGGAGTTTTCTAGACATCCTTTCCGATGGACTGCTAAGACGTGTCCTGGATGATACTAATGGACACGTTACATGAGGAGACGGAAAAAGAGAATCGATGCAAAGATAACTCTTAAAACCAAGGAAGCGACTACGTTAGTAACGGGAAAGAGGGTCATAGACGCAGAGGCGGAGACCTCAGCTCCTAAGATAGCCGAGCTAGGGAGTGCTAAGGTAGGGGAATATCCCCATCCCAAATGGCAGCTCGAGGCTATAGCTAAGGTCAAGGAGTGGGTGAAGGACGCCCAAAAGCACCTCAAGGATGCTGAACCCATATTAGAAGATCCTATTGATGATTTCTCCAGCGTGAGCATACCAGTCTCACCTTCAAAACCACAAGTTGCGAGCATACCTGCACCACTGGGGGCAACTCAGCAGCAAGGCCAAGGGAAAACTTGCCAGGGCAGACAGAATGCATGGCCTAGAAATGCTAGCCTCAGGGGAAGACAAGAGCCCAGTAGCCTCCTCACAACCTTGTTGTCTACTCCAGTAACTCTAAGCCTGGAAGACCTGCTTAGGCAGAATCATTCCTTATGGCAGGAGTTAAAAGGACTTGATGGAGGGACACACAGGACTTGTGGGTGCTGATCCGCAAGATCATGATGCAGTTACTTAGATCCCAAGTCTAACTCTACACTCAACTCCTAAGTCTTTGCACATCAATGCTTTTGGGAAGGCACTGAAATGCATGTAGTTTTACCCGTCCTAGCCTTAGGAGATATGACGTGAAAAGGAATTGTAGACATAGGCGCAGGTGTAAGTGTACTAAGCCATGCAATCTTAGAGGCATGGGGAAACCCTCATGTAGAGACTGCCAGGTTTAACATCACGTTAGCAAATGGAATGAAGGTAAGACCATTCCAGGTCTTAAAGAATTAGCCAGTAAAGATTATCGGTGTGCAGTTTTCCGTAAACTTCATTGTCATGAAGGGAGTGGATTACAACATACTATTAGCCCGACCTTGGATGAGGAATGCGTGTGCCATTGAGGACTGGGGCAATGGTTTGATTTTCCTAGGGAATAGAACTAGTGCAGTAAGGGTAGAGATGGACACTTGGAAGACGACGGGGGTTGACCTAGATGCCATCTCAACTATGTTGAAAGGCGATACTCAAACGACCAAATCCTATGGATCACTCACTAAATATATTTCTTGCCCTGAGGATGAGAGGGATTGGATGCACGTTTTGGCAACCATTGACCTACCATTCTCGGATGAGGAAGAACTATATCGGCAGGCTGCTAAAGCCGCAACCATGCCAATTGAGGAGCCATTTGTGCCACTCTGCATGATGGCAGGAAGCTCACTCAACTCAAGCAAACCAGCCTCGTTCCATATCCCCAACAACAAACTAGAGCTTCAGGAAATCATAGAGTATCTGACCAATAAACTGGAAGGTAACTTGGCTGCTAACTTAAAACCTCTACGTGATCTATTAGCTAAGCCAGAATGAAAATGGACCAAGGTCCACGACCTGAATTTGTTATATAACTGGGCTTTAGTTACTGATGACAAGAAGACTGGAGAGGAAAGCTTAGGTGATGATGAGCAGTCAGAAGGACAGGACTCTAATGATGAGGAGTAGGAGGACTGTCGCTCTACGGGAGAGGAGAGTGAAGAAGAGATAGATACAATAGAGTACGACACGGAAGGAAAAGCGATAGAACAAATCAGGGCAGACTCGAGGCCTAGGAGAGGAAGGACCAGTCAGAACGAAAAAGGAGTCATGCGAATGGAGTGTGACAGATCCTGGCTAGAACACATAGGAGCCGTGGATTACGAGCAAGCCGGAGTGGCACGACCATGGGTAATCCCAGTGCACCTTCCTCAAGTGAGGGATGCGAATTTAACTCAGAGTCAGAAGTCAGCACTAAGAGTGATCCCAAGATACCACAACCTTCTAAAGTCAAACGCACCAAGGGAGACTTGCCAGTCCACCTAAGGCACAGGAGGCTAAAGGAGGAGGCCAGGAAGCAAGCAAAGGACTCATAAGCAGAAAGACAAAAGAAACCGCAGGATCTACCCAAACGGTTTACAAAATTTAAAAAGGGTGACAGAGTGGTGATTCTGCTAAGTGCAAAAAGACAAGGCCAAACTAGTTAACTGATCGAGGGACCCACCAAAGTCAAGGAAGTTAACTTGGCTGGGGAAGGTGAAAAGCCAAGACTTGTATTCATTTTGCAGATGACTTGACGGAGGATGAGGAGACCAAACTTGTTGCACTCTTGCAAGAGTACATTGACGTATTTGCGTGGACATTGGATGAACTTAAGGGAGTCCACCCTAGGGTTGTGACTCATAATATCCCAATGGTCCCTAATGCAGTGCCAACGAAACAATGACCTTGGCCCATGAATCCCAAACACTTTCATGTAGTAAAAGAGGAGATTGATAAACTCATGAGGTCAGGATTCATATATGAGATCGAGCACACGGACTGGGTATCACCTATCATGATTGTCATGAAGAAAAATGGAAAAATCCGAGTGTGCATGAACTACAAGAAAGTGGATGCCGCTACAAAGAGGGATAACTATCCTTTACCTTACACCGAGCACATGCTTGAGAGGGTAGCAGGTAAAGAAGCCTACAGTTTTCTGGATGGTTTCTCAGGCTATAATCAAGTGCAAGTGCACCCCGACGACAGGCACAAGACTGCCTTTGCCACGGAATGGGGTGTATTCGCCTACATTGTCATGCCTTTTGGGCTGATGAACGCACCTGCGACTTTTCAACGCCTAATGTGCACTATCTTTAAGGACATGCTTAGGTGCGATTTGGAAGTGTTTGTAGATGACTTATGCGTACACTCTAGTTGGTCCGAACACTTAGAGAAATTGAGAGCTGTCTTTGAAAGGTGTAGGTTGTACCACCTCTCGTTGAACCCCTTAAAGTGCCAGTTCTGGG
The DNA here is from genome assembly GCF_053477565.2 of Lygodium microphyllum. Lineage (NCBI taxonomy): Eukaryota > Viridiplantae > Streptophyta > Polypodiopsida > Schizaeales > Lygodiaceae > Lygodium > Lygodium microphyllum. The sequence continues at coordinate 51,396,340 of NC_141148.1, read as the reverse complement.
TGAAACACGGATGCATCTTAGGCCACATAGTGTCAAGGAACGGCATTGCCACTGACTTTTCTAAAGTCAGAGTCATTGTTGAGTTACCGCCACCCGATAACTACAAGGGAGTTCAGTGCTTCTTAGGACACATTGGATATTATCGACGCTTTGTACTAAATTATGCACTAATTGCTAGACCATTGTACAAGCTGTTGATAGTGTTCGAGTGGATTGAGGAATGCCAGCGTGCATATGAGGAGTTGAAAAAGGTTCTTACTACTGCACCAATCTTACGAGCCCCAGACTGGAACATAACGTTTCATGTACACATAGACGCCTCTAAGTTCGCTATTGGAGCCGTGCTATGCCAGCCTGGTGAACATAACTTAGATTACCCGGTGAGTTTTGCCAGCAGGCAGCTCACAGAGACTGAGATGAACTATTCCACAACAGAAAGGGAAGGGTTGGCCATGGTATTTGCGGTAAATAAATTTAGGCATTACCTGTTGGCCACTCCCTTTGTCTTCTTTGTTGACCATCAAGCCTTGCTATATCTTGTGAACAAGCCTTGTGCTACGGGACGCATAGCTAGATAGTTACTCCTTCTACTAGAGTTTGACTTCTCTGTGGTTGTACACAAAGGAAAGTAGCATTACATGGCTGACCACATGTCCTGCATACCCATAGGAGAAGCCGTTGGACAAGGCATACCTAAGGATTTACCGGATGCTCATCTCTTTAACCTGTCTAGCGAGAGAGAATTGTTTAAAGCTGATCTGACGCCGTATTGGGCCGATGACATAGTGCAAGTGCTAGAGAGCGGACTACCTGAGAGACCCATTGAGAAGGCCAGGCTAAGAAGACTTATCCTAAAAATTCAGCCATACCAACTGATAGCCGGCCAACTCTACAGGTTGGGACAAGACGGTTTATTGTGCAGATACATATGTGAGCACGAGATGCATGATGCATTGAAAGAAGCACATGGCGGAATCGCTAGAGGACACTTTAGCAGGGACACAATAGCCCAAAAGGTGCTACAATCCCAACTATGGTGGCCCACCCTTTTTCGCGATGCAGCTAAATTCGTAAAGCACTGCGATGAGTGCCAAAGGACCAAAGTGCCTATGCGGAAAGACAAGATGGAGTTGACCCCTATCATAGCCCGACAACCCTTTGAAAAATGGGGCATCAATTTTATTGGACCTATCAGTCCTGCGGCACAATATTCCCAAGCTTGCTACATCATAGTGGCAACCGATTATCTAACGAAGTGGGCAGAGGCATGAGCCACGAGGAAGAATGATGCTAGAACCACTGCAAAGTTCTTGTGGGAGTAGGTCATTTCACAGTTTGGCTGTCCAATCGAACTTGTAAGCGACCAAGGCACACACTTCATTAATGAGGTGATTTTCCACCTACTCTCTACCTTCCTAATAATTCATCGGAAGTCCTCTCCCTATTACCCTCAAGCTAATGGCCAAGCCGAATCCACGAATAAAATCTTAGTCAATGTGCTTACAAAGGTAGTGTCTACTTCAAGAAGTGACTAGGACAACAAGCTAATGGCGGCCTTGTGGGCCTATTGCACAGCTTATAAAATGACTGTAGGATAGACGCCTTTTAGGCTGACGTACGGAACTGAAGCCATTTTACCCTTAGAATTCTTCATCCCTAGCTTAAGGATAGCAGTCCAGGAGCCTTGGGAGGGAAGAGAGGCTTGGACCAATCGCTTAGTGGAGTTAGAGTACCTAATGGAGACTCGAATCCTCGCCACTCACTCTCTGATTTGTGAGAAGGCTCGACGAAAGATCTGGTTTGATAAGCATGTCAAACAGCGAGACTTTGAACAAGGGGACCTTGTTCTGCTATACTTTGTAAAAGGACATAAACAGAAGATGAAGTTTTGGGGGCTAGGGCCTTTCAGAGTACGCATGATTGGTAGAACAAGGAATGTTGAGTTAGAGACACTTGAAGGCGAAGGAATAGGCTTTTTTAATGGAAGGTGCATAAAGAAGTACTATCCTCCTTCCCATCCATTACATGAGCCACCCATGCTAGAACGGCCAATGAACGTCTGCATGGCTACTACAACCGACCTTACAGATCAGGACAAAGAAGCAGTGGCACCGGTGTATCTACGAATCACAGTCATAGCAGGAGCGACGTATTCTTTCGATGCCTTGATTGATGAAGGTACCGACTACAACATCTTGACGCATGACCATTGGACACGCATTGGTCAACCGAAACTACAGCCCACTAATGCCAAACTCACCCCGTTTGGGGGTAATGCTTATTCACTCCTAGGGAAGTGCAAGGTAGTCATTTCTATCAAGTCTGAAAGTTTACCAGCTTTCTTCCATGTGTTACCTGACACTAAAGGAGCCGGTAATATGTCACTATTAGGTCGTACTTTCAAGAAGCAAACGAACTATAATGTGGACTACAACCTAAACCGCATTCATCTTGGTATAGGCAATGTGCATATAGTGACGACTTTCAGCATGGGCTGTCCTGACTCCTCCACCATTACGAGCCACCAGTAGAAACCCCTATGATCACGCTTCAGCCCAAGTCTAAACAGAAGAAAACTAAGGCCTCATGCCAGGCTCTCGACCCTAGGCCCAAACCCACCAAGAGTGCTCACAAGGCCAAGGAGTCCAAGCTTATATGGGTGCCAAAATGGCAAAGACCACATCCGGGTAGACCACCCAAACGTGATTCTAAACGCCAAAATAATCAGCCATCACGGCCTAAGAGGTAGTCTAGACGCTATCGACGTAGACACACAACCACGCAGCAATGGATCCATAAAGATCTCTTGCAAGCACAAGGATACTACGAGGGCAACCCCTGGATTTGGGTGCCTAAAAATGGCAAGTTTAAAAGCTCATATACAAGCAATCTCACCCCAATGAGGGAGGCTTGCACACATGGTGCCCAGGGCATAGTCAGCAAACCATTGCCCGCTGTGGCTAGTAAGCCCTAGCTCATCTATCGACCAAAGAAAATTCCACAAGCCTTAGACTTACCTAATCCAGAGAACTTAAATACCCCCATGACTGCTCACTCAGAACCCAGCACAACTCCCATGCCCCCAGAGCTTCCTATAGCATCTCAAAGTGCTTTGGAGTGCAAAGCCACACCTGTGACACCAATGATGGAGTCACCACTATCCAGTCCATTTGCACCATTTCCACCAGCAAGTCTTAAACCTTCCTACACGGTATGACCTTTTCTTTCCTTGGCTAAAGACCTCGCCGCGACTTCTGGGGATGACTTAGTAACCTGCATCAAGATGTTGACAAAACTTTCACTACATTCGCTAGAAGTTATGAGAGGCTAGACCTAGGTCTTCTTGACAAAACACTTGCTTCGGATGTTCGTGCATTACCATGCACTTGGGAAGAATACAAACTTATGACCGTTAAATTTCCCAAAATTGCTACTGAAGTGATAGCAAACGACGAAATCTCAAAGGAGCAAGCTGCCCTCAGAAGACTAATCACTTCATATCGTAAGCCTCCTTGTTCTTCCTGAGCACGAGTTGCAAGAGCTCACGTAGATGGCAAGCTCGCCTTCCACGTTCTTGCAGCAGTGGTTTGCTCTGAGAATCCAATGGGAGAAAAAAGGTTGCCGGATAATGACCAATGCTGAGCAACGCAGGGCAATTAAAACCATCAAATATGACCCTACTTATGTGGCATCTATCTCGTTTAGGGTTTTGGCCATCACCCATAACCAACATTTAGACGACCATGTGCTCGTTCACCCTTACATTGACCAATTCCTTATGGAAGAGGAATTACATGTTGCAAGCCACCTTAATACCGGAGACCTCTTTCACGATGTCTTGACCTACATCTCCCAAGTCTCCATCCAACCATCTGCTCTTGATTGTCATGCCCAACTCGAATACAATCCAAGCTTCTATGATTGGTTATTGGCTAAGTAAGTCAATCCACGACAAACAGTGTTTGCCTCGTACTTCCTATGCTAATCCTAGGAAGGATTCCTTGAAAGATCCAAGACGGGGGGGGGAGCAATGTGAGCAAGAGCAGAGCAAAATGAGAGTCAGCAAAATGAGATTCATGCTATCTAGCAGATTGTTATGATTAATTGAGTTTCAATGGAAGATACTGCAAAGGGAAAACAATAGCAATTGCTGCTGTGAGCCTGTCTCTAAAATTCAAGCCTCTAAGCAAGTATACTAATTTTTGACACATACATTTTTCTCTCAAAATTGAGTTTTGTTAGAAATAAGCCAATTTTTAAGCGTTAATGTTGGCATGGTGTGTTGACAGGTAACCACCATGGCAGGACAAGACAAAGGGGGCAAACTCCCATTTTCTGAAGAAGAGATGACCAAGTTTGGTATCAACGTCGAGACACGAGGATTCAGTCAATTCACCTTCAAGCACACGCTAAACCTGGATGAGGCCATCTTGGAGGAACCTGTAGTCAAAGAATTGGTGGACAGATGCTACCTCCACAAGTATGTGGAAAAGATGGGGCAGGCCGTGGATTACGGCATGTGCACTGAATTTCTGAGGAACTTTGACAAGGGCAAGAACTGTGGCACTGTCATAGTGAGGACATGGGAGCAGGAAAGAAGAGTTGAAGTGCCCCTCAATGCGGCAATCGTAGAGAAGGCCTTGGGGCTCATACCCAAGAAAGAGAGGCATCCGAGAAGGGATGTTTACGCCATGCTGGGGGTAAAGAAAAAAGAGGTGCACACAGTGGATCCAGCAGTGAAGGTGCAAGCGATGATGATCCACACACTCTTCTCGAGCCAAAGGTACAACGCATTGATGAACAGGATCGGGGTCCCATTATTAGAAAGCATCGTAGCAGGAGTCCCTAGGGAGGTAGACTGGAATGGGTTCGTGCAGAAAACCATTCAAAGCTCAGCTTCCCTTCTCACTCCAGTGGAAGCACCAGCATGAGTAGAATCTCTTGCCTCAACAGCACGCTCCACAAGGAAGAAACGTGCCTCAAAGGCAGCCACAATTAGATATGGTGGTGTTTTGACAGCCATCATAAATGAATCAATGAAGGATGCTGGAGTCATGGAAGAGCAAGCTACACATCAAAGCCCACCGCATCAAAGCGCACCTCACCACGAAGGAGAAGAATCAAGTGAAAGAACGATAAGTGACAAGGGACAACATATGCATATGTGGCTGAGCTACTGGCACAACTAGACAAGGCAAAGGAAGAAAAGAAAGTGGCCTTGATGGAGCTAGAAAAAGAAAAAGAAATTTCAGCTGCTCTTAGGCTAGAAGTCTCAAGGCAGGGAGCCGACCGACGAAGAGAAATGAAGGCCCTGCAGGACCAGCTAGTAGCAAAAGCAAAGAAAGCCTAGGACAACGAAAGCTGCCTTAGACAAAGGCTGGAAGACGAAGAGCAGAACCTGGTGGCAGAGCAAAGGAGTCTAAAGCTACTAGTGCAGCAATACAATGATCAACAGCAAAAGGTCGCTCAAGTGGAAAAGCTAAGACAGGAGGTTCAGAAAGGCGAAGCCAGTACACCACAAGAACATACCATGGAGCTCCGTTTGTGGCAGGAGCTAGAAGAACAAAACAGATTAATAAGTGAAATCGAGTTTCTGAAGAGTGAAGGGCCAGGAGTCTCAGTAGCAGAAGCAAAACGGCTACAAGATGAAGCGCAAAGATTACAAGATACGTTGGAGACCTCCCAGGAAGATGTAGAGGCCCTCATGGCCATGGCTTTCAATCAAAAAAGGTTATTCCTTTTGCTGAGATCCAAAGCCAAGAGCAGCTGGTCCAAGAAAAATCAGAAGTACTGGTCGAGGTGCAACAAAGGCTCAGCATTGTAGATCAAGCCAAAGGGATCGCTGAAGAGCAACTGGCTCGGAGGTCAAGAGAAAGGAACCAGTTGTGGTTTTTAACAAATGAGCAGCAACAAATAGTGACCACCTTGGCAAGCCAACTGGAGGAAGAGAGAAAAAGGATGGAAGAAAGAGCTATGGATTAGGAAAGGAATAATTTTGACAGGGTGAGAGACTTGACCGAACGCTTGGCAATGGCAGAATGCGAAAGGGTGCTTGCAGAGGCCAGGGTTGAAGCTACCGAAATAACTACTAAAACAAAGCGGCGACGGCAGGCCTTCCTCAACACGGTACTCCATGTCACACAAGCTGAGGGCGATGATCTAGTAGAAAAGGTGAAAAGAAAGTTGGAGCTGACCACCTGAGCTCTAAGATATGGTCTTCAAGAGCGGGAGCTCCCAACGAGTACAGGGATCACTAAGGAGCAACAATTCCATTACTTACGCTGTACGGGCCTTTCCACGCTGAGCTCAAGGAGCTAGGTTTTGAGGAGCATGAGCAGCCACCACCACCACCGCCGCCAGTCATCCCATCTGTGGTTGAGCGACATGTCGAAGAGGGTCCGGATTTCGAGCAAGGTGATGCAACCCGATCTCCCACAGGAAGAACCTGCAGATGCCCATTTGCCTGAGCGTATAGTTGCAGTAAGGAGAAGAAGACAAGAATTAACTGAGGAGGCCCAAAGCTGTGAGCACAAACAATTCCAAGACAACTTCTTGAAGAGCCCATGCCACTGAGAGGTGATGCACATCCTGTAGACTAGCCCCAGGAGTTGGTCATCTAGCATCAGCGAGAGTTCCAGAAAAGGCCGTTTGAGCTCTCATTTGCTTTCCCACGCTCTCTGGACTGGGCCCTGTCTCTAGGAGTCTTAGCCAAGATCAAGGATCTGGCTAATGAACTTGCAAACAGGTGGATTTAAGAGAGGAGCCTGATAATAACTAGGTGGCGACAAGAACCATAGGATTAGTGGGAAGATAAGGTCAATCTGGTTCCCAAAACCGTCCAAGGCTACGAGGCACAGCCGAAATGGCGGAGGAGGATTTGGGACACCAGTTTTGATGCATGGACCGCCTTTTGCACTTCACTCCCCGAAGAGCACAATGATCCTATCTACATGCCCTACCCCCGTAGGCATGGAGTGGACTATGATAGAGACTTGCATGGGAACACCATATTGGGGAATATGGGAATTTTCCATAAGTTTGAGACACATGGTCAAATCTTTGGATTTGTCATAAAGGTGCACACTATAACTCCAAATTGAGCGCTCTATAGCTCAATAGATTCCATTTTTCAAGCGCTTTCCAATGATAGGTCACATCATATGGTTTTGAAAAACTTATGGGCATGTTATCCGGGTGCCACGTATTTAGTATTCAAAAAATGGGAATTGGGAGATTCCCAAACTCACTAATATTGTGTTTGAGGATTACAACTTCCCAAAAATTTATAATGTAAATGCTAGGAGCCCTGAGGAATGCTTAGTGTTTAGGTTAGAAGATATACTTCCTTCTATAAATCGTTTCCTTGCAGACTTCTCTTCCTGCCCAGATCTAGCGTTTTTGACCACTTGTAATTACCTCTGACTTCTCAAATTCATGCTACTCCAAAAACCCACAGCAGAGGAAGCCCATCTCCCCCCACTCTTCTTTGATATCAACCTAGGAATAGATAGTAGAGCTATGACTAGGTTAATGATGCGGCCTACTCTCCGTCCTTCCTTCTGTCCAGAGCTCTTAGAAAATATGAGTGACACCCGCTTCACAAGGTGTAATCACCCTTTCTTGTCAACCACTCCTCTGAGAGCTAAGGCCGATATTAAAAAATACCTACAAAGTCGCGCATTCTTATCTCAATGCCTGCGACCGCCCCGTGATTAAATGGGTGTGATATGCCTTGACAATTGTACTCCCTCTCTCATTCTCAAAAAAAAAAAAAAAGAAAAGAAAAGAAAAGAAAAGAAAGCAAAGAGAGAAAAAGCCACAAGGAAACAAAGATAAGGTGACTGGAGAGAAAGACAAGAGCAAAAAATAGCAAAGCTGAAAGATGAATCTACTACTAAGCAAGTTAACAAGGAGAACACTTCACATGTGCTTGCAATCTCCCTTCATTGTTATTGTGCACCACACTCACTGCATCTAGGGTTTTCCCTAGCCCCTTCCCCACTTCACACTTAGGGCACATCAAGGGCAGGACTTTCAGACCTATCACCCTAAGTTTTGCACCGCACCTCCAACAATGCACGAACTGGGTCCTCAAGTGTGGAACATTACCAAGGGCTTGCCCAAGGTTAGACCCATCTCCCAGTTCCACTGGCATGGGCACCAGGCACTACACAGTGAGACAGACACACCCCCTAGGAAGTGCACAACTTTTCTTGCAGGTTATGTTTGTGTTCCAAGAACTGGCTGCTTGGCTGAAGAAGATCATCCACTACATCCTCCAATGACAAGGAATTTTTCCATGAGTCGGACATGACTCCATTACTGCAACTTCAGGAGCTTCGCTGCGAAGGTTTAAATGGCTCAACAGATTTCATGTTGCCAATCATCCGCTCACTGATGACTGCCATGACTGAACCAAATCAAGCAGAAGAAAACCCTAGTGATGGATCTGCTATTGGCTTAGATTTTGGAACCTCATATTCCAAAGATGCATGCCTACCGCCTCAAGATCTACGGATCGCTTATTGATTCCACAAGCCTAAAGATTTTCAATGCAAGGTTCAAGATCTTCAGCTCAGCACTGAAGATCTTGAAATCAAACCTGAATATCTTGAAATCAAAGCTGAAGATCTTCAAATCGAAGACAAGGATCCTCAGGATAACAAGATCTTCAAAACAAAGACAAAGATCTTCCATGCAAAGACAAAGCAAACCTTTGTCAAGACAGAGTTCAGGGGGCTTTCTCCAGGATAAATCCCTCCAACACCATTCTCCTAAGGGATTTCTTATTGATCAAGCGTTTCTGTTGACTAAAGGATAACCGGCTACCTATTTTCCACCAACCAATTGGAACCTCTATCAGCCGTCGTAGAATGGGACCCACAACTGTCTGTGAAATCCCAAGCATTTTCATGAAGTCTGAAGCACGCCGGAATCTCTCCTGGTCATCATCATCAAACTCCATCACCTCTCATTCACAAGCATCAGTGTCATCTACCCAGCAGCTCCACCTAGCAACAACATCATCTATCCCACTACTTCCCACCATAGTGCCATGGGAGTGGCACTTGGCTAGGAGGGGGGTAATGTTTACCGCAGCACAGAGGAGTGGGAAATGGAAAAAAAGAAATAGCAAAAGGCACAGGACAAAAGGAAGAAAAAGGCGCCTTAATCGGTAATCAGACCCTGAAAAAATTAAAAGCACGAGCACAACCCTCAGGAAGTCTTAGAGTCTCCCAAGGAAAGTAAAAGAGTAAAAAGCGCACCATTAAGTGTGAAAGCGCTCCTGAATCCGTATAAAAGAGCGCCAGGCTCACTCCTGTGCAAATTGTATGCATTAGTTTGGGAATAGGATAGATTAGAATGGTGGGAAATGAGAAATGGGCCTAGGCTAATGGACGGCCATGTAAAAAAGGGGATGACCACCCATGAAAAGTAGGGCATGTATATAAAGTTCAAAAAGTGAATGAGAAGATCATTCTTGTGTGTGGCCAAAGCTTCTTCTTCTTCTTCTCTTGTTTCTTGCCTTCTTGCTTGTGCTTGAGAGAGGGATTGAGAGAGTGTGAGGGAGTGAGGGAGTGATTGTGTGAGAGTGAGGGATCTTGGAGAAGAAGCTCTCCATCTTCTCTCTTCATCTTCCCCTCCTCTCTTCTCTTCTCTTGTCTCACGCGTGGCTATGGAGGATGAAGCTCATGGGAGAGGGATTGAGGTTGATTGAGCTTGCCTCAAGGATACTGGAGCTACCGGTGTGCAAGAAAGAGGAGGGTACTCGATCGAGCATCAAGGTAAGCTCACTACACCCGTAAGGTAAGCATTGCGCGTCGGCTATGTGAGAGGTAGCCATGGCCGCTCGGTTTGAAACACTTGAACAATAAGTGGTCCGTAGGTCTCGAGGTAGAGCTTGTAGCTCCCCTTCATAATATCAATATTATTTATACTAAATCCTTATTTCCAGCCTCTTACAATCCATCCCTTCCCAAAAAAATTTGTCCTCAAAAACAAACCTGGAAGACTAGAAAAAGATGGATAGAACAGAGTACTACTTTGTTTTTTAACAGCTTTATAAATGGAAAATGAATGAAGTATGACCAACTATATGGACTGAGATTGAAGAACAGAAGTAGGCCTCAGCTATATACATGATGTGGAGTACTTGAAAAGTACATGGAGCCATAAAGTCTTCAACAAATAATCTCAAAACAAAGTAGATAGCTTGTTGTGTAAACAGACCCTGCTGGACCAAATCTACCATAACTTCTAGTAGAAGTGTCCAAATGAGGCATAACATATAACAAAACAAAGCTCTTGAAGAGTACGTTAAGCCCATGTAGATAGCTTAATTCTAAAAATTAGGCATGATAAAAAAAATTCTAAAACAGTGTGCTGTCTTGATCCTGTCTACATGATCACTAGCTCCATAATCAATAGGCTTCAGCCACCAATGTATCCTTTAAGAAAGAAAACTCATCCAATATAGAATCAACCAAGAAGCTTCCTCAAGTGGTAAACTTCTCCATTTGATCAGATATTCCACGTTAGAACGAGATCAAAACTTCTTCTCACGTTGACCTATAACAGCCTCTGGGATGTACTGAATAAGACCTTCTTCATGAATACGTGGTAGCTCATCAACTATATCCACTGGATCACCATAAAAGGGCTTGAGCTGACTAGCATGGAAGACATTATGAATCTTTGTGGAAGAGGGAAGCTCTAATCTATATGCCAAATCTCCAATTCACTTAAGGATCTGGTAAGGGCCATAAAACTTGTGGGCAAGCTTATTACTAGATCCATCTTTTAATGTAGAGTACTTGGACTTGGGCACCTTTAGTAAGACCAACTCTCCTTCTTGGAACTCTAAATGCCGCCTCTTCTCATCAGCATACATCTTCATTTGGTCTTGAGCCTTCCTAAGATTCATCTTACATTGTTGAAGAAGGGTCTGCATTCTTTCTAACTCTTCCTTTCCATGAGGATTGATCCTTTCATTAAAGATGACTGTGGGTAAGGGCACCTTGTAACCATACAAAGCCTCAAAGGGTGAAACTCCGATATTAGCGTGGGTAGTAGGTAAGCCAGTAATGAAATCCATAGTAATATGAGTCCATTTATTTGTAGGAATGGGTAATGGCTGTAACAAGCCTCCTGGCTTATGGGTGATGTCCTTATTCTGTTGACAAGGCATACACTTCATAACAAAGTCCTTGACATCTTTTCACACTCCTTTCCAATAGAAACTTTTGTTGATCCCGTCATAGGTCTTGAAAACTCCTAAATTTCCAGCTAGAGGCAAAGAATGTAGTTCCTCCATAATTTTCCGCGTAAAAGAAGAGGTAGAAGGAATAACAATCTTGCCTTTCAACCGAATAAGACCATTTTTAAACTCGTAATGCAAGTTTTCTTCCATAAGACCTTGCTGTAGTTTTTGAAAAATAGGGCTAAATTCTTCATCTAGAAGATAAGTCTCTTGTAATTCTTCAATCCAATCATTATGCAATTCTGTCATTGCTGAAACTTTGCAACCCCACATACAAGAAAGAGAATCAGCCACTATATTATCTTTGCCCCTTGTGTAAGTGATGTCAAAATCATAATTCTGTAATGTAGCTACCCAACGGTGTTGCTTTGGAGTAAGATTGGACAAAGTAAGGAAATACTTAAGTACCCTCTGATCACTGTGTACTCTGAATCGGCTGCCATACAAGTAATGGTGCCACTTCTTAATTGCATGCAAGATAGCCAATATCTCCTGGTCATAAACATTCATGGACATTTCTTTATCTGTAAGCTTACTGCTCTCAAAGTCAATTACTCCATGCTCCTGTAGCAAAATAGCCCCAATGCCACGGCCACTAGCATCACACTGTATAGTAAATTCTTTGGAAAAGTCCGGGCATACTAAGATAGGAGCAGAGGTAAGGAGTTCCTTTGACTGGTTGAAGCTGCTATCTGCAAGAGCATTCCAAAAGAAAGACTCCTTCTTCAACCTATCAATCAAAGGAGCTGCAATGGCCTCATAATGCTTAATAAATCAGCGATAGAATGAAGATAAACCAAGGAATCCTCTAAGAGAGATAGTAGTAGTAGGTGTTGGCCAATCTTTTATACATTGCACCTTCTTGGGATCAAATTGTATTCCTTTTTCACTGACAATATGTCCCAAGTATTCCACTTTAGTCTGCATGAAAGAACACTCCTTCTCTTTAGCAAAAAGCCTGTGATGTCTCAATACATCAAAAACCCTCCTCATATGTGCCAAGTGATCCTGTAAAGTCTTACTGTAGATCAGAATGTCATCAAAGAACAAGACAAACTGAAAGAGGAAAGGCTGTAAAATCTTATTCATCAAACTTTGGAAGGTAGCTGGAGCATTTGTAAGCCCAAATGGCATCACTAAGAAATGATAGAGCCCATGATCAGTCCTGAAAGTAGTCTTGACTTCATCACCCTCTCGCATGCGAATCTGATGATACCCTAACCTCAAATCAATCTTCGTAAAAAATCAAGCCCCCTTAAGCTGATCAAGAAAATCATCAATCCTGGGTATCGGATACATGTTCTTCACTGTGATCTTATTAAGATCCCTGTAGTCAATGCACATTCTGAAAGATCCATCTTTCTTTTTGACTAACAGGACTGGAGATGCATAAGGTGAAGAACTTGGTTCAATGAATCCCATCTCAAGAAGTTCCTTGATTTGCTTGGCTACTTCCTCTTGTTCACACTTTGATAATATGTAAGGTGGCTTATTGATTGTCTTTGAGTTGGGCTCCAAATCAATGGGGTGATCTACTACCCTCTTGGGAGGCAATGAAGTAGGTACCTCAAACGAATCTCTATACTCCTCAAGAAGAGCTATCAAGGATGGATGGTTTGCTGAATTATTGGGCTGATCTTGCATTTCTTTATTCAAATGCAAAACAAATATTTGTGAGCACCTCTTATACTCCCTTTTGAGTTGTTGAATGGTAATAAGCTGAAAATCTAATCTATTAGGAATTCCCTGTAAATGAATAAGCTGTCCATTGAAGATGAACTCCATATACAACTATGAGAAATCCATAGTGATCCTGCCTAATGTCATCAACCAATCACAACTGAGTACAATGTCTATAGGGCTCATTTCCAAAGTGATCAGGTTTACTTTTACTTCAAAATTATCAGCCAACTGTAAAGAAACTTGTGGGCATATCGGTATGCTAATTTCCTCTTCAACATTGGCCACTTAAACTCTAATGGGCTGCTGTAAATCTGTGGGAATACAATTCAACTTGTCCATGATGGACTTATTCACAAAACTATGAGTACTGCCACTGTCTATCAGAATGAACACTGGCTTTTGACATATACTTCCCTTCATACGGAGTGTATTAGGGCTCTTAGATCCTGTCCAAGCATCCATAGAAATAGAACAATTAGTGGCAGCAAGCAACTCATAACAAGTCCCATCTGGATCAAACGAAACACTTCCACCTGGATCAAAAGGAAAAGAGTTGGCTCGATCATATAAATACTCTTGCCCAACTTCTTCCTCAAGATCTTCATTTTCAGCTTTAAGTGCAATTGCATTAGCTTCATCCATGTCATCTTCAAAATCCTCAAAAACTAACATACTCTGAAGCTTGGGTTTGACATTTTTGTATACACACTTTGAGGCATGATCAGGTGTATACTTTTCCCCACACTTGAAACATAAGCCTTTCTCCTTTCCTTCTTTATAAAGACCCATAGGAATAGATTTAGGATTCGTATTGGCTAAAATGGATTTAGGTTTGCTGTCCCCTTGTTTGAAGTCAACTCTTGGACTATTTGCTGTCTTGAAATTACTTCGAGGTCTAGAAGCATTAAATGGAGGATAAGTTGATACCCGTAAGCTCCCATTTGGCACATGATTGCTGCCATAAGCGTTACCAACTTGCCCCTGCTTAAAAACAGTCCTTGGCTGTCCAAAACTAGGTTGAAATGAATATTTTCTTCTATACTTTCTTCCATAGTGCTCCGCAAGCTCAATAGCCTTAAAGAGGGCAGTAGGATTTTGTCCCATGACATCAGCTGATAAAGATGGCTCTAAACCATACATACACTTATGGAGATTAGCCTCATCACTGATGCTTTCCACATACATGGTTAGGTTGAGGAAGTGGTTAGTGTACTTTCTTACACTTAGGCCTCTTTGTTCCAAACCATACCATCTCCGTGCCAATTTCTCTTTTTCAAGAAAGGAGACAAATACTTCAGCCATAAGTGCCTTGAAAGCTTCCCAATTCTCTACAAGTATGTTTTCTTTTTTTATATACCTCCACCAAGTATGGGAAAATCCATCCAAATGCAAGAAAGACAAATGAATCTTCATGTCATCAGTTTTAGGGAATATGTCAAAGTAGGATTCCATCTTAGAGGTCCACTCCTTTAAATCAAATGGTGAAGATGACTGACCATTAAATTTAGCTAAAACAATCTTGTCCTTTAGCTCTCTTTCATGAAATGGTTGCTGTCCCAAAATAGGCTGATCATGAATACCATGTATGAAACCCTCAAATTGAGACGGAAATCTCACATGTGGCTGAGAACCACTATGTAATCTTCCTGTTGGTAGAGAACCCCTAGGAATTTGAGTATTCAACCCAAAATCTTGAGAATTTGCTCCATTCAAACTGTCCAAATAGTCATCATGCCATTGTGAAGCCTCTCCTACTTCACACTGGCTATTTGGGATGCCTCTTCTTCCAATAATCCCATGTCCATGACCATTTTGGTTAGATGGCTGAAGTGGGACTGAAGGCTCACTGTTTGAATAAGCTTTCTCCTTAGCTTCTTTTGTTCCCATTTGCATTTGTATCCATTGGGAGAATTGTGCCATAATTTGAGCATTAGATTCCACAAAATTATTTATAGAATCCTTTGTTTGAGTCATTAAATCCACCAACTTCTCAATGGAAGACTTCATTTGATCAGTAGACTAAACCATTTGCTCCATTCTTGATAATATGGTCTCATGTCGTTCCCTATGTCTTTGTTCATGGATGCACAATGTATTATTGAGTATACTAACTTTCCCTTGTTGTTGAGGCTCTTGAGGGCTCTTCAGGGCTCTCTTGAGGTGTATCTTTCTGGACCTTATTTTTGCCCTTATGTCCTGCCATAATAGTACAGTCCTACAGTACCCCTCTCAAAAAAACGGCTATAACGTTTGCTAGGGAACTGCAATTTCAAATATTTTTAGTTCAAATCAAAGCCAAGAATGCCCTCTTTGAGATGAGCTATAGCACGCTATAACAAATTTAGGATAGAAAATTCTGTAGCTCAATTTCTGAGTCTGAACTGTCCAGGCCTACACCCTGTCTACACCTGTAAGTGCCCTGTTTTGACCCTGTAATGCAAGATAGTAACCCCAAATGGTTACCAAACCCTGTAGAAGGCTAGATAGGACATGTGGTACCCTGTAGTACTTGCACCTATACTTTAGTAATGAAGGGTGTACTTGTAACGACCTGTAAATGCCCTGCAGCGCCCTGTAAATTCCCTGTTTTACTCTCTTTTGAATCTGTTGCTACTTGAGCCTTTGGAAAGTCTTTAATCTTCAATTCTCCACTAGATGTACCTGTGTGAGGGATAAAATGGCATGATAGGCTCCCTATGAGGGCTCGGAATCATGGGGAGGTGGGCAAAGTTCCCCCCGGGTCGGTTGGTTGCACCCTTTCGGGATCTTTGATAGTGAGGGAGGGTCACCTCTCTTTTGTCCCACTATCTCCTCTAGCATCCACCTTTTTCCTCGGTGGGTATATCAACATGGCAGTAGCTTGCTAATCTAATCAATTAGCATGAGATGCATTTTTGAAATATTCATTCATCCTTTCATGAGATGCAATTGAATGGAATCTTGAAAGTTTGGATAGGGGAAGGGTCTTACCAATGCAATTCAGTGACTCACTAATTGCTAGTACTTACCCTTTTACAATATTTCAGCTTGGGTAAAAGAATTCAGCCAATCAATGGATTAGATTGAAAAAATTCATCAATCAATAGATTCAATCAATTGGATTCAAGTGTTGTGCTGGAAATTTGAAATTGAAGCCTCTAATTCACTAATTAGAACTAGTATACATAGAGCAAGCATTGCATTACATGAATGGATTGATTCAAGCAAAGGTTGGCTGAAATTTGATAGATATTATTCAATTATTTAATCTCTCTAGAGCCCCAAGAGGAACACCAAGGAAAAGGGGATTCTCTTGCAAGAAAATCTATCTTGTAACATCAACGAGCTTTTATTTCATTCTTTTGATCATCAAAACAAAGAAAACAACAATTCTTCACGCAGCATCATGATAGATTTCTTCCACGGATTTCATAGAATCAACCATATTCTTCAAGATCTTCACAAAATCCATCAATAGAATAAAGAACACAAAGGAATACACCATCTTTGAATGGAAATCAATCACATATTATCCATCTTTAATGTCTTCATAGTTCTCTCTCTCAATCTCTCACATACACTTACACTATTTTTATAGAATTGGCTATCTCTGACTCTCTCTCTCTCTCTCTATATATATATATCAATAGTACATCATATCCTCACTACAATTCTCTCATAATAACCCTCAATAATCCTTCTTAGGTCGTGGATGCACCTTCCAAGAGGTATGTATGATATGAAGAGTCACCAGAGCCACTACAGTGTCTTTTCACAGCTCACTACTGTCACTGTCACTTAGTCTTCTCTTCAGTCTTCATCAGCTGTTTCTTCCACTTGTTTTAGCTCTTTTGAACTTAGATTCATCCTTTTCAAAGGTTAAAAAACTTTTTCAAAATCACAGATACATTTTACAGAACACCTACAGAAGGTCTACAGAACAGTGACAGTACAGCACAAGAACAGCTACAGTACAGTTACAGTACAGAGACAGAGCAGAGACAGAGGCTCTACAGAGGTCTACAGAAGGTCATTAAAACCTCATAACTCATACTCAAACCATTCCAAACTATCAAAAACTAGTCAATAAGCTTTCAAAAGATCTCAATCTTCATCAATCATCAATCCATGCTTCATACAGAAGATAATTAGAACAAAACAGAAGCTATACAAAACCAATCAGAACCTATCAAAACATCACAGAACCTGATATCTCCACTGAGAATCATCATGAACTTCCAAAAATAATCAATATCATCCAAAACACTCTCAAATACTTCCTTACAACCATATATCACTCTAAATCCATCAAAAATCAATCATTCAGACCTTAAAAACAACAAAAATTCAGTCTTTTTCCACTCTCAACATATCCCCACACTTAGAAAGGAAGCGTCCTCACGACCTAAGGAAAAGAAGAATATAAGTTCACTAAAGAGCTCAATTTTGTCTTTTGTCAGATCTTCAATAATCTTGCCAAAACACAACCCCAACTTATCAACTGTATCTGAGAGAAAAAACTATTAAAGGAAAACTTTCATTATTCAATAACTCATCTGATTAATCATTTAAAAAACCATAACAAATTTTTAAAGGATATAAGAGGTTCTCTTCAGCTTTCCACCATAGGCTTTTCATCCACCAGCAATCTTTTGAAAAGAGCTCTCGAACAAGTATTTGCAATCAACACAAACTCATCACATACAATTAAGATAACACATACACAAACACTAACACAACCATCTGAATGACACCTCCAAAAAGAGATATATCATTAAAAATCTACCAAGATACATTGCAAAGGCATCAATGAAGATGATCCCTTTTGAAGGCTTGGTGGTTTCAGAAGCAATCCATGGAGAAGGATTCATCTACAAATGTCTTTGGAGGATTTTGAAAGAACTGCAGGCAACACATCCTTTCTAGCAAGACAAGGTATCTGCTAGGGAGACATAGGGCATGAAAATACAGGACATCCAACTGGTGGGAGTCAATGTTCACATTGACATTCATACAAAGTTTTGGAATGGCCTTTTGATCATTATGGAAATGCCTATGCATGTATGCTAGATATCAAGCAAAATAAGCTATCAATCTCACCGAAGGATCCAGAGATTGTGAATATTGGTGAGCAAAATGAATATAGTTCTGGTATGCTTGACTGGCAGTTGTCCAATCCCCTAGAATAATTGGCCAGTTTATCTGAGGTCCTGTAAGAGAATCACTCGAGCTCCATCCTCTTCTTCTTAGAATTTACTGATCAAACCCTTCATATTCACTAACCAACTGAGGGGGTTGAGAGATAGAAGTGGCAGAAGATGGAAGTGGAATAAGGAAAAGTGGATGAAGAGATGGATAGGCAAAATCATAAAAGGAGGAATAGGTTAAAGAAGGAGTGGCTGAAAATTTTAGGGAATCACTTAGGAAGGGTGTTAATTGATAAATAGAAAAGGTAGAAGGTACATGAATGGATGGAGAAGGATATGGTGGAGAAGGGGGAAATACTCTATCTTCGGTAAAAGAGCAGCATGTAAATATGGGAATTTGAGGAAAAGTTTGAAGTTAGAAAAGAAGGGGTAAGATGGCTGTGGAATTGGTTTGATAGAGGGAAACATATGTATCATAATGGTGAGCCATTTGTTGGTAATATAGTAGGCTAGGAACAGAGGGACCTAAAATAGATCTTCTCTAATAGGCATCAAAAAAGGTGGAATCAAATGGATTATTTTTGGAAAGGTGAGCTAAGAGATCTACCCTCAGTTGGTTAGTACTCTTTACATAGGTAGAAGCTGTGTTCTATCGTTGATTCAGGACCACAGAATCAATCATGGAATGCCAGGAATTATCAGGGCAAGTAGCCACTTTTGAGGAGTAACTCTGGAACATGTCATCTATTCGTAACTGATGCCAGGAGGCATATTTTACGGTGGATTCCGTGCCACGGTGGATTCCGTGAGGTTTTACGGTAGATTCCGTAAACTTTGATGACCGGGGCTCATAGACAAAGTGGATTCTTTGTGCGAGAAGTTGATGGGGACGCCTTTCCTTTTCGGGCGTTTCATTAATTTAGTGTGTACATGGGTGATTCCATAGCGGGTGATTCCACAAAATGCATATTAAATTAATAAACGTTTATGAGTTTAGAGTGTGCACTCGTAATAAATTAAGGTTAGGATTTATTTCTAACCAGTTGATTTATTTATGTAGCTGAAGACTGCTAGGTATTCACTTTTGTCGGTTTAATTGTATTATTTTACTAACGATTGTGAATGCTTCAGTTGATGTGTAGAGATAGCAGCAGTGGCGGAGGAAAGCATTGGAGTCTAGCGAGTATTTGACCTATGGATTATATTTTGATAGGCGCCACGCCTATATTTTGTCATGTCTATTGAGGCATCGATTATTTTTTATTATTTTGTATGCGCCTATGCGCAGGATATGTTATTTCTATTTGGACATTGTGTTGGGCGTGCCAGGATCTATGGGCACTATCCATTAGCTTTATTTCCCATTTTTGTAAAAGCAAACTCAAAAGCTAAAAGCTTGTCATATTTTTGTAAATTGGGCTATTATTGAGCATGAAGATGGAAATATACATAAAATACATGCTTTGTGAAGCGCTCACACAAGGCATGGGGGGAGATTGAACCCAATTGGTCTCTTGCTCTTGTCGTTCATGCTTTTTACATTGTAATTTGTGCAAAAAGGTAGAGTTCATTGTTCTTGGGGACCTTCCGGGATTCATTACGTGAGCATACTGCGACCGATCTGCGCAGCAGTGGTATCAGAGCGGAGCTGAGATCAAGAGCTTCCAATCACTACCCATATCATGCGAAGGCGGAGCTCCTGGAACGATCGGGCTCTATGGTCAATCTCGTCGCGAACCGTTGATACAGGCAGACTTCTGGCAATCAAGAACCCCTATTTCTGCTATCAAATCGTGAAGGACCAGGCTGTACAGGCGGAGGACCACTCCCTCATCTCTATAAACAAGTCGTGGATATACAGTAAGAACCTCCATATCTAACTTCTTCAAAAGCTTAATATTAAAGCTTAAAAGCTTAAGGAACTTTATAAGCTTCCAAAATCTGTCATCGAGCTGTAAGAAGAGGTCCGAAAATTTCGCGATGTCAAAAAAACGGCTGCCCCCCCTCACGATCTGCGCCGTTTTTCAAAGATTACCCCCCTCCATAAGCTAAAGCTACTAAGCTTAAATCATTAAGCTTAAAGAAGTTAGACAAGTTACCTCTCCACTCTACAAGTCAGCAACTCCGGGTCCTGCACTCCAGAAATCAAGTTTTGCAAGTCAACTGTGATCAAGTCCTGCAAGTTCACTAAGTCACATAAGTTTGCAACTCTGCAAGTCACCTAAGTCTGCAACTCTGCAAGTCAGACTAGTCAACTGGAGTCAGAACTGACTCGTGCTCAAAACTCCTAGAAGGGTTGTTCCTGCGCAGAAACTCCGAACTGCAAAGTTGTTCGTTGGAAGGTATTCTACCCATACGCAGGTTTGCTAAAGCATCTTCAGCATACGAAGAAGAAAATATCGCAGATTTTCTGAAAATTGAGAAAGAAATACCCAAAAAAAAACACATAGCCTTGTAACTCCGAATTTGAGCTACGCTCATCCCGCTAACCTGATTTTGAGTAAGAAATGTCTTTTGAGTTTTACAGGATGACGGAACCACATATGGATGATCCTATGGCTGAAGACGACCTACCTGAGCCTACCATGGAGCAAAAACTGGACCTAATCATGATGCAATTGGAAGAAGAACAAAGGGCTAGGCAAGCATTGCAAGCGCAATTGGCAAAATTACAAAGAGCGTCTACCGACAAAGAAGAACCTCAAGCTGAAGATTTGATTCGACGTACCATCGACGCCACTCTTGAAGCTCAAACCATTCGCAAGGAATCAAAAATAAGTAAACAAAGTTTCAAATTTCGCACTTTCAATGGCATACGAGAAGGAAAGACTATTTTATCATTCATTAGCCAGTTTGATGACTATTTCCATGAGGAAACCTATCCAGAAAAAGATAAAATCAAGTGTGTTACTAATCATTTGGTAGACAGAGCATCACTTTGGTGGACTGTAGTACGCAAGAGCATAGAATGTCCTGCTACTTGGGAAGATTTCAAGAAGAAGTTCATGCAGAATTTCCTTCCACCACAATTTCATGAGAAGGCTATCAAGCAATGGGATCTACTTCAACAACGGGATCGTGAGCCTATACCACAGTATACAGAGCGTTTTTGGAATGCACTCCTACAGCTACGCATGCTTGAAGACGTACCAGAGACGACACATAAGCGGAAGTATATGTCAAGACTTCTTGGACATTACTACGCTGAAGTTAACATGTTCAAGCCTGCTACCCTTGAAGACGCCATTTCACTAGCTCACAACACTGAAGATAAGCTACGCGGTAGAGACAGACGATCACAGCAATTCCAAGCCAATGGTAATTATGGATCTAAACAATTCAATTCCAATTTTAGAAGATTTAATCCAGGTCGTTTCTCTTCATCATCTTTTCGCAAGAATTGGGCTAAACCACCTGCATTATCATCCAATGTCAATCCAAATCCTAAGCCTATTCCACAAGCAAATCCAAATGTACCTAGACTTCCCACCATTGCAAATAATGTAACCAAATCCAAGCCAATAGTATGCTATAAATGCCACCAGCTTGGACATCTCGCAGCAAATTGTCATTCAAAGAAGCCACCAGCTCATATCAACTATCTTGGAGCCATGGACGAAGACGAACATGAGGATATGCCTGATTTCACTGAAGATGAGGACGACACTACTACTACTTCCGACACTTTACCAGGTATGCCTACTCCACATTCATTATTGACTATGAAATGTTTGGTGCGTGGAAAGGAAAAGACTATTTTGCATGATGACGGTAGTACTCATGATTTTATTTCAGCAAAATTGGTAAAAGAATTGAAATTACAGACTGTACCTACGCATTATCGCATAAAAGCTACATTTTTAGGCACTAAGTATAATGGTACATAGGAAGTGCAAGATTTAGAGATTCAAATTGGTTCATACACTGAAAGAAGAAATTTCTTAGTTGTTCCATTACAATCGAGTGACATTATTTTAGGAATGCCTTGGCGACACCAGCATAATCCAGATATAGATTATTCCACACACACAATGAATATTAATTTTCAAGGAAAATCTATTACATTATATGGTATGCATGCATCTAATGTTTTTCCACTGCTTTCACATACTCAAGCTAAACGTGCATTACGCAAGAGTAGTAAATCATATCTCATTTGGGTGAATGAATTGCAAGCAAAGAAAAATCATATGCACCCTAGGCATAAGGAATTTCTTGCATACTTTAAGGACTGTTTTGCAGAAGACCTACCACCAGGTTTACCTCCTTCACGTCCAGAAGACCATAAGATTGATTTGATCCCTGGCACACAACCACCTTGCAAAGCACCATATAGGCACAACCAAATAGAGAAAAAAGAAATCCAGAGTCAAGTTGAAGATTTACTAAATAGAGGTTTAATTCGACCTAGCAGTTCTCCATTCGGTGCACCTGTACTTTTAGTCAAGAAAAAGAATAATACCTATCGTATGTGTATTGACTACCGAGCTTTAAATAAGATCACTGTAAAGAATAGGTATCCTATACCTAGAGTTGATGACCTTATGGACAAACTGTAAGGATCTTCTATATTTAGTAAAATTGACCTTAAGTCTGGTTATCATCAGGTGAGGCTAGATAAATCTGACATATTTAAGACTGCATTCAGAACACAGTTTGGTCATTACAAATTCTTAGTCATGCCATTCGGATTGACTAATGCACCTGCTACCTTTAGTAGAATGATGAACCGTATCTTTCTGAAATATCAGTACTATGTGATTGTTTTTTTTAATGATATTTTGGTGTTTAGTCAAAATGAGAAAGAGCATTATGAGCATTTGTCATTAGTTTTTCAATTATTGAAAGAAAATCAACTGTATGCAAATCCTGAAAAGAGTGAATTCTTTAAGACAGAAATTGAGTATTTAGGTCATATTGTATCATCTGAAGGAATTAAAGTTGATCCTAAGAAAATTGATGCAATATTGAATTGGCATGTTCCTAAAAACGTGCATGAGTTACGCTCATTCCTTGGTCTTGCTAGTTTCTATAGGAAGTTTGTACG
Source organism: Lygodium microphyllum (assembly GCF_053477565.2). Lineage (NCBI taxonomy): Eukaryota > Viridiplantae > Streptophyta > Polypodiopsida > Schizaeales > Lygodiaceae > Lygodium > Lygodium microphyllum. The sequence goes on along the minus strand of NC_141148.1, from coordinate 51,373,224 downwards.
TAATTTTTCATTACTTGCTTTACCATTAACCAAACTTCTCAAGAAAGGAATTGTTTATCAATGGATTGAAACTCAACAGAAATCCTTTGACTTACTGAAACATGCATTAACCAATGCCCCTGTTTTACAGTTGCCTGACTTTAATAGACCATTCTTTCTAGTTGTGACTGATGCTAGCGGATCAGGAATAGGAGCCGTATTAATGCAAGACAATCATCCAATAGCATATTCTAGTTGTAAGCTGAAACCCTCTGAGCTGAAATATTCCACATATGACAAAGAACTATTAGCAGTTGTACAAGCATTAAGACAGTGGAAACACTACTTAATGGGTTTAGAATTTATGATAAAGACCGATCAGCAAAGTATTAGACATTTACTTAGCCAACCCCAAATTTTTGACCGTCATATCAAATGGGCTTCCTTCATTCAAAGTTTTCATCCTATCATTCAATACCAACCTGGAAAAGAAAATGTAGTGGCTGATGCATTGAGTAGAAGACCTGCAATTCATAATATTTCTGTCATATCTTTTGATTCTTTGATTGCTATGAAAGATACATATCACCAGGATATTACTTTTCATTCTGATTGGAATAAATTAGTACAAAATAATTTCATTTCTGTTGATTCATTGTCATATAATGATGGATTTATGTTTTATGAAAAGAGACTGTGTGTTACTATTCCATTCCGATCTTTTGTTTTGAATGAAATTCATTGTCCCCCATATCAAGGTCATAGAGGTATCATATCTACATTACGTATGTTAACTGAAGATTTTTATTGGCCGCATATGGATGCAGATGTATCTAACTTCTTTTCTGAATGTTTGATTTGTCAAAGAGTTAAGAGACATCATGGTAAACAGTATGGATTACTCATGCCTTTGTCTATTCCATCTAAACCTTGGGAACAAATTTCTATGGATTTCATTACTGGTTTACCAAATACTAAATCTAACCATGATATGATTTGGACAGTTGTAGATAGATTTAGTAAGCAAGCATATTTCATTCCATGTAAGAAAACTTTAACAACATCACAAGCAACACAATTATTTTTGAAAACTATTTTTACTAACCATGGATTGCCAAAAGTTATCATTTCAGATCGTGATTCTAGATTTTGTAACAATTTTTGGATTACTCTGTTTGCTAATCTAGGCACAAAGATTGATTTCTCATCTGCATTTCATCCAAAAACTAATGGACAAACAGAAGCCACAAATAGCACCATTTTAGATCTTTTACGTGCATATACTATCTCTAAACCTCAGACATGGGACACTCATTTGCATTTATTACAGTTTGCATATAACAATACACCGCACACATCTACAAAGAAAGCACCGTTTGAAGTTATTTATGGATATAGATTATCTACACCTGTTGCATCTTTGTCTAATAGAATTCAGAGTGCTGATGATATTTCTAGTATGCATAACAGTATTTTTGATGAGGTTAAAGATATGATTGCTAAAGCCCAGCAATCATATACCAAACAAGCCAACAAGAAAAGACAAGCCATGAATTTCAGAGTTGATGATTATGTTTGGCTGAGAATAGAAAAACGTAGACTGCAAAGTGTAGATAGACATCCAGTTGTCAAACTAGCTCCTAGATTCTATGGACCATTTAGAATCATTCATAAAATTAATGACAATGCATTCAAGTTAGAATTACCATCTCATTGGAAAATTCACAATACATTTCACATTAGTTTATTGAGACCATTTAGAGGCCAATTACCTGTCCACCCTGTTTATGAAAACCCACCTTTATTAGAGGAAGAGACTGAAATACTTGAACCAGAAGCTATCATAGACACAGACTTTATGACCACTAGAACTGGCCGAAGGTATTCTAGATATCTAGTAAAATTTAAGAACCATCATGTAGAAGAAGCACAATGGATGCACGCTAGAGACTTAAATGCTTTCCCCACTCTGTTAGCTCCACATTGAGCTAATAGCAATTGAGGTCAATTGCTATCCCACCCCGGGGGCATGATGCCAGGAGGCATATTTTACGGTGGATTCCGTGCCACGGTGGATTCCGTGAGGTTTTACGGTGGATTCCGTAAACTTTGATGACCGGGGCTCATACACAAAGTGGATTCTTTGTGCGAGAAGTTGATGGGAACGCCTGTCCTTTTCGGGCCTTTCATTAATTTAGTGTGTACATGGGTGATTCCATAGCGCGTGATTCCGCAAAATGCATATTAAATTAGTAAACGTTTATGAGTTTAGAGTGCGCACTCGTAATAAATTAAGGTTAGGATTTATTTCTAACCAGTTTATTTATTTATGTAGCTGAAGACTGCTAGGTATTCACTTTTGTCGGTTTAATTGTGAATGCTTCAGTTGATGTGTAGAGATAGCAGCAGTGGCGGAGGAAAGCATTGGAGTCTAGCGAGTATTCGACCTATGGATTATATTTTGATAGGCGCCACGCCTATATTTTGTCATGTCTATTGAGGCATCGATTATTTATTATTATTTTGTATGCGCCTATGCACACGGATATGTTATTTCTATTTGGACATTGTGTTGGGCGTGCCAGACTCTATGGGCACCGTCCATTAGCTTTATTTTCTATTTTTGTAATAGCAAACTCAAAAGCTAAAAGCTTGTCATATTTTTGTAAATTGGGCTATTATTGAGCATGAAGATGGAAATATACATAAAATACATGCTTTGTGAAGCGCTCACACAAGGCATGGGGGGAGATTGAACCCAATTGGTCTCTTGCTCTTGTCGTTCATGCTTTTTACATTGTAATTTGTGCAAAAAGGTAGAGTTCATTGTTCTTGGGGACCTTCTGGGATTCACTACGTGAGCATACTGCGACCGATCTGCGCACCAGTAACTCCAAATAGTTGACATACAAAACAGCTTGTAAAACCATGTCTCCCACATACCAGGCCATATCCACTTCATCTGGAATCAACAAGTCTCCTCGTAGATATATATATGATAGCAACATGGTATCTGTCGTGAAAGAATCTTCAAACACCATGCATACCACTTCTGTCAGCAACTCAGGAGACCAAGCCCCACTCCAACCATCCTTTGGAAGAGGAAGATCCATCGTTGAAAGCTTCATGTAAAAGGCCAACTTGTGCATTTGATAGTGGACAAAGAAATAATGGTCCGGAGGAACATATTCCTGGAAATGCTCAAATGTAGACCATAGCATATCCATCGTGGATTGCAATCGTTCCACTTTATCTTGGAATAGAGGACACAAAGTAGCCTGTCTCTGAAGAACTGTCAAGTCCTGCTGCGAGAGAGAAGGGATCAAATGAACATTAGGGCTAGGAGGAACAGACCGTGACTTTGCCAATTGGTCTTGCAACTGTCTGATTTGGGAAGCTTGTGATTCCACTTTGTCAGTAGCAGTCTGTAAGGTTGAAAGTTTGACATGTAAGAGAGTTTGAAACTCTTGCGCTTCTTTGGACATCCTCTCCTTCTCCTCTGAGATTCTAGCCACCTCTAGTTGAGCCTCTGTTAACTGAATCTTCAAAGAAGATATCTCATCTCGTTGGGTTTCAATCAGTTGGGTTTGTTGCTCCATCTTCTTAAATAGATCTACCAGGTTATCTTTAGCAGAGGCTAACTCAGATGTTGCCTGATGCAACTGGTCTTTAGACTGCATCAGTTCTTCATAAAACGAAGGATACAACTGTTGAACACAGGCTGTCTTCAATGGAACTCTGAATATCTTTACATAGGAAAGGAATGGCATCTCCCGAGACTAGACTATTCAGTGAAGGGACTGATATGTCCAAAGAACCCTCTCTATGTGCTCTGAACAGGTTGTTACACGTGAGATAAGAAGAAAAATCACTGCCAGATGTAGCAGGAATGGGCACTGAAGGAAGAACTGAAGGAGCTTTATCTGCTACCCGCTTCAAGCATTTACGTTGGATGACCAGGGGGGAGAAGAATCTAGATCCTCTATATCAATTAGTTCTGACTCATCTGAAGGTGGAGGAGGTGGTATTGGATCAGATGGAGGAGGTGGAGGCACACTCTTCTGTAAACCTGAGTAGGTCAAGAAGGCAGACAAGTAGGATCCATAGGTGACATTGGTAACATTGCCCCTGGTTACTTTAACGAAATGTTGATCCATCTTAGTGAGTAGGTAAGTGCTCTAATCAATAGCTACTCCTTTTAACACCATCCTTGAAGCTCTAAAGAGCTCTTTGGACAAGTAATGGGATGGCATTTTTGCAGGCATAAACCTGTCTTGGAGGAACTAATATACCAACTTACATACAGGATCAGTGATCATGGAAAAGGAAACTCTTGAAGTATTGATCACCTTCTTGACATCCAAAATTTCCTTAGTCTGTTTTTGTAACAGCTTCAAAATCTCATTGTTAGAGAATAGCTAGCGAGCTGTAACAAAGGGTTCAACTTTGTAGGGAAGAGACAGAGCCTTCCCTAATCCTCGAGGTGTCAAAGTCATGGAACTACCTTGGACTAGTCCCGACTTCTTGCTGTATGAGGCCAGGAACTCATCACACATGGATGGATCCTCTGCAAGCAATGGAAAGGAGGCAGCTACAAAAGTCGCGAGTCTCGCCTTTGTGAGAGGCTCAAAAGTGAGTAGGGAAGAGTAATCCCTACTGACTAGTGGGACATACTGGATAGGGAGAGGAGCGTGAGGTGCCATTCAGATGGTAAACACACACACCACAATACAGACAGTCACAAAGAATGCTTGTAAAACAACCAAAGGGCTATAAAAAAGGAATCAATCTAAAAAGAAAGACATCCATATAAACATAGACGTAACTAACCCAAGTACCATCCCAGACAATACATAGCCTAGAAAAATTTCGCCATAACCCCTACACAGATGCGACCGAAAGCTTCATGTGATGCAATATGCAAGCACCCAAATCCTCGTATCATGCAATAAAGAAAAAACTACACACCGTACCCATAATTGTAACACATGGACAAATCAGACTACCATAAAAATGTACATCAAGACGTGACCACAACTGGAACCATTAGTGGCAACTAATAGACTTTTACGCGCCCATCCCACGAAGCGAGTTTATTTAAAAAAAAGGAAAAAGAAGTGCAGTGAGGGGGAATTATTTTAATGAAGGATTCATTTTAATAAATTATTAACAATGGGTGACATTTTATTAAGTGATAAACCTTAATAAGAAAACGACGGTTCCTTCTTAAAATTTTAATTACAAATTATTAAGTTGAAATGGTGCTTTAATGCAACCCAGACTACGATGCCCAGACTGGGTCTTTAAATGTAAATTTCTTAATTAGAAATTAAGAGTGATGTGGAGTGTTTTTTTGCTAGCGCGTGCTCTTGTGACGGCTGGTGTATTTTTATTAACAATTTAAGGTGCCTCTTAAGCGCACATAGCGCGTGCAAAGTGATCGACTGATTGATTTTTAACATTATGAAATTGTGTGTTTAGCGCGAATGTGCGTGGAAAATGTGGGTGAATAAATAGTTCATTTTAATAATTAATTTGTGATTAAGGGGAAAATGAAAATAAATAAAGCACATAAAATAAATACATGGAAGGGGTGTGTATGCAAGGGCCTGAAGGCGCACGGAAGAGTCCCCCAAAAGCAATGAATCCAGTAAAATAAAATCAAAGACCATTGATTGAACAACAAAGACAACACCTTAGTGGATGTGTCGATTTTGTATTATTATTATATATATATATAATTTTATTAGGATGGATTAATATTTTTTGTTTTTTTTTTTGAATTTTATATATTGTGTGTTTGATATTTGAGGGGTATTATGTGTGGTGGTTGGAGTTATGTGTGTTTTTTTGGATTTGTTTTTCAATAAATTGTATGTGGGTATTTGTTTCTTTTTCTTTTTAAAGAAGAATAATTAAATATGGATATGGGATGAAGGAAAAAGAAAATTTCAGCCAGTTAGGAAATATCCACAAGTTATGGTATGAAAATAAGATTTGGATTGTTATATTTAATCTGTTATGTTTGTTTGTTTTTTTTGGGTTTTTTTTGTTTTTTTGAAAAAATTGGTGCCTTGTATGAAAATATTTTAAAGTGAAAAATGAATAGAAAAAAGTCAAGGGGGTGGGTAGAATTTTCTAGAATTTTTTCTGTATTTTTTTACTAATTTTAAATGAATTTTCTGCATTTTTCGGTAATTTTGAATAAATTGGCAAATATTTAATTTTTTGTAATGTTGGGGGTGGAAATTTCCACCTCACAAATTTCCAAAAATTGGCAGAAATCGAAGGGAATTTTTAGAATTTTTTTTGAAATTTTTTTGAGTGGAAATGAATAAATTAATTAAATCAATTAAATCAAGAAAATCAAGTTAGCTGGGTAAGTAGGGTCAAATCAAGTCAGCTAAGTCCTGTTAGTATGTGTAAATCATGTAAGTGAGACTAAGTTAAGTCAGGTTAGTCAAAGGGAACTAGGTTAGTCTTGGTTAGTCAAAGTCAATTAGGTAGACTAAGTCAGATTTTAACTAATCTAGGGTTAGTTAGGTTAAGGTGGGGACTAACCTAAGGTGAGCTAGTGTAACTAGGGTAAAGTTAGTTTAACTAGGGTAGGGTTAGTTAACCTAAGAAGGGTTAGTCTAACTAGGGTAGGGTTAGTTTAACCTAAGGAGGGTTAGATTAACCTAACTAACCGAGGGTTAACCTAACTAGGGAGAGGTTAGTTAACCTAGGGGGGGTTAATGTAACTAGGGGGGGATAGTGTAACTAGGGGGGGTTAGTGTAACTAGGGGAGGTTAGACTAACTTAAGTAAGGTTAACCTAACTTAACTAGGGTTAATTAAGTTAATTAAGGTTAGGTAAGTGAATTGTGGTTAGTTAACTGAGGTGGAGTTAGTTGACTAACCTATAGTTAGGAAGAGGAGGAGGAGGAGGAGGAGGAGGAGGAGGAGTAGGAGGAGGAAGGGGGAAGGGAGGAGGAGGAGGAGGAGGAGGAGGAGGGAAGAGGAGGAGGGAAGTGGGTGGCGAGGGCGGCGGTGCGGGCTAGGCCGCTGGGTGGAGGCGCCGAAGGGGTGGCAGAGCGGGGCGGCACGGCACGACAACTCGAAATGGCGGGCGGCTGGTCGTAAAACGGCGGGCGGTGCGAAGGGGAGCAGCGGCAAGGGCGGCGCTGAGGAGGAGAGGAGGTGGCGGGTGGAGGGCCTGGCAAGGAGGATGCCCGGTGGCTGGCATTGCACACGGCGGCAGCGAGTCATCAACAGCGGCAGGGGTGCCACTAAGGGGCGTGCGGCCAGCGGCAAGGAGGGGAGGGAGGGGGAGGAGGGTGGAGGGAGGAGGTAAGAGGGTGAGGGAGATGGTGAGGGAGGGTTGGGGAGAGAGAAAGAGGGTTAGGAGAGAGAAAGAAGAAGAAGAAGAAGAAGAAGAAGAAGGAGAATAAGAAAGAGAGAGGGGGGTGGTTGGGATGCGGAGGGAGGTGACGGTTGGGGGCTTTATTTAAAAAAAATTAAAAAAATAAAATTAATGAATTAATAAAGAAATGAATTAAGGGAGAAAGAAAAGAGAGGGAAAGGGGGCACGCCCCCGTCCCGTGCGTACGCGCGGGGCAGGGGTAAAAAAATTTGCTACACACAAGTTGCGGATGCGACGGGGGCGTCTCGAGATACAGAAAAACAAAAACGCACGTATTCACGCGCAAAGTGAGGCACGCGAGAACATGAAAAAACAAAGAAAGATTAATAACGCATAAAACGTTCGTCCAAACGAAAATCCATAAAAAGGAAAAATGGGCCCAAGAGAGGAGAGGAAAATGATGGAAAAGTAAGATGGCTTGTCCGGAGGAAAAGGAGGGTGTTCACATGGAAAAAACGGAAAAATGGCACACGAAAACGAGGTCAACAATTAATAACAAAAAATCGATTTACCGGAACAGAGGATAGAAAAAAGAAAAAATGTGCGAGGGAAGGAGTTTCTTCATCTCCCACTTTGGGGTGCTGTTCATTGCCTAAAAACAATGATCGCGCGTCGCATTATTTCGTCAATCTCTCTTTTTACATAAAGCCTTCTCAAATTGGCTGAAAGCTAGATGCTTTCTTTTACATGTCATCCTAATCTAGAAGTTGTCTATAGTTTTATGGATTTATACAAGAGATAATATCTAAAATATATATTTTTTCTAAAACTTGTCAAAATATCTAGTATTTTTGAACCGTGAACACTAACACTAATGTTTAAAATGGCATTGGCTCTCTAAATCGATAAGAAAAACGTACTCTAGATTTTTTTATACGGTGTGTGCGTAGCGGCATGACATCGGGTTATGCAAAAACTCTTAATGTTATAAGCAAAAGCTATTACTGGAAAAGACTCAAGGGTGATGTACTTAAGTATGTTATTGAATGTCTAAACTGCCAAAGGGTAAATTCTGAACGTGCCAAGCTACTAGGAAAACTCCAGCCACTTGACATCCTCCAAATGAAATGGGAGTTTATCAACATGGACTTTGTAGTTGGGTTACCTTATGTGCAAGGAGAATATAACTCAATAATGGTGATAATAGACATGCTAACAAAGGTATCGCTCATCTTATTTCAACAAAAACTAATTACAAAGCTTCAGATATTGCAATAGATTTTGTACAAGAGATTTCTAGGCTACATGGGTTAACTAAAAGGGTCATTAGTGATTGTGATTCTCTTTTTACATCACATTTCTGGAAAAATTTATTTGAAGCCATTGGAACCCAACTTTTTTTCAACATAGCTTATCATCCACAAATTGATGGACAGACATAACAAGTTAACTAGGTGATTGAGGATATTTTGTGCACATATTGTAGCAAGGAACCTAAAAGGGGGATTCAGTATCTACCCTTAGTGGAATTTGCTTATAATGCCTCCTATCATTGAAGTATTCAGATCACTTCATTTCAGACACTATATGGTCAAGATTATCGTATGGCACTTAATTTTTTCGATCCTACTCTAAGGATAGAATCTTTGAGAAAAATGTTAGAAGAAATGGATGATCAAATTAAGATTATCAAACAAGATATTCAAGCTACCAAGGATCGACAAAAGGCATATGTTGATCTGAAAAGGCAAGAATGAATCTTCAAAGAAGGAGACATGGTCTTTGTCCGTGTCCATCCAAAGAAGAGTTCCTTGTCTCTTTAGGAGAATTTAAGACTAAGTCCAAGATATTGTGGACCCTACAAGGTTCTCAAGTGTTTAGGACCAAGCACTTACAAGATACAACTCCTTCAAAAGTTAAAAATCCACAATGTATTTTATATTAACTTATTGAAAGCATACATAGCTAACCCTAACCATATCCTTGATGATCAACAAGTTATAATACCTAGGCAAGGAGTCCTTGAGCTACAACTTGATAGAGTAATTGATGTAAAAGAGAGAAAATTGAGGAGTAGAACCTTCATAGAATACCTTGTCTAGTGGAATGATTATCCTAAAGAAGATGCTACATGGATAGATGAGAATGTTCTTTATCAACAATACCCACAATTTCTCTCAAGATGAGGACATCTTGATTCCTCTAAGGAGAGGAGGATGTAATATCCCCGAGCCTCTAATAAAGTTTTTTAAAAACATAAATGTTAGTAAGTAAGGTTATTTTATACATTAGTTAGTAAGTTAGTTTATTAGTTTGTAAAGTTATGAGTTAGTAAGGTTAACTTATATAGCTTAATAACCCTTATAACTAACAGACTAACGTCTTTTATAAAAAAAAAGATAAAAAAAAGACATTGACTAATCAGATGCCAATGAAAAGAGGGTTGTCTCATCGAACATACCACGGGCCTTATAATAATATAATAATAATAATAATAATATAATAAAATACAATAATAATAATAATAATAATAATAATAATAATAATAATCATCATCATCATCATCATCGTCATCATCATCATCATCATCGTTATCATCATCATCATCATCTTTATCACCATAGTCAATCTCAACAACCTCGTGACCCCCTTTAAAAAAAAGAGAAAATAAAATAATAAAAAAGAGAGAGGCTCTTTCTCTAAGTGAAGGAGTTGTTTTAGCATAAAGAGAGGAGAAAGAGAGGGGAAGGGAGGGGCAGCATGCACTCCCTTTTGCATATATAAAGGCATGGCCTCTAGTCAGTTGTGGAAGTAGAAGGATATCCTCCCCCCCTCCCCCAAGAGACTTTAAGAGGGAGTTAGAGAGAGAGATACAGAGAGGGCGTTACCCCGAGAGGTTGTGAGAGAGAGAGAGTTAGATAGGGAGAGAGCTAGCTCAACCCCCTCACTCTCTCGGTCTTCAACTAGGCCATCTTCTCTCATGCTCTCCCATCTCGAATTCATTCCTCCTTCTTTATCTCTCGAACCTGCTCACAAATGATGGCTCCAAAGCAATGAGGTGCAAAGACCATGAGATCCACCACAACCGATCAAAGAATGGGTATTGCCAGAGATACGAGAGTGCCCGAGGTTGCTAGAGCTGCCAGTACCAACATGACATCAGGTGTGGCAAACACAAATGCAAGCAAAGAAGAAATTCTTAATGCCGTCATGCCAAACCAGGTCATTCTTGACTTAGAGATATACTATTATTTTCATATTGCCACATAAAATAATAAGGTTTCTGTTGAAATTTTACATAAAATGTTAGCTTTTACATTAAATGGTATAAGAAATACTTTTTAGATTGCATGGACAACATCCATATAAAAATTAAGTACATAAAATATCAGCTTCCATATTTAGATTTACACAAAATGACAGCTTTTATCTAGAGAGCGTATTAATACATGCATAAACTGTTAACTACTACCTATGATTTGTAGTCAGATTAATTGAGATTATAATCCATAGAATTATGATGGAAATAATTGTAGGTGGATGTTGCATGAAATAAGTAAAGGGTTATATGCGCATTTAAGATTAGTTAAATAAAATAACTTGATAGATCTAATGTCAAATATGGCAAGGTTAAGTATTGAGTAGCGCTTGCAAAAATCTATTTAAAAGCCCTATAAATGGTCTCCTTGAAGTATTTTTACTAGGAAATTCGCTATTTCTTAGGACAAATCAATGTTAAGAAGATATTGGATGGAATCTAAAAATATGAAGAACAACTCAGACCCTCCTAGTCTATTGTATTACCTACAAACTCCCAAAAATTGAAATAGAAGGATATTGCATATTCTTCATAAATAGTTTATGCAATGGTATTGCTTACGTTGGGCAAGCTAATCCCCAAATAAGAAATTCATGTATTGCTTAGCAAAGTTGAAAGAATTGTACTTAACACTTCTTTATGAGGAGGAGAATTCTCATTAGATTGTAAGGTTACCTTAGGTTAAGGTTTACCTTGGTTATGTAAAGTTGTGAGTTGCATGATGGTGTGATTGTCATTGCATCATCATATGTTTGAAAGGATGGTTTGTGTTTGCTAGAATCTAGATCTCTGATTAAAAACATTGACAAATAGGATAAAAGAAAAGATCGCACTAAGCTACCCCCAAGCTAGCTACGAGACCCTACTCCAAGGGGGTCATGGTTATCACTTTGAGAGGCTTAGATCGGCTTTGTAGTGGAAAGGTCTATCTATAATGATAGACTCGAGTAATAGGAAATGTGGCGTAATGGAGGGGAAATAATTAGGTCAAGTTGACCTAAGTATAAAAGGTGTAAGGGACACTGCATAGGCACCATTTTGATGAATACACATTTGTCCTTTCACCTTCTTCACCTTCTTCCCTGTCCTTCCATGGCTGCCAGCCATTTCTCTCTCCTCTTCTTGCCTTTCTCTCTCTACTCCTAGTCTTTCTCTCTCCTCATCACCCTCTTTCTCTCTCTTTCTCTCTCCTCTCTGTAGTCTCTCCCTTCTCTTCCTCTCTCTACTAGGTCTCCTTCATTACAAGTGGTATCAGAGCTCTAGTTCTGATCCATTTAGTAACTTTACATGCTCAGTTACCATCATTTTCAGTCTTAAAATCCAAGAAGCTTCAGGTACATAGTGACAAGCACTAAAATGGAGGAGCACTGAAGAGCTACATGTCAAAGACCAAGAGGACAGCAAATCAGGAGCATTAATGGAGTCCTTGGACCAAGATTGGAGGGTGGAACACCACATTTAGTAGGTCATGGGTCATTTTTGGCCAATTTTGAAGGTATTTTCTTAAAAGATAGTGGTAAATGGAGTAGAAGAGGGGAAAATCCTGGTTACTTTTCACGAACAGTCTTCTCTCTCTTCATTCTCAAGCTTGAGCCAAGCTTCCATGGAGAAAAACCACCCTAGATCTCTTCTCTCCCATCTCCATTGATCAAAAGGCTTCTACCAGAGCCTCCCACGGACCTGAGAGCTTAAGTCTCCATGCTCTAAGCTTTTCATAGAGTACTCTTATGGCTCATAGACCATCATTTTATCATTTTTTCTACTCCTGCAGTTCTTAAATCACCTTGCATTGAACCAGAAGGGGAGTTGGAGAAGGTCTGCTGCCTTTCCCTTTTAGGCTTGCAGATCTTTCCTTGAAGGAAGCGCAGATGATGATGAAGAAGAAGGCGTGTGGTGAAGACTATTGCACGTACTATTGTTGATGATGCTAAATAAACATCTGGGGCCTATATGTTGACTGTTGTTGAGTAGCCTGCTTGTATTGGCTTCCTTTAGGCTTGCAGATCTTTCCTTGAAGGAAGTGCAGATGACGAAGAAGAAGAAGGCGTGTTGTAAAGACTGTTGCACGTACTGTTGTTGATGATGCTAAAGAAACATCTGGGGCCTGTATGTTGATTGTTGTTGAGTAGGCTACTTGTATTGGCTTCCCTACTACTGTGGCAGTTGCTGTGGTGTTTGTTGGGGAGCATACAGCTTGATTCTAGGCCCAACCGCTGCTGCTGAGCTGCACGTTGATCCAAAGAGCAGTGAAACAAGAATTCGCCAGACATCATTCATGCTATCGAACCATGCATCATCAGAGAGAGAAAGTTCACGATTCCATCCGGTTTGAGAGCTTTTGTCTAAGTCAAGAAAATGAGGGGAGGAATCCTGGTCCTAAATGCTGTTGAGAGGGCGTAAGTGCCTAGGCCTCATCGGATTATGATGAGCTGAGAAGCTCCAGGAATAGATGACATGATACTGGGGAGAGTTCGGAGCTAATGATCTGAAACCAACAAACATCTTCTTCCTCCATGCATGTGACAGATCAGTCATGTACGATAAGATAGGAGCCTCAGGCCTAAGACCATGGGATCTACTCAGTCTTACCTCAATCAACGACAGGGGCGCTAGGTAGTCGATCCAGGCAAAGACGCATTTTCCATGGCTGCCTGAACAGGGGGCCATCCTCCTGAGAGCTGTTCAGAGCGAGAGCGAGTGAGAGTGCACATATAGCTGGATTATGGGCCCAACCGTTGCTGCTGAGCTACAAGATTGGCATGCCACTATGTGTATGATGATGGATGAAGTTGTGGCTGACCTTTTTGCTGCCCACAATTTTTCAATGGAATGTTTTACCCAGAATTCATTACAGAAGCCATGGTTGGGCCACTGATTGATGATGGTTTTTGGCTAGACTAGGCCCTAACTTTGAGATGGAAACACTTCCCTTTCCATTCGAAGGACTTTTGATGCAGGTGCAGGGGCTACAGCAGCATTTGCGACGGATGATGCATTAAAGGTGGGATTAGAAATGGTTCTTGATGGCATTACAGGTGCTGAACTAGAAGGCAGCACCCGAGGAAGTGTAGCTATGGATGGCACCCCTTGTGGATTATTGCGAGCCTGTTGTGTCCCTTGGCTCTTATTCACGGCCGAAGCTGGCACCTGTTGAGGTAGTCCATGGGACATCATCTGACCAGACTTTGTCAATATCTTCAAACTGAGCTCCCAAAGATGCAGAGGGAGAAGATTCAATGGTCTGATCATGTAAAGATAACAACTCCGTAAAATTGCTACGTGGTTCTGCCGTATACACAGAATCTAGTTTTGGCAATATGGCAGTCTTTTGGCCAATGGAATCATAGGCTGACAGGAAAACAACCAACAAATGCTTTGCATGCTGCATGTGTGTTGGTCTCCTGGGATTCAAATGTCATTGTGGTGACGTAATTGTTCCTTGCGTAGGTATTTAGAAAATAACAATTGCTCATTCGATTATAAGGCTGCTTCAAGTCTGACTTCTGTGTAAGAATCCTGGTTGAGTGAAAGCCTTGCTCCATTCTCAACCTCGTTAACACCCATAGTGGAAGTTGGTGATACAAATGGCTACTCAATAGATGGAGGGGTGTACAGAAGAATGACCTCCTGATCACGATCTACTCTCTCCACCTTTAAACCCATCTGAATTGAAGTTCGATGTAAGCATTCTTCAAGATAGCAGATCATCACCAAAACTTAAGAGGATACTTGGAGTAAAGCTTAGGGAAAAAAAAGTGATCATCTATCCCCTTAAACTCAACTTTAAGGAATTGTATAGGGCTGGTACTGCATATAGACATAGAGGAAATGTTGAAATTTCCTTTGCAAGGAGGAATAACTATTGAAATATAATATGCATACAGAAGCTATTGAAATAGAATTTGTATATGTTGAAGAAGTCATGTTATCTATAGGTGATCTTCATTGATGCAGGCATTCAGAAGGCCAAAAGCAAGCATTCAGTGGGCTATTGAACACCACAAAGACTTGCTTTGGTCTGAGGTCAAGCTTTTGGTAGTCTATTTCTGCCTGGACTGTTGTAGAGGACTTTTGTTATCTCACGGGCAAGTTGTTAACATCATCTTCCCTGCTATTAATCAACTATTCTAAATGAAGAGTTGTCTATAAGTGCTACAGAACCAGTGCACACCTCGTTGATAACAATAGGCTCCAAAGGTAACCAGAATCGATTGCTAGAACAGTTGCAGTACCCATGGAAATAACAAATCTTGCCCGTGCATCCTTTCCTCTTCTTAGAGAGTGTTTATTGTAATTGCTAAAAGTTGGATCTCTACTAACAATGGCCTTATGAGCAACAGTGAGCTTCCATATAAGGCAGTGGGGGAGTTAGGAGCAACAGTGAGCTTTCATATAAGGTAATGGGAATCAGGCTACTACTTGGAGTTGTCTCAGACATATCAATTGTCTTGTCTACCCTGCCTGAATCTAGACTTTCAGAAATTTCAATATGTCGTATTCCTTCTCAGTGTCAAACATGACCTTGATACCTATTCCAAGTGTGGATTGTTCAGAATCAGAATCCATATAGTGCACATACCGCTTCCGGAGAGTGCTTCACTGGTGGTAGCTGCTAGAGTGATGGGCTTTCTCTCAAAAGAAATACACAGTTTCAGACATACACACAGTGCTGTACAGGAATGAGAAGCAATATATAGTGTCCAGAGGTGGTTGAAAGAAAGATATGGTGTGCTTTCTCACAGAGCTGGGTGGCTGTTCAAATAGGAGAGAGAGGAGGTACAACAACATTTTAAGTCTTGTGACACAGTCAATCAAGTTACGACTCTAACAGACAAATTTGGGCAGCCTAAGAGATATGCATATGTATAATTCTTCAAGGTGGAGGCTGTACAAATGCCCTTCTATTGAATGAGTCTGAGCTTCTTCTATTGCCATATTGGATGACATTCAACTTGGTTGACAGTGGGGATGATCTTGGTACTCGATAGAGATGAACTTGAAGACAAGAATAGAAGTAGAGAAGTCATGCAAAGTCATGCAACTTTGCTTATGCTCATCAAACAAGAATATTCTGAAAAGCAACTTGATTATAATGGCAACGGAGATAAACAGTTGCAGCTCTAGTGAACAAGGTTGGCTTCAAACACAGGGTAATATTGACAAACTTGGAGCTTCAATTGATCGGTATATTGCTCTTATGAAGGCAGACAGAGAAAAAGGAGCAAGACTTGAATCAAATGCTTATGCTTATGGCCAATATGTATATGCTGATGGTACACACTATGATCTGCATGCATCTTATGAATATGAACAGCAACAACATGCAAATGAACATGGGCAGTATGCAAGTACATCTGGTCGTGTTAATGCTTATAAATATGATGTACCATATCATAATGCAAAGTATCATTCCATTGAACCTTGGCAGCAGAATGGCTATTATGGACAACATGCTTATGCTTATGAGCATCCACCTCTTCAGCAACATAGTTATGATTATACTTGTGAAGCTCTCTTAGTTGAGCAACCCAGTTCTTATGGATGTCATAGTAATGGTTATGCTTATTAGTACCCTTCTAGCTTTGATCAGCAGCAAGCAAGTGATTATGACCGACATCATGCCAATACCTATGCTCATGGACTTGCCAATCATCATACTTATGGTCAGCCTAGGATGCAAGGACACCATTGTAATCATGTTGGACAGTCATCATGCAATCTTGGGCAGCATGTTTATGGGCAACAATATGACCAAAGTTTTGGTAGTGGGCAACAGCAAATAGATGTATTTGGATAGCATCATGAACATTTTTGTGACATGCATTCTCATAGAGATTATGGACATCATGACCAATGCTATGGGATCAATGATCAAAGGTAGCATGCTTATGACAGTTATGCGTGTGATGCGCAACAGGGCTATTATCACCATATGCAGTATGGACATCATGAATATCATTGTGAGCAATAGCCATATTGGT
This sequence comes from Lygodium microphyllum, assembly GCF_053477565.2. NCBI lineage: Eukaryota > Viridiplantae > Streptophyta > Polypodiopsida > Schizaeales > Lygodiaceae > Lygodium > Lygodium microphyllum. The sequence continues at coordinate 51,356,601 of NC_141148.1, read as the reverse complement.
ATGACCATCCATATGGATAGCATGAGCATTATGGTCATGAGCATGGACAGCCATCTGTTGTACATGAGCAGTAAGATGACTATGAGTAGCTTGTCAGAACTATTACGAAGCTGACTAATGGTGATGAGCAGGTGTGTAAATTGCTATCTAAGGCTAAACGCGTTAGACACCTTACTAGTGATACGATATGGGAATTGCATGCTGCGGGCTTATGCTATCGATGTGCTAAGCCAATATCTTGTAATCATCAAGCCACATGCAGGGCAAAGACTGCCAGAATACTCTTGGTATTAGAATATTATGATGCAAAGGATGGAGAAGATCTTCTTGAAGACCATTTTGGTATGGGTCCACAACAAGAACCTTAGTTCAAGAAAGTAGATCATGGGTAGCATGTGGATTTGGATGATCATGACCCCATGCAGGAGCCCCGTCAGTCCACAGACCTGCAGTTTAAATGCTTGGACATCACTAAGAATGCAGGGTCCATGAATATACAGCACCTAGGGGTTGATGCAGTCCATGCAATGGTGACTTCAGCCTCATATGCTTCAGTCATAGAGGCTTATAGAAGAGCTAAAGAATACCACCATGCTGATCATGCTTCCAACTATACTTGACTTTGACCTTATGAAAGCTGATCCAATGCATGGCAGCGATACTACTTTCCCTTTTGATCCGGGTGGCTACAGGCTGACCTTGACCCTCTGCATAGACTAGCAGTACTCTTGAATATTAGGCAATCTTTTACTGGGTCTGTGTCAAGAACCCCCCCACTACCTTTTGCCACTTGTAATGCTGTACAGAGTAGTACTTTGCAGCCCACTACTTGGCTATACCAATAAGTCCGATCTTTGTTTTTGAGGACAAAAACTTCATTTTGAGTGGGGATGGATTGTAATGGAGGGAAAATACTTAGGTCAAGTTGACCTAAGTATAAAAGGTGTAAGGGGCACTGCATAGGCACCATTTTGATGAATACACATTTGTCCTTTCACCTTCTTCACCTTCTTCCCTATCCTTCCATGGCTGCCAGCCATTTCTCTCTCCTCTTCTTGCCTTTCTCTCTCTACTCCTAGTCTTTCTCTCTCCTCGTCACCCTCTTTCTCTCTCCTCTCTACAGTCTCTCCCTTCTCTCCTTCTCTGTCCTAGGTCTCCTTCATTACATGTGGATGCAAGGGGTGATCTGGCCATAAATTTCCCATTGCTCCTAGAATCTAATGAGTCCCTTCGTGACCTAGGATGGGATCCTGGAACCCTAATACTAGTTATAAGGGTGGAATCTTGGTGGGCAGAATACCCTTGTGGAATTCTATATATATTTGCAGGATTGAAAAGATGGAAATTGTAATAAACTTCAAATATAATAAAGAAATTTATTTTACTCAAGGTTTGTTTGGATTGTATGCATATTTGTGAGATAAATCATGTGAAGGAACCTTTGATTTAAAGGACTAATTAAGGAAGGTAGTTGTATATGTTTTAATAAATGTGCTATATGTAATTAAAAAAATTAAATATGATATATTCATCAAAGGAAAGCGGGTGGGGTGACCCTTGACGGGTCCACATCCAATGGTAGGGTGGTCCCCACTAGCTGGGAGCTTTTGTAAATCAACGTTAGATATAGGAAAATGATAATTTGACCAACTAGTCGCTAGGTAGAACCCACTTGCATTGTTTTAGAGGGACGAAATGGGATTTTGCCTTATGGGTAGGAGGATTAATGTACCACACTCCCCTTCTCTCCCATTCTCTTTGAACCAAGTGCAATGCCAAGTCTGCTTCAGTTCAAGTAATCCTGGAAGTGGAAACTTGAAATTACTAATGCTAGCTGGTAGTTAGGAGACCCAACTGATTTTAGGAACCCAAAAATTTAGGTCAATCCTAGTGGGTTCACGGTAGAAACTCTTCCATTGCGATGTAGACTGAGTAGGGTCTAAGTCACAACCCCTGTGATACTTCAAGGGAGCGCCGAGCGGCGTCATTTGGAAAACCTACTAATGGACTACAAAAAGGTGTGCCTTCTGGCGAAGACCTCACAGTTGGTATGAGGGCACATGTTAGTATAGAATACGATGTAAGCTTTTTAAAAAAATATTGGATTGTAAATATAGCCTAGGACATGTTTTCTTCTCTCTGTTAATGTATTTTTAAAATTGTGGCAGAATAACAAATCTTGGAAACGATTCTTGATCTTCTAAGTAATGTTTATATTAGCTATGCATTAATTGAGTCTTGCATGAAGGAATCAGATAATGTGGATATTAGATAAATGGTACAACCCCTTGTCTTTATATCATGAAAGACGGTGGATGATTAATAGAGGATACTGCTATATTGATGCAAACCGTCCAACTTATCTTTAGAATAATTTGAAAAGGGTGAAATGGATGAAAGATCTTAAAGTTGTCAAGATCTATCTATTTTATGAAGCTAGTGTAAACTCAACCCTATATACTAGGGGCGAGAAGATCAAACTAAACCAGTATATCTATGAGGAAGTTACAAAGATCCTTGCAGTCGACAGAGTAAAAGCCATAGGTTTCTCTATAATCGCTGCACAACTAGGAAAAGGACGGATTTCTTGATCTTCCTAAAAAATATAGATTCCTAGATATCTACTCTAAGAATCCAAGTTACTTCGTAAATGATGTATCAGAGTGTCATGCTTAGATTGTAGTAGGGAATGCTTTAAAAAAAAAAAGATAAGTCTGTGAGCTATCTGAATAATGTATATCTTCTCATTTGATTACCTTGCACATCCATGGTAATAAAGATTGATTGATACTTTATCAATCAAAGAAATAATGGAACCTTACTTTTCCCTTGAAATATTTGAAATTGCAATTTAACTTAAGCAATGGGAAAATAGTTTTATTTGAAATTGTTTCAACAAATCAAATGAGAAGTAATTTGAGTATCAAACTCTAATATTAATACTATATAAATTTCTTAAATTTTAACTTGGAAATTGTTGAAATTTTTTCAAAATCTCATGTCCACAATAATTCCCAACGAAGCCCAAGAAAAAATGAATCTTTTGAAGTAACTAAAATTTCTGAAATTTGATGGGAGAGGCGAGAATGTGGAAGCTCATGCAAAAATTTGGATTGAATCCCTGGAAGATTATTTTACTACTGCTCGAACTCTCCCAGCCAACCAAGCAATGATAGCTAAGCTAAAATTTATTGGCAAAGCTCGACTTTGGTGGAAGAACTGGTATTGAGATTAAGGTGTCCTTGAAAATACATTACTTGGGATTTGGTGAAAGAAGTTGTAAGAGGAAGGTATTTACCTCCAGCTTATCATAGCTAGAAAATGTACGAGTTCTTTAATTTGAAGAAATTGGGACTGACCCTGGAGGCATATTACTCCAAGTTTGTTTCACTTCTTAAATATGCACCCTCCATGGATACTACTCAACAAGTATCCAAGTTTTGGAATGGGCTAAATTCTCCTCTAGTTACTCTTTTGGAATCAATGCACCCAAAAGACCTCCAAGATAATTTGATTCGAGTTGCTCCTATTGTGCATGAAGTACAATCCAAACCTAAAAATAATAAGTTCTGGAGCTACAATAACCATAACAAAGGAGGATTCAAAGGTCAAGCAAAAAGAACCCAAGGTCAATCTTACCAAGGTCGAAAGAAAAAGGAAAAATCCAATGTAGTTGAAAATTTTGTTCCTACTTAGGGAAGCAAGGATGGTCTTAGGTGCTTCCACTGTAATGAGCCAAGACATTTTAGGAGAGATTGTCCAAAGCTTGGTGGAAACCATCGCCTAGGCCAATTTTGAGATTAAGGCAGAGCTATCCAAGGCCGTGGCCAACTAGCTATGGCAAGAGGAAGAACGTCAAGTATTACCCTTACCCTTAAAGAGATTAATAAGGAGGAAGTCCCTATTATGGAATAAGATAGTGACTATTCATGCTGCATTCCACAAGAAGGGTCCACATCATCAGTATTCAATAATACATACATCAGCTAGTCACCAAGGTAAAACATTTAAACTTTTGATTGATTGTGGAAGCACACACTCATTTATTTCACCCAAGTGTGCTAAGAAGTTAGGAATAGATACAGTAGATGCATCAAAACTACTTGTGGAATTAGCAAATGAAAAGAAAGTGCTCTCTACACAACAAACTGCCAAGGTAGAGTTTAACCTAGGAGAAAACCTTTCAAGTATGAGATTTAGGGTAATGAACATAGGGGCTTATGAGTGTTTAATGTGAATGGATTGGATGATTCCCAATGATGCTCATATCCATTATGGAAAAGTTCAAGTCACATTTCAGGATTTGAACAGTGAAATAGCGACTACACAAGGTGAAACAAGGAAACCTCTTGCATTGGGATGCATACTAATGTAGGAAAGTCATGCCATACCTTACTCTTTGAGAAATTTGAAAGTCCATGAAAAGAGTTATGCTACTCATGACCTAGAGTTGTTAATTATGATTCACGCTCTCAAATTATGGGGACATTACTTGTTTGGAAATAAGTTTTCCTTAGTGATAGATAATAAAAGTCTTAAGTGGAGTTTTACTCAGCCTGATCTTAATATGAGGCAACGACGATGGATGGAAATTTTGCAGGAGTATGACTGTGAAATTAATTTCACACATGGTAAAGAAAATGTAATAGCAGATGCCCTTAGTTGTAAAGCCTTCCTTAATGCTCTTATAACTGAAGAACCATCTAGGGAAGAAACTCTGGCTACAATGGTACCATGCCGACTAATCGTATTATTGAGTTGACTAAGGATGAAGCAAATAAGGACCCAGACTATCAACAATTGTTTTGGAAAGTTTAGAATAAGAAATAAGATCACAAATTCAAGACCAAGTATCAAGAATCACGTGACATATAAAAACAATATCAAGCAAGTTCTTTTAACATCTCATCATTTTATCTTTGAATTACAAGAAGTTCCGCCCGTAGGCTTGTCCATAATCTGCCCGGAGGCTAACGAGTAATCTCCAGGGATCACTATTCCAAGCTTCCGCCCATCAACTAGTATGCGGGCCTCGGGATCCAATCCCTAGTCGCGTTAGCCTCTTGTGCAGGACCCGGAAGGCGAGGGATTTACGGCCAGAGCCCCCCTTGGCACCCAAGCGTCCTCCTGCTCCAAGTAGAACTCAACGGAGAGACCTCGCGCGGCGGGTTCGGTCCACGTTCTCGGCGCGGTCAAACAACCCCCTTGGTTAGGGTCAGGCAGGCATTCAGGGGTAACTGAAGCTGCCTCTCCCTTCAGGCTTTTAACCTGAAGTATAGGTACTTATTTAATTTGTAATTCATAAATCAAACAGAGCCCTAAAATCTCTAGCAAGCACAAACATTTCCATTAACCAACCCAGTTGTATGGCAAACTTGCTAAAGAAGTGTTCTTTCCTTTTTGAGTGTATCAGCAGTCGTTCTCAAGATGTCTTGTAACTTGGCAAGATCCCTTATATTCGGGTGTAGGGTATACCTGGCTTGGTTAACCCTAAGGTACCTTAGATATGCTAGTTTCTATTTTACAACCTTCCTTATTTTGAAGGATATCCAAAAACTACGTCTTTTTGCAAGATAACTTGCGTAAGGATCTGTCGTCTTTGAAGAGGGTTTTTCCCTTTTCTCTTTGTGAATTGATCACAAAATGATTTCATACATATTGCGCAAGTCCGGCGATGGAATAATCCGTTTAGATTCCTTAAGCTGACGTATGTCAGGCCTAGGGTTTCTTCATTTTAAGAACCTTAGGGACGAACCCTAATTTCTTATCTTTATGAATTTATTGTCCTTGCGGTAAGGTAAGTAGTCTAGTGTTTTAGGGTATGAATGTTTCTATGTTTAGATTGGTCCGGTTATCTTTTGGAAAGATTGGTTTGGTCAGCTTTTGGAAAGTAATCTTACTCATCTTGTCACGGTTTTACTATCTTTGTGACAATTAACTTTTTCAATCAATACAGTTTAATTTGGCATATAGCATAATGCCATGATGATACAAAGAGTGACGATACTCCTTGGGACAAAGCCCTAGCTGAGAAATTGGTGAACACACACTTTATTAGTTCCAAGTCCTCAATTTGCAGGGGAAAAGTGTTAATAGAGTGTCATCCAGCAACTTCCAAATGAGTTCGTATATCTAATTTTTATACTTATTAATTTCTAACTTTTAACTTCCGTTTTCTTTAAAGATGAACTCATGCTAATTACAACAGTTGCCTTGCTAAGATGTGCAACTAGCAAAGATAACTCTCTAGTAATTTGAGTATCGAAAGAAATCTTTCATGAATTTAGCCATTTTGCCATGATTCGTTGCGAAAGGAATAAGACTAATGGTGCAAGATATAATTTCTTCATTTTAGGACTATATTAGTATAGTAAATGGATAGTTTTGCCTATTATTCTATAATGCTTGATGCAATTTGAAGAAAGCTAATTGTCATTCATAAGCTAACTCCTTCGTTAAAAATAACTTGAACAAATAAATATATTTCCTTAACAATTTCTCTTTGCATGATTGACTAAAAACCCGAATTAACAACAAGAAGAAAACCTGGCTTTGAGGTGAGATATCCACATGGATACCGGGAGATGACCCTCCCGCGGCTACGCCTTGGACTTTCTTAGGAGGCATCGCAATTGTAGTCCGTTGAACGTGGAAGCAGCTTTACACTTCTTTCGGAAAACACTTAGCACTCTCTTCCCTTTTTCAAGTGGGGGAAGAAGAACAAAACTTCAAGGTATTTTGCGAGTTTGAAGGAAAGGCTAAGGAAAAATTCTCTTGGGCAAAAGGGCCTTACAGAATTCTAAGGGAGGAACTCCAAGGGGGGGGGGGGAAGTATCCTTAAAGGTTATTGGAAAAGGGGGCCTAACGAGGCCTTAGGAGAAGATATAAGGGGTTAGTTTGAGGGTTATAATGAGCAAGGGCCTAAGGGGAAATAAAGTCTGGGAAGATAAGACCTTTAAGGTCAAAAACCCTTTTATGGGTGAAAATCTCCAATCCAACACGGAGGGGGAAAAATAAGACCTTTTAAGGTCTGAGTTGTTTTGGGGGGGAAAGGGAATTTAAAACCATGGGAAGGGCCTAAGGGGATTTTTAAAACCGGGGGGGGAAAAAGACAAGGGCCTTATGGGGATTAGAAAGGCTTAAAGACCTCTTAAGGCCTTCTAAGGATAATTTGGGGGGAAACAAGGGCTTAGGGGGGATTAAAACCCGGGGGAGGGGATTTGATGAGGCATAGGAAGGGGGGATTTCTAAGGGCCCTTAGAATCTTCCCAAGAAGCTTCTGGGAAGCTTCTGGGGGGTCGTGGAGGAATTATGTGGGCAATATATGGCGGCTGAATTCTTTTGTAACTGGCGATGTCTTGCTTTAGCCGGGGCGGCTTCACGACGCTCTGTACAGCGGTTGGCGCAGCACACGGCAACCTCAACACTTTGACGTCGACCTTCTTCTCTCACTATCCTCCTTTTTGACAGCCTCCCAATTCTATTCTCCTCCTTTCCAGCAAGTCGCTGGCGATGGTCTCTCCCTTTATCTCTGATCTAATCCTTCCCTTCCACCCACAGGGTTTATATGGGAGAGGGAGAGGTACCTCCCCTCCCCCACGCGGCTCGTGCATGGGCTTATCCCACCCTACGACCCCCAGCAAGGATGCTTAGTCATCCTTGCTATTCCCCTCCCCTCCAGCACGACAGTCGCTGGGGGGAAAAAAAGGGGAAGTAATAATAAAAAAAATTTCTTTAATCTAAAGGTTATCCTTTTGGCTTTCTAGGAGGAGGTTCCCACGTAAATTCTTTTAACTCGTTTATGCAAGCGGAGATCAAGATACGTAGTATGTAATTCGAAAATCACACCATCGGCGTATTTTTGGATGTGGGAATTCCCTTGCATGACTATCACGTGGGTTTAGAAATATTCTCATAATGGAAATATTACATTCTCTCCCCCTTGGAGGAATCGAGATGTCCTCATCTCGAAGTAAACTGGGGATATTGATGGTTGAGAGAGCTTTCATCTATCCAAGTGGCATCCTCTTCGGGATAATCTTTCCACTGGACGAGGCATTCTTTCAAGGATCTAGATCTTAACTGTCTCTCCCTAACATCTAAAATCTTATCCGGTCTTAGTTCAAGGACTCCTTGACTAGGCATTACAATTTGTTGGTCATTAAGTACATGATTAGGGTTGGGTACATATTTTTTTAAGAGATTGATATGGAATATATTGTGAACTTTTAGGTTCTCAGGGAGTTGCAATTTATAAGCATTGGGTCCTAAGCATTTGAGGATTTTATACGGCCCACAATACCTTGGACTTAGCTTCCTGTATTTTCCTAGAGATAGAGAACTCTTTTTAGGGCGTACACGAATGAAGACCATGTCTCCTTCTCCGAAGACCCTCTCTTGAGATTTCAAATCTGCATATGCCTTTTGTCTATCCTTGGCTACTTGTATGTCTTGTCTTATTGACTTTATTTGATCATCCATGTCCTCCAACATTTGTCTTGAAACTTCAACTCTTAGGGTTGGATCAGAAAAGTTTAGGGGACTTCGACAATCATGACCATACAATGCCTGGAAAGGGGTCATTTGAATGCTCTGCTGGTAAGAAGCATTGTAGGCAAATTCAACTAATGGCAAGTATTGAATCCACCTCTTCGGCTCTCGACAGCAGTATGCCCTAAGAATATCCTCAATGATTTGATTCACTCGCTCTGTTTGTCCATCCGCTTGGGGATGGTAAGCGGTGCTAAAACAGAGTTGAGTCCCAATAGCTTCAAAGATAGCTCTCCAGAAGTGGGATGTGAAGAGAGAATCTCGATCACTAATGATTCTTCTAGGTAACCCATGTAGCTTGAATATCTCTTTGATAAACAATCTTGCAATGTCGGAGGCTTTATAGTTTGTCTTTACTGGAATCAGGTGTGCAACCTTGGTAAGCATGTCAACCACAACCATAATGGAATTGTATCCTCCTTGGACTTGGGGTAAGCCCACAACAAAATCCATACTGATGAATTCCCATTTCATTTGGGGAATGTCAAGTGGTTTCAGTTTTCCTAGCATCATGACATGTTCGGCCTTGATACGTTGGCAAGACAAACATTCAGTGACATACTTGAGAATGTCACCTTTGAGCCTCTCCCAATGGTAGCTCTTCCTAACTGCATTAAGAGTTTTTGCATAGCCAGGATGTCCTGCGAAAGGGGAATCATGAGCTTCCCATAATATCTTCTGCTTAAGTGACTGGCTTGTTGGTATACACAGCCTTGTTCTGTAGTAGACAAGTCCATTATCAATGGAAAATTCCTGATACTTAGCTTGTAACTTCAGATTCTGCTCCTTGGTAGATATTTCTTTTATCATTGTTTGGTAGGCCAAATCATGGCATGCTTCCTCTCTAGCTAGTTCAAGTATAGGATTGTTTGGTATCGATACCTTTGTAGCCAGAGATCTGGCGTTGATGGATTTTGCAAGGTTAGGGAATTTAGGAATGCCTTGCGACTGAGTGCATCGGCAACTACATTCTCTTTCCCTAGTCGGTACTTGATTTCAAAATCATATTCCTCCAATACTTCAATCCACCGACGTTGCCTCATGTTGAGCTCGTTCTGGGTAAAAATCCATTTGAGACTCTTATGATCGGTTACTAGAGTAAACTTGTTACCCAACAGGTAGTGTCTCCAAAGCTTTAGAGCATGGATGACAGCTAATAATTCCAGATCATGCGTGGCATAATTCTTTTCATGTCTCTTCAATTTCCTTGAAGAGCATGCTACTGGATGACCTTCCTGCATAAGTACACACCCCAAGGCAAGAATTCTGGCATCAGTTACTACCTCGAACTCCTTATTGAGGTCAGGAAGTTTTAGAATAGGTGCTGATACCAAACTTTGCTTCAATTTGTCGAAGCTATTTTGTTCGGGAGTTGACCATGTAATAGATGTCTGCTTCTTTAGTAAGTCTGTAAGAGGTGCTGCAATCAAAGCATAGTTTTTGATAAAGACCCTATACCATCCTGTCAAGCCAAGAAAGCTACGTATTTCTTTGACGGATACTGGTATTGGCCATTCAAGCACATCCCTGACTTTGGCTGGGTCTACTGATATTTCCTCTGATGATACTATGAATCCCAGATATTCAATCTGACGCTTGAAGAATGCACACTTCTTCATTTTTGCATACAGCTTATGAGACCTCATTGTCTCAAGGACAATCCGTAGTTGAGGTTCATGATCTTCTTCCTGTTTAGAATAGACTAAAGTGTCATCAAAGAAGACAAGTACGAAATCATCAAGATATGGTCTAAAAATATCCTGCATTAATCTATTGAAGGTGGCAGGTGCATTTGTAAGCCCAAATGACATAACCAAGAACTCAAAGTGCCCATATCTTGTATTGAAGGCCGTTTTTGGAATATCTTCTTCCTTGATCCTTATTTGATAGTAACCTGATCTGAGATCAATCTTGGAGAAGATCTCTGCACCTTGAAGGCGATCAAGAAGCTCATCTATTCTAGGAATAGGATACTTGTTCTTGACTGTTGATTGATTCAACCCACGGTAATCAATACATAGTCGAAGTGTCCCATCTTTCTTTTTCTGGAATAGTACTGGAGCTCCCCATGGTGAGTTGCTAGGCCGGATGTAACCCTGATCTAACAGTTGCTTGAGTTGTTCCTTCAACTCAATAGCTTCCGGTATGGACATTCTATAAGGTCTCTTTGCAATTGGCGCAGCTCCAGGCACTAGCCTTATTTCATGATCAACTTCTCTTGGAGGCGGAAATTTAATCAATTCCTCAGGGAATACGTCAGCGTATTCCTTTAGCCAAGAAGGTCCTTCATGAGACTCTTGCTTTTGATCTAACTTGTTGAGTTTGATCAGGTAAACGGGTAATCCTTTTCTGACTCCTTTTATGATCCGCGATACTTTGGCTAATTGGATTCTTGGCACTCCTGCCTCACCTTGAGTTGTGACAACCTCCTTTTCAGAGTTTCGAAAGGAAACTTGACCCTTTCCACAGTGGATGTGGGCGTCATTAGGCTTAAGCCAATCCATCCCGAGTAGACACTCATGGATACCTAAATTCATGACTCTGAATTTGACTGAGGTTTTCTTTCCTCCCAGAAAGAATTCTTCCTTAGCAGTTTGCCTGGTACAAGTTACCTCACGACCGTTTGCCAATTCCACAAGCAGGGTAGGTGCTTCTACTGTGGCTATTCCTAATCTTTTTGCACATGCTGGTGAGATAAAGGAATGTGTACTGCCACAATCAATCAAGGTTTTGAAACCTTTACCTTGATAGTCCGACGGTGTTTGAATCACCGAGAACTGGCGATTCGGCCCCTTCTTGTGTAAAGCGGCATGGACTGTTGCTCTTTCGAATTCTGCTTCCATAGTCGGATCTTCCTCTTCTTCTGCTTCGCATCTTTGCCTATTGGTAATGCAGACAGTTCTTCCTCTTCCATGGGTGGCGGCTCCTTGACCGCGGCCTGCACCTTGACGATGTCCCTCGCTGAGCTTGGGACATTGCCTTTTGAAGTGACCGAGTTCGTTGCAGTGGAAACATCGGAGGTTTCGGCCATTACTTTGAGTAGGAACAAAGTTGTTGACGTTATTTGTCCTTGCTTTCTTCCTTTGTCCCTGATTGTGACCTTGAACTCTCTTCACTTGGGGTCTGAATGTTCCTCTGTTCGGGTCGCTATAGGACCAATTTTTGTTACCCCTTGGTCTAGCTTGCACTTCCTGAATTATAGGCCCCGCTCGAATGAGTGCATCCTGAAGATCTGACGGACGCATAGATTTGAGACGGGTATTTACGGGTGGATTTAAGCCCGCGCAAAATTTGGACACCTGCTGTGTCATGTCCATCTATGGCGCATACTTTAAGAGTGAGACAAATTTAGAGTAGTATGCGTCAAGGGTGAGTCCTAGCTGTTTTAGCTCGTAGAACTCATTCATTTTCTGTGTACGATATGCAGGTGGCAAATATCTCCCCTGCACGGCTTTCTTTAACTTCTCCCAGGTAACGGACCCCTCTGAAGTCCCTTGATCCCTGCACCATTGTTTCCACCATAGTCTAGCTTCGCCGGTGAGTTTTAACTTGGCGAGCATGGCCTGATTGGGAGGTGCAGTACCAGCTGTTTCAAAGTAATCCTCCATAGATTCAATCCAAATTTCAACATCAGAGTGGACGAATCTGCCTCTCCCGTCAAACTCGGGTGGCTTTATCTGCTTGAGGAGGAACTTCTTCTCCTGGATCACAGCAGTACTTGATGTAGGGGGCGAATTTGGAACCTGTACCTGGGGTTGTGCCTGGATAAAAGTTTTTCTTAACGTTATTATATGATAATTGACGTTAGCTTATCTTTAGTTCAGTTATCTCGTAAATCATGAAGCTACTTAACTTTTTAACAACTCTGATGCACAGTCAGATATTGATAAAAGAAGTCATTATTTATATTTACATGGGCATAGCCTTTATACAACGTCTCGTGTGTTGATAATCCAATCATTACATTTTAGTTTGGGGAGAACAACGTTGTATTGCATTTGTCTACAGGAACTATGTAATAGTAGGGTTTTGGGTCATGGATCTTTAGGAATCGATAATTCATTGGAAGTTCAGGATATCCTTTTCATTGGAATCCATACTTCTCATGGCGGCCCAACACTTTAATCCTGTCGGCTGGGATTACACGGGTTACTTCCTCATATACATATGAGTTCATTTCAATCCTCCGACCTTGAATATGTAAAGTCGAATTTACGTGAGCTTCCACAAAAATGAACAGCTTCACGACTTTCAAGTCTTCCAACCACTTGATCCTCTTTAGGTTGGTCTGTAGATAAGCGAACCGGTGGGCAGCTATGTAGTAGATTCCTGAAGACCCTGTCCATCTTCGTTCTATGTATAAAGGTGATGGATTATAAATCTGCTCCAGGATGTTCATCATCCCAACTCTTTGTCTATAATGCGGAGAATGCATTGCAGTCATAAACATGACCCGGAACACCAAAAACTTGTTCCACACTTCATAGTTCTGCAAGACAGTATTGAAGATGAGGAAATGTTGGGACAGCAACAATTTCTTTACTTCATTTTATTGAGATCTTATAAAAACAATTCCATTGTTGGTCGGCTCTGATACCAACTGTAACGTGTCCCCTAGTATCATCCGGGACACGTCTTAGTAGTCCATCGGAAAGGATGTCTAGAAAGCTCCACCCGACACTCCCATGGAATGTTACGGGTTTTGCGATCTAGTTCTTCCCGCTCTGCCACGTAGCGGAAGTATCCTGGCCGTTCCCACTTAGGATCGACCGGAATTAGGGTTTTCCTAATGGGTCACTAGCTAACAGCAACTAGCGTCAGACCCGAGCGAACTACTTTACGCAGAAACGCCAGGTCCGAAGCGGATTCACGCTGCACTTGGTTCAAGGAGAATGGGAAACGAGAGGGATGCAAAGCTCAACCTCTCTGCCATAAGGCATAGTCTCTATTCCGTTCCCCTAAAACAACGTAAATCGAGTAAGACGTAATTCTAGGTCATCGTTCTCGTTATTCTTTTTTATGATGATGATGATGATTCCGCTGTTCCTCGAGATTTTTGAGAAAAGTTTCCGGCTAACCGGAACCACCCAACCGTAGGACAGACCCATGGCCCATCCTCCGCACTTTCATCGGTTTGTTTTAGTTATGTAATTATCTAACACATTAATTTGACATATAACAATCAGCTTCTTTAATTAATCTTGTTTAAGCACTGGTTCCTTCACGTAATCTTATCACGTGACATATAAAAACAATATCAAGCAAGTTCTTTTAACATCTCATCATTTTATCTTTGAATTACAAGAAGTTCCGCCCGTAGGCTTGTCCATAATCTGCCCAGAGGCTAATGAGTAATCTCCAGGGATCACTATTCCAAGCTTCCGCCCGTCAACTAGTATGCGGGCCTCGGGATCCAATCCCGAGTCGCATTAGCCTCTTGTGCAGGACCCGGAAGGCGAGGGATTTACGGCCAGAGCCCCCCCTGGCACCCAAGCGTCCTCCTGCTCCAAGTAGAACTCAACGGAGAGACCTCTCGCGGCGGGTTCAGTCCACGTTCCCGGTGCAGTCAAACAACCCCCTTGGTTAGGGTCAGGCAGGCAGTCGGGGGTAACTGAAGCTGCCTCTCCCTTCAGGCTTTTAACCTGAAGTATAGGTACTTATGTAATTTGTAATTCATAAATCAAACAGAGCCCTAAAATCTCTAGCAAGCACAAACATTTCCATTAACCAACCCAGTTGTATGGCAAACTTGCTAAAGAAGTGTTCTTTCCTTTTTGAGTGTATCAGCAGTCGTTCTCAAGATGTCTTTAACTTGGCAAGATCCCTTATATTCGGGTGTAGGGTATACCTGGCTTGGTTAACCCTAAGGTACCTTAGATATGCTAGTTTCTATTTTACAACCTTCCTTACTTTGAAGGATATCCAAAAACTACGTCTTTTTGCAAGATAACTTGCGTAAGGATCTACCGTCTTTGAAGAGGGTTTTTCCCTTTTCTCTTTGTGAATTGATCACAAAATGATTTCATACATATTGCGCAAGTCCGGCGATGGAATAATCCGTTTAGATTCCTTAAGCTGACGTATGTCAGGCCTAGGGTTTCTTTATTTTAAGAACCTTAGGGACGAACCCTAATTTCTTATCTTTATGAATTTATTGTCCTTGCGGTAAGGTAAGTAGTCTAGTGTTTTAGGGTATGAATGTTTCTATGTTTAGATTGGTCCGGTTATCTTTTGGAAAGATTGGTTTGGTCAGCTTTTGGAAAGTAATCTTACTTGTCTTGTCACGGTTTTACTATCATTGTGACAATTAACTTTTTCAATCAATACAGTTTAATTTGGCATATAGCATAATGCCATGATGATACAAAGAGCGACGATACTCCTTGGGACAAAGCCCTAGCTGAGAAATTGGTGAACACACACTTTATTAGTTCCAAGTCCTCAATTTGCAGGGGAAAAGTGTTAATAGAGTGTCATCCAGCAACTTCCAAATGAGTTCGTATATCTAATTTTTATACTTATTAATTTCTAATATTTAACTTCCGTTTTCTTTAAAGATGAACTCATGCTAATTACAACAGTTGCCTTGCTAAGATGTACAACTAGCAAAGATAACTCTCTAGTAATTTGAGTATCGAAAGAAATCTTTCATGAATTTAGCCATTTTGCCATGATTCGTTGCGAAAGGAATAAGACTAATGGTGCAAGATATAATTTCTTCATTTTAGGACTATATTAGTATAGTAAATGGATAGTTTTGCCTATTATTCTATAATGCTTGATGCAATTTGAAGAAAGCTAATTGTCATTCATAAGCTAACTCCTTCGTTAAAAATAACTTGAACAAATAAATATATTTCCTTAACAATTTTTCTTTGCATGATTGACTAAAAACCCGAATTAACAACAAGAAGAAAACCTGGCTTTGAGGTGAGATATCCACATGGATACCGGGAGATGACCCTCCCGCGGCTACGCCTTGGACTTTCTTAGGAGGCATCGCAAATGCAGTCCGTTGAACGTGGAAGCAGCTTTACACTTCTTTCGGAAAACACTTAGCACTCTCTTCCCTTTTTCAAGTGGGGGAAGAAGAACAAAACTTCAAGGTATTTTGCGAGTTTGAAGGAAAGGCTAAGGACAAATTCTCTTGGGAAAAAGGGCCTTACAGAATTCTAGGGGAGGAACTCCAACGGGGGGGGAAAGTATCCTTAAAGGTTATTGGAAAAGGGGGCCTAACGAGGCCTTAGGAGAAGATATAAGGGGTTAGTTCGAGGGTTATAATGAGCAAGGCCCTAAGGGGAAATAAAGTCTGGGAAGATAAGACCTTTAAGGTCAAAAACCCTTTTATGGGTGAAAATCTCCAATCCAACACAGAGGGGGAAAAATAAGACCTTTTAAGGTCTGAGTTGTTTTGCGGGGGAAAGGGAATTTAAAACCATGGGAAGGGCCTAAGGGGATTTTTAAAACCGGGGGGGGGGAAAGACAAGGGCCTTATGGGGATTAGAAAGGCTTAAAGACCTCTTAAGGCCTTCTAAGGATAATTTCGGGGGAAACAAGGGCTTAGGGGGGGATTAAAACCCGGGGGAGGGGATTTGATGAGGCATAGGAAGGGGGGATTTCTAAGGGCCCTTAGAATCTTCCCAAGAAGCTTATGGGAAGCTTCTGGGGGGTCGTGGAGGAATTACGTGGGCAATATATGGTGACTGAATTCTTTTGTAACTTGGCGATGTCTTCCTTCAGCCGCGGCGGCTTCACGACGCTCTGTACAGCGGTTGGCGCAGCACACGGCAACCTCAACACTTTGACGTCGACCTTCTTCTCTCACTATCCTCCTTTTTGACAGCCTCCCAATTCTATTCTCCTCCTTTCCAACAAGTCGCTGGCGATGGTCTCTCCCTTTCTCTCTGATCTAATCCTTCCCTTCCACCCACAGGGTTTATATGGGAGAGGGAGAGGTACCTCCCCTCCCCCACGCGGCTCGTGCATGGGCTTATCCCACCCTACGACCCCCAGCAAGGATGCTTAGTCATCCTTGCTATTCCCCTCCCCTCCAGCATGACAGTCTCACTGGGGGGGAAAAAAAGGGGAAGTAATAATAAAAAAATTTCCTTTAATCTAAAGGTTATCCTTTTGGCTTTCTAGGAGGAGGTTCCCACGTAAATTCTTTTAACTCGTTTATGCAAGCGGAGATCAAGATACGTAGTATGTAATTCGAAAATCACACCATCGGCGTATTTTTGGATGTGGGAATTCCCTTGCATGACTATCACGTGGGTTTAGAAATATTCTCATAATGGAAATATTACAATGGTAGACGGGATATGATCATCATTGGTGGCTTCTGTAACTTTGGGCGTAGCATTATCAAGTTTGCCAAAAGGTGGTGGGGGAAGGGGGGGGCATGCAATGCCATTCATGCGACCAAGGACATGTGTCCACATGATGTCGGAGGGGTTTTATCCATCAAGGATCAAAGATAGGAGAAAGCAGAGATAGGAGATGGAAGAGAAGAAAAAGAATAGACAAGATGTAAACATGATAAAGACAAAGCACAATGAATCAAATCAATATATATTGATAGAATCTAAAATTCCTTGTCTAGCACCACTTAGAAGAAATCTCCAAGCATTAGAGCTCTTGGAGCTCCCTCGTAGACCAAAAACGTGGATCAAACAACATGTTCCTCTCTACTATGCTTAGAACCCAAATCTGATGAATCTGTTGGCTTTGAAAGGGCGATAAAACCCCAAAACGCCAGGACACTTGGTCCAAAATCTCCAAGATTACTCCTTCTCCCACTTCAAAGTGATGTTTACTGCCTGCCGACTACCATCACGATGCACGTGATTTCGTCCATCTCATTTTTTCATGAAAAATCCCAAAACTGAGTGAAAAAGTAACTTGCTTTTTTCATGCCATCCTATTCTAGAAGTTTTCCTATCTCTTTTGGAAATTTATAATAAATTATATCCAAAATATTAAAAATAGACTAAAATTGTCAAAATATCTAGTATTTTTGAACTATCCATACCACACACACTAGCACTATTGACTTGGATGACATTGATTCTCTAGATCAATAAGAAACTTGGATGATGATGCACTCCACAGGTTTTCACACTATGTCTGCATAGTAGCATGACATCCACCCCCTCTGAACTTGCACATCCTTTGGTATGTGCCACATATGCACCACCCAAGTCAAACACCCATAATGTCAACTTGCCATTTATCATGCATATAAGAAAGCATCCCCATGGATCATAGATCAAAATACTCAGCATCTGCATAACTCTTGAGCCATATATCTAGTACCCCCTCTAGGGTCATAAGGCCTTGGATGCGTATCATACACTAGAGGCCAATGAATCTCCATATATAGGCCATCAATGAACCAATCAACAAATACATAGCAACATGCCTGCTCTTTTTAATTCGAGTGCATAGAAATCTACTTCTATTGGTTATTGTGTACCACATCAAACATAAACTCAATCTCACTTGCATCCAATATATTCTCATCATCACTAAAAATAGTGAAGTAATCCATAACTTGAAGCATCTTAGAGTTGCTTATCAAGGCCTCTCACAAAGCATTTGAAACATTTTCCAACTCTGGAGCATTACATCTAACATCCTCGAAAGGCATATCCTCAAGCTCATGAATTGTCTCACAAACGATAACTTTATCCTGCAAATCATGTGCATCCAACAAGTCACAAATCTTTATTAGAGTCCCCGCATCAAGTAAAACATGATCTTCATAAGCCTCTTCACATACACTAAGAAAATCTATAGATGCAATGGCTGACTCTTGCACTACAAGATCTTCCAAGCTATCGGTGGCTATCTTAATATCAAACTGCAAATTATATCCCAACTATTTTCCCTCTTGCTTGCTATTCTATTTCTGCTCCTGTCCAACCTCTTCCATAACATACTCGAGAGATGGATGTTTTGTAGCTTTAGGAGGATCCACACTTCTTGTCACTCTCTTAGATATCCTTTCATTATCTTTATCTCTCTTTTGTTTCTCTTCCACAAGTACTTTCGTGTTTTGCCCTTTTGCTGAATATGCATCCACTGAATATGCATCTACTAGTGATTCCTAGCTAGTTATGTCAAGAATGTCTTGCCCTACATGAGGCATTTTACTATAAGTAACTTTTCTCTTTTTGCATGTAAAGCATGTGTCCATATTTCAACCTTTGGACCAACCATCACTTGGCCAAGCATTCTATCGAACTGTAGACCAAAAGTAGAAGCATATATAGGTGCATAAGTATTTGGACAGCCAAGTCTTCCAATAACTTCTGCATACCTCCCTTTCCAAAATTCAAAGCAAGAGAGGTAATCCTGCTTATTGTGCATGGATCTTGCCATCTTTCCAAAAGATGAGCTATCATGCCAAGGCCTCCTTATAGGCAGCACAATCCTTTCTTTCATGTTGCAAACTATCACACCACATACATCTTTTTCCTGGCTTAGTGATTGCTACCCGTCCCTTTTCCTCTTGTCCTTTTTCATCCAGTTTTGCAACCTTCAATTGAAGATCTCGTATGCCTTTGACCAATTCATCTAATATATCTTCCCTAATAGTGGGAATAATAGCGGGTAGGTACAGCCATAGGTTTAGCCATAGAAGTGGATGGTTTATTAGATGCATCAACTATTTTGTTCGTAACAGAAGTGGGCAAGCTAGAGACATGAAATCTTTCTCTTTTTCTATGCTTTTTCACAAGTGCAGTAGTAGCTTCCTTGACATGCCTCCAATCTGTTTTAAGTCATGTCTCAGTAGTCAGATCCTCTAGCAAATTATCAAGTTTTCCTGAAGCTCAAGATCTACTACTTGTAGAAACAATTCAATTTTTTCTGACTTGCAAGAGCTTGCTCTTCTACAAGATCTAACTGCTCAAATTGACTTTCAAACTCTCTGAACAATTTTGTAGCCACAAGACTCTTATTGAGTTGTAAAACCCACTCGTGAAAAGTCTTGTGCGTAATCAAACTGGTATCTTTAGTGTAAAATTCTTCCTTGAGTGTCTTCTTGAAAGCTACCCAGTCAGCATTCTGCATGTACAATTTCATAATTCGCTCTTTCAGTTCATGTATAGTGATTTGAAGAAAATACTGGCTCCATGCAAGTTGAGCTGCCCAATGAATTCCATCTTTTCAACAGAGGTATGTACATATTCAGATACATTCCTACCATTGAACAACTTCATCTCATGATCAACTGCTTGCAAAGCATTCATCACAACACTTTTTGTTTGAGCCGAAGCATGCAAAACCTGTTGTTGTTGTTGTACCTACATAAGCATGTTCATATTATGCACTAGCTACTGCAAAACATAATTGGAAATTGTGTTTGAAGGTTCCCCATCTTTTCTTTTCTTCTGATGACCTTTCACATTGGTTTCATCAATGTTAAAGGAGTTTTTGTCAAAAGGGTGTATCCACCGGGGATCAGAGATTAGGAGAAAGTAGAGATAGGAGATGGAAGAGAAAAAAAAGAATAGAAAAGAGGTAAACATGATAAAGACAAAGCACAATGAATCAAATTAATATGCATTGATATAACCTGAAATCCCTTGTCAGGCACTACTCTGAAGCAATCTCCAAGAATTAGATCTCTTAAAGCCCCCTTATAGACCAAAAACGTGGATCAAACAATAGCTTCCTCTTCATTTCTTGGAACCCAAATTTGATGGCTCCGTTGGCTTCAAAATGGGGGTAAAAATCTAGGACACTTGGTCCAAAATCTCTCAGATCACTCCTTCTTCTTCTCCCACTTCAAAGTGGTGTTTACTGCCTGTCAACTACCATCACGGCGTGCACGATTTTATTCATCTTTCTTTTTCATGAAAAATCCCAAAACTGGCTAAAAAAGTAAATTTATTTTTGCATGCCACCCTATTCTAGCTTGTTGAAATCCCCCTCCTTGAATTCTATATTTCTATGCACTTTGACTTTCATCACATTAGATCACACAAGATTTAATTTATTCCAATTTTTGTCAATTGCAATCATCTTGCAATTTTTGGAACATAGCATTGACATTCACCTAAGGTGTTTAGGAGACCATTAGTCATTAATACATTTGAGATATGCAAGGAAATGTCTAGAGTTGAAAGTGTGGATGGAAAGGTTACTTTGGGCTACTTTGAAATATCAATGTTCAAGGGCACCATGTGAGGAGCAAACATAGAAAATAGTGGTAAATGTATTGTGCCTAAAATCCAATTATAACAAACACAATCATTAGTTTGTCAAAATTTTCTATGCACACCATAAACCCCATATTCGAGAATTTGGGAATTTCCCATCAATATGGGGATTCCAAGTCAAAATAGATTTTGTGAATTTTGAGAATTTCATTAATTTGGAACTTGATACAATGGAACATATTATTTCTTATGTTTGTTTCCAAGAGATTGATTTTTTTTAAAAAGGTCGTATTAATAAACAACTTAGTTGTAATATCCTTGAAAACCTTCAAAGAAAATATTTAGTTGATGGATTCTTGTAGACTTTGTTTAGCCTTCAATACAACATTTGGGGGAATTTTAAATTTTTTTGGATATTTTGTACCTTTCTTTATCCAAGAGAAGACTATACTATCTATTGTTTCCCATCACTTAGGATCTTGTTTGTTGCACATCCAATATTTATCCCAACAATTAAGATACACATTTGCATTATAGCATTTTCATGACTACAAACTAATGCTCAATATTATATATGTACCTTATTGAAGTTTTTAGAGTTTCTCTTTGTATCCATCTCACTTTGTGCAACACCAAGCCATATTCAATTTGGAGTCTAACAACTACAAAGTAATCTTTCTTAACATCCAACATTGGTTCAAATGCATGCTTGGGTCATTTTTCCTGTGAGGATCACAATAGTAATCATTCAACTCTTCCAATCCAATAAAGTCATCTACATTATCTACATCTATAATGGTTACATCACTTTGTATTCTTGGCCAAAAATATTTGAAAAGTATATATTCTTGAACATTTGGAGCTTAAAGAGCATAGATCATATGTTTCCAGTCCTTGTACATTTGACCATCTTTCCCAATACTTCAAATAATCTTAAACTCCACTTACTACTTCTTGATGATCCTTAATGTACTCCAACCTGGGCACCAACATTGGAGCACCCTTTGGAAGACTAGGCTTTCCTGTAAATTCTATATTCCATAATTCAATGCCATCTTCTCTTGGTAACAAGTCTAAGAACTTTGGATGCATCTTGTATTTGCATGATAGGTGTATCTCCTTGCATATAAAACCAAAATTGAAGAGCTTTTGAGTGAGCAACAAGTGTATCTTTGGAATCACAAGAGTATCCCTCAATGTATTTCTCAAAGTGAGGCACATGTGTCAGGTGTAGGAGTTGTTGTTTAGCCTCGGGAAAGTTACTATATGTATATCCTCTACATCATGTGCGTTCAAGGCTTATTTATAAATATCCTTATCTATGAATTTTTCCTGAATTAAGCATAACCCTTTTCTTTTCAATTTGTAAACAATCCCTTTATACTACACCTTTTGTATGTAAAAAATATATTAAAATAATATTTTACAAATACCTTATTCGGAACCCATGTGATGCACACATATATTGATGAGTAACTTACACAACTGTCTAGCATGATTGAGAATGTTTCATAAGATGAGAAAAAGTGAAGGGCCATTATATAGCTAGCTTGTAGAAGTCTCCCTCCATTGATTCTATATTTTTGTGCACTTCAAATTTCATTGCACTAGGTCACACAAGACTCAAATTATTATTCTTCTATCTATTGTAATCACCTTGCAATGTTTGGGCACAAAGGATTGGCATTCTCAAAAAATGTTTAGGTAAGTATCACTCATGAGTCCATTTAAGATATGCAAGAAGAAAATGCATGGAGTTTCAAGTGCATATGGAAAAGGTACTTTGAGCTACATACAAAAATAAGTTGTTACAGGCATTATGTGAAGACCCAACAGAGACAATAGTGGTAATGTGTGGTTTCTAGGATTGAATTTTAAATAAACATTATCATTAGTTTGACAAAACTTGCAATACATACCATACACATGTATTCATTATTTGCAACATGTTTAACACCAAAGATGAGAGGGTACACAAATACTTATACTAATATGAAATATATCGATTTTGGGTCAATGTGTCTATTGATTGTTCAAGAGTCTTTATTGAATTTCAACCATCATTTAATCAAAGTGATAAAGCGAGAAATAGGTGAAGCGTAGCTGAGGTGACAAGACCATCATTGGTTACTTCGGGGGTAATAGTATCAAGTTTGCCAAGTTGTCAGTCGCTCGCTGACCCATGCTTTGTTTTGTTCCTAGCTTGCAAAAAGGTATACTTTTGCTAAGTCATTAAAAACTCTTGTAAGTCATCTATAATCATCATATTTTAGTCTTAGGTCATTGTCTATTTGAAGTTCTATTAATCATCAATGCTAGCATGAATGTCATGTTATTTTGATGTTAATCATACACTCAATTTTAATTCACATCACTCTAAGAAAATGATGGGTACACATGGCTAAACAATTGCTCTTTCGACTTCATCCAAGTGATATTATTCATATTGATGTAAGTATTTGTATATGCTCTCACCTTGCTACTAATCACATTGCAAACGATATACATTTGTATAGTTTGCATAGAAATTCATGAACTATATATATATATATATATATATACATATATACGTATACATAAACATATATTATCTAAGCTTGATACTAGAGACCACACATGTACCACTCCTGTGCGGATTTGGTCATCACATGATCCCCCTCACAATTTGTGATTCAAAGCTTTTGCATGTAGACTAGAAACATTCATAATTTATTTTGCATATAGGAAATGGACTTATCAATAGGAAAAGCCCAAAGACCTCTTCAGAATGCTAACTTTGTGTGCCTATACATTGCAAGGTGATTGCCATAGATAACAATAAGAATAGATCTAAATCATGCATGACAAAATGCAATGAATTTTGAAGTGTAGATAAATATAGAATTCAAGGAGGGGACTTCTACAAGGTAGCTAGAAACCAAACCTTAAGATATGAAAATGTTATGTAAATGTTTATCTTGCAAGTATGTTGCATGCTTAGTAAATTATAGTAGCTCTGACTAGAGAGATATTCTTATGTTGGTCGATAAGATGAAATATGTTCTTTTGAGGAGCTTTTAGGCGGAGCTTTCTAAACCTCCTTTCCGATGGACTACTGAGATGTGTCCTAAAGGGAAAGGTGGACACGTTACAGTTGGTATCAGAGCGAACCAACGAAGGATTTGTTTTTTAAGAAATATTAATAAGAAGAAGTAAAGCAAATGTTGTTGTTCAAAACATTTCCTTACTTTCGATGCTGTATTGCAGAATTATGAAGCATGGAACAGGTTCTTAGTGTTCTGAGTCATGTTTATGACCGCGATGCATTCCCCCGATTATCGACAAAGGATCGATATGATGAGCATCTTAGACCGTATTTATAATCCATCACCTTTGTACGTGGAACGGAGATGGACGGGTGACTCAGGAAGGAGTCTCCATGAAAGTGGTGGATGGCCCATAGATATTGATCCAGGTTGGCGAATGAGAGCTACAAACAACTCTCTTGGAGAGTTATATGCTGCATGTCCTAATGTGCAAGTAATTATTGGAGACATTAAGGACAATTTTCATTTTTTTGTTCAAGACTCTTGTAGTTACCCTATCATTCTTGGGAAACCTTACATTTCTAAAGCCCGCTTGGAAACAAAAGCTCTTGATGATGGTTTTTCCTATGCTCGAATTTGAAGCAAGGATAATGAATGAGCTGCCCAATTTCGTATTGTGTGTGTTAACCATCATCAAAACAGAGATTGATTGTGTGATTATCCTATGCCTCCGAATGCCCAAGAATTCAAGGGTTTCCGTGCTGCATTGCTATAAAAGGAGGTTATGGTAGTGCATCATGTAAAAACATTAAACCTTCTTATATTATAGAAACTGTGTCTCTAGTAAATATGTATGTATGTACAACCAATAGTATAGGCTGTTATAAGTCTCTTCCACCCATGACTAAAGCTGAAAGAAAATATTTATGTCATGTAATAAGGGTGCTGAAAACTTGTGACATGATGGGCTGAAAATGAAGATATTTCTTGCATTTTTTTTGGACTGATTACTACTGATACGTTGGCTGAAATATATGCAACTACTCTTGGCTGAAAACAGTCCATAGAAGTATGCACATTGGATTTTTACCAAATAATTCAAGATTTTGTTGAGCGGGAAGACTTTGGTTTACTCAACAATGCTGAAGCGCAAGTGGAGGCAAAATACAAGACGGTGGATAAGAAATTCAAGCCTGTGGTAGTCCCATTGCCTCCTGAAAGTGAAGGGCTAGTTGATGAGGCAGCAAATCAACCAAGTCTTCGTGATCCTTTCAACATTAGTCACAAGTTCACATCTAAAAGTATAAAAGAGCTCAAAATAGGTGAAAATTCTTTCCTTTCGCCGACTGAAAAACACTCTTTTACGCAAATGCTAATGAAACATGGAAAAGATTTTGCATTTCAACCAAGTGAAATAGGCTATGTGGATCCAAATATTGTCTCTCCTATGGTCATTTTTATAGTCCCACATGTGCCTTGGAACCTCAATCCCATTCCCGTTCCAAGGGCACGTTTTTCCAAATTATTGGAGCTTCTAAATGAGAAGATCGAAATGAAGATTTTAGAACCTTCTTCAACACCTTACTCAAATCGATGGTTTACCATACCCAAGAAAAATGGATCTTTATGATTCATCCAAGATCTACAGCATTTTAATCGTGTCATAATCAGAAATGTTGATTCGAGTCCAATTGTTGAAAAGTTCGCTGAAGCTTTTGTAGGTAGAGCAACTTATTATATGGGCAACCTATATTTAGGATATGATCAATTTCAGATTTCATTGGAAAGCTGAGACATTACCACAATGAAGACACCTCTTGGATTGATCTACATGTGCACTCTACCACAAGGTGCAATAAACTCTCTAGCCCATATTATGAATGCCATGCACAAAGAATTAAGGGACTTTATTCCACAACTTACTCTTCCATTTCGTGATGATGTACCTATCAAGGGATGTGAAGTCAATAAAAAGAATGAGAAGCTTGATAGAGATGGCTGCAGGACATTTCTAGTTAACCATATTCATGATTGTGATAGGATTTTGACAAGGCTAGAAGAGGTGCATCTTACCCTTTTTGGAGCTAAGTCAGTTTTTGGATTAGAATAAGTCCTAGTGGTCGAACATCTATGTGGCCCCTACGGACATAAACCTTCACCAATAAAGATAGATGCCATCAGCAAAATGCAAGAAAAATGCATAAATATCTCAGAGGTGAAAATATTTCTTTGGCGTTTGTGTATTCTATCTCATATGGATACCACATTTTGCTCAGGTCGTCGAAAATCATTATCAATATTTATTAAAAAAAGGCCAAAGGTTCTCTTTGGGAAAAGAGCATACTCTCATTGTACGCAAACTAAAGAAGTTGTTAATTTCAGCCCCGACTCTTAAAAGGGTTGATTATTCAAATGGTCAACCCATCATCCTTACTCTCAATAAAAGTCCCATTGGGATAGGATGGGTTGTTGGCCAAGAGGACCATGAAAGTAACAGATATGCGATTAGTTTTGCAGCAAATGTTCTCAATGAATGTCAAAGAAGGTATGCACAAGTAAAAAGGGAATTGTGGGGAGTTATAACAGCATTAAAGCGTGATTGTGAATACTTTATTGGTGCTTCCGTAGTGCTAGAAATTGATTTTCTTCCTCTATTGGGCATGATTGCCAACTGCTCTACACCAACATTATGATGCTAAGATGGATTGCATATATTAAATCTCTCAACCCCGAATTAAAGCATATTGCAGAAAAGGTGAATCTAGTTTGCTAACATGCTATCACGTGCAAGATATGACAATGAAGAAGAGATAATGGAAGAAGATGAAGCTGAAGAATCTATACTTGCTGAATTTCATTCCATGGCTGCTGAAAGTACCTTTGCTGCATATACAAACCCAAAGCTGAATCTTGCAGGTGGAGTTGATCTTTTTAATGGTATAGCATTAAGTACAGTAAGAATACGAAAATGTATTGCTGTAGATCAACGTATAGCAACAAAGATCAAAGATTTATCTATGGAAGAAGGGTGGTCAACTAGTAGCCAGCATGCTCATTACATTGCTCAAGTTCTAGTTCATTTCCTTGAAGAAGATTGGCCAATATTTGAGCACAATGAAGAAGGAGGAGTCTTCGACTGATGAAGAGTTCAAGCATATTGAGAGGAAAGCTTATGGCTTTTTTCTTAAAGAATGGCATCTATGGAAGCACATAAAGAAGAATAAAGGAGCGCGTGTCTGAGTTTTAGGTAACAAAATATTGCAACAATAGGTAACGAAGGAATTTCATGAAAGCCTGTGGGCTGGCCATAGAGGCATATGGGGAACCATTAGTAAAGTCAAAGAAAAATATTGGTGGCAAAACATGTTTTGAGATATAGAGCATTTTGTTGAAACCTATTATGTGTGTGAGATGTATTCTATTGGTCAAGCATCGAGATAGGTTAGAGCAAACTTATCCCTTGTCTATACATTATAGATGGGTTATTGATCTTGTAACCATGCCTACAAGGATATGGAATATGCAATATTTAGTGCTTGCAAGAGAGGATCTAACCAATCAAGTTGAAGGTAAAGCTCTAACAACCAAGACCACTCAAGCTGTTTTGTAGATATGGTTGTGTTTGCAAAATAACTGCAGATAGAGGAGAATTGAATAATGATGAGGCACGCAACTTCTTTGCTCAATTGGATATCAAGTTGGCTTTGACATCAGCCTACAATCTTGAAGGCAATGGAAAGAGTGAGAGAGGACATCAACCTATTCTCAAAGCTTTAACAAAGTCTTGTACAGAAAAGATCAAAGAATGGCCTAAAATGCTACCTTTTGCATTATGGATTGACTGGCCTACTCACAGTAGAGTGAGTGGCTATATGCCATATGAACTTATGCATGGACAACAACTGATTATGCCAATTGAAGAATTTATTCACACATGGATTCTTCTACCTTAGGAGGAACACATCAGTAGAGAAGAGTTTGTGACTTTGCACATATGGTAGCTAGAAAGAAAACGTGAAGATGTTTAAGTAGCTATTAGGAAGTTTAAAAAAACAAAATAATATTTGATAGGCAACATCGACTTCGGCCAAGAGCTATCCAAGAAAATGACTGGGTGCTTGTCTATAACAGTAGCCTTGATAATCAATACAATGCTTCTAGGAAGATAGTAAAGCACTGGTTTGGCCCGTATGTGGTAAAGGTCATTCATGACAATGCCACATATTCATTGGCTGAATTAGATGCGACGAGCATGAAAATATGCGTAGGTTGAAAAAGAATCAAGCTGTTTAAACGTAGAGAAAGTTCAACATATGAGTTCAAAGACTTGATTCAAGAGAATGAAGATATAGAAGAAGAAGAAGAAGAAGAGGCAGAAGATGAAGACATTGACATGGTAGAAGATACATCTTCTGACACTGCAGATCCATAAGACTTTGGCACATGCCAGAGGATGTGTAGGTTAGGAGGGGGTGGATGTCGTGCTTCTATGCGCACACCGTGTAAAAAATTTCTAGAGTGTGGCTTTCTTATTAATTTAGAGAGCCAATGCCATTTTAGACATTAGTGTTACTATCCATGGTTCAAATATATTAGATTTTTGGACAAGTTTTAGCAAAATTTTGATATTTTACATATTATCTCTTTTAAAAATCCATATAACTGTAGACAACTTCTAGATTATGATAACATGTAAAAGAAAGCATGTAGCTTTTAGCTAATTTGAGAGGATTTTATGTAATAAGAGAGATTGGCGGGATCACACGATTGGCGAATATTGTTTTTAAGTAGTTGAACAGTTCTTCAAAGTGGGAGATGAAGAAGGAGTTATCTGCTAGCCAGGTAACTTGGTATTTTACCTCCCCTTTTGGAGCCAATGGAAGCATCAGATTGGTGATGTGAGAAACATAGAGGAAGGTATTATTTAATACACGTTTTTGTCTATTAGAGTTTTATCTTCTCATAATGTTGGAATAAACGGACAGGCTTCATCTCTGTTAGTATTCTTCTACATTTTCTCTTCCCTTTTGTGACTATTATTCTATGTCTTCTATATCTTTAAACTCCTTCTCTTCCATCTACTCATCTCCCTAAATCTCTCTTCACCCTGCTATTTCTTACCCCTGTTGTGGACTTTCGACACCAAAAACTCTGACACCATGTTAGGGGAAGTTTATGCTATCATCAGAGGTGAGTTGTGAAAGATATTGGGGCTGATATCTTCAGCCATATTTAAAGAATTAGCTACAGCAGTATTCTTTTAACTCATTTCTTACTCTAGAAAAGACATCTTGTCAAAATATGCAAGTATTATGTGCCCCTACAACAGGGCAATGTTTGTAGATCATTCATACATGCTTTGAGTTGAATTAAGAGGAGCTTTTTCTCTTATTTCTTAGCTGTGGTAACTTATCCTTATCAAGAACTCAATTTGAAACTCTCTTGAAGAAAGTCTCTTTCCCTTACAAGCCTTCTAATTGACTCATAAGCTTTTGTCCCTAACAGTCTACATTGAATGTAATCATGCAAAGTTGATTCATACTATGGCATCATGTATGAATGATGGGATGCATAGTTTTTAATGATACATGACAACATATTGTACTTGATTTTATAATTTGTGATTGCTCTTACAGTCAAGAAAACAATCTTGATTTGACTTAGAACTTATGAGATAAAACTCTTGTGATCTTTACTAGGAACATGCAGTTGGAAGCTCTATTAACATCTTCAAGAACTTTGCTTAAAACCTTCAACCCTTCTCTTATCTCTACCAGCTCCGCAGTCTAAGCTCTTAAACCCCCATACATTCTTCTCTCTCAAACCCCTGTGATTGACCATGAAGTACCTCTTGAACCTTTAAACGTTCACCATAATCTACTTATCTCTATCTATCTTGTTTAGTTTTCTTGCCAAAACCCAGTGGTGACCTTCAACGCTATGTGCTGCAACATGGCCAAGAGCTGTAACAACATTTGTAACATCTTCATTTAAAGATAACTCAAAAATATTATGATTTTGAGGAGAAATAGCTATGGTTTGGCCATCTTTCTCAATGTGACACTTGGTATAGTCAAAAGGGACAAACAGAGCAAGATCCACAAGTGTTGCAAGTGAAAGAAGATACCTTTGTAGATTTGGGTCATGTAAAACTCACACAAAATTTGTGTTGAAGAAAGAGTACTGAGACATAAATCACCTATACATTTGTTGACATGTCATGTCATCAATAAGATAAACCAACTACTTAATATGAATAGAATGACAATTATGTAACCATTTGGATTGATATGTCATGTTTCTTGTAGCACCATAATCAATAATAAAAAGAGATCCATTATGAACATGAGGTATCCTTTCCGGAGCAATAGAATAACTCACACAATTTGCTTCTTCAATAGTGTTGTCATGTGTATAAGCATATGCTCTATTACGATTTGAATCAAAATGCCACTTGAAACATAGATGGGTTGGATGATCACTCTTTTTGCAGTAGTCACAACAAGGAGAATAATCTCTGGATAAACATGGTTGTTTATTTGTAATATCATATTCCTCATCATATTGTTTTTCTTAGCAATTATCTATAGTATGACCATTTCTATTGCAATAAGCACAATGTATATTAGGAAACTTGAGACAAGAGAAGTTACCAACACGAAGACTCCTACTACGTGTAGAGCATGGAAAGAGATGCCTTTGAGCAAGTAAAGTTTGGTCAATTTTTTCTAAGTGTGTGTCCTCTTGTGAGATCATAAATATTTCTTGATTTGTGTGTCATCGTTCATGTCATTGTTGTGAATATTCAATCAAAGATATACAAGCTTGATCAAAATTGATCCCATCTTTGCTAGATAATATGATAACAATATTATCATAAGCACGATCCTTTACAGTATTAAGAATTTGTCTTACCAATTGTTAGATAATATGATAACAATATTATCATAAGCATGATCCTTTACAGTATTAAGAATTTGTGTTACCAATTGCTTTCATGGAATAGCATCACTAGTATTCTTGAATGATTCGATGTGTTGTCATAGAAGTTCTGATATTGTATTGTAACCCAGTGAGCTGACTACAAAGATAAAGTATTTTTGTAATAGTTTTCTTCTCAAAATTTAAAATCAAATACTCCCATATAGCTTGTGAGGTTGAAAGATTTCATACATCAAGCATAAGAGATTCTTGAATAGTAGAAAGAATATACTAACGAGTTGCTTTGTCACATTTGACCCACATATGATAACAAGTTTGCCATTATTCAAAGGTAGGTCCTTTAATTACAAGGATATTATCATGAGCCTGATCAATTGGTTGAGGTGCACATTCAAACTAACCAAGAACATTAATATCATGCAAGTCATTGCCTTTAAGAATTAGCAGCATCTTTACTTTCCACCCAAGGAATCCTTGTTCTTGAAAGTGAGGATAGAACTTTGTCTAGAAGGAATTCCATTGATAATTATAAAAATCGATATATAGTTGGTTGAGACAATACGTAGAATATGAGATCACAGAATCTGCACACTATATACAAAACGACAAGATGAAAGTGTAGCACAACAAATCATATGCAAAAGCTATGCTATAAGGAAATACATTTAATTGAAAAAGCATACTCCAAAAGAAAGAGACCCAAGATAGAGATGAAATATGGGCAAGGATAAAGCGACCCAAAATAGAAAAAATATGTGAGAGATGAAATCAGTCTAATATAGGTGAGAAATATGAACAATGCTCTCAAAACGTTATCGCTTTACTTTCAGGCCAGGAATAGATCATGATCTTATCAATTTTGGTAGAAGCATAGAAATGCAAGAGTGAGTAATTGTGATGAAACCTGTGTCGTAGAAGTCTGCATAAAAATTTATTCTCCTATTTTTTTTCATGTTTCAAGTCCCAATTTACCTTGAACTGACATAACTTTTCACACAAAAGTTCAAATTGAGCAAGGATTTGATAGGAAGAAAGCTTGTGAGTCCTAGCACTTGTTTTCTTGACAAATGTGTTTCCTTAAGATCTTTCCAAATAGAAGCTTTTAGGGTGTCCAAAGCAAGTCATATATACAATTCAACATATGTGCAATCTAAATGATGATCAATGTAATCTAGTGAACTTCTTCTATGCTTAAAATTCATAACATAAGGTACTCATAACATATGCAATTCATCAAATTTAAGCATAGATACATAAAAAGAACATGAATAAAGAATTGAAGAGATACTACATAGATATATTTCCTGATTGCCTTCTTCAAGGAAGTGGTTGTAAATGCTCTAACTAAATATATATAGCAAGTACTAGAAACTTTTATTTGTAACTTATTACTAAGAAATATTATCTCCTTAGTATCTAAATCAACTACACTATTCCTAACATCACTACTTTTTAAATTAGTATTAATTAATAAATTATACTAAATCACATAAAAATAATTAATTATTGATTACTAATTACTACATAAATTAACTACATTATTATTATTACTACTGAATTGTACATAATCATATCAAAACTAATTACTTTAGTACATAAAGTAAGTGCACCATTAGTAATAGCACTAAATCACACTAAGGTTTTACTATTATTGCAATAATTTTTTTAAATTTTACTATTTCTACTAAATTACACATCACACTTTTAATTTTTGAATTAGTACTACAAAGCCAATAATCCATGCCATGCAATTACCCAATCTATGTAAAATAGGAAAGGATGAATGCACTCAAATATTAGTATCTAGCCTATCTACAAGTGCCCCTACATTATGCAAGATATGCAAAGAGAGTTCTTTGATTAGTTTAAGATCCTTAACCTCACCTCTCATCTCTTAGTGGAAAAAAGAAAGGTCATGCTCCACTCCACCCACTCAAATCTCATAATCATCTGAAAAATAGTGATCCTCATGATGCTAACCAAGTAGAAAACCCATCTAACAATTGAAGGACCCAACCACCTTTTCCACTCATCCTAAGGTTTCTAATTTAGTGATGAAAATCCCAAATGTTCCTACATGCACAATGAAGGTGCTCTCTCAAGTGCATGTGCATCTAAAGTTTTAATGCATATAGCTATATAGCTATAGCAGGCATCATGCTATGCTAATGCTCAACAATGGTGTAAAAAGAGCATTACTCCAACACATGGCATAGAAGTAATTAAAGAAATTAAGGAGACAATCCTCAAGTATAGTGTCTCAAACAAGTGTATTGTGAAGTGCTCCTAAATTCATAATCCCTATGACGTGTAAAGATGCTAGTAATTAAGTTTATCTAATTCACAATGTCCAACACCTTCAATCAAAATCTACTTTGAATCTATCCAAAAACACACCAATCTCAACCAACAAAATCAAGTTCTCAAGTACAATAAATCAAATAGAATGTTTTAAAAAAATCTAGTTTAATCAAACACAAAAAATCTAGCAAAAAACAAGAAGACAAATAATCACAAAAACAATCAAGCATACAAAATCCTACCTATAAGATGCATTACTAGGGGTTTTCAATTCACGAGAAAATGTGTAACGTGTTTGGGATACAAAAAGAAAATAGTAACAACTTTAGTTGATGATTTTTTTCTTCAAGTAGACCTATTTAGTGGTAGGAAAAAAATTGGGAAATAGTATTCAGTCTAACTTAAAGCACCGCACTAATTGGACTTTAGTATGAAGTTCATCATAAGTGTGTTTATTTATCTTAGAAATATAGTTTTACTTTAATTTTAGCCTCTTCTAGTACTCCCACACGAGTCCTCTAATACTCAACCAAAATTCATGTCCATGCATAATTCCACCTAATCTTTCGATAAGAAATGTCATAACTGGTTGAGCATGGATGGCCTGGTTCTATTACACAAGAAAAGCAAGGACATATCACCCTTAACTGTAATCTAAGGTCCATTCAAGAAATCTCACTTTGTAATCAATGAGAGGCAAGAGAAGGGTTAACACTACACTTGGTTCAAAGAGAGTGGGAGAAGCAAAGAGTGTGACTCAATCTCTCTAGCTATAAATTAAAATCTAAGCTTTGACCCGCTACAATGATGTTAGACTCATTATACTAACATATGGGGCGCCTCACGATTTTGCTAACTCTATCTAGTGTTTAAAAGTTTTTGGGATCCAAGCCTCCCACCTTCCTCAATAGGATTTTCTTTAGTTTTCTAATTACCAAATCATACTTCTACATTGTGAGAATTTATAAAAGTAGCTTTCTCTTATTATACTCTTACATAGAGTTCATTTTACTCAATCTCCAATATTTAGCTCATAATAAATCATTCGCAAATCAAATACTTTATTTCATTACACTAATAAAAACCTATACTTCATAGAGTAGTACCAAACCATCTTTCACAAAAAGATACTATGCATTTAGGATAGGATCTTCAAATCCCAAAGGATTGGGATGTATGTGATCACACTCCATTATTGTGGTACTACATGTCTAGTCAAGAAAAACCTAATAAGACACTACTTCTCATAGATCATCGGGTTGTTCATTAGATAGGGTGTTGATTGCTTTTGTATTTAATATGCTTAGTGTGTTTCTTGTGGATTAGAGCTATTTTTCAAGATTATACAAGTGTGCGATAGTTTACAAGATGTCAAAAGCTAAGAGAGTATGTTCAGGACAAGATGAAATGGCCAAGAAAGTATTTTAGGGGAAAAGCATAAACAGTGATAGATGAAGTAGGGTATATAGTCCATTAGATATAATAGATCTAGAAAAACTTGGAAGATAAGAAATGTGAAAATGGAAAGCAAGAGAAATCTCATACTCTTGGATAGGAAAATTTAAAAAGTAATGATGGGAAATTTTAACCATGAGAAACATTGCAAAAATAGGGATTGATCTGGATTGAAGTGACATAAATAGACGCATGAGAGATTGTAAAGATCCTTGATAATCAAACATAATGTCTATTGTTATAAGTATGGAAGAGAGGATTCTATTGTTGTGATAGGGAAGGACTAGGATTTTTCTTCGTGTGGGGCTCTTGAGCTTATCCATCATCTAGTATTGGGATGTAACCAATCATGGTTTTCAACATTATTAGTATCTTATACTTGTAATTTTCATTGAAATATATAGAGAGATTTGGTATCAAATATATTGAATTCTATTTTGTCAATTTCTTTTGAGTCCATGCAACTTGAGGCTTGACATAAAACTTTCCCCCTCCCCTCCCCCCAACATTTGGTGAATGTGGCATGAAAATCCACGTCCAAGTGACGATAAGATGAAAAAAGTAGTAATACCATTAGGATCTATAGGACTAGAAGCAAAAACATTGACAACAACTACAATACTAGCAATTACAACTACAAGAGTACATTAAATTACAATCTTATGTGCAATATAAAGTCAAAAAACAAAGCAATGGAGGCTATAGAGAGCAATATAAAGCAATTTGATGACTAGAATATTTCTAGTTATCTAAAGTTGTATGAAGAAAATAAGGAATTATTTGAAGTCCCTACTCCCATGATGTGTTAGTACTTTGTATAGATTGTGACTCCTGTATTGAAGTCTCACACTAATGAGATTTGTCTACAAAACTCTAGGTCATCAAAATTCAAGAAATCTTTGAAGAAAGAGGACTTCCTTTAAGACTTAGGGGTGATCACCCATTGCTCTTTTTGATGGTCATTATTGAGCCCATTTAAGGTCTCCAGACAAGACATACTAGATCCACATGGAAGTTGAAGAAATTGCTACAATCTACTCCTACTCTTGGAAAAGTGAAGTATACTTGTGGAAGTCCTATCGTATTGACTGCTAACACTAGCTCTATAGGGATAGGTTGGGTTGTTGGCCAAGATGATGAGGAGGATCACAAGATTGCCATTGGATTTGGGGTGATAGTCCTAAAGGAGAAACACAGGAGGTAACCATAGATCAATAGGGAACTATGCAGAGTTGTTACAACACTAAACTACAACAAAGAGTATTTTATTGGAGCCCTAGTTATGGTTGGGATATATTGCTTGCCTTTCCTAGGCATGATTACTAGTTGATCTACCCTAGACAGAGCTATGTTTAGATAAATTACTTATATCAAGTCATTGAATCCAAAATTAAGGCATATAGTAGAAAAAGAGAACCCAATTATAGATATGCTTTCTAGAGCTAGGTATGAGGATGAGGAGTCATTGGTTGCAAATGAGGATGATGTAGAAATATTAGCTACCATGCTTCATCATGTGTAACATGTTTGTACCACTAGGACCTTCTTAGAGAAGCTTCACACTAGAGATTGGTTGTAGATATGTCAGTATCTCACTACGCTAACCAACAAGGATGAGTGGATACATGTAGAATTCAAGAATATAAAAAGAGAAGCCTCTGGATATTTATTGAGAGAGAAATTTCTTTGGATGCACTTCAAGAAGAGAGGAGGTCTACCCTTTCATGCACTCTACTTGATCGGGCTACCCAGCTGTAGGTTATGCAAGAGTCTCAAGAGAGCCTATGAGCTAGTCCTAAGGGTGTACGGGAAAAATATGAGAAGATCAAGGAGAGTCATTGGTGGAAAGGCATGTACAAGGACATCTCTCATTTCATGGAGACTTGTAGGGCGTGCTAGATGTATTCTCCAATACATCATAGGGACGAGTTGCATCCTACATATCCAAAGAGGATTCTCTATTAGTGGGTAATTTACCTGGTCACTTTGCCAATGGGCCTTTGGTAGATGCATCATATAATTTTAGCTAGAGAATATATTATATATCAAGTAGAGGGCAAAGCATTAAGGACTAAAATTTCTAGCGTTAATTTGCAAATTTCTTCTTGAAGAAATTTTCTATAGGTTTAGATTTGTTGGAAAGATTAGAGTGAATTGCATTGAACTAGATGCGGATGAGGCTATCAAATTCGTCTATAAACATGGTAGCAAACTAGCTTTGACGACCGCTTATAATACAAAAGGAAATGGGAAAAGTGAGAGATGATATTTGACTATAGTAAAGACATTGGCTATCACTTATGGTGGGTAGATTAGGGATTAGTCGAGGTTACTACCTTTAACATTATGGACTAGTCATATGACTCATAGTGTGACTATATGACTCAAGCAATCAGAGTTCATGTATGGAAATGTAGAGATGCAAGAGGGAGAGAATAGAAACCATGTACACTCCCAAAGACTATTTCATATTGATCACAATCTACATTTATATAGGTGAGACCTAGTCTAGACAAGGTGATCTATATATAGCTCAATAGATTATAGATGATTTATGGGAGTTATTAACAACATAGTAAGTAGAATTTTTGTTTATCTAATATCAAAACAAATGATGGGCCCATGACTTACATCTTAGCAAACTCAATAGCATCACCCTCAATACTAGAGAAGTCGCCAGTTCTTGCCCCTCTACTACGGTTTTCTTATTTCTCACTTGATCACTTTGATTAAATGATGGTTCAAGTTCAATAACATTGTTGAAAAATCAATAGACACATTGAATCAAATTAATATATTTCATATCAGTATAACTATTTTTGTTCCCTCTCATATTTGATATTGAACATGTTGCAAAAAGTTCATACATTTGTATGGTGTGCATAGCAATTTTCAACAAACTAAAGGTAGTATTTGTTTTAATTGGATTCTAGACACAACACATTTACTACTATTTTCTATGTTTGCTCCTCACATGGTGCCCTTGAACACTCATATTTCAAAGTAGCTCAAAAAACTAGCCTTTCCATCCACACTTTAAACTCTAGATATTTCCTCCTAGCATATCTAAAAATATCTTCATGAGTAATGGTCTCCTAAAAACCTTTGGAGAATATCAATGCTATGTGCCCAAACATTGCAATATGATTGAAATTGACAAAAAATGGAATAAATTAAATCTTGTGTGACCTACTGTGATGAAATTTGAAGTGTATAGAAATATAGAATTGAAGGAGGGGGACTTCTATGAGCTACCCACATAAGGGGCCCTTAATATATCTCAACTTTAAAGAAAGAAAGACAATATTTGTGTGCTTAAGATGACTTGTACAAGTTAAGCCAAGGGTTTTTATAATACTTGTATGGCATCTAGCCCAATACAACTACCTCTCTAGTCTCCAGTTTGAGACTTTATTGAGCATAGAAGGTACTTGCAAGATACACATTTGCATAAAATTGTGTAATGTTCAGGTCTAGGTTTTAGCTACCTTGTAGAAGTCCCCTCCTTGAATTCCACATTTCTGTGCAGTTCAAATTTCTCCACATTTTGTCATGAGAGATTTAGATCTATTATTATTTTTATCAATGCCAATCGTCTTGCGATGTGTGGGCACATAAGTTTTGCATTCTCAAAAGGTATTGGGGAATTTCATATTGATAAGTCCATTTCATATATGCAAGAAAAAATGCTTCATGTTTCTAGTCTAGATGGAAAGTCTTTGGATCATGATTGGTGAGGTGCATCATGTGAGGACTAAAGCCACACAAGAGTGGTGTATGTGTGGTCTCTAGAATTGAATTTAGACAAAACATTGTTATTAGTTCATGAACATTTATACAAACTATACACATGTATATCTTTGCAATGTGATTAGTACCAGGATGAGAGCATACACAAACACATGTAGTAAATTGAAAAACACTAATCAAATTGAGTCCTTTTGATAGAGTCAATTTCATAGAATCAAATTGTGAACATGGCTGAGTATGAAATTTTGATATATTTGCTCTTTGAGAAGGGGATATTCTCAATTGTGGTTGAGTGATGGCTTTTGAAGAAGAAGAGGATAACTCTTCTGGAAGAGGACTGTTGATCATTTGTTTTTGAGGAAGTAATAAGGTTTTACCTTTGATATTTTGTACTTTTATCACTTTTGGAGGAAGTAATTCTTTTTTCCTAATAAAGTAATATGAAGTTGCCATTCATTTGGTAGTTTTATGTCAGAACAATTTACACAATCAGGTAGAAACCTTTGTTTAATTTCATCTGATTTCATAATGATGGTTTGTCCTTTGTCCTTTGAGGAATTCACTCCTTCAATGACTCTGGGGATGGCAAGTGACATACACCTAAACACCATTTTGTACTAGACTGCTAGATGTGCTGATGAAGCCTTCATTTGTAAGCCCATTGTTCTTATATGCAACATCAGTAATGTTGGTAGGTAAGAATCATACCCCTTTTTAGAAAAAGTTTAAATGCATCATGCATGGCAGGAGCCTTAGATACAAGACATCTCAACCTGGATGACATGATAGTAGGTGCGACAGTGTCACCACTATCCAATGGTCCAATTTTCTTTGAGCTTAGACCAAACTATTTGATAGCAGTATAGCTGATTCTTACCTACTAGAATTACTTATGTTGCATATAAGAACAATGGGCTTACAAATGAAGGCCTCGTCAACACATCTAGTAGTCCAATATAGAATGATGTTGAGGTGTATGTCACTTGCCATCCCCAGAGTCATTGAAGGAGTGAATTCCTCAAAGAACAAAGGACAAACCATCATTATGAAATCAGATGAAATTACACAAAGGTTTCTACCTGATTGTGTAAATTGGTTTGACATAGAACTACCAAATGAATGGCAGCTTGATATTAGCTCTATTAGGAAAAAAGAATTAATTCCTCCAAAAGTAATAAAAGTACAAAATATCAAAGGGAAAACCTTATTACT
Source organism: Lygodium microphyllum (assembly GCF_053477565.2). Taxonomy (NCBI): domain Eukaryota; kingdom Viridiplantae; phylum Streptophyta; class Polypodiopsida; order Schizaeales; family Lygodiaceae; genus Lygodium; species Lygodium microphyllum. Next base: position 51,317,198 of record NC_141148.1, on the reverse strand, counting down.
TCCTAAAAAACAAATGATCAACAGTCCTCTTCTAGAAGAGTCATCCTCTTCTTCTTCAAAAGCCATCACTCAACCACAATTAAGAATATCCCCTTCTCAAAGAGCAAATATATTGAAATTTCATACTTAGCCATGTTCACATGACCAAGTCATCCATGGTATCTGTTAGCATTGCAAGAAGTTGATAGAAAAGGCTTCATCCTCAATACTGAATGTGATTCAAGACTTTGAATATGAAAGTCATCAGTACAAAGCAGCTCCTTACCTACGTCTCCAGGACAACAGTTCATGGACATCAAAGATCTAAGCAATTAATTAGACTCACCTTGCACTCACATGAGTAATTGAAAATATGGAATCATTACAGGAGATAGCAGACCAACTACTCACAATGAGGGAGCAAATATAGAAGGATATGATCACAAGACCAGCTACATCAACATCAACTAATGTCCCTCAACAATAGTGCATGTGCCAAACGATCTAACAAATTGGTCAAAATTTTCAAACAAAATATTGCACAAAGGATGGAGATCACAATTCTCATCTCCCTCAACTGGAACTCTAAACATGATTACCTTTGTCAAAGGTAAAGAAAAGGAGATTATACCCATAGGAGAAGGTACCTCCAAATCTTCAAGAGAACCTACCACACCAATACTTCTAGAACATGATATGTATTGTTATGAAAAATTGCAGGATACAAATTATCGAGAAGGCATTCTACAGCAAATTCATGATATCTATTGTCAACCCACTGGTTCATGGTCACAACCAGCTCATCATACTCAAAATCCAACATTATTTCAGAAGACAATCCGACCAGGATCTATAGCAAAAGAACTAGTAGAATATCTGGAGTTCATGTTTTTGGATTGGTCAAAAAGTGACTACAAAACAACTTTTGATGATTTAGACCTTGATTTGGAAAAGCTTAGAAGGCAAAGAGAAGAAAATAGGATTTTGGATCAAATGCCACTCTGCATAGACCCAGAAGAAAAAGACAATGATGAGCTTACTCATCACCTGCATAAAAGATTGGATTCTAGAATCTTAGGTGAGAGTATAGAGCAAAATGCACCTCATCTTCCCTGTTTAGAATTACCGGTATGGTATTACCACAATCGGGCTTTCTTTGAGCAGAATAGAGCATATGCAATCACATCTTTAGATGAACATGGAGAGAGTGTGATAGAAGAAGAGTTCACACCAATCAACCCTCATAGGTCCAAATTATCCCCTACATCTATCCTTAGAGAGTGTGATACAAGAAGAGTTCACACCAATCAACCCTTAGAGGTCCAAATCATCCCCTACATCTATCCTCAGAGCTCAAATGAATGCTCATAGTAGTCATCACCATCAATCTTCTTTTGCTACTATGACTTTACTAATGAATGCCAAAGGAACAGCTTCTACCTCAAGGACTTCTTATAATGATTACTATAAGAAAATCGAGGTGCCCAAAAAAGTAGGCTCATTCCCTATTTGGTCAATTGATGGGAAAAAATAAGAAGAAATCAAGTTATTGATTTACATGATGTATGCCTACGTCAATCAAAGAATAGTTGAAAAACCACAATCAAGCAAGATCGACATTCTCAATGCAATCACACATGGTTTCGTAGGAGGTTTAAAGCATTGGTGGACTTCTATACATCCACAAGTAAAATTAGCTATTGTACAAAACCTTGACTCTGTTCAAATATTTTTTGAACTACTACTAGGAGAGTTAGTAGGAAACAAATTAGATGATGTATTAGAAGTGAGAGAAACATTCTTTAAATCCAAATTGTGTGATCCATGCATGTACAAGGAATATCTTATTTATATGAGAGCTCTCTTATATGAAGGATTAGGTGCACATGATAACACAATGAAAGAGCACTTAGTTTGTTCTTTCCCAGAACCTATCCCCTTCCATTGTAAGTAGAAGATGAAAACTGAAAACTGAGGTTTTACAGACAGCATTGGTTAGATCATTCAGACCATTGAGCAGACAAACAAGGAGGTCTGCCATCTTCAGAAGATGACCCAACTAAACCAAAGATTTCCACAATCTGTCTGTAAGTAGGCCCATAAATTTGAAATAGATTTGGGATGTGATAAATGTAACTGTGATAACAGCTATAAGCATAGCAGTCAATATCGGCATTCCTCTCGACATCAACACTCATCAAGATATCATAGGAATTATTCCCATTCCAGATCTTTCAACAAAAAAGACTATGACAATGGACACAAACATTCCAAACATTCCAGAAAGTCCTACTGATACAAAAAAGGAAAATATCAGCATGACAAGGAAAAATCAAAAGATTCTAAGAAAAAGGATCTCAAGTGCTTCATATGTGGTAGTCCTACACACTTGACAAACAAGTTTCCTAAGAAAGAAAAAGAACAGAATGGTTCATCTAAATTCAACTATTCCGACTCAATAGAAGACTATTCAGATTACTCTACAGACACTGAAAGTGTTTATTCATATGATGACACATATGAAAGTGAAAACGAATTAAGTAATTCAGAGTTAAGTATTCCAACCACAGATTTGGAGATGGATTCAGAAAAGAAATCACAAGAAGAATCAGAACAATGCCATTCTTGGCGCACAACACATGAAGATACTTCAGAAGAAACAACTTCAGAAGAAGACACAGTATCAGATGACACAGAAAATACACATGATGATACAATAAAATTAGCAAATTTTCATCCTATAAATGCTCACCAGACTTATTTCCTAGGAGATAAGAAAGGTAAATTCATCGCATCAGCTTTTACTTCTCACCCTAGAAATGATTTGTCCGAGAAGTCAAAAGGGAAACATGTCAAAGTTATTTCTACAGAGTCATCAAGTGACTCAGATGATTCAAACACATCATCATCCAAGCACAATAAACACAATAACAAAATCAGACATGAGTTCTTCAATAATCCACATGACTTACCAAAGTGAGGAACTCTAGGGCTTCAGACTAAGAATCATGAAAGTATATTCTTACCACATAAGTTGGAAAAAATTCATCACCCAAAGATAGCATCACACCTTCTTCAGTCCTTATCATCCACAACCAGTTCTACCTAGGATATATGTGAAGAAATGGTAAATGCCTTTACTCAAATGCAGCAAGAAATTCATTCACTCTATAAGGTGTACAGAAGGATTCTTTCTAGTCAGAAAGATTTGGCAAAAGGAAATACAACTATATTAAGAGAACTTCAGGATATACGATCCACCTCTCAGGCTAAAGCTACTTTACCACCATCAGCTCCAATCAATTAGATGAGACTATCAAAGTCACAAACTTTCAAAGTCAATGCATTGGACACAGGAGGTCCTATTCCCATGGTATGTGTTCAACTCAAGAACATGCCCCAGTTTTCATTGTATGTAGATGCTCTACTTAACACAAGTTCAAGTCTTACAATAGCTCCATTTGAGCTATTCCCCAAGAAATGCATCAAGGAAACTACTCCAATCATTGTTGAATTATCCAACAAGAAGAAGATCACGCTCATCCATGTGACTCAAGCTTACCTTCATTTTGGAAAGGTCAAAAGTGTCTATTGAGATTTAGCTCATGCGTCAAATGAGGTATGACTTAGTGATAGGCACTGATATTTTCCAGCATCTTGTTCCTTGTACATTTTGGTCCAATTGTTTTTGCATTTCTTACAATGGAAAGAAGTCAGAATAGCCCTTACTCCCCAAAGTTGGTAGATCAGTTTACTCTATAATTAAAGCTACTGGCCCAGCCAAAACAAGTGCTAGGAAACACTAGATAAAACAAGAATTGAAAAAACATGATGACCAGATCAAAGAAATGCAAAAGCAGCTTTAGCAGTTCATGCATGAAGACCCCTTAAGGTTCAAAGAGAAGAGAAGAAAATTTGCTATATCTTTGCCTATGCAGCAAAATGTTATCCCCACTATTCATCCCTTTCACCATCAGGACTGATTTGAAGCATGTACTCGGCTACCTAACAAAAAAGGTGCCAAATGAAATAGGGAACAAAAGGTTACTTCGGTGGTCCCTCCTTTTTGATGCTCTAGATGTCACATTTGAGCATGCGCCAAGAATAACAAACACTGTAGCCAATTTACTTTGCAGACAACCACCTTGAAGAAAAGGAAAAAGAAAAATATGCATACTATACTATATTCATGAGTGTCTTTTAACAAAGCCAATTCTTTGTTCTCGCCTAAAGGCATCTTCCTTATAGCTCACCCCGCTCCCATCTCTTTACATGGGAAAGCAATAGCTTCTCCATGCCTATATGAGGCTCACATTGTAGCTCATTGTAACATAAGCTTACATACTTGCAAGTGTATTTTCAAGTTCAAGATTTCAACAAGAGCAAGCAGTTTTTACTCAAAGAATTCTCATCTTGTCCCTGAAGCTTTCATTTCTATCTTCAAGTTTTGTCTGTTCTATTGTCATACTATCTCCATATCCGAATCATGATGCAAACGAGATAGTCGTGATGGTATGGAATTGTGATGCAAATGAGATAGTCGTGATGGTGTGGAGACAGTATGATGGTAGAACATATAGAAATTCAAGACAGAAATGAAAGCTTCAAGGACAAGATGAGAATTCTCTGAGTAAAAATTGCTTGCTCTTGTTGAAATCTTGAACTTGAGAATACACTTGGAAGTATGTAAGCTTATATGGTAAGAACATATTTTCATGATTCTTAGTATCAATCCCTAGAGTTCCTGACTTGGTAAGTCATGTGGATTATTAACAAACTCCTGTCTCATTTTGTTTTTATGTTTATTGTGCTTGGATGACGATGTGTTTGAATCATTTGAGTCACTTGATGACTCTGTAGAAATAACCTTGACATGTTTCCCTTTTGACTTCTGGGACAAATTCTTTCTAGGGTGAGAAGTAAAAGATGATGCCATGAATTTACATTTCTTATCTCCTGGAAAAAAAAGTCTCGTGAGCATTTACAGGATGAAAAGTTGCTGATTCGATTGTATCATCATCTGTATTCTCTATGTCATCTGATACTGTGTCTTCTTCTAAAGTTGTTTCTTTTGAAGTATCTTCTTGTATTGTATGCCAAGATTGGCATTGTTTTGATTCTTCTTCTGATTCCTTTTTGAATCCATCTCTGACTCTGTGGTTGAATTACTTGACTTTGAAGTACTCGATTCTTCTTCACTTTTAGATGTGTCATGCTATGTATAAACACTTTCAATGTCTATAGAGTAATCCGAATAGTCTTCTGTTGAGTCAGAATCAAAATGATGCAAGTTGATTTTAGCTGAACCATTCTATTCTTTTCCTTTCTTAGGACACTTGTTTGCTAAGTGTGTAGGACTACCGCATATGAAACACTTGAGATCCTTTTTCTTAGAATCTTTTAAGTTTTCCTTGTCATGTTGATATTTTCATTTTTTATATCTGTAGGAGTTTATGGAATGTCTGGAATTCTTGTGTCCATTGTCATAGTCTTTTTTGTTGAAAGATCTGGAATGGGAATAATTCCTGTGATATCTTGATGAGTGTCGATGTCGAGAGGAATGCAAATGTCGCTTGCTGTGCTTATAGCTGTTATCACAGTTACAATTATCACATCCAAAATATATTACAAATTTATGGGCCTGCTTACAAACAGATTATTGAAATATTTTGGTTTAATTGGGTCATCTTCTAAAGATGACATACCTCCTTGATTGTCTACTCGATGATCTGAATGATCTAACCAATGCTGTCTGTAAAATATCTGTTTTTAGTTTTCATCTTCTGCTTACAATGGAAGGGGATAGGTTCTAGGAAAGAACAAACTAAGTGCTCTTTCATTGTATTATCATGTGCACCTAATCCTTCATATAAGAGATCTCTCATATAAATAAGATATTCCTTGTACATGCGTGGATCACACAATTTGGATTTAAAGAATGTTTCTCTAGCCTCTAATACATCATCTAATTTGTTTCCAACTAACTCTCCTACTAGTGGTTCAAAAAAGATTTGAACAAGGTCAGGGTTTTGTACAATAGCTAATTTTACCTGTGGATGTATAGAAGTCCACCAATGCTTTAAACCTCCTACGAAACCATGTGTGACTACATTGAGAATGTCAATCCTACTTATTTATGGTTTTTTCACTATTCTTTGACCGACGTTGGAATACATCATGTAAATCAATAACTTGGGTTTTTCTGATGTTTTCCCATTGATTGACCAAATGAGAATGAGCTGACTTTTTCGAGCACCCTGATTTTCTTATAGAAATCATTATAAGAAGTCCTTGAGATAGAAGATGTTCATGTGGCATTCACTGATAAAGTTGTAGTAGCCAAAGAAGATTGATGGTGATGACTGTTGTGAGCATTCATTTGAGCTCTAAGGATAGATGTAGGGGATGATTTGGACCTGTGAGGGTTGATTGGTGTGAACACTTCTTCTATCACACTCTCTCCATCTTCATCTGAAGATGTGATTGCATATGCTCTATTCTACTCAAAGAAAGCCTGATCGTGGTAATACCATGCCGGTAATTCTGAAGAGGGAAGATGAGGTGGATTTTGCTCTATACTCTCACCTAACATTCTAGAATTCAATCTTTTATGCAAGTGATGAGCAAGCTCATCATTGTCTCTTTCTTCTGAGTCTATGCAGAGTGGCATTTGATCCAAAATCCTATTTTCTTCTCTTTGCCTTCTAAGATTTTCCAAATCAAGGTCTAAATCATCAAAAGCTATTTTGTAGTCGCGTTCCAATCAATCCGAAAACATGAACTCTAGATATTCTGCTAGTTCTATTGCTATAGATCCTGATTGGATTGTCTTCTAAAATAATGTTGGATTTTGAGTCCGTTGAGTTGGTTGTGACCATGAACCCGTGGGTTGACAATAGATATCATGAATTTGCTATAGAATGTCTTCTCGATAATTTGTATCTTGCAAATTTTCATAACAGTACAAATCATGTTCTAGAAGTATTGGTGTGGTAGATTCTCCTGAATATTTGGAGATACCTTCTTCTATGGGTATAATCTCCTTTTCTTTACCTTTGACACAGGTAACCATGTTTAGAGTTCCAATTGAGGGAGATGAGAAATGTGATGTCCATCCTTTGTGCAATCTTTTGTTTGAAAAATTCAACCAACCTGTTAGATTGTTTGGCACATGAACTATTATTGAGGGGACATTAGTGGATGTTGATGTAACTGGTCTTGTGATCATATACTTTTGTATTTGCTAGCTCATTGTGAGTAGATGGTCTACTATCTACTGTAATGATTCCATCTTTTCAATTAATATTTTGAGTGCCAGGTGAGTCCAATTAATTGCTTGCTGTCCACGAACTGTTGTCCTAGGGATACACGTAAGGAGCTGCTTTGTGCTGATGAATTTCATATTCAAATTCTTGAACCACATTCAGTATTGAGGATGAAGCCTTTTCTATCAACTTCTTGCAATGCTGATAGATACCATGGATGACTTGGTCATGTGAACATGGCTGAGTATGAAATTTCAATGTCTTTTCTCTTTGAAAAGGGGATGTTCTCAATTGTGGTTGAGTGATGACTTTTGAAGAAGAAGATGATGACTCTTCTAGAAGAGGACTATTGATCGTTTGTTTTTGAGGAAGTAATAAGGTTTTCCCTTTGATATTTTGTACTTTTATCACTTTTGAAGGAAGTAGTTCTTTTTTTCTGATAGAGCTAATATCAAGCTGCCATTCATTTGGTAGTTCTATGTCATACCAATTTACACAATCAGGCAAAAACCTTTGTGTAAGAAGCTAGGAATAAGGATTTTGTGTAAAAATAATATTGATGTTATGCCATGTCATAGTGACATTGCTATAAAAGGAGAGGACATGTAAATTTTCATATCTTTTGACACATTAATACAATTACTGTCCTTCTCTCCCATATGGCTCATAGCTTCTATGGCTTCTTTCTCTTTCATGTCTTTCTCTCTCCAATTCTAGAATTTCTCTCTCCTTGTCACTCTCTTTCTCTCTCTTCCTGCAGTCTTTCTCTTTCTTCTGCAATCTTCTCTCTCCTCTTTCTCTCTCTAGTTCTCTCTCTGACAAGTGGTATTAGAGCATTGGTCTTTGATTCATGTTTCCTTCTCTTTTCAGTTCTATTTTCTCCATCAAAAATCAGTTTCAGACAAATACTTGGTAAAGACAGTGACTAGTGGAGTGTTGCAGACCATCTATAGTTGGTAAGAGACTACATCTAGAGATCTCCAAGGTCAAATATGGCGGAGGATGGCTAAAGTAGCGGATCATCATCAAATTTCATGTAAAATTGGAGGTAACTAGGGGTAAAGGAGAGTTAACCGGGCTTAGTTTGGGGTTAAACTGTGGTTACTTTTCAAAAGAGGTCTTCCTTTCCTCTTTCTCCAAGCTTTGGCCAAGCTTCCATGGAATTCTTTAGCTGAGATCTTCTCTTTATTCACTGATCCTTGCTGTTCTTCAACAATGGCTTGCATAATGGCCTTCTATTAATCAAATGCTACATGTTACATACCATTTTCTTGACTGGAGAATCAGCCACGTGTGTAGGATAATAGCCCGAATATTGTGCTGATTTTTTTCAGCCTATTTCTCACTAATCTTTAGCCAATCTCTAGCACTGATGCTTCTCAATGGTCTTTGGCATTGATTATTTCAACTCTCTGATGTGTAGACTCCAAAATGGGGCTATATTCTTCATCCTTTCTTTCTCTTGAAACCCTACATGAATAGTCCATGGGCAGCCATGAAAGCTTCAGCCCAAGCTCTCATTCTTCAAAAATTTGTTGAGGATTCTTTATCAATTCAGCCCATGGCATCATCTCAGTGAGGATTCTTCAACAAATTGCAAAGATTTCAGCCCGTGGAGGACATTGGAGCTCATATTGAAGGTTTATTTTGGGGCTTTTCTTCAAGAGGCTTGAATCTTTGGTATTCAAGTATTCAAGCAAGCCCGAGGGATTGATTCTTCACGGATTTGAGCATATTGGAGCTCATATGGACTAATTTATTGGATATTTCAAACTTCATGGTGGATTCTGTGGATTTATGGTGGATTTTGAAGAATTTATCCATCAATGGGATTAATGCTCACATTTATCATCTTCTTCAAGCTTAATTAAGGTATTTCTCTCATTAATCTCTGAAATCTCTCAATAATCCACTTGCTAATGCTTTTCCACTTGTTGATGAGAGATTATTGATCAATTAATTCTCTGAATTGATCAGATGATGATATAATCGAATCAGCAACTTTTCATCCTGTAAATGCTCACGAGACTTTTTTTCCAGGAGATAAGAAATGTAAATTCATGGCATCATCTTTTACTTCTCACCCTAGAAAGAATTTGTCCCAGAAGTCAAAAGGGAAACATGTCAAGGTATTTCCACAGAGTCATCAAGTGACTCAAATGATTCAAACACATCGTCATCCAAGCACAATAAACATAAAAACAAAATGAGACAGGAGTTTGTTAATAATCCACATGACTTACCAAGCTAGGAACTCTAGGGATTGATACTAATGAACATGAAAATATGTTCTTACCATATAAGATTACATACTTCCAAGTGTATTTTCAAGTTCAAGATTTCAACAAGAGCAAGCAATTTTTACTCAGAGAATTCTCATCTTGTCCTTGAAGCTTTCAGCCGGAAGGGTATGAGCACCCTGATTTTCAGCATTATGTGTACAGGCTTAAAAAGGCACTGTATGGGCTGAAGCAGGCTCCGAGAGCCTGGCATGCTAGGATCAGCAGTTACTTGCAGAGTCTTGGATTTGTTGTTGGCAGGGCTGATCACAGCCTGTTTACAAAGAAGACTGACAGTGGCTTGGTAGTGCTGGTCATATATGTTGATGACCTAATAATCACTGGAGATGATGACATGGGAATTCAGCATGCTATGAAGATGCTGAAATCTAAATTTGACATGAAAGATCTGGGAGATCTGAAGTATTTCTTGGGTATTGAGGTTGTACCAGCTGAAAATGGCTTATGGCTGATGCAGAAGCACTATGCCATGGAAATGCTTAAGAAGTATGGCATGGCTGAATGCAAACCACTGGATACACCTCTGGACCAGAATGTAAAGCTAGACATGAACACTGGGGCTTAAGTAGAAGATGTGACTATGTACAGGCAGATGGTCGGCAGTCTAATTTACTTGACCATCACTAGGCCTGACTTGAGCTATGCAGTAGGGCTGATAAGCCAGTTTATGCAGAAGCCGAGAAAGCCGCACTTGGATGCAGTTAGACGCATCATGAGGTATGTTAAGTCCACTATAGACTATGGGCTGTTCTATGTCAGAGATAAGCCCTTGACACTGATTGGATACACAGATGCAGATTGGGCAGGATGCTCAACTAACAGACGATCTACGAGTGGCTATGCCTTTGGCTTTGGTAGCGGCATGATCAGTTGGAGCAGCAAGAAGCAGCCTACGGTTGCTTTATCTAGTACTGAGGCAGAGTACAGGGGGGCTGCATTGGCAGCATGTGAGATTGCTTGGCTGCTCAAGCTTATGGCTGACTTGGATATTCAGGTTGATGCTCCAGTGAAACTGTTATGCGATAATCTGAGTAGTGTACTCCTGGCCATGAATCCAGTTTACCATGCCAGGACAAAACACATAGAGGTACACTACCACTTTATTCGTGAGATGGTCCTTGCAAGAAAGGTTGATCTTGTGCATGTGAGGACTGATGAGCAGGTAGCAGATATCTTTACCAAGTCTCTGGGTAAAGATTAGTTTTGTGGTTTTAGACAGCTACTTGGTGTGCAGATGCTATCTCGAGCTTGAGGGGGAGTGTTAGAAGTCAAGCTTAGAAGTCAAGCTCCCCGTGTCGTGTGTGACTGTCTTTATGTACTACCGACATGACATCTAGTGTACAGCTGTCTCCTGCATGTGACTACATTAAATAAGTCGGTTAGCTAGTCGGTGACCTGACTATGGTTAATCTGTCTAGTCAATGTGTCACTTACTCTATGTTACTTTTGTATGTGTGTTTTACTCAATGACGATATAATGAGAAGAAAATGATGGAACCTGTGAGGTTCAGACATTTGCTCAACCCTGTCTCTCTCTCCTCTTCAAACACATTCAAAGTGGCTACATGCCTCACTCCATACAAGCTTTCCTTTGGCATTTGGTTGCCATTTTTGCAACCGGGCTGAATGTTTCATCATAATCCAAGCCATACTGTTGAGCATATCCTTTAGCGACCAGCCTTGCTTTGTACCTTTCCACACTGCCATCAGACTTATATTTGATTTTATAAACCCATTTGCAGCCAACAGGCTTTTTCCCTTCAGGCAGTGGTACCAAATCCCAAGTCTGATTTTCAGCCAAGGCTTTCATCTCTTTGTCCATAGCCATGCACCAATTTTCATCCTTTGCTGCTTCAGCATAAGTACCTGGTTCTTTGATCTCCATCACTTTTGTCATGTAGGCATAATGCTTTGCAGAATAACCAGAGTACGTCAACCTGTCAACATGGTATCTGACCCTCTGTGATCGTCTAGGCTGTGGTGCACTGCTGGATTCCCCTCTCTCATGAGGCGGAATATACATGTTCTGCCTCGTACCAGGCGTATAGACAGTCGGAATGCCAAGTTCACTGTCTAACGTATCAGCAGACTCATATCCAGAAGTCATTATGCCAGGTGGTGTCATACCATCCTCAGTAGCTTTCTCTTTTCCTTTGCTGTCCAAGACATCATAATATCTCCCCCTCACTGACATACCAGTGTCAGTGGACGATGAGTGTCGCAATCTCCCTATCCATGGGGATACTATCTGTTGACTACTAGGTCCTGTCATATCAGTGTTCTGCTGCAAGTCAACTGTAGATACATGAGTGGAAGGCATATCCAATGGCACTGCAACTGGTGATACATACCATGAGCCCAACTCATCAAAGATGACATCCCTGCTGACCAAAGTCTCCCTGGTAGAGGGATCATAACATTTGTATGCCTTCTTCTCCTGCGAGTATCCAATGAACACACTCTTATGCGCTTTGGGATCCAGCTTTTTCCTTTTCTCATCTGGAATGTGCACATAAGCAAGACAGCCAAAGACCTTCATGTGTCTTACATCCGGCTTATAGCCATAGAGCCTCTCAAACGGTGTCATGTCATGAATGCCTGCAGTGGGAGTCCTGTTCAGAATATATGCGGCTATCACAACAGCCTCTGCCCAATAGTAAAGCGGCATATGCTTCTCATTCATCATGGCCCTAGCAACTTCCATCAGAACCCTGTTCTTCCTTTCAGCTACTCCGTTTTGCTGCGGAGTGTAGCTGCAGGTTAGCTGCCTACGAATGCCATTTTCAACCAAAAAATCAGCAAATTCATTGGAGACATACTCCCCACCGCTATCAGATCTCAAGCAAGAGATGTAACATTCAAATTCCTTCTCAACCTGTGCTTTAAATTTCTGAAAAACAGCAAAGACCTCATCTTTTGTTTTCAATATGTAAAGCTAGGTATATCGACTATAGTCATCAATGAAAGATACATAGTATCTAGAACCCCCCATAGATGCATTATGAGCTGGTCCCCAAACATTAGAGTGCACTAACTGCAGTGGTCGTGTACTCTGTCTTACATGCCTGACAAACGGCAATCCTGACTGCTTACCAAACTGGCAAGCCTCGCATACATGACCAATATTTAAATATTGGAATCTAGGTAACCCTGTTACCAGCTGCTTCTTTTGCATGGTCTGCAGCCTCTGCAAATTGACATGCCCCACTCTCTTGTGCCAAATCTCTAAGTCCCTAATAGTGCCAGAACCCTGGGCAAACATGGCGGAGTTCAGCTCTGGCAGTGTAGCATCAAGAGTGAACATTCTTCCATTTCTGTGGCCTTTCGCGATCAACTTGCATCCATTGCCAAACTCTTCAATAAAGCGGCCATGCTTATTGAAGCGAACCTGTAAGTTCTACTCTATCATCTGGCCCACAGACAATAGGTTCTTCGTAATCGAAGGGATATGCAAAACATCATGAAGATTCTTATTCCTGCCATCATGTACAACCAGAGGCACTTTCCCCTTGTGCTCTATGCTATGCTGCGTATCATCTCCTGTGCAAACATAGCCATGCTTATCTGCAACCATCTCAGTGAACCAGTCACCATGTGGCGTCATATGGTTTGATGCCCCTGAATCAATATACCATACTACATCATCAGATGATTTTGCAGCAGCCTTATCCTTGACATATTGGATGGCAAACAGCCTATCACCAGAGTCATCTGCCTGACTGGACGTGGCATAATGTCCATGCTGCTTACCCTTCTGATTCCCCTACTTTTTCCAGCAGTCTTAATTTGCAATATGTCCATATTTCCCACAGTAATGACAATCCTTGTCGTTATTCGGATTGTCTGACTGACGCTGCTGCTGCCATGAGCCTCTGCCATGGGGGTTAGATCTCCCCCTGCCTCTGAAGTTTCCACCACGTCTGGCATTTGACGACTGCTGATTGCTATTGTTAAAAGATGCATTTTGCTGGCTTCCTCTGCCAGATCCAAAACCCCTGCCACGGCTGCCACGATCGCGCTGGTTCGAGTAAAAAACTGCATCCTTATTCTTGGAGCTGCTTGACCCTGTAGCCAAGCCAAGCTTCATCTCTTCATGAATCAACAATGCAACCAGCTCGTTAAAGTCAGGCATTTCATCCCTCACAGACACGGATGTGTCAAATGACTTGTATTCTGGACCCAAGCCATTCAAAGTCACTGCAACCATATCTTCATCTTCAACCTGTGAACCAACAGATGCGAGCTGATCTGCTAAGGTTTTAATCTCCGTGACATAGTCCTGTATGGATTTGTTCTTCCTCTCTATGTTGTTGAATTTTTGCTTCAGTTGTATCTTTCTGGCACTCGTAGTTGTGCCATAGTATCTGACCAATATGTTCCATGCATCTGCCGGACTCTTACAGTTCATAATCTGCATCACCATAGCATCTGAGATACATAATGAGAGCCAGTGTAGCACTCTACGAGCTCTTTCTGTCCAAGCTCGATGCGCTCGTCTTTGATCAGCTGTGAGGTTCCTGTCTGCTACCTCTGGTTCAGCTTCAACACTTGTCATTAGGTCCCAGTACCCTTTGCCTATCAGAAAGTTCTCCATGCGGAACTTCCATATCGCATAATTATTGCTGTCAAGCTTCTCCCCCACAATCTGGGTTATATTATCAGTTCTATCTGCATTTGCCATGTCGTAGACACTGCTTGACTACCTGCAAGACAATGACAACCTGACTACTTCAGCCCGTAAGACTTTATGACAGTTTTTCTGCAATTAATTGCAGGAAAAAAACCAGTAAATTTCAGTCAAATATCAGCCCAAACAAAGTCACAATCAGTTGATCCAACTCATAAAGACAACTGCCAATACATATGCCTGATGTTCGGTTCAGATTTAACTCCTGCAGATCCACTGCCAGGGTCCAAAAGCATGCAGTCCAAACCTGTAAACTGCAATTACAACAGCCTTTCCAAAGTCAACCTCCACCTGGATACATGTAATGCATGTTCCAAAGCTGCTTAGTTGACTGCTGGTACATATGCCACTTCAGACATAAGCATAGAGACATCAACCAATGTATTCTTAACAAGTACCAATGCCAACAATTTATGTAAAAATTGCAGTCAATAAACCAGCATAACCCGCTTCAACTAGCTCAAAAAAGTCCTTAAATCAGACCATACATTTGCTTCAGTATGTCACCATCAGTACATGACTATGTAGTGACAATACCCTATCTACATCTGACAAGCAAGTCAAACAAAATGTCTGCAATTTATATTCATCCCAAGAAGACAAGATTTCTTTTATTTGAGCTGCAAACTTCCAGTATTCAGTGGCATTTGATGCTCCTCTCAACCCAAGACAATTCTAACATGCATATGACAGCATATATGTCTTTCAGATGTCTGCATCTGTCACTCTGTGCTTCAGTAGAAAGCAAAATGCTTACTTCCCACAATCCAAGACAGTTTCCAGCCAAAAAAGAAGCTTCAGATTTGTGTATTTCAGCCACCAAACTCAGCTTGCAATTGATCAAGACAAGTACATGTAGCCTCCAGCATGTACCTATACTTCACAGGTGCTTCTGGGCATACTCAAGAGCTTCCAATGCTCTTCAAAGTGTTGTAGACTCCATGTATGCTGTGTATACAGCAGTGCAGACAATTTACACCGTTCTGCCCACTCTATTTCAGCTCATATCAGAGCTCAACCACAAGTACTTACTCCATGTACTTCACAAAGACCTTTTTCAGTAAGCATACATGCTTCTCATGACCCATTTATGGTCACCATTGAGTGCAGTAGATAGTGCAGGCCTTCAGCCCAAACAGGCGCAATCACGCTGGTTGCAGACCTCTGTTTTCAGTTCTTGCTGATGAAGATGATGATGGTGGTGTTGATGCCACACCCAAATGCACTCTAAACAGCCTCCTCAAGGCTCTCAAGAAGCCACAAGCTCTGATCTTGACCCTGGAGTGTGTAATGAACAAATACCTACCTGCAGTCCACAATGGCAGCCTGTTTGCACAAAGGAAAAATGAGTCTTCACTTCCTGGAAGTAGATCTTCACTTTCTCCAGCTCTCAGAGATCCACCAAGTCCTGCTCTAATACCATGTTTGAAGAGGAGAGAGAGACAGGGTTGAGCAAATGTCTGAACCTCATAGGTTCCATCATCTTCTTCTCATTATATCGTCATTGAGTAAAACACACATACAAAAGTAACATAGAGTAAGTGACACGCTGACTAGACAGACTAACCATAGTCAGGTCACCGACTAGCTAACCGACTTATTTAATGTAGTCACATGCACGAGACAGCTGTACACTAGCTGTCATGTCGATAGTACATAAAGACAGTCACACACGACACGGGGAGCTTGACTTCTAAGCTTGACTTCTACCAGAATGAAGAGTGGTAAGCCCAAAGGGCTGCTAGGAGCTTGGTATCCCAATATTTTATGATGCTTGACCAGCTTTGTATGTTTTTTGCATAGATTTTTGTTGATAGATTCGGCCAGGTCGTTAGCTTGTGGATAGTATGGAGATAATTTCTTGTGAATTACCAAGAAGGTGAAGCCTCTTTCTCCATAAGTGACTTGTTTTGGGCTACTTTCATAGATGTGTTTCTCCATATTTAAAGTAGGCCACAAACTCTTCAAGTGTGACCCAATTTAGAGCTAGAAGGATAAGGATTTGAGATGGCAAGTCAAACGTGACCCAATTCAATGTATCCAATGTACACACGAGCCTATGTAAAGAGGGAACCTCTATGTAAAGAGTAAGTGGTTTTCTTTGCCTTTTAAACTTATGGCCCACATTGTCTATGAGCCTCCATAAATTTCTTTCATTTTTTTTGTTACAAAAGGTCCCCTAGTGTGTTTCTCTTGCCTCTTCTTCAATATCCTCCCTTCTCTTTCCCTCTTCCATACAAAAGGAAGTAGCCCTTGATCTACTAGTTTGTACCTAGTATTTTTTCCATGTCAACATACTCTCTTCCCCATGTTCAAATTGGCATGCAACAATCCTTTCCAAAGCTACTATTAGTCTGTGCTCAAGTCTCCTACTCTAGCTCAAAAGCAAACTTGACTTACCTTAAGTTTCATCATGACTTAGTACTTAGCCATCTTCATGATAATTCCAATAGTTATATTTTTTACACATAGATTACTTCTTGAAGTAGTTGAATTTCGGATAAAGCCATGTACACTATATCCTACATTTATATCCTACATGTATATATCATCAAGTTCCCTAAGAATTGACTCTTCTTGTGTTTTTAATGCTTGGACATCTAGTCATATGACAAAGTGTAGCAGGTTATTCACATGATAGGAACATGACAAGTACTGGAAGATAATTGATTGATTCAATCCATTACCACCTTTCATTTGAATATGGTTTATTTGATCTCTAAATAGCTATGCCATCTCTATAAATGGACTACTCCATTCTCTAAATAGCTCCTCCATCTCTAATATTCCATCTCCAATATAGGTATGCCCAATCTAAAATATAGTTCTAAATCTTTTCTCATTAAGTAAATACACACTCAATTTTTAAAACACAATTTTGAAGCATAAAAATAAATAATAGCTACCACAAGAGCAACACTACCCTCCTAAAACTCAAAAAGGATTGACAAGGGCCCACACAAGTGGTGGTGCATTTGGTTTAATTCCACATTTATATTTACTAAGTTGGGTCAAGAAATTAATGCCACTCATCAACCTAGATTATCTAAAATAATGCTAACAATATTGGTCTTGAAAGTTTAAAAATGAAAGGTAAGTAAATTCAACCATTAATTGTTTACAAATCATTAAAGTAGCTCCAAAAAAAATATCCCCAACAACAAGATATAAATTATAATGGATACATTTGATTTGAGCTTCAAATTAAGATAGTCAAATTAAAATGCATGAGGTGATTCCCTGATTCCATGGTGAGAACTATTAACAAGGCATTAATGATGATGGGTGCACTTTAATTAAGATGTAGCAACACAAAATTCAAATGGAGATGGTAATCAAATCAAAAGGCACACAATGATTTCTTACTCAAATTTTAGTTTGAAAAGTAGAATTCAAACTACTGTCATATCCCATGTTGATTAGCATTCCCTTAGCAAGATTCTTCCTCATCCATTGAGTACTAAACCGTTCCCCTCTTTTCAAAAGTTATTTCTCATAACAATCCACTTTCTATTGCCTATCAAGGTATATCATATGAAATTTTAGTCCTCTATCAACTTCCAACCCTAATTGATCCTCCTAACATATTCTTATAAATTCCATCATGGAAAACATTATATTCATAGGTATTATAGCATCCTAATCATCTATCAAATGAAATAAAGTGAAATCTATATTCATTTGTGAATTGTCCTACAAACCTATAAAGCTTGGTGTAGATACTTGTCCCAATCCTTGGGATGGTCTTTCACTAGTTTACAGAGAATATTCTACAAAGTCCCATTGAATGATTCTACCAACCTATTACATTGAGTCTAGTATATGCTTCAAATCTAACTTCCTTGTCAATTCTTGAACTAGCTTATTCTTGAAACTAAGACCCTGACCTATTACTATTTCCACTAGTATCCCAATCTTGCAACATATATCCTCCATTAGAAATTGGATTGTATCCTCTTTCTTACATTTCTAAGTAGTTTTTGCTTTATACCATTTGGACATGTAATCAACTACTCTATGGATATAAGAATTTCACGTTTTAGTATTAGGTAAAGGTCTAATGAGATCCAAACCCCATTTCCTAAATGGCTCATAATAAGCAATGATAGTTTTAGCAAATTCTAGAATCAACATCCTCTTAGTGAATGATTGACAAGCATGGCAACGTTTACATGAGTGAGCAACAACATTAGTACTCAAACTAGACCAAGTAAGTCTATCAATAGGACTTTCATTTTGATCAACTCAAATCCACATCCTTCTTCATGATAAGAAGATTAAAAGGTTGGAATTTTAGAATTAACTAATACTCTTCTCGGTATATTATTAGCCCTCTCACATAATAGTTGATCATTTACAAGTGTGTATCACTTGGTCTTTTTGACAATTGCATACCTTTTATACTTATCAATTAAATATTTTAGCTCACCAACCACAAAGATTACAAAGTTGCAAGTAGTAAACTACAATTTTTAATTTCAAAATTGTATCCCAATTTGAAGATGCATATATTTCAACATTTTCTTCCTTAATAAAGCACTACAACAAAACATTAATTTTTTGAATGTCAACAGTTGCAAACTTTGAGATTATGTGAGTACTAAACATGGCCACATAAGAAAGTCTTTCCATTCTCACAAGGAATTAAGTTATGCTTTTCTCACACCCATTACTATTAGCTCTTCAAATGCTCCACTATGCAAGTATCATATTCAAACTTTCACATTAGTAAATAGCCTTTGCAAACATTATAATTTCATAAACATTGAAACTCTCATTCTCCTTTTCTCATTGATGAGAAACCATTGACATATGACATACACAATCAACAACACAGAGTGAAATAGCCATCTTGTTGACACTTACTATGTTTCCTAGTAGGAGAAAAGAAAAGAGAAGTTGAAAGCAAACACTCCTCATCAGAATTAAAGAATCAAGGAATCGCAACAATTTGAATTCATAAAAGTCTCAATCACCGGTTGTAGGATTTTTCTCATTATAGGTTATGACTCTCTCTTCCCACGTTTTGCCTTTTTAATAAGTTTTTTCTCCCTTGCCGAGTGGAAATCATGTTGTTATACACTTCAAAATTCCACCTCGAGTCACAATTCCAAGATCACGAATCGTGCTAGTACAGGACCACACTTCCTAAAGCAAAAGTACACTTCAAAACTAAGTGACAAGAACACGTGGAAAACATGCAAGCTACCACTTAATACTCCCATCCATTAACATGACTCCCATTGTGGATAAGAGTTGAAAATTCAAACAAATCACATTTACATTACTTGCTTAGTTAGTTTGCACATGGGGCCACATCTATAATTAGGCATTTTCAAAAACCGATGCGATTGGTGATGTATTTTCGTGTATAAAGGATAAATCTTTAGCTAATAAATTAATCATATGATCCAATCAATGTGCCTCACACATGCTGATAAATAGACCTCACATGGACTAAATAAGTATGTCTCCCACATGGACTACTAAAAAATATTGCTCATATGAATCGAATAATATTTCTCATACGAGCTCAATAAATGCCATTGCTCTACAATGGATATAGCATCTATCTTAGTTTCCTATGAGCTAATATGAAAGAAAAAATTAGGATAAGATCATAACGCGTTGATTGTCATCCATTGGGATTCTTCAATAAGGTGCCTTGTGAAGCTTGGTACATATTTAGAATACTATTTCTAGCCTTAACACTGGTCATTTGATGTCTATGATAACATTTGATTCTAAAGTATTTAGAATATCTATTTCTAGTGATAATACTAGGATTGAATATTTATGTAATTACTCTACAAATAGTCAAAGTAATCACTCTATTTACATGATCACTCTATTTTTTGTTCACTCACAAGAAAGTCAAGGATGACGTGATAACCTACAAAAAACCTACCAAGCTTTTCCATTTTCCTGGCAGGCCTACTAGGTTTCTAAGCCTTATTCACCAGGACTTTCTTGACTTTGCCACCATGACACTTCATCTCAAGATACCAACTGGCTCATGCTCATGGAGAATTACAAGTCCATTGACCAACTTGAAAGTTCTTCCAGGGTTCACAAATAGTGTGGCAAGTTTGCAAATCTTGTCAGTAGGCCGCCTAGCACCATCACGATGCTAGATGTAACTAGAAAAGGGAAGACCATCATCAAAGAGGAGGTCGTTCCCCTTAGTGATGATGAAGCCCCCTTGCAATCCCTATCCACGAAGACTTCCTTGACTTTGCCACCATGAAACTTCCTCTCAAGATCCCAAATGGCTCATGCTCATGGAGCATTACAAGGTCCTTGACCAACTTAAGAATTTTATATGGGATCACAAATAGTATAGCAAGACTGCAAATCCTCTCAATAGGATCACACTTCCCACAACAAGAATAGATTTCAAAACTAAGTTGTAATATATCAAATATTTCATGGAAAATTCTTTACTCTGTCGGCGACGGTTCGTGCTGGAGGGGGAGATCGATTTAGAAAGGACATCAAGCTCCTTGTTGGAGCTTGCGTATCCTCAAGGCCATGCCTCTCGCCACGTCAGGAGGGAGGATCCCCCTCCCCTCCCCTATTTAAATCAAGGGGGGGCTGCTGCCAGAAAAAAAAAGGAGAAGGGTAGACTAAGGGTATAGTGCAGAGGATCGCCGTTGAACGGGGGGGGAGGGAATCCTGAGATTGCAGTGAAGGGGTGCCGTCACCCAGTGCGCCAAGCTTGAGGGAGAGGTTGGACGTGAGAGGGAGGAGCCACCTCCACCAACACCAGCACCGCCGCCTTCAGTCAGGCCCTCGTCGCCTCACAGGATATGCCAGTTCGCAGATGCCAACACGGTGCCAAATCCTCCCCCCCTTGCCACGTAGAAGCCGTGGAAGCTTCTAAAGAGAAGCTTCTAAGGGGGGGCTAGTTAAGCCCCTTTCACCCCCTTGTGTTCCCTTTTTGTCTCCTCCCCCCCCCCCCCTCGGGTTTTAAAAACCCCTAAGCCCTTTTCACCCCCGTGTCCACACACCCCTCCCCCATGTCCTAAAATCCCTCCAAGACCCCCCTTCCTATACCTTTCACTCCCGTATCCAAAAATCTCCCAAGGCCCCCTTTTTATGCCTTTTGGAACCACACACACACACATCCCCCCCCCCCCCCCCCCCCCCCCCCCGTGTTTTAAGCCCCTCATCCCATGGGTGTTGGAACCCTGTAATTTAAACCTTTTTTCCCCCGTATTTAACCCTTAAGCCCCTTTCTTTTGGGCTTGTTACTTTCCCCCACCCCCACCCCCTCCCCCACCCCCCCCCCCCCCCCCCCCCCCCCCGGTTATTTGACCTTTAAGCCCTTTGTCTTGGGCTTTGAAACCATCTTTTTTTTTCCTCCCCCCCCCCCTCCCCCCCCCCGTGTGTAAACCCCTATAGGGCCTTTTCCTTGGGCTTTGTAAGCCTTTCCCTCCCAAAAGAACTAAGACCTTAAAGGTCTTATTACCCCCTCCTCGTGGTTAAATCCTTAATTGTTCCTTGCCCTTTCCAAAATATCCTTGGACTTGGTTTTTTTCCCCCTACTTGAAAAAGAGAAGAAGAGTATTGACATGCAAGGGAGCGACGGTGGAATTCCGAAAAGGAGTGTAAAGCTGCTTCCACATTCGAAACACTATGATGCGATGCCTCCTAAGAAAGTCCAAGGAGAAGCTGTGGGAGGATCATCTCCCGGTATCCATGTGGATATCTCACCCCAAACCCAGGTTTTTTTCTTCTTAATTTTATATCGTTGTAATTCAATCATGAAGATGAATTGTTAGGGATAGGATATATTTTGTCCTAGTTGTTCACGACGAAGGAATTTAGTTTAATGGAACATGCAAAATAGATAAAGCATAAGCGTATTTTTTTTTTCAAATAGCTTTATGCATGGAAAATGCAAATCATGAAAGGACTCTTACGATGCATAAACTCTATGAAATTATCATTGTTAATTGCATAACGTAGCAAGAAAAAAGGTTGCTTATTTAGCATGAGTTTGTTCGCAAAGAAAAATGGAAGATTAGTTGGATTTAACCTAACCTCAAATCGATAAAGTATAGGATTGAAAAATCAATTGACACATATATAACAAATCATGCAGAGGTAATCTGGATATTACCTTCTAAAGTTAACCAAATTAATATAGACTTAGAAATACCTATGCTGCGAAATATTCATTGGGAATGAATTAAAATCCAATAAACGTTTATACCTTAAATACTTGCCCATATTCCCTAATTGTAGGGTCAGTAAATTGTAAACATAAAAGGAACTAGGGTTTGTCCCTGAGTTTCTTAAAAGAAAATAATAAAGCTAGGAAACCCTAGGTCTAACAACATCAGCTTAAAGAAACTGAAATGGATTGTTTTGTAACTCCATTATCGCATAGTGCGATGCAGGACTTGTGCAGCAAGTACGGAGTCATATGGTCTTGTGATTGAATCACAAGAAGAAAGGCTCAATTCTCGCAACAAGGATGGCAGATTCTTACGCAAGTTATCTTGCGAGACGATGTATACTTTGATATCTTTCTGAGTAAGAAAGGTTAAAAACCAGAGACTGAAGTATCCAATGAACTTTAGGGTTTGACCAAGTTGGGTTAATAGGGTATGCCCTAACCCAGAATATAAGGGATATTGCCAAGTTGCAAGACACCTCGGATCGAGTGCTGGATGCATTCGAAAGGAAGGATTACTTCCTTAGTAGTTTGCCAACAACCAAATCGATCAATGGAAATGTTTGTACTTGCTAGAGATTTTAGAGCACTGTTTGACTTGTTGACCAATGAATTACAAAATAAATAAATACCTATACTTCAGGTTGAAGGCTTGAAGGGAGAGGAAGCTTCAGTTACCCTCGACTGCCTGCCTGACCCTAACTAAGGGGGTTGTTGACGGTGCCGGAAACATGGACAGAACCCACCGCGAGAGGTCTCTCCATTAAGCTCTACTTGGAGCAGGAGGATGCTTGGGTGCCAGGGGGGCTCTCGCCGTAAATCCCTCGCCTTCCGAGTCTTGCACAAGAGGCTAACGTGACTCGGGATTGGATCTCGAGGCCCGCATACTAGTCTATAGGCGAAAACTTGGAATAGTGATCCCTGTGGATTGCTGGATAGCCTTCGGGTGGATTGTCAATAAGCCTACGGGCGGAACTCCTTGTATTTCAAAGATTAACATGATGACTTATTAATAAAGAACTTGTTTGATATTGTTTTTCTATTTCAAGTGATAAGATTACGTGAAGGAACCAGTGCTTAACGGGTTAATTAAAGAAGCTGGTTATTACATGTCCAACTAATGTGTTAGATAATTACATAACTAAAACAACCCGAGGAAAGTGCGGAGGATGGGCCATGGGTCCGTCCTACGGTTGGGTGCTCTCAGCTGACTGGGAACTTTTCTCAAATCACGAAGATCAGCGAGATGATCGTCAAAGGACACGAACAACAAAAGCGTTGACCTAGAGTTATGTCTTAACCCGATTTGCGCTGTTTTAGGGAAACGGAATGGGACTATGCCTTATGGCAGAGAGGTTGAGCTTTGCATCCTCTCATTTCCCATTCTCCTTGAACCAAGTGCAACGTGAATCCACTTCAGACTTGGTGTTTCTGCTTAAAGTAGTTCACTTGAGTCCGACGCTAGTTGCTGTTAGGAAATGACCAATCAGGAAAACCCTAATTCAGGTCGATCCTAAGTGGGAACGGCCGGAATACTTCTGCTACATGGCAGACGCGGAAAGCCCTAGATCGCAAATCCCGTAACATTCCATGGGAGTGCCGGGCAGAGCTTTCTAGACTTCCTTTCGGACGGACTCCTAAGATGTGTCCTGGATGATACTAGTGGACATGTTACAATTGGTATCAGAGCCGATCAACA
The DNA here is from genome assembly GCF_053477565.2 of Lygodium microphyllum. NCBI lineage: Eukaryota > Viridiplantae > Streptophyta > Polypodiopsida > Schizaeales > Lygodiaceae > Lygodium > Lygodium microphyllum. The sequence goes on along the minus strand of NC_141148.1, from coordinate 51,293,086 downwards.
ATGGAATTTTTTTAATAAAATCTCAATGAAATGAAGTAAAGCAATTCTTGCTGTCCAAACATTTCCTGACCTTCAATGCTGTCTTGCAGAATTACGAAGCGTGGAACAAGCTCTTGGTATTTCGAGTCATGTTTATGACTGCAATGCATTCTCCGCTTTATAGACAAAGAATTGGGATGATGAACATCCTGGAGCAGATCTATAATCCATCACCTTTGTACATGGAACGAAGATGGACGTGTGCTTCAGGAATCTACTATATAGCCGCCCACCGGTTTGCTTATCTACAACCTAAAAAGGATCAAGTGGTTGGAAGACCTGAAAGTCGTGAAGCTGTTCATTTTTGTAGAAGCTCACGTAAATTCGACTTTACATATTCGAGGTCGGAGGGTTGAGATGAACTCATATGTATATGAGGAAGTAACCCATGTAATCCCAATCGACAGGATTAAAGTGTTGGGCCGCCATGAGAAGTATGGATTCCAACGGAAAGGATATCCTGAACTTCCAATGACTTACCGATTCCTGAAGATCCATGACCCAAAACCTTACTATTACACAGTTCCTGTAGATAAATGCAATACAACGTTGTTCTCCCCAAAGTAAATGTAACAGTTGGCTTATCACGCATGAAACGTTGTATTTGAAAGGGCTATGCCCATATAAATACAAATAAATACTTCTTTTTATCAATGTCTGGTTGTGCATAAGAGTTAATAAAAAGTTAAGTAGCTACATTGTTTACGAGATAGCTAAATTAAAGATGTAATATAAATCAATAACGATTATCGTTTAATAACGTTAAGAAACCTTTATCCAGGCACAACCCCAGGTACAAGTTCCTAATTCACCTCCTACATCAAGTACTGCTGTAATCTAGGAGAAGAAGTTCCTTCTCAAGCAGATTAAGCCACCCGAGTTTGACGAGAGAGGTAGATTAGTCCAAGCTGATGTTGAAATTTGGATTGAATCCATGGAGGATTACTTCGAAGTAGCCGGTACTGCACCTGCCAATCAGGCTATGCTCGCCAAGCTAAAGCTCACCGGCGATGCCAGGCTTTGGTGGAAGCAATGGTGCAGGGATCAAGGGATCACAGAGGGATCCGTTACCTAGGAGAAGCTGAAGAAAGATGTGCAAGGAAGATACTTGTGATTCCAGGAGGCATATTTCACGGTGGATTTCATGCCACGGTGGATTCTGTGAGGTTTTACGGTGGATTCTGTAAACTTTGATGACCGGGGCTCATACACAAAGTGGATTCTTTGTGCGAGAAGTTGATGGGGACACCTATCCTTTTCGGGCGTTTCATTAATTTAGTGTGTATATGGGTGATTCCATAGCGGGTGATTCCGCAAAGTGCATATTAAATTAATAAACGTTTATGAGCTTAGAGTGCGAACTCGTAATAAATTACGGTTAGGATTGATTTCTAACCACTTGATTTATTTATGTAGCAGATGGCTATAGGTATTCACTTTTGTCAGTTTAATTGTATTATTTTACTAACGATTGTGAATGCTTCAGTTGATGTGTAGAGATAGCAGTAATGGCAGAGGAAAGCATTGGAGGATAGCGAGTATTCGAGTTATCACTTATATTTTGATGGGTGCATACCTTCGGCATGGTGCCTATATTTTGTCGCGCCTATTTATTGAGGCGTTGGATATTTATTTATTATTTTGTATGCGCATGGGCACACGATTATGTTATTTGTACTTGGACATTGTGTTGGGTATGCCTGACTCTTTGGGCACCGCTGTCGTATTGCTGCGCATTCGAGATGTGAAAACCACCCGAAAGTTGTGTGTGCGATTTAATACTTTATGCACACTTAGTTGTTGTGATTACATTTATTTTCTGCGTATGAGTATAGTGGCGAGCATGAAGGGTTGCTTTCAGTCTATGTTGAGCAGGGTCAAGGAGAGAAGACATTACAACTATACAAACAGATGCAAGAGGAGGGCATTTTCTCAAATCTGTACACGATCAATCTTATTGCTGTGAATAGCAAATACTGCAATGTTTCCACTGACAATAAGTATGTAATTAATATCATCAACAGCAAGGAATTTGGAAAGGTTTCGGTTTATGTAAGGATCTTCTCACAGAAAGAAAGTTGATTGTTTAAGATGGCTTTTGCGGCATTTGGTACAACAATGGTGGGAAGCATTACTTTCATTAGAAATGAATGGGATTGCATTATCAGATGTACAAAGAGTAGAAAAGCTGAAATCTGCTGCTAATGCAGTTTTCCCACTAGTGCTGAACACCTTTTCGGTTCCATGTGATGATTGAAGGGTCTAAGAAGGTTCTAAGGCACTTGTTGGGACATTTTTGGGTTCTAGTGTTTCATATTTAGTGGAGGCATATTCGAGCCCATGAAAGGAGCCGTGCTTTGGGGGGGGGAAAAGAGAAGCTTTTGTGTTTTTGAAAAGTGTTTTTGGTGGGAGAAAAGGGGAAGTAAGGAGGACGATATTCATCGCTGAATATGGATTTGGAGAGGACGATACTCTGCGCGGAATAGAGGAGGAGCAACACCAGATGATGATCAGAATAGCACAAGGAGGAGCTGGAATAGCCTGGACGTGTGCGACAAAAAGGGAAGTATTAAGGATTGTTTGCGGCGGCACCAGGGATCATAGACGAAGAATCCCTTGCAATAGTGTTGATGATGATGAGGAATTCCGTCAGGATCGCTTGAACCCAGATCCCAGAACCAGAATCACCATAACTAGATTCTTAACCCGCTCGGTTCCCTGTTATCTTGCCGACATCCATCGCAGTCCAGCTCTCTCGCCCCTCTCATATATGCAGAGAAGCTTCTGATTCAGAGGGCAAATTCACAGGCAGAGAGAGAAACACGCAGGCAAACACAGGAGAAGCGAGAGGGAGGCCATCATCATACTGCAGAAGAAGATCCAATCCCCAAAAGGAAAGGTCCCTTTCTCTTTCCTCTGGACAGAAAGCATGGCTGCTATGACCATGTGAAAGCACGATGGCTTCTTAGAAAGAGCTCTGGTTATGTTGCTGCTGCTTGCTTTCTCAGGTCCTAGTATGCATTCTCTATGTGCTACGAGCCTTGGAATCAACTATGGGAAGGTCGCTAACAACCTCCCTGCCCCTGCAGAGGTAGTGAAGATCATCCAGTCCATATCTATTAAGAAGGCAAAGCTCTATGATGCAGATCCACTTGTCCTAAACACATTCCGCAACACAGACATCTCCTTCTTGGTGGAGTGGAATTGCTAGAGGCTGTAGGATTCAGCCTACAGACTGAAGGAGACGAGGTTTGGGCTATCAGAGAGGATGCCAGGATCAGTTTTATCTCTGCATATATAAACAAACCTGATTGCCTATAGTTTCTCTGTCAAAACGAGTGGTGCAGGTCACATTTGGAGCCTTCAAGAGCAGCTGTAATACTGATTCTAATAAACTTCAATGGTGTTTTTTGGGCCTCTACTAGTGATAAGAAAAATGGAACACTCATGCTAAACAGATGTTAGAAACTTAAACACATCGAACAAAAGTGTTTTCTGTTGTTGTGATGTGGAAATATGGTATTTGCTGCAAATGAGGAACATCTGGTTTTTATCCATACCTGCAGAGGTTGACAAGACTGTGTATTGTAGATAAACTCCATGGTTTTCACCAAGGTTTGCCATTTGAATACTAGCAGTTACTGATTATTGACAGCATGGAATGTTGAGGCTTTTCTAGACTTTAACTGAATACAATAAGCTTCTGGTTCTGCACATTCAAGTTGCTGTTAAACTAGACACGGTTTTTGTGCTTCTTGTAAGGACAGTCTCAGATTGGCTAGTTAAGCAAAGTCAAGTTAAAAGAACTGGCTATTTGAATACAGAGAATGGGATCTTTTCTTCTCTAAAAGACACCAACAAAGATAAGGCATTGAATAATAATGTGGAATGCGTATGCTGGAAATGCCCGTCCTCTTCGCATATTTGTTGAACTGCTATCCTGAAATTAGTCAAGGTCTTCTGTAGACACGACTTTTCTTTGCTTTCGAAACCCTTCGACATCTTTGGTGAACTCGACGTGAAAGTGTCGCAGAAATTTCAGGATGGGAGATACTTGAGCCTCTATTTCAGCTTCTTCTACAACTCCAGCTGTGTCTACTTCAGCTCCATCAATGACTGCTGCGTCAAGTACTTCAACGGAGGATCTAAAACAGATTTTGCAGAATATGTCCATGTATATGCAGCTCCAAAATCAGCAAACACAAATGTATATGCAGCAGCAACAACAATTGCATCAACAGCAGTTGTCTCAGCAAAGGCAACTTTATTCAGAGCAGGAGAATGCAAACAGCGCAACTAAGGCTATTGAAGCAGTTGAGAGTGAGAAGAAGCTATTTGACGGGCGTAATGTTTCAGCATATTTGAAGACATATGAGATCAAGATGGGGTTTTTTGGAGTTCCTGCTGGACTTATGAGTAAGTACTTCCTTCGTCTTGTCACACCTGCTTTGAGGACAAAAGTGACTGATCTTTTTATTCAAAATACACATTGGCAAGATTTTAAGAAGGCCTTGAAAGAAGAATACTTCCTTGAGGACTTTGGTATGGCTACTCGGCGGTCATTCCGAGAGTGGGTCTACATGCCAAACAAAGGTCTTGCTGCTTCAGAGTTGATTCGAGAATTCGAAGAGAGGTATAGTCAGCTTGATGCTATTGAACAAAGAGCATTGGATGTTGAAAAAGTTGAGCTTTTCTTGCAAGCTGTTGATCCTGCTCTTCAAGAAGAATTGGGTGAGCTTCTTGAAGATCTCACGAAGCCTATGGGTCTTAAAACTGATTGGCAGGATGCTCAGGATGCAGTCTCGACATTGACCAAGAGGAGGATATGGAAGACTCGCCTACAGAATGGTTCCATGACACCTACACCATCATCTGCTCCTATGCCTACTTCTATCCCTGTTATTTCTTCTCCTCCTCAGCTAGTTTCTTGGCCTATGCCAGTGCCTACTGTTTCTACTCCACCTATTCCTCCTGTTCCACGACCGATGCCTACACCTTCTGCTCCAAAACCATCCGCTCCATCGGTGCCTACCTCTATTGATGACATAATCAAAGGCATCACAGATTTGACACTTGAGTCAGTCAAAGCAGAGTTAGTGGGAAAGTTGAAGGAGCAGTTTGCTTCAACTGTGCCTACTACTTCTTCTAGTGCTCCTACTGCACCTAGGAGTGCTCCTAGTGCACCTAGGAGAGATCGGAGATGTATTTGGTGTGATAGTACGGAGCATCAGCATTGCAGGGATTGTGACTCTTTCCAGGATGCAAGGAGGCAGAATTTGGTATATTGGGGGCAAGATGGTAAGATTTGGTTGATTGAGACAGGAGCTCCACTTGCTACCAACTTTGGTAAAAGTGGAATGAAGAAGTTAGTGGAGGACATGGCTGCGCATACTTCTTATGTGACAACTAGAGGTGATCCTTCTGCATATGGAGTACAGATTGAGAAAGGATTAGAGACTCAGTCCGCACTATGGACTTATGCTATGGAGACTGCAAACAAGGGAAAAATTCAGCAAACTGTTTTGACTAGTGCTGGCTCTAGCATCAGATCAGAGACAGGTTGGGACTCGCCTGTTGACAGGTACTCTATTTATGCTTATTTGGCTAAATCTCATGGTGCAGATGTATTTGTTGAGGAGAAGCGTAAGAGGGATGAAGAAAATCCAAGTGCAGCTAAGAAGACTAGAGGGGGTGAGTTTGTTACTCCACCTACTGCAGGACCGTCTTCAAGACCAGGGCCAGATCGACAGATGGAGGATGCTCAAAAGAGAGAAAAGAGGCAAGAGTCTAGAGAGAGAAAGCAGTCAGGATTCAGATTGATGTCCGATATTGAGACATCTATAGACATGAAGAAAATCTTTAATGATAAGATACTTGGCAGTGAGGTGACTTTCACTATTTCTGAGATTTTGGGCATCTCAAAAAGAGAGTTTCAGGATCAGTTTCAGGAGGTCCTGAAGAGGAAAAGACATGCATTGGCTACCACTGATACACAGGGAGTTTTGATTGGAGAGTTGGATGAGGATGATGATGAGGTTATGGTTGATCATGCTTCTGTTTTTCCTCAGGTAGAGAAGAGGGTTCAGCCTATGCATTATGCTGAAATTGATGAGCCTGTTTTGATACCGCGTAGTCACTTTTCGCAGAGCCATTGGGCTAGGGCAACTACAGAGACGATGGTAAAGGTTGGAGAAAAACAGGTGCCTTATGTTGCATTGGTTGATCATGGTTCAGAGATTAATCTCATTGTTCGTGGAGTTTATGAGAGTAACAGATGGCCTATGGATGTAGAGCATGGGTGGCGTATGAGAGCCGCCAATAACACTGCAGGTGATTTATATGCTGCTTGCCCTAGTGTCAGGGTTTCTATTGGTGATGTAGAGGAGGATTTTCATTTCTTTGTGCACGATTCATGCTCTTATCCCATAATTCTTGGTCAGCCATTCATTACAGAGATGCGCATGGAAACTAAGGTCATGGATGATGGATCTGCTTATGCACGGATTCGCAGTAAAGATGGTATGAGAGCAGTTCAGTTTATGACTGTATGTGTGAACCATGTTAGAAACAGAGATACTCTCAGAGATGCACCCTTGCCCACTGTGAGGGATTCGGGTTTTCATTAGGTACCGCCGTTTCGCGAGACGACGGTGGTACAGAGAAGAGGAGATTGGAGTTCTCGCCTCCTAGCAGCAGTGTTTTCTCCTCCGGTTATGTTGGGATTTCAGCAAACAGTTCAATGAGTTATCAGAAGACTTCTAGGTTGCCTAGAGCTGCCAGGCAGTATATATGCAGGAAGGAGAAAATTTTGAAAAATGCAGGAATTTTGGAGGATGATGAGCACATAGATGGGATGTATGACAGTGTGATTTGTGCAGATACGATGGCAGAGATGGGAGATATGCTGAAAACTGATATGCTGAATTGTCATGGTAATGTATTAGTGCAATCCCTGGACATGTTTAATGAAATTGCAGATTTTGTGTCACAGATTGAGTCAGAGGCTGAGGAAACTCAGCAAAGAGTGTTGAGTGCTGAAGAAATTCAGCAAACAGAGTTTCCAGCTGGTTATGATCAGCTTTCAGAGAGACAGAGGGCTGAAAATTTTCAGCCAACAGAGTTTACTGCTGAAATATTTCAGCATTCAGAGTTTGGGGCTGTTTCTATGCAGTCCATAGAGCAGAGGGCTGAGAATATTCAGCCATTGGAGTGCAGAATTGCTGATTTACAGCAAGGTTTATGTAATGCAGAAGAGCATAATGAAGCCAGGGTTGACACGAAATACAAAACTGTGGATAAGAAGGTGAAGCCGGTTGCTGTACCGCTTCCATCTGACAGTGATCAGCAAATAGAGAGGGCTGCTAAACAGCAAATTTTGAGGAATCCGGAGCATATTGGTCATAAATTTTCAGCAGAGACACTTGCTGAATTGAAAATTGGAAATGGTGATTTCTTGTTACCCATGGAGAAGCAATGCTTTCAGGAGATGCTTGAGCATCATGGAAGGGGATTTGCTTTTGTCCCACATGATATTGGATGTGTGAATCCTGATGTTGTTGCTCCTATGGTCATTTTTACTATTCCTCATATCCCATGGAATCTCCGACCTATTCCAGTGCCTAAAGCACACTTGCCAAAGCTGATTGATTTATTGAATGAGAAAATCAGGATGGGAATCCTTGAGCCTTCATTTGCACCATACTCAAACAGGTGGTTTACAGTTCTAAAGAAGAATGGTACTCTTCGATTTATTCAGGACATGCAGCCAGTGAACAGAGTTACTATCAGGAATGTTGGTATAGGTCTAGTTGTGGATGAGTTTGCAGAGGCATTTGCTGGACGTGCCATCTATTCTTTGGGTGATTTGTATTCAGGTTATGATCAGTTTCAGCTGGCTTTGGAAAGCAGGGACATAACCACCATGAGAACTCCTATTGGGCTTGTCAGGATGTGTACCTTGCCTCAAGGTGCCACTAATTCTGTTGCGCATATGATGAATGCCATGCATAAGGTCCTTCGTGATTACATACCTCAGCTTACTATGCCTTTCTTGGATGATGTGCCCATTAAGGGGTGTGTAGAAGAAGAGAAGAATGAGAGCCTAAATGAGCAGGGATGCAGATACTTTGTGGCTGATCATATTTCAGCATGTGAGAAGATTTTGGCCAGGTTAGAAGAAGTGAACTTGACACTTTCAGGGCAAAAATCTATTTTTGGAGTGAATGAGGTTGTCATTGTTGGGCATATGTGTGGATGTTATGGCAGGAAACCCTCACCTGATAAGGTGAATGCTATAAGCAAGATTGCAGAGTATTGTTCTACTACTTCAGAGGTACGGAGATTCATTGGTGCTTGTGTGTTTTATATGATTTGGATACCTCATTTTGCACACATTGCAGATTGTTTGTATCAGTTGCTTCGAAAGGGGCAGAAATTCTATTGGGATGAAAGCCACACTAGAGCCATGCGAAAATTGAAGAAGTTATTGCAGAATGCTCCTACTCTCAGAAAAGCGGATTATAATTGTGATAGGCCTATTGTATTGACAGTTGACACTAGTCCAATTGGCATAGGTTGGGCTGTGGGTCAAGATGATGCAGATGGAAATAGGTATGCTATTCGGTTTGGGGCGAAAGTCCTAAACGAGAGACAGAGGAGATATCCGCAAATCAAGAGGGAGTTATTGGGAATTGTCACGGCTCTCAAATGTGACAAGGAGTACTTTATTGGAGCTTCAGTTGTGGTAGAGACAGATTGCTTGCCATTGATTGGTATGATCACGAGTTGCTCTACTCCGGATATAGCTATGTTGAGATGGATTGCATACATCAAGTCATTAAATCCAGAATTTAAACACATAGCAGGGAAGGATAATCCAGTGGCAGATATGTTGTCTAGAGCCAGATATGATGATGAGGAGACTCTACTTGCAGAAAATGATGATGCAGAAATTTCAGCCACTATGGTTGATCATGTTTGTCATGTCTATGATATTGTGCCTTTCACAGAAGAACTTTATGTTGGAGATTGGTTGCAGATTGGCATGTACCTTAGTACACTAAGCAAAAGAGATGAATGGACAGATGAAGAGTTCAAGAAGATCAGAAGGAAAGCCTATGGTTATTTTCTCAAGGACGGATTTCTTTGGAAGCATCCGAAGAAAAGAGGCGGATTGCCTTTGTGGGTTGTCTGCGATAGAGAGACACAGTTACAGGTGATGAGGGAGTTTCATGAGAGTCCTTGGGCTGGTCATAGAGGAGTATGGGCTACTTATGAGAAAATCAAGGAGAAATATTGGTGGAAAGGCATGTACAGAGATGTTTCTCACTTTGTTGAGACTTGCAGAGACTGCCAGATGTATTCAGTAGTGCGTCATCGAGATGAGCTTCATTCGACCTATCCACTATGCATTCATTATAAGTGGGTAGTTGATTTGGTTACCATGCCTATGGGTCTATGGCAGATGAGGTACATTGTTTTGGCTAGAGAGGATCTTACCAATCATGTTGAGGGCAGATCTTTGAGAACGAAGACCACTAGTGCAGTGTGTAAGTTCTTATTGGAGGAAATTTTCTGCAGGTATGGTTGTGTGGGTAAGATCACTGCGGATCGTGGTGAATTAGATGCAGATGAAGCTAGGGAGTTTTTCTCTCAGCTAGGAATTAAATTGGCTCTAACCACAGCATACAATCCAGAGGGAAATGGAAAGAGTGAAAGAGGGCATCCGCCGATAGTGAAAGCATTAGCCAAAGCATGCAGAGGACGGATTGGAGAATGGCCAAGACTTCTACCATTTGCTTTATGGGCTGATCGTACGACTCATAGTGTTACCACAGGATATATGCCTGCAGAGTTGATGTATGGTCAGAAACCTGTTATGCCGATTGAGACTTGTGCTTTGACTTGGTCAGTTTTACCTTGGCAGGAGGATTTGACGAGAGAGGAGCTCTTAGCTCTTCGGATTCGACAGTTGGAGAGGAGACCTGAGGATATTCAGCTAGCTATTGACAGGTTGAAGGTTGCTAGACTGAGAAATAAGGACAGGTTTGACAGCAGGCATCGTTTGCGACCAAGAGCAATAGAAGAGGGAGATTGGGTATTGGTGTTTGATAGCAGTCTTGAAAATCAGCATACTGCACTTCGGAAGATGGTGAAAAGATGGTTTGGACCATACATAGTCAGACATGTCTTTGATAATGCAACATATGAGCTGACAGAATTGGATGGAACAGTGCTTAGAGTGCCTATTGCTGGAAAAAGAATCAAGATTTTCAAGAAAAGAGATGATGAGGATTATGCATTGGAAGAATTTTCAAGAGAAGAGCAACGACAAGAAACTCTAATGGAAGAGACAGATGATATGGGTGAAAATCTTGTTGATCTACCGGAAATGCATAACGAAGAGATTGATTTGTTTGTGGATCTTGATGATAATGATCATGGGTAGTTGGCCCATCCGGAGGATGCGCAGGATTAGAGGGGGTGGATGTCGTATTGCTGCGCATTCGAGATGTGAAAACCACCCGAAAGTTGTGTGTGCGATTTAATACTTTATGCACACTTAGTTGTTGTGATTACATTTATTTTCTGCGTATGAGTATAGTGGCGAGCATGAAGGGTTGCTTTCAGTCTATGTTGAGCAGGGTCAAGGAGAGAAGACATTACAACTATACAAACAGATGCAAGAGGAGGGCATTTTCTCAAATCTGTACACGATCAATCTTATTGCTGTGAATAGCAAATACTGCAATGTTTCCACTGACAATAAGCGTGTAATTAATATCGTCAACAGCAAGGAATTTGGAAAGGTTTCGGTTTATGTAAGGATCTTCTCACAGAAAGAAAGTTGATTGTTTAATATGGCTTTTGCGGCATTTGGTACAACAATGGTGGGAAGCATTACTTTCATTAGAAATGAATGGGATTGCATTATCAGATGTACAAAGAGTAGAAAAGCTGAAATCTGATGCTAATGCAGTTTTCCCACTAGTGCTGAACACCTTTTCGGTTCCATGTGATGATTGAAGGGTCTAAGAAGGTTCTAAGGCACTTGTTGGGACATTTTTGGGTTCTAGTGTTTCATATTTAGTGGAGGCATATTCGAGCCCATGAAAGGAGCCGTGCTTTGGGGGGGGAAAAAGAGAAGCTTTTGTGTTTTTGAAAAGTGTTTTTGGTGGGAGAAAAGGGGAAGTAAGGAGGACGATATTCATCGCTGAATATGGATTTGGAGAGGACGATACTCTGCGCGGAATAGAGGAGGAGCAACACCAGATGATGATCAGAATAGCACAAGGAGGAGCTGGAATAGCCTGGACGTGTGCGACAAAAAGGGAAGTATTAAGGATTGTTTGCGGCGGCACCAGGGATCATAGACGAAGAATCCCTTGCAATAGTGTTGATGATGATGAGGAATTCCGTCAGGATCGCTTGAACCCAGATCCCAGAACCAGAATCACCATAACTAGATTCTTAACCCGCTCGGTTCCCTGTTATCTTGCCGACATCCATCGCAGTCCAGCTCTCTCGCCCCTCTCATATATGCAGAGAAGCTTCTGATTCAGAGGGCAAATTCACAGGCAGAGAGAGAAACACGCAGGCAAACACAGGAGAAGCGAGAGGGAGGCCGTCATCATACTGCAGAAGAAGATCCAATCCCCAAAAGGAAAGGTCCCTTTCCCTTTCCTCTGGACAGAAAGCATGGCTGCTATGACCATGTGAAAGCACGATGGCTTCTTAGAAAGAGCTCTGGTTATGTTGCTGCTGCTTGCTTTCTCAGGTCCTAGTATGCATTCTCTATGTGAAGATCATCCAGTCCATATCTATTAAGAAGGCAAAGCTCTATGATGCAGATCCACTTGTCTTAAACACATTCCGCAACACAGACATCTCCTTCTTGGTGGAGTGGAATTGCTAGAGGCTGTAGGATTCAGCCTACAGACTGAAGGAGACGAGGTTTGGGCTATCAGAGAGGATGCCAGGATCAGTTTTATCTCTGCATATATAAACAAACCTGATTGCCTATAGTTTCTCTGTCAAAACGAGTGGTGCAGGTCACATTTGGAGCCTTCAAGAGTAGCTGTAATACTGATTCTAATAAACTTCAATGGTGTTTGTTGGGCCTCTACTAGTGATAAGAAAAATGGAACACTCATGCTAAACAGATGTTAGAAACTTAAACGCATCGAACAGAAGTGTTTTATGTTGTTGTGATGTGGAAATATGGTATTTGCTGCAAATGAGGAACATCTGGTTTTTATCCATACCTGCAGAGGTTGACAAGACTGTGTATTGTAGATAAACTCCATGGTTTTCACCAAGGTTTGCCATTTGAATACTAGCAGTTACTGATTATGGACAGCATGGAATGTTGAGGCTTTTCTAGACTTTAACTGAATACAATAAGCTTCTGGTTCTGCACATTCAAGTTGCTGTTAAACTAGACACGGTGTTTGTGCTTCTTGTAAGGACAGTCTCAGATTGGCTAGTTAAGCAAAGTCAAGTTAAAAGAACTGGCTATTTGAATACAGAGAATGGGATCTTTTCTTCTCTAAAAGACACCAACAAAGATAAGGCATTGAATAATAATGTGGAATGCATATGCTGGAAATGCCCGTCCTCTTCGCATATTTGTTGAACTGCTATCCTGAAATTAGTCAAGGTCTTCTGTAGACACGACTTTTCTTTGCTTTCGAAACCCTTCGACACCGCCCATTAGTTTTATTTCTATTTTGTGCTAAAGCAAACTCAAGAGCTAAAAGCTTGCTATTTTGTAATTTGGGCTATTATTTGAGCTTGAAGATGATTAATACATAAAAATACATGCTTTGTGGAGCGCTCACACAAGGCATGGCGGGAGATTGCACCCAATTGGTCTCTTGTTCATGTCGTGCATGCTTTTTACCTTGAGTTTTGTGCAAAAAGTAGAGTTCTTTTGTTCTTGGGGACCTTCCGACATTCACTACACAAGCGCACAGCATCCGATCTGCGCACCAGTGGTATCAGAGCGAAGCTGAGATTGAGAGCTTCCAATCGCTACTCATCTTGTGTGAAGGCGGAGCTCCTAGAACGATCGAGCTCTATGCTCAATCTCACCGCGAACGGTCGATACGAGTGGATTCCTGGCGGTCAAGAACCTATGTTTCCATCTTCAGATTGCGAAGGACCGGCCTGCAATAGCGAAGGACCACTCCTACATCCTCTCATACAAGTCGTGGAGTTACAGAGAGATAAGTCTTCTAATCCACAAGTTTAAAAGCTTAAGCAAGCTTCATAAGCTTAATAAGCTTAGTTTAAGCTTAAAAAGCTTAATTCTTACAAATCGTCAACGAACGGTATCAGAGGAGGTCCGCGAGATTTTCGCTGGGCGAAAAAACGGCCCCCCCCCTAAAATTCACCGTTTCCATCCATACAAGCTATAAGCTAAGTCTCCTAAGCTTCCAATCACACAAAATCTCCCAAGTTCTGCAAGTCTACAAAGTCTAAATCCTGCAAGTCTGCTAAATCACTCAAGTTCTGCAAGTTCTGGTACTCTACAAGTCACATAAGTCTGCAACTCTGCAAGTGAGACAAGTCACATGAAGTCAGAACTGGCTTCTATTCAAAACTCATAGAAGGGTTGTTCCTGCGCAGAAACTCTGAACTGCAAAGTTGTTCATTGGAAGGTACTGTTCACAGATGCGGGTTTGCTGAACCATTTTCAGCACAAGCAGAAGGATAAAACACAGATTTTTCAAAGATTACAAATCCCGCAATAGCCAAAGACGAAGATTGTGAACGCCACACACAAAAATATATAAGCCTTGTATACCCGATCTTGAGCTACGCTCATCCCGCTAATTGGATTTTGAGAGTGTGAGGTTTTTTGAAGTTTTGCAAGATGACGGAACCACATATGGATGATTTAATGGCTGAAGGCGATCTTCCTGAACCTACGATGGAGCAAAAGCTGGATTTAATTATGATGCAGTTGGATGAAGAACGACGAGCTAGGCAAGCATTGCAAGCTCAATTGGCTAATTTACAAAGATCGACTACCGACAAAGAGGAACCACAATTTGAAGACCTTATTCGACGTACCATCGACGCAATTCTCGAAGCTCAATCCATCCGCAAAGAAACAAAGATAAGTAAAAGAAATTTCAAATTCCGTACTTTCAATGGCACTCGAGATGGAAAAACTATTCTTGCATTCATCAGTCAGTTTGACGATTACTTTCATGAGGAAACATATGCAGAAAAAGATAAAATCAAGTGTGTCACTAATCATTTAGTGGATAGAGCATCTCTTTGGTGGACGGTGGTTCGTAAGAGTATAGATTGTCCCACTACCTAGGAGAATTTCAAGAAGTTTATGCAAAATTTCCTTCCTCCACAATTTCATGAAAAAGCCATAAAGCAATGGGACCTTCTTCACCAACGAGATCGTGAGCCTATTCCTCAGTACACCGAACGCTTTTGGAATGCATTACTCCAGTTACGCATGCTTGAAGACGTACCTGAAGCAACTCACAAGCGCAAGTACATGTCTGGATTACTTGGGCATTACTACGCTGAAGTCAATATGTTCAAGCCTGCAACTCTTGAAGATGCAATCTCTTTAGCTCATGACACTGAAGACAAGCTTCGAGGAAGAGACAAGCGTCCACAGCAATTCCAAGCCAATGGTAACTATGGATCTAAGCAATTCAACTCAAATTTTAGAAGATTTAATCAAGGTCGTTTTCCTTCATCATCTTTCTGTAAAACTTGGGCAAAACCACCTGCTTTACCATCCAATACCAATCACAACCCTAAGCCAATTCCACAGTCAAATCCTAATATTCCTAGACTTTCTGCCATTGCAAACAATGTAACCAAAGCCAAACCTATAGTGTGTTATAAATGCCACCAATCTGGACATCTAGCAGCCAATTGCCATTCGAAGAAGCCACCTGTCCATATCAACTACCTTGGAGCAATAGAAGATTATGAACATGAAGAAATGCTTGATTTCACGGAAGATGAAGACGACATTACTACTCCTTCGGATACTTTACCAGGTATGCCAACTCCACATTCTTTATTGACAATGAAATGTTTAGTGCATGGAAAGGAAAATATTATTTTGCATGATGATGGTAGTACTCATGATTTTATTTCTGCAAAGCTAGTAAAAGAATTGAAATTACAAACTGTACCTACGCATTATTGTATTAAAGCAGCATTCTTAGCCACAAGGTATAATGGAACACAAGAGGTGCATGACTTAGAAATTCAAATTAGTGAATACACTGAAAGAAGAAATTTTCTAGTTGTACCATTACAGTCCAATGATATTATCTTAGGTATGCCTTGGCGTCATCAGTATAACCCTGATATAGATTATTCCACACATTCAATTAATATTCATTTTCAAGGAAAACATATTACATTATATGGTATGCATGCATCTAATGCTTTTCCACTGCTTTCGCATACTCAAGCTAAACGTGCATTACGCAAAAGTAGCAAATCTTATCTCATTTGCTTGAATGAACTACAAGTTAAAGAAAATCATGTGCACCCTAGGCATAAAGAATTTCTTGCACACTTTAAAGACTGTTTTGCGGAAGATCTACCACCTGGTTTACCTCCTTCACATCCTGAAGACCACAAAATAGATTTGATTCCTGGTACACAACCACCTCGTAAAGCACCATATAGGCATAACCAGATAGAGCAAAAAGAAATTCAAAATCAAGTTGAGGAATTACTAAATAGAGGATTGATTAGACCTAGTAGTTCTCCATTTGGTGCACCTGTTTTGTTAGTAAAGAAGAAAAATAATACCTATCGTATGTGCATTGACTATCATGCTTTAAATAAGATCACAGTAAAGAATAGGTATCCAATTCCTAGAGTCGATGACCTTATGGATAAACTGTAAGGTTTTGCCATATTTAGTAAAATAGACCTTAAATCTGGTTATCATCAGGTGAGATTAGATAAGTCGACATATTCAAGACTGCATTTAGAACACAATTTGGTCATTATGAATTTTTAATGATGCCTTTCGGATTGACTAATGCACCTGCTATATTTAGTAGAATGATGAATCGTATATTTTTGAAATATCAGCATTGTGTTATTGTATTCTTTGATGATATTTTGGTGTTCAGTCAAAATGAGAAAGAACATTATGAGCATTTGTCCTTGGTTTTCAAGTTATTAAAAGATAATCAACTGTATGCTAATCCGGAAAAGAGTGAGTTCTTTAAAACAGAAATTGAATATTTAGGTCTGAGAGCGGAATTTAGGTGCCGGAAAGTGCTTAAAAATTGCTAAAAATTATGAATATCAAGGGAAAAATATTCACCGTCAAAGGCGGCGGCTCGATCTAGGACGATTTTAAGCGTCAAAGTACTTTAAAGGTGCCCGAGCGACACTTGTTGATTTTTCATAATTTTTCAGACAGTCGTGCGGGTTGGCAAGAGTTATGGCCAATGCGGGATGCCAAGCCGGACGCCCAGGATTTTTCAGAGCTCAATTCGGAGTCCGGACGGGGAAATGGCCACAAAGTGGGCAAGATTTGAAGGGGTGGACCAAAGTTTGGCCAAATGGGTAAGTGACCCTTGGGGCCCAAAAATGAAAGTCACATGAAATGTTTGGGGGAGAATCCTGGTGAGAGAGAGGAGGACATCAACGCTAGACTGCGTCGTTTTTTTTGCCCTCCTTGATGGAGATGGAGGTGTGGGGCTGCAAACAACCCCTGCAACTGATCATGGGCCCTCATTCCCTCCTGTCTGTGGATCTTATCGCTGCCCTTCGCCCCTCAGTTGATGGCCTGAATGCTGAGATAGAAATCTAGTCTTTCTCTCTCCTCCCTCTCTCTCTTCTAAGGGGGAATTCATGTGGGAAGAAGAAGGAAGAAGAAAGAATGATGGAGGCTTGTCCGGCATGGATCGGATTGCTCCACGGGCTGGAAATGGTGATTTGTGATCGTGCTGAGCATGAAGTGCTGCTGATTTTCAGATTTGCAGCCATGGACATGAAACGCGAAACACGCAAATAAGCGGTAATTCAATTTTTTTCAAAGGAAATTTGAGATTTCATGGCTTTTGATTGATAAAATATTGTTCATGTGGGCTAAAAATTATTTATGTTGCTGTTTTCCATGAGTACTTGTCGATCATAATCAGAAAATCAGAAAAATATGCATCTTGTGGTTCAAAATAATATACTAAAACACGTAAAATATGGAAAATCAAGGGAAAATGATGTTTTTGGGCATAAAAATGGGAAAATGAATAGGAACACCAACTAAATTTTCAATTTTGCTGCAAGAAGGAACTAAGGGCCACAGCCCATAACCTATCTTGAATTTTCAGTAATTAAATAATGCAAAAAATAAGGGAAAATACAAGGAAAATAGAGAAAAATCACTAAAAATAGGGGAAAAATGCATTTTGGGTGCAGAAAATTAGTGAAAATTAAGAACAATGTTTGTGAATGTTTGTGGGGACTGAAGCATGAGGATTTGCCTCAGTTCAACCCCACCTTCTTGTTCTAGTGTCTCTCTTTCCGTTTTTTCACATAAAATGATGGCAAAATGTCCTATAAATCTATACCACAATGCAGCATTTGATCGATGGGAGGGTAGAATGGTTAGAGTGTGGCTAAATGTGGAGTCAAATGACGAAAAGATTGCTATTTTTGTTTGCATGCCATATAGGTCGGTGAATAATTATCAAATAAGAGCCTAGTAGCACGAGGGTTTCCTTGGTGCTAGGTTCGTGCAACGCCGCATAAGAACGGTAGTTGAAAATCATTGAAAGGATGTTTTCTATATGTGCACAATATTGATTTCATAACTGTTTGAGCACTTGGCATCCACAATATGCATAAATCATGGAAATATTTAAAGGTATCAGAAATCCTGGATGCACAGCAATTGTTTTCATTAGGATCTTGACCCACGTTGAGTGAGAGACAGGACACCCTAAGCCATAGGCTAGTCGTGGGGTCTAGGGGAAAGAGAAGTAAGGACAATGGTACATTCCTGTATACGATTAAATGGTACCTTGAGTGGCTTTTGTGCGAAATGTCTATATGTTGAGCGACGCATCGAGGGGCCAATCCCCAAGGTGTAGGAGAGTCGCAGAGGGTTGACGGCATTCAGCCGTAGGAGGAACCCATGTGTATGTGATTCGAGCCTTTTGGCTATGTGAAAGGGACTCCCTCTGAGGAGTAATATTGGGTTAGGATTAGTTGGACTACAACGTATTACAAACGCAATGTTTAGGAAGCAGAGATTTTGATAGACGCTCCTGGTCGCGAGGCCGAGGGGTTGTCTTGTGCGTAGTGACGAGGCCCGGCTAGTGCATGAGCTAGTGCCGGCCCATTTTTAGGTCCATCAGTGGTGCGTTTGCCGGGAGCCGCTTAAAAGTGGGGGTCCTCGAATCCTGGTTGTCTAAGGACCAACTAGCAGTTTATGCCAAAGGATACTGAGATTGATCCGTTATTTATTGATAACCATCGTCTAGCAGAAATCCAAAAGCAAGAAAGAGACGAAAGAGCTAGGCGACGTGCTGAAATTTTTAGGAGATATTCCCCTAAGCGTAGCGGTGCTGAACCATTACGAGGGAGTGGATCTAGTGGTCTTGGGGCCACAAGTAGTAAGTTAGGAGAAGGTGGAAACTCTGGTGCTCCCCTTTCTTCCATAAGCCAGTCTACATCAAGTGCGGGAGGTGTAACCCCACCGTCCCTTATTCCGAGTGCAAATCCAATCCTCGTCATGGCGCAGCCTATTGCAATTCTAGCAGGAACGACGGATTTGCCAGCTCTAGGCTACCCACTATCCATTTTTAATGGGCTAGTTGAGGAAGATGCGGATTATGGCGATACTTCCATTTGAGAAGTGGGGAATAGACTTTGTGGATCCTATTACTCCGTCGTCGACTGCGCAAAAGAGGTATATCATTGTAGCAACTGACTACTTCACAAAGTGGTCAGAAGCACGTGCAACAAGAAAAGATGATGCTAAAGAAACTGCTAGTTTCCTTTTAGAGCAGATAATATGCCGTTTTGGTCCACCGAAAGAATTAGTGTCGGACCACGGAACCCATTTCTTGAATAAGGTGATCAAAGGTTTGACAGAGATGTGGCAAATCAAGCATAACAAGACAACCCCATATAACCCGCAAGCCAAAGCACCAACAAGCAGCTTGTGGGCATCCTGTCCAAAATTGTGTCGGAAAAGAAATGGGATTGGGATAAAAAGATATACGTGGCAGTGTGGGCTTATAATACGACCTTCAAACGAGCCACTGGCCATACCCCGTTCAAGTTAGTATATGGGGAGGAGTGTCTTGCCTTTAGAAATTGAGCTGCCGACTATTCGGTTTGCCATCAATCATTCTTTGAGCGATGAAGACGCACTTTTTGAGCGCTTGACGACACTGGCACATTTAGATGAGCTTAAGCTGTAGAGCTTATTGCACCAAGAAATGGCGAAGCGCCGAATGAAGCAGTTACACGACATCAAAGCCAAGAAATACATCTTCAAGAAAGGGCAGCTTGTTCTGTATTATGACGCACGACGTGAATTATTTCCAGCAAGCTAGAGCCCAAATGGGATGGGCCCTATAGGATCGTTAGAATATGAAATAATAAATCCACAGTTTTCTGACCTTGAGGGGATAGAATTTAAAAATAAGGTTAATCTTAATAAGATTAAACCTTATTATTTCTGATTGCACTAATACTATGACTGCCTTGCAGGTCTAGGAGAGATCGATCAAACATCTGCAAGGAAATCGTGATAAAGGTTGATGGGTCGTCTGATCCCTTATTTAGAACACCCATATTTAGAATAGAGGTATCATCAGGGAAAGCTCATTTGGTGGAGCAAAGGATATAAGGTGACTGAGCAAGAAGGCGGGACATTTATTTGGGAGATCAAGGTCTTCTGCCATCACTGCCTACAAATTTTGACGAGCATCCCTGTTGAATTCAATGATGATGGAGGGATGGAGCCTACAGTCCACCCGTTGAATATGCTGAATTTCAATTACCATAATTACGAGTAGAGTTCAGGATGGCGGGATATGTAAACCCTTTATGGACGTATACCTTGTACTTTGATGGGGCGTCCAGGGGTGCATCCAAAAAAGGAAGTGTAGGATTTGTCATCCGAGACCCCTGATGACGCATTGCCATGAAGTTAGCTGCTTATCTCGGGGTGAATTTTACCAATAATATGGCAGAATACAAAGCCCTGATTATGGGTCTAAATATTGCAAAGAAGGGTGGTATCCGCCGGTTATTGGTGAAAGGGGACTCTCAGTTGGTTTTAAATCAACTCAATGGGACGTACATGGTGCGAAACCCCATCCTTTGCATGTACCATCATACTGCCATAGCCCTGCTAGACGAATTTGATAGAGTGTCTTTTCAACTGATTCCACGGAACTGGAATCAGTTTGCCGATTCATTGGCTAATTTTGCGTATGAAGAAGACCTCTTCTTTAATTGTGGCCCTTGTCCCGATATATCTATTGATGGTGAGACAGGACCTGGTCGTTTGTGGGGTATGCTTTCTGAACATGCCCTCTTTGGCAGACGATGGTTGATCTGGGTGATGCAGAGGGTAGGTGAGACTCATCTGCCTTTATTATCTTGGACCCACAGACTGGTTAGACGACATGTGATGCGAACACCTCTTGCGATATACGCAGGAGGGATGGGTCATAATTTAATGCACCTAGTTTAGGGCTACGAGCCTCTGTTCCCCTGGGAATAGTATGCTTTGCTGTCTATCATAGTTGTTTCCAGGAGGATGTTATGCATAGTCATGTTCTGTTTCATTAGGCCAAGAGGGCCGATTCAGTTTTGTAGCAAAGTCATGTCTGATTTCATTAGGCCAAGAGGGCCATTTCCCTGTCTAGTGCAGGTGCGTTTAATCGGGTTTTTGTTTTAAGTGTTGTGCTGGACAGATTTCGTGGTTCGTGGACTTTGGTGGAGCCTGGAGGAGCCTTTGCTGCGATGGAAGCTTCTTGTGGCCAATCTAGGTGATACCTCTCCTTTACGAGTACCTTTCTTTCCTGTTATATGTGTATTTGTGCTTGTCGAGGGGATATATTTTTGTTGGGGACCGGCAACCAAGGCATGAAGTCCCAGGATTAGGCAAAGTATGTTTGAGGGAGGTCGGAGTAGTCATTGCCTCCTGTAAAGACATTGTGAGGCATCGAAAGCCCTGTTTTCGAAGGAAGTCTTAGTGGCCCTGTTCTGCTAGCCTGCCAGGCAGCTGTTCTAGGAGTTCTTGTTAGTAGTGAGGCAGTTAGAGAAGCCTGCCAGAGGATAGTAATGATGATGCCAAGAAACCCTGAACATCCTAAAAGATGAATATAAATACGAAGGTATGTAAAAAGGGGTTCTAACCCCTATCAAAGAAAAGAAAAGAAATGGAAATGTATAGGCAGTTGCTCATTGCCTTGCGGAGGCCTGGTAGGTTCCTGGGGACGAGTCAGACCCGGGGCCGATACCTTGTCTTCCTAGGGGTGGCTTCTTGCTAGAAAAATAATACCAAAACAAGGAAGGTTGGAGCGAAAATAAAAGTGAGTGTTAGAAAAGGATTAAGTGTCGCCTTGCGAGGGCTTGGTAGGTTCTTGGGTGCTGAGACAGGTCTGAGGCCGATGCCCTGTTCTCCTTGGGTCACTACGCTCAGCTCCCTCCTTTTTACATGCCCAAGGGCAGCGGCTCGATCTAGGATGATTTTAAGCGTCAAAGTACTTTAAAGGTGCCCGAGCGACACTTGTTGATTTTTCATAATTTTTCAGACAGTTGTGCGGGTTGGCAAGAGTTACTGGCCAATGCGGGATGCCAAGCCGGACGCCCAGGATTTTTCAGAGCTCAATTCGGAGTCCGGACGGGGAAATGGCCACAAAGTGGGCAAGATTTGAAGGGGTGGACCAAAGTTTGGCCAAATGGGTAAGTGACCCTTGGGGCCCAAAAATGAAAGTCACATGAAATGTTTGGGGGAGAATCGTGGTGAGAGAGAGGAGGACATCAACGCCAGACTGCGCCGTTTTTTTCGCCCTCCTTGATGGAGATGGAGGTGTGGGGCTGCAAACAACCCCTGCAACTAATCATGGGCCCTCATTCCCTCCTGTCTGTGGATCTTATCGCCGCCCTTCGCCCGTCAATTGATGGCCTGAATGCTGAGATAGAAATCTAGTCTTTCTCTCTCCTCCCTCTCTCTCTTCTAAGGGGGAATTCATGTGGGAAGAAGAAGGAAGAAGAAATAATGATGGAGGCTTGTCCGACATGGATCGGATTGCTCCACGAGCTGGAAATGGTGATTTGTGATCATGCTGAGCATGAAGTGCTGCTGATTTTCATGTTTCCAGCCATGGACATGAAACCCGAAACACGCAAATAAGCGGTAATTCAAATTTTTTCAAAGGAAATTTGAGTTTTCATGGCTTTTGATTGATAAAATATTGTTCATGTGGGCTAAAAATTGTTTATGTTGCTGTTTTCCATGAGTACTTGTCGATCATAATCAGAAAATCAGAAAAATATGCATCTTATGGTTCAAAATAATATACTAAAACACGTAAAATATGAAAAATCAAGGGAAAATGATGTTTTTGGGCATAAAAATGGGAAAATGAATAGGAACACCAACTAAATTTTCAATTTTGCTACAAGAAGGAACTAAGGGCCACAGCCCATAACCTATCTTGAATTTTCAGTAATTAAATCATGCAGAAAATAAGGGAAAATACAAGGAAAATAGAGAAAAATCACTAAAAATAGGGGAAAAATGCATTTTGGGTGCAGAAAATTAGTGAAAATTAAGAACAATGTTTGTGAATGTTTGTGGGGACTGAAGCATGAGGATTTGCCTCAGTTCAACCCCACCTTCTTGTTCTAGTGTGTCTCTTTCCGTTTTTTCACATAAAATGATGGCAAAATGTCCTATAAATCTATACCACAATGCAGCATTTGATCGATGGGAGGGTAGAATGGTTAGAGTGTGGCTAAATGTGGAGTCAAATGACGAAAAGATTGCTATTTTTGTTTGCATGCCATATAGGTCGGTGAATAATTATCAAATAAGAGCCTAGTAGCATGAGGGTTTCCTTGGTGCTAGGTTCGTGCAACGCCGCATAAGAACGGTAGTTGAAAATCATTGAAAGGATGTTTTCTATATGTGCACAATATTGATTTCATAACTGTTTGAGCACTTGGCATCCACAATATGCATAAATCATGGAAATATTTAAAGGTATCAGAAATCCTGGACGCATAGCAATTGTTTTCATTAGGATCTTGACCCACGTTGAGTGAGAGACAGGACACCCTAAGCCATAGGCTAGTCATGGGGTCTAGGCGAAAGAGAAGTAAGGACAATGGTACATTCCTGTATACGATTAAATGGTACCTTGAGTGGCTTTTGTGCGAAATGTCTATATGTTGAGCGACGCATCGAGGGGCCAATCCCCAAGGTGTAGGAGAGTCGCAGAGGGTTGACGGCATTCAACCGTAGGAGAAACCCATGTGTATGTGATTCGAGCCTTTTGGCTATGTGAAAGGGACTCCCTCTGAGGAGTAATATTGGGTTAGGATTAGTTGGACTACAATGTATTACAAACGCAATGTTTAGGAAGGCAGAGATTTTGATAGACGCTCTTGGCCGCGAGGCCGAGGGGTTGTCTTGTGCGTAGTGACGAGGCCCCGCTAGTGCATGAGCCAGTGCCGGCCCGTTTTTAGGTCCATCAAGGTCATATCGTATCATCAGATGGTATTAAGGTTGACCCTAAGAAAATAGAAGCAATATTGAACTGGCCTATACCTAAAAATGTGCATAAGTTACGATCTTTCCTAGGTCTTGCTAGTTTCTACAGGAAGTTTGTGTGTAATTTTTCATTACTTGCTTTGCCTTTGACTAAAGTTTTGAAGAAAGGTATTGTTTATAATTGGTCTGATAATCAACAAAAATCCTTTGACTTATTGAAACATGCATTAACCTATGCTCATGTATTACAACTGGCTAATTTTAATAGACCATTATTTTTAGTAGTTACTGATGCTAGCGGATCTGGAATAGGAGCCGTACTTATGCAAGACAATCATCCTATAGCCTATTCTAGTTGTAAATTGAAACCCTCTGAACTTAAATATTCAATATATGATAAAGAATTATTAGATGTAGTACAAGCTTTAAGACAATGGAAACACTACTTAATGGGTTTTGAATTTATGATTAAGACTGATCAACAAAGTATTAGACATTTACTTAGCCAACCCCAAATATCTGACCGACATATCAAATGGGCAGCCTTTATTCAGAGTTTTCATCCGGTTATCCAATATCAACCCGGTAAAGAAAATGTAGTCACCGATGCATTAAATAGAAGACCTGCCATTCATAATATTTCTGTTATATCATTTGATTCTTTAACTCCTAGGAAAGATACTTATCATCAGGACATTACTTTTCATGCTGATTGGAATAAATTAGTTGGAAATAACTGGATTCCTATTGATTCACTGTCTTATAATGATGGATTCATGTTTTATGAAAAGAGATTATGTGTTACAGTTCCATTCAGATCTTTTGTTTTGAATGAGATTCATTGTCCTCCATATCAAGGTCATAGAGGTATCATATCTACTTTACGTACATTAACTGAAGATTTTTATTGGCCACATATGGACACTGATGTATCTAACTTTGTTTCTGAATGTTTGATTTGTCAAAGAGTTAAGAGACATCACGGTAAACAGTATGGATTACTTATGCCTTTATCTATTCCATTGAGACCATGGGAACAAATTTCTATGGATTTTATTACTGGCTTACCTAATACTAAAGCTAACCATGATATGATTTGGACTGTAGTAGATAGGTTTAGTAAACAAGCATATTTCATTCCATGTAAGAAAACTTTAACAGCATCACAGGCATCACAATTGTTTTTGAAAACTGTTTTCACTAACCATGGATTACCAAAAGTTATTATTTCTGATCATGATTCTAGATTTTGTAACAACTTTGGGATTACTTTGTTTGCTAACCTAGGAACAAAAATTGATTTCTCATCTGCATTTCATCCTGAAACTAATGGACAAACAGAAGCCACTAACAGTACTATTCTAGATCTTTTACGTGCTTACACTATTTCTAAACCACAGACATGGGACACACACTTGCATTTATTACAGTTTGCATATAACAATACACCACACACATCTACAAAGAAAGCATTGTTTGAAGTGATTTATGGTTATAGATTGTCTACACCTGTTGCATCGTTATCAAATGGAATTCAGAGTGTGCTGATGATATTGCTAGTATGCACGCTACTATTTTTGATGAGGTTAAAGACATGATTGCCAAAGCCCAGCAATCATATACCAAGCAAGCCAATAAGAAAAGACAAGCAATGAATTTCAAAGTTGATGACTATGTTTGGTATTGAATAGAAAAACGTAGATTACAAAGTGTAGGTAGACACCTAGTTGTCAAACTAGCATCTAGATTCTATGGACCATTTAAGATCATTCACAAAATTAATGACAATGCATTCAAGTTAGAATTACCACCTCACTCGAAAATTCACAACACATTTCACATTAGTTTATTAAGACCCTTTAGAGGCCAATTACTTGTACATCCTGTTTATGAAAATCCACCTTTGTTAGAGGAAGAGACTGAAATACTTGAACCTGAAGCTATCATAGATACTGACTTTATGACCACTAGAACTGGCCGAAGATATTCTAGATATCTAGTCAAATTTAAGAACCATCCTATAGAGGAAGCCCAATGGATACATGCTAGAGACTTAAATGCTTTCCCTACTCTGCTAGCTCCACATTGAGCAAATAGCAATTGAGGCCAATTGCTATCCCACCCCGGGGGTATGATGCCAGGAGGCATATTTTACGGTGGATTCCGTGCCACGGTGGATTTCATGAGGTTTTACAGTGGATTCCGTAAACTTTGATGACCGGGGCTCATACACAAAGTGGATTCTTTGTGTGAAAAGTTGATGGGGATGCCAATCCTTTTCAGGCGTTTCATTAATTTAGTGTGTACATGGGTGATTCCATAGCGGGTGATTTCGCAAAATGCATATTAAATTAATAAACATTTATGAGTTTAGAGTGCGCACTCGTAATAAATTAAGATTAGGATTGATTTCTAACCACTTGATTTATTTATGTAGCTGAAGACTGCTAGGTATTCACTTTTGTCGGTTTAATTGTATTATTTTACTAACGATTGTGAATGCTTCAGTTGATGTGTAGAGATAGCAGCAGTGGCGGAGGAAAGCATTGGAGGATAGCAAGTATTCGAGTTATCACTTATATTTTGATGGGTGCATACCTTAGGCATGGTGCCTATATTTTGTCGCGCCTATTTATTGAGGCGTTGGATATTTATTTATTATTTTGTATGCGCATGGGCGCACGATTATGTTATTTGTACTTGGACATTGTATTGGGTATTCCTGACTCTTTGGGCACCGCCCATTAGCTTTATTTCTATTTTGTGCTAAAGCAAACTCAAAAGCTAAAAGCTTGCTATTTTGTAATTTGGGCTATTATTTGAGCTTGAAGATGATTAATACATAAAAATACATGCTTTGTGGAGCGCTCACACAAGGCATGGGGGGAGATTGCACCCAATTGGTCTCTTGTTCATGTGGTGCATGCTTTTTACCTTGAGTTTTGTGCAAAAAGTAGAGTTCTTTTGTTCTTGGGGACCTTCCGGCATTCACTACGCAAGTGTACAGCATCCGATCTGCGCACCAACTTGCCACCTGCATATCGCACTCAGAAGATGAATGAGTTCTACGAGCTAAAATAGCTAGGGCTCACACTTGATGCATACTACTCTAAATTTGTCTCACTTCTTAAGTACGCACCGCAGATGGACATGACGCAGCAGGTGTCCAAATTTTGTGCGGGTTTAAATCCAGCAGTCAATACCCGTCTTGAATCTATGCGTCCATCTGATCTTCAGGACGCACTCATTCGAGCGGCGCCTATAATTCAGGAGATGCAGTCTAGACCAAGGGGTAACAAAGCTTGGTCTTACAATGACCCGAACAGAGGAGCATTCAGACCTTAAATTAAGAGAGTTCAAGGTCATAATCAGGAATAAAGAAAGAAAGCAAGGATGAATAATGTCGACAACTTTGTTCGTACTCAAAGTAATGGCCAAAACCTCCGTTGTTTCCACTGCAATGAACCCGGTCACTTCAAGAGGCAATGTCCCAAGCTTGGTGGAGGACATCACCAAGCGCCTTTCCAAGGAACAGGCCGTGGTCAAGGAGCCACTACGCGAGGAAGAGGAAGAACGGCCTACATTGCCAATAGGCAAATCTGCGAAGAAGGAGAAGAAGAAGATCCGACCATGGAAGCAGAATTCGAAAGAGCGACATTCCATGCCGCTTTACACAAGAAAGGGCCAAATCACCAGTTCTCAGTGATTCAGACACCGTCGGACTATCAAAGTAAAAGTTTCAAGACCTTGATTGATTGTGACAGTACACATTCCTTTATCTCACCAGCATATGCAAAAAGATTAGGAATAGCCACAGTAGAAGCACCTACCCTGCTTGTGGAATTGGAAAATGGTCGTGAGGTTACTTGTAACCGGCAAACTGCTAAGGTGGAATTCTTTCTGGGAGGAAAGAAGACTTCGGTCAAATTCAGAGTCATGAATTTAGGTATCCATGAGTGTCTACTCGGAATGGATTGGCTTAAGCCTAATGACACCCACATTCAATGTGGAAAGGGTCAAGTTTCCTTTCGAAACTCTGAAAGGGAACTAGTCACAACTCAAGGTGAGGCTGGAGTGCCGAGAATCCAATTGGCCAAAGTATCTCGGATCATAAAAGGAGTCAGAAAAGGATTACCTGTTTACTTGATCAAACTCAACAAATTAGATCAGAAGCAAGAGTCTCATGAAGGACCTTCTTGGCTAAAGAAATACGTAGACGTATTCCCTGAAGATTTGTCTGAACTTCCACCTCAAAGAGAAGTGGATCATGAGATTAGGATAGTACCTGGAGCTGCGCCAATTGCAAAGAGACCTTATAGAATGTCCATACCAGAAGCAATTGAGCTGAAAGAACAACTCAAGCAACTGCTAGATCAGGGCTACATCTGGCCTAGAAATTCACCCTGGGGAGCTCCAGTACTATTTCAGAAAAAGAAAGATGGGACACTTTGACTATGTATTGATTATTGTGGATTGAATCAATCAACAGTCAAGAACGAGTATCCTATTCCTAGAATAGATGAGCTTCTTGATTTTCTTCAGGGTGCAAAGATATTCTCCAAGATTGATCTCAGGTCATGTTACTATCAGGTAAGGATCAAGGAAGAAGATATCCCAAAAACAGCCTTCAATACAAGATATGGGCACTTTGAATTCCTAGTTAGGTCATGCGCTTACAAATGCACCTGCCACCTTCAATAGATTAATGCAGGATATCTTTAGGCCATATCTTGATGATTTCGTGCTTGTCTTCTTCGATGAAACTTTAGTCTATTCTAAACAGGAAGAAGATCATGAACCACAACTTCGGATTGTCCTTGAGACAATGAGGTCACATAAGCTGTATGCTAAAATGAAGAAGTGTGCACTCTTCAAGCGTCAGCTTGAATATCTGGGACTCATAGTATCAACAGAAGGAATCACAGTGGACCCAGCCAAGGTCAAAGATGTGCTTGAGTGGCCAATACCAGTATCCATCAAAGAGATACGTAGCTTTCTTGGATTGACAGGATGGTATAGGGTCTTCATCAAAAACTATGCTTTGATTGCAGCACATCTGACAGACTTACTGAAGAAGCAAACTTCCATTGCATGGTCAACTCCCGAACAAAATAGCTTCGACAGTTTGAAGCAAAGTTTGGTATCAGCACCTATTCTAAAACTTCCAGACCTCAATAAGGAGTTCGAGGTAGTAACTGATGCTAGCATTCTTGCCTTGGGGTGTGTACTTATACAGGAAGGTCATCCAGTAGCATACTCTTCAAGGAAATTGAGGAGTCATGAAAAGAATTATGCTACGCATGATTTGGAATTACTAGCTGTCATCCATGCTCTAAATCTTTGGAGACACTACCTGTTGGGTAACAAGTTTACTCTAGTAAGTGACCATAAGAGTCTCAAATGGATCTTTACCCAGAACGAGCTCAACATGAGGCAACGTTGGTGGATTGAAGTACTGGAGGAATATGACTTTGTAATCAAGTACCGACCAGGGAAAGAGAATGTAGTTGCCGATGCACTTAGTCGCAAGGCATTCCTAAATTCCCTAATCTTGAATAATCCATCAATGGCCAGATCTCTAGCTACAAAAGTATCTATGCCAAACAACCCTACACTTGAGTTAGCTAGAGAGGAAGCATGCCATGATTTGGCCTACCAAACAATGCTAAAGGAGATCTCTATCAAGGAGCAGAACCAAAAGTTGCAAGCTAAGTATTAGGAATTTTCCATTAATAGTGGACTTGTCTACTACAGAACAAGGCTGTGTATACCAGCAAGCCAGTCACTTAAGCAGAAGATATTGTGGGAAGCTCATGATTCTCCTTTCGTAGGACATCCTGGCTATGCTAAGACTCTTAATGCAGTTAGGAAGAGCTATCATTGGGAGAGGCTCAAAGGTGACGTTCTCAAATATGTCACCGAGTGTTTGTCTTGCCAACGTATTAAAGCCGAACATGTCATGATGCCAGGGAAATTGCAACCGCTTGACATCTCCTAAATGAAATGGGAATTCATCAGTATGGATTTTGTTGTAGGCCTACCCCAAGTTCAGAGAGGATATAACTCCATGGTTGTGATTGACATGCTTACTAAGGTTGTACATCTTATTCCAGTAAAGACAAACTATAAAGCCTCAGACATTGCAAGATTGTTTATCAAGGAGATATTCAAGCTACATGGTTTACCCAGAAGAATCATTAGTGATCGTGATTCTCTCTTCACATCACACTTCTGGAGAGCTATCTTTGAAGCTATTGGGACTCAACTCTATTTTAGCACCGCTTACCATCCCCAAACGGATGGCCAAACAAAGTGAGTAAATCAAGTCATCAAGGATATACTTAGGGCATACTACTGTCGTGAGTCGAAGAGGTGGATTCAATACTTGCCTTTGGTTGAATTTTCCTACAATGCTTCTTACCAGCAAAGCATTCAGATGACCCCTTTTCAAGCATTATATGGTCATGATTGCAGAAGTCCCCTAAACTTTTCTAATCCAACCTTCAGGGTTGAAGCTTCAAGACAGATGTTGGAAGACATGGATGACCAAATAAAGTCAATAAGACAAGACATACAAGCGGCGAAGGATAGACAGAAAGCATACGCGGATTTGAAGCGTCAAGAAAGGGTCTTCGAAGAAGGAGACATGGTCTTCATTCGCGTACGCCCTAAAAAGAGTTCCCTATCCTTAGGAGATTGCAGAAAGCTAAGTCCAAGGTATTGCGGGCCATACAAGATCCTCAAATGCCTAGGACCTAATGCTTATAAACTGCAACTCCCTGAGAACCTAAAAGTTCATAATGTATTCCACATTAGCCTATTGAAAAAGTATGTACCTAATCCGAACCATGTACTTGATGACCAACAAGTTGTAATGCCTAGTCAAGGAGTCCTTGAAATAAGGCCTGACAGGATCTTAGATGTTAGGGAGAGACAATTAAGATCCAGAACTGTGAGAGAATGCCTCGTCCAGTGGAAGGACTATCCAGAAGAGGATGCCACTTGGGTAGATGAAGGCACACTCAACCATTAATATCCCCTGTTTATCTCGAGATGATGACATCTAGATCCTCTAAGGGGGAGAGAATGTAATATATCAAATATTTCATGGAAAATTCTTTACTCTGTCGGCGACGGTTCATGCTGGAGGGGGAGAGGGATTTAAAAAGGACAGCAAGCTCCTCGTTGGAGCTTGCGTATCCTCAAGGCCATGCCTCTCACCACGTCGGGAGGGAGGATCCCCCTCCCCTCCCCTATTTAAATCAAGGGGGGGCTACTGCCAGAAAAAAAAAGGAGAAGGGTAGGCTAAGGGTATAGTGCAGAGGGTCGTCGTTGAATGAGAGGGGGAGGGAATCCTGAGACTGCAGTGAAGGGGTGCCGTCACCCAGTGCGCCAAGCTTGAGGGAGAGGTTGGACGTGAGAGGGAGGAGCTGCCTCCACCAAAACCAGCACCGCTGCCTTCAGTCTCACAGGCCCTCATCGCCTCCCAGGACACGCCAGTTCACGGACGCCAACGCGGCGCCAAATCCTCCCCCCTGCCACGTAGAAGCCATGGAAGCTTCTAAAGAGAAGCTTCTAAGGGGGGGGCTAGTTAAGCCGTTTTCACCCCCTTATGTTCCCTTTTTGTCTTCCCTCCCCCCCCCCCCCTCGGGTTTTAAAAACTCCCTAAGCCCTTTTCACCCCCGTGTCCACACACCCCTCCCCCGTGTCCTAAAATCCCTCCAAGACCCCCCTTCCTATACCTTTCACTCCCGTATTCAAAAATCTCCCAAGGCCCACTTCTTATGCCTTTTGGAACCACACACACACACACCCTTCCCCCCCCTCCCCCCCGTGTTTTAAGCCCCTCATCCCATGGGTGTTGGAACCCCGTAATTTAAACCTTTTTCCCCCCGTATTTAACCCTTAAGCCCCTTTCTTTTGGGCTTGTTACTTTCCTCCCCCCCTGCCCCCGGTGATTTGACCTTTAAGCCCTTTGTCCTAGGCTTTGAAACCCTCTTTTTTTTTCTTCCCCCCCCGTGTGTAAACCCCTATAGGGCCTTTTCCTTGGGCTTTGTAAGCCTTTCCCTCCCAAAAAAACTAAGACCTTAAAGGTCTTATTACCCCCTCCTCGTGGTTAAACCCTTAACTCTTCCTTGCCCTTTCCAAAATATCCTTGGACTTGTTTTTTTTTTCCCCTACTCGAAAAAGAGAAGAAGAGTATTGACATGCAAGGGAGCAACGGTGCAATTCCGAAAAGGAGTGTAAAGCTGCTTCCACGTTCGAAGAACTACAATTGCGATGCCTCCTAAGAAAGTCTAAGGAGTAGCTGCGGGAGGATCATCTCCCGGTATCCATGTGGATATCTCACCCCAAACCCAGGTTTTTTCTTCTTAATTTTATATCGTTGTAATTCAATCATGCAAGATGAATTATTAGGGATAGGATATATTTTGTCCTAGTTGTTCACGACGAAGGAATTTAGTTTAATGGAACATGCAAAATAGATAAAGCATAAGCGTAAATTTGTTTTTCAAATAGCTTTATGCATGGAAAATGCAAATCATGAAAGGACTCTTACGATGCATAAACTCTATGAAATTATCATTGTTAACTGCATAACGTAGCAAGGAAAAAGGTTGCTTATTTAGCATGAATTTGTTCCCAAAGAAAAAGGGAAGATTAGTTGGATTTAACCTAACCTCAAATTGATAAAGTATAGGATTGAAAAATCAATTGACACATATATAACAAATCATGCGGAGTTAATCTGGATATTACCTTCTAAATTTAACCAAATTAATATAGACTTAGAAATACCTATGCTGCAAAATATTCATTGGGAATGAATTAAAATCCAATAAACATTTATACCTTAAATACTTGCCCATATTCCCTGATTGTAGGGTTAGTAAATTGTAAACATAAAAGGAACTAGGGTTTGTCCCTGAGTTTCTTAAAAGAAAATAATAAAGCTAAGAAACCCTGGGTCTAACAACATCAGCTTAAAGAAACTGAAACGGATTGTTTCGTAACTCCATTATCGCATAGTACGATGCAGGACTTGCGCAGCAAGTACGGAGTCATATGGTCTTGTGATTGAATCACAAGAAGAAAGGCTAAATTCTCGCAACAAGGATGGCGGATCCTTACGCAAGTTATCTTGCAAGAGGATGTATACTTTGATATCCTTCTGAGTAAGGAAGGTTAAAAACCGGAGACTGAAGTATCCAATGAACTTTAGGGTTTGACCAAGTTGGGTTAATAGGGTACGCCCTAACCCAGAATATAAGGGATCTTGCCAAGTTGCAAGACACCCCGGATCGAGTGCTGGATGCATTCAAAAGGAAGGATTCCTTCCTTAGCAGTTTGCGAATAACAAAATCGATCAATGCAAATGTTTATGCTTGCTAGAGATTTTAGAGCACTATTTGACTTGTTGACCAATGAATTACCAAATAAATAAATACCTATACTTCAGGTTGAAGGCCTAAAGGGAGAGGCAGCTTCAGTTACCCCCGAATGCCTGCCTGACCCTAACCAAAGGGATTGTTGACCGCGCCAGGAATGTGGACCGAACCTGCCACGAGAGGTCTCTCCGTTAAGGACTACTTGGAGCAGGAGGACGCTTGGTGCTAGGGGGGGCTCTCGCCGTAAATCCCTCGCCTTCCGGGTCCTGCACAAGAGGCTAACGTGACTCGGGATTGGATCTTGAGGCCCGCATACTAGTCTACAGGCGGAAACTTGGAATAGTGATCCCTGTGGATTGCTGGATAGCCTTCGGGTAGATTGTGGATAATCCTATGGGCGGAACTCCTTGTATTTCAAAGATAAACATGATGACCTGTTAATAAAGAACTTGTTTGATATTGTTTTTCTATGTCAAGTGATAAGATTACATGAAGGAACCAGTGCTGAACGGGTTAATTAAAGAAGCTGGTCATTACATGTCCAACTAATGTGTTAGATAATTACATAACTAAAACAACCCGATGAAAGTGCGGAGGATGGGCCATGGGTCCATCCTACGGTTGGGTGGTCCTGGTTGGCCGGGAACTTTTCTCAAATCACGAAGAACAGTGAGATGATCGTTAAAGGACACGAACAACAAAAGCGTTGACCTAGAGTTATGTCTTAACCTGATTTGCACCGTTTTAGGGGAACGGAATGGGACTATGCCTTATGGCAGAGAGGTTGATCTTTGCATCCCTCTCGTTTCCCATTCTCCTTGAACCAAGTGCAGCGTGAATCCGCTTCAGACCTAGTGTTTCTGCGTAAAGTAGTTCGCTTGGGTCCGACGCTAGTTGATGTTAGGAAATGACCAATCAGGAAAACCCTAATTTAGGTTGATCCTAAGTGGGAATGGCCGGAATACTTATGCTACGTGTCAGATACAGAAAGCACTAGATCGCAAATCCCGTAACATTCCATGGGAGTGCCGGGCGGAGCTTTCTAGACTTCCTTTCCGACGGACTGCTAAGATGTGTCCTGGATGATACTAGTGGACACGTTACATAAGTAAAAAAAACATGACAGACATGTGAGTTACCACTTAAGACTCCTATCCATTAATACAACTCCTAGTGTAGTCAAATGAGCAACATTTACACCATTTATCTAGTTTGTCTACATGTGGAGACATATCCAAAATTGAGAATTTTCACACACCATGATTAGACTATTCCCCTAGTTAGGAACACAAAGTGTAAATAAACCTGTATTGGAAACTCCAAACCACCTCTGAAAAAGACATTTTTTCACTTCCATAACATTGTCAATCATCAGGACACCTAGGCACAAAATTACTCATAACTTTTGATTTGTAACATGGATCACCAAAGCATATCTCTAGTTCAAAAATATAACTTGTTATAAGATATCAAAGTCAAAATTAAAGATTTCAACTCCCACACGACCTCTCAATTCTGTATTACTAGTTACAAGTTACAATAGCCTAGTAATATATGAAACTATGCATGGAGCAAACAATCAAATAAATAGAGAAATAAACTACACAACAATTCATTAAATAATCAATAATTTAAATTGTTAATATTTAGAACAAAAATTAAGTGCAATAAAAAATTTCAAACATACAATCACATGTGAATGTTATTCCAATATCATTTTGATAACTATATACAATACATGAGCACTATGTATTTAAATGATCAGTGAAAACTTAGAATAAATTTTTTATACACTAATTTGATACACATAATGCATGTGAGTCATGATAAAAAATAATTATAAAAAATATAAATAAATATACAATAAATATGTAACATTGAATGCTTTTACACCTCAAGAATACATATAGAAATAAGTAAACATATGAAAATATTATAAATATCCATAACTTTTATACCACATGAACATTGAATTTCACATACTTATATTGTAATATTACATGTTTAATTGATATGCAAAGAGTATACACACCTTATAATTAATAATTATAGCATTAATATTTAAAGCACATTTTTAAACTAATGATAAATAAAGATGATGAACTAATATTTGTGGAGGGATAACATAGTCAAAAT
Organism: Lygodium microphyllum; assembly: GCF_053477565.2. NCBI lineage: Eukaryota > Viridiplantae > Streptophyta > Polypodiopsida > Schizaeales > Lygodiaceae > Lygodium > Lygodium microphyllum. The sequence continues at coordinate 51,257,764 of NC_141148.1, read as the reverse complement.
ACCATCAAACAAAAACCATACCATGAACCAACATTGCCCAATATGAGATGTTAGCCCGTTAAAAAAATTGTACATATCTAATTGTTATTTTCTAACCTAATGCTTTATATCTAGGATACATGCAACCCATGAGAATAGTAAATACCCAGGATATAAAACACTTTGCGGATGCGTCAATGTTTGTTCAAAAATAAGAACCAAGTATAATAAACATAATTGAATTAGTTTCCAAATGGCATCCTACTTGGGAGAACAATGAGCATATCTTTAGTACAAGCATCCTTGTCTAGGCAAAATTATTGAAGACCTTTATTGAGAAGAAACTATAATCCTGCTAATTTGTCACCTCCTACTCTTTTGTGGCCAAGAGTTAACTATGATTAAAAATGCGAGAGCTTTGGAAGAAACACAACACCATGAGCCCCTTCTTAAGTGGCATTGCTATCGACTTGTACTTCTTTGTCATGGCAATTGCCATATGATGATAATTGAATAATGAGACACGTTTAGTACCTTACATGATGGTCTTACCTTTTATATCATCACTTCTTATTTTTCCATCATTTCTTGGGCGATTAGCTACATATAAGCCCCATATCATATGCATTCAAGAAACATTAAAAACTACTCTTATCTATGAGATTTTTCTAACTAAAATGTAATTGTTTTCTATTTAATCTATGAATAATACCTTTTTATATCTCCCTTCTTTATGTAAAGAATGTGTAAAATTGGTGTTTAAAAAGTTCATTCTTTTGAGCCTACATGATATACTTATATATTAAAAGAATCTCAAATATAAGTCAAGTTACAAAATTTGGATTTGCCATCCAATTTACTACATTATCCCTTGTATGAAAAGATACTTATAGAGAAGAACTTGCATGTTGGTGGTTACTTTGCACACCTTCTTTGTGTGGGCTTAGGTTCAACACTGTCTCTGTAGCAATAGCGAACAAAGGTTTGTTTTGCATACTAGTAGAAGTAGAGAAAGAACTAGAGTACTTTGGCTTGTACACACTAATAGTTCATGTTGATTGAGGATTTTGAGAAACCATAGAGAGCTTAGAGGACTCAAATGTGGTATTCAAAATGTGCTCAAATAGTAGTAGTTGGTCATTTGTTGTTTCCTTTGTGTTCCTCTTATGATTAATTTCCTTGGTTTGGGAAAAAACATTGAGTATTGATATTGTGGTTACTATTTTTGCTTTGGCTTGGCCTCAAAGTTGTCTTGGCTACCTTGGATTGTGCCTTGTCAATACTTTTGCTTCTAGATTAAGCACATTTGTAGAACCAAAGATGATAACTACCTTGATAGTACCCTTTCACCTCAATGGGAGATTTGGATACCCATCTCAATGAGATACATGGCATGTTTGGATTCCCTTTCCATTGGATTATCTTTTCTAAAATGGTTTAGTTTTTTTAGGAGACTTTGACTTTGACTAAGATTTGCTCTTAGGTTGCCACTAAGACCAAGTACTTTTCTTGGTTTGTGAAGGCATCTTAGGCTTGCTAACAGGTTTTAGGTTCTTGAATTATTTGATCAAGCTATCACCCTTCCTACTAGCTAGAGGCTTGGGAGATGGGGAAGGATTTTTGGTTCTTTTCCTGCCCTCTAACTAATTTCCCTATGCTGAAAGTAGAAATAACTGTGGTTTCGTAAGACTACAAAAGAAATGTATTTGTTAACATAGTTGAAATTACACTAGGCTTGATGTTCGAGAGGACATCCCAAGAGGATCTATAACCCCAAAATTTCCAATTTAGCAAAATGTAAAAAATGAGAGAAGTGCTTTAATTCTTCACTGTATATGTGTTTACACTTACCTCACAGGTAGGGTTTTCCTACATAAAGATATAGGTTGGTGTCTATGGGAACCAATTATGATTGATCAACTCTGTTCTAGAAGTAACATGGTATAATATTGAAATCTAATCCTTCATCTCAATAAGGGCATCTGCAATAATATCCTTTGTTGTGTTGAATCAAACTCTGAGGTAGACTAGAGGATTGATGATGGGATCATCCTAAAATTGTAAATTATTGAGGGAAACAACCTTAACATCACAATAGGGGTTTATAAGTGGATACCCTAGCTGAGACAATGAATTGAGTTGATCATGCTTTTCAAGTTACTCATATCAAGTTTATTCTACCACCAGAACAACACTAATTGGAACATTAAGCTCCTTTATGGAGGGTTCATTAGGTCATGCCCTCAAGGCTCATCATGATGCAACTTCCATTAAAGTGCCATGTGGTCTCCTTTAGTAGGCTTTCTAATTCCACATGGCAAGTTTAACTCTATTCATATTGAGGACATGATAAAGTCAGAGGACTCTAAGTTTGAATTTTTCCTTATGGCCTTTGATTGAATACAAAAGAACTAGATCACCTTTTGTCAAAGGTTCTTTTATTGCACATGCTTATTAAATCATCCTATTCATCTAGTTGTTTCAATACGGAATGGATGGCCAAAAGGCATATCTCTATCAAGCACTCAAGTTCAACTAGGTGATTAGCCCAAGATTTAGTGCCTTTATAGCATTCTTGCACTACTATATAGAGACTAGGGATAATAAATTCAACAGGAATTATGGTATCAATGTCATATGTGATCTTGGAGGGGGATTTTCCTATTGCTATCTAATATGCTATATGATAGGCCAATAAAGCTATCATGTATTATGGACATCGCAAGTGCTCTTTGAGAGTGAGGAGATCGCTCTCACAACTCACAAGAGAAGAAATTGAAAGAGAAATTGAACTAGAACTTGATTGCGAGATAATTCAATTATAAGAGAATTCTCATGAGAGCATGGCTTGATTACAAGACAATTACTCAATACAAGACAAGATTAAAACAAGACAAGAACTAGAAGAGAATGCTCATGGCTTGATTACAAGACAAAACTAGAACAAGACAAGAACTAGAAGAGGACTTACCTTGTAAGAGTCTCACAATTAGTGTTGGAAAGACACAAATGGTTACAACCCATGACCTATATTTATATTATAGCCTAAGGAGATTAAGGGGGATATATGTAATATTACAAGAGGATGCCTTATGGCATGATATGCATGTTGACACATAGCAAGATATGGACACATGGTATGCTAACATTAGTAATGACATAAGAAATTATGCATATATCTTCTAGAATGTTTGATAATCTTCTACAAACTTCATCGAAGCAGTAACTGTCCCAACTTACATAAGAATGAATCGATGTCCTTGAACCAAGGAATATTCTTGCTTAAGCATCCATTACACTACCCCCCTTATAGCCCCGAGTTCTATGAGGAGTGATGGTGTGCTGTTGAATAGGCCTTGGCTTGATTGGATATTGAAGATGAAATTTGCAAATCTTAATATGAGGTCTTTGAAGATGTGAAGCTAGTTCCCATTTTTGTTCGCTTACATCATAGCCCTTGCAATGGACGAAATATTATAATTTTCCTCTTTAAATTCTCAAATCCTAGTTTTTTCTACTTCACATTGTTGGTGATATTCAATTATGATTATAGGTAATGACTTTGGTATTCTTCCACATATACAAGATGTATGACATGGCTCCAAGACTAAAATATGGAATATATGATGAATTTTCATTGATTAGGGAAGGTAGATATCACGAATCATGTGGTGGGAAACTTACTTGAGTTGTTTAACCAAACACAAACTATACACATAAGAGGAAGCTCACTGAAGAACAAAAAAAAGAGATGGAGGCCAAGAACGTTTCTTGCCAATTTTCTCTTTGTATTTTTTAAACAATACAATATACACAAAGTATAGATAAGATACAACAAAAAGGAAAGTGGCCTACTAAGTCAAGCAGTGCATAACCGACTATACTAATTGACTAGCACTATAACTATGCCAGTTTTAGATAGGTTAAATATAATAAGTGATAATTCAATAGCCATGTAAGAATCATAATGACTACCAACTACTAAGTGTATATGTGTAGACATGTAGACCCATCGAACCATGTAGTCTATCATCAATGTCTACACATATTGAGCTTGCCATCTCAACACTCCCCTTCAAGCTCAACTATATCTTTATAACTCCAAATAAGCTTCGAAATCTTTGAAGCTTATCTACAACCAACACCTTTGTGAAAATGTCAGCTATCTCATACTATGTGTAGATATATACCAAGTCAGTCTCTTCTACAAGTACATTTTCTCACATAAAGTGATAATGCACCTTGATGTGTTTTGTTCTAGCATCAAATACTTGATTTCTACCTAACTATATTCTGCTCATGTTATCACAGTGAATGATAATAGGACCATCTTCCTCCACATCCAAATCACCCAATAAGTTTTGCAGCCATACCATCTCACATATTGATATAGTAGCATCTTTGTACTTGATAAAGCAACGATAGGTTGCTTTTGGATGTTCCACGTAGCTAGTGCTCTATCAAGGAAAAACATGAATCCACAGGTAGATCTTGTGTTAGACATGCTACCAGCCCAATCTATATTTGTGTATCTAAAAATTTCTCTATCCTTACTTGCCTCATAAAAATTTCCATAATGCAAAGTGGATTTTATGTAACACAATGTGTATCTAACTACATCCAAATGAGGCTTTCTAGGCATCAACATAAAGTAACTGATAAGGCCAACATAATAATTGAAGTCTAGGCTTATGATAATCATGTAAATTAGACTTGCTACTATCCTCTTGAACATATTAGGGTCTTCTATCTCATCCCCAACTTCACATTTTTCTCCAATGGCACTGAAAGAGGCTTATAATAAGGTGTAAAGATTTGGCCATGTGGCTAAATCTTAACACATGCTTCAAAGTGGGACTTCGAAAGACAACCTATATAGTAATTAGGGTAGACTCCACTTTCAAGGAAGGGGACAAGATTTGACCATATGGCCAAATATTAAGTAAATTGGAATTTCCTAAACTAGATGAGAATTTCCAAATTCCCTAGTATAGTGTTCTAAAGTTGTACACACTAGAGGAAGAGATTTCTCAGGTGTAAGAAGAAGATATTGCTTAGTAAGTTGCTCACAAGTACAACTAGTACACTCTCTGTACACTTGAGAGTGACCTCCATGCTATTTATACATCCTCACTGAAGGCTAGGGTTAGGGTTTCCCTTACCCTCTAGTTCATTCACACCTCACCTTCCCTCATGCATTCTTGCTTACTCAAGGTCTCCTTGCTACACTTCTAATACCTCCCAATGCCAAAGTGGCATTGGATTACATAGCAGGTAAAAAACGTTGGTCTTCATATAATTTGGAGACATAGTTTACCTCCCAACGTTTATGAACTTCCGGAGAGTTTGGACATTTACTAGTGATATGCCCTATTTATTTTCATTTGTTGCACTTCATCTTGTTGCGATAAATTTTCCAAAAATTTCTTATAATATGTCCATTTTTGTTGCAAAAGGAGCATTTAGAAGTTACAATATGGAATAAGAGTTGTTTAGGGTTGTCGAGATAGATGCTAAGCTTATGCTCCCTTCTTTTTTATTTCTCTTCTCCTGATCTACACAATATTGAGTGACACCTTTAAGTGTTGGATTTGGTACCTTTGTTAGAGTAGTGACAAGGGTTGAAACAACCTTTCTTATGGATTCTAGAATATTGTGATGGCATATTCTTTAGCAAAGTAGATCTTGAATTGAAGCTAATTGAGTCATCATACCCTTCAAGTGGGAAATGAATTTTGACATATGTTCTCATTGCTTGTATTCCAACATGAAGAACTCTATTTTGAAAAATATCTTGGAAATCTTCTCTCTTGTACCATATGATTTCTCGAGCTCATCCAGCTTCTCTTTTGCAGTTACAAGTTGATCAAAATGGCAAATTAATGATTCATCTAGGTGCAAGATTATTATGTCTTGGGCTCTTTCATCATCTTGAACATCCATAGGGTTGGATGGATCAATGGATTTGATCCCTTTGATGAAGGGCAGGTTGCCTCTCTCTATCATTATGTTTTACTAACACTTTTCATGGATGGAAGTCTCTCCCATCAAACTTGTGGATTTAAGGCTTTGCATCAATATAGGCCATGATAGAGAGGTATTATCGATGATAGTGTCTATTCTTTAATAATTATAGCAATACAAGCAGAAGCAATCAAGTTGAAAACAACTGATGTGAGCTCAAATAAATAGATTAGATGAAGAGAAGAAAATGCTCTATGTGTTTATATTATCTAACACATTGCCTTGCTATTTTTAGGAGTGATGATGATAGTTAGGTACTTAATGAGTATTCTTAGGGCCTGAAAACCTTTAGATTACTAAGAATAATTACCAAGTAATGATTACTGGTTTGATGAGTAGTGTTAAAAAAAATATTATCCAAGCTTAGTGAAGCACTTATGTTGGAGGCCATCGGTCGGATCTCAATTTGAGATTCATATTCGAGGTAAGAAGCTCTAAGTTTTGAGCTTCCACATTTTCAATGAAATTGATCCTTACTTAGTTAGTGATTACAGTCATTGTTCATCAATTCAATAATAAGAAAATTGAAGAAAATCAAGCTTCAATCTTTTTGGTTGTGGTTGCGTGTCAACCTAAGAAGAAGACTTCAGAAGAAATCAAAACCAAATATGGCCTCCATTGCTCACACTTGTTTCTACAATGGAGGTAGGTCAAAACTCGCTATGGTTGAAAGGAGGATAGGTTGAAGAGATGAATATATCTTATGCACTTTAGCTAAGATGTGATTTTGGAAAGCTCAATGGATCAAAGGTGGCTTTGATATCATATTGAAAAAGAGAGAGAGAGCCTAAAGATGTATGCACAAGAGGAAGAGAGCGCTCAAGTACAAGAATAAGATCTTACTTAGTAAGTTGCTCACAAGTACAATTAGTACACTCTCTCTACACTTGAAAGTGGCCTCTAAGCTATTTATATACTCGAGGAAGTTACTTTATGTATATTCTCTACATCATGTGTGTTCAAGGCCTATTTATTAATATCCTTATATGTGAATTTGTTTTGAATAAAACATAAAAAATTTCTATTAAATCTATAAATAATCCCTTTATAGTACACCATTTTGTATGTAAAAAATGTATAAAAATGGTATTTTAAGAATACCTTATTTTGAGCCCACATGATGCACACATATTCATGAGTAACATACCCAAGTGTACCTAGCCTCACAATGGACTAGGTTTAGGTTTTTACCTACCCTCTACTTCATTCACACCTCACCTTTCCTCATGGACTAGATCGTAAGTCTTGTTGGTCTCTAACGTAACCATCTTCTCATTCATTGCTACATCTCAATGAGCATTATAAACAATATCCTCAAAATAAGTGGGCTCAACATCCTTAACTACCTTTTTCATATAAGTATAATGGTGATCTTTGTAACCTTTGAAAGCAAATATTTTAATATCATGCTAGACCTATATACCATAGATCACTCAGTGGAGCCTTTGTATTACTATTTTCTCTCTACCCTAACTGAAGGAATACCAATCTCAGCATCCAAACTCTAAAACCATTGGGATCTCCATCAAATCCCAAATGACTAGCAAATGTATCATTACCACCCGACACTTTTTTCTTCCCTTTGTCTTTGCATGAAAACTTATAGATGAATCTAAAGATGTGGGGCTACTCCTCAGTCTCCTAGACCAAGGGCTCGCTATAGGTGTAGTGCCAAATGATAGTTCTGGTCCACTAATACACTGTGATTCTTACTTTTATTTCTATATATAACTATCATGATCACCATTATCATCCAATGCAACACCATTAAATGCACAATGATTGCTCATATCATAAAAAATAACATTCCCACTCACTCTAAACTCACATGTGATAATAGCAATACCATTTATGCTCTATAGAGTATCCAATGAAAATATAATTTTCAACCTTTGGATCAATCTTCTTTTGTAGCTCCTTTGATATATAAACATCTATAATTTAACCAAGTACTTTCAAGTGTTACACATTGGGATTCTTGTTTATAAACTTTAGGGTCATTCCATGAATTGCAACTACAGACATTCTATTCATAATATAGATGATAGTATAAACATCTTCAAACAAAAAATATTTCAGTAGATTCTTTTTTTACCATCGATGCGAGTGTAACTTATACAATATGTCTATTTTTCCTTTCTGCAACCCCATTTTTCTGTGGAATATACTTGAAAATAAATCGTCTGTTTATCCCATGAGACCTCAAGATGTTACTGAACTCATTAGAGAGATACTCTTCTCCTCCTTCTGACCTCAAGCACTTACTTTCAAGCATGTTGTAACGTGTCCACTTGTATCTTCAGGGCACGTCTTAGCAGTCCAATCGGAAAGGATGTCTAAAAAGCTCCGCGCGGCACTCCCATGGAATGCTACGGGGTTTGCGATCTATGACTTTCCGCATCTGCCACGTAGCGGAAGTATTCCAACCGTTCCCACTTAGGACCATCCTAAATTAGGGTTTTTCCTATTGGTCATTTCCTAATGGAAACTAGCGTTGAAATCGAGTGAACTACTTTACGCAAAAATGCAAGGTCCGAAGTGGATTCACGCTGCACTTGGTTCAAGGAGAATGGGAAACGAGAGGGATGTGAAGCTCAACCTCTCTACCATAAGGCATAGTCCCATTCCATTCCCCTAAAACAACGTAAATCGGGATTAGTTATAACTCTAGGTCAACGCTCTTGTTGTTCATATTCTTTGAACGATCTTTCTGCTATCCATCTTGATCGAGAAAAGTTCTCGGCCAACCAGGAACACCCATCTGTAGGACGGACCTATGGCCACATCCACCGCACTTTCCTCAGGTTGTTTTAGTTATTTAATTACCTAACACATTTGGTTGGATATGTATCAATCAGCTTCCTTAATTAACCTGTTAGGCACTGGTTCCTTCACATAATCATAGCACTTGACATAGAAAAGCAATGTCAAACAAGTTCCTTTTTAACAAGTTATCATATTTATCTTTGAAATACATAAAGTCCATCCCGTAGGCTTGTCCACAATCCGCCCGAAGGCTATCTAGCAATCCACAGGGATCACTAATCCAAGATTCCGCCCGTAGACTAGTATGTGGGCCTCGAGATCCAATCCCGAGTTACATTAGCTTCTTGTGCAGGGTCCTAGAAGGTGAGGGATTTACGGCCAGAGCCCCCCCTGCCACCCAAGCGTCCTCCTACTCCAAGTAGCGCTTAACGAAGAGACCTCTTGTGGGGGGGTTCGTTCCACCTTCCCGGCGCGGTTAACAACCCCCTTGGTTAGGGTCAGGTAAGCAGTCGGGGGTAACTAAAGCTGCCTCTCCCTTCAGGCCTTCAACCTGAAGCATTAGATATCCATTTATCCTTTAATTCTTTGATCAAACAAAGCAAAAGAACGATCTTAAATCTATAACAAGAAGAATCATTTCCATTGGTCGTTATTGTTGGCCAACTACTAAGGAGTGAATCCTTCTTTCCGAATGCATGCAGCACTCGATCCGGGATTACTTGCCACTTGGCAAGATCCCCTATATCCTGGGTTAGGGCCGTACCCTATTAACCTGACTTGGTCAATACCTTAAGTTCATATGTTATTCCAATTTATTGGTTGGTCTCTTGCTTTCAAGCAATTATCTTTACCCAAGAAAGATACTATATTAGGACGACTATTCATCCTCTTGCAAGAAAACTTCGTAAGAGTCTGCCAACCTCATTCCGAGGAATTTGGCCATTTCCTTGTGTTCAATTCACAAGATCGTGCAACTCTACTACTTGTCGCACAAGTGCCGCATCAAGCTATGGGACTACTTACCCTTCGAATGGAGTCACGAAACAATCTATTCATGATTACATTAGGCTGACATTGTCAGTCCTAGGGTTCCAAGTTCCATCTTTTTTTTAATGAGAGATTCTTAGGGAAAAACCCTAGATCACTTCTCAAGTATGTTCCAATGTCCCTACATTCCGTGAATGTGGGCAAGTCTTTAGGGTATAGGAGTTCCAGCCTTGACCATACGAGTGACTAGGTCACGTGTTAAATCCTAGTTAGTTCTTTGGAATTGAATTAACTCTTCCTAAATGAGTTCCTTCGCGATTTTTAAGGTGGTTATGTTTATGCCAACTTTTTTAACTCTTGACTATAATTAGGCTATCATTTCCATAAACACATGACTCATTGTCTATGCGTAAGTTGATTTTCAACCCTAACTTTCGGTTTAAGATCAAGCATAGGTTAGGTTATAGTTGTATTCCAGTTAATCACCCTATAACTTGCGAACAAGATTCATGCTAAAACATGCAGCATTTTACTAAAAAATATGCAGTTGAAAAACGATATTTATACCAATTTACTAGAGTTATGCAACTTAAGCATCATTTCATGCCTTGCAATTTGCTATGGATTATTAGCACTTTCCATAATGACTCATTGCGAAGAAGATATGTCCTAGTAATGCAACATGCAGTTTATACTTCCATGCCTAAATGGAGTGCACTATCTTAATTCTGTTTTGTAAATATGGACATTAATCTAAGTTCAGTTCATTGAAATGTAGAAAAACTACTTTCTAGAAATGCATATCAATTTTCTGCTCACTTTATTTTGTTTGTTTTATTGAAAATACTAATGGCCGAACTCTTGCGTCCCATGAGCTAATTCTTTCAAAATTAACCAAAGTATTTAAGACAAAAAATGCATCCTATCTCCAAAAATTATCCACGCACGATAACAACATAAAATAAAAATTAGGAAGGAAAACGTGGACTTGTGGTGAGATGTCCACGTGGATGCTAGGAGACGATCCTCCTGCGGTTGCGCCTTGGGCTTTCTTAGGAGCCATTTTGAATTCACCTTTTTCGCCTTGGGTGTAGAGTTACGATCTTGTCCGTCTCGGTAAGGGTATTAGATGGAATTCACATGGAATTGGGTGGAAAAATCCCGGAGGACAGGGGATATAAGAATGATGATAGGGCTTTTAGGAGAAAGGATTTAAGGGCTTTGGATATAGGGAATTGTGTGTGCGGGAAAAGGGGCTAAAAGAGCCCTTAGGAGGGGATCTCGCGTGTGGGGGGGGAAAAACGGCTTAAAAGAGGAACATGAAGACCCTTCAAGTCAAATTCGGGAAGAAAATGTCTTTACCGCACCCACATGAACAAGGGCCTACAAGGGTAATTTATGGAGGGGGAAAGGTGTAACATAAAGGCTTATGAAGGCCCTTCAAGTCAAATGTCGGGGGGGGGAGGGGGGGGGGGGGGAAGGGAAGGGAAGGGGGCTTATAGAGGGGTCTTTTCTTTCTGTGTGGGGGGGAAAACAAAGGTATAAAAGGGGCTAAGAAGGAATTTTTCATGGGGGGGAAAGTGCCTAAGGACCACATGAAGGCCCTTCAATGGCAAATCAGGGGGGGGAAAGGGGGCATATATGAAGGCCTTAAGTAGGCCACATGAAAGGGCGGCTTGTAGGAGCTATAGAAGCTTCCTAACAAGCTTTTGATGCTGTGGAAACCCACATGGTGGAAGAAGGGCAGCGGAAGGACTGGCGTAGATGGTGGCATCCAATGGCTCATGGCGGCGATTTCCTGGCCCACGGCAGCCGCCAGGAGTACTACTCCTCCCTCCACTCTAGTGATGACAACGGCCCCACGCGGTGTCTCCTCCCCTCTCAATGGTAGCGACAACACCAACCCTCTCTTCCCTCTCGATGGCCAGCATCTTCTCAGCCTGCGCCACCTTGCATCTCCCCCCCATGGTATTGAATTAAATAAGGGAGGGGAGGGGATCCTCCCTCCCCTGCGTGGCATCTCGCATGCCTTTTTCCCCCTGCAAGCTCCATTGAGGAGCTTGATCACACCTTCTATTCCCCTACCCCTCCAACATGATAGTCGGCTGGCGGGATAAGGGGAATAATTAAAAAAATTTGTCATTATCCTAATCCTTATAGCCTCTTGAGAGGGGATTCGTATGCGGAATGTGTGTCTGTTTTGGAAACGTTACATTCTCTCCCCCTTGGAGGAATCCTGATGTCCTCATCTCGAGATAAACTGGGGATATTGAATGTTGAGAGTGCCTTCATCTATCCACATGGCATCCTCCTCGGGATAATCTTTCCATTGGACGAGGCATTCTCTCAAGGTTCTGGATCTCAGTTGTCTCTCCCTAACATCTAAGATCCTGTCAGGCCTTAGTTCAAGGACTCCTTGACTAGGCATTACAACTTGTTGATCATCAAGTACATGGTTAGGATTAGGTACATACTTCTTCAATAGGCTGATATGGAATACATTATGAACCTTTAGGTTCTCAGGGAGTTGTAGTCTATAAGCATTAGGTCGTAGGCACTTGAGGATTTTGTATGGTCCACAATACCTTCGACTTAGCTTCGTGCAATTTCCTAAGGATAGAGAACTCTCCTTTGGACGTACATGAATGAAGACCATATCCCCTTCCTCGAAGATTCTATCTTGACACTTCAAGTCCGCGTATGCCTTCGGTCTATCCTTGGCAGCTTGGATGTCCTATCTTATTGACTTTATTTGGTCATCAATCTCTTCCAACATCTACCTTGAAGCTTCAACCCTCAAGGTTGGATCTAAGAAGTTTAGGGGACTTCAATAGTCATGACCATACAATGCTTGGAAAGGGGTCATCTGAATGCTTTGTTGGTAAGAAGCATTGTAGGCAAATTCAACCAATGGCAAGTATTGAATCCACCTTTTCGGCTTATGACAGCAGTATGCCCTAGGCATATCCTCAATGATTTGATTGACTCACTCTGTTTGGCCATCCGTTTGGGGATGGTAAGCTGTGCTAAAATAGAGTTGAGTGCCAATTGCTTCAAAGATAGCTCTCCAGAAGTGCGATGTGAAGAGAGAATCATGATCACTAATGATTCTTCTGGGTAGCCCATGTAGCTTGAATATCTCCTTGATAAACAACCTTGCAATGTCTGAGGCTTTATAGTTTGTCTTTACCGGAATAAGGTGTGCAGTCTTAGTAAGCATGTCAATCACGACCATGATGGAGTTGTATCCTCCCTGAACTTGGGGTAGGCCAACAACAAAATCCATACTGATGAATTCCCATTTCATTTGGGGAATGTCAAGCGGTTGCAACTTCCCTGGCATTTTGACATGTTCGGCTTTGATACGTTGACAAGACAAACACTCGATGACATATTTGAGAACGTCACCTTTAAGCCTCTCCCAATGGTAGCTCTTCCTAACTACATTGAGGGTCTTGGCATAGCCAGGATGTCCTCAGAAAGGGGAATCATGAGCTTCCCATAGTATCTTCTACTTAAGTGACTGACTTGCTGATATACACAGCCTCGTTCCATAGTAGGCAAGTCCATTATTGATAGAGAATTCATGATACTTAGCCTACACATTTTGGTCCTGATCCTTCATAGAGATCTCGCTTAGCATCTTTTGATAGCCTAAATCATGGCATGCTTCCTCTCTAGCTAACTCAAGTATTGGATTGTTTGGCATAGATACTTTTGTAGCTAGAGATCTAGCCGTTGATGGGTTTTGCAAGATTAGGGAATTAAGGAATTCCTTGCGACTAAGTGCATCGGCAACTACATTCTCTTTTCCTGCTTGGTACTTGATTTCAAAGTCATATTCCTACAGCACTTCAATCCATTGATGTTGCCTTATGTTGAGCTCGTTCTGGCTAAAGATCCACTTGAGACTCTTATGATCAGTCACTAGAGTAAACTTGTTACCCAACAGGTAGTGTCTCTAAAGCTTTAGAGCATAGATGACAGCTAACAATTCTAGATCATGGGTAGCATAATTCTTCTCATGACTCCTCAATTTCCTTGAAGAGTATGCTACAGGATAGCCTTCTTGCATGAGCACACAACCTAAGGCAAGCGTGCTAGCATCTGTTACTATCTTGAACTCCTTATTTAGGTCTGGAAGTTTTAGGATAGGTGCTGATACCAAACTTTGCTTCAATCTATCAAAGCTGGTTTGTTCGGGAGTTGACCATGCAAAGGATGTTTGCTTCTTCAGTAAGTCCGTCAGAGGTGCTCCATTCAAAGCATAGTTTTTGATGAAGACCCTATACCATCCTGTCAATCCAAGGAAACTGCATAGTTCTTTGACACTTGTTGGTATTGGCCATTCTAGCATATCTCTGACCCTCACTGGCTCCACTGAGATTCCTTCTATTGATAGAATGAATCCCAGATATTCAATCTGACATTTGAAGAATGCACACTTCTTCATCTTAGCGTACAGCTTATGTGCCCTCATTGTCTCAAGGACAATCCGAAGTTGGGGTTCATGATCTTCTTCCTGTTTAGAATAGACTAGAGTGTCATCGAAGAAGACGAGCAATAAATCATCAAGATATAGCCTAAAGATATCCTGCATTAACCTGTTGAAGGTGGCAGGTGCATTGGTAAGCCCAAATGACATAACTAGGAACTCAAAGTGTCCACATCTTGTATTGGAGGCCGTCTTGGGGATATCTTCTTCCTTGATCCTTATCTGATAGTAACCCGACCTGAGATCAATCTTGGAGAAGATCTTTGCACCCTGAAGACAATCAAGAAGCTCATCTATTCTAGAAATAGGGTACTTGTTCTTGACAGTTGATTGATTCAACCCTTTGTAATCAATACATAGTCAAAGCGTTCCACCTTTCTTTTTCTAGAACAGTACTGGAGCTCCCCATGGTGAATTGCTAGGACGAATATAGCCTTGATCTAGTAGTTGCTTGAGTTGTTCCTTCAGCTCAATTGCTTCTGGTATGGACATTCTATAAGGTCTTTTTTGCAATTGGCACAGCTCATGGTACTAGCTTGATCTCATGATCCACTTCTCTTTGAGGCGGGAGTTTTGTCAGCTCTTCAGGAAATACATCTGTGTATTCCTTTAGCCAAGAAGATCCTCCACTAGACTCCTGTCTCTGATCTAACTTGTTGAGCTTAATCAAGTAGATAGGTAATCCTTTTCTGACTCCCTTTATAATCCACGATGCTTTGGCCAATTGAGTTTTTGCACTCCAGCCTCACCTTGAGTTGTGACCAGATCCCCTTCAGAGTTTCGAAAGGAAATTTGGCCCTTTCCACAATGAATGTGGGCGTCATTAGGTTTAAGCCAATCCATTCCGAGTAGACACTCATGGATACCTAGGCTCATGACTCTGAATTTGACCGAAGTCATCTTTCCTCCCAGAAAGAATTTCACCTGAGCAATTTGCCTGGTACAAGTAACCTCATGACCATTTGCCAATTCCACAAGCAAGATAGGTGCTTCTACTGTGGCTATTCCTAATCTTTTTGCACAAGCTGGTGAGATAAAGGAATGTGTACTGCCACAATCAATCAAGGCCTTGAAACTTTTACCTTGATAGTCCAACGGTATCTAAATCACCGAGAACTAGCAATTCGGCCGTTTCTTGTGAAGAGCGGCATGGATTGTCGCCCTTTCAAACTCTGCTTCCATGGTGGGGTCTTCTTCTTCTTCACACATTTGTCTATTGGCAACGCAGGCGGTACTTCCTCTACGTCTGGTACCGGCTCCCTGACCACAGCCCGTTCCTTGGAAAGGTACTTGGCGATGTCCTCCTCCAAGATTGGGATATTGGCTCTTGAAATGACCGGGCTCGTTGCAGTGGAAACAACGGAGGTTTCAGCCATTGCTTTGACTAGGAACAAAGTTGTTGACATTATTAGTTATTTCTTTCTTTCTTTGTCCCTGATTCTGACCTTGCGTCCTGAAGATCTGATGGATACATACATTCGAGATGGGTATTTACTAGTGGATTTAAACCAGCACAAAATTTTGACACCTGCTATGTCATGTCCATCTGTGGCGCATACTTAAGAAGTGAGACAAATTTGGAATAGTATGCGTCAAGAGTGAGTCCCAGCTCTTTTAGCTCGTAGAACTCATTCATTTTCTGCGTGCGATACGGAGGTGGTAAGTATCTTCCCTGCACGGCTTTCTTTAGCTTCTCCCAGGTAACGGATCCTTTCGCGATCCCTTGATCTCTGCACCATTGTTTCCACCAAAGCCTGGCTTTGCCAGTGAGCTTCAGCTTGGCGAGCATAGCCTGATTGGCGGGTGCAGTACCAGCTGCTTCAAAGTAATCCTCCATGGATTCAATCCAAATTTCGGCATCTGCTTGGACGGACCTGCCTCTCCCATCAAATTCGGGTGGCTTGATCATCTTGAGAAGAAATTCCTTCTCCTAGATTACAGCAGTACTTGATGTAGGAGGTGAACTAGGAACCTATACTTGGGGTTGTGCCTGGACAAAGATTTCTTATCGTTATTACTCGTTAAATGCTATGATTTATATTTCATTTCCATTTCATCAATCAATCCAAGCAATCTAACCACTTAACTTCTTATCGATTCTCGACGACGAAACAAACATTGATAAAAAGAAGTCTTATTGTATTTATATGGGCATAGCCCTTTCGGAATACAACATGTCTTGGGATGATAAGCCAATTGTTTACATTTAGCTTGGGGAGAATAATGTTGTATTACATTTATCTACAGGAACTCTATAATAGTATGGTTTGGGTTCATGGATCTTCATGAATCGGTAAATCATTGGAAGTTCAGGGTATCCTTTCCTTTGGAACCCATTCTTCTCATGGCGCCCCAACACTTTAATCCTGTCGGCGGGGATTACACGAGTCACTTCCTCATATATATATGAGTTCAGTTCAACCCTCCGACCTCGAATATGTAAAGTTGAATTTACTTGAGCTTCCACAAAAATGAATAGCTTCATGACTTTTAGGTCTTCCAACCACTTGATCCTCTTTAGGTTGGTGTGTAGATATGCAAACCGGTGGGCAGCTATATAGTATATTCCTGAGGCACCTATCCATCTTTGTTCCATGTACAAAGGTGATGGATTATAGATATGCTCTAGGATGTTCATCGTATCAACCCTTTGTCGATAATCCGGGGAATGCATTGCAGTCATAAACATGACTCGGAACACTAAGAACTTGTTCCATGCTTCGTAATTCTGCAAGATAGCATTGAAAGTAAGGAAATATTTGGAACAGCAACATTTGCTTTACTTCATCTTATTAAGATTTCATAAAAACAATTCCGTTGTTGGTTGGCTCTGATACCAACTGTAACGTATCCACTTGTATCTTCAGGACACATCTTAGCAGTCCATTGGAAAGGATGTTTAGAAAGCTCCGCCTGGCACTCCCATGGAATATTACGGGGTTTGCGATCTAGGACTTTCCGTGTCTGCCATGTAGCGGAAGTATTCTTGCCGTTCCCACTTAGGACCGTCCTAAATTAGGGTTTTCCCTATTGGTCATTTGCTAACGGAAACTAGCGTCGAACCCGAGCGAACTGCTTTATGCAAAAACACCAGGTCCGAAGTGGATTCACGCTGCACTTAGTTCAAGGAGAATGGGAAACGAGAGCGATGTGAAGCTCAACCTCTCTACCATAAGGCATAGTCCCATTCCGTTCCCCTAAAATAGTGTAAATCGGGATCAGTTATAACTCTAGGTCAACGCTCTTGTTGTTCATGTTCTTTGAACGATATTTCTACTCTCCATCTTGATTGAGAAAAGTTCCCGGCCAACCGGGACCACCCATCCGTAGGACGGACCTATGGCCACATCCACCGCACTTTCCTCAGGTTGTTTTAGTTATTTAATTACCTAACACATTTGGTTGGACATGTATCAATCAACTTCCTTAACTAACCCATTAGACAATGGTTCCTTCACGTAATCATAGCACTTGACATAGAAAAGCAGTATCAAACAAGTTCCTTTTTAACAGGTTATCATATTTATATTTGAAATCCATAAAGTCCAGCCCGTAGGATTGTCCACAATTCGCCCGAAGGCTATCTAGCAATCCACAGGGATCACTAAACCAACATTCCGCCCGTAGACTAGTATGCGGGCCTCGAGATCCAATCCCGAGTCACGTTAGCCTCTTGTGCAGGGCCCGAAAGGTGAGGGATTTACGGCAAGAGCCCCCTTGGCACCCAAGCGTCCTCCTACTCCAACTAGCGCTTAATGGAGAGACCTCTCGTGGGGGGTTCGGTCCACCTTCCCGGTGCGGTTAACAACCCCCTTGGTTAGGGTCAGGCAGGTAGTCGGGGGTAACTAAAGCTGCCTCTCCCTTCACGTCTTCAACCTGAAGCATTAGATATCCATTTATCCTTTAATTCTTTGATCAAACAAAGCAAAATAACGATCTTAAATCTATAACAAGAAGAATCATTTCCATTGGTCGTTATTATTGGCCAACTACTAAGGAGTGAATCCTTCTTTCCGAATGCATGCAGCACTCGATCCGGGATTACTTGCCACTTGGCAAGATCCCCTATATCCTGGGTTAGGGCCGTACCCTATTAACCCGACTCAGTCAATACCTTAAGTTCATATGTTATTCCAATTTATTGGTTGGTCTCTTGCTTTCAAGCAATTATATTTACCCAAGAAGGATACTATATTAGGATGACTATTCATCCTCTTGCAAGATAACTTGTGTAAGAGTCTGCCAACCTCATTCTGAGGAATTTGGCCATTTCCTTGTGTTCAATTCACAAGATCGTGCAACTCTACTACTTGTCGCACAAGTGCCGCATCAAGCTATGGGACTATTTACCCTTCGAATGGAGTCACGAAACAATCTGTTCATGATTATATTAGGCTGACGTTGTCAGTCCTAGGGTTCCAAGTTCCATCTTTTTTTTAGCGAGAGATTCTTAGGGAAAAACCCTAGATCACTTCTCAAGTATGTTCCAATGTCCCTACATTCCGTGAATGTGGGCAAGTCTTTAGGGTATAGGAGTTCCAGTCTTGACCATACGAGCGACTAGGTCACGTGTTAAATCCTAGTTAGTTCTTTGGAATTGAATTAACTCTTCCTAAATGAGTTCCTTCGCGGTTTTCTAGGTGGTTAGGTTTAAGCCAACTTGTTTAATTCTTGTCGATAATTACGCTATCGTTTCCAGAAACACATGACTCATTGTCTATGCGTAAGTTGATTTTTAACCCTAACTTTCGGTTTAAGATCAAGCATAGGTTAGGTTATAGCCTAATTCCAGTTAATCACCCTATAACTTGCGAACAAGATTCATACTAAAACATGCAGCATTTTACTAAAAAATATGCAATTGAAAAATGATATTTATACCAATTTACTAGAGTTATACAACTTAAGAATCATTTCATGCCTTGCAATTTGCTATGGATTATTAGCACTTTCCATAATGACTCATTGCAAAGAAGATATATCCTAATAATGCAACATGCAGTTTATACTTCCATGCCTAAACGGAGTGCACTATCTTAATTCTGTTTTGTAAATATCGACATTAATCTAAGTTCAGCTCATTGAAATGCAGAAAAACTACTTGCTAGAAATGCATATCAATTTTCTGCTCACTTTATTTTGTTCGTTTTATTGAAAATACTAATGCCGGAACTCTTCTGTCCCATGAGCTAATTCTTTCAAAATTAACCAAAGTATTTAAGACAAAAAATGCATCCTATCTCCAAAAATTATCCACGCACGATAACAACATAAAATAAAAATTAGGAAGGAAAACGTGGACTTGTGGTGAGATCTCCACGTGGATGCTAGGAGACGATCCTCCTGTGGTTGCGCCTTGGGCTTTCTTAGGAGCCATTTCGAATTCAGCTTTTTTACCTTGGGCGCAGAGTTACGATCTTGTCCGTCTCGGTAAGGTTATTAGGTGGAATTCGCACGGAATAGGGTGGAAAAATCCCGGAGGGCAGGGGGTATAAGAACAATGATAGGGCTTTTAGGAGAAAGGATTTAAGGGCTTTGGATATAAGGGATTGTGTGTGGGGGAAAAGGGGCTAAAAGAGCCCTTAGGAGGGGATCTCGCATGTGGGGGGGGGGGGAAAAAGGCTTAAAAGAGGCACATGAAGACCCTTCAAGTCAAATTTGGGAAGAAAAGGTCTTTACCGTGCCCACATGAACAAGGGCCTACAAGGGTAATTTATGGAGGGGGAAAGGTGTAACATAAAGGCTTATGAAGGCCCTTCAAGTCAAATGTCACGGGGGGGAGAGGGGAAGGGGGCTTATAGAGGGGTTTTTTCTTTTTGTGTGAGGGGGAAAACAAAGGTATAAAAGGAGCGAAGAAGGAATTTTTCATGGGGGGGGGGAGGGCCTAAGGACCACATGAAGGCCCTTCAATGGCAAATCAGGGGGGGAAAAGGGGGCTTATATGAAGGCCTTAAGTAGGCCACGTGAAAGGGTGGCTTGTAGGAGCTATAGAAGCTTCCTAACAAGCTTCTGATGCTGTGGAAGCCCACGTGGCGGAAGAAGGGCAGTGGAAGGACTGGCACAGACGATGGCATCCAATGGCTGATGGCGGCGATTTCCTGGCCCACGGCAACCACCAGGAGTACTACTCCTCCTCCACTCTAGTGATGACAGCGGCCCCACGCGGTGTCTCCTCCCCTCTCAATGGCAGCGACAACACCAACCCTCTCATTCCCTCTCGATGGCCAGCATCTTCTCAGCCTGCACCACCTTCCATCTATCCCCCATGGTATTGACTTAAATAAGGAAGGGGAGGGGATCCTCCCTCCCCTGTGTGGCATCTCGCATGCCTTTTTCCCCCTGCAAGCTCCATTGAGGAGCTTGATCACACCTTCTATTCCCCTCCGCCTCCAATACGATAGTCGGCTGGGGGGATAAGGGGAATAATTTAAAAAAATTGTCATTATCCTAATCCTTATAGCCTCCTGAGAGGGGATTCGTATGTGGAATGCGTGTCTTTGTTTTGGAAACGTTACAATCTCTCCCCCTTGGAGGAATCTTGATGTCCTCGTCTCGAGATAAACTGGGGATATTGAATGTTGAGAGTGCCTTCATCTATCCACGTGGCATCCTCCTTGGGATAATCTTTCCATTGGACGAGGCATTCTCTCAAGGTTCTGGATCTCAGTTGTCTCTCCCTAACATCTAAGATCCTGTCAGGCCTTAGTTCAAGGATTCCTTGACTAGGCATTACAACTTGTTGATCATCAAGTACATGGTTAGGATTAGGTACATACTTCTTCAATAGGCTGATATGGAATACATTATGAACCTTTAGGCTCTCAGGGAGTTGTAGTCTATAAGCACTAGGTCGTAGGCACTTGAGGATTTTGTATGGTCCACAATACCTTGGACTTAGCTTCGTGCAATTTCCTAAGGATAGAGAACTCTTCTTTGGACATACGCAAATGAAGATCATATCCCCTTCCTCGAAGATTCTATCTTGATGCTTCAAGTCCGTGTATGCCTTCGATCTATCCTTGGCGGCTTGGATGTCCTGTTTTATTGACTTTATTTGGTCATCAATCTCTTCCAACATCTACCTTGAAGCTTCAACACTCAAGGTTGGATCTGAGAAGTTTAGGGGACTTCAACAGTCATGACCATACAATGCTTGGAAAGGGGTCATCTGAATGCTTTGTTTGTAAGAAGCATTGTAGGCAAATTCAACCAATGGCAAGTATTGAATCCACCTTTTCGGCTTATGGCAGCAGTATGCCCTAGGCATATCCTCAATGATTTTATTGACTCACTCTGTTTGGCCATCCGTTTGGGGATGGTAAGCTGTGCGAAAACAGAGTTGAGTTCCAATTGCTTCAAAGATAGCTCTCCAGAAGTGCGATGTGAAGAGAGAATCATGATCACTAATGATTCTTTTGGGTAGCCCATGTAGCTTGAATATCTCCTTGATAAACAACCTTGCAATGTCTGAGGCTTTATAGTTTGTCTTTACCGGAATAAGGTGCGCAGCCTTAGTAACCATGTCAACCACGACCATGATGGAGTTGTATCCTCCCTGAACTTGGGATAGGCCAACAACAAAATCCATACTAATGAATTCCCATTTCATTTGGGGAATGTCAAGCGGTTGCAACTTCCCTGGCATTTTTACACGTTTGGCTTTGATACGTTGACAAGACAAACACTCGATGACATACTTGAGAACCTCACCTTTAAGCCTCTCCCAATGGTAGCTCTTCCTAACTACATTGAGAGTCTTAGCATAGCCAGGATATCCTCAAAAAGGGGAATCATGAGCTTCCCATAGTATCTTCTGCTTAAGTGACTGACTTTCTGATATACACAGCCTCGTTCCATAGTAGGCAAGTCCATTATTGATAGAGAATTCATGATACTTAGCCTGTAGATTTTGGTCCTGATCCTTGATAGAGATCTCCCTTAGCATATTTTGATAGGCTGGATCATGGCATGCTTCCTCTCTAGCTAACTCAAGTATTGGATTGTTTGGCATAGATACTTTTGTATCTAGAGATCTAGCCATTGATGGGTTCTGCAAGATTAGGGAATTAAGAAATGCCTTGCGACTAAGTGCATCGGCAACTACATTCTCTTTTCCTGGTTGGTACTTGATTTCAAAGGCATATTCCTACAGCACTTCAATCCATTGACGTTGCCTCATGTTGAGCTCGTTCTGGGTAAAGATCCACTTGAGACTCTTATGATTAGTCATTAGAGTAAACTTGTTACCCAACAGGTAGTGTCTCCAAAGCTTTAGAGCATGGATGACATCTAACAATTCTAGATCATGCGTAGCATAATTCTTCTGATGACTCTTCAATTTCCTTGAAGAGTATGCTACAGGATGGCCTTCTTGCATGAGCACACAACCTAAGGAAAGCGTGCTAGCATCTGCTACTACCTTGAACTCCTTATTGAGGTCTGGAAGTTTTAGGATAGGTGCTGATACCAAACTTTGCTTCAATCTATCAAAGCTGGTTTGTTCGGGAGTTGACCATGCAAAGGATGTTTGCTTCTTTAGTAAGTTCGTCAGAGGTGCTGCAATCAAAGCATAGTTTTTTATGAAGACCCTATACAATCCTGTCAATACAAGGAAACTGCGTATTTCTTTGATAGTTGTTGGTATTGGCCATTCTAGCACATCGCTGACCTTCGCTGGCTCCACTGAGATTCCTTCCGTTGATACGATGAATCCTAGATATTCAATCTGACATTTGAGGAATGCACACTTCTTCATCTTAGCATACAGCTTATGTGTCCTCATTGTCTCAAGGACAATTCGAAGTTGGGGTTCATGATCTTCTTCCTGTTTAGAATAGACTAGAGTGTCGTCAAAGAAGACGAGCAATAAATCATCAAGATATAGCCTAAAGATATCCTGCATTAACCTGTTGAAGGTGGCAGGTGCATTGGTAAGCCCAAATGACATAACTAGGAACTCAAAGTGTCCATATCTTGTATTGAAGGCCGTCTTGGGGATATCTTCTTCCTTGATCCTTATCTGATAGTAACCCAACCTGAGATCAATCTTGGAGGATATCTTTGCACCCTGAAGATGATCAAGAAGCTCATCTATTCTAGAAATAGGGTACTTGTTCTTGACAGTTGATTGATTCAACCCTTTGTAATCAATACATAGTCAAAGCGTTCCATCTTTCTTTTTCTAGAATAGTACTGGAGCTCCCCATGGTGAACTGCTAGGACGAATGTAGCCTTGATCTAGCAGTTGCTTGAGTTATTCCTTCAGCTCAATTGCTTCTGGTATGGACATTCTATAAGGTATTTTTTGCAATTGGCACAGCTCCTGGTACTAGCTTGATCTCATGATCCACTTCTCTTTGAGGCGGGAGTTTTGTCAGCTCTTCAGGAAATACATCTGCGTATTCCTTTAGCCAAGAAGATCCTTCACTAGACTCCTGTTTCTGATCTAACTTGTTGAGCTTAATCAAGTAGACAGGCAATCCTTTTTTGACTCCCTTTATAATCCGCAATGCTTTGGCCAATTGAGTTTTTGGCACTCTAGCCTCACCTTGAGTTGTGACCAGATCCCCTTCAGAGTTTCGAAAGGAAATTTGGCCCTTTCCACAATGAATGTGGACGTCATTAGGTTTAAGTCAATCCATTCCGAGTAGACACTGATGGATACCTAGGCTCATGACTCTGAATTTGACCGAAGTCGTCTTTCCTCCCAAAAAGAATTCCACCTTAGCAGTTTGCCTGGTACAAGTAACCTCACGACCATTTGCCAATTCCACAAGCAAGGTAGGTGCTTCTATTATGGCTATTCCTAATCTTTTTGCACAAGCTGGTGAGATAAAGGAATGTGTACAGCCACAATCAATCAAGGCCTTGAAACTTTTACCTTGATAGTCTTACGGTATCTAAGTCATTGAGAACTAGCAATTCGGCTCTTTCTTTTGAAGAGCGGCATGGACTGTCGCCCTTTCAAACTCTGCTTCCATGGTGGGTCTTCTTCTTCTTCACACATTTTTCTATTGGCAACATAGGCGGTTCTTCCTCTGCCTCGGGTACTGGCTCCCTGACCACAGCTCGTTCCTTGGAAAGGTGCTTGGCGATGTCCTCCTCCAAGATTGGAATATTGCCTCTTGAAATGACCGGGCTCGTTGCAATGGAAACAACGGAGGTTTCAGCCATTGCTTTGAGTAGGAACAAAGTTGTTGACATTATTAATTCTTGCTTTCTTTCTTTGTCCTTGATTCTAACCTTGAACTCTCTTCATTTGAGGCCTAAATTCTCCTCTATTCGGGTCATTATAAGACCAAGTTTTGTTACCCCTTGGTCTAGCTTGCACCTCCTGAATTATAGGCGCAGCTCAAATGAGAGCGTCTTGAAGATCTGATGGACGCATAGATTCGAGACGGGTATTTACTGGTGGATTTAAACCAATACAAAATTTTGACACCTACTATGTCATGTCCATCTGTGGTGCATACTTAAGAAGTAGGACAAATTTGGAATAGTATGCATCAAGAGTGAGTCCCAACTCTTTTAGCTCGTAGAACTCATTCATTTTCTGCGTGCGATATGCAGGTGGTAAGTATCTTCCCTGCACGGCTTTCTTCAGCTTCTCCCAGGTAACGGATCCTTCCGTGATCCCTTGATCTCTGCACCATTATTTCCACCAAAGCCTAGCTTCGCTAGTGAGCTTCAGCTTGGCGAGCATAGCCTGATTGGCGGGTGCAGTACCAGCTGCTTCAAAGTCATCCTCCATGGATTCAATCCAAATTTCAGCATCTGCTTGGACGGACCTGCCTCTCCCGTCAAATTTGGATGCCTTGATCTGCTTGAGAAGAAATTTCTTCTCCTGGATTACAGCAGTACTTGATGTAGGAGGTGAACTCGGAACCTGTACCTGGGGTTGTGCCTGGACAAAGGTTTCTTATCGTTATTACTCGTTAAATGCTATGATTTATATTTTGTTTCCATTTCAGCAATCAATCCAAGTAATCTAACCACTTAACTTCTTATCAATTCTCGACGACGGAACATACATTCATAAAAAGAAGTCTTATTGTATTTATATGGGCATAGCCCTTTCGGAATACAATATGTCTTGGGATGATAAGCCAACTGTTTACATTTAGCTTGGGGAGAATAATGTTGTGTTACATTTATCTACAAGAACTGTATAATAGTATGGTTTCGTGTCATGGATCTTCACGAATCGGTAAATCGTTGGAAGTTTAAGGTATCCTTTCCTTTGGAACCCATTCTTCTCATGGCGCCCCAACACTTTAATCCTGTCGGCGGGGATTACACGAGTCACTTCCTCATATACATATGAGTTCAGTTCAACCCTCCGACCTCGAATATGTAAAGTTAAATTTACGTGAGCTTCCACAAAAATGAATAGCTTCACGACTTTTAGGTCTTCCAACCACTTGATCCTCTTTAGGTTGGTGTGTAGGTATGCAAACCGGTGGGCAGCTATATAGTAGATTCCTGAGGCACTCGTCCATCTTCATTCCCTGTACAAAGGTGATGGATTATAGATATGCTCTAGGATGTTCATCATCTCAACCCTTTGTCGATAATCCGGGGAATGCATTGCAGCCATAAACATGACTCGCAACACTAAGAACTTGTTCCATGCTTCGTAATTCTGCAAGACAGCATTGAAAGTAAGGAAATATTTGGAACATCAATATTTTCTTTACTTCATCTTATTAAGATTTCATAAAAACAATTCCGTTGTTGGTTGGCTCTGATACCAATTGTAACATGTCCACTTGTATCTTCAGGACACATCTTAGCACTCCATCGGAAAGGATGTTTAGAAAGCTCCGCCCGGCACTCCCATGGAATATTATGGGGTTTGCGATCTAGGACTTTCCACGTCTGCCACGTAGCAGAAGCATTCCGGCCGTTCCCACTTAGGACCATCCTAAATCAGGGTTTTCCCTATTGGTCATTTGCTAATGGCAACTAGCGTCAAACCCGAGCGAACTACGTTATGCAGAAATGCCAAGTCTGAATTGGATTCACGCTGCACTTGGTTCAAGGAGAATGGGAAAATATATATAAAAATAATATTTTACAAATACCTTATTCTGAACCCATGTGATGCACACATATATTGATGAGTAACTTACACAACTGTCTAGCATGATTGAGAATGTTTCATAAGATGAGAAAAAGTGAAGGGCCATTATGTAGCTAGCTTGTAGAAGTCTCCCTCCATTGATTCTATATTTTTGTGCACTTCAAATTTCATTGCACTAGGTCACACAAGACTCAAATTATTCTTCTTCTATCTATTGTAAACACCTTGCAATTTTTGGGCACAAAGGATTGGCATTCTCAAAAAATGTTTAGGCAAGTATCACTCATGAGTCCATTTAAGATATGCAAGAAGAAAATGCATGGAGTTTCAAGTGCATATGGAAAAGGTACTTTGAGCTACATACAAAAATAAGTTGTTACAAGCATTATGTGAAGACCCAACAGAGACAATATTGGTAATGTGTGGTTTCTAGGATTGAATTTTAAATAAACATTATCATTAGTTTGACAAAACTTGCAATACATACCATACACATGTATTCATTATTTGCAACATGTTTAACACCAAAGATGAGAGGGTACACAAATAGTTATACTAATATGAAATATATTGATTTTGGGTCAATGTGTCTATTGATTGTTCAAGAGTCTTTATTGAATTTCACCCATCATTTAATCAAAGTGATAAAGCGAGAAATAGGTGAAGCGTAGCTAAGGTGACAAGACCATCATTGGTTACTTCGGGGGTAATAGTATCAAGTTTGCCAAGTTGTCAGTCGCTCGCTGACCCATGCTTTGTTTTGTTCCTAGCTCGCAAAAAGGTATACTTTTGCTAAGTCATTAAAAACTCTTGTAAGTCATCTATAATCATCATATTTTAGTCTTAGGTCATTGTCTATTTGAAGTTCTATTAATCATCAATGCTAGCATGAATGTCATGTTATTTTGATGTTAATCATACACTCAATTTTAATTCACATCACTCTAAGGAAATGATGGGTACACATGGCTAAAAAATTACTCTTTCGACTTCATCCAAGTGATATTATTCATATTGATGTAAGTATTTGTATATGCTCTCACCTTGCTACTAATCACATTGCAAACGATATACATTTGTATAGTTTGCATAGAAATTCATGAACTATATATATATATATATATACATATATATATATATATATATATATATATGTATATATATATATATGTATATATATATATATATATATGTATATATATATATATATGTATATAGATATATGTATCTATATACATATATATATATATACATATATATATATATATACATATATACATATATACATATACATATACATATACATATATTATCTAAGCTTGATTCTAGAGACCACACATATACCACTCCTGTGCGGATTTGTTCATCACATGATCCCCCTCACAATTCGTGATTCAAAGCTTTTGCATGTAGACTAGAAACATTCATCATTTATTTTGCATATAGGAAATGGACTTATCAATAGGAAAAGCCCAAAGACCTCTTCAGAATGCTAACTTTGTGTGCCTAGACATTGCAAGGTGATTGCCATAGATAACAATAAGAATAGATCCAAATCATGCATGACAAAATGCAATGAATTTTGAAGTGTAGATAAATATAGAATTCAAGGAGGGGACTTCTACAAGGTAGCTACAAACCAAACCTTAAGATATGAAAATGTTATGTAAATGTTTATCTTGCAAGTATGTTGCATGCTTAGTAAATTATAGTAGCTCTGACTAGAGAGATATTCTTATGTTGGTCGATAAGATGAAATATGTTCTTTTGAGGAGCTTTTAGGCAGAGCTTTCTAGACCTCCTTTCCGATGGACTACTGAGACGTGTCCTGAAGGGAAAGATGGACACGTTACAGTTGGTATCAGAGAGAACCAATGAAGGATTTGTTTTTTAAGAAATCATAATAAGAAGAAGTAAAGCAAATTTTGTTTTTCAGAACATTTCCTTACTTTCGATGCTGTATTGCAGAATTATGAAGCATGGAACAGTTTCTTAGTGTCCTGAGTCATGTTTATGACCGCGATGCATTCCCTCGATTATCGACAAAGGATCGATATGATGAGCATCCTAGACCGTATTTATAATCCATTACCTTTGTACGTGGAACGGAGATGGACGGGTGACTCAGGAAGGAGTCTCCATGAAAGTGGCGGATGGCCCATAGATGTTAATCCAGGTTGGCGAATGAGAGCTACAAACAACTCTCCTGGAGAGTTATATGATGCATGTCCTAATGTGCAAGTAATTATTGGAGACATTAAGGATAATTTTCATTTTTTTGTTCAAGACTCTTGTAGTTACCCTATCATTCTTGGGAAACCTTACATTTCTAAAGCCCGCTTGGAAACAAAAGCTCTTGATGATGGTTTTTCCTATGCTCGAATTTGAAGCAAGGATAATGAATGAGCTGCCCAATTTCATATTGTGTGTGTTAACCATCATCGAAACAGAGATTGATTGTGTGATTATCCTGTGCCTCCTAATGCCCAAGAATTCAAGGGTTTCTGTGTTGCATTGCTATAAAAGGAGGTTATGGTAGTGCATCATGTAAAAACATTAAACCTTCTTATACTATAGAAACTGTGTCTCTAGTAAATCTGTATGTATGTACAACCAATAGTATAGGCTATTATAAGTCTCTTCCACCCATGACTAAAGCTGAAAGAAAATATTTATGTCATGTAATAAGGGTGCTGAAAACTTGTGACATGATGGGCTAAAAATGAAGATATTTCTTATATTTTTTTTGGACTGACTACTACTGATACGCTGGCTGAAATATATGCAACTACTCTTGGCTGAAAACAGTCCATAGAAGTATACACATTGGATTTTTACCAAATAATTCAAGATTTTGTTGAGCGGGAAGACTTTGGTTTACTCAACAATGCTAAAACACAAGTGGAGACAAAATACAAGACGGTGGATAAGAAATTCAAGCATGTGGTAGTCCCATTGCCTCTTGAAAGTGAAGGGCTAGTTGATGAGACAGCAAATCAACCAAGTCTTCGTGATCCTTTCAACATTGGTCACAAGTTCACATCTAAAAGTATAAAAGAGCTCAAAATAGGTGAAAATTCTTTCCTTTCGCCGACCGAAAAACACTCTTTTACGCAAATGCTAATGAAACATGGAAAAGATTTTGCATTTCAACCAAGTGAAATAGGTTGTGTGGATCCAAATATTGTCACTCCTATGGTCATTTTTATAGTCCCACATGTGCCTTGGAACCTCAAGCCCATTCCCGTTCCAAGGGCACGTTTTTCCAAATTATTGGAGCTTCTAAATGAGAAGATCGAAATGAAGATTTCAGAACCTTCTTCAACACCTTACTCAAATCAATGGTTTACCATACCCAAGAAAAATGGATCTTTACGATTCATCCAAGATCTACAGCATTTTAGTCGTGTCACAATCAGAAATGTTGGTTCGAGTCCAATTGTTGAAAAGTTTGCTGAAGCTTTTGTAGGAAGAGCAACTTATTATCTGGGCAACCTATAATTAGGATATAATCAATTTCAGATTTCATTGGAAAGCTGAGACATTACCACAATGAAGACACCTCTTGGATTGATCCACATGTGCACTCTATCACAAGGTGCAATAAACTCTCTAGCACATATTATGAATGCCATGCACAAAGTCTTAAGGGACTTTATTCCACAACTTACTCTTCCATTTTGAAATGATGTACCTATCAAGGGATGTGAAGTCAATGAAAAGAATGAGAAGCTTGACAAAGATGGCTGCAGGACATTTCTAGTTAACCATATTCATGATTGTGACAGGATTTTGACAAGGCTAGAAGAGGTGCATCTTACCCTTTTTGGAGCTAAGTAAGTTTTTGGATTAGAATAAATCCTAGTGGTCGAACATCTATGTGGCCCCTACGGACATAAACCTTCACCAATAAAGATAGATGCCATCAGCAAAATGCAAGAAAAATGCATAAATATCTCAGAGGTGAAAATATTTCTTTGGCTCTTGTGTATGCTATCTCATATGGATACCACATTTTGCTCAGGTCGTCGAAAATCATTATCAATATTTATTAAGAAAAGGCCAAAGGTTCTCTTTGGGAAAAGAGCATACTCTCACTGTACGCAAACTAAAGAAGTTGTTAATTCCAGCCCCGACTCTTAAAAGGGTTGATTATTCAAATGGTCAACCCATCATCCTTACTCTCAATAAAAGTCCCATTGGGATAGGATGGGTTGTTGGCCAAGAGGACCATGAAAGTAACAGATATGCGATTCGTTTTGCAGCAAAGGTTCTCAATGAATGTCAAAGAAGGTATGCACAAGTAAAAAGGGAATTGTGGGGAGTTATAACAGCATTAAAGCGTGATTGTGAATACTTTATTGGTGCTTCCGAAGTGCTAGAAATTGATTTTCTTCCTCTCCTGGGCATGATTGCCAACTGCTCTACACCAACATTGCGATGCTAAGATGGATTGCATATATTAAATCTCTCAACCCCGAATTAAAGCATATTGCAGAAAAGGTGAATCTAGTTTGCTAACATGCTATCACATGCAAGATATGACAATGAAAAAGAGCTAATGGAAGAAGATGAAGCTGAAGAATCTATACTTGCTGAATTTCATTCCATGGCTGCTGAAAGTACCTTTTCAGTTGGTGCATATACAAACCCAAAGCTGAATCTTGTAGGTGGAGTTGATCTTTTTAATGGTATAGCATTAAGTACAGTAAGAATACGAAAATGTAATGCTGTAGATCAACATATAGCAACAAAGATCAAAGATTTATCTATGGAAGAAGGGTGGTCAACTAGTAGCCAGCATGCTCATTGCATTGCTCAAGTTCTAGTTCATTTCCTTGAAGAAGATTGGCTCTGAAGATTGGCCAATATTTGAGCACAATGAAGAAGGAGGAGTACTGATGAAGAGTTCAAGCATATATTGAGAGGAAAGCTTATGGCTTTTTTCTTAAAGAATGGCATCTATGGAAGCACACAAAGAAGAAGAAAGGAGCGTGTGTCTGAGTTTTAGGTAACAAAATATTGCAACAACAGGTAACGAAGGAATTTCATGAAAGCCTGTGGGCTGGCCATAGAGGCATATGGGGAACCGTTAATAAAGTCAAAGAAAAATATTGGTGGCAAAACATGTTTTGAGATATAGACCATTTTGTTGAAACCTATTATGTGTGTGAGATGTATTCTATGGTCAAGCATCGAGATAGGTTAGAGCAAACTTATCCCTTGTCTATACATTATAGATGGGTTATTGATCTTGTAACCATGCCTACAAGGATATGGAATATGCGGTATTTAGTGCTTGCAAGAGAGGATCTAACCAATCAAGTTGAAGGTAAAGCTCTAACAACCAAGACCACGCAAGCTGTTTTGTAGATATGTTGTGTTTAAAAAGTAACCGCAGATAGAGGAGAATTGAATAATGATGAGGCACGCAACTTCTTTGCTCAATTGGATATCAAGTTGGCTTTGACATCAGCCTAAAATCTTGAAGGCAATGGAAAGAGTGAGAGAGGACATCAACCTATTCTCAAAGCTTTAACAAAGTCTTGTACAGAAAAGATCAAAGAATGGCCTAAAATGCTACCTTTTGCATTATGGATTGACTGGCCTACTCACAGTAGAGTGAGTGGCTATATGCCAGATGAACTTATGCATGGACAACAACTGATTATGCCAATTGAAGAATCTATTCGCACATGGAGTCTTCTACCTTAGGAGGAACACATCAGTAGAGAAGAGTTGGTGACTTTGCACATATGGTAGCTAGAAAGAAAACGTGAAGATGTTCAAGTAGCTATTAGGAAGTTTAAAAAAACAAAACTAAAAAACAAAATAATATTTGATAGGAAACATCGACTTCGGCCAAGAGCTATCCAAGAAAATGACTGGGTGCTTGTCTATAACAGCAGCCTTGATAATCAATACAATGCTTCTAGGAAGATAGTAAAGCACTGGTTTGGCCCGTATGTGGTAAAGGTCGTTCATGACAATGCCACATATTCATTGGCTGAATTAGATGCGACCAGCATGAAAATATGCGTAGGTTGAAAAAGAATCAAACTATTTAAACGTACAGAAAGTTCAACATATGAGTTCAAAGACTTGGATGTAATTCAAGAGAATGAAGATATAGAAGAAGAAGAAGAAAAAGAGGCAGAAGATGAAGACATTGACATGGAAGAAGATACATCTTCTGACACTGCAGATCCATAAGACTTTGGCACATGCCAGAGGATGTGTAGGTTAGGAGGGGGTGGATGTCGTGCTTCTATGCGCACACCGTGTAAAAAATTTCTAGAGTGTGGCTTTCTTATTAATTTAGAGAGCCAATGCCATTTTAAACATTAGTGTTACTATCCATGGTTCAAATATATTAGATTTTTGGACAAGTTTTAGCAAAATTTTGATATTTTACATATTATCTCTTTTAAAAATCCATATAACTGTAGACAACTTCTAGATTATGATAACATGTAAAAGAAAGCATGTAGCTTTTAGCTAATTTGAGAGGATTTTATGTAATAAGAGAGATTGGCGAGATCGCACGATGCGCAATCATTGTTTTTAAGCAGTGAACAGTTCTTCAAAGTGGGAGATGAAGAAGGAGTTATCTGCTAGCCAGGTAACTTGGTATTTTACCTTCCCTTTTGGAGCCAATGGAAGCATCAGATTGGTGATGTGAGAAACATAGAGGAAGGTATTATTTAATACACGTTTTTGTTTATTAGAGTTTTATCTTCTCATAATGTTGGAATAAACGGGCAGGCTTCATCTCTGTTAGTATTCTTCTACATTTTCTCTTCCCTTTTGTGACTATTATTCTATGTCTTCTATATCTTTAAACCCCTTCTCTTCCATCTACTCATCTCCCTAAATCTCCCTTCACCCTGCTATTTCTTACCCCTGTTGTGGACTTTCGACACCAAAAACTCTGACACCATGTTAGGGGAAGTTTATGCTATCATCAGAGGTGAGTTGCGAAAGATATTGGGGCTGATATCTTCAGCCATATTTAAAGAATTAGCTACAGCAGTATTCTTTTAACTCATTTCTTACTCTAGAAAAGACATCTTGTCAAAATATGGAAGTATTATGTGCCCCTACAGCAGGGCAATGTTTGTAGATCATTCATACATGCTTTGAGTTGAATTAAGAGGAGCTTTTTCTCTTATTTCTTAGCTCTGATAACTTATCCTTATCAAGAACTCAATTTGAAGCTCTCTTGAAGCAAGTCTCTTTCCCTTACAAGCCTTGTAATTGACTCATAAGCTTTTGTCCCTAACAGTCTACATTGAATATAATCATGCAAAGTTGATTCATACTATGGCATATGAGATAAAACTCTTGTGATCTTTACTAAGAACATGCAGTTGGAAGCTCTATTAACATCTTCAAGAACTTTGCTTAAAACCTTCAACCCTTCTCTTATCTCTACCATCTCCGCAGTCTAAGCTCTTGAACCTCCATACATTCTTCTCTCTCAAACCCCTCTGATTGACCATGAAGCACCTCTTGAACCTTTAAACATTCACTATAATCTACTTATCTCTATCTATCTTGTTTAGTTTTCTTGCCAAAACCCAGTGGTGACCTTCAACGCTACGTGCTACAACATGGTCAAGAGCTGTAACAACATTTGTAACATCTTCATTTAAAGATAACTCAAAAATATTATGATTTGGAGGAGAAATAGCTATGGTTTGGCCATCTTTCTCAATGTGACACTTGGTATAGTCAAAAGGGACAAACAGAGCAAGATCCACGTGTTGCAAGTGAAAGAAGATACCTTTGTAGATTTGGGTCATGTAAAACTCACACAAAATTTGTGTTGAAGAAAGAGTACTGAGACATAAATCACCTATACATTTGTTGACATGTCATGTCATCAATAAGATAAACCAACTACTTAATATGAATAGAATGAAAATTATGTAACCATTTGGATTGATATGTCATGTTTCTTGTAGCACCATAATCAATAATAAAAAGAGATCCATTATGAACATGAGGTATCCTTTCCGAAGTGATAGAATAACTCACACAATTTGCTTCTTCAATAGTGTTGTCATGTGTATAAGCATATGCTCTATTACGATTTGAATCAAAATGCCTCTTGAAACATAGATGGGTTGGATGATCACTCTTTTTGCAGTAGTCACAACAAGGAGAATAATCTCTGGATAAACATGGTTGTTTATTTGTAATATCATATTCTTCATCATATTGTTTTTCTTAGCAATTATCTATAGTATGACCATTTCTATTGCAATAAGAACAATATACATTAGGAAACTTGAGACAAGAGAAGTTACCAACATGAAGACTCCTACTACGTGTAGAGCATGGAAAGAGACGCCTTTGAGCAAGTAAAGTTTGGTCAATTTTTTCTAAGTGTGTGTCCTCTTGTGAGATCATAACTATTTCTTGATTTGTGTGTCATCGTTCATGTCATTGTTGTGAATATTCAATCAAAGATATACAAGCTTGATCAAAATTGATCCCATCGTTGCTAGATAATATGATAACAATATTATCATAAGCACGATCCTTTACAGTATTAAGAATTTGTGTTACCAATTGCTAGATAATATGATAAAAATAGTATCATAAGCATGATCCTTTACAGTATTAAGAATTTGTGTTACCAATTTCTTTCATGGAATAGCATCACTAGTGTTCTTGAATGATTCGATGTGTTGTCATAGAAGTTCTGATATTGTATTGTAACCCAGTGAGCTAACTACAAAGATAAAGTATTTTTGTAATAGTTTTCTTCTCAAAATTTAAAATCAAATACTCCCATATAGCTTGTGAGGTTGAAAGATTTCATACATCAAGCATAAGAGATTCTTGAAGAGTAGAAAGAATATACTAACGAGTTGCTTTGTCACATTTGACCCACATATGATAACAAGTTTGCCATTATTCAAAGGTAGGTCCTTTAATTACAAGGATATTATCATGAGCCTGATCAATTGGTTGAGGCGCACATTCAAACTAACCAAGAACATTAATATCATGCAAGTCATCGCCTTTAAGAATTAGCAGCATCTTTACTTTCCACCCAAGGAATCATTGTTCTTGAAAGTGAGGATAGAACTTTGTCTAGAAGGAATTCCATTGATAATTATAAAAATCGATATATAGTTGGTTGAGAGAATACGTAGAATATGAGATCACAGAATTTGCACACTATATACAAAACGACAAGACGAAAGTGTAGCACAACCAATCATATGCAAAAGCTATGCTATAAGGAAATACATTTAATTGAAAAAGCATACTCCAAAAGAAAGAGACCCAAGATAGATGAAATATGGGCAAGGATAAAGCGACCCAAAATAGAAAAAATATGTGAGAGATGAAATCAGTCTAATATAGGTGAGAAATATGAACAATGCTCTCAAAATGTTATCGCTTTACTTTCAGGCCAGGAATAGATGATGATCTTGTCAATTTTGGTAGAAGCATAGAAATGCAAGAGTGAGTAATTGTGATGAAACCTGTGTCGTAGAAGTCTGCATAAAAATTTATTATCCTATTTGTTTTCATGTTTCAAGTCCCAATTTACCTTGAATTGACATAACTTTTCACACAAAAGTTCAAATTGAGCAAGGATTTGATAGGAAGAAAGCTTGTGAGTCCTAGCACTTGTTTTCTTGACAAATGTGTTTCCTTAAGAGCTTTCCAAATAGAAACTTTTAGGGTGTCCAAAGCAAGTCATATATACAATTCAACATATGTGCAATCTAAATGATGATCAATCTAATCCAGTGAACTTCTTCTATGCTTAAAATTCATAACATAAGGTACTCATAACATACACAATTCATCAAATTTAAGCATAGATACATAAAAAGAACATGAATAAAGAATTGAAGAGATACTACATAGATATATTTCCTGATTGCCTTCTTCAAGGAAGTGGTTGTAAATGCTCTAACTAAATATATATAGCAAGTACTAGAAACTTTTATTTGTAACTTATTACTAAGAAATATTATCTCCTTAGTATCTAAATCAACTACACTATTCCTAACATCACTACTTTTTAAATTAGTATTAATTAATAAATTATACTAAATCACATAAAAATAATTAATTATTGATTACTAATTACTACATAAATTAACTACATTATTATTATTACTACTGAATTCTACTTAATCATATCAAAACTAATTACTTTAGTACATAAAGTAAGTGCACCATTAGTAATAGCACTAAATCACACTAAGGTTTTACTATTATTGCAATAATTTTTTTAAATTTTACTATTTCTACTAAATTACACATCACACTTTTAATTTTTGAATTAGTACTACAAATCCAATAATCCATGCCATGCAATTACCCAATCTATGTAAAATAGGAAAGGATGAATGCACTCAAATATTAGTATCTAGCCTATCTACAAGTGCCCCTACATTATGCAAGATATGCAAAGAGAGTTCTTTGATTAGTTTAAGATTCTTAACCTCACCTCTCATCTCTTAGTGGAAAAAAGAAAGGTCATGCTCCACTCCACCCACTCAAATCTCATAATCATCTGAAAAATAGTGATCCTCATGATGCTAACCAAGTAGAAAACCCATCTAACAATTGAAGGAGTTTGTCATGACCCTCAAACTCACCCAACCACCTTTTCCACTCATCCTAAGGTTTCTAATTTAGTGATGAAAATCCCAAATGTTCCTACATGCACAATGAAGGTGCTCTCTCAAGTGCATGTGCATCTAAAGTTTTAATGCATATAGCTATATAGCTATAGCGGGCATCATGCTATGCTAATGCTCAACAATGGTGTAAAAAGAGCATTACTCCAACACATGGCATAGAAGTAATTAAAGAAATTAAGGAGACAATCCTCAAGTATAGTGTCTCAAACAAGTGTATTGTGAAGTGCTCCTAAATTCATAATTCCTACGACGTGTAAAGATGCTAGTAATTAAGTTTATCTAATTCACAATGTCCAACAACTTCAATCAAAATCTACTTCGAATCTATCCAAAAACACACCAATCTCAACCAACAAAATCAAGTTCTCAAGCACAATAAATCAAATAGAATGTTTTACAAAAATCTAGTTTAATCAAACACAAAAAATCTAGCAAAAAACAAGAAGACAAATAATCACAAAAACAATCAAGCATACAAAATCCTACCTATAAGATGCATTGCTAGGGGTTTTCAATTCACGAGAAAATGTGTAACGTGTTTGGGATACAAAAAGAAAATAGTAACTTTAGTTGATGATTTTTTTCTTCAAGTAGACCTATTTAGCGGTAGGAAAAAAATTGGTAAATAGTATTGAGTCTAACTTAAAGCACCGCACTAATTGGACTTTAGTATGAAGTTCATCATAAGTGTGTTTATTTATCTTAGAAATATAGTTTTACTTTAATTTTAGCGTCTTCTAGTACTCCCACACGAGTCCTCTAATACTCAACCAAAATCCATGTCCATGCATAATTCCACCTAATCTTTTGATAAGAAATGTCATAACTGGTTGAGCATGGATGGCCTGGTTCTATTACACAAGAAAAGCAAGGACATATCACCCTTAACTGTAATCTAAGGTCCATTCAAGAAATCTCACTTTGTAATCAATGAGAGGCAAGAGAAGGGTTAACACTACACTTGGTTCAAAGAGAGTGGGAGAAGCAAAGAGTGTGACTCAATCTCTCTAGCTATAAATTAAAATCTAAGCTTTGACCCGCTACAATGATGTTAGACTCATTATACTAACATATGGGGCGCCTCACGATTTTGCTAACTCTATCTAGTGTTTAAAAATTTTTGGGATCCAAGCCTCCCACCTTCCTCAATAGGATTTTCTTTAGTTTTCTAACTACCAAATCATACTTCTACATTGTGAGAATTTATAAAAGTAGCTTTCTCTTATTATACTCTTACATAGAGTTCATTTTACTCAATCTTCAATCTTTAGCTCATAATAAATCATTCGCAAATCAAAAACTTTATTTCATTACAGTAATAAAAACCTATACTTCATAGAGTAGTACCAAACCATCTTTCACAGAAAGATACTATGCATTTAGGATACGATCTTCAAATCCCAAAGGATTGGGATGTATGTGATCACACTCCATTATTGTGGTACTACATGTCTAGTCAAGAAAAACCTAATAAGACACTACTTCTCATAGATCATCGGGCTGTTCATTAGATAGGGTGTTGATTGCTTTTGTATTTAATATGCTTAGTGTGTTTCTTGTGGATTAGAGCTATTTTTCAAGATTATACAAGTTTGCGATAGTTTACAATATGTCAAAAGCTAAGAGAGTATGTTCGGGACAAGATGAAATGGCCAAGAAAGTATTTTAGGGGAAAATCATAAACATTGATAGATGAAGTAGGGTATATAGTCCATTAGATATAATAGATCTAGAAAAACTTGGAAGATAAGAAATGTGAAAATGGAAAGCAAGAGAAATCTCATACTCTTGGATAGGAAAAATTAAAAAGTAATGATGGGAAAGTTTAACCATGAGAAACATTGCAAAAATAGGGATTGATCTGGATTGAAGTGACATAAATAGACGCATG
Source organism: Lygodium microphyllum (assembly GCF_053477565.2). NCBI lineage: Eukaryota > Viridiplantae > Streptophyta > Polypodiopsida > Schizaeales > Lygodiaceae > Lygodium > Lygodium microphyllum. The sequence continues at coordinate 51,218,861 of NC_141148.1, read as the reverse complement.
AGAGATTGTAAAGATCCTTGATAATCAAACATAATGTCTATTGTTATAAGTATGGAAGAGAGGATTCTATTGTTGTGACAGGGAAGGACTAGGATTTTTCTTCGTGTGGGGCTCTTGAGCTTATCCATCATCTAGTATTGGGATGTAACCAATCATGGTTTTCAACATTATTAGTATCTTATACTTGTAATTTTCATTGAAATATATAGAGAGATTTGGTATCAAATATCTTGAATTCTATTTTGTCAATTTCTTTTGAGTCCATGCAACTTGAGGCTTGACATAAAACTTTCCCCCTCCCCTCCCCCCAACATTTGGTGAATGTGACATGAAAATCCACATCCAAGTGACGATAAGATGAAAAAAGTAGTAATACCATTAGGATCTATAGGACTAGAAGCAAAAACATTGACAACAACTACAATACTAGCAATTACAACATCAACAATGACTACAAGAGTACATTCAATTACAATGTTATGTGCAATATAAAGTCAAAAAACAAAGCAATGGAGGCTATAGAGAGAAATATAAAGCAATTTGATGACTAGAATATTTCTAGTTATCTAAAGTTGTATGAAGAAAATAAGGAATTCTTTGAGGTCCCTACTCCCATGATGTGTTAGTACTTTGTACAGATTGTGACTCCTGTATTGAAGTCTCACACTAATGAGACTTGTCTACAAAACTCTAGGTCATCAAAATTCAAGAAATCTTTGAAGAAAGAGGACTTCCTTTAAGACTTAGGGGCGATCACCCATTGCTCTTTTTTATGGTCATTATTGAGCCCATTTAAGGTCTCCAGACAAGACATACTAGATCCACATGGAAGTTGAAGAAATTGCTACAATCTACTCCTACTCTTGGAAAAGTGAAGTATACTTGTGGAAGTCCTATCGTATTGACTGCTAACACTAGCTATATAGGGATAGGTTGGGTTGTTGGCCAAGATGATGATGAGGATCACAAGATTGCCATTGGATTTGGGGTGATAGTCCTAAAGGAGAAACACAAGAGGTAACCATAGATCAATAGGGAACTATGGAGAGTTGTTACAACACTAAACTACAACAAAGAGTATTTTATTGGAGCCCTAGTTATGGTTGGGATATATTGCTTGCCTTTCCTAGGCATGATTACTAGTTGATCTACCCTAGGCATAGCTATGTTTAGATAAATTACTTATATCAAGTCATTGAATCCAAAATTAAGGCATATAGTAGAAAAAGAGAACCCAATTATAGATATGCTTTCTAGAGCTAGGTATGAGGATGAGGAGTCATTGGTTGCAAATGAGGATGATGTAGAAATATTAGCTACCATGCTTCATCATGTGTAACATGTTTGTACCACTAGGACCTTCTTAGAGAAGCTTCACACTAGGGATTGGTTGTAGATATGTCAATATCTCACTACGCTAACCAACAAGGATGAGTGGATACATGTAGAATTCAAGAATATAAAAAGAGAAGCCTCTGGATATTTATTGAGAGAGAAATTTCTTTGGATGCACTTCAATAAGAGAGGAGGTCTACCCTTGCATGCACTCTACTTGATCGGGCTACCCAGCTGTAGGTTATGCAAGAGTCTCAAGAGAGCTATGAGCTAGTCCTAAGGGTGTACGGGAAAAATATGAGAAGATCAAGGAGAGTCATTGGTGGCAAGGCATGTACAAGGACATCTCTCATTTCATGGAGACTTGTAGGGCATGCTAGATGTATTCTTCAATACATCATAGGGACGAGTTGCATCCTGGATATCCAAAGAGGATTCTCTATTAGCGGGTAATTTATCTGGTCACTTTGCCAATGGGCCTTTGGTAGATGCATCATATAATTTTAGCTAGAGAATATATTATATATCAAGTAGAGGGCAAAGCATTAAGGACTAACATTTGTAGCGTTAATTTGCAAATTTCTTCTTGAAGAATTTTTCTATAGGTTTAGATTTGTTGGAAAGATTAGAGCGAATTGCATTGAACTAGATGCGGACGAGGCTAGCAAATTCGTCTATAAACATGGTAGCAAACTAGCTTTGACGACCACTTATAATACAAAAGGAAATGGGAAAAGTGAGAGATGATATTTGACTATAGTAAAGACATTGGCTATCACTTATGGTGGGTAGATTAGGGATTAGTCGAGGTTACTACCTTTAACATTATGGACTAGTCATATGACTCATAGTGTGACTATATGACTCAAGCGATCAAAGTTCATGTATAGAAATGTAGAGATGCAAGAGGGAGAGAATAGAAACCATGTACACTCCCAAAGACTATTTCATATTGATCACAATCTACATTTATATAGGTGAGACCTAGTCTAGACAAGGTGATCTATATATAGCTCAATAGATTATAGATGATTTATGGGAGTTCTTAACAACATAGTAAGTAGAATTTTTGTTTATCTAATATCAAAACAAATGATGGGCCCATGACTTACATCTTAGCAAACTCAATAGCATCACCCTCAATACTAGAGAAGTCGCCAGTTCTTGCCCCTCTACTATGGTTTTCTTATTTCTCACTTGATCACTTTGATTAAATGATGGTTCAAGTTCAATAACATTGTTGAAAAATCAATAGACACATTGAATCAAATTAATATATTTCATATCAGTATAACTATTTTTGTTCCCTCTCATATTTGATATTGAACATGTTGCAAAAAGTTCATACATTTGTATGGTGTGCATAGCAATTTTCAACAAACTAAAGGTAGTATTTGTTTTAATTGGATTCTAGACACAACACATTTACTACTATTTCTATGTTTGCTCCTCACATGGTGCCCTTGAACACTCATATTTCAAAGTAGCTCAAAAAACTAGCCTTTCCATCCACACTTTAAACTCTAGATATTTCCTCCTAGCATATCTAAAAATATCTTCATGAGTAATGGTCTCCTAAAAACCTTTGGAGAATATCAATGCTATGTGCCCAAACATTGCAATATGATTGCAATTGACAAAAAATGGAATAAATCAAATCTTGTGTGACCTACTGTGATGAAATTTGAAGTGTATAGAAATATAGACTTGAAGGAGGGGGACTTCTATGAGCTACCCACATAAGGGGCCCTTAATATATCTCAACTTTAAAGAAAGAAAGACAATGTTTGTGTGCTTAAGATGACTTGTACAAGGTAAGCCAAGGGTTTTTATAATACTTGTATGGCATCTAGCCCAATACAACCACCTTTTCTCTTTACAAAGTAGGCTATCTCCCAATTAGAAGCTCCTCAAAAGAACATATTTCATCTTATGGACCAACATAAGACTATCTCTCTAGTCTCCAGTTTGAGACTTTATTAACCATAGAACGTACTTGCAAGATACACATTTGCATAAAATTGTGTAATGTTAAGGTCTAGGTTTTAGCTACCTTGTCTCCTTGAATTCCACATTTCTGTGCACTTCAAATTTCTCCACATTTTGTCATGAGAGATTTAGATCTATTATTATTTTTATCAATGCCAATCGTCTTGCAATGTGTGGGCACATAAATTTTGCATTCTCAAAAGGTATTGGGGAATTTCATATTGATAAGTCCATTTCATATATGCAAGAAAAAATGATTCATGTTTCTAGTCTAGATGGAAAATCTTTGGATCATGATTGGTGAGGTGCATCATGTGAGGACTAAAGCCACACAAGAGTGGTGTATGTGTGGTCTCTATAATTGACTTTAGACAAAACATTGTTATTAGTTCATGAACATTTATACAAACTATACACATGTATATCTTTGCAATGTGATTAGTACCAGGATTAGAGCATACACAAACACATGTAGTAAATTGAAAAACACTAATCAAATTGAGTCCTTTTGATAGAGTCAATTTCATAGAATCAAATTGTGAACATGGCTGAGTATGAAATTTTGATATATTTGCTCTTTGAGAAGGGGATATTCTCAATTGTGGTTGAGTGATGGCTTTTGAAGAAGAAGAGGATAACTCTTCTAGAAGAGGACTGTTGATCATTTGTTTTTGAGGAAGTAATAAGGTTTTACCTTTGATATTTTTTACTTTTATCACTTTTGGAGGAAGTAATTCTCTTTTCCTAATAAAGTAATATGAAGTTGCCATTCATTTGGTAGTTTTATGTCAGACCAATTTACACAATCAGGTAGAAACCTTTGTTTAATTTCATCTGATTTCATAATGATGGTTTGTCCTTTGTCCTTTGAGGAATTCACTCCTTCAATGACTCTGGGGATGGCAAGTGACATACACCTAAACACCATTTTGTACTAGACTGCTAGATGTGCTGATGAAGCCTTCATTTGTAAGCCCATTGTTCTTATATGCAACATCAGTAATGTTGGTAGGTAAGAATCATACCCCTTTTTAGGAAAAGTTTAAATGCATCGTGCATGGCAGGAGCCTTAGATACAAGACATCTCAACCTGGATGACATGATAGTAGGTGTGACAGTGCCACCACTATCCAATGGTCCAATTTTCTTTGAGCTTAGACCAAACTATTTGATAGCAGTATAGCTGATCCTTACCTACTAGAATTACTTATGTTGCATATAAGAACAATGGGCTTACAAATGAAGGCCTCCTGAACACATCTAGTAGTCCAGTATAGAATGATGTTGAGGTGTATGTCACTTGCCATCCCCAGAGTCATTGAAGGAGTGAATTCCTCAAAGAACAAAGGACAAACCATCATTATGAAATCAGATGAAATTACACAAAGGTTTCTACCTGATTGTGTAAATTGGTCTGACATAGAACTACCAAATGAATGGCAGCTTGATATTATCTCTATTAGGAAAAAAGAATTAATTCCTCCAAAAGTAATAAAAGTACAAAATATCAAAGGGAAAACCTTATTACTTCCTAAAAAACAAATGATCAACAGTCCTCTTCTAGAAGAGTCGTCCTCTTCTTCTTCAAAAGCCATCACTCAACCACAATTGAGAATATCCCCTTCTCAAAGAGCAAATATATTGAAATTTCATACTTAGCCATGTTCACATGACCAAGTCATCCATGGTATCTGTTAGCATTGCAAGAAGTTGATAGAAAAGGCTTCATCCTCAATACTAAATGTGATTCAAGACTTTGAATATGAAAGTCATCAGTACAAAGCAGCTCCTTACCAACGTCTCCAGGACAACAGTTCATGGACATCAAAGATCTAAGCAATTAATTAGACTCACCTTACACTCACATGAGTAATTGAAAATATGGAATCATTACAAGAGATAGCAGACCAGCTACTCACAATGAGGGAGCAAATATAGAAGGATATGATCACAAGACCAGCTACATCAACATCAACTAATGTCCCTCAACAATAGTGCATGTGCCAAACAATCTAACAAATTGGTCAAATTTTTCAAACAAAATATTGCACAAAGGATGGACATCACAATTCTCATCTCCCTCAACTGGAACTCTAAACATGATTACCTCTGTCAAAGGTAAAGAAAAGGAGATTATACCCACAAAAGAAGGTATCTCCAAATATTCAGGAGAATCTACCACACCAATACTTCTAGAACATGATTTGTACTGTTATGAAAATTTGCAAGACACAAATTATCGAGAAGACATTCTATAGCAAATTCATGATATCTATTGTCAACCCACGGGTTCATGGTCACAACCAACTCAATGGACTCAAAATCCAACATTATTTTAGAAGACAATCCAATCAGGATCTATAGCAATAGAACTAGTAGAATATCTAGAGTTCATGTTTTCGGATTGATTGGAACGCGACTACAAAATAGCTTTTGATGATTTAGACCTTGATTTGGAAAATCTTAGAAGGCAAAGAGAAGAAAATAGGATTTTGGATCAAGTGACACTCTGCATAGACCCAGAAGAAAAAGACAATGATGAGCTTACTCATCACCTGCATAAAAGATTGGATTCTAGAATCTTAGGTGAGAGTATAGAGCAAAATGCACCTCATCTTCCCTGTTTAGAATTACCGGTATGGTATTACCACAATCAGGCTTTCTTTGAGCAGAATAGAGCATATGCAATCACATCTTTAGATGAACATGGAGAGAGTGTGATAGAAGAAGAGTTCACACCAATCAACCCTCATAGGTCCAAATTATCCCCTACATCTATCCTCAGAGAGTGTGATACAAGAAGAGTTCACACCAATCAACCCTTAGAGGTCCAAATCATCCCCTACATCTATCCTCAGAGCTCAAATGAATGCTCATAGCAGTCATCACCGTCAATCTTCTTTTGCTACTACAACTTTACTAGTGAATGCCAAAGGAACAACTTCTACCTCAAGGACTTCATATAATGATTACTATAAGAAAATCGAGGTGCCCAAAAAAGTAGGCTCATTCCCTATTTGGTCAATTGATGGGAAAAAATAAGAAGAAATCAAGTTATTGATTTACATGATGTATGCCTACGTTAATCAAAGAATAGTGGAAAACCCACAATGAAGCAAGATCAACATTCTCAATGCAATCACACATGGTTTCGTAGGAGGTTTAAAGCATTGGTGGATTTCTATACATCCACAAGTAAAACTAGCTATTGTACAAAAGCTTGACTCTGTTCAAATATTTTTTGAACTACTACTAGGAGAGTTAGTAGGAAACAAATTAGATGATGTATTAGAAGTGAGAGAAACATTCTTTAAATCCAAATTGTGTGATCCATGCATGTACAAGGAATATCTTATTTATATGAGAGATCTCTTATATGAAGGATTAGGTGCACATGATAACACAATGAAAGAGCACTTAGTTTGTTCTTTCCCAGAACCTATCCCCTTCCATTGTAAGTAGAAGATGAAAACTGAAAACAGAGGTTTTACAGACAGCATTGGTTAGATCATTCAGACCATTGAGCAGATAATCAAGGAGGTCTACCATCTTCAGAAGATGACCCAACTAAACCAAAGATTTCCACAATCTGTCTGTAAGCAGGCCCATAAATTTGAAATAGATTTGGGATGTGATAAATGTAACTATGATAACAACTATAAGCATAACAGTCGATATCGGCATTCCTCTCGACATCAACACTCATCAAGATATCATAGGAATTATTCCCATTCCAGATCTTTCAACAAAAAAGACTATGACAATGGACACAAGCATTCCAGACATTCCAGAAAGTCCTACTGATACAAAAAAGGAAATTATCAACATGACAAGGAAAAATCAAAAGATTCTAAGAAAAAGGATCTCAAGTGCTTCATATGTGGTAGTCCTACACACTTGGCAAACAAGTGTCCTAAGAAAGAAAAAGAACAGAATGGTTCATCTAAAATCAACTATTCTCACTCAATAGAAGACCATTCAGATTACTCTACAGACACTGAAAGTGTTTATTCATATGATGACACATATGAAAGTGAAAACGAATTAAGTAATTCAGAGTCAAGTATTCCAACCATAGATTTGGAGATGGATTCAGAAAAGAAATCACAAGAAGAATCAGAACAATGCCATTCTTGGCACACAACACATGAAGATACTTCAGAAGAAACAACTTCAGAAGAAGACACAGTATCAGATGGCACAGAAAATACACATGATGATACAATAAAATTAGCAAATTTTCATCCTATAAATGCTCACCAAACTTATTTCCTAGGAGATAAGAAAGGTAAATTCATCGCATCAGCTTTTACTTCTCACCCTAGAAATGATTTGTCCAAGAAGTCAAAAGGGAAACATGTCAAAGTTATTTCTACAGAGTCATCAAGTGACTCAGATGATTCAAACACATCATCATCCAAGCACAAGAAACACAATAAAAAAATCAGACATAAGTTCTTCAATAATCCACATGACTTACCAAAGCAAGGAACTCTAGGGCTTCAGACTAAGAATCAGGAAAGTATATTCCTACCACATAAGTTGGAAAAAATTCATCACCCAAAGGTAGCATCACACCTTCTTCAGTCCTTATCATCCACAACTAGTTCTACCTAGGATATATGTGAAGAAATGGTAAATGCCTTTACTCAAATGCAGCAAGAAATTCATTCACTCTGTAAGGTGTACAAAAGGATTCTTTCTAGTCAGAAAGAATTGGCAAAAGGAAATACAACTATATTGAGAGAACTTCAGGATATACGATCCACCTCTCAGGCTAAAGCTACTTTACCACCATCAGCTCCAATCAATTAGATGAGACTATCAAAGTCACAGACTTTCAAAGTCAATGCATTGGACACAGGAGGTCCTATTCCCATGGTATGTGTTCAACTCAAGAACATGCCCCAGTTTTCATTGTATGTAGACGGTCTACTTAACACAAGTTCAAGTCTTACAATAGCTCCATTTGAGCTATTCCCCAAGAAATTAATCAAGGAAACTACTCCAATCATTGTTGAATTATCCAACAAGAAGAAGATCACGCTCATCCATGTGACTCAAGCTTACCTTCATTTTGGAAAGGTTAAAGTGCATATTGAGATTTAGCTCATGCGTCAAATGAGGTATGACTTAGTGATAGGCACTGATATTTTCCAGCATCTTGTTCCTTGTACATTTTGGTCCAATTGTTTTTGCATTTCTTACAATGGAAAGAAGTCAGAATAGCCCTTACTCCCCAAAGTTGGTAGTTCAGTTTACTCTATAATTAAAGCTACTGGACCAGCCAAAACAAGTACTAGGAAACACTAGATAAAACAAGAATTGAAAAAACATGATGACCAGATAAAAGAAATGCAAAAGCAGCTTTAGCAGTTCATGCATGAAGACCCCTTAAGGTTCAAAGAGAAGAGAAGCAAATTTGCTATATCTTTGCCTATGCAGCAGAATGTTATCCCCACTAAGGCAGTTCACCTTGGCATGAAAGAAGAAGATTTGACATTATGCAAAGAAGAAATAGAACATTTATTGGCAAAAGGTTTGATTGAGCCAACTAACTCTCCCTGGGCTTATCAGGTGTTTTACATCAACAAGCACTTGAAACAGAAAAGAGGTAAGAAAAGAATGGTCATTAATTACAAGCCATTGAACAAATATCTAATTGGGCATGGACACCCAATTCCACTGAAAGATTTATTGTTAAAGAAGATTAAAAAAGTAAGTATATTTAGCAAAGTTTTATCTTAAATGAGGTTTTTGGCAATTGCCCCTAAAGGAAGAAGACCGGTATAAGACTGATTTCTATGTCCCTCTCAGGGACACTATCAATGGACATTTGGAATTAAGGTTGCCCCAAATAAGTTCCAAGAATGGACAGATTCAGTGTTTGGAAAATTCCCTTTTTGTTTAACCTATATAGATGATGTCTTAGTCTTTTCGGACATTCTGCAGGATCATTTGGATCACCTTCAAGAATTTCCTAAGGCAGTGGAAAATGCGGGAATGGTATTGTCACCAACCAAATCAGTCATGTTCCAAACATCCATTGAATTTTTGGGTATTGAGATTAACCAAGGTCAAATCAAGCTTCAAGACCATGTTTTAAAGGAAATTCTAGATATGCCAAATCAACTCACTTCTGTGAAACAACTTCAACAGTTTCTCAGCAGTTTGAATTTGGTCAACTCATCTACACCCAATTTTTTTTTGTTTTCTAAGGAATTGTATCCTCTATTGAAGAAGGACAATTTTCACTGCCAAGAAATCCACACTGTAGCAGTGCAGAATATCAAGAGATTAATCAGCAATCTCCCGCCACTCAAATTGCCAAGTGGCCATCCTCTCATCCTCTACACGGATGCTTCAGATTTTTGCTGGGGTGCATGTCTATGTGAGGAGGGATCTTCAGAGCTACACCCATGCATATACACATCAGGAATATTCTTCACTACTCAAAAGAACTACCCATCCTATCAACAAGAAATCCTTTCCATGATTAAGGCCATTAAAGCCTTTTGGTTTTTCATAGAATTCATCCCTTTCACCATCAGGACTGATTTGAAGCATGTACTCGGCTACCTAACAAAAAAGGTGCCAAATGAAATAGGGAACAAAAGGTTACTTCGGTGGTCCCTCCTTTTTGATGCTCTAGATGTCACATTTGAGCGTGTGCCAAGAATAACAAACACTGTAGCCAATTTACTTTGCAGACAACCACCTTGAAGAAAAGGAAAAAGAAAAATATGCATACATACTTCCAAGTGTATTTTCAAGTTCAAGATTTCAACAGGAGCAAGCAGTTTTTACTCAAAGAATTCTCATCTTGTCCTTGAAGCTTTCATTTCTATCTTCAAGTTCTGTCTGTTCTACCGTCATACTATCTCCATATCCAAATCATGATGCAAACGAGATAGTCGTGATGGTATGGAATTGTGATGCAAATGAGATAGTCATGATGGTGTGGAGACAGTATGATGGTAGAACATACAGAAATTCAAGACAAAAATGAAAGCTTCAAGGACAAGATGAGAATTCTCTGAGTAAAAATTGCTTGCTCTTGTTGAAATCTTGAACTTGAAAATACACTTGGAAGTATGTAAGCTTATACGGTAAGAACATATTTTCATGATTCTTAGTATCAATCCCTAGAGTTCCTAGCTTGGTAAGTCATGTGGATTATTAACAAACTCCTGTCTCATTTTGTTTTTATGTTTATTGTGCTTGGATGACAATGTGTTTGAATCATTTGAGTCACTTGATGACTCTGTAGAAATAACCTTGACATGTTTCCCTTTTGACTTCTGGGATAAATTCTTTCTAGGGTGAGAAGTAAAAGATGATGCCATGAATTTACATTTCTTATCTCTTGGAAAAAAAGTCTCGTGAGCATTTACAGGATGAAAAGTTGCTGATTTGATTGTATCATCATCTGTATTCTCTATGTCGTCTGATACTGTGTCTTCTTCTAAAGTTGTTTCTTTTGAAGTATCTTCTTGTATTGTATGCCAAGATTGGCATTGTTTTGATTCTTCTTCTGATTCCTTTTTGAATCCATCTCTAACTGTGTGGTTGAATTACTTGACTTTGAAGTACTTGATTCTTCTTCACTTTTAGATGTGTCATGCTATGAATAAACACTTTCAATGTCTATAGAGTAATCCGAATAGTCTTCTGTTGAGTCAGAATCAAAATGATGGAAGTTGATTTTAGCTGAACCATTCTATTCTTTTCCTTTCTTAGGACACTTGTTTGCTAAGTGTGTAGGACTACCGCATATGAAACACTTGAGATCCTTTTTCTTAGAATCTTTTAAGTTTTCCTTGTCATGTTGATATTTTCCTTTTTTATATCTGTAGGAGTTTATGGAATGTCTGGAATTCTTGTGTCCATTGTCATAGTCTTTTTTGTTGAAAGATCTGGAATGGGAATAATTCATGTGATATCTTGATGAGTGTCGATGTCGAGAGGAATGAAAATGTCGCTTGCTGTGCTTATAGCTGTTATCACAGTTACATTTATCACATCCAAAATCTATTACAAATTTATGGGCCTGCTTACAAACAGATTATTGAAATATTTTGGTTTAATTGGGTCATCTTCTAAAGATGACAGACCTCCTTGATTGTCTACTCGATGATCTGAATGATCTAACCAACGCTGTCTGTAAAATATCTGTTTTTAGTTTTCATCTTTTGCTTACAATAGAAGGGGATAGGTTCTAGGAAAGAACAAACTAAGTGCTCTTTCATTGTATTATCATGTGCACCTAATCCTTTATATAAGAGATCTCTCATATAAATAAGATATTCCTTGTACATGCGTGGATCACACAATTTGGATTTAAAGAATGTTTCTCTAGCCTCTAATACATCATCTAATTTGTTTCCAACTAACTCTCCTAGTAGTAGTTCAAAAAAGATTTGAACAGGGTCAGGGTTTTGTACAATAGCTAATTTTACCTGTGGATGTATAGAAGTCCACCAATGCTTTAAACCTCCTACGAAACCATGTGTGACTACATTGAGAATGTCGATCCTACTTATTTATGGTTTTTTCACTATTCTTTGACCGACGTTGGAATACATCATGTAAATCAATAACTTGGTTTCTTCTGATGTTTTCCCATTAATTGACCAAATAGAGAATGAGCTGACTTTTTCGGGCACCCTGATTTTCTTATAGAAATCATTATAAGAAGTCCTTGAGATAGAAGATGTTCATGTGGCATTCACTGGTAAAGTTGTAGTAGCCAAAGAAGATTGATGGTGATGACTGTTGTGAGCATTCATTTGAGCTCTAAGGATAGATGTAGGGGATGATTTGGACCTGTGAGGGTTGATTGGTGTGAACACTTCTTCTATCACACTCTCTCCATCTTCATCTGAAGATGTGATTGCATATGCTCTATTCTACTCAAAGAAAGCCTGATCGTGGTAATACCATGCCGTTAATTCTGAAGAGGGAAGATGAGGTGGATTTTGCTCTATACTCTCACCTAACATTCTAGAATTCAATCTTTTATGCAAGTGATGAGCAAGCTCATCATTGTCTCTTTCTTCTGAGTCTATGCAGAGTGGCATTTGATCCAAAATCCTATTTTCTTCTCTTTGCCTTCTAAGATTTACCAAATCAAGGTCTAAATCATCAAAAGCTATTTTGTAGTCGTGTTCCAATCAATCCAAAAACATGAACTCTAGATATTCTACTAGTTCTATTGCTATAGATCCTGATTGGATTGTCTTCTAAAATAATGTTGGATTTTGAGTCCGTTGAGTTGGTTGTGACCATGAACCCGTGGGTTGACAATAGATATCATGAATTTACTATAGAATGTCTTCTCGATAATTTGTATCTTGCAAATTTTCATAACAGTACAAATCATGTTCTAGAAGTATTGGTGTGGTAGATTCTCCTGAATATTTGGAGATACCTTCTTCTGTGAGTATAATCTCCTTTTCTTTACCTTTGACACAGGTAACCATGTTTAGAGTTCCAATTGAGGGAGATGAGAAATGTGATGTCCATCCTTTGTGCAATCTTTTGTTTGAAAAATTCAACCAACCTGTTAGATTGTTTGGCACAGGAACTATTGTTGAGGGGACATTAGTTGATGTTGATGTAACTGGTCTTGTGATCATATACTTTTGTATTTGCTAGTTCATTGTGAGTAGATGGTCTACTATCTGCTGTAATGATTCCATCTTTTCAATTAATATTTTGAGTGCCAGGTGAGTCCAATTAATTGCTTGTTGTCCATGAACTGTTGTCCTAGGGATGCACGTAAGGAGCTGCTTTGTACTGATGAATTTCATATTCAAATTCTTGAACCACATTCAGTATTGAGGATGAAGCCTTTTCTATCAACTTCTTGCAATGCTGACAGATACCATGGATGACTTGGTCATGTGAACATGGCTGAGTATGAAATTTCAATGTATTTTCTCTTTGAAAAGGGGATATTCTCAATTGTGGTTGAGTGATGAATTTTGAAGAAGAAGAGGATGACTCTTCTAGAAGAGGACCATTGATCGTTTGTTTTTGAGGAAGTAATAAGGTTTTCCCTTTGATATTTTGTACTTTTATCACTTTTGAAGGAAGTAGTTCTTTTTTTCTGATAGAGCTAATATCAAGCTGCCATTCATTTGGTAGTTCTATGTCATACCAATTTACACAATCAGGCAGAAACCTTTGTGTAAGAAGCTAGGAATAAGGATTTAGTGTAAAAATAATATTAATGTTATGCCATGTCATAGTGACATTGCTATAAAAGGAGAGGACATGTAAATTTTCATATCTTTTGACACATTAATACAATTACTGTCCTTCTCTCCCATATGGCTCACAGCTTCTATGGCTTCTTTCTCTTTCATGTCTTTCTCTCTCCAATTCTAGAATTTCTCTCTCCTCGTCACTCTCTTTCTCTCTCTTCCTGCAGTCTTTCTCTTTCTTCTGCAATCTTCTTGTTGAGATATCGAGCTCCACTCGTGATATGCCAGGGTGACCGTTGTGCATTTATGTCACTGACGTGTTAGTTGCAGATGCGGTTGGTACACCGCCCATGAATAATAGCTACATGATAGCTATCCTTATCTACTCTAGTTCGTGGCTCAGTTAGTATGCCACCTTAGTTAGTTGAGTTTGGTTTGAGACCCATATATAGGGTTCTTCTATTTCTTTGTATAAGAGTTCTTTTGGCTTACACAACTAAGAAGAGGAAAACTGTTTTCAGCCTCCACCCTTGTGTGTATTCCCCCATTGTGCAAGCAAGAAAGCTACAAGTGAGACTCCTTCCTTCTCTCCCACAATCTTGACATGGTATCAGAGCCTTGTTCGTGGTAAGGAGCTCAAGAAAGCAAGCCAAGCTCGCGGTGGTCTGGTTGAGACGGCCTTCGCGGTGAAGCAAGAGGGCAGTATATGCTGCGGGAAAGAGCTTTAGCTCTTGGCGACCCTGTTTTTTTGATTTGAGGCCATTTCGGGCCTGTTTTGAAGGCGGAAGTTTTCTGCACGCACTCAGCAAAAGGCCCTGTTTTATGCTGTGCGACCACTGTTCAACAGGTCGGTGAAAAGTTACCACAGAGATTGCATCGTATGCTTGTGTGCAGAGACATTGGGAGTTACAGAATCATCCCTGTTGCCTGTTGATGCAAAATCGTCACTAGGAAGTGACTGTGTGGTCAAATACCACTTTCGCCAGTTTTGCAGATTTGCTCTTGTGAGGGTGAAGCTGTGTTTTTTGCAGTGACAGAATTTTTTGCAGTATTCTGTAATGGCATCTGATTCTCTCTCACAGATTGTCACTGAAAAGCTTGACAAGAATAACTTCCAAGCATGGAAGTTTAGAATGACGAATTTCCTTATGGGAAAAGGATATTGGGAATTTGTTGCAGGAAATGAAAAAGAACCAGTTCTTCCTGATGTTCCCAATCAACAGCAAATGCAGGCATTTAAAGCATGGCATGAGAGAGCCAGGAAAGTTATGTACTGGCTGTCTATCAGTATTTCAGACTCTATGATTGTGCATATTCAGGATGCAAGTACGCCAAAGGAGGCATGGGATACTTTGTCAAAAATGTATAGTACAAATACTCAAGCCAGGAAAATGCAACTCAAGCAAGAGTTGCATAATGTGCAAAGAGAAAATACGAGCATCAATGACTACCACATGAAGGTGAAGAAGATTGCAGATGCACTTGCTTCCATTGGGTCGCCAGTGGAAGATGATGATTTAGTTTCTGTGACCTTGAATGGTCTAGGAAAGGATTATGCACAGTTTCGGACATCCATTTCAGTTCGTGAAAGATTTCCTGATTTTGAGGAGTTGATTGCTCTTCTAATTTCTGAGGAGCAGAGAAATGGTGGTGCATCTTCTTCAGGAGGAACTTCAAAAGAAACTGTCTTCTACTCAAATGCTGGAAGAGGTAGAGGCAGAGGTAGAGGAGGCCGATTTGGAGGCCGTGGTAGAAATCAGAATATGCAGCAAACTCAAGAAAACCAGTCCTATGGAGGAGGACGTGGTAACTCTAGAGGCAGGGGGAGCCAAAGAGGTCGTGGTGGATGGCAAAGAGGCCAAAATGCAAACAGTAATGTTGAATGCTACTATTGTGGTAAAATGGGTCATATGGCTAAAGACTGCTATAAAAAGCAGAATGACATCATGAATGGAAAACTGCAACAAGGAAATTATGCATCTTCTAGTAGACAGGGTGATGACAGAAATGAGCATTTGTTTATGGTGCAGCACATGAACAATTCTGTGACAAATGCAAAAGAAAGCAATGATGTGTGGTATGTTGACTCAGGTGCATCAAACCACATGACAGGTCATGCAGAATGGATGGAGGATGCAAGGAAAATGGAAAAACCAGGATTTGTGGAGACTGGTGATGATACTGTACATCCGATTGTGCAGATTGGAAAAATTCCTTTGTCTATGCAGGATGGGAAAAAGAAATACCTGTCCGATGTATTTCATGTCCCCAATATCACCAAGAATCTGGTTTCTGTTGGTCAAATGGTTGAACAGGGCTTGCAGGTCAGATTTAATCCTCATGGATGCTTTGTTGAGGATATGAAAAATAAAGGTCGCTTGATAGCAAAAGGAAAGAAGAAGGGCAGAATGTTTACGTTGGATGCAGACATGTCTGAATTGAGTGCAGCAATGTTTGCACATGGGACCGGTGTAGTTGCAGATATTGATATCTGGCATAAACGCATTGGTCATGTTAATGTACAGCGACTTAAATCAATGCAGGCCCAAAATATTGTTGCAGGATTGCCTAGATTCAAGGTTGCAGAAATGCATAAGGTATGTGAAGCCTGTCAGTTTAGAAAATAGGCAAGGAAACCATTTCCTAGACATGTTCAAGAGAGTAAGAAGCCATTGGAATTAATCCACTCTGATGTGTGGACTACTAAAGTTGCATCTCTTGGAGGCTGTCATTATTTTGTCACTTTTATTGATGACTATAGCAGAAAAGTTTGGGTGTATTTTATGAAAAAGAAAAGTGAAGTTTTTGGGCATTTCAAAACTCTTAAAGCTATGGTTGAAAATGAAACAGGTCTGCAAATAAAATGCCTAAGGTCAGATGGAGGGGGAGAGTACCTCTCAAATGAGTTTGCAAGGTTCTTGCAGGAGCATGGCATAAAGCAGCAATATTCATGCAGTTATACCCCACAGCAAAATGGAATTGCAGAAAGAAAAAACAGACATATTGGAGAGGTGTCTCGTGCCATGCTCAATGAAAAAGACCTGCCAGATTTTTATTGGGCTGAAGCAGTTGCTACAGCAGTCTACATAATGAACAGGACTCCCACTATAGCAATACATGGAATGACTCCAGAGGAGAGGTATACTGGTAGGAAACCAGATATTTCTCATTTGAAAATTTTTGGTTGCATTGCCTATGTACATGTGCCAAATGAGTTGAGATCCAAGTTGGATCCAAAAGCTGAGAAGTGCATCTTTATTGGTTACTCTCTGCAGCAAAAAGGGTATAGATGCTATAACCCTTCTACTCGTAAGTTTACAGTGAGCAGAGATGTTGTTTTTTATGAGATGAGTAGCTGGTATAAACCAGTAAATGTGATTGATGATGTAGATGCACAAAATGGTAATGTTGCACAGAATTCACAGCAGCAGTCACAAAATATTAGTGGACCTGGAGCATCTTCTAGCAGTGGTTCACATTCTTCGCCATGGACAGGCAGATTGAGATCAGGAGAATCTTCTCAAAGCAATGCAGATGGTGGTATGCAGGTATCATGAAAAGGAAAAGAGAAGGTTGATCAGCCCATGTTTGATGTGAATGCAGGTCACTCTTATGTGGATGGTGAATCCAGTGGCTCAGAACAGAGCATTGATGATGAGTTGGGTATCCCCTCTATTGTTACACCTAGAGTAAGGAAGACCAGGGATGTTTTGAGAGCACCTGGGAGTGAACCCACTTTGCGCAGGTCTACCAGAGTTAGGTATCCTGTGGATAGGCTGAAATATGATGGATTTACAGCCATTAACTATGCATATATGGTCAAGGTGATACAGGAACCAGAACCCACTTCTTTTGAGCAAGCCATGGGAAAAGAAAAATGGGAGAAAGCCATGGATGAATAAATGGATGCCTTGGAAGCAAATGCTACATGGGAATTGGTACCTTTGCCTAAAGGTAAGAATGCAATTGGCTGTAAGTGGGTTTATAAGGTGAAGCACAATGCTGATGGTTTTGTGAACAGATACAAGGCAAGATTAGTAGTCAAGGGGTATGCACAAACATATGGCATTGACTATGAAGAAACATTCAGTCCGGTTGCAAGGATGGCAACCGTAAGAGCAGTCATTGCTATGGCTGCGTCAAAGGGATGGTCTTTACATCAGATGGATGTAAAGAATGCCTTCTTGCATGGTGATTTGCAAGAAGAGGTCTATATGGAGCAGCCACCAGGTTATGTGCATGCTGTTCATCCTGAGTTTGTTTGCAGGTTGAAGAAAGCTTTGTATGGATTGAAGCAAGCACCTAGAGCATGGTCTGACAAGATAGGACAGTATCTTGTCACTATTGGCTTTCAGATTTCCAAGGCAGATTTCTCACTTTATGTGAGAAAAACAGAGAAAGGTATTATGCTACTTGTCATTTATGTTGATGATTTGATTATGACAAGTGACAGTGATGAAGATATCCTTCATGTGAAAATGCTATTGAAGCAGAAGTTTGAGATGAAGGATTTGGGAGAGCTGTGTTATTTCTTGGGCATTGAGGTGATTAGATCACCAAGTGGGATACAGCTATTGCAGAGGCAATATGGATTGGACATGCTGTCCAAATATGGGATGACAGGCTGTAAGCCTATTTCAGTTCCTTTGGAGCAGAATGTGAAGCTAAGCACAGATGCAGGTGAGCTTCTAGAAGACCCTACTATGTACAGACGCATAGTAGGAAGTTTGATTTATATGACTATTACCAGGCCAGATTTGAGCTATGCTGTTGGACTGGTAAGTCAGTTTATGCAGGCTCCAAGGAAATCGCATTTGGATGCGGCTAGACGCATACTCAGGTATGTGAAGTTCACATTGCAGTATGGACTATTTTATGAGACTGGGGTTCAGATACAGTTGCATGGATACACTGATGCTGATTGGGCTGGTAGCATTTCTGATAGACGATCTACCAGTGGATATGTGTTCTCTTTTGGGAGTGCTGCAGTCACTTGGAGCAGCAAGAAACAGCCTACAGTTGCCTTGTCGAGCACAGAGGCCGAGTACAGGGGTGCAGCAATGGCTGCATGTGAGGTAGCTTGGTTGCATAAGCTACTTTATGATATGCATCAGTCTACAGATGGGCCAGTTGTCATTTATTGTGACAACATGAGTAGTATACACTTGGCAAATAACCCAGTCTATCATGCTAGAACAAAGCACATTGAGGTGCATTATCTATGTGCGGGAGAGGGTTTTACTAGGTCTTATTGATCTAGTTTATGTCAGCACAGAGGATCAGGTAGCTGACATATTTACGAAGGCATTGGGCGCAGAGAAGCTGCACAAGTTCAGAGACCTGCTTGGTGTGGAGGAATTGGGATTGAGCTCGAGGGGGAGTGTTGAGATATCGAGCTCCACTCGTGATATGCCAGGGTGACCGTTGTGCATTTATGTCACCGACGTGTTAGTTGCAGATGCGGTTGGTACACCGCCCATGAATAATAGCTACATGATAGCTATCCTTATCTACTCTAGTTCGTGGCTCAGTTAGTATGCCACCTTAGTTAGTTGAGTTTGGTTTGAGACCCATATATAGGGTTCTTCTATTTCTTTGTATAAGAGTTCTTTTGGCTTACACAACTAAGAAGAGGAAAACTGTTTTCAGCCTCCATCCTTGTGTGTATTCCCCCATTGTGCAAGCAAGAAAGCTACAAGTGAGACTCCTTCCTTCTCTCCCACAATCTTGACACTTCTCTCTCCTCTTTCTCTCTCTAGTTCTCTCTCTGACAAGTGGTATCAGAGCATTGGTCTTTGATCCATTTTTCCTTCTCTTTTCAGTTCTATTTTCTCCATCAAAAATCAATTTCAGACAAGTACTTGGTAAAGACAGTGACTAGTGGAGTGTTGCAGACCATCTATAGTTGGTAAGAGACTACATTTGGAGATATCCAAGGTCAGATATGGCAGAGGATGGCTAAAGTAGCGGATCATCATCAAATTTCATGTAAAATTGGAGGTAACTAGGGGTAAAGGAGAGTTAACCGGGCTTAGTTTGGGGTTAAACCGTGGTTACTTTTCAAAAGAGGTTTTCCTTTCCTCTTTCTCCAAGCTTTGGCCAAGCTTCCATGGAATTCTTTAGCTGAGATCTTCTCTTTATTCACTGATCCTTGCTTTTCTTCAACAATGGCTTGCATAATGGCCTTTTATGCATCAAATGCTACATGTTACATACCATTTTCTTGACTGGAGAATCAGCCGCGTGTGTAGGATAACAGCCGAATATTGTGCTGATTTTTTTCAGCCTATTTCTCACTAATCTTTAGCCAATCTCTAGCACTGATGCTTCTCAATGGTCTTTGGCATTGATTATTTCAACTCTCTGATGTGTAGACTCCAAAATGGGGCTATATTCTTCATCCTTTCTTTCTCTTGAAACCCTACATGAATAGTCCATGGGCAGCCATGAAAGCTTTAGCCCAAGCTCTCATTCTTCAACAATTTGTTGAGGATTATTTATCAATTCAGCCCATGGCATCATCTCAGTGAGGATTCTTCAACAAATTGCAAAGATTTCAGCTCGTGGAGGACATTGGAGCTCATATTGAAGGTTTATTTTGGGGTTTTTCTTCAAGAGGCTTGAATCTTTGGTATTCAAGTATTCAAGCAAGCCCGAGGGATTGATTCTTCACGGATTTGAGCGTATTGGAGCTCATATGGACTAATTTATTGGATATTTCAAACTTCATGGTCGATTCTATGGATTTATGGTGGATTTTGAAGAATTTATCCATCAATGGGATTAATGCTCACATTTATCATCTTCTTCAAGATTAATTAAGGTATTTCTCTCACTTAATCTTTGAAATCTCTCAATAATCCACTTGCTAATGCTTTTTCACTTGTTGATGAGAGATTATTGATCAATTAATTCTCTGAATTGATCAATAGATCAGAGATTAGTGTTATTTTCCATTAATCTCAGCATATTCCATTGAATTTCAATATTGATTCAATCATAACCTCATCATAGATATCATTTGCCAAGTTTGATGCATAACCTTGACTTGTTTGGTTGAATTCTTTTGCCCAAGCTGAAATATATTGTAAAAGGGTAAGTACTAAAGCAATCACTGAGTCACTGAATTGCATTGGTAAGACCCTTTTCTTATCCAAAATTTCCTGATTTCATTCAATTGCATCTCATGAAAAGGGCTGAATGAATATTTCAGCAATGCATTTCATACTGGTTGATTAGAATAGAATGCCATTGCCATGTTGATATACCCACCAAGGAAAAAGGTGGATGCGGGGGGAGATAATGGGACAAAAGAGAGGTGACCCTCCCTCACTATCAAAGATCCCGAAGGGGTGCAACCAACCAACCCAGGGGGAACTTTGCCCACCTCTTGATGATTCGGAGCCCGTGTAGGGAGCCTGTCATGCCATTTTATGCCTCAAACAAGTATAGTGAGTTGAGAATTGAGAATTGAAGAGTTTCCAAAAGCTCAAGTATCTTCAGGATCAAAACAAGGTAAAACATGGATTTTACAGGGCACTATAGGGCATTTACAAGTTGTTACAAGTACACCCTTCATTTCTGAAGTATAGGTACATGTACTGCAGGATACCCATAGGTCTTACTCAGCCTTCTACAGGGTTTGGCAACCATTTGGGGTTACTATTTTACCTTACAAGGCCAAAGCAGGGCATTTACAGGTCAAAATAGGGTGCAAGCCTAGATAGTTCAGACTTAGAGATTGAGTTGCAGAATTTTATGTCCTAAATTTGTTATAGCTTTCTATAGCTCATCTTGAAGAGGGCATTCTTGGCTTTGATTTGAAATAAAAAGTTTTGAAATCAGAGTTTCCTAGCAAAAGTTATAGCCATTTTTCTAACAGGGGATACTATAGGATTGCACTATTATGGTAGGGCATAAGGGTAAAAATAAGGTCCATGATGATTATGATGAGTGAATCAGAGATTCCATGTTGGATCATGTACCTCCAGAGAGCTATGAAGAGCCTCAACAACAAGGGGAAATCAATATACTCAATGAAGCAAATGGGATCTAAAGAAGCTAAGGAGAAAGCTTATTCAAACAATGAGCCTTTCAATCCATGGTACTCATGATTAATCTATTTTGGGATAGCAACCATTCCATGAAAGAGAGCTGAAGGACAAGATCATTTTAGCCAAGTTTAATGGTTAGTCATCTTCACCATCTGACTTAGAGGAGTGGACCTCTAAGATGGAATCTTACTTTGACATATTCCCCAAAACTAATGACATGAAGATTCATTTTTCTTCTTTGCATTTGGAGGGATTTGCCTATACTTGGTGGAGGTATATAAAAAGGGAAAACATACTTGTAGAGAATTGGGAAGCTTTCAAGGCACTTATGGCTGAAGTATTTGTCTCCCCTCTTGAAAAAGAGAAATTGGCACAGAGATGGTATGGTTTGGAACAAAAAGGCCTAAGTGTAAGAGATTACACTAACCAATTTCTCAACCTAACCATGTATGTAGAAAGCATCAGTGATGAGGCTAACTCCACAAGTACATGTATGGCTTAGAGCCATCTTTATCAGAGCTGATGTCATGGCACAAAACCCTTCTTCTCTCTTTAAGGCTATTGAGCTTACAAAGTGCTATGGAAGAAAATATACAAGAGAATCTTCATTTTAGTATGGTTTTTGACATCAGCCAAGGACTATTTTTAAACAAGGGCAAGTTGGTAACACTTATGGTAGCAATCATGTGCCAAATGGGAGCTTAAGGGTGCAAACTTATCCACCATTCAATGCTTCTAGACCTCAAAATAATTTCAGGACAGCAAACAATCCTAGAGTTGACTTCAAATAAGGGGACAGTAAAAGCCTAAATCCATTTCAGTCAACATGAATCCTAAGTCTATTCCTATGGATCTTTACAAAGAAAGAAATGAGAAAGGCTTATGTTTCAAATGTGGGGAAAATTATATACCTGATCATTCCTAAAAGTGTGTATATAAAAATGTCAAACCAAAGCTTGAGAGTATGTTAGTCTTTGAGGATCTTGAAGATAAGATGGATAAAGCTAATGCAATTGCATTCAATGTTGAAAATGAAGATATTGACGAAGAAGTTGGGCAAGAGTATTTCTATGATCTAGCCGACTCTTTTCCTTTTGATCCAGGTGGAAGTGTTCTGTAATATTTCTGCAATGAAATATTAATCGACCCTAGACCCCGCACAACCCGTGCAAAAAGCAACCCAAAGTAATCTCCCGCAACGATAAATGTTGGTGGCAAAGTGCTCCCTCCGCGTGCATCAATGAATTCCAGCCCGCATTGTCCATAACGAAGCCGTGGCTTGAAAACCACGAGCCACTATAGGCCTACGCGGGAACACCCCTTCAAGGGGGAAAAAAAGGGATAATGGATAAATTTTTGCAATTCTTTTTATTATTAAACCTCTCCCCTTGAACCGTTGCATGGCGGGGAGAGGGAGTATGAGTAATGGCATGAAGGGGCATGGGGGAGGAGGGCATGCACCCTGCCACATGTGTGGCTAACCTCGCCCCCCCTTAGAGCTATAAGAACACCCCCTCCCCAAGCTTGAGGGAGGGAGAGGAAGGAGATCATGCTGCCGTTGTTTTGTTGCCGCCATCACCGCGCTACTACCGCTGCTAGGCCACACCGCCAAGCTGCCGTTGCTGTTGCCCCCTTCCATCGTCATCATCATCATCATTACCACCATCATCACCATCATCTTCATCATCATTACCATCATCATCATCATCTTCATCATCATCGTCGTCATCTTCACCTCCATCTTTATCCTCCCAATCATTTTCTCTCTCCACGTCATCTGTGTGACAGAAGCTTAGAAGCTTCTAATTAGAAGTTTCTATTAAGGCTTCCATAAGCCTTGTTCTCCCATGCCTTCCCTAGTTTTTAAAGACTGGTCTTGCAAGGCCCAAGTTCTGCGCGGGGGGGGGGGGGGGGAGAAATTATCGGCCTAGTAGGCAGTTTTGGTAACTGGAAAAAGGGCAAGGAGAGTTCGTGGAGTCAAAGTCCACTGCTCCAACTTTTAGGGGGAAGTACTTGCAAATTTAGAAGAATGTATTTGCATCCTTAAATAAAGATCATCTTAAATCATGGGTTGGTTAGAGCAACTAAGTAATTTAAATATAATTGAATACCTTACATGAAAACCATAAAGGTATGAGTAGTTAGTATATGACGATCACCTCAATATGCCAGGTAGAGTTAAGCCACGATAAAATTCTGCCTAGTATCGCACTTGGGATGCCGATTTAATAAATTCGATCCTAAAGATCCCACCCACATTCACAGAATGTTAGGATTATCTAAACGCCCATGCAAGAATAATCTAGGGTTCTCACCCTAAGGATTAATTGACCAAATACTAGTCCTCCATATGAATTTAGGATCCCTAGGGCCAAAGCATTACCGGCCTAGTAGGGTTAGGGGTTGGATTGGGTCAAGAGGACTCCCAAACCCTACATCTTGACCAAAGGTATTCTTGACCAAGGAATACCGTGTGATGGGAGAAACAATCCCACAAGTTAGGTGGGACATCTATCTCGTGAAACAAGTTGCAATGTCGCATGGTTTTGTGTCTAAATCACAAAATAGTATTGCCACTCCTTAGAACAAGGTTGGTGAGTTCTAAGTACAAGTCTAATTTTCTAGAGGATGAGTAGTCATCCTGCTACATAACCCTTCCTTGGGGCTGATTTGCCAAAGTTAGAGGAGTTACGTATTTGCCAAGAAAGCAGTTAACTAACCAAGTTACGGCGACGAGTGTAACGTGTCCACTTGTCCTCTTCAGGACACGTCATAGCACTCCATCGGAAAGGAGATCTAGAAAGCTCCGCCCAGCACTCCCATGGAATGTTACAAGGTTTGCGATCCAGGACTTTCCGCGTCTACCATGTAGCAGAAGTATTCTAGCCATTTCCACTTAGGACCGACCTGAATCAGGGTTTCCCTACTGGTCATTTCCTAAACGGCAACTAGCGTCGAATCCCACGCAAACTTCTTTACGCAGAAATGCCAGGGACGAAGCGGATGCACGCTGCACTTGGTTCAAGGAGAATGGGAAACGAGAGGGATGCAAGGCTGGACCTCTCTACCATAAGGCATAGTCCCATTCCGTTCCCCTAAAACAGCATAAATCGGAATTACTATAACCTAGACTCTAGGTCAGTGCCCTTGCTATTCATTTCCTTTGAAATGATCTTCTTGCTGTCCATCATGATTGAGAAAAGTTCCCGGTCAACCGGGACCATCCATCCGTAGGACGGACCCATGGCCACATCCACCACAATTTCCTCAGGTTATTTTAGTTGTCTAATTACCTACCACATTTAGTTGGACATGCATCACAGTACCTTCCTTAATTAGCCCGTTAGGCATCGATTCCTTCACGTAATCATAGCACTTGACATAGAAAAATAGTGTCAAACAAGTTCTTTTTCAACAGTTTATCATATTTATCCTTGGAATACATTTATAAAGTCCAACCCGTAGGCTTATCCATGATTCGCCCGAAGGCTATCCAACAATCCACACGGATTACTAATCCAAGATTCCACCCGTAGACTAGTATGCGGGCCTCGAGATCCAATCCCGAGTCACGTTGGCCTCTTCTGCACAGCCTAAAAGATGAGGGATTTACAACCAGAGCTCCCCTGGCATCCAAGCGTCCTTCTGCTCCAAGTAGCGCTCAACCGAGAGACCTCTCCCGGCGGGTTCGGTCCACCTTCCCGGTGCAGTTAACAACCCCCTTGGTTAGGGTCAGATAGTTGGGGGTAGTTGAACTGTCACTCCTTTCAGGCCTTCAACCTTAAGCATTAGATATCTTTTCATCCTTTAATTCTTTGAGCAAACAAAGCAGACAATGCTCTCTAAACTGTTACAAGCACAAACATTTCCAGTGGTCGTTAATTTGGCCAACTGCTAAGGAGTGAATCCTTCTCTCCGAATGCATCCAGCACTCGATCCGGGATCAATTGCGACTGGGCAAGATCCCCAAGGGTTTGTTTGTTAACCCTTATGTCCTTGGGTTAGGGCCATACCCTATTAACCCAACTTAACCAATACCTTAAGTTCTATTAGTAGTAAATATATTGTTCCAAGTTACTGATTGGTCTTTTGATTCCAAGAAATTATCTAATCCCCTTATCTTGGTCACCTTTCCCAAGAAAGGTGCTATATTAGGACGACTACTCATCCTCTTGCAAGATAAGCTTGCGCAAGAATCCGCCAACCTCATTCCGAGGAATTGGTCATTCTCTTGTGGTCAAGCCACAAGATCATGCGACTCTGCAATTTGTTGCACAAGTGTCGCATCAAATCCATGTGACTATTTTAACCATCGAACGGTGTCTTCTAATCATGGAATCATGATTAGATAGGAAAAACGGTTAGGGTGTCTTTATAACCAATCCATTCATGATTGTACTAGACCGATATCGTCGGTCCTAGGGTTCCATCTCATTCCGAGTTTCATCTTTATAATCAAGCGATCCTTAGGGTAGAAACCCTAGATCGTTTCTTACAAGTATGTCCTATTGTCCCTACATTCCGTGAATGTGGACATGTCTTTAGGGTATGGGAGTTTCAACTTGGCAATAAGTGCGACTAGGTCATGTCCTCAATGTGCTAAACCCTAGTAAGCACTTGGGATATCTTGCATTGATTTAATGATTCCTAAGCGAGTCCTTTGTGGTTCAGGTGTTTAGGGTAAAACAATATACTTGTCTATTTATGAAGATATTGTCTTGATCAAAGAGAAGAAAAACTAGTTGCATTACGATTCCATACACGATTCATTGCCTATGTATGATTAGATTTACAAACCTTAACTTTTTCTGGTTAAGATCAAAGCATATGTTAAGTTACGGCATAATTTCCATTGATGCATTCACAATTCATGTTGCTAAGCTTTTAGGGTTTATGTTAAAACGAACCATGCAGCCTTTCCCTAACTTCATTTCTAAATGAAATATTCATACGCGACCTTTCCTAGTTACAACGTAGTTGAATGAAATTTACGCTAATTAACTAGAGTTAACCTACTTCATGCAGCCCTAGAATCATTTTCATGCCTTGCAAATTCCTATGGTTGTTAGCAATCTTCTTTAATGAATCATTGTGAAGAAAGAGATGTCTAATAATGCAACATGAGATTTTATCTTTCCATGCATAATCGAAGTGTACAACAATAATTTCGACTTTGTAATGATGGTCATTAGTTGATCTAGATTCATTACTTTGCAATGCATAAAAACCACTCCCTAAGAATGCATAGAGATCTTGTGATCTTTTTTTGTTCGTTTCAATACAAATGACCGATTCTTCAATCGTGAGTTATTTCCTTTAGATTAGCCAAAGTATTTCAATCGTAAAAGTGCATCCTAATTCCATAAATGATCCATGCACAATTGTAATATTTCTATGTAAACCTAATTTAGGAAGAAAACCTGGACTTGTGGGTTCGGTGAAATGTCCACATGAATGTTAGGAGATGATCCTCCTACGGTTGCGCCTTGTGCCTTTTTAGGGGCCATCAAGAATTCGACCTTCTTGCCCTGGCCGCAGACTTATGATCTTGGCCCGTCTCCCTCGTACACAAAATTCCCTTTTCGGTACAGCTTCCTTGACCAAAGCACCCTCTTTCAGAATCGGACTTTAGATATGGGAACTTATGAACTTCTCCTTCCTTTCATAGAAGCTCCGGGAATAAGGATCTTTGTGGAGAGGAGTGTGAGGGAAAAATTAGAGGTGAGTTATGGGGGAAATTCGAGTGGAAAGGGTTTAGAGAAACCCCTCTTCTTCATAGAAAAACCAGGGTGAGGATTTTTTCTTGTGGTGGCTGCTATGGGAAGGTGACTTGAAAATTCCGGATTCAGAATGAACTTACGGATATCAATATGAAGGCTTAATTCCTGGGGAATGCAAGGGGAAAAAGGGGCTTTAAATCCCGGTTACAATGGACTTAATAGGGTATCCACGAATAGGGGATTTAAATCGAGGTTAATAGGGAATTATAAGAGTCGCAATGGGAAGGGGTTTAAGAGAAACCGGGGGTAAAATTAACTTGTGTGCGATGCAACGGGGGAAAGAGGGCTTAATCCCGGGGTTGTAAAAATGTGCTTGTGAAGGATCCAACATGGGGGAAAGGGGCTTATGGAAGTCCACAGGAAGGGGGTCTTTAAAAAGGCCCCTTAGAAGCTTCCAAGAAGCTTCTAGGAAGCTTCTGGGGGGCGTGTGGTCGTGAAGGGGAAACGTGGCAGCGTCACTCATTCTCCAGCGGCCGCTTCACGAAGCCAAGCGTCTTCACGCAGCTCCTCTACCTACGCCAGCTACGAAGACTCCCTCCCTCTTTTCACGAATGGCGGCCTGTACCTCCTCAGGATTAAGAATCCTCTCCTTTCCTCCTCACGATTCAGAATCCTCTCCTTTTCTCCTCACGATTCAAAATCCCCTACTTTCCTCCTCCCCCCTTAGAGGGGGGTTATATAGGACAGGGGGGGAGAGGGCTCCCTCCCACGTGGTGGCCCGCATGGCTCTTCTTCCCTCCACCTCTCAAGTTCCCTATTTCAGTCCATCCCCTTCCCTCAGCCATGCTTCGTCTTGGGTAAGGTAATAAAAAAATTTGCAATAAATATTACATTATCCTCTTGACCTCCTCCCAAGAGGAGATTCACACGTAGATATGCGGGTATCTTAGTCCTTGGTCTCGTTTGGCCAGTGGAGACTCATGATATGTCGTATACCGTTAAAGTTTGCACCGTCCCTAACTTCAATGCCGGAATTGTCCTTGCATGAGATTCACGCGGGCTCGTAATATTTTTCAACAGAAATATTACATTCTCTCCCCCTTGGAGGAATTGAGATGTCCTCATCTCGAGATAAATTGAGGATATTGATGGTTGAGAGTGTTTTCATCTATCGAAGTGGCATCCTCCTCAGGATAATCTTTCCACTGGACGAGGCATTCTCTCAAGGTTCTCGATCTCAGTTTTCTCTCCCTAACATCTAAGATATTGTCAGGCCATAGCTCAAGGACTCCTTGGCTAGGCATTACAACTTGTTGGTCATCAAGTACATGGCTAGGATTAGGTGCATACTTCTTCAATAGGCTGATATGGAATACATTATGAACCTTTAGGTTCTCAGGGAGTTGCAGTCTATAAGCATTAGGTCCTAGGCACTTGAGGATCTTGTATGATCCACAATACCTTGGACTTAGCTTCTTGCAATCTCCTAAGGATAGGGAACTCTTCTTTAGGCGTATGCGAATGAAGACCATGTCTCCTTCCTTGAAGATTCTATCTTGACGCTTCAAATCCACGTATGCCTTTTGTCTATCCTTGGCGGCTTGGATGTCCTATCTTATTGACTTTACTTGGTCATCCATCTCTTCCAACATCTACCTAGAAGCTTCAACCCTCAAGGTTGGATCTGAGAAGTTTAGGGGACTTCGACAGTCATGACCATACAATGCTTGAAAAGGGTCATCTGAATGCTTTGTTGGTAAGAAGCATTGTAGGCAAACTCAACCAAGGGCAAGTATTGAATCCACCTTTTTGAGCCATAGTCTAAGAGTGCAATACATGGTGTTTCTTGTTCTCCAATTTTGATGACTGTCTCCTTTGTTGCTCTTGCTCAATGTGTACGGGAGTAGTGACTACTTGGAATGAATCGGGCTTCTTCATCATAATGCATGTGCTATAGATGATCTTCTTTTTGAGAGGTGGTCTACCCAACTGGTTTGGACCAGCCAACCATTACATTTTCAGCCTTCACTTCTTTAATGTTTGCATCCATACTTTCTTTATCTTCAGCTTCAATTTTTGCCATTAACTCTTCATCCTGCACAAAGACTCGAAGAGCTTGCAAAAAAGCATGCACTATTTCTTCAACATCATCACTAACATATTGTCATTTTATTTTGATTACATTAATAATTACATCATAAAATTCACGTTTGGTAATTTTGAGAAATTCACCTAAGGTGAACTCAATTTAAATTTCCAAAATTCATTCTTCTAAAACTCCTTTGAGATCAGTTTGCAGATTCTATGTCAGATTGGAATTTGTAGCCTGGCTTCTTGCCTTTCTTTTTTCCTTTGGTCTTCTTTGTTTGTGGTGCGTCTCCCATCTCTTGGTCTGGGCTTATATTTTCAACAAGCTTTGGTTGTTCGGGCGTTTTTCTAGTTACCCATTTTGGAGAGCCAGAAGAGGAAGGCCCTAGTTCTCTTTTGTTCTTCTCTTTTCTTCAATCAAAACTATTTTATGATTGACGTTAGGTAAATGTGCAAAGGCATAAAAAGAATCTACTAGCTCTTTCCAACCAGTTATTCCTCAAATGCACTGGCTGGAATTAGTCAAATAAACTTTGGCTACTTTGCCATGCTCCATTTGATCTAATGTCTGCACCCATACTCTAGCTTGCACATTAGCTTTGACAGCGGAATTTTGGTGCCGGAAAGTGCTTAAAAATAGCTAAAAATTATGAATATCAAGGAAAAAATATTCACCGTCAAAGGCAGCGGCTCGATCTAGGATGATTTTAAGCGCCAAAGTGCTTTAAAGGTGCCCGAGCGACACTTGTTGATTTTTCATAAATTTTCAGACAGTCGTGTGGGTTGACACGAGCTACTGGCCAATGCGTGATGCCAAGCCAGATGCCCAGGATTTTTCAGAGCTCGATTCCGAGTCCGGACGGGGAAATGGCCAAGAATTGGTCAAGATTTGAAAGGGTGGCCACAACATGGACCAAAGGAGGGGTGCCCTTTCGGGGAATTTTAACCCCCCAACCACAAAGCATGCAATGTGAAGAATCGTGGGCATGAGAGAGATGAAAAAACGTGGCCAACAGAGGGCGCCGAAAAATGCGCCATGGATGGAGAGAGGGCATGATGGCTGTTACAAAGACCCTGCCTAATGGATTATGGGGCTTCATTCCCTCCTGTCTGTGGACTCTATCGCCTGTCTTCGCTCCTCAATTGATGGCCTGAATGCTGAGATGGAAATCTAGTCTTTCTCTCTCCTCCCTCTCTCTCTTCTAAGAGGGAGTTCATGTGGGAAGAAGAAGGAAGAAGAAAGAATGGTGGAGGCTTGTCCGGCATGGATCGGATTGCTTTCCGGGCTATAAATGGTGATTTTTGATCGTGCTGAGCATGAAGTGCTGCTGATTTTCAGATTTACAGCCATGGACATGAAACCCGAAACACGCAAATAAGCGGTAATTCAATTTTTTCAAAGGAAATTTGAGATTTCATGGCTTTTGATTGATAAAATGTTGTTCATGTGGGCTAAAAATTGTTTATGTTGCTGTTTTCCATGAGTACTTGTTGATCATAATCAAAAAATCAGAAAAAACATGCATCTTGTGGCTCAAAATAATACACTAAAACACGTAAAATATGGAAAATCAAGGGAAAAATGATGTTTTTGGGCATGAAATGGAAGAATGAATAGGAACACCAACTAAAATTTTCATTTTTGCTGCAAGAAGGAACTAAGGGCCACAGCCCATAATCTATTTTGAATTTTTAATAATTAAATAATGTAGAAAATAAGAGAAAATACAAGGAAAATAGAGAAAAATCACTAAAAATAGGGGAAAAATGCATTTTGGGTGCGGAAAGTTAATGATAATTCGGAAAAATGTTTGTGAATGTTTGTGGGGACTGAAGCATGAGGATTTGCCTCACTTCATCCCCACCTTCTTGTTCTAGTGTGTTTTTTTCGTTCTTTACACATAAAATGATGGCAAAATGCCCTATAAATCTATACAACAATACAACATTTGATCGATGGGAGGGTAGAGTGGTTAAAATGTGTCTAAATGAAGAGTAAAATGATGAAAAGATTGCTGTTTTTGTTTGCATGTCATATAGGTCGGTGAATAATTATAAAATAAGAGCCTAGTAGCACGAAGGTTTCCTCGGTGCAAGGTTCGTGCAACGCTGCATAAGAACGATAGTTGAAAATCATTGAAAGGATGTTTTCCACATGTGCACAATATTGATTTCATAATTGTTTGAGCACTTAGCATCCACACTATGCATAAATCACGAAAATATTTAAAGGTATCAAAAATCCTGGATGCACAGCAATTGCTTTCATTAGGACCTTGACCCACGTTGAGTGAGAGATAGGATACCCTAAGCCATAGGCTAGTCGTGGGGTCTAGGGGAAAGAGAAGTAAGGATAATGGTACATACCTGTATACGATTAAATGGTACCTTGAGTGGATTTTGTACGAAATGTGTATATGTTGAGTGACGCATCGAGGGGCCAATCCCCAAGGTGTAGGAGAGTCGTAGAGGGGTGGCGGTATTCAGCCGTTGAAGGACCCCCTATGTCTGTGCTTCGTGCCATTAGGCAATGTGTAAGGGACTCCCTCTGAGGAGTAGTGGGTGAGAGAAGAGTGGACTACAAACGACGTAATACAAATGCAAGATGTCTAGGAAGGCAATGCATGTGTCATCAATGCTCCTGGCCGCGAGGTCGTGGGGTTGTTGAGCGCGTGAGATAGAGGTCCGGCTATGCACGAGCCAGTGCCGGCCCGTTCTACGTTCCATCAGTGGTGCGTCTGCCGGGAGCCGCTTAAAAGTGGCAGTCCTCGAATCCTGGTTGTCTTGGGACCAACTAGCAGTTTATGCCAAAGGATACTGAGATTGATCCGTTATTTATCGATAAGCATCGTCTAGCAGAAATCCAAAAGCAAGAAAGAGACGAAAGAGCTAGGCGACGTGCTGAAATTTTTAGGAGATATTCCCCTAAGCGTAGCGGTGCTGAACCCTTACGAGGGAGTGAATCTAGTGGTCTTGGAGCCACAAGCAGTAAGTTAGGAGAAGGTGGAAGCTCTAGTGCTCCCCTTCCTTCCATAAGCCAGTCTACATCAAGTGCGGGAGGTGTAACCCCACCGTCCCCTATTCCTAGTGCAAATCCAATTTTCGTTATGGCGCAGCCTATTGCAATTCCTGCAGGAACGACGGATTTTCCGGCTCTAGGCTACCTGCTACCCATTTTTAATGGGCTAGTTGAGGAAGATGCGAAACTCCACATTAGGGAGTTTCAAAAGCTGATGTTTAACTGTCGCATCCAAGAAGAAGGACATTTAATGATGTTCTTCAATATGACTCTCCAAGGAAGAGCTGCCATATGGTATCATGGTTTAGAAGCCGGAACCATATTGAATATTGATGCATTTTATGGAGCTTTTCGAAGGGAGTTTGCCCCTGAAAGGGGTGGACAATATTGGTTGCGTGTACTCAACGTGACCCGCCAAGAACCACACGAGGATATTCATGCTTATGTGAAGAAGATAAAAGTGGTTTTCCGTAAGTTGGACACCTCTATTCCTATCCCCGCAGCTGCCCAATTGCAATATTTTCTACATGGTTTGGACTTTAACATCCAATTGCAATTGAGTAGTGTCCCCTTGGGGGATATAGATACTGCCATTACACGAGCACACGAGGTGGAATCCCGACTACAAGCAGCCTATGCTTCTCGAGGTGATTCGAATATGGGTTTAGCGATGGCCAATGGCAATAGTGGCCAAGGGATAGCGACGGCTAACCCTAATGGGAGAGGGAACATGATGCAGAATGTCCCTTTATTACCCGCTCCCCCTAGCATGTCGATGCCTACGGGCAATCAAATGACTCCAAATGGTGGAGGCCAGGCGGTCAATTCTAATGCTATGCCTGTGGCTCAACAACCAGTGCCTAATCGAATTGTTAGGCCTATGGAACGACATGGTAATGACCAAGGCTATGAGTCGAGCACTTCCAATGTTCTTGGTGAGGTTAAGGACATGATGAAGCATTATACCGACATGATTACGGAGCAGTATCGACAAATAGCCGTTGATGTCAACTTCCTTAAAAAACAACAAAATTTGATAGGAAGTAGATACCCAGATGAGGGTGCACCATCGAGGTTTAGTTGCAAATGGTGTAGTGGGCAGCACTATCCAAGAAATTTCCCAAATGTTAAATGCGACATCTATGGAAAATCCGGCCATTTAGCAGCTACTTGCTAGAGTAAGATCAATTCCCTCCAGCGAGGTAGTCGGCAACCAGGGCCTGTTAATCATCGTGCCCAAGGAAATGATTCCCAGCGAGAAGACGGGCCTAAACAAATACTTCAACGACCAAAGACTACAGTGGAGGAGCTACCCAGTGGGAGTGGGGTTAGTTTGATTGAGGCTGTACGCGTTAATGATGCTGAAACCTCTAATCTGCGAGCTGTCCTTACAAGAGGTCAAAAGGGTAGAGAGGCCGACAAGGATAAGCCTGTCGACGGAAACCCTAAACAAGGCGACAAAGGAACGCAAGTTTTGGATCCTGCCATGGAAGGGGGACCTTTGAAGCCCGTGGAAAGTAAAGCCGATAAGGAACCACCAAAGAAGAAGGTGAAAGTTAAAAAAGAGGCAATAAAGCCGGTTCAGCGACCTAAAGAGCGGATGGTTTTGCGTGAAAAGCGAGCTCTATCGAACTATCATGAATTCGATTTGGCGAGCTCTCTTTGCGAAGTCAAGCCGGATGTGAATCTTTTACAGCTTATTAAGCTTTCCCCAGGAGTACGCAAGGAATTTAGAAAGATCCTACGTACCGGGTATATCGTAGAACCTTTGGGTATTGCGCGAGTTGGTGATGACTGGTTCGAGCATGCTAAGAAGCATTGCCCAAGGGTTGCAGCCTATGTCGATGGGATATTAGTAGATTATGCCATTGTCGACACGGGATCATCTGTTAACATTATGAGTTCTGAATTGATGGAAAGGTTGGGTCTTGCGATCCAGAAAGATACCTCCACAATTCTCAGAATGGCAGATGATAGTTTGAGACAGCCGGAAGGCTGCATTACTAAGGTCCATGTCACTGTTGCAAATGTAGAATGCCTGTTGGACTTTAGGGTGATTCATTTTGCAGGGCGTCCAAGTTACCAAGTATTACTCGGACGACCTTGGATCTTGCAAGCGGACTGCCAAGTAGATATACCCGCTGGTCGGCTGATATTCGGCAGAGATGCCCAACGTGTGGTGGTTGATGCTTATCCTGAGTCTCCGCAGAGTGAGAGAGCTCCTCTATCTTCTACAGAATTGGAGACATTAGAAGATTTATCTGCCACAGTGAGACATCATCGAGTGATGAGTCCAAAGAGGGATCCACCACGGAAGACATCTATCAGATTACTTTGAACGAGCCGATAGAGGGCCAAGATCGTATAAGAGATGCAGATGTTATCAAGCTAGACCTTGGTACGCCTGATGATTCGCGGCCAATCAAATTAGGTTCTATGCTCAACATAGCAGAAAGGGAGGACTATGTGGCCTTGATTCAGGAATTCCGTGATATCTTTGCTTGGAGTTATGATGAGCTGAGAGGCATTCCTCCTAGTCTTGCTGTTCATACAATTCCGTTGAAAGAGGGCAGTCGTCCTGTCCGACAGAAAGTAAGGCGTATGCCTTTCGAACTGAGGGACGGGCTGTTTGAAGAGTTACAGAAGCTTCGAAAAGCGGGTTTGATTTTTCCTGTGCAACACACGGAATGGTGTTCGCCGGTTGTGATAAGAAAGAAGAATAATAATCAAATTCGATTATGTGTAGACTTTAGGGAGCTGAATAAGCAGACAGTTAAGGACTACTACTCGTTGCCATTTATTGACCAGATTTTGGATCAATTTGCGGGTAGGGAAATATATTCGTTTATGGATTGCTTTGCAGGATATAACCAGATGGCAATTGCAGAAGAGGACAAGTTGAAAACAACTTTTATTACTGTATTTGGTACTTTTGCGTACCATGTGATGGCCTTTGGTTTATGCAATGCGCCTGGTTCGTGGCAACGAACAGAAGATAAGACATTCGGTGACATATCCCCTAAAGAGTTGAAGGTGTTTATTGATGACTTAGGGGCCGCCACCGTGAGAGAAAGGCAGTTGATCATTTTAAGAAAATGCTTTGAGCGCTGTAGACAATTCTGCATCGCCCTAAACCCACGGAAGTGTGTTTTTGGAGTACCTTATGGGCTATTGTTGGGTCATGTGGTCAGTTCGGTAGGAATTGCGACAGACCCCGAGAAGGTCAAAGTTATAGTTGCCATGGGTCCACCACGCACTCCAAAAGAAGTTCATAGCTTTCTGTCTTCAGTTGGTTATTACCGTAGATTCATAAACGCCTTGGCAGAAAGAACGTTGCCGCTTACAAATTTATTGTCCTTTAGCTGTTCGTTTGTATGGGGTGACCCTTGTAAGGTAGCATTCAACGATGTGAAACAAGAGCTAGCAAGAGCGCCCTTTTTAAAAGCACCTAAAAGAGGTGAGGTGTTCTATATATTTTCGGCAGCCACCATGTATAGTATCAGCTGCTGTTTAGCCCAAATTTGGGAAGAGAAGTGGTACCACCCGATTGCTTTTGCTAGCTAGAAGCTGGGGGTATCCGAAATCAATTATACTTACATGGAGAAGTTGTGTCTAGCGATGGTCTTTGGGACCAAGAAATTTAGGCATTATATTCTCTATGAGAAAGTTGTGCTTTATACGAAGGCAGAGGGACTTCGATTATTGATGAATAAGCTACAGCCGCCTGATCGTCTAGCAAAGTGGTTGATCACTTTGCAGGAATTTGATTATGAAATCAGGAGTAAGCCACCAAGGTTGCAAGGCATCGTGGAATGTCTAATGGACTTTGGGGAGCCAAAAGAATATGTGGCTGAAGGTAGTGACATGGAGTTATTATTTAAAATAGATACGGCATCTATTCCCTCTTGGTACGCTGCAATAACGCATTATTTATCGACGGGAGAGGTGGGATCCGAATTATCTAAAGCTGAGAAACAGAGAATTAAGCAGCAAGCGTTAAAGTTTGCCTTGATCGCAGGTACATTATATCAGCAAGGGGTTGATGACATCTATCGCCGATGTGTGATGCCTGATGAGGTGCCATTCATTTTGGAAGAGTGCCATGATTTTGCTTGCGGAGGCCATTTTGCAGGACGGCTTACAGCACAAAAGGCTTTAATAGCAGGTTATTGGTGGCCTGCCATCTTCCAGGATGCGTTTGTGTATGTTAAGAGATGCGATATTTGTCAACGACATGATAGTCGAGAGAATAGGAAACGACCACTCACCCCTATTATGGCAATACTTTCATTTGAGAAGTGGGGAATAGACTTTGTGGGTCCTATTACTATGTCGTCGACTACGCAAAAGAGGTACATCATTGTAGCAACTGACTACTTCACAAAGTGGTCAGAAGCACGTGCAACAAGGAAAGATGATGCTAAAGAAACTGCTAGTTTCCTTTTAGAGCAGATAATATGCCGTTTTGGTCCGCCGAAAGAATTAGTGTCGGACCGCGGAACCCATTTCCTGAATAAGGTGATCAAAGGTTTGACAGAGATGTGGCAAATCAAGCATAACAAGACAACCCCATATAACCCGCAAGCCAATGGGCAAGTTGAAAGCACCAACAAGCAGCTTGTGGGCATCCTGTCCAAAATTGTATCGGAAAAGAAACGGGATTGGGATAAAAAGTTATACGTGGCAGTGTGGGCCTATAATACGACTTTCAAACGAGCCACTGG
Source organism: Lygodium microphyllum (assembly GCF_053477565.2). Classification (NCBI taxonomy): domain Eukaryota; kingdom Viridiplantae; phylum Streptophyta; class Polypodiopsida; order Schizaeales; family Lygodiaceae; genus Lygodium; species Lygodium microphyllum. The sequence continues at coordinate 51,181,724 of NC_141148.1, read as the reverse complement.
CCATACCCCGTTCAAGTTAGTATATGGGGAGGAGTGTGTCTTGCCTTTAGAGTTTGAGTTGCCGACTATTCGGTTTGCCATCAATCATTCTTTGAGTGATGAAGACGCACTTTTTGAGCGCTTGACAACACTGGCACATTTAGATGAGCTTAAGCTATAGAGCTTATTGCACCAAGAAGTGGCGAAGCGCCGAATGAAGCAGCTACACGACCTTAAAGCCAAGAAATACACCTTCAAGAAAGGACAGCTTGTTCTGTATTATGGCGCATGACGTGAATTATTTACAGGCAAGCTAGAGCCCAAATGGGATGGGCCCTATAAGATCGTTAGAATAGGAAAGAATAAATCCACAGTCTTGTTAGCTGACCTTGAGGGGGTAGAATTTAAAAATAAGGTTAATCTTAATAAGATTAAACCTTATTATTTCTGATTGCACTAATACTATGACTAGCTTGCAGGTCTAGGAGAGATCGATCAAACATCTGCAAGGAAATCGTGATAGAGGTTGATGGGTCGTCTGATCCCTTATTTAGAACACCCATATTTGGAACAGAGGTATCATCAGGGAAAGCTCATTTGGTGGAGCAAAGGATACAAGGTGATTGAGCAAGAAGGCGGGACATTTATTTGGGAGATCAAGGTCTTCTGCCATCACTGCCTACAAATTTTGACGAATCCCTGTTGAATTCAATGATGATGGAGGGATGGAGCCTACAGTCCACCCGTTGAATATGCTGAATTTCGATTACCATAATTACGAGTAGAGTTCCGGATGGCGGGATATGTAAACTCTTTATGGACGTATACCTTGTACTTTGATGGGGCGTCCAGGGGTGCATGCAAAAAAGGAAGTGTAGGAGTTGTCATCCGAGACCCCCGACAAACGCATTGTCATGAAGTTAGCTGCTTATCTCGGGGTGAATTTTACCAATAATATGGCAGAATACAAAGCCCTCATTATGGGTTTGAATATTGCAAAGAAGGGTGGTATCCGCCAGTTATTGGTGAAAGGGGACTCTTAGTTGGTTTTAAATCAACTCAATGGGATGTACATGGTACGAAAACCCATCCTTTGCATGTACCATCATACTGCCATAGCCGTGCTAGACGAATTTGATAGAGTGTCTTTTCAGCTGATTCCACGAAATTGGAATCAATTTGCCGATTCATTGGCTAATTTTGCGTATGAAGAAGACCTCTTCTTTAATTGTGCCCCTTGTCCCGATATATCTATTGATGGTGAGACATGACTTGGTCGTTTGTGGGGTATGCTTTCTGAACATGCCCTCTTTGGTAGACGATGGTTGATCTGGGTGATGCAGAGGGTAAGCGAGACTCATCTGCCTTTATTATCTTGGACCCACAGACTGATTAGACGACATGTGATGCAAACACCTCTTGCGATATACGCAAGAGGGATGGGTCATAATCTAATGCACCTAGTTTAGGGCTACGAGCCTCTGTCCCCCTGGGAATGGTATGCTTTGATGTCTATCATAGTTGTTTCCAGGAGGATGTTATGAGTAGTATTGTTTGATTTCATTAGGCCAAGAGGGCCGATTCAATGTTGTAGTGCAGTGTTTCATTTCATTAGGCCAAGAGGGCCATTTCCCTGTCTAGTGCGGGTGCGTTTAATCGGGTTTTTGTTTTAAGTGTTGTGCTGGACAGGTTTCGTGTTCGTGAATGTTGGTGGAGCCTGGAGGAGCCTTTGCTGCAATGGAAGCTTCTTGTGGCCAATCCAGGTGATATCTCTCCTTTACGAGTACCTTTCTTTCCTGTTATATGTGTATTTGTACTTGTCGAGGGGATTCATTTATGTTGGGGACCGGCAACCAAGGCATGAAGTCCCAGGTTTAGGCTAAGCATGTTTGAGGGAGGTCGGAGTAGTCACTGCCTCCTGTAAAGACATTGTGAGGCATCGAAAGACCTGTTTTAGAAGGAAGTCCAGTGGCCCTGTTCTGCTAGCCTGCTAGGCAGCCGTTCTAGGAGTTCTTGTTAGTAGTGAGGCAGCTAGAGAAGCCTGCTAGAAGATAATAATGATGATGCCAAGAAACCCTGAACATCCTAAAAGATGAATATCAATACGAAGGTGTGTAAAAAGGGGTTCTAACCCCTATCCAAAGAAAAGAAATGAAATGAAAATGTATAAGCAGTTGATCATTACCTTGCGAACGCCTGGTAGATTCCTGGGGACGAGTCAGACCTGGGGCCGATACCTTGACTTCCTCGGGGTGGCTTCTTGCTGGAAAAAAAATGACAAAACAAGGAAGGTTGGAGCGAAAATAAAAGTGAGCGTTAGAAAAGGATTAAGTGTCGCCTTGCGAGGGCTTGGTAGGTTCTTGGGTGCCGAGACAGGTCGTGAGACCGATGCCCTATTCTCCTTGGGTCACTACGCTCAGCTCCCTCCTTTTTACTTGCCCAAGTATGTTGATAAAATAAAAACCCTAAAAGAAGAATTGTACTGAAAGAAAATACTCCTTGATCAGGCTATAGGAGTCCTCGCCTTGTAGGAGCTCCTAGTTGTGTTGTCTTTAGTTGGTAAGTAGTTCAGGCTACCATTTAGGGCAACCTCTTTGATAGGTTTTTCAATTTGGCTGTGTTGGAGCAGGTGGTCAGTGACTCGCTTCGGATCTTCTATTAGATGATGCTAGGCCTACTCCTTGTGGATGTCATGCCTTGGTTCTGTCCAGGGGTAGGGGGAGCATTGTGCTGAGTTTTATTATATATTTGTTTTGTATCAGTTTGATGCTTCTTTGGTTGTTTATGTGCAGATATGTTCGTGGATTCAACGGGCGGAGTCGCCCTATCCCGTGGTCGCCAATGAGAGCGGAATTTTGGTGCCAAAAAGTGCTTAAAAATAGCTAAAAATTACGAATATCAAGGGAAAAATATTCACCGTCAAAGGCGGCGGCTGGATCTAGGACGATTTTAAGCGCCAAAGTGCTTTAAAGGTGCCCGAGCGACACTTGTTGATTTTTCATAATTTTTCAGACAGTCGTGCGGGTTGACACGAGCTACTGGCCAATGCGTGATGCCAAGCTGGATGCCCAGGATTTTTCAGAGCTCGATTCTGAGTCCGGACGGGGAAATGACCAAGAATTGGTCAAGATTTGAAAGGGTGGCCACAACATGGACCAAAGGGGGGGTGCCCTTTGGGTGAATTTTAACCCCCCAACCACAAAGCATGCAATGTGAAGAATCGTGGGCATGAGAGAGATGAAAAAACGTGGCCAACAGAGGGCGCTGAAAAATACGCCATGGATGGAGAGAGTGCATCATGGCTGTTACAAACACACTGCCTAATGGATTATGGGGCTTCATTCCCTCCTGTGTGTGGACTCTATCGCCTGTCTTCGCTCCTCAATTGATGGCATGAATGCTTAGATGGAAATCTAGTCTTTCTCTCTCCTCCCTCTCTCTCTTCTAAGAGGGAGTTCATGTGGGAAGAAGAAGGAAGAAGAAAGAATGGTGGAGGCTTGTCCGGCATGGATCGGATTGCTTCCCGGGCTGGAAATGGTGATTTGTGATCGTGCTGAGCATGAAGTGCTGCTGATTTTCAGATTTACAGCCATGGACATGAAACCCAAAACACGCAAATAAGCGGTAATTCAATTTTTTCAAAGGAAATTTGAGATTTCATGGCTTTTGATTGATAAAATGTTGTTCATGTGGGCTAAAAATTGTTTATGTTGCTGTTTTCCATGAGTACTTGTTGATCATAATCAGAAAATCAGAAAAACATGCATCTTGTGGCTCAAAATAATACATTAAAACACGTAAAATATGGAAAATCAAGGGAAAAATGATGTTTTTGGGCATAAAAATGGAAGAATGAATAGGAACACCAACTAAAATTTTCATTTTTGCTGCAAGAAGGAACTAAGGGCCACAGCCCATAATCTATTTTGAATTTTCAGTAATTAAATAATGCAAACAATAAGGAAAAATACAAGGAAAATAGAGGAAAATCACTAAAAATAGGGGAAAAATGTATTTTGGGTGCGGAAAAGTAATGATAATTAGGAACAATATTTGTGAATGTTTGTGGGGACTGAAGCATGAGGATTTGCCTCACTTCATCCCCACCTTCTTGTTCTAGTGTGTTTTTCCCATTCTTTACACATAAAATGATGGCAAAATGCCCTATAAATCTATACAACAATACAACATTTGATCGATGGGAGGGTAGAGTGGTTAAAATGTGTCTAAATGCGGAGTAAAGTGATGAAAAGATTGTTGTTTTTGTTTGCATGCCATATAGGTCGGTGAATAATTATAAAATAAGAGCCTAGTAGCACGAGGGTTTCCTCGGTGCTAGGTTCGTGCAATGCCGCATAAGAACAATAGTTGAAAATCATTGAAAGGATATTTTCCACATGTGCACAATATTGATTTCATAATTGTTTGAGCACTTAGCATCCACACTATGCATAAATCATGGAAATATTTAAAGGTATCAGAAATCCTAGATGCACAGCAATTGCTTTCATTAGGACCTTGACCCACGTTGAGTGAGAGACAGGATACCCTAAGCCATAGGCTAGTCGTGGGGTCTAGGGGAAAGAGAAGTAAGGACAATGGTACATTCCTGTATACGATTAAATGGTACCTTGAGTGGATTTTGTACGAAATGTGTATATGTTGAGCGACGCATCGAGAGGCCAATCCCTAAGGTGTAGGAGAGTTGCAGAGGGGTGGCGGTATTCAGCTGTTGGAGGACCCCCTATGTCTGTGCTTCGTGCCATTAGGCAATGTGTAAGGGACTCCCTCTGAGGAGTAGTGGGTGAGAGAAGAGTGGACTACAAACGACGTAATACAAACGCAAGATGTCTAGGAAGGCAATGCATGTGTCATCAACGCTCCTGGCCGCGGGGCCATGGGGTTGTTGAGCGCGTGAGATAGAGGTCCGGCTAGTGCACGAGCCAGTGCCGGCCCATTCTAGGTTCCATCAAGCTTTACATACTTTCAAATTTTGTTTAGTTGGCTCAATTTGCAGCTCATAGGTAGCTGCATCAATTGCTGCATAGGCATTCTTTACAACTAAATCTTCTAATCTTTTATTCATTCCACCATTGCCAAAATTTGGCTCCAGTGGCAGACCAATTTTAGCTCCATGAATTTTTCCATCTTTCCAAAAGACGAGCTTCTATGCTTCAGCCTCACGAAAGGCAAACCACTCCGTCTTGTCATGTTGTTGGCTATCACACCAAATACAACATCTCTTATAGCCTTCTCTCATGGATCTTTGAGTTGATGATCGTCCTCGTTCTTCAACTTTAACATCTAGCTTCTCCACCTTGGAACTAATTTTTGTAAGATTCAGATGAAGGTTACGCATGCTTTTAATGAGTTCAACCATGACACAATTTTTAGAAGGAATAGAAGAAGAAAGAGTTGGTTGATTAGTCAAAGAAATAGGATATTTTAAAGGTGAAACAAGCTCCATCAGTGGAGTTGTTGAAGTTGAAGTAGAGCCCAATCTTAGTTGTATCCATTCTCTTTGAGCAATTATGTTAATTGCATCAATAAAATCTATCCATGTAGTCTTGACTCCTAATTTGGAGATAGCATCTTTTAGGCAATCAGCAAGCTTCTCTTGCAAATTGGGATCTGCAGCCTTAAGGAATAATTCAATCTTCTGACCTTCCATACTTTGTTGGTCTTCAGCATCAAGTTGTCCAAATTTACTTTCAAACTCATTGTATAAAGTTGTTGTAGCTAAACCTTTGTTGGGTTTCTGAACCCAATCAGTAAAACTTTTCTTCATTATTAGGCCACAATCTTCTAAGAAGAAAAATTCTTCACGTAGGGCTTTTTTGAATGTAGCCCAATCCGCATCTCGCTCAAAAAGACCATCAATTCTTTCTTGAAGACCATACTTGGCTAGTTTGGAAAAATAGTGACTCCATGCATGTTGCGATACATCAAAGAAGAGCATTTTCTCAACATATAAGATAATAAAAATAGAGAAATTTTGACCATTAAATTGTTTTAATTCTTGCCCAACTTCCTCTAAGGCCTTGATAGCTCTGGAATCAATCTTCTCTTCGTCTTGCCTTTTTGTTGTTGTTGTAACATTTGGATTTTTTGTTGCTAAGTGCACTGTAGTATGCGCACCAACTGTTGTAGAGTATCTTCTAAAGAGTCCCCAATCTTGGAGTTCTCTTACACGCAACTTCACATCGGGTTCACCAATGTCCCAGTGCGTAGGGTGGAAGGTCACCACAGGGGTTTGGCAAGAAAATTGAACAAGATAGATAGAGATGTGTCTTCAAGAGATAAGTAGATTACAGTGAATGTTTAAAGGTTCAAGAGGTCCTTCACGGTCAATCACAGGGATTTGAGATATAAGAATGTATGGGGGTTCAAGAGCTTAGACTCCGGAGACGGTAGAGATAAGAGAAGGGTTGAATGTTTCAAGCCAAGTTTTTGAAGATGTTAATAGAGCTTCCAACTGCATATTCTTAGCAAAGATCACAAGAGTATTATCTCATAAGTTCTAACTCAAATCAAGCTTTTTTTCTTGACTGTAAGAGCAATCACAAATTATAAAATCAAGTATAATATGCTATCATGTATCATAAACAACTTTGCATCCCATCATTCATAGATGATGCCATATAATGAATCAACTTTGCATGATTACATTCAATGTAGATTATAAGGGACAAAAGCTTATGAGTCAATTACAAGGCTTGTACGGCAAAGAGACTTGCTTCAAGAGAGCTTCAAATTGAGTTCCTGATAATTATAAGTTACCACATCCAAGAAATAAGAGAAAAAGCTCCTCTTAATTCAATTCAAAGCATGTATGAATGATCTACAAACATTGCCCTGCCATAGGGGCACATAATACTTGCATATTTTGACAATATGTCTTTTCTAGAGTAAGAAATGAGTTAAAAGAATACTGTTGTAGCTAATTCTTTAAATATGGCTGAAGATATCAACCCCAATATCTTCCGCAACTCACCTCTGATGATAGCATAAACTTCCCCTAACATGGCGTCAGAGTGTTTGGTGTCGAAAGTCCACAATAGGGGTAAGAAATAACAGGGTGAAGGGAGATTTAGGGAGATGAGTAGATGGAAGAGAAGGGGTTTGAAGAAATAGAAGACGTAGAATAATAATCACAAAAGGGAATAGAAAATGTAGAAGAATACTAACAGAGATGAAGTCTGTCCGTTTATTCCAACATTATGAGAAGATAAAACTCTAATAGATAAAAACATGTATAAAATAATACCTTCCTCTATGGTGCTGAGATCGCCAATCTGATGCCTCCATTGGCTCCAAAAGGGGGATAAAATCCTAGGTCACTTGGCTAGAATGGAGCCAGATCACTCCTTCATCTCACACTTTGGAGTGCTGTTTACTACCGGAAAACCACGATCGTGTGTCGCACGATTTTGCCATTTCTCTTTTTACATAAAATCCTCTCAAATTAGGTGAAACATACATGCTTTCTTTTACGTATTATCATAATCTAGAAGTTGTCTATAGTTTTATGGATTTTTACAAGATATAATATCTAAAATATCAAAAATTGGCTAAAACTTGTCTAAAAATCTAATATTTTTGAACCATGGACACTAACACTAATGTTTAAAATGGCATTGGCTCTCTAAATCAATAAGAAAGCCACACTCTAGATTTTTTTTTACACGATGTGCGTGTAGCGGCACGACAGCGATCAGAACAAAAAAATATGGCATCATTGCTTTGTTCACTTTGATTCTTCTAAGCTTGCCATTCTGACCTTGTTCAAGGTATAGAATTCAAAGCTCATCCTCATATGGATTTTTGTGAATATTGTGCATTTGGAAAGCATTTTCACAAACCCTTTTCCATTTCCACCACAACTCATTCTAGAGATTTGCTTGATCTTATTCACACTGATATGTGTGGACCTTTTCCTCCATCAAAATCTCAATATTAGCATTTCATGACTTTTATTGATGACTTCTCAAGATACACCATATTAATATTCTCTTACAACACAAATCTAAGATTTTTTATCTTTTAAGCAATATCAAAAAGCTGCAGAACTTCATATTAGTCATCACATCAAGAAACTTCGCAGTGATAATGGTGGAGAATACATTTGAAACGATTTTGATTTTTTATTGTAATAATTAGGGTATTCATCAATGAATATATGGCTCCCTACTCTCCTGAATATAATGGTATTGTTGAATGTAAAAATTAGGACTATTGTCAATGCCATGCAATGTATGGTCATTCATTTTGGCTATCTAGATTTTTCTGGGCTAAAGTAATCTTAACAACAGTGTTTGTGCAAAATCATCTTCCTATAACTACTCCTTCTAGTAAAATACCAATTACTACTTGGACACAGGTGAAACTCATTCTATTTCCTATTTTTGAACTTTTGGACGTATTGCTTATATTCATATACCCAAAGAGACTCGTAGAAAACTTGACCTTCCCAGTTTGAAAGTTAATTTCATTGGATATTCAATGTTTTCTAAAGGATACAAATTTTATGATTCATCTTTCAAAAAGGTAATCATAAGTCGTGATGCTATTTTCAATCAGAAACTTATAGGCAAGACATGGTCTCAGGAGGATGTTTGGTGGACCTGGTCACTATAGGACGTGATGAAACAAAGTCATTACTCACTTCTTTTCCTTTTCTATATGATGATGAACCTCCTTCATGGGATACTATTCACTCTTCAAAATCAGGATTTACAACTGGAGCTATTATTTGCTTATGATGACCTTGCCATTTATCTTTACGTTGATCTTCCAATCGATAATGAGCATGGTACTTGTTATGTTTATGATGGTGATATTCTTGAGAATGCTCTTAATACCTATGAAGGCCCTACCTCTTATTGTGACATCATATCATCCCCATAAAAGGAACAATGGCAGGAGACCACGGAAGCTGAGTTTGAATCTCTTCTCACACTAAATGTACATTCGTTCTAAATGAGTTACCACCTAGACATACTGCTATTAAATGAAAGTGGGTTTATAAGACTAAAAAAAAAGCAGATGGAACATTTGAAAAATTCAAAGCAAGCTCAGTTGCCAAAGGTTTCTCACAAATTTTAGGAGTTGAATATCAAGAAAAATTTTCGCATGTTGTGTGTATTACGAGTATTCAGGTCTTATTAGTTTTTGCTATTGAGTTTGATTTGGAGGTTCACGAAATGGATGTGAAAACTGATTTTCTTAATGGCGATTTAAAGGAACAGATATACATGGAGTGAAAATAGGGATTTGTAGTCAAACATAAGGAAAATCTTGCTTGCAGACTTTATCACAGGCACTCTATGGTCTCAAACAATCTTCATGAGCTTGATATCAAAAGATTGATCTCTTTCTTACAAAACAAGGTTTTATCTCTTGTTCTTCATATCCTAACTTATATGTTAAGTGTTGTAATGATATTTTTGTTATTCTTGCTCTATATGTGGCTTTAACAATCTCAACTTCCTAAACAAGTAAAGAAGGTCTTATCTTCTACGTTTGACATAGTCGATCTTGGAGAGATACACTCATGTCTTGGTATTCAAATTCAATGCTATCAAGAAAAGGGTGTTTTCTTACTACGTCAAATAAAGTTCATTGAAGATATTATTCGTATGTTTTGTTTGGGTTTTGCACATTCTGGTAGTACTTCTTGTCTTGTGAGCTCTACCAAAAACTCTTAGTTTCTATAGAATGATGGACAATTAGCATTACATCAACCTCATGTTAATCTTGTTGGATGTCTTCAATTTGTTGTCTTAAATTCTTGCATTGACATTATTTTGCTGCAAAATTTATTGCAAAACATCTTAGTTCTCCGTGTCTTTAATATTGGACACTGTAGCTATGCACTGTGGCTAAATAGTTAAATGAGTTTTGAGGTATTTGAAATGCACTAAAGATTTTGTGTTGGTTAATTAGTGCTAAAAAACCTCACATTCTCTACATTCACTTCAAATTTTCAATTATATAAATGCATATTGGGAAAGCTCTCACTTATCTATGCATTCTCCAAGTTGAAATTATTTATTTATCAATGGTTATATTATTTCTTGGACTAACAAGAAAAAACATTGTGTTGTTATTTCCACTATAGAGGCTGAATATGTAGTTCCATCTTTAGTGGCTTGAGAGCTAGAATGGCTTCGACAAATTCTATCAGATATTGGCCATCCTCCTCTCTCTAGTAATACACCATTTTGATGTGATGACGAAATTGCTATTATTCTTACTAAAGATTATGTTCAATATAACAAGTCCAAACATATTGCAATTCATTAACATTATGTTTATAATGAAGTAAAGAAAGGCACAAACATGATTGAACATTGTCCAAGTGATTAGATGACTACAGCTATATTCACCAAAGGACTCAATGAATCACGCTTCACTTTGCTGCACTCAGAACTTGGAGTTGTGTCAACTTCACTCTTTAGGAATTAATCTACTATGACACTATAGTGCCATTGTACATACTCGTTTTAGACACCATAACTTCACAATATGCACATACACCTCAAACCTATTAGTCATCTTTGTACATACATATTCAATTTCACCTCACATGCACAGATTCACTTTACATGTGCACAATAATCCTTCTTGATCATGTTTGTACATTTGTATAGGAGCTTAGATTTCTTCATTGTATTGCCCAAAGGTTTTTTCATCCACAACTAGAGACCTTTGTTTGAGTGGGGGTGTTGGAGCTATATATAGCACTACAAGATACAGGTCTCATACCAACATTCAAAGTGATGAAAATGTTCATAAAAAATTTTGCCCCCATCATCGCAAAAAACATCAGTATTAGTGACACCATAGAATAGTCACTATTATCATCGCTATTTGCATTGCTATCAACGTCGCGATAACAATGCAAATAGTGATGCATATAGCGACGATTTGCAACACTAATTGTGATGCTAATAGTGACGCATGCAATAAATTTGTGACGCTAATAGCGATGGTTACAGGGGAAAAAAATTTGTGGCAGAGGTAGTCACAAATAGCACTATGTGCTTTATTTGGGCCATATAAAATAGTTACAATAAAGTGTACAATGCTCATCTCCATTAAGGCAAAGTTTACTTGAATCCATAAGATTGATACATAAAATAAATACAAGATCGCGTAATGAAAGTGACGGTACAATCATGGAAAGATACAAAGGATGATAATAAGATAGTGCATTGAAAATTCCTACATATATCACATGACCAAAAAAGAAGAGGATGTGCACTCCATAGATCCAAGGGCGAGCTATAAATCCTCACCATTCAAAAGCTCATCCCGCCGCAAAGGAGCATCGAACGGACTCTGCAAAAAAAGAAACGACTACACATCAGTCCACGATACAATAATACATTTTAATTAAAATTAGTAACTACAGACAAGAAAGATGAGTAAGTTACTGGGCCATTGCATCCATACAATCGCTCGATCAATGCAGTGAGATCGTGTCTCTCTGCATATCCAGTCTCTAGGCCGGTGGGATCCTGGTTTGTAATAGAGTGCTGCAAAGAAAACAAAATACAACTGCTAGAAACATGATTGTCAATACAAGGGATATTGCAAAAAAATGAGCAAGCAAAACAAAAGAAAAACTTACAAAGTCCTCCAGATAAGTCCTATGGCCGCCACTCCCAAGATGATGGACCACTCCTACCTCCAGTCGTGCCTTGGCCGCTTCATGCTGTTGTCTCCAACATCCTGGAGAATCTATAGCCTCCTCCCTGAGTTGACGCCAGTCGTTTCTGTCTAGCCACTCGGGCTTTGAGGTCCCACTATTAAGTGCATTGCATTCGTCCGATCATCTGTGTGACATGCACACACGCATGCACTCCATCATCTATCCTATGGAAAACCTATATATTACGTTGGGACGTACCGGAAACCTATCTATTGTAGTGGGTAGAGGAGTCACAATCTGTACAAAGTACTAACACATCATGGGAGTACGGACCTCAAAGAATTCCATATTTTATTCATACAACTTTAGATAACTAGAAATATTACAGTCATCAAATTGCTTTATATTGCTCTCTGTAGCCTCCATTGCTTTGTTTTTTGACTTTATATTGCACATAAGATTGTACTTGAATGTACTCTTGTAGTCATTTTTGATGTTGTAATTGCTACTACTGTAGTTGTTGTCAATGTTTTTGCTTCTAGTCCTATAGATCCTAATGGTATTACTACTTTTTTCATATTATTGTCACTTGGACGTGGATTTTCATGTCACATTCACCAAATGTTGGGGGGAGGGGAGGGGGAAAGTTTTATGTCAAGCCTCAAGTTGCACGGACTCAAAAGAAATTGACAAAATAGAATCGAATATATTTGATACCAAAGCTCTCTATATATTTCAATGAAAATTACAAGTATAAAATACTAATAATGTTGAAAACCATGATTGGTTACATCCCAATACTAGATGATGGATAAGCTCAAGAGCCCCACACAAGGAAAAATCCTAGTCCTTCCCTGTCACAACAATAGAATCATCTCTTCCATACTTGTAACAATAGACATTATGTTTGATTATCAAGGATCTTTACAATCTCTCATGCATCTATTTATGTCACTTTAGTCCTGATCAATCCCTATTTTTGTGATGTTTTTCATGGTTCAAATTTCCCATCATTACTTTTTAAATTTTCCTATCCAAGAGTATGAGATTTCTCTTGCTTTCCATTATCACATTTCTTACCTTCCAGGTTTTTCTAGATCTATTATATCTAATAGACTATATACCCTACTTAATCTATCACTATTCATGCTTTTCCCCTAAAATACTTTCTTGGCCATTTCATGTTGTCCCGAACATAATCTCTTAGCTTTTGACATCTTGTAAACTATTGCACACTTGTATAATCTTGAAAATTAGCTCTAATCCACAAGAAACACACTAAGCATATTAAATACAAAAGCAATCAACACCCTTTCTAATGAACAGCCTGATGATCTATGAGAAGTAGTGTTTTCTTAGGTTTTTCTTGACTAGACATGTAGTACCACGATAATGGAGTGTGATCACATACATCCCAATCCTTTGGGATTTGAAGATCCTATCCTAAATGCATAGTATCTTTCTGTGAAAGATGGTTTGGTACTACTCTATGAAGTATAGGTTTTGATTACTGTAATGAAATAAAGTATTTGATTTGCGAATGATTTATTATGAGCTAAAGATTGAAGATTGAGTAAAATGAACTCTATGTAAGAGTATAATAAGAGAAAGCTACTTTTATATGTTCTCACAATGTAGAAGTATGATTTGGTAATTAGAAAACTAAAGAAAATCCAATTGAGGAAGGTGGGAGGCTTGGATCCCAAAAACTTTTGAACACTAGATAGAGTTAGCAAAATTGTGAGCCCCATATGTCAGCATAATGAGTCTAACATCATTGTAGAGGGTCAAAGCTTAGATTTTAATTTATAGCTAGAGAGATTGAGTCACACTCTTTGCCTCTCTCACTCTTTGAACCAAGTGTAGTGTTCACCCTTCTCTTGCCTCTCATTGATTACAAAGTGAGATTTCTTGAATGGACCTTAGATTACAGCTAAGGGTGATATGTCCTTGCTTTTCTTGTGTAATAGAACCAGGCCATCCATGCTCAACTAGCCATGATATTTCTTATGGGAAGATTAGGTGGAATTATGCATGGACATGAATTTTGGTTGAGTATTAGAGGACTTGTGTGGGAGTACTAGAAGAGGCTAAAATTAAAAGTAAAATTATATTTCTAAGATAAATAAAGACACTTATGATGAACTTCATACTAAAGTCCAATTAGTGTGGTGCTTTAAGTTAGAGTGAATACTATTTCCCAATTTTTTTCCTACCGCTAAATAGGTCTACTTGAGAAAAAAATCATCAACTAAAGTTGTTACTATTTTCTTTTTGTATCCCAAACATGTTACACATTTTCTCCAGAATTGAAAACCCCTAGAATGCATCTTATAGGTAGGATTTTGTATGCTTGATTATTTGTCTTCTTGTTTTTTGCTAGATTTTTTGTGTTTGATTAAACTAGATTATTGGCTTTGTAGTACTAATTCAAAAATCAAAAGTGTGATGTGCAATTTAGTAGGAATAGTAAAATTTAAATAAATTATTGCAATAATAGTAAAACCTTAGCGTGATTTAGTGCTATTACTAATGGTGCACTTACTTTATGTTCTAAAGTAATTATTTTTTATGTGATTAAGTACAATTCAGTAGTGATAATAATAATGTAGTTAATTTATGTAGTAATTAGTAATCAATAATTAATTATTTTTATGTGATTTAGTATAATTTATTAATTACTAGTAATTTAAAAAGTAGTCATGTTAGGAATAGTGTTATGGTTGATTTAGATACTAACGAGATAATATTTCTTAGTAATAAGTTATTACAAATAAAAGTTTCTACTACTTGCTATATATATTTAGTTAGAGCATTTACAACCACTTCCTTGAAGAAGACAATCAGGAAATATATCTATGGAGTATCTCTCCAATTCTTGATTCATGTTCTTTTTATGTATCTATGCTTAATTTTGATGAATTGCGTATGTTATGAGTATCTTATGTTATGAATTTTAAGCATAAAAGAAGTTCACTAGATTATGTTGATCATCATTTAGATTCCAGATATGTTGAATTGTATGCATGACTTGCTTTGGACACCCTAACAGATTCTATTTGGAAAGCTCTTAGGGAAATGCATTTTTTAAGAAATCAAGTGCTAGGACTCACAAGCTTTCTTCCTATCAAATCCTTGCTCAATTTGAACTTTTGTGTGAAAAGTTATGTCAGTTCTAGGTGAATTGAGACTTGAAACAAGAAAACAAATAGGATAATAGCATTTTATGTAGAATTTTACGACACAGATTTCATCACAATTACTCACTCTTGTGTTTTTATGTTCCTACTAAAATTGACGAGATCATCATCTATTCTTGGCCTGAAAGTAAAACGATACCGTTTTGAGAGCATTGTTCATATTTTTTGCCTATATTAGATTGATTTCATCTCTCACATATTTTTTCTATTTTGTGTCACTTTATCCTTGCCCACATTTCATCTATCTTGGTATGAAAGTAAAGCGATACCATTTTGAGAGCATTGTTCATATTTTTCGCCTATATTAGACTGATTTCATCTCTCACATATTTTTCTATTTTGGGTCGCTTTATCCTTGCCCACATTTCATCTATCTTGGTCTCTTTCTTTTGGAGTATGCTTTTTCAATTAAATGTCATTCCTTATAGCATAGCTTTTGCTTATGATTTGTTGTGCTACACTTTCATCTTGTCATTTTGTATATAGTGTGCAGATTTTATGATCTCATACTCTACATATTCTCTCAACCAACTATATATCGAAATCTATAATAATCAATGGAATTCCTTCTGGACAAAGTTCTATTCCTCACTTTCAAGAACAAGGATTCCTTGGGTGGAAAGTAAAGATGCTACTAATTCTTAAAGGCGATGACTTGCATGATATTGTTCTTGGTTAGTTTGAATGTGCGCCTCAACCAATTGATCAGGCTCATGATAATATCCTTGTAATTGAAGGACCTATCTTTGAATAATGGCAAACTCGTTATAATATGTGGGTCAAATGTGACAAAGCAACTTGTTAGTATATTCTTTCTACTCTTCAAGAATCGCTTATGCTTGATGTATGAAATCTTTCAACCTCACAGGCTATATGGAAGTACTTGAATGTAAATTTTGTGAAGAAATCTATTACAAAAATACTTTATCTTCGTAGTCAGCTCACTGAGTTAGAATACAACATCAGAACTCCTATAACAACACATCAAATCATTCAAGAACACTAGTGATGCTATTACATGAAAGCAATTGGTAACAAAAATTCTTAATATTGTAAAGGATCGTGCTTATGATAATATTGTGACCATATTATCTAACAAAGATGGGATCAATTTTGATCAAGCTTGTATATCTTTGATTGAATATTCAAAGCAATGACATGAGCAATAACACACAAATCAAGAAATAGTTATAATCTCATAAGAGGACACACTCAGAAAAAATTGACCAAACTTCACTTGCTCAAAGGCGTCGCTTTCCATGCTCTACACGTAGTAGGAGTCTTCATGGTGGTAACTTCTCTCGTTTCAAGTTTCCTAACAGACATTGTTCTTATTGCAATAGAAATGGTCATACTATAGATGATTGCTGGGAAAAACAATATGATGAAGAATATGATATTACAAATAAACAACCATGTTTATCCAGAGATTATTCTCCTTGTTGTGACTACTGCAAAAAGAGTGATCATCCAACCCATCAAAGTTTCAAGAGGCATTTTGATTCAAATCGTAATAGAGCATATGCTACTACACATGACAACACTACTGAAGAAGCAAATTGTGTGAATTATTCTATCTCTCCGGAAAGGATACCTCATGTTCATAATGGATCTCTTTTTATTATTGATTATGGTGCTACAAGAAACATGACATATCAATCCAAATGGTTACATAATCATCATTCTATTCCTATTAAGTAGTTGGTTTATCTTATTGATGACATGACATGTCAACAAATATATAGGTGATTTATGTCTCGGTACTCTTTCTTCAACACAAATTTTGTGTGCAATTTTACATGACCCAAATCTACAAAGGTGTCTTCTTTCACTTGCAACACTTGTGGATCTTGCTTTCTTTGTCCCTTTTGACCATACCAAGTGTCACATTGAGAAAGATGGCCAAACCATAGCTATTGCTCCTCAAAACCATAATATTTTTGAGTTATCTTTAAATGAAGATGTTACAAATGTTGTTACAGCTCTTGGCGATGTCGCAGTGTGTAGGGCTGAAGGTCACCAGTGGGGTTTCGCAAGAAAACTGGACAAGATAGATAGAGATGTTTCTTCAAGAGATAAGTATATTAAATTGAATGTTTAAAGGTTCAAGAGGTACTTCATGGTTAATCACAGGGGTTTGAGAGAGAAGAATGTATGGGGGTTGAAGAGCTTAGACTTGAGATGGTAGAGATAAGAGAAGGGTTCAAGGTTTCAAGCAAAGTTCTTGAAGATGTTAATAGAGCTTCCAACTGTAGGTTCTTAGTAAAGATCACAAGAGTTTTATCTCATAAGTTCTAACTCAAATCAAGCTTGTTTTCTTGACTATAAGAGAAATCACAAATTATAAAATCAAGTACAATATGCTGTCATGTATCATAAAAAACTATGCATCCCATCATTCATACATGATGCCATAGCATGAATCAACTTTGCATGATTACATTCAATGTAGACTGTTAGGGACAAAAGCTTATGAGTCAATTACAAGGCTTATAAGGAAAAGAGACTTGCTTCAAGAGAGCTTCAAACTGAGTTCTTGATAAGGATAAGTTACCACAGCCAAGAAATATGAGAAAAATCCCCTCTTAATTCAACTCAAAGCATCTATGAATGATCTAGAAAAATTACCCTACCATAGGGGCACATAATACTTGCATATTTTGACAAGATTTCTTCTATAAAGTAAGAAATGAATTAAAAGAATACTATTGTAGCTAATTCTTTGAATATGGCTGAAGATATCAGCCCCAATATCTTTCGCAACTCACCTTTGATGATAGTATAAACTTCCCCTAACATGGTGTTGGATCGTTTGTTGTCGAAAGTCCACCACGAGGGTAAGAAACAGTAGGATGAAGGGAGATTCAAGGAGAGGAGTAGATGGAAGAGAAGGGGTTTAAAGAAATAGAAGAAGTAGGAGAATACTCACAAAAGGGAATAGAAAATGTAGAAGATTACTAATAGAGATGAAGCCTGTTAGTTTATTCTAGCATTATGAGAAGATAAAACTCTAATAGACAAAAACATGTATCAAATAATATCTTCCTCTATGTTTCTCACATCGCCAATCTAATGCCTCCATTGGCTCCAAAAGGGGAGGTAAAATACCAGGTTACCTGGCTAGCAGATCACTCCTTCTTCATCTCCCACTTTGGAGTACTGTTTACTGCTTAAAAACAGTAATCGCGCGTCATGCGATCTCGCCAATCTCTCTTGTTACATAAAATCCTCTCAAATTAGCTAAAAGCTACATGCTTTCTTTTACATGTTATCATAATCTAGAAGTTGTCTACGGTTATATGGATTTTTACAAGAGATAATATGTAAAATATCAAAATTTGGCTAAAACTTGTCCAAAAATCTAATATTTTTGAACCATGGATAGTAACACTAATGTCTAGAATGGCATTGGCTCTCTAAATTAGTAAGAAAGCCACACTCTAGAATTTTTTTACACGGTGTGCATATAGAAGCACGACATCCACCCCCTCCTAACCTACACATCCTCTGGCATGTGCCAAAGTCTTATGGATCTGCAGTGTGAGAAGAAGTATCTTCTACCATGTCAATGTCTTCATCTTTTGCCTCTTCTTCTTCTTCTTCTTCTTCTTATATATCTTCATTCTCTTGAATAAAATCCAAGTCTTCAAACTCATATGTTGAACTTTCTCTACGTTTAAACAGCTTGATTATTTTTCAACCTATGCATATTTTCATGCTGGTCCCATCTAATTCAACCAATGAATATGTGGCATTGTCATGAACGACCTTCACCACATATAGGCCAAATTAACGCTTTACTCTCTTCTTAGAAGCATTGTATTGATTATCTAGGCTGCTGTCATAGACAAGCACCCAATCATTTTCTTGGATAGCTCTTGGCCGAAGTCGATGTTGCCTATCAAATCTTCTTTTGTTTTTTATTCTTGTTGTTTTTAAATTCCTAATAGCTAATTGAGCATCTTCAAGTTCTCTTTCTAGCTGTCGTATGTGCTAAGTCACCAACTCTTCTCTACTGATGTCTTCCTTCCAAGGTAAATGGACTCCATGTGCCAATAGATTCTTCAATTGGCATAATCAGTTGTTGTTCATGCATAAGTTCATCTGGCATATAGTCACTCACTGTACTGTGAGTAGTCTAGTCACCCCATAATGCAAAAGGTAACATTTTAGGCCATTCTTTGATCTTTGCTCTACAAGACTTTGCTGGAGCTTTGAGAATAGGTTGATGTCCTCTCTCACTCTTTCCATTGCCTTCAAGATTATAGGCTGATGTCAAAGCCAACTTGATACCCAATTGAGCAAAGAAGTTGTGTGCCTCATCATCATTCAATTCTCCTCTATCTGCGGTTACTTTGCTAACACAACCATATCTGCAAAACACTTCTTTAAGCAAAAAGTGATAAACAGCTTGAGTGGTCTTGGTTGTTAAATCTTTACCTTCAACTTGATTGGTTAGATCTTCTCTTGCAAGCACTAAATACAGCATATTCCATATCCTTGTAGGCATGGTTATAAGATCAATAACCCATCTATAATTTATAGACAAGGGATAAGTCTGTTGTAACCCATCTCAATGCTTGACCATAGAATACATCTCACACACATAATAGGTTTCAAGAAAATGCTCTATATGTCGATACATGTTTTGCCACCAATATTTTTCTTTGACTTTACTAATGGTTTCTCATATGCCTATATGGCCAGCCCACAGGCTTTCATGAAATTCCTTCATTACCTGTTGCAATATTTTGTTACCTTAAACTCGGACATGCGCTTCTTTCTTCTTCTTTGCGTGCTTCCATAGATGCCCTTCTTTAAGAAAAAAAGCCATAAGCTTTCCTCTTAATATGATTGAACTCTTCATCAGTCAAAGGCTCCTCCTTCTTCATTGTGTTCAAATATTGGCCAATCTTCAGCCAATCTTCTTCAAGGAAATGAACTAGAACTTGAGCAATGCAATGAGCATGCTGGCTACTAGTTGACCACCCCTCTTCCATAGATAAATCTTTGATCTTTGTTGATATATATCGATGTACAGCAGTACCTTTTCTTGTTCTTACTGTACTTAATGCTATACCATTAAAAAGATCAGCTTCACCTGCAAGATTCAACTTCGGGTTTGTATATGCAGCAACTGAAAAGGTACTCTCAGCAGCCATGGAATGAAATTCAACAAGTATAGATTCTTCAGCTTCATCTTCTTCCATTAGCTCTTCTTCATTGTTATATCTTGTACGTGATAGCATGTTAGCAAACTGGATTCACCTTTCCTGCAATATGCTTTAATTCAGGATTGAGAGATTTAATATATGCAATCCATCTTAGCATAGCAATGTTGGGTGTAGAGCAGTTGCTTGGCAATCATGCCCAAGAGAGGAAGAAAATCAATTTCTACCACTACGGTGTCGTGATGTTATGAGGACACAGTGTGAAAAATTATGGAATGCATCATCATCCAACTTCTTTATTGATCTAGAGAGTCAATGCAATCTGAGCCATTAGTACTAGTGTGAGTTGCATGGATTATCTAAAAATACTAGGTTTTTGGATAATTTTAGCCTATATTTGATATGATTTATTGTAAAAATATGAAAAAGTTAGAAAAGCTTCTAGATTAGGATGGCATGCAAAAAGCTAGTTTCTTTTTCAGCCAATTAGGGGATTTTCACAAGAGGGACAGATTGACGAAATTGCGTGCGTCGCGATTGCTGTAAACAGCTCAAAACTACAGATTGAACTAAAAGAAGGAGTGATCTAGGAGATCCATGATCAGGTGTCATGGAGCTTTATCCCCCTTTCAGAGCCAACAGAGCCATCAGATTTAGGTTCGGAGCAACAGAGAAGGAGCTATGATTTTGATGCATGTTTTGTCCTAGGAAGGACCTTCAGGAAAACTAATACCTGAAGATTGCTTCTGAATAGTACAAGGATTCCAAGTTCTTTCAATACATATTGATTCAATTCATTGTGCTTTGTCTTTGTCGTGTTTTCCACTTGTGTATTCTCTTTCTTCTCTTCCATCTCCTATCTCTACTGCTTCTTCCTCTAATCCCTAGCAAATTCGACCT
Organism: Lygodium microphyllum; assembly: GCF_053477565.2. Classification (NCBI taxonomy): domain Eukaryota; kingdom Viridiplantae; phylum Streptophyta; class Polypodiopsida; order Schizaeales; family Lygodiaceae; genus Lygodium; species Lygodium microphyllum. Next base: position 51,160,818 of record NC_141148.1, on the reverse strand, counting down.
TTCAACAAAAACCCATCCGACATTGGTGAACCCGATGTGAAAGGTTGTCAAAAGAAGGAAATACAATATGGGAGAATCTTTGAATACATTCTCTAGTGATGTTTTGCAACAGTTGGTGCAAAATATGAATATGCTTATGCAGGTACAACAACAACAATAGGTGATGCAAGGTTCAGCTTAAAAAAAAAGTGTTGTGATGAATGCTTTGCAAGCAGTTGAGCATGAGGTGAAGTTATTCAATGGCATGAATGTATTTGCATATGTACATACCTATGCTCAGAAGATGGAATTCTTTGGAGTGGCTCAATCTACATGGAGCTGGTATTTTGTACATGTTACTGTTCATGAACTGAAAGCACGGATTACTAAATTATACTTGCAAGATGTAGATTGGGTAGCCTTCAAGAAGACACTCAGGGAAGAATTTTACATTGAGGACACCAATTTGATTACACGCAAGACTTTTCAAGTGTGGGTTTTACAACCCAATAAGGGTCTTGTGGCTACGGAATTGTTAAGAGAATTTGAAAGTCAATTTGAGCAATTGGATCTCGTAGAACAACAAGCTCTTGCAAGTCAGACAATTGAATTGTTTCTACAGGCAGCTAATCCTGAGCTTTAAGAGAAGCTTGATGATTTTCTTGAGGATCAGACTACAAAGACATGTTTGAAAACAGAGTGGAGACATGTCAAGGAAGCTGTTACTGCACTTGTGAAGAAGTATAGAAGAAGAGAAAGATTTCATGTCTCTAGCTTGCCCACTATTATGGGCAAAATAGTTGAAGTATCGAGTAAGCCACCCGCTTCTGTGGCTAGCCCTATGGCTGTACCTACTATTGTTCCCTCTGTTAGGGAAGATGTCTTGGATGAATTGGTCAAAGGGATGCGGGATCTTCAATTGAAGGTTGCAAAATTGGACAAAAAAGGACAAGAGGAAAGGGGACGGGCAACAACCACTAAACTTGGAAAAAGATGTATGTGGTGTGACAGTTGCAGCACGAGAGAAAGGATTGTGCTGCCTATCAGGAGGCCTTGGCATGACAGCTTATCTTTTGGAAAGATGGCAAGATCCATGCACAAGAAATGGGATTTCCTCTTGCTTTGAACTTTGGAAAGGGAGATATGCAGAAGTTGTTGGAAGACTTGGCTGTCCGAAATGCTTATGTGGAAGTACATGCTTCTACTTTTGGTTTACAGTTGGATAGAATGCATGGCCAAGTGATGGTTGGTCCAAAGGCTGAAATATGGGCACATGCTTTACATGCAGCTGAAAAGAGAAAGGTCAGTGATAGTGAAATGTCTCATGCAAGGCAAGACATTCGTGGCATAACTGGTTGGGAATCACCAGTAGATGCATATTCAGTGTATGCATATTTAGCAAAGGTACAAAACACGGATGTACTTGTGGAAGAAAAACGAAAAAGAGATGAAGATATTGCAGGGACATCTAAAAGAATGACAAGAAGAAGTATGGATCAACCTAAAGCTCCAAATCAACCATCTCCCGAGCATGTTATGGAAGAGGTTAGTCAAGAGCAAAAACATGATAAAAAAACAAGAGGGCAAAAAGAAGGGCAAGTAGCCAGGATATAAGTTGCAAGCTGACATTGAGATAGCCATAGATCTTAAGAAGATTCTTGAAGAGCAGATCTTAAACAATCGGGTGGAATTTACCTTGGGAGAGGTGCTTGGCATTGCCAAGTGAGAATTTCATGATGAGATCATTAACATAATTAAAATGAGGCGTCAGTTTCTTGATGATACCACTAGTGCATTGCTGCTATTTGAAGAGGAAACTGGTTTGTTGGGTATTCAGACTGAATATGAGCATGAAGTAAGTACAAGATTGTCTATGCAGGATGCTACTAATCAATGGAAAACATGTGGAAAAGAGAAGAAAGTGGCTGAAAATGCATTGTCTTGTAGCAATATGCATGGTGGAGTAAGGCAAATACAACAATATGGAGAAGAGACTCTAGAATTTATTCCTCGAAGTCACTACACAAGAAGTCATCGGGCTAGAGCTACCATTGAAATGGTAGTGAAAATAGGGGAACGTGAAACTCCTTGTGTTTCTTTACTTGACCATGGGTCTGAGATAAATGTCATTGAGCGGGGATTGTATGAAAATGGTGCATGTCGTGTAGACACTGATCATGGTTGGCGAATGAGGGCTGCAAATAATTCTTCAGGGGAGCTCTATGCTGCATGTCCTAATGTAAAAGTGATGATTGGTGATGTACAGGAAGGGCAACACTTCTTTGTGCAAGATAATTCCTCATATGCAGTGATTTTGGAATAGCCCTATATTACAGGTGTGCATATGGAAACAAAGGTGCTTGATGATGGTTCTTCTTATGCAAGAGTCAGAAGCAAGGATGGGAGAAAAGCAGTCCAATTTCTTATTGTTTGTGTTAATCATCCTAGAAATCGTGATATGCTTCGAGAGTCTCCTATGGTTCCAAATGCAAGGGAATTCAAAGACCTAGATTTTCATTAAGCACCACTGCTGTAATGCGGGGCTACAGTAGTGTTGTTTAGTGGGTGTACTCATCTCTTGATGAAATGAAGCATGTATTTACTATTGGTAATTCTTAGTTTATAGCAAACAGTTCATGTTGGTTTAAGCCTATGGAAGCTATGTGTAGGGCTGAACACATATCTATGAAATGGGCTACTAAGAACTAAGAGCATTGGGGTTGTTAGCTGAAAATGATGGCATTTCAGGCATCTTTTATGGGCTGAATATACTGGCACTATGGCTGAAATTTCAGCAACTATACATGCAAAAAATGAGGCTAAAAACAGAGTGTTGTTAGTATGTTCTTTGGATATGTATGATGTTATAGCATTGTTTGCTCAGCAGGAAGGATTACAATGGGCTGAAGCACTTGTGGAGACAAAGTATAATACAGTTGAAAAAAAGGTGAAACCAATTTCTTTGCCACTTCCACCAGAGAGTGAGGGTATGTATGAAAAAGTGTCAAGGTAGCCAAGCTTACGGGATCCTAAAGATATAGGTCATCAGTTTACATATGAAACATTATAGGAATTGAAAGTTGGTACAGAAGGGTTTCTTTTACCTGCTGAGAGAGACTGTTTTATGCGGATGTTGGCTAGACATGGGAAGGCATTTGCATTTCAGCCAAGTGAAATAGGTTGTGTGGATCCAAATGTTGTCTCTCCTATGGTCATATTTACTGTGCCACATGTACCATGGAACTTGAGGCCTATTCTAGTGCCTAAAGCTTACTTGCCAAAGCTGATGGATTTGCTAAATGAAAAGATTTGCACGAAGATCTTGGAGCCTTCTTCAGCCCCGTACTCAAATTTTTGGTTTACTGTGCCCAAAAAGAATGGGGCTTTGAGATGTATTCAAGACATGCAACTGGTCAATAAAGTGACAATAAGAAATGTTGGTGCAGGTCCTGTGGTTGAAGAATTTGTAGAGGCTTTTGCAGGAAGGGCGATCTATTCTTTGGGTGATCTTTACTCAGGTTATGATCAGTTTTAGCTTGCAATTAAAAGCAGGGATATCACAACCATGAGGACTCCTTTAGGGTTAGTATGAATGCGTACTCTCCCACAGGGTGCAACAAACTCAATGGCATACATGACAAATGCTATGAATAGGGTACTCAAGGATTTTATACCACAATTGACTAGTTTGCCCTTCTTGGATGATGTTCCAATCAAAGGGTGTGCAATGGATGAAAAGAATGAAGAGATGGATACTCATGGGTATAGACAGTTTGTTGCAGACCATATTGTGGATTGTGAGAGGATTTAGACACATCTAGAAGAGGTGCATCTAACTCTTTCTGGACAAAAGTCTATCTTTGGAGTTGAAGAGGTTTTGATTGTTGGGCATATGTATGGGCCTTATGGGCGAAGGCCATCACCAGCAAAAATATATGGGATTGATAGAATGCAAGATGTATGCACGAATGTATTAGAGGTGCATAGATTCTTGGGTGCATGTGTGTTCTATTTGATATGGATTCCTCACTTTGCACATGTAGCCAATGCTCTTTATCAACTTCTAAGGAAATGTCAGAAATTTCATTGGGAAAGGAAGCATCAGAAAGCAATGAAGAAATTGAAGCAACTCTTAAAATCTGCTCCTACGTTGAGAGAGGCTGACTATTCACATAGAAAGCCTATCATTATTACTGTTGATACAAGCCCAATTGGGATTGGATTGGAAATCGGGAAAGATGATGAGGAAGGGCAAAGATATGCAATACACTTTGGTGCTAAATTATTGACTGAACGATAGAGAAGATATCCACATGTTAAAAGAGAATTATGGGAAATTGTGACAGCCCTTAAATGTGATAAGGAGTATTTTATGGGTGCTCATGTAGTCATTGAGACCGATGCCGGTACTGGGTATGATTACTAGTTGTGCTACTCTGGACATTGCTATGCTCCGGTGGATTGCATACATCAAATCTTTGAACCCTGAATTTCAGCATATTGCAGGAAGAGATAACCCAGTGGCAGATATGTTATCTTGAGCATGTTATGAGAATGAAGATGGGATGATGGATGAGGAGGAAGAAGATGACTTTCTTATGGTTGAAAATGATGTTGCAAGAGTGAGTTTAGCAATGCAAGGTGTTGCTATAGCATTAACAGAAGCTTGGACAACAAAGAGAAGACACTTTAGATGTCTTGCATCTTGTGTAGAAGTGTTTCTGAAAGACCAATATGCAAGAGAGTGGCTGAGAATTGGTCAATATCTTAGTACATTAACAAAGAGAGATGAATGGTAAGACGAGGAGTTTAAGAAGATCAAGAGGAAAGCCTATGGATTTTTTTTAAAAGATGGATACTTATGGAAACATGCTTTAAAAAAACAAGGTCTGCCATTGCAAGTTTTGGGTGACAGAGCTTCACAAGTAAAGGTAATGCAAGAATTTCATGAAAGCTTGTGGGCTAGTCATACAGGTGTTTGGGGTACTTTTACAAAGATCAAAGAAAGATATTGGTGGCAGGGTATGTATAAGGATGTTGCTCACTTTGTGGAAACATGTACGACATGTCAAATGTATTCAACTATGAGACATCAGGATGGATTGCAACCCACATATCCATTGTCTCTTCATTTTAAGTGGGTGGTGGATTTGGTCACAATGCCTACAGGTCTTTGGCAAATGAGGTATCTTATGCTTGCTCATGAATACTTGACTAATCAAGTGAAAGGGAGAGCTCTAAGTACTAAGACGACAAATGCCGTATGTACTTTTCTCTTAGAAGAGATCTTTTGTTGATATGGCTGTGTGAGAAAAATTACAGCAGATAGGGATGAGTTAGATGCAAATGAAGCTCATGATTTCTTTGCACGGTTGGGGATAAAGCTTGCTTTAACTTCAGCCTATAACCCTGAAGGAAATGGAAAAAGTGAAAGAGGTCACCCACCTATTGTGAAAGCATTGGCAAAAGCATGTGGAGAGAAGGTAAAAGAGTGGCCAGGATTGCTCCCTTAAGCTTTGTGGGCTGATAGAACAACTCATAGTGCTATTACAGGATAGTTGCCTACAAAATCGATGTATTGTCAAAAACCTGTCATGCCGATAAAAGAGATGACAATCACATGGAGTGTGTTACCTTGGGAGGAGGAGTTGAATCGAGAGGAGTTGTTGGCCTTACGCATTAGACAGTTGGAAAGAAAGTCAAAGACATAGAGGAAGCAACTATAAAGTTAAGGGCAGCAAGGATACAAAACAAGAAACAGTTTGACAAAAGGCATAGACTGAGACCAAGAACCATACAAGATGGGGATTGAGTATTGGTTTATGATAGTAGTTTAGATAACCAGCATAGTGCCATGCGTAAAGTTTCCAAACGATGGTTTGGACCCTATGTGGTAAGACAGGTGTTTGATAATGCTACGTATGCATTAAATGAGCTAGATGGGACAGCCATCAAACTTTTGGTAGTAGGAAAAAGAATCAAATCATTCAAAAGGTGAGAATCTACTACCTACGAGTTGCCAGAATTGGAAGAAAATAGTGTCCATGATACAAGGGCTAGGCAGGAAGATATGCAAGATGAAGAAGCAAAGGATATAGTTGCAGAGGATGAGGACTCAAAATCTAGTGACAACTAAGTTTTTGGCACATACCAGAGGATGTGCAGGTTCAGAGGTGGTGGATGTCGTGATGTTATGAGGACACAGTGTGAAAAAATATGGAATGCATCATCATCCGACTTCTTTATTGATCTAGAGATCTAATATGGCAATAGAAGAAGCTCAAACTCATTCAATAGAAGGGCATTTGTACAGCCTCCACCTCGAAGAATTATACATATGCATATCTCTTAGGCTACCCAAATTTGTCTGTTAGAGTCGTAACTTGATTGACTGTGCCACAAGACTGATAATGTTGTTGTACCTCCTCTCTCTCCTATTTGAACAGCCACCCAGCTCTATGAGAAAGCACACCAAATCTTTCTTTCAACCACCTCTGGACACTATATATTGCTTCTCATTCTTGTACAACACTGTGTGTATGTCTGAAACTGTATATTTCTTTTGAGAGAAAGCCCATCACTCTAACAGCCACCAGTGAAGCACTCTCTGGAAGCGGTATGTGCACTATATGGATTCTGATTCTGAACCATCCACACTTGGAATAGGTATCAAGGTCATGTTTGACACTGAGAAGGAATACGACATATTGAAATTTTTGAAAGTCTAGATTCAGGCAGGGTAGACAAGACAATTGATATGTTTGAGACAACTCCAAGCAGTAGCCTGATTCCCATTACCTTATATGAAAGCTCACTGTTGCTCCTAACTCCCCCACCGCCTTATATGGAAGCTCACTGTTGCTCATAAGGCCATTGTTAGTAGAGATCCAACTTTTAGCAGTTACAATAAAAACTCTCTAAGAAGAGGAAAGGATGCACGGGCAAGATTTGTTGTTTCCATGGGTACTGCAACTGTTCCAACAATCGATTCTGGTTACCTTTGGAGCCTATTGTTATCAATGAGGTGTGCACTGGTTCTGTAGCACTTATAGACAACTCTTCATTTAGAATAGTTGATTAATAGCAGGGAAGATGATGTTAACAACTTTCCCACGAGATAACAAAAGTCCTCTACAACAGTCCAGGCAAAAATAGACTACCAAAAGCTTGACCTCAGACCAAAGCAAGTCTTTGTGGTGTTCAATAGTCCACTGAATGCTTGCTTATGGCCTTCTGAATGCTTGCATCAATGAAGATCACCTATAGATAACATGACTTCTTCAACATATACAGATTCTATTTCAATAGCTTCTGTATACATATTCTATTTCAGTAGTTATTCCTCCTTGCAAAGGAAATTTCAACATTTCCTTTGTGTCTATATGCAGTATCAGCCCTATACAATTCCTTAAAGTTGAGTTTAACGGGGTAGATAATCACTTTTTTTTTTCCCCTAAGCTTTACTCCAAGTATCCTCTCAAGTTTTGGTGATGATCTGCTATCTTGAAGAATTCTTACAACGAACTTCAATTCAGATGGGTTTAAAGGTGGAGAGAGTAGATCGTGATTAGGAGGTCATTCTTCTGCACACCCCTCCATCTATTGATGTTTACTGTATTTATCGCAGCACGTGTAAGCATTGTTTGAATGGTAGCATGTCATGGATTCGATCAATTGCATATTTTTTCAAATCATGAATGATTGGGCATGGAGTCCATTTCAAAAAATCATATTCCTACTAGGACACACTGCATAAAAAATAGGTTTATATCCAGAGAATGCTTATTTTGAAGACTCAAGGATCAAAGGAAAAGGTCTTACATTTTACATCATCAGCGAGTATTTCTTGAAGAAAAAGAGGACATGTGTGGTGAAAGTATGTGCAATCACAAGAACGATAGGCCAAGGAAGGGAATAAGTCGTCCAAGATAAAAGATGGAGAAAAATGATGCGATTTACAAAAATCAGTATTTTTGTCCTATTTTGATGGCTTTTCGTAATTCTGCCCGTGCTGACTTGTCGACTAGATGGGTTCCGATTGTTTTGAGTACCCGAATGTCTATAATTGGAGTTCAAATGATGAAGTTATGATCCAAACAAGTTGTAAACAGGCATAAAGCAGAAAAAACGAAAATAGTGAAAAGCAGTAGAAAAGCAAAAGCCAAAAGCTGAAAGCAAAAAGCCTAATGTGTGTGAGTGTGGATAGAAAACTATATAAGGAGAGGAGATTGAAGAGTTAAGGGCCTTCCCCCTTGCTTACAATTGTATTATGTAAGAGAGGAGAGAGGAGGGTCGTATGCTAGAGTGAGCTCTTATCATGCCAATTTGGAAGTTGGAGCTTTTGGGTATCAAAGCGCCGAGCATCGGCTCAAGGTTGTTAAGGTACGAGAATATATTTCTCTTGATTTGTTTTTTGAATTATTGGTATTTCCATTGTGTGGTTGTGTGATACTCTACCCGCATACGGGTTTTAAATTTTTTGAGCTATAAGAGGCATTGTTTTTAGTCTTTTTTTTTGTGTGGCTTGTGGTGTTTTATCGAATATTTGAATTTTTCAAATTGAGTTGTGCATTCAACAAAGTCAATTATCCCAACCGGCACTCCTTAACGTCTCGTTATCGGGTTGTGAGTGAGGCTTGCTCTCGATCACCGCTCGCATAACAACGCAGAGGCAGAGACTTCAGCCCCTAAGACGGCCAAAAAGGGAAGCGCTAAGGTAGGGGAATACCCGCATCCGAAATGACAGTTAGAGGCATAGAAAAGGTGAAGGAATGGGTGAAGGAGGCTCAAGAGCACCTCAAAGACGCTAAGCCCATCATAGAGAACGAGATCGATGACCTCTCCAACATAAGCATACCAATATCACTACGTCAACCTAAGTTGATAGAAGCAACCGTGCCACAAGCAGTGCCGCTAAGACCAAGCCTTGACGCGACAGAGCCGCAGATTAGCTGCGGCCATTGGCCCGAACAATCTAGGTTAGGGGAAGGACGAGTATCCAACGATTTCCTGACCACGCTAGTGACTACCCCTGTAACACTTGGCATGGGAGATCTGCTTAAGCAGCATCCTACCCTATGGCAAGATCTTAAGCACTGGATCGAAGGGTCACAAGAGCAGGTCACGGCAGACCCTCAAGACCATGATGCAGAAATGCAATTACCAAGTTTGACACTGCACTCCGTGCCTAAATCCTTGCACGTCAATTACCAGTCGACCTAGATGCCATCTCTGCTATGCTCAAGGGAAACAATCAGGTCAAGAAGTCCTATGGGCCCTTGACCAAGTACATCCCATGCCCAGAGGATAAGCGGGATTGGATGCACGTTCTCGCTACAATCGACCTGCCATTCTCAGATCATGAGGCGTATGACCAAGCCATCAAAATGATCGGCAAGTCTAACGAAGCGCTCTCTGCACCAGTCTGCATGATGGCAGGAAGCCTCCATGGAAAGCCTAAGCATGTCACCTTCCACGTACCATCCAGCAAAAGGGAAGTCCAGGGGATACTGGAATACCTAACGAACCAGCTAGCTATCAATCCAGCTGCAAATTTCAAACCACTCCAGGATCTCTTAGAGGAATCCAAGTGGCAATGGACCAGGGTCCACGATTTAAACCTCATGTATAACTGGGCCCTAGTTCCTGACCAATGACATGAGGCATACCAAACCCTAGGAGACGACGAGCAGTCAGATGACAAAGATTCTAGCGACGAATATGAAGACTGCCAATCCTTCAGTGATGAGAGCGAGGGTGAAGTAGATACCGTAGAATACGACACTGAAGGACAAGAAATCGAGTAGATACGAGCATACGCCAAGCCGCAGACAAGGCAGACCCGTAGAGTAGAGCGTGGAGTCATGCGCATGGAGTGTGATCGCACTTGATTGGAACGCGTAGGAGCCATAGACCTTGAGCAAGCAGGCCTAGCCCAACCAGGAACGACATCAATACTTAGGACTGAATCACCATCTGAACTGCGGCCACCTGGGGAGATCACCTCTTCTAGCGAAGACGGAGGGTTTGACTCTGAATCGGAAGTTAGTTCGGACAATGACCCAGAGATCCCTAGGCCGCCCATGACCAGCAGACGTACCAAGGGGGACCTACCCGTCCACCTGAGGCGCAGACGGTTAAGGTAGGAAGAGGCAAAGCAACCCAGGGATACACAAACAGAAGAATAGCGAAAGCCGCAAGATCTCCCTAAACGCTTCACGAAGTTTAAAAAAGGGGATAGGGTGGTAGTTCTGTTAGGTGCCAAACGTCAAGGGCAAAGGAGCGAACCAATCGAGGGACCAGCCAAAGTCAAGGAGGTAGACTTAGCCCAGGAAGGGGAAACACCCCGACCAGTATTCATTGCCGACAACTTGACTGGTGAAGAAGAAATGAGTCTTGTCGCTCTCTTGCGAGAGTATATAGACGTGTTTGCATGGTCCTTAGAGGAGCTATAGGGGGTAGATCCGAGTGTCGTGACTCACAACATACCCATGACGTCAGACACAATGCCGGTCAAGCAGCGATCGTACCCTATGAATCCAAAACACGCTCATGCTGTCAAAGAGAAAATTGACAAGCTGATGAGAGCTGGATTCATTTACGAAATTGAGCATACAGACTGAGTATCACCCATAGTCATTGTGATGAAGAAGAATGGAAAAATTCGAGTGTGCGTCAATTACAAGAAGGTGAACGCTGCTACGAAGAGAGATTCTATCCATTGCCGTACACCGCGCACATGCTTGAGAGGGTGGCAGGCAAGGAAGCCTATAGTTTTCTGGACGGCTTCTCAGGGTACAACTAGGTACAAGTGCATCCTGCGGACCGCCTTTGCCACTGAGTGGGGTGTCTTTTCATACATAGTCATGCCCTTCGGGTTGACCAATGCCCCTGCCAATTTCAAATGTCTCATGTGCACCATCTTTAAGGACATGCTTCGCAAGGAGTTAAAGGTCTTTGTCGATGACCTGTGCGTCCATTTGACCTGGACCGAACACTTGGACAAACTGCGCGCAGTCTTTGAACGGTGCCGCTTATATCACCTCTCCTTGAACCCCTTGAAGTGCCATTTTTGGGTAAAGCACGGATGCATCTTAGGACACGTGGTGTCGAAGAATGGCATTGCCACTGACTTCTCGAAGGTTAGGGTTATTGTTGACCTTCCACCCCCAATCAATTACAAGGGAGTTCAATGCTTCTTACAGGATACTATCAGCGGTTTGTACTGAACTATGCGCTGATCGCCAGACCATTGTACAAGTTGCTGATTCTCTTCGAGTGGATCGAGGCATGCCAACGAGCGTACGAAGAATTGAAAAAGGCTCTAACAACCGCACCAATTCTACGAGCCCCAGATTGGACCATTACCTTCCACGTGCACATCGATGCTTCTAAGTTTGCCGTGGGGGCAGTGTTGTGCCAACCTGGTGAGCACAACTTAGATTATCTAGTGAGCTTTGCTAGCAAACAACTCACTAAGACGGAGATGAACTACTCGACAATAGAAAGAGAGAGATTAGTCATGGTGTTCACTGTGAAGAAATTTTGGCATTATCTATTGGCCACACCCTTCATCTTTTTTGTGGACCATCAAGCCCTGCTCTATTTAGTAAACAAACCTTGTACTATAGGGCGCATAGCTCGATGGCTCCTCCTGCTTCTAGATTTTGACTTCTCCGTGGTAGTACGGAAGGGAAAGCAGCATTACATGACTGATCACATGTCACGCATCCCCACGGGAGAAGCCGCTGGACAGGGCATCGTTGATGAGTTACCCGACGCCCACCTATTCCACCTGTCCAGCGAGAGAGATTTATTTAAGGCTAATCTAACGCCATATTGGGTGGACGACATAATCCAAGTGCTGGAGCACGGACTACCTGAGCGACCAATAGAAAAAGTTAGACTTAGGCACTTGATTCTAAAAATCCAGCCCTATCAGCTGATTGCAAACCAACTCTATAGGCTGGGGCAAGACGGATTGCTGTGTAGATGCGTGTGTGAGCATGAGATAAACAATCTGCTCTCAGAGGTGCACAACGGCATCGCGGGAGGACACTTTAGTGGAGACATGATAGCACAAAAGGTGCTGCAGTCTCAACTATGGTGGCCCACACTTTTCTACGACGCCAAGCGATTCGTCAAACATTGTGACGAGTGCCAACGGACAAAAGTCCCGATTTGTAAAGATCAAATGGAGCTGACCCCAATTATTGCTTGCCAACCCTTCGAAAAATGGGAAATTGACTTCATAGGGCCTATCAATCCTGTGGCATAGTACTCACAAGCCAAGTACATCATTGTGGCCACAGATTACCTCACAAAATGGGCAGAGGAAAGAGCCACACGAAAAAACAACGCTAGGACGACTGCCAAGTTCTTATGGGAGCAAGTGATCTCTCGCTTCGGCTACCCCATCGAATTGGTTAGTGACCAAGGCATGCACTTCATCAACGAAGTGATAGTACATCTCCTATCCACCTTTCTCATTATCCATCGCAAATCCTCACCATACTACCCTCAGGCAAATGGCCAGGCAGAATCAACTAATAAGATTCTTATCAATGTCCTGACTAAAGTAGTCTCAGCCTCACGCAGCGACTGGGACAACAAGCTGATGGCAGCCTTGTGGGCCTACCGCATAGCTTATAAAATGGTTGTCGGCCGAACCCCCTTTAGGCTGACTATGGAACTGAGGCAATCCTACCATTAGAATTCTTCGTTCCTACCCTGAGAATAGCACTTCAAGAACGATGGGAAGGGAAGGAGGTATGGACGCAACGCCTGGTCGAGCTTGAACGCCTATCAGAGACTCGTCTTCTAGCCACCCACGCGCTTATTTGTGAGAAAGCCCGATGCAAGAGTTGGTTTGACAAGCATGTCAAGCAGCATGAGTTTGAACAAGGTGACTTAGTGCTCCTTTACTCAGTTAAGAGGCATAAGCAAAAAATGAAATTCAAAGGTCTCGGACCCTTCAAGGTTCGTGCAATCAGCCGGACCGGCAATGTCAAGCTTGAGACACTAGACGGTGAAGGAATAGGCTTCTTCAATGGCAGTCATGTCAAGAAGTACTACCCTCCCATGCATCCTTTGCATGAGCCACCATTGTTAGAACCATCGGTCAAAGTATGAGTAGCTACAATCACTAAAATCAATAAAGAGGATGAGAAAGCCGTAGAACCCACTTACCTCCGTATCACAGTCACTGCCAAGCAAACATGCGCTTTCAACACCTTGATCAACGAGGGAGCAGATTTCAATGTCTTAACCCACAGTCATTGGATCCAACTTGGCAAACCACTACTCCAGCCCACAACTGCCAAATTAAACCCATATGGGGCCCACTCATATGCACTTCTCGGCAAGTGCAGAGTCGTCATTTCTATCGAGTCTAAGACTGTTTCAATTCTTTTTTACGCATTGCCAAGTGCTATAGACGCAGGCACGGAGTCACTCCTGGGCCGAACCTTCAAAAAGCAAACTCACTGCAATGTTGATTATGAGTCACAGCGCATCCACCTAGCAATAGGCAACGTGCGCATTGTTACAGCTTTCAGCAAGGGCTGCGCAACACCATCACCATCCGCAAAGCCACCGGCAAAAACATCCGTGGACAAGGCTAAGGAGGGGGGTAGTGCGCGGCCGCCACTCCCCGACTTCCATAAACCGCAACCCGCAACAGCCAAAGCTAAGGCCCAACAACCTCGCCTTCAATGGTTGCCTAAATAGCCGCAACAACCGCCTAGGAGTCGACACTCCTATCCTCAAAAGACCTAGAACTCTAAACCTAGGAGACCAAGACGCAATCACACGAAGCGCCACGTGATCAAGCAAAGATGGGTCCTTAAAGCCCTCTTGCATGCACAAGGCTACTACGAGGGAAATACCTGGCTGTGGATCCCTAAGGCCCCCACAGCCAAACGCACTATTCATACGCCACCCTCAAGCTTGATCAGCCCACATCCCATAACACCTCAAAATCATAAGCCGCACTACTCTCCAGAGCCTGAGCCATCTGACTCAGCTACGCTTCGGCCCACGAGAGTCGCACAGGCCTATCGGGCCAAGAAATAGCCATTGTCACAGGAGGCATCATCCGACCAAGTCAATCTGACTCCCCAAAGCACACCTGAATGCAGCAGTCCATCTGTTGTGGCTGACCCTAATCCACCCCTATTCCAAACAGCCCAACTACAGGCTCAAGGAAACTCCCAACCGCCCATCTTCATTGTCAAAAGTGCTTGTTCTGTCAAACCTCAACCACCTGTCGGCCTTACACCCTCCTACAAACGAAAATCCTTCCTAGCGCTAGCTGCTGACCTTGTGGAGGACGTCGGGGATGACGTTGTGGAATGCATTAAATGACTCGATTCCACCTTTCATGTCGCTAGTCCCTAGCTACGACTGCTTGGACTTAGGTTTATTGGAAGAACCCTTTGCAACGGAAGTGCGCAATATGCCTTGCTCTTGGGAGACCTTTGAATTCGCATTTGCAAAAGCTTCTCGCTCTACTGCTAAGTTGCTCAATAGCGAGATCTCCAAAGAGCAAGCCATTAAACAACATCTCATCACATCCTACGATCAGCGAACCACTTCTACTATCACTGATCAAGAAATCACCGAGTTATCCAAGCTTGCTGGTACTGACTCCACGTTTTTGAAGCATTGGTACACTCTTAGGCTGTAATGGGAAGTTGAGGGCTGCCGCATAATGACCAATGCTAAGCAGCGCCGCGCAATCAAAACAGCAGAGTACGACCCCATCTACATCATGCCAACCTCATATCGAGTATTAACCACTCTTCGTGGGCCGACCCATGGAAGAGCACATCAAGGGGCATCCCTACCTTGACCACCTCTTAACAGAGGAAGAGCTCCACATTGCAAGTCGGGTCGATTCTGGGGATCTCCTAACTGATGTTCTGACATACATCATGCACGTTGGTATCCGTCCATTCGAATTAGACCGTGAAGCTCAGCTAGAGTACAATCCCAACTTCTATGCTTGGCTCCTGCGCAAATAGGCCGATGCTCTTTATGCTGAACGCCCTTGTCCTCTCAACCTCCAATCCTGGGACGGATTCTTCTCGTTCCAAAGAGGGAGGGGGTAAGGTGGAATTTAAAAAGTGAACCAAGTATGAAATGTCAATAAAATTTGAAATGCAATGGTAAAATGTAATGGTAAAAGTGTGAAAAGAAAAGTTAAGGCTATAATATTTCAGATCAATAAAATCTGCTATGCTTTTCTTCTTTTAGCAAGTTACTTGTAAAAAAGCACTAACGGCGGAAATGGCTGAACTTGCAAGCATCGATCATGGCAAGCCAAGACAAGGCTGGAAAGCTCCCCTTCTTCGAGGAGGAGCAAGCAAAGTACGGCCTCACGGTGGAGACTAAAGCCTTTAACCAGTTGAAGTTTCGTCACATCTTCAACCTTGAAGACGTGGCCATCGAAGAGCCAGTAGTGCGCCAGATTATAGACCAGTGCCATCTACAGAAATACCTAGACCCAGTGGGCCAGAGGGTGGACTACACCCAGTGCACCGACTTTTTGTGCACCTTTAACAGAAACAGAGGCACCATCACGGTGCATGAGAATGAAGCCACCCGACAAGAATAGATCGAGCTGAACCCAGAGTTGGTGGAAAGGGCACTGGGGCTACCAAATAAGGTGGAAAGAAAGCCGAAGAGGGACGCCTATGCCATGTTGGGAATGGACAAGGTGAAGGTCCATACCAACAATGGGATTAGCTTGGCAGACATCCCAAACCCAGACATCCAGCTGCAAGCAAAAATGGTGCACACTTTGTTCTCGAGTCAGAGGTACAATAGCATAATGAGTCAGATCAACGTGCCTCTGCTCGACAGCATTGCGGCACAATCACTGGATGAGGTAAACCTGAACGAGTTTGTGAGGAGAACTATAGAGGCTTCGGCTAAGGCTCTAGCAATAGGAGGAAGAGCCGCTGGAGGAGAATCCCCATCGTCCCGATCAACACGCAAGGCATTGTCCTCCAAAGCCTCAATCATAGGGTTTGGAGGCGTACTTTCTGCCATAATCCAAGAAGCACTAGGGCAAGGACGGGAAGAAGAAGATAAGAAGGGAGGCGAAGAAGGAAGTGACGAATCACTGTCACAATCCCCACCTCACACAAAAGAATAGCATAAGTCTTTAGATGAAACAAAGGCTGACGAAGACGAAGAGGGAGAGTCCCAGGGCAGCCCACAGAGGCACACAGAACAAAGAACGAAAGCCATGCATGGAAAGAGGGAAGAGGAGTGCAAGAAAAAAGAAAAGGAAGATCTAGAGAGGGCTCGGAGGGAGTCGCTCAAGGATGAGGAGAAGAGAAAAAAGAAGACTGAAGAGGAGTTGAGAAGAAAGGAAGAGGAAGAAATAGCACTGGCCACCCGTCACTCCATTGAGGAGCAGCACAAAAGAGACGAGGAGGGCGCAAGGAGCCCACACAAAACAGAAGCACCTGGTTCCAGTACCAGTGTGCCGAAAATCGCACCCTCGCCCCCAGCAGAAGGAAAAGGTAAAGAACCGATGACGCCAACTTCTCCTCTCTTCGTACCTTCCACGCCAGCCACTCTCATCATGACAACGCCCACTGCCACCGCCACCCAAGGCTCCACTCCAAAGGTCGATGAGAGAAATATGGTCACTTGGTTGCAGTTCTTGGTGGAAAAGGAGTTGGCAAGAGAAGCGGGCATGGCCACCCCAGCATCAGGAGTAAAGAGGGCAGCCACGGTTGATATGGAGCCAAGGCCAGAGCTTAAAAGACAGAAAATAGAAGCCATTGTCACCACCGCCACCTTGTCCCATCCCCCACCTCCAACAGGCCAATATGATGAATACGTTAAGGAGCTGCTCTCGCAGCTAGAAAAGGCCAAGGAAGAAAAGAGAACAGCCATGGAGGAGGTGGTAACAGAGCGAGAATCATGAGCCGCTCTCCAGCTGAAGAAAACAAAGCAGATAGCAAAATACCAAAGGGAGATTGCTGTGCTAAAGGAAGAAGCCAGCAATAAAGATGCAGAAGAATCAAAAGCCCTGAAGGAACGTGATGCTGCTTGGGAGGGAAGAAGAAAAATCTTAATGGATCGCCTCAATGGAGAGAGGGAGACCAATGCTCACCTGCAGCGCAAGAACGACCAGCTCACTGCAGTCAACTTGGAGGCACAAAACCAGCTTGAAAAGATCAGACAGGAGACTGCAGAGCTGGACCAGCTAAGAGGAGAGCATGTGCGAAGGATGCAGGTGAAGCTGGACCAGCTCAATGCACAGATCACCAATGAACACCAGGAGCAGTCCCGCCTACACTGCGAGCTCGAGGACCAGCAACAACGACTCATGGCTATGACTCTCCATCAGGGGGAGAGCTTGGAAGATATGGAAAAGAGAGCGAAAGAATGGGCTAACCACAATGAAAAGAGAGTACGAGACCTGGCACGCTGACTAGCCAAAGCAGAAGGAGATAAAGTGTTGGCTGAGAATCAGGCAAAGACTGCCCAGCTCTCTATGATAGACCAGCAGCACACCTTCCTCAACACGCTGCTCCACTCCACCAAAACGGAGGAAAATGAGGCCAATAATCAGCTACTACAGAAGAAGATAGCCATTGCACACAGAGCCCTAACAGCAGGCTTGCATGTACCACTACAGCTAGGAGGCCCGCCACAGAGCCTGGAGGAGCAAAGAAGATATCTTACACAGGTAGGCCTGACAGTGCAGGAAATCGACGAACTCGGCTTCACAGAAGAGAATGCGCAAGAAGACATGCAAGCAGAAGGGGGTGAACCAGAGTTTGATCTGGGACCTCAGGAGGAGGACTATGTCCCACCACCCCCTCCTCCACGACAAGATGAAGTGCAACCCACTAACACATCCACTGAGAGGAGAGCAGCCTGGCCAAGCGCAAAGGAGAAATGGTGGAGAAGGCAAGGAAGAAGCTGAATGTTAGACCTGTCCCAAGATGACCTGCCCCTCTCGCACCGCACCCTGAGGACCTCCCCGCTGGATTCCATGCAAAGTTGATCATTTGGGAATAGCAAGAGTGTGCCTGAAATCCCTTCGACTTGAGCTTTGAGTTTTCCACTACACTGAATAGAGTAATGCCCATTGAACTGGTAAACGATGTAATCGCTATGAGTGCAAGGCTCAAGGACAAGTGGCTAGCAGAGCGAGAGGCCAACCCAACTGCTTGGGGAGTCGAAGACCGTGACTTTTGGCATGATAAAGTCCTCCAGGTGCCTAGATCGGTAGAGGACTATAATTGCCAACCCACCTGGAGGCGACACATTTTTTATGTCAACCTGGACACTTGGATGGCGTTTTGTAACACCCTCCCTTCTGAGAGAAATGACCCCATTTTCATGCCGTATCCTCGAAGGGTAGACGTGGATTTTAATCCATCCATCCACGGCAGGTTCGACTTCCCCATCATCTATAACGCCAATAGCACCTCCTATAAGGATGCCTTTGTATTTACCCTCCCTAATTTGTACAGTTCTATAGATAGATTCCTTAGTGAGTTCACCTCCTGTCCTGACCCCGCCTTCATAATGACTTGTAATTATCTTAGACTAATTAGGGTCCTAGTCCACCAAGAGCCTGCACCTCAACGCCACCTCCCCCCCCTTTACTTCGACCCCAATGCCATAGATAGCAGCACCATGACTCGCCTCATGATGCGCGCTACTCTTTTGCCATCTTTTTGTGTTGCACTGCTTGAGGATATGAGCGATAGCAAATTCACACAGTGCAACCATCCTTTCCTTTCCACCACCACTCTCAAAACCCGCCTCAATCTCAAGGGCTACTTGCTAAGTCACATATTCCTTAACAAGGCCCCCTACCCTCCACAATCCCCTACCCGCCGCCATTCAGATGACGAGGATTAAACTCCCGTCATGCCCTTGTATCACATGCATCTATGTATAAGCCTCTTTATATTTATATTTATATTTATATTTATTTATTTTTAAAGAGCCACAAGGCAACAAAAGAAAAGGGTGAACTGGAAAGAAGAGACAACAGCAAAGCATAGCAAAGCCAAGGGATGCATCTACTATTAAGCAAAGATAAGAGAGAGAGACCTTCGCAAGATCCGCTTGCAACTCCCCTTCGCCTCATCGTGCACCACGATCACTGCACCTAGGGTTCTCCCTAGCCCCTTCCCCACTTCACGCTTAGGACACATCAAGGGTAGGGCTTTTAGACATGTCACCCTAGGACTTGCACCGCACTTCCAACAAAACACGAACTGGGTCCTCAAGTGTGGGACATTACCAAGGGCTTGCCCAAGGTTAGACCCATCTCCCAGTTCCACCGCCACGGGCACCACGCACTACACGAAGAGGCAGACACGCCCCTTAGTGAGTGCACAACTTTTCTTGCAGGTTATGTTCGAGTTTCAAGACGAGCTGCTCAGCTGAAAAAGATCACCCCCGGCATCCTTTAATGACCAAAACTTTTTCCCATGTGCCGAACATGACACCATTGCCATTGGTTCAGGAGCTTTTCTGAATTGGGGTGGAAGGACCAACATGCTTCATGTCGCCAACCATCTGCCTGCTGATGGCTACCAGGATTGAACCAAATCAAGCAAAAAGAGTACTCAGTAATAGATCTGCCATTGGCATAGATCTTGGAACCTCATCTTCCAAAGATGCATGCCTAATGCCTCAAGATCTACGAATCGCTTTTATTGATTCCACAAGCCTGAAGATTTTCAATGCAAGGTGGAAGAACTTCAATGCAACACTGAAGACCTTCAACTCAAAGACAAAGATCTTCAAATCAAAGACACAGATTTTCAATGCGGAGACAAAGCATATCTGTGTCAAGGCAGAGTTTGGGAGGGGCTTCTCCAGGCTAAATCCCTCCAATACCATCCTCCTAAGGGATTTCTTATTGATCAAGCGTTTCTGATGCTCAAAGGACGACCGGCTACACATTTTCCACCAACCAACTGGAACCCCAATCAACCGTCGCAGAATGGAAGCCACAACTATGTGAGAAATGCCGAGCATCTTCATGAAGCCTAAAGCACGCTGGCATCTCTCATGGTCATTGTCATTAAACTCCATCACCTCTCATTCACACAATCACCTTTGAATCAGTGTCATCTACCTTCCAGTTCCACCTAGCAACAGACCCAACTAGCCACTACTTCCCACCGCAATGCCATGGGACTGGCACTTAACTAGGAGGGGGGTAATGTTTACCGTATTTACCACAGCACAGAGGAGCGAAGAAATAGAAAAAAGTAAAAAAGAGAAATAGCAAAAAAGGCGCAGGATAAAAGAAGGAAAAGGCGCCCTGCAAATTTAAATGCTTGGGCACGACCCCTGAAAAGTCTCAGTATCACCCCAAGACAACAAAAGAGTAAAGGGTGCACCATTAAAATGTGGAAGCGCTCCCGAATCCTTGTAAAAGAGCGTCAGGCTCGCTCCTGTGCAAAGTGTACGCATTAGTTGGGAATAGGATAAATTAGAATGGTGGGAAATGGGAAAAAGGGCCTAGGCTACGACCGGCCATGTAAAAAAGGGAAAAGGGGATGACCTCCCAAAAAGGATTTGGGGCTTTCTATATAAAATTGAAAAGTGAATGGGAAGCTCATTCTTTTGGTGTGTGGCAAAAGGAGTCTTCATCTTCTTCTCTTCTTCTCTCCTTCTTGCTTGTGTGTGCTCTTGAGAGAGGGAGTGTGAGAGTGTGAGGGAGTGAGCGTGTGGGAGTGAGGGATCAAGAGGGTGAAGCTCTTCACCATCTCCTCTTCTCTTCTTCTCTTCTCTTCTCTTCTCTTCTCTTCTCTTCTCTTCTCTTCTCTTCTCTTCTCTTCTCTTCTCTTCTCTTCTCTTCTCTTCTCTTGCACGCACAGCTATGGAGGATGGAGCTTGGAGATGGAGGAGGCTTGAGGATGCTTGAGCTAGCATCGAGAATTGTAGAGATACCGAGGTGTGCAAGAGAGGAGGCTACTCACATTGGCATCAAGGTAAGCTCACTACACTCGTAGGATCGACGGCGCGTTGGCTAGGTGAGAGATAGCCATTAAAGCTCGCTTGAAACGCTTGAAGCAATAAGCGATCCATGGGTCTTGGCGGTTGAGCGAAAGCTCCCACAATTGAGTAGCCATCTGTATCACCAACTTCCACTATGGGTGTTAAGGAGGTTGAGAATGGAGCAAGGCTTTCACTCAACCAGGATTCTTACACAAAAGTCAGACTTGAAGCAGCCTTATAATCGAATGAGCAATTGTGATTTTCTGAATACCTATGCTGTCGAAGGATTTCGAAAGCAAAGTCATGACCACAGAAGACCTTGACTAATTTCAGGATAGAAGATCAATCATACGAATAAGCAAGATGAGAGGTTTTGTGTGCAGTAATAGATCCGCCAAGCTTCCAACGAGACCTCGTCTATGCAGCAATGATAAGACCAAAAGAAAGTTTTCAGCTGAGCATAGAATTCATCCTTCAATATAGGAACCTTCAGTACAAATCTGGTTATCAGCTTCAGACAAAAATTTCAGCATTGTCCTTTCAGAGGTGGCTCCTTCCAAGAACAAGAGGGTTGGACACGGAATGATCTAGAACCATGTATTCATTTACTTTCTCCATAAGCCGACAAATTGACTTGTGGCAATGTATGATACATTTTTCTCTTCCATGTTAGCAATATCAACATATGAACAACACCCATAATCATGTGCAAGTATTACTACATCACCTTCACAGACATACCATCAGTAGTTACAATCTGATTTCTGAGATAATGTAACTTGTCTTGGTCACATTGTTATGCGGGCATATTGCTGCATTGTACTATTCATGGCTTTTGGAACAGCTTGTTGATTAGCTGCAGAGTTATGACAGGGTATTTTCAAGAGTTGAACCAACACTATACATGCGACTAGCAAGTCTCCAGTTCAAATTGTCAAATAAGCTGGACAGTAGAGATGCATTCATCACAATGTAATCTGATTGTAAATTAGGAAGCATAGTTGGCTAATGTTTTTGCAGTCGAGTTGGCCGTTGTTAATCCATAACACACACAGGACTTCAATCCAAATAAATAGATCAAACTTATGTTTATACAGCCAAGATGGCTATTTCTCTCTCTGGTAACAGGGTAAAGAATTCAATGCATGAAGCATCATTGTCCACAAGTTTGCGTCCTTTTCAATGTTCTTCAACTCAGCAACACTATCTTCTTTGCTAATATTAGTTTCCGTAAACTTTCAATAGGATCTCTCTCCTGTCGAACACCTGAGATCTCATCCCTGGTTCTGTAAGTACTTCTAGGGTCTGACATTGAGAGACCATGGTATCTATACGTGTCTGCTTCTTTGTGCTTTCTTGCACTTTCCATCCTCTGCCTTCGTTTTAATCTGAGTTCATTCTGGAATGCTGGATGCTGCAGGGTGGAGAAAACATTGTAACATTCATCGTGAAGTTTTTTCCCAAAATCCCAGGAACTTCTGATTGCAGTCGCTCTTTCCTGCGATATAATATTCTCAGACGTTGCCTTTTCTTCTGGTTCCTCCTATTTGGCCTTATTTCCTGCCCTGCTCTTCACGACGTCCTCTCCTCACCGTAATTATCTGTACAGAACCGCATCGGCCCTTAGCAGCTTTGCTACCTCACACTTCCTCAGTAGCGATAGCAATTGATCTACTTCTCTCCCAAATTTGATCACCCCCATAGTCGGGCAGGTCTTTCTAGAAAACAGCAATCCGTCCCCATTCCTCTTGTTTTTTTTTCCCAAAGTGCCTTTTAAGTTGCAGAGATTCGCCCTGTTTTTCCTCCAACTGATGAGTCAACTTGCATAGCAATCTCGAACACTTGACAATTGCTTTTTTAGCTTTTTACTGTCATAATGCATCGGACAGACTCCCTCCAACAGCCACACTCCTTCGTAAATAACATTACGTCAGTAATGGATCTCAATATAGATGGACTCCGAGAAGAATGGAAAAAAAATAGCAAACTACCCATCTGCTCCAGATAACAGTGAATGGAACATCCAGCCCGCAGGCCCCCGAATCCCCTTTTGCTTGTTTACGTTGTCTCGATCGCATTGCAGACTCACGATTGGCCTCTTTTTGCTTTTTCCTTAGAGCATCTGCTATTTTGAAATTATTTACAGCATAAGGACTAATGACCTCGCTTCCCTGTTCACAAGAGAGCCAAGACTTTTGCCATGAATTGGAAAATCATGATCTGGAAGATGTTCCATAAGCTCTTACTCCTCTGTCATTACGATGACACTTCCATTTCCTTTCTCCTCCATAGCCATTCGTATCCTTTCTACTCAGCTCTTCTCAATGAAACCTCTTCCCTCCAAAAAGCCCATTTGAAAATAGTCATCCCATCATTGGCTCTAGAAAAACGGCCCTTAGAAAAGCATACAAGCCCTCATCATCATATCATAGCTTACAATGACATATCATATGCTTTCAAACTGCCTCCAAACTTTGGAATTCTTTTCCTTGATCATCACAATACAAGCAAACAAAATCCCTTGTCACCTTCAAGCCAAGATAATGCAGCATTCCACGAGATTATGTCAAATACTTTCTGTACTTCCACAAATAAACCACACATGGCATACATACCAACCAATGCACTGCCAACAAAAAAGATCTTTTTCTAACCCCTCTTTACTATATTACCACGCAGAATAAAGATGCAAACATAACAACTAAGTATGTACAAAATATCAACTCCCACACACACAACTTTTGGGTGGATTTCACACCTCGAATGCGCAGCAATACGACAACACAAGGAACAATTACGTCACCACAATGACATTTGAATCCCAGGAGACCAACACACATGCAGCATGCAAAGCATTTGTTGGTTGTTTTCCTGTCAGCCTATGATTCCATTGGCCAAAAGACTGCCATATTGCCAAAACTAGATTTTGTGTATACGGCAGAACCACGTAGCAATTTTACGGAGTTGTTATCTTTACATGATCAGACCATTGAATCTTCTCCCTCTGCATCTTTGGGAGCTCAGTTTGAAGATACTGACAAAGTCTGGTCAGATGATGTCCCATGGACCACCTCAACAGGTGCCAGCTTTGGCCGTGAATAAGAGCCAAGGGCAACAACAGGCTCACAGTAATCCACAAGGAGTGCCATCCGTAGCTACATCTTCTCGGGTGTTGCCTTCTAGTTCAGTACTTGTAATGCCATCAGGAACTATTTCTAATCCCACTTCTAATGCATCATCTGTCGCAAACATTGTTGTAGCCCCTGACCTGCATCAAAAGTCCTTCGAATGGAAAGGGAAGTGTTTCCATCTCAAAGTTAGGGCCTGGTCTAGCCAAAAACCATCATCAGTCACCAATGGCCCAACCATGGCTTCTGTAATGAGTCCTGGGCAAAACATCCCATTGAAAAATTTTGGGCAGCAAAAAGGTCAGCCACAACTTCATCCATTACCATACACACAGTAGCAAGCCAATCTTGCAGCTCAGCAGCAGCGGTTCGGCCCAGAATCCAGCTATATGCGCACTCTCACTTGCTCTCGCTCTGAACAACTCTCAGGAGGATGGCCTCCTGTCAGGCAGCCATGGCAAACACGTCTTTGCCTAGATCGACTACCTAGCGCCCCTATCATTGATTGAGGTAAGACTGAGTAGATCCCATGGTCTCAGGCTTGAGGCTCCTGTCTTGTCATACAGGACTGATCTGTCACATGTATGGAGGAAGAAGATGTTTGTTGGTTTCAGATCATTAGCTCTGAACTCTCTCCAGCAGCATGTCATCTATTCCTGGAGCTTCTCAGCTCATCACAATCCGATGAGGCCCAGACACTTACGCCCTCTCAACAGCATTTAGGACCAGCATTCCTCCCCTCATTTTCTTGACTTGCACAAAAGCTCTCAATCCAGATGGAATCGTGAACTTTCCCTCTCTGATGGTGTGTGGTTCGATAGCATGAATGATGTCTGGCGAATTCTTGTTTCACTGCTCTTTGGGTCAACGTGCAGCTGAGTAGCAGTGGTTGGGCCCAGAATCTAGCTGTATGCTCCCCAACAAACACCACAGCAACTGCCATAGTAGTAGGGAAGCCAATACAAGCAGCCTGCTCAACAAGAGTCAACATACAGGCCCCAGATATTTCTTTAGCATCATCAACAACAGTACGTGCAAGAGTCTTCACCACGCGTCTTCTTCTTCGTCGTCATCTGTGCTTCCTTCAAGGAAAGATCTGCAAGCCTAAAGGAAGCCAATACAAGCAGCCTGCTCAACAACAGTCAACATACAGGCCCCAGATGTTTCTTTAGCATCATCAACAACAGTACGTGCAATAGTCTTCACCACACACCTTCTTCTTCGTCATCATCTGCGCTTCCTTCAAGGAAAGTTCTACAAGCCTAAAAGGGAAAGGCAGCAGACCTTCTCCAACTCCCATTCTGGTTTAATGCAAGGTGATCTAAGAACTGCAGGAGCAGATAAAATGATAAAATGATGGTGTATGAGCCATAAGAGTACTCTATGAAAAGCTTAGAGCATGGAAACTTAAGCTCTCAGGTCCCTGGGAGGCTCTGGTAGAAGCCTTTTGATCAATGGAGATGGGAGAGAAGAGACCTAGGGTGGTTTTTCTCCATGGAAGCTTGGCTCAAGCTTGAGAATGAAGAGAGAGAAGACTGTTCTTGAAAAGTAACCAAGACTTTCCCCTCTTCTGCTCCATTTACCACTTTCTTTTAAGAAAATACCTTCAAAATTGGCCAAAAATGACCCACGATCTACTAAATGTGGTGTTCCACCCTCCAATCTTGGTCCAAGGACTCCATTAATGCTTCTGACTGTTGTCCTCTTGGTCCTTGACCTGTAGCTCTTCAATGCTCCTCCATTTTTGTGCTTGTCACTTTGTACCTGAAGCTTCTTGGATTTTAAAACTGAAAATGATGGTAACTGAGCATGTAAAGTAACTAAATGGATCAGAACTAGAGCTCTAATACCACTTGTAATGAAGGAGACCTAGTAGAGAGAAGAAGAAAAGGGAGAGACTGCAGAGAGGAGAGAGAAAGAGGGTGACGAGGAGAGAGAAAGACTAGGAGTACAGAGAGAAAGGCAACAAGAGGAGAGAGAAATGGCTGGCAGCCATGGAAGGACAGGGAAGAAGGTGAAGAAGGTGAAAGGACAAATGTGTATTCATCAAAATGGTGCCTATGCAGTGTCCCTTACACCTTTTATACTTAGGTCAACTTGACCTAAGTATTTCCCCTCCATTACACCACATTTCCTATTGCTCGAGACTATCATTATAGATAGACCTTTCCACTACAAAGCGGATCTAAGCCTCTCAAAGTGATAACCATGACCCCCTTGGAGTAGGGTCTCGTAGCTAGCTTGGGGGTAGCTTAGTGTGATCTTTTCTTTTATCCTGTTTGTTAATGTTTTTAATCAGAGATCTAGATTCTAGCAAACACAAACCATCCTTTCAAACATATAATGATGCAATGACAATCACACCATCATGCAACTCACAACTTTACACAACCAAGGTAAACCTTAACCTAAGGTAACCTTACAATCTAATGAGAATTCTCCTCCTCATAAAGAAGTGTTAAGTACAATTCTTTCAACTTTGCTAGCAATACATGAATTTCTTGTTTGGGGATTAGCTTGCCCAACATAAGCAATACCATTGCATAAACTATTTATGAAGAATATGCAATATCCTTCTATTTCAATTTTTGGGAGTTTGTAGGTAATACGATAGACTAGGAGGGTCTAAGTTGTTCTTCATATTTTTAGATTCCATCCAATATCTTCTTAACATTGATCTATCCTAAGAAATAGAGAATTTCCTAGTAAAAATACTTCGAGGAGACGATTTATAGGGCTTTTAAATAGATTTTTGCAAGCGCTAGTCAATACTTAACCTTGCCATATTTGACATTAGATCTATCAAGTTATTTTATTTAACTAATCTTAAATGCACATATAACCCTTTACTTATTTCATGCAACATCCACCTACAATTATTTCCATCATAATTCTATGGATTATAATCTCAATTAATCTAACTACAAATCATAGGTAGTAGTTAACAGTTTATGCATGTATTAATACGCTCTCTAGATAAAAGCTGTCGTTTTGTGTAAATCTAAATATGGAAGCTAATATTTTATGTACTTAATTTTTATATGGATGTTGTCCATGAAATCTAATAAGTATTTCTTATACCATTTAATGTAAAAGCTAACATTTTATGTAAAATTTTAACAAAAACCTTATTATTTTATGTGGCAATATGAAAATAATAGTATATCTCTAAGTCAAGAATAACCTGGTTTGGCATGACAGCATTAAGAATAGTATATCTCTAAGTTATGAATAACGTGGATGGGCTATGAGTATGGTCTGCCCTCTCTATCTATCAGTGAGTGTGAGACAAGGGTTGGGGTGAGTGACCAATTCTTGCCCTTTACATTTAACAGAGAGGTGCAATGTGTGAATGGAGTGTTGCATGCACGGGTTGGGCCTCTTAATGCACAAAGCACGATATGTTCCTATGCACAGTACTATAAGTCTCCCTGGCCTTCCTTCTCGCACCGTATGCCAGCACAGGGCGGGATGCATAGTTGCACCAACAAATGCACACAAGGCATACAACCTCTGCACAAGTGACTGTGAGGATAACATCAATGGGTTTGTTTTAGGAACAGACTGCCCTCATATATTCTCCAACACACAAAGTGTCAATCAGAGGGGGGTTGAGCGTGATTGGTGTTTCCTAAATCACTCATCAAGAGGTGAGACTAAGGGACGTTACAACCATTGGATTCAGGTATGTTTTATTTTCCCTATGCACACATGGGATTGGTTTCTACTATTACCATAGGATAGATCATCCTCTTCTATATAGTACACAACAAGACTCCATGGCATTCCTGCTTGCACCTATTCCAGATGGGGTTGGACGCACTAATGCACCATCAACTATGCACCCTGGCATACTCCCTCTGCACCATCCCCCTTGTCGATTTCTAACTCGGGTGTGAGATTTGGGTTTTAATCATGATTCACTCGAGTGATGTCAATAATGGGGCAAGTGACTATTATTTCATTCCATTGGAGTGACCATGAGAGCTGAGTGAAATATTCTTCCCTATCAACAATTTCCTGCGATTCCCTCAACAAAGTTGCCTCCCTGGGTATTGCTACTGTGTGTGGTCCCTACCCCATTGGATGTGCACGTGCTACAAAAACACCTTGGTCTCTCTTGCATCCAACTATGACACAATATGTGACATCACTAGTCAACCTCGATTCTCTCCAACATGGGCCAAGTTTTTCTAACCCTACACCTTTTGTTATTAGTGATGGTCAGGTCTTAAGTGTGGGGACGTCAAAAATTGGTCTGATGTGTGGTCCTAGGTCCCTAATATTCAATTTACCTTTCATGTTAAGGTTTTAAGTGTGGGACGCGTCCCTGCATGTCTATGATGCATACCCCCCTACATATACCTCAATTTTCTCATGCATCTATGCCATGACTTGCTTTTACCCTGATGGAGTCTCTTCCCCACCCACCCTTTTACTTTCACTCCACTTCTGGGGCTGTTTCTTCTCTATTTCCCTTTATCCCTTGCTTTGAAGTTTTTTTTGTATGAATGCACCCTACGTTAGGCGGAACCCAAATCCAATCTTCCAACCCTGTTCATCCCTTTGAACTGACTATTTTTCATTTTTACCAACCCGTGTTCTACCAGATGGTTCTTGAGTCATTAATTTTTGAACCATTTTCTGTCACTTGGATATGTCTCCATGTGAATGCATCCTTTTTGCTTCGGAACAACCATCTCACATGCCAACCCCTCCCTACACCTTTCTCTTACCATTTTTCCTTTTTAGTGCCCGCCATTTTGATGCACGGTTCATTGGTTATTCCTTTTTTTGGATTTTCGAGACATTTTCGTGTGTATTTTTTTACATTTTTCCATGTGAACATGCCCTATTTTCACCGGAATTTTAGTTTAATTTGGCATCCTTGTCTAACTACCATTTTCCCACATTTTTCCTTTTTTCTCCACCCTATTTTGCCCACTGGATTTTTTGTTATAAATTTTTCAATGTGTTTTCAGACGTCTTTTTGTGTTTTTCGCATGTAAACCCTTCCTCCTTCCCTCAGACTTGTGTTTTGATGTGACCACCCTATGCCTTCCCTTCCCCCACACATTTTTCCTTTTTACTGCCCTTCGTTTTGGTACTCGGTTCTTTTGGTATTAAATTTTGAGTCCATTTTGGAGTTCTTTTTTTTAATTTTCTCATGTGACTGTCCCCTCTCTCAGTCGGAATGATGTTTTGACGTGATAGGTTTGTTGAGCACATTATTTTGCACATTTTTCCTTCGTTCCACCCCACATTTCGGAAAGCGAATTTTTTTTTATTAATCCCCGTATGTATTTTCAGAGCTATTTTTGTATTTTTCCCATGTGACTGCCCTACTTTCACCTCGAACACCCTGTCACACTTTGACATCATCTTCTCTTCCTTTTTCGGCACATTTTTCCTTTTTGTAGACTTTTTTTTGAATGCACATTTGCATGTTATTAATTTTTCTTTGTTTTGTCGTGTTGCCACGCACCTCGCGTCACGCATACGCATGCGTGTTTTTACTTTTACGCGCCTCGTCGCAAATTTTTTTACCTGTGCCCCCCGCACTTATACGCGAGATGCGGGGGGCTACCTTGTTTTCTTTTAAAACACAATTTTTTAATTAAAAAACTTATCTCTTTTAAAAAAATTTACAAAATCAAACAAATTCACTCCCCCCTTCCCGATGGTTTCCCCCCCTCTCCTTCCTCCTTCTCTCTCCTCTTCTTTCTCTTTCTTTCTTCCTTCTCTCTCCCCAATCCCTCCCTCTCTCTCTCTCCCTCCCATGCTCCTTCTCCTTCTCCACCTCTTCTCTTCCTCCTGCATCTTCTTCTCTTTCCTCCATCTCCTCCTCCTTCCTTCTCCTTCTTCCTCTTCCTCCTCCTCCTCCTCTCCTCCTCCCTTCCCTTCTTCTTCTTCTTCTTCTCCTTCTTCTCCCGCTTCTTCCCTCCTCATCTTCTTCTTCTTCTCTTTCTTCTTGTCCACTCTCTCCCTCCACGTCGCTTCCCCTCCCTGGTACCACCCCTTGCTCGGGCACTTGTCGCCACCCACCCTCCCTCCTCGCTCCCACCTCTTTGCCACCGTTGCCCTTGGCCACGACACCCACGCCGCCTCCCTGTGCCGCCCGTGGTCCCGCCGATGCACCGCCTCCTCATTGCCACTGTCTTTAGTATTGAGTCTTTAGAAAATATTCTCTTCTGCCTTTTTGTCTTGGTTGTTTTCCTCCATGAAGTTTGATTGTTTCTTAGATTTGCATGCTTCTTCATGATGTCATCCAATCTTCTCACATTGATTGCATTTGAATATCTTCTCACATTGATTGCATTTGAATACGTGCTTCAATCTTCATTCATTGTTGATGTATCCTCTCCGTTTGTAGTGGTAGCATTCCTCTAGATCCTTCTTTCAAAAGAACGTAGTGTCCTTGCTTGTTGATACATCAAGTTGTCTTTTAATTTTCTTTTCTTTCAAAAGGATTGAAGATATGCATCCTTCAAGGTTAAGTGTTTCATGTGCAAGGAGAGAATCCTCTAAGGATGCATAGTCTTTAGGTAGACTCTCAAGCAACATTGGTATTGCATCCTTTTTGCATATTTTGACTTGGATCCTTTAAGTTGATTAATTAAACTTCTCAATTTTGATACATGCTCAAAAGTGAGTCCTTGTATTCATGATGCAAACTATACAAATCCATCTTCAGATACACCTCTTGATTTGTTGCTTTAGCACCAAAAATTTTATTTAACTCTATGCTTCCTTCGTTGTTCCATTAATATTGATATGGTGGATCTGGCTTGGAGTAAGATGTAAACAAATTAAGGCAAGTGCTTACCCATCCTTTTCTTAACAATTCTTCAACCACTTATTGTAGTCCAGTATCCTAGATCACCATCCATAAATTTTTATGCATGAATAGGAATTTCATTTGAGTTGTCCAAGTGTGATATTTTTTCTCACCCTCATATTTTTTGATGCCATAGAAAATAGTAAAATTTGAGGCTATGGTTTTTATGAAGAGTTCTTACCAAGTTTATAACAATCCTTGTTTGCAGTGTCAAACTTCGATTGCATGGGATGCTTTGGAGATATGACCTTTTAGAATTTGCATAAGAATAAATAGTTTATGCTTTTACAATTCTCCAGTAGGAACTATCTTTCAAATGAATGCATATCTCAGTTTGAGTAGCAATCAATAAGAACAAGACCGAAAATAAGCTGGCTTGAGGTTGAAGTATGAACAAGGATTAAATTTTGGAACTAGTTCACAAGGAGATAATGTGAATAGGATTTTTGAGGCTAAGGTTGTTAAGCCTTAGTTGAATGGAGTATAAGAAGGAAATTTTAAAAAAATAAAAAAATTGTAGGTTGCTTGTGTGGGGCCTATTCCCTAGGCCTTCGAGATAATGAAACTAAGATTAATGGAACACTTGTCTATGCAAACGGCCTATTTCGAAGAGCTCGAAGCTCTTGGTTGGAAACAATGTGTCTTGTTTTTCTTATTCTCTTCAACTCTTTGTATCATATACACAAAGTAGGCCCCCAACATATTAATAAAGTAGCTCATGAGCTTTGAAAGAAGCAGACCCCTAGCTGAAGCCTTCAAGCTGGTCCCTAGCATAAATGATTTTAAGAGCCAACATATACTTTCATGTTATAGAATATGTGGTGAAACTTGTATTTTAGACTTTCAAAAGTGTGGCAATTTGCTCTCTAAACCAAAGATATCCTATAATCAGTTGGCGAATATTTTTTATGGAAATAATAAAGTAATAAAAGGTTTAAAGTGTCAAGGAAAGAGGATGTCATTAATAAGCTAGTGAAAAACTATAGAGGATTTGCAGATTAAATTGGCTAAGTAGGAAGATTCTCAGAAAATTGGTCATTCACAAGCTCCGCCTAAGAATAATTTTGTGCGTGGATGTATATGGTGTGATAGCCCTAAGCATGAGCACAAAGATTGTGAATCATTTAAGAATGTTACGTAAAAATTTTTGATTTTTTGACTGGATGGAAAGATCTGTGCAACCAAGACTCATAAGTATATTTCTATAAATTTTGGTAAGGGTGAAATGAAGAAGCTTTTTGAGGATATGACTACTTGTATATATTACGTAGCCATGGGAGATGCTTCGGCTTATGGTGTTCAAATTGAAAAGAAACCAAAGTGTAAGTCAAAGTTATGGAGTTTTACTTTATAGACTACAAATAAGGACTAAGTGTAGCAAGCAGATTTATCTGGTGCAAGGAAGAGCATCACAACAAAGATTGGGTGGGGATCTCAAATTGATAAATACTTAGTTTATACCTATTTAACAAAGGCCCTAGATACATAAGTGATTGTTAAGGAAAAGTGAAAAAGGGATGCTACTTCCAAGAAGACTATAGGGGTGAGCCTATAGCACCACCTTCTAGACCACAACCCCTATGAATAGAATAAAGAGGATGCACAGAAGAAGTAGAAGAAACAAGATACTAGACCAAAGAAGCAACCAAGTTACAAGCTTGCTTCAGATATTAAGTCCACAATAGATCTTAAAAGCGTATTGAAGGAGAGAATCTTAAATAACAAGATTGAATTCACCTTAGGAGAGATTTTGGGAATTGTAAAGAGAGAGTTTCATGAAGAAATTATAGACATCATAAAGAGATAGAGACTTGTGATTCAGACTATAGAAGAGCCTACCATCCACGGTATCACAGTTGAGGAGCTGAATAAGGAGAGTGATGATGAAATTCTTGTTGAGAGTGTTGCATTATATCCAAATATTGTGAAGAGTATACAACCAGTGCACTATGTAGAGGATCATGCACCTGTAATGATTACCTGCAGGCATTTTTCTAAAAGTCATTGGGCACAAGCAACCATGGAGATAGTGCTTAAGATTGGAGAGATGGAGACACCGTGTGTTGCCTTGCTACATCATAGCTCAAAGATAAATATTATAGTTTGTTGTTTGTATGAGAGTGAAAAGTGGCTTGTAGATGTAGAACATGGTTGACAGATGAGAGCAACCAATAATATTGCAAGAGAGCTATATGTAACATGTCCGAATATGAGGGTTTCCATAGGAAATGTTCACGGTGATTGTCATTTCTTAATGCAGGATCCATGTTCTTATGATGTCATTTTGGGTTAGCCCTTTATCATGAAGCACAGATGGAAGCAAAGGTTATAGATGACAGGTCTACATGTATGCATGTCTAAAGCAAAGATGGGAAAAGAGTTGAGCAGTTTATGACAGTTTGTGTAAATCACCCAGGAAACAAAGATACATTGCGAGATTCTCCTCTACCCTCAAAAGAGCCAAATTTTAACTAGGTTCCTCTTTCCTACAAGGTGAAGGTGGTAGAAGGAGAGAAAAGCTCTCGCCTCCAGGCAATGATGCTTTTTCTTCAAGATTTATTGATCTT
The DNA here is from genome assembly GCF_053477565.2 of Lygodium microphyllum. Classification (NCBI taxonomy): domain Eukaryota; kingdom Viridiplantae; phylum Streptophyta; class Polypodiopsida; order Schizaeales; family Lygodiaceae; genus Lygodium; species Lygodium microphyllum. The sequence continues at coordinate 51,127,309 of NC_141148.1, read as the reverse complement.
TCAGTTGAGAGTTCTGTTTGTTTTCACAAAGTTGCAAAGATGTCTAGAGCTGCCAAGCAATATGTATGAAGAAAGGAAAACGGATTGAGAAGAGCTAGTTTATTTCATGATGAGGAGTGCATTTATGGGATGTATGATGGGTTGTCTTATGTGAATACTATTATGAAGATTGAAGATATGTTGAAAATAGAGGTGCAAAGTGGTTCCAATTTTGTGCAAGTACATTCCTTAGATATGTACCATGAGATTATTGATTTTATGCAACAAAGAGGGTTAGGTACTGAGTTTTCTCAACAAAAAGAGTTATTTTCTTATGTATTTCAGCAAACACAAAAAAGGGCTGAATTACCAACCAACAAAGTTACATGGTGATGAGTTATTTCAGCCAAAAGAGTTTTATGCTGATTCATTTCAACATACAAATTTTGGGGCTATTTATATGCAGTCCAAAGAGACTATGAATGATTTATTTCAAGTGATAGGGTTGGATACTCCCCATTTGCAACAAAATTTGGGTTTACAAGAGAAAAAGAATGAAGCCAAGGTTCAAATCAAGTACAAAATAGTTGACAAGTGAAACAAGTTGCAGGGCCCTTTCCTCGTAACAGTGACGAACAAATGAAGAGGGTTGCCAAGCAACCGAATTTGAGGAATCCAAAAAATATTTTTCAGTTGCAAAATTGAAGATCAAGAATGGGGAGTTCTTACTTCTTGCAAAGAGACAATGCTTTAAGAAGAATATCCTCACTACCGATGCAATGTTTAGAAAGATTGAAGCTGTATCGACAATGAAGGCAAAAGAGATAGTAAAAGAGCATACTAATGATACCTTGACTAAGTGTATTAATACTAAAACACTTGAGAATGTAGATGAAATGGATAAAGTGCATGTAGATGGTATAGACTCAGGATGATATAGAAGAACTAGACATTTTGATTGAGGGTGTTCATATGCAAGATGCAGAAGTTAGAGAGGAGAGCAAAGATGACATTGTGACAATGTTGCTTGTACAAGACAAATATACTTTCATAGGTGTTTTTTCCAAATTAATCACAGAGAGATATGCTATGGATTGCAAAACTAGAGGGGTTGACGATACTTGACGTGTGTTTCAGAAATGGATGCTAAAACAAGGAGATATATACATACTTATCTCTGGATTTCAAGAGTTTCACCAACCTTAAAAAGGAATGATAGAATATTCAAGTGATTGTCTTCAAGAGGGCGACATATGTAGAATGATGAAGCAAGTTTTCAATCCTAGCAAACTCCATGTGTTGCTAAGTATGATATATAGGTTGTTTAGACCAAAAGCAAATGGATGGGATGTATGCATGCCTTATTGGTCGGTTATTCAATGGTCATTTGATCTAGGAGGAGGGATATTGATATAGTTTACTGTAGTAGTCACATTGGAGCAGAATTGAAGATCTTGAAAACTATTCTATGTCAGCAAGGATTTATGGTGGCCATAATTTCTAGGATGGGCTTCTATGCCTAGGGAAGAGGCCTACCAAGTTTGGTTGTCATCCGACTTGGTATCCAAAAGTTGCAGGGACAAGAAGGTCGATGTTTGGCCAAGACTGCATGTAGTAAAAGACAGTTGCAAGTTGCGCAGAAAATTTTAGGATTTGAAATCTTTGAAACTTAGTTTTGAATTCTTCATAAGAGTTTTAGATCAAAATCAAGGCTACATCTTTGTAGAAGAAAGCTCAACAATCCAAGTTAGAGATCAAAAGATATGGGCAATTTTCTACAAGCTGGTCCGGTAGGACAGTTTTTCGAGTACAAAGAGATTGAATCTAAAGGATGTAAAGTATTGTATGCGGCATACACTTTAACAAAGGTGGATAGGACTAACTTGAGGATACCCAGAGCACGGAAAAGGTTCAAAGTGTTTAAGAGAAGAGATACAGAAGAGTATGTAGTGGAGGACTTGAGAAAAGAAAGACAAAGATGATAGGGTAGATAAAGATGAACCCTTTTCCTTGCCAGGTAGCCTTAAGGCTTGGTGCTATTTACCTTGGTCACAACACTACCTTTGATGCTTGGGTGGTGCTCATTAAGCCCCATATACCTTCATTACTACTCAATGAAGCACCTAGGGTTGTTGCTTGAAAAAGGGAAAGCCTATTTCTTCATATTTCTTACTACTAACAATTGTGGTGCTCTATGAGATTAGAGTATCATTGGGTGGGCTAAAGGCATGCATTGTTCTCTCTCTTGTCTAAGCCATGATTCTTTGTCTCACGTGTGGACTACTAGAGAAAAATCCTATTTGTAGGATTATACAATTGAAACAAAAGGGTTCTATGGAAACAACCTGTGTAAAGATACAGTCCAAAGTTCTTTGAAGAGGGAAAATGGAACCACTGTTCAATCAGAAAAAGGTCTAGAATTGGCCATACTGAGAGTTCGAGGTCTAATACATGTACACTGCCTTAACAGAATTAACAAATGTACTAGTTTGTCCAACCATCAAACAAATCAAAAAATTCACAATACTGATTGATATGTAAACTGCTTCACTTGCTGGCACTAGAATTTGCAAGACTTGCCTAATGTTATTAGATAGAATTTGGTGGGTGTTGTAGGGAAAGAAGTCGTTAATGACAACGACAGATGTTAAGGTTCCTAAGGGGCTGATTGTGGATTACAACACAAAAAGGGACTGCAATTCGATGAGACCAATCATTCAGTAGGCTGTAGCTAAGGCGAGCCACCCTCCTTCTACACCCTCTCTGCCCAACTAGTGAGTTCTCCAAAACCTAACATGCCTAGATTAAGGATGTGTAGCATCTAATGAACCAACCCCCCTTTGGGAGAGGGGGGTGTATGGAAGCAGACTTCCATCCATATTTGTATGTCTCATGTGATCGACCATACGTTAATGATGTGGATCTTTGATATTGGCATATTACATGTGATATACAAGTTATTTAAAGCCAAAGGAGATGTCTTGCATGTCTTCTTGATCAACTATCCAATTGATGTTTGACCAAGTAGGAGACTCCAATGGACAGGTAGGGCTGAATTGAAGATGTCTAAAATTGTTTTGATTGGGAGAGGATTAATGGTAACCGACACATCCAAAATGGGATTTTATACCTTCAGAAGGGTCCTATAAAGTTTGGTTAACATCCGACTTCATATGTATGAGATACAGAGTCGTGAAGGTTGATGTCTAGCTAGGACTACATGGTGTAACAAGCAGTTGCAGGTTGCACAAAAAACTTTAGGGGCTGAAATTTTTAGAATTTGGTCAAAGTGTCTGCAAATAACTTGTAGATCATGAGTAGGGATACATTTTTTCTTTTTAAAGCTTGATGATCTGAGTTATGGTTCAAAAGATACGAGCAGTTTTCTGTAGGGTGGTCTTGTGGGACAGTTTTCTGGACAGGATCAGACTGAATCTAATGGATGTAAAGTATTACATGTGGCATATGCTTTGATAGAGAAATTTGAGTCTGACATGAGGTCATGTAGCCCCATCTTTTGCCAACCTATCACAAAAGTAGATCCTATAGAAGAATCTATAACAAAGATAGCTAGCTCTCGATGTAGACAATATGAGTTCCGAGACTAGGAAAACCATGAATTGAGAAAAAAGAGAAGCCCAAGTCAAGCATGTAAGGCCTCAAAAACAAAGCTCAATGAATGATTAGGCGATAGAGGCAAGGTACCAACATTACTAAAGGCATTATAGGAGAATACCAAAGATATAGAGATTTTGACTTTTGCTTAACAATAGAGATGTATTAATGGTAGTTATAGATGTGATATTAGCGGATAGATCACATGACATGCAGGATGCAGAAAAAATTGATGATGCAAAGGAAACTATGGAAGAACTTGTAGATGATATAGAGATTCAAGATGAAAAAAGAGCTCAAACATGACACAAAGTTTGTGGATATGTATGCTATAGAGTTTGATGATGTAGATATGAAGACTGAAGATGTAAATGCTACAAAGTTTGAAGGAATGAATGATACTAAGAAAGAGAATGTGGATAATATTAAGGGTAAATAGATAATAGAAAACACAAGAGAGACATTGATGCAGGCTACAGAGGGATAGTGTTGTTCGAGATGCAAAGAAAGATGACCTAAACTGATTAAGTAGGTTAATGACATGGATCTTTGATCTTGGCATATTCTATGTGATATAAAAGTTATTTAAAGACAAAGGGGATGTCTTGCATGTATTTATGCCTTATTGGTCAACTATCTAGTGGATGTTTGGCCCAGGATGGCGATATGGCTGTTGAAAACTGTAATCGACAGACACAGCTAGACTGAATATGTATAAAATTGTTTTAATTGGGAGAGCATTAATAGTGACAGATGCATCCAAAATGGTCTTTGATACCTTGGGAATGGTCCTACAAAGTTTGGTTGATACCCATGTTCATATGCAGGAGATACTAAGTTCAAAATTTGATCCTAGTGTCTTCAAAAAAAATTTACATCAAAGGAGGGCTACATTTTTTATTTTTAAATCTTAGTGATCCGAGTTATGGTTCAAAAGATATGAGCAGCTTTCTGCAAGGTGGTCCTGCAGGACAGGTTTCTAGAGAAGATAAGACTGCATTTGATGGATGTAAATTATTGCATGTGACATGCTTTGACAGAGATGTTTGAGACTGACATGACAATACCAAGGATAGAAAAGAGGATCAAAATATGTGAGAGAAGAAATGGATCAAAATATGCAAGGCCAAGCCCTCAGAAATGGATTTAGCTTTGTGTAGATACGAGCCATGTCATGCCTCTTTGTTAGTAGCCTAGCAGTAGCATACAACATTGATAAGGAGTCCCTCCACAAGGCCTTCCAAGAACACAACAAGATTATCGATTGCCATGTCATCATGGACTATAAGACGAACAGGCTAAAGGGCTTCGGCTTTGTCACCTTCCTTGAGGAGGCTCAAGCAAATTCGCACAGTAGAAAATGAATAATCAGTTTTTGGATGGGTGCATGATTTGGTGCGCAGATCGAATGCCGTATGCTTGCGTAGTGAATGCCGGAAGGTCCCCAAGAACAAAAGAACTCTACTTTTTGCACAAAACTCAAGGTAAAAAGCATGCACGACATGAACAAGAGACCAATTGGGTGCAATCACCCCCCATGCCTTGTGTGAGCGCTCCACAAAGCATGTATTTTATGTATTAATCATCTTCAAGCTCAAATAATAGCCCAAGTTACAAAATAGCAAGCTTTTAGCTTTTGAGTTTGCTTTAGCACAAAATAGACATAAAGCTAATGGGCGGTGCCCAAAGAGTCTGGCATACCCAATACAATATCCAAGTACAAATAACATAATCGTGCATCCATGCGCATACAAAATAATAAATAAATATCCAACGCCTCAATAAATAGGCGCGACAAAATATAGGCGCCATGCCTAAGGTATGCACCCATCAAAATATAAGTGATAAATCGAATACTCGCTATCCTCCAATGCTTTCCTCCGCCACTGCTACTATCTCTACACATCAATTGAAGCATTCACAATCGTTAGTAAAATAATACAATTAAACCGACAAAAGTGAATACCTAGCAGTCTTCAGCTACATAAATAAATCAACTGGTTAGAAATCAATCCTAACCTTAATTTATTATGAGTGCGCACTCTAAACTCATAAATGTTTATTAATTTAATATGCATTTTGCGGAATCACCCACTATGGAATCACCCATGTACACACTAAATTAATAAAACGCCCGAAAAGGATAGGCGTCCCCATCAACTTCTCACACAAAGAATCCACTTTGTGTATGAGCCCCGGTCATCAAAGTTTACGGAATCCACCGTAAAACCTCACGGAATCCACCGTGGCACGGAATCCACCGTGAAATATGTCTCCTGGCATCATACCCTAGGGGTGGGATAGAAATTGACCTCAATTGCTATTAGCTCAATGTGGAGCTAGCAGAGTGGGGAAAGCATTTAAGTCTCTAGTGTGCATCCATTGTGATTCTTCTATGGGATGGTTCTTAAATTTGACTAGATATCTAGAATATCTTCGGCCAGTTCTAATGGTCATAAAGTCAGTATCTATGATAGCTTCAGGTTCAAGTATTTCAGTCTCTTCCTCTAACAAAGGTGGGTTTTCATAAACAGGGTGTACAGGTAATTGGCCTCTAAATGGTCGTAATAAACTAATGTGAAATGTGTTGTGAATTTTCCAGTGAGGTGATAATTCTAACTTGAATGCATTGTCATTAATTTTGTGAATGATCTTAAATGGTCCATAGAATCTAGGTTCTAATTTCACAACTGGATATCTATCTACACTTTGTAATTTACGTTTTTCTATTCTCAACCAAACATAGTCATCAACTTTGAAATTCATTGCTTGTCTTTTCTTATTGGCTTGCTTGGTATATGATTGCTGGGCTTTGGCAATCATGTCTTTAACCTCATCAAAAATAGTATTGTGCATACTAGCAATATCATCAGCACTCTGAATTCTATTTGATAAAGATGCAACAGGTGTAGACAATCTATAACCATAAATCACTTCAAATGGTGCTCTCTTTGTAGATATGTGTGGTGTATTATTATATGCAACCTGCAATAAATGCAAATGTGTATCCCATGTTTGTGGTTTAGAAATAGTATAAGCACGTAGAAGATCTAAAATAGTGCTATTAGTGGCTTCTGTTCGTCCATTAGTTTCAGGATGAAATGCAGATGAGAAATCAATTTTTGTGCCTAAGTTAGCAAACAAAGTAATCCAAAAATTGTTACAAAATCTAGAATCATGATCAGAAATAATAACTTTTGGTAATCCATGGTTAGTGAAAACAGTTTTAAAAAACAATTGTGCTGCCTGTGATGCTGTTAAAGTTTTTTTACATGGAATGAAATATGCTTGTTTACTGAACCTGTCTACTACTGTCCAGATCATATCATGGTTAGATTTAGTATTAGGTAAACCGGTAATAAAATCCATAGAAATTTGTTCCCATGGTCTTGATGGAATAGATAAAGGCATAAGTAATCCATACTATTTACCATGATGTCTCTTAACTCTTTGACAAATCAAACATTCAGAAACAAAGTTAGATACATCAGTGTCCATATGCGGCCAATAAAAATCTTCAGTTAATGTACGTAAAGTAGATATGATACCTCTATGACCTTGATAAGGAGGACAATGAATCTCATTCAAAACAAATGATCTGAATGGAACTGTAACACATAATCTCTTTTCATAAAACATGAATCCATCATTATAAGATAGTGAATCAATAGGAATCCAGTTATTTTGAACTAATTTATTCCAATCAGCATGAAAAGTAATGTCCTGATGATAAGTATCTTTCATAGGATTTAAAGAATCAAATGATATAATAGAAATATTATGAATGGCAGGTCTTCTACTTAATGCATCGGCCACTACATTTTCTTTACCGGGTTGATATTGAATGATAGGATGAAAACTCTGAATAAAGGCTGCCCATTTGATATGTCGGTCAGATATTTGAGGTTGGCTAAGTAAATGTCTAATACTTTGTTGATCGGTCTTAATCATAAATTCAGAGCCCATTAAGTAGTGTTTCCATTGTCTTAAGGCTTGTACTATAGCTAATAATTCTTTATCATATGTGGAATATTTCAGCTCGGAGGGTTTCAGTTTACAACTAGAATAAGCTATGGGATGGTTATCCTGCATAAGTACGGCTCCTATTCTTGATCCGCTAGCATCAGTCACTACTAAAAAGAATGGTCTATTAAATTCAGGCAATTGTAATACAGGAGCATGGGTTAATGCATGTTTCAATAAGTCAAAGGATTTCTGTTGATTATCGGACCAATGATAAACAATACCTTTCTTCAAAAGTTTGGTCAATGGTAAAGCAAGCAATGAAAAATTACACACAAATTTCCTGTAGAAACTAGCAAGACCTAGGAAAGATCGTAACTCATGCACATTTTTAGGTATAGGCCAATTCAATATTGCTTCTATTTTCTTAGGGTCAACCTTAATACCTTCAGATGATACAATATGACCTAAATATTCAATTTCTGTTTTAAAAAACTCACTCTTTTTCGGATTGGCATACAGTTGATTATCTTTTTATAAGTGGAAAACCAATGACAAATGCTCATAATGTTCTTTCTCATTTTGACTAAACACCAAAATATCATCAAAGAAGACAATAACACAATAGTGATATTTCAAAAATATACGGTTCATCATTCTACTAAATGTAGCAGGTGCATTAGTCAATCCGAAAGGCATCACTAAAAATTCATAATGACCAAATTGTGTCCTAAATGCAGTCTTGAATATGTCAGACTTATCTACTCTTACCTGATGATAACCAGAGTTAAGGTCCATTTTACTAAATATGGAAGAACCTTGCAGTTTATCCATAAGGTCATTGACTCTAGGAATTGGATACCTATTCTTTACTGTGATCTTATTTAAAGCACGATAGTCAATGCACATACGATAGGTATTATTCTTTTTCTTTACTAACAGAACAGGTGCACCAAATGGAGAACTACTAGGTCTAATCAATCCTCTATTTAGTAATTCCTCAACTTGATTCTGAATTTCTTTTTGCTCTATCTGGTTATGCCTATATGGTGCTTTACAAGGTGGTTGTGAGCTGGGAATCAAATCTATTTTATAGTCTTTTGGACGTGAAGGAGGTAAACCAGGTGGTAGATCTTCTACAAAACAGTCTTTAAAGTGTGCAAGAAATTCTTTATGCCTAGGGTGCATATGATTTTATTTAACTTGCAGTTCATTCACCCAAATGAGATAAGATTTACTACTTTTACGTAATGCACGTTTAGCTTGAGTATGCGAAAGCAGTGGAAAAGCATTAGATGCATGCATGCCATACAATGCAATATGTTTTTCTTGAAATTTAATATTAATTGAATGTGTGGAATAATCTATATCAGGGTTATGCTGATGACGCCAAGGCATACCTAAAATAATGCCACTGGACTATAATGGTACAACTAGAAAATTTCTTCTTTCAGTGTATTGATCAATTTGAATCTCTAAATCATGCACTTCCTGTGTTCCATTATACCTAGTGCCTAAGAATGCTGCTTTAATGCGATAATGCGTAGGAACAGTCTGTAACTTCAATTCTTTTACTAGCTTTGCAGAAATAAAATCATGAGTACTACCATCATCATGCAAAATAATTTTTTCCTTTTCATGCACTAAACATTTCATTGTCAATAAAGAATGTGGAGTTGGCATACCTGGTAAAGTATCCGAAGGAGTAGTAATGTCGTCTTCATCTTCCGTGAAATCAGGCATTTCTTCATGTTCGTCATCTTCCATTGCTCCAAGGTAGTTGATATGGACAGGTGGCTTCTTCGAATGGCAATTTGCTGCTAGATGTCCAGGTTGGTGGCATTTATAACATACTATAGATTTGGCTTTGGTTACATTGTTTGCAATGGCAGGAAGTCTAGGGATATTAGGATTTGGCTGTGGAATAGGCTTGGGGTTTTGGTTGGTATTGGATGGTAAAGCAGGTGGTTTTGCCCAATTTTTACGGAAAGATGATGAAGGAAAACTACCTTGATTAAATCTTCTAAAATTTGAGTTGAATTGCTTAGATCCATAGTTATCATTGGCTTGGAATTGCTGTGGACGCCTGTCTCTTCCTCGCAGCTTGTCTTCAGTGTCATGAGCTAATGAAATTGCGTCTTCAAGAGTTGCAAGCTTGAACATATTAACTTCAGCATAGTAATGCCCAAGTATTCCAGACATATACTTGCGCTTGTGTGTCGTTTCAGGTATGTCTTCAAGCATGCGTAACTGGAGTAATGCATTCCAAAAGCGTTCGATGTACTGAGGAATAGGCTCACGATCGCATTGCTGAAAAAGGTCCCATTGCTTTATGGCTTTTTCATGAAATTGTGGAGGAAGGAAATTCTGCATAAACTTCTTCTTGAAATTCTCCTAGGTAGCGGGACAATCTATACTTTTACGAACCACGGTTCACCAAAGAAATGCTCTATCCACTAAATGATTAGTGACACACTTGATTTTATCTTTTTCTGCATATGTTTCCTCATGAAAATAGTCATCAAACTGACTGATGAATGCAAGAACAGTTTTTCCCTCTCGAGTGCCATTGAAAGTACAGAATTTGAAATTTCTTTTACTTATCTTTGTTTCCTTGTGGATGGATTGAGCTTCAAGAGTCATGTCGATGGTACATCGGATAAGATCTTCAGATTGAGGTTCCTCTTTGTCGGTAGTCGATCTTTGTAAATTAGCCAATTGAACTTGTAATGCTTGCCTAGCTCGTCGTTCTTCATCCAATTGCATCATAATTAAATCCAGCTTTTGCTCCATCGTAGGTTCAGGTAGGTCACCTTCAGCCATTAAATCATCCATATGTGGTTCCCTCATCCTGCAAAACTCAAAAGACCTCACACTCTCAAAATCAAATTAGCGGGATGAGCGTAGCTCAAGATCGGGTGTACAAGCCTTATATATTTTTGTGTGTGGCTTTCACAATCTTCGTCTTTGGCTATTGTGGGATTTGTAATATTTGAAAAATCTATGTTTTATCCTTCTACGTGTGCTGAAAATGATTCAGCAAACCTGCCTATGCGAAGAATACCTTCCAATGAACAACTTTGCAGTTCGGAGTTTCTGCGCAGGAATAGCCCTTCTATGAGTTTTGAACAGAAGTCAGTTTTGACTTCAGATGACTTGTCTAACTTGTGGAGTTGCAGACTTATGTGACTTGCAGAGTTCCAGGACTTGCAGAACTTGGTTGATTTATCTGACTTGCAAGATTTAGACTTGGAAGACTTGCAGAACTTGAGAGCTTTTATGTGACTTGCAGAATTGACAGGACTTATGTGATTGGAGCTTAAGTAACTAAGCTTTTAAGCTTAGTAATTTTAAAAACGTCGAATTGTTGGGGGGGGGGGCCATTGTTTTTCTAACGTTGAAAATTCCGCGGACATCTTCTTATACCAGGCGTTGACGATTTGTTTAGTTTAAGATTTTTAAGCTTAAACCAAGCTTATTAAGCTTATGAAGCTTGATTAAGCTTTAAAACTTTTGAGATTATGAGAGCTTATCTCTGTTTCTTGATGACTTGATGTAGGAGATATCCATGTGGTCCTCCGCTCTGCTGCAGGCTGGTCCTTCGTGATCTGATGATGGAAACAGAGGTTCTTGACTGCCAGGAATTCACCCATATCGACCGTTCGCGACGAGATTGACCGTAGAGCTCGATCATTCTAGGAGCTCCGCCTTCGCACAAGATGGGTAGCGATTGGAAGCTCTTGATCTCAGCTTCGCTCTCATACCACTGGTGCACAGATCGGATGCCGTATGCTTGCGTAGTGAATGCCGAAAGGTCCCCAAGAACAAAAGAACTCTACTTTTTGCACAAAATTCAAGGTAAAAAGCATGCACGACATGAACAAGAGACCAATTGGGTGCAATCTCCCCCCATGCCTTGTGTGAGCGCTCCACAAAGCATGTATTTTATGTATTAATCATCTTCAAGCTCAAATAATAGCCCAAATTAGAAAATAGCAAGCTTTTAGCTTTTGAGTTTGCTTTAGCACAAAATAGACATAAAGCTAATGGGCGGTGCCCAAAGAGTCTGGCATACCCAATACAATATCCAAGTACAAATAACATAATCGTGCGTCCATGCGCATACAAAATAATAAATAAATATCCAACGCCTCAATAAATAGGCGCGACAAAATATAGGCGCCATGCCTAAGGTATGCGCCCATCAAAATATAAGTGATAAATCGAATACTCGCTATCCTCCAATGCTTTCCTCCGCCATTGCTACTATCTCTACACATCAACTGAAGCATTCATAATCGTTAGTAAAATAATACAATTAAACCGACAAAAGTGAATACCTAGCAGTCTTCAGCTACATAAATAAATCAACTGGTTAGAAATCAATCCTAACCTTAATTTATTACGAGTGCGCACTCTAAACTCATAAATGTTTATTAATTTAATATGCATTTTGTGGAATCACCCGCTATGGAATCACCCATGTACACACTAAATTAATAAAATGCCCGAAAAGGATAGGCGTCCCCATCAACTTCTCGCACAAAGAATCCACTTTATGTATGAGCCCCAGTCATCAAAGTTTATGGAATCCACCGTAAAACCTCACGGAATCCACCGTGAAATATGCCTCCTGGCATCATGATTAGGGTGGACCACATGACACCTCATCCGCACTGTTGCCTCCCCCTCCCCTATTGCTTGACTTGTCCCCTCAGTATCACACTTGTTGCAGGCACCATCGAAGGATTGGGGCTCCATCCTATCTGCAATTGCTTTGATTCCTCAAAATGCAGGCATGGCATATGCTCCTCCCACACCAAGGAGCTATTGTAGCAAGGGTTTCCAGAAGGGAATAGTTTTCCAGAAGGTGCCCAGGACAAAATAGATTTTGGCCAAAAAAAAAGGCCACGTGGAGGGTTTTTTAAAAGTCCCTTATTCCCCTTCTAAAATATTGTTCAAAAAGCACCAAATCTATCATCTCTTTCAGCCCAATATACAATTGAGACCAACAACAAACGACTAAGACCAACAGCATGCTCCTCCTCTTCTCGCCTTCATTGCAACACCGGATCTATTACCTCTTTCAACCCAACTATCCAACAACCTACTCCTCTTCTTGTCTTCTCTTCAACACTCTTAGTGCTCTCCTGCCAGCTTTTCCCTTGCAGCCTGCAACTCCTGTTGTGGCCCTTCGAACAACAAATTCTTCTTTCACTTTCTCCCTCGACTTCAGCAATGATGGAGGGGAGGTTAGCATGGTTGGAAATAAGGTATTCACAATAAAATGGTAGTCCAACAAAATGGTAGTCCTACTTGAGTAACTTATCTTGCTGCTGCTTTATTAAGCTTCAAGATAGCTCTATAGTTTTTAACTCTCTAACAAGCATGAGGTTGAGAAAGAGAAAATCTGCCACAACCAACTATACAATCAGATCCGGAATACGCAGTGCCTTGAGGCTGTTGTCTTTTGCACTTCTGTTGAAATTCAGCCTGAATGGACTATGTTAGATTAGATCCCTTTTACTACATTCACCAAGCTTAGCTTCAATGTTGGAGAGCCAGAGGACCTTCTCTTGTGTAGTGACCTTGAATATTATGATAATACTTATGAAAGTGTGACTCCAAAGAGTGCGCAGCATTTGGGGCAAATCAAGAATAGGAACTTCTTCAAGGTTACAACTACTGATGATCCAGTTATCAGAAGGCTTATTAGCAATGACAAGCTACTATCTTGCCACGGACTCAATTTTGTCCATGTGTGCTCAGAGATCTATGTATTCTTGGGACATTGCTATACATAGGGTGGGGAACCCACCTTAATCTAATGCTTCAAGTGATGACTCAGCCTAACCCAATGCCCATTCTGGGACTTCCATGAGAAAGCAACTGATTCGGGTTTTTTACAAACCGGATTTCTACCATCAAATTTGGCAAAAACCCCTATCAAGAGCCTTACCCATAGCTTAAACCCTACATCTTATCACTTTGGGTTTACTATTCAAGCACTAGGTATGATACATTGCTTCTCGGTTATGATAACTCTAGCAAGTAGGAAACAAGTTCTTGGGAGGGATGTCAATGTAAAGGGTAAAATGGATGGGTTATGTTAGTGAAGATGGAAATGGATTATACATAGGGGTTGAGTGAGTGCATAGATTTTTTTCAAAGGACTAACCTCCAACTACACTTGGGTTCCACCTACATCACCAAGATTTGGAATCTATCACCATCATTAGAGGACACCTTACCCTTGTATACAAGTCAATGTCCACATCAAGGTATCATTTGGATCTTACACAAAAGCTTACAAGCATGGACCCTCTCTGTCATATGCTTATATGTATTTATATATATATAAGTAATTAAAGTCAAAGCAGATTTTGGAAGCCGTTTTTAATCATTTTAATAAATCTTAGGGGGAATCGAATTTTAAGAAAATTCCTGCATTGAATGACCGGTTTTGACCTAGTCTACAAAGTTGCAGAAGAAACTTTTTCAGATTTTTCACCGATTTGAAGTTACAAAGGCGCAGACTATTGGTTGTTGCAGGCAATTTTCTTCTCTCTTTCACCCTTATCACATCAAATTCTCGTTTTGTGCTTCTTATAAATATATTATAATAATGTGCTTCGGGCAACCACCTCTTGTAATCTAGCTCCCTTTCTCTAGATTGTCTACCACCATCCTTGACTTCTTGCATGATGACCAAGGTGGGGACTTGTCCTATCCAATATTCTCCATATTATCAAAGATACCATACATCATCTAGGATTATCTTAATCAAGAATATTAGCTTAATCTAATCTCTCATAGAGGCTATATAAGGTGCCCATGGAGATGTAAAGAGACACATAATCACAAGCACATGAGAGCACTCTAGATCACCAAGCTGAAAGGGGAACCACTAAGAGTACATTATTGCAACACCCTCATACTAGTCCATATCTTTGAGGTAAGCTCTGAGTGAGTCTCTTTTTTTTAATATAGCATTCCATGAATACATAATGGCAAGCTTTCTCTACCTCTTCTCCTCTTGTCTCCCTCTCTTCTCATCTCTCTCCCTCTCTCTCATATTCTAATATGACATCTAGAGCATATGGTGTCCAGATCATATGTACTCTCTTCTAATTCTCCCTCTACATTCATACTTAAACTTATTAAGTAAGACTTGACATATGATGTATTGGTGGGGAATCCTTATTTCCTCATGTTGTATATATATTCATGGGATAAATTAGGAGTTATCACTTCTCTTAACCTTCCATCATCTTCATTTCCCTTAAGATGGGCTATAAATTTTATCTTGTGAAGTTGTATTTTGGTTCTTTTCATTCACTTAGGAAAGGAATGTCCTAGCCTATCCTCCCTTTGGCTAGGTGACGCCCTTCTTTAGCTCTCTTAGTGAGGATTGGAGGCTAGGTGAATAAGAGCCAACCCACTAATTTTTTCAGCTCTCATTTTTTATTTCCCCACTGAGGAACTTCTCAAGCTATACTCTACAATTTCTAAGAAGGAAGAAACATCTAAGGAGTTGCCCTATTCTTCAACGAGTGTTTGTCAAAGGATCACTAAGGAGGAATCTTGATCAAACCCTATTCAAGGGATTCATTGCTCAAGAGTACCACTATGGTCTTCAAAAGAAGCTCAAGAGAAGAAGAATCTTTATCGGCAAATGCCACGTATCCGATGTAAAGACACTCTCTAAGGAGCCTCATCTTCAAGTGATGAAAGGCGCTTTCAAAACCGATCTACACTACCCTTTTTCCTTTTATTTTTTTTCTTGTTGTTTTTTAAAAAATGAAATACGCGTTAGTTGTATTAAAAGTAAAATGTAATTACATCAAAAAGTAAAAGGTAATTACAACAAAAGGGTGAATCTAATGGAGAAGGATTGTGAATTCATAGGTTAGCTTCCATCCATTTATTACAACATGGCTAGTATTAGGCTCGGGTAAGTTACTAATGAATATATGTGTGCATCACGTGGGTTCAAAATAAGGTATTTTTAAAACACCATTTTTATACATTTTTTACATACAGAAGAGTGTAATATAAAGGGATTATTTACAGATTGAATAGAAAAGGGTTATGTTTTATTCAAGGAAAATTCACAGATAATGATATTTATAAATAGGCCTTGAATGCACATGATGTAGAGAATATACATATAGTAACTTCCCTAAGGTATTAGGTGGAGTGGGACTTGTTTGACTATGACAAAAGGGGGTTGCATCTCCTTTCTCAAAGATTGATGTCCAATATTATTCACAATGTTCAAGCTAAAGATGCCATTCTTGATGGACCACAAATTTTCTAATTTCAAGTGGAGCCTCCTCTTCTTCCTTTTCTTTCTTTTATCTAGGCTCCAAGTTCTTTGCCAATTTCATTTGGAGGGAAACCGTTGAAGATATGTCATTGCTCTACATGATAGACTATCAGGCCCTCAATCTTTTTCTTTTTTATTTTTTCTATTTTTTGAAGAAAATTAATATACAAGTAAATGATGAGGACCAATCAATAACACTCTTGAGCTAGTTTATCACATTTATTTAGGACAAAAATAGATGCACATTTATTGATGACTAGGATATGTTAATGTTTTCCACAAGCATCTCTCAGCTAGCCGAAGGTGAGCCCAAGAGTGTTGTTGATTGGTTCTAGTGTGTTGCTAAAATCTTGGATGCGGAAATGGAGAGAGTCCTTGGCACCTTGCTGAAATTAGCTTGCTCTTGGATAAACCATTCATTGAAGGGCAAGTATTATTTGTGCTCAAGTCTATGAAGAGGGGAAGTCCTTTAGAATTTATGGGTTTTAGTTAAAGCTTTGTCTTGCTTTGCAACTTTCAAGATGCATACTTCAAAGATCTGACTAGCTCAAGTTATTGGACCATGAGTACCTCAAACCTTTTGGTTCTAAGAATTGTGTATATGTATGTATGAATACGAGAGTAGATGTAATGTTGAGTAATGTGTGTGTGCAAGAGGAGGAGCCTCCCTTACCGTCTGTGGTGAATCACTTCCACATGGGGACATGCCATTGCTCTTCGATGGTATGGGCTTGCTAATTCTCAAGGCCTAATGGCAGGGGGGTAGGAGTAGGAAACGACAGCATAAAACTCCCTAAACCTCCAAATGCTTAAAAGGCTAGCCCTTCTCCTTCCCTTTACTTGGAGAACCAAAAACAAATGCCTGCACACAATTATATATACTTGCATTAATAATGTACTTAATTATTTTCCCTTTTAATTTTTTTGACTCATAATGATTTGTATCACCAGGAAAGGGAAGCTAGGGTTTGAATTCATGCACCCACAATACTCACACCACTAGGATACAATCCCATCATTGTTCGCCAAAAACTGAGGTTTAATGTAAAATGAATTGTAATTTTTTAAAACAACCTTTAAATTTTAAAGTAGAAGGTTTAAAACTTTCAACTTTGGAAAATAATTAGTTGTAAAAATGGTAAATACATATAATTTGACTCAAATATCTCTCCAACTTTTTAGAGTTAAAAGTTTTTGTATCTGTATGTTTTTCATAAGCATTGAACCCCATTGGCTTCTCTTTTTTTAAAAAAAAATTTGATGTGTATTGAAAGAGGTAAAATATTTATACCGTTGCAAGGTGTGGAACTAAAATGAAGCTTGCACTTGTAACTAGGTGCTCTATGCATATACTCATCATACCCTTTTGTAAAATGATCAGGTTAGTGTTGTAAATTAACAATACCCTTCTGTAAAAATCATGTATATAAAATATAAAAACCCCTTCAGTGAATAAATTTATACGTCTTAAAATATTTCCTTCTGTCAATGTATATATGTAAGCTTAACTTTTTTTATATTTTCCTTTTTTGAACTCACATGATACAAATTTTTGTACACATTGATTGACCCGAGACTCTAAGGTGAAAATTAGACAAGAAAATAAGCAATGATGGAGAGTGACTGTGGCACCCTGGTAGAGGACACACACACACACATGCTTGTGCACACACATAAAGAAGAAGAACAAGAAAAGAAAAAGGAAAGCAGGAGCAACTAACTATTGGGCCTAGTGTATTGCTAAAATCTTGGATTTCCCCTCTAGGACTAATCAACAACACTATTGGGCTCAACTTCAGCTAGCAGTGAGAGATGCTTGTGGAAAACATTAGCATATCCTAGTCATCAATAAAGGTGCATCTATTTTCTTCCTAAATAACTAGCATATCCTAGTCATCAGTAAAGGTGCATCTATTTTCATCCTAAATAATTATCACATTTATATACTTAGGATGAAAATATACGCACCTTTATTGATGACTAGATATGCTAATGTTTTCCACAAGAATCTCTTAGTGCTAGCCGGAGTTAAGTCCAATAGTGTTGTTGATTGTTCCTAGTGTGTTGCTAAAATCTTGGATGTGGAAATGGAGAGAGTCCTTGGCAGCTTGCTGAAATTATCTTGCTCTTGGATAAACCATTCATTGAAGGGGAGGCTTTATTTGTGCTCAACTCTATGAAGAGGGGAAGTCCCTTAGCATTCATGGGTTTTAAGTAGAGCTCTGTCTTGCTTTGCAACTTTCAAGATGCATGCTTCAAAGATCTAACTAGCTCAAGTTATTGGACCATGAGTACCTCAAACCTTTTGGTTCTAAGAATTGTGTATATATATGTATGAATATAAGAGTAGATGTAATGATGAGTAATATGTGTGTGCAGAGGGGTGTGTGTGAGTCATGTGTATGAGTATGTAAAGAAGGAGCAAGGATAAGTAGTATGTGTCATGTGTCTATGTATGTACTATGTGTATGACTACATATGTACATGTGGCGAATGTTTCTATCTATATCCCATAACTTATAAATATTGTGGTGAATTTAATATATTTGTTTCGCATTAATGGCAAAAGAGTCTTCAAAATCTTTATATACCTTAGAAATGTTGGCGAATAAAAAATTTTGGAGTTATAACTCAACCTACTCGAGTTTTGAAAAAAAAATCAAAAAAATAAAAGTATAGCCATTTGATGACATATAGCCACTAAAATCATCTATGGCCCTTTGCTTCTTGGCAAGGAATGCAAGACAACAATACTAACTAATTTGAATCTTGGGGCAATGGATGCATCCCTTATTCTTCCTTTATAATGATAGCTCTCAAAATGACGATGAGAAATGAATGGAATATGCCCTTAGTACCTCCTTGACCAATGAGAAATGAATGGAATATACCTCAACATTTCCTTGACCAATGCATTCAATGTCCTTGCAAGTTTTCAAACTAGAACCTTAAACTTCTTAAGCACCACCTCCTTCATTGCCTCAATTTCCTTCAATCTTGCACAGCTATGGATGCCTCTCTACCTCATAAGCCTTCAGGATGAGGCTTTTATACTAACTAAAAACACAAAAAGATTCAAGGAGGCTCATAACCAATGTAGGACATAAGTTTGAGAAGCAAAGAAAACCACATACTTCCATTTCATGAGTTGCATCTTAAATAGACACATAAGTACATTGGATACATTGCATTAAGTCTAGTTTAACTTGCCACCTCAGATCTTTATCCTTCCAACTCATCATCCTCATCTCTCCACACTCTAAGGAATAGTTCATATTACATTTGCATACAAAGAAGGCACCATCCTTTCATATGCTTAAACAAATGTCTCAACCTTGCAATGGAGTATGATTTCCATCGAGGTAGTTGCAATTTCTCTCTTCCACATGGAAAAGGGTAGATCTGTCTCTTGTGGTAGATTCTTCTCTATAGTATTAACAATGGACCATAGATTCACTTGCATCATGTAGATCCACATCGTGAAACTCCAAGTATGATAGTTGAAAGCCATCAACTTCTCTATCTTGTAGGAGAAAAAAGTGAGAAAGGAGGATTGAGTGGTAGCTTGGTGCGCAGATCGGTCGCAGTATGCTCACGTAGTGAATCCTGGAAGGTCCCCAAGAAAAATGAACTCTACCTTTTTGCACAAAAAACAATGTAAAAAGCATGAACGACAAGAGCAAGAGACCAATTGGGTTCAATCTCCCCCCATGCCTTGCGTGAGCGCTTCACAAAGCATGTATTTTATGTATATTTCCATCTTCATGCTCAATAATAGCCCAATTTACAAAAATATGACAAGCTTTTAGCTTTTGAGTTTGCCTTTTACAAAAATAGGAAATAAAGCTAATGGACGGTGCCCATAGAGTCTGGCACGCCCAACACAATGTCCCAAATAGAAATAACATATCCGTGCACATAGACGCATACAAAATAATAATAAATAATCGATGTCTCAATAGACATGACAAAATATAGGCATGGCGCCTATCAAAATATAATCCATATGTCGAATACTCGCTAAACTCCAATGCTTTCCTCCGCCACTGCTGCTATCTCTACACATCAACTGAAGCATTCACAATCGTTAGTAAAATAATACAATTAAACCGACAAAAGTGAATACCTAGCAGTCTTCAGCTAAATAAATCAACTGGTTAGAAATAAATCATAACCTTAATTTATTACGAGTGCGCACTCTAAACTCATAAACGTTTATTAATTTAATATGCATTTTGCAGAATCACCCGCTATGGAATCACCCATGTACACACTAAATTAATGAAACGCTCGAAAAGGACAGGCGTCCCCATCAACTTCCCGCACAAAGAATCCACTTTGTGTATGAGCTCTGGTCATCAAAGTTTACGGAATCCACCGTAAAACCTCGCGGAATCCACTGTGGCATATGCCTCCTGGCATCATACCCCCGGGGTGGGATAGCAATTGACCTCAATTGCTATTAGCTCAATGTGGAGCTAACAGAGTGGGGAAAGCATTTAAGTCTCTAGCGTGCATCCATTGTGCTTCCTCTACAGGATGGTTCTTAAATTTAACTAGATATCTAGAATACCTTCGGCCAGTTCTAGTGGTCATAAAGTCAGTGTCTATGATAGCTTCTGGTTCAAGTATTTTAGTCTCTTCCTCTAATAAAGGTGGGTTTTCATAAACAAGGTGGATAGGTAATTGGCCTCTAAATGGTCTCAATAAACTAATGTGCAATGTATTGTGAATTTTCCAATGAGATGGTAATTCTAACTTGAATGCATTATCATTAATTTTATGAATGATTCTAAATGGTCCATAGAATCTAGGAGCTAGTTTGACAACTGGATGTCTATCTACACTTTGCAGTCTACGTTTTTCTATTCTCAGCCAAACATAATCATCAACTTTGAAATTCATGGCTTGTCTTTTCTTGTTGGCTTGTTTGGTATATGATTGCTGGGCTTTAGCAATCATATCCTTAACCTCATCAAAAATACTGTTATGCATACTAGCAATATCATCAGCACTCTGAATTCTATTAGACAAAGATGCAACAGGTGTAGATAATCTATATCCATAAATAACTTCAAACGGTGCTTTCTTTGTAGATGTGTGGGGTGTATTGTTATATACAAACTGTAATAAATGCAAATGAGTGTCCCATGTCTGAGGTTTAGAGATAGTATATGCACGTAAAAGATCTAGAATGGTGCTGTTTGTGGCTTCTGTTTGTCCATTAGTTTCTGGATGAAATGCAGATGAGAAATCAATCTTTGTGCCTAGATTAGCAAACAGTGTAATCCAAAAATTGTTACAAAATCTAGAATCACAATCTGAAATAATCACTTTTGGCAATCCATGGTTAGTAAAAACAGTTTTCAAAAATAACTGTGCTGCTTGTGATGCTGTTAAAGTTTTCTTACATGGAATGAAATATGCTTGCTTACTAAATCTATCTACAACTGTCCAAATCATATCATGGTTAGATTTAGTATTAGGTAAACCAGTAATGAAATCCATAGAAATGTATTCCCAAGGTTTAGATGGAATAGACAAAGGCATTAGTAATCCATACTGTTTACCATGATGTCTCTTAACTCTTTGACAAATCAAACATTCAGAAACGAAATTAGATACATCTGCATCCATATGCGGCCAATAAAAATCTTCAGTTAACATACGTAATGTAGATATGATACTTCTATGACCTTGATATGGGAGACAATGAATTTCATGTAAAACAAAAGATCGGAATGGAATAGTAACACACAATCTCTTTTCATAAAACATAAATCCATCATTATATGACAATGAATCAACAGGAATGAAATTATTTTGTACTAATTTATTCCAATCAGAATGAAAAGTAATATCCTGGTGATATATATCTTTCATAGCAATCAAAGAATCAAAAGATATGACAGAAATATTATGAATTGCAGGTCTTCTACTCAATGCATCAGCAACTACATTTTCTTTTCCAGGTTGGTATTGAATGATAGGATGAAAACTTTGAATGAAGGAAGCCCATTTGATATGACGGTCAGAAATTTGAGGTTGGCTAAGTAAATGTCTAATGCTTTGCTGGTCGGTCTTTATCATGAATTCTGAACCCATTAAGTAGTGTTTCCACTGTCTTAATGCTTGTACAACTGCTAATAGTTCTTTGTCATATGTGGAATATTTCAGCTCAGAGGGTTTCAGCTTACAACTAGAATATGCTATAGGATGGTTGTCTTGCATTAGTACGGCTCCTATTCCTGATCCGCTAGCATCAGTCACAACTAGAAAGAATGGTCTATTAAAGTCAGGCAACTGTAGAACAGGGGCATTGGTTAATGCATGTTTCAGTAAGTCAAAGGATTTCTGCTGATTTTCAGTCCATTGATAAACAATTCCTTTCTTGAGAAGTTTGGTTAATGGTAAAGCAAGTAATGAAAAATTACGTACAAACTTCCTATAGAAACTAGCAAGACCAAGGAATGAGCGTAACTCTTGCACATTTTTAGGAACAGGCCAATGCAATATGCATCAATTTTCTTAGGATCAACTTTAATTCCTTCAGATGATACAATATGACCTAAATACTCAATTTCTGTCTTAAAGAATTCACTCTTTTTAGGATTTGCAAACAGTTGATTTTCTTTCAATAATTGAAAAACTAATGACAAATGCTCATAATGCTCTTTCTCATTTTGACTAAACACCAAAATATCATCAAAGAAAACAATCACACAGTACTGATATTTCAAAAAGATACGGTTTATCATTCTACTGAAGGTAGCAGGTGCATTAGTCAATCCGAATGGCATGACTAAAAATTCGTAATAGCCAAACTGTGGCCTGAATGCAGTCTTAAATATGTCAGATTTATCTAGCCTCACCTGATGATAACCAGACTTAAGGTCAATTTTACTAAATATAGAAGATCCTTGCAGTTTGTCCATAAGGTCATCAACTCTAGGTATAGGATACCTATTCTTTACAGTGATCTTATTTAAAGCTCGGTAGTCAATACACATACGATAAGTGTTATTCTTTTTCTTGACTAAGAGTACAGGTGCACCGAATGGAGAACTGCTAGGTCGAATTAAACCTCTATTTAGTAATTCCTCAACTTGACTCTGGATTTCTTTTTGCTCTATCTGATTGTGCCTATATGGTGCTTTGCAAGGTGGTTGTGTGCCAGGGATTAAATCAATCTTATGGTCTTCTGGACGTGAAGGAGGTAAACCTGGTGGTAGGTCTTCTGCAAAACAGTCCTTAAAATATGCAAGAAATTCCTTGTGCCTAGGGTGCATATAATTTTCCTTTGCTTGCAATTCATTCACCCAAATGAGATATGATTTACTACTCTTGCGTAATGCACGTTTAGCTTGAGTATGCGAAAGCAGTGGAAAAACATTAGATGCATGCATACCATATAATGTAATAGATTTTCCTCGAAAATTAATATTCATAGTGTGTGTGGAATAATCTATATCTGGATTATGCTGGTGTCGCCAAGCATTCCTAAAATAATGTCACTCGACTGTAATGGAACAACTAAGAAATTTCTTCTTTCAGTGTATGAACCAATTTGAATCTCTAAATCTTGCACTTCTTGTGTACCATTATACCTAGTGCCTAAAAATGCAGCTTTTATGCGATAATGCGTAGGTACAGTCTGTAATTTCAATTCCTTTACCAATTTTGCTGAAATAAAATCATGAGTACTACCGTCATCATGCAAGATAGTCTTTTCCTTTCCATGCACCAAACATTTCATAGTCAATAATGAATGTGGAGTAGGCATACCTGGTAAAGTGTCGGAAGTAGTAGTAGTGTCATCATCATCTTCAGTGAAATCAGGCATATCCTCATGTTCATCTTCGTCCATGGCTCCAAGATAGTTGATATGTGTTGGTGGCTTCTTTGAATGACAATTTGCTGCGAGATCTCCAGGCTGGTGGCATTTATAGCATACTATTGGCTTGGCCTTGGTTACATTATTTGCAATGGCTGGAAGTCTGGGTACATTTGGATTTGCTTGTGGAATAGGCTTAGGATTTGGATTGACATTGGATGGTAATGCAGGTGGTTTAGCCCAATTCTTGCGGAAAGATGGTGAAGAGAAACGACCTGGATTAAACCTTCTAAAATTGGAATTGAATTGTTTAGATCCATAATTACCATTGGCTTGGAATTGCTGTGGTCGTCTGTCTCTCCCGCGTAGTTTATCTTCAGTGTCGTGAGCTAGTGAGATGGCGTCTTCAAGGGTAGCAGGCTTGAACATGTTCACCTCAGCGTAGTAATGTCCAAGAAGTCCAGACATATACTTCCTCTTATGTGTCGTCTCTGGTACGTCTTCAAGCATGCGTAGCTGTAGGAGTGCATTCCAAAAACGCTCTGTATACTGAGGAATAGGCTCACGATCCCGTTGTTGAAGTAGATCCCATTGCTTGATAGCCTTCTCATGAAATTGCGGTGGAAGGAAATTCTGCATGAACTTCTTCTTGAATTCTTCCCAAGTAGCAGGACATTCTATGCTCTTGCGCACTACAATCCACCAAAGTGATGCTCTGTCTACCAAATGATTAGTAACACACTTGATTTTATCTTTTTCTGGATAGGTTTCCTCATGGAAATAGTCATCAAACTGGCTAATGAATGATAAAACAGTCTTTCCTTCTCGTATGCCATTGAAAGTGCGAAATTTGAAACTTCGTTTACTTATCTTTGATTCCTTGCGAATGGTTTGAGCTTCAAGAGTGGCGTCGATGGTACGTCGAATCAAATCTTCAGCTTGAGGTTCTTCTTTGTTGGTAGATGCTCTTTGTAATTTTGTCAATTGCGCTTGCAATGCTTGCCTAGCCCTTCGTTCTTCTTCCAATTGCATCATGATTAGATCCAGCTTTTGTTGCATGGTAGGCTCAGGTAGGTCGTCTTCAGCCATAGGATCATCCATATGTGGTTCCGTCATCCTGTAAAACTCAGAAGACCTTTCTCACTCAAAATCAGGTTAGCGGGATGAGCGTAGCTCAAATTCTGGGTTACAAGGCTATGTGTTTTTGGGTCTTTCTTTCTCAATTTTCAAAAAATCTGCAATATTTCCTTCTTCGTATGCTGAAAATACTTCAGCGAACCTGCGTGTTGGTAGAATACCTTGCCACGAACAACTTTGCAGTTCAGAGTTTCTGCGCAGGAACAACCCTTCTAGAAGTTTTGGGCACAAGTCAGTTCTGACTCCAATTGACTAGTCTGACTTGCAGAGTTGCAGACTTAGCCGACTTGCAGAGTTGCAGACTTAGCCGACTTAGTGAACTTGCAGGACTTGATCACAAGTGACTTGCAGAACTTGATTTCGGAAGTGCAGGACCTGAAGTTTGTTGACTTGCTTGTCTTGTCCAACTTGATTAAGCTTAATGTCTTAAGCTTAATAGCTTAAGCTTATGGAAGGGGGAGCTAGTTATGAAAACGGCGCAGTTCGTGGAGAACGTGGGCAGCCGTTTTGTGACGTCGCAGATTTTTCGGACAGACTCAGATACCTCGATGAGGATTTTTGTGAAGCTTGTTGAATTTCATTAAGCTTTTAAGCTTTATGACTAAGCTTTTGAAGAAGATAGATATGAGCTTCTTACTGTATTTCCACGACTTGTCTATGGAGATGATGGAGTGGTCCTCCGCCTGTACAGCCTGGTCCTTCGCGATCTGAGAGTAGAAATAGGGGTTCTTGATCGCCAGAAGTCTGCCTCTATCGACGGTTCGCGACGAGATTGACTGTAGATCCCGATCGTTCCAGGAGCTCCGCCTTCGCACGAGATGGGTAGCGATTGGAAGCTCTTGATCTCAGCTCCACTCTGATACCACTGGTGCACAGATCGGTCACAGTACGCTCACGTAGTGAATCCCAGAAGGTTCCCAAGAACAATGAACTCTACCTTTTTGCACAAAAAACAATGTAAAAAGCATGAACGACAAGAGCAAGAGACCAATTGGGTTCAATCTCCCCCCATGCCTTGTGTGAGCGCTTCACAAAGCATGTATTTTATGTATATTTCCATCTTCATGCTCAATAATAGCCCAATTTACAAAAATATGACAAGCTTTTAGCTTTTGAGTTTGCCTTTTACAAAAATAGGAAATAAAGCTAATGGACGGTGCCCATAGGGTCTGGCACGCCCAACACAATGTCCCAAATAGAAATAACATATCCGTGCGCATATGCGTATACAAAATAATAATAAATAATCGATGTCTCAATAGACATGACAAAATATAGGCGTGGCGCCTATCAAAATATAATCCATATGTCGAATACTCGCTAAACTCCAATGCTTTCCTCCGCCACTGCTACTATCTCTACACATCAACTGAAGCATTCACAATCGTTAGTAAAATAATACAATTAAACCGACAAAAGTGAATACCTAGTAGTCTTCAGCTAAATAAATCAACTGGTTAGAAATAAATCCTAACCTTAATTTATTACGAGTGCGCACTCTAAACTCATAAACGTTTATTAATTTAATATGCATTTTACGGAATCACCCGCTATGGAATCACCCATGTACACACTAAATTAATGAAATGGCCGAAAAGGACAGGCGTCCCCATCAACTTCTCGCACAAAGAATCCACTTTGTGTATGAGCCCCGGTCATCAAAGTTTACAGAATCCACCGTAAAACCTCATGGAATCCACCGTGGCATATGCCTCCTGGCATCATAGCTACTTATTGTTGAGACATGATGGTAGATAGTGTCTAAATCACTATCACCTTGTGTCAAAGAAAGAGAGAGCTAGAAGAAACGCATATGAGATAGAGTACGATCTTGGTATGCTCTAATATCATGTGAGAAAATAGAGAGCAAGAATGTAACATTGCAAGAAAGCAAAAGACTTCATTAAAATCTTGATAGTATGTTGTTATATCCACAAGTATTTTTTATATACAAGGTGTCTCTTAAAGAGGTCAATGTGGTGGGTGGAAAAAGGTATCCACTAGGTAGGTGCTACATGATAAGAGGATCATAAATAACAAGTGGTGCAAAAGATAAGGTAGATAGATAATGCTTAATGGGGTTTTAGAGGCCTATAAATAAGAGCTTTCAATGCTCTTCTAACAAAATTACAATATACCTTTTAAGTAAATACAATTTTGATATTAAAGTATAACATTGAAACTTATATATGTAAAACATGTTGAGAATAGAATATCATGTGCACATTATGTTTACAAACGTTAAGAATATCATAGCATTGAAGTTTCACCAAAGGAAAAGAGATTCAACTTCATGTATTGAGACCTCTTATATGTTCATGTATAGTCATAATGACTTTGCTAACCCTTATATAATCAGCAATTAGATGTGCCTTTATCCATACTAAAGACCCACATGTCAACATGTATATACAACTTATACTAAATATCATTGACTTGTGGATGTATAATTTGCACACATGTTGAGAATTTGATAGCTTGCAAAACCCTCTTAATATTTATAGCTTAAGTTTAAAAATAGAACTTTATAGGTTTCATAGTCTCACACCCTAATTTTTTCAATGTTAGTTAGTTTAGCATACCACTCCTTGACTCTTATTATAATAACTACCACTAGTGTTTTGCGCGCGCTTTGCGTGCACAGAACGCTAGGCCGCTTCACGGCAGGTTTGCTGCCGCGAAGTTTCCATGCTATTGCGTGGCAACTTCGCTCAACAATCCATTTCTCATCTTTCTCTCTCTTTCTCTCTCTCTCTCTCTCTCTCTTTCTTTGCCTTCTATTTTAGTTTATTTTTTTCCTCTCCTAGTTCTCTCTCTCTCCTTTTTTTCTCTCCCCGCTTTTCTTCTCTCTCTCTCTCCTTTTATTCTCCCCCCTCTCTCCTCTCTTTTCCTTCTCTCTCCCTCTCCTCTTTTTTTCTTTTTTTTCTTCCTCTCTCTCTCTTCATTCTCTTTTTAAATCTTTTATTTGCTCTCTCTCTCTCCTTTTCTTCTCTTTGCACTTTTCTTCTCTCTCTCTCTCTCTCTCTCCTCTCTTTTCCTTCTCTCTTTCTCCTCTATTTTTGATTCTCTCTTTTTAAATTTTATCTTTTCTCTCTCTATAATTCTCTCTACATGTTCTCTCTCTCTTCTTCTTCTTCTTTCACTTTCTCCCCCCCCTCAGTCTCTCTTAAAGTATGTAAATTTTATATTTTCCTTATATGTAATTCTCTTTTTATGTTTATATTCTCTCTCTTCTCCTCTCTCTCTCTCTCCGTCCCCTTTTCTTCTTCTCCCCTTTCTCCTAATTTTCCTTTTTTTTCTCTCCCTCTCTCTTTTAAATTTTATCTTTTTCTTCTCTTTTTCTCTCTTTTAAATTTTATATTCTCTCTCTCTCTCTCTCTTCCCCCCTCTCTCCTTCTCTCTTTTCTCCTCTCTCTCTCAAAAAATATTTAAAATTTAAAAAGACTTTTCTCTTTTTTCTTTTTCCCCATCTCTCTTTCTCTTTTCCTCTCTCTTCTTCTTATTCTTATTCTCTCTCTCTCCCCTCTCCTCTCCTTTCCTTCTCTCTCGTCTCTCCTCTTTTTTCTTTTTTTCTTCTCTCTTTAAATTTTTTTCTTTTCTTTTTCTTTTAAATTTTATCTTTCCTCTCTTTAATTCTCTCTGTGTTCAAATTCTCTCTCTTCTTCTTCTTATTTGCTCTCTCATTTTCTTCTCTCTGTCTCTGTTCCCCCTCTCTCCTCTTTTTTCCTTTTTTCTTTTCCTCTCTCTGTCTCTCTCTTAAATTTTATATTTTCTCTTTCTATAATTCTCTTTCTCTCTGTTCCCTCCCTCTCCTCTTCTTTCTTTTTTGCTCTTTGTATATATATATATATATATATGTATGTATGTATATATATGTATATGTATGTATATGTATATATATGTATATATATGTATATGTATATATATGTATATGTATATATATGTATATGTATATATATGTATATGTATATATATATATATGTATATATATATATATATATATATATATATCTCCCTCCTTATTTTAATTAAACAAAAAGTTTACATTAAAAAGTTTAATCTGAGAGAGAGAGATGAGCGTTCAATGAATTTTTCAATCACATTGTAACTTGATAAGATAGGAAAAAAAGGTTATCTCATGAATTTCCCTATTTTCCTCTAGATTTGGAGTTAACACCTCTTGGTTTTCTCTCTCTCTTATTTACCTTCAACTTTGATACTCTCCTTTTCAAAAAATTTGACTATGATCTTGAAATTGAAGAAAAATTGCTATAGTCTACTCCTACTCTTAAAAAAGGTAAGTATACTTGTGGAAGACATATTGAATTCACTGTTGACACTAGTCCTAATTGGTATAGGTTGGGCTATTGGTCAGGATGATGGGGAGGATCAGAGGTATGCCATTTGGTTTGGGGGTGAAAGTCCTAAATTAGGAGAGATAGAGGATGTAACCATAGATCAAGAGAGAACTATGGAGAGTTGGTACATCACTCAACTGCAAGAAATAGTATTTTATTAGAACCCTAGTTGTCATTGAGATAGATTGCTTGCCTTTGCTAGGCATGATTACTAGTTGCTCTACTCTAGATATAGCTATGTTGAGGTGAACTACTTACATCAAGTTATTGAATCTAGAATCTAGGCATATAGTAGAAAAAGTGAACCCAGTTATAAATATACTTTCTAGAGCTAGGTATGAGGATGAGGAGTCATTGGTTGCAAATGAGGATGATGCAGAAATATTAGCTACCATGCTTTGTCATGTCTGCCATATTTCTACCATTGGGACCTTCTTAGAGAAGCTTTAAACTAGAGAGTGGTTGTAGATATGTTAGTATCTCAGTATGCTAACCAAGAGGGATGAGCGGATAAATGTAGAATTCAAGAAGATCAAAAGAAAAGACTATGGATATTTCTTGAGAGGAGAAATTCTTTGGCAGCACCCCAAGAAGAGAGGAGGTCTAACATTGCATGTAGTCTTTGATAGGGCTACCGAGCTCTGCTGCAGGTTATGCAAGAGTCTCTAGAGAGCCTATGGGCTAGTCATAGGGTGTATGGGCGACATATGAGAAGATCAAGGAGAGGTATTGGTGGTGTTAGCCATTGGCTTGATGCACTATGTTTGCCTTTAGCATGGTTTAGAACCTTAGTCTTTACTATTTCATGTATGAAGTAGTCTTTAAATCCCTTATGAAGTTGTATACCTCATGAAGTGTAGCTTATGGGCACTTGTAAGAGCGTGACTTGAAGAGGCAATTGGTGTCACTCTTCGTTCTTTGGGATTATCTCTCTGATGTTCACGACCTGTGTATGGTGGACTTCTATTATGTTATACTAGATCTAACATTTGGTGCCATTATTCATTATGTGCCTGCTCTATCTCCAACATGTTCTTTATGTTCTATTTTTTATTCGCTAAGTATTAGTGATAAAGTATGTTTTCTCATATTTCTGCATGGTTATATTTGGGTTTCCTATAAGATGTGTGATATTGGATTAGGTATTTTTTGTATGAGACAGTTCAATCCTATTATGCATTCGACATAGATTTGGGGCTAAAACACTTGGCAATCCTGGTATGATTTTTTGAATCTTTGGTATAGAAGTTTAATAAAAAAACACCTTTAATTGATGCATGAAATTTGAAGCTCTATATAAAATGACCTTGTTTTGGGAAAGAAAACCTAATTTCCTATATGCAATTTGAAAGGTTTTCTGGGTGCAAAATTTGTGCAAAGACTTGAAGAAGTACTTCGAATTTATAAAAAATGATTATTTGATAAACAAAAAATGAATTTACTATATTGAGTTTGAAGGGTTAGCCTAATCAAAATACTTCTCTTTGATGTCAGAAATCTAAAATTTTTGTCAAGACCTGAAGTAGTGGGGTAGACTACCTAAAGCAATGACAACTGCTTGAAGTAGTGACAACTACCTGAAGCAATGAGAATTACCTAAACTAGTGATATATTACCTATAGCAAGATGATACATTTTAAAGGGTTAATTTTTTATTTCTTCTTGTGTGATGGTCAATTACTATGTTATTTTGTCCAGTAACAAGTCTTAGGAATTAGAAAAACCATTAACAAAGTAACAATAGCATGAGTTTCAAAAAATCAAAGGAGGACAAGCATGAAGATTTTCAATCCTAGATGAAAATAGAGATAGATTGTTCATAAAGATATTTCAAAATGAAAGCACTATTTCAAGATTACTATCTCTGTGACAAACTCCGACTAAATCTAATGAGAAAGAGAAAGCATTATCTTTTGCCTATTACTATTGGAAGCCTACGAAGGATTAACGAGAGGGCATTTAGGTTTCATTTTGAGTTCTCAAGTTTAAAATTTTAATCTGATTAATTGCAATGGGTAAATCAAAGGAGTAAAAAAAGTGGTGAAAATTTTGCTTTGAGTCTTGACATACTTCAAAGCATTATTCTTATGTTCATGGGTCTTATGAAGAAGGAAAATCCTGCAAGTATTTCTACATGTTTGATTTATGTAATGAGTTTGATCATGTCCACAAGAGGTTTTCATCAACAACAAAGAAGGCTTCAAGTTCGAAGATGGATAAAGCATGGTAGAATTTTTTTCTTTTGAGGATATTCTTTTCTCATGAATGGCATGATGATCGTGAAGGCAAGAAAGGCAGGTCTTGTTCAAGTGTTAGGAATATTGGAGATTGCTTATAGCAGTTGAAAGCTTAACGAAATATATGAAGATATTTTGGATTCCGATTCAAGTTTGAGTGATGATGATGATTGGTGCTCTTTACCCATGGACTTGCCAAAGATTGAGGTAAAGGGAGTGAGAGAGGACAAGAGCCAAAGAAGCCAAGAATCCTCAAGTGTCCCAAAAACATCATATTGGAGAATTTGGGAATCTCCCAAGTCCCACTTTCAAATAAGGGGTAAAGATTTGGCCATGTGGCTAAATTTTAACCCATGCTTCAAAGTGCAACTTGGAAAGACAACCTATATAGTAATTAGGGTAGACTCCACTTTTAAGTAAGGAGACAAGATTTTATCATGTGACCAAATACTAACTATATTGGGAATTCCTAAACTATATGAGAATTATCAAATTCCCTAATATAGTGTTCAAACCCAATAGAGAAACTCGCCAATGGGAGAGTGGATCATCACACACTTTGCATCAATAATCTTGTTATTTTTCATATTTTGGTATTTTTCAAACCGTCATAATCAATCTCTAGTCAAATTTAATTAAGAAGGAAGCAAGCTAGCAGTTTATGAACAATGAAGATGATTAGATTGGTGATCATGAGGATCGGTTACGTATTCAAGAAGATGATGCTTTTACAGATGATAAGTTTGAGAATTATGGTTTTTGCAATGAATATGTCATTGTGCATAATTTTCTTGGTTCTCTTATTAATGCTAAGGGAGATAATGTAGCTACTAAGTTGGATGTCAATGAAGGAACTTTGCAGAACTTCAAGAAGTGCCACTACTTGTAGTGCAAAATGAACCATCATTGGATGTATTTGTTTAGGATACTGATGTTTCTAACATGCAAGATAATATTTCAAGTCCATTAGGATAAATATGGACTCTCTTTTTTGCCCCTTAAGGGGTTTCTCTCACCTCTCTCTCTCTCTAAAAAGAGATTCCAAAATAATATTGGAATAAAATATATTCTATAATCAAGCAAATCTTGTATTTGTATTTTCAATAGATTTTACCTATTATTTTATTCTCAAACTATAGGATAAGGTCATTTTTTCTCAAAATCCTCATAACTAAAAAAATACAATTTTATTTTCTGTAAAAACGGAGCCAATCATTAAATTACGACTCTTTAATGCCCTCATGACTTTTCAATATGAAAATATATTAGAATCATTCTGACTCTTGCTTCTTAAAAGGGAGAAAGTTAAAAAATGATATAAAATGACATACACATCATTCCCTATAAAATTGTTATTGTTTTTGGACAAGTATATGCCTATTTTTGGACATTTCTTCATTCCCTCTTAAAGCTCTAGTTTTGTCCGAAATTTTGTGTACTCTTTTCCTTCCCTCTAGAATATGGTTTCTTGCTTACGAATTCTTTTGAAGCAATACTCAGTACTATCTATAACGCTCTCTACCTTGCTACAAGAAATCTCAGGAGTGGTTTGATAGCATTTGTTGAAATCAGATAATCTCTATCTACAACACTCTCTACCCTGCTACAAGCAATCTTCCTCTTCATTACTATGCTATAATATATCCTCCTCTTCAACACTCTATACTACAAGCAATCAAGTGATAATGGAGGTATCTTTATTTTTAAATCTCTATGATGTTATTATTCTTCATAGTTGTTATTTAATCCTTAAGTGTCAATTTGTAGAGAGAGAGAGGAAAAGAGAGAGAGAGAGAGAGAGAGAGAGAGAGAGAGAGGAAAAGAGGGAGAAGGGAGGGGGGAAGAGAGAGGACAGCATGAGATGAACTAAGAAAATAAGTGATAGAGTGACATAGAGTAAATTAGGGTAGAAGATAGGATGATGTTATTGTTCTCCACTAGCGAAGATTCTGTATAAATGTGTTTAAATATCTTTGATCAATTCTTCTTGAGAGAGAGAGAGAGAGAGAGAGAGAGAGAGAGATAAATAGAGAGAGAGAGAGAGAGAATATTTTGGATAGAACAGAAGATCAGATTGGATGATGATTAGAAGTAGATTAAAAGCTAAGATTACAGGCAGATTAGGGGTTCATTAGGGTCTATCATGACTGAAATCAAGAGAAAGAGACAAGATGCAATAAGGTAAAAAAGAACATAGATATAGTGAATCAAAGGGGTGTAATTTTGTGATTTGAGCCAATCTAGAATTAGCCGCATGCTACTAGATTCATGCTAACCTACAGCTCCCAGATATTTAGACGTTCTTGCTATTGATAAAAAAATTAGCATTAACTCCTTAGCTTACTATTAATCAAAGGTGTGTAATTGTGTAATGTTCAAATTGGTATATATTTTTCTTTACTGGATGCAGGTGCCTGACGTACCAAGAGAAAGATAGATATTCACTTTCAATTGGAGAGTGAATATGCATAAATGTTCAAAAGAACTGTAGAAAGGGATGAGGCAATAAGATATAGGATGCAACAAGAAAGAAATGCAAAAAAAAAAAGTGGACCTTTGGGTTGGTGGGTGCATTTATCCACCCGATTCAGTCACTCAAAGGCCACCACAATTCGAAGGGCTTACATCATTTGTAAAGTTTATTTGTGAAGGCAATGAAGGATTGTATGGATACACATGCAGGATTATCACACTACAAGATATAGACCTTATAGCGACGTTTAAAGCGACGAAAATACAAACAACAAAATTTGCCCCCGTCGTCGCAAAAAGCGTCGTTATTGACGACGCCATGGAATCGTCGCTATTTGCGTCGCTATATGCGTCGCTATTTGCGTCGCTATATGCGTCGCATTTGCGACGCATATAGCGACGCAAATAGCGACGCATATAGCGACGGTTACAGAGAATTTGCGACGCTGATAGAGACGACAATAGCGACGCCTGCAGTAAATTTGCGACGCAAATAGCGACGGTAACAGAGGAAAAAAAATTTTTGTGGCAGGGCAGCAAGCTGCCCTGCCACATATAGCACTGTGTGCTGTATGAGAGCCATACAAAATAGTTTCTGCACTGCTGCATACAAAGCGTTTGCAAACAAAAAGAATCTATACTGAAATCATAAAACTGATAGATGAAATAAATACATGATATCGCATAAAATGCGATTGGTACAATCATAAAACAATATCATTAATACATAGAAAATGTCTACATAGATCGGGCGACTAAAAACTAAAGGTATGTGAGCGCTAAGGATCCGAGGGCGAGCTACAAATCGTCGTCCCCCGAAAGCTCGTCCCTCTGCAAAGGAGCATCAAACGGATTCTGCAGAAAAAGAAACAACATATCAATCCACCATACAATAATGCATTCAAATATCTCATGGTAACTACGGACATGAAAGATGAGAGACTTACTGGGCCGCCGCGTCTGTACAATCGGTCGATCAATGATCTGAGACCGTGCCTCTCTGCATATTGAGTCTCAAGGCCTTGCGGATCACGATTTGTAATGGAGTGCTGCAAAGAAAACAAAATGCTAACTGTTAGAAATATGATTGTCAGTACAAATAATATCTCAAAAAAACAAATAAGCAAAACAAAAGAGAAACTTACAAAGTCCTCCAAATATGTCCTGTGGCCGCCACTCCCAAGATGATGTACCGATCCGGCCTCGATTCGTGCCCTCGCCGCCTCCCGCTGCTGACTCCAACGTCCTGGCGAATTTGTAGCCTCCTCCCTCAGTCGGCGCCAGTCCTCTACATCTAACCACTCGGGCTTTGGAGCCCCACTCTTGATTGCCTTGCGTGCGTCGGATCGTCTATGTGACATGTATGCACGCATGCAATCCATCATCCAGCCCGTAGAGAATCTATCCACTGCAGCTGGCACCGGGAACTCCTCATGCAAGGATGCTACTATGTACTCCTTGCTCCCCTCCGGTATGTTCCTCCAATGATCCAGGACGTTGTGCCGAAAAACTTGTTGGCACAACTCCCTCATGCGAGCTATCACCCTCCTCCCCTCATCATTCATGATGATAGCTCCTGACCTGCCATCCACTAGGTATCCATAATCCCTAGGAGTGTGCCTCGTATGGGCCCTCTCCCATCTCCGTCCACGCTCCTGGGCATATCCAGGAGACCCCTGAACATCCGGTGTACCGACGGGGGTACCCTCTCCCGGAGTGCCACTGAAAGGGGTGCCACCAGAGGGGGTGCCACCAAAAGGAGTGCCACCAAAAGGCGTGACATCTGCCGACGGCTGCGCAAAAGCCGGAGTAACTGGAGTGGACGTCCCCACAGGTGTGACAAATCCTGGAGGTGACCGAGCTCTAGCTGAACGACGAGACGGAGACACCGCGTCCGTGTCTCCACAGCAGCACCCCCCTGATCCTCCTGCAGTCGCAGTCCCTCCCTCTGGCCCAAGTCGCGAGCGTCGAGATCGTCTGCTCGAAGCTGAAGCATCTGATCGCACTGAAGCTGATCTAGCAGAGCGCCCTGACGAAGAACGAGACAGCTCCTGATCTGCTATCTCTCTGAATCTCGCGAGCTGATCTGGAGACATACGTGCCATCATCTCCTGAAACTCCTCATCGCTCATCCCTCGACTCATCCTGAAAATAAAGATACCTGCAGAGATAAAAAATAATGTTAGAATAATCAATTGAAACTATACAAAGCGCATTAATATAAATCATTTTTGAAAAATCCATCTTAAAATGCATATCTTATCTACCTTTATGGAAGATCTAAACAACGAATTGAGTAATACAATTCTCCAAGAATGAAGTATTCTATGGTCCCATGTTAATCTCCTGACATAACTCTGCATACACTGGAAGGTCGACAGACATGTCACCACAAAAGAACGAGTCTGCCTCGTTCTCAAAAAATTCTACGACTTCTGTATTTCCATCATTGTTAGCTGATGCGGGCTCCAAGCTTGCGGTGGCCTCCACCCCTTGTAATTTCGATCCCTCTATTTGCATATATTCTTCATCTATGCCTGGAACATCGCTTTGATCGTATACTCTCGCACCTCTAGGAGTTGAAGGTATAACATACCACCATCGAGGTTGTCGGGGATTTGGATAGAAGATTACCTGTTCACAAACACTTACAAACCGTCTTCAAACCATTGTGACATAAAGCATGTCGTATTACAATTAGCAAGCAAATGACTAGAAGATTACATGTTCACAATGTGCCGGCAACACAAAGGTGTCGCGCAAATCCATCCATTTTTTTTCGGAATCTATTTCGAGAAATCCAGATGGACCTCGTCGAACCGTTGCGCCAGCTCCTCCAAGTACCACTTTGAACCACTGCACATCGAATATTATCATGGAGAAGCTACGGTAATCCACCGTAATAATACTTTGCAAATTCCCAAAATACTCCATCTCATCCACAACCGTGTTCGGATCCGTTGCTCGTCGCCGGCTCTCTTGCTCAAACCTTGCCATGACACCACAGTCCATTGTGGAGCGCATTTTGTCAATACGCTCCACCCGAAAATGCCGTCCGCGCGACCACGCTGCACTATATATTTTGTACTGCACATTGAAACACTCAAATTAGATGTAGCAAACAAATTCAGATACGACACATTCTAAACCCCTCATTACCTTTGGACTACATCCCCTCGAGAACTCCCACTCCTCCATTGAGACCTCTGCCCCTTCGCTGGATGCTGCGATCAAGGCTCCATGCAACCATCGTGTTGACATAAACCGCGGCATCTCCTCCATGCCTTCGGGATATCGAATCGGTCGATGACGCGTACTGCGTCGGAATTCAGCTCGCGCTTCCTCTCGATCTTGCCTTGCAATCTGGTACTTGGCGAGCCACGTCTCCATGGAGGCATGGTGCAACATACAAAAGCGATTCACTTTCTCTTCCATTGAGGCATCCATTCTTTTTTCTACCCCATTTCCAACCACCACATCTCCAGTCAGCCTGTCATCGTCCTTGAGCGTCCATAGCATTTCATTGTCTGGTTCCACCGTTGGTAGCCATTGTGAGATATGCACTAATGCCTCTGACACCAACCAACCCTCCGCCATGCTACCTTCCGGACGAGCTCGTTGTCGCACAAAGCCTTTCAGGGTTTTCATGAAGCGCTCCAGGAAGAACATCCATCGCGTATGGACAGGTCCGGCAATCTCCACTTCGTCCACAAGATGCACAAGAAGGTGAACTTGTATCGTGAGCATGCTAGTGGGCAGGTATTTCTCAAAGAGACAGACCGTCTCAACTGCTCCCCGCCTTGCGGATTCAATAGAGGACGTCTTAATCTCTTTCTGTGAGATCCATTGCGCCAAAGTCGACAGCTTGTAAATGGCCCCGCGAATTTCTGGAGTTAGGCATCCCGCGATCGCGATCGGTAGGACAAACTGCCACAAATGAGAAAGCATTAAGAATAATGGTCACTTTTCAAATTTCAAAATGTCCACGCTTATTAAAATCCATTCTGTTCACAAACCTGACATATCTTATGCCAATCATGGGATTTTAGCCCAGACATTTGGTCATCTTTAGAAAATGCGGACCTGAGAGAACGCATCATACCCGTCGGAGTGCGGATAGACTTGATTACTTGCTTCACAATGCGCTCTTCTTTGGTAGACAAAACCCAGGGAGCGCGAGGAAGCTGCACTCCCCCTTCAGCACTCGACTGCGGCCAAAGCGCCTCCATCTTACCTACCTCCTTTAAATCCATTCGTGACCCTATAGTGTCTCTCTTTCCTGTGATGTGGTCCCATAGCAAGCTGCCCACATTTTTGAAAATATGCATGGGATCCAACAAGTGGTTGACCTGTAAGTGGGTCCAATATGGCAACTCGTAGAAAACTAAGAACCGTCGCATTCCATTTGGATGTGATTCCGGGTTTACCATTTTCAGCTCGTACCAGCTTGCAGCGTTCATACGTGCTGGAGGTCGTCCAAGAAAACCTTCCCTGAGTTCATGATCCTCCGGCAAGAAAGTGGCGTGTCCTTGATATACCATCTTCTTCATGGTTCGTGACCTTCGGGAGTCTAACTGTGGCCCACACAATGGACATGCATGATAACCTGAGGTAACGAGACCTGCAAGGCGATCCACGACCTAGTGAATACTTGATTGAATGAAATAAAATATAGATATTACCGGCGTGAACAAAGGTCTGCTCACCTGAGCACTCTCCCAATCCCGGAAAGTCATGCATCGTCCACATGAGAATGGCTCGAATGTTGGCTGACCGCCGACCATCGCGCCTGCTCATATCTTGCACCGTGACCCCCTCCTCCCACAAAATCTTAAGCTCATCGACTAATGGACGAAGATACACGTCCATATTTTTTACTTTGTAGCGGCCCGGGACGAGCAAGCTAAGGATGAGATGTCCTTTCTTCGTAGAAAGCCATGGAGGAATGTTGTAGTTGACAAGCACTATAGGCCACACACTGTAAGAAGTCGAGCGCAGACCGAATGGGTTCACACCATCCATGGCGAGACCGAGCCGAAGATTCCTTGGCTCTCGCGCAAAGCCTGGGAAGGTAGAGTCAATGTGGCTCCATGCGCGCGAATCTGCTGATATTCGTTGCACTCCATCCGTAGACCTATTCTGCACATGCCACGTTGTCAAGCTTGCCATGGCAGACGTGCGAAACATGTGGTTTATGCGGGGGATGAGCGGAAAGTGTCTGAGGACTTTTTGAGGGATGGTCTGCCCTTGCAAGTCCTGTCGATACCTGTGAGCACCACACTTTGGACATGTCTCCATAGTCTCGTATTCATCTCGAAACAATATGCAGTCGTTGATACATGCATGGATGTTATTGTAGTCCATGCCAAGCTTCCGTAAAACATGTCGTGCATCATCACGAGACTCAGGCATGGTGTTTGCAGGTGGCAATATATGATATTTCAATAACCTGAAAACATCATAAAACACCTTGAAAAATCCATCCATATTTACAATAATACTGTTTTTAAAAAAAACAATGAAGTCTGTATGCAAGGTACCTGAATAACTCAGTCACACTCGTATCGCTCCAACCGTATTTCGCTTGCACACTTAAGAGTGCAAGCAATGTCTTCAACCGAGATACTCGGCACCCATCATATAATGGTATGGATGCTTCCTCTCTAAGCGGGTCAGATGTCTCAACATCCATGGGAATCAATGCATCGATCATTGCCTCCATCTCAGGCTCCAAGATTGTAGGCAAGTCGGGAAGGTTGTCTGTCTCCTCTGGCATTGACGATATAGATGGGCCTTGCGAGTGGTCTATTGGCTCCTGCCATCCATCCATCTCACGTCCACGAACTCTTCTAATTGGCCGCAAAGGGTGCACTCCCCCTTGGGTCGAGACATCACCCCCCTGGACACAAAATTTGCCAACAAGACCCAATCTTATTGTGTATGGTTTTCAATTAGCTTGAGAGTACAATGCATGAAAAATGCTAACTTGAAAATACCATTTGCTGAAAATCTGCAATCGCCTGATCAATAATCTCAGGTTGAAACTCGCCAAATCGTCGTACGTGTTCTATAGACAATCGGCGTTTTCGTCTAATTGCCAACTTGCATTGAGAGCAAGGACATGGGACACGCTGATTAAGATACGACTCGCGGTCTTGAACAATAGGACCTTCTTCGTTTGCCATCTTATCTACATTACAGCAAACGAGGCTTAAATGGATAGCTTTTTGGAGATGTACGTCAACTTGCAAGTTGACCATAAACCTTGCATTGTATATAGTAGTCGAGAGATTTTCCGATGTTATATCTCGGCCTTGTATCATGCTCAACGATTTGTTTGTCCCGGTAGATAATTTTTTGTTATATCTCGGCTTTGAGTATAAGTAATCCATTTTAAAATTAATGCGCGCCATCTATGAAATTTTACAACTATAGTAATAAAATTTATTTCAATCAATTCTACTCATAGTCATAAGACCTGAGAGAAATTATCCTATACTCAATTTAAGGGATCTCCACTTCTATAACAATAATTTTGGGTTAATTTTGATGAAGTACGTGGCCGTATGCAAAGCACATTGCATACCATTATCGATACGTATATTATCTTAAATTTCATTCCCTTCCCTCTCCCTCTCCCTCTCCCTCACCCTCTCCCTCTCTTTCTCTCACCCTCTCCCTCACCCTCTCGTTCTCTTTCTCTCCCTCTCTCATTTCCTCCCTCCTCCTCCCTCTCCCTCTTTCTCCCTCTTTCTCCCTCTCCCTCTCCCTCGCTCCCTCTCCCTCCCCCTCCCTCTTTCTCTCCCTCTCTCATTTCCTTCCCCTCCCCCTCCCTCTCCCTCTCCCTCTCCCTCTCTTTTTCTCCCTCTCCCTCTCTATCTCTCTTTCTCTCTCATTTCCTAAACAAGCAAAAAATAAAGTGATTTAAACATCCTCCAAGCAAAAGGGAGAGGGAGAGATACAATGCACTCTCCCTCTCTTTCTCTTTCTATCCCTCTCTCATTTCCTTCCCCTTCCTATCCCTCTCACTCTCTTTCTCTCTCATTTCCTCTCCTAAACAAGAAAAAAATAAAGTGATTCAAACATTAAACAAGCAAAAGGGAGAGGGAGGGAGAGAGAGAATGCACTCTCCCTCCTTCTCCCTCTCTTTTTCTTTCTCTCCCTCTCCTATTTCCTCCCCCTCCCTCTCCCTCTCCCTCTATTTCTCTTTCTCTTTCTTTCCCTTTCCCTCTCCCTCTCCCTCTCTTTCTCTCTTACTCTCTCGTTTCCTCTCCTAAACAAGCAAAGAAGAAAGTAATTTAAACATTAAACAAGCAAAAGGGAGAGAGAGAGAGAGAGAATGCACTCTCACTCTCTTTCTCTCCCTCTCCCTCTCTTTCTCTCCCTCTCTCTCCCTCTCCCTCTCCTTCTCTTTCGTTTCCTATCCTAAATAAACAAAAGAGAACGATTTAAACCTTCAACAAGTAAAAGAAAGAGAGAGGGAGACTCACCAATGAGATATGGCGAGCGTGGGCGGCTTCTCTTTGCAACGAGGGCTCCTCCTCTCCTTCGCGAACAACGACGGTGGCGGTGGCGGTGGCGGCGGCGGCGGCAACAAGTCTCTTCCTCCTCTTCTTTCACAAAGCCTTGGCTCTCTCCCTCGCTCTCGCTCTCAAAAGGCGAAGAAAACAAAATGAAAACGGCGCTCTGGTTTCGGCCGCGCTTTTTTTCCCTGCGGCGTCGCTATTTGCGTCGCAAATAGCGACGCATATAGCGACGCCAATAGCGACGCCGATAAACGTCGTCGCTAATCGGCGTCGCTATTGCCCCAGTCCCTTGTAGTGTCACAAAAGGATTAGCAAGGGTTCATCAAGCCTTGAAAAATATGCAAATAAGATTACAAGGGAATATGCAGTCTTTGATGGAAAAGGATAGATTATTGGTTGAGAAAGATAGGGAGAACCAGAGCCTACAAGAAGCAATGTGTGTCATTGAAGATGCTATGCACGCTACACATGTGCAAAATATGGAGTTACAGTCTAAAGTTATGGACTTGGAGAAGGAGAATCAAAACATAAAGAGGAATCTCACAAAAACTTTGGAGATTGGGCCCACTTTAAAAACCAAAGAAGCACATCGGTGCATCCCATTAGTTAAACCAATTCACCAATTAACCAAAGGAAGTTGACAATATCATAGATGGATATATGCTCAATCTGCTACAATGAGAAATATGTTACCTCATGCAGAGAATGATACTATTGCGAAAGTCCTAAGCAAGGATATGGTCAAAAATGCATTGGAAAATCATAAATTCAAGGATATTGTAGATGGTGTTGCAAGTGAATAACTTAGGGATGTGAGCAACTTGTTTACTACTACAGATGCTCAGGGATTATGTGACAAGGTGGGAATGAGTTCTAAGTCATATAGTATGCTCTGTCAACAATTGGATACAGGATTTAAGCGAGTCTTCAAAACTATGCAAGTAATACCTCTACCAAAACCATT
This sequence comes from Lygodium microphyllum, assembly GCF_053477565.2. NCBI lineage: Eukaryota > Viridiplantae > Streptophyta > Polypodiopsida > Schizaeales > Lygodiaceae > Lygodium > Lygodium microphyllum. Next base: position 51,084,895 of record NC_141148.1, on the reverse strand, counting down.
TCATGTAAAGAAGGCTTGAAAACAACTAAATGAGAAAGTTTTAGAACCAATTGGCGAGCCAACGCATCTAGAAAAAACACACATATTGAAGTATGGTTCCAAAGAAGTTGCATTTATATTGAATGCATCCAACAACTTTGTATTGGATATATATAGGGTTCAGATTGCTATGGTCAAGTTCTACAATATGTCTATGGAAGAATGTAGAGGCAAGCTTGTCCTCAAATTGGATGAGAGTGAGATTATTAAGGGGCAAAAACTTGAACGTGTGAATATAAAACTTATGAATTCAGCATTGGATCCCAACATCGATGAAAACCATCCTTTATACTTTAGTGTACAGTCAAAGAATGAAATATGGTGGCTTGCAGCATTTGAAGTACCAAAGGAGGACCATGAAGTACTTAAAGTTTTTTTAAACCTCATTAATATACCCAGTGTTATTCAATAGCAAAATAATGGAGCAATTTTACACATCGAGGGGTTTGGGGACTATCAAGTTGAATGGCATCTTGTAGGTGATTTAAAAACATTCAAGTGTATGTTTGGTTTATCAAATGCAGCGAATGCAAAATTTTCGTGCATATACTGCATGCAAAGTAGGGAAAAAGGGAAATGGAAAGAAATAATGGTTTGCCAAGGCAGGACAACAAGGTGCTCCAACACGTGATCAAAAAATCATGAGAAATGGAATGCTAGTTCTAGTGGATCCAAACTGGCGCCCTATTTTGGAAATACCACTAACAAGGGTTCACTTTTGCACATTGCATTGTTTGGTTAGAATAATTGAGAAGCTAGTATATGAATATATATGCTCTGCATACAAGATGCAGCTTGTGTTAGAAGTTGATGCTACATGCAAGAAGGTAGAATGAGTCCTCTCTAAAGTTGGATTGCACGGGGGCCCAGTAGAAATAAAAAAGGATAAGAAAAATTTGGAAAAGAGTGGAAATATCCCTCGTAAACCATGCTTTGGTGGACCCAAGGCTAGGAAGTGTATATCTTCTTGTTCGTAGGATCCACAACAACAAGGATGCATTTAATCTTAATGTCAACAATATGCTTTGAGAAGCTACCTGGTAATTGGATCAATGTTTTTAGCTCATGTTTGGTTGTAGATTGTAAGGAGCTTAGTTTTGGTTTATCTTTCCAGTAGACCTTCAAGTATTTGATAGCAGTGGTCTACAAAACGGAGCTAAAATTTTCCTAGCTCTAGTTGTACTTTGTGCAATGCACCATCTACCATGTATTTTATGGTTTCGTAATGCCAACTTCAATATTTGATATTCTATTTTGCCATGATTTGCATTTTGCGTATTTTCAAGTTTCTAATTTTGAAAGTAGTTTTGTTAAGGATAAATTCAATGCGTAATCACACATACATCAGTGATCAATTGTACATGGGGGCCGATGCACTATATCTTTACTATATTTAGTGATTTGGCAACTTTATAAATCCAAGTAATGCATTTTCAAAAAATGATTGAACCGTTAATTTTATAAATTGAAATCTGGTGAAACTTCAACCACATACCGGGCATCATAAAAACTCATGGATATTAGAAAATTGGCCCCATAAGAAGTATTTGGGACATCTATTCGGAGGATTGGCCCCATCAGAAGTCTCTGGGACACCTATTCGGAGGCTCACATCTGGGGCCCTAAATTTGGGGACTCAGGGCCCCTATCCAGAGGCTCACGTTTGGGGCCCTGAATCTGGGGACTCAGGGCCCTATCCGGAGGCTCACGTGTGGGGCCCTGAATCCCCATCCGGAGGCTCACGTCTAGGGCCTTGAATCCTCACGTCTGGGGCCCTGAATCCTCACGTTTGGGGATTCAGGGCCCTAGATATGAGCCTTCGGATAGGTGTCCCAGAGACTTCTGATGAGGCTTTTTCTTTTTGGTAGTTGATGTACCCTAGAGCAGTCCACAAGTAAAATTTCATGTCAATCGGATCCCTGATCATATTTTTCGAAAGCATGGATACATTAATTCAGGTTTGAGGGTTTTTTAAAATTTTTGCTATAAGTTTAAAGTTTCACCTCATTTTACACATTTCACTTTTGAGTTTTGGGTTTTCTCTCCTAGAAGACATGGTATGCACAAAGCAAGCGGCCCGGAGATACCCCCTAGAAATCCTATGCAGAGGCCACCTCTCCTAGCTCCACCACCACCATGCCAGCATTGCAAGCGTCGATGGAAGCTAGGCACAGTGGCTCTTTGTGAGATCCACCATTAGGAGAAGACCGCGCATCTCATAATACCAAAGGCTCCATTCCAGAAGCTAGTGCATGAGATTATGGATGGCATGCTAATTAAGAACAACAGGAGGCACTTCTCAGATGGTACACGCTTGCAACAACCTGATCGGAGCCCTTCTTGCACTACAAAAAGGTGTTGAAGCTTACGTCGTCAACTTGTTCGGAGACTTGCTATATACAGCAGTATATGGAAGGAGAGTCACCGTCCTCAATAGGGATTTTTGGATAGTGAGGTTCTTCTGGCGATGGAAGGATAGTCCTCGTAGAGATCAACAATGATAGGGGTGTACTACCAAAACATATACCGAATGTAGCTTCTAAAGAGATTTTGTAAAACCCTAGTTGTAATGGATCCCATGTAAAATGTTATGAATATGAATACAAATTTTTTGGTGTGTCTTACTTTTGTTTATTCGCTTGTTATTTGTTTTATTTGTCTTTGAGTTATCATTACATACGTTCGAATGAATACGTGTGTTCCGCCGTATTAAATTTAGGGTACGAATCATGTTGCCTATAAATTCGATAAATAAACATAATATTCAAGTAAAAAACAATAATAAACAACGCGTATGAGAAACTATATTGTACGCAAATCCAACAAATATTAGTTTTCATTACTTCAAGAGAAGATTACAAATTACATTACATTGGTGATGAGATATCATTTGGCACACTAAGTATATCTACTCTCTCCTAGGCTTCTTTGAGCTAGACACCCCATGGTCAGAGCTATTCTTGATCATAGGCAGCAACACATTTTGCCCTAGTAGTTCCTGCCTAATGACATTGGGGTCTTTAACACCAGCAACCATGCCATGGACCTAGTACTAGAGAATAAGTAGAGGAACTTCGAATATCAAAGCAACACTACTTTCTCCAAGATAGAGTATGTTGGGATGGTCTTGAAGGGCTCATCCTTCATTAGTGCCCTTAACTTCAAGAAGTTCTCAGAAAAAGCCGTAGAGCATGTCTTATGGAATCCAAATATATCACTCACAAGCTGGCCGATATACTCCTTCAATGCGAGTTTTGTACCCTTCCGTGGCTACCAAATCGGCCACTTGTCTAGATGAAAATTCATCTATATAGACAATGTCCTACATCAGACAAGTTCAGTGTCAAACTCACTGTGTCAAACTCACTATGCATGGAGTGTGGTAAAGATATATGCATTGGATTTGCGTCAGAATTTACTACTACGGCCTCTAGGGCATCAAGAGTATGCACATCAAATTTTGCTGGGATCAAACCCCTAGAGCTGCCCTATCTGGAGGCTCGCATCTAGGGGCTTGAATGTGCAAGCATTAGGAGTATGCACATCAAATTTTGTCGACATTGGGCCCCTAGAGCTGCCCTATCCGGAGGCTTGCATCTAGGGGCCTAAATATGTCCAAAGGCTCGCATCTGGAGGCCTGAATTTGCAGATTCAATCCCCTAGACAGGAGCCTCCGAACATGGCAGCTCTGGGGTCCGATCCCAACAAAATTTGATGTGCATACTCCTGATGCCTTAGAGGCCCTATCGGTAGATTTTAACACAAATATGATAACATTACCTTCTCTGCATCATCTATCTATTGCTGTAATGGAGCATCCAGGTCTGCTCCTGTAACTGGGCCACCCTCGTCTCTCTCTTGGAAAGGTACTACGTAGTCGGGTTGAGGTCCTAAAAGGCTTTCTTGTAACCGCTCGAAATCCTTATCTAAGATCTTATACTGTGGTGTCGCATTCTCAATGAGCTCTTGGATGCTCACAATGGAAGAGATGTCATCGACACTCGTGCCATCATACCAAACCACCTCATCAACATGTACTGACATATCTTGTATATCAAAATCTATAAAATCATCAAGTGCATCACGCACCATGATACAATATAGCTCTTCTTCCCTTATCTCTAAAATTTCTAGTACATCCTGCATAAGTAAATATTCCACCCCCTCGATGATGATAGCATGGAGAGAAGCGAGGGATGGCTCATTGCTTGTCAGCATCTCAACATGTCAAGGAGGTTGGTGCACAATGGCTAAGCTTTGTGCTACCTCTACTCTTGGATTGAGTGTGATCTCTTCAGGCTTCCTCTCGAAATACTCTAGCCGTGGCAGCGGAGAGGGTGTGTCGATGTCTTCCTCAGCGTCCTCTTGCACCTTAGTGTACAAAACATATATGGCAAATGCTGCATTGTGCTCGATGAGATACATCGTGGCGTGGTTCTAGGATGAGGTGGGCACTAATCTGGCACAGATATGCTACCCCACATGCACGAGGGCTCGATCTATTACCTTTGCATGGCTTAATCCAGCATGTAAACTATATAGGAAATCTTTGGGGACCATCTGAGAGCAGAGTCTGGAATAGAGCAGATGAGAGGGTTTGCCGTAGCACAAAATGATGCCAGTATACTGGAGCTAGGGTCTACAGCGGAAAGTGAGCTCTCTAGACTCAAGGTCGCGTAAAACCTAGGGTATATCTGGTCTCTTATGTGTGCATAGTGTGTGGGGCTAATCCATGTGATGAAGGTGGGAGTGGTAGCCATGGCACACAAAAAGAGAAGGGAGGAGAGCACAAGTGTAGGGAAGTAGAGAATGAAAGTGAAAATGAGTTTGGAGTTATAGATTTTATGTATCTGGGGTTTTAAATAAAGGTTCTTTTTTAACCCTAAAAGTAACCGTTAAAATTACTCATACATGCAAATGCTTCATTCTACATTAATATATCCTCGAATATACTTGGATCGCTGAGTAAATTCAAGTCCAACTATAGAAAATATTTTTAAAAATTAAAAAAATAATATGGCATAGATTATAGAACTCTAGCCTGCAATTTAATTATGATTTTAACTAGCACGATTGACTAATTACAGAATGTATTATCGCATGCTTGGATCATAGTAAACTAAGATTATCTAAATTGAAAGAACTCAGAAGTTTAAAAAATTTTATATTCATTCTTTATAAAAAAAATGCAAGGATTCCAATATCTCAAGGATATGTGGAGAAACACGCTGTTTACATGTCATGGATTGCTCACTATGAATCCCAACTTTTCTATTATCTAACTTGAAATAGAAGTTGAAGAAGGGCTCATTAGACATTAATTGGATTTCTTGTCTCAAAAAAGAAATGGGCAAATGGCTCTCTACGCGCTGACCACAAAAGGATTATGACCATTCCACAAGATAACCACATCTATGAGAGCTGTATGTGTCTCATCTCGGGTATCTTGATCCAAGCTGATCCACTCCCCTCATAAAAGTGGCAATCTTCTATATCAAAAGCAAATGCACAGAATTTGTCTAGCAATAAAATACATGTAATAAAAACAAAAATAATGATAACTAAATGCAAATAACATAATAATTCATCTAAGTAAGACCTATGTCAATTAAATCAAGGCATTCAAAAGAGTAGAAAATATTTACCTAAGTGTGAAATCAAATTGGTTGACCATGCATTCAATCATCTCATCAAAATGTATTATTTTGACTTCCCAAGACTCACCCAATAGCTGACTTATCCATTCCTTGGATGGACACTTGCATTGATAAGTAATCATTGTTTTCTTCAAAACATCACATGAACCAAACAAATGTGCAAACAATGAGAATGGAATAAACCAACTAAGATGCACATCTTTGGATCCTGTGGTGGGTTTCATAGCACTATTGATGTCAGATCCAAGCTACCAATCAACCATTCACCACTAGATAGTGGCAGCAATGGGACATGATGCAATCTCTGGCTTTCTACTACATATAGTGAATCATTTGAGTTGCAAGTTGACTTGAAGAGTTATTATCACAGATCAAAGAACCTATGTCTTCATGCCAAACATGTATCTTGTTGCTCAAACATTCCACATTCTGCCATTCATGCAAAGTTGTTGGATATAGAGCTGTTAGTGAAACAAGATTGAATTAGAACACTACAAGGATTTTTAAAAACAACTCTAATGCAAAAGAATAAACAATGATAAAATTTAAAAACTTATTGTTTTATTTATAATTTGCAATGTAGTTCTTGTCATGTAAGAGATTTTTTTGTGCGTATAAACATGTTGGATCAACACTTCTGTTACTGTACTTGTTCCATTGAACACTTTTCTGAACTCTAAAATTCTACCTTTCCAATGTTTGCTAGGGTTTGCAACATCCTTATGCCTGACCTTGAAAATCCTTCGAGTACTTGAGTGCATCAAAATCCAATCCAACTTATAGTACTTATCACAAATCCAATTACTGCCACTATCTTTCCTATTGAAGACCTCTACTACAAGTATGTTATTGATGTTTTTCCTCCGTGAAGACATCTATGATAACCAAATAGAAAAGTTACCTATTAGCATGTGTATAATTTGTAAATGTTCTTTCCAAATGAAATGAAATTTAAATGGAGCAATTTAAAAATAACATTGTACTTGCATTTCTTTTCACAAAGAAGCCTAGAGATGTTGAACAAGAAGTTAACTTATAACAAGACATTTGTTCCTTCACTGAAAAATTCCTATAGTACAAAAACAAAAGAAATATTGAGTCAAAGCATACATATAACTTACACAGGCTTTGTCCAAATGAGTTGAAACTTAACCATGGAGCAATAGAAAAAAGTGGCAATATACTTATGGCTCTCTTTGTAAAGAAGCCCAAAGATGTTGAAGAAGTTGAGGTTTTAAAAAATCATTGTTCTCCACCCTCAAAGACTCTGGGAGTAAAAAAACAAAGGAAAACCCAGTATGCATATAGCTTGCATACATTTTGTTCAAACGAGATAAAATTTAACCACGGAGCAACAAAAAAACAAGACATCACACGTGTAGCTTTATTTACAAAGAAATCGTAAGATGTTGAAGAAGAAGTTGAGTGTTCAAAAGATCATTGTTCTTGATTGTAAGAGACTCCTAGAGTACCAAAACAAAAGAAATTACATGTCAAAGAATGCACATAACTTGCACAGGTTTTTTCCAAACGAGATAAAACTTTACTATTGAACATCCATGGAAGAGAACAATATACCTGTAAAGTTTTGTGAAGAAAATCTTAGGGCTTTGGTAGAACAAGCTATGCTCTCATAAAACGTGTGAAACTCACTCTGTGTTTGTGTAGAGGAAATGAAATTTCACAAGGTTACAGATAGGGCAAGCAACAATGCAGCTGTAAGATTTCGTTAGGAAAGAAGAAGCGGGGAAAGAGATATGATAAATTTGAGTTTCACCTAAGAAAGAGGGGGAAACTGAAAAGGGGAAAAATGAAAAGTCAAACATAAAAAAATAAGAAAATGAAAATTGGAGTCACAAACTTCCAAGAAGTGTCAACATTGTATTCCCCATATTTCTCTTATTTTATTGTTGAGGGAAGATTTGGGCCAAGATATGGCCAAAAGATTCATGTTACATGAATCTGGAATCCCAGGTCTCTCATTGGTTAGGACTATATTTCTTTATTCACTCCTTAAGGGGCAAAAAAGAGAGTCCATATTTCTCCTAATGATTGGATTGCTTGATCTGAAGAGAACAAGCTAGTGTTTTGCTACAAGAATTGTGGAATTGTAGGATTAGCACTATAATCACTTTGCAAGAAGAGAAAGATTGCAAGATTTGCACTACATTTCCTTTGCAAGAGTTGGTTGAATATAAAGCATTGTAGAATGTGGTCAAATTTTATGGTTTTTTTAATGTTCTACCTAAGATACACTCTCTGATTCAATCTTCCAATTGAGAAGACTCGTTATTTTTCTATTGAGCTTGAAAAGGAGAGAAATGTAGCCAATGTTGCAGTAGTTGAAGCTTTGTCTTTTATCAATCAGCTTCAAGAGGAGAAAGCATTACTACAACGGGAGGTTTCTCAATTGAGAAATGTAATGAATTTCCAAGTTTCTCATTTTTTTGAAGTTATTAAAGCTCTTGAGGAAGTTGTTCTACAAAAGGATAATGAAATTGTTGATTTGCATACACAGTTGATATTTTCTCCTAATTCGAGTTAAGATGTTATTCTTGAGGATCTCTATGTATTGAGTGATTAGGTTGTTGATGTTTCAACTCAAACTGCTAGTTCTGAAGTCTTTGAGGGCTCCGATCAGTGCATCACTTAAGTTGAAGTATCTTGAAGTATGCAAGTACCTATAGTGGATATCTATGCACTTTATATTGCAGTAGGAATAGTTGATCGTATTCATGTTGATTGATTACTAAGCATAAAAGTACTGATGATGTATGAGGTGGATGCTCATAGCAACAGTAACTATTTCCTATATAAAGGAATCTCTTCAAATGCCTCATAAAGTTGTATGTCTCATGAAGTGCAATTTATAGGTGGTTGTAAAAACATGACCTGAAGAGGCAAGTGATGTCATTCTCATTTTTTGGGATTATCTCTGATTTTCACGACTTGTGTATGATTGGTGCCATTATGCATTATATGAGGCAGTTCAATCATATTATGCATTCAGAGTATCAATGATGAAGTATGTGTTCTCATATTTCTGTATGGTTATATTTGAGTTTCCTATAAGATGCCTGATACAGGATTAAGTAATTTCTATATGAGGTAGTTCAATCATATTATGCATTCGGAGTGCATTTGACATAGATTTGGGGTAGAAATAGGTGGAAAGGCATATACAAGGACATCTCTCATTTCATGGAGACTGGTAAAGCTTACTAGATGTATTCTTTAGTACGTTGTCATATGGATGAGTTGCATCCTACGTATCCATAGAGTATGCACTATTAGTGGGTAATTGGCCTAGTCACTATGCCAATGAGCCTTTGGTAGATACAATATATAGTTTTAGCTAAATAAGATATTACATATCAAGTAGAGGGAAAAGAATAAAGGACTAAAACTAGTGGTGTTATATTCAATTTTCTACAGGTACATATGTATTGGAAAGATTACATCGAGTCATGATGAACTAGATGTAGATGAGGTTAGGGAATCCTTCTCTGATCATGGTACCAAACTAACTTTGACCACCGCTTATAATCCAAAAGGAAATGGGAAAAGTGAGAGAGGACATCTAGCTATAGTAAAGGCATTGGCTAAAGCTTGTGGTGGATAGGTTGGAGACTAGCCGAGGTTATTACCTTTTACATTATGGAATGGTCGTATGACTCATAGTATGACTATAAAACTCATGCCAGTAGAGTTCATGTATGGATAGAAATCGATTATACCCACTTAGACTTGTGCCTTGACTTGGAGTGCGTTGCCTTGGTAGGTAGATTTCAGTAGGAGAGAGATCTTAGCTCTTCACATCCAGCAGTTAGAATAGAGAATAGAGGATGTATATTTAGCAATGGAAATATTAAAGGTAGCTAGATTGAGAAATAAAGATAGATTTCATAGTTGGTATCGTCTATGTCCTAGAGTTGTGAAAGAGAATGACTGGGTATTCGTATATGATAGTAGTCTAGAGAATCAATAAAGTTCCATCCAAAAGATGGTGGAAAGGTGGTCTGGACTATATGTGGTAAAGTGTGTCTATGACAATGCTACTTATGTATTGGTCGAGCTTGATGGGACAGTATTGCAAGTACCCATTGTAGGGAAAAGGATAAAGATCTTCAAGAGGTGGGAGGATGAGGCCTATGTAATTGAAGAATTTTTGGAGGATGAGGGGCATGATAGAGATTGAGCAGGCAATGAGAAGGATATTAATGATCCACGAGATAAAGCAACAAATAGACTTGATGAAGAGGATGAATAGGTTTTGTTATTTGTGGATCTTGGTTAAAATGAAAATGGGTAATAGTGTCCTATTTGAAGGATGTTCAAGTTAAAGAGGGGTGGATGTTTTAGCACTATGTGCCCACTCTCAAAGAATGCTAAAAGAAAATAAAGATATAGTGGTGGTCATTTCCGATGCAAATTGGCATAGTCGCTATTTGCATCACTATATATAGTGACCCTAATAGCTATGCAAATAGCAACACTATTAGTAATGCTTTTAGTGATGCATATAGCCACAGAGAAAAGCGGAAAAAGAGAGACACAAAGTGTTTCATCTTCGAGCCTTTGAGGTAGGTACATTTCTTCTTATCTTCTTTGTTTTTGTTTGTAGAGATACATTGAAAGATAGGGTGATAGGGAGGAAGAAGAAGGAAAGGAGAGGAAGAGGAAGAAAAAAAAGGAAATAAAGAGGGAGGGGAAAAGGGAAATGAGAGATGGAGGGATAGAGAGAGGAGGGTGAGTGAGAGAAACAATGAGGGGGAGAGGGAGGAGGGACAAAAAAAGTGAGAGGAAACAAAGAAAGGGAAAGAGAGAGACAGAGAGACAGAGAGAGGGATGGTGGGGAGAGAAATAGAGAGAGATGAGTGATAAAAATAGAGGGGCGACAGAAACAGAAGGGAGAGAGAGGGAAGGGAGGAATACAGAGGGAGGGAGAGGAAAGGAAGAGAGGGAGGAGGTAGAAGGGTTGGAGGAGTGATGGATCTTTGAAGCAAGGCCTCTAGGATCAAATTTTTGCTTTCTTGCAGGTAGCCTTAGTTCTAGCCATCTGAAATCTACAAAAGAAAAAATAGCTCAAAATTAGGATAGCCCCAAGTTGGAACAAGACATAGCCAAGGATCTTATGCATTCACAATTATTAGCCTAATGTATGCCATAGTTGCTACACATCATGAGGTACTTGAATGACACTAATGTTTGCTTCAAAGTGCATGAAATATTATTTGCATGATTGTCACACTATATTCTTGGTGCAAGCCTTCCATGGCCAAAAATGTAGTCAAGAGAAAGCTTTGCAGATGATTAGTCACTCTTACTATGAATACCATCTAAATTTTCCCAACCCCAAACCAAACTCAACACTCTACCTGTGTTCTTTGAGACGATTCGTCTCTTTGAGAAGTACCTGCCCACCAGCATGCTCATGATACAAACCACCTCTTGGTGTATCTTGTAGACGAAGTGGAGATTGTTGGACCTATCCATATGCGATGGATGTTCTTCTTCGAGTGCTTCATGAAAACCCTGAAAGGCTTTGTGTAACAATGATCTCCAGCTAGAAATTAGCATGGTTGAAGGTTGGTTGGTATCTAAGGCGTTAGTGCATATTTCACAATGGCTAGCAATGGAGTATACTTCGGATTTCCAGTAGATGAGGTCGACGCTCCAAACTTGGGCCAGACAAAGGGAGTGGTCCTAGGGGATGTTGTGGAGATGTGGATGCGGTGAACCTACAATCGGCTCGAGATACAAGTGCTACTCCTTGCTTTCGTGTAGGTTTGAGAGAGGGTGGATCAGGTGGTTATTGTGGAGATACCGACGCAATATCTCCATCTCATCGTTTCGCTGGAGTTGCATCACCTGTGGAATTTGTCACACCTGTGGGGACGTATACTCTAGTCACACTAGCTTTTGCTCAACCATCCGCAGGTGGCACCCTTATGGATGCTACTCTGAGAGATGCCACCCCCGTGGGTACAGCAGATGTACACGGGTCTCCTGGATATGCCTAGGAGCGCAGTCATAAGTGGAAGAGGACACATCTTAGACATACCCCAGAGGGGTATGGATACCTTGTAGATGATAGCACATGAGTCATCATCATGAATGATGATGGGAGGAGGGTGATGGCTTGTATGAGAGAGTTGTGCCAACAAGTTTTTTGGCACAACATCTTAGATCATTGGAAGAACATACCGGAGGGGGGAAAGGACTACATAGTAGCATCCTTGCATGAGTATTTTCCATTACCCACCGTAGCAGATAGGTTTTCCACAGGCTGGATGATGGAGTGCATGTGTGCGTACATATCACACAAATGATGAGACGCACGCAAGCCACTTAAGAGTGAGGCCTCAAAGCCCGAGTGGCCTAGAGACTCGATATACAAAGAGACACGGTCTCACTGCATTGATCGATAGATTGTATGCACGCAGTAGCCCAGTAAGCCACTCATCTTTCTTGTCCATAGTTACTAATTTTAATTAAAATGCATTATTGTATAGTGGACTGATGTACAGTTGTTTCTTTTTTTGTAGAGTCTGTTCAATGCTCCTTTCGACAGGACAAGCTTTCGAATGGCAAGGATCTATAGCTCACACTTGGATCTGTCGAGCACACATCTTCTTCTTTTTTGGTCTTGTGATTTATATAGGCATTTTCTATGCACTATCTTATTATCATCCTTTGTATCTTGCCATGATTCCATGAGCGCTTTCATTAAGCAATCTTGTATTTATTTTATGTATCAATCTTGTGGATTCAAGTACACTTTGTCTTCATTTTGATAACCATTGTACACTTTACTACAACCCTTTTGTATGGCCCAAATACAACACATAGTGCTATATGTGGTAGGGCATCTTGCTGCCCCGTCACCAAAAAAAAATCTCTGTAATTATTGCTATTAGCATCGCAAATTTACATGCATGTATCGTTATTATCGTCACAGTTTACATCGCAAATCATCATTATTTGCATCGCTATTTGTGTCATTATTTGCGACACATATAACGACGCAAATAGCGATGTCAATAGCTACAGTTCTATGGCATCACTAATACCGATGTGTTTAGCGACGACGAGGGAAATTTTATTGGTGAACATTATCGTCGCTTTGAGCATTGGTATGAGGCCTATATCTTGTAGTGCAAGGAACTCTTCTTTGGATGGACATGGACGAAGACCATGTCTCCTTCTTTGAAGATTCGTTCTTGCCTTTCCATCTCAATATATGTCTTTTATTGGTCCTTGGCAACTTGAACATCTTGTCTCATAATCTTGATTTGATCATCCATTTTTTTGAACATTTTTCTCGAAGCTTCTACCCTTAGAGTAGAATCAAAAAAATTAAATAGCATACGACAATCTTGACCATATAGTGCCTAAAATGGAGTCATCTAAATACTTCGTTGTGATAGGAGGCATTATAAGTAAATTCCACTAAGGGTAGATATTGAATCCTTTTAGCTTTCTTGCTACAATGTGCATGCAGAATATCCTCAATCACCTCTTTAACTCATTCTCTCTGCCCATTAGTTTGTGAATGATAAGCATTGCTAAGACAAAGTTGGGTTCCAACGGCTTCAAATAAAGTTTTCCAAAAATGTGATGTAAAAAGAGAATCATGATCATCACTAATGATTCGTTTAGGTAACCCATGTAGCCTTAAAATCTCTTTTACAAAAATTATTGCAATATCTGAAGCTTTGTAACTGGTTTTTATTGAAATAATATGAGCGACCTTTGTTAGCATGTCTACTATCACCATTATTGAGTTATATCCTCCTTGCATAGAAGGTAACCCAACTACAAAGTCCATGCTGATAAACTCCCATTTCATCTGGGGGATGTCAAGTGGCTGGAGTTTTCTTGGTAACTTGACACATTCATATTTTACCCTTTGGCAGTTTAGACATTCAATAACATACTTAAGTACATCACCCTTCAGCCTTTGTCAATAATAGCTTTTCTTCATTAAGAGTTTTTGCATAACTCAGGTGTCTTGAAAAAGGAGATTCATATGCTTCCCAAAGTATTCTTCTCTTGAGAGTCTGGCTTGAAGGAATGCATAGTCTCATTCTTAAATAAACAAGTCCTTCATCCTCATCTTTTGAAAATTCTTGATACTTGGTCTTGAATTTGTGATCTTATTTCTTATTCTAAACGTTCCAAAACAATTGTTGATAGTCTAGGTCCTTATTTGTTTCATCCTTAGTCAACTCAATAATACGATTAATCAGCATTGTACCATTGTAGCCAGAGTTTCTTCCCTAGATGGTTCTTCAGTATAAGAGCATTAAGGAAGGCTTTACAACTAAGGGCATCTGCTACTACATTTTCTTTACCATGTGTGAAATTAATTTCACAGTCATACTCCTGCAAAATTTCCATCCATCGTCGTTGCCTCATATTAAGATCAGGCTGAGTAAAACTCCACTTAAGACTTTTATTATCTGTCACTAAGGAAAACTTATTTCCAAACAAGTAATGTCCCCATAATTTGAGAGCGTGAATCATAATTAACAACTCTAGGTCATGAGTAGCATAACTCTTTTCATGGACTTTCAAATTTCTCAAAGAGTAAGGTATGGCATGACTTTCCTACATTAGTATGCATCCCAATGCAAGAGGTTTCCTTGTTTCACCTTGTGTAGTCGCTATTTCACTGTTGAAATCCTGAAATGTGACGAACTTTTCCATAATGGATATGAGCATCATTGGGAATCATCCAATCCATTCACATTAAACACTCATAAGCTCCTATGTTCATTACCCTAAATCTCATACTTGAAAGGTTTTCTCCTAGGTTAAACTCTACCTTGGCAGTTTGTTGTGTAGAGAGCACTTTCTTTCCATTTGCTAATTCCACAAGTAGTTTTGATGCATCTACTGTATCTATTCCTAACTTCTTAGCACACTTGGGTGAAATAAATGAGTGTGTACTTTCGCAATCAATCAAAAGTTTAAATGTTTTACCTTGGTGACTAGTTGGTGTATGTATTATTGAATACTGATGATGTGGACCCTTCTTGTGGAATGCAACATGAATAGTCACTATCTTATTCCATAATAGGGTCTTCCTCCTTATTAATCTCTTTAAGGGTAAGGGTAATACTTGATGTTCTTCCTCTTGCCATAGCTAGTTGGCCACGGCCTTGGATAGCTCTGCCTTAATCTCAAAATTGGCCTAGGCGATGGTTTCCACCAAGCTTTGGACAATCTCTCCTAAAATGTCTTGGCTCATTACAGTGGAAGCACCTAAGACCATCCTTGCTTCCCTAAGTAGGAACAAAATTTTCAACTACATTGGATTTTTCCTTTTTCTTTCGACCTTGGTAAGATTGACCTTGGGTTCTTTTTGCTTGACCTTTGAATCCTCCTTTGTTATGGTTATTGTAGCTCCAAAACTTATTATTTTTAGGTTTGGATTGTACTTCATGCACAATAGGAGCAACTCGAATCAAATTATCTTGGAGGTCTTTTGGGTGCATTGATTCCAAAAGAGTAACTAGAGGAGAATTTAGCCCATTCCAAAACTTGGATACTTGTTGAGTAGTATCCATGGAGGGTGCATATTTAAGAAGTGAAACAAACTTGGAGTCATATGCCTCCAGGGTCAGTCCCAATTTCTTCAAATTAAAGAACTCGTACATTTTCTAGCTATGATAAGCTGGAGGTAAATACCTTCCTCTTACAACTTCTTTCACCAAATCCCAAGTAATGTATTTTCAAGGACACCTTAATCTCAATACCAGTTCTTTCACCAAAGTCGAGCTTTGCCAATTAATTTTAGCTTAGCTATCATGGCTTGGTTAACTGGGACAGTTCCAACAGTAGTAAAATAATCTTCCAGGGATTCAATCCAAATTTTTGCATGAGCTTCCACATTCTCGCCTCTCCCATCAAATTTCAGACGTTTTAGTTGCTTCAAAAGATTTATTTTTTCTTCGACTTCATTGGGAATTATTGTGGACATGAGATTTTGAAAATTTTTCAACAATTTCCAAGTTAAACTTTAAGAAATTTATATAGTATTAATATTAGAGTTTGATACTCAAATTACTTCTCATTTGATTTGTTGAAACAATTTCAAATAAAACTATTTTCCCATTGCTAAAGTTAAATTGCAATTTCAAAGATTTCAAGGGAAAAGTAAGGTTCCATTATTTCTTTGATTGATAAAGTATCAATCAATCTTTATTACCATGGATGTGCAAGGTAATCAAATGAGAAGAAATACATTATTCAGATAGCTCACAGACTTATCTTTTTTTTTTAAAGCATTCCCTACTACAATCTAAGCATGACACTCTGATACATCATTTACGAAGTAACTTGGATTCTTAAAGTAGATATCTAGGAATCTATATTTTTTAGGAAGATCAGGAAATCCGTCCTTTTCCTAGTTGTGCAGCGATTATAGAGAAACCTATGGCTTTTACTATGTCGACTGCAAGGATCTTTGTAACTTCCTCATAGATATACTGGTTTAGTTTGATCTTCTCGCCCCTAGTATATAGGGTTGAGTTTACACTAGCTTCATAAAATAGATAGATCTTGACAACTTTAAGATCTTTCATCCATTTCACCCTTTTCAAACTATTCTAAAGATAAGTTGGATGGTTTGCATCAATATAGCAGTATCCTCTATTAATCATCCACCATCTTTCATGATATAGAGACAAGGGGTTGTACCATTTATCTAATATCCACATTATCTGATTCCTTCATGCAAGACTCAATTAATGCATAGCTAATATAAACATTACTTAGAAGATCAAGAATCGTTTCCAAGATTCATTATTCTGCCACAATTTTAAAAATACATTAATAGAGAGAAGAAAACATGTCCTAGGCTGTGTTTACAATCCAATATTTTTTTAAAAAGCTTACGTCGTATTCTATACTAACATGTGCCCTGATACCAACTGTGAGGTCTCCGCCAGAAGGCACACCTTTTTGTAGTCCATCAGTAGGTTTTCCAAATGACGCCGCTCAGCGCTCCCTTAAAGTATCACAGGGGTTGTCACTTAGACCCTACTCAGTCTACATCGCAATGGAAGAGTTCCTACCGTGAACCCACTAGGATCGACCTAAATTTTTGGGTTCCTAAAATCAGTTGGGTCTCCTAACTACTAGCTAGCATTAGTAATTTCAAGTTTCCACTTCCAGGATTACTTGAACTGAAGCAGACTTGGCATTGCACTTGGTTCAAAGAGAATGGGAGATGAAGGGGAGTGTGGTACGTCAATCCTCCTGCCCATAAGGCAAAATCCCATTTCGTCCCTCTAAAACAATGCAAGTGGGTTCTACCTAGCGACTAGTTGGTCAAATTATCATTTTCCTATATCTAACGTCGATTTAGAAAAGCTCCCAGCTAGTGGGGACCACCCTACCATTGGACGCGGACCTGTCAAGGGTCACCCCACCCGCTTTCCTTTGATGAATATATCATATTTAATTTGTTTAATTACGTATAGCACATTTATTAAAACATATACAACCAACTTCCTTAATTAGTCCTTTAAATCAAAGGTTCCTTCACATAATTTATCTCACAAATATGCATACAATCCAAACAAACCTTGAGTAAAATAAATTTCTTTATTATATTTGAAGTTTATTACAATTTCCATCTTTTCAATCCTGCAAATATATATAGAATTCCACAAGGGTATTCTGCCCACCAAGATTCCACCTATAACTAGTATTAGGGTTCCAGGATCCCATCCTAGGTCACGAAGGGACTCATTAGATTCTAGGAGCAATGGGAAATTTATGGCCAGATCACCCCTTGCATCCACATGTAATGAAGGAGACCTAGGAGAGAGAAGGAGAGAAGTGAGAGACTGTAGAGAGGAGAGAGAAAGAGAGAGAAAGAGGGTGATGAGGAGAGAGAAAGACTAGGAGTAGAGAGAGAAAGGCAAGAAGAGGAGAGAGAAATGGCTGGCAACCATGGAAGGATAGGGAAGAAGGTGAAGAAGGTGAAAGGACAAATGTGTATTCATCAAAATGGTGCCTATGTAGTGTCCCTTACACCTTTTATACTTAGGTCAACTTGACCTAAGTATTTCCCCTCCATTACAATCCATCCCCACTCAAAATAAAGTTTTTGTCCTCAAAAACAAAGATCGTACTTATTGGTATAGCCAAGTAGTGGGCTGCAGAGTACTACTCTGTACAGCATTACAAGTGGCAAAAGGTAGGGGGGGTTCTTGACACAGACCCAGTAAAAGATTGCCTAATATTCAAGAGTATTACTAGTCTATGCAGAGGGTCAAGGTCAGCCTGTAGCCACCTGGATCAAAAGGGAAAGTAGTATCGCTGCCATGCATTGGATCAGCTTTCATAAGGTCAAAGTCAAGTACAGTTGGAAGCATGATCAGCATGGTGGTATTCTCTAGCTCTTCCATAAGCCTCTATGACTGAAGCATATGAGGCTGAAGTCACCATTGCATGGACTGCATCAACCCCTAAGTGTTGTATATTCATGGACCTTGCATTCTTAGTGATGTCCAAGCATTTAAACTGCAAGTCTATGGACTGACTGGGCTCCTGCATGGGGTCATGATCATCCAAATCCACATGCTGCCCATGATCTGCTTTCTTGAACTAAGGTTCTTGTTGTGGACCCATACCAAAATGGTCTTCAACAAGATCTTCTCCATCCTTTGCATCATAATATTCTAATATCAAGAGTATTTTGGCAGACTTTGCCCTGCATGTGGCTTGATGATTACAAGATATTGGCTTAGCACATCGATAGCATAAGCCCGCAACATGCAATTCCCATATCGTATCACTAGTAAGGTGTCTAATGCGTTTAGCCTTAGATAGCAATTTACACACCTGCTCATCACCATTAGTCAGCTCAGTAATAGTTCTGACAAGCTGCTCATAGTCATCTTGTTGCTCATGTACAACAGATGGTTGTCCATGCTCATGACCATAATGCTCATGCTATCCATATGGATGGTCATACCAATATGGCTATTGCTCACAATGATATTCATGATGTCCATACTGCATATGATGATAATAGCCCTGTTGCGCATCACATGCATAACCGTCATAAGCATGCTACCTTTGATCATTGATCCCACAGCATTGGTCATGATGTCCATAATCTCTATGAGAATGCATGTCACAAAAATGTTCATGATGCTGTCCAAATACATCTATTTGCTGTTGCCCACTACCAAAACTTTGGTCATATTGTTGCCCATAAACATGCTGCCCAAGATTGCATGATGACTGTCCAACATGACTACAATGGTGTCCTTGCATCCTAGGCTAACCATAAGTATGATGATTGGCAAGTCCATGAGCATAGGTATTGGCATGATGTCGGTCATAATCACTTGCTTGCTGCTGATCAAAGCTAGAAGGGTACTAATAAGCATAACCATTACTGTGACATCCATAAGAACTGGGCTGCTCAACTAAGAGAGCTTCACAAGTATAATCATAACTATGTTGTTGAAGAGGTGGATGCTCATAAGCATAAGCATGTTGTCCATAATAGCCATTTTGCTGCCAAGGTTCAATGGAATGATACTCTGCATTATGATATGGTACATCATATTTATAAGCATTAACATGTTGGCCAGATGTACTTGCATACTGCTCATGTTCATTTGCATGTTGTTGCTGTTCATATTCATAAGATGCATGCAGATCATAGTGTGTACCATCAGCATATACATGTTGGCCATAAGCATAAGCATTTGATTCAAGTCTTGCTCCTTTTTCTCTGTCCGCCTTCATAAGAGAAATATACCGATCAATTGAAGCTCCAAGTTTGTCAATATTAGCCTGTGTTTGAAGCCAACCTTGTTCACTAGAGCTGCAACTGTTTATCTTTGTTGCCATTATAATCAAGTTGCTTTTCAGAATATTCTTGTTTGATGAGCATCAGCAAAGTTGCATGACTTTGCATGACTTCTCTACTTTTGTTCTTGTCTTCTGGTTCATCTCTATCGAGTACCAAGATCATCCCACTGTCAACCAAGTTGAATGTCATCCAATATGGCAATAGAAGAAGCTCAGACTCATTCAATAGAAGGGCATTTGTACAACCTCCACCTCGAAGGATTATACATATGCATATCTCTTAGGCTGCCCAAATTTGTCTGTTAGAGTCGTAACTTGATTGACTGTGTCACAAGACTTAAAATGTTGTTGTACCTCCTCTCTCTCCTATTTGAACAACCACCCAGCTCTGTGAGAAAGCACACCAGATCTTTCTTTCAACCACCTCTGGACACTATATATTGCTTCTCATTCCTGTACAGCACTGTGTGTATGTCTAAAACTGTATATTTCTTTTGAGAGAAAGCCCATCACTCTAACAGCTACCACCAGTGAAGCACTCTCTGGAAGCGGTATGTGCACTATATGGATTCTGTGTTGAGATATCGAGCTCCACTCGTGATACGCCAGGGTGACCGTTGTATATTTATGTCACCGACTTGTCAGTTGTAGATGCGGTTGGTACACCGCCCATGAATAATAGCTACATGATAGCTATCCTTATCTACTCTAGTTCGTGGCTCAGTTAGTATGCCACCTTAGTTAGTTGAGTTTGGTTTGAGACCCATATTTAGGGTTCTTCTATTTCTTTGTAAGTGAGTTCTTTTGGCTTACACAACTAAGAAGAGGAAAACTGTTTTCAGCCTCCACCCTTGTGTGTCTTCCCCCATTGTGCAAGCAAGAAAGCTTCAAGCGAGACTCCTTCCTTCTCTCCCACAATCTTGACATGGTATCAGAGCCTTGTTCGTGGTAAGGAGCTCAAGAAAGCAAGCCAAGCTCGCGGTGTTCTGGTAAGAGGAGCAGTGTTGCTTTCATTTTCTGTTTTGGGAGCAGATCTCTGCAGGTAGCACAGCCGGAAATTGCAGGAGTGCATTGTCTCAGGTTGAGACGCCCTTCGCGGTGAAGCAAGAGGGCAGTATATGCTGCGGGTGAGGGCTTTAGCCCTCGGCGACCTTGTTTTTTTGATTTGAGGCCATTTCGGGGCCTGTTTTGCAGACGGAAGTTCTCTGCACGCACTCAGGAAAAGGCTCAGTTTTATGCTGTGCAGCCACTGTTCTACAGGTCGGTGAAAAGTTACTGTAGAAATTGCATCGTATGCTTGTGCGCAGAGACATTGGGAGTTTCAGAATCATCCGTGGTTCCTATTTATGCAAAATCGTCACTAGGAAGTGACTGTGTGGTCAAATACCACTTTCGCCAGTTTTGCAGATTTGCCCTTGTGAGGGTGAAGCTGTGTTTTTTGCAGTGACAGAATTTCTTGCAGTATTCTGTAATGGCGTCTGATTCTCTTTCACAGATTGTCACTGAAAAGCTTGACAAGAACAACTTCCAGGCATGGAAGTTTAGAATGACGAATTTCCTTATGGGAAAAGGATATTGGGAATTTGTTGCAGGAAATGAAGAAGAACCAGTTCTTCCTGATGTTCCCAATCAACAACAAATGCAGGCATTTAAAACATGGCATGAGAGAGCCAGGAAAGTTATGTATTGGCTGTCTATCAGTATTTCAGACTCTATGATTGTGCATATTCAGGATGCAAGTACGCCAAAGGAGGCATGGGATACTTTGTCAAAAATGTATAGCACAAATACGCAAGCCAGGAAAATGCAGCTCAAGCAAGAGTTGCATAATGTGCAAAGAGAAAGTATGAGCATCAACGACTACCACATGAAGGTGAAGAAGATTGCAGATGCACTTGCTTCCATTGGGTCGCCAGTGGAAGATGATGATTTAGTTTCCGTGACCTTGAATGGTCTAGGAAAGGATTATGCACAGTTTCGGACATCCATTTCAGTTCGTGAAAGATTTCCTGATTTTGAGGAGTTGATTGCTCTTCTAATTTCTGAGGAACAGAGAAATGGTGGTGCATCTTCTTCAGGAGGAACTTCAAAAGAAGCTGTCTTCTACTCAA
Source organism: Lygodium microphyllum (assembly GCF_053477565.2). Classification (NCBI taxonomy): domain Eukaryota; kingdom Viridiplantae; phylum Streptophyta; class Polypodiopsida; order Schizaeales; family Lygodiaceae; genus Lygodium; species Lygodium microphyllum. Next base: position 51,063,243 of record NC_141148.1, on the reverse strand, counting down.
ATGCTGGAAGAGGTAGAGGCAGAGGTAGAGGAGGCCGATTTGGAGGCCGTGGCAGAAATCAGAATATGCAGCAAACTCAAGAAAACCAGTCCTATGGAGGAGGACGTGGTAACTCTAGAGGCAGGGGGAGCCAAAGAGGTCGTGGTGGATGGCAAAGAGGCCAAAATGCAAACAGTAATGTTGAATGCTACTACTGTGGTAAAATGGGTCATATGGCTAAAGACTGCTATAAAAAGCAGAATGACATCATGAATGGAAAACTGCAACAAGGGAATTATGCATCTTCTAGTAGACAGGGTGATGACAGAAATGAGCATTTGTTCATGGTGCAGCACATGAACAATTCTATGACAAGTGCAGAAGAAAGCAATGATGTATGGTATGTTGACTCAGGTGCATCAAACCACATGACAGGTCATGCAGAATGGATGGAGGATGCAAGGAAAATGGAAAAACCAGGATTTGTGGAGACTGGTGATGATACTGCACATCCTATTGTGCAGATTGGAAAAATTCCCTTGTCTATGCAGGGTGGGAAAAAGAAATACCTGTCCGATGTATTTCATGTCCCGAATATTACCAAGAATCTGGTTTCAGTTGGTCAAATGGTTGAACAGGGCTTGCAGGTCAGATTTAATCCTCATGGATGCTTTGTTGAGGATATGAAAAATAAAGGTCGCTTGATAGCAAAAGGAAAGAAGAAGGGCAGAATGTTTACATTGGATGCAGACATGTCTGAATTGAGTGCAGCAATGTTTGCACATGGGACCGGTGTAGTTGCAGATATTGATATCTGGCATAAACGCATTGGTCATGTTAATGTACAGCGACTTAAATCAATGCAGGCCCAAAATATTGTTGCAGGATTGCCCAAATTCAAGGTTGCAGAAATGCATAAGGTATGTGAAGCCTGTCAGTTTGGAAAACAGGCAAGGAAACCATTTCCTAGACATGTTCAAGAGAGTGAGAAGCCATTGGAATTAATTCACTCTGATGTGTGGACAACTAAAGCTGCATCTCTTGGAGGCTGTCATTATTTTGTCAGTTTTATTGATGACTATAGCAGAAAAGTTTGGGTGTATTTTATGAAAAAGAAAAGTGAAGTTTTTGGGCATTTCAAAACTCTTAAAGCTATGGTTGAAAAAGAAACAGGCTTGCAGATAAAATGCCTAAGATCAGATGGAGGGGGAGAGTACCTCTCAAATGAGTTTGCAAAGTTCTTGCAGGAGCATGGCATAAAGCAGCAATATTCATGCAGTTATACCCCACAACAAAATGGAATTGCAGAAAGGAAAAACAGGCATATTGGAGAGGTATCTCGTGCCATGCTCAATGAAAAAGACTTGCCAGATTTTTATTGGGCTGAAGCAGTTGCTACAGCAGTCTACATAATGAACAGGACTCCCACTGCAGCAATACATGGAATGACTCCAGAGGAGAGGTATACTGGTAGGAAACCAGATATTTCTCATTTGAAAATTTTTGGTTGCATTGCCTATGTACATGTGCCAGATGAGCTGAGATCCAAGTTGGATCCAAAAGCTGAGAAGTGCATCTTTATTGGTTACTCTCTGCAGCAAAAAGGGTATAGATGCTATAACCCTTCTACTCGTAAGTTTACAGTGAGCAGAGATGTTGTTTTTGATGAGATGAGTAGCTGGTATAAACCAGTAAATGTGATTGATGATGAAGATGCACAAAATGGTAATGCTACACAGAATTCACAGCAGCAGTCACAAAATATTAGTGGACCTGGAGCGTCCTCTAGCAGTGGTTCACATTCTTCGCCATGGACAGGCAGATTGAGATCAGGAGAATCTTCTCAAAGCAATGCAGATAGTGGTATGCAGGTATCACAAAAAGGAAAAGAGAAGGTTGATCAGCCCATGTTTGATGTGAATGCAGGTCACTCTTATGTGGATGGTGAATCCAGTGGCTCAGAACAGAGCATTGATGATGAGTTGGGTATTCCTTCTATTGTTACACCTGGAGTAAGGAAGACTAGGGATGTTTTGAGAGCACCTGGGAGTGAACCTACTTTGCGCAGGTCTACAAGAGCTAGGTATCCTGTGGATAGGCTGAAATATGATGGATTTACAGCCATTCACTATGCATATATGGTCAAAGTGATACAGGAACCAGAACCCACATCTTTTGAGCAAGCCATGGGAAAAGAAAAATGGGAGAAAGCCATGGATGAAGAAATGGATGCCTTGGAAGCAAATGCTACATGGGAGTTAGTACCTTTGCCTAAAGGTAAGAATGCAATTGGCTGTAAGTGGGTTTATAAGGTGAAGCACAATGCTGATGGTTCTGTGAACAGATACAAGGCAAGATTAGTAGTCAAGGGGTATGCACAAACATATGGCATTGACTATGAAGAAACATTTAGTCCGGTTGCAAGGATGGCAACCGTAAGAGCAGTCATTGCTATGGCTGCATCAAAGGGATGGTCTTTACATCAGATGGATGTAAAGAATGCCTTCTTGCATGGTGATTTGCAAGAAGAGGTCTATATGGAGCAGCCACCAGGTTATGTGCATGCTGTTCATCCTGAGTTTGTTTGCAGGTTGAAGAAAGCCTTGTATGGCTTGAAGCAAGCACCTAGAGCATGGTCTGACAAGATAGGACAGTATCTTGTCACTATTGGCTTTCAGATTTCCAAGGCAGATTTCTCACTTTATGTGAGAAAAACAGAGAAAGGTATTATGCTGCTTGTCATTTATGTTGATGATTTGATTATGACAGGTGACAGTGATGAAGATATCCTTCATGTGAAAATGCTATTGAAGCAGAAGTTTGAGATGAAGGATTTGGGAGAGCTGCGTTATTTCTTGGGCATTGAGGTGATTAGATCACCAAGTGGGATACAGCTCTTGCAGAGGCAGTATGGATTGGACATGCTGTCCAAATATGGGATGACAGGCTGTAAGCCTATTTCAGTTCCTTTGGAGCAGAATGTGAAGCTGAGCGCAGATGCAGGTGAGCTTCTGGAAGACCCTACTATGTACAGACGCATAGTAGGAAGCTTGATTTATATGACTATCACCAGGCCAGATTTGAGCTATGCTGTTGGATTGGTAAGTCAGTTTATGCAGGCTCCAAGGAAATCGCATTTGGATGCGGCTAGACGCATACTCAGGTATGTGAAGTCCACATTGCAGTATGGACTATTTTATGAGACTGGGGTTCAGATACAGTTGCATGGATACACTGATGCTGATTGGGCTGGTAGTATTTCTGATAGACGATCTACCAGTGGATATGTGTTCTCTTTTGGGAGTGCTGCAGTCACTTGGAGCAGTAAGAAACAGCCTACAGTTGCCTTGTCGAGCACAGAGGCTGAGTACAGGGGTGCAGCAATGGCTGCATGTGAGGTAGCTTGGTTGCATAAGCTACTTTATGATATGCATCAGTCTACAGATGGGCCAGTTGTCATTTATTGTGACAACATGAGTAGTATACACTTGGCAAATAACCCAGTCTATCATGCTAGAACAAAGCACATTGAGGTGCATTATCACTATGTGCGAGAGAGGGTTTTACTAGGTCTTATTGATCTAGTTTATGTCAGCACAGAGGATCAGGTAGCTGACATATTCACGAAGGCATTGGGCGCAGAGAAGCTGCGCAAGTTCAGAGACCTGCTTGGTGTGCAGGAATTGGGATTGAGCTCGAGGGGGAGTGTTGAGATATCGAGCTCCACTCGTGATACGCCAGGGTGACCGTTGTATATTTATGTCACCGACTTGTCAGTTGTAGATGCGGTTGGTACACCGCCCATGAATAATAGCTACATGATAGCTATCCTTATCTACTCTAGTTCGTGGCTCAGTTAGTATGCCACCTTAGTTAGTTGAGTTTGGTTTGAGACCCATATTTAGGGTTCTTCTATTTCTTTGTAAGTGAGTTCTTTTGGCTTACACAACTAAGAAGAGGAAAACTGTTTTCAGCCTCCACCCTTGTGTGTCTTCCCCCATTGTGCAAGCAAGAAAGCTTCAAGCGAGACTCCTTCCTTCTCTCCCACAATCTTGACATTCTGATTCTGAACCATCCACACTTGGAATAGGTATCAAGGTCATGTTTGACACTGAGAAGGAATACGACATATTGAAATTTCTAAAAGTCTAGATTCAGGCAGGGTAGACAAGACAATTGATATGTCTGAGACAACTCCAAGTAGTAGCTTGATTCCCATTACCTTATATGAAAGCTCATTGTTCCTCCTAACTCCCCCACTGCCTTATATGGAAGCTCACTGTTGCTCATAAGGCCATTGTTAGTAGAGATCCAACTTTTAGCCGTTACAATAAACACTCTCTAAGAAGAGGAAAGGATGCACGGGCAAGATTTGTTGTTTCCATGGGTACTGCAACTGTTCTAGCAATCAATTCTAGTTACCTTTGGAGCCTATTGTTATCAATGAGGTGTGCACTGGTTCTGTAGCACTTATCGACAACTCTTCATTCAGAATAGTTGATTAATAGCAGGGAAGATGATGTTAACAACTTGCCCACAAGATAATAAAAGTCCTCTACAACAGTCCAGGCAGAAATAGACTACCAAAAGCTTGACCTCAGACCAAAGCAAGTCTTTGTGGTGTTCAATAGCCCACTGAATGCTTGCTTTTGGCCTTCTGAATGCTTGCATCAATGAAGATCACCTATAGATAACATGACTTCTTCAACATATACAGATTCTATTTCAATAGCTTCTGTATGCATATTCTATTTTAATTGTTATTCCTCCTTGCAAAGGAAATTTCAACATTTCCTCTATGTCTATATGCAATACCAGCCCTATACAATTCCTTAAAGTTGAGTTTAAGGGGATAGATGATCACTTTTTTTTTCCCTAAGCTTTACTCCAAGTATCCTCTCAAGTTTTGGTGATGATCTGCTGTCTTGAAGAATGCTTACATCGAACTTCAATTCAGATGGGTTTAAAGGTGGAGAGAGTAGATCGTGATCAGGAGGTCATTCTTTTGCACACCCCTCCATCTATTGAGTAGCCATTTGTATCACCAACTTCCACTATGGGTGTTAAGGAGGTTGAGAATGGAGCAAGGCTTTCACTCAACCAGGATTCTTACACAGAAGTCAGACTTGAAGAAGCCTTATAATCGAATGAGCAATTGTGATTTTCCGAATACCTACGCAAGGAACAATTACGTCACCACAATGACATTTGAATCCTAGGAGACCAACATGCATGCAGCATGCAAAGCATTTGTTGGTTGTTTTCTTGTCAGCCTATGATTCCATTGGCCAAAAGACTGCCATATTACCAAAACCAAATTCTGTGTATACGACAGAACCACGTAGCAATTTTATGGAGTTGTTATCTTTAGATGATCAGACCATTGAATCTTCTCCCTCTCCATCTTTGGGAGCTCATTTTGAAGATACTGACAAAGTCTGGTCAGATGATGTCCCATGGATCACCTCAACAGGTGCCAGCTTCGGCCATGAATAAGAGCCAAGGGACACAACGGGCTCGCAATAATCCACAAGGGGTGCCATCCGTAGCTACACTTCCTCGGGTGCTGCCTTCTAGTTCAGCACCTGTAATGCCATCAGGAGCCATTTCTAATCCCACTTCTAATGCATCATCCGTCGCAAATGCTGTTGTAGCCCCTGCACCTGCATCAAAAGTCCTTCGAATGGAAAGGGAAGTGTTTCCATCTCAAAGTTAGGGCCTGGTCTAGCCAAAAACCATCATCAATCAGTGGCCCAACCATGGCTTCTGTAATGAGTCTTGGGCAAAACATTCCATTGAAAAATTCTGGGCAGCAAAAAGGTCAGCCACAACTTCATCCATCACCATACACACAGTGGCATGCCAATCTTGAGCTCAGCAGCAGCGGTTGGGCCCATAATCCAGCTATATGCGCACTCTCGCTCGCTCTCGCTCTGAACAGCTCTCAGGAGGATGGCCCCCTGTCAAGCAGCCATGGCAAACGCGTCTTTGCCTGGATCAACTACCTAGCGCCCCTGTCGTTGATTGAGGTAAGACTGAGTAGATCCCATGGTCTTAGGCCTAAGGCTCCTGTCTTATCCTACAGGACTGATCTGTCACATGCATGGAGGAAGAAGATGTTTGTTGGTTTTAGATCATTAGCTTCGAACTCTCCCCAGTAGCATGTCATCTATTCTTGGAGCTTCTCAGCTCATCACAATCCGATGAGGCCTAGGCACTTACTAGAGCTTCTCAACAGCATTTAGGACCAGGATTCCTCCCCTCATTTTCTTGACTTGCACAAAAGCTCTCAATCCGGATGGAATCGTGAACTTTTCCTCTCTGATGATGCATGGTTCGATAGCATGAATGATGTCTGGCGAATTCTTGTTTCACTGCTCTTTGGATCAACATGCAGCTCAGCAGCAGCAGTTGGGCCCAGAATCGAGCTGTATGCTCCCCAACAAACACCACAGCAACTACCACAGTAGTAGCGAACCCAATACAAGCAGCCTACTCAACAATAGTCAACATACAGGCCCCAGATGTTTCTTTAGCATCATCAACAACAGTACATGCAACAGTCTTTACCACATGCCTTCTTCTTCTTCGTCATCTGCACTTCCTTCAAGGAAAGATCTGCAAGCCTAAAGGAAGCCAATACAAGCAGCCTACTCAACAACAGTCAACATACAGGCCCCAGATGTTTTTTTAGCATCATCAACAACAGTACGTGCAATAGTCTTCACCACACGCCTTCTTCTTCATCATCATCTGCGCTTCCTTCAAGGAAAGATCTGCAAGCCTAAAAGGGAAAGGCAGCAGACCTTCTCCAACTCCCCTTCTGGTTCAATGCAAGGTGATTTAAGAACTGCAGGAGTAGATAAAATGATAAAATGATGGTCTATGAGCCATAAGAGTACTCTATGAAAAGCTTAGAGCATGGAGACTTAAGCTCTCAGGTCCGTGGGAGGCTCTGGTAGAAGCCTTTTGATCAATGGAGATGGGAGAAAAGAGATCTAGGGTGGTTTTCCTCCATGGAAGCTTGGCTCAAGCTTGAGAATGAAGAGAGAGAAGACTGTTCGTGAAAATTAACCAGGATTTTCCCCTCTTCTACTCCATTTACCACTGTCTTTTAAGAAAATACCTTCAAAATTGGCCAAAAATGACCCACGACCTACTAAATGTGGTGTTCCACCCTCCAATCTTGGTCCAAGGACTCCATTAATGCTCCTGACTACTGTTCTCTTGGTCTTTGACCTGTAGCTCTTCAATGCTCCTCCATTTTTGTGCTTGTCACTGTGTACCTGAAGCTTCTTGGATTTTAAAACTGAAAATGATGGTAACTGAGCATGTAAAGTTACTAAATGGATCAGAACTAGAGCTTTGATACCACTTGTAATGAAGGAGACCTGGTAGAGAGAGGAAGAGAAGGGAGAGACTACAGAGAGGAGAGAGAAAGAGAGAGAAAGAGGGTGATGAGGAGAGAGAAAGACTAGGAGTAGAGAGAGAAAGGCAAGAAGAGGAGAGAGAAATGGCTGGCAGCCATGGAAGGACAGGGAAGAAGGTGAAGAAGGTGAAAGGACAAATGTGTATTCATCAAAATGGTGCCTATGCAATGTCCCTTACACCTTTTATACTTAGGTCAACTTGACCTAAGTATTTCCCCTCCATTACACCACATTTCCTATTACTCGAGACTATCATTATAGATAGACCTTTCCACTACAAAGCGGATCTAAGCCTCTCAAAGTGATAACCATGACCCCCTTGGAGTAGGGTCTCATAGCTAGCTTGGGGGTAGCTTAGTGCGATCTTTTCTTTTATCCTGTTTGTCAATGTTTTTAATCAGAGATCTAGATTCTAGCAAACACAAACCATCCTTTCAAACATATAATGATGCAATGACAATCACACCATCATGCAACTCACAACTTTACACAACCAAGGTAAACCTTAACCTAAGGTAACCTTACAATCTAATGAGAATTCTCCTCCTCATAAAAAAGTGTTAAGTACAATTCTTTCAACTTTGCTAAGCAATACATGAATTTCTTATTTGGGGATTAGCTTGCCCAACATAAGCAATACCATTGCATAAACTATTTATGAAGAATATGCAATATCCTTCTATTTCAATTTTTGGGAGTTTGTAGGTAATACGATAGACTAGGAGGGTCTAAGTTGTTCTTCATATTTTTAGATTCCATCCAATATCTTCTTAACATTGATTTGTCCTAAGAAATAGCGAATTTCCTAGTAAAAATACTTCAAGGAGACCATTTATAGGGCATTTAAATAGATTTTTGCAAGCGCTAGTCAATACTTAACCTTGCCATATTTGACATTAGATCTATCAAGTTATTTTATTTGACTAATCTTAAATGCGCATATAACCCTTTACTTATTTCATGCAACATCCACCTACAATTATTTCCATCATAATTCTATGGATTATAATCTCAATTAATCTAACTACAAATCATAGGTAGTAGTTAACAGTTTATGCATGTATTAATACGCTCTCTAGATAAAAGCTGTCGTTTTGTGTAAATCTAAATATGGAAGCTAATATTTTATGTACTTAATTTTTATATGGATGTTGTCTATGCAATCTAACAAGTATTTCTTATACCATTTAATGTAAAAGCTAACATTTTATGTAAAATTTCAACAAAAACCTTATTATTTTGTGTGGAAATATGAAAATAATAGTATATCTCTAAGTCAAGAATGACCTGGTTTGGCATGACGGCATTAAGAAGTTCTTCTTTGCTTGCACTTGCGTTTTCCACACCTGATGTCCTGCTGGTACTGGCAGCTCTAGCAACCTCGGGCACTCTCATATCTCTGGCAATACCCATTCTTTGACCAGTTGCGGTGGATCTCATGGTCTTTGCACCTCGTTGCTTTGGAGCCATCATTTGTGAGCAGGTTCGAGAGATAAAGAAGGAGGAATGAATTCAAGATGGGAGAGCATGAGAGAAGATGGCCTAGTTGAAGACCGAGAGAGTGAGGGGGTTGAGCTGGCTCTCTCCCTATCTAACTCTCTCTCTCTCGCAACCTCTCGGGGTAACGCCCTCTCTCTATCTCTCTCTCTAACTCCCTCTTAAAGTCTCTTGGGGGAGGGGGGGAGGATATCCTTCTACTTCCACAACTAACTAGAGGCCATGCCTTTATATATGCAAAAGGGAGTGCATGCTGCCCCTCCCTTCCCCTCTCTTTATGCTAAAACAACTCCTTCACTTAGAGAAAGAGCCTCTCTCTTTTTTATTATTTTATTTTCTCTTTTTTTAAAAGGGGGTCATGAGGTTGTTGAGACTGATTATGGTGATAAAGATGATGATGATGATGATGATGATGACGATAACGATGATGATGATGATGATTATTATTATTATTATTATTATTATTATTATTATTATTATTATTATTATTATTATTATTATTATATTAGTATAATTATTATTATTATTATTATTATTATAAGGCCCGTGGTATATTCAATGAGACAGCCCTCTTTTCATTGGCCTCTGATTAGTCAATGTCTTTTTTTTATCTTTTTCTTTTTTTTAAAAGACGTTAGTCTGTTAGTTATAAGGGTTATTAAGCTATATAAGTTAACCTTACTAACTCATAACTTTACAAATTAATAAACTAACTTACTAACTAATGTATAAAATAACCTTACTTACTAACATTTATGTTTTTAAAAAACTTTATTAGAGGCTTGGGGATATTACATCCTCCTCTCCTTAGAGGAATCAAGATGTCCTCATCTCGAGAGAAATTGTGGGTATTGTTGATAAAGAACATTCTCATCTATCCATGTAGCATCTTCTTTAGGATAATCATTCCACTGGACAAGGTATTCTATGAGGGTTCTACTCCTCAATTTTCTCTCTTTTACATCAATTACTCTATCAAGTTGTAGCTCAAGGACTCCTTGCCTAGGTATTATAACTTGTTGATCATCAAGGATATGGTTAGGGTTAGCTACGTATGCTTTCAATAAGTTAATATAAAATACATTGTGGATTTTTAACTTTTGAAGGAGTTGTATCTTGTAAGTGCTAGAGTTTTCCTAGTAGCTTGGCATGTTCAGAATTTACCCTTTGGTAGTATAGACATTCAATAACATACTTAAGTACATCACCCTTGAGTCTTTTCCAGTAATAGCTTTTGCTTATAACATTTAGAGTTTTTGCATAACCCGATGTCATGCCGCTACGCGCACACCGTATCAAAAAATCTAGAGTATGTCTTTCTTATCGATTTAGAGAGCCAATGCCACTTTAAACATTAGTGTTAGTGTTCATGGTTCAAAAATACTAGATATTTTGACAAGTTTTAGAAAAAAAAATTATTTTAGATATTATCTCTTGTATAAATCCATAAAACTGTAGACATCTTCTAGATTAGGATGACATGTAAAAGAAAGCATCTAGCTTTCAGCCAATTTGAGAAGGCTTTATGTAAAAAGAGAGATTGACGAAATAATGCAATGCACGATCATTGTTTTTAGACAATGAACAGCACCCCAAAGTGGGAGATGAAGAAGGAGTGATGTGGCAAAATTTTGGCCGTGTCCTCGTGTTTTACCCCCCTTTAGAGCCAATGGAAGCATTAGATTGGCGATCTAAGCAGCATAGAGGAAGGCATTATTTTATACATGTTTTTGTCTATTAGAGTTTTATCTTCTCATTATGCAGGAATAAACTGACATGCTTCATCTCTGTTAGTATTCTTCTACATTTTCTAATTTTTTTTTGGAGTATTCTTCTACGTCTTCAATTTCTTCAAACCCCTTCCCTTTCATCTACTCCTCTCTCTGAATCTACCTTCACCGTACTGTCTCTTACCCTCATGGTGGATTTTCGACACCAAACGCTCCGATACCATGTTATGGGAAGTTTATGCTATCATCAGAGGTAAATTCTGAAATATATTTGGGCTAATTTGGGGCTGATATCTTCAGCCATATTCAAAGAATTAGCTACAGCAGTATTCTTTTAATTCATTTCTTACTCTACAGGAAACATCTTGTAAAAATATGCAAGTATTATGTGCCCCTATGGCAGGGCAATGTTTGTAGATCATTCATAGATGCTTTGAGTTGAATTAAGAGGAGCTTTTTCTCTTATTTCTTGGTTGTGGTAACTTATCCTTATCAGGAACTCAATTTGAAGCTCTCTTGAAGCAAGTCTCTTTTCCCTACAAGCCTTGTAATTGACTCATAAGCTTTTGTCCCTAATAGTCTATGTTGAATGTAATCATGCAAAGTTGATTCATGCTATGGAATCATGTATGAATGATGGGATGAAGAGTTGTTTATGATACATGACAACATATTGTACTTTTTTTAAAATTTCTCTTACAGTCAAGAAAACAAGCTTGATTTGAGTTAGAACTTATGAGATAATACTCTTGTGATATTTGCTAAGAACAAGCAGTTGGAAGCTCTATTAACTTCTTCAAGGACTTGGCTTGAAAGCTTCAACCCTTCTCTTATCTCTATCATCTCCGGAGTCTAAGCTCTTGAACCCTCATACATTATTTTCTCTCAAACCCCTATGATTGACCGTGACGAACCTCTTGAACCTTTAAACATTCACTGTAATATACTTATCATTGAAAACACATCTCTATCTATCTTGTCTAGTTTTCTTACCAAACCCCTGTGGTGGCCTTCAACCCTACGTGCTGCGACATTGGTGAACCCAATGTGAAGGTCAGTGTAAGAGAACTCTAAGATGGGGGATTCTTCAGGAGATACTCTACAATAGTTGGTCCACATACTGCAACAGACTTAGCAACAACAAATCCAAATATTACAAAAACAACAACAAAGGCAAGACAAAGAGAAGATTGATTCCACATCTATCAAGGCCCTAGAGGAAGTTGGGTGGGAATTAAAATAATTTAATGGTCAAAATGTATGTGTTTTTATTCGCTTATATGTTGAGAAAATGCTCTTCTTTGGTGTACCGCAACATGCATGGACTCGCTATTTTGCTAGACTAGCCAAGCATGGTCTTGAAGAAAGAATCCATGGTGTTCTAAACGAGATGCAGCTTGGATTGCATTCAAAAAAGCCCTACGCAAAGGATTCTTCTTAGAAGACTTTGGCCTAATGATGAAGAAAAGTTTCACGGATTGGGTTGAGAAACCCAACAAAGATTTAGTTGCAACAGCTTTATACCATGAGTTTGAAAGTCAATTTGGACAACTTGATGCTGAAGACCAACAAAGTATAAAAGGTCAGAAGATTGAATTATTCCTTAAGGCTACAGATCCCATTCTGCAAGAGAAGCTTGCTGATCTCCTAGAAGATGCTACCTCCAAATCAGGAGTCAAGACTGCATGGACAGATGTCACTGATGCAGTTAACATGATTGCTCGAAGAGAGCAAATGTGACTAAGATTGGGCTGTACTTCAACTTCAACAACTCCATTGATGGAGCTTGTTCCACCTTCAAGATCCCCTATTCCTTTGACTAATCAACCAACTCTTTCTTCTTTTGTTCCTTCTAAAAATGATTTCATGGATGAACTCATTAAAAGCATGCGTGGCCTTCATCTAAATCTTACAGAAATTAGTTCCAAGGTGGAGAAGCTAGATGTCAAAGTTGAAGAACGAGGATGATCATCAACTCAAAGACCCATGAGAGAAGGCTATAAGAGGCGTTGTATTTGGTGTGATAGCCAACAACATGACAAGAGGGAGTGTTCTGCCTTCCGTGAGGCTAAAGCGCAGAATCTCGTCTATTGGAAAGATGGAAAATTTCATGCAGGTGAAACTGGTCTTCCACTGAAGCCAAATTTTGGCAATGGTGGAATGAAGAAAACATTAGAAGATTTAGTTGTAAAGAATGCCTATATAGCAATTGATGCAGCTACCTATGGGCTACAAATTGAGCCAACTAAATCAAATTTGAAATCATGTAAAGCTAATATGCAATCTAAAGTATGGATGTAGGCATTAGATCAAATGGAACATGGCAAAGTAGCCAAAGATGATTTGACTAACACTAGTCAGTGCATTGGAGGAATAACTGGTTGGAAAGAACCGGTAGATTCCCTTTTTGCCTTTGCATATTTGGCTGACATCAATCATAAAGAAGTCTTGATTGAAGAAAAGAGAAGAAGAGAAGATGACCATGGCCTTCCTCTTCTGGCCCTCCAAAACGGGTAACTAGAAGAACGCCCGAACAACCAAAGCTTGTTGAAAATATAACCCCAGATCAAGAGATGGAAGATGTGCCACAAACAAAGAAGACTGAAGGAAAAAAGAAAGGCAAGCAGCCAGGCTACAAATTGCAGTCTGACATAGAATCTACAACCGATCTCAAATTCGTTCTAGAAGAACGAATTTTGGGAAGCAAAATTGAATTCACCTTAGGCAAAATTCTTGGAATTTCCAAACATGAATTCCATTATGTAATTATTAATGTAATCAAAAGGAAAAGACAATATGTTGGTGATGAAGTTGAAGAAACAGTGCATGCTTTTTTGCAAGTTCTTTGAGTTTTTGTGCAAGATGAAGAGAAGCTGACTTCACAAGGAATTCATCTTGAAGAAATTAAAGAATTAATTGCATCAATTGAAGCTAAAGATAAAGAAAGCATGAATGCAAAAATTAAAGAAGTGAAACCTTAAAATGTAATGGTCGGCTAGTCCAAACCAGTTGGACAGCCCACCTCTCAAGGCCATCTACAGCACATGCATGAGGAGGAAGAGGCTCGATTCATTCCAAGCAGTCACTACTCGTACACATTGGGCAAGAGCAACAACGAAGATAGTCGTCAAAATTGGAGAAAAAGAAACACCATGTATTGCACTCTTAAACCATGGTTCTGAGATAAAATTCAAGACAAGGAGTCTCTATGAAAGCAGCAAATGGCCCATAGATGTTGATCCAGGTTGGCGAATGAGAGCTGCAAACAACTCTTCTAGAGAGTTATATGTTGCATGTCCTAATGTGCAAGTAACTATTGGAGACATAAAAGACAATTTTTATTTTTTTTATTCAAGACTCTTGTAGTTACCCTATCATTCTTGGACAACCTTACATTTCTGAAGCGCACTTGGAAACAAAAGCTCTTGATGATGGTTCTTCCTATGCTTGAATCCAAAGCAAGGATAATGAACGAGCTCTCCAATTTCTTATTGTGTGTGTTAACCATCATCGAAACAAAGATCGACTGTGTGATTATCCTGTGCCTCCTAATGCCCGAGAATTCAAGGGTTTTCGGGCTTCACTACTATAAAAGGAGGCTATGGCAATGCATCATATAAAAATATTGAACCACCTTATGCTACAGAAATTGTGTCTCTAGCAAATCTGTATGTATGTACAGTCAATAGTATGGGCTGTTATAAGTCTCTTCCAGCCATGACTAAATCTGAAAGAAAATATTTATGTCATGTAAAAAGGGAGCTAAAAACTTATGACATGATGGCTGAAAATGAAGATATTTTGGGCTTTTTTTTTGGACTAAGTACTACTGACACATTGGCTAAAATATATGCAACTACTCATACAGAAAATCAGGCTGAAAATCAGTCCATAGAAGTATATACATTGGATTTTTATCAAACAATTCAAGAATTTGTTGAGGAGGAAGACATTGGTTTACTCAACAAGACTGAAGTGCAAGTGGAGACAAAATACAAGACGGTGGATAAGAAAGTCAAGCCAGCCCCAGTGCCTCTTGAAAGTGAAGGGTTGGCTGATAGGGCAACAAATCAGCCAAGTCTTCATGATCCTTCCAACATTGGTCACAAGTTCACATCTGAAAGTATAAAAGAGCTCAAAATAGGTTAAAATTATTTCCTTTTGTTGGCTGAAAAACACTCTTTTATGCAAATGCTAATGAAACATGGAAAATATTTTGCATTTCAACCAAGTGAAATAGGCTGTGTGGATCCAAATATTGTGGCTCCTATGGTCATTTTTACAGTCCCACATGTGCCTTGGAACCTCAAGCCCATTCCCGTTCCAAGGGTGCATTTGCCCAAATTATTAGAACTTCTAAATGAGAAGATCAGAATGAAGATTTTAGAACCTTCTTCAGCACCTTATCAAATCGATGGTTTACTGTACCCAAGAAAAATGGATCTTTATGATTCATCCAAGATCTACATCCCGTTAATCATGTCACAATCCAAAATGTTGGTTCGGGTCCAATTGTTGACGACTTTGCTAAAGCTTTTGCAGGTGGAGCAATTTATTCTATGGGCAATCTATATTCAAGATATGACAAATTTCAGCTTTCATTAGAAAGCCGAGACATTACCACAATGAAGACACCTCTTGGATTGGTCAGCATGTGCACTCTACCATAAGGTGCAATAAACTCTATAGCTCATATGACGAACGCCATGCACAAAGTCTTAAGGGACTTTATTCCACAACTTACTCTTCCATTTCTTGATGATATACCTATCAAGGGATGTGAAGTCAATGAAAAGAATGAGGAGCTTGATGAAGATGGCTGCAGGACATTTGTAGTTAACCATATTCATGATTGTGATAGGATTTTGACAAGGCTAAAAGAGGTATATATTACCCTTTCTGGAGCTATGTCAATTTTTGGAGTAGAAGAAATCTTAGTGGTTGGACATCTATGTGACCCCTACGGACATAAACCTTCACCAATCAAGATAGATGCTATTAGCGAAATGCAAGAAAAATGCACAAATATCTCAAAGGTGAGAAGATTTCTTGGAGCATGTGTATTCTATCTCATATGGATAACACATTTTGCTCATGTCGTCGAAAATCTTTATCAATTATTAAGAACAGACCAAAGATTCTCTTGGGGGAAAGAGCATACTCTCATTGTACGCAAACTAAAGAAGTTGTTAATTTCAACCCCCACTCTCAAAAGGGCTAATTATTCAAATGGTCAACCCATCATTCTTACTGTGGATACAAGTCTCATTGGGATAGGATGGGATGTTGGCCAAGAAGACCTTGAAGGTAACATGTATGCAATTATTTTTGGAGCAAAGGTTTTCAATGAACATCAAAGAAGGTATGCACAAGTAAAAAGTGAATTTTGGGGAGTTGTAACAACATTAAAGTGTGATCGAGAATACTTTATAGTTGCTTCTGTAGTGGTAGAAATTGACTGTCTTCCACTCTTGGGCATGATTGCCAACTACTCTACACCCGACATTGCTATGCTAAGATGGATTGCATATATTAAATCTCTCAACCCCGAATTAAAGCATATTGTAGGAAAGGCGAATCCAATTGCTGACATGCTATCACGTGCAAGATATGACAATGAAGAAGAGCTGATGGAAGAAGATGAAGCTGAAGAATCTATACTTGCTGAATTTCATTCCATGGCTGTTGAAAGTACCTTTTCAGTTGCTACATATACAAACCCAAAGCTGAATCTTGTAGGTGAAGCTAATATTTTTAATGGTATAGCATTAAGTGCAGTAAGAACAGGAAAATGTACTATTGTAAATCAGCATACAGCAACAAAGATCAAAGATTTATCTATGGAAGAAGGGTGGTCAACTAGTAGCCAGCATGCTCATTGCATTGCTCAAGTTCTAGTTCATTTCCTTGAAAAAGATTATGAAGAAGGCCAATATTTGAGCACAATGAAGAAGGAGGAGTCTTTGACTGATGAAGAGTTCAAGCATATTAAGAGGAAAGCTTATAGCTTTTTTCTTAAAGAAGGGCATCTATGGTAGCATGCAAAGAAGAAGAAAGGAGCGCATGTCCGAATTTTAGGTAACAAAAGATTGCAACAACAGGTAATGAAGGAATTTCATGAAAGCCTGTGGGTTGGCCATAGAGGCATATGGGGAACCTTTAGTAAAGTGAAAAAATATATATTGGTGGCAAAACATGTATCGGGACATAGCACATTTTGTTGAAACATGTTATGTGTGTCAAATGTATTCTATGGTCAAGCATCGAGATGGATTACAACCAAATTATCCTTTGTCTATACATTATAGATGGGTTATTGATCTTATAACTATGCCTACATGAATATGGAATATGTGATATTTAGTGCTTGCAAGAGAGGATCTAACCAACCAAGTTGAAGGAAAAGCCATAACAACCAGATCCACTCAAGTTGTTTGTTGTTTTTTGCTTGATGAAGTGTTTTGTAGATATGGTTGTATGGGTAAAGTAACTGTAGATAGAGGAGAGTTGGATGCTGTTGAGGCATGCAACTTCTTTGCTCAATTGGGTATTAAGTTGATTTTGACATTAGCCTAAAATCTTGAAGGAAATGGAAAGAGTCAGAGAGAACGTCAGCCTATCCTCAAAGCTCTAGCAAAGTCTTGTAGAGGAAAGATCAAAGAATGGCCTAAAATGCTACCTTTTGCATTATGGGCTGACCCAACTACTCACATACAATGACTAGCTATATGCCAGCTGAACTTATACATGGACAACAACCAATTATGCCAATTGAAGAATCTATTCTCACATGGAGTCTTCTACCTTGGGAGGAAGGCATCAATAGAGAAGAGTTGATAGAAAGAAGGCCTGAAGATGTTCAAGCAACTATTAAGAAGTTGAAAACAACAAGACTAAAAAACAAAAGAAGATTTGATAGGCAACATCCACTTTGGCCAAGAGCTAAGAAAATGATATGGTGCTTATCTATGACAGTAGCCTTGATAATCAATATATTGCTTCTAGGAAGATGGTAAAGCGTTGGTTCAGCTTGTATGTGGTAAAGGTCGTTCATGACAATGTCACATATTCATTGGCTGAATTGGATGGAACCAACATAAAGATACCCGTAGCTGGAAAAAGAATCAAGCTCTTCAAACGAAGAGAAAGTTCAACATATGAGTTAGAAGACTTGGATGTAATTCAAGAGCATGAAGACATAGAAGAAGAAGAAGAAGAGGCAGAAGATGAAGACATTGACATGGCAGAAGATACTTTTTCTGACACTGCAAATCTGTAAGACTTTGGCACATGCCAGAGGACGTGTAGGGTAGGAGGGGGTGGATGTCGTGCTGCTATGTGCACACCGTGTAAAAAAATCTAGAATGTGGCTTTCTTATTGATTTAGAGAGCCAATGCCATTTTAGACATTAGTGTTAGTGTTCATGGTTCAAAAATATTAGATTTTTGGACAAGTTTTAGCCAATTTTTTATCTTTTAGATATTGTCTCTTGTAAAAATCCGTAAAATTGTAGACAACTTCTAGATTAGGATGACATGTAAAAGAAAGCATGTAGCTCTCAACAAATTTGAGAGGATTTTATGTAAAAAGAGAGATTGACGAAATCGCACAATGCATAATCACTATTTTCATGTATTAAATAGCACTCCAAAATGGGAGATGAAGAAGGAGTGGTCTGGCAGAATTCTAGCCGGGTGTCCTTGTATTTTACCTTCCTTTCGGAGCCAATGGAAGCATCAGATTGGCGATCTGAGCAGCATAGAGGAAGGTATTATTTTATACATGTTTTTATCTATTAGAGTTTTATCTTCTCATTATGCAGAAATAAACTGATAGGCTTCATCTCTGTTAGTATTCTTCTACATTTTCTAATTCTTTTTTGGAGTATTCCTCTAGATCTTCAATTTCTTCAAACCCCTTCTCTTTCGTCTACTCCTCTCCCTGAATCTACCTTCACCCTACTGTCTCTTATCCCCGTGGTGGACTTTTGACACCAAACGCTCCGATACCATGTTAGGGGAAGTTTATGCATCATCAGAGGTGAATTTCGAAAGATATTTTGGCTAATTTGGGGTTGATATCTTCAGCCATATTCAAAGAATTAGCTACAGCAGTATTTTTTTAATTCATTTCTTACTCTACAGAAAACATCTTGTCAAAATATGCAAGTATTATGTGCCCCTATGGCAAGGCAATGTTTTTAGATCATTCATAGATGCTTTGAGTTGAATTAAGAGGAGCTTTTTCTCTTATTTCTTGGCTGTGGTAACTTATCCTTATCAGGAACTCAATTTGAAGCTCTCTTGAAGCAAGTCTCTTTGCCCTACAAGCCTCGTAATTGACTCATAAGCTTTTGTCCCTAACAGTCTACATTGAATGTAATCATGCAAAGTTGATTCATGCTATGGCATCATCTATGAATGATGGGATGCAGAGTTGTTTATGATACATGACAACATATTGTACTTTTTTTTTAAATTACTCTTACAGTCAAGAAAACAAGCTTGATTTGAGTTAGAACTTATGAGATAATACTCTTGTGATATTTGCTAAGAACATGCAGTTGGAAGCTCTATTAACTTCTTCAAGGACTTGGCTTGAAAGCTTCAACCCTTCTCCTATCTCTATCATCTCTGAAGTCTAAGCTCTTGAACCCCCCATACATTCTTTTCTCTCAAACCCCTGTGATTGATCGTGAAGAACCTCTTGAACCTTTAAACATTCACTGTAATCTACTTATCTCTTGAAGACACATCTCTATCTATCTTGTCCAGTTTTCTTACCAAACCCTTGTGGTGACTTTCAACCCTACGTACTGCGACACCAAGTGTCCTGAAAAAGGAGAGTCATGTGCTTCTCAAAGTATTCTTCTCTTGAGAGTCTAACTTAAAGGAATGCATAGTCTCATTATGAAATAAAAAATTTATTCATCCTCGTCTGTTGAGAATTCTTAATACTTGGTCTTGAATTTGGGATCTAGTTCCTTATTCTAAACTTCCCAAAAAATTTGTTGATAGTTTGGGTCCTTATTTGCTTCATCCTTAGTCAACTCGATGATACGATTAGTATGGATTGATACCATTGTAGCCAGAGTTTCTGCCCTAGATGGTTCTTCAATTATAAGAGCATTTGATGCCC
The DNA here is from genome assembly GCF_053477565.2 of Lygodium microphyllum. Taxonomy (NCBI): domain Eukaryota; kingdom Viridiplantae; phylum Streptophyta; class Polypodiopsida; order Schizaeales; family Lygodiaceae; genus Lygodium; species Lygodium microphyllum. The sequence goes on along the minus strand of NC_141148.1, from coordinate 51,043,468 downwards.
GGAGGCATATTTCACGGTGAATTCCGTGCCACGGTGGATTCCGTAAACTTTGATGACCGGGGCTCATACACAAAGTGGATTCTTTATGCGAGAAGTTGATGGGGACGCCTGTCCTTTTCGGGCATTTCATTAATTTAGTGTGTATATGGGTGATTCCATAGTGGGTGATTCCGCAAAATGCATATTAAATTAATAAACATTTATGAGTTTAGAGTGCGCACTCGTAATAAATTAAGGTTAGGATTTATTTCTAACCAGTTGATTTATTTATGTAGCTGAAGACTGCTAGGTATTCACTTTTGTTAGTTTAATTGTATTAGTTTACTAACGATTGTGAATGCTTCAGTTGATGTGTAGAGATAGCAGCAGTGGCGGAGGAAAGCATTGGTGGATAGCGAGTATTCGATCTATGGATTATATTTTGATAGGCGCCACGCCTATATTTTGTCATGTCTATTGAGGCATCGATTATTTATTATTATTTTGTATGCGCCCATGCGCACGGTTATGTATTTCTATTTGGACATTGTATTGGGCGTGCCAGACTCTATGGGCACCGTCCATTAGCTTTATTCCTATTTTTGTAAAAGCAAACTCAAAAGCTAAAAGCTTGATATATTTTTGTAAATTGGGCTATTATTGAGTATGAAGAAGAAATATACATAAAAATACATGCTTTGTGAAGCGCTCACACAAGGCATGGGGGGAGATTGCACCCAATTGGTCTCTTGCTCTTGTCGTTCATGCTTTTTACCTTGTAACTTGTGCAAAAAGTAGAGTTCATTGTTCTTGGGGACCTTCAGGGATTCACTACGTGAGCATACAGCGACCGATCTGTGCACCAGTAGTATCAGAGCGGAGCTGAGATCAAGAGCTTCCAATCATTACCCATCTCGTGCGAAGGCGGAGCTCCTGGAACGATCGGGCTCTACGGTCAACCTCGTCACGAACCGTCGATACAGGCAGACTTCTGGCAATCAAGAACCCCTGTTTCTGTCATTAGATTGCGAAGGACCGAGCTATACAGGCGGAGGACCACTCCTACATCTCCTTCAACAAGTCGTGGACAACCAGAGATAAGCTCATAGTCTCCATATCTAATTCTTTTCAAAAAGCTTAGTATTGAAGCTTAAAAGCTTTAGGAAGTTTAAAAAGCTTCACAATTCGTCATCGACCTGTCAGAGTCTGTCTGATTTTTCCGCCGTGTTGAAAAAACGCCCCCCCCACAAAATCCGCCGATTCACTAATTATTAGGCTTAAGCTTAATCATTAAGCTTAGCCACCTAAGTCTCAAACCCTGCAAGTCACAATTACTCCAGGCCACACACCATAGAAGTCAAGTTCTGTAAGTAATCTTTGATCAAGTTCTGCAAGTTCCTTAAGTCGACTAAGTTCTGCAAGTCTGCAACTCTGCAAGTCACATAAGTCTACAACTCTGCAAGTCAGACTAGTCAACTGGAGTCAGAACTGACTTGTGCTCAAAACTCCTAGAAGGACTGTTCCTGCGCAGAAACTCCGAACTGCAAAGTTGTTCATTGGAAGGTACTCTACCCATATGCAGGTTTGCTGAAGTATTTTCAGCATACGAAGAAGGATAAATCGCAGAATTTCTGAAGATTGAGAAAGATATACCCCAAAACACATAAGCCTTGTAACCCCGAACTTGAGCTACGCTCATCCCGCTAACCTGATTTTGAGTGAGAAAGTCTTTTGAGTTTTACAGGATGACAGAACCACATATGGACGATCTTATGGCTGAAGACGACTTACCTGAGCCTACAATGGAGCAAAAGTTGGACTTAATCATGATGCAATTGGAAGAAGAACGAAGGGCTAGGCAAGCATTGCAAGCGCAACTGGCAAAATTACAAAGAGCGTCTACCAACAAAGAAGAACCTCAAGCTGAAGATCTGATTCGACGTACCATTGATGCAACTCTTGAAGCTCAAACCATTCGCAAGGAATCCAAGATAAGTAAAAGAAGTTTCAAATTTCGTACTTTCAATGGCATACGAGAAGGAAAAACTGTTCTAGCATTCATTAGTCAGTTTGATGACTATTTCCATGAGGAAACCTATGCAGAAAAAGATAAAATCAAGTGTGTTACTAATCATTTAGTAGACAGAGCATTACTTTGGTGGACTGTAGTACGCAAGAGCATAGAATGTCCTGCTACTTGGGAAGATTTCAAGAAGAAGTTCATGCAGAATTTCCTTCCACCGCAATTTCATGAGAAAGCTATCAAGCAATGGGATCTTCTCCAACAACAGGATCGTGAGCCTATACCTCAGTATACAGAGCATTTTTGGAATGCACTCCTCCAGCTACGCATGCTTGAAGACGTACCAGAGATGACACATAAGCGCAAGTATATGTCTGGACTTCTTGGGCATTACTACGCTGAAGTTAACATGTTCAAGCCTGCTACTCTTGAAGACGCCATTTCACTAGCTCACGACACTCAAGATAAGCTACGAGGTAGAGACAGACGACCACAGCAATTCCAAGCCAATGGTAATTATGGATCTAAACAATTCAATTCCAATTTTAGAAGATTTAATCCAGGTCGTTTCTCTTCATCATCTTTCCGCAAAAATTGGGCAAAACCACCTGCATTACCATCCAATGTCAATCAAAATCCTAAGCCTATTCCACAGCCAAATCCAAATGTACCTAGACTTCCTGCCATTGCAAACAATGTAACCAAAGCCAAGCCAATAGTATGCTATAAATGCCACCAGCCTGGACATCTAGCAGCAAATTGTCATTCACTGGTTATCATCAGGTGAGACTAGATAAGTCTGACATATTCAAGACTGCATTTAGAACACAGTTTGGTCATTACGAATTTTTAGTCATGCCATTTGGATTGACTAATGCACCTGCTACCTTTAGTAGAATGATGAACCGTATATTTCTAAAATATCAGTATTGTGTAATTGTCTTCTTTGATGATATTTTGGTGTTTAGTCAAAATGAGAAAGAACATTATGAGCATTTGTCATTGGTTTTTCAGTTATTGAAAGAAAATCAACTGTATGCAAATCCTGAAAAGAGTGAATTCTTTAAAACAGAAATTGAGTATTTAGGTCATATTGTATCATCTGATGGAATTAAAGTTGATCCTAAGAAAATTGATGCAATATTGAATTGGCACGTACCTAAAAACGTGCATGAGTTACGCTCATTCCTTGGTCTTGCTAGTTTCTATAGGAAGTTTGTACGTAATTTTTCATTACTTGCTTTACCATTAACCAAACTTCTGAAGAAAGGAATTGTTTATCATTGGACCGAAAATCAACAGAAATCCTTTGACTTACTGAAACATGCATTAACCCATGCCCCTGTTCTACAGTTGCCTGACTTTAATAGACCATTCTTTCTAGTAGTGACCGATGCTAGTGGATCAGGAATAGGAGCTGTACTTATGCAAGACAATCATCCTATAGCCTATTCTAGTTGTAAGCTGAAACCCTCTGAGCTGAAATATTCCACATATGACAAAGAACTATTAGCAGTTGTACAAGCATTAAGACAGTGGAAACACTACTTAATGGGTTTAGAATTTATGATTAAGATCGATCAGCAAAGTATTAGACATTTACTTAGCCAACCTCAAATCTCTGACCGTCATATCAAATGGGCTTCCTTTATTCAAAGTTTTCATCCTATCATTCAATACCAACCTGGCAAAGAAAATGTAGTAGCTGATGCATTAAGTAGAACACCTGCCATTCATAATATTTCTGTTATATCTTTTGATTCTTTGATTGCTATGAAAGATACATATCATCAGGATATTACTTTTCATGTTGATTGGAATAAATTAGTTCAAAATAATTTCATTCCTATTGATTCATTGTCATATAATGATGGATTTATGTTTTATGAAAAGAGATTGTGTGTTACAATTCCATTCCGATCTTTTGTTTTGAATGAAATTCATTGTCCCCCATATCAAGGTCATAGAGGTATCATATCTACCTTACGTACATTAACTGAAGATTTTTATTGGCCGCATATGGATGCTGATGTATCTAAATTCGTTTCTAAATGTTTGATTTGTCAAAGAGTTAAGAGACATCATGGTAAACAGTATGGATTACTTATGCCTTTGTCTATTTTATCTAAACCTTGGGAACAAATTTCTATGGATTTCATTACTGGTTTACCTAATACTAAATCTAACCATGATATGATTTGGACAGTTGTAGATAGATTTAGTAAACAAGCATATTTCATTCCATGTAAGAAAACTTTAACAGCATCATAGGCAGCACAGTTGTTTTTTAAAACTGTTTTTACTAACCATGGATTGCCAAAAGTTATTATTTCAGATCGTGATTCTAGATTTTGTAACAACTTTTGGATTATTCTATTTGCTAACCTAGGCACAAAGATTGATTTCTCATCTGCATTTCATCCAAAAACTAATGGATAAACAGAAGCCACTAACATCACAATTTTAGATCTTTTACGTGCATATACTATTTCTAAACCTCAGACATGGGACATTCATTTGCATTTATTACAGTTTGCATATAACAATACACCACACACATCTACAAAGAAAGCACCGTTTGAAGTGATTTATGGATATAGATTATCTACACCTGTTGCATCTTTGTCTAATAGAATTCAAAGTGCTGATGATATTGCTAGTATGCATAATACTATTTTTGATGAGGTTAAAGATATGATTGCTAAAGCCCAGCAATCATATACCAAACAAGCCAACAAGAAAAGACAAGCAATGAATTTCAAAGTTGATGATTATGTTTGGCTGAGAATAGAAAAACGTAGACTACAAAGTGTAGATAGACATCCAGTTGTTAAATTAGCCCCTAGATTCTATGGACCATTTAGGATCATTCATAAAATTAATGACAATGCATTCAAGTTAGAATTACCATCTCATTGGAAAATTCACAACACATTTCACATTAGTTTATTGAGACCATTTAGAGGCCAATTACCTGTACATCCTGTTTATGAAAACCCACCTTTATTAGAGGAAGAGACTGAAATACTTGAACCAGAAGCTATCATAGACACTGACTTTATGACCACTAGAACTGGCCGAAGGTATTCTAGATATCTAGTTAAATTTAAGAACCATCCTGTAGAGGAAGCACAATGGATGCACGCTAGAGACTTAAATGCTTTCCCCACTCTGTTAGCTCCACATTGAGCTAATAGCAATTGAGATCAATTGCTATCCCACCCCAGGGGTATGATGCCATGAGGCATATTTCACGGTGGATTCTGTGCCACGATGGATTCCGTGAGGTTTTACGGTGGATTCCGTAAACTTTGATGACCGAGGCTCATACACAAAGTGGATTCTTTGTGCGAGAAGTTGATGGGGACGCCTGTCCTTTTCGGGCGTTTCATTAATTTAGTGTGTACATGGGTGATTCCATAGTGGGCGATTCCGCAAAATGCATATTAAATTAATAAACGTTTATGAGTTTAGAGTGCGCACTCGTAATAAATTAAGGTTAGGATTTATTTCTAACCAGTTGATTTATTTATGTAGCTGAAGACTGCTAGGTATTCACTTTTGTCGGTTTAATTGTATTATTTTACTAACGATTGTGAATGCTTCAGTTGATGTGTAGAGATAGCAGTAGTGGCAGAGGAAAGCATTGGTGGATAGCGAGTATTCGATCTATGGATTATATTTTGATAGGCGCCACGCCTATATTTTGTCATGTCTATTGAGGCATCGATTATTTATTATTATTTTGTATGTGTCCATGCGCACGGTTATGTATTTCTATTTGGACATTGTATTGGGCGTGCCAGACTCTATGGGCACCATCCATTAGCTTTATTCTTATTTTTGTAAAAGCAAACTCAAAAGCTAAAAGCTTGATATATTTTTGTAAATTGGGCTATTATTGAGCATGAAGAAGAAATATACATAAAAATACATGCTTTGTGAAGCGCTCACACAAGGCATGGGGGGAGATTGCACCCAATTGGTCTCTTGCTCTTGTCGTTCATGCTTTTTACCTTGTAACTTGTGCAAAAAGTAGAGTTCATTGTTCTTGGGGACCTTCCGGGATTCACTACGTGAGCATACAGTGACCGATCTGCGCACCAGCATTAAGGAAGGCTTTACGACTAAGGGCATCTGCTACTACATTTTCTTTACCACGTCTGAACTTTATTTCAAAGTCAAACTCCTATAAATATTTGATCCACCGTCGTTGTCTCATATTAAGATTAGGGTGAGTAAAACTCCTCTTAAGACTTTTATTATCTGTCACTAAGAAAAACTTATTTCCAAGCAAGTAATTTCCCCATAATTTGAGAGTGTGAATCCCAACTAACAACTCTAGGTCATGAGTAGCATAACTCTTTTCATGGACTTTCAACTTTCTCGAAGAGTAAGCTATGGATGACTTTCCTACATTAGTACACATCCCAATGCAAGAGAGCTAGCATGTGTGACAACCTCAAATTTCTCACTTAAGCGAGGTAGCCTTAAGATAGGAGTAATTATCAAACTATGCTTTAGTTGCTTAAAGCTAGATTGTTCAATTGGCATCCAGATAATAGCAACTTGCTTTTGAGTAGGTCTATAAGACGTGTTGCAATTTGGGCGTAGTTTCTTATGAATATCCTATACCATCTCGATAGACCTAGAAAACTTCTCACTTCCTTGATAGAGGTTGGGGGTTGAGAGCGGAATTTTGGTGCCAGCAATTGCTTAAAAATAGCTAAAAAATATGAATATCAAGGGAAAAATATCCAATGTCAAAGGCGGCGGCTCGACCTAGGACGATTTTAAGCGTCAAAGTGCTCTAAGGACGCCCGGGAAACACTTGCGGATTTTTAGTAGTTTTTCCATGCGCCTGTGGCGGTCAATGGAGCTCTCAGTCAGTGCGGGATGCCGAGACGAGCTCACAGAAATTTTCAGACTGCGATTTGGACATCATATGCGCGAGAGGCGGGGAAAAGGCCAAACGGCCGGTCAAGAATTGGGAGGGTGCCCAAAAATTGAGGAATGAGGGGGTGCCTTTGTGAAGGGGCACCCCCCCTTCAAAAATTTGTGATTGAGGGGGGGCGGCGGCTGTTCAGCGCCGCCGAAAAAAACGCCCCCCCCCCAAATCGAGTTGTTGGCTGCAAAGCAAGCCAGGAAATCAAGCACTCCAGGCAACTACATTCGATCTTCGCTCCGCATCGCTCCGGTTTACGCATTCAATGGCAGCCTGTAGAGGGAGTTCATGTGGGAAGAAGAAGGAAGAAGAAAGAATGGTGGAGGCTTGTCCGGCATGGATCGGATTGCTTCCTGGGCTGGAAATGGTGATTTGTGATCGTGCTGAACATGAAGTGCTGCTGATTTTCAGATTTGCAGCCATGGACATGAAACCCGAAACACGCAAATAAGCGGTAATTCAATTTTTTCAAAGGAAATTTGAGATTTCATGGCTTTTGATTGATAAAATGTTGTTCATGTGGGCTAAAAATTGTTTATATTGCTGTTTTCCATGAGTACTTGTTGATCATAATCAGAAAATCAGAAAAATATGCATCTTGTGACTCAAAATAATACACTAAAACACGTAAAATATGAAAAATCAAGGGAAAATGATGTTTTTGGGCATAAGAATGGGAAAATGAATAGGAACACCAACTAAATTTTCATTTTTGCTGCAAGAAGGTACTAAGGGCCACAGCCCATAATCTATTTTGAATTTTGAGTAATTAATTAATGCAAAAAATAAGGAAAAATACAAGGAAAATAGAGAAAAATCACAAAAAATAGGGGAAAAATGCATTTTGGGTGCGGAAAATTAATGAAAATTAAGAACAATGTTTGTGAATGTTTGTGGGGACTGAAGCATGAGGATTTGCCTCAATTCATCCCCACCTTCTTGTTCTAGTGTGTTTTTTCCGCTTTTTACACATAAAATGATGGCAAAATGCCCTATGAATCTATACAACAATGCAACATTTGATCGATGGGAGGGTAGAGTGGTCAAAATGTGTCTAAATGTGGAGTCAAATGATGAAAAGATCGCTGGTCCTTTTGTTTGCATGCCATATAGGTCGGTGAATAATTATAAAATAAGAGCCTAGTAGCACGAGGGTTTCCTCGGTGCTAGGTTCGTGCAACGCCGCATAAGAACAGTAGTTGAAAATCATTAAAGGGATGTTTTCCACATGTGCACAATATTGATTTCATAATTGTTTGAGCACTTGGCATCAACCATATGCATAAATCATGGAAATATTTAAAGGTATCAGAAATCCTGGATGCACAGCAATTGGTTTCATTAGGATCTTGACCTACGTTGAGTGAGAGACAGGACACCCTAAGTCATAGGCTAGTCGTGGGGTCTGGGGAAAAGAGAAGTAAGGACAATGGTACATTCCTGTATGCGATTAGATGGTACCTTGAGTGGATGTTGTGCGACATGTTTATATGTTGAGCGACGCACCGAGGGGCCAATCCCCAAGGTGTAGGAGAGTCGCAGAGGGGTGGCGGTACTCAGCCGTTGGAGGACCCCCTATGACTGTGCTTCGTGCCGTTAGGCAATGTGTAAGGAACTCCCTCTGAGGAGTAGTGGGTGAGAGAAGAGTGGACTACAAACGACGTAATACAAACGCAAGACATTTAGGAAGGCAATGTATGTGTCATCAACGCTCCTGGCCGCGAGGCCATAGGGTTGTTGAGCGCGTGAGATAGAGGTCCGGCTAGTGCATGAGCCAGTGCCGGCCCATTCTAGGTTCCATCAGGGGTGGCAAATCTTGAACATCCTTGACCTTAGCAGGATCTACTAATATACCTTTAGCAGACACTATGAATCCCTAGTATTCAATCTTCCTTTTGAAGAAGGCACACTTCTTCTTCTTGGCATACAACTTGTGTATTCTCAATGTCTCTAGGACAATACGAAGATGTGGTTCATGATCTTCTTCCTCCTTAGAATAAGTTAGGATGTCATCAAAGAATACAAGAACAAAATCATTGAGATGAGGTCTGAATATCTCCTGCATTAGCATATTGAAGGTGCCTAGAGCTTTTGTCAACCCAAATGACATCACAATGAATTCGAAATGATTCTATCTTGTGTTGAAGGTGGTTTTAGGAATATCTTCATTCTTGATTTTGATTTGATAGTATCTTGACTGAAGATCGATCTTCAAAATAATCATTGCTCCTTGTAGACGATCAAGAAGCTCGTCTATCCTCAAGCTCGGGTACTTATTCTTCACTGTTACCTGGTTTAGCCCTCGGTAGTAGATACAAAGATAGAGAGTTTCATCTTTCTTCTTTTGGAATAATACTGGGGCTCCCCATGGTGAACTACTTCACAGAATATACCCTTGATCTAGTAGTTGTTTGAGTTGCTCTTTCAATTTGATGGCTTCAGGAATAGACATTTTGTAAGGTCTTTTTATAACTGGAGCAGCTCTTGGAACAAGTTTGATCTCATAAAATCGAATTATCTTTCCAGAGGTAACTCAATTAGCTCTTCAGGAAATATGTCGGTGTATTCTTTTAACCACAATGGTCTTTTTCTGTTTGACCATCTTCATTTACCTTGTTAAGCTTGACCAAGTAAACAAGTAATCCTTTCTTCATGCCTGTCACAATTCGAGAAGCTTTTGCTAATTGAACCTTAAGTTTCCATGTTTCACCTTGTGTAGTCACTATTTCGCCATTCAAATCCTGAAATGTGACTTGACCTTTTCCACAATGGATATGAGCATCATTGGGAATCAGCCAATCCATTCCTAGTAAACACTCATAAACTCCTAAGTTCATTACCCTGAACCTCATACTTGAAAGGTTTTCTCCTAGTTTAAACTCTACCTTAGCAATTTGCTATGTAAAAATCACTTCCTTTCCATTTACTAATTCCACAAGCAGCTTTGATGCATTTACTATATCTATTTCTAACTTATTAGCACACTTGGGTGAAATAAATGAGTGTGTACTTCCACAGTCAATCAGAGCTTTAAACTATTTATGTATGTGACTAGCTGGTGTCTGTATTATTGAATATTGACTATTTGGACCCTTCTTGTGGAATGTAGCATGAACAATTGCTTTTTTAATATCTTCTTCCATAGTAGAGTCTTCCTCCTTATTAATCTCCTTAAGGATAAGGGTAATATTTCACATTCTTCCTCTTGCCATAACTACTTGGCCACGGCCTTGGGCAACTCTGCCTTGACCTCAAAATTGGCCTAGGCAATGGTTTCCACCAAGCTTTCTCGGCACCATTGCTTACACTAGAGTCGAGCTTCACCAATTAATTTTAGCTTAGCTATCATGGCTTGGTTGGCCATGACAGTTCCAACAGCAATAAAATAATCTTCCATGGATTCAATCCATATTTCTGCATCGGCTTCCATATTCTTGCCTCTCCTGTCAAACTCCAAAGGTTTGACTTGTTTCAAAAGATTCTTTTTTTCTTGGGCTTCGTTGGGAATTATTGTGGGCATGAGATTTTGTGAAATTTTCAATAATTCCCAAGTTAAACTTTACCAAATTTATATAGCATTAATATTAGAGTTTGATATTCAAATTTTTTCTCGCTTAATTTGTTGAAACAATTTTAAATAAAACTATTTTCCCATTGCTAAAGTTAAACTGCAATTTCACAAGTTCCAAGGGAAAAGTATGGTTCCATTATTTCTCTGATTGATAAAGTATCAATCAATCTTTATTACAACGGATGTACAAGGTAATCAAAGATAATCAAATGGGAAGATTTCATATTCAGATAGCTCATAAACTCATCTTATTTTTTTCAAAAAAGGATTCCCTACTACAATCTAAGCATGACACTCAGATACATCCTTTATGAAGTAACTTGGATTCTGAGAGTAGATATCTAGGAATCTATATTTTTAAGGGAGATCAAGAAATCCATCATTTTCATAGTTGCAATGGCTAGAGTGACCTACGACTTTTACTCTGTTGGGTGCTGGAAGGATCTTTTTAACTTCCTCATAGATATATTAGTTTAGTTTGATCTTCTTGCCCCTAGTATACAAGGTTGAGTTTACACTGGCTTCATAAAATAGATAGATCTTGACAACTTTAAGATCTTCCATCAATTTCACCCTTCTCAAATTATTTTGAAGATAAGCTAGACGACTTGCATCGATATAGCGGTATCCTTTATTAATCATCTATCGTCTTTCACAATATAGAGGCGAGGGGTTGTACAACTGATCTAATATCTGCATCACCTAATTCCTCCAGGCAAGACTAGATGAATGCATAGCTGACCCAACCTAATCATAACTTTTGTAAATATATTTTTTAAAACTCTTTAGCCATTTGAACTCATTTACTTAGGTCATGGACGCTATCTTGGGCACTTTTGGACTTGTCCCATGGACATTGAAAAAGGACATTCACATTCCCTTTTACTTTCTAACACTCTTTATGCAATCCTGGTAATGGAAAATCATGTAAATGCTTCAAAGGACCTATTATATTGCCCTTGAAATACATTCTTGGCCATTTCATCTTGTTTCTAATAGCCTTGTCTCCTTAATCTTGTGCAATGCTTTCTAAATATATGGTAATCTTCTCTCAAGTTGCTGTATACAAATAGCCAAGAGCTCCTCTCTAGATATATCACCTTGCTAGGCAAAACACTCCAAGTATACAAGTGTATATGGATATCACTAGCTTTTGCCCATAAATCAACTCTATAGGCATAAATCCTATTGTCACACTATGTGTAATACGATCCATCCATAAACCAAAAGGCAACAATCATGGCCACTTCTTCATCCACCACCACAAGCATTGGCTAAGACCTTCACTAAATGACAAAATAATTTTGATAGAACTGAATGTTTTCATATGTCAAGAGATGTGATACATGTCAAGAGAAATAAAAAAATACTTAACTAAGTCATGAACAACAACATCATCACAAATAGAGTGAGAATCCATAACCTCGATTAGCCTCTATAGTTAGAAGCTCACTACCACACCAATTACATCATCTACTTTGGGCAACAATATGTATCCTCAACTTCATCATTATATCCACAAACCCCCCAATTTTATAAAAATTATTAACACTCCTCTTATCTTTAGAACCCTAAACACAATCTCATATCTCATCTTCTCCCAAAAAAAATTGTACATTTTAGACTCTCCAAACTTTCTTGTCTCTCCCCACCTCTCTTAGAATCTAAGGTTTTTTTCTCCTATTCATTTCTCCCTTTCACTAACTCTACTGATTCTCATCCTCAATATACTATCACTTTCCTCCTCCTCCTCTTTTTCTTCACTACCATCCTCATTCACCAATTCCTTGCTTGAAGCCTTTCAAAAAAATTTGCTATTCCTCCATGGTCATAAATCGTTATATGGTTCCTCTATCCTAATCTTGTATTGGTCCTATCTTCCTCAACCAAGGTCTTCCTAGAATAATAGGAAAAGCCCCTAACCTCACTGGCATAACATAAGCTTTATTTGAAACCTTGATCCTAAAATAATTTAAAAACCAAGCCATTCTACACAAGCCTAAGTAATCACATGAACTTATGCTCCACCATTAATATATTCCTCCTCTATATTTTGATTTTTGTACTATTCATCTACCTTAGGGAAAATATCAGGTAGCTACTCTACACTCAAAACTCTTACTATTTCTCTCTTTCTTTTATTTTCCTTCAAATTACTAACCTTTTCCATTGTCCTCCCATCCTTGGGCACAACTCCATTAACTGTGCAAAGGATATATTTGCTTTCCTATACCCATCATATCTCTTTTTGGGTCATAATCACTTTTCCCTTTCTCTAATGTAATGTTAGAAAAAGTTTTCTAGTTGCTCTCAATTTTTCTCCCTCTTTTCTCTTTCTTCCTCTTTCCTCACTAGTATTACTAGTTTTAGGTCCCTCTCTCTCTACATCTCTCATTCTCTTTGTCGTAAGCATTACATGAATTGTTTTGTTTCCCTCTCTCTTATTTTCGACAAGGATACAGTTTAAGATAGTTTTTCCTTTATTTTCCTCCGTAGATCTTGGTGCTTGGGATGTGGAATGGTCTCTAAATTTGATACAATAGTCATTTTGTCTATTTAGAAGATTTTATGGTAAGGGATATATATCCCCTCCATAATCTGGGTGAATAAGGACAATTTGTGCTTATGTGACCTATCTTTCCACAAGAATAACAAGAGAACGGTCTCCTAATATAATCCCTTTCATTTTCTCATCTTCCTCCTCAATTTTCTTAACTAATCTTTCATATAGATCCCCAATTACCTCTTCCCCAAGGCTATCCTCTCAAAGCTCCCAACCTCATATTTCAATGTCACCCCGACAATGGATCCTCAACCTGATAAGGTAGGTTTGTACTATTCTCGCTAATAGCCAATAGCTTTACCCACTCCCTTGCAGTATTTAGTCTCTACTCCTAATGTTTATTATTTTAAAGGGTTCTCTCTTTTTTAGTTTCTTGATTTTTCTTTCTTTTTAAATTGCAATCGTTATTACTTCCTCAAAAGTAATAGGTTTCATTAATTTCTAGTTTAGTTCTCACATCACCTTGAAATTTTTCCACAAAGGATTTTACTACTAAAATTTTAGGTGATTTCTCTCTTGTGCATAGAGATGTGTTCCAGCGATCCCAAAGCTAGGTGAATTATAGGGCAATAAATTCTATGGTCTACTCTTCTTTTTTTTGGCAAAGTTCTATATTTTTCCAAAGTTCTTATGAGGTTTTAGTCCCTTTAAATAAATCAAGAAATGCATCCTTAGTTGCTTCATACTCTATTAAAACAAGAGGTTTTCTCAATCCCAAATGTTTTTCATAGTCCTCACACCAATTCCCACCTTCATCGAATAATTGAAGCCTTAAAATTTGAAGTTTCAAGGTAGGGTCAATGATACATTGGATTATGCATCCATGCTCAAGCTTCTTGAGGAATAGTTGAGGATCCTCTCCTTTTGAACCATAAAATTTAGGAAAAGAATTGGCCATTGAAAATGATTGCAATCAATCAATCAATATTGAAAATAAAAAGTCAAGTTAGCACTATTTGTGGGACCACCAAAAAAGATGTCACATGAGTGGCGAGATTAAAGATAATCCTCTCACACAACCCAAAGACACAAGAGAAAGGAGTGCCAAAAAGATGTAAGACTTTGCCAAAGTGAAGAACTAAACTAGATAAAACCATTAATGTATGACCAAACATGAGCAAACATAGAAGATATCAATGTTTTAATGTTTCTTGTAGCTAGAGAGCACATAGAATGTAGAGCAAAATAAGCACAAAATAATGAACTAAATACCTTGAGTTTGGATAACAACCACACATACTATCCATGACAAATTTTTAAAACCTTTCTAGTTGTCTTTTTTCTTCACCTTTAGTTTTAAGGAAGCTAACTCTATCACACCTCATAAAACAATCAAGACACAAATATAATCTCCAAAATATTTCTATATATTGATAGTAATGTATACACGAAGCCTCCATACCTCGAATTCCAATGTTCATGATTCATTGAGCAACAAGTTATTCCCACCATAATTGTAGAAGTTTGAAAGATCATAAACTCTTCTCAATAACAAAGGCCTTAAGCTACTTGTCTTTATCTTTATTTGAATGTGACCCTTCTCTCTCTTCACACTCACAATTTCAGCAAAAGAAACGAGCCACTACTCCATAAACCCCATAACTTAATATAGTTTCCCCCTCATCCTCAAACACAGTAGCATGTGTTGTCTAAAAGCCTAAAGGTTTTCTTTTATGTTTAATAGAAATCATCATTGATTTTCTCTTATATAATTTTGACTTTTATTTGCAAAAAGGTTGCCCTTTTGTGCCAACAATGTCAAAACATGTAGCTTGCCTCCTGTTTGAGACCATACCCTCATGCCAAAGACAAGGGTTCTGCTAGAATCCACAAACATCTTGACACTAGTTTTACATTTCTTACTTTAATAACTAGTGTGTGCCTCCCACTTGCTAATTGTGGAAGATACTATGCGCCCTTTGTAGAGCTACAACACATGCATCAAGCTCATGTTACCCTAGTTAATAAGCACCCTCCATACCCTTGTAGACAACAAGGACAATCTCTAGCAGAAATGGATTGGGGCCTTTTAATTCATCAGTGTTTGCATACTTCTATGTGCCCTTGTTTTACCGAAAAATTTCAAACTCTTCCTTGCAATATTATTCATATACTCTAAAAGGCATGCCTTCAAAATGCCAATAACTCAATATTGGAAGTATGTAGGGAATACTATACTCAATGTTTTATCATCTTTCTAAAGTAAAGATAATGTGCACTCTCAATAAAATGAAAAATTTATATCTAATATATCCTTCTTATACTAATCCCACTCTTAAAACTTCTCTTGAACATATTGTTCATTAGACAATCTTGTCATATATTTCTCCATTCTCAAACTAGAAGTAGAGGTGAAAGATAATATTAGCACAAATCAGAGAATCCAATATTGATAAGAGCAAGCAACATTCACATAACATAGAAAAGAGGATTTGAGATTTTGTTGTGCATGACTTCACAATTTATTTTGGAAGATGCAATCAAGGTAGTTGAAAGTGTACCCATATTTTAATAAAAGATAATGGCAATATACATACATCCAATTCATTGGCTCACTAACTAAGACAAGATGGTTTTAGGAAGAGTTAGGGAGTGCTAGGGCTTACAAATCATAGCCACCACTAAAATATAGATGTTACTATTGTAAGAGTCACAAAGTGGTAGAATGAACACTAACATTGTGAAAAGATCAAGGTGCGAGACTATCAAAACCTTGCCAAGTTGTCAAAGCCTCAACGTGTGTGTAAATTATACCTTCACAAGATGGTGACATTTGGCATAAGTTACATATACATGTTGGCATGCAGATCTTATAGTATGCATAAGGCCACATCTAATTTTTGAATGTATAAGGGTCAACAAAGTTATTATGCCTCTATGTGAGCATGCAAAGAGGCCCCACAGGTCCACCTACTAGAAGAAATCATCTATATAACATGTATTCAATGGATATTAAGAAATACCCTTTCTTTACATGCTATAATAAAATGATCCCTTTTACTTTACTAAACTTACAATATTTTTTCAAATTGTAACTTAAAAATCAATTTTGTACATATATTCCTATAAATTTTACTAAATATAATACCCTTTCTTTTGAACTCATGTGGTATCTTTCATGTTCTATAAGTTGGACTCCTTGGGAAAAGGCCTCAATATACAAAGTTGAATCTCTTTTCCTTTGGTGAAACTTCAATGTATGATATTCTTAATGGGTGTAAACATAGTGCGCACATGATATAATCTTAACTCAAAGCTAAAACACACCATGAATTCATATGTAAACCCATCTAACCCATAGAACTAGCTCTCGCAAGAAGGCAACCCAAAGTTGCAATCATACTAAGTAATAATGATGGTTGGCCTTTGGATGGTAATCAAGTTTGGAAAAAGAAAATAAAAGATAATTTTTTAAATCCTTAAATTTATCTCAAATAATTTCATAAATTCTTTAATTGACTTATGTAACTACTTTATTGTCAAGAATCATGTGATGGGGGCATTTGCTTGAGCCATTGCGCCACACATTGTATACACAAGAGAATGCTCACTCAAGAACACAAGAAGAGAGATGGAGGCCAAAACGTTTTCTTGCTGATTTTCTCTTCTTCTTCCACACACTATACAAATGAACACAAAGTATAGATAAGATACAATATAAAGAGAAGTGGCCTTCTAAATCAAACAGTGCATAACCAACTACACTAATCGGCTATGGCGCTATGTCTTTGCTATAGCTATAGTTAGGTTTAACAAACTAAATATAATAAGTGATAAGTCAGTGGCCATGTGAGACTCATAATGACCACTAACGTGCTAAGTGTAGACGTGCGGACCCATCTAGCCAGGCGGTCCATCATCAATGTCCGCACATGTTGAGCTTGCCATCTCAACACTCCCCCTCAAGCTCAACTCTATCTCTACAACTCCAAGTAAGCTTCGGAAATTTCAAAGCTTCCCCAATGCCTTTGTGAAAATGTCAGCTATCTAATCATGTGTGCTGACATATACCAAGTCAATCTCTCCTGCAAGTACCTTCTCTCTCACAAAGTGGTAGTGCACCTCAATGTGTTTTGTCCTAGCATGGAACACTGGATTCCTAGCTATGGATTCCTAGCTAACTGTATGCTGCTCATGTTGTCATAATGAATGACAACTGGACCATCTCCCTGCACATCCAAATCACCTACTAATAACTTTTGTAGCCATACCACTTCACATGTTGCCATAGTAGCACCTCTATACTCAGCCTCTGTACTCGACCATAAAGCAACCGTAGGTTGCTTTTTACTGCTCTATGTAACTGCTGCACTACCAAGGGAAAACATGAATCCACTAGTAGATCTTCTATCTGACATGCTACCAGCTCAATCTGCATCTGTGTATCCAAAGACCTCTACGTCCTTACTTGCCTCATAAAAAATTCCATAATGTAAAGTGGACTTCACATATCTCAATATACGTCTAACCACATCCAAATGAGGCTTTCTAAGCATCTGCATAAAGTGACTGACAAGGCCAACAGCATAGCTCAAGTCTGACCTTGTGATAGTCATGTAAATCAAATTCCCTACTATGCTCCTGAACATAGTAGGGTATTCTATCTCATCTCCAACGTCGGCACTCAACTTCACATTTTGCTCCAATGGTACTAAAAGAAGCTTATATGCTGTCATACCATACTTGGATAACATATCCAAGCCATATTGCCTTTGGAATAGCCATACACCATCATCACATCTTATCACCTCAATACCAAGAAAGTATCTCAACTCACCCAAATCTTTCATCTCGAACTTCTTCTTTAAGAGGTCCTTAACTTCAACAATCCCATTGTCACTATCACCTATGATAATCAAGTCATCCACATAGATGACTATGATGACCAAACCTGCATCTCCCTTTCTCACATAAAGTGAGTGATCAGCATCAGAAATACAAAATCCAATATTGACAAGATACTCTCCAATCTTGTCAAACCATACTCTAGGTGCTTGCTTCAGCCCATAGAGCGCCTTCTTTAACCTGCACACATATGTGGGATGCTCTAGCTCTTGATAACTTGTTGGCTGCTCCATATACACTTCTTCTTGTAATTCACCATGCAAAAAGGCATTCTTAACATCCATTTGCTGCAAGTTCCAACCTTTGGTTGTTGCCAAGGCAATCACACATCTAACAGTTTCCATCCTAGCAACTGGACTGAATGTCTCTTCATAATCTATGCCATATGTTTGAGCATAGCCTTTTGCAACCAGCCTAGCCTTGTACCTACTAATAGCTTTCTTACCCTTAGGTAAGGGTACCAAATACCAAATCTTATTGGCTTCTAATGCAGCCATCTCCTCATCCATTGTTGTATCCCAATGAGCATGACCAACAGCATCCTCAAAACAAGTGAGCTCAACATTCTCAACTAGTTTCACCATATAAGCATAATGGTGAGCTCCATAACCTTCAAAACCAAATCTTTTAATAGGGTATCTGACCCTACTAGATCTACCTACCACCAGATCACTCAATGGAGCCTCTACATTACTATGAGCTCTCTATACACCTGGTGTCCTGACTGAAGGAATACCAAGCTCATCATCCAAACTCTCCGAACCACTAGAATCTCCATCAAATCCCAAATGACTAGTAGATGCATCATTACCATCCAGCACTTTCTTCTTTCCTTTGTCCTTCCTCCCTGCAACACATATAGATCCACTTGAAGATGTGGGGCTACTCCTTAGTCTCCCAAGGGCTCACTGTAGGTATAGTTCTAGATGATGTTTTTGGTCCATTAAGACTCCGTTATTCTTGTTTTTATTTCTACACATAGTTGTCCTGATCATTATCATAATCTAATACATCACCATCAAGTGCATACCAACTGCCCATCTCATCAACAATAACATCCCTGCTCACTCTGAACTCACCTGTGATGACAGGGTTATAATAGCAATACCCTTTCTGCTCTAAAGACTATCCAATAAAAATACATTTTTCTACCTTTGGATCAAGTTTCTTCCATAGCTCATATGGCACATGAACATATGCAACACATCCAAATACCTTCAAGTGTGATACATTGGGCTTCTTGCCAATAAAGCATTCTTCAGGAGTCATCCCATGAACTACATCTGTGGGGGTTCTGTTCATAATATAGATAGCAGTATGAATAGCCTCAGACCAAAAATGTTTGGGCATATTCTTTTCAGCCATTAATGCCTGTGCGACTTCTGCAATATGCCTATTTTTTCGTTCTGCAACCCCATTTTGTTGTGGGGTATACCTGCAAGTAAATTGCCTCTTTATCCCATGAGTCCTCAGGAAGCCACTAAACTCATTAGAGAGGTACTCTCCCCCTCCATCTGATCTCAGCCACTTTCCTTTTAAGCCTATTTTTGTTTCAACAGCTACCTTAAAATATTTGAAGTGCTCAAACACATCACTCTTTTCCTTCATGAAGTATACCCATAACTTCCTTGAATAGTCATCAATAAATGTGACAAAGTATTTGCTGCCACCAAGAGATACATTCTGTGTAGGCCCCCAAACATATGTATGCACTACATCAAGTACTTTTCTACTCACTTCTCTGTCATGCGAGAAGGGTTGCCTTGCCTACTTACCAAACTGGCATGCTTTACAGATTTCATGCAATTTTGCAACTCTAAATGAAAGCAACCCTGTAACCAATCCTCTGGACTGCATTAATTTCAACCTTTGCACATTTGCATGTCCAATATGTTTATGCCATATTTCAATATCTGCAACTACTCCTTTTCCTTTAGCATACATAGCAGCATCCATTGAAGGAATTCCAGCATCTAAAGTGAACATGCAGCCAACTCTACTTCCTTTTGTGACCAACCTACACTTATCATTAAAGTCTTCTACAAAACAACCTTTTGCATTGAATCAAACCTGCAACCCCTACTCTACCATTTGGCCAACAGACACTAGATTATTTGTGATTGATGGCACATGTAATACACCTATCAAGCTCTTTGTCTGGCCATCATACAAGGATGAGGGAACCTTTCCAATGTGTGAAATCAGGTGGCATGAATCATCACCCATCTGCACATAACCTAGATTTTGTAAGTCATGCATCTCTCCAAACCATTCAACATGACTGGGCATATGATTAGATGCACTTGAATTGACATACCATACATCATCATGTGTCCCCTTTCCTGTAACTGCATTCATCAAATACTGCATAACAAACAGACACTCATTTTGTCTTTATTCTATCGTGAAGACGATGCATAGTTTCCTTGCTACAATTTATCACTGCGAATATCATCCTTCTTAGCATAACAATTGGCTGCAATGTGACCTGTTTTGCCACAATAATGGCAAACAATATCAGAATTTCTAGAACCTCTATTCTGTCATCCACCTCTACCTCTAGAGCTCCCCCTGCCTCTAAAGTTTCCTCGGCCTCCTGAAACCTGCATTTCACCAAATTGTTGATTGAACTTGTTTTGTTGATTATCGCTAGCACTTTCCATACCACGGCCTCTCGAAGAGGATCTATCACGTCCCCTTCCTATACTTGAGTAAAATTCTTGAACCTATTCACCATTTGTTTTAGATGAGTCACCTTGCATATTGATCTCTTCGATAATCATGAGAGAGATCAGCTCATCAAAATCTGGAAATGGCTTCCGCACGTATACTGAAGTAACAAATGATTTCCATGCCTTCTCATAATTATGGCCACTCAAAGTGGATGAAACCAAATCATCATCATCCAGCATTGCATCAATTGCTGCTAAAGCATCTGCAATGCTTCTCACCTTCAAAGCATACTCATTGACAGACATTTTCCCTTTCTTCAAGGCATTCAACTCTTGCTTGAGTTGAATCTTCTGTGCCTTTGTATTTACTGAAAACATGTTCTCAAAAATTGTCCAAGCTGCATGTGAAGTTTCTGCATTCCTGATATGTCCCAACATCGTATTATCAATGGTTGTAGATAACCAGTACATCACCTTTTTGTCTTTTGCATTCCATTCTTTCCATGCTTTTAATTCATCTGCAGTCGGCCGAAGGGCTACCCAGCTCTGGCTCCTTTTCTTCACCTAAAACAAACTCATAAAGACCCTTTCTAATGAGGAAGTTCGTCACACAGAACTTCCATGAAGGGTAGTTGTTCTTGTCGAGCTTCTCAATAATGGGATTTCCACTATTCTTTGCCATGATCACAAATAACGATACAACACAGCAAGCTAGTCTTCTGCAATCTTTCACAACACGTGCACAGCAATACACTAAGCAACCTTTTTCACTGATTGCTCAATAGTACATATAATTTGCAACATGTCTACAGATAAACCTTATGTTTGCTTCCTGCAAACACCTCAAAAATTACAAATTTGAAATCTGTAACCTGTGTACCCACTTTCAGTCAATACAGCTGAAATCACAGTGTATCCTAAAACTATTTTCTTCAACCCTACGGCTCTAAAATGGGGCCTGAAACGGCCTCAAATGCCCAAAATAACTGTGGGAAAGCCCTGAAGATTAATTTCCAAAATATAATGTGCTCTGCTCGTACACCAAATCTCACAGCAATCTGAGATTTTTGCTCTACCTTGCTTCCGGTGCCTCCACAAGCACTATCCAAGAGAGAGAGTGGAAGAATGGGAGAGCTTCTTACCTGTTGCTTGCTTGCTCGAACCTTGCTTCTTCTCCTTCACTTCCGCCTTCAAAATCGACCTTTCTCAGTGGCGCGGCTCTGATACCATGTCAAGAATCATGTGATGGGGGGATTTGCTTGAGCTGCTGCGCCAAACACACACTATATATACAAGAGGAAGCTCACTCAAGAATGCAATAAGAGAGATGGAGGCCAAAACGTTTTCTTGCTGATTTTTTATTCTTCTTCCACACACTATACAAATGAATACAAAGTATATATAAGATACAACATAAAGAAAAGTGGCCTTCTAAGTCAAACAGTGCATAATCAACTACAATAATCGACTGGCGCTATGTCTCTGCTAGTTGTAGGTAGGTGTAACAAACTAAATATAATAAGTGATAATTCAGTGGCCATGTGAGTATCATAATGACCACCAACGTACTAAGTGTAGATGTGGGGACCCATCTAGCCAGGCGGTCCATCATCAATGTCCACACATATTAAGCTTGCCATCTCAATATTTATCATAATGAAAGAAATAAGTTAGCATATTAGAAAAGCACATAGAATAAGTCTTTTGCTTCACAAATTCTGTATGGCTAGAATTAGTCAAATTTTACTACTAGGAAACACGCGAAATTAGTAAAATCATGCTATGATTTTAAGAAAGAATATGGGATGAAGAGATAGACTATGTATTGCATATGTTAAGCAATGTATCAAAAACAATGTTTCTATGATTATGTCTAATTTTAGATTTAAGAATGATGTGCCAGGTATCTTATGGGTCCATGGTTTTAATGACCAAATGTGTTATGAAATATGGTGGTTCATGACATTGGATTTCCTAGCCCAATGCTCCTTATCACTCTATAAAGTGTGGAAAAACTCACATATAGATGGGAGTCCTACACTCCTAAGGGAGATAGGTGTTCATTTTGTTTTGATGACTAAAGGATGGCTCATGAGGTTTAGAGAAGCTTAGAGGGGCTCTGAGTCACTAAAGTTCCTATTGACTGTAGATAGAGTTTTGACTACATACAACCCAATCCTCTAATATTGAAAGGTCCTATCCTAGGCCAATAGTGTCTTTCTATGGAAAGATAGTTTTGTACCACTCTATAGAGTGAAGATTTTGATTACTATTATGAAATAAAATAATTGATTTCCGAATTGTCTATTATGAGCTAAAGATTTGAGTATAATGAACCATGTTTAATCAAATAACAAAAATAGTCATGCTTGCCCAAGAGGTTTTGTAAATGGCACTTGGATTAATGAGGCAATTGTTCTGAAATAACACTACTAATTTCGCTTGAGAGGAGGATATCTCGATTTCTCTAAGGAGGGGAGCATGCAATGTCCTTCTTACTCAATTCACCTTAATAAACAATGTCCCCATTACTCGGTTCACCTTAATAAATAGTGTGCATATACATTTTACTAAAATATAGCAAAGTGCAAAAAATCTTTACTTCAAAAAACTACTTACTTTATGTTGAGAAATAAATTATTATGTAAAGTTGCCACATTTGGATACATGTATGGAAAGAAAAGCTAAACAGTAACATCAAATAAACATATTTTAAACTAGCACAAGCAATCTTTTAATAATAAGGATAATTGTTATTATTGATGAAGTGTTACAACCCAATTAAGTACTTAAGAAACCTTGCCAAGAAAAGCTCATTAAAACTATGTTTGTAGTATAAAACAACAACAAGAAGAAGATAGTTAGTTGGTAGTTGATTGTGCTTGGGTGAGTGAGGACACTACCTGGATGTGTGATCTCCTAGTAAGTTATTCCTACAAGTGAGCATTAGCTTTGCCCACATAGCCAATGGTGCAAACTAAACCTTCCTAGCATGTTCCCAAGTATGCCAAGGCCAAGATGCTAGGGTCTATGCCTTGGTCTCATTGCCTTAGTCATGAGCCTTAGAGGAATGCAGCAATGTTGTACACATGCCATTGCGCCAACACTAAACATCTAGGGTTTTTTTTTTAATATGTAAAAACATTTTCTTTTTCTGGATAAAAAAAGAGATTAGGTTCCAAAAATCAAGCCCCCACCTTGACATCATTAATGATATTAGCTAAAATGATAAATGCAAAACCACCTTCTCCTCTCTCCCCTCTCCCCCTAAGGTACCATATAAACATGGATACAGGTATCTCAAAAACAAACAACTATTGCAAAGACTCCATTCTATTGAGTGTGACGAAGGTCCTTGCTCCCCCTCTCTCTTTTGAAATCATGCAAAAGCTAGACTAGAGTCTTGCAAGCTCTTCCTCTTCTTATGTGAAAGCTCTGCTAAAATCTAATAAGCTTCTCTCTTGCTTCCCCACATGGTGCACAATCTTTGTCAGATTTCTCGAGTATAATACATGGCTTCCAAGAGACACACAAATACTATGTGATCTCCCATGTATGACAAAGTGGTCATTAGTGTTGACATTGGACTCAAAGCTAACGCACACCACTATGAAGCTATATCCGAACCTATCCATCCTATAGAACTGATTCTTGTAGGGCAACCTAAAGTTGCAATCATACCCCATACGAGTGATGATTGGCCTATGGAAGATAATCATGTTTGACAAATAAAAGAAAATATATATTTTTCCAAAATCCTTATAATCATCTCAAGGAATTTCATAAATTCATTAATCGCTTATGTGGTTACTTCATCATAATTAAAGGAAGAAACTCACGACATTAGAAAAGCATGTAACATGAGTCTTTTGCTTTATAAATTGTATATGGCTAAAGGTACTAAAATTTACTAATAGGAAAGAGGAATATATACTACAATCATAGTATGCTTTTAGGAAAGGATATGAGAATTGATGAAGGGATAGACTCTTTGAATTCCATATTTGAAGAATTATATTAAGAACAATGTTTCTATGGTTATATCTAGTTTTAGATTTAAGAATGATGAGTTAGGTATCTTATGGATCCATGCTTGTAATAGTGAGACATGTTATGGAATATGGTGGTTCATGATGCTAGGGTTTGCACAAGTCCAATCCTCTATACCACTCTACAAGGTGTGGAAAACCTTGCATGTGGGTGGGGTTCCTATACTTGTGAGGGAGGTAGGTGTTTATTTTGTTTTGATTCCTTGAGCAACTAAGGGGACAAAGGGCTGAGCAATAAGTGCACATCTTATGTAGAATGGCTCTTGAGGGTCAAGGAAGGGAAGCTCCAATGCCTTTGCTTTGATACCAGTGTTGAAAGGGAAGTGGAACCCAGGAGGAAGAAGCTTGGCAGTGAGAGCTATGGCAGTAGATGGAGAGCAAGAGCCAAGAGAAAGAGAGGGACTCAAAAGTGGAAACTCCAATAACCACAATGTGTGATCGGGCCTTCCTTTATTCAAACTCTCACTAAAAGAATAAATAATAAGTGACTGTGACGAGCGCCCACCACCTGCAGTGTGTAGTGGCGAGTACTGTCAGTGTAGTAATACACGGACGGCTAGGCAGAGGCGCCTTTACCCCCCAACATCTTGTAGCTAGAGAACACACAAAACCTAGAGCAAAACAAGCACAAAACAATGAACTAAATACCTTGAGTTTGGATAATAACCACACATTCTATCTAGGACAAATTTTTAAAACCTTTCTAGTTGTCTTTTTTCTTCACCTTTAGTTTTAAGGAAGCTAACTCTATCACACCTCATAAAACAATCAAGACACAAATATAATCTCCAAAATATTTCTATATATTGATGGTAATGTATACATGAAGCCTCCATACCTCAAATTCCAATGTTCGTGATTCATTGAGCAACAAGTTATTCCCACCATAATTGTAGAAGTTTGAAAGATCATAAGCTCTTCTCAATAACAAAGGCCTTAAGCTACTTGTCTTTATCTTTATTTGAATGTGACCCTTCTCTCTCTTCACACTCACAATTTCAGCAAAAGAAATGAACCACTACTCCATAAAACCCATAACTTAATATAGTAACCCCCTCATCCTCAAACACAGCATGTGTTGTCTAAAAGTATAAATCTTTTCTTTTATGTTTAATAAAAATCATCATTGATTTTCTCTTGTATAATTTTGACTTTTATTTTCAAAGAGGTTGCCCTTTTGTCCCAACAATGGCAACATGTGCGTCTTACCTCATGTTTGAGACCATACCCTCATGCCAGAAGAGAAGGGTTTTGCTAGAATCCTCAAACATCTTGACACTAGTTTTACATTTCTTGCTTTAATAACTAGTGTGTGCCTCCCACTTGCTAATTGTGGAAGATACTATGCACCCTTTATAGAGCTACAACACATGCATCAACCTCATGTTACACTAGTTAATAAGCACCCTCCATACCCTTGTAGACAATAAGGACAATCTCTAGCAGAAACGGATTGGGGCCTTTTAATTCTTCAATGTTTGAATACTTCGATGTGCCCTTGTTACCGAAAAATTTCAAACTCTTCCAAATTCAAAAAATATTATCCCTATGACCCCTTCCCAAGAGGGAATTCATATGCGGAATGGGTATTTTTATTTCGGAGTTGTTACATTCTCTCCCCCTTGGAGGAATCGAGATGTCCTCATCTCGAGATAAGCTGGGGATATTGATGGTTGAGAGTGCCTTCATCTATCCAAGTGGCATCCTGTTCGGGATAGTCTTTCCACTGGACGAGGCATTCTCTCAAGGTTCTGGATCTTAGTTGTCTCTCCCTAACATCTAAGATCCTGTCAGGCCTTAGTTCAAGGACTCCTTGACTAGGCATTACAATTTGTTGGTCATCAAGTACATGGTTAGGATTAGGTACACACTTCTTCAATAGGCTGATATGGAATACATTATGAACCTTTAGGTTCTCAAGGAGTTGCAGTTTATAAGCATTAGGTCCTAGGCACTTGAGGATCTTGTACGGTCCACAATACCTTGGACTTAGCTTCTTGCAATCTCCTAAGGATAGGGAACTCTTCTTAGGGCGTACAAGAATGAAGACCATGTCTCCTTCTTCGAAGACTCTATCTTGATGCTTCAAATCTGTGTATGCCTTCTATCTATCCTTGGCAGCTTGGATGTCCTGTCTTATTGACTTTATTTGGTCATCCATCTCTTCCAACATCTGCCTTGAAGCTTCAACCCTCAAGGTTGGATCTGAGAAGTTTAGGGGACTTCGGCAGTCATGACTATACAATGCTTGGAAAGGGGTCATCTGAATGCTTTGTTGGTAAGAAGCATTGTAGGCAAATTCAACCAAAGGCAAGTATTGAATCCACCTTTTCGACTCACGACAGCAGTATGCCCTAAGCATATCCTTGATGACTTGATTTATTCACTCTGTTTGGCCATCCGTTTGGGAATGGTAAGCTGTGCTAAAACAGAGTTGAGTTTCAATGGCTTCAAAGATGGCTCTCCAGAAGTGTGATGTGAAGAGAGAATCATGATCACTAACGATTCTTCTTGGTAGCCCATGTAGCTTGAATATATCCTTGATAAACAATCTTGCAATGTCCGAGGCTTTATAGTTTGTCTTTATTGGAATAAGGTGTGCAACTTTAGTCAACATGTCAACCACAGCCATGATGGAGTTGTATCCTCCCTGGACTTGGGGTAGGCCAACAACAAAATCCATACTGATGAATTCCCATTTCATTTGGGGAATGTCAAGCGGTTGCAGCTTCCCTGGCATCTTGGCATGTTCAGCTTTGATATATTGACAAGACAAACACTCGGTGACATATTTGAGAATGTCACCTTTAAGCTCTCCCAATGGTAGCTCTTCCTAGCTGCATTGAGAGTCTTGGCATAGCCAGGATGTCCTAAGAAAGGGGAATCATGAGCTTCCCACAATATCTTCTCCTTAAGTGACTAACTTGCCAGTATACACAGCCTCGTTCTATAGTAGACAAGTCCACTATTGATAGAGAATTCATGATACTTAACCTGCAGCTTTTGGTTCTGATCCTTGATAGAGATCTCCCTTAGCATTGTTTGGTAGGCTGGATCATGGCATGCATCCTCTCTAGCTAACTCAAGTATTGGATTGTTTTGCATAGATACTTTTGTAGTTAGAGATCTAGCTGTTGATGGATTCTGCAAGATTAGGGAATTAAGGAATGCCTTGCGACTGAGTGCATCGGCAACTACATTCTCTTTTCCTGGTCGGTACTTGATTTCAAAGTCATGCTCCTCCAGCACTTCAATCCACCGACGTTGCCTCATGTTGAGCTCATTCTAGGTAAAGATCCACTTGAGACTCTTATGGTCAGTTACTAGAGTAAACTTGTTACCCAACAGGTAGTGTCTCCAAAGCTTTAGAGCATGGATGATAGCTAGCAATTCCAAATCATGGGTAGCATAATTCTTCTCATGACTCTTCAGTTTCCTTGAAGAGTAAGCTACCGGGTGACCTTCTTGCATGAGCACACATCCCAAGGCAAGTGTGCTAGCATCAGTTACTACCTCGAACTCCTTATTGAGGTCTGGAAGTTTTAGGATAGGTGCTGATACCAAACTTTGCTTCAATCTGTCGAAGCTAGTTTGTTCCGAAGTTGACCATGCAATGGATGTTTGCTTCTTCAGTAAGTCTGTCAAGAGGTGCTACAATCAGAGCATAGTTTTTTATGAAGACCCTATACCATCCTGTCAATCCAAGAAAGCTACGTATTTCTTTGATAATTTTTGGTATAGGCCATTCGAGCACATCTCTAGATCCACTGAGATTCCTTCCGCTGATATGATGAATCCCAGATATTCAATCTGATGCTTGAAGAATGCACACTTCTTCATCTTAGCATACAACTTATGTGACCTCATCGTCTCAAGGACAATCCAAAGTTAGGGTTCATGATCTTCTTCCTGTTTAGAATAGACTAAAGTTTCATCGAAGAAGACGAGCACGAAGTCATCAAGATATGGCCTAAAAATATCCTGCATTAACCTGTTGAAGGTGGCAGGGGGCATTCGTAAATCCAAATGA
The DNA here is from genome assembly GCF_053477565.2 of Lygodium microphyllum. Lineage (NCBI taxonomy): Eukaryota > Viridiplantae > Streptophyta > Polypodiopsida > Schizaeales > Lygodiaceae > Lygodium > Lygodium microphyllum. The sequence goes on along the minus strand of NC_141148.1, from coordinate 51,014,791 downwards.
CATAACTAGGAACTCAAAGTGCCCATAACTTGTGTTGAAGGCTGTCTTTGGGATATCTTCTTCCTTGATCCTTATTTGATAGTAACCTGACCTGAGATCAATCTTGGAGAAGATCTTTGCACCCTGAAGACGATCAAGAAGCTCATCTATTCTAGGAATAGGGTACTTATTCTTGACAGTTGATTGATTCAGCCCTCTGTAATCAATACATAGTCGATGTGTTCCATCTTTCTTTTTCTAGAATAGTACTGGAGCTCCCCATGGTGAACTGCTAGGACGGATGTAGCCCTGATCTAGTAGTTGATTGAGTTGTTCCTTCAGCTCAATTGCTTCTGGTATGGACATTCTATAAGGTCTCTTTGCAATTGGTGCAGCTCCTGGTACTAGCTTAATCTCATGATCCACTTCTCTTTGAGGCGGGAGTTCTGTCAACTCTTCAGGGAATACGTCCGCGTATTCCTTTAGCCAAGAAGGTCCTTCACTAGACTCTTGCTTCTGATCTAACTTGTTGAGCTTAATCAAGTAGACAAGTAATCCTTTTTTGACTCCTTTTATGATTCGAGATGCTTTGGCCAATTGGATTTTTGGCACTCCAGCCTCACCTTGAGTTGTGACCAAATCCCCTTCAGAGTTTTGAAAGGAAATTTGGCCCTTCCCACAATGAATGTGGGCATCATTAGGCTTAAGCCAATCCATTCCGAGTAGACACTCATGGATACTAAATTCATGACTCTGAATTTGACCGAAGTCGTTTTTCCTCCCATAAATAATTCCACCTTAGCAGTTTGCCTAGTACAAGTAACCTCACGACCATTTGCCAATTCCACAAGCAAGATAGGTGCTTCTACTGTGGCTATTCCTAGTCTTTTTGCACAAGCTGGTGAGATAAAGGAATGTGTACTGCCACAATCAATCAAGGTCTTGAAACCGTTACCTTGATAGTTTGACGGTGTTTGAATCACCGAGAACTAGCGATTCGGGCCTTTCTTGTGAAGAGCAGCATGGACTATCACCCTTTCAAACTCTGCTTCCATGGTCGGATCTTCTTCTTCTTCGCACATTTTCCTATTGGCAACGCAGGCGGTTCTTCCTCTGCCTTGGGTAGCGACTCCCTGACCACGGTCCGTTCCTTGGAAAGGTGCTTGGCGATGTCCTCCTCCAAGCTTGGGACATTGCCTCTTGAAATGATCGGGCTCGTTGCAGTGGAAACAGCAGAGGTTTTGGCCATTGCTTTGAGTAGGAACAAAGTTGTTGACATTATTAGTCCTTGCTTTCTTTCTTTGTCCCTAATTCTGACCGTGAACTCTCTTCATCTAAGGCCTGAATGCTCCTCTGTTCGGGTCATTATAAGACCAAGTTTTGTTACCTCTTGGTCTACCCTGCACGTCCTGAATTATAGGCGCAGCTCGAATGAGCGCATCCTAAAGATATGATGGGCGCATCGATTTGAGACGTGTATTTACTGGTGGGTTTAACCCAGCACAAAATTTTGACACCTGCTGTGTCATGTCCATCTATGGCACATACTTTAAAAGTGAGACGAATTTAGAGTAGTATGCGTCAAGAGTGAGTCCCACCTGTTTTAGCTTGAAGAACTTGTTATTTTTCTACGTGCGATATGCAGGTGGTAAGTATCTTCCCTACACAGATTTCTTCAGCTTCTCCCAGGTAACGGATCCTTCTGCGATCCCTTGATCCTTACACCATTGCTTCCACCAAAACCTGGCTTCGCCGGTGAGCTTCAGCTTGGCGAGCATAGCCTGATTGGCGGGTGCAGTACCGGCTGCTTTGAAGTAATCCTCCATGGATTCAATCCAAATTTTAGCATCTGCTTGAATGGACCTATCTCTCCCATCAAATTCGGGTGGCTTAATCTGCTTGAGAAGAAACTTCTTCTCCTGGATTACAGTAGTACTTGATGTAGGAAGCGAACTAGGAACCTGTACCTGGGGTTGTGCCTGAATAAAGGATTCTTAATGTTATTAATCGATAATCGTTACGATTTATATTTCATCTCCATTTTCGCTATCAACCAAGCAATCTAACCACTTAACTTTTTATCAATTCTCATGCACAATCAGACATTGATAAAAACAAGTCTTATTTGTATTTATATGGGCATAGCCCTTTTCGGAATACAACATTTCTTGCGATGGTAAGCTAACTGTTTACATTTAGTTTGGGGAGAATAATATTGTATTACATTTATCTACAGGAACTGGATAATAGTAGGGTTTCGGGTCATGGATCTTCAGGAATCAGTAACTCATTGGAAGTTCAGGGTATCCTTTCCTTTGGAACCCATTCTTCTCATGGCGCCCCAATACTTTAAACCTGTCGGCGGGATTACACGAGTCACTTCCTCATATACATATGAGTTCAGCTCAACCCTCCGACCTCGAATATGTAAAGTTGAGTTTACATGATCTTCCACAAAAATGAATAGCTTCATGACTTTTAGGTCTTCCAACCACTTGATCCTCTTTAGGTTGGTCTGTAGGTATGCAAACCGATGGGCAGCTATATGTAGATTCCTGAGGCACCGGTCCATCTTCGTTCCATGTACAAAGGCGATGGATTATAGATACGCTCTAGGATGTTCATCATCTCAACCCTTTGTCGATAATCCGGGGAATGCATTGCAGTCATAAACATGACTCGAAACACTAAGAACTTGTTCCATGCTTCGTAATTCTGCAAGATAGCATTGAAAGCAAGGAAATGTTTGGATAGCAACATTTGCTTTACTTTATCTTATTAAGATTTCATAAAAACAAATCCTTTTTTGGTTCGCTCTGATACCAACTGTAACGTCTCCACTTGTTATCTTCAGGACACGTCTTAGCAGTCCATCGGAAAGGATGGTCTAGAAAGCTCTGCCCGGCACTCCCATGGAATGGTACGGGGTTTGCGATCTAGGACTTTCTGTGTCTGCCACGTAGCGGAAGTATTCCAGCTATTCCCACTTAGGACCGACCTAAATTAGGGTTTTCCATATTGGTCATTTCTTAACGACAACTAGTGTCGAACTTGAGAAAACTACTTTACGCAGAAACACCAGGTTCGAAGCAAATTCACGCTGCACTTGGTTCAAGGAGAATGGGAAACGAGAGGGATGCGAAGCTCAACCTCTCTGCCATAAGGCATAGTCCCATTCTGTTCCCCTAAAACAGTGTAAATCGGGATCAGTTATAACACTAGGTCAACGCTCTTGTTGTTCTTGTTCGTTGACGATCTTCTGGCTGTCCATCGTGATTTGAGAAAAGTTCCCAGCCAACCGGGACCACCCATCCGGTGGATGTGGCCGTAGGACGGACCTACGGCCACATCCACTGCACTTTCCTCAGGTTGTTTTAGTTATTTAATTACCTAACACATTTAGTTGGACATGTATAAATCAGCTTCTTTAATTAGACCGTTAGGCACTGGTTCCTTCACATAATCATAGCACTTGACATAGAAAAGCAATGTCAAACAAGTTCCTTGTTAACAGATTATCATATTTATCTTTGAAATACATAAATTCCAGCCCGTAGGCTTATCCACAATCTGCCCAAAGGCTATCGAGCAATCCACAGGGATCACTAGTCCAAGTTTTCGCCCGTAGACTAGTATGTGGGCCTCGAGATCCAATCCCGAGTCACGTTAGCCTCTTCTGCAGGGCCCGAAAGGTGAGGGATTTACGGCCAGAGCCCCCCCTGGCACCCAAGCGTCCTCCTGCTCCAAGTAGCGCTCAACAGAGAGACCTCTCGTGGTGGGTTCGGTCCACCTTCCCGGCACGGTTAACAATCCCCTTGGTTAGGGTCAGGCAGGCAATCGGGGGTAACTGAAGCTGCCTCTCCCTTCAAGCCTTCAACCTGAAGCATTAGATATCCATTTATCCTTTAATTCTTTGATCAAACAAAGCAAAACAATGCTCTTAAATCTGTAACAAGCACAAACATTTCCATTGGTCATTTATCGGTGGCCAACTGCTAAGGAGTGAATTCTTCTTTCCAAATGCCCCAGCACTTGATCCGGGATTAATTGCAGTTTGGCAAGATCCCCTATATCCTGGGTTAGGGCGTACCCTATAAACCCGACTTGGTCAAAACCTTAAGTTCATAGGTTATTCCAATTTATCGACTGGTCTTTTGCTTCCAAGCAATTATCTTTACTCAAGAAAGATACTATATTAGGATGATTATTCATCCTCTTGCAAGATAACTTGCGTAAGGATCTGCCAATCTCATTGCGAGGAATTGGCCATTCCCTTGTGATCAAATCACAAGATCATACGACTCTATCACTTGTTATACAAGTGTCGCATCAACTATGGGACTATTTACCCATCAAATGGAGTCACGAAATAGTCTGTTCTTGATGGCATTAGGCTGACTTGTCAGTCCTATGGTTTTGAGTTTCATCATTTTAGCCAGAGATTCTTAGGAAAACCCTAGATCACTTCTCACAAATAGGTCCTACCGTCCCTACATTCCGTGAATGTGGGCAAGTATTTAGGGTTTAGGAGTTTCAATTTTTGCCAATGCGTGGGACTAGGTAAATGTCTCCACCGGGCTAACCCTCGTAAGTTCCTTGGGATATGTCGTATTGAATTAACCCTTTTCTAAACGAGTACTTCGCGGTTTTTAGCTATTTAGGTTTATGCCAATTTTAACCTATCTATTCTTGAAGATAATTATGCTATTATTTCCATAACCACCTGGCTTATTGTCTATGCGTAAGTTAAATTTTCAAATCCTAACTTTTCAGTTTAAGATCAAGCATAGATTAGGTTATAGCCTAATTCCAATCAATCATCCTACAACTTGCGAACAAGGTTCAAGCTAAGACATGCAGCCTTTTCTATTAATTATACAGTTGAAAAAATGATATTTATACAAATTTATGCAACCTAGGAATCATTTCATGCCTTGCAATTTCCTATGGATTATTAGCACTTTCCATAATGACTCATTCCGAAGAAGATATGTCCTAATAATGAGACATGCAATTTATACTTCCATGCCTAAACGGAGTGCACTATCCTAATTCCATTTTGTAAATGTCGACATTAATCTAAGTTCAGTTCATTGCCATGCATAAAACTACTTGCTAGAAATGCATATCAATTTTCTGCTCACTTTATTTTGTTCATTTTATTGAAAATACTAATGACCGAACTTTTCTGTCTCGTGAGCTAGTTCTTTCAAAGTTAACCTAAGTATTTAAGACGAGAAATGCATCCTATCTCCAGCAATTATCCTCGCACGATTAAATTATAACAATACCAAATAAAAATTAGGAAGGAAAACTTGGACTTGTGGTGAGATGTCCACGTGGATGCTAGGAGACGATCCTCCTGTGGTTGCGCCTTGGGCTTTCTTAGGAGCCATCGCGAATGTGGCCTTTCCATCTTGGATGCGGCTTTGCGAAACTCCCTTTGTAATTCACCTGTCCCTTGTGAATGTTTTTTCCTTCCTTTTGTAGAAGCTTCGGTGTGAATTGAATACAGGAGAGAGGTTTAGCCTTGGGCTAATTTGGGAGATTGAAAGAAATCCAAAGGAAAATCTTGATGGGCTTTTTAAAGGCCTTGAATAGGGTTCCACGGCAAAAAAGGGCACTAAATGGATTTTTTTGAGGGGTTGAAAAGAAGGGCAAGGGCGTAAAAAGGCCTTGGAGGGATTTTTCGTGAGGGAGGGGGAAACCCATGGGCTTGGAGTTCAATTCTCGGGAAGGGGGTAGGAAAACCTCCTTAAAGTGGGGCTTACTAAAGCCACGAAAAGGGGCTTTTCTTATTGTGTGGGGGGGAAACAAGGGTATAAAAGGGGCTAAGAAAGAATTTTCCATGGGGGGAAAAGGCTTAAGAAGCACATGAAAAGCCCTTCAATGGCAATTAGGGGGGGGGAAAGGGGCCTAAGGGGGCCCTTAGGGGAAAATTTGAGGGGGAAATAAGCAAATGTGTGAAAGGGGGCTTAGGAAGCCCCATTGGAAGCTTCCAGAAGCTTCAAGGGAAGGGCACGTGGGGGGAAAGATAACTCCCCAGCCGTGTTACGACGGCCAGGAGGGGGCCACAGTGGACTGGTTTAGAGTGGCCGCTGGCGTGTCTGTTGTCCAGCGGCAGCAAGGCTGGCTCCTCCCTTTCCACGACCACCCTCTCCCTCACGGCGGCGTGTGTAGCTGCATCTCGGTAGCACCTCGATTTTTACAGCGTCCCCTCAAGCTTTTATGGCAGCGTCCTCCTCACAATCATGATGGCATCATGGAGATTACGTTCAACCTCCTCAATAAACTTATCAATACCACCACGAAGCATGATTGTGGCTGCAACAACTGTAGAATTCTTTAGCGCCCTCAGCCGTTCCTCTCTGCCTGCACACCCTCAATTTATATAGGTGAGGGGAGGGGGATCCTCCCTCCCCTGTATGGCATCACGCATGCCCTCCTCGCTCCTGCAAGCTCCATCAAGGAGCTTAATCACTCCTTCTATTCCCCTCCCCCTCCAGCTCGATAGTCGGCTGGGGGGAATAAGGGGAATATTAACAGAAAAATTTGTCATTTATCCAATTCAAAAAATACTATCCCTACGACCCCTTCCCAAGAGGGAATTCATATGCAGAATGGGTATTTTTATTTTGGAGTTGTTACAACTTTTCTCATTTGAATGTCATGGAAAAGTGAGACTTTTTTCGGTGCACATTACTATCAACAATGTATTATGATTGAAAGTAGCCATGAAAGTTTCGTTGTGGATACCACTACTTACAAGCATGACTATCTTGCAAAATAGTTTTGTGCCATTTTCATGGGACTGTATTAGACCAATATAATCATTATTCCATAAACTCATCCCACTTCAAAATGAAAATTCTATTATTGTATATGAGACAAAGGATCTAAGACTAATATCACACTTAACAAAGATAGGGTAGATTGGTCACATTCCTCCTTGTGCAGAGGAGACTGAAATCATGTATATGAAGGGTGATTCATCAATACTATGTGGGCCAAATGATCTAAAATATACCATCTAAGGTCAGTTAATTATGAAATGAAGCAAGTCAAAGTGGGATATTTAACTAAGGTCAACTTGTAAGAAAATATTTGAAAGGTCGTCAAAGGAGAGGATTCAAAATGAAAAGATTGTTGGTTGTGTGTATCCACACAAAAGTGATGGCATGTAATCAAAACAAAAACAATAATAATCAATAAAAGCGTAATGAAATAGACCTAAGTGTCCTAACTAAGGGGAAGGAGAGAGAGAAGGACTGCAGAAGAAGAGGGAGAGGAGAGAGAAAGGCAAGAAGAAGAGAGAGAAAGAGGGAGAAAGGAAGAAGAAGAGGAAGAAGAAGAAGAAGCCATGGAAGCTTGAGAAGGTGAAAAGAGAGTTTCTTGATCATTTTTGTGATGCCTCAAAATACCCTCTTACACCTTATATAACATCAGTGTGACTAGTATGTTCCCATGCCATGTTCCCATGATCCCCATTCATTACAAACCATCCCATCTCATAAAGTTTTTGTCCTCAAAAACAAGGGATGTAGTCATGGATTGTAAGGGTGTGTTGTAGGAAATCAGCCATCACTTTGTGTGGAAAACTCCGAATGGGACACTTGAGGTGTCATTAAGAGCCCATGAGATGTACTTTCAGCCCATGTGGGTGGGGCGGGGCTGCAATCAGGTGAAGACCAAAACTATTACAAAATAAAGGGCTATCTAGGAATTACTAGTGTGCTATCCTAGATGGTATGGCTGGAGAAAAACAGCCATAACTTCCACTAGAAAACTCCGATCGGGGCAAGTAAGGTGTTGGCACGGAGCCCTCGAGGTGTACTTTCAGCCCATGTATGGAGGATGGGGCTGAAAATGGACCATGACCAAAACTAGTACAAAACAGGTGGCTTTCCAGATGCAGACTGCAGCCCAAAACAGGTGTCATGGTTAAGTTCCAGCCAATACGGCCTCCTTAAGGTATGGAAATTCATCCAAAATAGATACTGGGCGCCAAGAGGCTTCCTCTATTGGTAGGCCTTGCTATTTGATCAGGTGTTAACCCCAACACGAAGAAAGCAAAAGGAAATGGAAAAGATGCAGGGTAAAGGCGGAAAAAAGGTAGCCCGACTGAAGAAAGAAGAGGAGAAAAGGCCAAAAGCGCAAGGGCAACCTTAAAAAGTCCAAGGCAAAGGCAAAAGGGGAAAGGCACATTTTAAAATAAAAAGGCGCGCCCTGAAATCTTGTAAAAGAGTGCCAGGCTCTCACCCATGCAAGTTGTAAATGTAGACGGGCGGTGGACAGGAAGCTAGGAAGATAGAAGGACAATGGGAAAAAGGGCCTAGGCTACGGCCGGCCATGTAAAAAGGGGAAAAGGGGATGACCGCCCAAAAGGGATTTAGGGTTTTGTATATAAAGTTGAAAAGTGAATGAGAAGCTCATTCTTGTGTGTGGCCAAAAGTAGCTCTCCTCTTCTTCTTCTACTTCTTGTTCTTGCTTGCTTGAGCTTACGCTTGAGAGAGAGTGTGTGAGAGTGTGTGAGAGTGTGAGGGAGTGAGTGTGTAAGGGTGAGGGACCGAGGAGGAGAAGCTCTCCATCTTCTCCTCTCTTCTTCTCTTCTCTCCTCTTCTCTTGTCTTGCTCGCGGCAATGGAGCTTGCAGCGTGGAGCTTGAGGATTGAGCTTGCTTGAAGCTTGCATTTGGGTCGTGGAGCTACCGGAGTGCGCGGGAGAGGAGGTAACTCGAACGGCAGGGAGGTAAGCTCACTACACCCGTAGATATGGATGGCGCGTCGGCTATGTGAGAGGTAGCCATTAGTGCTCGGCTTGGAACGCTTGAAACAATAAGCAATCCGTGGGTCTTGGCAATTGAGTGAAAGCTCCCACATTTTGGTTCCAGTGTCAGGACCACAGATTCAAGCCTTGAGCGCTTGCGTGCTTCGAATCGAGCATTGGAGTAGGGTTTCTGATGCAAGGAGGCATATTCCACGGTGGATTCCGTGCCACGGTGGATTCCGTGAGGTTTTACGGTGGATTCCGTAAACTTTGATGACCGGGGCTCATACACAAAGTGGATTCTTTGTGCGAGAAGTTGATGGGGACGCGTGTCCTTTTCGGGCGTTTCATTAATTTAGTGTGTACATGGGTGATTCCATAGCGGGTGATTCCGCAAAATGCATATTAAATTAATAAACATTTATGAGTTTAGAGTGCGCACTCGTAATAAATTAAGGTTAGGATTTATTTCTAACCATTTGATTTATTTATGTAGCTGAAGACTGCTAGGTATTCACTTTTGTCGGTTTAATTGTATTATTTTACTAACGATTGTGAATGCTTCAGTTGATGTGTAGAGATAGCAGCAGTGGCAGAGGAAAGCATTGGAGAATAGGGAGTATTCGATTTATTGATTATATTTTGATGGGTGCATACCTTAGGCATGGCGCCTATATTTTGTCACGCATATTTATTGAGGCGTTGGATATTTATTATTATTTTGTATGCGCATGGGCGCACGATTATGTTATTTCTATTTGGACATTGTATTGGGCGTGCCAGACTCTTTGGGCACCGTCCATTAGCTTTATTCCTATTTTTGTGTTAAAGCAAACTCAAAAGCTAAAAGCTTGCTATTTTGTAATTTGGGCTATTATTTGAGCTTGAAGATGAATAATACATAAAATACATGCTTTGTGGAGCGCTCACACAAGGCATGGGGGGAGATTGCACCCAATTGGTCTCTTGCTCTTGTCGTTCATGCTTTTTACCTTGTAATTTGTGCAAAAAGTAGAGTTCTATTGTTCTTGGGGACCTTCCGGCATTCACTACGTGAGCGTACAGCATCCGATCTGCGCATCAGTGGTATCAGAGCAAAGCTGAGATCAAGAGCTTCCAATCGCTACCCATCTCATGCGAAGGCAGAGCTCTTGGAACAATCGGGCTCTACGGTCAATCTCGTCGCGAATGGTCGATACAGGCAGATTTCTGGAGATCAAGAACCTCTGTTTCCATCATCAGATCGCGAAGGACCGGTCTGCAGAGGCAGAGAACCACTCCTACATCTTCTTCATCAAGTCGTCAAAAAAAAAAACAGTGAGATAAGCTCCATAGCTCACAAGCTTAAAAGCTTTTATTTTTAGTAAGCTTAGTATTAAAGCTTGCTAAGCTTTAAGAAGCTTAAAGCTTCGAAAATTTCAACGCGAGCTCTCAGAGTGTGTCCGAATTTTTCACCATGTTCAGAAAAACGGCCCCCCCCCCCCACGAATTTCGCCGTTTGCTGCCCATTAAGCTCCAAGCTTTAAGCAATAGTCACACAAGCTCCTCAATCTTGCAAGTCATCACAAACTTCAGGTCATACACAATCAATCAGATTCAGCAAGTCTATTAAGTTGAAGTTTTGCAAGTCCGACAGAGCAAGCAAGTACTGCAAGTCAACAAACTCTACAAGTCACATTAGTCTAGTACTCTGCAAGTCAGACAAGTCCACAGGAGTCAAAACTGACTACTGTCTAAAACTCATACAAGAGCTGTTCCTGCGCAGAAACTCCGAACTACAAAGTTGTTCATTGGAAGGTACTTTACCCATATGCAGGTTTGCTGAAGTATTTTCAGCATACGAAGAAGGATAAAACGCAGATTTTTTCGAAGATTGCGAAAGCCATACCCAAAATACATAAGCCTTGTATTCCCGAACTTGAGCTACGCTCATCCCGCTAACTTGATTTTGAGTGAGAAAGGTCTTTTGAGTTTTGCAGGATGACGGAACCACGTATGGATGATCTTGTGGCTAAAGGCAACCTACCTGAGCCTACGATGGAGCAAAAGCTGGACTTAATCATGATGCAATTGGACGAAGAACGAAGGGCTAGGCAAGCATTGCAAGTTCAACTGGCAAATTTACAAAGAGCGTCTACCGACAAAGAAGAACCTCAATCTAAAGATCTTATCCGACGTACCATCGGCACAACTCTCGAAGCTCAAACCATCCGCAAGGAATCAAAGATAAGTAAAAGAAGTTTCAAATTCCGTACTTTCAATGGCATACGAGAAGGAAAAACTGTTCTTGCATTCATTAGTCAGTTTGGCGACTATTTCCATGAGGAAACCTATACAGAAAAAGATAAAATCAAGTGTGTCACTAATCATTTAGTGGACAGAGCATCTCTTTGGTGGACTGTAGTATGCAAGAGTATAGATTGTCCCGCTACCTTGGAGAATTTCAAGAAGAAGTTCATGTAGAATTTCCTTCTTCCACAATTTCATGAGAAAGCCATTAAGCAATGGGATCTTCTTCAACAATGGGATCGTGAGCCTATTCCTCAGTACACAGAGCGTTTTTGGAATGCATTACTCCAGCTACGCATGCTTGAAGATGTACCTGAAGCGACACACAAGCGCAAGTATATGTCTGGACTCCTTGGACATTACTACGCTGAAGTTAACATGTTCAAGCCTGCTACTCTTCAAGACGCCATTTCACTAGCTCACAACACTAAAGACAAGCTGCAAGGTAGAGATAGACGTCCACAGCAATTCCAAGCCAATGGTAACTATGGATCTAAGCAATTCAATTCCAATTTTAGAAGATTTAATCTAGGTCGTTTCTCTTCATCATCTTTCCATAAAAATTGGGCAAAACCACCTGCATTACCATCCAATGTCAATCAAAATTCCAAGCCTATTCTACAACCAAATCCTAATGTACCTAGACTTCCCACCATTGCAAACAATGTAACCAAAGCCAAGCCTATAGTATGCTATAAATGCCACCAGCCTGGACATCTAGCAGCAAATTGCCATTCAAAGAAGCCACCTGCCCATATCAACTACCTTGGAGCAATGGAAGAAGACGAACATGAAGATATGCCTGATTTTACAGAAGATGAGGACGACACTACTACTCCTTCGGATACTTTACCAGGTATGCCAACTCCACATTCTTTATTGACTATGAAATGTTTGGTGCATGGAAAGGAAAAGATTATTTTGCATGATGACGGTAGCACTCATGATTTTATTTCAGCAAAGCTAGTAAAAGAATTGAAGTTACAGACTGTACCTATGCATTATTGCATTAAAGCAGCATTCTTAGGCACTAGGTATAATGGTACATAGGAACTACATGACTTAGAGACTCAAATTGGTCAATACACTAAAAGAAGAAATTTCTTAGTTGTACCATTACAGTCGAGTGACATTATTTTAGGTATGCCTTGGCGTCACCAGCATAACCCAGATATAGATTATTCCACACATTCAATGAATATTAATTTTCAAGGAAAATCTATTACATTATATGGTATGCATGCATCTAATGTTTTTCCACTGCTTTCGCGTACTCAAGCTAAACGTGCATTGCGCAAGAGTAGTAAATCTTATCTCATTTGGGTGAATGAACTGCAAGTAAAAGAAAATCATATGCATCCCAGGCATAAAGAATTTCTTGCACATTTTAAAGACTTTTTTGCCAAAGACCTACCACTTGGTTTACCTCTTTCACATCTAGAAGACCATAAGATAGATTTGATTCTTGGCACACAACCACCTTGCAAAGCACCATATAGGCATAACCAGATAGAGCAAAAAGAAATTCAGAGTCAAGTTGAGGAATTACTAAATAGAGGATTGATTAGACCTAGTAGTTCTCCATTTGGTGCACCAGTTCTGTTAGTCAAGAAAAAGAATAATACCTATCATATGTGCATTGACTATCGAGCTTTAAATAAGATCACTGTAAAGAATAGGTATCCCATTCCTAGAGTTGATGACCTTATGGACAAACTACAAGGATCTGCTATATTTAGTAAAATAGACCTTAAGTCTGGTTATCATCAGGTGAGACTAGATATGTCAGACATATTCAAGACTGCATTTAGAACACAGTTTGGTCATTACGAATTTTTAGTGATGCCATTTGGATTGACTAATGCACCTGCTACGTTTAGTAGAATGATGAACCGTATATTTCTGAAATATCAGTATTGTGTAATTGTCTTCTTTGATGATATTTTGGTGTTTAGTCAAAATGAAAAAGAACATTATGAGCATTTGTCATTGGTTTTCCAATTATTAAAAGATAATCAACTGTATGCAAATCCTGAAAAGAGTGAATTCTTTAAAACAGAAATTGAGTATTTAGGTCATATTGTATCATCTGATGGTATTAAAGTTGACCCTAAGAAAATAGATGCAATATTGAATTGGCCTGTACCTAAAAACGTGCATGAGTTACGCTCATTCCTTGGTGTTGCTAGTTTTTATAGGAAGTTTGTACGTAATTTCTCATTACTTGCTTTACCACTGACTAAACTTCTGAAGAAAGGTATTGTCTATCATTGGTCCGAAAATCAACAGAAATCCTTTGACTTATTGAAACATGCCTTAACCCATGCCCCTGTTCTACAGTTGCCTGATTTTAATAGACCATTCTTTCTAGTAGTGACCGATGCTAGTGGGTCAGGAATAGGAGCCGTACTTATGCAGGATAATCATCCTATAGCCTATTCTAGTTGTAAGCTAAAACCTTCTGAACTGAAATATTCCACATATGACAAAGAACTATTAGCAGTTGTACAAGCATTAAGACAGTGGAAACACTACTTAATGGGTTTAGAATTTATGATTAAGACCGATCAGCAAAGTATTAGACATTTACTTAGCCAACCCCAAATCTCTGACCGACATATCAAATGGGCATCTTTTATCTAGAGTTTTCATCATATCATTCAATACCAACCCGGAAAAGAAAATGTAGTGGCTGATGCATTAAGTAGAAGACCTGCCATTCATAATATTTTTGTTATATCTTTTGATTCTTTGATTGCTATGAAAGATACTTATCATCAGGATATTACTTTTCATGCTGATTGGAATAAATTAGTTCAAAATAACTTGATTACTATTGATTCATTGTCATATAATGATGGATTTATGTTTTATGAAAAGAGATTGTGTATTACAATTCCATTCTGATCTTTTGTTTTGAATGAGATTCATTGTCCCCCATATCAAGGCCATAGAGGTATTATATCTACTTTACGTACATTAACTGAAGATTTTTATCGGCCTCATATGGACACTGATGTATCTAACTTTGTTTCTGAGTGTTTGATTTGTCAAAGAGTTAAGAGACATCATGGTAAACAGTATGGATTACTTATGCCTTTGTCTATTCCATCTAAACCATGGGAACAAATTTCTATGGATTTTATTACTGGTTTACCTAATACTAAATCTAACCATGATATGATTTGGACAGTAGTAGATAGATTTAGTAAACAAGCATATTTCATTCCATGTAAGAAAACTTTAACAGCATCACAAGCAGCACAATTGTTTTTGAAAACTGTTTTCACTAATCATGGATTGCCAAAAGTTATTATTTCAAATCGTGATTCTAGATTTTGTAACAACTTTTCGATTACTCTATTTGCTAACCTTGGCACAAAGATTTATTTCTCATCTGCATTTCATCCTGAAACTAATGGACAAACAGAAGCCACTAATAGCACTATTCTAGATCTCTTACGTGCATATACTATTTCTAAACCTCAGACATGGGACACACATTTGCATTTATTACAGTTTGCATATAACAATACACCACACACATCTACAAAGAAAGCACCGTTTGAAGTGATTTATGGTTATAGATTATCTACACCTGCTGCATCTTTGTCAAATAGAATTCAGAGTGCTGATGATATTGCTAATATGCATAATACTATTTCTGATTAGGTTAAAGACATGATTGCCAAAGCCCAGCAATCATATACCAAACAAGCCAATAAGAAAAGACAAGCAATGAATTTCAAAGTTGATGACTATGTTTGGTTGAGAATAGAAAAACGTAGACACAAAGTGTAGATAGACACCCGGTTGTGAAATTAGCCCCTAGATTCTATGGACCATTTAGGATCATTCATAAAATAAATGACAATGCATTCAAGTTAGAATTACCACCTCATTGAAAAATTCACAACACATTTCACATTAGTTTATTAAGACCATTTAGAGGCCAATTACCTGTACACCCTATTTATGAAAACCCACCTTTCCTAGAGGAAGAGACTGAAATACTTGAACCAGAAGCTATCATAGACACTGACTTTATGACCACTAGAATTGGCCGAATATATTCTAGATATCTAGTTAAATTTAAGAACCATCCTGTAGAGGAACCACAATGGATGCACGCTAGAGACTTAAATGCTTTCCCCACTCTGTTAGCTCCGCATTGAGCTAATAGCAATTGAGGTCAATTGCTATCCCACCCCGGGGGGTATGATGCCATGAGGCAGATTCCACGGTGGATTCCGTGCCACGGTGGATTCCGTGAGGTTTTACGGTGGATTCCGTAAACTTTGATGATCGGGGCTCATACACAAAGTGGATTCTTTGTGCAAGAAGTTGATAGGGACACCTGTCCTTTTCGGGTGTTTCATTAATTTAGTGTGTACATGGGTGATTCCATAGCGGGTGATTCCGCAAAATGCATATTAAATTAATAAACGTTTATGAGTTTAGAGTGCGCACTCGTAATAAATTAAGGTTAGGATTTATTTCTAACCATTTGATTTATTTATGTAGCTGAAGACTGCTAGGTATTCACTTTTGTCGGTTTAATTGTTATTTTACTAACGATTGCGAATGCTTTAGTTGATGTGTAGAGATAGCAGCAATGGCAGAGGAAAGCATTGGAGGATAGCGAGTATTCGATTTATTGATTATATTTTGATGTGGGTGCATACCTTAGGCATGGTGCCTATATTTTGTCACGCCTATTTATTGAGGCGTTGGATATTTATTATTATTTTGTATGCGCATGGGCGCACGATTATGTTATTTCTATTTGGACATTGTATTGGGCGTACCAGACTCTTTGGGTACCGTCCATTAGCTTTATTCCTATTTTTGTGTTAAAGCAAACTCAAAAGCTAAAAGCTTGCTATTTTGTAATTTGGGCTATTATTTGAGCTTGAAGATGAATAATACATAAAATACATGCTTTGTGGAGCGCTCACACAAGGCATGGGGGGAGATTGCACCCAATTGGTCTCTTGCTCTTGTCGTTCATGCTTTTTACCTTGTAATTTGTGCAAAAAGTAGAGTTCTATTGTTCTTGGGGACCTTCCGGCATTCACTACGCGAGCGTACAGCTTCCGATCTGTGCACCAGAAATATGATGCCAGTGGTATCACTTTCCCCCGAACCGGTGCTTGAGATAGATAGGAAGCGAGGGGGTTGAAGATGGTATTCGATCTCCTTGGCAAGTAGGTTTGTTGTTTTTCTTGAGATTTATGTTGTGAGATGGAGTAGTGTAGGTATTTACTTTGTGATTTGGATGCATTAGAGTAGGAGAAAACAAGAAAAACAAAGAAAATAAGCATTAGGGTTACGTTGCAAAACAGGGCAGAAACAGGGCAAGAATCGTGCAAAAGGGATTAAAAACTTACTTGTGATGCCTAAGGTCGGTAAGTGAGTTATTGGGGGTGCCAATACCATACCCGGAAGAGGGTATAAGGGCCAAAAGTGGCAAGAAAGGCCAGAGTGTGCATTGCAGGGTTTCAGGAAAGCAGGAGAGAAGAGGAAAGCTTGGCGAGGGAATCCGCTTCAATCTTGGCATCAGGGAGATCTTTGGCTAGCCCAGGTAATTCTACACCTCCCCCTACAGTAGTAGGACCAATCTGGAGTTGCTCGACAAGGGGGAAGACCTCCAGCGCCTTGCACGACAAATTTTGCGAGCTTCGACGAAAAAACACACGCGGTGTTCGACACGTCTGAGTCACGTCGACTTTGGTCCGAGGCCCAGACTCAGCCCTCGGACCACCCGGTCCACTCGGCCAAACCCTAGTCGGCCTCGGACCGTCCGAGGAAAAACCCGTCCAAGACTCAAATTCGGCCCTCGGCCACGTCCCACATTCGACCCTTGGCCTAAGTGCCTCGGCCTGCCCGAGTGACCGTGTTCGAGTTCATCTGAATCGTCCGAACTTAGCCCTCGGCCCATGCGCCTCGGCCCGTCCGAGTGACCCACTCGGACCCTGCAATTTGGACCTGTTAGGCCGAATTTAGATTTTCTTAAATTTTAACCTAAAGACAGTGAAATTAACCGAGAAACCATATAGAGCCGAAACCATATCACAGATCCATTACCGGGCTGAAACTGAGAGTAAGTGGTTCAAATTTGGCTATAAACGGTCCTCCAAATTGTGCATGGCTTTTACCGTAACGGCCCTACGGGCCGGGGGGGACTGCCCCCTCAGACCCCCGCAGAGGGGGCTTTGCCCCCTCTGCACCTCCCTTGGGTAGGTTGGAAAGAAAATGCGCGCTGTGATAGGTCCTTCAAATTGGACCCTAGTGTAGCAATGGCTCTACACGAGCATGGAGCCTTACTTGCAATAGAGCAACCAAAAGCCCATACCCGAACAGAGAGAAACAGAGACCCTAGAACATCAATGGGCCAATCTAGCCATCAAGGGCAAAAAGGCCACACCACGAGAACACAAAGACATTGTGTTCATACCATGTCTAGTCAGAGCGAAATGCAACATCAGCAAGCTACAAATGCCAAGATGACTAGACATGACACTCTTGACGAGAGATGTACCTTAAATAGCACTGCACTGACGATCCAAGATAGCAGTGGAGAATCCACATCTGGTCATGCAGTCGAGAACTCAAGGGCATCTGTTAGAAGGCTTAAATTTATGAGCCAAGACCCGGAAGATGAGGACATAGTACCACCTGCTTATCTTAGGGTCAAACTCACTGCGAAAAGAGAGCATACTATTGATGCTCTAATTGATGAAGGAGCAGATTTTAATATCTTGACCTATGAATCATGGACCCTACTAGGCCAACCAGAGCTCACACCGACTGGTGCAACTCTTAATCCTTACAGGGGAACACCCACAAGCACTTCTAGGGAAGTGCAGAATCCTTGTAACAATTGAAACAGAAAGCTTGCCACTCCTGTTCTATGTTCCTCCCACTAGCAAGAATGGTGGAAAGGAACTCCTCCTAGGAAGGCCCTTCAAAAAGGCTACCAAGTGTGAGGTGGACTACGTAGCTCAGAGGATACACTTGACACTACCGGGTGTGAGGATAGTCATGACCTTTAGCAAGGGTGACCTCAGCAAACCTCGAGGGAAAGGCAAGGAAGGTGCTGACATAATAATCAAGCCCCTTAACGCGAGCAAGGACTTGTTGGAAGAGTTAATACAAGCACAGGTCGAACAACGAGAGCCAGTGAGTGAGGCCATGCCTGAACCGAGAAGGTCAAGAGACAATGCCAAGGACAGGCTTTGGACTTACAAATATCATAGAAGACCCCAAAACAAGCCCAAGCCTTATAGACGCAAGCATCGATGGAGAGCTAGCACAACGCCACGATGGATATCCAAGGTGTGGCTTCGGGCTCAATGGTATTATGTAGGCAACCGATGGATTTGGGTGCCAAAACCCCTTGCTAAACCTCCGGGGTCAACTGAAGGCCAGATCGTATCAAGAGCAAAGAAGCGTAGGAGGAAATCTAAGCGAAAAACTAAGTCTCGAGTCAACAACAATGGAGTGACCGAACCCCTCATGATCGAAATCAAGAAACCATCGGAGGGTAGATCCTCGGCCTAGCGGGCTTGACAAGCAGATGCCAGATGTAATCGTTGAGGATACACAGAAGCCGCTAGTGCCCAAGGAGCTTTTGATTCCCCAAGAGGATAGCAAGCATCATAGGCACAACATTGCTCAGGGCAAGGTTAAATGCTCAACAAAGCAAATAGCACAATCATCCAACAGCCACGAGCAAATCTCCAAGCCAGTGTCAAAGCCACTTAGGAGTCCTAAGTCTCCTACACCCTCTTCCCCTACACGGACACAGGAAGCACAACACTCGCCAAGTGCGGCTACTCAATCCCAATCTCGACCTACATCAAAGCTTCCAAATGTCCAAGAGGCAGGAAACGCCACCACCCTTAGCTCTCAACCTAAGGATGTGCCCGTGCAATCCACCGTGGCTAGATCAACGGATACTCGATCTACGCAAGTGAATGCTCTAAGGGCATCAAGAGGAATGACCACTTCTGATCTGCCTCAGGACTTGGCACCGTAGTCTACCAATGGTAGCCGGCCCATTGAACTAGCCACCACTACTTCCAATCAAGGACCACAGCAGTCACAATCTTTGGCCGTGACAACACCCCTTGCGAAACGTGTCCTTAGTGGTTTACCTGTGGAGGAGGTGTCACAACCAACTGCCTCGACAACTCCAATGCTTCAAAAGTGCCTAAAGCCTAGGCTGGAGGAATTAAACTCAAGGGAGTTGGCTAAAGAGCTAGACTCTCCGAAAAGGGAGGTAATTGTGCTCTCACAACCTAGCAAAGCTATTCAGCAGGCCTCGGCCATGTCCCGTAAGGACACACTAGAGGAAGAGAATGCTGAGGCCCAACCAAGCACATCAACTGTTGATCTAGTTCAGGGTCCTGAGTCGTTGAGCGATGCACCTTCATTGACCAAGACAAAGAGGAGAAAACAACAAAGGCAACAACAATCACAGGTGGTTGTGGACCCCAAGAGCATTGAGACCAACAGCGATGGAGAACTGGGGAATAAAGTATCGAGTCCATCCACCAACGAACCCGTTAATGCCTCTCCTAATAGCGGTGAACCCTCAAACGCACCCGTGTGCTCTGAAAAACCAAAGCAACCATTTCCATCAACAGTTGCTTGCAACACTCTATCCACTGACAATAGAACTCGCATTGACCAATCAAGAGTGGATACAACGTCATCACAACAGGGTGACAAATCTATACCAGTCACATCCAAGAAGAACCATGACAAAATAGTAGCAAAACCTCAGGAGAAACGTGAGAACCCCAAGAGCATAAGAAATCCTAGCATTGACCAATCTTGCTCATCTAGGCCTGAGCCCCCAGCCATGCTAAAGCCTAAGGAAACTCTTAGAACTTTGCATGAGATAGCAACCGAGCAAGCCCTCGTTGAACATAGAAGTGTCATAGAATGCTTAACTGAGTTGGATGCTAAGCTCAAAGTGGTTGCACGTGTCTACGTCCTTGCAGACATGGGCACAATCCCCAAGGAGCAGCTTGGAGATTACTTGACCTTTCCTCTATCATGGGAAGAGCAAGAACATCTTAACAAACACTACGACAGGCTCTTGCATGAACGCATGCGACTCATCTCTGACGAGGAGGCTGACGAACTACACCTAACCGTCACGTTCAATGAAATGCTCTGCCGACCGAATCTCGTAGACATAGAGCAACTAAAGCGACTGTCAGCAGGCCAGAGTCAATTTGAGCAGTGTTGGTGCAAAAGCCACGTTGTAATGGATAGGGGCTCAGATCATGACAGTCTCAGAAGAGCGATTGGCCAAATGGAGGTCTCAAAAGGACCCAACCTATCTAGCACCAACTTCCCTTCGAGTGCTAACTGACATTCGGGGTACGGACTTAGCTGGAACTAGACTAGAGGGCCCTTTGATTGATAAGGTTCTCACTGAGGAGGAGTCACATATTGCCAGTAGACTCGGTCAAGGTTCCATGCTACTCGATGTGGCAAAATATCTGTTGGTATTAAGTAAGCTGCCGCGAATACTAGATGCGTGTGCCACGCTCCGGTACAACCCCGAGTTCTACACTTGGTTCTTATCCTCATGAAGTGACATGGATTCATAAATATGTATATAAATAAACACTGCTTTTTGTGTCACCATGTATAAACAATGTCAACACACACAAGCAATGATAGTCAAGCGCAGGGAGAAGAGTTTGGTCAGATAAACTAAGCTCCTCAAGTCCTCCTCTCATCACGCATTTAAAAGCCGTGTGACCATCCCCACCTCCAAGTGAAGGGCATGCAAACCACATTGCCACCATAGGAAGCCTTGACCAACAACTCTGATGGTGTAGACAGGGTGTAGTCCCCTTCTATACACCTTCTTCCCTTTTTGGTCTATCCTTTCGAGGGGGTGCCCTGTCCTACTCCACCACAACAAGTCCACGCGACTTAGCATAAGCTAATATCCGCTAATGACTAGAGGCAAAGCGAACATCAGCATGGGGGCCGATCATTTACAACAAACACTGCATGCCTCACCCCTCCCCTTCTTGTCATATGCGCTTGATAACCCACACTAAAATCCCTTCCATGTAAACAGTTGTATCCTATATCCAAGTCTAACCCTTGGATTGCGTCTCGCAGGCTTCCTTTTTTGACGGAACACATGGAGAACCATGGACATCTGCCATGCAAAGACGCTCTTCACAGACGACGGGAGCATGTGGCACGCGCCCCTCCACCGGAGCGCTATGTGCCCACCCTCAAGAGGTATGCCAAGAAGCGAGGCCCTAAGCGACATCGTCCCGGACGAAGACCGAAGAATCCTCGAGTCAAGAAAGTCGAGACTCAAAACGCGCAACAGGTGGCAACACTAGTGGCACAAACCCCCAACTTACGCTCGAGCACCAGATGCTCAAGGGCAGAAAAGGCGGCCAGGGATAGGGCAGAATTTAATGAATTGTTTAAAGACATTCTGGAAACAGTAGTGGCCCGCGACTACACCATTCATGTCCCGATCGCCTATGGTTAGACTTGTCACCCTGGACCACTTGCACAATTCTTTGGCACTCCATCTCAATGCCATTACAATCAACAATGGTAAGCACGGCATGAAAGATAATGGAAAAGTACACCATACTTTTCAAGCACTACGAGTAGCCACTAGCTCCCACAAGCTAAGACATCACAGAGCTTAATTGTGCTACATTGCCTTGACCAGACCATATTGATGTCTCAAGCAATCTTCAAGTGTACCCCCCGTCTTCATCGACAAATTTTTCCATCAAGTAAGCCCTTGCTTCACTGACACATTGCTATACAAAGAACCATGACGACAGTCTTCTAGCTAAGTAATACCTAAATATGTGCGAACACTCAAATAATATCTGCACTGAAGTATATACACGGTTTGGGTCCTCAAGTGCAGGACAACACTCCAGGCTTGCTTAGAGTTCGACCTGTCTCCCAAACTAATCAAACTATATCTTGTGCACGATATGAAGACTAGCACTACCCCTTAGGGAGAGACCACATGAGAGGTTTTCAATTGCAGGTGTTGAAGACTCTAACGAAAGTTTCGTTCGCTCTC
This sequence comes from Lygodium microphyllum, assembly GCF_053477565.2. Taxonomy (NCBI): domain Eukaryota; kingdom Viridiplantae; phylum Streptophyta; class Polypodiopsida; order Schizaeales; family Lygodiaceae; genus Lygodium; species Lygodium microphyllum. The sequence continues at coordinate 50,992,657 of NC_141148.1, read as the reverse complement.
ATCAAACACCCAACTCTGAATGCTTATCCCTTACCATCCGACAAGCCCACAAAGAATCGTCATGAGCAGAATCCCCAACAACCCAACACTTATGCTAGCCATCACTGCAATCCCCAATATAGAATAGCCCTACCACCAACTCCAACAACCTTCCACCAGCCACCTTGGCCACCAACAGGCCCCCAGGACCTTCTTCCACACCACCACCACCACTCCTCCACGGAAACCACAGACGTCCTTGTCACCCACGTCTTCAGTGCATGCTACAGCCTGCTAGCTACGACGATGAGTGCCATGGGACTGGCACTCGTCTAGGAGGGGGGGTAATGTTAACCCCAACACGAAGAAAGCAAAAGGAAATGGAAAAGACGCAGGGCAAAGGCGGAAAAAAGATAGCCCAACTGAAGAAAGAAGAGGAGAAAAGGCCAAAAGCGCAAGGGCAACCTTAAAAAGTCCAAGGCAAAGGCAAAAGGGGAAAGGCACATTTTAAAATAAAAAGGCGCACCCTGAAACCTTGTAAAAGAGCGCCGGGCTCTCACCCGTGCAAGTTGTAAATGTAGACGGGCGGTGGACAGGAAGCTAGGAAGATAGAAGGACAATGGGAAAAAAGGCCTAGGCTACGGCCGGCCATGTAAAAAGTGGAAAAGGGGATGACCGCCCAAAAGGGATTTAGGGTTTTGTATATAAAGTTGAAAAGTGAATGAGAAGCTCATTCTTGTGTGTGGCCAAAAGTAGCTCTCCTCTTCTTCTTCTACTTCTTGTTCTTGCTTGCTTGAGCTTGCGCTTGAGAGAGGGAGTGTGAGAGTGTGAGGGAGTGAGTGTGTGAGGGTGAGGGACCGAGGAGGAGAAGCTCTCCATCTTCTCCTCTCTTCTTCTCTTCTCTCCTCTTCTCTTGTCTTGCTCGCGGCAATGGAGCTTGGAGCATGGAGCTTCAGGATTGAGCTTTCTTGAAGCTTGCATTTGGATCGTGGAGCTACCGGAGTGCGCGGGAGAGGAGGTAACTCGAACGGCAGGGAGGTAAGCTCACTACACCCGTAGATATGGATGGCGTGTCGGCTATGTGAGAGGTAGCCATTAGTGCTCGGCTTGGAACGCTTGAAACAATAAGTGGTCCGTGGGTCTTGGCGGTTGAGTGAAAGCTCCCACATCAGGTATTCATATATGGAACGGGTGCGGAGTTGCTTTTCACATTGCCCAATGACCGCTTCAGGAATGTACTGAATAAGGCCCTCCTCATCTATGGGTGGTAGCTCCTCTATATGATCTTTGGGAGTGCCAATGAAAGGTTTCAATTGGCTCACATGGAAGACATCACGGATCTTAGTAGTGGGAGGGAGTTGGAGACGGTAAGCCAAGTCCCCGGCCGACCTTCTTAATGATTTTGTAGGGACCATAGTAACGGTGTGCCAACTTGTTGCAAGACCCGTCCTTTAGTGTGTCATAACAGGACTTGGGGACCTTGAGGAGTACCAATTCACCCTCTTGAAAGTCAAGGGATCTTCTTTTTGTTGAGAGATCGAGCTCCACTCGCGATATGCCAAGGTGACCGTTGTGCATTTATGTCACCGACTTGTCAGTTGCAGATGCGGTTGGTACACTGCCCATGAATAATAGCTAGACGACAGCTATCCTTATCTACTCTAGTTTGTGGCTCAGTTAGTATGCCACCTTAGTTAGTTGTCTTTGGTTTGAGACCCATATATAGGGTTCTTCTATTTCTTTGTATGAGAGTTCTTTTTGCCTTACACAACTAAGAAGAGGAAAACTGTTTTCAGCCTCCACCCTTGTGTGTATTCCCCCATTGTGCAAGCAAGAAAGCTACAAGTGAGACTCCTTCCTTCTCTCCCACAATCTTGACATGGTATCAGAGCCTTTTTCGTGGTAAGGAGCTCAAGAAAGCAAGCCAAGCTCGCGGTGTTCTGGTAAGAGGAGCAGTGTTGCTTTCATTTTCTATTTTGGGAGTAGATCTCTGCAAGTAGCACAGCCAAAAATTGCAAGAGTGCATTGTCTCAGATTGAGACGCCCTTCGCGGTGAAGCAAAATGGCAATATATACTGCGGGAGAGGGATTTAGCCCTTGGCGACCCTGTTTTTTTGATTTGAGGCCATTTCGGGGCTTGTTTTGGAGGCGAAAGTTTTCTGCACGCACTCAGGAAAAGGCCCAGTTTTATGCTGTGCGACCACTGTTCTACAGGTCGGTGAAAAGTTACCACAGAAATTGCATCGTATGCTTGTGTGCAGAGACATTGGGAGTTACAAAATCATCCTTGGTTCCTATTTATGCAAAATCGTCACTAGGAAGTGACTGTGTGGTCAAATACCACTTTCGCCAATTTTGCAGATTTGCCCTTGTGAGGGTGAAGCTGTGTTTTTTGTAGTGACAGACCTTTTTGTAGTGTTCTGTAATGGCATCCGATTCTCTTTCACAGATTGTCACTGAAAAGCTTGACAAGAACAACTTCCAAGCATGGAAGTTTAGAATGACGAATTTCCTTATGGGAAAAGGATATTGGGAATTTGTTGCAGGAAATGAAGAAGAACCAATTCTTCCTGATGTTCCCAATCAACAGCAAATGCAGGCATTCAAAGCATGGCATGAGAGAGACAGGAAAGTTATGTACTGGCTGTCTATCAGTATTTCAGACTCTATGATTGTGCATATTCAAGATGCAAGTACGCCAAAGGAGGCATGGGATACTTTGTCTAAAATGTATAGCACAAATACGCAAGCCAGGAAAATGCAACTCAAGCAAGAGTTGCATAATGTGCAAAGAGAAAGTATGAGCATCAATGACTACCACATGAAGGTGAAGAAGATTGCAGATGCACTTGCTTCCATTGGGTCGCCAGTGGAAGATGATGATTTAGTTTATGTGACCTTGAATGGTCTAGGAAAGGATTATGCACAGTTTCGAACATCCATTTCAGTTCGTGAAAGATTTCCTGATTTTGAGGAGTTGATTGCTCTTCTAATTTCTGAGGAGCAAAGAAATGGTGGTGCATCTTCTTCAGGAGGAACTTCAAAAGAAACTGTCTTCTACTCAAATGCTGGAAGAGGTAGAGGCAGAGGTAGAGGAGGCCGATTTGGAGGCCGTGGCAGAAATCAGAATATGCAACAAACTCAAGAAAACCAGTCCTATGGAGGAGGACGTGGTAACTCTAGAGGCAGGGGGAGCCAAAGAGGTCGTGGTGGATGGCAAAGAGGCCAAAATGCAAACAGTAATGTTGAATGCTACTACTGTGGCAAAATGGGTCATATGGCTAAAGACTGCTATAAAAAGCAGAATGACATCATGAATGGAAAACTGCAACAAGGGAATTATGCATGTTCTAGTAGACAGGGTGATGATAGAAATGAGCATTTGTTCATGGTGCAGCACATGAACAATTCTGTGACAAGTGCAGAAGAAAGCAACAATGTATGGTATGTTGACTCAGGTGCATCAAACCACATGACAGGTCATGCAGAATGGATGGAGGATGCAAGGAAAATGGAAAAACCAGGATTTGTGGAGACTGGTGATGATACTGCACATCCTATTGTGCAGATTGGAAAAATTCCTTTGTCTATGCAGGATGGGAAAAAGAAATACCTGTCCGATGTATTTCATGTCCCGAATATCACCAAGAATCTGGTTTCTATTGGTCAAATGGTTGAGCAGGGCTTGCAGGTCAGATTTAATCCTCATGGATGCTTTGTTGAGGATATGAAAAATAAAGGTCGCTTGATAGCAAAAGGAAAGAAGAAGGGCAGAATGTTTACATTGGATGCAGACATGTCTGAATTGAGTGCAGCAATGTTTGCACATGGGACCGTGTAGTTGCAGATATTGATATCTGGCATAAACGCATTGGTCATGTTAATGTACAGCGACTTAAATCAATGCAGGCCCAAAATATTGTTGCAGGATTGCCTAAATTCAAGGTTGCAGAAATGCATAAGGTATGTGAAGCCTGTCAGTTTGGAAAATAGGCAAGGAAACCATTTCCTAGACATGTTCAAGAGAGTAAGAAGCCATTAGAATTAATCCACTCTGATGTGTGGACTACTAAAGCTGCATCTTTTGGAGGCTGTCATTATTTTGTCACTTTTATTGATGACTATAGCAGAAAAGTTTGGGTGTATTTTATGAAAAAGAAAAGTGAAGTGTTTGGGCATTTCAAAACTCTTAAAGCTATGGTTGAAAAAGAAACAGGCCTGCAAATAAAATGCCTAAGGTCAGATGGAGGGGGAGAGTACCTCTCAAATGAGTTTGCAAGGTTCTTGCAGGAGCATGGCATAAAGCAGCAATATTCATGCAGTCATACCCCACAGCAAAATGGAATTGCAGAAAGAAAAAACAGGCATATTGGAGAGGTATCTCGTGCCATGCTTAATGAAAAAGGCCTGCCAGATTTTTATTGGGCTGAAGCACTTGCTACAGCAGTCTACATAATGAACAGGACTCCCACTGCAGCAATACATGGAATGACTCCAGAGGAGAGATATACTGGTAGGAAACCAGATATTTCTCATTTGAAAATTTTTGGCTGCATTGCCTATGTACATGTGCCAGATGAGTTGAGATCCAAGTTGGATCCAAAAGCTGAGAAGTGCATCTTTATTGGTTACTCTCTACAGCAAAAAGGGTATAGATGCTATAACCAATCTACTCGTAAGTTTACAGTGAGCAGAGATGTTATTTTTGATGAGATGAGTAGTTGGTATAAACCAGTAAATGTGATTGATGATGTAGATGCACAAAATGGTAATGCTGCACAGAATTCACAGCAGCAGTCACAAAATATTAGTGGACCTGGAGCGTCCTCTAGCAGTGGTTCACATTCTTCGCCATGGACAGGCAGATTGAGATCTGGAGAATATTCTCAAAGCAATGCAGATAGTGGTATGCAGGTATCACGAAAAGGAAAAGAGAAGGTTGATCAGCCCATGTTTGATGTGAATGCAGGTCACTCTTATGTGGATGGTGAATCCAGTGGCTCAGAACAGAGCATTGATTATGAGTTGGGTATTCCTTCTATTGTTACACCTGGAGTAAGGAAGACCAGGGATGTTTTGAGAGCACCTGGGAGTGAACCTACTTTGTGTAGGTCTACCAGAGCTAGGTATCCTGTGGATAGGTTGAAATATGATGGATTTACAGCCATTCACTATGCATATATGGTCAAAGTGATACAGGAACCAGAACCCACTTCTTTTGAGCAAGCCATGGGAAAAGAAAAATGGGAGAAAGCCATGGATGAAGAAATGGATGCCTTGGAAGCAAATGCTACATGGGAATTGGTACCTTTGCCTAAAGGTAAGAATGCAATTGGCTGTAAGTGGGTTTATAAGGTGAAGCACAATGCAGATGGTTCTGTGAACAGATACAAGGCAAGATTAGTAGTCAAGGGGTATACACAAACATATGGCATTGACTATGAAGAAACATTCAGTCCGGTTGCAAGGATGGCAACCGTAAGAGCAGTCATTGCTATGGCTGCATCAAAGGGATGGTCTTTACATCAGATGGATGTAAAGAATGCCTTCTTGCATGGTGATTTGCAAGAAGAGGTCTATATGGAGCAGCCACCAGGTTATGTGCATGTTGTTCATCCTGAGTTTGTTTGCAGGTTGAAGAAAGCATTGTATGGCTTGAAGCAAGCACCTAGAGCATGGTCTGACAAGATAGGATAGTATCTTGTCACTATTGGCTTTCAGATTTCCAAGGCAGATTTCTCACTTTATGTGAGAAAAACAGAGAAAGATATCATACTACTTGTCATTTATGTTGATTTGATTATGACAGGTGACAATGATGAAGATATCCTTCATGTGAAAATGCTATTGAAGCAGAAGTTTGAGATGAAGGATTTGGGAGAGCTGTGTTATTTCTTGGGCATTGAGGTGATTAGATCACCAAGTGGGATACAGCTCTTGCAGAGGCAGTATGGATTGGACATGCTGTCCAAATATGGGATGACAGGCTGTAAGCCTATTTCAGTTCCTTTGGAGCAGAATGTGAAGCTGAGCACAGATGCAGGTGAGCTTCTGGAAGACCCTACTATGTACAGACGCATAGTAGGAAGCTTGATTTATATGACTATTACCAGGCCAGATTTGAGCTATGCTGTTGGATTGGTAAGTCAGTTTATGCAGGCTCCAAGGAAACCGCATTTGGATGCGGCTAGACGCATACTCAGGTATGTGAAGTCCACATTGCAGTATGGACTATTTTATGAGACTGGGGTTCAGATACAGTTGCATGGATACACTGATGCTGATTGGGCTGGTAGCATTTCTGATAGATGATCTACCAGTGGATATGTGTTCTCTTTTGGGAGTGCTACAGTCACTTGGAGCAGCAAGAAACAGCCTACAGTTGCCTTGTCGAGCACAGAGGCCGGTTGTCATTTATTGTGACAACATGAGTAGTATACACTTGGCAAATAACCCAATCTATCATGCTAGAACAAAGCACATTGAGATGCATTATCACTATGTGCGAGAGAGGGTTTTACTAGGTCTTATTGATCTAGTTTATGTCAGCACAGAGGATCAGGTAGCTGACATATTTACGAAGGCATTGGGCGCAGAGAAGCTGCGCAAGTTCAGAGACCTGCTTGGTGTGCAAGAATTGGGATTGAGCTCGAGAGGGAGTGTTGAGAGATCGAGCTCCACTCGCGATATGCCAGGGTGACCGTTGTGCATTTATGTCACCGACTTGTCAGTTGCAGATGCGGTTGGTACACCGCCCATGAATAATAGCTAGACGACAGCTATCCTTATCTACTCTAGTTCGTGGCTCAGTTAGTATGCCACCTTAGTTAGTTGTCTTTGGTTTGAAACCCATATATAGGGTTCTTCTATTTCTTTGTATGAGAGTTCTTTTTGCCTTACACAACTAAGAAGAGGAAAACTGTTTTCAGCCTCCACCCTTGTGTGTATTCCCCCATTGTGCAAGCAAGAAAGCTACAAGTGAGACTTCTTCCTTCTCTCCCACAATCTTGACACTTTTTGCATCAGCATGGAGCTTCATGTGCTCTTGAGCCCTTTTGAGATTTACCTTGCATTGTTGAAGTAAAGCTTGCATGCGGTCCAACCCTTCTTTTCCAAGGGGGTTGAGCTTTTCATTGAAGATCACGATAGTAAGGGGCACCCGATAACCATACAATGCCTCAAAGGGAGAGACTCCAATGCTCGAATGAGTGGAGTTGTTGTAAGAAAATTCAGCCAAGTGCAGCCATACGTCCCACAAATTCTGCACATCATGACAAAAATGTCGCAAATAAGTTTCAAGCCACTTATTGACTCTCTCGGTCTGCCCATCCGTTTGGGGATGATAGGCTGTAGACAGAATCAATTCGGTCCCCATGGAGCTAAAAATTATCTGCCAAAACTGACTCATAAATATGGTGTCCCGGTCATGTACTATGACATGGGGTAAGCCATGCAACTTAAAAACATGCTCCATAAACTGAGTGGCAACTTGAGATGCTGTAAACTGGGATTTTGTAATGATGAAATGGGCTGCTTTAGTGAGTCGGTCAACTACCACATATATGCTATCCCAACCCTTCTTGGTTGTAGATAAACAGTGATGAAATCCATGGTAATGTGGGTCCATTTTCCTTCGGGGATAGGTAAAGGTTGCAACAATCCACCCGGTTTAAGAGTGCTATCTTTATTTTGTTGACAAGGCACACATCTAGACACAAAGTCTTTAGCATCCCGCCATAGGCCTTTCCAATGGAAGCTTTTTGAAACTCGGTCATATGTTTTGAAGACCCCTAAGTGGCCAGCAATCGGTGAAGAATGCATCTCTTCAAGGATCCTTTAGGTGAATGGAGAGGCATGGGGAATCACAATACGGCCATGGATCCAAATGAGGCCATTGTGGAGCTGATATTGGGAATTGTCATCCATGACTCCTTTCTGTAATTTCTGGAAAAGAGGGCTAAATTCAGTATCAAGTAAGTATGCCTCTTGGAGCTCTTCGATCCAATCATGGTGGAGTTCAGTGATGGATGAAACCTTGCATGCCCACATGCAAGAGAGTGCATCAGCCACTACATTGTCCTTGCCACGGGTGTGGGTAATCTCAAAGTCATAGTTTTGTAGGGTAGCCACCCATCTACATTGTTTGGGAGTGAGGTTGGACTGAGTCAAGAAGTATTTGAGCACATGGTGGTCACTTTTCACCTTAAATCTACTGCCATACAAGTAGTGATGCCACTTTTTGATAGCATGAATGACTGCCAACATCTCCTGATCATAGACATGCAACTCTCTCTCCTTATCATCCAATTTTCGGCTCTCAAATGCTATTACCACTGCACCAATACCCCGTCCACTAGCATCACACTGGATGGTAAAATCCTTTGAAAAGTTGGGGCATACGAGGATGGGGGCTGAAGTGAGCAAGTCGGATGGGGGCTGAAGTGAGCAAGTCTTTCAGCTGCTAAAAACTGCTGTCAGCCAATTCATCCCATAGGAAAGCCTCTCTTTTTTAGCTTGTCAGTCAACGGGGCTGCAATTGTGGCATAATGGAGAATAAATCTCCGATAAAAAGAGGAGAGGCCAAGAAAACCATGCAAGGAGGTAGTGGTAGTGGGGGTGGACCACTCCCGGACACATTGCACTTTCTTAGGATCAGCTTGGATGCCTTTTTCGCTAACAATGTATCCTAAGTACTCAACCTCTGTTTGCATGAAGACACACTTTCTTTCTTTGGCAAATGGCCGATGCTCTCTCAGTACATCAAAAATTTGCCTGACATGCTTCAGATGCTCATGCAGTGACTTGCTGTAAATGAGTATATCATCAAAGAATACCAACACAAACTGGAAAAGCCATGGCTGCAATATTTTGTTCATTAAGCTCTAAAATGTGACAGGTGCATTAGTGAGCCCAAATGGCATGACAAGGAAATGGTACAAGCCACGTTCAGTTCGAAAGGCTGTTTTGACTTCATCACCCACCCTCGTTCTGATTTGGTGGTAACCGGATCGCAAAGCAATCTTGGTGAAGTAGCATGCTCCCTTGAGTTCATCAAGCAAGTCATCAATTCGAGGGATGGGGTATCTATTTTTGACGATGATCTTATTGAGATCACGGTAGTCAATGCACAACCGAAAAGATCCGTCCTTTTTCTTAACCAATAGAACCAGGGAGGCATAAGGGGAAGAGCTAGGCTCTATGAATCCCATCTCAATGAGCTCCTTGACTTGCTTTGCTACTTCCTCTCTCTCACATTTAGAGAGTCGATATGGGGATTTTTTTTATGGGCTTGGCATGGGTCTCCAAGTCAATCGGGCGATCTACCGATCTCTGAGGGGGGAGGGAAGTGGGGGGCTGAAATAGGTCCTCATATTCAGCCAAAAGTGCTTTTACTACTGCATTTTTCTTCCCCAAGGTGTGTTGGTCATCATTATCCTTATGCAAATGCAAGACAAAGATTTGGGAGCGTTTCTTGAATTCTTTTTTGAGTTGTCTTGCTGTTATAAGCTGAAAATATGCATTTTCTTTGATTCCCTCCAAGTGTACAAGCTACCCATGCATTACAAACTCCATATACAACTGAGAGAAGTCCATAGAGATTTTTCCCAACTACTGAAGCCAATCACATCCCAAAACAACATCCATGGGGCCCATATTAAGGGTAATTAAGTCTACCTTTGCTGTGTAATTTTCAGCCAGCATAAGAGACACTTGTGTGCATACATGGGAGCTCACTTTCTCATTTCCATTGGCCACTTGAACCCGAAGAGGTTGCTGTAATTTAGTGGGAACACATGTCAAATGGCCAAGAGTCGATTTATTCACAAAACTGTGCATGCTGCCACTATCTATGAGGATGTATACACTCTTGCCATCAATGTTACCATGCACTCGTAGGGTGTTCAGGCTCCTAGAGCCGGTCCATGCATCCATGGAGATCGAGCAAGCTGATATAGTGGTGAATGAGGGGTGCCAAGGGTCATTCCCCAGCATGTCATCAATGGGGCAGCCACCGAGGTCAAAAGGGAACCCGTCCGGTGAGTCATAAAACTGATCGGTATCAAGATCCTCCTCATATTCAGCATTTTCTGCAAGTGTCATCATTGGAGAGTTGTCATGCAAGTCCTCTTCCAACTTGTCACTATCTTCTAGCATATATGTGCTATTAAACTTGACAATGGCGTTCTTAAAGGGGCATTTGGATGCATGATCAGTCGTGTACTTATCCCCGCATTTAAAGCACAAGCCTTTGGCTTTTCTATCCTTGACAACTTCAGGAGGAATGAATTTTTGACTGTTAGGACTGAAGCCATTTCTTGTCTTATTTTCAGTATACTTTGGGTCACTTTTGGAGGGTGGTGTTGTCCCAAAACTGCTGTTGAGATATCGAGCTCCACTCGTGATACGCCAGGGTGACCGTTGTGTATTTATGTCACCGACTTGTCAGTTGCAGACGCGGTTGGTACACCGCCCATGAATAATAGCTACATGATAGCTATCCTTATCTACTCTAGTTCGTGGCTCAGTTAGTATGCTACCTTAGTTAGTTGAGTTTGGTTTGAGACCCATATATAGGGTTCTTCTATTTCTTTGTAAGAGAGTTCTTTTTGGCTTACACAACTAAGAAGAGGAAAACAGTTTTCAGCCTCCACCTCTGTGTGTATTCCCCCATTGTGCAAGCAAGAAAGCTACAAGTGAGACTCCTTCCTTCTCTCCCACAATCTTGACATGGTATCAGAGCCTTGTTCGTGGTAAGGAGCTCAAGAAAGCAAGCTAAGCTCGCGGTGTTCTGGTAAGAGGAGCAGTGTTGCTTTCATTTTCTGCTTTGGGAGCAGATCTCTGCAGGTAGCACAGCCGAAAATTGCAGGAGTGCATTGTCTCAGGTTGAGACGCCCTTCGCGGTGAAGCAAGAGGGCAGTATATGCTGCGGGGGAGGGCTTTAGCCATTGGCTACCTTGTTTTTTTGATTTGAGGCCATTTCGGGGCCTGTTTTGCAGACGGAAGTTTTCTGCACGCACTCAGGAAAAGGCTCAGTTTTATGCTGTGCAGCCACTGTTCTACAGGTCGGTGAAAAGTTACTGTAGAAATTGCATCGTATGCTTGTGCGCAGAGACATTAGGAGTTTCAGAATCATCCTTGGTTCCTGTTTATGCAAAATCGTCACTAGGAAGTGACTGTGTGGTCAAATACCACTTTCGCCAGTTTTGCAGATTTGCCCTTGTGAGGGTGAAGCTGTGTTTTTTGCAGTGACAGAATTTTTTGTAGTATTCTGTAATGGCGTCTGATTCTCTTTCACAGATTGTCACTGAAAAGCTTGACAAGAACAACTTCCAGGCATGGAAGTTTAGAATGACGAATTTCCTTATGGGAAAAGGATATTGGGAATTTGTTGCAGGAAATGAAGAAGAACCAGTTCTTCTTGATGTTCCCAATCAACAGCAAATGCAGGCATTCAAAGCATGGCATGAGAGAGCTAGGAAAGTTATGTACTGGCTGTCTATCAGTATTTTCAGACTCTATGATTGTGCATATTCAAGATGCAAGTACGCCAAAGGAAGCATGGGATACTTTGTCAAAAATGTATAGCACAAATACGCAAGCCAGGAAAATGCAGCTCAAGCAAGAGTTGCATAATGTGCAAAGAGAAAATATGAGCATCAATGACTACCACATGAAGGTGAAGAAGATTGCAGATGCACTTGCTTCCATTGGGTCGCCAGTGGAAGATGATGATTTAGTTTCTGTGACCTTGAATGGTCTAGAAAAGGATTATGCACAGTTTCGGACATCCATTTCAGTTCGTGAAAGATTTCCTGATTTTGAGGAGTTGATTGCTCTTCTAATTTCTAAGGAGCAGAGAAATGGTGGTGCATCTTCTTCAGGAGGAACTTCAAAAGAAGCTGTCTTCTACTCAAATGCTGGAAGAGGTAGAGGCAGAGGTAGAGGAGGCCGATTTGGAGGCCGTGGTAGAAATCAGAATATGCAGCAAACTCAAGAAAACCAGTCCTATGGAGGAGGACGTGGTAACTCTAGAGGCAGGGGGAGCCAAAGAGGTCGTGGTGGATGGCTAAGAGGCCAAAATGCAAACAGTAATGTCGAATGCTACTACTGTGGTAAAATGGGTCATATGGCTAAAGACTGCTATAAAAAGCAGAATGACATCATGAATGGAAAACTGCAACAAGGGAATTATGCATCTTCTAGTAGACAGGGTGATGACAGAAATGAGCATTTGTTCATGGTGCAGCACATGAAAAATTCTGTGACAAGTGCAGAAGAAAGCAATGATGTATGGTATGTTGACTCAGGTGCATCAAACCACATGACAGGTCATGCAGAATGGATGGAGGATGCAAGGAAAATGGAAAAACCAGGATTTGTGGAGACTGGTGATGATACTGCACATCCTATTGTGCAGATTGGAAAAATTCCCTTGTCTATGCAGGATGGGAAAAAGAAATACCTGTCCGATGTATTTCATGTCCCAAATATCACCAAGAATCTGGTTTCTGTTGGTCAAATGGTTGAGCAGGGCTTGCAGGTCAGATTTAATCCTCATGGATGCTTTGTTGAGGATATGAAAAATAAAGGTCGCTTGATAGCAAAAGGAAATAAGAAGGGCAGAATGTTTACATTGGATGCAGACATGTCTGAATTGAGTGCAGCAATGTTTGCACATGGGACCGGTGTAGTTGCAGATATTGATATCTGGCATAAACGCATTGGTCATGTTAATGTACAGTGACTTAAATCAATGCAGGCCCAAAATATTGTTGCAGGATTGCCCAAATTCAAGGTTGCAGAAATGCATAAGATATGTGAAGCCTGTCAGTTTGGAAAACAGGCAAGGAAACCATTTCCTAGACATATTCAAGAGAGTGAGAAGCCATTGGAATTAATCCACTCTGATGTGTGGACTACTAAAGCTGCATCTCTTGGAGGCTGTCATTATTTTGTCACTTTTATTGATGACTATAGCAGAAAACTTTGGGTGTATTTTATGAAGAAGAAAAGTGAAGTGTTTGGGCATTTCAAAACTCTTAAAGCTATGGTTGAAAAAGAAACAGGTCTGCAAATAAAATGCCTAAGGTCAGATGGAGGGGGAGAGTACCTCTCAAATGAGTTTGCAAGGTTCCTGCAGGAGCATGACATAAAGCAGCAATATTCATGCAGTTATACCCCACAGCAAAATGGAATTGCAGAAAGAAAAAACAGACATATTGGAGAGGTGTCTCGTGCCATGCTCAATGAAAAAGACCTGCCAGATTTTTATTGGGCTGAAGCACTTGCTACAGCAGTCTACATAATGAACAGGACTCCCACTGCAGCAATACATGGAATGACTCCAGAGGAGAGGTATACTGGTAGGAAACCAGATATTTCTCATTTGAAAATTTTTGGTTGCGTTGCCTATGTACATGTGCCAGATGAGTTGAGATCCAAGTTGGATCCAAAAGCTGAGAAGTGCATCTTTATTGGTTACTCTCTGCAGCAAAAAGGGTATAGATGCTATAACCCTTCTACTCGTAAGTTTACAGTGAGCAGAGATGTTGTTTTTGATGAGATGAGTAGCTGGTATAAACCAGTAAATGTGATTGATGATGTAGATGCACAAAATGGTAATGCTGCACAGAATTCACAGCAGCAGTCACAAAATATTAGTGGACCTGGAGCGTCCTCTAGCAGTGGTTCACATTCTTCGCCATGGACAGGCAGATTGAGATCAGGAGAATCTTCTCAAAGTAATGCAGATAGTGGTATGCAGGTATCACGAAAAGGAAAAGAGAAGGTTGATCAGCCCATGTTTGATGTGAATGCAGGTCACTCTTATGTGGATGGTGAATCCAGTGGCTCAGAACAGAGCATTGATGATGAGTTGGGTATTCCTTCTATTGTTACACCTGGAGTAAGGAAGACCAGGGATGTTTTGAGAGCACCTGGGAGTGAACCTACTTTGCGCAGGTCTACGAGAGCTAGATATCCTGTGGATAGGCTAAAATATGTTGGATTTACAGCCATTCACTATGCATATATGGTCAAAGTGATACAGGAACCAGAACCCACTTCTTTTGAGCAAGCCATGGGAAAAGAAAAATGGGAGAAAGCCATGGATTAAGAAATGGATGCCTTGGAAGCAAATGCTACATGGGAGTTAGTACCTTTGCCTAAAGGTAAGAATGCAATTGGCTGTAAGTGGGTTTATAAGGTGAAGCACAATGCAGATGGTTCTGTAAACAGATACAAGGCAAGATTAGTAGTCAAGGGGTATGCACAAACATATGGCATTGACTATGAAGAAACATTCAGTCCGGTTGCAAGGATGGCAACCGTAAGAGCAGTCATTGCTATGGCTGCATCAAAGGGATGGTCTTTACATCAGATGGATGTAAAGAATGCCTTCTTGCATAGTGATTTGCAAGAAGAGGTCTATATGGAGCAGCCACCAGGTTATGTGCATGCTGTTCATCCTGAGTTTGTTTGCAGGTTGAAGAAAGCCTTGTATGGCTTGAAGCAAGCACCTAGAGCATGGTCTGACAAGATAGGACAGTATCTTGTCACTATTGGCTTTCAGATTTCCAAGGCAGATTTCTCACTTTATGTGAGAAAAACAGAGAAAGGTATTATGCTACTTGTCATTTATGTTGATGATTTGATTATGACAGGTGACAGTGATGAAGATATCCTTCATGTGAAAATGCTATTGAAGCAGAAGTTTGAGATGAGGGATTTGGGAGAGCTGCGTTATTTCTTGGGCATTGAGGTGATTAGATCACCAAGTGGGATATAGCTCTTGCAGAGGCAGTATGGATTGGACATGCTGTCCAAATATGGGATGACAGGCTGTAAGCCTATTTCAGTTCCTTTGGAGCAGAATGTGAAGCTGAGCACAGATGCAGGTGAGCTTCTAGAAGACCCTACTATGTACAGACGCATAGTAGGAAGTTTGATTTATATGACTATTACCAGGCCAAATTTGAGCTATGCTGTTGGATTGGTAAGTCAGTTTATGCAGGCTCCAAGGAAACCACATTTGGATACAGCTAGACGCACACTCAGGTATGTGAAGTCCACATTGCAGTATGGACTATTTTATGAGACTGGGGTTCAGATACAGCTGCATGGATACACTGATGCTGATTGGGCTGGTAGTATTTTTGATAGAAGATCTACCAGTGGATATGTATTCTCTTTTGGGAGTGCTGCAGTCACTTGGAGCAGCAAGAAACAGCCTACAGTTGCCTTGTCGAGCACCGAGGCCGAGTACAGGGGTGCAGCAATGGCTGCATGTGAGGTAGCTTGGGTGCATAAGCTACTTTATGATATGCATCAGCCTACAGATGGGCCAGTTGTCATTTATTGTGACAACATGAGTAGTATACACTTGGCAAATAACCCAGTCTATCATGCTAGAACAAAGCATATTGAGGTGCATTATCACTATGTGCGGGAGAGGGTTTTACTAGGTCTTATTGATCAAGTTTATGTCAGCACAGAGGATCAGGTAGCTGACATATTCACGAAGGCATTGGGCGCAGAGAAGCTGCGCAAGTTCAGAGACCTGCTTGGTGTGCAGGAATTGGGATTGAGCTCGAGGGGGAGTGTTGAGATATCGAGCTCCACTCGTGATACGCCAGGGTGACCGTTGTGTATTTATGTCACCGACTTGTCAGTTGCAGACGCGGTTGGTACACCGCCCATGAATAATAGCTACATGATAGCTATCCTTATCTACTCTAGTTCGTGGCTCAGTTAGTATGCTACCTTAGTTAGTTGAGTTTGGTTTGAGACCCATATATAGGGTTCTTCTATTTCTTTGTAAGAGAGTTCTTTTTGGCTTACACAACTAAGAAGAGGAAAACAGTTTTCAGCCTCCACCTCTGTGTGTATTCCCCCATTGTGCAAGCAAGAAAGCTACAAGTGAGACTCCTTCCTTCTCTCCCACAATCTTGACAACTGCCATATTTCCTTTCAGTATTAAAAGTGGGGTAAGTAGAAATTTTGGGGCTACCATTCCCTACATTGTTGCTACGATAATTATTAGCATATGGGGGTTTCCTAATAGGGTATCTTTGCTATCCTGCAATGGAATGCATGCCCTCATTGCGAGGGTATTTTCAACCATAGCGTTCGGCCAATTCTATGGCTGCAAATAGGGTGGCTGGCTTTTGAGCCATTACATCAGCTGAGAGATGCGCATCTAGCCCATAAATGTATTTATGCAATTTGGCCTAATCACTGATTGCCTCAACATACATGGATAGGTTCATAAATTGGTTGGTGTACTCCCTCACGGTGAGATTTCACTGATCAAACTGATACCATTGCCTAGCCAAGTGTTCTTTTTCTACCGGCGAGACAAAAACTTGGATCATATGCATCTTGAACACTTCCCAATCACGAAACTGCTGATTTTCTCTTTGAACGAATCTCCACCATATGTGGGCAAAACTTTCTAAATGAAGGGAGGCAAAAATGATCTTTGCCTCATCAGTACGGGGGTAGATGAGAAAATAGGCTTCCAATTTAGAGGTCCATTCCTCTAGTTCAGCTGGGGATGAGGACTGACCATTGAATTTAGTAAACACAATCTTGTCACGCAGCTCATTTGGGCCTTGCTGTCCAATCCCCACCTGTCCAAAATTTCCATGGGGGCCATGCTGCCCTTGCATTATATGAGGACCAAATTGCCCATTAGGACCTTGCTGTCCAAAATGTCCATGCTGCCCGTTGCCATATGCATGCGGTTACCATATGCATGCTGCCCATTGCCATATGCATGTTGCCCATTGCCATGTGCATGCTGCCCACTGCCATATGTATGCTGCCCATGCACTCCGTGCATTCCATGCTGCCCAAGATTTGCATTAGAGCCATTCCCTTGACTGTGTAAGTAGCTTACGGGGGAGTTGGGGTGCCAAGGATGGGCTTGAAGGATTCGTAACGGGGGAGAGAAGGGCTCATCATGTCGAGTGGAGGTCTCACCCGTCTCATAAGTGCTATGGGGAATGCCATGGGTACCACCGAGACCTTGTGGGCTATGCCCGGTCTCTAAGGGGGGAGGGCGGTTAGCCTCACGAGAAGGGACATACTCCTTGGGTCGATCCGAGGGCGAGGCAATGGCAGGGATGAGGGCGCCCATGCGCTCTATGAGTAAGTCCATTTTGGCCATCATCTCGGAATGATGGTGATCTTGGCGGGTTTCCATCTCCCTGTGGCATTGCTCCATCCCTCGATGTCGTTCAGCATGATGGGTCTCATGTTGGCATAAGGTTTGGTTGAGCAGAGATAAGCGGTCTATCTCGGGGGCACCCTCTTCAAACATGTCTTCACAATCCTCCTAGGCTAAGCTAGGATCGTTCATTGAGGCACGGGAGTCCCTTATTTCACGCTGAAATTCCTCCTGGGCCTTTGCTTTACCCTTGTGGCCTGCCATCCCAAGTGCAGTCCACCAGACCCCTTGTTACAGAAATGACAATATCTTGAGCTAGGAAGCTCTGATCGCCAAAATTTTTGATTCAAGTGAAAGCCCTCGATCCCCTCTACGAGGCTATGTAAAAATATCTCTGACAATAAATTATCAAGGCTTTGCTGTAATCACTTTTTGTGGGCTGACTGTGTAGGACTGCTACCTGTCCCACAGTACCCCTGGGCACAAAACTGAGTATATCTCCCAAACCGTAGGGCGTAATGGGGAGGTTTTTAGTTCAGATCAAAGCGGAGGCCCTCTTCAAATCAAGCTATAGAGCCTGTGCTCAGTCGCACAAGAAGTCTTTGCTGTAATCAACTTTTGGGGGCTGACTGTGTAGGACCGTTGCGTGTCCCGCAGTACCTCTGAGCACAAAATTGAGTGTATCTCCCAAAACATAAGGTGGAATGGGGAGGTTTTTAGTTCAGATCGAAGGGGAAGATGCCCTCTTTGAATCAAGCTATAGAGCCTAAGCTCGGTCACACAAAAAGGCTTTGCTGTAATCAACTTTTGCAGGCTGACTATGTAGGACAGGCTATCTGCAATACCCTGCAAAGACTCCCTCAAGGAGCATAGCTTATCCCAATGGTGAGGGTCTTATCCCAGACATCCAGGGCCTCAACAATGGCTCTCAATGCCACATAAAGCCATACATCCTTTGCATCCATAGTTCATTGCTGAGACCATTTTCATAACTACATACCCTGCCCTTCTTGCATTGCATCCACCATACATTACCAAGTGGTTCGTGACATTACCAATGCATGTAGGGGCTTGTAGACTCAAATAATCAGGGTTAGGGCTATTCCATCAAATGTACATGCACCTGCAATAATTCTTTGGGCTCCGGATCACCGGGAGGTGGGAAAAGTTCCCCCCAGGCCGGGTTGTGCACCCCTTCAGGGTCTTTGATGGCAAGGGGGGGTCACCCCTCTTTTGTCTTGCCACCTCTCCTGGCATCAGGCTTTTCCTCACCCAGAGTCTTTTGGAGAAGAAGGCAGCCAAGAGCACTAATGCCACCTCAGTCCTTCATGAGAGCTCCACTTTGATCCCGCATGCTCCATAGCTCCAAAATGGTTGTGCTCTGTCAAGAAAGGGTGAAGTCAAGCTTGGGGCAGGATGGCTTAGGACCTTCCCATGACGAGTTCTTGCTGAAGTTGAAGTTCTACTCCCATAGACATGGCTGGCCACAAGTGCATGCCTTCAAATCTTGCTTGTAATCTTCTTCTCGTGCTTCTTGATGGCTGAAATCTTGAGCTAGGCTTGAAGAGGGACTCCTCGGGACCAAGACAAGACCAAAATCTTCAAGATTTCTGAGCTTGATGCCAAGGTTCCATGGCTGCCATGGACTACACCAGACCAGGGTTTCTTGAAGTGAAAAGGGGAGTCCAAGAGCTGAGGAGGAAGCCTCTAATGCTACCCAAGAAGGTTGCCAAGAGCCAAGAGTGAGGTCAGGAAGGAGAGGAGGGTTGGGAGGGCTGTCCAACAGGCTAGGAAGCAACCCATTTTTTGTGCCGCAAATTTCGGGGCTGCTCCTAGGGGCTATAGACAGAGTAGATCAAGGTTGTTGCTGCTCAATATGTTGCTCTAGCTGAGGGGAAAGCATTGGGACCAGGCATTCTGGAGGTTCCATGGCAGCTTGGAGGAAGGAGGAGAGAGAAGGTCTTCTTGAAAAGTAACTGAGTTTTTGGCCTTCTCTAACTGTGCTACTCTCCTTTTTGCCCAAAACCCTAAAAAAACTTGCATGAAAATTAGTGACGACCTGTCAAATTTGTCTGCCTGCATCAAATGTGTCCATGGTTCTTGGGAAAGCTCCAAGAAAGGCTGCCATAGTCTTCAAGAGGGTTGACAGCCTGCCTAAGTACTCCTATGTACCTGTGAAAGAGATGTAACTGGAGTTTTCTAACTGTGGGAAACTATGAGAGCCCTAAATCTATGGGAAAAGAGAAGGATCAAGGACAAAGCTCTGATACCACTTGTAATGAAAGAGACCTAACTGTCCTAACTAAGGGCAAGGAGAGCGAGAAGGACTGCATAAGAAGAGGGAGAGGAGAGAGAAAGACAAGAAGAAGAGAGAGAAAGAGGGAGAAAGAAAGAAGAAGAGGAAGAAGAAGAAGAAGCCATGGAAGCTTGAGAAGGTGAAAAGAGAGTTTCTTGATCATTTTTGTGATGCCTCAAAATACCCTCTTACACCTTATATACCATCAGTGTGACTGGTATGTTCCCATGCCATGTTCCCATGATCCCCGTTCACAAAAAGTTAAAAAAATCATACCTATTATGTGGCATTTCCTTGAATATGACTTAACAATCCGATGATGGTATGTTTATAAAAGTTCTTTTTTATGTTGCCTAAAATTTTTTAAACAAAATTAATATACATTTTCTCATAGTCACCACATTTACGTAGGTTTCAAATGTCAATAGCTAGCATAGAGATGATGGATCTTTTAAAATAGAAGATGATGAGTGAAGATCTCAAATTCCTTGCGCTTGTGGACTTTATGATGAATGAGGTGAAAGGTATAAAAATTTTGAGATTAATGTATTTTTTGTGATCTAAGTATTATAGTAATATTGGTTCAATTGAATATGTCATTATTTTTTCTCAAAATTTTATAATCTCATTATTAGTATAAGATTTGATTAATTATATACATATATAGAAGAAAATATTACTAAAGATGGTACAAGAGAGAATGCGCGAAGGGAAGATAAGAAGGTTACTTGTCTAGACATTTCTTCGAGTCTAGAAACAAATACCTTGTTTTTGTAGATAACGATCAGTGACCATAAATAGCTATCTAATTAGGGATATTTGATATCTTAAGTTTCATCAAGTATAATATGCCTATTGTCATATGATGAAATCTTTCGACCACCCACCTTGGAAGAGAGAGAAAAGGGTATGTTTTATGGAAAAAACACTCTTAGCTGAATGCTTTAAAAGCTAGCATGTTGTCATGCTTGAAAATTATTGATGGGTATGAAGATGGTTTGACTCCACAAAGTCAAATGATCTACTCTACAAAAAGGTTGAGAAAGAGTGTATCAAATTAATAATCTCTCAAAATCACCATGAAATTTTACCATTGAAGTTTCATAGATTTGAGTACAAGGCAAGATGAGAGAAAGTATTTGAGGAGGAAGGGTCTTCTAAAGAAGGTAAGCTAGTCAATTATTTTCTCATTAACTTTTCTAATGTTTAAGACAAAGAAGTTTAGTTGGTGAATCCATTAATTTTATGGCATATAGAAAGAGTTCTCAACCTTTCTTAAAGTGAAAATTTTGGATAAGATTGAACCTATATCCGAAGATGTGATTTCTAAAACAATAGCATTACAAGTAAGATAATATGATTTATATGTTTAGTTTTATGATTATATTATTATTTTCACTTCTTCCATACTCATATATACACCTTTTTATGGTAGTGTGAAGTATATACTCCTACTGTTGACTCTCAAAAGCTAGATGTATACATTGCGACTATGGATGATATTCCAATTGATCAAGCCTTGGAAAATGTATCCTATGAAATTGTGTGTTCATCTTTTAATGCATGATTTTTATGCTTTTATAAAATTTCATGCATTTAATATATGTGTGTGACATTATCTTAGCCTCTTCGAGAATAAAAAATATTTGAAATACCGCAAGAAGATGAAGAAATAGATTTATCATTACATGTAATGATTTTATTTAAACTTTTTATATTTTTCTTAGATCATATATATTTTATAAATGTTCATATATGAAGAGTTATTTGTTTTAGATAAATATAATTGTCAAAGGATAAGAAAGCTTTCAAAAATTTCAAGATTAGACAACAAATCAAGTTTTGATATCTATGTTAAAATTTATTTTGATTATATTTTAAATATTTTAATCTATTATTTACTTTATCAAAATGTGTTATTACTAAAGGATATTGAAAGTGAAGATGAGGATCTTGATGTGGAAAGCTGTGCAAGATTTTCAAAGTTTTTATTACATTGTTTAATAGAAAGATATATTCTAAAGAAACCATGCAACAAAGAATTAACAGCTCAAACAAAGTTAAGGTATAACACCATATTAGAAAATTTGGGAATCTCTCAAGTCCCACTTTCAAATAAGGGTTAAAGATTTGGCCATGTGGCTAAATCTTTACCCATGCTTCAAAGTGGGACTTGAAAAGATAACCTGTATAGTAATTAAGGTAGACTCCACTTTCAAGTGAGGGGACAAGATTTAATCATGTGGCCTAATATTAACTATATTGGGAATTCCCAAGCTATATGTGAATTTCCAAATTCACTAATATAGTGTTGTAGATGTTTTTTTTGTAGTTATATGTTTCTAAATTTGATTACTAAGTTTATTTTCAAATGTAGGTTAGGAAAATTATGAAATATCGCAAAAAAGATTGAGAAAGTAAAAGGTAAATATTAATACTTATGTGATAATAATATTTTCATAATTTATTAAAATTAAAAATATAGTTTAAAATTTAATAAGCTTTATATTTATTTCATCCAAATAAGAAAATGATGGATAATTTAAAAACAAACAAGATGAAAGGAGATAACAACATCAAAGAAAATAGATTGAATGTATTATACATTAATTTGTATTTCTTAAAATTTTACATTATAAGAATAATCTTATTTACTTATTTTATTTGAATTAGGAATGTAAGGATCTTTCAAATTTAACCATGTAAATTGGTATTTTCAATGACATTCAAAGGGTAACTTTTATTAATTTATTTTTAATTTATATATACTATTTATTTTAAATAATAATAATATTATATATATATATATATAAATTTGGTTTAAAATAAATTATATTAGATGAATTTTTCATAATTTATTTTTAATATCAATTGATATGACAAAGTAAAATATGAAGATGATGAAGATGATACTTTTAAAGTATCTTCGTATGCACAAGATTCATTATATAAACTTTTCATTAAAAAGTACATATATAAATCTTAAACAAACCCATGTTAGCTTTCAAGTCTTTTGTAAGAATACAAAAAGCCAACAAGCAATAAAATGATAGATGAGATTATTCATTGGCTTTTAGAGAATGACAAGATTTTAATAGCCAAAAGTGACAAAATGATTAGTTTAGATTATGTAAAGATTGTAGCATAATGCTATTATACACTCCTCATTTATGAACCCATTACTACTTTAGAAAATTTATATTTTTATCTCTTTTATTTGCACTATGTATTGATGTCTTCATTTATTGAATTTATATTAATTAATTAATTGTGTACTATATCTTATTTGAAATTAACTAAACAATCTCTTTATAACTTTTTGGTTGAGAATTTTCTCTATAATTTTCCACTTAAAAATAGAGATAAGTAGGCATGTGTAAACTAGGAAAAATGTAATATCTCTAAGTTAGGGAAAATTTAAAATTACAAGAAATTTCCTATATATGAAAACTATCATAAGTAGGAAATTTTTCCAATGTAGGAAAATAGAGTAAAATTTTCCTATGTTGGAGAATCCCCACATAGGAAAATTTTCTTACATAGGAAGGGAAAAAATGAGAATTCCCTATCAATTCCCTAGTTGTACACACACATAAGTAGGGAAAGTAAATCATATAGAAAATGGAACAATTTCTGATTATAGAAAGGAAGGAATTACATTTTTTCTTATATAAGAAGTTTTATTTTTCCTTACATAGGAAAATTTTCCTATGTAGGGCAATCACATTTTTCCCTATGTAGAAAACTTTTCCTATCTAAGAATTTTCCTATGTGATTCCATTGTTTCTCCAACTAGAAAATGTTCCAGTTTTCCTATGATTTACTTTCCCTACTTATGTGTATTCTTTACTTGGGAATTCCTTTTTGTTTCCTATGTAGGAAATGAAGAAAAGTTCCTTGTGGTTGAGAGAGAGAGAGAGAGAGAGAGAGAGAGAGAGAGAGAGAGAGAGAGAGAGAGAGAGAGAGAGAGAGAGAGAGAGAGAGAGAGAGAGAGAGAGAGAGAGAGAGGAGGAGGAGGAGGAGGAGGAGGATAGAAAGAGTGCATTTGTATGCATGTTTATGAATGACACAAAGAGAGAAAGGGAGTGAGTGAGTGAGTGAGTGAGAGTAAAAGAGGGTGAAAGAGGGAAGTTGCTAATTGAGAGAGAGAGAGAGAGAGAGAGAGAGAGAGAGAGAGAGAGAGAGAGAGAGAGAGAGAGAGAGAGAGAGAGAGAGAGAGAGAGAGAGAGAGAGTGTGTGTGTGTGTGTGTGTGTGTGTGTGTGTGTGTGTGTGTGTGTGTGTGTGTGTGTGTGTGTGTGTGTGTGTGTGATCCCTTGCTCATTGAGATATTTTATATTTATATATATATATATATATATATATATATATATATATATATATATATATATATATATATATATAGAGAGAGAGAGAGAGAATATGCTATGAGATAGGGAGAGGGAGAGGAAATTCGCTGAGAGAGAGAGAGAGAGAGAAAGAGAGAGATTGCTACGTGGGACATAGAGAGATAGAGATAGATAAAGAGAAAGAGAAACACGGAGGAGGGGAAATAAAGAGAGAATAATTGATGAGAGATGGAAGAGAGTGAGAGAAAGAGAGAGAGAATTGTACTAGAGATACTTAACATTGGGAGGGAAACACGGGTGGAGGTAGTGGTGATGGAAGCATGGAGGTGGTAGTGGCAATGGTCATGGAGATAGTGGTAGAGAAGGTGCTGGTAGTGGAGGTGGTGGTAGAGGTGACAATGGTGCTAGTAGCAGTGTAATAGTGGTGGCAATAGAGGACAGTAGTGGTGCTTGATATAGGCCCACGAAAAGAGGAGAAATAAGTAGACTATGTGGAACAAGAATCAGAGGTTGCCCAGAAAAGCTCACTTAAAAAGCTCACTTCTTGCACGCACTCAAGAGAACTTAAAGAAACTTCTAGATCATCTAACAAAGTTTTATCTTCTTCATTATTGCCTAAAACAATCATACAACCATCAACACAAACATCAAAAAGTTTGAGGTTAGATCAACTAAAACAACATCAATAACATCACAAATAGAAACCTCTCCAAGGCTACTCTCACTAAACAAACCATCATTGGACAACTCACAAGAAATCAAAAAATACTTAACTTTGTCACAAACAACATCATCACAAATAGATATAGAATCCATAAGCCC
Organism: Lygodium microphyllum; assembly: GCF_053477565.2. Taxonomy (NCBI): domain Eukaryota; kingdom Viridiplantae; phylum Streptophyta; class Polypodiopsida; order Schizaeales; family Lygodiaceae; genus Lygodium; species Lygodium microphyllum. The sequence continues at coordinate 50,968,043 of NC_141148.1, read as the reverse complement.
AACACTCTCTTGATTAGCCTCTATAGTCTATGACAAGAAAAGTCGAGCAAGTTAGATGTATTGGCTGAAGCAGTTTATGGATCTGCGCATGAAGGGGAATGTGACTATGTTTGCTCACTTGAGCCAGTTCCATGCTATACTCAAGAACTTGACTTCGCAAGACATCACTTTTGCAGAGGATGTCACTCCTCTTTTCTTGCTTGGTACTCTTAATGAGCCATGGGATGTATTCCGCACTGCATTATGTGCCTCTACTGCTACCTTGAAATTATTTTATGTTGAGAGTGCTCTTCTGCAGGAAGAGGTTAACCGTAAGAATTTGGATGCCTCTCGTGTGTCTCATGCTATGACAGTTAGAGGCAAGAATGATGGATATGGAAAGCATGGCAGTGGTAGTGGCCGTGGACGGGATTCTCAGAAATCTCGGTCCAAGTCTCGTGGGAAGTCACGTAGCAAATCCCGTGGTAGGAATGCAAATGTTACTTGTCACCATTGTGGAAAAAAGGGCCATATTAGGCCACAATGCCATGAATTGCGCAATGAAAGACGCAAAGATAAGGGAAAAGACAGTGCAAGATAAGTCTTGTGATTACAGCATAGTACCTGCAAAGTCCAGTGTTAAAATTGAAGAGATCAATGTTATGCAGCCTGAGAATGTTGATGATGATGATTATATCCTAGCAGCTTCTTATAGTGCTTCACAAATGACAGAGATACACTCTATGTATGCACAGTGTTGGCTCTTGGACTCAGGTACGTCCTTTCATGTAACACCTTGCCGAGAGTGGTTTCATTCATACCATACTGTTTCGGGTTCTGTGCACTTGGGTGATGACAGCTCTCTTGATATTGTGGGCATTGGTGATGTTAGGCAGCAGTTTCCTTCTGGAAGCAGTTTTGTTATGCAGGATGTACGTCATGTACTTGCTTTGACACGCAGTCTCATGTCAGCTGGATAGCTTGATGATGTAGCATATCATGTATGTTTTGGAGACTCTGCATGGAAGATCACTCGTGGTAGACTTGTGATTGTGAGAGGTGCCAAGGTTGGTAGTCTCTACCCCTTGATTGTATCAGCTTCTTCCCTTGATCATGTTTTGTCTATGGGTTCTATCCCACATATATCTCTTTGGCATGCCCGTTTGGGCCATATGTCTTTGAAGGGAATGAAAATGCTTTCTGGTTTGCAATACTTACCACCCTTGATTATGCATATTTTGATTCACGTGAGCATTGTCTTTATGGCAGGCAGACTAGGCCTATGCATAAGAAGTTTGGTAGGCCACACATGAGTGAGCCCTTGGCATTGGTACATTTAGATGTTTGTGGGCCCATGCCTTGTCAGTCTATGGGTGGTGCAAAGTATTTTGTTACATTCATAGATTATTTTTCACTGAAATTTTGGGCTTATCCCATTAAGCTAAAATCCGATGTCTTGGCTATGTTTCAAAGATGGCTTGCATTGGTTGAGAACCAGTCTGGGTATAGTCTAAAATGCCTAAGGACAGATAATGGGGGTGAGTATGTCTCATGTGCTTTTGAGCAATTACGTGATGAGAGGAGTATTAAGCATCAGTTGACCGCCCCCTACATCCCCCTTAGAATGGTTTGGCTGAGTGGATGAATAGAACCATCCAGGAGCATGTACGTAGTATGCTTAGCCATGCAGGCCTACCACAAAGCTTTTGGGCTAAGGCAGTTAGTACAGCTATGCATGTCATAAAGAGATCACCTTCTAGTGGTTTGGATTTCCAGGTTGTAGAGGAGGTATGGACTAGAAAACCCCCCTCTTACACGCATCTCCGTGTCTTTGGATGTGAGGCATTTTGCCATGTGCCCAGGGATAAGAGAAGTAAGCTGGATCCCAAGAGTGTCAAATGCATTTTCCTTGGTTACAGGGATGCAGGTGAGATGGGTTACCATCTCTAGGATCCGCATGTGCAAAAAGTCATCCGCAGTCATGATGTAATCTTCCATGAAGACAAGATGCATAGGCAGCCTGAGAGAGTTGTTGAGATCTGCATGGTCATATTTCAAGAGGATCCGAGAGCTCTCGCACAGCTAATTGTGCAAACTACAGCTGCAGTAGATGCTCATGGTCAAGGCGTTGGACAGGTAGCTGGGCATGCAGCAGAGCCTACCGTGAGACGGTCTACTAGAGACAAATGTCCACCAGATAGATTTCAGCCCTCGATGCATTATGTCTTGGTTACAGATGCAGGAGAGCCTTTCACTTATGATGAGGCTATGCGCAGGGGTGACAATAACTCCTAGGAGAGGGCTATGCAGGTCTGAGATAGACTCCCTGCATAAGAATGACACTTGGGATTTGGTTTCCTTGCCTATGGGCAAGAAGGATTTGCCATGCAAGTGGGTGTACAAGCTAAAAAGTACCCCTGGATAACCCAAGTCGGCATACAAGGCTAGATTGGTAGAAAAGGGTTTTAAGCAGGAGCATGGTGTGGACTTTGATGAGGTCTTTTCTCCTATGGTTAAGATGACCACCCTGCGCTTAGTCTTGGATTTGATTGCTCAGCTTGACTTGGATTTATACCAGATGGATGTCAAGATGGCTTTCTTACATGGGGACTTGCATGATGAGATTTATCTGGAGCAGCCTAAGGGCTTTGCAGAACCTGGTAGGCAGCACCTAGTGTGCAAATTGAAGAAAAGTCTTTATGGCTTGAAACAGGCACCTAGGGAGTGGTATCATAAATTTGATGCCTTTATGCAGTCACAGGGCTACAGCTGGAGTGCTATGGATCCATGTCTTTACATGAAGAAAGCTCGTGATGATTCTTTATTGATTTTGGTACTCTATGTGGATGATATGCTGATAGCAGGGAAAGCTCATGATGAGCTAGATGCTCTTAAGGCTCAACTCAAGAAAAGCTTTGAGATGAAAGATCTGGGACATGCCGCTCACATACTTGGTATGCGCATTAGATGCGACAGGCATCAGGGACTCCTCTACTTGTCGCAGAGGGAGTACATTCATAAAGTCCTTGAGCACTTCTGCATGCAAGACGTAAAGCCTATTGGTTGTCCATTGCCTTCTTATGTGAAGGTATCATAAGCTGATTGTCCACAGACAGATGAACAGAGGGTCGAGATGGCCAAGATTCCCTATGCATCCGCAGTGGGAAGTCTTATGTATGCCATGATAGCCACTCGTCCAGATATTGCCTTTGCAATTGGTGTTGTGGCACGCTATATGGCTACACCTGGCAAGAAGCATTGGGATGCCGTGAAGGGTATCATGAGGTACCTGAAGGGCACTGCAGATATGTACATATGCTATGGCAGCCAAGATACAGGAGTCGTGGGGTACACTGGCTCTGATTATGCAGGACATGCAGATAGTAGGAAGTCCACTTCCGGCTATGTATTCGCCTATGCTGGAGGTGTTGTTTCTTGGATGTCCAGGGTGTAGAAATGCATGGCCCTTTCTACTACAGAGGCCGAGTATGTTGCAGCCACTGAGGCTTCCAAGGAGGCCATTTGGTTGGGTCGTTTAGTTGCTAACCTTGGTATTGATGCTATCCCTACACTGCATTCGGATTCTATGAGTGCTATTCAGTTAGCCAAGAATCTGTTCTTCCATGCGAAGACGAAACACATTGAGGTGAGGTATCACTTCATACGTGGGATTGTTGAGGACAAGTCTGTTGATCTTGTCAAGATCTCGACTGACCACAATCTTGCAGATCTGCTCACAAAAAGCCTCTCTATAGAGCGCTTTGCCTTCCTCAGGAGGTTGATGGGCGTGGGATGAGATGACGTCTTTCCTCATCCTGTTGTACATGTGTACATGTTGTACTGTCTTTTTTCATTTTCTTTTTTTCACTCCTCATTGGGGCAGATTTGCCTTTAAGTGGGAGGTTGTTGGGGGTAAAGGTGCCTCTACCTAGCCGCCCGTGTATTACTATACTAACAGTCACCGTCACTACACACTGCAGGTGGCGGGCGCCCGTCACCATCCACCATTTTCTAGAGTGATGTGAGATTATGGGTGGGTGGAGCGGAGTATATCATATCTTCTTATGAGAGTTGAGACGTGAGGATAAGGAATTTTAAATTAATAAGGAATTTTGTTTGCATTTTGCATGACGCACGATCACATCTAGATAGGCTAGGCACGATTCTTCAATGCATACATTATTTTTGTGTGTAGCATCGATTGATTGGTTGCATATCATGGATCCAACATTGCATATTTTTCTAAATCTTTTTTTTTTTGGGTGTCAAAGCGCTGATCATCGGCTCAAGGTTATTAAGGTACGAGAATATATTTCTCTTAGTTTTTTTTTGAATTATTGGTATTTCCATTGTGTGGTTGTGTGATACTCTACCCGCATACGGGTTTTAAATTTTTTGTGAGCTATAAGAGGCATTGTTTTTAGTCTTGTTTTGTGGTGTTTTATCGAATATCTGAACTTTTCAAATTGAGTTGTGCATTTGACAAAGTCGATTACCCCAATAGCACTCCTTAATGTCTCGTTATCGGGTTGTGAGTGAGGCTTGCTCTCGATCACCGCTCGCGTAACATCTCTTTTTTGGTGCCCCCACTGAGGAGTGCTGAAATTGACATTGTTGTTGTTTTGAATGTGAATTTGTTTTGATTTCTTGTGATTGTTGAAAATGGCTAATGATTTTCCTGAGTTCCATGGTAATCATATTGAAGATCCCGAAAGATTTTTAGAAAAAATAGAGCTATGTTGTTTGATAGAGAGAGTGACTAATCTTGAAGATAAACTCCAGATTTTTAGATATCAATTGCAAGGAGAAGCACGAAATTGGTTGCTTCACTTTGAGAGAAGCTTGAAATTTAAGAGACAATATTTGGACTATGAGACCATTAAAAATGTTTTTTTATCTAGGTTTAAAAAAAGAGAAAGTCAAAGTGAGATATGGGCGAAAATAGAAACTTGTGTTCAAAAAGATGATCAATGTGTTGAGGATTTTGCTAGGGAGTTTGAAAGATTATGGAATTGATGGAGTTTAACATTGTTAGAAGGTGAGATAGCCCCAGTTATATTGAAGATAATGTATTTTGTAAATGGGTTGAAATTAGAAGATTGGAGAGTGAAATTAGAGGTAAAAAACCCTAAGACTTTTGAGGAAGTAGTGAAGATAGCTCAATATCAAGAGAGGAAGACCAAAAGAAAAAAAGAGTTAGGGTTTGATGAACCAAGGAAAAGGTTAAGTTCAAGGCGAGTTGAGAGAAAAGTTTTTGAGGAGAAGAGAGTTAGTTATGTCTATCCTGAGAGAGATATACTATATTCTCTATTTAGAAGAGATGAGTTGACTTGTGAGAAATCAATTGAAGTATGTGAGGAGAAACTCCCTAGGGTGGTTGAGGAGGAAAATACTTGTTTGATTGATTGGAGTGAAGAGTCGAGGAGTGTGAATTCATACCCATTGACCACGGATACTTCTAGTCCAGTGATTAGTGATTTAACTAAAGAAGAGGGATTGACTAATGATACTTTGGAGCTTAAGAACTTTAGAGATAAGCTAGAATTGGATCTGAGTTGTAAAGAAGAAAATAAGAGACCATATTGTTTTAAGGACCAAGAGTGTTCATGTTCTTTGGGAGAGGATAAGAGTCAAGAAAGTTTTGATATTTCTGATGAGGGAAGGTGTGATGAAAGTTTTTATAGTCATGGCAATGTTGCAGAGAGTAAAGACAATCTAGAGAGTGAGCTTGTTTGCCTTGGTGATAGTATAGATGGACCTAAGTGTTTAAAAGAGGAAGAGAGAATTGAGGATGAATTTTTGAGTTTGTTAGAAGAGCATGAGGGGGAGGGCTTAGAAACTGTAAGTTTTCAAGATGAAGTCAAGGATTCGAATTTGTTGCCTGATGAGTTTGTTGAGATTTGTTGTGAGTTTGATGATCAAGAGAGTATTGAGGATTTAGGTTCTGACTCTTATGGTGATTTTAGTGTTGGTATTGTTGACTCTGTTGAGTCTTGTGAGTTGTTTGTTGATGGTTTGAGTAGCCCTGGAGAGGCTTTTGTTTGTGCTGTTGATGATGTGGTTTTGAGTAGACCTAATCTCTTACTCCTTGATAGTTGTGTAGATAATTGTTTGGTTGTTTTAGGCAACAAAGTCGAAGAGAAAACTTCATTTGATAGTCTTGTAGTTTCTTTGAATTCTCCAGAAGTTTCTGATGAAGTTTGTAATGATTCTGATTGGGGTTTTGAGGATCTTGAGAGTGACATTGATGAGGATGTGAGAGAGAATTTGAGAAAGGCTTTAAAAAGGATTGAGAATTTGAGGGAAGAGCAATTTAAAATCAAGAAAATAGAGTTGGAAGAGGTTTGTGAGAAGGTAGTAGGGGATTTGGTAGTTAAGGAGTCTTCGGTTGAGGTTTTAGACCCAAAATTGTTGTATTGTGAAGATGTTATTTGTAATGATGATGTTTCTTGTGAGGTTGCTTATAAGGATAGTATGGAAGGTGTTTACCACTCTTTGTGTGTGAAAGACTCGATGGAGTCTTGTATTGTTGATGATGAAGTGACCCCATTTGTGGATGTTGTTGGTTTTTGTGGTGTTATGAGTCCGGAGTTGACTCCTTTTGATGTTGTGTTTGATTTGGATATTGAGTTGGGAGATCCTTACATAGTATCTTTAGGAAAAGTTGTAGATGAATCAGTGAATGAATTTGAGATTGGCAACAAAGAAAGGGTTAAAACTTTATTTAGAGACTAGGAGGGCTAAATATGTCAAGTGTTTTTGTGAAATTTGAAAAGCTCTAGTCAAATTATAGTTAGGTTTGATTTTTGCTAGCTTAGTTGTTTGTGTGACAGTTTGTTTTGTTGTTTCGTAGTTGGATTTCTTGTGTTTGTCTAGCTTAGGATTTGCTTTTGTCATTTTGTTTGATTTGTTGAGTGTGGAACTTGATAGCCTTGGTCGAGCTTGGTATTTTTTTGAACAGGATGAAGCTTGTGTTTGTTAATAGCTACCTAACATTGAGGAACTAGGTATGTTTTCTTATCGAGACTTTTGCACATCACAGGGGATAAAGGGTTCACGAGCACTTCACGTTGCACTTGTTGATGCACTGCACTCGAGGGTCGTCTCCTGTCCTTATCAAATACTTCCATGCCATGGGTTGGAATTATGCACGTTTTGCACCATCATTGAGCACTAGCACGGCATGAGGTCCGCTGCTTCTTTTATTATTATTTTTATATTAATTACTTTTTTACCTCTAGTTGAGAGTGTAAGGTGGTTGGAAGAGTTCGAGGGTCGTGAAGGACGCCATCAATTGTGAGAAGGGTTGTTCATATTTGGTCAACATCTTGAGGACCACCATTTTCTAGAGTGATGTGAGATTATGGGCGGGTGGAGCAGAGTATATCATATCTTCTTATGAGAGTTGAGACGTGAGGATAAGGAATTTTAAATTAATAAGGAATTTTGTTTGCATTTTGCATGATGCACGATCACATCTAGATAGGCTATGCACGATTCTTCAATGCATACATTATTTTTGTGTGTAGCATCGATTGATTGGTTGCATATCATGGATCCAACATTGCATATTTTTCTAAATCTTTTTTTTTTTGGGTGTCAAAGCGCCGAGCATCGGCTCAAGGTTATTAAGGTACGAGAATATATTTCTCTTAGTTTGTTTTTGAATTATTGGTATTTCCATTGTGTGGTTGTGTGATACTCTACCCGCATACGGGTTTTAAATTTTTTGTGAGCTATAAGAGGCATTGTTTTAAGTCTTGTTTTGTGGTGTTTTATCGAATATCTGAATTTTTCAAATTGAGTTGTGCATTTGACAAAGTCAATTACCCCAACGGCACTCCTTAATGTCTCGTTATCGGGTTGTGAGTGAGGCTTGCTCTCGATCACCGCTCACGTAACAACGTCCCAACACCTTGATTCTATCGGCAGGGATTATTCGAGTCACTTCCTCGTACACATACTTGTTCTGCTTGACCTTTCGACCGCCGACATGTAGGGTTACGTTTGCGAGAGCCTCAACAAAGATGAACAGCTTCACGATCTTTAAATCCTCCATCCACTTGATTCTCTTCAAGTTGGTCCGAAGGTACGCAAGTCGGTGGGCAGCTATGTAATAAATTCTTGAATCACCCATCCATCTCCATTCCACGTACAGGGGTGAAGGGTTGTAGATACAGTCTAGGATATTCATCATACTTAGCCTCCGTCGATAATCTGAAGCACGCATTGTAGTCATAAACATAACCTGGAACACCAAGAATTTGTTCCATGCTTTGCGACTCTACAGACCAGCATCGATAAGTAAGTAAAAAAATGTTCTTAACAGCAACATTTGCTCTACTTCTCCTCATTTAGTTTCGGCCTTGTAAATATTAGATCCGTTGGTTCGCTTTGATACCAAGTGTGACGTGTCCGCCTGTCCACTGCAGCCCATTGGGAACAAAGTCCAGAAAGCACTGCCCCGCACTCCCAAGGAATGTCACGAGATTTGTGATCTAGGTCTTCCCAAGTCTGCCAGGAAGCGGAAGCATTCCGACCATTCTCACTTAGGACCGACCTGAATCAGGGACTTCCTAATGGCCAAGTTCCTAGAAGGTGACTAGCGTGAACTACTTTACGCAAAAACATCAGGGTCGAAGCGGATTTATACTGCACTTGGTTCAAGGAGAATGGGAAATGAGAGGGATGCGAAGCTCGACCTCTCTGCCCGTAAGACATAGTCCCATTCCGTTTCCCTAAAATAGCATAAATCGGGACTCTAGCTTTCTAGATTCTAGGTCATTGTTACCTTGCTGTCAATTCCTTTGAGAAAAGTTCGCGGCCAACCGGGACCACCCTTCCGTAGGATGAACCCATGGTCGCACTTTCCTCGGGTTGCTTTAGTTATCTAACTACGTATCACATTTAGTTTGACAAGCAAAAACAGCTTCCTTAATTAACCAATTCTTCACTGGTTCCTTCACGCAACTTAGGCAACTGACATAGAAAAACAATGTCAAGCAAGTTCCTTTTCATCATTTGATCTTTATTTATCAGTCTTTGGAATACATCATATAATCCAGCTCGAAGGCTATTCCGCTCGAAGGCTATGACAGCAATCCTCAAGGATTGCTATCCAAGTTCCGCCCGTTGACTAGGATGTAGGCCTCAAGATCCCATCTCGAGTCACGTCGGCCTCTTGTGCAGGATCCGGAGGCAAGGGATTTACGGCCAGAGCCCGTTGACTAGTATGCAGGCCTCGAGATCCCATCTCAAGTCACGTCGGCCTCTTGTGCAGGATCCGAAGGCAAGGGATTTACGACCAGAGCCCCACTGGCACCCAGGCATCCTCCTACTCCAAGTAGCACCCACGAAGAGACCTCTCACGGCAGGTTCGGTCCATGTACCCGGCACGGGTAACAACCCCCTTGGATAGGGTCAGGCTGATAGTCGGAGGTAACTGGTCCTGCCTCTCCCTCTAGCCTTTCAACCTGAAGCATTAGTTATTTTTCCAGCATTAGTTCCTTGATCAAAGAAGTGCACACAGTGCTCCTAAGTGTACAAACACAAGCACTCCATTCGTCATTTATACAACCAACTGCTAAGGTGTGAATCCTTCTCTCCAAAATACATCTAGCATTTGATCACGACTTGGCAAGATCCCAAGGGATTCGTTGCTTGTTTACCCTCTTTCCTTGGGTTAGGGTTTATACCCTTATATTAAGGTCAATAAATCCTGGGCAAACTCATCGCCCTAACTTGGTTGGTTAACCGCTTTCTTGGCAAATTCATAACTCCCCTAACTTGGCAAATCAGCCCCAAGGAAGGGTGTTGTAGCAGGATGACTACTCATCCTCTAGAAAATTAGACTTGTACTTAGAATTCGCCAACCTTGTTCTAAGGAGTGGCAATACTATTTTGATTTAGGCACAAAACCATGCGACGTTGCAACTTGTTGCACGAGATAAGTGTCGCACCTAACTTGTGGGATTATTTCTCCCATCACACGGTATTCCTTGGTCAAGAATACCTTTGACCAAGATATAGGGTTTGGGAGTCCTATTGACCCAATCCAACCCTAAGCCTACTAGGCCGATAATGCTTTGGCCCTAAGGATCCTAAATTCATAAGGAGGTTTAGTATTTAGTCACTTGATCCTTAGGGTGAGAACCCTAGATCATTCTTGCATGGGCGTTTAGATAATCCTAACATTTTCGAGAATGTGGGTAGGATCTTTGGAATCGAAAGTCTTAAATCGGCATCCCAAGTGCGATACTAGGCAGAATTTTAATGTAACTTAACCCTACCTAGCACTTTGAGGTGGTCGTCATATGCAATCTAATCGTACCTTTATGATTTTTGTGTGAGCAACTCAACTATACGCGAATTACTTAGTTGATTTAACTAACCCACGATTAGAGACGATCATCCCTTTTAAATATGCAAATACTTCCTTCTAAATTAGCAAGTACTTTTCCCTAAAAGATGCAAGGAACTGCAAGATGTATGCGATGTATCATTCCATGCAAATTTGCGATTTCAAGACTATAAACCTATTCCTTCTATGCAGCTATAAGATTTACAATGATCTTTTCTTTTCCTTGCCCTAAACTATTATGATGCAATGAAATCAAAGCTTTAATATTTTTAATGAAGATGCATTCAAACTTTGATAAAGAACTCCACGCTTGAGCGAATGCCATGAGTCCATCATTGACTTAATCCTTCCTTTTATCACTTAACCTGACCTAAAATGTAACCATCTTCGCATGCAATTTGCAAAGTTCATAATTCCTTTCCATACATTGCAACTATTTGGAAATCGTCCAATGGGTGTCTAAGATTATCTCATATACGAGTCACAACTAGGAAATTATTACCTAAGTGCATTATGTGTTATAAGTGTTGTTCTTTTCGCGAGGCAACAAGGATGCCTTTAGACAAATCCACCTTTTAACTTATGCAATATGCATTCAAGAATGCAACTACGATGACCATGCAAGTACTCGTCATGCAACTTACTTGGTAATTCGATGTGAGTATATAAATTTTCCAATGTATTCAAACTTGCCTACGTGAATTAAAGACATGCTCAAATGCATCCTTTTCATGCAGGAAATTTATCGAAACCTGGGCATTAAGATTCGGGGTGTTGTCCACACGCGTACTCGGGGTGGAAGCTCCCACGTATGCGCCTCGCGACTTTTGCTTAGGAGCCATTGATGACGTAGATCTCGACTCAGCAAACTCTCCTTGCCCTTTATCTTATTTTTGAACTCCCTATTGCCCGCGAACTTACTTCCCTTCACAAGAATCGGGCCTTGCAAACTTGGTTTTAAAACCCGGGGAAGGCACGGGTGAATAGGGCCTATGGATGCCTTTAATGGAAACTTCCAATTAGAAGCTTCTAAGATTTTGTTACAATAGAATGACGTGGAGAGAGAAAATGATGATTGGGAAAATGATGAGGATGGAGATGAAGACGATGACGATGATGATTATGATGATGATGGGGATGGAGACCACGGCAGCCTGGTGGCGCAACGGCAGCGGGCGATGATGGCGGCAGCTTCCTCCACGACGGCACAGCAACAGCACAACACGATCCCTTCTCTCCCCCTCTCAAGCTTGAGAGGGGGGGATCATATAGATTGAAAGGGGGAGGATAGCCACACATGTGGCTAGTTACATGCCTCCTCCCCCCATGCTCTCCTACTCCACACCCACTCCTATTACACTCCCTCTCCCCCGCCATGCAACGGCTAAAGGGGAGGGGATATTTTAAAAAAAATTGCACAAATTCACTATCTTTTTTCCCCAAGAAGGGGTGTTCCCATGGAGGCCTACGGTGGCTCGCGATTTTCAAGCCACGGCTCTTATGCACAACACGGCCTGGAGTTTGCTATTGCGCGAGGGTGGAGCACTTAGCCAATGGTTTTTTCGTTGCGGGAGATTATTTTGAACTACTTTTGCGCGAGATTTTGGGTCTTCAATATTTCGTAGCGGAAATATTACACCCCCTCCATACCTCCTGCTCCCCACCCCCACCATATAAGGTAGCCCCCCCTCCCTCGTCGGCGGCAGGCAGTCCCCCCCCCCCCCCCCCCCCCCCCCCCGTTGTCCTGGACAGAGTGCCCCCCTCCCTCGTTGACAAACAGCAGCCCCCCTTCCCCCCCCCCCCCCCCCCCCCCGTGTGATCATTGTAGAGAAAGAAGAGAGAGAAAGAAGAAGAAGAAGAGGGAGAGAGAAGAAGAAGAAGAAGAGAGAGAGAGAGAGAGAGAGAGAGAGAGAGAGAGAGGAGAAGAAGAAGAAGAAGAAGAGGGAAAAAGAGAAGGAGAAGGAGAAGAAGAAGAAGAAGAAGAGGGAGAGAGAGAAGGAGAAGAAGAGAAGAAGAAGAAGAAGAAGAAGGAGAGAGAGAGAGAGAGAGAGAGAGAAGAGAGAAGAGAGAAGAAGAAGAAGAAGGAGAGAGAGAGAGAGAGAGAGAGAGAGAGAGGAGAAGAAGTGAAGAAGAAGAAGAAGAAGAGAGAAGAAGAAGAAGAAGAAGAGGGAGAGAGAGAAGGAGAAGAAGAGAAGAAGAAGAAGAAGAAGAAGAAGAAGAAGAAGAAGAAGAAGAGAGAGAGAGAGGAGAAGAAGAGAAGAAGAAGGAGAAGAATTTCTGAAGATACACTCCCCTTCATTATCTTGTCTCCACTCAAGGAGAGGCGGCGAGAATCTTGCATAGGAGAGTGCGAGAACTCTATCACTCGTACACGCGTCTTCGAGTATGGCCTCGAAGCGTAGTTCCACAAAGATGGCTGGAAACCCTACAAGCGTGGATGGAGGTTCGAATCAAGGTGGCACCGCAACCGCGAACGGTTCATCATGCATCAATACCATGGGAATCACGGCATCACTCCAAACCCAGGTTGCTCTATTATTAAATCATAGGTTATAATCATCACAGCGAAAAATCATATTCACATGCATCACATTAATTGCTTGTTTGATAATTTCCTAGGTATGAACATAGTTGTGATGTATGTAACAAGCAAGATAATTTCCCTTGTTAAGATGACATCATAATAGGTGAAATTGACTAGATAGTTGCATCGTAAATTACCAAAAATGTCTTGCAAGAATTCTTGGATAAAGTGCATTGTTCCTTGCATAAGTTCTTGCTTAAAATCTATTTCAGAGGACATTGAAAGAAACAAAGTGCATGTCTATATCGCAAGATGGATTCTTGGTACATGTAATAGTTTGCAGAAAAGATTAAAGTGCAGCTAGACTCATACAATGATCATATAAAGTTAGATCATTTAAGAAGGTTATAGATCCTATAAATAATTAATAGGGGATAATGTTAAGATTGCATGCCTAGAAAGTACCTTCGCATGTGTGGCATAAAATAACGTATGGATTATATCAAAATTGGAAGCATTGAAATGAAGGCATGGCATTATTGTTACAACTATATATATCATCTCTCACTTGACTTGGGTCTCACCTATATATACTAACTCTACATCAATATGAATCATTCTTTGGGAGCATGTCTTGTGTATCTCTCTCGTACTCTCTCTCTCTCTCTCAACATGGTATCAGAGCTATGGATGCGTAGCAACAACAAGGAAGATAAGTTGTTTCATTGTTTATACTTGATTGAATTCTTTGCACAAGTGATGATTTGATACATGAACTTGTTCAAATTAGAAGTATTAGTTAATTTTGTCTTTAAAAACAAAACCAGGTCCAGGTGCGTAGCTCTCATCGTGCTCTCGAATCCTATCAAAACCCCTTGTCAATCGGAGTTCTAGATCAAAAGTTATGACAGTTCAGGATTCAAGATAGCAATTCTGCTCGAATCTGCGATTCTTTATTTAAAACTGTATTTCTAATCACAGTTCATTAATCCCCAATTACAGTTTATTAATCGCTCATCTTCGTTAATGATGTTGATTACGACAAGCAAACATCTTGCTATTTTTAGCGATGTCTTATTATCGTTCAGTTCTTTGCTCGGCCGAAATAGTACTTTTCTTATATGTGTCAGTCATCTCGTCTTGCACGTTACGCCTCTCTATTTCGGGCTTTCTTTTTAGTCACTCAATACTTTTCGTCGTTCTTACGTGCATATCCCTATTTTGATTGTCATGCGTCTCAACTACGCTCGTCTTGATCATGGTTTGCAGATTCTGCGATCTCATCTTATTTGTTTTCTCTCGACATACAGGCATGGCCAATTGCGTAATTGTTAACGGATATCCGTCTGGCCAACGTTCGGTTCCCTTCTTCCAAGGACAAGGATTTCCTAGGTGGAAAGCAAAGATGATGCTAATTCTTGAAGGTGACGAATTATTTGATATTGTTTTGGGCGACCTGTCTTGCCCAGTTCAACCTATTGATGTGATGAATAACAATTCTGTGATTACTGATGGTCCATTATTTGAACAATGGAAAATTGATCATACTAATTGGATTCGTCGTGACAAAGCGGCTCGTCGTTATATATTGTATGCACTTCCTGACTCACTTATGTTGGATGTCTTTCATCTGGAAACCTCTCATGCTATTTGGGAGTATCTTATCTCAACGTTTGAGAAGAAATCGGTCACCGAAATTTTATATCTCCAAACTTGTTTGAAGAATCTTCAATATAAGGTTGGTACTTCTATGCACTCTCATATCAAGGCTTTTAAAGACATTATCAATCAGCTTGGTGCTACCGGCGCTCCTGTTGCTAAAAATCAGATTGTTACTCAACTTCTTCATACCATCAAAGATCCTTTATATGACAATATCATCACTATTTTGTCTAACAAGGATGATATCCACTTTGACAAAGCATGTATATCTCTTATTGAATATTCTCAACGTCATGAGCATCATTTGGAAAAATCTAATGCTATTTTGGTCACTCGCAAACAAAGGGATTTTGATGCTGCTTTTGTTGCTCGCAAGTGTCCTGCTTCACATTTTCAGCAGGGTGGACGCCCTAATCCAGGTAGTAAATCTTCTCGTCTTGCTTATCCTAACAAACATTGTTCTTACTGTGATAAGAAAGGTCATGTGGCTTTTGATTGCTGGGCACATCAATATGATGAGGAGCATGGAGTTACTACAAAGCAACCTCGCTTGTCCAAAAGTTTTCCTCCTTGTGATTATTGTGCACATACAGATCATCCATCTCGTCGTTGTTATAAACGCAGATATGATGAAGAACGTTCTCGAGCTTATATTGTTCAACAAACTACAACTGATGATGATCATACTCATCAGGAGCTCAATTTCGTCCATTGTGATATCTCTCCAGAAAAGGTACTTCATGTTCATGATGGTTCTCTATTCATCGTTGATTCACGTGCCACTGGAAACATGACATACCAATCGCAGTGGCTTCACAATTATCATTCTCTTCCTATCAAGAATTTTGTTTACCTTGCGGATGATACGACTTGTCAAGTCAAAGGAGTGGGTGATTTATATCTGGGGACTGTTTCATCCACTAGAATATTAAGAGGAGTTCTTCATGTTCCAGATTTGCAAAGAAATCTTCTTTCTGTTGCTCGTCTAATTGATCTCGGTTTGTTTGTTGGCTTTGATCATAATCAATGTCGTATATAGAAAGACGGGCATACTATAGCAGTGGCTCCTCGACATGGTAATCTATTCGAGCTATCATTGAACGATACAGTTGCAAATGTTGTTACTGCCCCTGGAGATGCAGATTGCAAATTATGGCATCAACGATTTGCACACTCCGATTTTGCCAAAATTCTTGATCTTCATCGTCATGGTCTTGTGCAAGGTATGGATCTTAAATCTCATCCACGTATGGGAATATGTGAGTACTATGCACTTGGAAAACACCATCGTTCGCCTTTCCACACTTCTACTTCATCACATTCCTGTGCTCTCTTGGATTTGGCTCATACCGATATTTGCAGTCCTTTTCTTGCCTCAAAGTCTCAATATCGATATTTTATAACTTTCATTGATGATTTCTCACGGTACACACATGTCTATCTTCTTCGACATAAGTCTGAGGCTTTATCTATATTTAAACAATACAAGATAAGTGTGGAGCTTCAAACTAGATTCTCTATAAAGACGCTTCGCAGTGACAATGGTGGTGAATATATATCCAATCTATTTGATGACTTCTGTAAGGATCAAGGTATTCATCATGAGTTTACAGTTCCTTATTCTCCTCAGCAAAATGGTGTTGCTGAGCGCAAAAATCGCACGATTCTTAATCCTATACGTTGCATGCTTATACACTCTGGTTTGTCTCGAAAGTTTTGGACTGAAGCACTTCTAACAGCTGTTTTTATTCAAAATCATCTTCCAACTACTGCACCTGCTGCTGGTAAAATTCCTATAACAATTTGGACAGGGAAGACACCTTCAGTCTCTCACTTTTGCACATTTGGCTGCATTGCTTATATTCATGTGCCCAAGGACACTCGACATAAGTTGGATCCTCTAGGTTTGAAGGTTATTTTTCTTGGTTATTCAGATCATTCCAAAGGTTACAAATTTTATGATCCTTCTTCTCAAAAGGTTATCATTAGTCGTGATGCTATATTTGATGAGAAGAATATGGGTAGCACATGGTCGTCAGATGTTTCAGATGATACACAATCTTTGCTTAGTGCATTTCCTTACTTGCTTTGTGATTCTACTAATTCTGATGATCATAAACCTCCTTCACCTCCAAAGAAGATTGATGAAAATTTGGAGATCTATGTCGATCTTCCTATTGAGATAGAGCATGGATTCTATTCTATTGAATATGATGTCTTTGATGATGCTATGTCTGTCCAAGAGGATCCAATATCGTATATGGAAGCTATCAATTCGTCTCAAAGGGATCAATGGCAAGAAGCTATGCAAGCTGAGTACGATTCTTTAATCTCCAAAGGTACATGGATTCTTACTGAACTCCCCCCAAATCGTGTTCCTATCAAATGTAAATGGGTTTATAAAACCAAGACCAAAGCTGATGGCTCGTTTGATAAGTTCAAAGCACGACTTGTTGCAAAAGGTTACTCACAGATTGCAGGAGTAGATTATCAAGAAACATTTTCTCCTGTTGTGCGCTCCACAACTGTTCGTATGATTTTGGCTTTTGCAACACTATTTGATCTAGAAATTCACCAAATGGATGTTAAAACGGCTTTTCTCAATGGAGATCTTGAAGAAGAAATCTATATGGAGCAACCTGAAGGTTTTATGATTGCAGGAAAGGAGCATCTTGTATGCCAGCTTCATCGTACAGTATCTTTCTTCCCCTTCCACTATTCATTGGAGTGCTGCAAAACGTATTCTTAAGTACCTCACGGGTACTAAGGAATTTGGTCTTATTTATCATCGTCGAGAGGATTCTTCTTTATCTTCCTCAACTTCTCTTGACCTTATTGGATATACAGACGCTGATTGGGCAAGTTCACACTTATCCATGCGATCTACAAGTGGGAATTGTTTCTTTGTAAATGGATGTTTGGTTTCTTGGTCCAGCAAGAAACAACGATGTGTTGCGGGTTCTACAACTGAAGCCGAATATGTTGCTATATCATTAGCAGCTCGCGAGCTAGTTTGGCTTCAACAACTACTTGCAGATTTGGGACATCCTTCATCATCTAGTACACCTCTTCGATGCGATAACCAAAGTGCTATTAGTCTTACCAAAGACTATATAGAACATAGTAAATCAAAGCATATTGCTATTCATTATCATTATGTTTGACATGAAGTCAAGAAAGGTTCCATTATGGTGGATCATTGTCCCAGTGATCAAATGGTTGCAGACATCTTCACAAAAGATCTTAGTGAAGCTCGCTTTAGCTCATTAAGACATGCACTTGGTATTGTTCCAAGTTCTTGTCTCACCGATTGAGGCATGTATCATTGTATTCAAGAAAACTTTATAGTAAATTATTTTTGTATCGTAGTTATGTGTAGGGGCTCGGGTTTTTCCCTTGTTCTCCCCAAGGGTTTTTTCACTCGCAGCCAGAGACCTTTGTTTGAGTGGGGATGTTACAACTATATATATCATCTCTCACTTGACTTGGGTCTCACCTATATATACTAACTCTACATCAATATGAATCATTCTTTGGGAGCATGTCTTGTGTATCTCTCTCGTACTCTCTCTCTCTCTCTCAACAATTATGTCGCGTGCATTAACGTTGTTGGGAAAATTCAATGTTGTTTGTAATTTACCAAATGGAACTGAGATCCATAAATCCCATGTCAAAGTCCTTGGTGACTTCAAGAGGGATAGGTAAAAGCTTAAGCGCTTATGAGCATTATTAAGAGGGCTTAAGAAGATTATACTTAAGACAGAGTAGGAATTGTGCTAAATAGAACCATCTTGACCAACCATGGTCAAAGGGATAGACAATCTTGATCAATTAAGATCAAAGATAAAGGTACATAGACACTTCAAGGGATCTAGGAGATAACTAGCAAGTTGACCAACCAAGGACAACGGGGTTGACCGTGATCTACATTACAAGGAGACCTAAGGTAAGGACAATTAGGGTTGGTAGGGTACAAACCCTAACCCTAAGATAAAGGGAAAATAAGAAACCTAGCTTGCCAAGCCCTTGGAAGCTCGCCAAGTCGCAAACGATCCAAGATCGAATGCTGGGAGCATTCGGGAAGAAGGAATCACACCTTAGCAGTTGGTCATACAAACGAGATCGTGATTGTATACTTAGGTACATTGTTTGAACTTCTTTGCTCAAGGAACTAATTCAAGGCAAAACACTTAATGCTTCAGGTTAAAAGCCTGGAGGGAGAGGTAGGTTCAGTTACCTCCGACTATCTGCCTGGCCCTATCCAAGGGGGTTGTTAGCCACGCTGGGTATATGGACCGAACCCGCCGCGAGAGGTCTCTCCGTGGGTACTGCTTGGAGCGGGAGGACACTTGGGTGCCAGGGGAGGCTCTGGCTGTAAATTCCTTGCCTCCGGATCCCGCACAAGAGGCCGACGTGACTCGAGATGGGATCTCGATGCCCATGTACTAGTCTATGGGCGGAACTTAGAGTAGCAATCCTGTTGATTGCTGGGATAGCCTTCGGGCATGATACTTGATGTATTCCAGGACTATGATAAATAAAGATCAGATATTTGAAAAAGGAACTTGCTTGACATTGTTTTTGTGTTAGTGCCTAAGTTACGTGAAGGAACCTGTGTTTAAATTAACTAATTAAGGAAGCTGCTTTTGCATGTCAAACATAATGTGGTAGGTAATTAGATAACTAAGCAAACCGAGGAAAGTGCGATGGATGTGACTTAGGTCCGTCCTACGGAAGGGTGGTCCCGGTTAGCTGGGAACTTTTCTCAAAAGACGTGATAACAAAACTATGAAGACCTAATGTCAGTAGAGTTAGAATCCCGATTTATGTTGTTTTAGAGGAATGGAATGGGACTATGCCTTATGGGCAGAGAGGTTGAGCTTCGCATCTCTCTCGTTTCCCGTTCTCCATGAACCAAGTACAGCATAAATCCGCTTCGACTCTGTTGTTCCTACGCAAAGTGGTTCATCTGGAGCTCGACGCTAGCTACTTCCTAGAGACTTTGCTAATGGGAAAGGAACCCTGACTTCAAGTCAATCCTAAGTGGGAACGGCTGGATACTTCCACTTGGGGCAGACTCGGGAAGACCTAGATTACAAACCCTATGACATTCTTTGCGAGTGCCAGATGGCACTTTCTAGACTCTCTTCCCGATGGGCTGCTAAGATGTGTCCCACAAGTGACGAGCGGACACGTTACACCCCCTCTCTCCATCTTTTTCTCTTTCTTATTCTTCTTTTTTTAACTCTTCTCCTTCTTCTTCTATCTCCCTCTCAAAGTGTGTGAAAAACTATGTCCAAAAAACTTTAAATTAATAAAAGCTTTTAAAATATTTAATTAAAAATTTTAATCTAAGAGAGAGAGAGAGAGAGAGAGAAAACCTAGGCTCTACACATGAGAGAGAGGAGGGGAGAGGGAGAGAAAAAATGTTTAATTAAAAAAAGACTATTCTCTTTCCTCTTCCCCCTCCTCTCTTCATCATCTTCTTCTTCTTCTTCTTCTCTCTCTCTCTTCTTCTATCTCTCTCTCAAAGTGTGTGAAAAACTATGTTCGAAAAATTTTAAATTAAAAAAATTTTAAAAATATTTAATTAAAAGAAAAGTTTAATCTAAGAGAGAGAGAGGGGAGGAGGGGGGAGGAATTTAATTAAAAAGGGGAGGGGAAAAAGAAAGAGAGAGATTATAAGTGAAAGAGAGGGGAGGGGGTTTTAATTTTAAAAAAAGAAGGGGAAGCTTTAATGAAAAAAGGGAGGGGAAAGAGAAAATGAGATATTACACGTGAGAAAGAGGGAAATGGAAAGGGTTTTGATTGAAAAATGGAGGTTTGAAAAAGGGATAGGTTCAGGAAGCCCTCTGGAGGTTCGGGGCTTTCCAAACTTACAACGAAAATAATATAGTAGTAATTCTCTCTATATGTTCCTTCTCTCTCTCTCTCTCTCTCTCTCTCTCTCTCTCTCTCTCTCTCTCTCTCTCTCTCTCTTCTTTTTCTTCTTCTTCTTCTTCTTTCTTCCCCCCCTCTTAGTCTCTCTTAAAGTATGTAAATTTTATATTTTTCTTATATATAATCTCTCTCTCTCTCTCTCTCTCTCTCTCTCTCTCTCTCTCTCTCTCTCTCTCTCTCTCTCTCTTCTCTCTCTTAAAAAATATTTAAATCTTAAAAAAACTTTTCTCTTTTCTCTTATTTCCTATCTCTCTTCATCTTCTTCTTTCTTCTTCTTCTTCTTCTTCTCCCTCCCTCCCTCCCTCCCTCCCTCCCTCTTTTCTTCTCTCTCCCTCCTCTCCTCTCTTTTCATTCTCTCTCCTCTTTTTTCCTTCTTTTTCTTCTTCTCTCTCTCATTTCCTTCTCTCTGTCTCTCTCCCCTCTCTCTCCTCTCTTTTTCTTTTTTCTTTTTCTCTCTCCCTCTCTTAAATTTTATATTTTCTCTCTTTGTAATTCTCTTTCTCTCTGCTCCCCCTCTCTCTTTCCCCCCTCTCTCCATCTTTTTCTCTTTCTTATTCTTCTTTTTTTAATCCTTCTCCTTCTTCTTCTTCTTCTTCTTATTCTCCTTCTTCTTCTTCTTCTTCTTCCTCCTCTCAAAGTGTATGAAAAACTATGTCCAAAAAACTTTAAATTAAAAAACATTTTTAAAAATATTTAATTAAAATGTTTAATTTAAGAGAGAGAGAGAGAGAGAGAGAAAAAAAACCTAGGCCCTACACATAAGAGAGAGGAGGGGAGGGGGAGAAGAAAAATGTTTAATTAAAAAAAGACTATTCTCTTTTCTCTTTCCCCCCTTCTTTCTCCATCTTCTTCTTCTTCTCTCTCTCTTCTTCTATCTCTCTCTCAAAGTGTGTGAAAAACTATTTTCAAAAAACTTTAAATAAAAAATATTTTAAAAATATTTAATTAAAAGAAAAATTTAAATTAAAAAGTTTAAATAAGAGAGAGAGACACACACAGAGAAAAAAAAACCTAGGCCCTACAAATGAGAAAGAGAGAGGGGAGAGGAGGGAGGAATTTAATTAAAAAGGGGAGGGGGAAAAGAAAGAGAGAGAATATAAGTGAGAGAGAGGGAAGGGGGTTTTAATTTTAAAAAAGGAAGGGGGGAGCTTTAATGAAAAAAGGGAGGGGGAAGAGAAAAGGAGAGATTGCACGTGAGAAAGAGGGAAGGGAAGGAATTTTGATTGAAAAAGGGAGGTTTGGAAAAGGGGGTAGGTTCGGGGTTTTTCGAACCTACAACGAAAATAATATAGTAGTAAGGTAATGAAAATATGCATGCATCCAGTTCGTTGGTTCACTAACTAAGTCAATATGGTTTTAGGAAGAGTTAGGGAGTGCTAGGGCTTACAAATCATAGCCATTAAAATATGGAGGTTATTATAGTAAGAGTCACAGAATGGTGGGATGAACACTAAAATTATGAAAAGATCAAGGTGCAAGGCTATCAAAACCTATCAAGTTTCAGATGATGACATTCAGCATAAGTTATAGATACATGTTGACATGTGGATCTTATAGTATGGATAAGGGCACATCTAATTGCTGAACATATAAGGGTCAACAAAGTTATTATAACTATATGTGGGCATGCAAGAGGCCGTCAGAGGTCCACTTACTATAAGAAATCATCTATATAACGTGTATTCAAAGGATATTAAGAAATACCCTTTCTTTACATGCTATAAAGCTGTAAAATAACCTCTTTTACTTTACTAAACTTATTAAAAAATTCAAAGTGTTATTTAAAAATATATATTTTAAATACAATCCTATAACTTTTACTAAATATAATACCCTTTCTTTTGAACTCATGTGGTATCTTACATATTCTATAAGGTGGACTCCTTGGGAAGAGGCCTCAATATACAAAGTTGAATCTCTTTTCCTTTGGTGAAACTTCAATGTATGATGTCCTTAATGAGTGTAAACATAGTGTACACATGATATAATCTTAATTCAAAGATAAAACACACCATGAATTCATATGTAAACTCGTCTAACCCATAGAACTAGTTCTTGCAAGGCAACCCAAAGTTGCAATCATACAAAGTAATAACAATGGTTGGCCTATGGATGGTAATCAATTTTGGCAAATGAAAATAAAATAGATATTTTTTAAATACTTAAATTTATCTCAAAGAATTTCACAAATTCTTTGATTGATTTATGTAACTACCTTATTATAATGAAAGAAATAAGCTAGGATATTAAAAAAGTGCGTAGAATGAGTCTTTTACTTCACAAATTCTATATGGCTAGAATTACTCAAATTTTACTACTAGGAAACATGGGAAATTACTAGAATCATGCTATGATTTTAAGAAAGGATATGGGATGAAGAGATAGACTCTATGTATTGCATATGTTAAGCAATGTATCAAAAACAATGTTTCTATGGTTATGTCTAGTTTTAGATTTAAGAATGACAAGCCAGGTATTGCATGGATTCATGGTTGTGATAACCAGATGTGTTATGAAATATGGTGGTTCGTGACATTGGAATTCTTAGCCCAATGCCCCTTAGCACTCTATAGAGTGTGGAAATACTCACATATATATGGGAGTCCTACACTCCTAAGGGAGATAGGTGTTCATTTTGTTTTGATGACTAGAGCACCCAACAGGGCAAAGGGCCGAATGATAAGCGTACATGTCATGAAGGATGGCTCATGAGGCTTTGAGAAGCTAAGAGGGGCTCTGAGTCATGAAAGTTCCAATTGACTACAAAATAGAGTGCGATCATATACAATCCAATCCTCTAAGATTGAAAGGTACTATCCTAGACCAATAGTGTCTTTCTATGGAAAGATAGTTTTGTACCACTCTACAGAGTAAAGATTTTGATTACTATTATAAAATAAAATATTTGATTTTTGAATTGTCTATTATGAGCTAAAGATTTGAGTATAACAAACCATGTTTAATCGAATAACACAAATAGTCATGCCTATCCAAGAGGTTTTTAAATGCCACTTGGATCAATGAGGCAATTGTTATGAAATAACACTCCCAATTTCTCTTGAGAGGAGAATATCTCGATTTCTCTAAGGAGGGGAGCATGTAATGGCCTTCTTACTCAATTCACCTTAATAAACAATGTCCCCATTACTCAATTCACATTAATAAACAGTGTACATGCACATTCTACTAAAGTAAAGCAAAGTGCAAAAAATATTTACTTCAAAAAACTACTTACTTTATGTTGAAAAATAATTTATTATGTAAACTTGTCACATTTGGATACATGTATGCTTAGAAAAGCTAAACAATAACATCAAGTAAACACATTTTAAACTAGCACAAGCAATCTTTCAATAATAAGGATAATTGTTATTATCAATGAAGTGTTACAAACCAATTAAGTACTAGGAAACCCTCCGAAGACAAGCTCATTAAAACTACGTCTATAGTATAAAACAACAAGAAGAAGATATTTAGTTGGTAGTTGATTGTGCTTGGGTGAGTTACGACACTACTTGGATGGGTGATCTCCTAGTAAGTTCTTCATACAAGTGAGCTTTGT
This sequence comes from Lygodium microphyllum, assembly GCF_053477565.2. Classification (NCBI taxonomy): domain Eukaryota; kingdom Viridiplantae; phylum Streptophyta; class Polypodiopsida; order Schizaeales; family Lygodiaceae; genus Lygodium; species Lygodium microphyllum. The sequence goes on along the minus strand of NC_141148.1, from coordinate 50,944,016 downwards.
ATGTAATATTTTTTCCTTTTTTTGGAGACAAAAAGAGATTAGGTTCCAAAAATCAAGTCCCCCACATTGACATCATTGATGATATTAGCTAAAATGCTAAATGCAAAATCAAATTTTCCTCTCCCCCCTCTCCCCCTAAGGTACCATATAAACACGGATAGAGATATCTCAAAAATAAACAACTATTGCAAAGACTCCATTCTATTGAGTGCGACAAATGTAACTTGCTCCCCCTCTCTCTTTTGAAATCATGCAAAAGTTATACTAGAGTCCTATGAGCTCTTCCTCTTCTTATATGAAAGCTTTCCTAAAATCTAATAAGCTTCTCTCTTGCTTCCCCACATGGTGCACAACATTTTTCAGATTTCTTGAGTCTATTCCATGGCTTCCAAGAGAGACACAAATACTATGTGGGATCCCATGTATGACAAAGGAGTCATTGTTGTTACACTGGACTCAAAGCTAAAGCACACCACTGTGAAGTTGCATCCAACTTATCCAGCCTATAGAACCGATTCTAGTAAGGCAACCTAAAGTTGCAATCATACCCCATACGAGTGATGATTGGCCTATGGAGGATAATCATGTTTGACAAAATAAAATAAAAGATATATTTGTTTAAAATGCTTATAATTATCTCAAAGAATTTCATAAATTTATTAGTCACTTATGTGGTTACTTTATCATAATTAAAAGAAGAATCTCAAGACATTAGAAAATCATGTAGGATGATTATTTTGCTTTATAAATTTATATATGCCTAAAGGTACTAAATTTTACTACTAGGAAAGAGGAAAATATACTACAATCATAGTATCCTTTTAGGAAAGGATATGAGAATTGATGAAGGGATAGACTCTTAGCTACCAAAGTGCTTGAGGGAGGAGGAACTCGATCAAGCATGGAGATAAGCTCACTACACTCAAGGTGTGAGAACGTGTACGGCTATGTGAGAGGTAGCCATTGCACTTGGCTTAAACTGCTTGTGAAACAATAAGCAGTCCGTGAGTCTTGGCAGTCGAGCAAAGACTCCCACATTTTGGTTCCATTGTCGGGACCAATGGATTCAAGCTTTGAGTACTTACGTGCTCCGAATTGAGCATTGAAGTAGGGTTTTCCCCGAACCGATGCTTGAGATAGGTAGGAAGCAAGGGACTTGAAGAGGGGTTCAATCTCCTTTGCAAGTAAATGTTTCTGGTTTTTTGAATTTAGGAAAGTAGATTTGATTAGCATAAGTTGAATTGCATATTTGAAGAATTATATTAAGAACAATGTTTCTATGGTTATATATATGATTTTGGATTTAATAATGATGAGCTAGGTATCTTATGGATCCGTGTTTGTAATAGTGAGACATGTTATGTAATATGGTGGTTCATGATGCTGGGATTTGCACTAATCCAATGCTCCTTAGCACTCTACAAGGTGTGGAAAACCTCGCATGTGGGTGGGGGTCCTATGCTTGTGAGGGATGTAGGTGTTTATCTTGTTTTGATTGCTTGAGTAGCTAAGGGGACAAAGGGCTGAGCAATAAGTGCACATCTTATGTAGAATGTCTCCTGAGGCTCAAGAAATCTTGCATGGGCTCTAAGGCATTGAATTTCATTCAAGTGACCATCGACAGTTTCAAGGAGGTTTGTGTCAAGCCACAAGTCACAAAGAAGATAGAATCAATGACATTGATACCAGACCTCTCTATATATTTCAAAGAAAAGTCCAAGTACAAGAGGCGAGTACAAGTTTGAAAACCCTAATAGGTTTCAACCCAATATAAGATTATAGATAAGCTCAAGAGCCCCATAATAACAAAGTCCTAATCCTCCGTTGTTACAACAATAGAATCCTCCTTCCATACCTACAATAATAGATTTTCTATTTACCCTTCCATACCTACAATAGTAGATTTTCTATTTACCTATCATCCTAACAATCTTCATGGACCTACTTGTATTAGTTTAGTCTAGATCGTCCCTATTTTTGCCCTATTTCTACATGCTTTTTCTTTCCAATCATTGCTTTTTGACTTTGTCTATCCAAGAGTATGAGATCTCTTTTGCTTTCCATCATCATGCTTTTTATCTTCCAAGTATACATATTTAAATTAATGGATGTTTATGAGTTTAGAGTGCACTCGTATTAAATTAAGGTTAGGACGGAGTTCTAATCTATTTATTTATTTTGTAGCTGAAGACTGCTAGGTGTTCACTTTTATCGGTTTAATTTTATTATTTTCTAACAATTGTGAATGCTTTAGTTGATGTATAGAGCAGGCGATGATGGCATTGGGAAGCACTGGGCGATAGCGTGTATTCAAATTACCTAGAAGAAATTATCATTTTTTATGGACGCATGTCTTATCATTAAAGGCATGGCGCTAATATTTATTTAGGCGCACTTATTTATTAAAGCACTTGAAAATTATTTATTATTTTGTATGCACATGGGCGCATGGTTTAGATATTTCATTATTGGACATTGTATTTGGGCACAACCTGACTCTTGGGCCGCCCAACTACTTTATTCTTTATTTGAACAAAAATAGATATCTGATTCTTAGGGTAGACAACCTCATGGATAAGCTACAAGGGGCCACAATATTTAGCAAGATAGATCTTAAATCTGGATACCATCAAGTATGACTGGATACATATGATATTTTAAAAACTACATTCATGACACAATTGGACATTATGAATTCCTTGTTATGCCATTTGGTTTAACTAATGCACCAGCCACATTCAGTCGTATGATGAATCACATATTTTTGAAGCATCAACATTGTGTCATTGTTTTCTTTGATGGACAGATTGGTTTTTAGTAAGAATGAGAACAAGCATTATGAACATTTATCCTTGGTTTTCAAATTGTTGAAAGAGAATCAATTATAAGCTAATCCTGAAAAGAGTGAATTTTTCCAAACCCACATTGAATACTTAGGACATATTGTTTCCTCTGACGGTATTAAAGTTGATCTTAAAATTATAGAAGCAATTTTGAATTGGCCGATACCTAAAAATGTGCATGAATTACGTTCTTTCTTAGGTCTTGCTAGCTTTTATAGAAAAATTGTGAGAAATTTTTCGTTGCTTGCACTGCCTTTGACAAAATTATTAAAGAAATGTATTAAATATCATTGGTCTGAAAATTAGCAAAAGTCTTTTGATTTACTGAAACATGCCTTAACACATGCCCCTGTATTGCAATAACCTAACTTTAATAGACCATTCTTCATGGTAGTCACTAACGCTAGTGGATTTTGAATAGGAGCTGTCCTTATGCAAGATTCACATCCCATAGCCTACTCTAGCTACAAACTTAAACCATTTGAACTCAAGTATTCTACCTATGATAAGGAATTTCTAGCAATAGTACAAGCTTTACGTCAATGGAAACACTACTTAATGGGATCTGAATTCATGATCAAAACTGACCAACAAAGTATCAAACATCTCCTTAGTCAGCACAGATCTCTAACCGTCATATTAAATGGACTGCTTTTATTCAAAGTTTCCACCCACTTATCCAATATCAACCTAGAAAAGAGAATGTTGTTGCCGATGCTTTGAGTAGAAGACCAACTATCCATAATATCTCTATGATATCTTTTGACTCCCTTATCCCTATGAAAGAAACGTATAATCAAGACCCCAATTTTCAAGTTGATTGGAATAAATTAGTTACAAATAACTCAATTTCAATTGATTCATTGTCTTATGCTGATGGATTTATGTTTTATGAGAAAAGGTTATGTGTAGCTGTTCCATTTCGATCATTTGTGTTGCACAAAATTAATTGTCCTCCATACCAAGGCCATAGAGGCATTATTTCTACCTTACGTACATTGGTTGAAGATTTTTATTGGTCATAGATGGAATCTGACATTTCTAACTTTGTATTTGAATGTTTAATTTGTCAAAGAGCTAAGCGACACCATGGTAAGCAATATGGTTTATTAATGCCTTTACCAATTCCAGAATGACCATGGAAACATATTTCAATGGATTTTATTACTAGTTTGCCTAATACCCAAGCTAATCATGATATGATCTTGACTATTGTAGATCGATTTAGCAAACAAGCATATTTCATGCCATGCAAGAAAACATTAACTATATCTCAAGCTGCATAATTGTTTTTGAAGATTGTTTTCACTAACCATGATTTGCCAAAAGTTATTATTTCTGATCGTGATTCTAGATTCTGTAATAATTTTGGACTACTTTGTTTGCTACTTTAGATACAAAGATTGATTTTTTATCTATATTTCATCCTGAAACAAATGGGCAAACATAAGCTACTAATAGTACAATTTTAGATCTTTTGCGTGCATATACAATTTCAAAACCACAAACATGGGATACACACTTGCATTTACTTCAATTTGCATACAATAACATACCACATACAGCTACACAAAAAGCACCTTTTGAAATCATTTATGGATATAGATTGTCTATACCTGTTACCTCATTGTCAAACAAAGTTAAAGCTGCTAATGATATTGCTAATATGCATACTACTATTTTTGCTGAAGTCAAAGATATGATTGCAAAAGCCCAACAATCATACACTAAACAAGCTAACAAGAAAAGAAAAGCTATGAGTTTCAAAATTGATGATTATATTTGGTTATGCATTGAAAGAGAGAAGATTACAAAGTGTTGAGAAACATCCTGTTGTTAAGTTAGCTCCTAGATTTTATGGACCTTTCAAAATCATTCACAAAATCAATGACAATGCATTTAAATTAGAATTACCCCAACACTGGAAAATCCACAATACTTTTCATATCAGTTTGTTACAACCTTTTAAAGGCCAATTACCTATCCACCCTGTCTATGAAACCCTCCTTTATAAGAAGAAGAAACTAAACTCCTTGAACCTGAAACTATTCTAGACACTGACTTTATGACCACTCGAACTGGTCGTAGATACTCTAGATATTTAGTTAAGTTTAAAAATCATCATGTTGAAGAGGCCCAATGGATGCACGCCTATGACCTAAGTGATTGCCCCTCACTGCTCGCTCCACATTGAGCTAGTAGCAATTGAGGACAATTACTATCCCACCTCGGGGGTATGATGCCAGGAGAGATATTCCACGATGGATTCCGTGAGATCACTGTGGATTTCGTGAGGTTTTGTGATGGATTTCATAAAACTATATTTATTTGTCGGGGCTTGTACACAAGGTGGATTCCTTGTGCGAGAAGTTGATGGGGACGTTTGTCCTTTTCGGGCGTCATGTTAATTTAATGTGCACATGGATGAATCCACAGTGGGTGTTTTTGCAAAATATATATTTAAATTAATGGATGTTTATGAGTTTAGAGTGCACTCGTATTAAATTAAGGTTAGAACGGAGTTCCAACCTATTTATTTATTTTGTAGCTGAAGACTACTAGGTATTCACTTTTGTCGGTTTAATTTTATTATTTTCTAACAATTGTGAATGCTTCAGTTGATGTGTAGAGCAGGCGGTGATGGTGTTGGGAAGCACTGGGCGCGATAGCGTGTATTCAAATTACCTAGAAGAAATTATCATTTTTGATGGGCGCGCATCTTATCATTAAAGGCGTGGCGCTAATATTTATTTAGCCGCGCTTATTTATTGAAGCACTTGATAAATATTTATTATTTTGTATGCGCATGGGTGCACATTTTAGATATTTCATTATTGGACATTGTATTTGGGCATATCCTGACTCTTGGGTCGCCTAACCGCTTTATTCTTTATTTGAACAAAAGAAAACACAAAAGCTAAAGCATGCTTATTTGTAAAATTGGGATGTTTTGAGCTTTGAGATGAATAAATTGTGGGAGCTTTCACTCAACCGCCAAGACCCATGGACTGCTTATTGTTTCAAGCATTCCAAGCCGAGCACTAATGGCTACCTCTCACATAATCGATGCGCCATCCATACCTACGAGTGTAGTGAGCTTACCTCCATGCCGTTCGAGTTACCTCCTCTCCCGCGCACTCCAGTAGCTCCATGATCCAAGTGCAAGCTTCAAGCAAGCTCCATCCTCAAGCTCCACACTCCAAGCTCCATTGCCGCGAGCAAGATAAGAGAAGAGAAGAGAATAAAAGAAGAGAGGAGAAGATGGAGAGCTTCTCCTCCTTGGTCCCTCACCCTCACACACTCACTCCCTCACACTCTCACACTCCCTCTCTCAAGCACAAGCTCAAGCAAGCAAGAACAAGAAAAAGAAGAAGAGAAGGAGAGCTACTTTTGGCCACACACAAGAATGAGCTTCTCATTCACTTTTCAACTTTATATACAAAACCCTAAATCCCTTTTGGGCGGTCATCCCCTTTTCCCCTTTTTACATGGCCAGCCGTAGCCTAGGCCCTTTTTCCCATTGTCCTTCTATCTTCCTAGCTTCCATTCCACCGCCGATCTACATTTACAAATTGCACGGGTGAGAGCCTGGCGCTCCTTGAATTAAACCATGATGCACTTGCGCTCTTTTAGAAAAGTTTTGACTTGCGCTTTTCCTTGTGTGCCTTTCTCCCTTATTTAGGACTCTTCTCCTTGTGCGTCTTTGTCTTCTGTTTCTCTCTGCCTTGGCCTTTGTCTTTGTCTTCTGCTTTAGCTTTTTCGGATTTTTCACCTTCATTCATTTGAGGGTTAACATTACCCCCCTTCTAGACGAGTGCCAGTCCCATGGCACTCACCGTCGTAGGTAGCGGGTTGTAGCATGCACCGAAGACGTGGGTGACAAGGATGCCTGTGGTTTTCATGGAGGAGTGTTGGTGGCCAAGGTGGCGGGTGGAAGGTTGTTGGTGTTGGTGGTAGGGCTATTCTATATTGGGGATTGCAGTGATAGCCAGCACAAGTGTTGGTGTGTTGGGGATTCTGCACATGACGATTCTTTGCGGGTTTGTCGAATGGTAAGGGATAAGCATTCAGAGTTGGGTGTTGATGAAGAGCGAACGACGCTTTCATTGGATTCTTCAACACCTACAATTGAAAACCTCTCATGTGGGCTCTCCCTAAGGGTAGTGCTAGTCTTCTCTATTGTGCACAAGACATCATGCAATTAGTTTGGGAGACAGGTCGAACTCTAAGCAAGCTGAGAGTATTGTCTTGCACTTGAGGACCCAAACTGTGTATATACTTCGGTGCAGATATTATGTGAGTGCTCGTGCATACTTAGATATTACGTAGTTAGAAGACCGCAGGCTAGTTTCTCGTAACAATGTATGGATGAAGCAAAGTTGTCCATGTTGAGAAGAAGTACACGTGAAGGTATATGAGACATCCTTTGCATTGTGACTACACGACATAGCATAATTGAATACAGGGACACCGCACTTTTGGTAGCTGGAAGCCATTGGACTCGCTTGAGGAGGACGGTGTACTTTGCATGGCCAATCGTGCGGTGCTTACGACCACTAATTGCAATGGTACTAAGGCAGAGTGCAAGAGAGAATTGTGCAAGTGGGTCAGGGTGATAGGTCTAATTATAGGCGAGACAAGCTCCCCAGGTATGTCCTGCCCTTGATGTGCCCTGAACAATTGTGGATGATGCTAAAGGACTAGGGGACTAGGGACGGAGCCAGTCAACCAAGGTCACTGGACGTGCCTAATTTGAGGATGCTTAGGTGCTGTGCTGTGATCGTAGGTGCTTCTTATCTTTTCGTTCGTTTTTTTTTTTTGGACTTGCCGGAGTACAACCATTACAATATGTTGAGGCTATCAGCCTTTCAATGGGTTGGAAAATGTCAAGCTTCGAAGGCTCAGGAAATGGATATTACAGTGATGATTGTGCCCTAGCCTCATTGTTAGAGAAGCAGTTGTTGAGATGGGGAGATACACTTGAGATATTGCAAACCTCCTTGCGACACACGCGATATTGGTACAATTGAGGTAACGACTGCCGTGAGTGAACTATAGAGCTTGACCCAGAAAGAGAGCGTAGCCCATGAATATGCTTTGGGCCATACGATGTGGGCGGTCGGCAAGGGTGATTTTTGCTTTCCGCAGCGTGGCTTTGCCACGGCTCTTTGTGGGGTCGATGGTCTTGCGGTGATCGGGCATTGAACACTTTCGCACAAAGACTTGTATCATCCTGCATCCACTTGTCACTTCATGAGAGTACATGCATGGTATATGCCACAACTATAATAAACCAATGCAACGTAAGGAGACATCACTTATCTGAATTCCATGGTGTTGACTTAGATACTTATCACCTGGGCTTGATTAGCTTTTTCTTTTGCTAAAGACGTGAAATATATTAAATGCAGATATGAAAAGTTTGTAGAATTGGGGAACATGTCAACACTTAACCAATTAAAGACAAAAAGTCATGGCCAGGTAGCATTTGATAAGCCTTTTATACAACATGGGGCTACTCTATTTGTACGAGGCGGGGCGAGTCTGGGTGGTCGAGCGACTGAGGCTCTGCTAGTGCGGGGCTCCCGTGGGTTTGGGCAGGGAACATGTCAGCCGGGACATGAATGGTGTAGTCCCGGGCCGCTACCGTTTCCAAAATGTCTTTAAACAGTTCATTAAATTCTGCCCTATCCTTGGCTGCCTTATCACTTCGTGAGCACCTGGTGCCCGAGTGTGCATTGGAGGTCTGTGCAATTGGCATTGCCACATTTTGTGTGCCTCTCTGAGCATCCACTCCCTTGGCCCGCGGATTCTTCGGCCTTCATCCGGGGCGGTGTCGCTTGGGGCCGCGTTTCTTGGCGTACCTTTTAAGAGTGGGCACGTAGCGCACTGGCAGAGGGGCGTGTGCCGCATGTTCCCATCAGCTGTGGAGAGCGTCCTTGCAAGCTAGCTGCCCTTGGTTCTCCATGTTTTCCTCGCGGGGGACCTGGAAGATGCGAATCAAGGATTAGGATTTGTCACATGATAAGACCATTCGTATGTAAGGGATTATAGTGCAGGTTATCAAGCGCATAGGACAAGAAGGGGAGGGGTAGGGCATGCAGTGCTTGTTGTAGAGGGATGGCCCCCGTGATGTATATTTAGCCTCCTGCCATTAGCAGATCTTGGTTCATGCAGAGTTACGTCGGCTGGCAGTCATGGATTTAGGCAAGGCTTCTCCTCGGAAGGATAGACCGGAAAGGGAAGAAGGTGTATAGAAAGGGACTACACCCTGTCTACACCATGAGAGTTGTTGATCAAGGCTTCTTATGGCGGTAATGTGGTTGCATGCCCTGGAGGTGGGGATGGTCACACATCTTTTAAATGCGTGATGAGAGGAGGACTTGAGAAGCTTAGCTTGTCAAACCCAACTCTTCTCCATGCGCTTGACTATCATTGCTTGTGTGTGTTGATATTGTTTATACACGGTGACACAAAAATCAGTGTTTATTTATATACATATTCATGAGTCCATGTCACTTCACGAGGATAAGAACCAATTGTAGAACTCGGGGTTGTGCTGGAGCGTGGCACACGCATCCAGCACTCGTGGCAGCTTACTTAGTACAAATAGATATCTTGCCACATCAAGCAGCATGGACCCTTGTCCGAGTCTACTGGCAACATGTAGCTCCTCCTCAATGAGAACCTTATCCAACAGAGAGTTTTCTTGGCTAGGTTCAGCCAAGTCTGTACTCCGAATGGCAGTCAACACTCAAAGGACAGTCGGTGCCACATAGGTTGGGTCCCTTTGGGATCGCCATTTGGCCAATCGCTCCTAAGAGACTGTCATGATCTGAGCCCCTAGTTCGGCCATTACAACGCGGCATTCGCACCAACGCTGCTCAAATTGACTCTGGCCAGCTGACAATCGCTTTAGTTGCTCTATGTCTACGAGATTCGATCGGCAGAGCACTTTATTAAACGTGACGGTTAAGTGCAGTTCGTCAACCTCCTCGTCAGAGATGAGTCGCATGCGCTCATGTAAGAGCTTGTTATAGTGCTCGTCAAGATGTTCTTGCTCTTCCCAAGATAAGGGGAATGGTAAGTATTCTTCGAGCTGCTCCTTAGGGAATGCGCCCATGTCCACAAGGACGTAGACACGTGCGAACACTTTGAGCTTAGCATCCAACTCAGTTAAGCATTCTGTGACACTTCTATGTTCAACGAAGTCTTGCTCGGTTGCTATCTCATGCAAAGTTCTAAGAGTTTCCTTAGGCTTTAGCATAGCTGGGAGTTCATGCCTAGATGAGCAAGATTGGTCAATGCTAGGATTTCTTATGCTCTCAGGGATTGTGCATTTTTCCTGAGGTTTTGCTGCTATTTTGTCATGGTTCTTCTCGGATGTGACTAGTATAGATTTGTCATCCTGTTGTGACGACGTTGTATCCACTCTTGATTGGTCGATGTGAGTTCTATTGTCAGTGGATTGAGTGTTGAAAGCAACTGTTGGTGGCAATAGCTGCTTTGATTTTTCAGAGCACACAGCTGTGTCTGAGGTTTCACCGCTATTAGGAGAGACATCAATGGGTTCATTGGTGGATGGACTTGATGCTTTATTTCCCAGCTCTCCCTCGCTCTTGGTCTCAATGCTCTTGGGGTCCACAACCACCTGTGGTTGCTGTTGTTTTCGATGTTTTCTCCTCTTTTTCTTGGTCAATGAAGGTGCATCACTCAACGACTCAGGACCCTGGACTAGGTCAACCGTTGATGTGCTTGGTTGGGCCTCAGCATTCTCTTTCTCTAGTGTGTCCTTACGGGACATGGCCGTGGCCTGCTGAATAGCCTCGCTAGGTTGTGAGAGCACAACTACCTCCCTTTTCGAAGAGTCTAGCCCTTCAGCCAACTCCTTTGTGTTTAACTCCTCCAGCCTAGGATTTAGGCACTTTGAAAGTGCTGGAGTTGCCGAGGGATTTGGTTGCGACACCTCCTCCACAGGTAAACTACTAAGGACACGTTCCACAAGGGGCATTGTCACAGCCAAGGGTTGTGACTGCTGTGATCCCTGATTGGAAATAGTAGCAGCTAGTTTAGTGGGCTAGTTACCCTTGGTGGATTGTGGTGTCAAGTCCCTAGGGCGATCGGAAGTGGCCGTGGTTTTTGTTGCCCTTTGAGCACTCATCTGTGCAAATCGAGCATGAGTTGATCTAGTCACATTAGGTTGCTCATGCATATCCTTGGGTCGAGAGCTACAGATGGCGTCATGTCCCACCTCTTGGACATTTGGAAGCTTAGATGGAGATAGAGATTGGAATTGAGCAGTTTCCCTTGACAACCGCTGTTGTGCTTCCTGTGTCCGTTTGGAAAAAGAGGATGTAGGAGATCTAGGACTCTTAGGTGGACTTGGCACTAGCTGAATGATTTGCTCGAGGCTATTAGACGATTGTGCCATTTGCTTTGTTGAGCAATCAGCCTTGCCTTGAGCAATGTTGTGCCTATGATGCTTGTTCTCCCCTTGGGAAATCAAAGGCTCTTTGGGCACTAATGATTTTTGTGCATGCTCAATGGCTACACATGACATCTGTCTATTTAGCATGCTAGGTTGAGGCTCTTTTCTTCGAACAATCATGTCTGATTTCTTGCCTCGAGACCTAGAGTTTCTCTTAGATTTCCTCCTGTGCTTCATTGCTTTTGATACACTCTAGCCTTCAGCTGCGATAGAGGCAGTTTAGCAGGGGATTTTGGTACCCAAATCCATCGGTTACCTACGTAGTACCCTTGAGCCAATAGCAACGCTTTGGATATCCATCGCGGCGTTGTGTTGACTCTCCGTCGATGCCTTTATCTATAAGGCTTGGGCTTCCTTTGGGGTCTTCTACGATATTTGTAAGTCCAAAGCTTGTCCTTGGCATTATCTCCTGACCTCCTTGGTTCTAGCATGGCCTCACTCACTGGTTCTCGTTGTTTGACATGCGCTTGTATTAACTCTTCCAACAAGTCCCCGCTCTCGTCAGCAGGGTTGACTGTCATGTCAGCACCTTGCTTGCCTTTCCCTCGAGGTTCGATGAGATCACCCTTGCTAAAGGTCGTGACTATTCTCACACCCGGTAGTGTCAGGTGTATCCTCTGTGCTACATAGTTAGCCTCACACTTGGTCACCCTTTTGAAGGGTCTTCCTAGGAGGGTTTCTTTCCCGCAGCTAACACTATTTGGAGGAACATGAAATATGATAGGCAAGCTTTCTGTTTCAATTGTCGCAAGGATTTTGTACTTCCCTATGAGTGCTTGTGGGTGTCCCCCATAAGGGTTAAGAGTTGCACTAGTCGGTGTGAGCTCTGGTTGGCCTAGTAGGGTCCATAATTCATAGGTCAAGATGTTAAAATCTGCTCCTTCATCAATCAGGGCATCGATAGTATGCTCTCGTTTTGTGGTGAGTTTGACCCTAAGATAAGCAGGTGGTACTATGTCTTCATCTTCCCGGTCCTGGCTTGTCAATTTAAGCCTTCTGACAGATGCCCCTGAGCCCCCAACTACACGACCAGATGTGGATTCTCCACTGGTGCCTTGGATCGTCGGTGTAGTGCCATTCAAGGAGTATCTATCGTCAGGACTGTCATATCTAGTCATTCTCACGATTGTAGCTTGATGTTGTTGCTTTCCGCCTTGACTAGATGCAGTCCGAATGCAACACATATGTGTTTTGCTGATGCCAGGAAGCATATTTCACGGTGGATTCTGTGCCACGGTGGATTCTGTGAGGTCTTACGGTGGATTCCGTAAACTTTGATGACCGGGGCTCATACACAAAGTGGATTCTTTGTGCGAGAAGTTGATGGGGACGCCTGTCCTTTTCGGACGTTTCATTAATTTAGTGTGTACATGGGTGATTCCATAGCGGGTGATTCTGCAAAATGCATATTAAATTAATAAACGTTTATGAGTTTAGAGTGCGTACTCGTAATAAATTAAGGTTAGGATTGTTTTCTAACCAGTTGATTTATTTATGTAGCTGAAGACTGCTAGGTATTCACTTTTGTCGGTTTAATTGTATTATTTTACTAATGATTGTGAATGCTTCAGTTGATGTGTAGAGATAGTAGTAGTGGCGGAGGAAAGCATTGGAGGATAGCGAGTATTCGATTTATTGATTATACTTTGATGGGCGTATACCTTAGGCATGGCGCCTATATTTTGTCGCGCCTATTTATTGAGGCGTTGGATATTTATTATTATTTTGTATGCGCGTGGGCGCACGATTATGTTATTTTTAGTTGGACATTGTATTAGGCATGCCAGACTCTTTGGGCACCGTCCATTAGCTTTATTCCTATTTTGTGTTAAAGCAAACTCAAAATCTAAAAGCTTGCTATTTTGTAATTTGGGCTATTTTTTGAGCTTGAAGATGATTAATAGATAAAATACATGCTTTGTGGAGCACTCACACAAGGCATGGGGGAAGATTGCACCCAATTGGTCTCTTGTTCATATCATTCATGCTTTTTACCTTGTAATTTGTGCAAAAAGTAGAGTTCTATTGTTCTTGGGGACCTTCCGACATTCACTACGCAAGTGTACAGCATCCGATCTGCGCACCAATGGTATCAGAGCGAAGCTGAGATCAAGAGCTTCCAATCGCTACCCATCTTGTGTGAAGGCGGAGCTCCTGGAACGATCGGGCTCTACGGTCAATCTCATCGCGAACGGTCGATATAGGCAGATTCCTGGCAATCAAGAACCCCTGTTTCCATCATCAGACTGCGAAGGACCGGCCTGCAGAGAGACGGAGGACCACTCCTACATTCTCTTCTTCAAGTCGTCAAGAACAGAGATAAGCTCTCTCTTAATCTCAAAAGTTTTAAAGCCTAATTAAGCTTCATAAGCTTAATAAGCTTGGTTTAAGCTTAAAAAGCTTAACTTAACCAAATCATCAACGTCTGGGACAAGAATATATCCGGGGAATTTTCGCCGCCTTTCAAAAACGGCCCCTCCTCCCCCACGATTTCGCCGTTTCTGATAGATTAAGCTCATAAGCTTAATCACTTAAGTTTCAAGTCACTTAAGCTTCTCAACTCAGCAAGTCTTCAAAGTCCAAGTTCTGCAAGTATTCTAAGTCGAAGTTCTGCAAGTTACATAAAGCAACCAAGTTCTGCAAGTCTACAAAAAGTCAGACAAGTCATCTGAAGTCAAAACTGACTTCTGTTCAAAACTCATAGAAGGGTTGTTCCTGCGCAGAAACTCCGAACTGCAAAGTTGTTCATTAGAAGGTACTCTATGCATACGCAGGTTTGCTGAAGCATTTTCAGCATACGAAGAAGGATAAAATGCAGATTTTTCAAAGATTGTGAAAGCCACACCCAAAAATATATAAGCCTTGTATTCCCGAACTTGAGCTATGCTCATCCCGCTAACTTGATTTTGAGAGTGAGAGGTCTTTTGAGTTTTACAGGATGACGAAACCACATATGGATGATTTAATGGCTAAAGGCGACCTACCTGAACCTACGATGGAGCAAAAGCTGGACTTAATTATGATGCAGTTGGATTAAGAAAGACGGGCTAGGCAAGCATTGCAAGTTCAATTGGCAAATTTACAAAGATCGTCTACCGACAAAGAGGAACCTCAATCTGAAGATCTTATTCGACGTACCATCGACGCGACTCTTGAAGCTCAAACTATCCGCAAGGAATCAAATATAAGTAAAAGAAATTTCAAATTCTGTACTTTCAATGGCACTCGAGAGGGAAAAACTATTCTTGGATTCATTAATCAGTTTGATAACTACTTTCATGAGGAAACCTATGCAGAAAAAGATAAAATCAAGTGTGTCACTAATCATTTAGTGGATAGAGCATCTCTTTGGTGGACAGTGATTCGTAACATTATAGATTGTCCCGCTAGCTGGGAGAATTTCAAGAAGAAGTTTATGCAGAATTTTCTTCCTCCACAATTTCAAGAGAAATCCATAAAGTAATGGGATCTACTTCAGCAACGGGATCGTGAGCCTATTCCTCAGTACACAGAGCGTTTTTGGAATGCACTACTCCAGTTACGCATGCTTGAAGACGTACCTGAAGCGACACACAAGCGCAAGTATATGTCTAGACTCCTTGGGCATTATTACGCTGAAGTTAACATGTTCAAGCCTGCAACTCTTGAAGACGCAATTTCATTAGCCCACGACACTGAAGACAAGCTGCGAGGTAGAGACAAACGTCCACAACAATTCCAAGCCAATGGTAACTATGGATCTAAGCAATTCAACTCAAATTTTAGAAGATTTGATCAAGGTCGTTTCACTTCATTATCTTTCCGTAAGAATTGGGCAAAACCACCTGCATTACCATCCAATACCAATCAAAACCCTAAGCCTATTCCACAGCCAAATCCTAATGTCCCTAGACTTCCTGCCATTGCAAACAATGTAACTAGAGCCAAACCTATAGTATGCTATAAATGTCACCAGCCTGGACATCTAGCAGCAAATTGCCATTCGAAGAAGCCACCTGCCCATATCAACTACCTTGGAGCAATGGAAGATGATGAACATGAAGAAATGCCTGATTTCACGGAAGATGAGGACGACATTACTACTCCTTCAGATACTTTACTAGGTATGCCAACTCCACATTCTTTATTGACTATGAAATGTTTAGTGCATGGAAAGGAAAAGATTATTTTGCATGATGACGGTAGTACTCATGATTTTATTTCTGCAAAGCTAGTAAAAGAATTGAAGTTACAGACTATACCTACGCATTATCGCATTAAAGCAGCATTCTTAGGCACTAGGTATAATGGTACACAGGAAGTGCATGACTTAGAAATTCAAATTGGTCAATACACTGAAAGAAGAAATTTTCTCGTTGTACCACTACAGTCGAGTGTCATTATTTTAGGTATGCCTTGGCGTCATCAGCATAACCCAGATATAGATTATTCCACACATTTGATTAATATTAAATTTCAAGGAAAACATATTACATTGTATGGTATGCATGCATCTAATGCTTTTCCACTGCTTTCGTATACTCAAGCTAAACGTGCATTACGCAAGAGTAGTAAATCTTATCTCATTTGGGTAAATGAACTGCAAGTAAAAGAAATTCATATGCATCCTAGGCATAAAGAATTTCTTGCACATTTTAAAGACTGTTTTGCCGAAGATCTACCACCTGGTTTACCTCCTTCACGTCCAGAAGACCATAAAATAGATTTGATTCCTGGTACCCAACCACCTTGCAAACCACCATATAGGCATAACCAGATAGAGCAAAAAGAAATTCAAAGTCAAGTTGAGGAATTACTAAATAGAGGATTGATTAGACCTAGTAGTTCTCCATTTGGTGCACCTGTTCTGTTAGTCAAGAAGAAGAAGAATACCTATCGTATGTGCATTGACTATCGAGCTTTAAATAAGATCACTGTAAAGAATAGGTATCCAATTCCTAGAGTCGATGACCTTATGGATAAACTGCAAGGTTCTGCCATATTTAGTAAAATAGACCTTAAATCTGGTTATCATCAGGTGAGACTAGATAAGTCAGACATATTCAAGACTGCATTTAGGACACAGTTTGGTCATTATGAATTTTTAGTGATGCCATTTGGATTGACTAATGCACCTGCTACATTTAGTAGAATGATGAACCGTATATTTTTGAAATATCAGTATTGTGTTATAGTATTCTTTGATGATATTTTGGTGTTTAGTCAAAATGAGACAGAACATTATGAGCATTTGTCATTGGTTTTCCAGTTATTAAAAGATAATCAACTGTATGCAAATCCTGAAAAGAGTGAATTCTTTAAAACAGAAATTGAATATTTAGGTCATATTGTATCATCTGATGGAATTAAAGTTGACCCAAAGAAAATAGATGCAATATTAAATTGGCATGTACCTAAAAATGTGCATGAGTTACAATCATTTCTTGGTCTTGCTAGTTTCTATAGGAAGTTTGTGCGTAATTTTTCATTACTTGCTTTACCATTAACCAAACTTGTGAAGAAAGGGATTGTTTATCATTGGATGGATAATCAATAGAAATCCTTTGACTTATTGAAACATGCATTAACCCATGCCCCTGTCTTACAGTTGCCTGATTTTAATAGACCATTCTTTCTAGTAGTGACTGATGCTAGTGGATCAGGAATAGGAGCTGTACTTATGCAGAACAATCATCCTGTAGCCTATTCTAGTTGTAAGCTGAAACCCTCAGAATTGAAATATTCCACATATGACAAAGAATTATTAGCTGTTGTACAAGCCTTAAGACAATGGAAACACTACTTAATGGGTTCAGAATTTATGATTAAGACCGATCAACAAAGTATTAGACATTTACTTAGCCAACCCCAAATATCTGACTGACATATCAAATGGGCATCTTTTATTCAGAGTTTTCATCCTATCATTCAATATCAACCCGGTAAAAAAAATATAGTGGCTGATGCATTAAGTAGAAGACCTGCCATTTATAATATTTCTGTTATATCTTTTGATTCTTTGATTGCTATGAAAGATGCTTATCATCAAGATATTACTTTTCATCCTGATTGGAATAAATTAGTTCAAAATAACTTGATTCATATTGATTCACTATCTTATAATGATGGATTTATGTTTTAAGAAAAGAGATTATGTGTTACAGTTCCATTCAAATCTTTTGTTTTGAATGAGATTCATTGTCCTCCATATCAAGGTCATAGAGGTATCATATCTACTTTACGTACATTAACTGAAGATTTTTATTGGCCGCATATGGACACTAATGTATCTAACTTTGTTTCTAAATGTTTGATTTGTCAAAGAGTTAAGAGACATCATGGTCAACAGTATGGATTACTTATGCCTTTGTCTATTCCATCTAGACCATGGGAACAAATTTCTATGGATTTTATTACTGGTTTACCTAATACTAAATCTAACCATGATATGATTTGGACAGTAGTAGATAGGTTTAGTAAACAAGCATATTTCATTCCATGTAAGAAAACTTTAACAGCATCACAGGCAGCACAATTGTTTTTGAAAACTGTTTTCACTAACCATGGATTACCAAAAGTTATTATATCTGATCATGATTCTAGATTTTGTAACAACTTTTGGATCACTTTGTTTGTTAACCTTGGCACAAAAATTGATTTCTCATCTGCATTTCATCCTGAAACTAATAGACAAACAGAAGCCACTAATAGTACTATACTAGATCTTTTACGTGCTTATACTATTTCTAAACCTCAAACATGGGATACACATTTGCATTTATTACAGTTTACATATAACAATACACCACACACGTCTACAAAGAAAGCACCGTTTGAAGTGATTTATGATTATAGATTATCTACACCTGTTGCATCTTTGTCAAATAGAATTCAGAGTGCTGATGATATTACTAGTATGCATAACACTATTTTTGATGAGGTTAAAGACATGATTGCCAAAGCCCAGCAATCATATACCAAACAAGCCAATAAGAAAAGACAAGCAATGAATTTCAAAGTTGATGACTATGTTTGGTTGAGAATAGAAAAACGTAGATTACAAAGTGTAGATAGACACCCAGTTGTGAAATTAGCCCCTAGATTCTGTGGACCATTTAGGATCATTCATAAAATTAATGACAATGCATTCAAGTTAGAATTACCACCTCATTGGAAAATTCACAATACATTTCACATTAGTTTATTAAGACCCTTTAGAGGCCAATTACCTATACATCCTGTTTATGAAAACTCACCTTTGTTAGAGGAAGAGACTGAAATACTTGAACCTGAAGCTATCATAGATACTGACTTTATGACCACTAGAACTGGCCGAAGATATTCTAGATATCTAGTCAAATTTAAGAACCATCCTGTAGAGGAAGCACAATGGATGCACGCTAGAGACTTAAATGCTTTCCCCACTCTGTTAGCTCCACATTGAGCTAATAGCAATTGAGGTCAATTGCTATCCCACACCGGGGGTATGATGCCAGAAGGCATATTTCACGGTGGATTCCGTGCCACGGTGGATTCCGTGAGGTTTTACGGTGGATTCCGTAAACTTTGATGACCCGGGCTCATACACAAAGTGGATTCTTTGTGCGAGAAGTTGATGGGGACGCCTGTCCTTTTCGGACGTTTCATTAATTTAGTGTGTACATGGGTGATTCCATAGCGGGTGATTCTGCAAAATGCATATTAAATTAATAAACGTTTATGAGTTTAGAGTGCGCACTCGTAATAAATTAAGGTTAGGATTGTTTTCTAACCAGTTGATTTATTTATGTAGCTGAAGACTGCTAGGTATTCACTTTTGTCGGTTTAATTGTATTATTTTACTAACGATTGTGAATGCTTCAGTTGATGTGTAGAGATAGCATCAGTGGCGGAAGAAAGCATTGGAGGATAGCGAGTATTCGATTTATTGATTATACTTTGATGGGCGTATACCTTAGGCATGGCGCCTATATTTTGTCGTGCCTATTTGTTGAGGCGTTGGATATTTATTATTATTTTGTATGCGCATGGGCGCACGATTATGTTATTTTTAGTTGGACATTGTATTAGGCATGCCAGACTCTTTGGGCATCGTCCATTAGCTTTATTCCTATTTTGTGTTAAAGCAAACTGAAAAGCTAAAAGCTTGCTATTTTGTAATTTGGGCTATTATTTGAGCTCGAAGATGATTAATACATAAAATACATGCTTTGTGGAGCACTCACACAAGGCATGGGGAAAGATTGCACCCAATTGATCTCTTGTTCATGTCGTTCATGCTTTTTACCTTGTAATTTGTGCAAAAAGTAGAGTTCTATTGTTTTTGGGGACCTTCCGGCATTCACTACGCAAGCGTACAACATTCGATCTGCGCACCATTTGCGGTGTGGCCTTTTTGCCCCTGTTGGCTAGATGGGCCTATTGATGTTCTAGGGTCTCTGTTGGTCTCTGTTCGGGCACGGGTTTTTGGTTGCTCTTTTGCCAGGACGAATCCATGCTCGTGTAGAGCTATTGCTACGCTAGGGTTCAATTTGGAGGACCTATCACGACGCACGTTTTCTTTCCACTTGGGGGAGGTGCAGAGGGGGTAGGGCCCGCTCTATGGGGGTCCTCTCCTACTGGTGGGATCCTTGAGTGGTTTATTTGAGTGAGTTCCTTTATCGAATACAATCCTCAATTTATGGCCACCCATCGTGTGTGTCCTTTCCTGTGCGCTTGTGCTCAATCAGGCTTTCAATTTCCTTAAGTGTACTTCAAGTACAAAGATTCAGGGTGAGTGTGGCAACTAATTTCCAAGCGTCTTACGCATTCTCACGTCGTTTTGGCCTGATAGGTTTGTTGGTCAATTTTCTGGTCGTCTTGGCGGGTTCAGCGGCTTTCTAATATGTTGCAGCGTTCGTTTTTTGCCAATCAAGTTTTGCAACTCAGCAGTTTGCGTCTAAGTCTCCGTGTCTCGCAATTGCCTACCTCTGGCTGCTAAGCAGCTGTCGCTACGGTTTTTTTCCTATTACGTGTGCCAAAATCAAGTTCTGAGCACCCGAAGGATTTCGACAAGTTATGCCACTGCATAGTTGCCGGGTCGGGTCAAATTTCTGACAGATTTGACAGAGAATTGCACTCGGACTAACTGGTCCGAATTGCAGGGTCTGAGTGGGTCACTCGGATGGGCCGAATGACTCGAGGTCAAGGGCCGAATCTCCAGATCTGACTCAGCCGATTTTTATTCGGACGGGCCGAATGACAGGTTCGAACAGGATAATTCGGACGGCCGCCGAGGGCCGAATTCCGGATGTGGCCAAGGGCCGAATGTGCCACCTGGCAAAGAGCTTGACTCGGATGGCCGAGTGGGTTGACTCGGCCAGTTGCCTCGGACGGTCCGAGGGCCGACTAGGGTTTCGGGCCGAGTGGCTGAATGGTAAGGGGCCAAGGGCCGATTCTGGGACTCGGCCCAGAAGTGACCGCTCGGACGGGCCGAACGCGGCGCGACGAAAACAACGCGATGCCGATCTTGCTCGATTCTTGTGTTTTACTCTACCATTCCAAGCACAAACCTCCAAGTCCTATCTAGGATGATAGGGGAAGGGTTTTATGTACCTGGTTAGTGCGGTAGGCTCGTCAATGGCTAGATCGGGGCAGATCGTGTAATGGCTCCCTCTCTCTCTCTCTCTTTCTCTCAAACTGAACAGTCACAACTGAGCTCTCCCCTGACCTCTTAGCTTTTATACCCCTTCCCGGGCGTGGTGTTGGTGCCCCCAATCACTCACATGCTGATCTTAGGCATCACTAGCAAGCGTTTTACCAATTCTTGCATGATTTTTGCCCTATTTTACAACAGTAAACCCTAGTGCTTGTCTCTTTTGTTTTCCTTGTTTTCTCCTACTCTAATGCATCCAAATCACAAGGTAAATTCCTACACTACTCCATTTCACACACAAATCTCAAAAAAGCAAAAAACCTACTTACCAAGGAGATCAAATATCATCTTCAACCCCCTCACTTCCTACCTATCTCAAGCACCGGTTTGGGGAAACCCTTACTTTGATGCTTGATTCGAAGCGCGCAAGCGCTCAAGGCTTGAATCCATTGGTCCCGGCAATGGAACCAAAATGTGGGAGCTTTCGCTCAACCGCCAAGACCCACGGACCGCTTATTGTTTCAAGCGTTCCAAGCGAGCTCTAATGGCTATCTCTCACCTAGCCAACGCGTCGTCAATACTACGAGTGTTGTGAGCTTACCTTGATGCCCGATCGAGTACCCTTCTCTCTCTTGCACTCCGCTAGCTCCACGATTCTTGATGCTAGCTCAAGCATCCTGAAGCCTCCTCCATCTCCAAGATCCATCCTCCATAGCCGCGCGCACAAGAGAAGAGAAGAAAAGAGAAGGGAAGAAGAGAAGAGGAGATGGTGAAGAGCTTCACCCTCTTGATCCCTCACTCTCACACACACTCACTCCCTCACACTCTCACACTCCCTCTCTCAAGAGCACACACAAGCAAGGAGAGAAGAAGAGAGGAAGAAGAAGACTCTTTTTGCCACACACCAAAGAATGAGCTTCTCATTCACTTTTCAACTTTATATACAAAACCCTAAATCCCTTTTGGGCGGTCATCCCCTTTTTACATGGCCGGCCGTAGCCTAGGCCCTTTTTCCCATTGTCGTTCTATCTTCCTAGCTTCCATTCCACCGCCCATCTACATTTACAAATTGCACGGGTGAGAGCCCGGCGCTCCTTGAATTAAACCATGATGTGCTTGCGCTCTTTTACAAAAGTTTTGACTTGCGCTTTTCCTTGTGCGCCTTTCTCCCTTATTTAGGACTCTTCTTCTTGTGCGTCTTTGTCTTTCATTTCTCTCTGCCTTGGCCTTTGTCTTTGTCTTCTGCTTTAGCTTTTTCGGATTTTCCACCTTCGTTCGTTTGAGGGTTAACATAAATTTATAAATACATGCTTTGTGGAGCGCTCACACAAGGCATGGGGGGAGATTGTACCCAATTGATCTTTTTGCCTCATGTCGTACAAGTCTATTCTCTTGATTTTTGAGCTTAAAGTAGAGTTCTTTGTTCTTGGGGACCTTTCGGTGCTCGCTACGTATGCATACAACATCCGATTTGTGCACCACTTCCTTTTCAACTATCTAATATGTAAGGTCAACAACTCCTCTCGATTCAACTCCTCTTTCCAAGGTAGCACACTCCATGTGATTGTTATCTCTTCTATCGGCAAGATAGCTTTCTATTGACTGTACATTAATTTAGCAATAATATACCCTATAATAGCACTATGAGTTATTCTATCAGCCCACACAACATAAGGGAGCAATCGTGGCCAGACTTTTACCTTCTCTCTACATGATTTTGCTAATGCCTTCACAATAGGTGGGTGACCTGTTTCACTTTTTCCATTTCCTTCATGGTTATAAGCTAAAGTTAAAGCAAGATTTATCCCCGACTGTGCAAAGAAATCATAGGCTTCATCCGCATCCAATTCACCCCTATCTATTGTAATTTTTCTCACACAGCCATAGCAACAAAAGATCTCTTCTAAGAGAAAAGTACACATTGCATTTCCTATCTTGGTACATATAGTTCTCCCTTCCACTTGATTAGTCAAGTCTTCATGGGCAAGTACGTACAAGATACCTCTTTTACCAAAGACCTATAGACATTGTGACTAAATCCACCACCCACTTTAAATGAAGAGACAAGGGACATGTGAGCTATAATCCATTCCGATGTCTCACTAATGAATACATTTGATGTGTTGTACATGTTTTCACAAAGTGAGCAACATCCTTATACATGCCGAGTACATGCCCTACCACCAATATCTTTCTTTGATCTTTGCAAAAGTATCCCAAATGCCTCTATGGCAAACCCATAAGCTTTCGTTAAACTCCTACATAACGTTTACTTGTGAAGCTTTCTCACCCAAAACTCGGAATGGCATATCCTATTTCTTCTTATCATGTTTCCACCTCATTTCCACAAGTATCCATCTTTTTAAAAACACCCATAGGCTTTCCTCTTGATCTTCTTAAACTCCTCATTTGACCACTCTTCTCCCTTTGTTAATGTGCTAAGATATTGACCAATTCTCAACCACTTTCTTGTATATTTGTCTTCTACAAACACTTCTACACAAGATACATAGCATCTAATGTGCTTTCCCTTTGATATCCAAACTTTTATTTTCTTGTAGCAACTTCCTGCATTGTTGAATTCACTATTACAACACTTATACTTGACAAATTAGATTTTGCACTTATTGCATTTAAGGTTATCATTGCATTAATGAGACTTGTACATGTAGTTACAATAGTGTCAATTTAGTTTCACTAATTCAAACATCATTTTCAATAGTAAAAAGTCATCTTCTTTCTCCTCATCCATCATTCCATCTTCATTCTCATAGCATGCACAAGATAACATGTTTGCCATATGGTTATCTCTTCTTAAAATATGCTGAAATTCAGGGTTTAAAGATTCCATGTATGCAATCCAGCAAAGCATAGAACTTTTCAAGGTAACACAACTTGTAAACCGATAAACAATAAGTCTCAATGACTACACGAGCACCCATAAAATACTCTTTATCACATTTAAGGGCTATCATCTCACAAATCCCCATAATTCTCTTTTTACTTGTGGATACCTTCTTTGCAATTTGCTCAATACTTTAATACTAAAACGAATTGTATATCTTTGCCCTTCCTCATCATCTTGCCCAATTGCCCATCCAATCCCAAGTGCACTTGTATCAATAGTAAGAATGATAAGATTTCCATGTGAATAATCACCCTTTCTCAACGTAGGAGAAAATTTCAAGAGCCCCTTCAATTTTTCCATTGCTTTCTTATACTTCCCTTCCCAGTGGAACCTCTGACCTTTCCTCAAGGGATGATATAGAGCATTTGCTACATGTACAAAGTGAGAGATCCATATCAAATAGAGTGCACATACACCCAAGAATCTACGCACCTTGGATACTTCGTGCATACATCTATTTTCAATGGTGATTGTCTTCTCCATAGGGCCCACACATATGCCCAACAATCAAAACCTCTTCAACTCCTAAGATTTGTCTTTTTTCCAGAAAGGGTTAAATGCGCCTCTTTAGATGTGTCAAAATTCTTTCACAATCAACAATATGGTCTGCAACAAACTATCCACACCCATGAGCATCCATCTCTTCATTCTTTTCATCAATTGCACACCCTTTGATCAGAAGGGCATTGTCAATTGTGGTACAAAATCCCTAAGTATCCTATTCATAGCATTTGCCATGTGTGCCACTAAGTTTTTTGCACCTTGCAGGAGAGTACATGTCCCTACTAATCCTAAGGAAGTCTTCATGGTTATGATATTCTTACTCTTAACTGCAAGCTAAAACTGATCATACCACAAGTAAAGATCACCCAAGGAATAGATCACTTTGCCTACAAAAGCCTCTACAAATTCATCAACCATAAGACCTACCCCACATTTCCTACGGTCACTTTATTGACTAGCTGCATGTCTTAAATAAATCTCAAAGCCCCATTCTTTTTTGACATAGTAAACCAACAACTTGAGTACAGGTCAAAAGATGGCTCCAAGATCTACATGTGTGTCTTTTCATTTATCAAATCCATTACCTTTCCGTATGTAAGCTTTAGGTACGAGAATAGGCCTCAAGTTCCATGGGACATGTGGTACAGTAAATATTACCATAGGAGAGATAACATTCAGATCCACACAACCTATTTCAACTCACTAAAATGCAAATTATTTCCCATACCTAGCCAACATTTTTATAAAACAATCTCTAAGAAACCCTTTTGCACCAACTTTCAGTTCCCGTAATGGTTTAATTGTAAACTGATGATCTATATCTTTAGGATCCCGTAAACTTGGCTGCGTTGACACTTTCTCATACAAACCCTCACTATTTGGTGGAAGCGACAAAGCAACTGGTTTCATCTTTTTATCAACCATCTTATATGTTGTCTCTGCAATTGGTTCAATCCACTATAATCATTTCTACTAAGCAAACAATGCTATAACATCATAACTATCCAAAGAACATATTGACAACACTCTATATTCAACTTCATTTTTTCCATGCATGGTTGTTGAAATTTTAGCCATAGCGTTCGTAATATTTGGCCAATAAAAGTGGCCTGAAATGCCTTCATTTTTAGTTAACAACCCCAATTCTCTCAGTTCCTTAGTAGTCCATTTCATAGATATGCATTCAGCATTGCATATAGCTTCCATAGGCTTAAACCAACAAAACTTTTTGTTGTAAACTGAGAATAACCAACAATAAGTACATGCTTCATTTCATCAAGAAGCAAGTATATCCTCTAAATAGTACTATTATAGCCTTGCATTATAGCACTATGCGGAAAAAATCCGATTCTTTGAATTCCCTTGTATTTGGAGGCAAAGGAGATTCTCAAAGCGTATCTCAATTCCTAGGTTGATTAACACAAATAGTAAAAAATAGGACCACTATCCTCCCATCCTTGATTCTGACTCTTGCATAACCAGAACCATCATCAAGCACCTTTATTTTCATATGCACTCCTATAATATAAGGTTGTCCCAAAATCATTGCATATGAGGAACTATCCTTCACATAGAAGTGCTCCTCTTCTTGTATTCTTTTTAATGTTGCCTAATATTTTTTTAACAAAATTAATATACATTTTTTCATAGTCACAACATTTACGTAGGTTCCAAATGTTAACAACTCGTATAGAGATGATTGATCTTTTAAAGAAGATCGGGAGTAAAAATCTCAAATTCCTTAGGCTTGGGGACTCTATGATGAATGAGCTCAAATGTATAAAAATTTTGATATTAATATTTTTTTGTGATCTAAGTGTTATAGTAATAGGTGGTTTAGTTGAAAATGTCATTTTTAATTTGTTTCTTTTTTTTAAAAGCATAATCTCATTATTAGTAAAATATTTGATTAATTCTGTGCAAATATAGAAAAAAATATTACTAAAGATTGTAAAAGAGAGAAGATTGTGCGAAAGAAACATAAGGAGGTCACTTGTCTAGACGTTTCTTCAAGTGTCAAAACAAATACATTTTTTTTGTAGAGAACGATCAATGATTATAAATAGATATCTAATTAGGTATATTTCATATCTTAAGTTTCATCAAGTATAATCTATCTATCATCGTATGATGAAATCTTTCGACCACTCACCTTGGAAAAGGGAGAAAATTGTATATTTTATGGGAAAAAACTCTTAGCTGAATGCTTTAAAACCAACATGTTGTTATGCTTGAAAACTATCGATGGGTATGAAAATGGTTTGACTCCACAAAGTCAAATGATCTACTCTATAAAAAGGTTAAGAAAGAACTTATCAATTTAATAATCTCTCAAAATCACCATGAAATTTTACCATTGAAGTTTCATGGATCTGAGTACAAGGCAAGATGAGAGAATGTATTTGAGGAGAAAGGGATTTCTAAATAAGGCAAGTTATTCAATTTTTTTCTCATTAAATTTTCTAATATTTAAGATAGAGAAGTTTAGTTGGTGAATCTATTAATTTTCTAGCATATAGAAACAATTTTCAAGCTTTTTTTAAAATGAAACTTTTGGATAAGATTGAACCTATATGTGAAGATGTGATTTTTAATACAATAGCATTACAAGTAAGATAATATGATTTATATGTTTAGTTTTATGATTATATTATTAGTTTACCTTCTTCCATACTCATATATATACATTTTGATGGTAGTGTGAAATATATACTCCTACTATTGACTCTCAAAAGCTAGATATATACATCATGACTATGGACAATATTTCAATTCATCAAGTCTTGGAAAAGGTATCCTATGAAATTGTGTGTTTATCTTTTAATGTATGGTTTTCATGCTTTTATGAAAATTCATGCATTATATATATGTGTGTGTGTGTGTGTGTGTGTGTGTGTGTGTGTGTGTGTGTGTGTGTGTGTGTGACATTATCTTAGCCTCTTAGAGAAGAAAAAATATTTGAAGGGTTGCAAGAATATGAAAAAAAATACTTATCATTACACATAATGATTTTATTTAAAAATTTTATATTCTTATATTATATATATTTTATAAATATTTTATATTAAGAGTTACTTGTCTTAGATAAATATTTTTGTCAAAAGAGAAAAATGCTTTCAAGAATTTCAAGATTAAACAACAAATCAAGTTTTAATGTCTATGTTAGAATTTATTTTACTTATATATTTGTAATTTTAATCTTTTATTTTATTATTTACATTTTCAAAATGTGTTATTACTACAGGATGTTGAAAGTGAAGATATGAAAAGTTGTATAAGATTTTCAAAGTTTTTGTTTACATGGTTTAATGAAAAGAGTATATATTCTAAAGAAACCATGCAGCAAGATATTAACAAGTCAAGCAAAGATAAGGTATATGTTTTATTTTCTTGTAGTTATATATTTTTTTAATTTGATTACTAAGTTTATTTTCAAATCTAGGTTCATGTAGGTGAGAAAAATTATGAAGTATCGCAAAAAATCTTGAGAAAGTGAAACGTAAATATTATTATTTATATGATAATAATCTTTATATTATTTATTAAAATTAAAAATTCTTTGACTTATATTTATTTCATTCAAATAATAAAATGATGAATAATTTACTACAAACAAGACCAAAGGAGATAACAACATCAAAGAAAAGAGATTAAAGGTATTATACATGAATTTTGTATTTTTTTTAACTTTTACATTAGAAAAATATTCTTATTTAGTTATTTCATTTGGATTAGAAATGTAAGGATCTTCAAATCTAAGCATTGAAATTGGTATTTTCAATGGCATTCAAAGGGTAACTAGTTTCTAGTTACTTATGTTTAATTTATATATGATATTTATTTCAAATTATAATTATATAAATATATTTTTAAATATTATAATTTACTTGTTTTAAAATAAATGATATTATATGAATACTTTGTGATTTATTTTTTAAATATCGATTGATTTGACAAAGGAAAATATGAAGACGATATTTTTAATGATTCATTATATGAACTTTTCATTGAAAAGTATATATATAAATCTTAAACATACTTATATTAGCTTTCGGATCTTTTTAAGGATACAAAAATTTCAACAAGCAATAAAATGATTTATGAGATTGTTAATTGGCTTTTAGAGGATGACAAGATTGTAAGCCAGAAGTGACAATATGATTAGTTTAAATTATGTAAAGATTGTAGCTCTTTTATGAACCCATTACTACTTTAGAAAATTTATATTTTGTATCTCTTTTATTTACACTATGTATTGATGTCTTTATTTTTTGAATTTATAATAATTAACTAGATGTGTATTATATCATATTTAAAATTAACCAAACAATCTCTATACAACTGTTTAGTTGAGAATTTTCTATATAATTCCTTACTTAAAAATAGACATAAGTAAGCATGTGTAAATAAGGAAAAATGTAATAGATCTAAGTTAGGGAAACTTTAAAATTACACAAAAAAATCCTATATAGGAAAACTATCATATGTAAGAAAATTCTCCTATGTTGGAAAATCCCGACATAGGAAAATTTTCTTGCATAGGAAGGAAAAAGAAAAGGGTTCCCTATCAATTCCATGGTTAAACGGACACATAAGTAGGGAAAGTAAATCATATTGAGAATGACACATTTCCTAGTTAAAGAAACGAGGGAATCACATTTTTGTCTATATAAGAAGTTTTATTTTTCCTTACATAGAAAAAATTTCCTACGAAGGGAAATCACATTTTTCCCTATGTAGGAAAATTTTCATATGTAAGAATTTTCCTATGTGATTCCATTGTTTCTCCAACTAGAAAATGTTCCATTTTTTCTATGATTTACTTTCCCTACTTATGTGTATTCTTTACTAGGGAATTGATAGGGAATTCCCTTTTGTTTCCTATGTAGGAAACGACAAAAAGTTCCTTGTGGTTGAGAGAGAGAGAGAGAGAGAGAGAGAGAGAGAGAGAGAGAGAGAGAGAGAGAGAGAGAGAGAGAGAGAGATGGAAAAAATAGAGATAAAGAGAGTGCGTTGTTGGAGGGGTTTTAGTTGAAAGGTCGTATGCAACAGGGATCAGAGAGAGAAGGATGTAGAGAATAGAAGATAGAAGATAGAAGAGAAGAAAAAGAATAGACAAGAGGTACACAAGATAAAGACAAAGCTCAATGAATCAAAGCACTATGTATTGATAGAACCTAAGAAGATAAGCAAAATCCTTGACTAGGACTACTCAAAAGCAATCTCCAGACAGCATTAGATCTCCTGGAGCTCCTTGTTAGACCAAAAATGTGCACCAAACACTAGCTTCTTCTCTACTACTCAGGTGACAAATCTGATGGATTCATTGGCTTTGGAAGGGGAGTAAAACCCAAGGACACCTACTTCGAAATTCTCCCAAATCACTGCTTCTTCTTCTCCCTGTTCGGAGCGTTGTTTGATGCCTATAAACTGCAATCGCGCGCCACACAAATTCAGAAGCCCCTCTTTTTGCATAAGATCCCCCAAAACTGGCTAAAAAGCAGCTTGCTTTTTGCATGTCACTCTATTCTAGAAGTTTTCTACACCTTTTTAGGATATTTACAAGAAACAATATCAAAAATAGACTAAACTTGTCCAAAGATCTTGTATTTTAGAACTATCCACATATGGATACTAATACTAATGACTAATATGACATTGACTCTCGCATAGTGGCATGACAACATGTGATTAATCCACATTGATAGATAATACCTCACATCGGATTACAAAGTGTATTGTAACAAATACTTCTATTCACTCCTAAGTACCTCTCTCTCTCTCTCTCTCTCTCTCTCTCTCTCTCTCTCTCTCTCTCTCTCTCTCATATGTTTGCATAATGTGAACGCTCATGCGGCCACTTCAGATTAATAGAACTTTCATTGCAAAATCCAAATCTACATTTATATTACTTTGACTTCTAGCAAGAGTGTTACTGGTCAACAACAATTGAAGCTCAATTGACCTCACCAAACCAAGTGAGATCTGATAATATTTTCTCAACAAAATAAAATGCGGTTGTGCTAAGAGGTAGCATAAGTATTGCTTTATTGGCCACACAATGGGTACTACTAGAAATTTTATTCTACTTCCAAGTACAAGGTGCAAGTTTTCTTCCATAAGGATGGGTTCATGGATAAACATGTTTACATTTGCATCCATTCCAAACACTCATATGTACACATATTACAAGTGCTTGCATGCCAAATATACTTTTCCTTTTGCTACATAGTCCATGAAATCCTAACAATTAATAATATTGGGTTCTTTGCAATGTACACATCATAACACTCCTACAAGACACCTAAGTTAGATATCTCTAGTTTGAAAAGCTAATGCTTCAAGGGGTTCACCAATGCATGGCCCTACACGGCTGCATCTAGAGCTAATGTTGAGTCTATCCTTTTCCCATAGCCTATGAAACACCATTTTGATACCTACGTGAGCCCTCATTAGCACCCACTTGTTGTGTTGCTTTTTAGAAAACAAAACTGCCACTCTCCAACATGTGGATTTGTTCTACAATCAAATTTATGCCTCATGAGACTAGCCATACTTGTGGAACTTTGGTTGGTACACGATGAATGGAAGAATATATTTTCCATGTATGATCCACACTATCCTTGCAAAACCATATAAACTTATGTCTCATTCCATGTTGATTGCTAGTTTCTCCTCCTAAGCTAGACAACTCCATGATGCCCCAAAATGAAGGTGTGGCCACCCCATGCATTGTGTTTTTTATTGGTTTCTTGCATTTTCCTTATCTAGCTCTCAACCAACCTTGACATTGTACATGACTATGAATTGGAATCCTTCTTACAGCCCAAACAGTGTGGTGAAGGATTGTCCCCACCACTATTTCCTCCAAAGAATTTAGTGATAGTGCCATGAGTGGTTGGAATTCAAAGGGTCCTCAAAGTTTAGTTTTCTTGTGCCCTTTCTTCTAGATATGTTTTTTGTCACATACTCAGGCCTGTGAGAGGCATTTACTTTCTTTGACCCCTCTTTTCCATCAACCTTTTGTTTCCTTGTTACAACCATATTGTCCTCTCTAAAATCAGGTAGTGGATGCATTTCAGTTCTAGTTGCCACCTCCTCCACCATCCTTGCTACTAATCGAGATGTGGAGCTAATTCCTTATTATAGTCAACTCAAAAGCTTCTCTACATTGGGTCATGCACCTTGAAAATATTTGGCCAATGAATGCATGTCATTTGGTGTGCTATGCAGTAGAGAATTGCTAAATCACTAACACATGCATCATACAAGATAGATCCTTTGAATCTCTCCTCAACCAACCAATTTGCATGCATTGGCTCTGTTAGGTTCATGGTTGGCATATGAGCAATGTGCTATATCACCTACACAAAAACTAGTATGAGAGTGTATGGAGCATGAGAAAACACTTGCAATAGACATCACATTCCACTCTTATAGATTAGTCTTATCTCGATAAGGTGTCACCTCCAACGTGGATATCAGATATGTTAGAAACTAAGCCAACAATTCATTGGTAGAGTATTGCAATCCACAACTTTGCTTGACGCCCATTAAGCTCAAATGAATTGATATTGCACTATTACATCATCTTATATGGCTGCACACCTCCACATGCAGCATAAACACTTATGCTCGTCTTGGAAATTCGTGCACATATTGTAATGTGTATATTTGGATACTTTATTTCCAATGAAATAAGCAATATCTCTCGCTTTCTTGCTTTATGTTGTCCATATCACCATTATGCATGGGTTTTTTATGGTATTTATAGTATGACTAGTATACGTGAATGGAATAATATGTTACATATTCCTCTGAATGAGTGGTTGGAGTTCCTCAAGTATTGTTGAGAGTTTAGAGTTAGACATGGGAATACCTTTCTCATGAACTAGGGTACTTGTCACTAGTTTTCTAGCCGCAGTCATTTGCAAGTGTCGAGGTCCAACTGTACAAAGTCTCTGACCATTTCCTCTATGGTTTTTGCACCTCTTTGACATTAGCTCTACATGTGCCTCTTTGCACATCATGGTTATGTGTGCCCTAATGGATAAATAGTCTTGACATTGTGCTTACTGACACCACATAAAATACTACACACTTGCACTTGGAGAGCAAGATGGTAGGATGCTTACAATAGAAGCATCCAAGACTTCCGAGACCATTAGCTAACATTTCAATTTCCAATATATTAGTATTAACACTTGTATTTCTGAAGAAATTGATGTAATACTTGGTATTGCCCTCTTAAAGACATTATGTACTCAACCACACTTGCAACGTAAGAGGATGACCCTATCCCCTCCTCTTCCACATCAAGCATGATTGGGATGGTCTTGTTTTTTTCCATGTCTAAGGGGGAGGCTTTCAAAGTGATCGTTTTTTTCTCTCAATATTACAAGGGCTCTAGGTAAGGTCTATTGTGGGGGAAGGCTGTGACATAGGCCTATATCCTTATTGGATAAGGTAGTCTTGCGAGGCCAAGGTGTCTAGAACATATACCTAGCCAGCCTCATGGTCATTGTTGTAATGGATCAGTGTGCTTTATATTCGGCCATTTGCATGGGTGATAGCAAGAAAACCTTTTCCATTGCCCTTTTAAATGTCTTCCTCTTTCAACAAGAACCAACAACTTGTGTGGTGTATAATAGGTTTGGCACAAAGGGAGGCCACATATATGTGGAGCTTTGTCTTTGTATTCAGTGTAGCACTAGATGATGGGTTCATTTCCCAAGCCATCTACAGATTTATGGATATGCACGTCAGATATGGATGACAGAGAAAGTCTTAGTGTAGCTGTGGGTGTCAAATTAGAGAGAGAGAGAGAGAGAGTGTGTGTGTGTGTGTGTGTGTGGATGCGAGTATCAAATATGAGAGAGAGAGAGGGGGGGACAAGATGGATAGAGATAAGAAGAGGGAGAAAGAGGAGAGGGAGGGAGGGAGGGCACAAAGAGAGAGAGAGAGAGAGAGAGAGAGAGAGAGAGAGAGAGAGAGAGAGAGAGAGAGAGAGAGAGAGGCATATGCATCTATGATATTAAGTAAATATTCCACAACTTGGGGAGGCAGTGCCATAGGGAATGTGTAGCCTTATATAACTACTTTGAGATAGTGGAATAGTTAATGCATATCAAAGATGAGAGAGAGAGAGAGAGAGAGAGAGAGAGAGAGAGAGAGAGAGAGAGAGAGAGAGAGAGAGAGAGAGAGAGAGAGAGAGAGAGAGAGAGAGAGAGAGGAGAGGGAGAGAAGAAAGAGCCATGGAGAGAGGAGGGGTTGGATATATTTTTCTTCACTAAATATGGGGGCATCAATGATCCCTTCTTCGATGACAAAATAATCCTAGCCCACACACACACTCTCTCTCTCCCATCTCCTCTATAAAAAACCCAAATAACTTTGTATCACATTCTCTCTATATCTCTCCACCTCTCTCGCATGCCACCCCAATCCCTAATATTCCATAAATCTCTTAGATTGTCAACTTCCCCCTTCTCAATATAGATTCGTTGATATATATCATATAAAGTTACTATGTGTGTATTGAATAATATTTATACTATTCATATTAATGTTTATTAATTACGATATTACATAATATTAATAGTGATATACTAATTAATAAATAGTAATATTAATTAATTAATATATTAATTAATTAATAGTAATAAATATAGTTAATTATTATTATTACTGATAAAAATTAGTAATGATTAAAAGTAACAATAATCATACTACTAATTAATAATATTTAATCAATTTTATTTATTTATTTATTTATTTATTTTGTGTGTGTGTGCATGTGTGTGTGTGTGTGTGTGTGACTCTCTAACTATACTAGTTAAGTAGTATCTCGAGGAGTATGTAAAGAGTTCAAGAAGCTTCTTCACATTGGGTATATAATTGAGCCCTTGGGAATAGCTCGGGTGTGAGATAATTGGTTTGAACATGCTAAAAAGCATTGCCCAAGGGTAATAGCATATGTTAATAATGCATATTAATGGATCATGCCATTGTGAATATGGGATTCTTCATCAACATTATGAGTTCAGAATTGATGGAAAGGCTAGGACTAAAAATCCAAAAGGATGCCTCCACAATTCTTCGAATGGTTAATGATAGTTTAAGGCAACCTGAGGCTTGCATTACCAAAGTCCACATGACTGTTGCTAATGTGGAATGCATTTTGCACTTTAGGGTTATCAAGTTTGTAAGGCGGCCAAGCTATCAAGTATTGTTAGGAAGGCCATGGATCTTACAATTCGACTGTCAAGTTGATATACCTGCTAGTCTTCTAGTTTTTGGCAGAGGTGCTTAGTGTGTGATATTGGATACATATCCTAAATCTCCTTAGAGTGAGAGAGTATCTTTATCTTCATCAAAATTAGATGCATTAGAGGATTTATCTGGTAGTGAGACTTTGTCAAGTGATGAATCAAAAGAGGGGTCCACTATAGAGGATGTCTACCAAGTGACTCTAAATGAGCTGATAGAAGCTCAAGCCAGAATCAAGGATGCAGATATGATTGAGCTGGACCTTGGTACATTGGATGAACCACGACCAATTAAATTAGGGTCTATGCTCAATCCAAAAGAAAGGAAGGACTTCATATCCCTGATCCAAGAATTCCATGACATTTTTGCCTAGAGCTATGATGAGCTGAGGATTCCTCCCAGTTTGGTTGTGCATACCATTCCCTTGAAGGAAGGTAGCTGTCTTGCATGACAAAAAGTGAGGCATATGCTTTTTGTGCTAAAGAACGGACTATTTGAGAAGCTACAAAAATTACATAGGGCTAGCTTGATATTTCATGTACAATACATGGAGTGATGTTCGTCGGTAGTTATTAGGAAAAAGAAGAATAATCAAATCCAACTTTGTGTAGATTTTAGGGAGCTCAATAAACAGATGGTCAAAGATTACTATCTACTACCATTTATTGACCAAATTTTGGATCAGTTATAAGTGAGTAGAGATATCTATTCATTTATGGACTACTTCGCTAGATATAACCAAATGGCTATTGCAAAGGAAGATAAGTTGAAATTCATATTTATCACTGTATTTAGTACCTTTGCATATCATGTTATGGAATTTGGATTGTGCAATGTGCTAGGTTCTTGGCAACATACAGCTGTGATAAGACTTTTGGTGAAATTTCCCTAGAGGAGTTGAAAGTTTTTATTGATGACCTGGGGGTAGCCACCATAAGGAAGAGACAACTAATTATTTTAAGAAAATGTTTTGAGTGTTGTAGGCAGTTCTACGTTGCTCTTAATCTAAGAAAGAGTGTCTTTGGAATGCCCTATGGATTGCTATTGGACCATGTGGTTAGGTCGGCTGGTATTGTGATCGATCCTGAAAAGATAAAGGTTATTGTTGCTATGAGTCTGCCACATACTCCTAAAGAAGTGCATAGCTTTCTATTATCAGTAGAATACTATCGAAGATTTATCAATGCATTGGCAGAGAGGATGTTGCCATTGACGAATCTATTGTCCTTTAATTGTTTGTATATTTGGAGTGACCCATGTCAAGATCCTTTGAGGATGTAAAGCAAGTACTAGCGAAAGTGCCAATCCTAAAAGCACCCAAAAGGGGTGAGGTCTTCTATATATTTTCAATAGCCACAATCCATAGCATCAACTGCTGTTTAGCCCAGATTTGGGAGGAAAAGTGATAATATCCAATTGCATTTGCTAGCCGTAAATTGGGGATATCTGAGATTAATTATACCTACATGAAGAAGTTGTGCCTTGGGATGGTATTTGTGATAAAGAAATTCAAGCATTACATCCTCTATGAAAATGTGGTATTTTATATGAAGGCAGAGAGGTTGAGGCTATTGATGAATAAGCTATAACCACCTGATGGTCTAGCAAAATGGTTGATCACCTTGTAGGAGTTTGACTATGAAATTAGGAGTAAGCCACCAAAGTTGCAAGGCATCATTGATGTCTTGTGGATTTCGGGGAGCCAAAGGAAGTCTTGGCTAAAGGTAGTGACCTCGAGGATCTATTCAAAATTGATATGGCCTCCATCCCACGTAGTATACTACCATAATGCACTATCTATCTACAAGAGAGACTAGAGATGCTTTATCAAAATCTGAAAAGAGGAAAATTAGGCAATAAGCCTTGAAATTTACCTTGATTTCATGAACACTATACGGGCAAGGTGTCGATAATGTTTATCGCTAATGTGTCCTGCTGCCTAATGAGGTCCCGTTTATCTTGGAGAAATGCCATGACTCTACTTGCGAAGGCCACTTTACTGGATAGTTGATTGCATAGAAAGCTTTGAGAGTCGAATATTAGTGGTTATCCATTTTCCAAGATGCTTTTTCACATGTCAAGAGATGTGATACATGTTAGAGACATGACAATAGGGAGAATAGGAAGTGCCCCCAGTGGCTATCATGGCTATGCCACCACTTGAGAAGTGGGACATCAATTTCCTTGGACCTATACATCCTTCGTTGACTATGCGCAAGCATTATAACATTGTGGTGGCATACTACTTTACAAAGTGGTTTGAAGCTTGAGCTACGATGAAGGACAATACCAAGGAAACAACTAGTTTTATCATGGGACAAATTGTGTGTTGTTTCGGTCCACCGAAATAGTTAGTGTCTGATCATGGGACACACTTTCTGAACAAGGTCATAGAAGCCTTGACAGAAGCTCCAAAAATTAAACACAATAAAACTACCCCATATAATCCTCAAGCGAATGGACAAGTAGAGAGTACCAACAACAAACAACTTGTGGGGATTTTATCCAAGACAGTATCTGAGGGTAAGTGCGATTGGGATAAAAACCTTCATGTGGCTATCTTGGCTTATAACATGACATTCAAGAGAGCAACATGCCACACCCCATTCAAGTTGGTATGTGGGGAGGAGTGTATCTTACCCTTGAAAATCAATGTTAATTCAGCCTCTCACTGTAAGTACATGAGAGGTGCATGCTACATCAATATTCTTCTTGTTTACTTCTTCTGTAAGCAAAGCACTCTCTACATCATTGCATGTAAAACCATCTTTAGGAGGACTAGCATTCATAACAGTGTGAAATGCATCCCATGACTCTACTAGTGTGACAAATAAGAACAAACACTTTATATTAGCCTCAAATCGAATGTCCTATGAGATAAGTTGGCTGAAGATAGAGTGAAACTCATTCAAATAAGTAGGCATAGGGTTGCCCTCCTTCATGTAAAGGCCCACTAGCTTTTTTTACCAATACAATTGAGGTGCATGACTTTACTTGTCCTAAAGATCACAAATTTTTTTCCATAAATCATATACACCATCATTAGCCAAAACAACATTGAAGTACACATGCTTAGACAAAGATAGTATGATAGTAGACTTGCATAACTCATCAAGCTCATCTCAATCATCTCTATCTCAATTTTTTGGCTTTATACCCTTGGATTTCATGAGCTTAACCTACTTCTTTTGCACCAACACATGCCATATTTGAGTCTTTCAATATTGAAAGTTGTTCCTGTCTAACTTCTTGATGATGAAAATAACACTATCATTGGATGCATGTGAAGCACCTGCCACTATGTCCACAAATGATTGCAAAGTACAAGAGTAGAGAATAATATAATCATAGCAAAATAGCCCCAAAACTGAGCATAAAGTGAGGGCAAGAAGTAGGATGTTGGGGGTAAAGGCGCCTCTGCTTAGCCGCTTGTGTATTACTACACTGACAGTACCCGCCACTGCATACTGCAGGTGGCGGGTGCCCATCATCTTCACTTTATTCTTTATTCTTTTAGTGACAGTTTGAATAAAGGAGGGCCCGGTCACACATTGTGATTGTTAGAGTTCCCATTTGGTCTCTCTCTCTTTCTTGCTCTTACTCTCCCGCCATAGCTCTTCCAAGCAAGCTTTGATCCTTCTCACCTTTCAAACTGGTATCAGAGCATGGTTTCTTGAGCATTCCGACTTGGTTTGTGACTCCTTCAACTTCCTATCGATTACCTACACTCATTGGGTCTCCTTCTTGGCAACCACAGTCGACTGTCCCGAGCTTCCATTACTCCCCGACTTCCCAAGCACCTACCGGCCTATTTGGGCACCCTCAGGGCATTCCTTTAGAGGTACTCGAGCTCTCTTTTGTTATTTTACTTCAGTCCACATGTTTTGTGAAGCAAGGCAGCCATGTCCTCTTGCTTCTTGTAATGCCTACTCTCTACTGGTGACTTTGCCCTTCAAGAGGAAGCTCCTAGGGGTCCTTGAGTACTCCCCCAACCTTGCCTTGACCTTGCCCAGCCCTTGCACAGGCCCCAGATTAGTTTGGGCCAACTTGAAGACCTGCAAAAAAAATTGTTTTTTACTTCAGCCCTCCCTTGGCACTCATTGGCAGCTTGAAAACACTTCATTTGGCACTTGGGAATACCCCCCCATGCTCAACATTGGTAGTTATCATTGGCATTGATTTGTGGACTGATTTACCTCAGTCCAGGACAGTTTTCCACAGTCCCTAGGCAGCCATAAATAGTGTTACATCAGCACTTTATGTTTATGCTTAGTTGGCATTGACATTGGTTGCTCGGTTGGTCCCAAATGCACCCTCAATGCTAGGGGAATGTAAACCTATGATGTGAGATGCTTTTGGGGCTGAATTTACTCAATCATTGACTATTTTACACAATCCATAGGCATCCCAAAATAGGGCAGCCCTCTATCATTACACTTTATGCTCATGCTACATAGTCATTTGATGCCCGATTATGTCCGATTGGTGCCTATACATATGGGAAAGGTATGCCTATGGTTTGTCTATGACTTTGAGCTTGGATTGAGCCTTTGTTTACTCAGTTTTGGATGTTTATTTGCGGCTGGAATATTCAGGGCTGAAGCTCTTTTGCTTATGTTTGGATATGCCTATTGCATTCAGGCTATGTCTTGGATGTATACATTGATGTAGTGACTCTTGGAGATTGACATAGAGCTTGGATTTGCTCTCGAATCATTGGTTGAGCTTGAGCTCACTTCGCCTGACTTGGTTTTGGTGGTATTTTGGCTATTTACAATAGAAAACAACAAGCGGTTTTGAACTGTCTGCACCATTTTGGACTGGAATATGGCATCTTCTTCCCACTGATAGTGCTATCTTCAACATCATTAAGCTTGATTATATGAATTATGCCTATTGGAAGAGCCAAGTTTGGCAGGTATTGGTGCAGAAATCGCAAATAAAGCAACTAAGGATGCATCGCGAGCAGCCTGAAACTATGACTGATAAGACGAATGGGATGAGCTTGAAGAGTTATGCAAGTCCACCCTCATCTTGTCTCTCACTGAACATGTGCATTATAATGTGGTTAAGCACACAGTGCTTGGCAACTTTGGGATAAAATTAAGAACCTCTATGACAAGAAAAGTCTAGTAAGTCAGATGTATTGGCTGAAGCAGCTTATGGACCTGCACATGAAGGAGAATATGACAATGTCTGCTCATTTGAGCCAGTTCCATGCTATTCTCAAGAATTTAACTTCGTAGGGCATCACCTTTAATGATGAGGTTACTCCATTGTTTTTGCTTGGGACTCTAAGTGAGTAATGGGATGTATTCTGCACTGCCTTATGTGCTCCTGCTACTATTTTGAACTTGCATGATGTAGAGAGTGCTGTTCTGCAGGAAGAGATCAACTGTAAGAACTTGGATGCTTCTCGTGTGTCGCATGCTTTGACTGTTAGAGGCAGAGATGGTAATGGAAAGAATGACTGTGGGTATGGATGTGGTAGAGACTCGCAAAAGTCTAGTTCTAAGTCGCGTGGTATGTTGCGCAGCAAGTCTCATGGGAGAAATGCTAATGTGACATGTCATCATTGTGGTAAGAAGGATCATATACACCCACAGTATCATGAGTTGCACAATGAGAAGTGCAAAGAGAAGGGGAAAGACAAAGTACAGGAAAAATCCTCTAATCGCAACATTATGCCTGCGAAACCTAGTGTGAGAATCGAGGAGATAAATGTCATGCAGATTGATGACTCCAATTGGGAGTATATACTTCTATCCTCTTGTAGTTGATGGGTCCTCTGTTGACCATGTTTTGTCAGTTAGTTCCATCCCACATGTATCTCTTTGGCATGCCCTTTTGGGCCATATGTCCTTGAAGGAAATGAAAATGCTTTCTGGTTTTTGCAGTACTTATCGCCCCTTGACTATGCATGTTTTGATTCATGTGAGCATTGTCTTTATGGTAGACAGACTAGGAATACGCATAAGAAGTTTGGCAGGACACGTATGAGTGAGCCCTTGGCATTGGTACATTCGGATGTCTGTGGGCCCATGCCCTATCAGTCTACGGGTAGTGCAAAGTATTTTGTGAACATTCATTGACAATTTTTCGCGTAAAGTCTGGGCTTACCCCATTAAGCTTAAGTTAGATGTCTTGGCTATGTTTCAAAGATGGCTCGCATTGGTTGAAAACTAGATTGGGCATAGGTTGATGAAATGCCTTAGGACTGACAATGGGGGAGAATATGTGTCACGTGCTTTTGAGCAACTATGTGATGAGAGGGGTATTAAGCGTCAGTTGCCCGCCCCCTGTACCCCCCAACCCAGAATGGTTTGATTGAGCGGATGAATAGAACTATCCAGGAGCGTGTACGCAGTATGCTTAGCCATGCAGGGATACCACAGAGCTTTCATGCATGAATTCGAATTCAAAATTTTCTTGGGAGATAGGCTTGGTAGGAACAATAGACTCGGGGGGAAAAATGGAGGTTTGGGAGATAACTGAACCTCCTACCACAATAAGAAAGAGTATAGATGGAACATAAGGATAACTTTGCATTAGTAAATTTGCTTGAGACAAGGAGAAGGTAGGACAAAGTTTCATGTGTTGCCTTGTAGGCCATATTGCAAGTTGCACAGAGAGAGAGAGAGAGAGAGAGAGAGAGAGAGAGAGAGAGAGAGAGAGAGAGAGAGAGAGAGAGAGAGAGAGAGAGAGAGAGAGAGAGAGAGAGAGAGAGAGAGAGAGAATGTGTGTGGGTGCCGCATGAAGCATACCTTAGGATGTGCACTACCCTAATTGTTATTAAAATACATATATGGTTTCTTCTGATAGCTTTTATGTGATTTAGAGTGTGAGCCACAATACCAACATTACAATGCTTATGTGAGAACCTTCTTGCTACATGAAGTGTATTTTGGGACGTGAAGCATCACAAACCACATTGGTACGCAACATTAGGAGTGTCTAGGTACATGGCACCTAGTATACCATTACACATTTGATTTATTAAATAATTGAAGGATTTCATTTCAAATTAAGTGAAGCTTTGGGACAACCAATATGACCTATACTATCTACATACGGAATAATGCTAATATGGCTCTTGGTTGCTCTCTTGGCCGATATTTGGAGGGGAAATGCCCCTCCTTGGGTATGTGTGTCTTATATCAGAAACATTAAAAACAAAATTTGAGGGGTCTTCGGCATGTGTTACCTTTCAAGCCACTATAAATTAAAATAGATGAAAAACCATGCAAAGTTCAAAAGAAAATCACAAGCTCTCATAGCAAAAAATCAATTTCAAATAAGCATCCTTATTGTGCATAGGAATAGTGCAACACGGCCCTTGGCCACTCTCTTCGAATGATGTTTGGAAGGAAGGTGAGAGAGAAGAATGAGGGTTTTTGTGACCTTTCAAGCCAATACAAATAAAAGAGAGGAAAAATGGCCTAAAACAAAAACCAAAAATTTACAGAGCCAAAAAGCGATTATCATCGTGTATTGCTCTATTAAAAAATTATTTTTCTCCGAGTAAGTGAAGATTTGGTACAATTAGTATCGTAATAGACTAACAGATGTTTTGAATTGATATTTAATAGACTAATAGATGTTTTGTAAATTGATATTTTTAGTGCTATTTCAGGCTGTCTGGAGGATGGTCTCATGAGCTAAGGGGCAAAAGGTGGAAGACTGGTTACATATCGTCCAACGTAGAAAAGAAAGGAGATCTGTATTGCCCTCCCTGTTCGGCCACCATGATCAGCAGAGTAAGCGGCTCCACATCAGAGGACTTCCCTAATTCGTCTTTCTGTTTCCGTCTATTCACTGCAAACCGTTTTTCTCTGTGTTTCAGCAGCGGAGCTCCCTTGTTGGTGCCGCGGGCCCTAACTCGGAACCTCCCTTCTTGACGGCTTCTGTTTCAGACCCGGTCAAGCTTG
Source organism: Lygodium microphyllum (assembly GCF_053477565.2). Classification (NCBI taxonomy): domain Eukaryota; kingdom Viridiplantae; phylum Streptophyta; class Polypodiopsida; order Schizaeales; family Lygodiaceae; genus Lygodium; species Lygodium microphyllum. The sequence continues at coordinate 50,901,463 of NC_141148.1, read as the reverse complement.
GCAATGGCGTCCAGGCTTACATCTCCTACCGTGTTAGCACTAAGGTAATCTTGCGTTCTCGTAAAAGTTTTCCCGGTGAATGTCAGATAAAGCAAGCTTAGTGCACGTACAAGGCAAATTTGGATCCGCTGTTCATTCAGCTTGCGAGCTATCTATTGCGCATAGGAAAATGCCAGCATGGCTCTTGTTCGCTCTCTCAGCTAATATTTGGAGGGGAGGCACCCCCATATGGGCTTCGGGGTGTGTGCGCCTTATCTCAATTAAGAAAAGGCAAAATTAGAAATCTAGGATTCAGTTTTCTAGGAGAAATCTGTAAATTTAGGCCCAAAACTAAGCTTGGAATCTAGGATTCAGTCGTGGTAAACGATCAAGAGAATTCTCTGCAGATTTCAAGGGAGTTTATGTGTACTGACGTAGTTGCAGTGAGGGTGAAAGAAGTGGGACTTTGTATCCCCCATTATACCTCTCAATGGCCCGTTATGTTTTGAGGGGCAAGTATAAGCTCCAAGAATCTAGCCTGGCAGTTTATTTCTCAATGGAAAGGCGGAACCTTCTTCACTAAGAATTGCACTTTAGCATGCCTAAGACTGCAGAAAGGCTAAGGAAATCTTGGTTACACCTTGAGGAGCAATTTATCAACCCTTTGTTCCTTTCTAGTGGTTGATTTTTCTAGCAAGAGTTGGGTTTATTTCTTCGCCCCCAAGTCAAGAGGCTTATGCAAAGTTTATAGTGGTTAGCCAGAGATAGACAAACATGTCAAGAGTATCCATTGTGACAACAATGCAACATCTGCTATAGGGCAGATAGTTAGATCACTCATATTTTGTAGCATGCTTTAAAGTAATGCTATAGAGGAGATGGTTAAATCACTCATTTTGGGTAGTTGTTGAGTATCATATATGAGATGGTTAGGTCACACATTGTGGGTAGAACATATGGAAGCTTTGATTTGAATGACTTTGGTTCGGAATGCACTATAGGACTACAAAGGAAAGAGTGCAGGGTTGAGAGAGAGTACTTGAAATACTGAAATATCACATGGAGTGCTAATGCACACAAATCCCTTCTCTTCCCCCTTCCCCTACATTGTGGTCTTCAAAGCTATTGTTAGTTTGCCTATTTTATGTATGCTAGTCTATCATCTCTTGGTTGTGAGATCTATCAAAGTTTGACGTAAATGTTGGATCTTTGAATCTTTTGTTCCAATTTTGTGTGCATTTCTTCCCCTTGTGCAGAGTACTATGTATTTCTTACATTTGTCATCAGCAAATTTGATCTAGGATGTTGCGATTTTCCCTAGAGTGGCCATGTTAGGATTTTCGTATTGTTTTATTGCTCTTGATGCATTAAATGCAATTGGCCAAAGGAGGTTGGCTAGTTTGGCAAGTTTTTCGCTATTTATAGTAGTTACTTGGTTGGGCAGATCGTATTTTTCTTTTGCAAGTTGTGAGCACACTCTGTCTTTGACATACTTCTCCATCCCTAGTGCTGCCATTGTCTTTAGCTTGATCCGGTGTCCTCATTGAGGTTGTGGGCTACGTGCAGGGATTGATTAGTCCATTCTCTCTCTCCTTGTGTATTCAACATTCATTTTCACGCTCGTCACTTCTACTATCTTACTCTTTCTCTTTCTCTCCATGTTTGTGTTCCTCTTCCGTTGTGCGCTCTCACATGGTATCATTGCCTAAGCAAGGATGCGAAGTTGCTCCATCAAGAGGAGACCCTCCAAACATAGATTTTCAATGCTTTGCTCCTTGCTACAAATGCAGGTTTTCTGTAGGTGATAGGTCCATACACCTCAGGTGGGACATCTATAGTCCTTTCTTCATGCGGTTGTAGCTGATTTCCACTTTGTGGGGCGGTCTACAATAAAACAAATATTTAGGATCCCAAAAGGTAAGACCAACATTGGATCTTGACAAGCTCTATTGGATTAGCTTAACTCTTGAGTTCAATCCTTTCTTTTTTGTAAGTTTATAGGATTTTGTTCTTGTGTATGTTTGCAAGTTACGGACAATGGCGGAAGCTTGCATATTTGTATCATTAGAAGATGTTTGTCTAGAGGATCTCCTTGGAGAAGAAACTTCCGATGCTAAGTGTTGATGACTCTTCTTCTACGAAGGATCACATCAACAAATTAGAGAATATGAGAGAGAAGCTCTCATTACTTGGTAGAACAATCTCTTCAGAGGCTTTGGCAACGATTCTCTTGACTCGCCTGCCAACTTTGAAGTATGATGTGTACTATACTAGCCTTCTTACATCGAGGACCTGAGATACTTTTCTTTGGGAGGAGCTTGCTCCGCTTGACTTGGAGCATGATGAGTGACTTAGAGAGATAGGAGCCAATGGATCTGGCTCCAGGAAGGTTTTAACAACAGGTTTGGGAGGAGGGAAGAAGGAGAAGTTAAAGGCCAAGAAACATGAGGATAAGAAGGATGATAAGAAGCAGCTTAAGTGTCCACATTGTTGGAAGGGCACTCATCTGAAGGAGAAATGTTGGCAGAAGTACACCCATTTGAAGCCCAAGGAGGGGTCGAGAATTGAAGGAGAAGGATTCGAAGAAAGGTTAAAAGAAATTTGATTTAAAAAAAAAGGCCGGGGGAGGGTTCGTTGACATGTCGACCCGTCACGTCGCCTGCCCGCTGGCGTCGGTCCGTTGGACTCCGTTCTGTTAGCTGGTTGCTCGCCTAGTCCCCACGTTGACCTACATGGTCGCTCACTGGACCTGTCGACAGGCGGCTACCTGCTGGCGCCTATTGACTGTTACATGCACTTTGTCTCGTCCGCCTGTTCTATTGTGACTGTAGCTTGCAGCTATTGCCTGCACCTTAGCAGCCCGTTTAACCCGTTGGTCTCAATGACGACTACATTGTGTGCAGTGAGTGCCAGCTTGTACCCTAGGCTTTGATAACAGTTGTTGGAGGTCAGCTAGGAATGTGCAGCAGTTCGAGAGGTGAGAGTGACGGAGAGAGAGAGAGAGAGAGAGAGAGAGAGAGAGAGAGAGAGAGAGAGAGAGAGAGAGAGAGAGAGAGAGAGAGAGAGAGAGAGTGTGTGTGTGTGTGAAAGCACGAGTAGATTTGAGTGTACCATCAATGTGTTGGTACACAAAGAATAAAATGTATTTATACTTGGGGTATATAAGGGTGCATTCACATGTACAACTAAATAATGTGCGAGTACTACACATGGAGGTGAAAACGGGCCTTTATCCCAATAGACACTATAAACCATTTGTTTAAGTAAGGAGTTGAAGATCTGAAATTCCCATCTTGATTTTCTCATTCAGTAGGTCTTAGGTGCATCAATACTTGGATTGATGCAACCAATTTCATGTGGTTGAAATGCGAATGCTTTCCTATGTGTAGACAACATATCCATAAAGTACTGCTTCTCTGTAGGTATAAGAAAATCTTCACAGCCAATCACAGCCAATCTTTAGTTCCTTGAGAGAGACTACTGTAAACCGATGCCTAATCTTTTTTAGGTCTCTCAAATTTGGTTGACGAGAAGCTAATTCAATTTTAGGAGTCAATGGTAGTGTAACAAGTTTAACATTTTTGTCTACAGTTTTATACTTCATATCAATCTTTACTTTAGCCCTTTCATTTGAACATATAGATTCCTGCTTCACAAACAAACTCTTTAATTACTTGATACATATCTAAGGAACATACTTGAACCATGCTATTTTTTGATTTCAGCCCAGATTTCAGCATAACTGAAAGTTCAGCCATGGTATCAACATAGGATAGCCCATCATACATTCCTCATATACATTTTTCAGCTTCCAATAATCCATGTCTTTTCATATCTTCCTATGCCTTGTGAACATACTGTTTTGCAGCCCTATGCATGCCTTCAAACCTTTGGAACTATATTGTACTACTTGCTGAAAATCCAATAAAACCTATAGAAAAAGCCGCCTAAACCTACTGAGGTGAGAGCCTTTTCCATCTTGCATTGTCATAGTCTCACTTTACAATGGTACTTTCTGAAAATCCATTGTTTCACAAGAATTCCATAATTCTTTCACATTGAGGCAAAGGATAGTCTCTTAGATTATCATGGTTTCTTGTATGATTGACACAAACAGTAAGAAACTGCACAACCCACTTTCCATCTTGGCTTCTAATTCTTGCATATGTTGAATCATCATCCAAAACTTTCATCTCTATGCATATTATTGTAATGTACAACTGTCCAAGGATTATAAGATATGAAGAAGAATCTTGAACAAAGAAGTGTTGTTAATCTTGGACATCCCTAATAGTAACCTTTACATTAGAGCAAGCTACATACAAAAGTCCCTGGGAGCATTATCAGCAACTTGCATCCTCTATCCATGCTCTACATCCACTAGCCATTTGTTGTTCTCATGTAAATCCTTGGCTATAACATTGATTTGGATCCATGATTAATTAGAACAATGCAAGATGCCTTAAGATTCCCAACTTTCACTAATGTCTTAGTGGTTACTCTAGCCCACTAATTCCGTGTATGGTGACTTCTAAGTATAGTACTTGATGCCTTTGCATTGTGATGCGCTTGATGTACTCTCCTTGAAGTATGGTTGCAAACCATTGCATTTTCAGCCTCAATAACTGCTTTTTTACCCTCAACAATTTCATTCTCAACATTCTTATCATCATCATGCATTGCTTGTACATCTTGCAAACTTGGCTCGTCTTCCCCTTTACCAATAGCATGTGTTGGATCCCCAACAAACTACGGTTTTCTCTTTATGATATCAATGATCTCCTCATGAAATTTTCTCTTGGCAATGCCAAGAATCTCGCCCAAAGTGCATTCCAGTTTACTATTCAATATCCTTTCTTCTAGGACCTTCTTTAAAGCAATGGCTTTCCTTTTTTCTTCCTTTAGGTTTAGCACAATCCTTCCTTTTTTCTTTCAATACATCATCCTAAGAATGCTCAAGTGAAGGCCTAACAAGAGGTGAAGTGAAACCAACCTTCCTCCTCGGAGAGGGTGGTAATGACCTGATTAACCAACAAGTACAACAAGCATAAAATTCACATAAACTGAAAATGGAAATGTTATCACTTAATCTTGGACATTGGATAGCTTGTTGGCTCCAAAACTTGGTGCCCTTTCTGGTGTTTCTTTAACTTCTATTGTAACGGATGGAGTACAATTGAGATTCTTCAACCTCCTCCAGTAATCCAAGTGCCTCTTGCTGTCATAAATGACCAGCAAGACTTCAAATCAATTTGTCCCTTGATTTGCTAGGGGATTGACCTTCACCCATTCTCCTTGGGAGATAAATCGACTATGAATTCAGTATTGGCTGGCTGGCCTCTTGAATCCTCTTGAAAGACACTGATTTTAGCTCTGAAAATTTGAGTTTGAAGCTTTCAAATTTGGGCACGGTTCTCAAGGTAGCAGTCAAATCCTAATTTTTGCTGTAAATTAGTGTCTCTATTGTAAACCTTTGGAGCAAAGCTAGGTAATGATTGGAGAAATAGATGAAATGCTATAGAGAGAGAAAATTCAGAGATTTGTCGCGAGGATTTGGTGAAATTGAGCTACTGACTTGGTTTTCCAGGCCTAAATGGATTCACTGAAATAAGGGAGTATCAAACACTACAATCTTTAGGAAATGGTATATTAGTCGCATTCACTAGCTTTCCTTTGTCAGGAATCTAAGACTACTGCCAAGAACCCATAGAATTTCTCATTAGCATGTTTTGGCAAAATAACCGTAGCAAAGCATAATTTGAGCATAAACCACGCCTGAATTGTCAATGGCATTCATCAAACACGTTGCTGCCCACAAAAATTTTGGCTCGAATGTGAAAAGCTCCAAAATTTTGACATGAAATTTGGCATTTTTTGTGCACTGAACACAAAATCCCCGAAATTTTGGTGAAATTTGGGGGTTTTGGCCAAAAGCCCAAAGTTTTTCAAGAAATTGAGTGGAAATTGATGTCTGCTGTGAAAATTTCTGAAATTTGTGTCTGTGTGAAGGCTGCGTATGAATAGGAGTTTGTGGAGGTTGAAATAAGAATAATGCTAAATTGCAGGAAATAAAATTTTAATGTTGTTGAGCTGTTGGCACCACCAGGTGTGTGCCGTGTGTGATGGACGCGGCAGTTGATAGGAGCCATGCAGCCAAATAGGCACCGTCAGTCCTGACAATTCAACGGACCCGTCATTGCGTGGTTCTTTTTTTTCCCCCAAAAACCATTATTTTCTTCAAAATCTTGTTTTGAAACTCCTTCTCTAACCGGAGTTCACACGATGGAGGTACAGATCTCAGATTTGTGCAAATTTGAGCTCGAAATTTGGGGCTTTTCTCAGATTTGATCTTGTCCATACCTAATAGTGACATTCAGGGCAGAAATTGCAGACATTGCGTGTGGTGACCTCAATTAAATTGGGGATTTTGCCAAATTTGTCAAGATTTTACTCCTTTGAGTAAAATTTCTTGACATTGGATCCCAAAAATTTAGGGCTTTTCATGTATTGGTAAAATTTTGCTTAGCTAGGTCAGATTGGCTGACATCTATGCAAATTTGGACCTGAAATTTTGGGAATCTGTGTAGAAATTGGTAAATTTCTGCATTTTGCCGGTGTGGTGGCTGGTTCATGTACAAACAGTATAGATTTATTTCTGGTTGAGGAAGAACAACAGTGTGTTTTGCTGGTTCAGTTTGTGCTTTTGCATTTTAGTGGCATTTACTCTTGTATTCCTGATAAAATGGTTGTAACTTCTTCCAGTTCAGACATCAAGAGTTTGATGGAAATCAAATGTTTTGATGGTCATGGCTTTGACCTTTGGAAAGACCGTATGCAGGGCATATTGTTCCTAAAGGATTGTGAGGATGCTTTGCAGGAAGATAAACTCACACAAATGTGTGATGCAGATTGGGCGAGAGTAAACAAAAAGGCTGTGGCTTACATTAAGATGGGTGTCACTGATGACATTTTGACAGACATTAAGGGTTTAGATACAGGTTATGCAAATGGGAGAAGCTGAAAACTACCTATGAGATCACCACCCTTGTTAATCAGGTGCACTTAATGTGCAAGTTGGTGAATGTGCGACTGGATGAGTCAAAGCCTGCAGCTGAGCACTTGAGTGCATTTACAAGCATTTTAAATCAGCTTAAGGATGCAAATTTGGACTTTGATGATAAATTGAGGAAGATCTTTTTGATCATGACACTGCCCGATTCTTGGGAGACCTTGGTGGTTTCTCTCAGCAATAACCCCAATCTCTCATATGATGGGGTGAGGGGTTCAATCTTGAATGAAGGAATTACATGTATGTCTAGTTGGAGAAGGCAGCAACTCAGCTTATAATGTAAGAGGCAAGGTTGAAAAGAAAAATGCAAATGTAGGATAGAGAAACAGGAGCAAGAGCAAAGGAAAGGAAAAGAGTGACATTACTTGCTATCACTGTGGTCGGAAGGGCCACAAGAAACCTGATTGTAGGTAATACAAGAATGAACAAGAGAGAAAGAAGAATGTAGGAGATAGAAAGGAGGATATGACAGATGCATCTGATGCAGCCAAAGGCAAGGAAAAGGTCAATGTGGCCTCTAATGTGGTCATAGAGTAGCTTTCAGATACAGAGGCTGATGTATTATGTGCAGTTGATTATGATTCCCTTGTACGTCACATGCAGGATATGCAAATTACCAAGGCTGATGCAATTGATTTACTTTTGCTAGTTGATGATGGTGTCACTCAGACTTGGATTGCAGACTCTAGTCCCTCTTTCCATGTAACTCATTGCTTGGAGTGTTTTGCTATGTTCAATGTAGGCAGTTATGAAAATGTGTACCTTGGAAATAACCATGCTTGCAACATTGATGGGATTGGCATTGTACACTTGTCTTTAGACAATGGACAAGAGCTTGTGTTGAAAGATGTTAGATATGTGCTTGGTATTAAAAAGAGTTCACTATTTGTTGGTCAGCTTGACTTGCATAGCTACACTACGTTGTTTGGTGGTGGTTTGTGGAAAGTGAAAAAGGGTTCCATGTTGATTGCAAAAGGAATCAAGAAGGGCACTCTGTATTGTTTGCACTGTAAAACCTTGAATGACAAGTTTCTTGCAGTTGCTGAAATTTGTAGTCACTTGGAGTTATGGCATAAGAGATTAGGCCATATGAGCTAGAAAGGATTTGATATCCTTACCTCTCTAAAGAGGGTTGATGGAAAAGACTCTAAACTTGACTTTTGTAATGAGTGTTAGTTTGGAAAGCAAATAAAAAATTCATTTTACTCTGGTGTCTCTCGTAAGTCCAATGTCTTGGACTTAGTGCATTCTGATGTATGTAGTATGCTCGTGAAATCGTTGGGTGGTGCTGCATATTTTGTCTCCTTTATAGATGATTGTTCCAAAAATATTTGGGTATACCTGTTGAAAAAGAAAAGCGAAGTGTTTGGTGTTTTTAAAACTTTTCATGCATTTGTGACCACTCAGATAGGTAGAAAGCTGAAATGCTTGAGAACTGATAATGGGGGTGAGTTCACATCAACTGAATTCAAGTCCTTTTGTGACTTGCATGGAATTAAGAGGGAGCTTATAACCCCTTATAGCCCTTCTTCAGATGGGGTGGTTGAAAGATATAATAGGACTTTGTGTGAAAGGTGTGGTGCATGCTGTCCACTGCTAGTCTTCCTAATGAATTTTGGGGAGAGGCACTCAACCGCGGTTCACATTTACAATCGCTCTCCAAACAGGTCCTTAAATAATGGCATGCTTGAGACTAGCAAATCGGTCTCATATGACCATTTACGCATATTTGGCTGTGATGCTTTTGTGTATGTTAGAGATGAGCTGAGGAACAAACTTGACCAAAAATCCACCAAACGTATTTTCATGGGCTATGGTGATGAGGGTGAATTTGGCTACAGAGTGTGGTTACCTCAGTCCAAGAAAATTATTCGCAATGTTGTGTTTAATGAGGAAAAATTGCTGAAAGGTACTTTAGGCTCTAATGAAGATATGAAAAAGGTCAAATTTCAGAGTTTGCAGCCACCTATTATTTCAGAAAATGAGCCTCATGGTGCTATACCATAGATTGAAACTGATGATCAGTTGGTTATTTTTTAGCCAAATGATGATGGACAGCCAATAGGAGCACAAGGAGGTCATGGACAGCAAAATAGACTTGCTGATTATGAAAATGCATGTGGTGGTAATGAAAATGAAGATGTTGTACAACATGAACAACATGCTGAAAATGGCTTAGAGCAGCCAATAAATGCTGAAAATAATATACCTCCAGATGTAGACCCAATTCCTGAAAATGTTGATCATTGGGTACGCAGGTCTACACGCATAAGAAGGCAACCACATAGGTTTGACCTCTCCTTGCATTATGTGATGCTTACAGATGAGGGTGAGCCTCTTACATACAAAGAGGCCAAGTCATGCGAATTCAGCAGTAAGTGGGAGCTAGCTATGTAGGAAGAGATTAAATCTCTATATGCAAATGATACTTGGGATCTTGTGTCATTGCCCAAGGGAAGGAAGCCTCTTCCAAATAAATGGGTGTACAAAGTAAAGACAGTTGATGGGAAATCCAAGTACAAGGCAAGATTGGTTGCCAAAGGTTATGCACAGAAGGAAGGGATTGACTTCCAAGAGGTCTTCTCACCTGTTGTGAAGATGACCACTCTACGGGTGCTTTTTGCTCTCATTGCTGTATTGGACTCAGAGCTGTACCAAATGGATGTAAAAACAACTTTCTTGCATGGTGACATTGATGAGGAAATTTACATGAAACAACCTGAGGGCTTTGTAGTTCCTGGAAAAGAACAGATGGTGTGTAAACTATAACGCAGCCTATATGTGCTGAAGCAAGCACCACGGCAGTGGTACAAAAAGTTAGACACTTTTATGCTATCTCATGGGTTTACACGCAGCCATGCAGATCATTGCTTGTACATGAAAAAGGATACATATGGTAGTCCCATCATACTTGTTTTGTATGTGGATGATATGTTGCTAGTTGGGACAAGAAAGAATAGCTTGGATGCTCTCAATAATCAGCTGAAATCGGCTTTCTCCATGAAAGATTTGGGGAATGCAGAGCATATTTTGGGCATGAGGATTGGCAGAGATAGAATGTAGAGCATGTTTTGGGCATGAGGATTCGCAGAGATAGAATGCAGAAATTGCTGTTTTTATCTCAGGAAAAGTACATTGAAAAGGTATTGGAAAGATTTAACGTGGTTGAAGCTAAGCCTTTTGGGGTACCCTTATCTCCTTATCTTAAGCTTAGTAAAGTCAACAGCCCAAAAGATGATGTGGAAGCAAATGCTATGAAGGGATTCTCTTATGCATCAGCTTGTGGCTCTTCTATGTATGCTATGGTTGCTACTTGTCCAGACATTGCTCATGCAGTGGGAGTTGTTAGCATGTTTATGTTAAACCCTGGCAAAACACATTGGGAGGCTGTCAAGTGTATTCTTCGATACCTCAAGGGTACACAAAGAAAGTGTATTTGCTATGGGCAGGGTGCAATTAGTTTGTAGGGTTAATGTGATGTAGACATGGCAGGTGACTTGGACACTCATAGGTCCACCAGCGGGTATATTTTTACAGTTGCTGGTGGGACTGTTTCTTGGTGTTCTAGGTTGCAGAACATCGTCGCATTGAGTACCACTGAAGTTGAATACAAATCAGCTATTGAAGCTTCTAAGGAAGCTATATGGTTGAGCAGACTTGCAGAGCATCTCGAGATGTCTATGCGTACTGTAGTTTTGGGATGTGATAGCCAGAGTGCTGTGTATCTGGCTAAGAATGCCATGTATCATTCACACAAAGCATATAGATGTGGGATATCACTTTATCAGAGAGATTCTGGAAGATGGTCTAATCACATTGACCAATATCAAAATATAGGACAACCTTGCAGATGTTCTCACTAAAAGGCTAAGCAAAGCTCAGCATGAGCATTGCATACGACTAGTGGGAGTTGGTTAGAGGCTCATTTCGGACCTTTAAGTGGGAGGTTGTTGGGATAAAGGCCTGTTTAACCTCCGTGTATAGTACATGCACATTATTTAGCTGTACATGTGAATGCACCCTTACATGCCCTAAGTATAAATACATTTTCTTCTTTGTGTACCAACACATTGTTGGTACACTCAAAATCTAATCATACTTTCACTCTCCCTCTCTGACTCTCTGGTTGTCACTCTCACTCTCCTCGAATTGTTGCACATCCTCAGCTGTCAATCCAAGAAGTGAGCTATACACATGCATTGCTGAATCATGCTGTGTTCCAACTTTAGTTACAAATATCTCTCTACTCTGTATAATCTCCTATCAAAATCTATCGTAATAGGAGACAATGCCCCTTTTGAGGTAAACAACAAGATCTTCCCATGTTTCCTTTTCATGTTTTGTGTTACGGGTTCAGTCACCCAGGACCCAAAGGGGGGTTTGTTAGTTATGTTGCTGTCCCCCACGTGTGAGCACACCTTACGTGTGTTTTTGTGTGCGCGCGCTAGTACTTGTGCACATGTGCTATTTGTGTTTGTGTGTAGGTGTGAATACCTTTTACACCACCCAACATTTAATAGTTGGGGGTGGGGTGTGTTTGTGTGTGTGAAGGTGTTAACACCTTTTACACCACCCCACATTCCCATCCACATTAGATGGCTTCTCACTTGCAAGCTCCACCACCCAACAATGTTCTTGTTGAGAGAGGCAAGGGGGTGTGTTTACCCAATTGGGTGAGCACTCGTCCGCACTCGAGGAATGTGGTACCGGGGCACCACCTCGTGGCAGCATTCCTCGGCGAGGTGATGCCGAGGTACCTAGGAGCATTATATGCGCGATCCTTGCTCTTCGCGGGTAGGGAGAAGACGATATCCTCCCTTTGCGATCTTGTGCGCAAGCTCGTACTCATACCAATAATGGCACCGCCTCGCTCAAGCAAGTGAATGCTGTCGAGAGGCAATGTTTGCTTGAGTGCGATGGGACACCACCTTTGAGCCGACGCCCGACCTTGGGGTATGGCATCCCTTTGAGGGAACCCGCCGGGATCGGCGGTTTTAGTTGGTGAGAGTCCAGCACTACCTGGACCCCTGAACCGAGGTGCTAGGTGCCTACCCACGCTCCGTCCATTGGAAGGAGTCTTCCAAGGGCCTTGGTCCTGAAGGAAGTAGCGAAATCTTAAGCTAGTGGCACAGGGTTCCGCCTTTGAGTCCGATTAGGCACCCGGCTCAAAAAACAAAAACGAAAGCAAAAACAAAATTGGAGCTGGCTGCCTGTCTTGACATTTAAACATCGTTAAACTGCTGGCAAAGGGATGATGATTTGCTGATCATGAGCTCGTTGGATAATGTCAAAGAAGCCTCCATGCAAAGAAGACAAAATCAGGCCTGAAAAGGGTCTGTAGCAGGGAAAACACAACAGCACTCCAAAAAGCACAGCAGTAGGAGTCTCTCAAAGGAAAACTTTGTGATTATACCATGTGAGGCCACATACGGAAATGGAACACAAATATGAGAGGGAGAGGGGGCAGAGAGGAGAGTGAAATGTGAATATGCTGCAGAAAATGAATGACTGGACTGAGCTCCCGCACCATGTTTGAAGGACAAATCGGTGGAGACACTGGATAGGACAGCAGAATGAAGGAGACTGCTGACGACATTGAGGACAGGGAAAACACTGGAGACAGCTTGAAAGTCACTGAAATTGCCCAGAAAATGACAGGTAATTTAGGAGGAAGATGCTGTTCTGGATTCTGGTCTAACCATAAATGCAGGTTGAACCAGCATATGAAAATCTGACTGCCTGCATAGTATGCATTGTTGGACACATCAGAAAATGGCTGGGACACCTCCATAGTGTTGGGATTGGTGCTAGGCTGGCTGGACATAAATGGGCAGAAATAACAGAGGGTGCAAGAGCTCCTAATGTCTGTGTTTGTCTCACAGCTAGGAGATGGACACAGAAAAAAGGCACGATTAAACATGATTGCCAACAGGTCACATGTGCTCAATCAGGACCTACAGGGGGAAGTGTGTTGGGTCCAGCGTGAACTGTGACCACTACTCAGTGGCTAGCTCTTAGTGAACTGTTCTTTATAAATATCTTCTAAATTCAAAGAAATAGAAATGCAGTCAATCTAACTCATAGAAATATATAGTCGTAGCTAAAGGGTACAATTGATTCTTATTCCTTGAGCTGTGACAGCTTCCTTCTTATGACTCTGTATCATGGAGGAGTACACGTGTGGGTATGGCTCAAGGTATGCAGTGTGGGTTGTGATGGTTTGTTCCCTGAACCACAAGATGATGGTGATGATGATCATCATCATCGATAGGGGATCTTTATGCATCACTCATCAAAGTCTTAAACCTTGAAATCTCCTCCAAATTCTTTTACCATAAGTCAAGGTAGCTGTAGCCAGATTCTCGGGGAAAGGTTTATCTATGCCTTTAAACCCTTTTGGATAAGTACACAGGTAGATGCTTCAAGAAGAACCGCTCTCTCTTGTCCAGAGTTTCTCAAGTCCATTGCATTTTGAGGAGCATCAGTTACATCCATGACCTAGTCTCACCTCCTGAGGACAGTGAATGCACCTGTGACTGCAATTTGGGCATTCAGTCATGGACACTGATTCAAATCAATAGCATCTAAAGCAGTTGCATTTTCATGTTCCGATTTTCAAGCAGTTGTTGATTTTATGTGATTTATTACCAATTTTGTGTTATTTATTGAAGTAGTGGAATATTCTGAGATTAGCTTCCTCCTCATTTTTGTCATGTGATGTGTCAGGACCATATGATTATTCCATGTTCATTTAGCAGGAGTTGTTATTATGTGCCTTCTGTTTTAGACGTTATTAGTATTAACATCTTTAGCAGACAAATATGCCAGAATATCGCGGGCCAGAAAAGATAGTTATTCGTCGGTATAGTGACTTTGTATGGCTTCAAGAACGACTTGCAGAAAGGTACAAGGGGATTTTTATCCCACCTCTTCCCGAGAAGAGTGCAGTAGGTGAGTTTTACCTCGTATTCTTACTTTAGCTCAGGTTTTGTTTTCTGCTGTTATTTCTTCCTGTTTTGTAAAATACACACTATAGGAATGTTGTTATTTTTGTGTACTTACGTTGTAGTTGTTGTATACTTCTTAGAAGCACAAAAATGTTTGAATTGCAGAGAAGTTTCGGTTCAGTGCTGAGTTTATCGAACTTCGACGGAGGGCTTTAGATGTGTTTTTGAATCGTATCACAAGTCATCCTCAGTTACGTCAGAGTGAAGATCTGCGAAACTTTCTGCAAGCAGATGAAGAAGTTTGGGTAGTTATCTTTACTAAGTTCTTCTTTCCATTGTTTTGGCTGTGTTTGATCATTTCTTTAAATCTTTAATATAAAACCTGTGCATTACAGGCGGCAGAAAGAGCCAGGTCCCAAGAAGGGGGTGTATTCCAGAAGAGGCCGGGAGATTTTATGCAAATGTTTAAAGTAAGTTTTTGCACAGCCAGTTGTTTTGGAATCTAAGGTTCTGTTATGAGTACTTTAGACAGGTTATAAAGGTTTTTGATGGTTTTTTGGCACCTTACATTCTCACTGATGTAAGTCAGATGCAATCTCACAGCCTAAAACTGGACTTCATATGATACTTTGCATCTTTTCATACATAAATTGGAGACGTGCAGTTAACATCTGCTCCTCCATAGTTTTAGAATTCTAGAATTGAAGCATGTTGGACTTATATTCCTTATCATACTAGCAGCCAGCTTTGTGGCACCTCACAGGGTGTGGAAGGAGGATGATTGCAACAGCTGCAAACAGCAGCAATAGTTCAAGTCAGGGTTGGCTAGACACTGCGGTTGACACATCCAGAAATTATTTTCCTCCGTTTTGTGAGTGTGAATATATATTGTATACTTCATGTTTATGAATAGCAGTTCTCACCTCAGTTGTAATTAGGAAGTGCTGTTTAAGAGGGTGTGTGTGCAAAGCCAACAGCTGTTTGCAGCGGGATACATCATGTGTGACCTGTTGTCATGCAGCTAGGAATTTCTACATCAAATGAGTACAAGGCCTCACTTGGGTTTACCATCCCTTAGTGTGAAAGATGAGTTATGGTAAAACCAGCTGTGAAGAGACAACTACTGAAGCTCCTACCTTCATGCCAACAATCTCTGTCTAGCTCCCTCCAAGGCAGTGTATGATGAAGGGCCAAACCTTTGCCAACATAGTATACATTGCACTTCTTGTCTGCTGAAGACCAGCTGGCAACGAGCGCCTTCCACTTGTGCCGCTCGTGAGGCTCCAAAAAGGGCTAGACCTCTGATTGTGATGCCAAGGGCTCTAGCACCTGAGGTTTGGGCAAGGCCTCTAGGCCTACCACCACACATGAATTAGCTTGATGACAAGGTCTTGGATCTCAACTTGAGAGAGAAAATGCTGACCTTTGCTAATTGACTGCCAGCAAAAGCCCCCTGAGGTGAGGCTCTACATGTGGAGAATCTTGTAAATCCCTCCTTGTTAAGCTAAAAAAAGTGCATAAATAGCAAGGTCACTTGTATCACTTTTGCCATCCAGTTTGCCTATTATTACCAGTTGCTGCCGTGACCGTCTGAAGGCTGTTCATACCTGTGTTTGGTTCCTGCTGTTGTTGCCATCTCTCCAGCCCCTGCCAGATGATTTCCAACTGCCACCCTTATCAGCATGGCTTGACAGACAGCTGTGTTTTCACATGAGCAGGCTGCCCCCCTGTTGTTCGTTGCTTGGAGGTCATCTACATTGGTATGTTTTTCTGCAGGATAGCCTGCTGTCCAGCACCTGGTGGCTGATTTCACTGCTGCGTTTCATATCTAGCATGATCTTTCATCATCTAGAGACTCTTGCCTGGCGGTACACTGCTGTGTTTACCTTCTCCAGCCTTAGAAGGTTAGAGATCTTTGTGTTTTGGTTTTCAGCCTGCTCATAGGCTTCTACACCAGTCTGCTGCATTGATGGGCCCATGGCTATTGTGTCTCATCACCCTCAGCTCTTAGTCTACTGCATACTCATCATCTTCTCCTTCAACATGGTGGTTGCTGCACTCATGATACATCAGTGGAGTTAACATTCTTTGACACTCTCCCTGAGCCCACTTCCACGAGAGCCATTGGCTGTGGAATGGCTTTGCCTTTGAGCATTGTGTACATTCATTCATTCATTCGTTATTCAATATTCATCATTCCTTCAATTTCATCTTCATTCTTCAGTTTTGCTTTTGTGTTAGTGTCTTTAAGACTGCAGTATATTTCATGGGTTGTAATTTATTTGGATGCATTTCATTCTGAGTGGGTGGCACATTTCAGATTGACCAACTTGTATATTAGCTGATTTTATGGCTGGCTGATCTGATCATTTGTTTTCCTCATTTCTACCTATTTATAGGCCACCTCTCCTCCATATCATCAATGTATCATTCATACACATCGTGTCTTGCTAGAGAATGGGCGTCTGGGAGCACTTTGCTGGTTGTCCACAACCTATGTGGTTCTACACACACTTCTGCTTTGGTATATGGATTCTGTTCTTGAGTTCATTATTTTAAGTTCATGTAGTCTTGTTCTTTTGTTCCGTTGTTTGTGTATACAACAGCTTCATTACTTTGCTTCTGTTGCTCAAAGCCCAAGTGCCTTGGTTCTGGTGCTGTTTGTTTTAATTGATAGCTCTTTCAGGTTTTGATCTGCTGTACTCGATTGCTGCAAACTGTGTTTGGTGGGGCTATCCCTCACGGTTGGCCCAAGTGCATCATCCTACAGCTGGGTGACAGTTTACACTGCTGGGTGGCCTGTTTGACCTGCATTTTACAAATGCACCCTGCTCTTTGATCAGCCTTGCTATTCTTTGTACTAAACCACCAACATTTTCATCATTTATGCAAGCATTTTCCCTCCACTTTTTTTTGTAGATGTCACCCTTGATTGTCTACATTTTCTGATCCTTGATGAAATTTCAGCCTGATTTGCACACTATAGGGAAGGCTTACACATGTTGGTTGTTGTGCCTTTGTTCATTGCACTCGCTGGTATCTCTTGCTTGCATTGTTGAACTTGCACTATTGGGCTTGTTAACCATAAGTGCCCTAGGTATTCTCCCTAAAACCACTACTTATCTTTTTTGCATATCATCTATCAATGGCTCGTCCAAGTTGTCACATTGATGACAAACCTAGAAGGCCACCCTAGAGAGGCCAAGGTATTAGAGAGAGGGTGCATTTCGGCTGCCCAGTGGCTTACTAGGACCTACAAAGATGATGTATGAACTACTTTGGACTCTCTGTTTTTTTGGAGCTTGTGCCTATTGGAGAAAAAAGATGGTTGCATAAAATGGAAAGCATATACATAACCACCCCCAAGGGTGTCAATGATGAAGTAAGGGTAACAAGGTGTGAAAAGGTATACGTAGGTGACTATCACATGGAAAGGTTGCTTGGGATCCAAAGTGAGCATGGTACTCATGGGTGCTTTGCACAATGGGATGCATTGCGAGCAATGCTACATAATGAGAATGCTCATGCAACACAACCACTTGGATAGTGTCCCTAATGGTGAAATTGTTCACTCGCCCAAGCATCCTTGTACGAAGGTGAAGATCATGCGGTGCAAAGGGTGTTGGGAATAAATGTGTTCGGGTGTGAACTCACCCTTAGCACTTGTAGTTACACATATATATCTGTCTAAAAACCTAAAGTGGTACACCCGTCATTGTACCTACAAACGTGCGCACTCTCTACTTTGCTCTCTCTCACTCTCTTTCTCTTTCTGCGCGTAAGGAACACCAACTGTCTCGATCTTCGCGCCTGATACATCACTACAAACTGGTATTAGAGCCATCAAGTTCTGTGCGCTTCCCGAGATTTGACGAGACAAGCAAACAACTGGAGTTCTTGGCGACTTGTGTGTGTGTCGGGCTGAGGTAGAAGACCACGTGCGCAGAGGGCAAGTTGAGGAGACGTCAGGTTGCAGATTGGGCCGTCTGCAGACAGCAGACAGTCGATTTGGTGAGTTAGGCCAGCAGGCGATAGGTCCAGCCAGGGAGGCAGGATCATGGCACGTCCAGCAGGCGACAACAGTTCTAGCGTGGACCAATGGGCAGCGACAGGCAGCAGCGTGGTTCACGGTGGGACCAGCGGGCAGCACAAGTGATGTCATCAAGCGACGTCTGCATGCGACATTTGTAGGGAGCCGCGACCAGCTCGTGGCGGGTAGGCGTAGGCGACGACCAAGCGGCGACCTGCACGGGGTCAATGGACCCCCCGTCACATCTTTCAAAAAAAGGAAAAATCTTTTCTTCAAAATCTCCTTTGAATTTGCTTCCTTTCCTCCGGATGTTCGCGCACGCAAGCACAGTGCACAAATCTATGCAGATTTGGGGCTTTTCCCGAATTTGGGGATCTTATTTCAAAACTGGACAATCTAACTCAGAAATTGCAAAGTTGGTGCACATTTTCCCGGGAATTTTTTGGGGCTTATTCACAATTGAGTGAAATTCCTTCAATCTCACTGAAATCAGTGCAGGCAGGACTTGAAAATTTGGGGATTTGTCCAGATTTGGTGCAAGCAAGATGCAACAGTGACATTTGTTTCAGAAATTGCAGGAATTTGTGACATTTTGCCTCTAACATTTGGGGCTTTTCATGTACAAGCACAAATTGGGCTGAAATTTACCCAATTTCTCAACATTGATGTACATTGGACCCCATGCAATTTGGGGCTTTTGCAGTTTGGGCAAAATTTGTGCACCATTTGGTCATTTTATGTACATGTAGGTTCAATTCCATGCAATTTGGACATCCAACACACTTGGAAAAATTTGGGGGTTTTGTTGAAATTGCTATATTTTGGCAAAATTGGCCTGTTCTATGCATGACAGAGAAAATGCAAATGTGTGGTTGATGCTTTGAGCACAAAAATTTTGGGGCTTTTGACCGTGTGTGTCAAATTTTATGCTCGTGGGTACATGTACAACAGAAATTGCAGCTAAAATTTGGGATTTCTCATGTAATGTGATGTATATGCCCTTGGAATAGCTGTAATCAGTTGTGGAATGTTGTAGCACATGGTTTGGTGCTTCTGAAAATTTAATTACAGATCTGAAATCTGTGCTTCTACATGGTCATTTATTGCTGGTTGGTACTGTTTGTACCTTGGTCACTTGACTGACAGTTTTGGGCCTGCATTTGCTGTTTTTTGGTCACATTTGGGCTGAAAATCATGGCTGGCAGCAGTGACAGCAATAATCTCATGCACATAAAGAAGCTTGAAGGAGCACATAACTTTGCAGTTTGGCAAAAACAGTGCTACAATATCCTGTTGCAAAAGAAGCAGGCAAACCGATTAAAACCAAAGGGGCAAAGCCTGCAGATATGGAACAAGACGATTGGGATGAGTTAAATGAGCTTGCACGCTCAACCATCGAGCTATCGATTTCTGATGCTTTGTTGTTCAACATTGAAGGTTTGGATTCTGCATATACTATTTGGACTAGACTGGAAGAGCTGTATGCACAAAAGAGTGCTGCAAGCAAAGTATATTGTTTGAAAAAGCTTATGGATTTGCGCATGAAAGAGGGTACAGCAATGTCTACTCACTTGAGTGAGTTTAACTCCATTTTCAGCCAGCTGGTTGCCTTGAAGTTCATGATTGATGAGAAATTTAAGGCTACTTTCTTGCTTTACACTCTACCAGAGAGTTGGGATACATTCAGGATTGCTATGAGCAATTCTAATATGATCCTTTTGTATGTTGATGTAGAGAGTGCTCTACTCATGGAAGAAATGAATTGGCAGAACAATGTATCCAGTAAGTCTTCCAGTGCTTTGCATACTAGGGGCAGATCACAACAAAAAGGCAAATATGATAGCAAGGGACGCAGTAAATCATGTGGCAAAGATGTTGAATGCCATCATTGTGGCAAGAAGGGTCACTTTAAACGTGATTGCTACAAATGGAAGAAAGAGAAAGGAAAGGGCAAGAAGAAAAATGATAGCAAGGAAGAGAAGAAAGACAGTTAACCTAAGTAAAGCAGTGTCAAAATTGAAGAGAAATGTAGTCACTCATGACAGTGATAGTGGGAGTGACGTACTCTGTCTCTTCACACTTTGGTGCACATGCTTTACTTGCAGATATAGATGATGACATGTATACCTGGATTCTCGATTCAGGTGCTTTCTTTCATGTCACCCCTCATCGTGAGTGGTTCTCTGCCTATACAGGGGGTCGACATGGTGTTGTCCATCTTGGGGATAACTATGCATGTGACATTTCAGGTATTGGCAGTGTGCAGTTGCAGTTTCAGCATGACTCTGTCTTCACACTTTAGCATGTATGGCATGTACCTCAGCTCAAGAAGAGCTTGATTAGCACAGGGTAGCTAGATGATGATGGTTTTCATGCCACCTTTGGTGATGGAAAATGGAATATTTGTAAGGGATCTAGGGTTATTGCCAGAGGTTGTAAGAGTGATACTTTGTATCCACTTCATGTATCTAGTTTGCATGACCATGTTGTTGCTGTGATCGAGCAACCAAGTGTTTCTTTGTGGCATGGCCGGTGGGGACACATGAGTCAAATAGGAATGAAAGTGCTTTCTCATTTGGGTTACTTGCCTTATCTTCATTATGCTGATTTTGAGCATTGTGATCATTGTATTTATGGCAAACATGCACAGACGTCTCATAAAAAGTCTCTTTCGTTGAAATCTTCTCCTCTAGAGTTAGTACATTTAAATGTATGTCAGATGCCAGGATTATCTTTAGGGGGAAAGAAATATTTTGTCACCTTTGTCGATGATGCTACACGAAAGGTATGGGTTTACCCTATTCGTAGCAAGGCTGAAAATCAGATAGATAAGACACTTAAGTGTCTTCGCTCTGACAATGGTGGGGAATATGTATCCAAGGCCTGTCAGGCATTTTGTGACAGCAAAGGGATAAAGAGAGTTTCCCCAAGAAGCGTGGTCGGATAAGTCACCTTCATATGCTTACCTGAAAGTGTTTGGTTGTAAGGCTTTTGTGCACATTCGTAAAGAAAAACGTAGCAAACTTGAGTCAAAGTCTTGTAAATGCATTTTTCTTGGATATGGTGACGATGATGAAATGGGGTATAGATTATGGAATCTTAAGAAAAGGAAAGTAGTACGTAGCAATGATGATATCTTCCAAGAAGATCGCATGCATAAACAGCCCGAAAAGACTGAGGAGGTCCGTAGGGTTGTATTCCGGGAAGAAATACCTTTTGGACAACAAAATGTGTATGCTGTACTGCAGCAAATACTTGTTGTAAATGAACTTGTAAATGTAGAAAATGATGTTGGAAATGATCAGTCAGCTATTGCCCATGATAATGAGCCATTACATGTGCAAGAACAGCTAGGACAACAAATACCTGCTGTAAATAAACCTGTAAATGTAGAAAATGATGCTGGAAATGATCAATCAGCCATTGCCCATGATAATGAGCCACTACATGTGCAGGAACAGCTAGGACAACAAATTGTAAATGTTGATTTGTAGGCTGAAATGCCAGGATGGCAAGCTAAAAATGCTCAACAACCAGCAAACAATGATCATTGGGTTAGGAGATCGTCTAGGGCTACTAGACAACCTGATAGATTCATTCCTGGTGCAAACAATATGGCTGATTATGTGATGTTGACTGATTGTGGTGAACCATCTTGCTTGTTGTCAGAAATGGAATCTCTTGAGAAAAATGGTACTTGGGACTTGGTGCAGTTGCCTAAAGGGCAGAAAACACTTCTATGCAAATGGATTTACAAGATGAAGGTCACTTCTGGTTCCTCACCAAAGTACAAAGCAAGATTGGTTGCAAAGGGGTACAAGCAAGAGCATGGAATTGACTTTGATGAGATTTTCTCTCCTGTAGTCAAGATGACTATATTGAGAACCATTTTGGGCTTGGTTGCAGCTGAAGATATGGAGCTCATACAGATGGATGAAGAGACTGCATTCTTACATGGTGATCTGCATGAAACATATATATACAGCAATCTGAAGGATTTGTTGAAAAAGGGAAAGAAAAGATGGTATGTAAACTCAAAAGGAGTTTGTATGGGCTGAAACAAGCACCAAGAGAATGGTATCATAAGTTTGATACATTCATGCAGTCTCAAGGCTTTCATAGAAGTCAAGTGGATCACTGCTTGTATACCAAGAAGACAGCAGATGGTAGCCTGATTATCTTGGTTTTGTATGTAGATGACATGTTGATTGTTGGTAGGGATACTCATGCCTTGGGTTCACTGAAGTAAAGTCTTCATATGGCAGCTTTGACATGAAGGATCTTGGTGATGCTAATCACATTCTTGGCATGCGAATACTTAGAGATAGATCAAAAGGCTTACTCTCTCTATCTCAGCACAAGTATATCTCCAAGGTTTTGCAGCGTTTCAATATGGAGGGGGAGAAAACAATTGGGATTCCATTGTCTCCATATGTGAAACTTAGTGTAGAGGACAACCCTACATCTGATGATGAGAAGGCTGAAATGGCCAAGATACCATATGCTTCAGCTGTTTGCAGTTTGATGTATGCTATGGTTGCTACATGTCCTGACATTGCATTTGTAGTGGGAGTGGTTAGGCATATACATTCCATATCCTGGCAAAAAGCATTGGGAAGCAGTGAAGGGTATCATGAGATACCTTAAGGGCACAAAGGAGTTGTGTATCTGTTTTGGTAAGCAGAAGTCATTTGTTGTTGGATTCACGGATGCAGACTATGCTGGCCATCCTAACTGCAGGAAGTCTACTTCTGGATATGTGTTCATGTTCACAGGAGAAGCAATCTCTTGGATATTTAGGCTGCAAAAGTGTGTTGCATTGTCTACTACAGAGGCAGAGTATGTGGCTGCCATTGAGGCATGCAATGAGGCTTTATGGCTTTCACATCTAGTGGGAAAGCTTGGCATCACAGAGTTACCTGTTCTCCATTGTGATAGTCAAAGTGCTATTATGCTAGCATGGAATCCTGTCTTTCATGCAAAGACAAAGCACATACATGTGAAGTACCACTTCATTAGAGATGTACTTGACAGTAAGAGCATTGAGCTTGTCAAAGTGCATACAGATGGTAATCCTGTAGACCTCATGAAGGGTCTTCCAGCAGAGTGGTTTGCTCATTGACAGATGATGGGAGTTGGATAGATATATGTATTTCAGCTTTGTGCATACCTAGGCTTAGCTGATTCTTTTCTCCTCTTAAGGCACATTGCCTTTAGGTGGGAGGTTGTTGGGAATAGACCCTCGTGCCTTTGAATGTGCTCGGGTGTGAACACACCCTTAGCAGTTGTACTTACACATATATATCTATCTAAAAATCTAAAGTGGTACACTCGTCATTGTACCTACAAACGTGCACACTCTCTACTCTGCTCTCTCTCACTCTCTCTGTCTCTTCGTGCGTAAGGAACGCCGGCTGTCTCGATCTTCGTGCCTCCCGGTTACTACAAAACGGAAAAGAGACGTCATTGTTGAGGAAAATAATACTGTGTTGAAACCTGAAGTATAAATGAAAGTTAGGAAACCCTCTCAACTGTGGATTTTGATGCTGAAGGAGGAGGGCTTGATGTTCGTCTTGTGGTGCCAAAGAACTTGATGAAATGATGAAGCCTAATGTAGCCTGATGATAAAGATAGATCTAACAGCCTTCAATTGGAAGAGTTGCAAGAGAATAGGCCATTAGGGCACTCGATACATGCCCATATTCGAGAGGGATCTCGTTCTAACCAAGTTGCATAAGCAAGCTCAATTCGTAACTTTGAGAGATGGCCTTGTAACGAAATGCTCTACCATAGAAAACATGACACAATCATATGACAAACACATAGGTTGATAAGGAAACACAATTAGGATTGGGGTAACTCAGAGACAACGAACACAGTGAATGATAAAGAATGAATATTGAATAGAATACAATGCTCAATGTAGCAAACACACTATGTAGTGAAGAATATTGAATCTCGAACTCTTGTGTGTCAAGGACCTTGGCAGAGCTAATGACCCAGAGGGTGTTATACTCTGACGGATCCTAATATGTAGCAAGTAGCCTCTAGATATGTTTGCTTTGCAGTAGCAGTAGGCAACAATAGGATGCCAGATCAGTGTGATTGATGGGCAAGTAGGCTGACCAGAAACTGCAAATCTAGTAATGTGATGATGATGTGGGAGCTGGTGATGGTCCTAGGCACTGAAATGTGGCATTGGTGAGTGGAATTTAGGCAGGGCAGCAGCTGGTAACTCAAAATGCAGTTGTGTCATCCTCACGGTAGGTGCGAAGATATCATCAAAATTTGGGTTTGGAAGCAGACCCCTTGGCTAGGAATGTGGCCTTGTGCTTGTCCAAGGAACCCTTGTTGTGGTAATTTGTTTTGAACACCCACTTCACTCCAATGATTTCGGGTTTTGCTAGTTGAGGAACCAGCTCCCACGTGCCACTCTTGTCAATGGCCTCTTAATTCCTACTAATGGCGCTCCATCAACGGTCATGCTACGTAACTTCTCCAGTGGAAGCTAGGTCCTTGTTTGCCATGGTAGGGTCATCACCCCTTATTTGTATGCAAAGACTTTCTCCAGTGTGCTTGAAGGCAACAAGATCGTCGTGGACCATCTTGCTAATCTGAGTTTTGAATTGTAATTGGGTGAGTCCACATGAGCCATCCTATGAAGGCTCATGTTGTAGTGGCGGTTGTGACCACTTGTTTCTTGGATCTCCAAGAATAGGGTCTTCCTCACTCCCCTCTAAGTTGGAAACTCAATAAGGTGCACGTCCTATTGGTGTAGACATCATGGGTCTCTAGATCATATAGCTGATATTGCACCGATTGGAAGTTGTATCCCGCGAACAAGGGTGGTGAAGCCTTCAGATCCATCTTCCCTTGTTTATTCTTTAGGATGTGAACATAGGTTTTACACCCAAAGATTCTGAAATAAGAGACATCAAATTTGTTGCCTGTGTGTACCTCAAAAGGTGTCATGTTAGGAACTGCCAAAAAAGGGGTTTTGTTGAGAATGTGTACAATCGTTACTATGGCTTCTGCTCATAGAACTTGGTGCACTTGGATGATGCTCCAACATGGTCCTTGCCGTCTTCGTCATTGTTCGATTCTTGTGTACCAACACACCCTTCTTTGATGGAGTGTTGATGTTGGCAAACTCTAGATGTACCCTTCGATTTGAATAGAGTTGGGCCATTTTGTTGGAAGTAAACTTGTTGCCTTTGTTGGTCTATATGATATGCAAACCCACAAATAGAGTGTGCTAGGTCATGTGGTATCCTGGTCTCTCGTGCTATACCATTCCAGCTGCTGCAGTGACCATCTGTTGCTGCTGTCTGCACTTGAGGTTGGTTCCAGCTGCTGCCTTTCTCACTCTAGCCCCTTTCGTGACTACTCCAGCTGCTGTGCTGCGCATAACCTGGTAGACAGCTGCTTTTTCACTTGAGCAGGCCACCCTACTGCTGTTCATCACCCGGAGGCCATCTACATTGCTGTGTTTTATTTGTGCAGGCCGCTCTGCTGCTATGTAGCCGCTGGTGGTCTTTCCACTGCTGTGTTTCATCTCCAGCATCATCTTTCATCATTAGAAGGTTGTGGCAAGGCAGTAGATTGCTGTGTTTACCTTTTCCAGTCTCAGAGACCTGCTGCGTTTTGGTCTCCAGCTTGCTATCCTGCTGTTCATAGCCCCCTACATCAGTCTACTGCATTGATTGGACCATGGCTATTACTTTCCTGTCACTAGAGGACGACAGTCTCTAACAGTCCTCCCTTGGCCGGTCCTTGCCACAGTCATCAACAGTTGGATTGCTCTACCTTGGAGCATTACATATATTCATTATTTATTCAGTTTTATCTTCATTCTTTAGTTTGTCTTATTTGCCTCAAGTGTCTATGTATTTTAGTGGTGCTTGTACACTGTGATTTCTTTTGCAAACGCTTAGCTTATTTGAACACCATTCTTTTTGTTGGGAATAAAGGCTCACTGTACCTTTTACAGTGTTCGGGTGTGAACGCACCCTTACACTCTTGTACTTTATATATATTATCAAAACCTAAAAAATGGTACACTTGTCTTTGTACTGAACATTAAGTGTGTCGTGCTCACTCTCCTTTCTACTGTTCTCTACTCTCTGTGTGATATCTGACGCGCTCACTCTCAGCTCACTCAGTTCAGATCCGTCAGGCTCCAACAAATTGGTATTGGAGCTAGGGACAGGCGTCAGGCCACGGGATAGGCGAGCAAGAGGAGTTGCAGGTGTTGCAATGTGTGTCAGTGCTGTCGTAGGAGTTGCAGGTGTCGCGGGGCATGCGACAGGTTGACGGGGAGTTAGACAGCTGACGATGCGCAAGATGGACAGGACTGGCGACTAGGACCAGCGCGCCATGAGACCGGCACGTGGCGACCAGTCCACGGTGGCCAGGCGACAGACAGGACGGTAGTGGCCACGAGACTGGCATGTAGTGACTAGTCCAGTGTGGCCAGGCGACAACGGGACGACAGTCAACGTTTTTTTAAATCTGAAATATCTAATTTTTTCTCCCTTCTCTACTGGGCGTTCACATGCAAAGGCACAAAGTGAAATTTTGCCCAAGAAAATAGGGGGTTTTCTCTGATTTGGGGATAGCCAATAATGTTTATTGTTTGAAAAAATTAATGGACTTTCACATGAAAGAAGGTATAGCTATGTCTGTACATTTGAATGAGTTTAACTCAATTTTCAGTCAACTGATTGCTTTGGATTTTTATATTGATGAAAAGTTCAAGGCTACTTTCTTGCTATGTACTTTGCCTGAAAGTTGGGATACTTTTAGGACAGCTTTGAGTAATTCGAATGCTCAGTTGTTATACTCTGATGTGGAGAGTTCTTTGCTGATGAAATAACTCAATAGGCATAATAACTCAACAAACAAGTCTTCTAATGCATTACACACTAGAGGCAAATTTCAGCACAAGGGCGGTTCTAAAAATAGAGCATGCAACAAATCTGGTGGAAAAAATTGTGTAGTGCCATCATTGTGGCAAAAAAGGGCACTACAAACGGGATTGCTTTCAATTGAAGAAAGAGAAGGGCAAAAACAAAAACATTGAAGCCAACAAGGCTGAAAACAAGGGCAGCCAGCCTGCAAAGAAGAGCAATGTGAAAATAGAAGAGGTTAATGTAGTCACTCATGATACTAACAGTGATGGTGATGTACTTCTTGCTTCTTCTTTGAGTGCACATGTATTGATTGCAGATTTTGAGGATGATATGCACACTTGGATACTTGATTCAGGTGTGTCCTTTCACGTCACACATCATGAGTGGTTCTTTGACTACAATGGTGGTGTACGTGGTGTTGTCCACTTGGGGGATAACTATGCATATAAAATTGCAGGCATTGGTAGTGTAAATCTGGAATTTCAGCATGGCTCCGTGTTTGTTTTGCATAATGTAAGGCATGTATCTCAGCTCAAGAAGAGCTAGCATAGGGCAACTAGATGATGAAGGCTATCACACCACCTTTGGGGATAGCAAATGGAAAATTTGTAACGGCTCTCGTATTGTTGTCAAGGGGTCCAAAAGTGATACCTTGTATCCTTTGCATGTATCTAGTGTGCATGAACATGCAGTTGCCATAACTGAGCAGCCAAGTGTTTCTTTATGGCATAGCCAGTTGGGACACATGAGTCAATCTGGAATGAAAGTGCTCTCTTGTTTGGATTATTTACCGACTTCGAGGTATGCTGATTTTGAATAGTGCGATCATTGTATTTATGGTAAACATGCTCAAACGTCACACAAAAAATCTCTTTCTCTAAAGTCTTCACCCTTCGAGTTGGTACATTTAGATGTATATCAAATGCCAGGATTATCTTTAGGGGGGAAGAAGTATTTCATTATCTTTGTTGATAATGCCACACGCAAAGTATGGGTTTTTCCAATCCGTCGCAAAGACAAGGCATTGGATAAATTTAAAAAATTCCTAGCACTTGCTGAAAATCAAACTAGCAAGACATTAAAATGCCTTCGCTCTGACAATGGTGGGAGAATATGTGTTCAAAGCCTTTTAGGACTTTTGTGACAGCAAAGGGATTAAAAGGGAGCTTACTGCCCCTCATAATCCACCCCAAAATGATGTTATAGATCATATGAATAAGACCATTCAAGACAAGGTCCATGCAATGCTGTCACATGCTCCTTTACCCCATGGATTTTGGGCAGAGGTTGTTATGACAGCGGTACACTTGATTAATCGGTCACCAAACAGGTCTTTGGGGGGGAGGGGGGAGTCTCTCAAGAAGAGTGGTTGGGCAAGCCACCTTCGTATACTCACTTGAGAGTATTTGGCTGTGAGGCATTTTTGCACATTTGCAAGAAAGAATGCAATAAACTTGAGCCAAAGTCTTGTAAATGTATTCTCCTAGGATATGATGATGAATGTGAGATGGGTATCGATTATAGGATCCTGAGAAAAGAAAAGTAGTATGCAACAATGATGTTATCTTTCGGGAAGATCACATGCACAAACAGCCTGAAAGAACAGAGGAGGTCAGAAGGGTTGTATTCTGGGAGGATATACTAATAGGACAACAAAGAATGCCCCTTAGACGGCAGCAAATACCTGCTGTAAATGTCCCTGAAAATGCAGGGAATGATGCTGAAAACGATCAGCAGGATTTTGCCCATGGTTAACCACAAATTCAGCAAGAACATGTGCCTCTGGAGCAACCTGAACCAGCTGTACAACATGCTGAACCTGTAGAACAACAAGCTGTTAATGCAGATTTGCAGGCTGAACAGGCAGCAAATCTTGACCATTGGGTTTGTAGGTAGACCAAAGTGCAAAAACAGCCAGATAGGTTTGTTCCTAATGTAAACTATGTGGCTGATTATGTCATGTTAACAGATTGGGTGAACCATCATGCTTCCAAGAAGCAATGGACAGACAAGATAGAAATATGGCACAAAGCAATGCTATCAGAGATGGAATCTCTCATGAAGAACGGCACTTGGGATTTGGTACATTTGGCAAAAGGATAAAAAGTGCTACTCTGCAAATGGGTTTACAAAATGAAAGTCACTTTTGGTTCTTTGCCAAAGTACAAGGCACGCTTGGTTGCTAAAGGGTATAAGCAAGAACAGAGAGTTGATTTTGATGAAATCTTTTCTCCTATAGTCAAAATGACTACTTTGCGAACCATCTTGGGCTTGGTTGCATCTGAAGACATGAAACTCATACAAATGGATGTAAAAACTACCTTCTTACATGGTGATTTGCATGAGGAGATTTATATGCAACAGCCTGAAGGTTTTGCTGCAAAGGGAAAAGAGCACATAGTATGTAAACTCACGAAGAGTTTGTATGGGCTGAAGTAGGCACCACAAGAATGGTATCACAAATTTGATACATTCATGCAATCTCAGGGGTTTCATCGTTCTCAAGTTGATAATTTCTTATACACCAAGAAGGTAGCAGATGGCAGCCTTATTCTCTTGGTTTTGTATGTGGATGACATGCTGATTGCAGGCAAGGGTGTTCATGCCTTGGACTCGAAGCAAAGTTTACACAATAGCTTTGATATGAAAGATCTTGGTGAGGCCAATCACATTCTTGGTATGCATATACTCAGAGATAGATCAAAGGGTCTTCTTTATTTGTACAGCAGGAGTATGCCACGAAAGTTCTGCAGCATTTCAATATGGAGGGGGGGGAGCCATTAGTATACCATTGGCTCCATGTGTGAAACTCAATGCAGATGACAGCCCTACATTAGATTTATGGAAAGGTTGAAATGGCCAAGATACCCTATGCTTCAGCTATTGGTAGCTTGATGTATGCTCTGGTTGCTACACATCCTGACATTGCATTTGCGGTGGGAGTGGTTAGCAGATACATGGCATATCCTGGCAAAAAGCATTGGGAAGCAATGAAGGGTATCATGAGATACCTTAAGGGTACAAAGGATTTGTGTATCCGTTTTGGTAAGCAGAAGTCATTTGTTGTTGGGTTCACGGATGCAGACTATGCTGGCCATCTTGACTGCAAGAAGTCTACTTTAGGATATGCGTTCATGTTCACAGGAGAAGCAGTCTCTTGGATATCTAGGCTGCAAAAGTGTGTCGCATTGTCTATTACAGAGGCAGAATATGTCGTTGCCACTAAGGCATGCAAAGAGGCTTTATGGCTTTCACGTTTGGTGAGAGAGATTGGTATTACAGAGGTTCCTATCTTCCACTGTGACAGTCAGAGTGCTATCATGCTAGCATGGAATCCTGTCTTTCACACAAAGACAAAGCACATACATGTGAAGTATTACTTTATTAGGGATGTACTTGACAACAAAGGCATTGAGCTTGTTAAGGTACATACTGATGATAACCCTGCAGACCTCACGAAGGGTCTTCCAGCAGAGCGGTTTGCTCATTGCCGCTAGATGATGGGGGTTGGATAGTATATGTGTCTTTCAGCTTTGTACATACATAGACTTAGCCGATTCTTTTCTCTACCTTCAGGCACGTTGCCTTTAGGTGGGAGGTTGTTGGGAATAAAGGCTCATTGTGCCTTTTACACTGTTTGGGTGTGAACGCACCCTTACACTCTTGTACTTTATATATATTATTAAAACCTAAAAAGTGTTACACTCATCTTTGTACCGAATATCAGGTGTGTCATGCTCACTCTCCTCTCTACTGCTCTCTACTCTCTGTGTGATATCTGACGCGCTCACCCTCAGCTCACTCAGTCCAGATCTGTCAGGCTCCAACGCTTTTTGGCACTATGCAACCACACATCTTCTTGGCCTTCTGGTGACTGTCATGTATGGTTAGAAGAGCTCTTTGCCTTCCCAGGCTGCTCTAGGAGGCTGGTTCTAGGCTAGAGGGGGCAAAATCTGGACA
This sequence comes from Lygodium microphyllum, assembly GCF_053477565.2. Lineage (NCBI taxonomy): Eukaryota > Viridiplantae > Streptophyta > Polypodiopsida > Schizaeales > Lygodiaceae > Lygodium > Lygodium microphyllum. Next base: position 50,870,566 of record NC_141148.1, on the reverse strand, counting down.
AATAATGTGTGCATGGGGCAACCAAAAGAAGCTGTTGAGTAGATGTAGACCAATCTGGCCTGTATCTTCCTTTAGGAGTTATATTCTGTCACTTGATACTCCACTACTGAAATTTTAATCTCAAAAGGCTAGCATCATGGGCAATGTGGCTTTTCTTTTGTCTTTTTTCTTGATGAAAATGTGGTTATTTATCCTCCTTACAAGAAAATACAACAAAGTATAAATGCTCAATAGTCTAGCTGCAGCTATGCTGTTGTTGAGTTGGAGCTGTCTGCAAATCGAAATCATATATACAAGGGCTCTTGGGGTGTTTTTTGGGGGACGGGGGAAAGAAGCCATAGTGAAGTATGTCAATGTCGAGACTGCCCCTGAAGCTGCTCCTAGTGGTCTCAGGGGGGGTGAATAATGGATGACGAGAGCTCGACCAAGATGGCATACACTGAGAGGCTTTCACTGCTGAAGATCACCAGCAATGTGGCTTTTCTAGTTGGTCTTACAAGCATCAAATGAATGGACCACCATGGTTTTTTACTAATCAATTGTGACTTATCTTATTTGTTTTCTGTTTAAGAAAGCGATTTCTTCAATAATCTTGTTCTGCTTGATGTGCAATCAATCACCAAAATGCAGTTGATTATTCTGATGCAATACATCCAAGTCTTTACACTTGTTCAATGTTGTTACATGATGTTCTAAACTCTATCTGCTTGTGACTAGGACGTGCAATCAAAGGTCACTGATATTGTGCTGGGGAAAGATAAGCCCGTTGAAGAGTCAGATCCAGATTATGAAAAATTAAAACATTATATATTTGAATTAGAAGACCATCTAGCAGAGGCACAGAAACAATCTTTTCGACTTGTGAAACGCCACAAAGGTAAGGAAGTTTGCTAGCTTCTGTGAGGGATTTCTATGTCTATCTAATATTAAACAAGTTCAAAATATATTGTCCTTCAGAGTTGGGCCAGGCACTGTCGGACTTTGGCAAAGCCATTAAGGCTCTAGGAAATTGTGAGGGAGCCAATCTTGGACGGGCATTTTCAGAGCTTGGTTCCCAGTCAGAGCTACTTTCATATAAGCTACAAAAGCATGTAGGAATTCTCTTATTCCCTTGCCACTTTAATTAAGAATGAAAATAGATTTAGAAAGACAACCTTTAGGGAAATATTCTCTTCTTTATGTATATGCATATAATAGCAATCTTGACTTTTCTAGTTTGATATAAAGAGAGCAAAAAGTGTGGAGCACATCAGACTGTAACATGAAAAATTATCTCCAGACAGAAGTCAAACAGCAGATAGAACTTGTGTCTGTTGAAGCTGCTCAATGGCTTCCTCGTTGCGAGGCTGTTGCTCTTCCTATTACCGGATAGTTTGCAGAACTTGAGCATCAGCTCCTCTGTGTCACTTTGATTATTCAAAGACTAAATTTGACAGCTATGGGAAAGCAGTTGGGATTCCTGGAGTATTCAGATGATTAATTTGCTCACCTGTTTGCTTGCTGCTTCTCAACTGATGCTACATAATCAACCAGCCTGCAGTTGCCACAAACACTCCCTCATGTTGCAATCTGCTTTGAGAAGCTTTAACCAGCAATTATGTGTGCACTGTAATGGCTACTACCACAAGCCCTGCATGTTTTCACTACAATATAAATGGATCCTTGTGCTTCTTCACCACGTTTCAGTCATATATGTGAATGGATCTTGTATTCATTATGGCTCCATGTGCCCTCTTTTCAAGATTTCCATTTTTCTGAGCTCATTCATTTCCGTATAAGCATTCACTTAAAATGACAGCCTTGTTAAGGGTATTCAGAAAGCTGGATAATGAAGCAATGGCAGCATGTGTTCAAGAATGAAATATGGATGCTGCAACTAGCCTGTGTGTATTCTGAAGCAAACAAAAATGTTCAGTGATAGATTCTAATGCCTTGAGATTTTTTGGTCTCTTGAGGCAGGTTTGGATGATTCCATCATGATTTTTACTGGTCTCAGTAGCCTTTGTCTAAAGAATCACATGGGCAACTACTTAACACTGCTTGTGTGGATGTCAAATAGGACTAGGTTTGCCTTATTTTCCAGTTTGGTTTTTGCATAATGTAGTGTTTTGTTATGTCTTATATCCATCAAAAACTTATAATTATCTCTTGCTCACTTATCACAAGCATTCTGGCTGCCTTTTGAGATATGCGACAACAGCCTACCTTGGAAATGGTGTAGTTTGTTTAAAGCCTATTGTGGAATTTTTGTAATGTGTTCAAAACCTGTTTGGCAGTGTTACATGACATGATATGAAGATAATACTGTCTTTCTCAAAGAAGAATAGTTGAGAAAGTCCCCAAGTCATCATTTCCACAAACCAAGTTTCAAAATTCTTTTAATACAAGCACGCATTTTATCATGATTGCCCAGAATCATTGGGTGCTATAATCTTTTAGGTTCAGAGTCCAGATGCAAAAATTGGACAACCAGTGAGGCTTGAAATCTGAGACGAACCCCAAATAGGCAAGGCCGCAAAGTCAGGATTCAATGGGCAGAGCTTGTTTGGGCTTGTGCTATGGTCATGATGGTGGTGTTTTGAGGGTTTTGGGGGGCCTTGGTGGGGTGCAGGGCAGGAAGGGCAAGATTTGATGAGAACTCGATTGTTGGAATTAAGTACGAGCCCTTACTTTTAAGGTCTAGAGAGGGACTGAACATTCTGACTCCATCAATGAGGAATGTGTTTGTCCATACACAAGAACACAAGAGGGTGTCTTAACATACACCCCTGCATGCATGTATGCCTGTCTTGTACCAAAGTAGTAGATTGAGGAGATCAATGGGGAAAATAAGTACCCTACTATCCCCAAAGCCCTAACCATGCTTGTTATGGTTAATAGTTGAGGTTGGGTCGGCAGATTTGATCAAGGACACTGAGCAGATATGATTACATGAAGCAGTACTGTCTATGAGTTTTTACCCCTTATCACAGTCTGCTAATGGAGCTTATTGAGTGATCTCGTGAAATGAAAGAATTCTTACTGCACTTTGTACTACACAAGCCTGATTTTCCGCCACTAAATGAAATGTGTCTGCATGGATGTTTTGATGCGACAACTGCACTCTGTTTTGTGCTTATTAATGGAGCTCAGTTAATACTCTCGTGCAAAAGAAACTTTGTCTGCATTTGCACAGCCACCAGAATGGCTGGTGCTAAATGAAATGTGTGTTCATGCAAGTAATGAAGGGATAACTGAAAGATATGCGTTTATTTTTAGGGTCAAGATTTGATGATGAATTTTGAGGAGCCATTGAAGGAGTATGTGCGTACAGTGCAGTCTATAAAGGTATTGGTGTTTGGGCCTCTAATGAGGGTTTGTTTTCAGGAGTCCAATTTCAATGCACTTGACATGAAAGGACAAACTGTTCACCTGCAATTCTCTTCCTAGTTGCTAGTTTTTCTGCTGCACTATTTCTATGTTTTTTATGCTTCAAATTATTTGTTATCTATTCTGTTGTTTCTAGTCTTTGCTAGGATTTGATGCCTGCTAACTCATGTGAAGGACAATTAATTCTTCTTCTTTGTTGTAGTGAATAGAGCCTTAAATGACTCCAGTGGCACCTCCATATAGGTGATTAATGGCCAATCATGAAGTCATATTGGGGCTTAAGCTGTGTACAGACACTTTTATCACCACCAGTTTCATTACTGTTTCCCTAGAAATGCATTGAACTGCTTAGCATTCCTATTGCTATTCATTCTATTTCAGATGCAGAGTGGATGGGCTTTAATAAGATCCTTTGATCTTTGACATGCTCTAGAGTCTAATATTTCTTCTTTCTTCTGGCTCTGCTGCTTCTCCTTCTCTTCCTTTGATCTTTGACATGCTCTAGAGTCTAATATTTCTTCTTTCTTCTGGCTCTGCTGCTTCTCCTTCTCTTTCTCTTCTCCTTCTTTTCCCCCCTTCTTCTTCTTCTCTTCCTTCTCCTTCTTCTCCTTCTTCTCCTTCTCCTTCTTCTTCCCTTCCTGCCTAATTTCCAAATCCCCATGTGTGCATATGTGCACTCCCCCTCCACTCCTCTGCTCTCTGTTTTAATGGAGACTGATTATGATGAATAGGAAAGACAGCATTTTTTACTTGTCTTAGGTGGCTATACAGTTTTACCATTGCTCACATTCTTTCAACTGTCTTTATGCTTACTCTTTAATGTATACTTTTTAGCTGCCCCCATGTATAGGGTAGCTTGTAGAAATTCAGTACTTACACATTAGGTTGCCCACTTTGTTATGATTCTTCTTTAATCAGTGGCCTATCAGGTTGCCCACTTCATTATGATTCTTCTTTCATCAGTGGCATTTACCTCGAAATCCTCATCAGAGAGGTGATGGAAAGTTCTGAAGTTATTTATGATTCCTGATAAGATATGTGAAGATGGTGCATAGTTGTGAAAGGTTTATATTTTGAAGGACAAATAGTTAGTTACAAATACCTTTTCTTTCTGTCTGCAAATGTGAGCACATTTCCTATATTGCCAACTGTATTGGCATACTGCATGCCTAGCCTGAGCATGCAAATCCTCTACTAACTGACTACTATATCAGGCTGTGATGACAGACCGAGCACAAGCTTTCAGACAACAAAAAGAGCTTCTGGACTCGGCTAAACTGAAGGAAATAAATTTGTATGCTCTCAAAACCTGCATAAAAAGTTTTCATGCTTAGTTCTGTGGATACTTACAGCCAGCTTTCTTAAACAGAGAAAAGTTGAGGGTTATCCGCCCTGACAAGGTACCAGAAGCTGAAGCTGACTTCAAAGAGGTCAGTTGTTTGTGTCTTTCTTGCTATGTGCTTCTACTGATGGGGCATTATTTGTGACTCCAAGTTTGATGCAGTCAGTAAAATGTACATTTTCTTCATGCAGACAAAATTCCAGGGCGAGGAAGCTCGTAGACGCTTTGAGATAATTGTTAAGTCAATGCAGCATGAAATGGTCCGATTTCAGGATCAAAGGGCTTGTGATTTGAGTGCAGTGTTTTACGAGTTTGCTCGAGCACAAGCACAACTGGCAAATGATACTGCTGATGCTTGGCGAACACTTCTACCGAAACTAGAAAGCATTCCTCCACAGAGCCCTGTCATATCGAACTAATTCATGAGTGAGTGTTCTTGGCTTGTGTATCTTATGTTTCAAATTAAGCTCATTTCTGAACTCTGATGTATTGCAATTCGTCAACTTATATCTATGGAAGCTTCTGTCACTCTGGACAACTAGATGTCAAATCAGACTAGTTTCTGACTAAATACTGCCAAGTTCATTCTGAAAGTGCAGTTTCATTTTGTGCAGTCCTTTGACTGCCATGGAGGCATTCTTATTGTGGTTTGTTGGCTCAGGAGGAGGGAAGCAATCCCTTATATCACAGTGGAGCAACTTCTTCAAACCAGAACAGGTTCAGGCCAACATGCTTAGCAAGATCATCTTGATTGAGCCCTTGATATGCTAAGATTGTCTGAAAAACAGCAGCAGCGGTGATATTCCTGATGATCACAGCTATCTCATTTTCCCTCGATAATTGATTACATGATCAGACCGAACGTCTTTGCTATTGCAAAGCCTGTTTAAATAAGGGCTCTGTACCATTAGTTGCAGAACACATCCACTGCCAGTCCAATAGTTTGCCCTTGTGAACCAATTTCATAGCACCCCCTGTAAATTATTTGCATTGTATATGCTTAGTATATTAGATTTACACACACATGAATAAAGCTAGTAGCATGTCTCTTTGGCCAATGTGTATGTGAACAAATCAGCAAACTGGTTTTGTTTGGGTTTTAGGACATGGTTTTTCTCAAGGCAATGTTCAGAATGTTATTGTTTTCTGAAGGTAATACTCCAATTTTTGCAGTTAAGCTCTTTATGTTTGCCCTTGTTAAAGACTGTGTTTATGGTTTTTGCTTTTGAAAAGCATGGCTTTATTGTGTGGTGTGGTGGGTCACCTTGAAGACTAATTGAAAAGGAGGAGTGGGAGGTGTGCGTGGAAGGGACACTGGTTATTTCAGAGTCTGCATGAGTAAATTGATGTTTTGCATTGGTTGAAACCATGATCCTTCTTCACCCCTGTAGTAGACTCATGTCATGTCCATTTAGTGCTTATACTAGGTTTGTGATTGACTGAACACTTTTGGTGCTCCAGCTTGAGAAGGGACTCCTGGGGAACACAACGCCAAAAGTCTTATTCATCGTATCCACTTGCCAAGTGGTAGTGGCATCCACATGATTCAGCTGATCTGAATTGCTTGGGCATGATGTGGGCAACTGTAATGATTTTTTGCATGCGCACATGTTCTTATGCATTCTGTTACCCTGAAAAATTGCTTGTGTCTACACAAGGTTATACTTCCAAATTCTCTCTTTAGTCTCTCCAGAATCCCTATGATCTTGATTGCCACCCTGAGAGTCAATTGGAGCATGATACTGCTGTTTTGAGCAGCCAAAGCTTCAGTTGAGGCATCTATGAATGTGCAGCATTTATCTAATGCAACAGCTCCATAATATAAAAATGTCTCTGCATATTCTGATTTTTTCTCAATTGTTTGAATTTAATTGAGAGAATAGTGTTGCAAAAGTGCAAATATCAACCTACCATAGTGTTAGGTTGGGTAGACGTTATATGTTGATAGTGATCAATGGCATATAGGCTATATCTGACAACACATTTCACTACTAGCATTGCTTCTCTGGAGGAAAAAATTAGTTTAACCATGCAATCAAATTTTAACATCAAATTTGATGTTTATTTTGTGCACAACGCATTCAAAGATTCAAGGTTTGTGTGGATTTTAGGAAGGCATATGCCAAGGTCAAGCTTCCAGCTACTCCTTTGTTCAACTTTGAAATGTGTTAGGTCAGGGCATTGCTCCATTATGCTTTCACCCATTGCGGAAGCTCTAGTTGGTGCCTATTGTAGGGTTGAGTTAATCCATATGAGGTAGTACATAAAGGAAAATGTTATTGTAAGCTTAGCATGTTTCGAGGCAACCACAAATGAAAATACATAATAACGGTCTTTGGACATGATAAGTAGCACCTTGTATGCAAATTTTTAGAATGTTATACATTCGCTTATAGGCCCCTTGCACTTCCAAACTTACATGGTGACATATGCAAGCATAATTGTTGATTGCGGTGAATGTTGCTTTTTGAATAGCGGTTATCTTTTTTTCCCCCTTAAACCTGTTCTGGGGTTGGAATTTAGGTGGTTTCATGTGACATGTTTGTGATTGATTGATTGCCATAAACTTTCTCAAGTAACGTCCTCGAGGTTGTGCTCTACTTGATAGATAATCTTTTAGCCTCCAGCTTTGATGTCTCACAAGACCACAAATAGTGCTTTGGGATTTCTAGGCATTGTTTGTAAATCTCCTTCTCTTGCATTTGAGCCAACTAGCCTATTGTTAGAGCTAGCAACCATGAGAAGTATGTGATCTCAAATGGCAATTATCCCAAGGGTGTCTTTAGTATTTTTGAAGGGGTCTTTGAAAGGGTTCGTGATGTTATGCTATGTTGAATGTCTACTCCATGCGCAGGTCCCAATCCACGTTATCCTACATCAATATGTTTGTTGATTTGGGTAGTTTAGTTGAAGAAGCTCATTGCCACTTGCTAGTTTCAAACTTGTTAGTAGCCCACCTTGTTGGTTGCGCTCTCCTTGCACACAAAATGTTGCAATCTAAGCATTGTGGGGGCATTTATCTTGTGGTGTGCAGGGATCTTTTATTAAATATTTATTTATATATAATAGTTGTAACGAAATTGATTATTTATACACAAGTTAATGAGCTATGATACAATGTTACTCAGGATGTGAAACAAGCCATTCATAAAAGTTAGAATTATATTATTCGAATGCAACATAGGTTTCAAGAAATTATGAAAGATTAAGTATTAGGTTTAAGTATACTATGATGTCAAGTATCAGATTTACTTGGCCTAGTCTACTCATGACATGCAACTCTTGTATGAGGATTTTATCAAGCGAGGAGTGAGTTAGGAGTGGCAAGTACTTGTCCATCTAACCTTACACCTCGTACAATGGCAAGTACTCAAAAGGAAGTTACAAGTCATTCTTGGGCTTCCATATAGCTCATCTTTGCTCCAAAATAGTCATTAGTTGACTTCCTTTATTAGTGGCTGAAGATTTAGTGTAACAATATCTTTCAAATGGGCTTTGTCCCTCTATTTTTTGTTCAAGTTTTTGCACTTGATAGTTTTTGGATAAAGCATGTCTGAGATTGTGGAAAAAAAAAAGGATTGAAGTATAATGCAAGGCCCATGGTTTTATTCAACTTTATTAATTGATATTTCTTTCGGGTGATGGAATTGACCTCCCCCCGTCAAGATTCATGCACATGTATAGAGATTTGATGCTTTTGCCTATCGTATCGGCTTCTATACAATAGGGTTCTTACTTTTTCAAATTTAGGATCAAGGTTTATGTTGGACTATTGATTTTGAGTTGATTAATTGTCTCGACAAGAGTTGAATCAACCTTGCATTGTTGTACATGTCAGTAATACAAAGGCTTGGTTTCAAATTCCTTTGGTGTGTGAATTGTATCTTTCATCTTTAGGGGTGGCCTTGACCTATCAAAGTGAGATGTTGCATCTCACAGGTTCATTTGGCTACTACTTGATGTAAGTTGTTTAGGGAAATAGTGATACATATGAGTAATACAACACTCATTTCATCTTGGGTCCGCCTAACTTTTGATGAAGGTTCTTGTTCTTTGAGACAATTGTTTAACATATACCTTGATTTATAAAAATTTCAACACTCAACTCTTTCTCTCAAGTAGTTTGCTCCCTTTTCTCTTTTGTTACCTAGCATCATGATTGAAATATGGTAGTGTTCCATGAGTATTATGTTACTCTCTTCATCTTATATGTAATGATTCATATATTCCTCTTCTTTATATTGTTCTCTACAATGTGTAAATGAGGGTCACTAGATGGGACAAGTTATTATAGGGTTAGGAGGCTTCACTAACCTTGATGGATTGATTTATCTCTTGGGGCAATTGGTCATTGATTGGTTAGGGTAGTTGATGCAAGTTGTGACTATTTTGGATAAGGAAGGCCTCTATTGAACTACTAATAACTAAAATCTATGTTGGGGATAGGGAATTTTCTAGGTGCTTTGCAATAGTCTAGATCATGCTTGAAGTGTCCAGAGTAGTTGGTGCAATGTAGCCTTGACTAGAGCATTGGAAGGGGAGATGATCTACACTATAGTATATGTGTTTCATGTTCTACATGTATGACTGAGATTGCTTTAAGATTTCCACCATCTTTAAGAGTTTGTATTGATGCCTCTTGATATTAATCATGAGGTCTTGTGTTGCATTGGTCTTTGTTTAACTTTTTCTAAATTGAGGCTCTTGTTCGGATCCTACACTTCTCTTATTTCTACTCCTTTTTCCATGGAGATTGTCAATCTTGATGGCCTCATCTAGCCCTTCATTAATGTTGAGTCGGTTTAGGAGAAAATTCCTTGCCATGGTTCCATAAATCTTTTCATTATACTTGGTGAAAGCTTTGGTGACTACCTTGGCATTAGGTCTTTCCATAGATGGAATTCTATTGAATAGACTCCTCATCTTGGAGACATAATCTCTCATGCTTTCTTCTTTCTATTGCTCTACATTCATGAGCCAAATGATAAGTTTGTCTTTGTATCTAGATTTTGCAATTTTTAGATTTTGCAATTTTTTTTTGAAGAGGTCTTTAAGTGTAAAGAATGAGGATTTGTTAGTGGTGTCAAGCCTCATGTGCCATGTTCTTCTTTTCTCTTCCAAGCACAATCTAGACACCTATGCTTGCTTCACATCATTGGTGAGGTCGTTAGCTTCATAGACTTGTTCAAATTGCTTAAGAAAACTATAGGGGTTGTCCCCAACTCTATATTTATCTAGTTGCATAGGCACAAGGGAAATCGTTGCATAATATCTTGTTCATGGTGTGTTGCCCATCCTTGACTCAAGAAGGTTTAGGCTATATGTGTTCCAACTTGGGGCATATCTATGTGAGCGAAGAGTCATGTTTGTACTAGATTCAAGAGTGAATCTTGGGGTAACCCAACAACTCTTGCATTCAACAACATTTTTCTAATGCCATCCATTTCCACTTACATGCTAGCTAGTTGTTATTGTGTACCATTGTTGATATATACCAACCTATTAAGAGTGTTAGTTCATTGGCCCTTTATCTCTAAGAGCTTCTGCTCCATCGCCTTAGGTGTCATGGTTGTAATATTGAATTCCATAGTATTTTGGGAAGTATATTGAGATATCTAGAAGTCATTTGATATATCCTAGAATTGTCTCACTTTATTCATGATGCTATGTGGAACACGCTTGCTTTCTTAATTGACTAGTGCAATGACCTCATCAAGTCAATCAGTTTTGGAATTGGAGTATTCTTAATATTGGGTGTTACTATTGGCAAGCTAGAGGTAGGAATAAGAGAGAATCCCCCAAATGTTTGGCTCCATCCATGGTGCTCTCAGGAACACCCTTGGTTTCTTAATTGACTAGTACAATGACTTGGTCAATCCATTTTGGAATAGTGGTGGTGTTGACATAGGCTAGATTTACACCTCCAAAGCTCATGTGGATAGAAGAGGGTCTTGCTTTAAGATACATCTAATGCATAGTGGGTAGTGTTGACCTAGGCTAGATACACATCCAAAAGGTAATGTGGATAGAAGAGGGTCTAGTGATGAATGGGTGCAGGGTTTCTAAGGGGTCTATGACTCTTAAAGGATAGGTTGAAAAGGAAAGGTGCATGCTTAAAGAATTGTCCTTGACTTTCTAAGGTGAGGATTGGAGTTACCTTAGGAAGTGAGGAGTTTTGGTGTGACTTAGAAGTTCCTAAGGGTCATAGAAAAGACCAACTAGGGTAACCCTAGTTTCCTTGCACAAGAGAGTGATTGCCTTGATGGTATAGTGTAGCCTTATACTCCTAGGCTATGGTGAGTGCCTTATTGGCTTTAAGCTACTAATGTGCAAGTGATAGGTTCTCATGGGTTCCTTAAGTACGGCCTTAACCCCTACCCCAGATAAAGTGTTGAAATCGATGCAACTTAAGTGTGAAAAAAGATCGACCTAAGTTAGGTGCTAAAAATCTAGGTAGGAATGAGTGTGGCTTGCTTAAAGTGACCTATCCTAAAGAGAGACATGTTGCCTATCCTTTTAGATGCAAGTATATATGCTATGTGCACCTAATCTACCTATATACAGATGATGCTATGCCTTGTGCCTTTAAGGGTTCCTAGTTCTTGCATGAAAACAATTCCTATGTTCTTGAGTGTATAGTCCCTCTCATGCATAGGGGTGTGCTAAAAAAGGAGTGCACTAGGGCATGTCTGTAGTGTGCCAAAGAATGTGTGTAGACATTCCTAGGCTACATGTATATGGATGCAATCTTACCTAATGTGGGGAAGTCCTAACATGTGGACCAATGGGGGACCAATGTGCATGTCCAAGAGTCAAATACTTGTGCGTCATAGACATGTGTGAGTGCAAGTATGTCAAGACGTGTGCACTAGTGCCAGCATGAATGTCCAAGTGCTTGTGTACTTGTGAAGGGACATGCCAATGTCCTCACCTATGTGTGAACGCATGTTAGTGTGCCTGTGTGCCCCGTGTACCCATGTTAGTATGGGTGTTCATAAACTATTGCGTGATGTAGTGCCCGTGATTAAGCCGATTAGTGTGTGTGTGTGCTGTTGTGCATGTGATCAAGTCAATTAGTGTGAGTGCCGGTGAACTGCACGCATGCGCTCCTCATTTTTGGGTTGCGGATACTTTTGGGCGGCGGGGATCTCCCCCGCTCAAGATTTCATCAGCGCCAACGGACTAGAGGACAATACTTTTAATATTAAAATATATGCTTGCACTGTCTAAGATTTGAGTCCCCATAAATGGCAAGAGGCTTACCAAGCTTTAACTACCACTAGGACATGACTCCTTTGGTGTGTTAAAAGTAACTCTATTTGATGTGTAACCCACTAATCAGTTCATGACTAGGCATTTCATTCATGTGAGTGTGGTGGCTCATGATATCTAAATGCAAGGGCATGATGTAAAGAGTCGACAACTTGCTAAAGCCATGTGGGCCTTTCAAGAGTGTAGCATTGAGGGTGTGGGCATGCATCCATGCGAGCATGACACCGATCACGATCGGACTCGTAATCGTGCTGGGCAAAGGACTTATTAGAGTGCTTTCCTAGGGTGAGTTTGGGAGCCTACCAGAAGTGCCAATTTTCTTGAAACTATACCTTTCCCATTATAAGTTTGGGAAGGAATCCCATGAAAATAGGAAACTTCATTCATTTTTGGAAACTTTTTGCAAACAACAGAGGTTAGGAAACAAGCATGTTGTAGGATATTTTTACCCTCATCACCTACAATAAGAGGCCATCCACTACTTTTAGCTTCCCCCTCTCATTGCTAACATATACATATCACTTGTTGAACTCACCATCCTTGTTACCTTCAACGACGTGGAAAGGTACTTCCAAACTTTATGTTGTGTGTTTGAAACTTTCGTGAACTTTTCACATCCATTTTCAAACTCATTAAGGAAAAGCCCTCTTAAATGTTATGCCAAAAAGAAGGAAGCAAATAGCATTGCTATTATTGGTGATGGTTGAGCATAAGGGTCAATGATTAAGCAACGATCGCAAGAATAAAATAATCCTCTTTAGTGATAGTATGACCACTTATGAATATTGGAATGAATAAAATGTATACACCACCTTACGTGAGACATAGAGGCATTTAGTCTCATATAAATATATGTAAGTAATATTTTTATTGGTATGGCACAAAGAATGATTTGATAAATTGATGTTTGAGTGAGTTGTTTGTCAATGCATTAAATACCACCATAGTAAATCCTATATATCCTTTATACATGTACTTGTACCTAATGGAGTATGGAAGCAAATCTCTATTGATTTTACTATTAGACTTCTTTTCACATTTCCATATAACCACATGATCTGTACTATATAGATATATTCGATAAATAAGCTTACTTTTTCCCCTATAAAAAGGCATTGATCGCACCACAAGTTTCTAAATTATATAGGTTCTAAGATAAACTTTACCTTAGCTTTCCACCCCCAAAAGCAATGGCCAAATTGAAGCAACCAACAATACTATACTTGACCTTCTTAGATATTACACAATCAATCAACTAAACAATTTTAACTTTAGTTTGCTTGTAGCAACACTCCACACTTTACTTTAGCTAGAGCATGCTTTGAAGTTGTTTATGAAAAGAAACTATATGTTCTTATGATAATCATAGCTATCAATGTTTCAACTACTGTGCCAATACTTTAGCCAATGCTAGTACAACTCAAGGAAACAAGATATGCAAGGTCATTACATTCAAAGAAAACTATTTACTTCGGCTACATATTGGAAAAAAAAGGTTGAAATCTATTGAAAGGCATCTTAAAATTAAATTGGCCCTAAGATATTATAGGTCATTTCATGCTATCCATAAAATCAATGATAATACATTTAGATTGGGCATTCCTCCTCATTGGTAGACTCATAATTCTTTCTATATTAGTTTGTTAAAATTACACAAGGAAATTCCACACATAATAATTTAGCTAATCGTTCTTGCAATGTATGCATAGTAAGACGGAAAAAATACCGGCTCCATGCATACTGATGAAGCCCATGCAAAATCATTTTGTCTGGATACATTCTACCCATTAAACTACTTCATCTCATGCCCCACATCTTGCAAAGCATGCATAGTTGCAGCATCAAGTTTTTTAGAATCTTGTCTTCTTTATTGTTATTGCGCTTGCTGTTGCTATGACTGCAATATCAAGATCACTTGTTGTATAATATCTTTTGCAACACTTGATGAATCTCCCATGATTACAGTGCATTTGTCAACCTTCACATTGGGTTCACCAATGTTGGAGCATGTAGGGTTGAAGGTTTACCATAGGGGTAAGAGATAGAAGGGTGTAGGGAGATTGAGAGATGCAACAAGATGAAAGATAATTTAGAATTTGAAAGGTTTAATGGAGACATAAAGAGGTGACAGTTGTGTTGAAGATCTAATATTGTTAGAAGAAGAAATGGGATTCTAGTTTTAGAATTATCCTTGAACATGACTAGACTACTTGTAGAATTGGTAATGAATTTCATAAGTATTTAGTTAAATATAAAAACCATTAATTTAAAGAACCTAATTGGATTTATAAGTCATCTCACTAACTTTGATTTACGATTATCTAATAAGTACATACTTCTCACAATTATATTAATGTCATGACAACAAGCACAGATTCACCACATAAGGTACCGAGTGATGCATGGGGCAATACATTCATATTTTGGATAATCTCATTGATGTAGTGTAGATTTAGCGTATGAGATAATACTAGCACAATGCAACTAGTGCTACACCACTAATAATCTGGTCACCACAATATAAAACACATTAATTCCTATCACCTATTTACTAGGCACAATGAGACTACTACTACATGCTATGCTATGAAATCTACAAAAATAAATAAATGTAAAATTGTCTTATTTTCATAAGAAATTCTATAACATCTCTAGGGATTTAAAAAGTAACTCCACTCAACTGATAAAACAAACAAAACTACATGAATGGCCAACCATATGCTAGATAGACGAGAGGGAATTAATGTGTTTTGTGATGTTGAGAGAAAATTATTAGATGGAGTTATGCAAAATAACTATTTTTTGGAGAAAAATTCAATGCACAAGAATTATTTAGTTGTTGGGCACTTTGAAATATAGAATTCTTATATTTGGGATGCTCTTTAGTGTAAGATTATTATATGTACATATGAAAAAATTATTTGACTTAGTCTCAATTTTTGAGCAAACAACTAAAAAGGCTATTGGAAAAAAACATGACATTCATGAGAACAAAGTAAGAAGCCCAAAAGGGGGATGCTTTTTAATGATTTTTAATCACAAAAAGTTGACATAAATGCATATGGGGGGGAAGATTCTCATCCATGAATTGGGGGGGGGGGGGGGGGAGGAGATTGTCTCCAATGCTATTAGCATGCACACTTTATCTCTATTTTCTATCATATTAAGTTGTCATTCTCATGAATTTTTAGTTAATATTTGCTATTATATGGTGAAAAACTATAATAGATCTAGGGTCTTCCCATCTTAACATAGATAGGAGTTACTCTAGGGAACCACATATCCTATAAAGCAAAATCCCTACATGGGACATCCCCTAGATCCAAGTCTACTAACTCACCTTCAACCAAATTGATTACTAGCTTATCATCCCTAACATTGGGTACTTCAGATCCCTCTTAACCACCAGAATCTCCAAAAAACCATGGTGACACATCCTTTTCCAAGAACTCTAATGGCTTAAACACTCTTCATACATCTCCCTCTTCCTTATAGAACTCTAGAACTCTAGAACTCTAGTGCTTACATAAGTTTTTGTCTCATTAGAACCTGAATTCTTTGGGCAAACTCTTGCATTTTATGTAGGTCTAATAAATCTTAAAATCTAAATGCATAGGTCAATACTGATGCCAGGAGGCATATTCCACGGTGGATTCCGTGCCACGGTGGATTCCGTGAGGTTTTACGGTGGATTCGGTAAACTTTGATGACCGGGGCTCATACACAAAGTGGATTCTTTGTGCGAGAAGTTGATGGGGACGCCTGTCCTTTTCGGGCATTTCATTAATTTAGTGTGTACATGGGTGATTCCATAGCGGGTGATTCCGTAAAATGCATATTAAATTAATAAACGTTTATTGAGTTTAGAGTGCGCACTCGTAATAAATTAAGGTTAGGATTTATTTCTAACCAGTTGATTTATTTATGTAGCTGAAGACTGCTAGGTATTCACTTTTGTCGGTTTAATTGTATTATTTTACTAACGATTGTGAATGCTTCAGTTGATGTGTAGAGATAGTAGCAGTGGCGGAGGAAAGCATTGGAGGATAGCGAGTATTCGATCTATGGATTATATTTTGATAGGCGCCACACCTATATTTTGTCATGCCTATTTATTGAGGCATCGATTATTTATTATTATTTGTATGCGCATGGGCACACGGTTATGTTATTTCTATTTGGACATTGTATTGGGCGTGCCAGACTCTTTGGGCACCGTCCATTAGCTTTATTCCTATTTTTGTAAAAGCAAACTCAAAAGCTAAAAGCTTGTTATATTTTTGTAAATTGGGCTATTATTGAGCATGAAGATGAAATATGCATAAAATACATGCTTTGTGAAGCGCTCACACAAGGCATGGGGGAGATTGCACCCAATGGGTCTCTTGCTCTTGTCGTTCATGCTTTTTACCTTGTAACTTGTGCAAAAAGTAGAGTTCATTGTTCTTGGGGACCTTCTGGCATTCACTACGCGAGCATACAGCGTCCGATCTGCGCACCAGTGGTATCAGAGCGGAGCTGAGATCAAGAGCTTCCAATCGCTACCCATCCCGTGCGAAGGCGGAGCTCCTGGAACGATCGGGCTCTACGGTCAATCTCGTCGCGAACCGTCGATACAGGCAGACTTCTAGCGATCAAGAACCCCTGTTTCCGTCATTGGATCGCGAAGGACCGGGCTACAGCGACGGAGGACCACTCCTTCATCTCCTTCATCAAGTCGTGGACAACTAGAGATAAGCTCATATTTTCCATAGCTAAAAAGCT
Source organism: Lygodium microphyllum (assembly GCF_053477565.2). Lineage (NCBI taxonomy): Eukaryota > Viridiplantae > Streptophyta > Polypodiopsida > Schizaeales > Lygodiaceae > Lygodium > Lygodium microphyllum. Next base: position 50,853,819 of record NC_141148.1, on the reverse strand, counting down.
TAAACCACAAAGTTTAAAAGCTTTAGTTAATTGACTTAAGCTTTATAAAAAAAATTGAATCGCGGAGAGGACGGCGGGCTGAACTGAGGGCCGAAAATCGCGCCGTGGACATCCTCTTGTCCTCAAAATCGACGTCGACTCAGAAGCCTAAAGCTTCTTACTTACACAAGTCCTCTAAGGCAAGTCAATCCTGCAAGTCACAAACTCTAGGTCACACCACAACAATCAAGTTCAGCAAGTATTTTCAGATCAAGTTCTGCAAGTTCCATAAATCGATTAAGTTTTGCAAGTCTGCAACTCTGCAAGTCACATAAGTCTGTAACTCTGCAAGTCAGACAAGTCAACTGGAGTCAGAACTGATTTGTGCTCAAAACTCCTAGAAGGACTGTTCCTGCGCAGAAACTCCAAACTGCAAAGTTGTTCATTGGAAGGTACTCTACCCATACGCAGGTTTGCTGAAGCATTTTCAGCATACGAAGAAGGATAATATGTAGATTTTTCGAAGATTGTGAAAGCTATACCCCAAAACACATAAGCCTTGTAACCCCGAACTTGAGCTACGCTCATCCCGCTAACTTGATTTTGAGTGAGAAAGGTCTTTTTAGTTTTGCAGGATGACGGAACCACATATGGATGATCTTATGGCTGAAGGCGACCTACCTGAGCCTACGATGGAGCAAAAGCTGGACTTAATCATGATGCAATTGGACGAAGAACGAAGGGCTAGGCAAGCATTGCAAGCTCAACTGGCAAATTTACAAAGAGCGTCTACCGACAAAGAAGAACCTCAAGCTGAAGATCTTATTTAACGTACCATCGATGCAACTCTTGAAGCTCAAACCATCCGCAAGGAATCAAAGATAAGTAAAAGAAGTTTCAAATTTCGTACTTTCAATGGCATACGAGAAGGAAAAACTGTTCTAGCATTCATTAGTCAGTTTGATGACTATTTCCATGAGGAAACCTATGCAGAAAAAGATAAAATCAAGTGTGTCACTAATCATTTAGTAGACAGAGCATCTCTTTGGTGGACTGTAGTATGCAAGAGCATAGAATGTCCTGATACTTGGGAGAATTTCAAGAAGAAGTTCATGCAGAATTTTCTTCCACCACAATTTCATGAGAAAGCTATTAAGCAATAGGATCTTCTCCAGCAACGGGATCGTGAGCTTATTCCTCAGTATACAGAGCGTTTTTGGAATGCACTACTCCAGTTACGCATGCTTGAAGACGTACCTGAAGCGACACATAAGCGCAAGTATATGTCTGGACTCCTTGGGCATTACTATGCTGAAGTTAACATGTCCTGCTACTCGTGAAGATGCCATTTCACTAGCTCACGACACTAAAGATAAGCTACGAGGTAGAGACAGACGACCATAGCAATTCCAAGCCAATGGTAACTATGGATCAAAACAATTCAATTCCAATTTTAGAAGATTTAATCCAGGTCATTTCTCTTCATCATCTTTCCGCAAAAATTGGGCAAAACCACCAGCATTACCATCCAATCTCAATCAAAACCCTAAGCCTATTCCACAACCAAATACAAATGTACCTAGACTTCCCGCCATTGCAAACAATGTAACCAAAGCCAAGCCAATAGTATGCTATAAATGCAACTAGCCTGGACATCTAGCAGCAAATTGTCATTCAAAGAAGCCACCTGCCCATATCAACTACCTTGGAGCAATGGACGAAGACGAACATGAAGATATGCCTGACTTCACTGAAGATGAGGACGACACTACTACACCTTCGGATACTTTACCAGGTATGCCTACTCCGCATTCTTTATTGACTATGAAATGTTTGGTGCATGGAAATGAAAATACTATTTTGCATGATGACGATAGTACTCATGATTTTATTTCAGCAAAATTAGTAAAAGAATTGAAATTACAGACTGTACCTACGCATTATCGCATAAAAGCTGCATTCTTAGGCACTAGGTATAATGGTACACAGGAAGTGCAAGACTTAGAGATTCAAATTGGTCAATACACTGAAAGAAGAAATTTTCTAGTTGTTCCATTACAGTCGAGTGACATTATTTTAGGAATGCCTTGGCGTCACTAGCATAACCCAGATATAGACTATTCCACACACTCAATGAATATTAATTTTCAAGGAAAATCTATTACATTATATGGTATGCATGCATATAATGTTTTTCCACTGCTTTCGCATACTCAAGCTAAACGTGCATTACGCAAAAGTAGTAAATTTTATCTCATTTGGGTGAATGAATTGCAAGTAAAAGAAAATCATATGCATCCTAGGCATAAAGAATTTCTTGCATATTTTAAGGACTGTTTTGCAGAAGACCTACCACCTGGTTTATCTCCTTCACGTCCAGAAGACCATAAGATAGATTTGATCCCTGGCACACAACCACCTTGCAAAGCACCATATAGGCACAACCAGATAGAGCAAAAAGAAATCCAGAGTCAAGTTGAGGAATTACTAAATAGAGGATTGATTCAACCTAGCAGTTCTCCATTCGGTGCACCTGTTCTGTTAGTCAAGAAAAAGAATAATACCTATCGTATGTGCATTGACTATCGAGCTTTAAATAAGATCACTGTAAAGAATAGGTATCCTATTCCTAGAGTTGATGACCTTATGGACAAACTGCAAGGATCTACTATATTTAGTAAAATAGACCTTAAGTCTGGTTATCATCAGGTGAGACTAGATAAGTCAGACATATTCAAGTCTGCATTTAGAACACAGTTTGGTCATTACGAATTTTTAGTGTTGCCATTTGGATTGACTAATGCACCTGCTACGTTTAGTAGAATGATGAACCGTATATTTCTAAAATATCAGTATTGTGTAATTGTCTTCTTTGATGATATTTTCGTGTTTAGTCAAAATGAGAAAGAACATTATGAGCATTTGTCATTGGTTTTTCAGTTATTGAAAGAAAATCAACTGTATGCAAATCCTGAAAAGAGTGAATTCTTTAAAACAGAAATTGAGTATTTAGGTCATATTGTATCATCTGATGGAATTAAAGTTGATCCTAAGAAAATTGATGCAATATTGAATTGGTCTGTCCCTAAAAACGTGCATGAGTTACGCTCATTCCTTGGTCTTGCTAGTTTCTATAGGAAGTTTGTACGTAATTTTTCATTACTTGCATTACCATTAACCAAACTTCTGAAGAAAGGAATTGTTTATCATTGGACCGAAAATCAACAGAAATCCTTTGACTTGCTGAAACATGCATTAACCCATGCCCCTGTTCTACAGTTGCCTGATTTTAATAGACCATTCTTTCTAGTAGTGACCGATGCTAGTGGATCAGGAATAGGAGCTGTACTTATGCAAGACAATCATCCTATAGCCTATTCTAGTTCTAAGCTGAAACCTTCTGAACTGAAATATTCCACATATGACAAAGAACTATTAGCAGTTGTACAAGCATTGACAGTGGAAACACTACTTAATGGGTTTAGAATTTATGATTAAGACCGATCAGCAAAGTATTAGACATTTACTTAGCCAACCCCAAATCTCTGACCGTCATATCAAATGGACCTCCTTTATTCAAAGTTTTCATCCTATCATTCAATACCAACCTGGAAAAGAAAATGTAGTGGCTGATGCATTGAGTAGAAGACCTGCCATTCATAATATTTCTATTATATCTTTTGATTCTTTGATTGCTATGAAAGATACATATCATCAGGATATTACTTTTCATGCAGATTGGAATAAATTAGTTCAAAATAATTTCATTCCTATTGATTCATTGTCATATAATGATGGATTTATGATTTATGAAAAGAGATTGTGTGTTACAATTCCATTCCAATCTTTTGTTTTGAATGAAATTCATTGTCCCCCATATCAAGGTCATAGAGGTATCATATCTATCTTACGTACGTTAACTGAAGATTTTTATTGGCCGCATATGGATGCTGATGTATCTAACTTTGTTTCTGAATGTTTGATTTGTCAAAGAGTTAAGAGACATCATGGTAAACAGTATGGATTACTTATGCCTTTGTTTATTCCATCTAAACCTTGGGAACAAATTTCTATGGATTTCATTACTGGTTTACCTAATACTAAATCTAACCATGATATGATTTGGACAATCGTAGATAGATTTAGTAAACAAGCATATTTCATACCATGTAAGAAAACTTTAACAGCATCACAAGCAGCACAATTGTTTTTGAAAACTGTTTTTACTAACCATGGATTGCCAAAAGTTATTATTTCAGATCGTGATTCCAGATTTTGTAACAACTTTTGGATTACTCTGTTTGCTAACCTAGGCACAAAGATTGATTTCTCATCTGCATTTCATCAAAAAACTAATGGACAAACAGAAGCCACTAACAACACAATTCTAGATCTTTTATGTGCATATACTATCTCTAAACCTCAGACATGGGACACACATTTGCATTTATTACAGTTTGCATATAACAATACACCACACACATCTACAAAGAAAGCACCGTTTGAAGTAATTTATGGATATAGATTATCTACACCTGTTGCATCTTTGTCAAATAGAATTCAAAGTGCTGATGATATTGCTAGTATGCATAATAGTATTTTTTATGAGGTTAAAGATATGATTGCTAAAGCCCAGCAATCATATACCAAACAAGCCAACAAGAAAAGACAAGCAATGAAATTTAAAGTTGATGATTATGTTTGGCTGAGAATAGAAAAACGTAGACTGCAAAGTGTAGATAGACATCCAGTTGTCAAATTAGTCCCCAGATTCTATGGACCATTTAGGATCATTCATAAAATTAATGACAATGCATTCAAGTTAGAATTACCACCTCACTGGAAAATTCACAACACATTTCACATTAGTTTATTGAGACCATTTAGAGGCTAATTACCTGTACACCCTGTTTATGAAAACCCACCTTTATTAGAGGAAGAGACTGAAATACTTGAACCAGAAGCTATTATAGACACTGACTTTATGACCACTAGAACTGGCCGAAGGTATTCTAGATATCTAGTTAAATTTAAGAACCATCCTATAGAGGAAGCACAATGGATGCACGCTAGAGACTTAAATGCTTTTCCCACTCTGTTAGCTCCACATTGAGCTAATAGCAATTGAGGTCAATTGCTATCCCACCTCGGGGGTATGATGCCAGGAGGCATATTCCACGGTGGATTCCATGCCACGGTGGATTCCGTGAGGTTTTACGGTGGATTCCGTAAACTTTGATGACCGTGGCTCATACACAAAGTGGATACTTTGTGCGAGAAGTTGATGGGGACGCCTGCCCTTTTCAGGCGTTTCATTAATTTAGTGTGTACATGGGTGATTCCATAGCGGGTGATTCCGCAAAATGCATATTAAATTAAGAAACGTTTATGAGTTTAGAGTGCGCACTCGTAATAAATTAAGGTTAGGATTTATTTCTAACCAGTTGATTTATTTATGTAACTGAAGACTGCTAGGTATTCACTTTTGTCGGTTTAATTGTATTATTTTACTAACGATTGTGAATGCTTCAGTTGATGTGTAGAGATAGCAACAGTGGCGGAGGAAAGCATTGGAGGATAGCGAGTATTCGATCTATGGATTATATTTTGATAGGCGCCACACCTATATTTTGTCATGCCTATTTATTGAGGCATCGATTATTTATTATTATTTTGTATGCGCATGGGCGCACGGTTATGTTATTTCTATTTGGACATTGTATTGGGCGTGCCAGACTCTTTGGGCACCGTCCATTAGCTTTATTCCTATTTTTGTAAAAGCAAACTCAAAAGCTAAAAGCTTGTTATATTTTTGTAAATTGGGCTATTATTGAGCATGAAGATGAAATATACATAAAATACATGCTTTGTGAAGCGCTCACACAAGACATGGGGGGAGATTGCACCCAATGCGTCTCTTGCTCTTGTCGTTCATGCTTTTTACCTTGTAACTTGTGCAAAAAGTAGAGTTCATTGTTCTTGGGGACCTTCCGGCATTCACTACGCGAGCATACAGCGTCCGATCTGCGCACCAAATACATTTTCTATAAACTGGTCTTGTTCAAGCACTACATTGCGAGCTTCTAAAGGCTCTCTTTCTATTCTCATTGGTGTTCAAAGTAACCTTAACTAGCTTTAAATTACTCATCTTGTCTTAATATCTTGGTCCTTTGCTCAACACTACCTTTGCAGATCACTCTCTCTTGATTTGTATGATAACATTAATGATTTTTTTTCTTCTTCACTTAAGGATAGCTCCCTCCCTCTATGTATGTGTATGTGTGTGTCTCTTAGTCTCTCACTTTGAAATGCTTTAGGTAAAACTAGATTATATTTGTGTATCTTAATTTAATATTCATACTCAACTAGATGTTTTTGTATAAATGTTCATCTCTTTCATACCTCCTCATCTTATATTATTAATAAAAGATCAAATTACTACAAAACATATGCAAAACCCTCTTAAATACCCACCCGAAGAAATACAATAAAGCATGTCGGTATCCTTTTTTGTAGGATGCATTTTTGTACGCTAGCCTTCATCCACTCTAATAGTTGAATGCACAATTATGCTCTTTAAAAGCAAGAAAATCTCGATCTTACTTTCTCCCATACCATGCTAACATGCAACCATAGCAAAATATGGTGCAAAAGTTTCTTAATGATTGTGTTATAGGTTTTCAACTATGCTGCTTTTCATCTCTTTGCTCATGGGATATAACCTTGTATTCATGTCACACTTTTCACTTTTGAGCTTTACATTGTTGTGCCTTCAATAGTGATCCTAGCACCATACTTTTAACACCAAAGAGGGCAAGTTGTAGTTTTTAATTGATAGCAAAAAAATTCTAGTGAAAATAGGGAATGTTGGCATTGTGGTGAGAAAGGTCATACTTTTAGTAAAATTTTTAAAAGAAAGATGAAATTAAAAATAGGAAAAAGCAACAAGGTAATTATGCCTCCACTAGCAAAAACAATGATGACTGAAGTGAGGAGCTTTTTGTCATGCAGCATTTTGTGAATACTATGACTATTGATGGTTCACCTACGAATGATGTATGGTATCTACCTCTAACAACATGACTTCTTGTGAAGAGTGGTTTAGAGAGATGCATAGTCTACAGTCTCTAGGCTATGTCGCAACAAGGGATGATACAACCCATCCCATTAATAACATTAGCAATGTTCCCTTGAGTATGCAGGCGGGCAGTAAAACAAAGTACTTGGCTAATGTGTTGCATATGCCAAACATAACTAAGAACCTAGTTTCTATTAGTCAAATAGTGGAACAAGGATTGCAAGTTTGATTCACAACTGATAATTATTATATACAAGAACTTAAAAATGCTTGCAAGCTAATTTCAAAAGGTAAACATGCTAGTAGATTGTTTGCTCTTGATGTAGGTCTACTTGAAATGGATACTGCTATGTTTGCACAAGGTTTAGGTGTTATGGATGACATTGAAATTTGGCATAAGGAGATTGGTCATATAAATGTGTAATGTTAGAAAAATGTACAGTCAAAACAAATTGTGGATTGCTTATCAAAGTTCAAAGTTGATGAGATACATAATGTATGTGCAGCATGTCAATTGGAAAGCAGTCAAGGCATACATTTCCACATGAAAGGCATGTATGCAAGAAGTCACTTGAGTTGATACACTTTGATGTGTGGGTTCCTACACAAAGACTGCAACTATAAGGGGTTGCATAAAAAATTGTTTCTTTCATTGATGATCATACTCAAAAACTATGGGTATATTTTATGTAGGAGAAAAGTGAGGTAGTCACTCGCTTAAAGCTTTAAAGCTTTGTTGAGGAGACAAGGCTGCATATTAATTACCTAAGGTTAGATGGAGACAGGGAGAGTACTTCTCCAATGAGTTTTCTAATTTTTTGCAAAGAAATGATGTTCAAATGTAATTTACATGTAGGTACACTCCACAACAAAATGGAGTTGTTGAGCAAAAATATATACACATTGAATGGGCCATATGAGTCTCTTGTCATGGGTTTATTGATAGACCTTTGAGTAGTAGATTATGATCAAAATTCACTCCACCAAGTGCATCACAAGTATCAAGGAAAGGTAAGGAGAAGGTTTGGTGCTCACCTATTATGACTTATGTATCATTAGGTTTCTCTCATCTTGAAGTCAATTCAAAAGGAGGGCATGACATGTAGACTCATGAGCAAGGGGTGTGTGTAGACTCATGGTATTGACTATGAAGAGACATTTTCTCTAGTAGCTAAAATGGCTACTATGAGAATTTTCATAGGTGGATGCATCAAAGGGTTGGATCTTACATCAAATGAATGTTAAAAATACCTTATTGCATGGAGAGTTGTAGGAGGAAGTTTATGTTGAGTAGCCACCTCGTTACGTGGATGATGACAGTTACCTTGATTATGTATGTAGGCTTCATAGGATTTCATAGTATCTTGTTAGCCTTGGATTCTATATAGCATATGTTGATCACTCATCTTATATATGTGAGTGTAATGTGGGTATTATGGTCATCACTATATATGCATATGACTTAATTATTCTAGGTGACAATGAGACAAAGATTGCAAAGTCTTCTCAAGGCTAAGTTTGAAATGAAGGATTTAGAAGAGTTGCACTATTTTCTTAGCACAAAGATAATTAGAACTCCATAAGGTATATAGTTGTCACTGAGATAATTTTCTTTGGATATGCTAAAAAAGTATGTTGTGGGTAATTGTAAGCCACCCGATACCTTTGGATGTCAATGCTAAGCTTAATGCACATGATGATAATGTGATTGAGGATGTCACTATGCATTGGAAGATTGTGTACATCCTTATTTATTTGACATATCACTAGGCTATATTGAGACTACATAGTTGGTTTTGTAACGTACCCGCCTTTATTACGTGATGGGTAACGTTTTAGTAGTCGCTCAGAGTTTACCTTCCAGCCGTCGCAATCCATACTCTAACCAGAATGATCGGATTTTGTCTGAGGCTCCATAACCCTAGGTCTACCCCGCAGGGGAAGCGTCCTATCATTACCCACGGAGGATCGACCTAAAGGATCCTAATTGACCTAACATTCACCTATCAACAACTAGCTCACATCTTGAGGTGTCCTTTGATAGGCTTCTTGTCCGGAAGGAGCGACTGCCATTACCCTTGGTTCATGGAGTACAACACTTTTTTCCAGTAGCAGAATATGGATTTATGAAATCCCTCGCAGTGCTCGGGCATAGTTACCGTAACTTTCCCCTAAGATAATTTACAGTTCAAGTTTTGAGACCAAACCCTAGGTAAGGCAGTGAATTGGCCCTTCCTAGAGTTTCTTCCTAGAGTTTGTTTTTGGGGAAACTGCTCGCTTGGCTAACCAAGACCACCATGCCATAGGATTGGATTCGTCGCGAATCCATCCACCCGCTTCTCTCTATGGAAGTTCTTAATTATCTAATTACCTACCACATTCCGTGAAATATATAAAAACATCTTCATTAATTAAAAAGAATCCTTTAATGCATAGTTGTTTGTTTGGATAATTTACTCATGGACATACAATCAGAATTAAAAAAATTCATTGATTATGTTCCATTATGTGTGTTCTCTCGCCCATAGAGGATAAAAATTACAATTTCACGTGCTACCTTATCCGGGGCATTTTCATGTCACCATTGTTAAATCCACCTATATCTAACGTTTTTAGGTGTCCCAAGTAGAACTTGGGCCGTACAGGGGACCAAGAAGTTCCTAGGTGCGTAAAGGATTTACTAGCCAGAGCCCCTCCTAGCACCCTATCCACCTCCTACTTAATACGATCCCTACTGGGAGACCTCTCACCATTGGAGCCGGTCCATGCTTCCACAGTGATAAAAATATCCCTTCTTGGTATGGGGATTCAACACCTATCCTTGGGGGAGGTATAGGGCTCCTCAATTTTTATATCTTCCAATAGCAGTTATGACTCCAATCAATTCATGCAACTTTCAAGTGATGATTGATCTAGTAGCAATCGATACTTGAATTTCACATAATGAACTCTTCCCCTTGGAATTTAACTAAGGTTATCTAGATTTTGGGGTCTCTAACTTCCCAGTTTAAGGTTTATTCTTATAACTAAGTTTCTTGGCCTTAAGTTGGTTTCTTTAACTTGAAGTTATTTTTGGTTTTTAAAAAAAAAAATCTTCTGTCACAGAGATTCTAGGTTAAAACTATATCCTTCGCTAATATCTTCGGGGTTCATTCTTAATAAATCTGTCTTGAAAAATTCCTCATGATTTCTCTTGAGTTCTAGGTTTTCATATTTCCCCTAATAGTTTCTAGCCTATAAGATGTTCTAATAATTTACTAAGTGAATGCTCTAAGATTGCAATATTTCTTAAGAAACTTATCTAATTACTATTGAATTTGAATAGAATTTTTTAAGAAAAACCTATGGTATCGCGATTGGTAAAGGGTTGTTATTTGTGCTTGTGACTTCGTTAGTGACTCCTGTGCTAACAACTCCAACTGTTGCTTCCATGTTAGTAGAGCCATTCGCGATTTTTGGTTTTGAATTCTTTTTCTCCGGGACCATGATGGAAATATGATTCGTAGAAGAAGAAGAACATGGTAGTAATACCGGTTGGCAAGGGTGTAAGACTCTCGATAATGATGATGGTTATTGCGAGACTCAATGTGGTAGGTCTCGTGGATGGTTCTTATTGCCTTGTGGAGAGCAATACTTCTCTCTTTCTAGTAGACGGAATATGGATGAGATTAGAGGTATGACTTCTAACCAGATTGATATAATAGGATAAAGTTCTTCAGTATCTTCTCTTCTCGGATTAGGGTAGAAGAGGACGAGAGACCTTCTATGTATCCCCTTCCTTAGGTTGAATGGAATGATGTCTCTTCGTCTCATGAAATAGAGTCTCCTCCTTCTTAATCAACATCTCGTCCTCGTCAAGATTGCTCTTGTTCGCATTCATGGTCATCCAATTTATAGTTTTATAGGGGAGGAGTAAAAGAGAGGATGCTTGCTTTTTAGCGTTTTTCGATGACATCATTGATGACAAAGAGAAAACACTTTCTTTTAGTGCTTTTGATGATATAATTGATGATGCCAGAGAGGGAGCTCTATTTTTGTAGGGCGAAGATAAAAATTTACGAATCTATGGGCGAGCATCGCGTGGTGTGTCATCGAGCGACTGTCACTTTAAGGCTTACGACCAAGGCAAGGACCAAGGAATAGACCTTGGCATACTTGGCAATGGGCTACAAAGGCTTCATTGGCACTATTGGCTGCGCACGAGAAGCTCCCACTAGCTTCTAGGAAAATCTTCATGGGAGGTCACCCATCTTGATAGTGTCATCATCTAAGTGCACTTAACTGCCAAGTGACTATCCACGAGGCTAGTTCTTTTTGTTGTTCTATACTACAAACATAGTTTTAATAAGCTAGTCTTGGGAGGGTCTCCCAAGTCTTTCTTCCATGAACTGACATATAATATCTCATTAATAATAATAACTATCTTCACAATGAGAGTTAGTTTCATAATTAGAGCTAGTTTTTTAAATAAAATGTGTAATATAATGTAATTTTATTTGGAATATATACGCACATTAAAATAAACTAAGTAATGGGGACATTACATTCTTCCCTCCTTAGAGAAATCAAGATGTCCTCATCTCCAGAGAAACTAGGGGTATTCTTTCATAAGGGTTACCTCATCGACCCAAGTGACGTCCTCTTTAGGATAATCCTTCCATTGGATGAGATATTCTCTAAGGGTCATATTTCTAAGGATTCTTTCTTTTACATCCAAGATTATATCAAGTTGAAGTTCAAGTAAACCTTGGCTCGGCATTGCAACTTCTTGATAATCAAGAATATGATTAGTATTAGATACATAGGGCTTCAAGAGACTGACATTGAACACATCATGAACTTTTAGGGTTTTAGAAAGTTGCACCTTATAAGCATTAGGTCTAAGAGCCTTTATGACTTTGTAAGGCCTACAATATTTTGAGCTTAGCTTCTTGAATTTTCCTAAGGATAAAGAACTCCTCTTTGGGCATACATAGATAAAAACCTTGTCCCTTTCTTGGAAGATTTGCTCTTTTCATCTTAGGTTAGCATAGGCTTTCTACTATTCCTTGGTAGCTTGTATATCTTGCTTGAAGATATGGACTTGTTTGTCCATATCTTCAAGCATCTTTTTAGGAGCTTCAACCTTCAAGATAGGGTCGGAGAAGATTAGCAAAGTTAGGCATTCTTGCCCATATAGAGCTTGAAATGGGATCATTTGAATGCTCTAATGATAGGATGCATTGTAAGAAAATTCCACCAAAGGTAGATATTGTATCCATAGTCTAGGTTCTTTGCAAAAATATGCCCTAAGTATGTCTTCAATGACTTGATTTACACGCTCTGTCTGCCCATCAGTTTGAGGGTGATAAGCTGTACTAAAACAAAGTTGTGTACCGAGAGCTTCAAATAATCCCTTCCAAAAATGCAAAGTGAATAGAGAATCACTATCGCTGATAATTCTTTTTGGCAGTCCATGAACTCTAAAGATTTCTTTGACAAATAACCTGGCAATATCTGAGGCTTTGTAGTTGGTTTTGACTGGAATAAGGTGGGTAACCTTAGTCAACATGTCCACAATTACCATGATTGACTTGTATACTCCTTGAATTGAGGGTAATCCAACTACAAAATCCATACTAATGAGTTCTCATTTCAGATGAGGAATATCAAGTGGTTGTAGCTTTCCTGGGAGCTTAACTCGTTTAGCTTTTATTTGATGGCAACTCAAGCATTCAGTTACATATTTAAGTATGTCACTTTTGATCTTTTCCCAATGATAGCTTTTTCTAACTACATTGAGAGTTTTGGTATAGCTAGGATGTCCTGAAAATGGGGAATCATGAGCTTTCGATAGTATCTTTTTCTTAAGTTATTGACTTGAAGGAATGCATAATCTTGTCCTGAAGTAGACAAGCCCTTCGTCAACAGAGAAGTTAAGATACTTTGTCTTAAGCTTGGGATTTTACTCTTTATTATGAATTTCCTTCAGCATTTGCTGATATTTGGGATCATTATTCACCTTCTCCTTGGCTACCTCGATGATGGGATTGCTAGGCATTGATATCATTGTAGCTAGTGTTTGAGCTCTAAGAGGTTCTTCTGAGATAAGTGCATTGAGAAATAATTTACGGCTTAAAGCATCTACAATTACATTCTCTTTGCTTGGTCTATATTTGATCTTAAAATCATACTCTTGCAAGACTTAGATCCATCGATGTTGCCTCATATTTAGATCTGGTTGAGTGAAGATCCATTTAAGAATTTTATGGTCTATTACTAGTGAGAATTTCTTCCTGAGTAGATAATGTCTCCATAACTTAAGAGCATGGATAATTGCAAGTAATTCCAAGTCATGAGCACCATAATTTCTCTCGTGAGTCTTCAATTTTTTGGAGGAATATGCTACTAGATGTCCTTTTGCATGAGTACGCATCCCAAAGCAAGAGAGCTCACATCGGTCACCACTTCGAATTCTTTGCTAAGATCGGGTAGTTTGAGGATCACGGATGTGACTAAACTTAGCTTGAGCCTATCAAAGCTAGATCATTCAACTTGGGTCCATTTAATGGCAACTTGCTTCTTGAGTAGGTCGGTGAGGGGTGTAGCAATTAAGGCATAATTCTTGATAAAGATCCGATACCATCTTGTTAAACCAAAAAAGCTACGAACTTCGCTTACAGTGGTTAGAGGCAGCCAATCTTGTACATCCTTGACCTTGGTCGGATCTACTGATATTTCCTCTGCTGAAACTATAAACCCTAAATACTCGATTTGCTTCTTGAAGAACACACACTTCTTCTTCTTAGCATACAACTTGTGAGTCCACATTGTCTCAAGAACTGTCCGCAGTTGTGACTCATGACTTCCTTCATCCTTGGAATATGTTAAGATATCGTCAAAGAATACAAGGACAAAATCATCAAGAGATAAGGTCTGAATATATCTTGCATTAATTTGTTCAAGGTAGCAGTTGCGTTTGTTAATTCAAATGACATTACGATAAACTCGTAATGACTATACCTTGTGCTAAAAGTGGGTTTTGGGATATCTTCTTGCTTGATTCTGATTTGAAAATATCCTGATATGAGATCAATCTTGGAGAAAATCTTCGCTCCTTGTAGTCGATCAAGTAGTTCGTTGATCCTTGGAATCGGATACTTATTATTGATCGTTACCTGATTTAGCCCTCGATAATCAACGCAAAGACGGAGAGCCCCATCCTTATTTTTTTGAAATAACACTGGAGCTCCCCTAGGTGAGTTACTGGGTCTAATGTATCCCTGATATAAGAGCTATTTGAGTTGTTCCTTTAGTTCTATGGCTTTTGGAATGGACATTCAATACAGTCGCTTTGCAACTGGTGCAGCTCTTGGTACTAGCTTGATTTCATGGTCGACTTCTCTCTGTGGTGGAAGTTTAGTTAATTCTTTAGGAAATACGTCAGCATATTCCCTAAGCAATGATGGTTCATCTTTGGATTCTTTATAGGCACTCATAAGTTTCTAGGTTCATTACTTTGAATTGCATGTTGGTCTGATTTGTTAAAATATTGAGAATGCATGCTATGGAGGATCACTGATGAGCAAATAGAAAATCATAATGAGGCAAAGGCATTGATAAAGAAGAACAACTAATATTATCCAAGCATAATTCAAGTACAACTGAATGATAATAACTAGTGGAATGAGTGTGGGGATGAGTGCTTTTTATAGGCTTACAGTAGGTGGTATTGGTAGGTGGAGAAAGGTGGAAAGTGACCATGGTATTTACCAACTGTGGTTTTAATAAACCATGCATACATGACCTAGTCTAAGGCTTTATTTGCAATCTGTTTCTTTGCCTTGTTTGTTCCATACAAAGAGGCTATGGTGGATGTGATTGCACATTTCTCAACACCCCTCCTCAATCACAACCAGAAAAGACACTGAGTATACAGAGGTTGTCACGAATAGAACCTTTCTAAGTGTAGACATAGAAAAAACCAACCATACAAAGCTAGAAGCTGTTACAAGGCCTCATTAATTGTGTAGAGGCTGTAGTGTGCAAAGGTTACATGAGGAGTATGGGAGCTTATGGTGGGGACATTAGGAAAGTCCACATTTTAAACTTAAAAAAGTCTATCAGAGAATGAGCTACAAAAGAGGGTCTGGTGAGTCCTCTCCTTTTGTTCTTGGGGTTCTTTATCATCATCTTCTTCATTGTTGTCTTCATCTTCTTTGAATGTAGCAAGATATTCTCTTTGAGACCTTTTCTTAGCATTGCAAAATTTCTCAATATGCCCAGTTTTCTTATAGAAGTCACAGACTATACTCTTCTTCCCTTTCACATAGAGGAGTTGTTGGTCTCCTCTTGGGATGCTTGTTTCTCCCTTGTTCTTGATCTTCTTTTCCTCTTCCAGGAGAGAGGCTTTGATGTCCATAAGTTTTGACTTTGGCATGTTGATTAATGTGGTAGACACATTATCAAACTTAGGTGGAAGACTCTTGAGAAGCACTCCAATGCAAATGTCTTCATCCATCTTCAAGTTGATTCCCACAAGTTGTGTCAATAAGCTTTCCATATAATTCAAATGAGTTCCAAGTGAGGTATTACTTTTCTTGTCAAGCTAAAAAAATTCAATCAGTAAGCCATATTTGGAGGATTTTGAATGAGCTCCAAACAAGGTTTCTAATCGATCCCATGTCACGTAAGAGGTTTTGCAATCATCAACATGATGAATGTAGCTGTCATCAAGTTCGAGCTTGATAATAGCTTGAGAATTATCATAATTTTTATCCCATATGTCTGAAAGTGTAGCTTCCCTTGGTTTCTTCTCTTGACCACTTGTGATTGACCACAAACCTTTCTTCATTAGGATCAGTTTGATCCTAGTTTGCCATGTATGGAATCCAACACCATTGATTCGGGATGTCGGTGAGTCCTTGCCCATGTTGAGATTGCAAGGTTAGTAGCAAATCAGCTCCAAAAAATTCAAATTTCAGTTGAGCAGAAGTGCCAAGGAGCACTCGGTGATTAGTATCAAGAGATACTAGGTGATTTGGTGACTAGTATGCCCTTTGAACTTGGGATCTTCAAAGACTTGCAAGTCCGAGTCTTCCCATCCTTGATTTGAAGATGAAGTAGCACAAAAAAACTCAAATTTAATCAAGGAAAAGGCTGATTGTGTTAGATAACATAAGTGCTAAAACACTAGATGAGTGTTAATGGACACTGTGCTTGTATCATCTTGAAATGCTTGCAAATCTTGTCAAGATCTCCCCTCCTTGTTGGTAAATAACTTGAATGCTTGCTAAATATTGAGTGCTAGAGTAGATTAGAGAGTCAGTGACTTGATTTGAGCCACAGGAGTGAGAGAAAGAAGTGAAGCATGAGCTTGAAGCTTGATAGCTATGGCTGCCCTCTTTAGGGTTTTGAGGCGACTGGTTTTTTTCTTATTGCAGCATGTAGACATAACAATTTTACAAACCCTCTAAGATCGAGATAGCTTGGTTATGTAGATTCAATTGTCCTATGGTAGTGGGCAGCATCATCACATGTATAGGCAGAATCAATAGTATGAATCACAGATGGTACAAATTGGCATGCGAGCTGTTATAAGCGCAATGTTGGAGTATAGACTCAGTAATGTTGGACTTTGAAGTGATGGGGAGGAGTGCTAAAGCAAGAGAAGAGTTCTTCAGAAGAAAGTACAAGCTAAAATGGCCTGGGGAGAGAGATTCAGGTCCTCCATTGAAGGTGGGTAGCTATGGAGGTAGGTGAGAGATTCATGGAAAAGTGGAGGGAGCCATAAATTCAAACTAGAATGACTTAATTAGTGGCGTAATGAGTCACTAAGTTGAAACCCACTCTGATACCATGTGAAAATATTGAGAATGCATGCTATGGGAGGATCACTGATGAGAAAATAGAAAATCATAATGAGGCAAAGGCATTGACAAAGAAGAACAACTAATATTATCCAAGCATAATGCTAACTGATGGAATGAGTGTGGGGATGAATGCCTTTTATAGGATTATAGTAGGTGATATTGGTAAAGTGACCATGGTATTCACCAACTGTGGTTTTAATAAACCGTGCATACATGACCTAGTCTAAGGCTTTATTTGTAGTCTGTTTCTTTGCCTTGTTTGTTCCATACAAAGAGGCTATGGTGGATGTGATTGCACATTTCTTAACATGATTGCCACCTAGATTAAACTCCACCTTACTTGTCTACTGTACTGAGGAAACTTCTTTTCCATCAGCTAACTCAACTATCAGCCCAGGTGTATGCATTGTGTCTATGCCTAGTTTTCTAGCACACTTTGGTGATATGAATGAATGTGTGCTTCCACAATCAATCAAAATTTTAAAGGGTTTACCGTTATAGGTTGATATTGTTTGAATCACCAAGAACTGTCAATTTTGTCCCTTCTTGTTGAGAGAGGCATGAGTTCTTGCTCTCTCCATGTCGATTTCCAAGGTGGGACCTTCATCATCTTCTACTTCCCTGAGGGTTATGCCCACAACTCTTCCTCTAGCTGTGGTTGTGGCTTTGGTTGTTACGAAACTTGCTTTGGCGTTCGTTCTGTTTGAGTTTTGGGCATTGCCTTTGGATGTGGCCAGGTTTGTTACAATAATAGCACCTGAGAGTATTCTTATTACCACCAGTAAAGTTCTTCACCACCGAGTCTTAGACTTCTTGCTATTAGCAGATTGGAACTGACCTTGGGCTCTTTTTGCATAGCCCCTAGTTATATTTCTATTTTGAAACTTATTATTCCAAGGCTTATTGTTTCTTGGTTTGGACTGGAGTTCCTGTACAATCGGACTTGCTCTTATCAATGCATCTTGGAGGTCGGATGGATGCATTGCTTCAAGCCGTGTGTTCAAGGGATCATCCAATCAGTGGCAAAACTTGGATACTTATTGCACAATATCCATAGACGTTTCATACTAGAGAAATGTTACAAACTTTGAGTAATAGGCTTTGAGTATCATTCCAAGTTGCCTTAGACCAAAGAATTCATTCATCTTTTGGGTGCGGTATGCTGGCGGGAGATACCGGCCTTACACTGCATCTTTTAATATATCCTAACTAATAGATGCTTCGGAGATTCCTTGGTCTTCACATCATTGTTTTCACCAAATTTGGGCTTCTCTTGTTTGCTTTAACTTACCGATCATTGCTCGATTAGTTGGGATAATTCCAGTAGCAATGAAATAATCTTCCATGGACTCAACCCATATATCTGCTTCAACCTCAACGCTATTGCCTTGGCCATCAAACTCAGGTGGTTTGATTTGCTTAATCAGGAACTTCTTTTCTTGGATCTCAGTAGCATTATGGATAAGAACAGCTTCTTGTGGTATCATAAGATTTTCTCCAGTCAGATCTACGAATGTTATCATATAATTTACTTGTATCTTTTCAAAAAGAGAAATAATTTCAAAAGGATAGAAATACTTTATATTAAATTTTCAAGGAAGGTTACATCATGATAGAGTTTTTCGAATTAACTTAAGGAATCTAACCATGGCTTTCAGATATATCTATACTAACTTGTAATTCTTAATTGCTAGAAAGGTAACCAATTTCATATTCAATGGATAGACAAAATAATTTCTTTTGCTGTAAGGAAAAAATACATGGTTTATTTTGAGATGGTTGGTTATTTGGGAGAGAAAATTTCCTTAATACAATCTAAGCATGGCATTTGGATACATCCATTGGGTAATAATGAGGTTGAAGAATGTACATCTAAAAATCAGTACTTTAAAGGAATATCAAGAAGTCCATCTTTGACATAGTTGCGGCGTTTAGAGTGACTAAAAACTATAATTGAGTCCGTTGGGATGACCTTTGTTGCTTCCTCATAAATATATCGATTTAGTTTAACCTCTCGGCCTCTAGTGAATAAAGTTGAATTCACTTTGGCTTCATGGAATAAATAAACCTTCTGACTTTAAGGTTTTCCATCCATCTTATCCTCTTTAAATTGGTTTGAAGGAAGGTAAGACGGTTTGTGTCAATATAACAATATCCACTGCTTATCATCCATCATCTGTACCAGTATGGTGGAGAAGGATCGTAGACGTGATCTAGAATCTACATTACTTGCATTCTCCATCCATAATCCGTAGAATGCATTACCGATGTAAATATTGCTCGGAAGACTAGAAATTGCTCCCAATCTTCGTCTCTCTGGGTAAGATTATAAAAAAACACATATTAGCAAGAGAAAGGGAAAAACATCTCACATCTTAGGCTACAATTACCAAGTTTTTAAATTTATTTTGGCTCTGATACCATTTGTAATGTACCCGCCTTTATTACGTGACAACTAACATTTTAGTAGCTGCCTAGAGTTTACCTTCCAGTCGTCGCCATCCGTACTCTAACCAGAATGATCGGATTTTGTCTGAGGCTCTATAATCCTAGGTCTATCCCGCAAGGGAAGCGTCTTGTCATTATCCACGGAGGACCGCCAACCTAAAGGTTCCTAATTGACCTAACAGTCACCTATCAACAACTAGCTCACATTCGGAGGTATCCTTCAAGAGGCTTCTTGTTTGAAAGGAGCGATTGCCATTACCCTTGGTTCATGGAGTACAACACTTTTTTCCAGTAGTAGACTAAGGATTTATGAAATCCCTTGCAGTGCTCCGGCACAGCTGCCGTACCATTTCCTAAGATAATTTACAGCTCGGATTTTGAGACCAAACCCTAGGTAAGTCAGCGAATCGACCCTTCCTATAGTTTTTTCCTAGTAGTTGTTTTTGGCGAAACCTCTCGGCTAACCGAGACCACCCTGCCATAGGATTGGATTCATCGGGAATCCATCCACCCGCTTCCCTCAATGGAAGTTCTTAGTTATCTAATTACCTACAACATTATGTGAAACATATAAAAACAACTTCATTAATTAAAAACAATCCTTTAATGCGCAGTTGTTTGTTTGCATAATTTACTCATGGACATACAATCATAATTAAAAAAATTCATTGATTATGTTTCATAATGTGTGTTTTTCCGCCCATATAGGAGAAAAATTACAATTTTACATGCTGCCTCATTCGATGCATCTGCATGTCACCAAGATCAAATCCACCCATAGCTAGCATTTTTAGCTGTCCCAAGTAGAACTTGGGCCATATAAGGGACCAAGTAGTTCCTAGGTGCGTAAATGATTTACTAGCTAGAGCCCCCCTGGCACCCTATCCACCTCCTACTTAATACGATCCCTACTCGGAGACCTCTCGCCATCGGAGCCGAGGTCCATGCTTCCATGACGATAAAAACATCCCTTCTTGGTATGGGGATTCAGCACCTATCCTTGGGGGAGGTATAGGGCTCCTCAATTTTTATATGTTCCAATAGAAGTTATGACTCCAATCAATTCATGCAACTTTCAAGTGATGATTAATCTAGTAGCAATCGATACTTGAATTTCACATAATCAACTCTTCCCCTTGGAATTTAACTAAGGGTATCTAGATTTAAGGGTCTTTAACTTCCTAGTTTAAGGTTTATTATTGTAACCAAGTTTCTTGGCCTTTAGTCGATTTCTTTAACTTAGAGTTATTTCTGGTTTTAAAAAAAATCTTCTATCAAAGTTTCTAGATTAAAACTATATCCTTGGCTAATTTATTTGGGGTTTGTTCTTAATAAATATGTCTTAAAAAATTCCTCATGATTTCTCTTGAGTTCTAGGTTTTCTAAGTTCCCCAAACATTTTCTAGCCTATAAGATGTTCTAATAATTTACTAAGTAAATGCTCTAAGATTGCAATATTTCTTAAGAAACTTATTGAATTCCTATTGAATTTGAATTTAATTTTTTTAGAAAAACATGTGGTATCACAATTGGTAAAGGGTTGTTATCCGTGCTCGTGATTTCGTTAGTGACTCCCGTGCTCGCAACTCCAACTGTTGCTTCCACGTAAGTAGGGTCATTCGCGATTTCCATTTTTGAATTATTTTTCTTTGGGGCCATGATGTAAATATGATTCGTAGAAGAAGAAGAACACATAAGTAATACTGTTTGGCAAGGGTGCAAGTCTCTCTCTCTCGATGATGGTTATTGCATGATTCAATGATGTAGGTCTCGCGGATGGTTCTTCTTGCCTCGTGGAGAGAAATACTTCTCTCTCTCTAGTAGACGGAATAGGGATGAGAGTAGATGTATGAATTCTAACTAGATTGATAGAATAGGATAAAGTTCTTCAGTGTATTCTCTTCTCAGATTAGAGTAGAAGAGGATGAGAGACGTTTAGCTTCTGTTTTGTTCTGTTTTTCTTTTGTATGAAGCATGGATTAATGATTGATGGAAGTTGATGTATTTTTCAAGTCATTGAATGGTTTTTGATAGTTTGGAATGCTTTTAGTATGAGTTATGAGGTTTTGATGCTTTTTGTTGACCTTCTGTAAACCTTCTATTGAGCTTCTGTAGAGCCTTTGTTCCTGCTCTATTTTTGTTCTATTCTATTCTGTTTTGTATGTCTATGTAAGTATTATGTGGAATGTATGTGTGATTTTGGAAAATTTTTCTAGCCTTGGAAAGAGGTGAATATAAGTTCAAAAGAGCTGAAGGAAGTGGAAGAAGCAACTGCTGAAGACTCAAGAGAAGATTGGAGTGAAGTGACAGTGGTGAGCTATGAAGAGTCATTGTGGTGGCTCTGGTGACCTTTCATATCAGACACACCTTTTGGAAGGAGCATCCATGACCAAAGAATGATTATTATAAGTGATTATTGAGCATGGTAGTAAGGAGATGATGTACTACTTATTGAGAGAGAAAGTGAGAGTTAGAGATAGCCAATCCTATGCAAAAAAATGTATATTTCTATGAAAGACTATGAGAGAAAACTATGAAGACAATGAAGATGAATCATATGTGATATTTTTCCATTCAAAGTGGTATTTCTCTTATGTGCTCTTTGTCTATAAATGAAAAATATGAAGAGAATGATGAAGTTTGTTGAAGATAAAAACCATGGGAGAATTGTTTCTATGATGCTGCATGAAGATTTCTTGCTAGTGGTGTTCTTTTCCTTATTGTGGTTCTCTAAAGAATGAAACAAAAGCTTGTTGATGTTATAAGATAGATTTTCTTGCATTAGAAACCCCTTTTCCTTGGTGTCTCTCTTGGGGCTCCATGTTTTTGGTGCGCAACCGGGGAAACTTGCCATCAACGCATTACAAAAGGCTGAAAATGAAAGAAATGGCATTGCCACCAAGAAGAGAAGAATTCAATGGATGTTTGCAAAGTTTCTTCTTTCATTGAAGAATTGGAGATTCTCATTTTCAAAGCCACTTTCCACAAGAAGTTCATTCCACAATGGTGGAAACATATTACCATCATGATGCAGGCTCTATGTGGTGGACCATTTCCTCTTCTTGTTGAAGCAACAAAAACTTGTAGCTTGGTGGCAAATTGTTTGGGAACAAACTGAAGTGCAGAAACAGGGAGAATGACCATCCATGGAAGATTTGGCATTCATTGAGAAGCTTCCTGACATTATCAAGTGGGAGATTGTAAAGAAACTTCAGGAGTCATGGTCAGTGGAGGTTCACGAAAACAAGAAAGAAAAGAGTTGGCATTTGTCCGTAGATGCTCAACAGTAGGACACATGGGATGCTTGGTGCACTGATAATCTCCTGTTTGTCCAATAAGCAACCCATTGGAAGTTGGTAGACATAGTGTTCTTTACAACATACACTATTGAAACCATCAGAAGCTGGCATTATTATGATGATGGCACAACAACGATCCTCAGAAGAATGAGTTTTGATACCTTTAGAACAGAATATCTCTCCCTCTGTAGTGGTTTGAAAGATGAATTCAAAGATGTAGAAAAGAAGGAAGTAGAAGAGATATTGGCCAGAGACCGAAGCCCCTTTGATTCTATTTAGTTGAGTATAGACTAAGTGGTTGGACCCAACCCCTTGATGAATGATGCAATCAAGAGGCAAGCACTAGAACGAGTACAGAGGTATGTGAGAAGAGAGAATGAAAAAATCAAGGCTGAGAATGAGCTTGCAGTAGAAGCCTTCTTTGACACCTTAAAAGCACTCTTTATTGAAGTCCCCATGGCGACTCAAGGTCTCCTTTCTAGTCAAATTTTTCCTAGAAATATTGATCAAGCCAGCAAATGTAGTCCCATTGCCAATTTTTAAGGGAGAGTACAATGAAGACCCTGATCTTCATGTAGCAGAGTTTATGGTAGCATGTGTGGCTAACAATGCCAAAACCCACGAGAATTGGTTAGCAATATTGCCTGCCACTTTAAGGGGTGCGGTGTCTCAGTGGTATGAAAGACAAGCAGTAGGAACTTTTGGCACATGGGACGACTTGAAGTTGGCCTTTCTCACTAAATTCAGGCATGAAGGTTTTGAAGAGCGGATGTGAGAGGAGTTCATGAACCTATGTCAGTCCTCTGGAGAAAGACTAGAAGCTTATGTCTCGTGAATGGAATCCATTTTGAAGAGATGGACCAATCATCATTTGGATGAAGGAATTCGGAAAGGAGTGTTCCTTAGAGGCCTAGAACCAGAAGTTCGCAAGTTCGTGGAATTGAGAAGACCAGTTAATCTACAAGTTGTAGTGGAAGGTGCAAAACTGTATGATGAAGTTGAAGCAAGGTTGTCAATGACCTCAGGAAGAGGAATCTTACCTCCTCCCATGCCAGTAATTGTATACCCACCAAATACAGTCCTAGGGACAGTTCCCTACCCCTATCCCCAAATGCAAATAGTGCCACCGTACAATGCACCTAATCCATAGTGGCCGTAGATGACAATGCCTCAAATGATGGTTCAACCACAACAGTAGTGGTCTCAAAAAGTTTCTCCAATGGTGACTCAACAACATGGAATCCTACCCATTGGAATCAAGAACCTCAAGTCTCGATAGGAGCTCTGAATCATAATCAAAACAGAGGACCCTCTGGGTCAACCCAACCAGTGTATGCAGTAATCACAGAAGCTTCTCAAAACCCTACTACAAGTACTCCAATAGGTAAAAATCTGAAGAACTACCTGTCCAATTCGATGGCAAGTATCAAGAAAGAGCATATAGATGTGATTACAGAACAACTGCAGATGTTGAAGGTGAATACCACCAATATATCCACTTCTGCAAAAGGTGGGAGGGATGTGATGCATTCTAATACTACATGGTGTGGAAAGTGCCATCAAGCGGGACATTTAGTCACTGAATGTATTCGAAAACCAACTATCATTGGAGCCTTCTGTTCATACTATTTGAGGAAGAACCATACAAAGGATATCTGCTCTTTGAAAGAGATGCATGAACAAAGAAAGAAAGATGAAGACGAAAAATTCAACTTGTTAGAATCCAAAATGACAACACAGGACATTGGACCAAAACCTAGGGAGTTTGGTCTTAGTTTTGGTCCAAGGAGGTTTCCCTCTTAGAGTTACAGAGGACGGTAGTCTGGCAATGGTCAGAGATCAGAGGTGGAGTGTTACAGATGTGGAGAAAAGGGTCATATTTCACCGAATTGTCCAAACCCTAGAAGATCTGTGGATCACAAGCCCTTATGTAGTCGATGCAAAGGAGAAGGCCATACTGCAAAAGATTGTCCAAGTCCAGCCCCTATGAAATCTACTTCTGATACCCAATAGAAGACCCAAGAACTTGCTTCCAATTTGGTTTTATTGGAAGTAGTCGCAACAACATGAGCAAAGAAAGGAGAATCCAAAAGATAACGTTCCGCCTGCCAAGACTGTGAAGTTCTTCCTCAGAAAAAGTAGAACAATGCAGTCTAGGACAATGAAGTACAGAGCACTACAGAGCCATAGAGAGCTACAGAGATAGTTGCAAAGATAGAACCAGAGGTCCAGGAAATAGGGGATGTGGAAGTACCTCCCCATGGAGAATAATCACAGATATTGCCACTCCTAGAAGAAAAAGGAAAGATAAAAGTGGGCATGGCCCCATTTCCCAGCATACTGACTAGAAGAAGAGGCTTAAGAATTGTTCCCTCCATTGTGACCAAGTTCAACAGAGCCTCAGAACCTGTGAAGAAAGTAGATGTGGCTAACACCCTCCTGGATCCTGGAACCCCAAAGATTGGCATATGGATTGAAGGGCGCTTTATTTCAAATGCATTGATTGATGGAGGCTAATCAGTAAACATAATGACAGATGTGATAATGAAGGATCTAAGATTGCAAGGAATGCAACTTACACAGTGGCTTATTTGATTTGCATACCAAAGTAGAATCAAACGGTTGGGCATTCTTCCATACGTAAAGACAACCCTTGCAGGAAGAGAATACTAGATGACATATTTGGTTGTCAAACCAAATTTTTATAGGACCTCATACCCTCTGCTGTTGGGAAGACCTTGGCTTTTTGAAGCAAGAGCAAGGATGGATTGGTTCAAAGGGATCCTAACCCTAGTCAGAGGACCCAATAAAGTAGTATTGAAGTTATATGGATTGCAAAAAAGGCAATGGATCTACATCCATCGAGTTGTAATAGACTCCTCCAATGAAGTAGCAGA
Source organism: Lygodium microphyllum (assembly GCF_053477565.2). Taxonomy (NCBI): domain Eukaryota; kingdom Viridiplantae; phylum Streptophyta; class Polypodiopsida; order Schizaeales; family Lygodiaceae; genus Lygodium; species Lygodium microphyllum. The sequence goes on along the minus strand of NC_141148.1, from coordinate 50,828,267 downwards.
TGGTACATTAAGAGACGAAGAGGCTGTCAAACAAATATTTCCCAAGAAAATAGAAGCATAGTCCCTAATAGTGGGCGCTGTAAGGCAACTACCAAAGGGTATATATATATATATATATATATAAAGTCCTTGTCCATGGGAGAATACCTCATGCCTGAACCTGAATTGACTTCTGAAATCACCTTTGACAGTGAGATAGAAGCATGGATGTACTATTCTCCCTGTTATATGGCAGTCCCAGAGACAGGAGTAGAGACAGAGACATACACAGAGAGAGAGACAGAAGCAGAAGCAGAAGACAGAATAGAGAGCTTGTTCTTCTCTTACAGAGCACCCATAGATGTAGAAACAGAATCTAAAGAGGACAAAGGTGATAATGCAGAAGAAGATTATGAAAGAGAGATAGAAGCATCTATCCCACTCACAGAAGGCAGAGATGAGAAAGAAGTTCCTGAAGTTCCTAAAGCCTCAAAAGCAGAAGACCCCTTTCTGTTCGACAAAATAATTGTGGCACCATTTGGATTGATTAATGAGTCACGTCAAGAGCAAATCCTTTATAAGAAATGGATTAAGAAGAATAGGCATTCCTTCAGTAGTGGCGCTTGTCATCCAAAGTTACTCTTCCTTAAAGAAGATGATGATGATGCACCTTGCTAACAACCTCTAGCCCTGTAGCTCAAACAGAACGCAGAAAGTTCCTGTTATGTGTTCTTGGATGCATCTTCAGAAGACGAATCCTCTAGCCAAGAACTAACTTATCCCCAACCCAAAATCGAAGCCTCGATGCCCTTTCAACCTCCCAAAGAGCGAGCTAGGCCTCCATTGAAAGAGGACATCATTTCTAGTGCATCATCAGAAGATGAGACCACTCCCTTGAAGGAGTCGGATCTCTACCCAGAAGCAATCCATGGGACATTTATCCATGAAGAAGTGGAAGGTGAAAGGCAATTGACGTTCATGGATGCTAACTGTACAGAAGGTCACTTGAAGGTGGGTCTAAATCTTCCAAAAGAGGAACTAGTGATCTTGCAAGACCTACTAAAGGAGAACTTAGACGTGTTTGCATGGTCCTATAAAGACCTGAAAGGGATGGATCCCACAATATGTCAGCATCACATTGACTTGGAGCTTGATGCTAAGCCAGTATGACAACGATAGAGGTGCATGAATCCAAATTACTCCACCTTGGTGAAAGCAAGCTGTTGAAGCTTTTGGAAGCCGAGTTCATCTATCCAATGGCTAATAGTGAATGGGTTTCACTCCTTGTGGTCGTTTCCAAGAAGAATGTGAAACCTTGAATATGTGTGGACTTTTGAAAGCTGAATTCCAAGATAAAGAAGGATCACTTTCCTATCCCTTTTACAAACCAACTATTAGACATAGTTATAGGACATGAGCTTTACTCCTTGTTAGATGGATTTAGTGAATACAACCAAGTGCAGATAGCAGAAGAAGATCAATCCAAAATAACCTTCACCATAGAGTGGGGGACCTATGATTATAGGGTGATGCCGTTTGGGCTCTATAATGCTCTTGCTACTTTCCAACGAGTGATGATGGCTACCTTCTAGAACCATTTACATGATTTCATTGAGGTGTATCTCGATGACTTATGTGTTTATAGCCTAATTTGTGAGCATTCGGGACACCTCAAGCAATGTTTTGATAGATGTTGAGAGTATGGGATTTCTCTCAACCCCTAACAAATGTGTATTTGGTGTCTCATCAGGAGTTCTTCTGGGCCACATTATCTCTGCACAAGGGATAGCAACATATCCTGCTAAGATTTGAGAAGATTGCCACCTTGACAGCCCCAACCAACTTGAAACAATTGAGGGGATTTCTTAGCCATGTAGGCTGTTACAAAAGATTCATTGCACACTTTGCGATGAAGGCAACCCCTTTGCATAAACTCTTGAGGAAAGGTGCCGAGTTTACATGGACTAATGACTATGACGAAGCATTCAACACCTTGAAGCAGTGTTTGATTGAGGCGCCCAATGATCCTGCATCTTTTCATTTGCTCTCCATTTTTGGGAGCGTATGCCATTGAGACTACCTGGTTTTGTGTCAAGTTTCAGTGTATGTGTATGTGTATGCATTATTTTTCTCTCAAGCGGAGTTGACAATGAAGATGGACCTGATCGCAAAGCTGATTGATGGATGGATGGATGGATGGACAGAAGAAACTTCTTATATCCTTTGCTAGTTTGTTTTTTTTTGTTGATTTTAAGAAGTGTTAATGGATAAAGGTGTTTTCATTTCGTTATATGCTTTTTAAGATATAGGTGATAAGTTGGGGTCGTAGTTGGGTGGATTATTGAATATGATAAATAAGATTGAGTTGTGATTCTTTACTGAACTTGTATTCTCTTTTTCTTAGGTCATGAGGACACTTATTAAGTGTGGGGATATGTTGAATGCTGGAATGACTAGATTTTTTGGTTGACTTTTGTTGTTTTTGAAGGCTGAATGGTTGATTTTTGAGTGATGACTAGTTATTTTGGAAGTGTTTGAAAGTGTTTTGGATGAGATTGATTATATTTTGGAAGCTCATGATGATTTTAAGTAGAAATATGCGGTTCTGTGATGTTCTGATAGGTTTTGATTGGTTCTGTTTAGCTTCTACTTTGTTCAGTTTTTCTTCTATATGAAGCATGGATTAATGATTGATGGAAGTTGAGATTTTTTACAAGCTCATTGAATGGTTTTTGATACTTTGGAATGGTTTTAGTATGAGTTATGAGGTTTTGATGCTTTCTGTTGACCTTCTGTTGAGCCTTTGTAGAGTCTCTGTTCCTGCTTTGTTTTTGTTTTGTTCTGTTCTGTATGCCTATGTAAGTGTTCTGTGAAATGTATGTGTGATTTTGGAAAAGTTTTCTAGCCTTGAAAAGAGGTGGACATAAGTTTAAAAGAGCTCAAGAAAGTGGAAGAAGTAGGTGCTGAAGACTCAAGAGAAGTGAGAGTGGTGAGCTATGAAGAGTCACTGTGGTGGCTCTGGTGACCTTTCATATCAGACACACCTTTTGGAAGGAGCATCCACGACCAAAGAAGGATTATTATAAGTGATTATTGAGTATCGTAGTGAGGAGATGATGTGCTATTGATTGAGAGAGAAAGTGAGAGTCAGTGATAGCCAATCCTATGCAAAACAATGTATCTTTCTATGAAAGATTGTGAGAGAAAACTATAAAGACAATGAAGATGAATCATATGTGATATTTTTCCATTCAAGGTGAAGTTTATCTTGTGTTCTGTTTGTCTATCAATGAAAAATATGAAGAATATGAATAGAATGATGAAGTTTGTTGAAGATTAAAACAATGGGAGAATTGTTTCTATGATGCTATATGAAGATTTATTGCTAGTGGTGTTCTTTTCCTTGTTGTGGTTCTCTAAAGAATGAAACAAAAGCTTGTTGATGTTACAAGATAGATTTTATTGCAGTAGAAACTCCTTTTCCTTAGTGTCTCTCTTGGGGCTCCACCTTGGGAAGGTTATTTATGTCTCTCCTCTTTCCTGTGACCCAAAACGAGAGATGAGAGCTTGTATTTTCAATGACATGTTCAATGAGAAAATATAGATGCCAAAAGCGATCACAAGAACATTTCCAAATCAAAAGGAATGGTTATGTCCATTATCTCCATGTACAGGGATGTACTGTGCTGTACTAATCAAAGGGGTTGCAACAACTACAATTGAAAGCGAACAATGAGGCTTTTATCTAGTTTTCTTAGTTTTGATGTTCATAAGTGGTTGTGATTATATTAAGATTACAAATCATAAGCTAGATTTTGTACTAATTTAATTATTTGGATGTCAAGGGTAAGCTTAGTATAATGTGAGGTTCTTACAATTGTTGAAATGGTCTTGGATTGTACTCTCAAGTCATATGTTATGTGATGATAATGAAGATGATTAATGCATTCACTTGCCTATAAACTTGCAAAGTTTTGAAAATATGTATAACATCTATCCATCTAAGAGGAAAATTGACTTAAATTTTGTATTTCTAAGTTAAAAGCAAAAGCCCCTTTGTTAAGAATGCATGTTTTGATAGCTAGCCAAGAAATACATGAAGAGGATTGCATCAGAATTAGATACATTAGCAGCATCTGCTACTAAAGAACCAGAGAGAGAGAGTTCCTATTACTTCAAGGGATGTGATTTCGTTTTCATGTCCATCAACTTGCTAGAAGATTCGATCCAGAGAGCATGCACACTTTCAGAAAGCTCAAAGATTATATAGGTGCCTAGAAAAGAAGGATCCAAATGTTTGGATCAAAGCCTAAGGTGGTTGCAGAACTAGAAGATAGCATGCCAACCTGAAGCTGCGATTTTACTCGTATTGCAGAAGGTCAAGGAGGATTTTGATTCCGATGCGATTGATGGGGCTAGAGGTTTTTGATCATTGTCACATTTCTTGCTTCACACCTTCCTTTCTTCTTGCTGTACCCTCTACATTGTTGCCTACTCTCCTCCGCAAAACCATGGATATAGTTCTTACTCCTCTTGTGTTGCACAATCTTGTCCTTCAACATAGAGGCTGCTCAGGGAGCCGATTTCGTGGAGTTGATGTGCAGGTGATCAAAGATGGTTGCCCTATCATCTTCCACGATGACCTCATCATTATTGCATATAAGGAAAAGTGGGTCACTGCAAATGCTGTATTGGACCTAAGTTTGGAAGAGTTCTTATCTATAAGCGACCAAAGGTGTTCAATCCTCAGAAGATTGGTAAAACATTATTGCGGTGGCAGGGTGTAGATGGGATATTTGCACCATGGGATGGTAGCTACGATGGATTCATTATGCACTTTGGAGGAGGCCTTTGGCCATTTCTCACCCGCCATTGGCTTCAACATTGAGCTTAAGTTCCACGACACATCCTTTATGCCCCACCATGAAATTGATCATGTCATAAGCACCACTCTAGGCATTGTGGAATGATGCTATTTGTCTCGCAAAATTTACTTCTCTATCTTCCACCCTAATGCTGTTCAAATGCTCAAAGAGAAACAAAGTTCATACCTGATCTTCTTCCTAAGAGAAGGTGGTGTTAATTTGTACGTGGGTCCACATGCAAAAATTCCTTGGAGGTAGATGTGGATGTCTATAGACAAGGTGGGTTGCAAGGCATAGTGTTTAAGGTGAAAGTAGCCATTTTGTAGCATCATCTGAAGGCAGTGGGCATGATACATCGATAGGGACTACGTCTTCTCACTTATGGGGGGGAGAGGGAAGAAGAATGAAGAAGAAAGCTTTCCTTAGAAAAGTAACTATGGCCAACCAAGTCCTGTGAACCTCCAACTTGGCCATGGTGAGATTTCCAAGAAAAGATGCCATCTTTGGTACTTCGTGACTCCTATGGTCTTTCAATGATGTACTTGTGCACCTAAGTAAATAGGGTTCCTAAACTGAAAAGAAACTAAAACTAAAGGGAGGAGAGAGAGAAGAAGGATCAGAGATTGTTGGTGCTCTGATACCAACTATAATGAAGGAGACCTAGGAGAGAGAGAGAAGAAGGATCAGAGACTGTTGGTGCTCTGATACCAACTATAATGAAGGAGACCTAGGAGAGAGTAGGAGAGAAGGGAGAGACTACAGAGAGGAGAGAGAAAGAGGAAGAAGATCAGAGAGAAATACTAGCAGAGGAGAGAGAAAGACAAGAAAAGAGAGAGAAAGAGGAGGGAAGCCATGAAAGTTGGAAAGAAGGGTAAAAGAGACTTGATTATTGATAATTGATCCCTAATTGGATCTCCCAACACCTTAAATACCCCCATCGGTAGAACTAGGTATTCTCGTGCTAACCCATGTTCTACTCGTCTATCCCCACTCTTTTACATTTTCTTCATTAAATAAAGTTCCTTATCCACACCTCTCATCACTCAATGGAAGAAATAATTGTTGTGCTTTGATCCACTCACCCAAATCTCATAAACTCTCAAGAAAATAATGATCTTCATTATGAGGACCAAGAGAGCAACCCATCTCATAATTAAAGGAATCCTTCACAATCCTTAAACTCACCCAACCACCTTCCATCTTAGCATGAGGTTTCTAATTTAGTGATGAACATCGCAAATCTCATGTGTGCAAAGAACAGTTTGTGCACAATGAAGAAGCTCTCTCAAGTGCATGTGCATCTAAGATTTAGTGCATATACTTGCACTAGGCATCATGCCATGCTAATGCTCAACAATGGTACAAAGAGTGCATTAATGCAACTCATAGCATAGAAGTAATTTAAAAAACTAGGAGACAACCCCTAAGTATAGTACACGCAACAAGTGTCACTATGAAGTGCTTGTGAATCCATAATCCATATCATGACATGCAAAGATATTGGTTCAAAATTATACTTGATTGAGGATGTCCAACATAGTTACAATTAAAATCCGACTCCAATCTATCAAGAAAACACTAAAGTGGACCAAGATAATCAAGTTCCTAAGCATAAAAAAATCAAAATAATGACAAAAATCATTTCTAGTCCAATCAAATATAAAAAAAATAACTAGAAAGCAATAGGACAAACAATCGCCGAAATAATCAAACACAAAATTTCCTACCTAGGAGATACATTACTAGGGGTTTTTAATTTATAGCAAAACACATGACATCATTAGCTTGCTATTAATCTTTCTAAGGCCATTCAATTGTGCCTTTGCCTCCTCATATGATATACCAATGTCATAGATAGTGTCTTGCATATTGAAAATTTAATAATTTTGTTGAACTATAGTCTCATTTAGCTGCACCACTTGTTGTATGACATATTGTATATAAAATTGATGTACAATGATTACATCATGATAATTTTAATGGTTTCTTGGTAGGTTGTAGACACTTTGAATACCTGATCATTGAGCCACTTAGTGTCATCGAGCAACCCATTATTACCTTCACACACATACTTCAAAAAAGTTGTACTTTCTAAGAAAGTTGGAGGTTTATTGGTTAGGGGATCGATTGAGTAGATTCTCCTATCAACCCACAAGTCTGCATGCTTCAATCCCATCTACCTATAACTCTATAGAACCTGAGGGTTATCATTGATATGCTAGGTCCTTTTAAAAAGTATGTAGCTCTTTCTTTCGTGTATACATTTTACTTATTGCTTGTGTTCTAGCTACAAGTATATGAATTGATTATACAAAGATGCTAATGAGAATATGAGATTTAGTATTTAGAGAATTAGCCTGGAGAGAAGATAAATGACACACTTATATATTAATAGGAATGGGGCTACTGAGTTTACAATGATAAACTAGAGAGGCCCTAGTAGAGACACTGAGATAGACACATAGAGACATTAATGGAAATAGTTGATTTGGTATCTATATGGAGATAGGTTAGATGGAATGCAAAGAGATATTAATAGAAATGGAGAGCCATGCTTGGTTGTCTCAAAAGATAGAGTAGATATGGACAGAGAGGCACATAAAAGTATTAAGGGAAAGGAGATAGCTTAGTGAGAGAGGATAGATAGACAAACATAGATGGGTTACATATAGTGGTTATCGATGAGTGAAAGTAATCAAGAGAGGTGTAAGTAGTTCTCTATGTTAATGTATGTTGCATAATCACAGAGAAGATGTCATAGTAGAGCCATGAGAGAGTAAAGAAGTGGGAGAAAATAGTTTAGAGAGCAAGGGTATCCAAGAGTTCTCGTATTTTACAAATTTTAATTTTACCTCCCAAAAAAGGAAACTTTTGAAATTTTATTTTTCTCATTTTCAATTGAAATATCAATTAATTTGTATCTAATAATTATTTTGCATTGAAAACCAAGTACCACAATCTCGTAACTAACTCATTTTTAAATATAAAGTTATGTTGAAAAAGAGTTCTCAAATAAGGAGAGGGAAGGAATTTGAGTAAATCCTTTGTGGATAATATAAAAAAGGCAAAATGAGATTGCAAAAGTGGAGAGAGAAGAGGATTTTTTTATTTTTCTCCTCTCCTCTTTTTCTTGTTTTAAGTAGGAGAGAGGGAGGGGCTAAAAGGCCCATTTTTGAGTTCATTTTGGTAGCAGACTTTTATGGAGATTTGCACATAGAGCTAACTGGACGGATTCAAGTGGCAGGGATTTAGAAGAATTGTCACAAGGTTTGGGGGGTGGCTAGTGCATTACTTGAAAGGTTGGACAACTTGGGTAACCATAGCTTGTAGATTCCTTGATAGTAGCCATGGGCATTTAATAGTCACTTACGGACCCAACGTTGTGAAGGGCATGGGTTGTGGCGAGTTTGTGTTTGGTAGCAGGAGGGTTGTTGCTTGGATTGTTTTGACTTTTGAGGGATCGGGACAAGGGAGGGCTAATGAGAGAAAGATTTTATGATCCAAGAAGAGCCAAAAATATGCCAATTTTTGTCAATTTGAGATGGAAATTGAAGCTCATTAGAAGCAGTAGATATTGATTTGACAATTTTAAGCAGCTAGTTGGAAGGCGAGATGTAAAAGTGCTTTTGAAGATGGACTTCGAAGTAGTCTCAAAATTTTAGTAATTTTTTCATATGTTGGAATGAAGTGATACAAGATTTAGGCAGTGTGGGGCTCTGAGACAGTCAGGCGGGCAAGAATTTTCAATTCATAATTCAGTCTCACTAGACGGGCAAGATAGTTCTACCCGGGAAAAAGAGAGTTAAAGAATATGTAAAAGGACTAAGTGGGGAAAGAGATGTGATCCTTAGGGCCCTCCAACCCCCAAAAAATTGACACGACTAGAGGGGGGGGGGGGGGGGGGGGAGGTGGAGGTTTAGATGAAAAAAAATGAAGGTGCCCTCCTTGACAATACATGATAATTTGATGGAGAGGGGGGATTGTGGGGCTGAAGAAGAAGCTTATGATCTGATTACATCAAGCTGATGCTCAAAATTTTCACCTTCTATCACCCATCTTAGCTCCAAAATGGTGGCTTGATTGTGGAGATGTGAATTCAATCTTTCTCTCTCCTCCCTCTCTCTGCTTCAATGGATAGTTCATGTGGGAATTATTTGAAGAAGATTGGAATGGAGATCGATTGCCGACCTTGAATTGGATTAATAAGGGATCATGCCGATGATGAGGAGTGATGACTAGCAATGTTTGAATACCAATGGTGGATCTGATTGTTGTCTATAAAATCAATTCTTGAGACATGAAACCCCAAAAGTGGTGATAAGTCTCTTTTTTAATAGAAATTTGGATTCTTTTTGATATTTCATTGTGAAAATCTTGTTCATATGCAACAAAAATTTATTGGAAGCTTGATTGTGATGTGTTTGAGGGCTTTAAAGAATAAAATATGGAACATGTATCCGTGCGTGTGAGTTATCAATTTTTAAAGCCTCAAAATACGTATTTTAAGTGAAAAAAAGATGTTTTTCTAGGTTTTGGGCAATAAAATCATGTTCATATGTGATAAAATTAAATATGATGATGGATAAAAGTGTGAATTAATTTCATGAATTAGAAAAATAAAAAATAATACTTTATATGAAAATAATAAAAATTACTAAAAAATGTAATTTCGGGACAAAGAAAATAGAAAAAAAGGGTTTTTTGTGTGAAAAATGATAGAAAACTAGGATTATGTTGGTTCATGTATAATCGAGGTAAAGCACAAGGTTTAGGCCCGATTTACCCCCATCTTTATGTCATAGTGCATGTTTATCACCTTCTACACAAAGAAAATTTACACGAAATACCCTTTTAACCTACCCATGCAAAATCTTAAACGGCAGGGAAAAGGGGATTGTGGGAGTTAAGTATCAATTGAATTCAGATTTTATGCATATTCTAGTATATAGGATTCTTTTGATTTAAGTCTTAAAAAGGGAAGTAGCACGAGTCATTTCGATGTTGCCTTAGCAACAAAGTAATACGCTAGAGTGAAATCATGAAAGGGCTGTTTGTGCACATCCACACTGATTGTTTTATAAGTTTACTTGTTTGAGAAAATATAACATTCACCTTGCATCCACATTTTCATACATGGTATCAAGAGATCCATTCCTTGGATGCATAGCACTTGATTTCAAACTATTGACTCATGTTGAGTGTGAGGACCCCTTGAGCTATAGGTTTAGTGTTATCATTTTCTTTGGAGACTAATGTGGTAAGGATTATATTATCTCTTGAAACATTTTATCAAAAGAGAGGACTATGGTGCATATGTGTTATTTGTTGAGACGGTGCATCTTGGGTCTAATCCCTAGGATGTAGGAGGGTCGTAGTGGAGCCACAATGATAAGCTAGGGGGTGCTCCCTTTGTTTGTGTTACGAGATGCTAGCCACTCTCTATCGAAGCATTAATCTCAACTAGTCTTTATGGCCTGAATATGAGAGCTATACATTGTTGAAAATAGATTTTTCTACTAAAGATAATGTAAATTGATTGAAAATGAGAAGGCACAAATGGCATATTCTCTCTAAATGGTTGATTCATTGTATCACCATTTTATATATTTGATAAAAACTTAGAAATCAAATATAAACTTTCACCTCTCAAAGAGAAATTGAAGATTTCTTATAGAATGTCCTTACTGGGGGCACCAATTAATGATGAGGAAGAGAATGAGCACCTATGGCCTCTACACAAATGGGATCAATCTTTGCACATTAAGGGATGCGAAAAGGGTACCACCTAACCAAATTGAAAGTGGAGTAGGACACTTTTTACACACATACTAGAGAGATAATAATGTAAAGAGAAAGAGAGGAGAAAGTGTGGTACAATATGAAGAAAATGATTAAAGATGCTATTATTTAGGATTACAACTAATTCATCCCAACCCAAAATGGTGGGGGTGACACGCACGCATAAGTGGGGGATAATGACAGTGACAATGTAGAAAGAGAAATAGGAAAAATGCGTGGAGAATGAGAGAGGATAAGGGCAAGAGTAGAAGAGGGTGAGGATATAATGAAGTGGGGAATAAGGAGGATGAAGGAATTGAAACATGTATGGGGGGATATATATATACATATACATATATATATATATAGAGTGTGTGTGTGTGATGAAGTGGAGAAGAAGGTGTTAGAGTGAAGAGGGATGGGAGAGTCATGAAGGAGAGAAAGAGAATAGAGATAGTGAGAATGACGGTAGAGTGGAGTATGTGTGTCCCCCCTTGAAGGCTCAAATAGGTCTCCTTTTATAGGCACTTGACTTGATTATATTATTTACTAACTCTAATTAATCAAGCATAATCTTGATTGATTAAAGCTCCAAATTAGATGATGCACTAGGTGCTGTAGGGAAGTGCATAATACATTTTGTTGTTTTGTGTGCATAAGTCTTCATAGTCAAGCTTCCCAAAATAATAAGAAAAGGGAAGGTAAACTACAAAGGTTTGAAAATGTGAGGAAGAGTTGTGCATGGGCATTGCTAATATAATGTGATGCTTTAGAATATGGGATAGACAGTTTTACAAGATTTTGAGTTGAGAGAATGTGAAAAAGTATATATACTTCTTACAATATGTTCCATCCTCCAAAAGGAGACAAAGCTTGCTTTGAAAAGAGATTCATGGAGGAAAATTCTTTGAATAATAATTGAGAAGAGTCTCAAATATCCAACATTGTAGATGTGGCCTTTTGTTATGAATCCTTTCGTATACCGATATATTATTACATTTTCTTCTTTTGGTAGCCAATGCTTTTTCCATATATACACCATTTATGAAGCTCCAAATATTAAAAGTGAGAATATCATATTTAATAGGCTAGGAAAAGTGAGATGCATGAAATGAGAAGAATATAAGATAGAAGAAAAATAAAATTGGATCTATGCACCACATGGGAGAGTTATTAGAGTATTTCTTAACGTACTTAAAGACATGTGTGACAAGCTTGGCCCTATCTCCTTTGTTCATTTTCAAAGATTTTGCATCCAACTAACTGACAAATTTGAAATTTTTATAGAAGTTATCCTTATATTCCCTTGTCTTTATGTTGAATTTCTTGTATGCTTGGCACCATTTCTTGATATGTGAGAAGACTCTTATGCATTACTCCAAGGTTTTTTTTCATGTCATGTGGCTCACCTACGAATCCATCCAAGCTTTACGCTAGATTCATTATAGATAAATATTCTGAAAGAGGATTAATTTTAGAAAGAAAATTTATAAGAGAAAAGTAGATCACTCTTATTTGGTAGAAATGTGCAAGCCTTTATAAATATTGCTTCCTATATTAAGGCTTAAACTACACACCCAAACACAATGTACACCTTGTGTGATTCAAAGAGTAGGTTCATATGGAAAAATAAAAGCTTGTGAAATATATATTTTTCCTTAAATTTTTTTGAAAGACATTATATTCATTATATTTTACATATTTTTATACAAACGATTTCAACCATTTAGATGATAGATGAGTGATTTCTTATTTATTATATTTTGGCAAGATGAAATAGCTCATGATTCACGATAATACATGACACTATTTTTTTAGTGAGATGTTTTTAGTTGAGTTGGGTTGAAGTACAACAACCTAGAGGTCCTACAACCCAAAGGTTTAGATAACTCGTAGTACATATGCCCATATAGTTGCCCAATTGAGAGTTTGTGCCACTGACCTTCATAATCACACCCATTATACTAGCTAGGTTAGCTCGTTTTTTGGGACAATAAATGATGCTATTATTGAGATAATATGTGGTCATTTACATAAGTCACTAACATGTACATTCTTAGTATAGAAAAGAATAGAGTATTTAAAAATTAGAATAGGTTACCAAAAATGTGCAAGGGGATTTTGCACAATCTCTTAAATTAAAGGAGCACTTTTAAGAAATTTTACAAAATATTAGGGAATTTTATTAATTTATCATAATAAAGCATGATTTTTCTCTTAAAATGAAAACAAATAAGAGGGGAGAAAGGTGAAAAACATAAGAGTACACACACAAAAGCAATGTAGACTTAATAACACATAGAGATAGGGCTGAAATTTTCTTATTCTCCTTTCTTCTTCTTCCACACAAAAGAACTAAGTCTGTAATATGATAAAAACTAATATGAAAGTACTATAACATAGGTACACACGGTCACTAAGTGTGAACCTGCTAACGAAAGAAGAGGTGGCACAATAAATATTCCATAACCAAGGGTGGACTATGTGGATATAGTCTGGCTCTAGGATCACTAATGTATCCTCATATCAGTCACCTGACATGTTAGTGAGTAATATCCTACCACATCACCAAGGTGCATAGTGGATGGTAGCTCATGTAGAGCTTGACATCTCAACGCTCTTTCTCAAGCTCAACATGAGCTTGTGAACTCCAAGTATAGTTGTAGAGCATTGAAGCTTCTTAGCTCCCAAGGCCTTGGTGAAAATGTGAGTAGCTTGATCCTCTGTGCTAACATAAACCAAGTCAATATTGCCTACTAGAACCCACTCTCAATGAAATGATAATGGACCTCTATGTGTTTGGTGTGCACATGATACACTAGATTTTTAGCCAATTGAATGCTACTAAGGTTACCATAGTAGATGATAATCTTCTTGTCTACTTGCACCCCCAAATCACTAAGTAGCTTGCGTAACCAAGCTACCTCACATGCTACAATTGTAACACCTATGTACTCTATCTTTGTGTACTAGATAAGACAATTGTTAGTGCTCCAAGTAATAGTAACACTACCAAAGGAAAACATAAAACCACTGGTAGACCTCGTGCTTAAAATAGTACTAGCACAATTTGTATCTATGTAACCATGCAAGTCCAATGGTACACATGCACCATAGAGTAAGGCATAGTCCAATGTGGACGGCATAGTGTAATGTGGGTGGCATTGTATCCAAATGTGGCCTTTGTGGAAGCTACATAACCAAACTCTCTAACCAATTGTATAGTTTAGGTTTGGCTTAATGATCATCAAATAGATAAGGTTGCCCATAATCTTTGAATACATAGTAACATCCTCAATCAAGTCACCCTCATGTGCACTAAGCTTAGCATTAACATCCAAAGGTATAGAAATAGGCTTGCAATGAGCCATACTATACTTCTTTCACATATCCAAGACATACTATCTCTATGACAACCATATACTCTTTGGAGTGTTGATGATCACCATGCCCAAGAAAATAACATAGCTCTCCCAAATCCTTAGTCTCAAATTCAATCTTGAGAAGACCCTTTATATTGTCAATTTCTATCTTACTATCACCCACAATGATTGAAATCATTGATATATATAGCAATGACCAAAATGCTTGCATTACTCTCACATATATAGAGTGAGTGATTAGCTGATGTTTTGCAAAATCCAATGCTGACAAGGTATTCTATAATCTTATCATGCCATGCCCTGGGTGCTTGTTTTAGTCCATACAAGGCCTTATGAATCCTGCATACATAATCTAGATGATTCTCATCCACATAACTAGGTGGTTGCTTCACATAAATTTATTCTTGCAACTTTCCTTGAAAGAAGGCATTCTTTATAGCCACTTAATACATGATCCAAGCCTTTGCATCCACCACTATGGTAGCTCTTAAAGTGGCCATTTTAAGCACTAGAGAAAAAGTCTCCTCATAATCAATACCATGAGTCTATGTATATCCTTTGGTAACCAGATGTGTCTTATAGTGCTCAATATATCCATCTGACTTGTGCTTCGACCTTGTAAACCCATTTGCAACCAGTAGCTTTCTTTCCTTTAGGTAAAGATACCAACTCCCATGTGTCATTACCCTAAGTACAACCATTTCTTTATCCATAGCATTATCCCAATACTCATTACCCATTGCATCCTTAAAACAAGTGGGTTTCACATCTTGCATAACCTCAGTCATGTATGCATAGTGATGAGCTACATAGCTATCATATGTCAATCATTGCATTGACTTTCTTACTCTACATGACCTGCATGGACTTGGATCACTACTAGGTACTTTTGTATCCTCTTGTGGCTTCTACACACACTAGGTGTTTTAATAGACGGAATCCCAAACTTCTCATCCAAGCTTTGTTCAGAGTCATTTGAATCAATATTAACATGAGAGAAGAGTCCCCAATTTTTTTTAAATCTTTTCATAACAATTTTAGTGTACTTGGTGGAGTAATGTATGACCTTAATCTACCACTCCAAGGTCTATCACTAGAACCATGACTTGGAGACTCTTGTGTTCCACTCAATGTTTGTGATTGTTGACTTGTTTTCTATACATCCACACTCTCATACTCATCAATCTCAATTGCATTCTGCATATTACTATACCAGCTACTCATTTCATAAAAGACAACATCCTTGATAACTCTTGGCTCACGTATAATAGGGTTATAACATATTTATCCCTTCTGCTCAAGATAATATCCCACAAATATACAAATTTCTACTTTGAGATCTAATTTGCTATGCAACTCATCAAGAATATGCAAATAAGTAATACATCCAAATACTTTTAAATGGGACAAATTTGACTTTCTACTTTTGTAAACTTCTTATCAGGTTGTGTCATACCATGTATAGCAGTAGTGGGTGTCCTATTTATAATGTATACAACAATCACAATTGCTTTAGCCTAATGGTAATGAGGCAAGTTTTTTTCTGACATTAATACATAGCCGATCTCTCCGATCTATGCAGTACATCTTTTTTTGCTCAATAGCTTCATTTTTTTGGTAGATTATATCTACATGTATACTACCTCTATATATCATTTTTCTACAAAAAATCAAATAACTCATTGGAGAGATATTCTCATTATCCATTCGACCTTAGGTATTTAATATGCAGCCCTATCTCCTTCTTAACCAAAGCCTTAAAGCTTTTAAAGTGAGTGAAGACCTGACTTTTCTTATGCATAAAGTAAACCCATGCTTTGTAAGTATGATAATCAATGAAGAAAATATAATACTCATAACTACTCAAAGTTGCAATCTTTGTAGGATCCCACACATCTGAATGTATCAATTTAAGTGGCGTCTTACATACATGCTTTTCATGTGGAACCACATGCCTTGTTTGCTTTTCAAATTGACATGCTTTACATACTTTGTGTACCCCATCAACCCTAATCTTGGGCAAGCCATCCACAATCTGTTTTGACTGTATGTCTTTTAGTCAGTGTATATTCACATGACCAATTCTCTTATGCTAAATTTCAATATCAGCCACAACACCTAAACCTTGTGCAAACGCGGTAGTATCCATTTCATGCAGACTTACATCAAGACTAGACAATCTGCTAGCATGTTTCCCTTTTATAATCAACATTTAAGGATTTCTAGGATCTTATATATAGTAGCCATCAAATGTGAACCAAACTTGCAATCCTTGTTCTACCATTGTAATATCCCCTCCCCTCCCCCCTAGTCACTGCCGAACAGGTGGCGTGGGGAAAGGGGTTGACGACAATGCTGAGGTGGGAGGAAAGGACGATGTTGATGAGGGAGGAGTAAGCCAACATGGAAGATGATGTGGCGAGGGAAATGAAGAGAATGGCGTCGAGGGGAGCCATCGATAATGGCAAGGACAGAGTGGAGAGGAAGGTGATGATGATGGGAGTTAAAGACGATAATGCCGAGGGCACGACCCATCACCCCCCCAATAATACACCCCCCCAACACTTATAAACTCCTCTTGCTCCCCCCCGCTCCGTGTAGAAAAGAAAAAAAGGGAATTACCACCTTAATATTCCCCCCTTGCCATTGAGAGAGAGAGGGAGAGAGGGAAAGGAAGGGAGAGGTGAGAAGAGAGAGAGGAGAGAAGAAGAGAGAAGAAGAAAGAGAAGAAGAAGAAGAAGAGGGAGAGAGAGAGGGAGAAGAAGAAGAATAAGAAGAGGGAGAGAGAGAGGGAGAGGAAGAGAGAGAGGAGAGAAGAAGAAGAAGAGGAAGAAGAGAGAGAGAGAGAGAGAGAGAGAGAGAGAGAGAGAGAGAGAGAGAGAGAGAGAGAGAGAGAGAGAGAGAGAGAGAGAGAGACTCTCTCTGAAGGATCCCATTCCCCTTCCCCTCCTTAGAGGGTGACCACACGCGATTAACCGTAGCCTCATCTCCACGAGTTTATCTCCGCCCCCTTTTTTGCAATAGAAGAGAGTCGCCCCGACACACTATTCTTTTTGACGAGACAGAGAGAGATTTATAGGCTGAAGGTATGGCTCCCAAATGGAGGGAGACACACACCAACAACAATCCCACGTCAAACAATGGAGCCACTAGTCAGGGCGTTACCGCTAATGTGAATACACTGTTGGGTACAGATAATTCATCTCTGAATACCCAAGTATTAATTGCCATCTTCTCTATTCATGGGTCATAGGTTATATCATTTCATTATGCACATGAATTCATGTAAAGGAGTAACTTGAATTTATCCCTATTCTTATGATTTGGCATTTTGATTGTTCCTTTTAACCCAACTTAGTTGCATACGGCTTATTTGATAATAGGGCAACTACGAGGAAGAATCAACCAAGGGATACAAGTAGCATAATTGCTTTAAAAAAAAAGTCATTAACAATCGTGAATAGGAAAGTCCCAGTTTAAAGTTTGGATACTTCAAAAGTACCTAGTCTAAGAGCCCAAATAGCAAGGTCCTCTTGATCCTTCATCTCACTCTCTCTCTTTCTCCTCCTCTCTTCTTCTCTTCTCCCTGCTCTTCTCTTCTTTGTCACCTCTTCTACTCTCCTCCTCTCTTCTTCTCTTCTCTTCTCTTCTCCCTTCTCCTCTCTTCTTCTTCACCTCTTCTACTCTCCTCCTTTCTTCTTCTCTTCTCTTCTTCTTTACTTCTTCTACTCGTCTCCTCTCTTCCTCTCTTCTCTTCTTCTTCACCTCTTCTACTCTTATCTTCTTCTTCTTCTTCTTCTTCCCCCCCCCCCCCCTCTCTCTCTCTCTCTCTCTCTCTCTCTCTCTCTCTCTCTCTCTCTCTCTCTCTCTCTCTCTCTCTCTCTCTCTCTCTCTCTCTCTCTCTCTCTCTCTCTCTCTCTCTCTCTCTCTCTCTCTCTCTCTCTCTCTCTCTCTCTCTCTCTCGTTGTAGCGATTGGGAGGTGGTAAATAGGATGCTAGCTCAAGCCTTAGGCTTAAGCCAAAGGTTTATAGCCTTGGCTAACTCTACTATTGGTGTATTGGTCATGTGGTTTTAGTGGCAGCTTGCATGGTTCAATCCTGGGAACTAATGTGCAATGGTAGGTTTGGTGTTGCTCATGGTGTAGTTGAGAAATGTGATGATTTTGTGGAGATTCTAAGGAGACGTCATAGTCTATCGTGGTGAGTGCGACTTCGTTATCTTCTCCTTTTTCTTCCTATTGTTTTCTTTTCTATTAAGGTTACACTTTATTTCACTTCTCTCCCCTAAACCTTGTTTGCATGGTTTGGGGTATTATAGTTTCCAAGCCATGACCTATATGGCTAAATACTACTACAACATTATGCTTGAATGCAAGAAAGGAATTTTTTTTTGCCTCTAGGCAAATTCACTTTTTAGATTAAAAGTAAGCTCCTTGAGAAAAATTGACTACAAAAAGGAAAAATTTTGAGCCCTTAAAAACATAATAATGATAATGCAAGGTTCAAATTTTTGGAAAAATAATTGGCCTTTGATAGCCTAAATTTATTATTTTGTACAAGAAAACATGTGCCTATAGATTGTGATAGAGAAATATACTAAAGTCCCATTTGTCACAAGTGTGCATTAGTTTTCTCAAGTAAAATTCTTGAAAAAAGACACACTAGTCATTGATACTAAGCTATGTGCATGGGCAAATGTTTTTTGCACTTAATCATTGTTGATAACAAGACATCAAGTAAAAATAATCAACAATACACAAACATAATTTGAATTGAAACCAATGTTCTGTTTGAGGCAACAAAATGCAACTCTAATAAGGTATACCCAACTTAGAAGTTGATTCGAAGACATGACGTATCACTCAATACTAGTGCTGAAGTATGCTTGAATAAGAGAAATGCAATGCTTTTCTTTAGCCAAATGTTAATTTTTACACTAAACATTAAGGGTCTTGAGAATTGTTGGATAAAATTGGGGAAAATTTTGAGCTCTCCAAATCATAATGATAGCCTAATGTTCAAAATTTTACCAATTTTTTTGGGTTTGATGGCCTAAAACTATTTTTTCATATAAAAAAAGTGTGCATATCCATAGATTACCATCAAGAAACATTCTAAAGTCCCACCAAAGAATGTGATAAGTTATCTCTTTAGTTGACAATCTTGTTGTCAAAGTGTGATAAGGTTTTGAAGCAATGTGCTTGAGAAAAAACAAATTGATCATAGGTGGAATAGAAACCAAATTTAATTTTTACCTCAAGGATACAACAAAAAGCAATTTTAAGATGCAAGAAAACCATTCTCTATGCTCTAATAAATCAATTTAAGATACATAACAAACCATAAGCACTCAAACCAGATCCCCCAAAAATTGAGAATATTGAACTTTATGAACAAAAAAACCCTTCTAAATGGCCAAAGTTTCCATTTGAAAGCATCTGAACATTTTAGGTTAACATAACATAATGTACATGAACTAGGGTGATTTGTAAATAAATTTTTCAATGAAGATGGGAAAAAGGTCAATTGACCCGTAGTAGAATAATATTTGCTTGTGAAATAGTTCTAGGTCTCCATGCCAATGAAATTTTTATTGTACCAAGAAGTAGCACAGTCAATTAAGCACACATCTACACACATCAAGCAATCACTACATCAATTTGCTCAAGTATACACACATTTAGAGTCATGGTTAGCTTTATACACTTCCTCTTGCTTCCTTTGTATGTGTGATAGCCATGATCACATTGTCGTCCATTTCTTTTGAACTACTTCTTGGTTGCATGTTGAAGAGTGTGAGGTTCTTATGATTCTAGTTATTAATGATGATTAAAATCTTATTTTAAGTGAAAGGAACATGATATACTTTGGTGTACTAAATTTCTTTAAAAGGGAAAGTATTCTAAGTGATATAGCCTTTGCAAATTTGTGTGTGTTAGCAAAACTTATCATCATTGCTTCTCATATTTCCTTGTTTATTGTTTAAAGCAGTTGTGTTGTGAAGATATTTTGAGTGTTTCTGTGAAATGCTTTAGAATTACTATCACACAAGTAGGTGAGACAAAGTGAACCCTATGAGATGGCAAAACTTGTGTGATGTACCTTTCACTTAACTAACATATTCTCTTTCTTGTTAACCTTTTGATCTTTTTCATGCTAAAGAATTGCCTATTCTTCATAGTATCTTAAACCATTCACCTCTTTTGTCCTTGTGTGTTATTTTACATGGGGATGTGTCCATTCTCACCTTGAAGTTGGAGTAGTTCTTGTTCTTGATATAAATGAGCTAGTGGCAATACATTCTCTTCTCCTAGTGTCTTGAATGAACACCATTTCTTGCTTCATATTTAATTGCTTTGTTTTTCTATAGGTTGCTTTGTAGCTTGTATATGCGGCTCTAATGTGAAGATAGCTTAAGGTATTTTGACAAGTATGGGAAGCTTGGATCCAGTGCTATCTCTAGGCAGGGTGATAATAATGGTGGCACTTACTGTAAGCAATTGGGCATGTCATGCCAATGGCATGATGGATACATTATTAGCTACACCTTCATCCTCTTTTTCCACAACACCATCATCATCTTCTCCTTGGTTGCCATCATCATCATCATCATCATCATCGTCACCTTCTTCTTCTTCTTCTTCTTCTCCTTGGTTGCCATCATCATCATCATCATCATCATCATCATCATCTTCTTCTTCTTCTTCGCCACCCCCGCATAGAATGGATGCATCATCTTTGGCACGAGCTATGGAAGAAACGACTACTTCTCTTGCTTCAATGAATAGAACTACGCAATCATCCTCATCGGTAACCAACACTTCGTCGTCGTCGTCGTCGTCATCCTCCTCCTCTCCACGACATTGTTTTCCTGCCATGTTTGTGTTCGGGGACTCAATGTCGGACACAGGCAATGCAGTGTGGGCGTTTCCTGGGCGATTCTCTTCTCCTCAGGAGCTACCCTACGGCATCTCCTACTTCACCACCCCTGCCGACCGATACTCTGATGGCCGCCTCATCATCGACTTTGCAGGTTCATTAGCTAGGATCATCCCGCACCATGTCCACTTTACTTTTCATAAAGTCTAGTAAAAGCTAATGTGGCACTACCCTAAGCCTCACTTAGCGCCTTCCTTCCTTTCATGACTCCAATGCTCATTGAAATATGGCCATCATAAAAGTCTAGCTAGCGCCTTTCTCAATCCTAAGATCAAGGTATGGGGCCACTTATTTGTTAGTAATCCCTAGTTCATTCACACTTTTGTCTTGTCAATGAGGGCCAACAATGTCACATGCCAATTGCCTCAATGATTTGCTTTAAATGGCATGGGCAATCCCAAATTGAGGCGATACAACTTCGAATCATCACATCATTGGCTCTCTCTCATCAAAAAAATTGATCGAGTTGTTTCTTACTATTATACCCACACTTTTATCCAACAAACTTGCACCTTCAACCCTACTTGCTATAAAGAGAATTTGAATTTTGATTGCTCTAAGCCAAGCATAACTAGGTAGTCGTAACTAATATGCCCCCTTTACCCCAACCTAAACCACTAAATTTATGCACTGTACTCTTCTTAGACCATTGCAATGAGTGCAATGAAGCATAATTTCATATAGTCCCTACATTCTCAAAATAACCATATGAAAGAAATATATGTTGCATAACCAAATAGGCATGCATCATGCTAATATAATCTCATTCACAAGACTATAAAGAAGTTAGTACCTCAAGACATTATATCAACATGCATAAAAATACATATTACATCACATAGTATAATGAAATAGACTTGAAATTTTAGCATTTGGTCAACATATATCACAATGGAAAATAGAGGTTATGCATCTTTTAAAGCTCCATGCAATCTTAAGGTATGGAAAAATCCATACATTTCTATGAATGTTAAAAACATGACTCAAAATTCATGTGTACCTATTTAATGATACTGTCATGGATGCAGCACAGGCAGCTGGATTACCATTGCTGTGTCCATATCTAGGAGGAGTTGGGATTAAGAACTTCTCCACTGGTGTTAGCTTTGCGGTAGTAGGTGCCACTGCCCTAAATAGCACATTTATCACTCCCTTCCACCTGGGTGTGCAAATAGATTGGTTTAGAAAGTTCAAGCATAGTGTGTACCAAGCAACACTTACAGGTCTAGTTCATACAACCTAATATTTGTGTGATATACAGTAC